>NC_071530.1:5093279-8063279 GCF_026979565.1 Vidua chalybeata
GTGGGATTCCTCAAAGGCTTCTCACACCAGGGAAGTGAAGAATATACAGGATCAAGGCTTCTGGGGTTATAACCCATTTGTTTGTTGAAATGATGTTGCTTTTTAGGGTGTAAGGCAGGAGGAGGTTCCCTGCTGCAAAGGGGTTTGGATGTGATGGGATCTGACTCTTTCTCCAGCTCTCCTTGGCTTTGTACAAGAGACACTTGTCTCCATCATATTAAATCACATAATATTAAATCACAGTGAGGAGTTGTTACCTTTGGGAAGACCTGTTGCTTCTTTTGCTTGTACTGCTGTGGCAGAGTCAGGGCAGCTTTTATTACACATAATTAACTCCTGATAGATGGGGGTAAGCTAGGGGTCAAGGGGGAGGATTTATTAGCAAAAATCTTGTGTGCAGGGCTGGACTCCACCACAACGTCATTTAAGGACCAGGCACAGGGGTGGCAGCAGCAGCAGCACCACGGAAGGACCACACGTTAATCACCACCATTAAAAGTTATTCCGTGTAAAGAAGAGCACTGGAGGAGAAAAGCCTGGTGATGACTTCTTGGGTGATGGCTCCAGGCTGCTCCCAGCTCTGCCTGCAATTCCCCAGCTCTCCCAGGGGTGGCTGGGGTTGCATTTTTGGCAGCCTCTGTCGCCCTGGGCGAGACTGGAGATGGCTGAGTTTCTGGGTGTGAGGAAAAGGCAGTTGTGCGAGTCACGGCTCGTGCGTGGATCACTCCCTGCCACGGCTCCTGCCAGCCCTGGCTACCAGGGCTACCAGCACTTCCCAGCACGACTCCTGTTTGTCTTGGCACTGTCCCCTTGGGTATGTTGGCATTCCCAGTTAGGCAGCCCAGCTTCTGAGGAATGTGTGTGATTTACATGCTGAGCATTTTGGCCAAGGAGGAGTTTAATCTCAGCTTGGGAAAATCTACAAGTTTATGTCTTAACTGCACAAACATTCTTTTGTAACTTCTTTCACTTCTCATATCTCAGGAAATTAGGTCTCATCTCATTTTTCTATTCATTTTCAAGATGTGTTTGCTAGGTTGCCTGAGAGATAAACAAGCAAAGCTTCTTCCTCATTCCAGGTGCTAGTTTTCCATCTCTGCCAGTCCTGGCTGGACAGTGGTGTTTGGTATGCCTGAGCAGATGCCCCAGCTTCTCTCTCCCCCAGCCTTTCACCACTTCATTACAATTTTGCTCCATGCTGTCAGAAAGGAGCCAAGAGCTCCCCAGGGCAGGGCTGTGTATCTCGGCAGGCTGGGAGGGTCTAGCATACTTTTCAGTGTTGGAATAATTAACAATTAAGTCCTTAATTAATAGCTCACATGTATTTCCACCGGCATCTGAAGCACTTTTCAATGGCTGGGTGAGTAAAAGTTCCTCTCATATTTGAATCTAGAGTAATAATGCTTGAAGAAAAAAAAAAAAAAAAAATCAGAGGCAATCCCTTCTACATCCCTGAAAAATGGGGAGACTTCCCGGAGAAGGGAGTTTTGATGCTGATGGTGGGAAATGTTCTTGGCTTGCTCCGGCTGGATGAGAAACCACTGCTATCTGAGGCAGCGATTTTGCCATGTCCTAACTCCCACCAGTCACTGGGACTGCAAGAAACCATGAACTGGGAGGGAAAATCCACTCAGCAACTGCATTAGGATGTGCAATGGGGGGAAATACCCCAAAAGTATTCCCATTAAATGCGCAAATGTTCTAATTGCTCAGCTCCTTTGCTTTGTCTCATCAGCACATGAACTTGTGCCCTTGGATGAGTTTGAGTAGTGATGCTAAATTCCTATGAAACGCAAAATTGAGGATGGAAAATACCCTGCTTCTATTTATTATAATGCAACTCTGACAGAAATCTGTTTCAACACCCCTGTCCCTGTTTTCCAGAATAGGGAGAAGAGGGATTTTACACACACAAGTGCAAAGCCAGCCTTGTACCCAAGTGGGGTGCTCAGTTTGTATGCAAAAAAAAAAAATCCCTGCTTTGCTAAAAACATCATATCCCACTAGAAATCAAAGGCAAAAATAGTTTGGTGGAAAATTTCCAGCCAGCCCAAGTGCCAGTTCCCAAAGCTGAGTTTAGCTGTCCTGTGTGGGACAGATAAACCCATCAGATAATATGGCCATGTACTGCCTCAGACAAACAGCTTGACTCAAAGGCCGGAGTTTAAAATGTGTTTGACTTCAGTGCAATAAAATCAAGAGGGAAACAAGAAACCTGAAGCAGCACCTCCATCGTTAACCCGTGGTGCTGCTGCCATGAATGTCATATTTGTGTGCCTGGAGTGCAACTGAACTCCTCGGGGTGGTCTTTTATGTACCTGTAAAGCAGTGTCTACATGTACAGCACTCTGTAAATAAATAATGCACAGCAATAACCCTAAATAAAATAGGCTGGATGTTGGGGCAATTTGGCTATTCAGCTGGATTGCTGCTGACAATTCAGAGGGCTGATTTATGGCTTTGAGGTCATTCTGGGAAATATTATACCATGGTTTTGTCATCCTGTTGCCATGTTTTTCTGATTATTTGTATATTTTTATGTTGAGCAAAGCAAGCACCATTCCATTATGCTACAGAATTGAAGTCAGAGGAGAGCATCACAGTCTTCTTTGTGCTCCAGCTGTTTCTTGCCAAACCAGTGGTTTTCCATTTGTGGTCTGTGAGTAATGGTGGGTGTAAAGGCGATTTCAGAAGGGTCTGTAAAAGGATTTATTTTCCAAGAGATCTCCACAAGCTTCTGGCTTCAACAGTATCTCAGAAAATATTAAAATCTATTTTGAAGGTGTCAAGGAGCAGGGCCCTCCTTGTGTTCATCACCACCATCTGTTTGCATCTTGCTTTCCATTTGGATCTCTTTCTCTGGATCTCTGGATTTCATTTTGGCGTTGTCTGTTGAACAGCAGAGCTCTGTGCTGAGACCTGCTCTGGCGAGGTGGTTTGCAGCCTACAGCATTGGGATGCCTGGTGGGACAGTGATTATTACTGAGGTTTTCACTATATCCTCACCATATTTTCCACCATCAAGAGGGAAATTAAAGGAAATTTCTTGAAGATCTTGGGATGGACTCCGTGAGGGAGGCTTAAAAGCCCAAAAGTCTCTACCAATGTGGTTCCCTTTCCTGTTCCCACATGTAATGATTTATTCTTTTTTAATCATGGAATGGTTTGGGTTGGAATGGACTTCTACGACTGTCTTTTCCCAACTTCCCTCTCTGGTGAACAGGGACATCTCAGCTAGACCAGGTTGCTCAGAGCACTGTCCAAACCGACCTTGAATGTTTCCAAGGTTGGGGCATCCACCAGCCCTCTGGTGCCAGTGTTTTACCACCTTAACTGCAAAAAACTGCTTCCTTGTCTCTAGTTTGAATTTACTCTCCTTCATTTTCAGACCATTACCCTTAGTTCTATCACTCCAAGCCCTACCAAAAAGTCTTTCCCCATGTTTCTTCTATGCCCCCTTTAAGTCATGAAAGGCCTCAGTGAGGCCTTCCCAGAGCCTTCACTTCTCCACAGGTTGTGAGCCAGGCATGCTGACCAGGCACCTGTAATCCTGTAAAATCATTGCAACCACCAGCATTTCTGATCACTTCTGCCTTTAGTGGTTCAATTTTGTTAGGTAAAGCTCTGGAGTAGATCTGAAGATGGAGAATTTAATCTGGACTTGTGGACTGGGATCACAGCTGGGCTGTCACAGTGGGGGAGAAGAGCTGGGTGAAGAGGCAGATTGAAAAGCATCACTGGGCACCCATTTAGGCAGCAGTGGCTGAAACCTCAGTAACCTCTGCTCAGGTTGCTGTTACTGGACACCAAACTGATCTATAGTCAGTGAGCTGCAGGGAGTGATTCACTGTGGCATGAAGATGATGAATCATGCCCTACACCTCTGCTTCTGCCCACTGACCATGGGAACCTTGAGGGACTAACATAGCTGAGAACATGTCTGGACCTAGATGGGACAAATATCATCCTCACTGACTCTTCTAACCTTAGGTTCATGCCTGTCACATCAGCTGGTCCCCACAAGAACTCCATCCTCACACCCTGAAGACCTCTTGCCTCCACTTCTCTGCTTGAAGGGCTCTGAGAGCCAGCCAAAACTTCATTCCTGAGACAATTAGGAAAAGGCTTCTGATTTCCATTTATGTCTCACTTTTGTTTTGCTAGGCAGAGCAAACCAAACAACTTTAGTCTCCTGTCACCAGACACTGCAGCCAGCTTTCCGCTGCACCTGCTCCGGTATAAAGTTGCATAGTGACAATTCCCCATCAGCAGTGATGTTTGGAGATCTCTATCAAGGCAGGTGTTCAGCAAATGGCCTCTTTGTAGAGGGAGTACCCCACTCTGCTAATTGCCAGCACAAGAGCCATAGGACACACTGACACCAGGCTTTGCAGCCTAAGGCTCTTCATGGGGTGAGTGTAATCTTCTCCTGCACCTGTAAATGTGATTTAAGAATGTTATCAGGCAAGCACACAAACTGGGTGCAATACAAAATATTTCTGCTTACCAAATGAGCTGGGCAGGGGGCACTTTGCATTGCCTTTTCAGTGGTGTGGGTGAGCAAAAGCATCACAAGTAGAGTGAGAACAGACACCAGACAGACCTGTGCTCCTGCAAACTGCTATGTCAGCAAGTATGGAGTTGGAAACTGGAGATGGACAACAGGCAGAGACTGTGATATCTGTGATATCTGAAGGAGGTGGAGGTTTGATGTGTTTGGCCTTCCTACTACACTGCCTTCTAAATGGAGAAGGTGCTTCTCACTGTACTCCTTTCTGGCATTACTCTGAAACTCCATTTGGCTGAAGTTTGCCTTTATCACATGAGTTATAATATCATCTAGGACAGACTATAAAATGTCTTCTAGAAATTAGTTTATCCCACCACTACTTCTCTGCTGCATTTAACCATTAGGAAGGCTCATCATAACAGGCATTAGCAAAACGACAGACAGGCAGAAATCTGCCTCCTTAGGTAGAATGACTTTCCCCCTCCCACCTTCCTTCTCAGACTATTCAGCTACATTAAAAAAAAAAAAAACAACAGATCTGAGCTTTGCAGCTTGACTTTCATGTTTGCTCACAACCAAGGAGCTGAAAGGCCTTGGTTTAGAGAAAATGAATATGAAAAAGCATGTCCTTGGGCACGAGGAGATTTGCAGTCCTTGTCATCTTGCGGGCCACGTCCATTTGTTACTGATGGGAAAAAGCATCCGCTGGATGAGGGAAAGGGATGATCCCCAGCCAGCTTCCGTTTGATTGCTCCTGCCAGGCATCTGCAGGAGATGTTTTTTTGTTGGAAGCCAAATGGGTGCCATAGATAAACTTTCTCAAAGGCATGTCCCTCTCAGATCGTGCTCTTCCACTGGTGGCGCGCTATAAAACAAACCCGGCTGTGCGCGGGCCGTGTGCGCGGAGCCCAGTCCCGGACGTGGAATTCCTGGTCCTCGCCAACTTTCCCCTAAAGCTTCGTTATTCCAATAAATCACGGAGCTGAGTTATGGGGCTCTGTTTGGTGGGGGCTGCTTTTAATTGCAGTTTTAGGAACTGTGGGAAAGCAGAATTAATGCCATATGTTTTTTAGGCTTTCGGACCAGTCGCGAGGTCTCGCTTTCAGTTTTGGCTGGGGTTCAAACATCACAGCGAACTTTCAGGTTCCTCTGTGTCAAGCCACGGGGGGGGGGGGAAGGGCAGGAGGGGAGATGGTGGCAGGGTGAGGGAGGGTGCTGCTGTGTGGTGCTGTGCTGCTGGCCTGGAGAGGCAGAGAGGAAGGAGAGAGCTCTTCCAGAGGCAAGGAGAGGCACTCCAGGTAAAATCCATCTGCTCCTGACCCTCAGCATGGACAAATGAGGCTGAAACTTGCTACAAAGGAGAACCTGCTGAGAAGGGGTATGAAAGACAGAGTGCTGTGGTCTTTTCTCTGGACACTGTCTTCCCTCACACTCCTTTCACTGATTTTCCTTCCCTCAAAGCCCCTGGTGCTGAGGCACGTGGTGCCTTCACTCCTCTCCCTACAGATGTCAGGCTGTGCTGTGGACCTGCATTTATAAACTATGAACTTGGAGTTAGCTCAGGGTAGGGCTTACATACCACAGGACTGATTTTGTGAATGTAGGTAAACCCCTAGGATGGTGGGACAAACATCACAAGAGAGCCAAGCCCCCTTCAGATGTCCGAATCCTCCTGGTCCCAGCCCCTGTGCCCACTGTCTCTGGTACAAAAGCTTTTTGTAGCTTTTGGTACTTGCATGAGTCCAGTTGCTCTCTGTTCAGAGAGGATGTGACCATGCCCAAAACTCCAGGTCAGCACCGGCTACCTGTCAACTCCTCACGGTCTCTATCTGATAAGATTTTGTAGACTCATACACACTTAGCCACAGGCATTTGAAGATCCTTCCACACACTCGCTGAGGCTGAAAAGGGGTAATTTTGCCTTTTCTCATGCAAATCAGCTGACCCCGTTGCAGGTGATAGAAGTGATGAAGCCTTTACCCTCTGAAAGCTTGGTCCTTCCCCTCCAAATCTCACCAGTGGTGCACAGAGCAGTTGCTTCGCCAGACACAGAAATAAGAGCGCTCTGAGAAAACAAAATATACAGCATTTTGTAAGCTCTGGGCATGTGGGAACTGAGGCAGGTGAGAGGCTGAATGGTGAACAAGGTCCCAGCTGAGCACAAAAGACACAGAGGCACCCTTATTTTCCCTGCTGTTGCTGGGACCTTTGATGTTGGAAAACAGTCATGAGCATGCTTTTCTCTCTGCTCTTCTATTCTGACTTTCAGGTCTTTTCTTTTCTTTTCTTTTCTTTTCTTTTCTTTTCTTTTCTTTTCTTTTCTTTTCTTTTCTTTTTTTTCTTTTCTTTTCTTTTCTTTTCTTTTCTTTTCTTTTCTTTTCTTTCTTTTCTTTTCTTTTCTTTTCTTTTCTTTTCTTTTTCTTTTCTTTTCTTTTCTTTTCTTTTCTTTTCTTTTCTTTTCTTTTCTTTTCTTTTCTTTTCTTTTCTTTTCTTTCTTTTCTTTTCTTTTCTTTTCTTTCTTTTCTTTTCTTTTCTTTTCTTTTCTTTTCTTTTCTTTTCTTTTCTTTTCTTTTCTTTTTTTCTTTTCTTTTCTTTCTTTTCTTTTCTTTTCTTTTCTTTTCTTTTCTTTCTTTTCTTTTCTTTTCTTTTCTTTTCTTTTCTTTTCTTTTCTTTTCTTTTCTTTCTTTCCTGAAAGCAGCATAGACTGTCTTCCTAGTCAGCAGTGGTGTTGGGGAGGAGACAACTCTTGTCCAGGTGGGAACCCATCCAGTACATGTGGCCTTGCAACCAGTTGTTTGGAGCAGGACTAATTAGCCATCAATGGTAAACAACAAAAGGATGACTCCAGCGGAGCCAGAGGTAAATAATTAGTTACCTCATTTGTTCAATGGTATGAGGAAGGAGGGATCTGTCAGATGACTCAGCTCTGATGAGGAGGAAAAAATGTGTAACAACACAGTGAATATATGGATTTTCCAGGTCTGAGGATGATGTTGCCCAATGTAGATGTTGTCAGCAGTGTTACCAAATCAGCTCACTATGAAATTTATCCAGCAACCAAAACAGCATCTGCCTGTAATAACAGAAGAGTTGTGATGTGCATTAAAAAGGGTCTGAGGGATTGTTTCTACCAGCTCGAGTAGGTGTAAATACCTGATTTCTTCTAGGTCTTGCCAATTATTTGAAGTGATGTAATTTTTGTAGAAAAATAAAGACCTCACATCAAAGAGATGCTTAACATTGTTTTTGACAAAATCTCTATCTTAAAATGCATACACACAAGGACAAAAATGTTCATGAAAAGCTTTCAGTGAAACATTTCAGCAAATTCAATTTTCTCAGTTTCACTTCAGCAATGTTAAGATGTTTTGGTGACATGGAGAGATCTTGTTTCAACTTGTTTTGAATCATTTTGCATTGCAATGCAATATTAATTGAAATATTTTCAATGTGTGTTATATTTTATTGTACTGGGATTTATGCTGCACGTCCCTTTGTTATGTTTAATTTTGACATTATCAAAGTGCACTGTTTCAGTTGTATCAGACCAAGTGGCTTTAACATTATTTCTCCATCAAATATTTTTAAATTTTATGGGTTTTTTCAGATTTGCAATGATAAGTTGGAAGCAAATTTGTGTGTTTCATGAAGGACAAAAATTCTAATATCCAGCCAAGTCTGTCTGTGTGTTGAAAGGAAATTGTGTTTTCTGGGCATTAAATCAGCAACTTGGGAGAGCTGGTCTGTCTCCCAGCTTCACCAACACCCTGGACATGTCATTAGGGCTTGACTACATGAGAAAAGTGACTGTAACAAGTATCCATGATCACCCAGGGCACATTCACTCCATATGAAGGAAGAATTCTTCTCTGCAGTAGTTCTCCAGCCTATATCACTCACCCTAAACTCGAGGTTTCATCCTGTGTGAAATGTCAGTTGTGGTCAGATGAATATCAAAGTCATGCTGACTTTGAGAAAATCCCAAAGTGAGCACCCAGCTGAAGATGAGCATTCCTGTGATTAATCCCCCTGCTAGTCCCTGGTGCAGTGCATTTTGGCCCAGCCTCAGAACAGCTCACACCCGTGCACAAAGGTTTTGGTGACACTGGTGTCCCTGTGTCTGCAGGGTAGCAGCCTCTGTGGGGCAAAGAGAGGCTGCAGACTGGACCCCAGACATCAATGAGGGCCTAAAGCAAAGCACCACTTCCATCATTTGGTCTGGACATGGTTTTAAGCTTTAAAAGTGGCATAGAGTTTTAAATTCCCACCAAAATTTAACTCTGCAGATACTTCCCTACACAAAAAAAAAAAAATCCCTCAATCTACCAGTCCATCCTATTTGTCAGCTGCAAAAGAGCATTATGCTAAAATCTCCTTGTCTCAGATTGGTGTATCCAGGTATATCATGAGCATCTCTTCCTTGTGTGAGTTCAGGGATGAGTGCAAAGGAACTTTGATCTTGTTCAGACCTCATTACCAGCCAGTATCACCCATGTATTTCAACAGCTGTCCTTTGGGTTTCCTGCATTGTGGAAACATTTTCTTTCTGAGTGATCAAACACAGCACCACTGAAATCCTTAAAACCTTTCCATGGTGAAACAGATTGCTTTTTCCTTACCACTTTTCCCAGTCTGACTGTGCATCCAGTTTGTAGATCTGCACTGACAGTATCAAGCCACTCAGGGCGTTAGGACAGCATTGGGCACAACTCATGAAGACTCATCCCACTGACAGCCAGGGCAAATCCCCACCTGGGGGTTCCTGCAGGGAACAAGGGGATGAGCAAGAGGATGTCCCATCCCTCATGTAGCTGGCTGGGGAGCAGAGTGGTCAGGACAGCCAGGACCATAGCAGATGTTTTCCCATCCTATCTGGTCTGAGCAGCAGCCCCAGCTGCTTCTCTGGAGATGGTGAAAAGAGGAAGAGCTGTCAAAGACAGACAACACAGGGGTTTCAGTTGTGCATTTCAGTTCACCTCAAAGACCTTGCTGCCTTTGTCTTATTTTCCTTCACATGCAAGTGTTCTGAAGCACTTTCTTGTCTGGGGAACCCCTCGGGAGGTCTGCAGACCTGATTGTCTACTCCCTCCTCCCTCCACATCCAGAACGGGTTTGTAAATCACTTTATTCAGACAAGAAGTGTGATGGGCTATTTGCACTCCCCTTTCTAGCAGCCCACCTTGCCATAAAATGGTCAAACCATAGCCAAGTTTGGGAGACAAGCCACAAACCTCGTCTATGTCTTCTGGCTTGTTTTCGAAGACTGTGGAATTCTTTGCACACTTTTTCCACCCCACCACCCCCCCACAACTTCTTGGGCTTGTTAAATAACAAAACAAAAGATAAAAGCTCAAATAAATTTGCAGCTGCTCGGCACCAGCCCAGCTCTTTATCACCAAAGGGGTGTGCAGGCAGAGAGGGGCAGCATGTGGCTTCTCTCCTGTGACTCAACGAGGGAAGAAAAGCATCAGAAGAGGCTGAATCTGTCATGAAAAATTGTTTGACACCTCGTGTTCCTTGTCTTTCGAAGTGATCTGGGCAGCTACCCACCTTCCTGCCCTTCCAATTCAGCAAACAGCTCTCAAATGTGAGGTGTTCTCTGCTGCTTGCAGTAGTATCTGCTCCATTTCTGGGCTTTCTCCTCTTCATAGCTGCTACAGAAGGGCATTGGAGCTGCTGCTCTGGGTCACATCAAAGGCAGAAAAGCCAATTAAACAGTATTTCCCAGCAGCCTGATGATCACCAGGCTCCTTCCCTTCCACCTGTTAGGCACTGGATGAGGCTTGAGCTGCATCAACAACTCAACAGAGGTTTTGCTTTCCCCCAGGCAAAAGGTGCACATGGTTTTCATGAAGAAATTGGAGTATGAACATGGTTGGACAAACTGCTGCTCTCTGCATTGGGCTTGAACCCCTTGACAGCTGGGTTCCACAGGTTAAAAGAAATGAAGAAGTCACACAAAGGCAACAGACTAGCAAGAGCTGTGGTTGCATGAGGCAGCAGCACATTAAAGCAGATTTTGCCTCTTTTCAACCCAAGCCCAAATGCTGAGTATGCAGGGCAAAAGGTCGCAGCAAACAGCACCTTTGGTTTGAATGGAGGCACAGCATAACAATGTAAAGCAAGAAAAAGAACAGATTTCTTCCTCCCTTGTTATTCCAGATCAGAGGTAGACAACAGTGAAATCAATCCTAAAGAACCTGGGATGGGGACAGCTCTTTGGGCAAACCTTCCACAGCAGCCAGTTTGGCCAAGAAAAGAAAAAATGAGAAATTTATTACAAATTACAAACAAGCTCATCCCATGCCTCAGTGTTTAGCAGGTGTTTGTGTGATCTTTTTACCTTCCACCCCCTAATTCCCCCCAGATTTTACAAACAGCCTAAGGGTCATTAAGATTTACTTTAGCACCTTAATTATTGGTGGGGAAATGCATGTGGACAACCCATGAAGAATTTATCTGCCCTTTCTGAAGGATGAGTTATGTTCAATTTGACTCCGAACAAACCTACCTCCTGAAGCACCAATCTGTGTAGGGACACTCATTTTGAAATAAAAATGACTGAATTTCATCGAAGATTGACTTTCACCAGCAGGATGAAACTCGGTTTTTCAGACAATGTGCAACACTTGCTCTGATGAGACAAACAGTCCAAAAACCAAATGTCCTTATTTTTGTGCAGAATTTACATACAGAAACGCCTCCAGAGCATTTACTGTGTGACTTAGAGAAAACAACTTAATTTGGGGCTCCCATTTCCTCTTCTATAAAGTGAGGGGGATGCTATTTATGCATTTTTCAGTTTAAATAGCATGAAGCAGGTGCATCAAGTCCACATGTGCTGCAGTCCTGGGATTTACTCAGTGGCCATCAGTGGGAAGGAGATCAATAACTTTGGAGGGGACATGAAGCTCTCCATCACTTTGGATGGCTGTAGACACAGAGGTTTGTCATTTAAACTGCGTTAATAGGCCATGGAAAGAAACAGCCACCCACCCAAACTGCCTTATTTTCATTATCTAAGGAAAAAATTAATCAGGGCTATTTAATACATGCTGCTCACCCTCATATTTACTATGTGGGAGATTTACACATTATTAAAATCCTCACACTGGCCCATTAGCCCTGAATCTCAACACACCACTAACAATATTTTTTAGACCTCTAGAGTCCCAACAACAGCAGTGCCTTACTGGGGTGTCTGCCACCCCCATGGTAAAAACTAAACCATTAATGGTAAGTGTGGAGTTGAAAGAGGCTGGGTTCGTTGCTGGGGGGAGCAGAGAGGTAATTTCAGAGGGGAAAACTAAAATAGCACAGCTCAAACTAAGAGGAAACTACCTTCCCTGACTATCAGGAAACCAAAACCAAACAAGGGTTAACTGGGCAGAGCCAGCACTGACTGTAAGTAGGAGGCTTGGGCTTTATTTTATTGTTGTCGTTAATTTCCTTCCTTTTACTTTCAGTAGAGGAGCACAGAGTTATTTACATTAGACTCAACTGTGCCCCACTGAGATGTATATACCAGAAGAAACCTCAGGAGTAACAGACAAAAGCAGCTGAGGGGACATGGATGATTTCTGGTGCTAACACCAAAGCCTTGTGCCATTTTTTCCCTTTGAAGGACACTGTGACAATGCCAATTCCCCAGTTCTTCTCTGGTCCATCTGTAGGGTGTCAGAGGGAGGGATGAGCCACTCTCACATGATGGGACATGAGATGCCAGTGATATGCCAGATTATTTTCTTTAATCATACTCGTATTGCAGGAATAAGTAATAGACGCTTGGTTGGAGCTGTAGGTTCCAGAGTTAATGAATTGGAGCAGATCATGCCCCTTGCTGCACATCTCTGCTCAGAAGAAGGCTCTGTGCCAGTTTCCATTTTTGCATATTGGAGGGTGGGTTCCTTTGCCTCAGAGCAGGGGGGATGGAGGCAGCACAGCCTGCGTGACTCTGCCCGAACCACTCCCTTTCTTTATACATTTCCTTTCTTCCTCCTATTTGGCTGTCTCGGCTAATTAGATTATTAAAACACGTGCCTTTTGTGCAGCCCCGGGGACGGTGGGGACCTGACCTCACCAGTGGCTCCACACACAAATGCTCACTCAAAGGAAGGGACGAGTTGCCCACAGCCACCTCCACCCTGTTCCCCCCTCTGCTCCCTGGGACCTTGTTTATCTTAACACCAGCTGAGTTTCCCAGGGAAACCCAGCACAAGGCATTTGCCCGATGATCCCTTTGCGCGGCTGAGCCGAATCCGCTGCGAGGTGGTTTTTGCCAAAATCGCGGTAAATTCACCAGGGCTCTGGCTCCTTTCCCAAGGCTGCTCCTCCAGGGCATCCCTGCGTGGCCTCGATGGACACAGGCTCGTGGAAAAGCTGGGATCCTCAGCAGGAACCAAAGCATTTCACACTCCTGGCATGTCCAGAAGTCAACGCCTCATTGCTACAAGGTTTCCCTCCCACCCGGGGTTCTGCACAGCCAGCCAGAGGCTTTATTTATGGGCTGGGATGCTCAGCAGTGAAATGGTTAGAACTCTTGGCATGGGGGGGTCATAATTACCCTTCCAAGTTAACACCCATTGGGATGAATGGGAGCACACCCTTTTCTGAGGGTGTTATTGTTGCAGTCTGCCTGGCTGTGGACTCACAGGCGAGAGTTTACCTTGGTTTGCAATCAGAACGGCTGGAAGGTGCCTCTCCCTCTCTTTTGCTCTCTTTTCTTAAATAGGGAAAGTTTGCTTTTGCAGATTTGTGGGGTGGGGAACATGGAGGAATGGTGAAGCCATATAATCTGGGTCTGGTGGTGCTGAGCACCTATGAAGTTGCCTGGCTTTGGAGAGCAGGAAAGGGATAAAGGGCTCTGGGAATCGAGCTCCCAGGCTCCTGTCGGCAGCAGGGGAAAGCTGCTGTGTTATCTTTTCCCCATATCTGAGAAAAGGAGCTGGAGCTGCTCAACCCCCAGAACTGCTGGTGTTTCCCACACTTGGCTGCTGCAGGCACACCCTGGGGTCACCACAATACCAGCAGCACCAGCACTACCGTGTCCATCTGGGAGATGGAGCTGAGCCTCGGGCTGCAGCAGGGTTTGGACATCCCTCCAAGGGTATCTCCCTGCCTTTCCCTCCAAACATCTCTGGCAGGTGCAAACCATAAGTGATGGAAAAGGGATGAACCCTGGCTTGGAATGAAACACCTCCAGCCTGTGGCTTCTTCAGGCATCAGGTGTTGTTCTGGGTACAGCAGAGGAGCTGCCAACCCCACAGTGGAGGAGATGCTCGCCCTACCTGCCTGCCAGAAGTGGCTCTCCCCCGAGCAGAAGGAGTTGGCTGGGGAGGCAGAATGTCTGCTCTTTAATCCTCAATTCCCATCCTGGCACTCCTTACCCATTTCAGCACCCGTTACCATTCCCTGGGAATCTGCAAGCAGAGCAGCTAAAACCAGCTGGGATCACAAACTGGTGCCTGGAGGCCACGTTTGCAGGAGGAGATGTTTACTGAGCAGCCCAGAGGGACTCCGCTCCACTAGCTGGTGTTTTGTGTCAGGATAACAAACTCACCTCAGGGGCTTGTGTGTACTTGAAAGGGTTCAGGTGGGAGAAGTAGCAAAACACCTGTCCCCCAGGGAAGATGCAGACTTTGCCATCAGATGAGAGCTTTGGCATGGATAGTCTGGAGCAGTTCCTAGAAAAAAATAAATTATTCTGGCACAAAGGTTTCCTCTCCTGATTAACCACAGTTATACATTTATCAGGGGGTCTAAGGGCCTGTAATGCTGCCCACCCTGCTCACAGCATGACTAGCATGAATGTAACCCAGGGAACACAACAAAAAGCAAGTAAAAATACCTTTGCCATTCTACTGTAGCCCCTTGCAGCTGCTTTCCCTCTAAGGTGCAAATGAGAATTGCAAACGCCCATGTGCCAGGGGTTATTTGCAGGAAAAGTTATGCTGGCTAGGGGATTAAGGGTGTTTTCATCCACACTTTTCAGTGTAGTAAAACAAGGCTGAGGCAAAGGCTGCTTGGAGTGCAGCAGGAGCAGCCCTAAGGCCTCGGGTGCTTGAGATTTACATCCCCTTGGAGCTTCCCCATATTTGTTTGTGCAACCAAGGCCCTGTGGGGATAACGGCAGGATGCTCTGTGTGCGTGTGATGCAGACAAACACCTGTATGCACAAACAAAACCATGGCTGGACAGATAATCCCAGGGCAAACCATTTCCTATAATCTTCTCTTTCAGCACCCAAAGGCATCAGAGCCAGGGGGGTGAGGGGATCTGGGCACCCCATGGGTTGGCAGCACCTGTTTCTAGGGATCATGCTTCTCCTGACCCCTCTGCTCCAACCACCTGGCCACAGCCAGCCTCTGTACCCTGCAAAAATCACACCTCAAGCACAGCTGCCAGCACATGAAGGTCCAATTAGCTCAAAATCAGGAGGCAAGCCCCCAGATTCCTGAGGTGGGAAAGAAAACCATCTACCATGGTCTCATTTGCTTTTCTAATGGTTACCCTTAATCAAAAAGTCTTCAAACACACTGAAAATAAATTCCAGTTAATAAAGTCCTGTAAAGCTGCAGACTTTGAAGAGGTTTGGTTTTAAGAAAAAAACATTGGCAAAGGACAGGATTGTCCAAGGAGTTGGAAAAAATCTGTACGTCATTTCTGCAGAAACGAAACTGCTCCTGCACCGGGTGCAGCCTGTAAACACCTGAGTGGCCCCAAGAGCAAGGGAATTAAGTGAAATCACATGATCTTCTATAAAAACTTCAGGAATCAGATGTGAACTGGTTCTGTGAGCTGAGGATAATGCAGACACGTAATAAATAAGGGAAGAGAAATGTGGTTGCAAGGAAATGCACTCCTAAGTAAATCCTTATCTAAACACCCTGCACAGAATTGCTCAGCCTGTGCTGCTGGGACTGTGCTCCCCATTACTTTTCAGAGCAGCAGCAGGTAAAATATCATTAAAACCCTCTTCCCACCCAGTTACACCAAATCAAGAGGTTTTGCCAGCCTGAGAAACTTGTATGCTTGCAACCAGAGATGCAAATCACAGTCAGCCTGGCCAATCCCCACATGGCAGCTCTGAGTTTTGCGCAGTGATGACTTTGCTGTGTGCTGTTTATTTTTCCTGGTTCAGCTGGGAGTCAGGCGCTTCATGTAAAAGCAAAAGGTGATGCTATGCTCAAAAATAAAGTGCTGTTTGAGTGATCATGGGCTGCTTTACAGACAGCCTGAAACAAGAACCCAAGAACAACTGGTGCAAATATCCATAGGCAAAATCGCATTAGAATCCTAGAACTATAAAATGGCTTGGGCTGAAAGGGACCTTAGAGATCATCTCATTCCACTCTCCTGCCATGGACAGGAACACCTTCCACTATCCCAGGTTGCTCAGAGCCCTGTCTAGCCTCATGCTGGACATTTCTGGGGATGTGGCAGCCACAGCTTCCCAGGGCAATCTGTTCCAGTGCCTCACCAGCCTCACAGGAAAAAAAAGTTCCTCTTAACATTTAATCTGAATCTCCCCTTGTCCTCTATAAGCCCATGCAGAAATTACTGTGGATGTGTGCTGATGAGAGCTGTGTGAGCATCACCCTTCAAATTCAAGTTGTTGCAACAAGTGGTGTGTCTTTTGTCTTCAGAGCACTGACTATGCACAATGCCCACAGCAGGGTAATCCAGCCCAGGAGCACCCACAGCAGCTCAGCACCAGCAACTTTTCCTCCTTCTCCCACAGTTCCTTGACCTTCTTCAGATCCCACGAGCTGTGATGGAGTCATCTCAGGGACGTGTGCACTGAGCTGCAGTGATGGGGCTGCAAAGCCTCGGTGAGACCCAGCTGCTGGCTCAGCACCGGTGGGCCTGGGCTGAGCAGGGTGCACGGGTGAGTCAGGTTAGCCCATGGGAAAAGTCACAGTGGTTTCGTGGTTGGAGCCCAGGCCAGCACAGCAGAAGAGCTGAGAGCTCTTGCTCCATCTGTCACCAGCTTCCTCTGCGAGCTGGAGTGTTTATTCACACACCCGAGACTTGGAAAAGAGCGCGGAAAGCTGTTTTCTTTCCAACCCAGCTGACTGTGCCTCGGATTAAAATGATACCAAGAGAGAGAGAAGCAGCCTCCCTCTCCATGCCCACGTAACAGAGAGGAGCTGTGCTCTGCTAATGTTTGCAGGCAATATATTTGGTCAGATTCTAATGATCACCTTCCTTGCTTCACAGGACTTCCTCCTCGTGCTCATCTGCTGGGCTCGTATCTTCGGCTGTCAGCTGGGTAAATTTGCTGAAAAGCAGAACTGCACAAATAACTGATAGGGGTGAGGGGTGGCCAGGCTGGAAAAAAAAATCAACGTATTTGCCGTGGGGTAACCAGAAATGGCATTTTAATGAAATAACTATGTTTTGGGCCAAGCAAGCGCTGTGTCTGACCACAGTGATCTCTTAAGTATTTTTATAAATTGCACAGATAATTTGTTAATGTGAGAGAAGCTTCAAAGAGAAGTGAAATATTTCTGCAAAAAAAAAAAAAAGTATTTTATTTTTCTTCACTCGGGAACAATTTCCTGAAATTGCTTTCAGTCGGTGAAACATTGCAGTCAAACCCATCTGCATATTTTTGAAGAGAAAAAATTGCTTTCTTCCACCTTGCATCTTCCCTGGCTGCTAACTTAACTGTATCCTCACCCATTTAATCCCCTTTACTTGCTTCCTCCCTTTCTCCCGTAACAAATGTGAATTTCCTGTCTTTTTTTTTTTCACCCTGCCTAACTGGTTATCTGATCCGTGCTCTCTCAGTCCTGACCTCTCCTTCCTCCAGCTGACCTCCTGATACCCATTTATCTCCTACTCCCCAAACCCACCTTTTCCCGTTTTCTTTCCCATAGCCACAGATTGTGGAGCAGCCCCAGGGAGGGGTCTGCTGGGCGTTACAGAAATAAGAGCAGGGAAAGAGGGATAAATCCAAACCCAAGTTGTACAGGGCTGGGAAAAGAGCCCTGTGGCGATATTCCCTGGGCAGCACTCTGACAGCCTGAACTAAAACTCTGAATCCTGCATCCTTCGATTGGAGGTGTGAAGTCAGCATCGTTCAGCGTTAAAGCCCAAGGATGTGGATTTAAATTAACGAGGTCCCTTCATGACACTCATTAACCTTGCCCAGCGTTGGGTGCTGTGAATGGGGCGCAGGGACTCTGCCCTCCAGGTTGCTCTCCACCCTGGTGAGATCGAATAAAGCCTTCCCATGCTTCCCAGCTGCTCCTCACAGCAAACATCTGAAGGTGGCTGGGAGCCAGCTCGGGCTGGGACGGAGATGAAGCGTTCACATGGCCGGTATCTGATCACGTACGGCGAGCAGGGATCGCTAATGAAAGCCAGGGCTCCTCTGAGGGCAACGCTGCAAGCCAGCAGGACACAAGAAAGGGAGCTAAATATTCCCTTCCCCCCTCCACAACTCTTTTGTTCACAGCTTGCTGCCTCCCTCCTTGCCATAAAACAGCAAAGCAGGGGGACATGTGAGCTCTTCTCCCTGGGATCCAGCTGCAGGACACATGGGAATGGTTCAAAGCTATGCCTGGGAGGTTTGGACAGGACGTTAGGAAGCATTTATTTACTGAAAGGGCGGCCAAACACTGGAACGGGCTTCCTGAAGAGGTGATCCATGCCCCAGGCCCATCAGTATTTGAGAGGCATTTGGACAATGCTTTAAATTTGATCACTCCCAAATTGGTCAGGAAGTTGGACCAGATGATCATTCAAGGTCTCTTACAAATGAAATCTTCTCCTCCTTCTTCTCTTTCTCTTTCTCTTTCTCTTTCTCTTTCTCTTTCTCTTTCTCTTTCTCTCTTTCTCTTTCTCTTTCTCTTTCTCTTTCTCTTTCTCTTTCTCTTTCTCTTTCTCTTTCTCTTTCTCTTTCTCTTCTCTTTCTCTCCTCTCCTCTCCTCTCCTCTCCTCTCCTCTCCTCTCCTCTCCTCTCCTCTCCTCTCCTCTCCTCTCCTCTCCTCTCCTCTCCTCTCCCTCTCCCTCTCCCTCTCCCTCTCCCTCTCCCTCTCCCTCTCCCTCTCCCTCGGACAGGTAGAGATTTGAACACTCACCCCTCAGCAATCATGTTTGGACAGGGTTAAATCTTCAAAGGCATGGTTTTTACTCTGGTGTTTCCCAATCCAAATTCCCGTTAAACCCAAAAATACCCCCAGCCCCTTGGCTGCTCAACAAGCACAGCTTCTCACCCTCCTGGAGCCACAGGCAGAACCTCAGTGGCTTTAACCCACTGTCTTGGACCTTCCCAGTGGGATTGCCCTAAACTGGGAGCACCAGCCCTGCAGACACAAAGCAGCACATGGGGTTTTTGTGGTGTGGAGGATTTTGTGGTCTTGGGGTTCCCCAAAGCACAGGACATCTCCAGGGTGGGGAGGTGGCAGGGTCATGTGTGCCACCACCCTCCCGGGCAGCAAAGCTCTGGTTAAACACTGTGACACCAGAGAGGAACCAACAGGTGGCCTGAGGGAAATGGTGCTCACTGAGAGGAGTTTCAGTTTTGTCTAAATTTTCCATGGAAAATTTCCCCCTTTTCAGAGAAAAGCTGCATGCCCATTTGTTATGGGGAAATACAACTGTGTACATACACACAAACTATTATACAAAATGTAAACACTTTTCTGTGTGTATATGCACATCCATATATGTATTCATCCCCATGGACATATTTTGATTTGAGCCAGTCTTTTCTCCAGCAACAAGTGTTTCCAAATTATAGTGAGTTTATTTGCAGAAAAAGAATAAATTTTAAATCCCTGTAATGAAAACCCAATCTTGAAAAGAGATTGCTTTTAAAAGAAAAGCTTCGGCCACTGCTGCTGATCAGCATTGATAAACCATCCTCAGAGGAACGTTCACTGTTCACAGGGATGGGGTGCCAGTAAACACTTGCAGGGGGACCAGAGGCTTTGCTGGTCCCAGTTACCAAAATGGAATAAATGGGACAGGAAAAGGACTTTTTTTTTAAATAAATGTGTCTGTGCTAGAGCTTTTACTTATGGTGGGGAAGCTTTGCTGCTCTATCTCCCTGTAAATCATCACCTGGCACAGCTCCAGTGAGGATCTCCACTGAACCACCCATCAACAGGTGACTCAGGTGTGTCCTGGCCTGACCTCTTCATTTAAGTAGGCTGCATTTCTCCTGGTTTTCTGGAGCTCCCCAGGTCCTGCCTGGATGGGTTTCCTGCTGCTGTGCCCCAGAAATGTGGCTCTGTGGTGCAGGTGTGCTGGCCAGCCCTTGTGAACACTGAGTTTGTTGTTCCTCTCTCCTGAGGTCATCCTGCTGCAGAATTGTCCAAGTGCATGTACTTTGCAGGAGCTGAAAGCACAGTCACTCTTCACTGTGGCACAAGAAATAAACAGCTGGAGAGGCAAAACAACACAAGATCAGCAGCCTGAGTTGTTTTTTTCCTTACATTCTGCTGGCTTTATTAATATACCCCCAAAAAATGTCCTGTATCTTTCTACTTCGACACCAGGTTTCTCTTCTAAACCCCTCACTGCTCCCATCTCCTCTAAGGAAGCTTTCTTTTCACTGTGCAGGTTCTTCAATTCAAAGGATGCTGGTGTTACACAAAAAAATCCTGCCTCTTTGTTCTTCCTTCTACACAAGTTTCCTTTTAAGTGGCTGGAGAGACCTTGATTTCTCTAAGTGCCAGAACCCTTTGTCAGGTTGGCTCTCTGATCAGGCTCCTTGGTGGAGCTAAATCCCTTGCCAAGCTTTCCCACATTTAGCCAACAGCCCCTTTGAGCTGAGTCTTGAAAAACTGGCTTGTCCTCAGCAGCAGCTCCCTCTTTGTCCAACTGAGCTCCATTTGAATGTGTAATCATCAAAGTTTAATGAGGCTCTTTTGTGAGCCTTATACCAGGTGGAAGCATTTTTAGATTTTTTTTTCTCTTGTGGTTTTTGGCTCAAAAATCTGTAGGCAAGAAGAGAAGAGAGCAAAGAGCTCCATACCCAAAGCAGACTTTTCTGCTTGATACATGCCTAAAATTCTGCAGGAAAAATGCACCAATAATTCAGACAAGGTGCAAGGAAAGATTGGGAGGATTGGTCAGCACCCACCTGCTGGGAGCTTTTTGGAGTTTGAGCAGGACGTGGAGAGAGACAGCAACAAACTGAGGTTGAGAAAGTTCTTGGCTCATTTGGAGTTAAGAGTTCCCAGCTATATCTTATGAGAGGTAGTTGAAAGAGCTGAGATTATTTAGCCTCGAGAAAAGGAGAGTCACTAAAACCAAAAGGAGGTTGTAGAGAGGTGGGAGTCAGTCCCTCCATCCAGGTAACAAGTGACAAGACCAGAGGAAACGGCCTCAAGTTGTGCCAGGTGTGATTTAGATTGGCTGTTTGGGAAAAATTCTTTACTGAAAGGGTTGTCAGGAATTGGAAAAGGCTGCCCAGGGCACTGGTGGAGTCATTGTCCCTGGAGATGTTCAAAGGATGTGGATGTGGCACTTGGGGACATGGTTTAGTGGTGAGGATGGTGGTGCTGGGTCAACAGTTGGACTCAATGATCCTACAGGTCTTTTCCAACCTTAATAATCCTATGATTCATATTTACAAACTCTGCCTCCAGTCCAGCTCTCAGCTGCTGCATCTGTGCCCTATTTCTGACCCTGCCAGGAGCAGAAGAGTCTTAATTATGAGTCCATGACCAGAGAGAAGGAGCTTTTCAACTCACAGTTTATCTACCTTGGAATAAACTCAACCAATCCTCTCCTGGAACTCCACAAAAAAAAAAAAAAATCACTTTAATGAAACGCTTCCTGCCTTTTCAGCTAGCTGGTGCCTCTGGTATGTCTGCTCTGATAATTAGATCACAATTTAATCATGAATTCTCTGTTCCTTCAGGGCTGACCTCTGCAGGTACAGCAGATTTCTCCAGTTGAGCCTCTAGCCCAGGAATCAGGGAGGGGGGTGGAAATTGATAGCTGTGCTATGAAGATAAGTTATTTGCTCAGAAGAGGTGAGTTCTGGGCTGACACATGGTATTAATATGCATTTCATCTGGGCAGGTGACTTCTCTGAAGATCTTCTAAGATTTTTCCATCTCCAACCCCTCTGGACCTCATCTGTCCCTAGAGTGGAGTTCACAGCTCTCCAGTGGCCTCCTGGATGGACTCACTTCTCACCGTGGTGCCAGAGGAGTGGTAGAGCTTGCAAAAAGGGCTCAGGCTGAGGTGGATCTCCAGCAGCTGAGCTGCCAGCAGCTGCTTTGGGCTGGGGCTGCAGAAAGCACAGGCTGGCTGTGGCACTTTGGGAACACCAGGACCCAAAGGGGCACCCAGGCTTTAACTCGGCTCAGTGTCTTGAAGACTGAGGCAGAGTGGGAGGAAAATTAATCAGAAGTGAGGCAGGAAAGCCACAACACAACATGCTAAATGCTTGGAAATCAGGCCTTAAAACCAGGTATTATTTCCTCTTTTTTTTTTTTTTTTTTTTTTTTTTGGTGAGAATTGAGAATAAAATAACGAAACCAGGTCCTGTTTCAGCAAAAGGTTTGGGCTTGTTTGATGGCAGGGAAATGTCTTCAGCAGACCAGCAGCAGCCTGGGGCTGTGGTCTAACAAAGCCTCCCCAGGTATGTCTGGGGAAAAAAAAAGAACAAAAAAGAGAGAATCTGTCTGCATTCATATAGCTCGTTTACATCTGCCTGGTAAGAAATTCTGTGACAGATCATTCTGCTGGCAGGAATGGCTGTGGAGGCCAACTCCTCCACCTACAAATTCAGCTGCCTGTGGCCTTCAGGTGCTCAGTTTCCAGGTATTGAGGCACTCAGGCTGTCCCCTGGGTTGGACCAGAAGCCGTTTTCGTGGTGCTCCTGCTGAGGACATCTTGAGTGGGGTTGATGTGTGACACTTGCCCAGAACATGAGTGTGAGTCAGCGACTGCTGCTTCCCACACATCCATCCCCTGTGCCACTCACCGTGGCCAAACTTTTATCACTGTTCTTGGTTTTTTTATCACACTGCTCTGTCCAGGCTTCCCAGCTAGTTTAGGAATCCCCAGGCAATGGGACATAAAGCAGGGTCTACATCCAAACCTATCACACAGCCATAAATACAGCTGGCAGGAGACTCAGCCCCAGGAATTGTCTTGGTGCTCTCTCCCTGATCTGAGATGGCAGCTTGACCCCTGCAATAGCTCTTTCCATGTTCTCCAGTTGAATGGAGGCCCCCCTAAATTTAACAAACCCTCTTTGTGAGCCTTATGCCAGGAGTGAGGTTGACCCTGTCCTTCTCTGGGGGGTGGAGACAGGAATCAGATAAAGAAAATGGCCTCAGAACCAAAACTGTTTTCTCTGTGATACCAATATTGCCACACCATGTCAGTACCACCATGAGACAAATTTTAATCTTATTCCCACAGGGAGAGGGGAATCTATCGATTAGGGTCACCATCTCACTGTCTCCCATGCTCCACAGATCATTCCCAGCCACATCAGATCAATTTAAAAGGACCTCTGTGCAGCTTTTGGAGGTGTCAGGAAGAAAAAACTTGGATGCTATTTTTATCTGATTATCGTCCAAACAAAGTCAACGTGACAGCCTTCAGAATTAAACAGGGCTTTAAAACCAGTTTGGCGGCTTTATTGCCACCACCTGAGTGAATGAAACACCTGGATGGAGAAGGCAGGTCCCAACAGACCAGAGGCAGACTTTTGGCAGCGATATTGAGGGCATCTCTCAGCAGTGGGGTGGTTAAAACTCGGGGGCATTTTCAGAGAAAGTGTTTTAATTGCTGAACACCGGTTAGCAGCAACTGCTTCGATGGATGCACTGATGTCTCCACTTTCTCTCTGCGCTGCTATTTCCAGCTTTCAGCCAAACAGCACTTCACATTTAGCTAATTACTCCGAGAGAGCAGCAGGGTTTCTAGGGCTGCAGGTTTCACACAGTTTCTATTAATATCCCCCAGGGCTCTCAGGTTTGTTCTTCTTTGGGATAACACTGATCTCTCTTTGCCAGGACCACTCAGGTCTTGTGCATCCACTCACTCCCGACCACTTAACATGGCAGCTAGCTAATAATTTCCCTTATCACACAGCCCTCCTGATAAAGCTGCTCTGCAAGAGTGATGAGGGCTGGTGCCTGGCTCTCGGACCTGCCCCTGGCTCCAGCAGAGGCTGGAGGCTCCCGGCAGGAGAGGAGCAGATGCCTCGGGCTGGAGCTGTGTGGGGCTTGGTGCTGTCTCGCCCCTCGCAGTGATTCTTATCTTGCTGTCGCCAAAAAACCCACTGCCTTCAGCTAAATACCACAGCTTTAGAGGGCATGAGGAGGGGCAGGTGCCTAAAACCAGCTCCCTGCCTGGCAGCCTCCCGTGTGGGTGCCCAGGGAAAAGCAGGGACAAGAAACACCTCGTTTTGCCCCCAGAGTGGAGGGATATGAGCACTGACATAGGAGAGCCCAAGACATAACATTTTAGAAACCAGAGGCAGCTCTAAAGCCCCTCATGCATTTGCAGCCCCCTCCTGCCTGCACGCAGCCGTGGCTGCAGTGAGGATTCAGATGGGCCACATTCATTCTGGTTGAAAAAGCTCATCTGGCTTTGCCTGAAATTTATGGGGATCACAGTGAATCAAAGAGTGCGCGGCTGGGAGTTTAAGAAGTGTTTTGTTCCTCTGAATTACATGAATCCTAAAAGATCTCAGGCATCAAAAGCACCCATTAACCCCAGCAACTTTATTATTGTCATAAGGGACTTGTTTTTACTCTCTGTTGCACTTCCCAAAGCTTAAAGTCAACAGAGACAGGTCTGTTGACTCCGCTGCACTTTATTAGCCTGATAGCAGAACCCATGACCATTCTCTTTGGAGTGATTACAGAAAACTTGAGATAGAGGGAGAAAATTTAGAACAAGACAAGCACAAGTAAGTACATGTAAAAATGTGAAAAAATCTGCATCAGTCCACGAATCCCCTCAGTAGTCCTTGTGCTCTGGCAGCCACAGTTCTTTTTTGTAAAGAAGTTTTCTTTCCCACTTTCTTGAATGATTAACAGGAATAACTCACTAGTGAGAGCTGGGGAAACAAGGTAGCAAAAAAGTACTGTGCTATCACACGCAGATAGAGAAGGGAAAAAGCAATAGTTATAATCCCCTAATTACTCATAGCTCCAGTCACTGGCTGCCCAACATCTTTAAACCAGTGGCAATCCTGAAACTCAGATCAAGACTTCATTGTTCTTCCTGGAAAAAAAAAAACAAAAAACAAAAAAACAACAAAAACAAAACCCCAACATTGTGTTAGTGTAAACTAAAGAGTTGCAAGCAATAAAAGGCTGTTTTGGGGATGGCTGGCATGGAGGTTACAGGCGACAGCTGGTGGGTGTCTGATGGGGCTGCCCTTTCTAGCTACCATCTGGACTTTGCACAGGACAGGCGAGAATAAGCTACTTATACCTTAATAAGGAAAAAGCCTGTAAAAATGGAATGGGGGGTGGTGGTTTGGCTGTGAGATCACTTTGTAAATAAACAGGAACGCGAGCTTGGACTTTGCTGCTCTGCCCGGGCTGAGGCAGGGACAGCAGCTGGAGACTGAAAGCACCTAGAAGCTGCAGGGATATATAAACACTCTGTCCCTGATGCATTAGTGTGTGTGAAATCTGTTTAACAAATTAATTTGGTTGTTATTATCACTGATTAATCACAGCAAGGACAGGAACACCAATGCACCGAAGGGGCTGATTCTTCCACCCAGACAAAAAAAAAAAAAAAAAAAAAAAAGGCAGAACTGTTGCAGTCCATTGGACATGGGTGGATGGTGCCAGGGTTGCAAAGTTAGAAGGAAATTATGCAGGAGGGAAACACTGGACCAACATGCACTTGACAAGTGTGTGGACTGCTGTCAGCACACAGAGTTGCCTATTTACTCTCCCTTTGGGAGGAGAGTTGCATTAGGGTGGACCAAATTTACCCCCTTTACTTCAAAAAGAGTAATTTTACTGTGCCTAGCACTTTTCCACAGCCACTTGGCACTGCAAAAGTAATGTAATTTAGACATAAATGGGGAGTAAATTCACTTAAACACCAGTTTCCCTTCAGGAGGAGTCCAAAACTCCAACCCTTGGTTCACCTTGGCTTGAAGATGCCCAGAGTGAAGTTATCACAGCAGCAATGTGGAGAGCTGTCAGCCTAAAATAAAAGGTTTTGGCAGAGCAGCTCTGCCCATTCTGCCTGCAGATGTTTTGCATTGCCCCTCTGCCCCACCAGCCCTGGGGGAACCTGGTCCTGGCACTGGTGCCCAAACTGGTTGGTCCAACCCCAAGCAGCTGAGCTGTGGGGGCAGTCGCTTTCCTGACAGCAGAGACGGAAGCTGCCACAGCTTTTCCTGCCAAAGCTCATCTGTCATAGCCTTAATTTGCTCCTCTGCATCCCAGATCTGCTCCCCTCCCCTCCCTGCAGCTGGCCAAGAGGAGTCAAGGCTTGTCACCCTGCTGTGGTGGCACAGCCCCCGCCTATGGCAGCCCCATTCCCGTGGGAATCCCCGGCTGAGGAATTGCAGGTGGTTTCCAGTCCCTGCAGCGTGACCTTTCTGGGAGCCTGGATGCATGAGATGCCTCTCCTTCAACCTGCTCCATCTCATCCTGTCCCATTTGCTCTGGGGAGCATGACATGGAAGCCTATTTCCCTGTTTTACACCAATGCAACCCTTTGTCTTCTCCACTTTTAGCATTTTTGCCCCCAAAACCCTTCTCCATGCTATCCTTCCCATGCTGCCCTGTTGCAATTAACTGGCAGCACCATTTAAGGTGTGGAAAAAGAAACACCAGCAAAACTTTTGCTCCCTCAAGCAGTGCTTAAGCCATCTTTCAATCCCTGTCTCAAGCAAGTCTCCTTCATGTCAGCAGTGACCCAGTATCCAAACGCTCTGGGCCATAACCCGAGCGGGGAGCAGATAACCAGAGACATCAGATGCTACTTAGAAAGCATTTTGTTCCCAATTAAAGCCAAAATATGTGCTAAGAGCTGCTGAGGGAAAGTGCAGAGCATCTGATTTCCCTCTTTTGCTAACACACTCGGAGGAAGAGGTGACAGGTTTGTGGAAATGGCTGCAATTTGCAGTCAAACCATGAATAGGAATTGGAAGGGAGGAGACAGACAAGAAATGTACTGCACGGATTTCCTCCAGTGATGCTGGAGCTTATACAAACCAATTAGACCCTCATCAAAGAGCAGCCCTATCCCTATCACCATACTTTTTATTTGCTAACACCTAGGTGGTTGGTGTTTTAGTATTTTTTAAATTTCTTTTTCTTTAATTTTCCTGGGGGAAAATGTACCTGAAGATCCAGGCAATTGCTTCTCTGTGCTCTCACATGATTTTACTATGAGGTAAATTTATGGGTGTCAAATAAGTTGCTCCTTATGCCAATGTCACAGAAATACAAGTGTGTGGGAGGGCTGGTGGCTTCTGCTTAGTGGAGTTGCCAAGGATTGTGCTAATTAGCAATTGGAAAGACTTATATTTTAGAGGTGTGGAGTGATCCAGGGAGGCAAGTTGAGGCTTATCTAAAAACTGGCAAAGGCTGTTCTACATGGACAAAGGGACTTTGGGCTTTTTGAGCGACCTCCAAAAATTTGTCTGGCTCAAGTTCAGGTGTGTGCATCACTCATCCCTGTCATGAGTGAACTGGGCTTGTAGGGGCTCTGACTGCATCTCCAGCTGCTACCTGACCTTAGGAGTTGGAAGCTGACAGAAACTGTTTTATGTTGTTCTCCCTTCACAGCTCTGGGCTCCTACTAGCCCCAGTGGCTGGTGGCTGTCTCAGAGCTGGGCTGTCCATCGTTTTACCCCTTGGGGTGAAAAGAGGAAGCAAATGACAGGTGAATGCAGCAGTGACAGAAGGAGGCTGAGATGGACCTTTGGGTGATGGGAAGGAAGTTTTCACCCAGCTGCTGTGTCTGTGCCAGTGGTCAGTTGAAGTGAATAAATTGTATATCCCATGTGTGAGTTGGAGCTTTACCTGCAGCTGAGTTGCCTCATTCTTTCCTATGCCTCAGACATAACCAAGAAAGGACTGTTTTGCCCTGCTGCAGCCCCAACAGCACCCCATGGGGGTCTCTAAGATGGAGCATGTTGGGGAACCTTCTACTTTGTAAAGGCTGGAGATGGCAGAAGGAGTTGCTTGTTCCCCTGCATCACTCCCTGCAGTGGCCACATATCCAGAGCTGGAATTGCTGAGCTGTAGCAGCTCTGGCTGTTTGGCACCTAAATAAACCCATCCCAGGGCCCACAGCATCACCAGCACTGGAGAAGGTATTTCTCTTTAGGGAGAGCAGCTAATCCAGGGTCCAGCAGCTCCAGCACGAGGGAAGCCTCTGGCCATGCACGTTGTCTGATGTGCAGTGCCTCATGTTGGGGGGAGAGCTGGAGACCAGCTGAAATGACAGAGCCTGAGGGAGCACAGTGCATCATCCAGCACATCCCCAGCTGCCAGAGCCATGGGAAAGGCCCTTTTCCAGAGGAATAGCATGCTGATCTCAGCTCAGGGAGCTCTTCTGAGCTGAACAGGCTGGAGCCTGCATCCCACAGCAAACCAGCAGCAGATTTGAGGTGAGAGGGTCTGAATGGAAAGTGATGGGGGCAGAAAGAGCAGGTTGGGAACGTCTCCATCATCACAACTGAATCCAGAAGGAGATGCATGTTGACAGCCTCAGTGTCTAGCTTTCGACAACTGATTTGGCAAATTTGGGCCTGTGCAAATAACTAAGAGCAGATGTGTCAAATGGTTTTTATTTCCTAGAATTAACACTAGATACAAGGGTACTAAAGGAAGTGGCCTGCACATCCCTGCTGTGGGAGTCCCCTGACCCTCTCATACCTTCTTTTTGCCATTCCCTGACCAGATACAGCTTTCACTTGCACTAGAATAAATGAGATTGGCTGCAGCCACAGCAGATATCAACCAGCACACAGGAGTGCCGAGGAGGACCAGCTCTTTTCACACCATTTGCTGTGTATGCGCAGATAATGAGTTTGCTTGTTACTTGTTTTTAGCTTCCTAAAAACAAGTTTTAGCCACAAGTCCTTCCAACATGGGGGATCACCCCGCGACACCACATCTCCCCTGATTTCCTCTGGAACAGAAATGCTTCTGAGATCCCATTTATAACTCTGTTCACACAAAATGTGACAGTTTTAGCTATATTGGAAGACCAGCCTGACCCTGGCAGCCGCTCGCACTGTGATCAGAATAGTTATCAGTCAAACCCTGGTATGTGATGTCTGGTGGCAGTGAGGATGAATCTGCTCTTGCAACGATGAGATCCACGCAGTGAGAAGCAGTGAAGCACAGCCCCACAGAAACAGACAGGTGGAGGGAGGAGGAATTGTCTCGAAGTCAGGCACAAGTCTGAGCTAGCCATTCTGGACTCCCCGTATGGTCCACAGGGAAAAACAGGTTCTTTCAGCGACTGACTCATCTTGTACTAAAATAGGTCAGAGGAACTGCTCTCCAGCAGCATCTGACTCCTCTCCACAGGCTGTAAAGGGAACCCAAGGGGGACTAGTCCAGATTCAAGCAACTTATTTTCACTTGTCCAGCAGTTGTTGGTGTGAGTCGCAGCCAGGCTGTACAAACTTTTCTGGAGTCAGTGGAAGTCGTGTCAAAGGGCTTTGGAGCTGACACTTCACAGTCTGAGTCAGACTCTGCATTTCCCGGAAAACCCCTGGAATTAAAGAGCTGGTGAGGGCTGAGCTAGAAGGAAAACATGCACCTTAACCCTGTGTACTAGAAAATAACAACACATCCAAACAGGGAAATTTTGTCTTTTAATTTAAAAGCTTGAGCAGCATAAGACACTGCAGAGTTCAGTGTGGCATCTTTTTCCCCCCTGTTATCTTTCCAATGAAAACGAGGCCACACTTTTCACTGTCAAAATTCCTGGGACTCTCATCATCTTTCATCCCAATGTATTCTCCTTCCTCCCTTGATCTGAAGTATGTTGAAGTCAATGAAAATCGACGATGCTCGTAAGACGCGCCAGAATCCCTTGCTGGGAGAAGGGCACCAGATTTCTTGCTAACTCCTCCCTTCACCCTCTCTCAGCAGAAGCCGATGATAGGATTATTTTTTATCAAGATGCAGATACTACACACAACCAGCACAAAAGATCAGTGATTAGTCTTTGCATAAGCAGCCAAGTTTGCTTTTTCCTGACCTTATCAATCTGGTATTTGAATTTCTAGGGAGTTTTAGTGAGTGGGTTTTCTCGGGAAGCTGAAATCTTTCCTTTTAACCCTCACACAAAATTCCTGCTAACTTCACTGGAATTAGTTTCTCATTCAGGATAAAACCAGATAGCTATCCATGACTTGTTTGAGTTCAGGAAGGCCTTCAGGTTGCCAGGGATTTCCTTTTCCTTCCTTTGCCCCACATTTCAACACAGCCTATAAAATGAGAACAAGTTATTTCCTGTGTAGTAGAACAGGAACAAAAATATCCAAATGCACGCGGCTGCCTACCTACAAGCTACAAGTCTGAGCTTCCATGGGAGATCCAGGGTGTAATTCTGCTGCTTAAAGGCAGACATCTGGTCCTGTCTGAGATGCCTGAGGGCATCTCAAATGTGTGCACAGGGCTGGCAGGTACAACACAGGAACTGCAGGAAATTCTTCTAGAAATCCCCACCATTTGGTAATCAAACTCCAGAGCCCAAATAACCTTTTTTTTTTTTTTTTTTTTCAGCCACAGCAAATGATGGTTCATTTGGGCAACCAAAAATGCAGTTTGACTGGGCATCTCCTGATAGGGCTTGAGTACCTGGTGATCCTGTGAAACCATAGATCTTTTGCAAGAAGCAAGAGATTTTGCTTTTACATTCTCCTTAAAATAAATTTTCAAAAGTTTCTTTAAAAATTTTCAACAGTTTCTTTAACCTGCAAGGGGAAAAGGGAATTTTTTCCTCTCCTTGTTTTCTTCTAGTACTGTTCTACTTACTGAGCAGGAGACTTTTAAAACCAGCATCTCCTGGAAGCTGAAGAGCTAGAAGTCCACAACCTGCTTTGGGTCTGCACATCTTGGGCCCTCCTTGCAGTTCCTGTGGCCTTTTGAACATTAAAAACCCACCAAGTCCACATCTGTCAGCCTGCAGGGGGTGGGATGAAGAGCACGGGGCAGTTTGGAAAGCCAGGTCCACGTAAAGTGTTGTGTTGAAAGCCAAACTCCTCCCTGTCGTTCTGACTGAACCAGTGCTGAAGGACTGAGCCGAGGGGCCACTGCAAATTGGAGTAATGAAGCTCATGGGCCTCAGGGTGAGGCATTTTGGCACGGAGAACAACCTTCCACATGTTCACCCCTCTGCTTTCCACCTTCTGACCTGCAGTGCTGGCATCCTTCCCCAGGCTGGCACTGCTGTAAGGCTGCAGGTCCTTTCTCTGGCAGAAGCAGACACAAGAACTAGAGTTTGGATGAGCACTTTTAACACCATTTGGGGATCTTCTCACCTACTTTAGCCCTAACTCTGCAAAGCAACAGGAGCACCACATTCATTCTGGCCAGGCTTTGCTCCCTGGTCACTTGGGGAATCCAGGTGTTTTGTAGAAGGCATTGAAAGCATTGTGGGATCCCTGGGGAGGAAATCCCAGCAGGTCTGGGTGAAGCACATGGATCCCAATCCCTGCTTGCAGGCAGATGAAGATGAGCAGTTGGCTCTCCAATCTTCTTGAGGGAGAAGCACAGAAGCAGCCGCAGCAGGGTAGTGAAGGGAGCCCTGGCACATCGTACAAAGGAGAGCAGAGTGAAGTAAGCATGAAAAAGTCATGCTGTGGATATAGAAAACAGCCAGGGGAGGGTTCGCTTTGCCAGTCAACAGGTCTTGTCTGCACATTCTGCTTTTCTTCAATGTGGAGGAACTTCTCAGAGAACCCCTGCTCCTGCCTCCTGTGAGCAAGCAGTTCAGTGGAAAGCAGTGCATTTATTTTTAGCTTTGTGCAGCAATTAGGCAATGGTGTGTGTGTGGGGGATGTTCTCAGGAAAAATTTTTGACAGTTTCCTTAAAAAGATAAGATCTATCCCATTCCAGTAGGGGATAATAGCTAGCACAGAAAACCACAGGGGGATTTTTGCTGCATGTCTTGCTCTTGTGAAAGTTGCCTACTGACACCTTTGGATTTTGGCCAAGTGTCTACCTGAACAACAAGAACCTTCTTCCAAACTGCCTTTCCACCCCAGGCAGGTACATTGCCTCCAATCCCCAGGGACGTGGCAGACAGATATTTCCTGTGTCTGGCTGTGATTCCCCCAGTTCCATTGCCTGCCACCTGGAATTCTCCACCCCACCCATCCAGCTGCTGATGGGGTCCTGTGACCTCCTTGAGCAGCTTCAGACAGAAGCAGAGCCTTTGCCCCAGCCGGGAGGTCTCGCACAAAGCTCGTGAGTGCTCAGCAGACCCATCTACTCCGTGACCTTGGGGAGGGACTGGTAACACCAGCGAAGGGAGGAAGGCAATTGTCTTGCACTGGCACAGCTGCTCGCTCAGGGAACATCTATTCAGACTCAGGAGCAAACAGATGGTTTTCTCCCACTGGCCAATCCATTCTTTCTTTTTTTTTTTCTGACACTGCCCAAAGGGGTCACAGCAAGAATGGTGATTCCCTGTGTCTCTAATACATGTACATTGTCCTCCCTGTCCCACGCAGAGCAGAAGTGACCAAAGTCAGATGGATAACAAAGCTTCTTGACCTACTGGATGAGTAAAAAGTGCAGCTTTCTCAGTCCAGCCTCAGATCTGCTCGTGCCACGGCCATTCCCGGCTGTTGCCCTGCAAGGCCGTGTGTTACACTACGACACGAATCACACACGGATGCTAGATGTAAAAGAGGGAAGAAAAAAAAGAACTAAAAGAGAGGATTTTATTTTTTGACTCTACTATATATAGCAACCCAAAAGTGACAGTGGATTGGAGGGTGCAATTGCCACCTCTCCAACCACACTGGTCAAACTAATAGTCTATCAATTCTCTCCACCCACAAAAAAGAATACAAAACAATTATTATTTACATTAGCAGTGTGAAAAAAATTCGGTAGAGAAAAAATGTAAAGCATATAATGCTTTCTAAAAGCATAGAAAACTTTTAGAAGAACTTTAAAACTCTCAAAAAAACCAAAACAACAGCCATGCACAAGGGAAATGGGAGGCTGGTGACAGAGCCAGGACCTGAATTGTCTTTCAGCAGCTTGGGCATATCCGTGTGCTCTAAGCCAAGAGAAATGCAAACTGCTCAGCGATGAACAACTGCTCCAGCAGCACACAGCCAAAAGAAGACACTCTGGGGCACGTCAGGCACTGACCCAGCCCACCGTGGAGGGAGCTGTCAGATTGTGTTATCACAGGGGCAAAGCTGCATCTTCCGCTTGGGAAGTAAATGTCGCTGCTTTGGCTTGGTGGCTGTAGAGAGGCAAGACACCATTACCCAGCAATTATGCTCTATCTCACTGACGTTATCTCTTAATTGCACATTTGCAAGTGCTTCTACTTGCTGGGTGGTTGCAAGGAAGAAGGTGAAGTGGGGTTGCCTGTCTGGGAGATACCCAAGGGACCTACACCACTGCTAATTTTTAAGATATAACAATACAGTGGCACTTCTGCACCAGTTAATGGCTATCCCTGCCTCTTCCCTGGAAAGAATTTCAAAGAGTACAGTTGGTGCAGACCTGCTCATCCAGGACTTTATCAAAACCCTCGAAGTGTCAAGGATGATCAGATATACCTTGCAAACATAACTTCTTAAGAAGCATAAGAACAGCCATTCAATACACAGACATTGCTATCTCCTTCCCTTTCTTCAGGATTTTGTACCAATCCATGGCCATCCAGGAACATCTGGTCCGTCATTACGTTGCACAACGTGACCGCTCGCAGCTTGACGTCGCCTGCAGGAACAGAACTCAGAACCACCCATCCTAAAAGCCATCTGACACTGCAGCAGAAGAATTGTCACTGGTGGCTGCCAGAACACGGCATATGACACATATTTTCAGGGCTGTCTCTTTCCAATGTATGGCAGCAACACTCACAAACATCTGCCTGTGCGTTATAGCATGGCTGATTTTTAAAGACTGGGCCTTAGATCTTGAAAGACAGCTTGGCACACAGATGTGAGGAAGTCATCCAGGAATCAGGTTTCTGAGTAGTTCAGCTGATGTGTGTGTCTGTTCCTTAATTCCAAGGTCTGTGCTCTCTCTACTAGACTTTGCCATCTCTCCATTTTTTCTGAAGGTATTTTAGTCCTGGAGCCATAGTTTCTTTTTAGGACGTTGGGACGCTCTCCAAAGGAATTAATTTTAATTTTTCTGAGTATTGCAATTAGCTGAGTGCCTTCAGCTTTGGTTAACTCCAAATTCTTATGGGTTGTATGTTGAGTTTTCTGTCATTGACGAAGTGACATTGGTACAAATTCATAGTGTAGGTGTCTGGCTAAAGCTGGACCTCGTTCACATGGGACAAACTTTCCAAACACCCCAAGCCTGAGGCCAGTGTTGTTGGGGTGACAGAGGAAAACCCCAGAAACACCAGCCTGAACACAAATAATAAGACTAAGATGTGTTTGGCTGTCCTTGGCTCTCACAAGACTGAGCCCCAAGATGACCTTGGCTCTGGGACCTGAGATACCTCTGCTTACAGAGGAGCCACCAAGAGATGGGGACATGTCACACCAGAGGGATGACGTTGATTGAAACTGCCACTGATGTGGCAAAGGCTGAGAGCTACAAGATGGGCTGTCACTATCAATGCTACTTGCTTTTGATGGTAACAGTGTTATTTTAATCAAACCTTTGGTGGCTTAGACAGTTGGTGATTTTTCAACCACTTTTTGACTTGAAAACTGAGCTGAGAGTCATGTACAGGCTCAGAGGGAGTGATCTGACTTCAGTTCCCTGGTGGGACATTGCTTGATGCTTCTGACCTGATGAATAACTGGTGTGATCACCCACCTTTCCATGTTTCACTGCTGCTTAAAACCTCTCTGAGATGATAAAAAAGCCTTTTTAGCTCTTTTTTTTCTTTCTTTTTTTTTTTTTTTTTTAATTTTTATTTTTATTTTTATTTTCCTTCGTACATTTGAAAAGTGATTATGCTCAGCATTTTTTTCCACCGTGGTGCTATTGGGAATCTGGCCACTGCAGAGTCCCTGGGCACATGTCAGCGCCTCGTCACAACCTGGAATGTTTTCTGCCAGGAATGATGAGATGCGACAGTTCCCATTGAAGGGTATTCCTCCCAGATAATTCCAGTTTCCAAGGTCCCAGGCTTTGAAGATAAACTTGTTGCTTGTTTGGTTTCCTAGCAACTTGTGCTCCGCGGCAGAAATGCATTCCTCGGACCCCGAGCTCGACCTCGGTGATGCTTGGAGCTGAGATGTGCTCTGCTCTGCCCTGGTGAAAGCAGCTGCCTGAAAACACAGGACTGGAGTGAGAAAGCTGGGGCTGGAGCAAACCCTCTGGTTAGATCTGGTCTCCCCCAGCCACTGCTGTTCAATAGAATTCTCACTGTAAGTTAAAACAATACATCTGGCCAGCTGTGAAGGTGGAGGTAGCTTGGGTTTGGCTGGTTGTCCAGGTTCTTGCTGAAGAGTTTGGCCCTGATGCCACAAAGTGGCTAAATTGATAATCCAGAGTCAAACATCACAGCCTTTATTGGAGCTTTATCTTCAGATCAGAAGCCCAAAGACCCATTTGCTCATGAAACATGGTGAGGCAAATCATCACCCCCAGTGAGACCCCTCAGGGGTGAACCTAGAGAAAAAAAGCAGATTTGTCTCCTGAAAGGCACCTGAGTCTTAGCCTTGGTATTTTTACTGAGCTGTTGAAAAGAACAAAGGGCAAACCCACCTTAATCTGCACATTGCCTGGTTATCAATATTTATTTCATTATGTCTTCTGGTTATTAGAAGCTCAGCTCCACTGCAACTTTTAGCTTAGGTGCTTCAGCTCTAATATCCTAAGGAAATTTTCAGGCTCAGATTTAGTTTCACAGGTCTGCATCAAGGTGAGTGAAGGGCAGACCTAAAAGATACTGAATTTCATTCTCTGTATCTCACTCGATCAGAGGTTTTTGCAGGCATCGCTCACTGGGTGCCTAGTGGGAAAAGATCTCCCTTCCACTTGTGTCCCAGTCAAGAAAGTAAAAGATTATCAGTTCTCCAGCTCGCCAGGATAATGGACAATCCTGTGCCAAAGCCACTGTCACCTAAGTAGCCGCAGCATGGAATAAAAAAGTCTCTTACTTTTTAGACAGAGAGGGCACTGCTAAATACCAATGAGGTCTTGATCTTGGGGCTCAACAGGGTCTTCTGAAGCCCAGTATTACACTTTTATACAGCCACCTTTTCTGAATTTGTCTAATTTAATCAGAGCTGTCAATGACCATAAGAAGATTTTTGTCCTATTTCAGTTAACTCAGGGCATTCTTTCCTGAGGATAATCTTTAGTGAATATAGCACTGCATTGTGGTCCAGGGAGCCAACTGAATGTATTGTTCAGATTGAATTATAGCACATTACTGTCAAGGGTATTCCTTCAAAAAGCTGACACCTTCTAATTACATCTGTGAGACTCTGAGAAAAATGGTATCCCAGGGAAAAAAATTGCTTGGCACCCACTTTGTTAGTTTTAGCCTGATGTTCATTTCTAGCCATTCATATAGGGCTGAGTCATACAAGAGAAGCCTGTAAGGGAATCACAAACAATCTGTCTGGCTTGAGGAAATTGGGAGCCATTTCAAGTGTGCATTGCCTCACTCCATAGTTAGTGGCAGGGGCTATTAGAGACTCTGGAGACTCTGAAAATAGAGAGGGCATTTTTCTACCTGAATAGTTCTGCAGATAGACTGGAGATGGGACAAAAACAAGTTTTGTGAGAGAAAGACCATCCCAAGCAGAGGCAGAATCAGCTGCACCATCGGAATCGGATGCAGTCATTCCTCACCTGCCCAGGGCATCTCTAAATCTCAGCTAACAATCTTTTCCTTCTGTCTTTAGGCAACATTTTTCACCTCCCCTGAGCTAGTTTGAAACCTTTAATTCCATTCTGCCTGTTCTACCAAGAATGTGGTGCGACAAGTGGAAACTCATCTCCGCATGGGGGAAGAAGCAGGCGGGAAGAGGGGAGGGGGAGCACTATGTGAATATTAAAACATTTGCAGTGTGAAATGTTGAGTTATGAGCAACCACAGCACACCTTGGGCTAATAGCATGGTGCCAGGGCTGTGCTGGCACAGGGGGTGTCCCAGGAGGGCTGGCAGCAGTGCCTGGGGGGATGCATGCCCTGGGCTCTGCAGGAGGTGATCCAAGACTGAGATGCTTTGGCTGAAGATGCACAAAAGCCCTGTGTGGTGCAAACCTGCCGGTGCAGGAAGCTGGTTCTCCCTGTACTGGTGAGGCTGGTGTATGCCTGGAGGCAGCATTACCATCCCGTTTAAATATTCATCCACTTTGTGTGCATGCTCTGATTTACCCACGCTTGCTAAGGAACCCTCTTACTTCCTGGCCCAAATAGCTCTGTGTGCCGGAGAAAAGTTTTTATTCTTCCAGTGCCATTTAGTGGTGGAGCTGCAAAGCTTTGACCCTGCTCTGGTGGCAGATGGGGACCCAGGATGCCTGTCCCTCTTGGCTGCAGGGTGGCAGGGAAGAGGTCAGGTCTGAGCAAAGCACCTTGCTCCTGCTCTTGGTGCTGATAAGGTACCAGAAAGGTTGTGCAAGCCCTATCAGAAGATGAAAATGTGCCTGAGGCTGTGGGCTTGGTAAGCTCAGAGTAAAATGGTTACTGGCTGATGAGTAGGACATGGGGTAGTCAAAGCATTGGAGGTTTCTGTGGGGTTTTGGGCCATCAGGGCTTGAAGGGGGTGAAATGCAGTGGATGTCCAAGGCAGGGAGCATCACTGCTGCATTAGTATGGAGTGAAAAAGAGACACAGAATACATCCAGGGAGCAGGAATGGAGAAAAATGACCCTGTCAAGTGCTGCTATTCCCTGGAACCTGTGTCTCTGCTTCTCACACTGCTGTAGTTCATATGGTCTTTGGCTAAGTCACAGGAGAGTGGCTTGCTCCAGGGTCTGAATTATCAGTGCATTTCACATCTTGGAGACCTTGCAACTCTAACCCTGAATCCATTACCCTAAGCATAGATAAAAGAGCCTGAGATCTGTGGTATGAGAAACCTGATGTGCTGTAGGGAAGCCAGATGAATCCAATGTATTGAACTAACTTGGAATGCTCAGCTTCAGAGGAGTTATAAAGTAGAGAGGGAAAACTAGGAACATGCTCAGAGAACTCAAGCAGGAGAGAGGCCACTGCTGTGGTAAAGCATCTGCTACAGGGATGTCTTTGCCAAATGTGAGATTTTGGGAAGGAGCTGTGGGTGTCCCAGAAAAACACATTTCCTACTGTCTGCAGGCAGCACCAGCACACTTTCCTGTCCAGGAGTTCCTCCAGCATCACTGTGGATTCCTGTGAGGGGTATCCAAAGGGACAACCAGACCAAGGTGCTCAGTTTCCCAACAGTGCTCATGACCTTTGTGAGGGGCTTGATCCCTGCTCATGGTCAGTGCCAGGTCAGAGCAGACAACTCTCGTTCCATTGATGGATTTGCTTTATTATTTCACTTCCTGGCCCAATTTCTTATACCGTGCCTGTCTGAGAAGACACAGTATCCCTGGAGTGTGTAATGACTGTGAACTTGGTTTTAGGTTCCCCTGGGCACAGCAGCTCTCATCTGATGGCTGTGTTTGTCCTGCCTGACCATGGGGCTGAGTTTCTCCTGGATGACTTTATGGATGACTTTATCACAGATGAAGGTGAGAGCTGTCTGCTTTTTGAACACAAGGGGACGGTTCAGATCTTTTGTGAGGGATGATCAACCACAGTAAATAAAGTTGCTGCTTGTGGGAGTAACAATTAAAACCCATTATAACCTGCTTAACTAGTCAGGGACTGAAGTGCCTGGAAGAACTTGCTCTGTCCTCCCTGAGTGCTGTTTTGCTTGGCCCATTTGACTGATTTGGGAAAAAGATTGTGTTCTAAGGGGGTTAGCTTGAAATTCCTGCTCTCATGACCAGGGCAGTTTCTCAGTTCCTAAGGATGACTGATACCATAGGAAAAATAAAAGTTTCCCAAGTGATCCTTCAGAATTAAGTATTTTGATTCATGGAACATACAACACCTTGTGTTCAGGACAGACAACACATCACAAATTAAACCAAACTATGTTTCAGCTCAATCTCTGAATTTTACCAAACTGCCACTCCGCTGTTTTCAGTGGAGTCACCTGGAAGACAGATGAGTTGCTGTGACAGGTAATTGGTGTGGAGGTAATTGCAGGGGCTTCTTGCTGGCTAAAGGTTTGGAGAAGGGAAAACAGGGGCAGAGAGGCCATGTCTACATGGAAAAGGCAGGGTCTGAGCTGCTGGGGCCTGTGAGTTGATGACTCATGGGCCTGACTAATGAGTGTGAGCCATGGAAACTGGCTGGGTGTCTGACTGCCCCCAGTGCCAGGCAGGAACACTCAAGAGCCATCTCAGCCTTATTTTCTCCTTTTTTTTTTTTTTTTTTTTTTTTTCTAGAAGAGTGCACACATGGCAGGGCTTATCTCCACTGATTATTGCTCTGTTTTCAAGAAAGAAAAGCCATGCCTTTTCCCCTCCCTCTCTCTCTTTTCAGGAGACCTGCTCATGGCCACGTTTTTTGCATGCCTTCCAGATACCATCAGAAAGGAATGGCTTTTCCCAGGTCTTTCGTGCAGCTCAAGGCATTTATTTGGCTTTTGTGGCTTCTTTGTGTGTTGCAGTGCTTTTATTTGGGGCAGCACTGAGGCAGGTGGGGTGTCAGTCATAGTTTGCCAAAGCCAAGGGTCCCATTGGGTTCGTGTGCTTATGGCATGGCCATGGCATAAAAAGAGGAGCTGGATTTTGGTGTGCCCAAATATGTGCCCGTGGGCTGCAGGGTGGCCACAGCCCATGGCTACTTGTCTGGGGTTTGGGGATGCCTAGAAATTTTGTCCAAATGGGCAAACTCCTCATATTCCACAAGAATGGGAAGTTAGGAAGGAGAAAGGGGACACTTCTTGAGGAACTTCTCTTCCAAGGACAAAGCTCCCATGATGTCCTGGCTAAGAATGATCCAGACCTTTTGTGCAGCTGGGTCAGTGGGGGGAAAAACTGCCTTGAGCACATGTCCAGGATGGGTGGAGAAGCACTGGAACAGGTTGCCCAGAGAAGTTGTGGGTGTCCCTTTACTGGAAGTGTTCAAGGCCAGGCTGGATGGGCCTATTGAGCTATCTGGTCTAGTAGAAACAGTTAGAACTACATGATCTTTATGATCCCTTCCAACCCAAACCATTGTGATTCTCTGACAGGTGCCAGTATGTCCATCCATGTTCCCTGGCCACCAGACACACAAAGACAGGTGTTTTACTCTTCTGTGCTCTCCAGAACACCAAATCAAAATGGGAGAGGTGCATTTAAATGTTATACCCCCTGTCTGCCACAGTAAGGCCAGCAGTCATTTCTCCCCTGCTCCTTTAGAAGGGACTGCAGTTTTCAGGGAGGAAAATGCCATCAAATGTGAAATACATGTATTGGAGACACAGGAATGGATATTCTTGGCTGAGATGCCATTGTTTATTTTGTTGCAGGAGGTGTTCACTGGAGGTCTGGTTTGTCTTCCCTGTCCTCTCTGTGCTCTCAGTAGCATCTCTGATGTGCCCTAGATGACAAAACTCTTGTCCTCCTTCCTCTCCATCTCATAAGATGTCACCCTGAAAGAAGGATGGGTTGCAGGACTAAATCTGAGGAATGGGTTGGTCTTTCTGATGGGCTCTTGCCCCCACCCCTTGCCAAGATGGAGCTGGCAGCCAACCAGAGGAGTGTGGAGAGAAGAGAGGTTTGTGTTGCTTGGTGATGTGAGGTGGGAAAGGCCTGGACCCACAATGTGACTGGTTTTGTCCAGCACAGTGACATGGTCAGCGTCCCACTGGTGACACCACGTCACCTTGGCCACCCATGGGGGAAACCACAGAGGTGGTGGCAGAGCCCCACACCGATCCAGGAGCTCACCCACATTAACCTAATCCCTTCTCTCCCTGGCTTTAGCTCTGAGCTCACAAACCCTGAGGCTTCTGTGACTCCCACTCAGATTTTTACCAGCTTGGACACAGCAGCCTCATGGCAAAAGGGGTGAGCCAGGGACATCCCCAAGGGCAGGCAAGGCTTCATTCAAGTGGTTTTGGTTTTTTGCCAGTTGTGCCATGTCGGTCCCATATGAAGCTTTATGATGGAGGAAGCCAGCCTTAGGTTAAAAATAAATATCTTTGGTAATTAACAGGCGTGGTTGAGGAACTCCTGAGCACCAATCATTTCTCAAAGCTTGAATTTCTCAAATCAGGGTAGTTTTGTCCAACTTGCTTTTAGTGACACATCCACTTTGCTTTTCCAGGGGGATTTACTGCTGTTCACATTGCAGTGACACAGAGGTATTTATGGTCTTAGATTTCTGCTTATCTGATCCACCCCTGCCCTCCACACTCCTGGTATGGTGCCAATACTGAAACCCTTTTCCTCCCTCTGTTTGTGCCCCTCCAAGAGGAGGTAATATCCAAACACAACAAAAAACAGGTAGATCTCCCAAAGAATTTGTGGAGATTACTTTTTTTTTCAGTTTCAGAAGCCTACAGCAGAGGCAACACAGTGATTTATTCTCTTCTGTACATGGTTTTCAAGAATAAAAATCCTTATGGTGTTTAATGCAGCAGAATAAAGCATCTCTGTGACCATGTCACCACTGCTAAAGAAATTTCAAGTAGGACTCTGGCTGTTGTCTGAACTGCAGCAGGATCTGAGTTGCTGTCCCACGGGGGCTTGCTGTTGGAAAATAACGTAATTGACTTTGTCCTGTTTCCAGTTTCACAGAGAAACGAGCTGTAAGAGCACACAGGGTACCGGGGCTGGCTGCTCCCGGGGTTTTGGGAGCATGATAAATGCAGTAATCAGCCCGGGAGTGCACAGAATGTCTCGCTGTGCTTTCCTCCCCTCCTGCCTGGGGACAGCATCACCAGGGGCTGGGGCTGCCACGATGGAGGCACCCCTGCCCTGGGAAGCCACCAGCTCCCTCCCCCTGGGATCCCAGCATGGCTTTTAACCCAAATAGCTGACCTTTCATTAAAGATTACCTATTTTTACTGCTCCTCGGGATGGGAAGAAGAAAAGGCTGAGGTTTGCAGAGGCAGACCAAGCCAAGGCAAGATGTGGGGATAGGGAAATTACTCAGGGCAAGTTTAAAAGTTTTTTTTTTTTTTTTAATTAAGGTAGTCCCCAGTTAAACCTGGACATTATTCCATTTGGTCTGTTAGTAACAAAGCAGGAAAGACCCTGGTGCCCAAGGACTACTGGATAATGCTACATCTGTGCTAGTAAGTCAAAAGCTCTTGAGACTTGGCTGTGGGCTCTCAGACCACAAACACAAAAAATCCTGTGTCCATTAAACCCCTTTAGGCTCTGAAATATGGCAGACACGTGAAAACTTTGTCTTGGGAGTGGATGCTGGCCTGTGCTAATCTGCAAACTGTCCTGGGGAGCTGTTTGGGACACTGCTGGCTGGCGTGGGGCACAAGGGCTGGGGGCTGTGCTGCTGGAGCTGCTGCCAGGAACACACCCCGGGAGCACCCCCCAACACCAGGGCACTTGCAGAGGCATCACCCCACAGATGAGCCAGGCTACTGTCCCATCCCTTGGTACCGGGGCAACTGAGGCACACGGAGATGGGGTGACCTAACAGAGGCCCTAAAGAAAGTCTGTCAGAGCAGTCTGTGGGCATGGGGGGCCAGCTGGGGGAGAAAGTCCATCCTCAGGCCAACACCCAGGAGATCACAGCTTTCCTGTCTTGTCAGACTGCCTCACATCTCCATTTGCAAAGCAGAGGTTGTCATCTTGCCTTGAGTGTAGGGCTGTGAGGAGTCAGATACAACAGTGATATGCATCATACAGGCCATATCTAGATTAACAGGTAATTGCTACAACTAGATTAGCAAGGCAGCAATAGGAGAGTACAAGGAGAACAAACAGGCTGGTGCTGTGGGCTCAAGATCGACTCCAGGTGCAGTCCACAGTGGTTACTCCAGGTCAGATTTATTCCAGTCACCTACACTGAAAATCCCCACCCTGCACACTGTTTGAGGCTGGCTGAAGGACCAGCTACTCATTTATTACCTTACATTCTTAGGAGGAGTTGTGGCAGAGCTTCTGGTTCCATTTCCACTGAGGAGGAGAAAAAAGAAGATAAAACATATTAAATTGTGTGCATCAGAGCTGTTTGCAAACTGGATCACTCAGGAGTGGGGGAGGCCAAGCCAGAAGCTGCTATAAAACAGCATTACTGCTCTGAACCAAAATGCTAAAGCAGAGGCAGCCAGAAGCACCTCAGGCTTAATCCAGCATTCAGCAGAAAGATTCTCATTTACTGCAGCTCTCCCTGAGTCAGGCCCTGAGGGTTTGTCTGTACACAAAAATTAATCTGGATTAGGATGGGGCAGCAATTTAAGGTAAAGTAGCTCTTCTGGAATCACTTCATAACAGACAAGCCTCTGGATGGTTTGGTTAGGAAGCGTGGTGTTACATCACATTAGGGATGATGAAATGTATTCTGAAGAGAATGTCCTTGTGGTATTTGGTCACAATTACGCAGAGAACACTCAAAAACACATCCATTTCCTGCAGGAGGAGAAACAGAGCTCCCTGCAGATGTGGAGTTCTTTCCAGGGCTGACTTGCCAGAGCAGCCCAAAGGGGTTTCATGGTTCCTCTGCCTCCATTCACTGGAAAAGTGCACAAAACCTCACGTGCCCAGCACAGCAGCTCCCCTGACAGCAGTGGGCAGGGACAGGTGGAGCATCAGCCCAAACTTGTATGTGGCTGTTAATTAAGATCTGTTCCACACACACTGGCTCAAGTAGAAGCACTTCAGAGAATTGGTTCAGAGACCCGTCTGAAGTAATAAATCCTGCACAAGGGTGGCTCTGTGTGGATACAAATGCTCCCTCTAAGTGAGCCTGAATTAGACCCTCCTGTAGTGCAGGTGGGTCCTCCTTTCCAATACCTGCACCTCTGCTTGCTCTGAGAATCACACATTAAGTGGAGGAAGAGTAAATGATGTCATTAAGCTGCACATCACTGAGCAGAGTGATAAAAACATAACCCCCTGAAGGACCACCAAGCCTCCTTATCCCACTGCACAGAGGACAGAAAGAAAATGTCGTGATAGGTGTGAGCCTTCCTCCTGCGCTGAAACCATTTTCTCATCCAGGACTTTTTCTCCTACCTGGCTGCTTTTGCACATCTTTATTTCCAACCAGGTTTGAAAGGCCTGGTAAATATTTCTACCAATACACACCCGCTCCCAAAGACTCTGTTTGCACTCAGCTTGAGTTAATTGTTCATAAGCAACAGTCTATGGGCATAAAAGTTTCCACATATCATTTTTTTAGCCTCCTTGCTATTTATTCTGCGAGGTGATAACATTGGTTTCTCTCTGGCTTTATCAGTCTTGCACAAGGACAAACGAGGAGCAAAAAGGAACCTCCCTTCTCTCCCTTGGAATGGAGTCTGCAATCAAGCAGCCAAGGCAGAGGAACAAGCCCTTGTCAGTTTGTATGCACAGCCTGCCTGGCAGAGTTCATTTTCCTTAACATGCCTAATCCCACAAGTATGTGGTGGCTTGCTCTGCAGAAACCTCAAGCTTTTCAGGTGCTAGAAAATATGCATGTTCCATGTTACTTGAGAGTTTGCTCACATCCCTGCCTCTTGGAGGTGAGCAATTGCTGACCCTCTCAGCTTTAACCTACTCTGAATATACTCCCCCCCACGCAACACTGCAAGGAATAATAATGTACTTGTGATTTCTTTACGTTTTTCTGCCTGTAAATCCAGAAAAAATGAGACCTGAATTATTCTTTTCTGTTTGCTGTGGCAGACATGCAGTCCTTGCTCCCCAGCAGAGTCACATGTCTATGCTGAGCTTCCCCACAGCTTCCTAGGAGGGCTGGGAAGAGATGGTGAAGTTGGGGTTTGATAATGGAGCTTATCACAACCACAGAATAAAAAGTTATCATTGCTTCCCAGGTCCAGCCCTCCTCAGGGGTAGAGGGGAATTGAATGAGGGCCCTCCCAGTAGGTGGGAAGGATTTTCCCCCCTTCTTAAAAGACTCTCTGAGGTTTAAAAACAAAAAGTGTGCTCTTTCTGGGATGAGGTGGAAGAACCAAATTGCCACATTTTTGTAACCTACATGAAAGGGCTCACACAACTGCATCCCACTTTGCACAACAATCACCTGCCCTGTGCGAGACCAGCCTCATCCCCTACACTGTCATTATCTCCCGGGTCTCCCTCAGCCACGATCTGCAGTCTCCCTCCTCTCCTTTTCTTCTGGAGCTGTTCCACTCTGTATAAACACCACTCATTGATGCAGCTGCTGGGAGACTTCCCACATCCCAGGGGAGTGCTCCAGCCACAGAATTATCCTCACCCTCGCTCTCGTCCAGTGGGTATTTAATTATTCTTACAAAGTGAAGTAATTCCAACTTGAAGAAAACAAGAGGCACCCGGGTCAGAGTACCCCATCATTATCACAGTAGGGAGCACTCTCCTAGGGCATGAGATTTCCCAATAAGATGCTGAAAACACCGGGGGAAGCTGGGAAGAGAAATGTTATTGTTTTCTCCTCCATTTTGTGAATAGTTCCTCAGAATTCATGAGAATAACAGACTTTGAGATACATATTTATCTGTATGTGTATGTTTCTGGAAATACTGAAATGAAATGCTTCGACATTTCAATATTATTATTTTTTTTGCATTTAATCCAGAAACATTTGAGAATATGCATCATATTTGGCAAATAACCGTGGCCACCCTGAAACCACATTTTTAGCAAATAAATGATTCACTGAGTAAATTTAGCTCATCTTAAATGTCTATTTATATCACGGGAACACACCCTGTCACTGTTGGGACTTCACCATGCTGAGTACTATGCAGAGCTCACAGCCAGACGTGCTCTACCACAAACAGCCTGAGAGGGAAAAATAAAGCCCTGCCTATTTGCTTTTTGCAACAGCACAGATGCCAGCCTCTCTGTCTCAGAAGAGCTGTGTCCCATCCTATAAACCTACCCCAGATACCTCACACCGTTTTGGGACTGGCAAGCAGACCATCATCTTGCCAATCTCCTCTCTGCCAGCACAGCAAAACCATCCATCACTTTTTTAGTTCCCTTTCCCAGAAAAGAGCCATCTCAGAGAAATCTTTGCCTTCCACTGGCAATATCCTGTGAATGCCGAATGGGTTAATCCCCTCTAACCAACATCCCAGTAATGAAAGGTTTCACTCTTTGTCACCTAATGGTCTTGTGTCTAAAATAGAAGCCGAGCTGCCTTCACTCGAAATGTTTTTAATCATTGTGGAATAAAAACCTAGCCTGGCTAGTGCCAACCAAAGAGATGTTTGTCTGCTCAGCAGATTTTATCAAAGCTTCCTTGATGTCTTTGCCTTTGTAATGCTAAGCACTTCACTGTTTGGCACATTTAAAGTAGGATGCGGTACATGTGAAGCATTTCACAGAGTGATGATGTATCGAGTGTGCTTTAGGAAGTAATGAAAGCAGCAGACTCATGATTTTTGAGCTTTTAATTACTTATTAAGTGGCATGACATAAAGGCTACGGGGGAGATTTTTTTTTTTCAGCATCCAACTTACTGGCTTTGAAGTCGGTGCCTAAATACCCTTTGTGCCTTTGAAACTTTCCGTCTGCTCACAGGGGAACGTGCTGCTGCTCTGGGCTTTGTTTCACGCTGACCACATTTGTTCGGGGGAGAGGAGCCCAGGGATGGGAGCCTGTTCAGACACAGGTCTCTGCCTTTGCCATGGTGGATAAAGATGAGGGACAGGCGAAATGCCTGTCCTTTGACAAAGGATACAGAGAGGGCCCTCAGCGCAGAGCCTGGAGCAATGAGTTCTGACCTGGCCTCAAAAATGCCAGCACTACAGGGGGCAAATAACCATAGCAGCCTCCAGGGTGCTTTTAATGAGCTGAATCACAGTCCGAGTGCAGCTCTCCATCGCTCACAAGCCACTGCCACAGCTGGTTTTAGCAGATGTCCCCTCTGACAGAAAGGGCCCGGCAAAGCACAGTGGTTGGCCTCGCCACCATCTCCTTCAGGCCTGGTGTCACCGCTGTGACAAGAATGCCAAAGCTTCGGGAGCAATAAAGTCAGGAGAGGCCAGAAACAAGAAAAGACCTTCAAATTCAGGTTTGGGGATTTATGGGTACTCACAGCTTTTTTTAACTTTTTTTTTTTTTTTTTTAATATATTCTGAAGGGAAATACTTTCTTCCCACTTATTCTCATGATAAACTGGAAGTCTGTGGCTTCATTTTCCATGAGGACGGAGCCAGATAAAGTATTTTTCATGACAGTGAAGATGAAACCAGTTCCTTCCCTCCGCACCTTTACCAACACTCATTGTGTCACAAGATGTCCTAGTGAGCAGGGATCTCTGCTCAGGCAGCAGGTGACCCAGCAGTTACAACATCTCTTTTTAACAAGTCCCACTGATTCCAAGAATCCCTCGTGGACCACAAACCCAAGATGCTCACTCTGGCTCCAGAGGCTGCTACATTCCTGGGGGTCATGTCAAAGCTGGAGCCAAATACATGGGGAGAAACTCACCCTGGAGCTGCCTAAGGCACCCTCTCATCCTCTGGTCTGTGAAAAAGAGGTGTCATTCTGACATCTTGAATCACTATCAAATGCTCCTTTCAAAGAGAAAGAAAATGGGGAAAATAAAGAAGAAAAAGAAGAAGGGGCTGCTGCTGAAAATCTGCCCTCTCCACTGATGGAGAAATGCAGTGCCGAAAGTGCAATATGTGTATTTTTATCCCCACTGAAGGAAAAAGCAAAGCCACAACTTCCCATGTTCAGTAAGTGACCAACACAAACATACAAGGGCTCAAGTGAATTTCTACCCCCTGGAAAAGTTTTCTTTAATTAGGACAGACACAGTGCTCAGTCAAAACAACATCAATGTCCAGGCACACAATTTGATTAACCCACTTCTTACAGTCTTTGCTACTTGTTCAGATATTCCAGAGGGAAAAAAAAAAAAAAAAAAAAAAAAAAAAAAGGAGTGGGAAAGACTAAAATCCACTGTTTCGAACAGTTGAGGATTTTTTCTTTCTATCATTTTTCCCCCAAAGAATGAAAAATACCAGCATGATGCTTTTTTAATTTTCTGAGTCTGTAAAACATTGTCTCTAACTATATTTTTCTCAATACAGGTCAGATCTGCACAGGGTCATCTGGGCAGGCAGCTGCAAGGGGATTTGGTTCAGCAGTGGAATGACTCAGGCTGCTTTCCAGTATCACAAGCAGGACATGAAAGGGTTGTGTCCTGGTATTTGCCTGTAGCTTCATATTATTTAGAAAATGTACTGCATAAAACAATAATTAGGTTTTTAAAAAAAAAAATCTTGCAGTCTATATTGCTCAGGATAGATTAATTTACAGGCCTATTTTGGGTTTAATTATTTTGCATTTATTACTGCAGGTCCAATAAAGAGCAGAGGTGAATGCTGTCTAAAAAAAAAAAGGCAGAGGGCTGAATATTAACATCTTCATTTTATTACTGGGAGCTAAACATCAAAGGGACTAAGGACCATGTAAAAAAAAAAACAAAAAAACAATTTAAGTTCAACATAAAGAGCCTGAAGAGTCCATTTAGCAGAAACCCAAGTCTGAAGGTGCTGAGAGCATTTCACTTTTAGTTTTGCAGTATTTTCTGGGACCCAGGCTTGGCTCTGGACACAGTCAGCTGGAAGTGGCCTAGGGTTTAGGTCATGATGAGCTCCTCAGCATCCAGAAATGAGCCATTCCTCTGACTAATTCCCCACTGGGATCCCACCCACTCAGTGCTCCATGCACAGGACCAGCCTGCCCACAAAAGCTGGACACTCATATCCCTTAAATCTTCCTGTGGCATAAAGCTGGAAATGCCAGGAGGTGGGAAGTGGGTGTTTGATGTGCTCCACAGCCTGAGGACAACCTCAGCCCTCTCCATCCCACCAGTGCCCATTAACAGCACAGGTCAGCAGGCTGGTCTAGGGGGAGACACTGCTCACCCTCCTTTTGAAACTGGGATGTTGCATATTGAACAAGTCAAGTGCAATTAGGTGCAAAGGAGATAGGAGGTGCAAAGGAGAAAAGGCTCTTTGCCCTTTTCACCAGATCTACCTGGACATGTGGGAGAGCTCCATTTTAACAGGAGTTTTGGGATTGCTCCAGTTGTTTGAGTCTCTAAATATTAGGTGCCTCTGTGGCTTTTGTTGCAATATGGAGAATCCTTTATCAGACTGAGCCCCAAACAGCTTCATTTCTTGTCATAAGCCATGGTATATGAGAGATTGAAACTCACACCTAATGTGGGGGATTTCTGCAAATTTGAATCAGGAATTTGTCCTCCTTCACTTGTTGCCCACTAACATCCCTTTTCCGAGGCTCCATCGTGGCTTGTTGGGGCCATTCTCTCACCTGGGACTTTCTCAATAATATCTATGTAGTGGTTTACTTGTTGTTGAGGGAAGAGAAGTGAGAATTTCCCCCAAGAGGCCTGAAGGAGAAGCTGGCCTTGGCACAGGTTGGAGGAGTTGATGTCATGGTCATGCCTGTCACACTGCAGGTCACGACTCACGAGGTGAAAACCACCCAAGGAGGTGACACGAGCTGAGCTCTGCTGGACGTGAGCAGGGGCAGTGGCAAAAGTTGGAAGTGGCTTTACCACACCCTCTTCTCACCTTTGCAAGGAGTAGTTCAGAACCACCCCAGGAAAGCTGAATTTTTATCTGTTTCTCAAAATCTGAAGTGTTTATGTTTCCTTTAATGCACACCCGCAATTCACACTATGAGGACGTACCACGAAATAATTTGGGCCCAAATTGTATCCCAGCCATGCCCAGTTTTCATCCATGGTAGCTCACCAGGAGTCACTCCAGATCGACATCAGTGTAGCTAAAAGCAGGATCTGATCTTTCATCTCTTCCAATGAAATAAGAATCAGAGGGTTTAGACACTGATGAGCTGTTTTCTCACTCTGTTCTCATACCAATTCAGAGGATGAGGGATCCCATCTATAAAATAATTTAATTATGTTTATCAGAACAATGTATGGTTTAGTGGGTGTCAACTGGGAGCAGCTCCTCAGTCAGGCCAACTACCACATGACAAATGAACATAAATGAGTGAGATTGCTTGGTGTTACCCATGGCAGGAGCCTGGAGCTCATCAGCAGCTTTGTCTGCTCCAATCCCTGGCATTAAAACTGGAAAACCAGGAGCATGCAGCCTCCACGTGTGGGAGAGCATGTGCAAGAGGGAAGGTGAACCTGGCATCGCCTTCACTGGGTATTTAAAGAGCTGCAGAGACTCCAGAGTAGTTTCCCATGTGGACACACACATATGTTCACACTCCCACTCACTTCAGTGTCTCTGAAACGAGAGTATTTTTTTTTCCCCTTCTGATTTGGTTCCTCTTTAGCGGCATTTGAAAATGAACTGTAAGGAAGGGATTACGATTTCAGAGAAATAGTCTGGTGCCCAAATGCTTCCTTTAGATTGCTGTATCCAGGCAGCATCCTCCAAACTAGTCACCCCCACCTGACTAGCTATTAAAGATCAGCCCACTGAGGTCTTGAGCACAGTTCATCTCCTCCTACAACAGATGACTGAAATATGGCAGGGGAAGTGTACCCCAAAGTGCCCATTCCTCTCCCCTGACCATAAGGGTGTGTTTGAGCAGGTGATTCATAACAAAAGTGCCCATGCAGGAAGAGATGATGTGCAGATCCACATGGTCTCTCAGAAGAGCCCAGGCCATACTTCCCTGCCCAGACCCGCCTTAAAATCACAGAATCACAAACTGGTTCAGGTTGGAAAGGACCTTAAAGACCCTCTTATCCAACCCCCCTGATGTAGGCAGCTATGCCTTTCACTAGAGCAGGTTGCTCACAGCCCTGTTCAACTTGGCCTTGAACACACCCTGTTGGAACAATAACTTCCATTATTTTGTCCTAACATACATGAAAGCCTTTACCAGTCCTATTCAGGGGGGTTGTGTTCACTCACATCGCTGCTGTGTAACTTCCCAAGCAGACAAGCTTTGCATAGGGTTCAGTATCCCCAAAATCTCCCTCTGAGGAACTTTAGTTATTTTTTCTTTGATAAAGACAATTTAAAAAAAGGGTTCAGATGAGACAGGATCTGGAAGTTCCCCTCAGTCCATGTGCACATACAGTCGAAGAATTCACAACTCACATCAGCAACACCCAGAGATGAGATTGCACAGTGTGGGCGAGCATCTGTAATCCTCCACTCTGACCCACAAAGAGGGTATCTTTTATTATCCCATCTCGAGGCTTTCCGCTTCAATGGGCTGTGGTTTGTACATCCAGAGGTTTCTGCTCTGGTTGTCTTGACTGTAGCCAGGGACTGATGGGGCAGAGGTAAGGCTTTGAGGGATTTTTTTTTTACCAGGGCATGGAGTGATAAGACAAGGGGGAATGGCTATAAATGAAAAGAGAGTAGATTTAGATTAGATATTAAGAAGAAATCCTTTACTGTGGAGGTGGTGAGGCCCTGGCACAGGTTGTCAAGAGAAGCTGTGGCTGTCCCTGGAAGTGTTCAAGGCTAGGTTGGACAGGGCTTAGAGCAACTTGGAATAGTTGGGAAGACGTTCCTGCCCTGCAGGGGGTGGAACTGGATGATCTTTCATGTTCCTTCCAATTCAAACCATTCCATAATTCCACATTCTTTTAAGGCTTTTCCTCTCAGGATGCATGTCTGCAGCTGAGGGGGCACTGTGCAGCTCAGTTTACAGGATCAGATATTTGTAGAGAAATAATTCAGCGGCATCTGAGAACTATTAATTCAATATTTAGGTGACAGCGTTTAAAAGAAGCTTTCTGAGTGCACCATAGACATTAAGGAAACTTCACCCTCTGTGCAGGCTTAGTGAGAGTCCAGGGAGCAATTCCAGAGCAGGTGACAAGGCAGCAGCCAGGACAGGGCCAAGCCTCCTGCCTCCTAGCCCGTGCTGCTAACCACAAAGCATCCCCTCCCCTTTGTCAGGAAGGCTAATCCTGTAATGTGACTCTTGAGCAACGCTTAGGAGCCTAAATAGAACTTCATTCCAAAATAGCACGTATGAAAATGAAGATAAGGCTCAACAAGTTGTAACAGATGCCTGTTAATTAGTCACTGCAAGGCACTTTCAAATGCGAGCTGTGCTTGGTGCCCCAGCCATCCACAAAGGCTGCTGTCCCCTCTCTTCTCCAGGCTTGAGTAAAGAGAAGGGATAAGCCTGGACACCCTCAAGTCCCTCAAACTCCCAGTCTGGCTGCAGCTGCTTGCTTTCTGACACTGGGCTCAGCCCAGCATTTAAAAAGCAGGTATTTGGATTTCACACTTGCACACAAATCCCAGCATCAGACAGTTCTGTGAGTGTAGGGCAAACTCAGGGAAAATCAGCCAGGACTTATGTGCCCGTATATAAGCACTGACAGCACACACTGGTATCATTTTATTACTTTTGTCTTGATACTTGCATTTTATCTCCATTTATATCTCATATTTCTGAACCCTGCAGTAAACAGTTTTTCCCTCTTTCATAACCCTTAATGATACAGGTTCTTTTTTTTTTCCAAAGTCTTTCAGATTACCATTTAAATTAACTATATAAATCAGGCTCTGGCCTCTATTACACGGGAAAACAATTGGGTTCTGTTTAACTTAGGAATCTGCAGTGTTTATAGATAGACAACCCCGAAGGTAAGTTACTAAACTAGTTTCTAGTTGCATTGATCTGTTGCCAGAATACATAAATTATTAACTGAGAAGTAACTCCAGAGAGTGTTGTGTATTTAAGTTCATATTTGGTAGGGCTGGGGATATGTGGCTTGACCATAAGTAGACACCAGAAATATTAATCACTTTCAAGTAGAATTCTATATTTTAATTGCAGAGAGGAGACTTCTTTATTTCAGTGTCTGAGTAAAAAACCTTTCCCCTGCTTAATTTAAGTTACTGCAGTGCAATCCTATGGGAAAACTCCCACTGATTTCCCTGAGGACTCCAGTTGAGTCCATGGGAGTTTGACCATTTATTTTGGTTAATCAGAGTGCCCAGATCCCTCTGTCACCTAAATCTATCTCCCTTGAACTCCAGCTACTCAAAATTTAGTGTTCTGTCACTGGAGCACTACGTGGAGAGTGAGATAATAGTGTTTTCCTCCCAAAACGACACGAGGCACTCAAAATACTTGACAGTGCCAAGGTCTGGGTGAAGAACACTCTTTTCTGCTCTTTTGTGTTAACCAGGAGGCTGACCCGAGGTTAGCTGTCCTTGAAAGCATGGAGGGTCACAGAAAAATTTGAATTAGCTCCCTGGCTGCCTTTTTGAGGACTGAGACAAGCCTTTTGTTGAGAATTAGGGGATGACACTGGCTCACAGCACATGCCCATGGAGAAGCACAAGCTGAGAAAACACATTTACTCTTTATCTTCCAATTCTCTTTAGTTTCTGAGGTGTGGAACTTCAATCCTCTGGAGGTGAATAGGACAACATGTGGCATCCTGGCTGCTCATGGAGCCAGCCTGACTGCAGAGGATGGGGCTGTGAGGAATGCAAGCTGTCTGCATGCCACTCAGCCCCTGGGTGGATTCAGCACTAATTCCAACTTGCCTCTCCCACCTCCTTGGAATAAATTCCTTCCCAGCTGAACTGCACTGTGGCCAGCAGCTCAGAGAGAAGGGAGGTGACAGCCTGAGCAGGCTTGGACCCAGCTGGGCAGGTATCACTCCACACTTGGCCTCGTCCTGGAAAATCAGGGAAATTTAACTTTGTCTCCACAGCATGGGGTGTCAACACACTTTCCACACAACAGGGAGAAATCCAAGTGTGATGACTGTCGCCAAAAAGAAATTGTCTTGCAGGAACAGCCCAGAGCCATGAGGTGCCCCATCCCTCTGCTTGCAGCAGGTCCATCCCAGAGGAGCTCAGGGAACAGCAGGAGAGACATTTGCATGGGCAGCAAGTCAGAATTGAACAGCCACATCTTGTCCAGGCACCTACACCCTGCTGTGAGAGGAGGGTGTTCACCTTTTGTGTAATCTCCACCCATGCCAGAAGAAAAGCACCTTCTTGGCTATACAGGTGCCACAAATATTTTATCAAAGCCCTGTGGTTCTTTGCAATTCAGTGTAAGCTTTAAACTCGTTAGGACTTGGGATTGTTTCTGCTTCACAGCTGTGAGGGGCTGAAGGATGAAACCCATGGCCTTTGTTTGCACAGCACCTGAGCTTCTGCCATCCCCATGTCTGGATCCCCCTGCCTCTGGAGGCTGGTGCTGTCATTGAGCAATGCAGAGGTGAGGTGTGGATTTCAAGTGGATTTAAGCACTTAACTTTAAGCAACAGGGATAGATAGATTTGCAGGCTATCACCCAGGAAGTCCACAGAAATTCAGGTAAGGAACTTTTCCTCACCAATGGCAAGACTGGCAAATTTTCTGGAGCTGAGTGCTACGAGAATCAGTTTTGGATATCCTGGTCATTTAATGTCCTTCTCTCACAGTTCCTTCTCTAGGGAGGCCTAGTCTTCTGAGGTGTGGCATGGGGTTTTGAGATTAAAAGAAAAAAAAATGTCTTTCTTGTATTAGGCATCTGTGATTGCTAGAAATCGAAATAAAATTGACCCTGTACATTTAAGAAATTCAAAAATTTGTCTTTGCAACTCTCAAAGGCCCACAGATTTAATTTGATCTGGACATTTTTATTATGTAATGGTGTGGGTGACATCTGGACTGAGGTACTGTGCCAGGGTTTTGTGTTTTAGTTCTATTCCTCAGCAGCAGCAGCGGGACCAGGGTGAAGTGAAAAGTTTTGTGGTTGCAATTCTGAGTATATTGTTAGATACCCCCTTTGTGACTTTCTGCAAGTCACTTTATCCCTCTGCAGAAGTTCTCCCAAATAGAAGAAGGGGGGAAAAAACCTTTCCCTGCACCAGGACCAGCTTCTGAAGATGCTGTCAGGATGTGAGAGGTTTGGAGGCCACTGAGATGGGGAATGGTCCACGTGCTGTGACTGAGGTGGAGCTGCAGGCAGCCGTGAAGCTGAAAACAAAACTGAGACAGAAAACCTGAATATTATGACAATTTCTGTATTGATCCTCCTCTTTGTCTCCCTGAAGTGCAGCAGCAGAATTGTGGTTAAGAGCTTTTGTGGTAGTGAGTGAGCAGCGATCTCCAGAGATAAGGGGCAAGGCAAACACTCTGCTCTGTGAGCTGCCTCTGCAGACAACTGTTCTCTGCCTCATAAGCTATTAATTACCAGATGTTAGAATTTATTTATTTTTCCCAAAAAGAATTCTGACAGCACAGAGTCTTTAGAAAAGAACGGAGGGAAAAAAAAAAAAAAAAAAAAAGACTACTCGTTTAAAAATTCCACTTCTCCCTCCAGTTTTTAAAATGCTTCTGGGTTGCTGAGCTGTGAAATATGATGTCTTTTTAAGATTTCTAAGATTTTTGCCCAGAAGGAAGAAAATACTGTTCAGGTTTGTCTCTTGAGGATTTAATGATCACATTTTAAATTTCTCTGGAGAAATGAAATAGCAGTCAGTGGGTAATATCCCATCTAATGCTGTTTTCCCCTCTTTTCTTCCTCTAAGGCCTAGCCTCTCTCTTCAGACCTCTGGGATTTTCTGCATAATGGGAGGATGCAGAGACACAGGGTGATGTGCCCTTCACAAACCAACTTAACACACTCAAATATTATTCCTGCTCCAGCTTAAATATTCCTGCTTGATCTAAACCCCTCTGTGCCCTAAAAACAACACTGTTCAGTGTCCTCAAAAGCCAGAGCAACTGAAATAAGGAAATTTTTCTATATAGTTGGTGTATGATGGTCCAAACATCTGTTTTTCTGGATCCCAGCACATTTCAGAGGGATTCAGCTGTTACTGGAAGGACACAGGTACTGGAGAATAATGATTTCCATTTTCTCTATCATCTCTGCAAGGCATGTGAAACCAGCCTGACTCTTTGCTCAGAAAAGCCTACGTGGAGACCTGTGAAAGAATGAGAAAAAGGGGCAAAAAGCTGTTATTTTTTTTAAACATCAGCTACCAGCCATGGAATCAGAGACTCATAGGATATCCAGAGCTGGAAGGATTCCACAAGGATCTTTGAGTCCAACTCCTGGCCCTGCACAGGCACAGCTCTAAGAATCCCATCCTCTGAGCTCAGCAGCTCTGCTTCATTCCTGAACACAGGCAGAGCAACAAGAATTCTTTTTGGATGCTGTGGTTTTTTTTTTCCCAGAGTCACAAGCAGAACAAAGGGAAAGTCCATCTTTGGAGTAGAAACACTCCTCAGGCTATGGCCAAAATCAGTATTTTAGTGTTGTCCTCCACTTCCTCCAACTAAACCCTTCTTACCATCTTTAAGCTTAGAGCTTCTAGCTCTGGTGTTGGCTTTTCTGTGAGCCATGTGTCTTTACCCACCTTGCACCCAATTTTTGTCATAAATACTACAAGATAAGGAGGAAGGATTTATTATTTGCAAGAGCATTGGTACCCTTGGGTTGAGGTCTCTCCCAACCTCAGGATTTATGCATTTTATAATTTCCTAACCACCAGTAGCATGTGACTCTCAGCCCTTTGTCTCCCAGGCACCTTCAATGAAAAAAAGCACAAGACTCCCTTGTTATCTGTTACCAGTGCTGGTTCCTGCCTTGCAGCACAAATCAGATTTCAAGATATGCCCTGCTTTATCCCACAGTATTTTTAGGTCACATCTTGCCTTATTTGCTCATCTTTTTCCTGGACAATGGTTATTTCCATGTGTGAACAGGCTGACCTGGCCACTCACAGCTGCTGCATTAGAGAGCACCATGGAGAAGGTGAAAATGGCATGAAATGCTTGAAACCCTGGCCTGAGATGGATGGAATCCCCTCTTATCCAAATCACCAGTGTGATTTGGGGGAGGAAAATGGCTGGATCAAAAGTAGGGGGGACCCCTGCCCTCTCCTCACACCACTCAGTACTGAGTTTCAATTTGCAAGGCAGATGATGAGTGGGTTTAATATCTTTGGACAGATCTCTTCTTTGTTGTCCAGGTTTCCTGCTGCCTTGATAGTCACAAATGCCACAGGTTGTGGGCATGGGCAGGAGAGGTGCCCTAAACAGCCTTCTCACTGCCTTATAGGGCTTAGGACAGGACAGGACAATCCCTCTCCTTCAGCTCAGGGGATTTGGTTTCCCTCTCCTTCCTGTGAGTCAACGTGCCAGATCACAAAATAAACATTGTACAATATTCCTCTGGAAAGCACAGTGCATCAGTGCTGCATCCCACTCTTACTCCTCTGAGCACTCTGCTGCTGCACAAGGGCACAGGGACCTTGAAGGACTTGTTGAATGTCAGGGTGGGACACCCAGCCTTGGATGTTGTCTCCTGACCACTGGCTCTGACCACACCTTAACAGAGAAAAGCAAAAGAACACTTTCCAGTGCACCTGGAGATGGGCCTAAGCCATAGATTCAAAGGTGAATGAAGACAGAAGGCGTTTGGCCCCAGGGTTTTGGTTCTAGTCCTTAAATAAAGCAATTTAATTTATAGTGTGCCTGGCCCAGAGGAGCTGGTAAGAAGGAATGGAATTCCTCCACCAGTAGTTATGGGTTTCATTTGGAAATCTGTGGAGGAGAATCCAACAACCTCTGCTATGAAGACATTTGAAGACAAAGCAGCAGCCTTGTCATTTAAATCACTGCTGCAACACAATTTCACTTGGCATTGGCACACAGCATCTCCACACACCTACATAACTGTTTTATAAAATGCTCAGCCTGGTAGGATGCAATCCCAAAGGATAAATTAATAATAAGCCACAAATAACAGACATGAAATACTCAGATTGCATAACAGTTCCAGAGATGAACTATCCATATCAAGCTGGGAAAAACTCCTCTGTTTCACATCCCCTGTCAATGGACACATTCCTACTTTGTGCTGCCAATATTTGCTGGATTTAGTGTGTCATGGATTGGATGTGACTCATGGTAAAACAGGCAAACCCTGCCCAAACTAGAAGCATCCCATTTAGTGTGTTGAAAAGGCACCAAATTAGCTATTTCCTCAATATTTGCATTTTTTTTTTTTTGCATGAAACACTCTTCAGGGTGTATTCCTTCTCTCAATCTTCTGATTTATTAATCTTCATGCCATGGGCATAATTATTTTCATGGTATTCTGCCATGGTTTCTGCAGGCAATAAGCACCACCACATCTAAACAATTATATCACCTTCTTCTCTTGCTTCCTCTGTAGCCTCCCAAAGCCAGTGCTCTCCTTCTTTTGGCAAAGCCTGATTCTCTCCTTTCTACTCCCAACCCACCTGAAAGGAAAGGGATTAAGATGGAGACAGTTGTGCTGGCTGCAAGTCTGGCTGTGTGGTGAGGAGAGACAGGATGGCTGCGAAGTTCCCACAAAGTGGAGGCTCCTTCCAGCCAAGGCTTCTACTTGGCACCCTCCAGACACAAGGGTGGAAAGGCAGGAACAGCCAAAAGCAGCTTCAGTCTCCTCTGCCAGGGCAAGGAAGGTGAGTGTAGGGGGCCTGGAGAGAGACAAGGCTCTACCCAAGGCATCCAGAGTCAGTCAAGCCTTTCTGCAAAGGGTGTGTTAGGTATTGCCAGTGGAAAAAGCCCCACACCCCCATGGCCTCACCCTGTGCACATTTTCCTGTAGGCTTCTTTCTTCAGGCGTCCCTGGCTGAGGTGCTGGGAGCTGAAGTGATCTCCTCAGGATCTGTCTGAGGAGCAGGGACGCAGGTGAGGTCCCCTCACCCTTTGCACCCATCTGACTACTTGGATGGGTCCTCCTCCTTCTGCTGGGCTGGCTTTTCAGCCTCGACACCACAATGCTGGCAGGGTCTCCAAATGGTCTCTGTCAACCAACTTCAGCCCTGTTCTTAATTGACTTTATGATACTTTCTGTCCTGGGGCAGAGCCATGGGTTTGACTCCAGGTGGGTGTCAGGTTTCCTGTGTTTCTCCAGCACTTGGGGATGAGTCTTGTTTGAACATTTCAACCTATCAATGCCTGCTTGGAGAAGGCAGCCTATGCCTGCTGGCAAGCAGATTGTTTCAGAGCCCTGTTTTGTGAATGTCTCCTGCCTGGACCTGCTGGACACGGGAAAATGGGAGACCAAGCTGACTTGGCCTCCTTGTGCTCGGCCCCACATAGAAATCAGACCAAGAAACGAATACACAGTGATGTCTGTGCCTAGAACACCCCAAAATCACCACACACTTTGAGTAATCAGAGCTCTCTTTACCACTGAGAAAAAAAAAAATCACATATTGGCTAAAAGCCGAGTTGCAACGCTGGCAGCCGCTTGCTGCTGATGCCAAACGAGCCGGGCTCCTGGCTGGCAATCACCGGCTGCATTCCCATCCAGAGAGCCAAACTTGCACCCAAGAATGAGAGCAGGCATGCAGGCAGCAAAGCAGGGGGCTCTGATCCCACTTAGCACATGGCAAACCCCATTTATTCTACTGGATTTCTTCCAAGCTCCTGCCAATAATTCTAAAATGATAATCTGGCCTCTAGACATTGCTTGGTTCCAGGGCCATGGAAATATCTTCTGCTTGCTGCTGGGTGAGCTCTCCTCACTCTGCCTGTCATTGGGATTGTTTTTGCCCCTCACAGCAGTGCTCAGGAGAAGACTGTAGACATAAAAGAGAAAAAGAATTAGAGCTGTTACAAAAAAAAGAAAAAAAAGCCAGCTCTTCTCTGCGATTTTATCACAGGCAGACAGCAAACCCACACAGCTGGGTGCTGGTGTCTGCCCAGCCTGGGAAGAGCAGGGAAGGGCTGCTCTGGGCCAGGTGCCTCCCTGTGCTGGCTGTGGAGGGGAGCACGGCAGCCAGGGCAGGAGAGCATGGGCTGCAGCAGCCCCCTGAGAGCTCCTGTGGTGGCTGCTGACACAGCTCCCAGCCAGCCCTGCTCAATCCCGTGATGTGCCAGCCCATCCTCGGGACCCAGGGGATGGAGCGGTGGTGTCGAGGCTGCTCAGTGGGGTGGGCAGTGGGAGGTGTGTGGTCCTTGTCCAACGTGCAAACCTCTGCTGACCCTGTGGGCATTTCTCTTCAGAAAGACAGGCAATGGCATCAAACTGCACCAGGGGAGGTTCAAGTTGAACATCAGGAAGAATTTCTTCACTGAAAGGGTTGTCAAGCATTTGAACAGGCTGCCCGAGGAAGTGGTGGATTCAACGTCCCTGGAAGTGTCTAAGAAATGAATGGCACTTGGTGCTATGGTTTAGTTTGGCCAAAGGTTTGACTCAGTGATGTCAGAGGTCTTTTCCAACTTTAATGATTCTCTAATTCTGCAGTGTTTGAGTGCACAGGGTGCCTGGTCCCAGCATCTTCCTCCCTTGAACTGTCTTTCCTACTGCCTCTCACCCAGTGCTGTGCCTTCACAGTGCCAAGGCCATTGCTTTAGTGCAGGTAAAACCTGCCCTGAGGGTTTTCCATCAGCATTCAGCCCTGGCCATGCTCAGATCACACCAAGGCTGGCTGTTATTGATGCTGAGGGATTAAGCCCCTCTTCCTGCCTCTCTGAGCTGGAGGGGTCAGGCTCAGACCCAGTGCACACCCCAGGAATAAAGCTGGCTCTGCTTCACCTTGTGACAGGCTGTTCCCTCTCCTCCCGGGACCTGACAACCCTATTAGTGGCAAATGTCCTCGTTGTCATTGGTGCCAGACAAATCTGCCCTTGGGCACCATTTGGGCAAGTGGCTCCAGGGTCACCTGGAGGCTTTCTCCTGGTAATTTTGCTGGCACAGTGTGTACTCAGACAGGTCAGGTAGCTGCAGGGCTGTCCCCAAAGCCTGTCTAAGTGCAATGGCTTGCACCTGGCTTGGGATTCCTGACAGGGAAATGAGTTTCTATGCCATTAACCAACAAACTTAGAGTAAATTGCATCCCCTCATGCTAGACATCATCTGCTTCAGGCTGAAGGAAACCTCTGAGGACAAATGCAGAGGAGGACACAGAATGACAGTCAGCTCTGCAGCGTGCTGCTCTAGAGAGGGATGAGAAACAACCCCATGTATAAGTGACCCCCACCAATGCCCCCAGTACTTGCTGTCCCTGTGTGACTTTGCTGAGACAGGAGACCGAGGGTCCTTCAGCAGCAGCAGCAGCTCAACACAATTTGCAGAGCAGGAAGCAGTTGTGAAAGAGTTTGGGAAGAATAAAAACCCAGTTGGAAACTTCAGTACCAATATTTATGAGGCAGAGCCAAAGGCTCTCATCAGGATTTGGTAAGACAAAGTCCTGTAGTGTCCCTCATGAGAGGGCTGGGGACCTCAGCTGGTTTCTCTCCCAAGGCATGACGCCAGGCGTCTCGCACGATTCCCAATTTCCACGTGTCTTTGCTCATGTTTGCAGGCTTTTGAGAGTTGCAAAATTTCCCCTTCCACCGTCATCCTGAGGAGGGTGGACACTAGCACTGTTCCCAGCCCCAGGGTCAAATTGCTCAGCCTTTGAAGATATTTCCTTGGAGTCCTTGAGCCTGAGTTTCTTAGCCTCTTTGAAGTTTCCCCTTGATGTTAGTGCATCTCTGGGTGACTCAGTTCCCTCCCTCTCCCAGTGAGATCAGACCTTGTTTGCCAACTTTGCCTTATATTCCCCTGCTCAGATATGTGGTCTTGGGCCACTGAGTCCAAGGGCTCTGAATTTATGATGGACTCTGCATGCACCAGCATCATTTCGCTGTTTTTTGTTGGTAACACATTTCTCAAGTACAGGGGTCTTTCAGGCATCCCTGCTTTCTGGAGGTGAAATTTTACAGCCCAGCTTCATAGGTCCCAGGACTCCTACCAACCATGAAAACCCCCATTTGCTCCCAGTTTTGCTGTGTGGGACTGAAATGAGGATGAGAAAGCCAAAACACCTCCCCTAGAGTCATGAGGAAAATCCCTTTGACCTTTTTATTCCTCCTTCAGGAATGACTCCTTTGCTCCTGGAGAACTTTTCCAGCTGCAGTTGTCTCCTGAGGGCTGTTGTGGTCACCTTCAGCAGCAGGAATCAGCCTTGAGCTCTTCACTCTGCCCAAGGCTGGCATGAGCTGCACGCTGGGTTTTGTTGTCCACAGAGAGCCAGGTTTAAGGGGAGTTGCCCTTATCTGACATCCATTGATTTAGGCCTTTAATCTGGGAAGGAATTTGCTGCAAGTCACAGGAAGCCAGTGGATAGTTCCACAATCCTCATGGTGTCCCAGTCTTGCAGAGTAAACCTCTCAGGCAGGTTTTTCACCAATGAAGATATTTGTGCACTTCTGGATGAGGAAACCAATCCTTCAACTCAGTCTCCTTACACCCTCTAACCCCTGCAACCTGGAATCTTTTTTGGAAAAAGCCAGGATTTCAATGCTAACAGCCAGAGGGCAGAAAGAAGAGCCCATCCCTAGCTCTGCTGGCACTGCTGGAATCAAGTGCCATGGAGTGAGAAGGATGAGATGGGGAAACCCAAGATAAACAGGCTCATATTAGTTCTGGTATCCCAAGCCAGCAGTGGCTCTGCTCCCACATGAGAGCAACCCTCGCTGAGCTGGGGAGCTGGACTGCTTGTGGAGCTACAACAAAGGATTCAGACGTGTTTCCTCTTGGAACAGGATGAAGCAAACTGCCTGCAACCCCATCCAGTGGGCAGGTTGTCGTCCCCCCGCTCCCTGCCTCCCTCCAGAGAAGCAGCTCTGCTTCTCATCCACATCCACCCTCCCCTTTGAAAGCCAAGCTTCCTGCTCTGGGCTATTTCTGATCTCCAGAGCTGCCAAGTGCCCAAGGTTGGGCTGGCCAAGGGGGGGCTGGTGGGGCAGGGCAGGGACCTGAGGTGCTGGGGGGTCATTGAAACAACTTTTCTCATTGAAACAAGGCAAGATCACAGAATCATAGAATGGTTTGGGTAGGAATGGACTTTAAAGATCACCTACTTCCAGCTCTCAAGATGCTTTCCTGGTCAGCTGTGTCCAAGCAAAGTTCTCCCACCCCCATCCCAAGGCAAACAAGGAATTGCTATATTTTTGCCCTCATTTTCAGATGTTCTGGTGTTCCTGCATGTGCATTTATTCCCTCCTATTCACACGGATGTATAACCAGGCAGCAGCTGTAATGTAATACCAGAGTCCTGTATATAACTCTGAAAACACCACTGGAGCAGCCCTATTATCGTGAGACCAATCTGAGCAGGAAATATTATCATTACCAGGGGGCATTATTTTTTCCAATCACACTTCATATCAGTTGTCATCAAACCCTGTGTTTTATATAGTGTTACAATAGCCACAGTTGCCATGAATTGTCTCTGGATGGACTGTAAGTATTAAAAACAAAATAAGAAGCATATGTTGGAATGTCTGAAACTAGCAGACAAAACTCAAGGCTTTGACAACGTTACGGGTTTTTTGGAAGGAGCCAGATTTTAGCAATAACATTCCACTTTTGTGAGTCTACCCACCAGCATCTAACCTGCCCTATAACATCTCACTCGAGTTTACAATTTCCTTCACCTCCTGTTCCTCTCTAATGTAAACTCTCTGGCTTTTCTCGAAAAGTGTGGCTTGGAAGAGGAATAGCTCCAGCCTCCCAGGTGCCAACTGGAAATCTTCCTTCGCAGTGGACAAGCAAGAAAAAATGTACAATCTAAGGAAAGTGCTCATCCATAGCTCATTTTCCTCCCCCCCCACTCCTGTTCTAGCTGTAGCAAAATGTCAAAGGCATGATGCACACATTCCTTTGAAGCCATTCCATCGCCTGATGATCCATTTTGCTTATGAAAGGAATGTACACTCGGTGCTGGGATTTTTGTTGGAAGGCCTCAGCAGCCATGGAATAACTGCAAGGAACCCTGCCAGGTTTCCCCCCCCCCTTCCCTACACATTCCAAAACATCCATCCAGCGAGCAATAAATAGCAAAAAAATATTAATTACCCAAAGGAAGAATTCTCTCCTGAACAAATATTGGCTTTGTGACAAGAAGGAGCTTGTGAAATGTGTGTTTGCCTACCAAGCCCACTCAGTCTATTTCTGATTCCCAAAGAACATAATGACCTGTGTGCCAGATTTTAGTTGGGCTTTTTTTTTTTTTTTTAATTTTTTTTTTGCATGGCCAGCAAGAACTGTAACAAACATTCAGGAGGGAAAACACCCCATTGTTTCTTTTGGTCTTATGGTGGGTTTTGTTCTGTGCTTTTAACTGTGCTTCACTTCTGGAGCTGCACAGGAAAAAAACCCCGTTATTCATTTTTAACTTTTTCACCAGTTCTCCCAGTTTTCCTGAATTCATTTACTGCTTAAAATTGTTCAGGAAATGAGCTTGAAAGAAATCAGTTTTGAACTACACAAACACAGAAGCACATGCATACTTTATATATATATATGTATATATATATACGCACTCTCATATATATATAAAATAGATATATTCATATAGATAGATAGATAGATGGATAGATAGATAGATAGATAGATTCACAGATACATGGGTAGGGGCTTGATCCTGGGGCTACATGGGTTGATTTAAAAAGTATAAATATACAAAAGCCTCCAATCCACACTCCAAAGCAAAACTGATGGTCTCCATCCTGTGCAAAGCGCTGTGCACGAGGGTCAGTCTTTGGAGAACTTGTTGCAAATGAAGGTGAGCAGCTGATTTCTTTGATCCTGTGGCAAACCCCACCCACCCTCATCCCTGCCACCCGGCCTGCAGGAGCTCAGCTCTTGGAGCTGTGGTGAGCATGAGAGTGGCTGGACTGGACCGGAGAAAAGATCCAGCCTGCCTAGAACCCAGCAGAGCCAAGCAGAGATGCCTGGGGATTGTGGGAGGGATGCAAGATGCTGTCCCCAGGGTCTCCCCCAGCCTTTCTCAGCTCAGGGGCTGCCTGAGCTGATTGTGGGGTTTCTGTGTTTAAAAACCCTTTGCCTTTGACTTCTCCAATCTCCCTTGAGCCTGCAAACTGAGAAGTTTCCTGCAGACTGGGAGGGAAAGGGAACTGGGAAAAGGGGATGTTTCTGCTCCCACTTTGGCTTGCTGGATGGAACTCCCTTCTGCCAAAAGGAGTGTAGGTCACCATGCTGCAAAATTCCCATGGCATTCCCCCAGCAGGTCCCACAACCTTCACAGGCTACTTCCCTTTGAAACAGGCTCCAATCTTGTGGTCTAACAGGAGCTAAAATACCATGTTGGCATTTGCTCCTTGCTTCATTTGTTTCGAGGCTATTCTTTTGGGAAAACAAACATACAAAAAAACATCACCTGGACAGGCACTTGGAGGGAACCAGGAGGGAGTTCAGGTCTGTGTAGCCCCAGGGCTTGGTAACCACAGTCCCAGGACATGGAATGCCAGCCCTCTCCTGCAGAACAGCACGGCAGTGACATTTGGAGTTTAAGTAAAATGATGGCAGCCCTCCTGAAAGCAAAGCCTCCTTCAAAACACTCAGAGGAGACCACCCAGAGAAGACATGCCTGGAGTTCCCTGTGAGCAAATCTCTTACATCCTAAGCTATCCCTCATCTAAGTTGCCCAAGGCAGGACAAGATCCATTCATAGGTTGTGCCCTTCCCTGCTCCAGGGAGCCGGTTGTATTGTAAAGGCAGTCAGCAGTTAGGAGCAGTTACATAGAATTATTTATCCACATAGAGATCTTTTCATGAACAGAATAGTAAATCTTTTCATTCAAGAATTTTTAGACAAAAGCTATTTGTTAATGTGACATTTTTCAGCTGTATCAGCGCAAACATCCATCCACTTAGTTTTTCACACACAGAAAACTTCTTTCTTGCTGTTTGCAAGGAAAAGAAAAGAGAGGGAGGGTGAATGAAAACTGAACGTATTTTTGTTGTTGTTGTTGCTGTTGTTGTTTGGGGTATGTTTTGCTGGAAAATAAAAAAAACAAAGGTTAAAAAGTAAGATAATGCTGTGAGTCTTTAATTTAGGGGAAAGGTCATTTTTAAGCATCTAAAATCACTTGATTCAATAAGTGCTGCCCAGATCCAGTGTCATGCTTTGCTAATCAAATTTCAGGAGGCATTCAGCACAGTAAATCACGCTGCCTTGTCTTATCATCCAAACTAAACGCTGTGGTTCCACCATGAGGAATATCACAACTGGCTCTCCACAGCTGGCCCTCGTAGGACCCTGAGCAATGCTGATGGGCTTTGGGGATGTGCAGAAAAGAGGGGCAAAAAGACAGGGAGACCAGGAAAGGGATTGCAATGGTCAGTAGCATTCACTGGGATTCTTCAGGGCTGAGATCCACCTAGCTTTATCTTCCCTTCCTCCCCTTCCCCACAGCGACTCTAATGGGAGGGATGCCATCCTCTCTGCTTGTCATGTTTGCTTTGAATCTGTGCTGTGGAGTTACAATTTCTGATCACTGTCTTTCCCCCCAGTGCTTGTCTACCCTTTCAACAGGATTCTTTTCCCCTCCACCAGCAGACGTGAGAGTGGATTACAAAGTGATTCAGCTGGAAAAACTACCAGGAAATGAAACAAACAATTGATTAAATTGTTTTCTGCACAAAAATCCAAATTCTGGCTTGAATTTCTGCAGCTGGAATACCACCCAGGGGATTATGTGCAGTTATCTCCAACTGCTGGGTATTCATCTTTCCTCCTAGAGTGTTTCTGTGATCATCAGTGGGTTGTAGCAGAAGATAAATTTCTTTCAGTTTGATGCTATTCCTGGGGCCTCTGTGGCGTTCCCACACAAAACTTTAATTGTCATAAACACCTTGAGATTTGCTGCACATAAAGAAATGAACTGATTTGATAAACAACACTCATCGCACCAAAGTAAGCACAGGCTTGATTTCTATCATGCAAAATCAGATGTGGTGTCAGAGTCAGAATAGCAAACAGGAGGTTTCATGGGAAAGGCTGCTTGTTTGCAGCAGGTAAGATGCCTTTGAATATTTCGGGCATGACTCATTCGGCGAGAGGAGACACCCAAATTGCCCATCTGAGCAAGTCTCCCCAGTCTCCCTTTGCAGTCACTGGAGATCTCATCAAGGGAGACTGGGACTCCTTCACAAACAGGCTCCTAAACCTGGCTTGATGTCCTGTGCTCTCAAGCCTGACCATGCCAGTGTCCCTGTGGTGATGCCTTGTGAAGGCTGACCTGGAACAGAGGCTGGACAGAGCTAAAGGATAAAGTAGGGATTTATTAAAAGGCCTCAATGGATCCACCTTGGGCAGCACAAGAGCCCAGCCAGGGCTGCACCCAAGGTGAACCAAAATGCACAACCGGTCATGGGGTCTCTCACCTTTAAAAGTTCTGCTCCATTTGCATATTGGAATTCATTGTCCAGTTCCAGCTTTAGCCCATGCAGTCCTATCCTTCTTGTTTTTCTCTCTCCAGACCACGTTGTTTGTGCTTTTGGGCCTGAGATTTGGATCATTTGTCCTTGGTCCCCAGCTAGAGCAGGAATTGTGTTGTCTCCCTTCTCTGTGAAGAGAGCTCACCATCCCATAATATGAAGCCCAGACTCACACACTAAAGCAGCACAGAATCTGAAAATATAAAAGCTAAAACCTGAGGCATCAGTGGTTGGCAGAGGTGTTGGGCTGTAACACGTGATGAGGTGAATGGTATTTTTTTGTGTTGGAGCATATTCTAGAGTTCTGGCGTGCTGCAGGGCATGTTAACAGCAGAAATGATAAACCCAGACCTTGTGCCTCTGCAGGAACAAACCTCTTGGTTCTCTGTCAGGTTTAACCCCACCCAGATCTGTGTTCAGTGTGAACTTTCTCATTTGATGCAATGCATTTGTGAGCACCTGGTGGTTTTTCATGTTCCCATCATTCAAGAGGTTGCACCCTCAGCTTGCTCGGGCTGCATGCAAAGCCTTCAATTTGCAAGGAAGATTTGGCCAAAATCTCACTGTCCTTGGCCAAACCTTGTGTTGGCAGCTGGGTCTCTTTGGGGTAAGATATTCCCCTCCCTAGTGCTGGTGTCCAGCTGAGTGGGGATCAGAGATTGTCTTAGCACAGCTTGGGCACTGGGGGAAGGACAGACCTCCTAAAATACAGACTCATGAAACCATACAATGGTTTAGGTTGGAAAAGACCTTTAAGATTGTCAAGTCCAGCAGTGCCAAGTCCACCATTAAACCCTGTCCCTCAGCATCACAGCTACACATCTTTTATGCCCCTTCAGGGATGATTATTCCACCACTACTCTGGGCAGCCCCTTATGATACCTGACAATACTTTCAGCAAAGAATTTTTCCTTTTATCCGATCTACACCTCCCCTGGTGCAACTTGAGGCCATTTCCTTCTTCTATCAGACATCCATGGCCATGGGGAAGGTGAGGACATGGAGCCAAGGCCAGATGGATCTCTACCAAAGGATTAATTCCTCTGCTCCATGAGCTTCAAAGGGAGTAACCTCCTGTCTTGCCAGCAGGAAAACATCTCATTTTGGCCAAGGCAGTCCTGTGAACCTCTTGGAGTAGTCAGGAGTTGCAAGGAGGAGCAGGTCTGGTTTAGCTGAAAGATAAATCACCATTCCCAGCTGGCCCCTGGAGCTGTCACTAGCCTGACCACACCTGGGCATTTCCAACAAAATGTCCAGTTTTCACCCATGCACTGCTTTGAAATCCACCAAAATGGATCCACCACAATTTCCACCTCCTGCTCTTCTCGTGTGGTGATAAACTGTGTTTGAGCTGCACAAAGACCTCAGCTGTGGCATGTATTTTCTCCTGCTAAGGCAGAGCCATCCTCTCTATCCCTGTGTCCTACAACCTCTAACACAATGTGGTGTCACTAATAATGAACCTGAAATTAATGTAGCATCAGACTTTCTAAAATCCAATCTTGGCCCAGCCTTGTATTCTGAATAGATTAGGGGTTATTTTGCTGTTGGACTTTTTTGTTTGGTTGGTTTTTGTTTGTTTGTTTGTTTTTGTTTTTTAAGCAAAAGAAACCCTAACCCATTGAAAAATGTTAGAGGGAAATTGCAAATGTTATGCTTGTCTGAACAGGAGTCACTCTGGGAAACACACTACAGACAAACTAATTTCTGAGCAGTTCCCCCCCACCTCCCCCCCATCCTGTGTGTAACTCAGACAAGGAATGTTCTGGTTTAGCTTATTCCCATCTTCTAATGCACACTCGCTGCTTATCAGAGATGCACTAGTTAAGGTGGAGGAAATTAAGGTGACCTCTACTAGTTCAGGTCTTTATGCAATTTGAGATGGTCATTAGTCACATATCTTGGCATGCAGTGAATTAAGGCCTCTGACTTACAGAGCATCTCACTCCTTTTGTTTTGTATTTTGCTCTCCTTTGTGTGACTGAACACCCAAGAAGGTTATTTTCTTCATCTGACTTAAAACTGATTGTTTTATATAATCTAAAACAATAATATACAATTTAAAAACCTGTGTGTCTTCTCTGGCTCTTTTAGCTAATTATGTGTGAAAAGTCCTTCCAGACTTGGTGGGAAAAATGTTTCTCAGCTATTAATCAAGCCACTGATTTAGGAATTTTGCTCAGGGAAAGAACTTAGCCCTCATGCAGGGAAAGGACCATAAATCTGAGAGAGGAAGAACTTCTGGGGCTCTGTTACTCATCCTCTTCCTGCCTGTGTGAATGGAGTGACTTTTGCAGACCAGATGCAGCAGTCAGCACCACGAGAGTGGCAGGGAAATCCCTTCTTCCCTCTCAGCATGAAGGAGAGACAATTTGAACATGTTTAGCTGCAGCCAAGGAGGAAAAGGCAGAAGACAAGTTTAAAAAAAGGAAGATTTTTATCCAGAGGTAAAAATCACCTCTGGGCTCTGCAGTTGTGCTGACACACAGAAAATGGACAGCAGAAAATGCTGCTGTTCATAGAATATCCTGGGCTGGAAGGGACCCACAGGGATCATCGAGTCCAACTCCTGGCCCTGCACAGGGCACCCCCAAGGGTCACACCATGTGCCTGAGAGCATTTTCCAAACAATTCTTGAGCTCTGTCAGGCTTGGTGCTGTGACCACTGCCCTGGGGAGCCTCTTGCAGTGCCCAGCCACCTTCTGGGCGAAGAACCTTTCCCTAATAAAGTGCTGGGACACCCACACTTGCACCATACGTGGGTCTAAACGCTGCACAGGGAGATCCCACCACTCTTCCCTTTGCAACACACCTGGAGCCACACCACCTTCCTAATCCCAAGGCTTCACAGACCTCTTCCTCCTCCTCCACCCCTCACCCCACCCTGGCCAGTGCTTTCATCAAGGCTGAGGTGCCCCTGGGGACAAAAGCCCTGCAGAAAAGCTCAGTAAGTGCAAAAAGGAGCAGCCAGGAGTTGTGGGGAAGGTCCTGAATTTGTGCCTTTACGGCTAAAAAGGGCTGTGCACAGCTGATTTGGGTGAGTTATCTCGCTGTTAAACAAATCTTCCTGTTTGGGGAAACGTTGCTCAAGAGCAAAGGGGTCAGTAAGTGCTTTTAGAAGCTGATTTTTTGCGTGGGCTTACACACTTTTTGCCTCTGTCCTAAGAAGCACAACTCCCACTGACTTACTAGAAATATTAAGAACTAGTGACTCAATTTCTAAGAATAATTTTGGGTGTTTCTATTTATAGGTATCAGCCCTAAGCTCAAAAGCACTGGCAACACCCAATCATCTATTTTTCCATTATGCTTTGATATCTCACTGAAATAGCCTGGAAATCAACACTTTCCACTGTTCCTTGTCTCTGGATATCTGCACTTTCCAAACCAGATAGCTCACAGCACTCGATTGCTCAGGAAGGGACACGAGCCATCAACTATTTTCAGGAAGTGCCTGGAAGCCCAGATTAAAATAGAAATGGAGATGCTGGTGGACAGATGCAAAATTGTCCTTCTGTGGTGGATTAAAGCCATTAAAGAGCATTTCTGAGGGGCAGTTGGAGGGCTGGAAGTGTCACTGGTGGAAAGGGTGTGGGTAAAGGAAGTTCTTTTGTGGGGCTGATGATGGAGAGGCAGAAGATGGAGAAGGAAAGGATGGAGGGGCAAGGCAGGGCATGCAGAGGTAGAGGCTGGAAAGGCAGGGGATGGATAAGCAAACTTGAAATTATTTCAACTCGTGGCAACCAAAGTACCTTCAAAAACGTCCCCAAAGATGAATAATCAGACCCACTCGAATCACTTTTGACTGCAATTTTCAAATGTAACACATGATTTTTAGAGGAAAGACAGACTCATAGAATTTTTCCAGCTAAGGTTGGAAAAGCTCTCTGAGATCACTGAGTCCCACCCTTAACCCATCACTGCCAGGGTCACCACTAAACCCTGTCCCCAAGTTCCACATCTACATGTCCTTTAAATCTCTCCAGGGATGGTGACTCCACCCCTGGCAGCATCAATAGTCACCACATACCAAAAAATTTGGGCTAGAAAGTCACTCTTGAGCATTTATACCAAAGAAATCAGTAGTGCATGCCTGTAACCAAATAATGAAAACAGACACCTACAGGATTTAAAAACTCTGCAGAAAGAAGAGATATCTACTTGTTACAGGAATCTCCCAAGCCAGTTAGTGTCCTTTTTTTAGGATTATAGCACACCTATTGCTTTAGGGCAAAAAAAAACCCCTGCTTGCTCATGTTTATTATGTAGAGGGATGGGAAGGTGTGAGGGGAGGGATGGGCTGCACTCCCCCCGCCGTGCTCAGCACGGCATCCCCACGCCCCCAGCCGTTCCCAGCTCACCGAGGTGAGCTTGCAGAAGAAACCCTGAACGTTCTCTTCCCTTCCTCCCTGCTGCCCCGGGCTCGGGGTGAGAGGCAGGATGCCGGATGTCAGCCGTGACTCATTCTCTGGGAAACAGAGCGTGGTGTGGCTTTCTGAGGAAAGAACCCATGAGTAAGGGCTTTTTTCTTTTTTCCCCTCGCTTTTTTCCCCCTCATATTTTTTTTCTTTTATCACTTTTTTTTTTTTTTTTTAATTTTCAAGGGGAATTGGGCAATGAGGAACAGGTTACATAAGTTTTTCAGGGAAGAAGGGCACTGCAAGAGCCACAGTGCTTCCCCCTTGCTCAGAAGCCACACAGTTTAATACTGTGGTTAGCAGGGGTTGTTGCTTTCACAGGTTATAAAAGCTCATTTTGAGCAAAAAGAAATAATACAAAATAAAACACAGTTGAGTTGTTTCTCAGAAGTTGTTGTCTCTCCTGAAAGGGTGGATTTGAACAATATTATTTTAATCAAGTGTTTGGCTGCTGCAGGATGTCGTAAGGGGATTGGGATACACATGGATCAAAACAGGTTTGAACCAGCTTTGCAAAACCAATGATGTGTATTTCCTTATATGGCTTCAATATTTATTTTTTCTTACCAGTTCTGCTTAATTACTGGTTTAGATGGCAAAACCAGTCCACCTCTGATTTTTAGGAGAGGTGAAACAAGCCTTCCACCAGTAACAGCACCTCCCTGCCACACCAGGTGCTGTGAACCTGCTGCTATTAGGAATTATTAGTCACGTAGAGACTGCCCGTAGCCCTGACATGCCTGGATGGGTTGTGCTTTTTGTGGGGTGTCCTCTGCTCAACAGCATCCTCCTGCCATCAGCCAGCCAGCCTGACCCAGGGGCTGCTTGCTGACTGCTCCTGGGCAGGGTGACACGAGCTAGCACTGTCCTAAACCTCGCACAAGCTCATTTTGGTGAGCCAACAGCCCCAAAGTTGGGAGGAAAGTGGACTCCAAGAGGGGCTGTGCTTGGTGTCATGGGGAAAGCTGGTGGGACCTGGCACCTTCTGCCAGCAGGGAGGGTCTCAGAGGTGCTGTGAGCCCACAGCCCTGTCCACGGTGAGTTGGGGTCCTGCCAAAGAGCCCTCCCAGTGGCATTTCCCAGAAACAAAGCAGAGAGACAAGAAAAAGTCAACTAAGTTTTCTAATAGGTGCAGGAAGGCTGGGGTAGCTATTCCACCTACTCACATAATGCCCAAAGAAAGGGTTAAAAGTAAAAGGGAAGGAGTCAGGGCCAGGGGGACATCCCTGGGACAGGACAGCTTCAGTTAATGGGTCTGAGGAGGGGGATTGTGACAATATCCCCCCCAAAAACTACCCAGATTTGCAGGAGAGGTCACCCCACTGGCAGGGCTGGCACAGAGGTGGTTAAGGTTGGCGCAGGTGTTTCCCTGTAATAGGCACTGTCAGGTGCCTTTGCAGCCTTGATTACCATCTGGTTACCATAAAGAATGGTTTATGGGATCTCATCCTGGCTTCTGATGACTATAACATAAGTATTGAGGGCCTGCAAGGTACAGCTTCATAAAAATAACAGCTTAATAATGAGAATTACTTTCTCCTTCCAGAACAGGGCAAATTCAGGTGTATTTTCCCCTTTCATTAGGATTGTAAAATGAGACAAAAGAGACCCAGTCATCTAGGACGGGAAAAAAAGCCACAATCCCACAAACTTCTCAGAACTTAAGCAAGGTGCAAGCACATCTCGCAGCTGTCTGTAGGGCAGGACTAAATCCCAGCTTCTGACATGAAGAAGGGGAAACTAAGGCACAGAGGTGTGAAACAGCTGGAACAGCATCATCCAGGCAGCCAGTGGTCAGCACAGGAACCTCAGCTCTCACTCACTCCTGCACTCCTGTAATTAAAGACATCAGCACAGCTACCCAAGGGTTGTCACCTTTTATCACAGCTCTATCTTGATCCTTCAAACTCTTTTTTTGTGTTTCCAAAAAGCACTGATTCTCTTCAGTTCCAGTTTCTCACTGGTTTATAGAATATCAGGGCAGTTTGTAAAGATATTACTTTCTCTTTTCAATAAATGTCTGGCCCAAAATTCTTTTATTTTCTCACAAAGCTATGGAGGACCTTCTGCTATGCTTTTCTTCAGGACACTGCAATCTTGTGTAAAATCAATGGTTTAGAGGTTTTCCTTGAGCATTCGTCTCAAAAATATTTTCTGAATTTGCTCTTGCAAAAAAAAAAAAAACAACCCGAAAACCAAACCAGAACAGAAAACAAACCAAACTAAAACAAGACAAACAAAAAAAGCTCTGGAAGTTTTTCATGCAAGTGTTTTGAAGGAAAGATTGGAACTGGCTATTTACAGGCAACAGAGACAGCAATTTCACCTGCAGACAGGGGTCTAGGACCATCCTTTGGAGGCACCTATCCCTACAGAGTGGTGGGCTGGACAGACAGGCCAGAGGCTGATCCTTGGAGAAGTGAGATCAGCTGGAACTGAAGCCTCCCATGGAGCAGGGACATCCTGGTCCTCTCCTCACCCTTCTTTTGCAAACCAATCATCAAAGAGTGGAACCACCACCACGGAATGACACCTGACCAAGGGCCAGGGTGGGCTGGGGACTCCAGCCTGACCCTCACAGCACCCACACCCTGCTTGGATAGCAGAGAGAATAGCCCCTTGCATGGGGGGTTTGGTGGTCCCAGAGGCAGGGAGGGCATCATTCCCATCCTTCATCTGCCAGAGAAAACTCCCTCTCTTCTTCCTTTTTGGAGCCAAGCCACCTCCTGATGTCCTGAAGATGGGCTAGGGGAGCTCTGGAGTGGGCCAGGCCACTGGAGACCATTGGCTGCACGTCTGGGAGGAGGTAGGGGTGGGATAATCTTTCTTATGCCTCGGGTTTGACCTCTCTGCCAGCAGATTGTTCTGATTTTCCACATGGCGGGATCTAGGGACCCTCTCGAAAGTTCAAACTCCCGGCGTCTTCCCGGCCAGCAGCAGCAGAGCTCTGGGCTCAGCCCTCACAGGGAGCTGGGCTGCACAGCAGCGTCACTGACCCAGATTGCTTCATGCACAAATTTGGACATTTCATGACTTTTTTTACTCTGGGCCATGAGGTCTTTCTGCTAGTCAGAAATTTCCATGGAAAAGTAGGAATTCGGGTTTGCATTTTTTTGTTGTTGTTGTTGTTTTTTACCACCTCGCCAAAAGACCTGAGGGAAATTGCTGAGATGATTTCAAGTCGAAACAATTCCATTTTTTCTTATTGCAACAGAATTTTCTTGCAAAATTTGCGAGCAGTTAGCAACCAAAAAGCTTAACAAGTGAAAAACAAGAAACAGGGTTGTTTCTTTCAGATTTTTCCTCAACTCAAAAAAGCAAAACATTTCCATCTTTAGTCAACCTGAATTCATAAATTTTTTTTTTTTTTTTTTTTAATTTGCTTGAGTCAGCCAGCAAACCTGAAAGATCAGCTCTTTGCACAGCTTCATCTGACAACGTCCTTGACTTCCTCTGTGCTGGTGCAAAACCCTGGGCTTGGCTTAGCCAAGTATTGTCCATCAGTGCAGCACAACACAAAGCTAAAAAACACGAGGGAATATCAAGCACTGTCCTTCTGCCCTTTCCAGCTCAAAGGAAGCACTGGGGCATCTAAAACCAGAATTTCCCAGCCCGTGGCTGGAGCACAGAGTCTCCACAATATCTTAATACCAGGTCTGACCCAGCACAGGAGTGCTCTGTGGCACGCATGTTATTGCTCCATCTGCCCTGGCTGCAAACATTGATTATTCTCTGTGACACACGTTGTAAAATTGCACTGAGGGAACCACGTCTAGTTAGTAATTTCCATTCAGATGAGCTGAAGGAATTAATGAATTTGGAAGATCTCAGATCTTTGGAGATAGGGACAGGCGATGGCAGGCTTGGAAATAATCACCCTGGACTGTGCACAAGCTTGAAACCACGCTACGAATCACAGGCAGCCGGAGTGCTTATCGGGGCAGAGGGAGAGCTCAAGCACCATTCAAACTCTCTAATAATGGTAAATGATTCCACAAACGCACGTGCTCGGGGCTCGGACTGCTTCCAGAGCTAAGTGCTTATGAAAACTTGAAGTGCTCCACTGGTTTTAAATCACTGTGCAGGGTTGACTGATTTAAACTACCAGAGCACTTCTCTTTTCCTTGCATTTTTTTTTCTTCCCCCCTCACCACCCTCCCCTTTCCCTTTATTTATTTATTTATTTATTTTTTTAATGAACACTTCGATTTGGAAGCAAGTCAAACACTCCAGTTTAGCGGTTCGAGACCATATTGAACCGATTTAGAAATATGTCAAAAAAAAAACCCCAGTAAATTACAGTTTAAAACCTTGTGTTTCAGAGCATTTAAGAAGCAGGGACTGCAGCTAGAGCTGAGACGTGTTAGCAGGGGCTGGAAAACAGGGCTGGTTGAAGGCATGGACACTTACTTGTTTGATCACATACCTACTGCAGGACAGATCTGCCCATGTGCTGCTCCCTGCCCTGCACCTTTGATGTGCTGACTTTTTCCTCTGATCCTCAGTGGCCTCTTGCTGCAACTGGAAAAATTCCTCTGTGGTAGGTGCAGTGCTAAAAAGGGCCTGAAATTGAAGTGCTGTGCATGGAAATGGGAAAGGATGCATCCCTGATACAGGGTTTCTAAAGGAGCAGTGATGGAGTGTTGGCAGCCTCCAACACCAACAGCACCACAACCCGAAAATGAAACTTTCTGGTGGATTCATAACTCTCAAAAGACAGAATAAAACTGAAGAAGACAGCATAAATAATGGAAAAGTGAATTAGACTTTAAAAATTCTGTCCTGTTTAATAATTCAGAATGATTGTAACATGCTGAAAGGAACTTTTTTTTTTTTAATTACTTCTAGCCTGGCAATCTCCCATTAGTGCACACACATCTCCATCAAAAATCATCAGCTAACAAGAGCTGCATTAGTGTGAGACAAGTGGCAAAGTACATCCCTCTGGAAGTTTATTCACACCAAGGACGTGCCCTGCGCAGCCTTCCCACACCTACAGACGTGTTCGGGGTGGAGGAGATGCCAGAGCCCCCAGGAGCACAGCCCTGCCCTGGCTGCATAAAACATTCAAATAGAACTCCCTGGGAGCCTGTGAATCGAAGCTGCTTGTCACCCTGGCTGGGACACGAGCGCACGGTGCAGGCGTGAGCTGAGGTTTCCCTCTCATGTCATGTGGCGAGCTTGAGGCACGGATAGAGCCACGGCCCGTGGGGGAGCTGAGGACATGGGAGCACACCAGGCTGAGTACTGAAGGCAATGTCAGCAGAGCCTGAACAATGAGTCCTCCATCCCTAAGGTGACAGCAATCCTTGTTTAGTGACTCAGGCTGTGCGCCCTCCCTGAGGATGCTGTAGGTAGAGAGAGGTGTTGACTTGAGAGTGGAGGCTGAAACACAGGCAGCATTCCCTCCACCCAGAGCCACATTTGCTGAAACACAGGCAGCATTCCCTCCACCCAGAGCCACGTTTGCTGAAACACAGGCAGCATTCCCACCACCCAGAGCCACATTTGCTGAAACACAGGCAGCATTCCCACCACCCAGAGCCACGTTTTCCTCCTCCCAGAGCACGGAGCTCCCGTGGTGAGAGCAGGGAAGCATTGCCCGGGCGATGCTTTCCACGAGCCGTGGAAGCAAATGGCACGTGGGTGAGGAGCAAAGCTCTGGAGATGTCAGAAGGGACGAGAGCAGATGGCAGGAGACGAGAGGTAGGTGTTATGATTGATAGCTAAGAGCTCTAGGTGCCTGGGTCCAGCTGAGTCACAAGCCCTGGCACGGCTGGAGGCCGTGGGACAGCGGAGCAGCCTGAGGAACGGGAGAAAAAGCACAAAGGACTCTTTTGTAGTGGGAGGTGAGCATGGCTCCGCTTGCACCACTCAAACCTGTGGTCACAGGAGCCAGGCTCTGCTCTGAGGCTGCAGCAGACTCATTTAGCATTTTGAGGGCTGTAATTTACAAGCAAATATAAATACTGGCCACCCACAGAATATGCCCAGCTCCCGTGGCAAAGCTGGCGGGTGGGGAAGCACGGCCACCCCTCAGCCACTGCCCTCCCTGTGCCATCTGGCTTGCTGTTGCCAGGCCCGTGATGGCCATCTGCCTTTGGGCTGCCATGGAGAAAGTTAATTATATTTTTTTGTAGAGTCTCCATGGCAGCTGGAGATGCCAACCCAGCATAAGTGAATAAATCACACCCAAATTCCATTGCCAGAACTCAAAGGGAAGTTGTTTCTGTGTTAGCCATGCTTCAGCCCCACCACACCAGCAAGGACAAGGCTTTCCAAGGAGCTGCTTGGCTGTTTAGGAGCTGCTGCTGTGTCATGCTCAGGCTTTGCCATGGTGCCTCAGAGAGAGGGAAGCTCTCCTCTCTCAGAGGATGTGTGGTGGGGCATCCTGCTTCAAACCCTGCCTGGACTTGCTGGGGGACAGGAGGAAACACTCCTTCACCTGATCTCCCAGTTCCCACATCCATTAAGAGAACACAGCCATTCCCACTTCCTTTGCAAAATGCCTCCAGCAGGAAAACATAGTGTAAGGACAAAGTACAAGAAAAACAGAGCATTCTTTGGCTCTGCTAAAACGCCTGTGAGACAAGGCAGCTGTGCAGGGGCACTGAACAAATTTTCTTTGCCAAACCTCACCTTTCTGTAGCAACCGATATTCATTAGCCTAATCAGAACTCACAGACATCCTCACTGTCACCCCTGGTACATTAGCACAGTCCTGAGCCCAAACTAAGCATCTTTCCTTTGCTCCTGGGGGGCACAGAGGCAATGCCACACTCCTGCACTGAGGCCATTCCAGGCTGGCATCCCTGCACTCCCCATCCTCTGCTGTGCTGACAGAACTCTGCACCTTTTCATTTTGCTTCATAGGTGAGCCTCCAGGGATCAGACCTTTCCTCCCCTGTGATTTTCAGGGCACCAAACATATTCTGACAGACACTCAAGGGTCCTGTTTTCATTTAGCTCTGGAGGAAGCTGCGTTGTCCTCACACAAAAGAAGCACCAGGGCATGGATTAAACCCTCTCAAGAGACGGGAGTTTTCCAAACTGCCTCATAAAGGGAGCAGCACGTTGTGAGAGAGAAAGCTCCTTTGTTTTGGACAGCAGCTGTAATCTCCACATCAAGCACGTTGGAATTCGTAAGTGGCCATTTAGCCATATTCTGACAGCAGAACAAGGAACCTCGGGGCAGCAGCCAGGCCTATTTATAGCGAGGAGGTTTGAGGTAATATCCTTACCTTGGATGCACTGTCTGCACTTAAGAGCCCAGCTTAGGAGGGAAAGTGATGCCAGACAGGCAGCCAGCGAGGAAGGAAAAGAGTCACAGCTCACTCTGCCTGGCTTGCTCTGCAGCAGAGCAAATTGCGTTTTACAGCAACAATAGAATTCTCTGAAAACTCAGTTTCTTCCCAGGCCTAACAAGAAAAGGAGTGGCAGAAGATAAACAGCTGGAGAGATTCCTCAGGCCAAACCTGCACAAGCTCATCCAGTTAATGCATCACTGTTGTCACAGCACGGGAGCGTTGGGAAATCATGAGCTGCCCAGGAGGTCAGAGATCTGCCCACAAAATGTGCTGACCTTTTCCTTGTTGACGTTGCTGATGACACCCAACGGCTTAGGAAAGCTCTTGGGACACTCACTGAGTGACATCACTAATCGGGGCTGTCCCCCCTTACTGTGCCAAATATCGACGCTTTGGGCCCTCTAAGGCCAAGGTATTTGGTGAAGCTCAAGCAGTGCCAGCTTAGGAGTCCCATGCAGATGGGCTGGGATCCAAGCCCAGCTGAAATCACACCTGGCACACCTGAGAAATGTGGATTTTTCCAAAACAAACAGGAATCGGGAACCCATGGAAAGCACGAGAAGGGGAGAGGACACCAAGGTGGTGGTGAGACACCTTTGGTTAGCAGAGATCTTTGTACTCACAATAACAGGGTGTAGATATGACAATTCAAGGGTAAACTGTGGCTGGAAACAAGGCATGGTGGGAAGAGATTCAGCTCACAGACAAAAAATATCGAAATGTAGCCATTTCATTTAAATTGATTGCTGCACTACCCTAGGTCAGCTACAGGTGTTGCCTGGAGGGGGATCCCAGTGGCCCCAGGTGAGTGGTCACCTTCACCTTCAGGGATGTTGCACAGATGAGGTCTTTATTCAACACTGGCCAGCCCAGCACTGCTTTTTCCAAAGGAAGGATGGTCCTTTATCCTGACTCTTGAAACCATGCCAATGCACCTTGAACCTTTAGGTCATACCTGTCATTAACTTGCTCTCCTTCTGAAGCTCCTCCTCCATGGAAGTAAGATGCTTTCCCAGTCATGGAACAAATATTTGATTCTTCAGGTAAGGAAAAGAGGAATATGTATAGGAAGAGGAATGTGTATATTTACATATACATATGTATATGCAAATATATTGCTCTATATTTATAGGAATATCAATTCTAACATCAAAGTCGCTCTAAGGAGTTTTAAGAAGTTGCCAGCAGCACATGGGAATGGGGGGAATGCCCCTCTGAGACACCTCTGAGTCCTTCTGCTCTCCTCCAAGTTAAAGTTGCTGCTACTGCTGCTGCTGCAGGGACAGCTGAAAAAAAAATCCTGGTGTGGGAAAGCAGGAGAAGCTGGCAGGTATCCAGCACCAGCTTCTGCCATGGGGGGAGTGTCCTGCTTTCCAGCAGATGTTTGGCTTTTACAGCTCCTGAGCCCAGCTCCTTTATCTTCCTAGGACATCTCCAGCTACTCCTTTACTGCCTGAATTAAACAGAAGCAGGGATTGAACTGGGAGTATGCAGATTGTCTACTGTGCACACAAAAAGCAGCGGATTGAGGAGAAAATCCACATGCATGTACACACACACACGTGTGGGCACACTACTTGCACACTGAGCTGCTAAAAATGGCCAGCTTCCTGAGGCTGATATCAGTTACAGGCCAAAAAAGTTAAAATAAATAATTTAAGGAAAAATGTGACTGACAATTACAAGTTGAGTGAAGCATATTTTGCCTTTGCCCCAAAATGCATATGCACTACCTATAGGGTAATGTCTGCGTGACCACTGACAGAGTCAAACATCCAGAGGAAAGAAAAGGTTATTTTAACAATAAGTGAAAAGGAGGAGTAAGAAATTGTAGGATATTGATAAAGGAGGCAAAGGGACAGAGGGAAGAATTTCAGTGACTACCTCTGTGCTGTATTGGTGAAACAGCCCAGTGACAGAGTCTTATTGTGTGTTGAAAATTAAATACCTCCGCTCCACCAATACTTGTTGTGGTCATTAAGCAGCAAGTGACTCAAGCTAAATGGATAACTTGAACCCCAGGATTTTCACCAAGCTGCCTGAGGGCTATTAGTATTGAATTTCATTATTTCCAGAGTGTCTGCGAGTTACAATTGGAGACTGTATCAATTCTAGCACAATAATAAACTGCTGATAAGTACATCAGTTCAAATGTACCAGATTAATAAAGACACTAATGTAGTCAATACCAATCAGCACTGGTTCATGGAAAGGAGATCCTGTCAAAGTAAACTTACCTTTTCCCTGTTGATAGGGACAACAGTGCTAATAGAGTTGGCACTTTATAAAGGTATCAGTAGCACAAGGTATTTTAAGCTGATTAAATCCACTTGGCATACGTAAAATCTGTTAAGAACTGGACATTTGATAGATCTCAAACTCTAATTGCCACAGGAGACAGTTCATTGAGCTCCTGTGCTTCTAGTGGTGTTTTGCAGAGTTGTTTGGGTCTTATACTTCAACCTCTTTTACTGATATTCTGGAGAAAAACATGTTATTACTGTCTGCAAGTGATGGGGAAATCTGGGAACTGCCAAGGAAAGAAGAGATTGTGGTAGTGGCACCCTGGATTGGTTGCTGTGCTCATTGCAGGCAATCAATATTTGATATATATTGTACATCTATCTTCTGAGCAATGAAGATTTTCTGTTCACATTTACTGTGCAGCACAGCATCCCAGGAAACAAAAATTTTGGAGAATACCTTCCAGGGGTTTAGAGGGCAAATTGAAGAAGTGTTAATAAATTGGAGGGAGTCACAGCACTGATGAAAGGATTTAAATATATATCTGGCTTCCACTGAAAGGCTTAAAGGGCCCTCAAGATGTATAGGAAAGCAAGGAAACAGCTAAAGGGTGGCTTGATTCTGGTAGGGCATCAAAAGATGACAAAAGGATATTCTGACATGGGCATAATAAGATTGGACATCAAAAAATTGAGACAGACAAATTTGTATTAGAAACAATATTTATTTATTTGTTTGTTTATTTTTACTACATTAAGAACTGTCAATCCAAAAAAAGCAATTTCTAAGGTTAGTGTTTGATTTTCCACCTATAGAATTATTTTCTTAATGACATGTTTTTCCTTTTTTTCATAAATTATATACATTTAAGTGATAAACCCAAGAATTATTTCCTCCAGGTCATGCAATGAATAAATCCAAATAAAATGTAGATCTATTAGGTTTATATTTGCCCAGATTCCAGGAGATACCTAAGGGACCATGAAGTAACCTACTCTGCCTCTTGGACCTGGGATGGAAAGCCAGGACCAAAGTGATCACCTGATGGAAAATTCACAGCAAAATCAGTTCTTCTGCAGGTCAGTCTTTATCTGCCAGGCCATGGACATTGTCTCCACTGTTTTTTGTCATTCTGCCTTTCAGGTTCTGCAGGATTTACCTGGATTCTGTGGTGTGCCTGAACCCCTGGATGTGTTCATACAAATGGAATAATAGAGGAAATAAATCTGGAGTGTTTCTGCCTTGTCCTCTAGTCTGGCTCTTCTGAGTCATCACTTAATGACATATTTAATCACATTAATGCTTTCCCTAGTCCTGGTGAGACTTACTTGTGTGCTTAACTTTATACTTTACCAGGTTGACCTACTATTTAATGCAAACCAGGTACAACCTGGAACTTCCTCCCTCTGAACTCAGATAAATTTATCTGCTAATGCCTTAATGGTTACTGTGTCACATGCAAGAGGAGAACATGATAGCTGGATTTTTAAAATTAATTAGTTTGTCAAGCTTATTTTAAAAAGGAGAAACCCGAGCCTAAGTTTGCCTGTCAAGCAAAAAAATACTATGGCTAGGTAGGTTTTCCAAAGCATGAAATTCAAGAGGAGTTAGGTTTCCTTTTGTGCCTTTGAAGAACTCTCCTTAGTGCCCAAGAGCTTCATCATGGCTAAAATGCTCCAGGCACTTCCCCACAGCCATTCCTGGGATGTTTGGCTGTTTCCAGGAGGCCCCAAAGCACTGCCATGCTGCCAAAATGTCACGGTGCTTTTTGCAGCATCCCTAAAGTTCATCCCCATTTCCCCCCCTCCATATTTAAAGACTCAGTCACAGAAATGCCTTTGGCTACACACTGGGAATCAGACCACAGCATGATGACTCTGACCTATTTTCCTGTCACAGCACATGTCTGCTTGACAGCACTGCCTCCAGAGCCCTGGAGTTTTCCAGCCAGCTGGGCTTGGAGCAAGGAGAGTGGCCTTCCCAGCCTCTTCAGTCAGTCCCAAGCAAGACCTGAATAAAAGCTGCTGTGGTTTTAATTTATTTTTGTATTTTCTCATTCTCAGCAGAGATTCCAACAAAGCTGCTTTGCTGCGGGAGAAAAGGGAAATTCTCCACGTCACCAGAGCGTCCAAAGATGAAGGGGAACTAATTGCAATACCAGCTCAGTTTTTGGTGTGAAGTTCAGCTGAATGGTAGAAAAAAATAGATATTTATATTTGCTGTTTAAACTAATTTTATTAAATAAGTGACTCATTATGGGCAAATTATGCAAACAGACTTACATGAAAATGTTAGAATAAAGTCTGGAAACATCTTATGAGAGATTTATCATAGAATCATCTCATGGTTTGGGTTGGAAGGGACCTTAGAGATCATCTCTTTCCAATCCACTGCCATGGGCAGGGACACCTTCTACTATCCCAGGTTACTCCAAACTCCATCCAGCCTGGCCTTGGATACTTCCAGGGATGGGGCAACCACAGCTTCCCTGGGCACCTGTGCCAGGGCTTCCCTCACCCTCACAGAGAAGAATTTATTCCAGAAAGCCAATCTAAGCCTTAGTTTTAATTTCTTCCACTGCTGCTGCTGGGGAGGACTCTAATTTGCTTTCCAATCTCAATGAGCCTTGCCTTGTATATGTGTCTTAAAGCCTTCTATTGTCCTTCTGAAAGGGCATTTTCAATGTCAATGCTCCTTAAAACATGAAAATTAGCCTCCAAAATAAGCCTGATGAATCCAGATGCTCCTCATGTAGCACATCCTCCCTGATGTGCTCCATTTATGTTCCTTCTCCCTTTTTCCTAGCATGCTTTGCCCTTATGGAAATTGAAGTGCAAAATCCAGCCTGGAAGCACAGGAGCCACATTTTTGCCATCTTAAATTAAATCTCCAATCCCTCTGCAGAGAGCCCAGCCAGCTTCAGTGGGGTCAGGTGACAACCAAAAAATACCCCCAAACTGGGAATTCCAAAGCACCCTTCAAACATTACAGACTCAGGAGCACACCCCATGTCCTAAGGAGTTTCCAGCCAGGACAGAGGAAGAGGAAGAAGTGAGATGAAGAGCAGCAAAGGCTAATCCGTTCAGTGAACACTGATGTATCATGTATATTTTATTATTCCCGCTTTGTAGGATTCTCATAGGATTTCCTGGGAAAAAACATTATGCAGCACATGAATATCCCAGGCTTGTCAGACTGCTGCAAATGCTCTGTATGGATGGGCTGAGCACACAGAACATCTGTGGCTGGGGCAGGCTGAAATCCCAGGCAAGTGTCTGACATCCCAAACACACGGAGCCTTGATCTCCGCGCTGAGACACACACACGGGCTGCCTGAGAAAACCTGGGGAAATATTAACCTCCCCCATTCCTCTCTCCTTTTTATTTCCTCACTTTGAAGTTTTATAAGGAACCAAGACATCAGTTTTTAAAGATTGTTGGGGGGGATGGGAGTTCATTGTGGCTGGCCATAGCTCAAGGAAGGCTTTAGGCACTAGGAGCCATATCTGATGCTTTGACTAAATGTCATCCTAATTTAGCTGCCTCTTTTCCTTTTAATATGGTTTTTTTTTTTTTTTTGGCCTTTAGGGGCCATCTTTAACCCCAGTCAGAGAGCTTGTTTGTGGCTACAGCACCAAACCAAGCAGGGCCAGATTGATCCAGACCCACCTGGCCCTAGAGATAAAGACGAGAACATGGCTCTTATCTACAGAGTTACCTCCTCCCTGACCCTTCAAAACTCCCCACAGAGTGCTCTTGCCTATGAGGTCACACCCCCTGGCCCTTGCAGTGCCCTGAACAGTGCCCAGATGAGAGCCTGAGCATGGGCCAGAAGCCATGCCAGGCAATGAGAAGCGTCTTGGTGCTCTTGGGAGGGTTTTTGATCCCATGCCCAGGCTCTGGGGAGCTACCAGAGCGTTCAGACCACCTACTACCAACTCATTCAAGTGCTGCCATCACCTCTCCCCAGGAGGAAGCAGGAGCCCCTTGGATCTCTGCAGAGAAGGTGACCACACGTGTGGGCAGCCTGCGTGCGACCCGAGTTCATCTACCCTCAGCCTCTGCTGATAAGCTGTACCTGGGCCAGGGAAGTGTTACTGCCCTGTTTGTACCTGATGGGGATCACCTGGGAAGGCAGACAAAGCCATCCTACACGTCTCTGCAGCTCCCTGCCTCCCCAGCTGGGCTCAGTCCTGCTCTGCCCCCCTCTGCAGGTTAATCTGGGGGTGCCCATCAGTGACAATGCAAACATTGTGCCTTGAGGCTCAGCCTACTACTTCTTCATGGTATTTTCTAGTGAGAATATTTATTAATATGCCACCACTGCCTCTATTGTATTCTGGAGTGGGGAGATGGTTGTTGTGTTTTCATTTTCAGTTAGACATGAAGACTCAGCATGAAAAGCTTCAGACTTTTCATCTCTAATGCCACAGGAGCACACAGAGGGCTGTTTTTCAGAGCCAGGCTGGCTAGGAAGCCCTGGGAATACATGAAGCTATTTCAATACTTAGTCAAGCAACTTTCAGATAATAAGGAGAATTTCTTTACCAGACCTTAAACTACGTTTTCCACCAGACATCTAAGAAACCTGAACCCCTCTATTTTTAGATTTTAAATTTTGATTTTTTAAGAGCTCTGTCTAGTAGGATGTGCAATGTAGAAATAACTTGCATGGCTTCTAATGATGCCAGTGTTATATGTTAGGTTTTAGGGCCCTTTTCTTATTTAATGACAAAATAGGGGTTCCAGCCCCAGTTTTATCCTGCCCATTTGCACCCTGCTGCAGCAGCAGAGTGTGGTTGTTGATGCATTAATGGGCTACTGGCAATTTGGATATCTGTGCTCTTACTGCCTTTTTTTTTTTTTTGTGCTCCATAAGATTTTGGGAACTTTATGTTTTATTGATTTTTTTTTTTTTTTTGCCTTTCTGAATCTGGAGAAAAGCTCCTTAACCTACCAGGGAGTCATCTGCAGATTCAAAAACCAGAAGGCATAAGCAGAACTTACAAAGCTGAAGATTTTCCATTAAAACATTGTGATTCACAAGTCAAACTTTTCCTTTCTGGGGGGCTCATGAGGCTGAGACCTGACAAAACCACAGGTGGATTTTGCTTTCAGTGGAGAAGGTGTAAGGCATAAACTGAGTACCTGCAAAGGGGTACTGCTCACAGCTCTCCCAAACTCACTGCTGAGGGACTGAAAAACTCAGTTCTGGCTCATTATGGACTTGATGGTATCTGCCTTGTAAGTTACTAAACCCCTTTTCTCCATTTTGCAACACATCAATTTTATGGCTGAGGTTGAAGTATTTACTCGTCCTTGGGGTTTGCAGTTGTTGAGATACAGGCTGGAAAAGCAGCCTGCATGTAAAATGTGGCTGAACTCTGCTATCCATTCAACAGAGAGTCAATAGTTCAGGAGTTAATTCATGAGAAGAAGGGAGTAAAAACACACCAAGGTCAGGATCTCATGACCCACAGGCTGTCTTATAGCTCCATCTGAAAGACCCTGTAATAGATAGGTATGTGCCTTGGAAAACGCAGAATATTGTGGTTAAGAGAGGCATTTCACAAGTTCTGTAACATCACACTCCTGGCAAACCTTCTCGAGTGCATATCATATTCAGATCAGAGCTCTCTGCAGGATGGGAAACGTGAGGGTGATGAAGGTTTTAAATCTCATGACGCACAAATTGATACGCCAGAAAAATATTTACAAGCCACTGAGTGTCCCATAAACTCCCACCAAAGATTTTTCTCTTCAGGAGCTGTGCTGATTTACACCAGAGCTCTGCTCCTCTCCGTACCATATCCAGGAGCCAGGCAGTGCCAAGCCCAGGTAGTTTCTCCCAGTTTCCCACTTGCTGCTCCTCACAGCGCAGTGAGATTTGTGTAGTGTCAGCACTGACAGCCAATTTCCTGCCTTTCCCTCGGCTCATCGCTGCTGTGGTGCAGATAAGGTTCAGGTTTCCAGCTCTGCAGATCCCAAAGTGCAACAGGCTCACCTCCAAGTAGGATTTCAAGGCATCCTCCTTCCTGCCTTGCCTTTAAAACATCAAACTGTCCCAGCCCAGGAGAAGACTGCAGAGAGCAAGCACCTCTATAGTGAAACACAGACCAAGTGAGGCAGGAGAGCAGAGCTGAGATCAGCAGGGCTCAGGGTTTCCTGTCCAGCTGGCCCTTAGCCTGGAGACCTTGGGATTCCTGGCACCAGCCTTGCTCCATCACTTGCAAGCTGGAAGGGGCTGGAAATGCTCTAAGGGCTGGAACACCTTTGCAGTGTGGACAGTGGGTTTGATCCTTAAAGGATGCAGTGGTGGCACCCAAGGGGTTGATGGCATGGTCACACTTGGCCAGCCTCTCTCTGCCACCTCTGACCTGGATCCACTCTCCTAACTGGCCTCAGGAGATGACCTAGCTTCAAAAAAAGAAAGGGAAGGGAATGGAAGACCAAGTTTCCAAAATCTGGGCCCTTGAACAAGAAGGGAGCAGGGGTGCCATGGCAGGGGAGGTGTCAGGGAGCAGGGAGGATGGGAAGGGGGGCTGCTCTCAGCCACCGCGGCCTCAAGCACTTGTTTCATGATTCCTGAGGCTGCCACCAGCATCGTGTGTGAACTGGGGGAAAATCTCTGACTTTCTGTTCCTCTTGTGCAGGACGAGGCTTTTTAACTTCCCTTCAGACCTGTCCTGTTTGCTTGCAGCGTGGGACAGATGTGGCAGAGGTGTCCCTTGCTGCGTGCAAGTGCACAGCACCACAAGCTCCCTTTGGGGCCCGGAGCCGCTGCTGGAGAATTCATTCAGAGGAAGATTTGCACCCCAGCCCTCAACGTAGCCTGTGCCCATGGAGGGCCCCTCCTCTTCCACTTGTAGGTTTTTCTTGCAGCAATTTGAAAAGCAGGGGGTAGGAGGAGGGAGGGAGAGAGCATTAATGGAACAAATGCTCCAAAAGCGGTTCCAAAAACATTTCCATCTTCCGGCAGAACAGCAGCTGTGGCATGTCCTACGCTGTGCTCGGTGTAATGGTCACCAGCTGTGAGGAACTGCTCTTTTATTGACCAGAGCATTTCCTTGGGGCTGCAGTGAATACCAGACACCTCCAGCTCCAAGTTTTGCAGGTGCCCGGAGCTGGCTGTGCCTTCCTCGTGCTTTGCCAAGGAACTCCTGGGGCTGAATTTCCCCCGTGCCACTCCTCTGCCCGTGCTGCCCTCCAGCCTCCAAGCAGCAACAATCTCACCCAGGATGGGAGAGCTGGTGCTGAGCTCTCCTTGCCCAATGCTCCCCAAAGCCAAATGCACACCAGCCCTAAAGCCACAGTAATTAAAGGACATTTAATGAGGTAATACCCAAGATAAATCATATGGCAATAATAATTTAAAAATAATAAAAGCTAAGGCTTTTATTTCAGGAAGATCTTTTGAGGAGGGGGGCTGGATATAATCTTTTTGAGTGCTCTATTATAGGCTCTGAGTTATAAATAAATCCATATTTTAACATCTGGGATTCATAACATCTTGCTGACAGTCAAATCTCATAAAAGATGTGGTGACTTCTACAGATGTGGGAAACCTCATTCAATGAGCTGCGTAACAAAGGAAATCTAGTTCTTTTTCATTATTTACTGTTCAATCTGTGTCTCTCTGGCTCCAGAGAGGGAGCAAAGCTGTGGGGTCACCCGTTTTTAAACATACCCTTGCTAAGAAACTCAAGCATTGCCTGAAAGCCAGGGGTGAAAGCAGCACTCTGTGCATCGTGGGCTGCCTGCAAAGCCCAGGATTTTGATCCCTCCCTGATGCTCCAGGCTGGGTGTTCATGCAATAACAAGCAGTCCCTGGGAAGCTGGCAAATGGTGGGGGATGAGAAGGTAAGCACTGCCTGGGCATCAAAGACATGAAGATTGGCATGAATCCCTTCAGTCTCAGCTTGGGATTTTAACAAAGTGAAAACAGAGGAAAGGTAAAAGAAGAGGAGAGAAAAGGCAGGACACCCCATCTCCACACTCTCACAAGCAACTGACTCCTCAGTGAGGATGTAGCAAATCAAGGCTACAGCTCCAACACTTTACAATTAGCTACATTTCCAAAGGAAGGAGGGGAAAATATTGAAGTATTTTCCAGCTAAACTTAGTAACAGCAACCATATCCCCACAATCTGCACCCAACACTCGCACTGGCACAGGCATTACAGCAAACTGGAATCTCCCTTCTACTGGGTAAACCCAAAGAAAGTAAACACTTTATTATGGTCACATTTAATTTGGGTTTATACCAACTGGATCCCTGTAGCCTATGTTTAATGCACTTGTGGTGGTGGGGATTTGTTTTTCTCCCTCCCCAAATAGCTTGCTATTGATTTTCCTCTTAACAGGTGCTCTTGTTCTGACAGTCCATCTCACCCTCTGTGTTCAGACTGAGGTTGTAATCTCCGTGTTGGTGATACCTGAATCCTCTGGCCATGGGCATGTTATGTTTTCACTAAAATAGGATTATGACCTCTTAATCAATAAAGATGAAGTGGGTTAGCCGAGCTGACAAAGACGTCATTATTTTGCACGGTCCTGGAGAAGCAGGCAGGTGTCAGGCATGAAAGAAAACAGCACTTCAGCAGCCTCATCCTGGGTTTTCTGTGTCCAACAGAAATGGGTGGTGTAAAGAAAAGAGTCACACAAAGAGCTGCTGTTTGTCTTTGAGTGATCAATCTGCTCTTTTGCAGGGACCCACTCAGGGGGAGATGCTTCCCTGATCTTCTCGGTGCCAAATCTCAAAGCACTTTACAGCAGAGAATAGAAATCTCTGTATTTGACAGAGGGGGAAACCGAGGCAGGCAAAGGTGCTGGGATTTGTTGGTGAGCCTATAGGAAATGGGAACCAGGGCTGGATAACAGAAAATAGGCTTTGTGTGTTTAGTGAGTCCAGCCCAGCTGGCTGCACTGTGTGACTTGCACTAAGGGCCTGGCAGGACTCTAGAGCTGAGCTAAAGCACTGGAACTATGAACTTTCAAGCTTTCAAATATTTGGATAGCCTATAAAAATAATTTTAAGCTCCTAATCCCTCCCTGTCAAATGGTATAATTTTTTTTTCCTTCTTTTTGGTTTCAACCTTCCTTCTCTTTTGGTTTTGCTAAAGCAGCCTCAGCTCTGACATCATCTGAGAATTTCATTTAACAAAATGTTTTGAATCATTTGTGCTGGTTCTGGCAACTTTGCCAATGGAAACATCCCCTGCAGCAAGTGATTTTAAACCTTGAATATGGATTTCTTTTTCCCCTCCTGTAGCTCTATTCAGAGCAATACTGTTCCCTTGACTCCTGGCCAAATGACCCTGAGGAAAGGATCGCTCTGGGATGTCAGGAGAACATGGTTTGCACAAGCTGGGAGAGCCCATCTGATGACAGGGCAGCTTCCACCCATGTCCCTGTTCCCTCTCAGTCCTCCTGGGTGGGTAAGAGGAGGACGAGGGTGGGCTGAGGGAATGTTTGGGCATTTTTGGGGCTGCATCACAAAGTGATGGTGAAACTCACAACTGGTAAAGGGAGAGGGCACAGCTGGGAATGAAAGCTGTGACCAAAGCACACTCTGTACCCACCAATATTATGTTTTATTATTATGGCAGTGTTTGCACGTTCTGCTAACCAATGCTGCTCCAGAAATTGATGTTCTTGTATTGGGTTCTCCTTCACCCTCTTTTCAATGGTCATGGAACATCATGTCCTGGGGCCAAGCAAGGCAGCGATGCAGGGTTCCATCCTGGGGGCCACATTTAATACTCAACAGCCTTCAGATATCCAAAACAACCCAAAAACCCAATGTGGCCCTCAGATATCCCTGATGCACAACTGCCAGATCTCCTCCTTGACATGATGCACAAATATTTGGTGCTTGAGGTCGTCTTTAAGAAGCAGGAATGCACTTTGCAGATCCTTGACCCTCCACAACGTATCTCTGACCTACCAAACCCAAAAGACACACATTAAAAACCTGGTACTAAAAGATCAGGACTGGGGGAGTGAAGTTATAGGTTAATTAAAAAAAAATGCTCCCTGAGTCCTTCTGCACCCCAGAACGACCCCATGAAACCTGTGGGTGAGGTGACACCTCTCTTCCAAGAGCAAAAGAGATTCCAAAAGGGGAGATGAGGGAGATTTTATGGCACCATTGTGGCTCTAGTGACATTATTTGAAGAAAATGCAAACACACTCAGGCGTATAATAAGAGGGTGTAATAGATAGTAAGTGCAAATGACTCATTCACTGAGATTTTCCAGGATTAGACAGCAGCAGAAGGACAACAGCTGTGTAAAACGGACTTTAAAAAATAATCTTCTAATAAGATTTTAATAAACCTGTTAGTAAATTATAATGCTTGATTTCAAGAACTATTTCTCCCCTGCAGTGTTTCTCTGTGGAGTTGAAGCTGTGGTGTTTTCCAAGTGTGCATGATACAACCTCAGCCGGGCAGGGATTCCTTAGGTCCATGGATGAACAGAAAATCACACCTGTGGGGAGAAGCTGAACCCTGAAAAGCTACTTCAGGCCTCCTGCAACATTAACTTTCTGAATTAAATTCAACCTCAGTTTTTATACTATTCTTGCCACCTTTTTCTTTCTGTTGACCCAAGTGGAATAATTTCAAAAAATAAAATAAATAATGTTTTATGAAACAAAAAGCCTGCTCTTTTCACTGCACTCCAGACTGCATGTAGTCAGTGCTGGCTTACCAAAGCCTTCCCCTAAATCCCATGTCTGGACACACATGTGCACATTGCCATGCAGGGAAACTGCCACAGTTTTGGTCCTTTTCTCAGCAGTCTGTCTCCTGGGGTCACGTCATTACATGGCAATCTTGGCTTTTCCTTGGAGGAGAGAACTCGTTTTTGCAGCTGCCACAGTTTAGGAGAAAATCCTATATGTGCAAAGGTTTAGGAACTCAAAAACCAGAATGGAAACCAAACGGACTCAGGTTTATTTCCCTTCCTTAATCCTCTCTGAATTGCAGCATGGTGGGGTTTAAGCTGGACTGGCCAAGCTGCTCCTATTTCCTGTGAGTTTTTGGGTGTTTCAGCCTCAACAGAACAGTGTTCATCTCCATTTCCCCCTGTCTCTTGTTGAGTGAGGTGTCAATCATTCATCCTGTTGTCTTACAGAGGTTTCCACCAACCACAGATGTCACCACAATGTACACATTATGCTAATAAGTGTACCTGTAAGTGTGTGTACTACAACTCACATCTTCATTTTTGCTCTTTGGGAGGGTTAAGGGGCAGAAGCATAAATGCAGCTCCTCAGTTTTACAGGATGATTGGGGAAAATAATCTTCCTGTGGGGTGAGATGCATCAAACCCCAAATCATCCATCCTCCTGCATGGGGGCAGGTTGTGTTGTGGGGATCTCTGGCTCCCTAAGACCTTGGCAGGGTTAATGGGGCACAGTGTGAACCAGAAAGTTTTGTCCTCTAGGACTTGAGCACTGCAGATTTAGGAGATGCTCATAACCCTGATGGAGTGTCCCAAAAAGTGAGATGTCCCTTCATGCAGGGGCATGAGGCCAGCTTAGCCCAGCACTGCCTGCCAGACGAGACCTGAGTCTCACTGCCACCACCACTGTAATGTTTGCCACCCCTTTTGTGGGTTTTCACTTACAGCAAAGAGTGTAATGGCTCACACAGAGCAGCCCCAGTGAGGCAGGAGCTCTCCCTGTGCCCCAATTTCTGCCTTTTGCACCCCACATGAGGTCGGGGGTGCTGAGATGGTGCCCCATGGTGGGGCACAGCCCCACTCCACGCTGGCTGTGCAGCAGGAATCACCTCCTTCAGACTCAGCAGCAGCAGCTGAGGGCTGTGTAACCTTTCAGAGCACAGCAGCCACTGCTCCGTGGAGAGGAGCCAGAGCTGAACAGCATCTCGAGGTAAGTGCAGCGTGCCAGGGGGGCAGCACTTGCAGGGAAGCTGGAGAGGAAAAACCCAGATAAATCACAAATTACTTAAGCAAAACTGATGCAAGTGGCTCCTGGCTGCGGGTGGGAGGAGAGGTGGATGCTCCCAGGTCCTCTGAGGTCTGGCCTCCAGGTTTTGAAGGTCATCTCTTTTGTCTGGCAATGAAATTACCAAAGGCTCAATATTTTGCCAGAAAATATGCGGGGGGGGGGGGGGGTTTTCTCCTGCAGCTTCCACCTCACAGAGTGGGGCTTGTCCTACCTGAGTACCTGTGCTCAGTAGGTGCCTGCAGTGAGGGTTTAGGATTACTACAGAAACCCCTGAGCTCCTGCATGGGGTAATCCAGAGTTCCTGCTTTTCCCCTGCACTGATATCAGAGCAGCTTGGCAACAGCTGCTTTAGGCTCAGCCTCAAAACCTCGGGTCTGTGCCCACCCTTCTGCCTCAGTTTCCCACTGGTAAAAGTGGGGTAAGACCCAGGATCCTGTCCCCAGGGAACAATGAGGGTGGCACAGTTACACTGGGAACACCAAGACCCCTGGACAGGGCAGCCCTGTCAGTGGCCTTGCTGGGAGTTAAAGAGCTTTATAGCACATGAGAATTTGGCTCAGAAGTCCCACCATTGACCACAAAGACTTTGGGAGCATGACCTGCCACCAAACCCCTATAAAACATGCCAAGACAAATAATAATTAGCTCTCTGTACTTAATTCCACACAGCTGACCTTTTCAGAGTAAGTTTTTCATGCCACCAGGATCTGCCTCTGAAACCCAGTGACTCTGGGCAAGCTGCAAGTGTCAGGATAATGACAGCTCACAGATAAAACCAGCACACAAATGTGTTGGTGGCTCCCAGTTTTAAACATGCACCATCATCTAGAACTGAGTAAAAAGCACTGAGGCATCACTTGTAGCCACTGTGGCCACCAAACACTGCTCCAGCTCTTGGTGATGCAGAAGAAGCATTTTTATCTAGCTGGGAAATCTGCTGTGAGTTCTGTCCATCAAGTAAAATATAAAGAGATGCACACACATCTACCTGTATATATAATTTTCACGTGGATTTTACTGCTGTTTCAGTCCAGCTCAAGCATCATAAGAGCTGCTCAGGGGAAGCAGTGACATTGCCCTGTACTGTGGGCTTGTAAAAGGAGAAAATGGAGAGAGGAGAGAAGAAAATTGAGCTTTAGTCATACTGTTATTTTGAATGGATTTGGATCCTGACTTCTCTGCTCTGAAGCTCTGAAGCTCTTAAGGAGCCACTGCTCCTGTGCTGGAGGCTTCACCAGCACTCATGGGGGCAGGTGTGCAGCACCCCAGATGTTCCCATTCACAGTCCAGCCCATTTTCTCCGACTTTGCATCAAAATAGGATCATGCTGAGACCCCGGATTCAACTCATCAGCCTTTGCTGGAGGCAGGGGGGTAGTAACTTTTTCAGAGAGCTCAGGTATTTCCTCCAGAGCTTGTCTATCACACCACTGCAGATACGTCTGCTCTGGATGGTTTTTGCTGGTTAAGAATGGGCTATGATGAAGGTCTAGGGTGCTCTTTGCAAGGAGGGCAGGGGCTGGTGGGAGCTGGCAGGCAAAAGCCAGACAAAGCAAGGGAGACTGGAGTTGTGATGTTGCCATTGTGAGCCACCAAAGTGACAGGGCAGGGGCTTACCAAAGCTCACAGGGACACACTGGCAAGGGTAGAAAATGAGCCCCAGTGGCATCTGGCCAACCCCATCACCCCACACAGCTTGGGGTCTAGAGCAGCTTCACTTCAAAGTGACAAACAGACAACCAAAATTGCTTTTTCTCTCTAAATGCTGTCCCCAGCCAGCCCAGCATTAGTGAAATAACCCTCTCACCCAGTCTCCCCCATAGCTTACGATAAAGAGCCTTTTGTTGCAATTTAATTTGCAAACTTTCTCTTCTCTGCCATTCTCATGTGCCACGGTTCTGGAGACTCATATAAGTATTTTTACAAGAAACTCTTTCAGACAAATAAGTCTGGGGAGGTTTGTAATTTCTATTACCTCATGGTGACTCCATTGATAGACAGCAGCACACCTTGGGAGAATTAGAGAGCATAAAGTAATGGAGGTTTTTGTCCTCTCAAGAAAGAGCTGTGAGTGCTGCCTGGCTCACAGCCAACACCACCAATTACCAACCTGGAGCAGGAGACAGGTCCTAGTGCTGAAAAATTGCATTTTTCCAACAGGCCTGGTAATGATGGAGCTGTGCTGTGAGCTACCATTTCCTCCTGGGCCTGTTAGGCATCCAGGACTGTGCAGGTTTTGGGCCACCTCAATGTTTAGGGACAGTTGCTGTCCTTTGCGGGGAAAAGGATGGAGTTTGTGTTGCTTCCTCTTGCCTTTGCTGCCACTCACAACTCTTCCGGCTTATTTTTACAGAAGCCCTTTCTGCCAGGAGACAGAACAGTCGAGCATAAAGAAGCAATTTCGGAGGCACTGTCATTGGCAATTATGCTTGAAAGCCAGAGATTTAATTATTGTGTGAGAGCGATACCCTTGAAAGAGAAATTGCAGCGGTCCCATCACTTGAGAGGTTTCAGCGCTAAAACAGACAACTCACGAAATGTCAAGGAGTGAAGAGCGCAGCACTCCTGTGCTTCCCACCTCCAAACCCTGGTGTGAGGCTTTCTGATGGCACCAAAGTTAACTGTGAGCTGGGTTAATTGAGGACACAGGTGCCCCACTTGAATGCAGCTGCCTGCAGAACGTGGGGTTTTGTCATACTCATTTTCCCTGCCCGCTAACCATCGCTGGCGAGCGGCTGAAGCGACGTGGCACTTTCACAATTCCCATTTCATGCCTGCATTTTAAATTAACACTTATTCACTCAGAGTGACGATTTTTGTGTGTTTGTTGGGAATCTAACAGTAATACTGGCGCTCACCAGCAAACAGGTCACATTCTGCATCTCTCTCAAGCTGACAGGGTGCCTGTAGATTACTGTAGGAGAGCACTGAACTACCCCATCCTGATCTCCACCAAGGGCTGACAGCATCAAGAAAGCACATTTTGGTAAATGCATAAATAATAGCCCAGCAGGTCTATAACAGCACAGCACACAGGGCTTTAAATCCTATAGATGTGACTGCCTTAGAGCATTAGCTCAAAACAGGAGCAATTTTGCAGAAGATGGTGGAGCTGTGTTGGTGCAAAATCAGTCAGGGCCAGGGTCAGAAGAAAAGCTGGGGACACGGGGATGATGCTGGACATCTGACTGCTCAAGCTGGGTTGCTTTAGCCACGATTTCTTTTCCCACGTCCCCGTGTTGTCGCTCTGGAATGGGTTGTTACAGTACCCAGCAACACAACCACAGCCAGATACACCTGATAAGCTTTTTTAGAACTGCAGTAGGGATGTGACATAAACCCAGGAAAAAAATTCCTACCTCCAAGCCCAGATATTCCTGATTTATCCATCCTTAAGCACCAAGAGGCTTTTAACCCCAGGAAAAAGCGCTTCTCCTGCTGCAGGGCAAGCACAAAACCGGCAGCGAGGGGCTTGACATCCCGAGCTTGTCCAGCTCACACCTCTTATCTCACTGCTCGTGTATCACGAATCCTCCCCCGGTCCTTCCCCGCTGGGCTCCCCGCTCCCTCCGCTTGCTCTGCGGCCGCTGCTCCGTGCCAGGGCACTTATCCCTGCCGCGGCCGGTCAGCAGGGAATTTCCGCCGGAGCAGCGCTCCCGTGGCGCCCAGCCAGGGAAACCAGCTCCAGGCCACTGCTGCCAGCAGCCCTTGCCAAAGCAGAGAGGGTTTTCCTGGGCGCAGGGGCTGCGAGCCGCTCCAGCTTCGCAGGGAAAGGAGGATGCTTCTTGAGAGGTGAAAAAACCGCGTTAAAAACCTCACCAATCTGGCTCGGGGTAAAGAGAAACTGATTTTTTTTTCCTCTCTCTCTCTCTCTCCTTCTCATGAATTAATTTGTTGGAGGAATGAGGCTCAGAAAAGAAACAACAAAATATACGTTGAGTCAAACTGAGATATTGCATTTAACCTATTTCTTTCAACAGAGGAAAACATCTTAGATTGGTTGAGGGCTATTTATCCTCCAGTGTAAGCTTCCAGTTATTGATAGTAGTGCTTTTAGGTTGATTTTAAAAAAAAAAAAAAATTGTTTCAACTCCCCCTTCTCTTTCAAACACACACAACTACAGGCAGCATGGAGGCAGAATTGTTCATAAACTGAATTGCTAAATAATTTCTGACCTGTATGGGACTCCTATCTCAGAGTGGCTTTACTTTCATTAAAACTATTGGAAGCAAAAGAGAAAATGGGTTAGCTGGGGGTTGCTGGCAGCCTTTCCGGCTGATTTCCAGGATATCCCCTTTCCCCCATACCCTGGGTTCCATGCCAAACTCAGCTCGGGGAGGGCAGCAAGAGACCCCCCCTTCATCCCACAGACACTGTGCAGAGCCAGGTGACATTACACCCTGATCTAGTCCCATCGAAGCTCTCTGGATCCCCAGGGGCTGTGTGGTGACACCTCCCTGGCGCCAGGAGCCGTTTTGGGCTGAGCCCAGGGCGACTGCGGGGTTGGCAGGGAGGGTGCAGCCTGTGAGGTGGAGGAAGTGAGGAGCCAGTGTACAACCTGAACTTGGCCACCCTCGACCCAAACCCCGAAGAGGAAAGCCTGCATGCATGACACCTTCCTGTCAGGAAATATTAATCACAGCCATGTCCAAACATGGTAAGTGAAACCTCAGGGAAACCGCTCCTTTGGCCATCGAGGGCTGTGTGCTGGTAAATTCAGGAAGGCCCCTGTGCCTCAAAGACAGGACCCACCCGTCATCAGGGCACCACTTCCAATTATGGATTGCCTCCCTGACATCTGAAGCAAAATCTCAGCTCGTGCCTCCCGTGCCTCTGTACCCAGCTGTTGTTTCATGGGCTCGGGAGAGAGCCACGGGGTGAGCCAGGTAGAGGGGTGAAGCACCTGGAGAGGAGAAGAACCAACCAGCAGGAAAATCAGCTTGAGGGTGTTCTCAGCTCACCCTCGCCCTTGCAGTGGTGTTGTTGGGGTGACCAGCAGGGTTGGCACACCCACAGGAATCACTGACACACACTGGGGCAAGACCAGAAGTGAAAATTCTGATGCCACCACTTCCCATGAGACACCTGTATTAAAAAAAAAAAAAAAAAAAAAATCAAACAACAACAACAACAAGAAGCCAAAACAAGCAAACAAAAAACCCATGAGAGGCATCCCAAGAGGTTTACAAGTAAAATAATGTTCCTGGAAAGAAGTGTCAGCATTCTGGCTTGCAGCACTGTGGAGGCAGCCTCTTGGAACTAAGGAGCTCACAATAGAGCATGAGAATAATCCCACATAACCCAATCCAGCCTCATCCACCTTCTTAGGCCAGGCAAATCCAACCTGACTCCCAGGTCTGGATCCCAACCACCAGGGGTCAAAACTCTTTTTGGGGCCAATTCTTGCTTGAGGGCCAAGCCCTGCTTTTGGACCTCAACCCAGTGTGGAGGCCAAGCTTCTCCTGTGGAACTCATCATAGGGCTCAAATTCCTTCTGGGGGCTACATCCTGCTTGTGGATTCCTAATCCCTGTGGGACCAATCATCTTGTGAGGCTCAAATTTGCTCCAGGCTCCAAGCCTTTCTCAGGGGTCCCAAATTACATGTGGTGTCTGTTCTGCGATCCAAGCCTTGCCTGTGGGTCCCCATCCATCCGTGGGGTCCAGACATTTTCCAGGGGTCAAGTCTGCTTGTGGGTCCCAAACCATTGTGGGGTTCAAAGCCCTTGTGATGCCCAAATCTCTTTTGGGGTCTGAGCTTTGCCTGTGAGTCCCCAGCCCCTTGTGGGCCCCAAGCCCTTTGAAACAGCCACATCCATTCTGGGGTCCAAGCTGTGCCTGTGGGTCCCAAATCCCAGGCAGAGATCCAAGCCATCCGTGGGGTCCAAATCCCTTTCAGAGCCCAAGTCTATTTGTGGGTCCCAAGCTCCCCGTGGGACTCAAATCTGTTTGGAGTCCAACCCTTGTGTGGGTCACCAAACCTTTGCATGGCTCAAACCCTCAGTGGGACCCAAATGTGGGTCAGGGTCCAGGCTTTGCCTGTGGGTACCCAGTCCTTCATGGGCTCCAAAGCCCTTGAAGCACCCAAACCCTTTTTGGGGTTCACACCTGCTTCAGGTTCCCAAGCCCCCTGTGGTATTTAAATGCATTCTGGGGTCCAAGTTGTGCCCGTGGGTCCCAAATTCCAAACCTTTTCAGGGACCCAAACCCTCTGAAAGGTCCAAATCCCTTTCAGGTCCCAAGCCTGCTTGGGGGTCCCCAGCCTCCTGTGGTGCCTGAATCCATTTTAGGGTTCAACCTTTGCCATGCAGGTGTTCAACTCCTTGTAAGACCCAAAGTCCCTGTGGTACCCAAATTTGTTTCGAGGTCCAAGTTTTCCCTGTGGATTCACAACCCTTTGTGGGCTCTGAAGCAGCCAACACCCCCTTGCTTTGGGGTCCCCAGACTCCTGTGTGCCCAAATGCGTTTAGGGGTCTTAGGCGTTGTGCCTGTGGCTCCCCAGCTTCTTGAGGGACACAGCTTCCCCAAGGGACTCAAATCCATTTTGGGGGTCCCAGCACTCCATGACCACTTGGGGTTCCAAGTGGTACCCATGGCTTCCCAAGCCCTTGTAGTATAGACACCCCTCTTTGCAACCTAAATCCATTGTATTCTCACTTGGGGTCCCCAGCCCTCTGTGCTACTCAGACCCACTTTGGGCTCCACGCTGAGCCTGTGGCTCCCCAACCCCTTGTGGGACGCAACTTCCCCGTGGGACCCAAATCCATTTTGGGGTCCCCAGCCTTCCGTGCTACTCAGACCCGCTTTGGGGTCCAACCTCTCTCTGTGGCTCCTCAACTTCTTGTGGGACACAGCTCCCCCGCAGCGGTGCGCGGCGGTCCGGAGCGATGCGGGAAGATGCGGGGCGGTGCGGAGGGATGCGGGGCGGTGCGGGAAGATGCGGGGCGGTGCCTCCCGCCGCTCCTGACTCAGCGCCCCGCCCGGCGGGGGCAGGAAGCCGGGCGGGCCGGCCGGCCCCGCTACTGTCACCGCCTGCGTCAGAGCCCGGAGTTTTCCACTGACGGAAAAGGGCAGCGCGGGGCGGCGCAGCCCGGCCCGGCCCCGGCAGCGGAGCGGGAGGCGCCGCGCCAGGCACCGCCGCTGCAGCCGGAGCCGCCGCGCCGACACCGCCGCCGCAGGTAGGGACCGCCGCGGGCAGCCGGCGCCGGGATGGGGATGGGGGGGAGACGGCGTGGGCGCCGAGGGGGAGGCTCGCCTTTCACCACCGGGGGCTGCGGCTGCGGGGTCCGCTCGGTGCCTGCCCAGCGCGGGGTTCGGCCGCCGGGAGCCGGCTCGGAGCCGTCCCGCCGGCCGGGGGTCGCTGCCGGTGCCCGGCGCCCGTTGCCGGCGGTCGCGCCGCCCCGGCGCCGTCTGGCCGCGCTGCTCCTGCCCGCGGGCGAGCGGAGCCCGGCGGGGCTGCGGCTGGGGCTGAGCCGCCGGGAAGCTCCGGGAGCCGCCGGGGCAGCGGGACGGCGTTCCTTGGGGGAAGGGGTGCGGGTTTGCTGCGCCCCCGACCCACCCCCCCCGCACTTTGCCATCGGCTGTGCCGTACAGACAGCCGAACACCTTTATAATATTTATTAGGAGTAGCGCGGAGTTCCCCCCTCACCCCCGCCCCGGTAAGTCCAGGCTCCGCTCCATCCCCACGGCCGCGGTTCCAATTTTTTGATGTTGAGAGAAAGGCTGGGGGGGGGGGGGGGGGCGGGGGGAGCCTTGCCGGCTCGCTCTTCCCCAAATCCGCCCGGCTGGGGATGCTTTCCCGTCGCTACAGCAACACCTACCGACGGGCGCACGGAGGGACCGACGGGCGGACAGACGGAGCGGGGCACCCCCCCACACACCCCCCGCCTCCCGAAATAAGACATCGCGGCTTTTACAGCCCACCTGAAAAAAAGTGGGAAAAAAAAAAAAAAAAAACAAAAAGGATACTCCGTGTCCCGCCCCCAACTACTAAGTTTTATCAGGTTTTTGTAATTTTTTTTTTGTCTGCTTCCCCCCTCCCCCCCCCACTCCCTCCTCTATCCCCGGCATCCTCAAAAGTGTCTGTCACCTCCGAGTTACATAATGTCGCTGTAGGAAGAGGCTGACACACAGGGACAGCCCTTTCCCAAAGCAGCTCAGCCTTACTAACGCCTGAAATGCCAGCGCCTGGGTGGGATGGATGGAGAGAAAACCCTCGCGGCCGTTTACAAACCTCGAAGTCACAGAATGAGGGAGTCCTTAAGGCTGGAAAAGCCCTCTAAGATCCCCGAGTCCAACCCTTAACCCAGCACTGCCAGGTTAAGTCTTATCATTTGTTATCAGGAATTGATCACCAATTATTAATTGATTTTATTACTTTATTTTTCTCATGAAAATTATTTTAGTTTTGCTCTGCTGAGCAGTTTGCAGATGTAGCCCGTCAAGGTGTGTGTGGGGTGGGGGGGGCGGGGTTATTTTCAGGATGGTTGGGTTTGTTCTCCTCCCGGAGAGACTCCGCAGCTCCCGGCAAAGGCTTTAATAATTCAGCGCAGGAAATGCGTGCGTATATATAGCAGGGAAGGTAACGCACAGCGTGTACCTACAGGAGGACAAATATGGAAACCTGGTGTGAATTATTCATGAGGTGTGATCAAATAGAGGATTTTCCTAGACAAAGCACACTTCGCTGTTTTCCTGTTTGTTACAACACAATCTGCGCCGAGTACATCTGAACCTCCTTTCATTTCGGGCCGTGTCAGATAACCTTTAATGTATTTGCTGAAATTTTTTATTTACCTTTCAAGCTGTCGGTAAGAAGTGAGGGCTTGGTAGAAAAATCTGACAAGCCTTTTTTTTTTTTTTTTTTTTTTTTTTTCCCTTTCTCTATTTCTTTTTTCTTTGTGGCCTTCCAAAAATTAGTAGATGGAGTAAACACTTCTGCTGCTCCTTCCGGGGAAGGTGTTTTGCTTGTTCAGTCTCTGACAGGAGCATAAACTCATGGTGCTACGGACTGATTCATGCTCCCACTCCGCAGCACGACGTACTTCGGGTTTTGCTGTTGCATAGTAGGCAGAGGCTATTTTTAACCGGAGCAAGGTTATGAAACCTTAGACCCAGCTGGGTGAAAATAATCTGGTCTGAACTGGAAAGCACAGCTTTATGTGGCTGGGAACACGCGTGGGACTGTCCCCTGGAGGCTCCTGGTGGGATGATCCCGCTCCCCTTGGCTCCAGTCAGCTCCGAAATTGAGAAGTGTTGTCATCGGGAGGCTGGCACGGTGGCACAGGGGAAACCACTTAAGTAAATATGCAAAGAATTAAAATAGTTAAATGATTGAGCAATGAATTAGTGCTGATAGCGTGGCGATTATTAAATAACCCTGAGGTGTTACTGGGATCACCACTGCTGTTAGACACCGGGTTTCTGGGATAGCTGAGCGGGAAGCTCAGCTCCGCAGCACTTTTTGGGGATTCTCACACCGAGGTCTCTCTTTGCCCACAAGAAACGGCAGCGTGCAAACAAACACCAACCCCAGCAGCTCCCCCAGCGCTGCTCCATGAGCTGCCCTCGGAGCCGTACCTGGCTAAAATATGCGGTGATGTTTTTTAAACTAATATTTACTCCTGCTAGACCTGCACAGCCACTGCGGCTCTGGGGGAGGGAGCGGGAGCCGCTCTGACTCACGGCTCAGCACGGTCCTGAGCTCGCTCCCAGCACCTGAGCCCTCGTCCCGAGCTGGGAAGAGTCCACCTTGGTGTGCTGGAATAAGTCCACTTTGTCTTCCTGGGCTGCAAACAGATGGCTGAGCTTTAAAGTCAGCAAACCAGCTCAAAAAGTCACCAGAAATCAAATATTTTTAGTGCACTGTGCTGAGTTTTGGGGGGTCGGAGGGGTTGTTGTTTCCCTGGTGTTCCCTAAATCGCTTGGCAAAAGAAACTTTGGTTTCAATAACTCATGCACAGATCGGGATCCTTCCATTCTTTAGGATGCTCCACCGACCAAGCCCCAGAATTTGAAATATTCTTGCTCCCCGGGTGTTCTCCTGCAATACCATGGGAATTGTGGCACAAGCAAAGGCAGCTGCTGGAGTCGCTGTGAGGAGTTTCCTTTGCTTTGCCTGCACTGCTGCGATCGCCCGACGCTTCAAAGCACATCTACAGCCCCAAAATACAACACTGAAACATCTTCTCATAATTCTGCCCAAAGCCACGGTGCCTCTTTGTTCAGTCTCCTGGAGACTGGACACTGCTAGGGTTTTTTATTGCCTTCCTCTGCACTTGGCTAAACAAATGCCAAACCTTCTTAAATCTAAATTACTCAAAAATATTTACTGTTGAGACGTCGTCCAAGAGGAGGATAGTTAAAACATTAATTCCTTGCATTCCAGTGTATTAGGGCTTTACCCTGCAACTTGCTGGGTGCCAGAAATGGGACTTTGCAGATTGGATTCCCTTCCCCCCCAGCTGGACTGCCCCCTCCTATTCCCCCCACCCAAACTTTAATGCTTAAAAAAAAAAAAAAAAAAAAAAAAAAGAAAAAAAAAAAAGGAGGGAGAGAGAAAGAAAGGAATGCACATCTGGGCTAAATATTTGTTAGAAAGTATTCCCAGGATAGTGGGAGTTCTGGTGCCAGAGAGGAATTCCTGCGGGTTTGATCCATTGCATTATGTACTTGTTCCAAAAGCTGTTTTCAGTAAAATAGATGAGTAAGAAGTCTTAGCCAAGAACAGAATGTCTTTTTTGGCAACTGAAAGGAAGATAGGATTATTTTATTTCAGGTTATGTAAAAAAAAAAAAAAAGAGAAGGTGGTAAAATCCTGCACTCAGTGGTGCCTGCAGAGATTTGTAATGGCAAACTCAGATATTTGTTTTTTCCATGCTGCTGTGGACATTTTTGGGACTTGCTTTTAAGACACCACTGTGGGTTTAAGGTTCTTTGCAAAATTACTGCAATTAAAATATCCTCATTGTGCCTGAATGGGCCTCTGGGCTTTTTTGGCTGAGTGACCAGTGGCCTTGGTGACATGGCTTTAAAGGCAGCATCCAAATTGCTGGTGTGAATTCTGTCTCCACATGCCAGGGTGAGGAGGGGAGCAGAGGATCATCCTGGCTTTGACAGTAAAATGCCCATCCTGAGGATTTTTTGGAGTAGGGTAGAAGCAGACACTGATGGGTGAATCTCCACTACATCTCTCCTGAGAAGGATTTGAAAATTTGGCTTGGAAAACCTCACAGCCGTAAATCAGCGCTAAGGGGGAAGGTGTAACAGGAGAAAATCACTATATTTTGGCTGGTGGGCAGCAGGTTCACCAGCTTTTTCCCATTAGCTGGCAATCCTGTTTGCACAACGCCTCCTTTGCATTAACAAAACAATAGGTGTCTTAAAGAAGACAACGTGCCAAAAGTGGTTTTTTTTTTCCCCTATCCATTTGGCTCATTCTCATAGATGGGGAGCTGCACAAACCACCCTCCTGGCTGGTGATAGTATTTAAAAAATAAATAAATAGAATTGCACCATCTTATGCACAGCTTGCCTTGGCTCTGGCTTGGTGTTTGTGTTAGCTGGGTTCTCTGGCTGCAGGAGAGCGCTCTGGTTTCCCTGTGGGGTTGGTTTGGGGGGATGTGGTGCAGCCCCTGATGGGCTGTTGGGTTGCCAGGTGACCTGAGCATCAGGGCTGCTGCACCTTTGGTCCAGCCCTGGGAGTTATCCCTGTCTCAGCAGCATGACCTTGGCTGCTCCAGCAGCCTCCACTGTCTCCCACGGGACTTGGATGTGGTCAGGATCACATCTCTGAGGGTGTTTGCTGTTGGAAATGTGTCCTACAGGCATTTTAGGGAGCTGGTTCCTCCCTCCCTTGGCTATAGTGGCATCCCTCACTGTCATCCCTCTCTGTCCTGTGGAGCATTCTCTCTGCAGCAGGAACTGAGGCTCTTTCAAGCCACATGTGGGATTTTTTTTTTTTTTTTGCAATTTTTTTGCGCATTCCAGGTGGACAGTGAGGTCTGCAAACCTCTGCAAACAAAAAGCAGCCCAGGCTTTGATTTGGACCCCTGACATGGATTTGGAGAGTTTCTTTGCTCCTGGTTGTTTCTTAAAGCAAACATGAGACAGAGCAGGAGGCACATACACAAAAATAAGGCAAATAAAAAGTTTGTTTTTTGCTGTTTTGTGGCCACCTGCGAGCTCAGCTTTGCCATGGAGCAGGCAGGAAGGGGGTTAATCCAGGTGTCAGGTAGGACATGTGCTGCTGGGGCTGGAGGGTGGCCAAATCCACCTTCTCTGCATCTATTTTGGATTAAGGCCAACAAAACAACAACCCCTCTGTGGCAAAACCACCTGCAGCTCCAGGTCTGTTGAGGAGGAGGAGGAGGGATGGAGGGATCACTTCTCCCCAGGTTCAGGGGGACCTACTGGCCCTGTAAGCACGCCTTGCAGCGAATGATTAACTCCTCCAGGCCAGAGAAGTGCTTCAGCCAGGGACTTTTTTGACCTTTAAGGTGACTATTGTCTCCTGGGAAGCTGGTGGTAAACACAATTAGGGAGGGTTGGTGCAGGACTTGGAAGGAACTGTGTGCTCCTGTCCTGCAACGTGATACTGCTTGGTGCTGTCAGGACACTGAAAATCCCACGGTGGGGAGGTTCTGCAGCTGATGTGGTGTCTGTGCTGCCTCCTCAGGTCTGTCAGAAGGGCAGCTTTTGTGCTTTTTTTGTTTTGTTTTTTTTCTTTTTCAGAGACTTAAATTAACTTCAGACATGCAAAGCAGGGTGAGAAAGTGTTTGGGTTGCGAAGAATGAATTTGGCTGGTGGAGAGGTTTCGTGTGGTGGGAGGGGATGTGGACTGGGTGTCTGGCACCCCTGTATCTGCACTGTCACCATCCCAGGGCTGTCTACTGTCCCAGATTATCCAGGTTCTAGGGATGCTTTAGCTTTTGTGTATTATGGGGTGGCTGGTAGCATCCCACATTGCTGGGGCTTGCTGGAAGGAGTTCCTGGGCTGGTGCTGCCTCCTTCCCACCGTGGTTGTGCCTTACAGCCTGGTGGGATGGGGTCATGGCAAGCCACCCCTCAGGCAGCAGCCTGGCTCTCAGCTCTGGGGGTGGCTCACTGGCTCTCAAATAAGCTGGCAGTGCCTTCTGCAGGAGCAGGGGGAGCTGGGGTGGTGTTGCCGGAGTCTCAAAGGTGGAATAATCCATCATCAGTGCAGGAGCACCCGAGGCTGAGTGATGTCCATTAGAATCATAGAATATCCTGAGCTGAAGGGACCTACAAGGATCTTCAAGTCCCAGCTCCTGGCCATACACAGGACCAACCCAAGAATCCCACCTAAACGTACTGTGGGCAAAGTCTGTAGCTTTTGTGGGTTTTTTTTTTCATCTCCCAGATTTACACAAACTTTATAAAAGCAATGTTTAAAAGATGCAACACAGTTATTTTTGGCTTTCTTTTATTTTTTTTTTCCTTTAAGATGAGCAGGGGCAAAGCATGCAGGAAATTTAGGAATCTAGGCAAGTACAGAGCTCCTTTGTTTTTAATTAGCTGCGTTGTTTTTAATTGCTTCTATGCTTGATACATAACCCAGCCTAAACAAGAATAGCTTATTGAATGGGGGACTGACTATGAAAGGCACTGTGAGGAGAAGGGCTGTTCTTCACAGTTGATATATTTGTATTTCAGTGCTTCATTTAATAAGTCTGTTTCCCCGGGGGGCTGTAGCAAGTAAATCATGCCAACAGATTGTTTTCTGCAAACTGGCTTATTTTTGTAATTAGCAAGACGTTAAAGCTGTAACTGCATAGAAAGCGATCTGGGTGAGGAGTGAACATAAAAGAATTAGTAAGCAAAATGTAATACTTACTGTTTGATGACATTTGTGTTGATTGGATTGGTTTCTGGGCAGTTTGTTTTCTGGGATAGTCAATTTCTTCTGCAGTGTTGTGAAATGGGCGAGAAATTCATAGGTGTGCACAGCGAGTGTAGCAAGACGAGGTGTTTTAGGAGCAGCATTTTTTGGGAGTCACATCTGCATGGCCACGTGGATCTGATGGGGAAGCCTTGCTGGGGGTTACAGCTGTCCTGCTCATCACCAGAAACTGCCACGATTTCCCTGGCTTCATGTTGTTTTTTTTTTCCCTTTGTTTTCCAGTTATATGACAAAAACGGCGTCACCATGAGCGGAGTATTGAAAAGGAAGTATGAAGAGCTGGGGGATGACAGCACCTACTGCTCCTCCTCCTCCTGCTCCCCCCTCTCCTCCTCAGCATCCTCAGGCTGGGACACTGATGAGGAGAATTCCCGTGGAGAGCCCAAGCCCAGCTCTGCCTTAATGTCCAGCTTCACCCGTGAGTACCTCTGGCTTTCCCAGGACCAGCTGTGCCTCTGCACGGGTTTTTTGTAGGGTGGTGGTGGGTCATCACCACACACAGATCCCCTTGGGGTACACCTTTATGGCTAGAAGTGATTGTGGCACCTGCTGCCTGTCATGACACTGATTTATAATCATCCATCCTCCTCACAGTGGTCTTCCTCAGCACTTCCTTCCAGTATTTATTATTCCTTTGGAATATTTTTGCTGAAGTCCAGGTTTGCAGGAATCGAAACCCAAGGATGGGTGTGCAGAGGCATGTGAGTGCCTCCAAGCCTGTGCTGCAGGACCATCCCACCAACCCTCAACTCCCTGTCAAGCTGTTTCACAGGCAAAACCTAATCAGACAGCGAAGGCCCGTAATGCTGTTTTTTAAAAATGATTAACCAGTAGTGTAATTACCATTTCAGAACTTGTTTCCTACGTAGATTGGGTACTTTGCCAAAGAACATGACACGTTTGACATTGCCTCTGCTGCTAGTACAGATAAAAGCTATTTTGTTTTCCCAGCAATGTAAGTTTTGAGAGCTTTTAGGAAAACACACAGAAGGCAGTGTTGTAAAGCCCTTTATCTGCCATGTGAAGGGAAAAGTAAAAAGTACAATAGAAGAACATCTTCATGGAGGAGAAATAGTCCAACCTAGTAAATTATACTGAACACCCACTGTATATAGCAGTTAAGGTCCACTTAGCAGACATACACAAACACGCAGTGGTCTGAAAAGGCTTTAGAAGTCTTGTAATAATAAAGAGTCTCATTCTTGCTTGTCTTCCCAGGTTTTGTGACAAAACAATGAACTTTTTGTATTCTCTGGCTCAATTGGAAAAGGGTCAGGAATGGGAAAACAATTTCAGAGGAGGGGTGCAGGGAGAGAGAAGCAAATGCCAAAGTGCAGCAGCTCGGCCGATAGATGATTGTGGTGGTTAACTTGCCTTCTGATAAAGAGCTCATGTTTTAGGAGATTGAGTCAAGGTTATTGTGAAAATGCAACGCACAGTGCAAAGATATGATCAGAGTGACTGCAGGACCCAGTGTGAACCCCCAGCTATTGAGCAGAAGCTGCTGACACAGCTGGGTGAACACTTCTTTTTTATCTTTTTCTTTTTTTTTTCACATGAAACCGAAACACTGTATTGTGGCAAGTGAGACCTGTGAAGTGTGGGTGCAGTTAACTGTCCAGTCTTGCACTTTCACACCCTTTGGGGCCCGCCAAACCAGCCGAGCCCCTCGGGTTGTTGCAGTCTTTACCTTGGGTCCCACTGTAGGGCTGCTTGTGGCTTTGCCTCCCAAAGAGCAGGGCTTGATCCCAGCTCTGCAGCAGTCCCCATCCTTTCTGGGTTATTTTTTTCCATTGAGGCAACCAAGGCACCCCTGCACTAGCAGAGAATGGGACCAGAAATACCTCCCCACCACAAATTCGGGTGTAGCTGGCTCTTGTTCCTGCCACACTCACGCGGCTGTGCCTGGCTTTACTTTCTTGGCAAGCCACACTCGTGGAAACTCACTGACTCTGAACCTGCCCTGACTAATTAGTCATTAGTCCCCCTCCATCTCCTGTGTGTGCACGTGCAGCTGTGCAGGGCCAGCTATCTCTGGAGAGGCTCTGCTCTAAGTGATGTGTAGCATGTTTCAGCAGTTTAAGATAAACCAGAGTCGTGTATTGCCATGTTTACCCGGGGATCACCTGCGCAAAGATTAACATCTTTGCAGCTGCTCTCAAATGAGTCTCTTGAGAAAAAACCATAGATTCAGAGTTCCTCCCAGTGGATGGTGAAACGAAGCACCAGAAAAAACAGCCGTTTGGGCTATTTTCTGCCATGCCACAAAAGCTGGAGCCATGAAGAGCCAGGAGTACCAATGCCTTGGCCTGCCAGGTGCAGACCAGGGGCTCCTGAGCGTGGGGCAGAGTGGATTTAGAAGAGACAGATGTGTAGGATGGCTGGTTGCTTGTTCATTATGCTCTGCCACACGTGAAGAATAAGCAAATGGATGTTCCTGGGGGAAGTCAAGCGGGAAGGAGAAGCAGCAGCCACCTCGTAGGGTGAATCTCGTCGGTGACTCTGATGCAGCAGGGCTTGGCTTAGCTTCCTCTCCATCCTCATCCCACCTCTGAAGTGTTAGCTCCTAAAACAACACCAAGTGATGCTGTAGCCTTGTCCCAGCGTGTTCCTCTTGTGAGAGTAATTACAAGTCCTGCCTGTTTGTAGTATTTCTATTCCATCTGCAGCATGGCAGCACCGACTTAGTGCTTTTTCTTTTTTTCATTTCTCCCCTTTTTAGCCACGTCAATCCTGAAGAAATCCAAGCGACTAAAGAAGAACAATGTGGAGTTTGACCGGGTCACTGTGTTTTACTTCCCACGCTGCCAGGGCTTCACGAGCGTGCCTAGCCGTGGGGGCTGTACCCTGGGGATGGTGAGCAAACACAGCTCCTCCCGGCAGTTCACGCTGGCAGAGTTTTCAAAGGAGCAGGAAAACGTCCGTCGGGGCAAGCTCGAAGAGAAATTAAAAGAGGAGAAGTTGGAAGCGTTGAAATGGAAAGTGAGTGAGGAGCGTGGGGCTGGGTTGATGAGGAGCTGGTGGATGCTGTTGGTTAATTGGCCAGTTTTTAAGTAAAAGCCTCTGAGACCTGTAGGCATCAATCCTTAGCTCTCAGTTTGGGTCTCCAATAAAACACAGGCTCCAGTGGGGGATTTTCATTTAGTTCTCCACTTTTGAAAAGTGAGAAGACACAGAAGACATTTTTGCTCTTTTGGTAGTACCTCTCTGTCCTGGGATCCACTTGAGACTCTTCTTGGTGTCTCCCAAAGTATTTTCATTTCTGATTTAGACACTTGATATGCCAGGATGCATCCCCAGTCAGGTGTCAGATCTTTGTGGGCTCTGACTTAGATGTTGATCCTGAGGTTGGCCACCATGGGGTAGAGGTCATTCCTTTCTTGTTTCCCCTCAGCTGGGGGCTCCAATGGCTCTGAGTCCCAAACAAGCCCCTAATGCTTCATCCATTTTTTGCCCTCAGCTCACCATGAACGGCACCAAGGAGTCCGAAGAGGCCAACCAGCTCACCATCGAGGACATCTCCGACGACGACATCGACGTAAGCAACGTGGACCTGGAGGACGGCTTCTTCCTGCAGCCCTACCCCGCCAAGAAGAGGCGCGCGCTGCTGAAGGCCGTGGGGGTGAAGAAGATCGACAAGGAGGAGAAGCGGGAGCTGCACAACATCCGCCTGTCCCGGGAGGACTGCGGCTGCGACTGCCGCGAGGTCTGCGACCCCGAGACCTGCAGCTGCAGCTTGGCAGGCATTAAATGTCAGGTACAGCCTCACCCCTGGGCACGGGGGAAATGCCGTGGCTCAGAGCAAGGGGGTGTGAGCAAGTTGGACAGAGTTGGGGCAGCCTGTAAATCCATCTGCTCCCACCTGCGCTTGGCGGTGAGGAAAGCTCTTGGAGCATCCCTCAGGCTGCAAGGCAGTCACTGCTCGAAAGCAAATCCTCTTCCCAAATCACACGCACTGCCATCCCCACACTGCAGTGAGAATGTCCCCGCTGTACGTCCCCACGAGATCCATACCTGCTTGGTCTCCTGTTGGAGGTGGGCCACATGGCAGTGTCTGCAAGGAAGAGCTCCTTGCTCCTCACACGAGGCTGCTCTTTCTCCCCCTCCCCCAGGTTTTATTTTTAATTCCTTTTTCTTCTGGTGTGTGTCACAAATCACAGTGCGCTCAGGGAACGTGGGAGTGTCAGCTGAGCGTCAGCCCACAGCGGAGCTGTGCAGGCCACCTTCACAGAGGGATAATCCCCTTGTATTCAATTAGTGAGTTATATTTTACAAGGTATTTTTTGCGGGTGCCTGCCCAGCTGTATTTAGGGAGCCTCATTCCCTATTTCGGGCGCTGCTTTCTCCCTCTGTGCCGTGTTTGGAGGCTGGGGGTGGCGGAGGTGGGTGCACACGGGTGCTCCACGTGTGTGTCACAGCCCCCCTCTAGTGGCTGCTGCAGATCAGATAGCATTAAATAGCAATAAAGAAAAAACTCACTTTTGCTCCCTTACCTCTCCTTTTGGACCATTATATTTTGCTTTTTTTTTTTTTTTGGAATCTTTTTTCTTCACTTGTACTGAAATCCAGCTTATTATGACAAATCTTCAAAAGAGCAGGGTGTCGGTTTATTTTTTTTTTCCTGCTTTTAAACCCCTCAGCTGTTACTTGGTTTCTCAGGGCAGACAAGTCACTGGAAGTTTTGGTTTTATGCCACTGGGTTCAATCCTAACCCTCCCCCTCTGCTTCTCCCTGTTGCCAGATGGATCACACCTCCTTCCCCTGTGGCTGCACCAAGGACGGCTGTGGCAACACCGAGGGCAGGATCGAGTTCAACCAGGCCCGTGTGCAGACGCATTTCATCCACACCATCATGAAGCTGGAGCTGGAGAAGCAGCAGCAGAGCAGCGAGAAGGTGGCGGAGGCCGAGCCCCCTTTCCGGGAGCGGCTCCCTCCGCTGGGATGCGCGGCAGGGAAGGGCTCGCTGGAGGAGCGTGCGGTGCCGCTGGCACCTGCCTTCCAGTTCAGCCCTGACCTGGAGGCCCTGGGGGAGAACAGCTGCAGCAGTGACATGACAGACTCCTCCATCTCCTCCCACCCCAGCGAGGACCTGGAGGAGCCCTACGAGAGCCTCCCCTCCGACAAATCCCAGTCGGACGTGGACGACGACGGCTTGGCGCGCATCCTCCATTTCAACGACTCGGATGCCGAGGAAGAGAGCAGGCGTGGCCAGGATGACCTCGGCTGCTTCCATCCCACCGACTTCTTCATCGAGGACCACGGCAGCGAGGCCAAGCCTGTCCCTGGCCACTTGTCCCACCTCTCGGAGTGCCTGGATGAGAATGCCAACCAGGACAGCGGGGGTTTGCTGGAGGATGCAGCCCACGTGAGGTGCGATGGGCTGTCCTGCTGCGCCTCCTCCTCCACTGAGCCCTGCTCCAAGAGCTACGCTGACCTCAGCCTTTCCTCTGATTCCTTGGATTTCTTCCAGTCCTTCTCGGACTATAACTTGGGACCCCTTTACAACTCCTTAAAGGAGTATGAGAACCTGGATAACTTCTCAGCGTTACAGTTTCAGTTGCCTAATTTCCCTGGCTTCCCACAAGCTGGAGATCAGGGCTCCTGTTTCTTGGAGTCCCTCATTGGTTTGTCCGAATCCGTCCCTGAAACCCCGGCCCCTTTCACAGACAATCAACTTTTGGAGGATGCCATCAAGTCATCGCTGATGGAGACAGTGAAAGTGTGAAACACCAGTGTGGCTTGGGCAAGGACTCATGCAGAAAGGAAAAACAGAGGAACAGTTGGACAGGCAAACTTTCACTGAAAGGGTGGTGTGCTACTCAAATATAAGGAGGAAAAAACAGCAACAGCAGAAGACTTTCTAAGCAAATTAACTATTTTTGGTCTTTATATAACGTGGACATTTTGACATACTGCAGCTACAATCAGTTCTCTTGCTGTTTGTGCAAAAATTTCTAAACTTTCATGACGGGGTGGGGAAGGGAGGGAGGGAGAAAGACTTTCACATGAGAATTTCCTTGTGTTTTGTACGAAAAGACCTGTTGAGAAGAACTCCTCGCTAACGTTGCCAGTCATCCATACAGCCCCTTCTAGAAATGTTTCAGTGTTGCAGGAACTTTTTAAGGCAACTTTTTGAAGCTGTATTTATTGTGAAAATTTGTGGTTTGCGTAAGAGTTGGCCCAACGCACTCTTACGTTTAAATCTGATGAGGTTTACAGAAGAGATCCATACACTATATACATAATCATTCTTCATCTATTTATTGCAAATTCCAGAATTTAACTAGCCACTGAAGCTTGAACTAGCATGAAACCTTATTTAAATTGGTAATACCTCAGATGTATTATGTGTACAATCATATTTTTTTGCATAATATATCTGTATTTATTTATTTTCTACCTGTAGTACGTGAATAGCACTGTGGTTTGTCGATGACCTGGAAGGGCAATAAGGTCTTCAAGAGGAAGATGACCCTGATTTTTCTGAGTCTGAATGATGTTAGCTGTTTGGTCTTCACTTCACATTTCTATAAACACTGAACAGAAGTGGTGTGGGAGGGGAGGGATGAGGGAAGAGTTCATGCAACATCCCTTGGTTTCTCCCAGCCTTGTCGTAGACATGAGAACGGTGTCTGGTCTCCATAATGTCACTGTGGAGAGCAAAGAAAGTAAAACCTTCAACTATTTAAGAAGTAACATTAATACTAGCACGAAACAAAACCCAAACCCTTTTTGTAAATTATTTTATAATTTATTTAATTTCCTAGGGATTTGGCCATGAGATCTTTCCCCATCAGTTATGGTGCCTGAATATGCAGAGGAACTGTCAGCAGCGGTGGGGAGGTATAACCATAAGGACCTTGGCTGCCCTCATGGGGGGCTGTGGGAGAGCAAAGCCAAAACAGCAACAGTGCTCAAGCTCCTCAGCAATGCTCCTTAGGACTCCCCAGCACCGAGGATGTCGCAGCTCCAAAATCCAGTGGGTCACACTGGTTGTACTATATTTTTATATAGGTGAATCGAGTAATTCAAGCAAAACAGATGGATATGAAGTTTATTGGGTTATTTGTCCTGTGAGTACAGTTTTTGAAGACCTGAAGACCAAGCTGAAAAACTGAAGGCTTTTGGTTTTTAAAATGAGAGAAATATTTGTGTTTAGGAAGGATACTGGAGGCTGCCTTTTGGTATTTAAGTCAGTCTGAGAGCATGACACTGTTTGGCCACGAGATGTAACTGGACAAAAAATCTGTGCATCAGTGATACACTAAGTGCCTACACCAGTGGTATGGAAAAAGCAAAACGGATTTAAAACCTACTGGCTTTAAATTCCCCCTTGGAAAATTTGGTGATGGGAGTGATTCCTGGCATTACCAGCACAGGAGGAGGAGACAGTTCTGGTGTCCCCAGCTCTGCTGCCCTGGGAGCAGCTGGAGGGAACTTCTGGGGGTGCAGAGACACACAGACAAGGGAACCAACCCTGAAACATGGATTTGAGGATTTTTCTATTGGCTGAACTGTTTCTATCCCCAACCACAGGGATGGTGCTCTTGGATACCTGCTCTTCGACAGGTGCCTCACTGCAAACCTGCCGGCAATTTAGGAAACTTGTGGCGTACGAAACGTGGGTTGCTTGGGGTTTTTTAAAATCCTTATTATTGCTATTTAATTGTACATCTTCTCTGGTATTGAGCCGGTCAACTTGGAGGTGGAGCTGACCCCCCACGGCCACGAGCGGGTCCTGAGCCCGCGTCGCCGCCGCTTCCTCCTGCAAGGCATCGCCCCCGGGGCGACTGTAGGAATACTACTGGCAGATGGAGGATTTCCTGGATATATCTATTATTATTGTTATTATTATTATTATTATTATTTTTATTATTATTTTTCATTGTCGTCATTGTTTCTTTAGACTGAAAAAAATCCCCTTTTCGGTTATCTCCTAGGTGGTAGTTCCTTATCCTTCAGACTGCATCAAAAATACTGACAGTTGGAAGTCTGGTAGCGTTCTGTATTTATTGGCACTAATATATTTTGTAACATTCCTAGGTTTCTCTGCATATATATATTTATATATAAAATATATGCCTGTATTTTATATATATATATATATATATATATATATATACACACTTTTTTTAAATGAATGATTGGGATTGACTCCTGCCTTGTGGATTTTTTTTCAATAATTTATTCTTTTTATTTGTGTTGGTGCCAAAAAAGAAAAAAAATATTTTTTTTCTCTTTTTTTTTTTTTTTTTTCCCAGGGCACTGAATTGTAAATATATAATTTTTTTTTTCTTCTCGGTATCTGTGTAAAAAGTTGCCTGTTAAACAGTTTAAAAACTGGGTATTTATTGACACAATCTGTAATTATCTAATGTATTGGTTGAAACACTTTGGTTTCAACATAGCTTTATTTTAGCTTTCTTTGTGTATATATTGTGATTATGTTGCTTAAAGGTACAAGTTAAAAAAATGCTTTATTTTTACCTTATCCATTTGCATTTGTTTATAAAAAAAAAGCATATTTGTCTACAGCTGCTGTCTCTCATTTCATCAAAGCAATATGAAGAAATTTCCATTACACTTTCAATAAAAGAATTTTGTTTGAATACGGCAGTGTCTTCACTAATGTCCTTTGTGTGACACAATAACCTTTTCTGTTTTCTCTAAATAAAGTAAAAAATCAGTGCATGGGATGTGGTTTTCCCAAACTTTTTGGCCTTGTGGATGGTGGCTGCTTGTCTCTAAGGGAATGATGGAATAGACAACAGTCATGGCAGCATCCACATCACCAAGGAGAAATCTTGGGAAACCTTGGAAACCACTTTCCCTCCTGGGTTACAAACCATTTCTCATTGCCCCATGCCTACCCCATGGGACCTGGAAGGATGCAGCTGGACAGAAGCATCACCATGGTCCCGTGCCCCTGGGGAAAAACAGAAAAAATACTCTTGGTCATGGCAACAGCACGGAAAGAAGAGAGTAGCATGTGAAGCAACCCATGGTACAAACAGAAAAAGATGAATAAATCCCAGGAATCTAGATGGGGAAAAGCACACCTCTCCCATGGGTCTGTGGCTGTCAGCACAGGCATAAATCATAACCACTGCCATTGACCTGAAAGCAAGGGAAATTGGCCAAAGAATGCCATTGTCTAGTTTTCCATTGGGAATCCATTTTTAAAGGTTGCCATCTGCCCCCAGAGCAGAGAAGCTCAATTAATTGAATAAACTATTTGTTACAAATTATTTGCTGAGCTGTAAAAGCAGAAATACTGAAAAGAGGCTCATCCATGGAGGCTCTACAACACACAGTGAAGCTCAGCCTGTTTCCCCACCCAGAGGGATGTGTTTGGTTGTGTTTTATTTTGTTATGGAGTTTATGTCTGTAATTCCCTCTTACATTACCTATTTTCTGACTGGGAGCAGAATAGTCCCCAGCATACAGCTCCAGCTGCAGCACTGGTGGGTTTTTGGCTCACGGTGATGACTTTGTGTCGTGCCTTGGCACAAGACATCATCACCAGGGGACCCAACAGCCCCAAGGTGCTGCATCCCATCAACCAGCCTCTGGCATGGACATCCCCACAAGGAATGACAGAGTCCTGGAATGCTTTTGGGTTGGAAGGGATTATATTAAAGACCACCTAGTTCAACCCCTCTCCTAATGTCTTTCACTTCACCATGTGGTTCTAAGCCTCATTCAGCGTGGTTTTGAGCACTTCCAGGGATGGGGCATTCACAGCTTCTCTGGGCAACCTGTGCCAGGGCCTCACTACCCTCAGAGTAATTAATTTCCTCCTAATATCTAATGTAAACTTGCCCTCTGTCACTTTAAAGCCAGCTTCCCTGTCCTATCACTTTGTGCCCTTGTCCAAAGTTCCTCTCCAGCTCCTTTAGGCATGCTGCTTTGGATGCAGCCCACAATGTGGCTGGGGCTTCCTGGGCTGCCAGTGCACTTTGCCAGATTGTGTCCAGCCTTTCATCAATCCCCTGCCTCAAGTCCTTCTCCCCAGGGCTGCTCTCGAGCCATTCTCCGCCAAACCAATGTTTGTGTTTGGGATTGCCCTGACCCAGGTGCAGGACCTTGGTTTTTTTTTCCCATCCCATCCCAGTGACAGACTAAAACTCAAATGGGAACACGGCAATAATTGGCGATTCTGCAGTGCCCTTTCCCTGGGAAAGCCAAGCTGACCTCTGGTCTGAGTTAAAGCTTCAGCTCTGGGAAACTTCTGCTGAATTCCATGGAAAATGCTCTTGGATGGGCAGAGGAAGTCCCTGTTGCAGTAACACGGGGCTCGAAGCCCCAGGAATGCATCACCTGGGATGCTTTTATTGCCTCTGCAGAAGATCTAAGACTCCCTTACCCACTGCAGTGTCACGCTGCTCAGACACGCTTTACAAACCTGCCCTTTTTCCTTCTATCAGCCAGACAAACGACGAAAAAAAGATTTCCCCCCAAATCTCCAGCCTCCAGGGCAAGCATAAGACCCTATGGATGCCCTCAGTGCTGCAGAGCCAACACCCCTGCCCTCACCTTGCCCTGCAGCTCCTGGCTTGTTTGGTTTGGTTGGTTGGTTTGTTTGTTTTAAAGTTTCCTCTGACGGAGTTAAAGTCCATCCTATCCGTCAATTTTGTAGCTGCTCTCGACGAGAAAAGTCCTCGGAACTCTCATTGCCGCTCGGCGCCAGGTCTGGAGTCACCGAGGCTGGCGTCACAGCCTGTTCCCGTCCCCGGCGGCCCCGGGTCGCCAAGTGACTCATCCCTGTTCCGGAGGCAGCTCCGCCACCCGGGGACAAAATGCTTTCTAGTCTGGTGGCTGCACGCACAGCCCGACCCGTGCTGGCACCTCGGGACGAAACGAAAGCAGGCGATGAGTAATGCTGAGCCTCCGGGTGCTGCGAGCAGGGCTGCGCGCCGGGAAAGAAAAGGGAAAGAAATGGAAATAAAGAGGGTGGTGAAGCCCTAAGCGAGGTGGGGAGTGCACGGACGGGTTTGTTTGGGGTCGGTGAATCACCGATCGCCAGGTTTGGGAAGGAGAAGCGCTGCTTGGTGCCAAATGGGGTGGGAGTGGCAGCTGGGGTCACCGGGCTGGGACAGGTCTGTGTGCAGGCAGCTGGCTGGTTTCAGCCCTGCCAAGGAGAGTTGTGGGTTGCAGCTGGTTTAACCCCTTCCAAGGTGCAGCTCTGTAAAAGCAGAGTGGCTTTTAACAGCTTCAACAGCAGCACCTCACAGAGGGACCATCTCCAACCAGCCCAGAAACTCCTCCAGGGCTTCTCTGGCCTCACACTTCAAGGGAAATGTAAACTCCTCTTGGCAGAGAAGCTGTGATAAGCTGCTGCTTCCAGGCCATGAGGATGCTCTGAGAGCTGGAGGTGTTCATCTGGAGAAGGGAAGGCTCCAGGGAGACCTTAGAGCCCCTTCCAGAGCCTGAAGGTGCTACAGGAGAGCTGGAGAGGTACCTGGGACAAGAGCATGAAGTGATGGGTCAATGGCTTTAAAATGAAAAGGGAGAATGGCTTTCAACTGAAAGAGGGAAGGTTTGGGTTAGATATTGGAAAGAAATTCGTCCCTGTGAGGGTGGTGAGACGCTGCCCAGAGCAGTTCTGGATTCCCCATCCCTGGAAGTGTCCAAGGTCAGGTTGGACAAGGGTCTGAGCAACCTGGTCTAGTGGAAGGTGTCCCTGCTCATGGCAGAGGGTGGATGATCTTTAAGGTCCCTTTCAACCCAAACCAGGAGATGATTCTATGATTCTCCTCCACAGCTACGACCATTAGGAATTTTCAGGGCTGCTTAATCCACACACTCCCATCAGTTTGTTTTACCCCTCCCAGCCTGCTGCTGAATAAATGGCAGTATTGCCATCTACTGGGCAGCTGCCTCCTTCTCCCAACCTCCCAGCTGGCCAAATTGCTCCTGGGCAATGCTTGTCTCTGTGGGACCACGTGCACCACGTATCTCACTAAGATATCATAGTAAAAGAAAACAAAATACAGCTTCAATGGCCCACTGGGGTTTGGAGGAGAGATGGGGGTGTCCCGGGGCTTGGCTGGCCTGGCACACACATCCTCAGCTGGGTGAAACCATCTCCAGAAGGAAAATGGCTCAGACCCCCTCACCCCCATGGATGCACGTCAATTTTGACCAGGGAAGCTGAGTGAGGACAAAATGTGCCGGACATGCCTGACTCCATTACATCAGTAGGTGCATGAAACCCACCAAAATTGGAATATCTGTAACCACAGAGCTGAAATATTCTGTCACAAGCACACAGGCTTTTAGTCAGCCCAGCTGAGAAGGCTGAAAGGCTTGAGATTCCCTGCCGACCACATGAGCCACACACTGGGCTAAAACATAACAGACTTAATAACATTCAAGGATCTCCCTCCAAAATAAACCTGCTCCCCTGAGATCCTCTGCAAAGGAAACTATTATCTATTACATTACCTTGGAAATAAATACTTGGCTACTACTTTGGAGTAAATAGAGATGGGAACTTAATGGTACCTAAGTGCTTTTCATAGTCAGAGCATCCCAAAGCACTCTCTGGTAATTAAGGCTGAATGGCTGTCAGGAGGCAACAGGGCCCCTTGTAGCCACACTCCCAAATATCCATCACTTTTTGCCTGTGAGTGAGCAAGAATTGATTGGTGAAGGAGTGGTATAAGTTCAGCTGCAGAGATTTTGGGGTTATCCTGATAAAGGACAGCAGTGCCAGGGTAGGATTTGGGTGAGGAGATGTCTGTAAACAGAACATTTTTTGCAGCCATGGTGTGGCTGAGGCCCTATTGCTGAGCTTAGCTCTGTGTGACTCGAAAGCTCCCCAGCTCTGTTGTATTTTGGGCCAGCTGAGGTCCTCGAGGGTAGGGAGACATCCCCATGGGGGTGGTGAGATGACAAGGGACCTCGGGAGAGCTGTGCCCCTTTGACACAGAAGGATGGGATGGGATGGGATGGGATGGGATGGGATGGGATGTTCTCAGACATTTCTAATGGCACTGACCCCTATATTTGATCTGTCCATCCCCTGTTTCACAGCATCTTCAGCCTCCCCTCCCAAAATATCCCAAGGTGTTGCAGACAGCCTTACACCTCACCAGAGCACCCTACACCTGGTAGAGCCAGCCCCCCAGGAGCTAATTCTCCTGTTGCCATGGTTATCTCCTTTTTCTGCTCTCCATAAACACATGGGCAGCACCAATTTTCCAAAATCTAGTTAATTCCCTGCTTCAGCTGCACCCTTACTGTAAAATGCAGGCCAACCCGGTGGGAAGAAATGATGTCCGACTCCAGTTCAGAAGGCTGAATGATTTCTTTATTATAACTATGCTATAATACATTAATACACTATTTAAAGGAAGATACTAAAATTACAAACCTACTTGTTCTAACTACCATATCTAACTCTCTCACAGCTCGTGACCCTCTCTGAAGAGTCCAGCCACAGGTGGATTGGATTGGCCATCAGGCTCAAACAATCCTCACCAGAATCCAATCAAGCAATCACCCAGGTAAACAATTCTCCAAACACATTCCACATGGGAAAAACAAGGAGCAGAAATAGAAATTGTTTTCTCTTTCTTTCTCTCTGTGCTCCTCTATGAAAAATCCTGAGAGAGAGAGAAATGTGCTTGCCACAGCACCCTCAGCACTCAGCTCTGGGGAAAAGGACGTGGACATTCCCTATGAGCGTTATCACACTGTGCCCAGCTGTGTTTTCCCAGTACCACTGGATATTACATTGCTGTTAAATCTATCCTCTCCACACAGTAAATCCCGTCGAGCTCTGCATTTTCCACAGGCTTTCCAAGGTGGGCTCCTGGGATCAGTTTTGCCCAGCAGAGCTGAGGAACACGCAGCTCTAGCCAAGCACTTGGAGAGTGAGAAGGAAAGGAAGCACGGGAGAGGCACACATGCCCTGACCATGTGCTGCCAGCTCCTGCCTCCCTTTTATCCTACACAATAAATGATGGCTGAGCAGCACAAGCTGTTCCTGTCAGCAAAACACAGAAAGAAAACTCTGCTCTTGGCACTGGGGACGTGATAATGACCCTGAATTAGAGCTGTGTGTCTCCAGCACCTGATTCTCCTGCTTCTGTGGGCACAGCCTGAGGTTTCTCCTCCTGGCAGTTGTAGGAACAGGTCCAGGACTTGTTTAGGTAGAGGAAGGATTTAAAGGAGCAATGTCCAGCCTGGATTTCAGGACAGCTTGTGACCAGAGGTTTCAAGCATCTGATGCCCTGTGGAGACCACAGGGGTAGTTGCACAACTGTGGGCAGAAGCAGGGACAGCCTGTCACTGCTGTCACATCAGGGGACAAACAGGGGATGGCTGTGGTGGTTTGGGTTGTGGCAAGGCACGTGCACACTCACTAAATTCCTGGTGTGGTCCCAGTAGCAGCAACATCCCCAGTGATTCCCAGCTCTGCTCAGCCTCAGGGATGGAGGCTGATGAGAAACTGGGATGCCCTGGGACATCCCCAAACCCCCCTTACACCAAGAACACAGGGTTAGACCCCCAGCCCAGGCAGCAGGCACAGTAATACTTCACTTCTCAGCCTCTGAGTAATTTTTGGAAGTAGTTTGAGAGGCTCCCTTTGTAAGCTGTCATTTCTCAGAGCCTTTGATCCTGTGTCTTTTTAATTCCTTCTTTTTGAAGGAAAAACTTGAATACAGCCAGGCAAGATCTCAGGTGCCACTGAGCTCCTCACAGATGGCTGCTGAGTGCTCTTGGAAGGGACATTCCTGGGACAGAGCACACCCAGGCTCTTTCAGAAGTGTCCCTGGCCATGGCAGGGGGTCTAGAATTAGATAATAACTTTAAGATCCCTTCCAAACCAAACCATTATGGGATTCTGTGATGTAGTGCAGAAATCACACATGCTGTCTTAAAAGGAGCAAGAACCATTCAGTACCATTAAGGGGTGGAAAAACTGAGATTCAGGGGTTTTTAATTTGTCAGAAGAGGAGAGCTGCCAAACTACTGAGCACCCAGGAGACACTGCCAAGTGCAGCATAATAAAGTTGAGAGCCAAGAATACAACCAGGACTTTGCTCCTTCACAAGCCTCACAGAAAACACCCCTGCTTTCATTTTCATTTGCCATAATAAGGAAGATTTAACTGTTTGCAGAGCAGAGCTCTGGGAAACAGAGGTGAAAAGCAGCTCCTGTGTGCCATTGCTTATCTGTGGGTCTGCAAGCAAACACAGAGGGCAGAGTGCAAGGCTGAGACATGGCACGTTATCAGTCTTGGCCCAAAAAAACTCCTTTAGCTGTCGGTGATAACCGTGTGTGACATTCCCCTGGTTGGCCAATGCCCTCTGGTGGCTTCTGGAGAGGAGAATTGTGCATTCCCCAAAGAGAGAGGATTTTGAGTGCTGTGCCCCAGGTGTGTGCAGGTTTTAGGAGATATAGGACTTAGGTGGTTTAAAATTATGAAAGAGCTAAATCAAAATCCTTCATCCATAAATGTCCATCTCACACACAGCAAAAGGGAGAGAGGGGAGGTTGTGGGATTCCCTGTGTTTTCCAGGAGGTTGGTTTTGTGGTTTATAGAAACATAAAATGATTTGGGTTGGAAGACACCCTAAAGGTCACCTCATTCCAACCCCCTGCCCCCTTCCGCTCTCTCAGATTGCTCCAAGCCCTGTCCAACCTGGCCTTGAACTCTTCCAGGGATGGAGAAGGGATGGTTTTGCAGATCATCAAAAGACAAATCCTGCTTTATTATTCACATACATATTTTCCTTCCTCATTTTCCCCCTTGCCTCCCTTTACCAGCTGTGCTGTGTGTCTAATATTTGCAAATATTATTCACTGCAGACAGGCTTGCCCAGCTGACTGAATAAGGGCCTCTGCACACCTAACAGCACAGGGGACTGTTTTACATGGAATTTATTGCTTCCTGCCTAGAAGAGCACACACCAGAAATGCCCTTTTCTATGTTCTCAAAAAATCATCCTGTGCAGAGTGAATTTAAGAACAAGTTGGATGGATTGTGCTTTCTATGGGTTGAGTTTGCCAATATACTTGAGGAAAATGCTCTCTTCAGGAGCATCTTTATGATTGAAGCTGTTTGTTTGGGAATATGAAGAGAACCCAGCTCTGCAAGCAAAACCTCTGCTGGCTGCTGTGAGAACAGATCAGGACAGGAGTGTTTGCACTTGTGCCCAGCAGCATCACACACTGCTCTGCTCCCACTGACCTGGAAGCACCGAGCTGACCACCTCTGCCTCTGGTGGGGTTATCCCTAAGGAACCCCTCAAGGAGAAAAATCCACCATGACCATTTTCTGCAGGTTTGGTGCCAAAATGACAGCCTTGCCCAGCCCCAGGTTAAGGGCACTGTCACAGACTGGGAATTCCCTGAGCCTCCTTCCCTGCTGACAGGGCTGGACCCAGTGCCTAAGGCAGAGCAAACACACCACCAGGTCACTGGCTGCACTCACTGAGACTTCATTACACCAAAAATTAGCCAAATCTTGCTGTTAATAACCCAGAGAGGTGCAGAAGGGATGAGAGAAGAGTTAAAGAGTGCAGGTCCTTAATTTCATCTCATATATTCATGCACCAAGTGATCCTTCCCTAGAAACCTCCATTTTTCTCCATAGTCTGGAAAGCAAAAACCAGATTAATTCAACAGAGAGGCAGAATAAGGCATGTCTCCATGCCAGGGAATGGTCTGAAGAAGGGTTTATTCCCAGCTGAGCCAGGGGACTGCTCTATCAACCTATTCCCACCCAAAAAGGTTTACGGACAGCAGTGGCCTCCCTCTACCCCACATTGATTTAAAATACCTCTCCCCACCTTTCTTTCCAGCAGGACCCACAATTTACAGAGGCTTTTCCACAAAACCCTCCTCTATACCTGGGGAAAGGCTGCTCCTTGTGCCAGTCATTATTTAGGACTGAGAAAAGAACTCGTTGTTCATTCCCAAATGTAAAGCTGAGTGTGGATAGTGTAGCACTGCAGGATTTGCACTTCTAGAGATGCTTTATGTTTGCTGCATTTCTCATCCAGCTAATTCCTCCCACGGTTTCCTGCAGCAAGGTTTTGTCTGGGTGAATGGTGATGATAATTTTTTGGACACGGAGCCCAGTTCCTGCCTGGCTTGAATTTTGTCTGTGGCCCTCAGCAGAGCATTTCAGCTCTGAGGCAGCAGCTGCTTCCTTAAAATTGTTTGACTACACCAAAAGTGGCATCAAATTTCCTGATTTTAGACCTTCCTGTTCTGCTCCTAATGGTTTAATTAAAAAAAAAAAAAAAAAAAAAAAAAAAAAAACCCAAAAAAAACCCAAAAACCCCCAAACAAACAAACAAAAAAACCTACTCTGAAAGAAAAATAAATGAAAAATTCCTCTGGCCAACTCCTTGCTTTCAGGGGGGATGCACAGGCATGAAGCAACTCATGCTGTAGATCCAGTCCATGTAGGCTGACACACGTGTGGAAACTGTGGGCTGCTGGTAGGTGTTAGAGTGGGGAACTAACCCAAAACTCACTATCCCATGGAATTCCCAGTGATCATCCCTGTAGCAGTAGAGAGGGTCCCCAGACTCCCCCTGGATTGGAGGAAGGAAAGGAAATATTCAGCCAAATTATCTGGATAGGATTAAGGAGCACTAAAGACTTAAAATATGTGAGAAGATAAAGGCTCTTCCTGGGCTCACAACCTGCCACACACACAAAAAAATTACACTAAATATCTACAGACCTATAATTATCCCATATCTATAACTGCATTATGCATAATTGTACAACCTGCTTTATTTCTATATGTTCCTATATTATATTCCAGTATTGAATCACACATTATGTATTTTTCCACAATTTTTTAAGGTTTCTGCATGGCTGCTTTTGTTAGAAGCCACCTTTGCAGAGAAGAGAATAGAGAAAGAGGTATCAAGTGTTTCTTGACTTCACGTGCCAAACCTCCTTGCCATGATGCTGAGGCCACCTGGATCCTCTGGGATATTGGGAACCTCACAATATCTTCCTTTTCCACCTAATCTGGGCCAGAGGGAGCTGTTGGACATAGCCCAAACTTGCAGCAAGCTCAGCTGTAAACAGAGTGGATGGGAAGGAGCAGGGTGACAAGCAGGAGGCAGCAATGCCTGGCTCAGGGTGCAACAACACAGCAGCACTGGAAGAGTGGACAAACTTCCTTGTAGCTTCACCCTTTGGGTCAGAGGCAACTGCCAAAGTTTCACCCTTGTCCCCAGGATCTGGTCCTTGGGACAGGCTGCTGAGGAGACAGGGCCAATCTACTCTCCAAAATCAGATGGGAGAGGTGCATCCTGAGGGTCTAGATGTTTTTTCCTCTGGAGGAATGTGGAGAAAGCCTGGTTCAGAAGATACTCAGCAGAAAGCAGCAAAGGGGCCAGGATTTGCAGGAGAACTACTGCAGGTGGAGAAATGCCAAAACTAGAACCTGAGTTCTGGTTTTCTTCTGGTTTTCTGGTTTTCAAAACCAGAACTTCAGTTCTGGCAAAACCAGAACCTGAGGCACTGCAAGGTGAGAGAAGAAGGAAAAAGAAAGAGAGTAGCTTGAAACCCCTCTGATTATAGGAGCTCTTTCACTGCATCCTGCCCTCATGCCATCTCCACCTGCACAGAGCATGGTGCCCTCTGCCTGGGATCCCCACCAGTCCTCCTGGGAGCAGATCTCATGGTCCACCACTGGCAGCATCCCCTCCTGCAGCCTGTCCGTGCTGTGCCACCCCTGCACAGGAGAGGGGACACAAGGAAGGGTGACACCTTGGCCCAGCAGCTCCAGGGGCTGAGGAAAGAAGCTTTATCTGTATGGTGGTCCCCCCTGGACACTCCTCCTTCCCCCTCACTCACCACTGACCCCTCCCCAGGCAGTGCCATAGCAGGGATATTCATTGGGCAAAATTTCTGCCTTAGGTGGAAGTGCTCCCAGCTCAACGAATCTGTTTGCATTGGCAGGAGATTCAAAGTGCATCAGGGCAATGTGAGAGCTGAAACAAGGCACAGGTGAAAGATTCCTCTCTGAAAATCCTGGATGAGGCATGAACCACACATCTTCACTCCCGTTTCATCACTCACACAAGGCTCCAGCCTCGGCGTGATGATAGACAAGCACCTTGCAAATATAATTAATTATTCCTTGCAGCTATCACAGGTGACAGCAAAATTAGAGAAATTAAGAGAGAAAAGGCCAAAGTACAGACTGATAAAGGGATAACATTCCCCAAAAGTCTCCTACAGGTTTGGGGTGAATTTTGGTGGACCCTGGGTGGACAGGCATGTCTCTGAGGGGGGTTTGAGACAGTCCTTCACCTTTTTCCTGCTGGCTTTCCTTCATCCTTGAGCACACAGGGCTGTGACTGCAGGCAAGCCCCTGAATCTTCTGCACATCCTGGATCCATCTCTTTTTTTTCCCAAAATGGGGAAAACAGGCCCATCTTGGGTAAAACAGGACTGAGATCATCCACATGGACACCATGGAACACCTCCAAGAGACAAAACCATCTGGGAAATGTCCTTTGCAGCGTCTTCCAGTGCTTCCCACAAATCCAGCCTCACTGGGAGTTGGACTGAACATACACATAAATGCTGGGGAGAGAGGATGCTCAGTATCCTGCAGCTATCTGACAGTAAAAATAATTACCTGTTGGCAGTGTCATTCGGATTCCATCCACCATGGATGAAGATTGCATCCACACCAACGTAGTACTCAGTGCCATCCACCTCCAGGAGGTTGTGCTCACCCAGAGCCACCCAGTAGGATGTCTTGGGGGCCTAGAAATGAATCACAGAGTAATTGGTGCAAAATCTATTCCGCACTGAGCGCTTTGCCATGCAATTCCTGCACAACACAGACCTTCCACCCATGTCACCATTTCCAAAGCGCCCTCCACCACAGGATTTTCCATACACTGTAGCCAAATTTGCTGTGAGTGGGTCTGGAGAAGGGCAGGGAAGCTGGCGAATTAGCAGCTGAGGGAGCTGGGGGTGTTTAGCCTGGAAAAAAAGATGCTCAGAGGGGACCTTGTTGCTCTCTGCAACTGCCTGAAAAGAGAGTTCTAGCAAGGCGGGAGTTGGTCTCTTCTCCAACGTAGCAAGTACAGAATGAGAGGAAATGGCCAATGGATATTGGGAAAATTTTCTTCACTGAAAGGGTGGTCAGGTCTTGGAACAGGCTGTCCAGGGCAGTGGTGAAGTCAGCATCCCTGGAGGTGTTTAAAAGATGTATAGATGTGGCACCTGGGGACAAGGGTTTAGTGGTGGGCTTGGCAGTGCTGGGTTAATGACTGGACTCAATGATTTTAGAGGACTTTTCTAACCTAAATTTTGTTTCTACGTTTTGTTTTTTGTTTTGTTTTCTGAATCAGGCACGTGCTGCCTGCAGTTTGCTGGTGAAGAACCTGAAGGTGCAGCATCAGCTACTGCAGTGCTGAGCTTGGTCTTGAACAAGAAGGTTCATTTTTCCATTTCTGCACCTTTCTGGAGCAGAGTGTGAAGGGCCAGCTGGTTACACTTTATTTTAAGTGCAATCACTAAAGGCAGGAGCAATTAAAGGGGAGTGTTGGCTTGCTGGTGTCCCATGGCATTGACACTTTGTGCAGCATGGCCTGAGAGCAAGCAAACACCCCTTTTGTTCCACCTTTCCATCTCTGTGCAGGTCTCTCAGGATGCACACCCATGAGGAATGCTCACACTCATGCAAATGCACCTCCTCTTATGCAAATCAGCAATCAGCTTGATTTCCACTCCCAGGAAGTCAGCGATTAGTATGTGAAATCAAGGCTGAAGCCAGCAGAGGTTTCCAGCTCCCCTGATTAAGTCAGCAGGGAGATGTCCAGCTGTGCAACGCATGGCACCAGTGGGGAGCTCTGAGGAGGAAAAGGGTCTGGCTCCCACCTGCAGCAAGAATGAGGAGCAGAATGGGAGTTTTAACTGTTTTTATCCTACTCACATACTGTAATAATGCGGTGACCCCAGAAAGGGGAAGAAATGCTGATGTCGGGCTCCAGCTCAGAAGGCTGAAGGATAGTTTTATTAAAACTATACTATATTACATTAATATATCATTTAAAGAGAGTCTATCCTATTCTACATAATTACTTCTTACTTACCTATCAACTAACAAACAAACTTGTGACTCTCTGCTGAGAGTCTGAGCCACAGCTGGATCCCATTGGTCACTGAACCCAAACAACCTTCACCAGAATCCAACCCAGCAATCACTGCAGGTAAACAATCTCCACACCACATTCCACGTGGGGAAAACAAAGGAGCAGAGATAAAGATTGCTTTCTCTTCTTCTCTCTGTGCTTCTTCTGAGAGACAGAATTGTGTCTCTCTGTCCAGAGAATGTGAATGCCACACTCACACACTGAGGCAGTGTGCTGCAGTCATGACCCATTTGCTGCTGAAAAGGGCTCCACCACAAATGTGGGTGTAGTACTCTGGGTCGTTGGGGTAGGAAATCTGAAGTGATACCTGGATCTAAAAACAACATATATTACACCCAAGCCATGCCATGCCTCTGCAGAAACTGTGTGGTTTTGGACAGTGGAGGATGTTATTTTTCTCACTGTTTGTTTTTTTGCAGCTGTTTGGTTGGGCTCTGTGGCCTCCAGTCACTCACCCTGCCAGCACATCCTTCTGAAGAGCATCCCTCAGGGCAGTCCCAGAGATTGCCCCTAACACAATAAAGCAAGGAGAGCAGTTTGTTGTGTACTAAAGAGCAATGGTCACCACAGCCAGCCAGGTCTGGAAGATGGAGTGGCTGAGGCTTGCACGTGGTGACACTGTGGTCACTCTCCATCCTGGAGTAAATTTTTCATCCTCCCTAAGTGAAAAAGACCGTAAGAGTTCTACAAGATACAAAGCTCTCGTAGAAATTTATTTGTTTCCCACACTCCAACCCCACATTTTTGCACCATGCTACATCCCCTTTTCTTTTGGGTTGCAGGTTTTTGCTCCCTCAGAAAACTCCCAAATCTTTCTCGTGGAGATAATGCTCCCACAATGGAGGAAAACCCTTCCACATTGGGTTTTGGCCTAGCACAGAAACAGAAGAGAAAAAAAATTCAATATGCTCTAATCTTCACCACTTAGAAGCTGAGAGCTTCACCCTTTCCCAGCTCAAATAAATTGCAACTTACCCAGGCAACTGAGAAGAACCAGAAACTGAAACATCTTTAATGAAATGGTTGCAATTTTTTCCAAGAAAATGTCTTTTTATACTAAAATATCTGCCAAGAAGCTGTGTCTAAATCTGGGATCAATGCAGTTCATCTATACCCATAACTCATTAAGCTGATCAAAAATGTTCTCTCTGTGGAAAAAACCCAACTGCTCAATGTAGAGCCCAAGGCTACACAAACACCTCCACACTGTATGGTTCCCACAGAGACACGAGGCAGAAAAATCCTGAGAAATTTGGAGTTCTCTCAGATCAAGTCAAAAACAAGGCAGGGCAGACCCAGGCTCGAGAGGCCGTGGGTGCACATGTTGTATTATTATGCAGATGTTGTGTCATCTCTCTTGTAAGAGATTTGTTTGTCAGTCCAGCTTTCTGCTGCTCCATGTGACGTGAACTGATCTTTGTCAGAAACCACAGCTTTTTTTTTATATCCCCATTAACTGCAGTTTTTTATATTTTGTGCTTGTGGAATGTTATTATTTATATCCATGTAATGGTTGAGGGTGCAATCAGGGAGCATAGTAGATGCATTAGTTCTTCACTTAAATATAGATATAGATATAAATGTAGATAATATAAATATAAACACAGCCCTACTTTTTGTTTCCAAAGAGGAAGGAAACAAGAAATGCCTGCAGCTGATGGAAATCAGACTGGCTTCCATGGTCAAGGGAAATCCTCTTGGGACACAGAGGCCATGGATGAGTGGGAAGTAAAGCTCACCTTGAACTGCAGTCAGAGAGCAGCTGTCAAGTAAAAAAAGGGAAATGTAAGAAATGAACTGGAGAAGACAGCAAGGGTCACCTAGCCAGGTGTGCTAATGGGATCCACTCTCCAAGGAATGGATGATCCAGGACCTTTCCCATATAGACCCTACAGTTCTCTTTCACAAATCATTTTTATTTTAGTGGGAGCCATAAAAAGTTCAGGGTGGTATTTCAGCACTGAGACCCCTTTTTAGTCCTTGAGCACATTTTCCCCCTTACATCACAGGTCATTTTTAGCTCCCAGTCAGTTTTGGTAGGAGGTCAGAAAGTGGCCTCCTACCCAAGCAGTCTCTTCCCTCACCTTCACTGCATTCATCATCCCTGTTAGGCCTGGCCAACTCACTCATTTCTTACCACTAATTTATTTTTCCAAAGGCTTTCTGTGTTCCCTACAAACAGCCATGTTTAAGAATGCAGTTGTTTATTCTCCTTTTGGACATCAGGCATTTATCTTGAGCAGTTGTTTGTCCATAATCTGTCCTCCACAGCCATGCACACGCCATCCTCGCCGTGGCTTTGATGCTGGGCTGTGTTGTAATGCCCAAAGGAGAAATAAATTACACTGGGGATGATGAATTGCAGCTGTTTTCAGAATTCCTCCACTCCAGGCATTGTTTTAGTGCAGAGCTCTTGAGGGATGTCTGCACTTCCTCCTGAGACCCACAATGATCATCACATCCAACTCCAACACCACAAAACCAACTCAAGCAGCCCTGTTTGAGTCCACAGGGCAAAAACCTTTTATCTCTGAAACAGAAAGGTCTCATCCATGCTGCCTGTGGGGCCTTGGCCACAGTGGCTTTCCAAACCATGTGTAAAAGTTGCTATGAGGAGCACAGGCTGGTGCAAACCAGTGTTAAGCCAGTGTGTTAACAGTTTTCTGTCCAGAAAAAGCAGAATATCTGAGTTGGTGCTCTAGCACTGTTTAGTTAATTGGACCTCTGGCATTGTTTCAGTAATTAGTGACCTAGCACACTTTAATTGGTACACAGCCTTTTGTCCTCGTTCACAGAGGATCAGGATTAAATATTTTGATGGCAGAAGCATTTTCTAGGTGAGCAGAATATTTTAGGAGGGATAGGAAGCATAAGGAAGGGTCTTGGGGAAAGATTCCAGAACTGTACAAGCAAATAGGGATATTTGGGTGGACTTGATCAGATCCAGTGCGAGTTATTGAGCACAGAAATGAGGATGAAATAATCTTTTAGGGAGGCCTTAAAGCACAAACTGAATTCCAGACATACATATATATATATATATATATATATATATATATACATACTCACTTCAATGTTTAAAACGTTTATCATATTTAAAGTTGCTCTCATGAAATACAGACACTTACTCCATATTTACTGATGGTTCACAAGGGGATGTTTGATGGAGAGGAAAATGGGCTGAATAACATCCCAGTTCAGCACACCCTGGGCACACACATTCATGAGAAATGCTACCTGATCAATTTATTAGGCAGCTGAAGTTCAGAACTGCTGCCTGATAAATTTATAGGGCAGCTGAGGTGCAGGGAAGTTCTAATGCACACAGAAACTGCTCTGAGAGTTATTTTTTAAACAAGTTTGGGGGACAGACTGTTGAAGGCACATGGGACACGGTAAAGTTACAAGATCAAGGGATCCCCTGTTCACAGGGGATAACAAGTAAAAGGGAAAGGGATAAACAAAACACAGGGACACAGGTCTGGCAGACAAGGAATGAACAGGGTGGGGATTAACAAAAGTGTCTAAACCAGCACTAATGGGACATAAAGGAATTAACTACAGGCAGAGCTTTGGAGAGAGCTAATTGGGAAGGTGCAACTGGTAAGAAGGAAAAAAGAAGGTGAACTTGAGAATTTGGGGTACTCAAGGGGGCTATGCAGGACAAGTGGTTGGACTTGGTGATCTTAGAGGTCTTTTCCAACCTTAATGATTCCATGATTCTGTGACTTGGAGGCAAGGAGGAGATCACCCAGCAGGTGTGAGGGTCTTGTGTTCCCACTGGGGGCAGCCCAGGCTGGGTCCCAGGAGCTGGGCAGCAGAAATCCCAGGTTCTGGGGGTTGCTGGAGATGTCAGGCCTCGTATAATGTTCTTAACATGGACCACTGCATATGGCAGAGTTACTGGTTTTATTTAAAGCCTTTTCTGCACCATCTGGGGAGGTGATGGATTCAGGACTGCTCTGGCACATGTTCTACACAGAGAGTAAACCAGTGCATAAGGCTCAGTGAGTGGGGAGATGAGTAACAGCAACTAACACCCCACTTTTTATCATCAGCAGCGTGTGACAACACCCAGTTTACTTTTGCTAATTGTTTCAGTTGAATTCTGGCCTTGCAACTCTGTTTTAAGTATCACATGGACTCGGGTCACTGTGAAAATAATTTGAATGTTTTCTTTGCAAGAAAAGAGCAGCTTAGAGCCCCCTCCAGCACCTAAAGGAGCTACAAGTGAGCTGGAGAGGGACTTCTGACAAGGGCATGGAGTGTTGGGTCAAGGGGAAATGGCTTCAAACTGACAGAGGGCAGGTTTGGATTAGATATTTAGGAAGAAATTCTTCCCCATGAGGGTGGTGAGGCAGTGGCACAGCTGTGCACCTGAATCCTTACAGACAGATATCTCTTAAAAAATAAATTTATATATTAAATAAAAAAATCGATATGGTAAATATTTATATCAGGGCAACATATTATTGGCAAATTGGATGGAATAGATGAATCAAACGTTCTTATCATTAAACCCCCATAAAAGATTTCAGCTTGTCTGAGAGTAGAAGATACAAAAAGAAAACCATCTCCCCTGGTACAGGCAATGATACAATTTTCAGGAATAACATTTTACAGCTGGGTGCTGTAGGAAGATTAAGGATGGTTAGACTCTTAATTATCCAAAACACTGCTCATCAAATCAAGGTCAAAGGGCTCCTTTAAGCAGCAAAACTTGCTACCTGCTTTAATATGTTTAATGATTGATGATTAATTTTGAGCATCCATAAAGCTCCATTGAAATCATTAACTGTTCATTTGCAGCTTGTAATGAAATGTTTTGTTGAGTCAGACCAAAGTGCTCAGTTAGTTGTAATTTCACAGTGTTATTTCTTAATATTGATTTGATTACACTGAAAATTCTAAAGAGAGGAGCAAAACATCAATAATTCAAATTATTTAAGCATCACACAGAACTGAAAGAAAAGTCTTGAGAAATAATGTCTTATTTATTTACTTCTAATAGCAGAGTAACTTGATCTTGCTCCGAATTCTGCAGAACCTTCAGTCTATAACTCAATCTCCTGTTTCAGTATTTAAGTAACCACTGCACTAGAAAGCAGTTTACTGAAATCCACAGTTTTCATAACTCTTAAGAGTTATGGGTGTGATTTTTCTACAAGCAAATAAATTGTATACTTTATAAAAGTTAGTCTGTGGAACGTTATAAACACTCCTAACTCCACTGAATTAAAGGAAAAGTTTAGTATTTATGACATCAGAATCTCACCCACTGTGCTTACTGGAAAATCTCATTTTGACTTTAAGTAAAGAGGAAAAAGTACAAGATAAACAGCTTACATTCTGTCTCTGAGTCCTTACTCAACATGGAAAAAGTAGTAAAAAACATTAATATATAGTGTTTCAATATGCTTATTAATTTAATTTCAGTGCTTTTCATTTAAAGTGAAAAAGAAAATGCTATTCACTGAAGGAAAAAAAAGGTGGAAAAGCAAATCAGGAGCTTATGTGCAATTTGTAACAGGAAGGAATGTACATTAAAAGATCTAAAGGCTATTTTAACTATTTTTTTTTTAATTTCTACAGGTAGACTGAGAGCTTTTCCAACATCTTCTCTGTCTGTAGTAGCCATTACACAGTATTCCTGTAATGTCTTTAGGTATTTGAGCCCTCTTGCAAACAAGGACAAAACTCCTTTAATCACTTTTCTGCTGCTCTTACACCCTGTTGCCCCTCTTCCTTCTCTTTATCTCAATGACAACAACATTAAATTCTCACTAGCATTTCCCATTTTCTCAAATAGTGACTAATACAAAGCAAAATGCAGTTTTTGTTTATAAATCCTGACTTCCCCACGTGTAAACAGGGTGGTTACTCATTTAGTTTTCTAATTATCTCATAAATCACATCTCGCCCCAGACTAGAAATTCATCACCTTAAATTGCTACAACCTGCTCTGTAGCTGATGCCATCCTACTCTTGCAGCATAGAGGATTTTAAAAGTTCTGCAATTTAATTTATTTTTTTTTAAATGAAAAGAGTTGGTTTTTTTTTTAATAATGTCTAAAAATTAATATTCTGTATCTAAGCGGGTTGTCAGTATGTACGTTTGTGCTTTTCCTACATGTGTATTCATGCACTCAAGACTGACAAGTTTTTATCTCAGTTGAATGCTCAGGGAATAGCATCAAGGCACTTTTTTCTTATCTTCCCTCCTTTCTTCTTTTTGACATCACACACAATCTCTGCCATACCTGTTCTTCTCAACATCAGAATTTCTGGCAAAAAACCCCAAACCAGCTTGTGGCCTCAAAGCGATGGACACAGGCAGGAATAGACACACAAAAACATATCTGAAAGAACAGGATTTCAGCCAATGTCAGGAAGCTCAACATAAAGAGCAGAAAAGGGCTGAGTGCTTCCATGTGTGGATGTGGCTCAGTTTTCTCTGGTTGGGGTAGTTTAGCTGCAGATTCTCTCTGTTTGCAGTGTCACATGTTCCAGCCAAACCAACAAGAGCCCCTGAGAAGACTGCAGCTGAAGAACACGTGTACCTGGATGCACAGCAAATTATTTTTGCCCAAGGATAAGGATTTCCCTTGCTGGGAATTCAGAGAATTCACAAAATATGAAGAGGTTGGAAGAGACCTCAAGATCATCGAGTCCAACCCAGCCCCAACACCTCAACTCAACCCTGGCACCCAGTGCCACATCCAGGCTCTGTTAAACACACCCAGGGATGGGGACTCCACCACCTCCCTGGGCAGCCATTCCAGAACTTTGTTGCTGCAGGCCCCCAGCTGGGTAACAATTAGCATTGACTCCATGATTCCAGAAGGCTGATCAATCACTTTATTATACTGTACTCGTTAAGAAACCCATCGCCCTTACAGAGAGTCACGATACAGGTGAACCCAATTGGTCCTTGAATCTAAACATCATCACCATTGGCCAATTAAGAAACCACCCTTTGGTAAACAAATCTCCATAACACATCCCACATGTTCACAACAACAGGTGCAGCAAGTGAAGATAAGAATTGTTTCTCATTCTTTTCTCTGAGCTTCTCTCAGCCTTCCCCAGGACAATGCCTGGGAAAGTTGTGCATTGCACGCTGTGGCCAGAGAGCTGCTGCCACAAAACTTTATCACAAAACTTCCTGATATCCAACCTATATACACTTGGTGCAGCTTGAGACTGTGTCCTCTGGTTCTGTCAGTTCCTGGAGAAAGAGCCCAAGCCCAGCTGAGCACAGCCACCTTTCAGGAGCTGTGGAGAGTGCTGAGGTCAGCCCTGAGTCTCCTTTTCTCCAGGCTGAGCACCCCCAGCTCCCTCAGCTGTTCTTCACAGGGTTTGTGTTCCCAGCCTCTCTCCAGCCTTGTTGCCTCCTCTGGACATGCTCAGCAAGGGAAATTGCAGGTGTGCTCTCATCCAGCAGGAAAACCAACACCAGCACATTGAACAGGGATGGCAGAGCCAGAGATGACAGGCCTGGCCTGAAACGAGTACAGGAAGGGCTGGAAGGAAGGACAAGGCTCTTGGACTCACTGGGTACCTCCAAACCTGAAGGAGATCCTTGGCCAGACTAGGACCAGTGGAATCCCTGCTGGCAAACCCCACTTGGTAAGGGTGTGTGTGCACCAGGGAGTGCTGCAGCCCTGCCCTCCCATCCCTGGGCACTCAGCTGTCTGTGCTCGGGGCCAGCTCTGACACAGTGGAGCTGAGAGCTTGGGTCAGACTGCTCTGGAAACTGCTCCACTGGAGGAAATGCCAAATGAGAAGGAAAAGCACCTGAGAAGCCCCATCTGGGGCTGTACCCTGGGAGAGCTTCTCTGGCCCTTGCACTTGGTTCTGCTTGAGCTGTGTTGTTTAGGGTGCAGCTCCCCATCCCTTCTTCCCCCACTCCCCATTTCATGGCCAGCACTTTAATTCAGCATTTTCACTGTGTTTGGAGCACGTGGAAAATGAGTTCCTTGCTGTTAAACTTGATGGTAAGTGCTTGTTGGCACAGAAGATGGGAACCTTGCAGGATCTTACCTGTTGATGTCACAGCAGTGGGATTCCCTGTTACTGTGTGGGGTTCATGTATTTTCTCTATGTAAACCCTTGGGATATTCCCAAACATGACAAACTTTGAGCTTTCAGATCATTGGGATGAGCCTTCCAACCAGGCAGAGAGGCAAACATGACTGTTAACTAGAGTAGCAAAGATAATATGAAAGGCATCCTGATATCCTTTCTCTGTGTTTGCCACGGAGAAGTAAAAGCCCAGGACTTTGTACAAAGAGGGATATTCATGCTGATGAAGTGCTCAGAGAGCTGGTGCACTGACCAACTCCATGCTCAACACTTTCAAGATCACCAATCCCAAACCAAAGGTTTAATCCAGAGGTTTTGTTGGCTCCAAGGGAACTTTTCCACACATATCTTCAGACTCAGATCTCTTTCTACACTGAAAACTAAACTGCTCCAGAGCCCAAGACTTGGCATTTCCTTCTGCTGCCTATGTTGTGAAGCTGTTTGCACAGTTCCTGGTGTGGTTTTGCCCCACGTCAGCCCCCACAGTCCCAGACAATACTTGCTCATATTTTAAAGCATAATATGGGCCAGGAATGATTCCAGTGGGCAATTGGGTTGCCCACACTCTTGTTTAGAGATAAAAGAGTTGAACCACATGGATGTGAGATGTATCTTGCCATCTGGACTGAGGAATAAATAATGTGTGTCACCCATTTGGTCACTAATAATTGACTCAGGCTGATTTATTCATCAGCTGAAACCCTGTTCAGATGCCTCCTTTTTAAGGCTGATGCAAAGTGTTGCAATTAATCTTTTCACCCTCAAGTGTGTGATGAGCAATATCACATTTTAAAATAATCTGGATGTTGCAAAGCAGTTGAGCATCAGAGTTCTCTACTCATGGTCATGGTTCTGACCCATGGTAAACAACATGATTCAACCTGACTGAGACCAGAAGACAGTAAACCAATATCCTAATGAGGATTTTCAATGGCAAACTTTAATAACAGTGTTTAAATTACTGTGTTCAAGTTCCTCAAACCCTCAGTGGTTTCCCAGCCTCCTCTATTCTATAAAAATACCAAACAGCTATTAGGAACTCCGCCCTTGAAACATTTTTAGACGGGTTTGGGTATTTTAGGGTAAGACGTTCACCTGCAGCAGTGGCAGGTCCTGACTGGGATCTCCTTTCTGCCCTGAGAAATCCAAGGAAAAGGACTCCAGGAGAACTGAACTGTGCAACTCCAGGGAAGGATGCTGAACACTTTTGGCTCTGGGGTAACAAAGCTGACAGCTTTGCACTGAACATGTGCTGATGCAGAAAGGTGGGAATGAAAAGGAAAGAGAAAATGGTTTTCACACCTGGAACACGAACTCAAAATGCCTGTTTGGGTGTTAAAGGCCATGCCAAGGTCCTCAAACACAAAGCACAGGGTACTGTCAGTACTGCCAGCTTCATGCTGTTCTTGAAGAGCTCACAGTGACTGAAGCAAAGAGAACATTGTGAGTTTAAAGGAGCTGAGGACACAGTGGCACATTGTTCTCTCCCTGGAGAATAACAGGATAACTCCTTGGAAGAGGTGAATCAAATTAGTCCTTTTCAAAGTATCAGAACTTGGTTGAAGAGCTGAAAAAGGACTTCACAAATTAGTTCTGTACTTGACACTTAAATGAAAATGCACAGGAAAATCTCAGGATAGCAGCCAACCTTCCTTACAGACAGCCCTACGTGTACAAATGTTGGATTTGATAGAGACAAAACTTGGGAATAGAGCCTTATCCCAAACAATGGAAGGAGTGGTTAAGTTCACCAGAGCAGAAAAATCACATCCAGAAGTTATAAACAATCTGTCTGAGAAGTTGTGGTCCTGTTCCACATGAAGAGCCAAAGCCCCAGAGGATCAGGACAAATCTGAAGCATACTGTTCATAGCTCTCTGTCCTTTGCAGCTTTCCCAAATTATCCCAAAGCTTGATTAGATTGTCCATGTTCCTATTTGGAAAAAAACAGAGGCTGACCAATCTTCTCACCATGAAGTTTCCATATTTACCTATATAAAGCACCATGAAATAGAAAAGTTGTTTTACAAAAAAAGAGATTTTTGAAATATTTGCAGTAAGCACAGGTCTGCATATAAATTTATAAACAATAAGTGCATGGTTTTCTTTCAGATAAATGTCTCATTTTTAACAATATATTGATGAATACACAGGTTTTCTCATACATATGCCATCCTTCACATGCCACTTATAGCTTCACAGTTCTTACAAGTTTTACAGATCGTGTGCTTGCCAGTTCTGATGCACAGATTAATGGAAAATCAACCACTTAAAAAAGAGACAAATCAGGCACTAAGCATATAAACTCTGCCAAGGAAGAAGTCAGCCTCGGAGGAAAATTAGTTTGTTTGCTTTTCCCCAAGTACCACAACTCTTCCATCGAATCATGACAGCTTAAGTACCTTGTTTCTGATTATATGCTTAGACAAGGAGTGCTTCTGCAATTAATGAAGTACTTCTGTCAGGCACTAAATAAATTTAAACTCTGCCAATGGCATGTGTTGCTGGAAAGCTGCCAATTCAAATCTCTCCCTGGGACACAGATGCCTGCATTTCTCCAAACTTCTCCCTTAACTCCCCAGGCTGATGCTCCCACTCTCACCCTGAAATCGCAGCACACCCCTGCACTCTGCTAAATGCACAAAGCCCCCTTTGTTGAGCAGGAGATTTTTAGGGTCGTTCCAGGTGTTAACTGAGCAGTTTAACACCATCCACAGAGACACCTGCACGGCGGTGATGATGACAAATAAAATCAAGCTCAGTGTTGCTAAAGAACAGCGTTTCCTTTAACAGCAGTGCTGGGGAAGGAGCAATCCCATGGAGCAGCTGGGGAGGATAATTTATTTATCAGGGGAGCACTGGGGCACTGGCTGGTGGCTCTCCCTTTCCAGGTACTGACACAGCTCAGAAATGATGATCAGCTGTGCTGGGGGTGATGTTACAGGCACGGCTGAGCTGCTCCAACAGCTTGTTGCTGCAAAAAGAAGTGACTTGTTATCACTCTATTCCTGGCAACAGATCCCTCACTTGCCTTGAGCTCTGGAGCCTTTCCTCTCACGGGGTGAAAGGATTTGATTCACTAAGCCAGGGAAAATGTATTCCTATTTTTGCTGGTTGTTTCCCTGTTGTTTTAGAAAGCCGAATCAGGTGCAGAATTAGAGGCAGGTGAGACCTTGTGGTGAGAATTAAGGCTGGAGAAGGAGCAGGACCTCCCCATTTCAGCACAGCAAGCTCTTGAGGGGCTTTTTAGTTGGATATCAGTGTTTACAGAAGTAAAAAAGATGTACATCTAAATAATGAACATTTTACTGTGCTTTTCATCCAGTGCTGCCAGTCCCATGCAGGATAAAAGATCTGTGCCATCCGCTCTCACACAAATCCCAGCCTGTAGGGAGCTACCCTGGGCAAACACGAGGAAATCACTAAAGATGGGAACAGATTCCAGTCACAATCTGGGTTACAAACTGAGCCTTAGAGCCATCACACAAACTGCACAGAGGTGTTCCTCTGAAAATCCCAAATCCACAAACATCCCCTCGCATCCCTTACCAGCAGTAGAGTCCTTTGAAGTAGTTATAGCCCGATTCCAAAATTTATTTTTTCTTCAACATTCCAAAGATTTTTTTTAAATTTTTAAATTCCTTTCCAGTTTTATTAAGATTAATACTTCTCAGAAATTTTAATATTTCCAGGGCTGAAAAGTTGCCTAAAAAATATTAAAGTACATTTTATCACTACCTTACAATAACTTGTAAGATTATATCAGATTATATCAGATCTGGAAAAATTTAAATATTGACTTAAATAATGCAGACTTAATTTTGTTTTGTTTTGTGTCTGTAACTAATCAGATAGAGCAATACTGCTTTTCTCTTGGGAAAAGAGTAAGGTTTTTAAAGAAATAATGGTAGAGCTACAGAGCCAACAGGAATTCAGATGCTGCTGACATCTCCAGATTCTAGAAGTAGAAAGCTCTTCCAAAACTGTCAAATCTATTAATTCTCCATGTCACACTACAGAAATGCCTGTGAAATCCTGGATTTTACCCAGAAGGGGAACATTTTGTAGGTGAAATTAAGATAACAGAGTTTTCATCTTTTCATAAGTTGTTTTTTTAAAACTTGGAGTGGAAATCTGACTAAAATCACATTCTTCAAGCTTATTTAATGTTATATATTTATGATTTCTATACAACATTCTGGTAAAGGTTTATTGCCTGTTCATATTCCTGTTTCTTAAACATGAGATCTCTCCTCATCCAGAATACAAAAACTTGTGAAAATAAAAGGAAATCAACAAATAAAAAGCCCTACACATGAATTGCCATTAATCAATATTCCAAATTTGTTTACTTTAAATTTATCAGAATAGGTAATAAAAGAACAAGTATTACCATCCCGAGAAGCATGTAGGACATTTCTCCTTTTTAGAAAGAGTTCCAAACCCATCATTAGGTGTCACATTAATGGATGGATGGATCAGTGTCACCACTTTGGTGACAATTACCTGCAAAACACAAACATTTCTTCTATTTTTAGATGTGTGTATGGAATGATTTTTTTTTTTTTTTGTATTACAGAGACAGCTTTTAGTGGATTCAGATTTCTCATTTCCATAATTTTATTTCTTTACTCCTTTTCTATGACTTTCTCTGGAAAAAAAATTTGAGTGATGCCAACCTATTTCATGGAGCAATTTCCTGCTTGGTGCTTTTATGTAAAAACAGTGTGCTGGTGTGTAGACTGGAGAAACAGTTATTGCATCTTGACAATCAATCACCCAAATTAAAATTAGCCAACTTCATTATTGTCTGAGAAAATAAGAAATAATTAAAAATGAAGTATTTAGATAACAATTGTAATAAGTATCAAGAGCCTCTTATTTTCTCTCTACTAAGTTCTATCATAAAAGACAGAAACAGAGCAGATCAATTTTTTTTTTCCAAAACAATTTCAATCTAGTTTTATAATTAAATCAAAGATAGATTTCCCCATTAGCACAACTATTGCAGTATCTGAGTAATTATGAATAATCAGCCAAGGGTATTCTTTACTGATTTTCCTTGTGCATCGTTAATTATCTGAAGTGACAGGCCTAACATAATTTCTATCATGAATAAACAAGTAGAGGAAACACAGAGGAAGTCAAGTACAAATAACAAGGAGATGGCCTCTCTTTGAAAATCAGAGCAATCCTGCAAAATGTTAATGGCTGTTCTATTTAAATCAAGCTGCAAGACATTAAAGCTTGTGATATGTTGCATACCATTAATTCTCAGTAAAAGTGTAGATGGAATTCATACTTAATTCAATGCAATTTTCTGCCAGTTAATGGCCCTGAGAATCAAGCATTCACAAATGTAAATGGGAGTTTTTCCATACCAATACTTTATGGGCATTAAGAACTGGCTTTTACTTTAAGTAGAAAACTATACCTGAGCAATTTTCCCTTTTCTTCAGTGTGACCTGATTTTCATATTTGTAATATGATGCTCTCTTCTGATGATGTACTGTATTACATGTGAATTTAAAAATATTTTTCAATTTGATACATTTTATTTAATGGATAAATAAGTAAAAAAATTGCTAATGTGGCTGGATTTCCTTTTTAAGTTTGTGTTCCTTTTTTTTATTAATAGTTAACGGTTGTTATTCCATTTCAATGCCAGAAATACCATTTAGGAATGCCCCCATGATAATTCCATGGTTTTGAAAAAATAAAGCAATATTTCCTTTTCTATATTTTTGAAGCTGTGACACCAAAAGAACAATTTCTCTCATCTTGTATAGTGAGATACTGATTGAGATTTTTAAAAATACTTTCTTTCCTATCTGTTGGAGTGGAGATTGCTGCATCTTCATAGCTTTCAGCAGCTTGCACTCAGTCCTGGTGCTGGTGGTGCTGGGCATTAATCAGTGCTGCCAAATTCTGGTGGGAAAAAAATTGGTCCTGGCTGCTTTGAAGGGTCAGGGCTCTGTGTCCTCTGCTGTGTTTCAAAAACCTGCAGCAACGATGAAAAGTGCAAGAAAATGAAGTAACAACCACAACAACTCCTGAAAGCTTTTCAGAGCAGTTTCATTTGTGTCTGTGTGAAGGGAAGGAAACCTTGAAATCTCCTTTTCCTGATCCAAACCAGAGCACTCCATTCAACAACTGGCTGGAAACTTCACCTTCACTCCCAAAGCTCTGAGGTGACTTATCCCAAAATCCCGGTTTCCCCAGGGTGCTGATGGCTGCATCACTGGCTGCTGCATCCAGCAGTGCTGCTTAAATGCTGGAACATTTCCAAGGGCTCTGTTTGCACAGGGAATACCTCTGCCTACCAACCCAAGCAGCTCTGATAGCACCAGAACAGTAAAGGAGACTAAAGAATGAGCTGGGGAATCTCTGCAAGGCTTTGCCATAAGAAAAATCAGACTGTTAAACTCATGTAATGCTCTATACAACTGTGCTGAGTGTAGCTGCACTCTAGAGATTTGGAAGCACCACAACTTCCTTTACCATCAACACCTTATTTATATGAAATGGAAATTCTGTTTTGTGAATACCAGAGGGAGCTTGAAACACACCAGAACAACAAAATCCACAAAACTGGACATGGCTGAACACTTGCCTCTGCCTGGCAACACTTAAATGTCGAATTATCTTTCTTTATGCTTCTCCAAGGTTAAAAGATTCAGTGCTTTACAAGTTCTGAAGAGGTGATATTGTTAACGAGGTGATATTGTTAACAAGGTGATGATAATTTAAATTCTTTATGTATGATGCATATATGAAAATGTTGTCTAATCACTGTTAGAATTCCCATTCATGAGCATCCTGTGCAAGCCTTCCAAGAGGTATGAATAAATATGACTGAGGATCGTGACAGATTTATTAATATTTACCAGTGAAGTGGATAATTCCATCAGATACATAATTGTTCAGGACTAAATTCGCTTGTTCACATGATAAAGGTCCTGAAAATCATCTGCACAAGTGGAAGATGAAATGAATCTCCTTAAGAAAATGCAGTTTAAACTGGTTTGATCTAAGAGGTGCTCTTCCTTTTAATTTTGAATAATGACTTTCTATAAACATTATTGTCCTCTGTAATGTTGAGTTCCTATTCCCAATTATTTTGAGCACAACATTGTTTAGGGTCAACTTCTTTCTTAATCTTAAAATTCATTATAGGTGTATTACTGCATACGTATTTTGCATTGATAATGAGGGAATAACTAATATTCTATTAATATTTTCAGCATTCTTAACTAATGAAACTCATTCACAGAATTTCCTCTGCATTGCAAGCTTACTTCTGAAGCCTACTGATTTTAGACAGTCAATATTTGAAAACATGAATCCTCTGAGATTTTGCATGTTATTCCTTTATAATTTCTGATGAGTTCAACAGTGAAACAGTTCTGAAAGAAACCAAAATCTTTCTACTACACAAACCTTCTGCCATACTGAAAAATTACTTGTACAACAGGCTTGAGAAATCTTTAATAACAGCTCCTGTCAAGAATTGCCTGTTTTTCTCCATGGACTGAAAAAAGAAACCTACAGCTAGCTCAGCTGCAGCTTTTTATACTGTATCTACAGATCCAAATGTAGAGCAGTCAGCACACATTTCACATTTACACAGGAACCTTTGGAAAAGACTGATATTGCAGGCAAGCTGTAAGTGCTAAGCACACAAAGAGCTTTGAGAAATAAGCATTTAAAGTGTACAGCTCTCTGCAGGATCTGCCAGCTCTGTGTGACATTGTTTTAGTTCCATTGCCGTGGATGATAAATGACATTTCTTTCAAAATTCAGTATCTGCAAAAGCAAAGCCCCGATGCAGATACCATTGTGTGCAAATGCCACAACACTGCAGTATTTGTAGTGGCTTAAAGCCCTGTAACAACCACAATATATTTCTCATTTTTTTGCCACTTGTTATGGCTTTAACCTTGCATTACCTATTACCCGGTTTTTATCATGGACTGATTTTATTATAAAAGGAAAGTTTTCTGTGGACAAACTGTATTGGAGAATGCCTAAAATATTAATCTTAGCTATTTATTACCAATAATACAATCCTGTTTTCATTGTCTAATACACAATTAACAGAATAAAATTTTAAAAACTTAAATTTCAAAAAGTGTTTACTAAGAAATTTGGCAAAAATTTTCACCAACCAGTTAAGGATTTACCAGTTTTTATCTGACATGAATGTGCCACCTTTGTTCAGTGTCACATGGGACCAAAAAGTCTCCTTTGCCTGTTTTCAGAAACTCTTTTAGATGCAAAAACTTGAACTTTTAAATGCAGACTGTTTCCTGTAGAGCACAAACAACGAGGAAAGAATAATTACACAAAAAAAAAACTAAAAAAAACCAAAAAACAACAATAACAAAAAAACCCAAAACAAAACAAAAACCAAAAAAACAAAAACCCACAGGAAGAAGAGGCTGAAAATCTTAAAGTTCTTGTACTTTTTTTGTCACTAAGTCAGGATTTGCCTCTTAGTGGAACACTCAGTAAGACCTATTGAGAAAGCTCTTTAATTCCAGCTTCCTTGCCTCTGGCACATAATGACATCAAAGTAATTCCAAAGTTACAACCAAATATAAGTAGACACGATGAAATAGTGTTATCCCCAACTATTATTTTAGTTTCCCCTCTGTAGAAACAAATAAACTTTCTTCCCTGTCTGAAAAAGTTTTGGAATAATATGGAAATATTCACAAAAAAAACCCCAAAAAACAACCAAACTTCAATGAATTATCCCAGATTTTTTAGTAAACAAGAAATGTAATCTAGATAATTATAAACTAAGGTACAGTATACATTAGTGTTTGCATATTTATACTTATTCATATTTGGCTAGAAGTCTAATGATCTCATTTTACTTTTTAAATAGTGAGGCCTTCTGCCTTGCTATGGGTGAAATACCATTGATACACTCCCTCTCAAGATTCAGGAGTCATTTTCAGCCTCCTGTCAAGTCCTTCATCATTTTTATCCATTAGCTATAAAAACATTCTTGTATAATAGAATTAATTAGTCCCCACATTCTTCCTGTTTCTTTGATTTTCCAGCTCTAAGCCAGTCTCAAAATCTAAATACGGAAATATTCAAATTCTAAAGACTAAACCAAAAATTTTCTAAGTGTGTAAAATTTTGAAAAGTGACTTAAGAGAACAACACTCAAACAAACAAACAAACAAAAAAATCCTCCTAATGCTTGAAACACACGTGCAGGGCTTCCCAGATTGTGGTGCTGAAAGCAAAATTTTCATCATTTGCCAGATTGGAAAGTAAAGCAGTAAGTTTTCTCCTTTAGAAAGTATATTTTTAAAAAATTAAATATTTTTGCAAGAAATGTCACACCGAATATACAACGTATATATTCAAATACATATTATATATATAATTCTCCACTGACAGATCTTTGTTTTCCTAAAATTTATTACCTCTAATGGAATAAATAACTTTCTTCTCTAGTGTCTGAAACACTCTCGTGCTGATGTTCCAGAAACACCCATTTAAAATAAATCCTCAGTGCAGCCCAGAATCACCCTCGAGGGAGCCACATGAAAATAAAACCTGATTTCTCTCTGTGAGAAGACACAATGTGTCACTACAAATCCTGCTATGCAATGCTGCTCTTTCATAATTCCTTGGAGTCTCTGGGCCCTGGCTAAGCTGACAAATTTAATATGGAAGTGCTGCTAAAATGTTGAATAAACATGAGCTAAAGTATTTTTCCAAACAAACAAAACTGCTGCAAAGGAGTGGCACGGGGCAGATTAGGTTTTCTTCCAGTAATTTATTGACAGCAGCACTATTTTTGGTGCTAGTTTCTTTAGTAAATTAGATAAAATACTACTTAAAATTGCCTACATTTAACAAATCACCCCTGGATTTCTTTTCTTCTACAGCTCCTTATTTAACCTGCACAGGTGGATGAAACATTGGGCTAATGGATCATCAAATTTCAGACTGCTGGAACTTGTGACAGGCAAAATGTAAAAGCAGAAGCTGAAAAAAAGGACCACCTTATCCATATTTTTACACCTTTTGTCATCTCAGCGTGTATCTCTCTTCCCAGGCTTTTAGATTAGGAGGAAAATCAGTGTTTGGGTTTTTTGATAATGCTTTGAATGATCTTTCAGTGATCATTCACTCTCATAATCTATTATCTTTTAGCCACTCATTGATATAAATATAACTCAAAGCATTGCTGCTTAGTTTCCTTAAAAAAAAAAAAAAAACTTTGATAAAGCTTTGATGAGGGAGTTTTTGAAATCCAAGGCAGCAGATTGCTCCTTTCTATGTATTTCCAGATGTGTGAGACAGGATATTCCTTTACCAGAGCCATGTTGGCTCTTCCCAAGAATATAATATGTGGCAGGCACGTTCTTCTCTCTCTCAGGATCTTTTCATAGAGGAGCACAGAGAGAAAACAATTTCTATTTCTGCCCCTTGTTTTTCCCATGTGGAATGTGTTTGGAGAATTGTTTACCTGGGGTGATTGCTTGGTTGGATTCTGGTGAGGATTGTTTGAGCCTGATGGCCAATCCAATCCACCTGTGGCTGGACTCTCAGAGAGGGTCACGAGTTGTGAGTGAGTTAGATTTGGTAGTTAGAAAAGTAAATATGTAGTTTTAGTATCTCCTTTAAATAGTATATGAATGTATTATAGCATAGTTATAATAAAGAAATCATTCAGCCTTCTGAGCTGGAGTCAGACATCAGCATTTCTTCCCACCAAGTTCACCTGCATTTACAATAATAATACTCAGGTACCCACAAAAAATGTTACTTATTGGAGTTTCCCTTATTTTATTAAGGCTTGCAGACCTCCCCTTCAGATCTCTGCTAGAATTCCTTGTTAAAAATTTGGATGTTTAGCACTTCCCTGTGGCCAAAGTGCTTGAAGTGAGCAGTACAAAACCTCTGCTTGTGGTGTGCCAGCTCATTCCCCTGCTCCTCCAGAGAGATGGGATAAGTGCCACCTATCCCTGAAAAGTTCCTGCTTATTTTCTCTCTTCATGGGCTCTTTCACCTCCACCTTAACACAAGACAATGCAAAAAAAGGTTTGGGGATGGGAACCTCCTCACTGCCTTCTGTGATAAGCAAAACACAAATGCAAAAATGCAAATAATTCTTCTAGATTTTCTTTTGTTGTTGTTATTGTTGTTGTTGTCTTTTATTTCCTAAGTACTAATTTAGTACTGGAATCAGACTCTCTCCTCTGGCATCTACTTTTGGTAAGTCTGAAGAAATATTTCTGATTTCTGTTGTTTATAAAAATACAATTACAGGGCCAGCACTGCAGCTCCTCATTGGCTCACCCATTACAAAAGACTGAAAAAAAGCAGTTTAATACAAAATAAACCTATGAGATAAGGTTCCTAAATATACACAGCAAAAGAATCCCACAGATAAATGTTAGGAATATTTTCTTTTTCTGAATACTTTTATTTCCCATCTGCTCAATGAATGTGATGCACAGATCTGCAGCCACAGCTTAGAGACAACTCCAGGGAAAAGTTACTTAAAAAGGCTCCTGAGAATATCCTGTGCTTTCTTTGGATAAATATGAACCGAAGTGTGTGGATCTCCAAGCATAAATAGCTCCTGAAGTGACAGGGAATGTAAGAATTTCACTTGGAAGCAAAGGCACAGAATGGAAAAAGCAGCTTTTTTTTTTTTCTTCCTTTTTTTTTTTTTCTCTGTTTTTATGCATCACACTTGAACCACAGAGATAATGTGGATAGATCCTTTGAAAAATGAAATCTTGGAGGTGACAGCAGTATTACCAAGGAGTTTTAATGAAATCAGTACTTCTATCCTGAAATGAAAATGTTCACGCAGGAAATACAACTAACATTTTAACAAGATTAATAGAATAACACTTGCAATTAATTCTGCTACTTTGAAAATTTTCAGAGCTTTTCCATTCATGAGTTAAAGGCAGAATCAGAAGGACCAACCCTAAGTAGAACACAGCGGGGCAGACATGAAATTTCAGGGGGGTGCAAATAGCACAACCTCTTAGAAATAGAAATACCTACCTAATTAGAAATAAACTTGTAAAACAAATATTGAACTATTGATTTACCTCTTCAGCTATTAATACCAAAAGTTATCTCAGCTGGTAGAAATACTGTTCTTGAGCACAATTCTCTGCCGACAGAGAGGAGCAGAAACACAAAATTAGTAAAAAATTAGCAATAACCTCCTTCTGGATTGTACTAACAGGGGGATGATTTTTAAAGGCTGTTGGAATGAGAACAGTAGTGGGCGAGTTTGGGGTTTTTTTCATAGTCTTAAGCTGTGCCGGGGAGGTTTAGGTGGGACATCAGGAGGAATTTCTTCACAGAAAGGCTTGACCGGACATTGGAAGGGGCTGCCCAGGGAGGTGGCGGAGCCGCCGTGCCTGGAGGTGCTTGAGGGAAGATTGAGGCGCCATGGTCTGTCCCCACGGTGGTGTTCGTTCATGGGTTGGGTTAAGTTTTATCCCAACCTAAAAAACTCCACGATTCCGCGATTTGGTGATTCCGGGACTCCAGCGCTGGCCCCGCCCCTCGGGTCTGGCCACGCCCCTAACACAGACCACGCCTCCTCTACATTAACCACGCCCCTTTCCCCGCCCCCAGCAACGCCTCGCTTCTCCCGCCCCGCCCCCGTCGCTAGGGGGCGTTCCCCGCCGGTCACGCGCCAGGCCGCGGAGTAGAGCCGAGCTCCCGCATCGCTCCGCCGTGTCCCGGCGCTGCGCTCGGCGCTCGGCTGCCCGCGCCTGCGGGAGCGGCGTGAGGGCGATGCTGGGGGCCGCGGCCGCCTGAGGGCCGGCTCCGCTCGGGTCCCGGCGGAGCGGTGCCGGGGCGGCCGCCATGGGGCTGGGATCCAGCTCCGAGGGCCCCGGCGGCGGCGCCGAGGGCTTCCACGTGCACGGGGTGAGGCGGCGGCCGCCGGGCCCGCGGGGAGACGGAGGGAGGGAGGTTGGGAGGGCCGCGAGGGGTGGCGGGCGCTGGGGCGGCTCCGGCGGGGTCGCGCTGCCGCATCCCGCCCGTGGCGGCCGGGCCGCCCCGGCTCCCGGCTCTCGGCTCCTTCCCGGAGCTGCCACGCCGGCAGGGGCGGGGCGGCCGCGCCGCTCCCGGTACCTGCGGGTGCCCGTCCCGGCGGCTGCAGCGAGCTCGGGGCCGCGACCTGGCGGGACTTGGGTGCCGAACAGCCTGGGGGAGCCTGCGGGGCTGCTCTCGGGGAGCTTGAAGTAGTTCAAGAGTAGAACAGCGCTTCTCCCATCCCTGTTCCCCTCCTTTTCCCCCGGCTCCCCTCCATCGCTCTCTGTTCTCTCTCTCTGCTCTTCTCCTTCTCTCTCCCTATTCCCCTGCTTCCCTCCTCTCCCTGCTGCCTTCTCCGTGGATCTCCACAGCAGCGCGTTATGGGGTTAATTCCCGCTCCAGCCGTGCTTTCCCCCGTGGCTGCCTCTCCCAGATGCAAGTTTGTTGTAACTCCTCTCTTTAGCAGATTACACCACGTACAGTGGTGTAAATGCGTATCTGGAGGTTTAAGGATGGGCAGATAACAGCTGTTTGCATGAGTTATCGTTTCTTTTAGTGGGTATTTCCCCTCCCTGGAATAAGAATGGGAGCGTTGCTGCCACGTGCAGTTTCCATTTCATCTGCATTCTGTGTTTCTCAGCGTCAGTATAAATGCCTGTTTGATTTTGATGCCGTTCGGGGTTCTGGTGAAAGTTAATACTTCTACTCCAGCTGTGGTTACAGTGCTCAGTCTTGACTGTTTAAAAATAAAGCATGATTTTTATTCTTATTTTTGCTTTAGAAGCTTTTGCTGAAGTAACTATGCTATTAAATATATCTTATAACTTCTATAAACAGTTCTGCCAGCAAAAGCCCCAATACCAATACAAGTTTATTTATTAAAAAAAAAAAAAAAAAAACAACGTATCTAGCATTTTGGTAACACCAGACCAAATATAAAATGTTGGAGTTTTAACTTTCCTAGCAATGAACTTCCCAGTTTAGGTGATGAGTGGGTTGTAATTTTGTGCTTAAATTGTGAGGTGGCCCTCAGGAGTCAAATATATCTCAGGTTAAGGGCTGCTGAGTTAACAAAAAGTGAAGTCAAGAGCAAACTGTCAGTAGGTTTGCAGTGATTCCTTAACACCATCTTGCTTTGTCAGTGCACTTTGAAGTGGGTGGACTTTAATGTAATTGCAAATTTTTGGTGGGGTTTTTCCTGGTATGAATGTGTTTTATGAGTGTTCTCTCTGTTGATGGCATCTCTTCTATGACAGCTTTGCTTCTAGTGAAATTGAGATGTCCCAACTCTTATTTCTTAGGAATCTTTTGTAAGAGGTGGCACTTTTCTTGACCAGAACTTGTGGGAAGGTGTGTGCTTGTGTAAATATTCCTGTTCCAATGGGCTGGAAATGTGGGAACCCAGCTGTCCCTTGTGTTCAGGGAAATGGCTCTGATGCAAGTGGGGACTCTCACTGTGCTCAGGTTGTTAGAACCATGGAAGAACATTCTGCAGAAAATCCTGCAGAAAACTCTGCAAATCATGGCAGAAAACCAAGCCTTTCTCCAAACTTCAGTATTTAATAATTCCAGGCTGTGAACTCTGAATCTCAACATTTGTGTCATATATGGGGTTCAAAACCTGCTTTTTACAGCTTGATTGGGATATCTGTTCATAGTTACATAAAAGTAAGAGCCTAATTATGCACTGCTGCTTGAGGGTGGTCATTTGGTGCCTTATCTCTGGCTCAGCTGAAAAGTAAATATTGAAACAAGTGTAAAGATTAACACTCTCACTTATGTAACTGGAGGTCAGTGTGGAATAACAATAAAATCTGTGTTCTGCAGGTTCAGGAGAACTCCCCAGCCCAACAAGGAGGACTGGAACCTTTCTTTGATTTCATCATAGCCATAGGACACACGAGGCTTGTAAGTCTCAGATGATTTCAGTGTTGTTGTTTTCCACCCTACATGAGCTGTGGGTGCTGCAGTGATGATGAAAGGTGAAAGCCATAACTGTCACAAGCAGAGAAACTTTTCACATTGGACATTAAAAGTAATGGAAAACTTGCAGGGGTTCAGTTTCTTTGGCTGGACCCAAGTTTGAAGGAAAGGTTTTGTTTATGCCTTTGCTCACCTTAACTTCTTAACAGGTTGATACAATGTTTATGTTATTGCTCATTTGTACATATTTTCCACCACAAGGTGAATAATGAACTGGTGATTCAATAGAGCTCAACATTTGTTTAAACAAACTTGTTTCAACATTTGATAAAACATGAAAAAGAATCAGTGTGTCTACTTACACTTCTGAGACCAAGAACACAGTTCCTGTGTGTTGAGTTATGAGAGAGTTGAGTTTTGGTTTGATGGTTTTTTTTTTTGGGTTTTGGTTGGGGTTTTGTAAGTTTACTTAAAAGGCTCAGAGCTTTGCCATGTATGCTCCACCCTAACCACGTTCAAGCTGAATTCATTAAGTTTGTCTTGGTTTTATGAGGGGAGATGTCTTTTTTGGAAGTGATCATTATAAGGGCAGATTTTGGGGGAAGATAATTTAATCTTCTAACATGACAGAAATGAAGATATTCTTTCACAGTCAGTGTGCAGTGACTTTGAAGGGCTGTTGAAGAGGGATGAAGCTCAGAGACTTGAAGTGAAATGTTGCTGCTCATTGTTAGGACTACACAGTTGGCATCTGATACTACTGGTATTATTTAATAGCAGTTGTGAAGGACAGGAATGCCAGTGATGAAATGGAGCAACAGGAAGTACTTATGTAAAGGGATGTGTGTTGACAGTACTGACTGCTTTCTAGTAAAAGAAAATCGAACTGGAAATTGCTGGGATTGTTTGTGAGCCACAGAGACTAAACTTTTAGTTTTGGTTCTTTGTATTCAAATTCTGCCACAGATATTACAGGTGCAACTGGAAATAATGTTAATCCTGTATCTGCTTTACAGAACAAAGAGAACAATATGTTGAAAGATCTGCTGAAGGCAAATGCTGAGAAAGCAGTGAAGCTGGAGGTGTACAACATCAAAACGATGAAAATCCGAGAGGTGGAGGTGATCCCCAGTAACATGTGGGGAGGACAGGGCCTCCTTGGAGCCAGCGTGAGGTTCTGCAGCTTCCAGGGAGCCAATGAGCACGTCTGGCACGTTCTGGTGAGGAGCAGTTCCTGCCTGGCCCGTTACTGTTCCTGTAGCCCTGTTTTACAGTGGGATGTTTAGCAGTAATGGCAAGTACTGGGATGCAGTCACACAGAGGAAGGGAACAGAGTCTTGAAGGTTTGTCTGAGCTGTTTGAGTAGGGACAAGGAGTGGGTGGCTGTCAGAGCTCCCAGTGACAGTGACAAAAATAACTCCATCCCAACCAGACCAAACAGTATAGGTGAGAAGGGTTTTTTTATTTTATGTTGAAGAATAGATGGCAAAAGCAAAAAGATTCTGCCCTGATTGATGTCGCTGTGTTGGCTAAATTCACTGAAGTAATATTAATGTTACAAAAAGCACCACAAATTTATTTTAAAATTAAGAGCTAAAAGACTAGAACTGAAGAGGAAAGAACATTTATGTTTCTGGTTGTTTAAGTCAATGCAATTTCTCAGCATCTTCAGAGGATGTAATTTTAAATTGGTAAGATTTTCTTACTCATCATGTTCTACATCTTTCTTGCTCAGAATGTTTTACAGGATGTTACTGGTGGATGTATCCGAGAACTTCTTTTTTACCCCATTAACAAAATGTTCTTTCCTTCCTTGCTCTGGGAGTTAGTTCTTTTTGATCTTGGTAGTTTATCCTGCTGTGGGTGCAGATGACTTGTGTCATTCTTTCACAGGACGTTGAGCCTTCGTCTCCTGCGGCTCTGGCTGGTCTCCAGCCATACACTGACTACGTTGTTGGATCTGATCAGATTCTCCAGGAGGTAGGGTGCACGTTCCTTCCAGCAGCCAGTGATTGTCTTTGTGCCTGCCAAGTGTTTATTGTAGGATTTGGTTTTGTATAAATCTCATCAAACACATGGGGGTGGCATTGAGGGATTTTGGAGCATTGGTGTTTATGACAGAAGCTTTATTGTTAAGGTAAACATTATCTTTCTTCTTAATCTGACAATAAAAAGAAATTGCCACTAAAGATCAAACTACATTGGTGATTTTTCTGTCTCTGGGTGTTAAATATCTCACATTGAGTAAATAACTATGTAAAATGTTGACTTGCATGTATGGTTTATTAACTACTACTTTCTATCTTTTTTTTTTTTTCATAGTCAGAGGATTTCTTTTCCCTGATTGAATCCCACGAGGGGAAGCCACTGAAGCTGATGGTTTATAACACTGAGGCAGATTCCATCCGAGAGGTAGTTGTGACTCCCAATGGAGCTTGGGGTGGAGAAGGAAGGTACTGATCTCTCTTGATGACAGGTTTTACACTTGCTGTAAATGAGCTCCTCTTAGGAGTATGACTATCAGTTATTGGTGTTTCCAAGTTTAGCCTTCTTTCCTCACACTTGTCACTGAAAACTGTTAATCTTTATGTTGAAAAAAATCAGTTTAGAACTAGGAATTGGGCACATTCAGGATCTAATCCTGCTCAAGTTGAAACAATTGGCAGAACTCCTATTAGCAGATTCATTATCTGCATTCTCATAGTCAAAACATTCAGCTAAAGCAAGAACAAAACCCACATCAGGTTAGATTAAATATTTTGTAAAGATATAAAGTAATTCACTGACAGCTAAGCTGTCAGCATGTCTCAAAGTTGATTGCAGAGTGTTCCTTGACTACTCTTAAGTGGAAATTCTTGCAGGTAGGTATTTCCTGCTATAGATAAAAGACACAAACTATTCTTGTTTTAAAAAGTCAAAATTTAAAATATTACTTTGTTGAGAGCACCTTTTTTGTGTCTTGATTTGTACAGTTTAGGATGTGGTATTGGATATGGCTATTTGCACAGAATTCCAACACAGTCCACAACATCAAGGAAAAAGCCAGAAAGCAAATCACCTTCACCCTCACCAGAAGCTGGAACTCCTATGCCATCCACTAATGGTTACACAGAGGTAGGAAAAAAATAAATTCCAATCTCTGCCACATTCTCTGGAGTTTCAAAATTTTCTGCTGTTTGGGACAGTGGTCATACAGAATGTTTGAGTACAGCATTCAATTTTGTTGAATGAAGTGGAGGTGGGTGAAGGAAAAGGGAGAGCTGATGCTGCTGAGCAGGTGCCAGATCACCAGTGTCAGCTGATATAAATTCTTGCCTGATATTTTCTCCCTATTTTCAAGTCTTGCATCCTACAGCTGTGCCACTCAATGAGGATCATGTTAGAGCACCTATTTCACTAGGAGAAAGATACACCTCCAGGAACCAAGTTCTGAGAACAGATTGGCTTTAAAAGGCTGAGCTGGAACATGTCCAGAGTGGTGTTTGTCTTTCAGTTTCAGCGTCACAGCTTCTCTCTGAACTGATGCACATGGAGACAGGCAGGATCTTTCATGGGAAGTTTGGCTACAGGTGAAGCTTTTGATGTAAAACAGTGTTTTTACTTCTTGCTGTCTTATTCCAGACTCCATTGTTGGCACCTACCTCTCAGAATGACAGCTCTGAAGCAGTTATGAACGTGGATCATTCCACAGAGCAAGAAATGAGTGGTTACTCACCAGAAAGCTCCCTTTCTCCTCCTCCCCCTCTCCAGAGAGTTATGGATCCAGGTATATTTTTTTGGGTGCTTTTTTTCACCAATTTTTTAGAGTACATCTACATAAATTAATATGGTCTTAAACAAGGTAGAGATTTAAATTCAGAACTCTGAGCACTGGTGGTGGTTTTCCTTGAGGTTTTTGACTTCCCTGGATTTCAGAGCTATAGAATTTGGGTACCAGGTAAGCTAAATTTATTTGCATTTAGTAGGAAGGGGACTTCACTGACTTCAGTCTGGATAGAACACGTCCTTTTGAATCTAGAATTTTGTGTTGCATCTAACTAATACTTGCTTTCTCCTTCAGGATTTCTAGATATGTCTGGAATTTCAGTTTCTGAGTTCACAAGCTTTACAGAAGTGTCCAACTTGTCCCCATCTGCCTCCTTCAACGTGCCAGCAGCAGGGGCTTCTGTAGGCTCTGAAACATTAATGCCAAATAGTGAAGCCTCTGCTTATTTTGGTAAGTTCACTCAATATTTCCTTTGGGTCTTCTTTCTGGAATGGCACAAACTCATGCTGGCTTAACATTACAGTTTTTGGAAATAGGCAAATTTTAATAAAATTCAGCAAGAATGGCAAAAATGGGATGGAAGAAGTAGCAGAAATCAGGATTAGAAATGGAAAAATCTAATGTGCTTTTCCTTAAGTTTATACCATGTGGGTCTCTTTCTTTAAATGAAAATGCTGAGAACACTGTCTGATATGTTTTGTTTTTTTACAAACTCTCTCAATTTCCCAGAAAATGCCTCAACTTTGGACCCTGAAGGTTTAACCCTGTATCCTGAAGGATCAGGCAAACAGCCCACACTGGATGACCTCCTGCCTTCAATTCCATCTTTACCTTCTCTCAATCTTCCTCATGACATTTCTTTAAAGACAACACTAGGAACTGATGCTGATAGCCAGGAGTCCAAGCTGCTTGTGAACAGCATTGAGAGCTCGTTAACCACTGCTCCAGAGGCACCAGAGCATGAAGCAGCAAGTGAGCAGAAAGGAGAAGCAGCTGCACAAGATCCTGAGTGAAATGGACCCTGCTGCTGTTTACAGACTGCTGAATGCTGCAGTGCTACAGCTTGGAATATTTTTCTGATCTTGAAAGAATTACAGTTACTCTATTTTGTCAGTGTAGACAATACTAGAAAAGAAATCACATGAAGTACATATCCTGTTGTCTTTTCCAATCATTGTTTAATGGATTGATCTATGCTCAGAATTTGAATGCTGTCCAAAATCACCCAATCAATAGAGAAATTGATGCAGAAACAAGTTGGACACTGGCAGAATGTCAAGTTCTGGAGTTCACATTTGCCTAGAAGTGCTCCTGAATGTATTTACAAAGGCACTGTGCCTGAACAGTGATACTTAGTGATGATTTTTATCAGTATGTTTGATGGCATTAAAAAATATTTATAGTTTTGATTTGTTAGAAAACTTTTCTAATGGTACATCTTGGTTAGACTCTTCTTGTGACTTGCAAGGCATTTCTTAAACTAAGATACTTTTACTTACTACTCTAGTACTCTTACTAGACTATTTTTCTTGGTTTAATTCCCTTCTCTGCAACAGTCATTTGTGTACCTTCTTTATCCCTCCTTGGGCAGGAAAGAAATACAATGGGGCCTGAAATTCCAGCCTCAGATGGGACAAAGCCATGGTGGTGGGTCCTGTCATTCACTTCTGCTCTTGAGTGGAGCTGGTGGTGGCCTTGCAGTTAAATAAACAGTGAGGAGGGAGGGAATGATGGTGGTTACTTGAAACAAATTGAAGATGATTTTAAAGTAGGGGTGAAGACTGAATGTCTTGGCTCCTGTAGAGACCAAGAAATAGCTTTTCTTTGTGCTTTTCTATTTACTCATTACTATTTTTATACAAATTGTTTTAAGTCTAAAACAGGGCTGTTGTGCAGCACCAGCAATTGATTTTTGTAGCTTTTTATTTGTTTGCCTTTGTCCCCAAATCACTTCTGAATGTAACGGCAAACATGACATAAACAAGAGAAGACATGGATGGTTTTATAATCCTCAGGGCAGTGATTTATCATGGAATTTCAAAGCTGCTGGTAGGCAATAATACAGCTACTGCAGTGCAAATCCTTTGTAAATGAAGAGAATGGGGTACAAGGCTGGTGTGTGTTTAGGCTATAAACTAAAGTACACTTATTTAGCACAATAGTGCCTGATTTCCTTTGCCCTGGCTCCTGCTCTCTTTCTGCTCTGTCAGTAAGTGACAGCTGACCAGGCTGAAATCTGGTACTGATGAGGGGACTCAGGCTCCCACAGCTCTGCCTGTGACAGCTCAGCTTCAGCCAAAGGGTGCAGGCAAAGTCACAGCACATGAGGGATTCAGATGAGTCCACCCTGACAACAAAGTCTGTCCCTGATCTGTTGTTAGTCTGAAAGACTGCAAGTACAATAGTTCTGAGGAGGACTGTTAAAGTATCTGTTGCTTTAAAGAATGTATTAAGCTCTAAATAAAGGCATAGAATTGATAGTGGATTCTAGTCTGCTAAAGGGTCTGTTCATTATAAGCCAGTTTTATTTCCTATGTTGCTAAAATAAATTTCCTATTTTGTTCCCCCAGCTGACTGTTACAAGGGTGATCAGCCAAACACTAAAAATAAATGTAATTTAAACTATTCCTAGCTTTGTTTGATCTTGGAGCCTGATGCCTGAAGACACCTAGGTGGTGTTTTATTCATGTTGTTTATTTAGAACTGTTTCTATTCCTTTACCTTTCTCAAAAATGGCCATTGGAGGGTAATAGCTTATTTAAGTGACTGTACCGTAAACACCTTTTAGAAATCTAAGAGCAGGGAATGTCAAAACTCATGCTAGATTTCAAATGTCACCATAATAAAAAACTTACTTCAGTCTGTGTCCAGCCTCTGTGTGTTATGTTAACTGGCTCTGGGAAAGGGTTTGGAAAACCAAGTAGTTAAACCTTGAGCCAGAGAATGTTGTGTTCTCCAAACCTGAAACCGGATCATTCAAGTGCTAAATGAGGTGAAGAGTTGGACCTCCTCATCAAATTTCTCTTACCAACTTGGATACTCCCTCACAGCTGCAGCCCAGCAAGTGCAGAGTACTCCTGTTTGTGGGTGCAAAAGTGAGGAAAGTGACTGGAATTTTAGTTTTAAAATAAAACCTAAAAAGAATGGGAGAAGCACCTGAGGGTGGCTGGATTCAGAGCCAATACCAAACAGCCACTCAGCCTGCTGCTGTCCCAAACACCTGTTTCCAGGTAAGCAGGAGCTGGATGTGACCTTTCTCCCACTTTAAACCTGACAGCAGCAGCTCTTCTGCAGACACAAGAAGGATTATCTGGGCAGCATCAGGAGAAGGGTAAAACAAAGGGAGGAGGAGGAGGAGGAGGTCACCTCAGATGTCACAGCAGCAGGGTGATTTATATGGCCAGACACAACAGGATGAGCTGCCAGACCTAAAATTACCAGCTGAGCCTGAGGACACAGGTCTGGCAGACATTAAACCCACAGAGGCTCCCAGCAGCTCAAGCATTAGAGTGAGGATTAGGCAAAGCCCATCTCCACGGAGCCCTGCTCCTGCCAATGCCACAGAACCCAGGGCTGATGGGGCTGAGCCAGGAGGAGCCCTCAGAGCCACGAGACCTCCTCTCACCTGGGTGCTCAAACCTCTGTTCAACAAAGGCCAAGCCCTGCCCCAGCTGAGGCTGACTTGATCCATGGGAACTTTCCATAGAGCATAACCCTCTACTAGGAATGACTGTAAACCCCCAAGATCATTATAAGGAAATAAACATGCAAACCTCATTATTAACAGAATATGGATGCTGAACTCATTCTGGCTGAACTTGAATGAGTGAATGTGGATGTATTTATTGTCTTTCAGTTGAATACCTACTAGTAGAACTATTTTAACACTAAATTCAGGCAGTGATGATTTAATTTTACCTCTTAAACTTCCACAGCAGGCCTGACAATCTACTGAACCTCCTACTGTACTGCTCTAGGCTCTGTGTAGAGGCTGCTCAGCCACACTTGGCTGAACTTCTCTGAGCTGCAACTCAGAAAAGCTGCAGGAAAAATGGATCTCTGCAATGCTGAGCAGAGATCACACCACTCACACGAACTGGGCTTGTGTACTTCCACATGCATTCTCCATCTTCCCCCAAAACTGGGCACGTATTTTCACCTGCAAGCAGTTACACAAGAACAGGCTCTTAAGAGAAAGCGGCTACGGGTTACTCATTGCATTGAGTGTTCCATTTCCTGGGCACTGCCCACACAACCTCCTTCGTGGCTTTTGCCTTAAGCAAACACTAATTGGCATTGCTTCTGCTGTAGCAGAATTTCAACTGTTTGCTCAAAGTTACATTTTGAAGCTACAATATGTAATTAATATGTAATTATTACATATTACATATGTAATTAATCAGTCAGAGTCCCCTGAAAAAGACATTTAGAATAGTGTCACAATATCCTCAGATTGAGAATCAGCCATGTCCCACCCAGGCTCTAGTCAGCACCTCTGCTCTGCACGGTGTTTGCACAGCTCTGTACAGAAAAACTTCCACTGTAGTACAGGGAGCTCTTTCCATCAACCACTTTCCTGTTAAGCGTGTGTGTGCTCCCAGCAGCTCTGTTATCCAGCTGGGAGGTGATTCTACCTGGCTCTGATCAGGAGCCAGCACCACATCCACAGTGTAAGACCACGTGCTTAAAGATTGATTCTAAATGACAAGTTCAATAAATTTCTAGGGATAAACCTTGCATCAAACAGGACCTCTGTGAAAGGAAAAATAATACCTTGGTGTAATGTCTCTATACCAGTAACTGCCCTGCAAGTCCCTGGCTGCCCCACTCCTGAGGAATACATGGACAATCCAGCTAATAAATCTCAAGACCAAGAGGTAGAACTACACTAAGGCCCCTTCCAACCCAAACCATTTATGATTCTGTAATAAAGCTCATCCAGTTCCAACCCCCTGCCACAGGCAGGGACACCTTCCACTAGAACAGGATGCTCAGAGCCCCATCCAGCCTGGCCAAGAACGCTTCCAGGGAAGGGGAGTCCACAATCTTTCTGCCCAGAACTTATTTTGAATACTTTTTCAGTGTTTCTTAAAGTTACTGGTAAATCCTTCAAGCAGTTCCTTCTCATCCTAAAATGATACTTACACTTCAGCTACAAGTTCTGAGTCAGGTTCTCCTGTTCTCAGCCCCAACCCATCGAAAGAGAATAAAAAGTTACCTGTCATACAAAAATTAATGCTTTTCTGGGAGACAGGCTGCACTACTAAACACTAGATTTGCAACTCCTTCCCATCACAAACTTGGAAATTAGGTAACTTCTGCAAATCTGCAGCCTTCTCTATGATTCTGGCAATCTGGAACTCTGTTCACAATGTTCCCAGGAGCTGTGACTCCCATATTAACTCAATGCTCTCCTACTTCTGCCTTCAGGACTCTTATGGACAGCACAACTCCAGAAAAGGTGACAGAATTTAAAAGGTAGTAGCAAAAGACCCTTTCTCTCACTTTATATACACCATGTAAGTCAGAGCTGGGAATCTGGGAGCACACTTGGGCACTGAATTACTGTGTGCTCAGACAGTAGCTCAGCTGACAATTCCCACAGCAAAAGCTCTGAGCATTCTTTCCTGGCATTTTCAACATCAGGAAACCCAGCCTGATTTCCCATGTGCCTCTTACAACCTTTCCACACCCAGACAGCTCAGCAGCAACTGGGATGGGTCACTTGTCAGAACAAAATACTTTCATGGTACAAAAGCAGCACTGCCCACGTGACATTCTCCCCTCAACAGGACTCAGAGCTCACATCAGAAGGTCTGCTCACCTCAGAAATTCTTACATTCAACCACAAGATTATCTTCACAGATATACATTATCTGCTAAGGCATTGCCATTTCTTCAGCCATTGCATCACTTGAGGCTTCAAAGCACTCTGAAGCCCTTTGTTAAATTCAAGCTCCAAAATTGCACAATTTATCTAGCACACAAAACAACTTGAAAATATTTTAACTAAAGCCGTTTATTCTATACAACTGTGAAACATCATTTACCCTTCTGGCATTGCAGACTCTTCCATTAATCTTGCCTGTTACTGTGTTTCGGGATGGTTAGAAAGAAAAAAACAGAAGGAAAGTTACAACCTTGGGCTGATTTCAAACAAAAAAATTACTGTGAGCAACTCCAATGTATACAATAGAACAGGAAGACAACCAGGAAACAAAACAGAACCCAAACAGTGCCTATTGGAACAGACAAAGACCCTTGCTATTAATAAATACAAGTCAGGACAGTTTACCAATGGAAGTTACAGTTCTGTTTAACCATTTAATTCACAAATAGCACTAAAAATGTGCAGTTAAAGCACAATTGTGTCAAACTAAGCACACACAGAAATGGGGATAAAAAAATGAACCTGATTCTTGAAAGATGGGAAAAGACATGCTAACTTAATTCTGAACCATGGTTTTGTCTAAGCAATGAACTTGTTTTGCTGAGTTTAAAGTGCAGAAGGGAATGACTACTTTGACTACATTTTGACTATTTTTTTCAAATAAAACATGATGAAAAATACTTTACTTTTTGTCTGACCAATACAATCCCAGTAATATAATTTATTGGGACTTTCCTTAGGCCTCAACCTAAATCTTGATCACAAGATACAGGAAGGGCTACAGCATGTGTCTCCTGAAGAAACTCCAATAATAGACTGCCCCTTGAAGGCACTTGTGCTTCTGCTTCAGACAAGAGTAATTTTTAAACCATTTCTCTATGAGGATTTGTAATTTGCTCTGGCTACAAATGGTTTTCTGGGATATCCCCACATTTTCTCACAAAAAGCTGAAAGGCCCTTACCCCTCCCTCCCCCCAATAAGTTAAACTTCTATAAAAGATTACCATGAGCCTATGACAGTCACAGATTTTTAGAAATAGCAGTGAAAACAAGATCTGCATAAATCTCTAACAAAAGAACAATTGCATATAAAACCTTGGAAAAGAAGAATCAGTATTTTGATCTCATGAATATGAAATCTGCTGAGAAGTTTTTAAAGTTTAACATTAAACATATGAAGTTATAATCAGAATGATTTGAAGTTTTAACAAAATGTCACATACTTTTGGAGCACAGTTACCAAAAATTAGACTAGCGTGTCTTTAGAACACCTAGGACACAGTGCAGGAAGTAGTTATATATATTCAGAAAAGAAAAAAATCTCTAAGTTGCTGCAAAGCATGTTCACTCTATTATGATGCACAGCATCACTGGACTCACATCGCTCTGATATTTTTCTAGTGTTCTTATCTTGCATGTCAACAGCTCTCTAAAGCAATTAAAACAATTCTCATGTTAACTCTTGGTTTGCAATTAAATGGGCCCATTCATTCAAGTATGCAATACCTATTTTCTGGTGTTTTCTTTTCCAAATTTCTTTTAGTGGTAGAAATGCTTAAGTAACCTGTGAGAAATCACTGCTGGAACTTTATGAATGGAATGTACTAAAAATACCTTGTGTGCAGTTCTTAATTACATTGTGAACAGTGACTAATACAGCCAAACCTGTTTGATACCGAGCACGAGCAGATGAGGGGATTATGTTCTGGAAAAAAACCAAAAGCAAAAAGGAGGAAGCAAAAGTCTGCACTGGGTTATCATCCACTCTTTGTTCACCTCACACAACACAAACCACTCAGGGACCTCCCATCTCATTGACTGAGACTAGGACAGACTTTAGTTTAAGTCATATAGATTTTTTTTTTTTCTTTTTCCTCTATATTACAGGTCTATTAGTCACTTCAGTTAAATGTTTACTTCCCATCCATTCTGAGGCATTAGAAGTCTCATCTACCTTAGGGGTTCAGGGCTGCTCTAGAACTACTCTTGGAACCAGCACAGCAAGGTCAAGTCAGTAATGACCGCTCTGGGTCCGCGCTGCCCTCACGTCGATTTCTGGCGGTAGTGAAGCGTCAGGTCCCCACCACTCTTCCAGATGAAGTGCTTTACAGTCCGAAGGTCCATGTTGGGGTCCAAAACCTACACAGCAAAAAGGCAGCTTTTACTCAACAAGTCTGCTAGGCTGGCAGAAATTGAAAAAAAACAAAGCAAACCAAACTGAAAACTGATAGCAAGATAAGCCATGCAAAAGCTCAGATTTTTTCTATTAGCAACTGAGCCTGATGCATTACTGAAAGATTTCAGCAGAGTAACATGTAACTTCAGATTACAACTACCTCCTCAGTACCTAATCTCCATTGCACTTATTAGGCAGCTAGTGGTTTAGGACCAATTTCGAAAACTGCCAAAGAAGCAGAACTCAAAACATTCCAGAAATGCTAAAAATACAACTCTGGAATTGTATTAAACCCATTTGTTGACTATGAGTAAGTAAGCCTGTAAGGACTCCATGCCAGACCAAATTGAACAGGTTTATTATGAAAATTCTATCTGCCTATCTGGAACTGTCAGTACTAATTTAATAATGTCAAAACATTTACTTAGTTTTAAAGGTAACAGATAATCTATAGCGTATTTCAAGCTCAGAACTCAAAAGTTCACAACCGATTTACTGCTAGAGCTTGGTTTTGATTACAGGGAACTTACCTGGTCCTGGCACAGAAGTTCAATCTTCTCCTCTGCTAGCACAGCAATGTCCTCCTCCTTTTCTTGTTCTCCTGCCTTCTCATTGTTGGAGGAGCTTGTTGTCTGAGACTCGTTGTCCAAGTTGATGATTTTCTCATACACGTGTTCCATCACCTTTCTCACCTGAAGCATGTCACTGGCTGACAGCCGGTCTCTATAGGAGTTAGAGAAGGTTTTGTCAGGAAAAACCTTGAGAAACAAACTGTGTTTCTTATCCTCACAACACCTTCCTTAGCTGTAGCAAGCTATGCAACTACACAAAGATCATCTTTATGTTGTCTAGTAGTAAATTATCAGGATCATCCAGAATGCCATGACCATAACAGCAACTTATCCAAAGACTCACACAGCAAAAAACTCAGAAAAGAAGTTGAGATATTCAAAAGACCAGATAAAAATCTGCATTGTTTTCTAACCAACCTAGCTCATGTGATTAGCAAACTAGTTTGTATTCCCTACTTGTCCCTTCTCCTTTCAAAAAGCAATTATTCATCTCTGTTAGCAACAGGAAACAAAGCTGTGGTTCTGAACAGAGCAACAATCTATAAATTCATCTGTTTCCTGATTAAATACCACAAAAGACAAAGTCCCATTTCAGTAGTTAGTTCTTGGACATTTCTTAGCATAAACTTGAACAACTGCCTGTTGAACCCAAAACCATAGTTCTTTTAAGTATTCTGGTATAACTTAGTGCTTTATAGCAACGCTGCTAAACGACTAAGAACTTCTACAAATTCATCAAGCACAAAACAATTCTCTAGAAAATCAGTGAATTGGGTTTTTTTTTTTGTTTGATTTTTTTTTTTATTGAGCTTGCAGGATTTTTCCTGAATTTGGATATTCCATGATCATAGTCATATTTGCATTACTTACTTTTTTAGAGTTTTTGCCCCTGATGATGAATGAGGTTGGAGGTAGAAGGGAATCTTATTGAACTTGGGCATATTTTTCTAGAAGAAAACAATTTTCAGAAGTGTTAATTTAGGATGAACCATTATCAGCTCCTATTTGCAGCAGCTGCTATGTTAAGTATATTCAGCTCCTAATTATTAAAAGTCATGAGAGATTCCTAATCAACACCCCCACCACAGCCAACTTCCAAATTACTCATACTCCTGAGGCACAGATCATCTAGCTTTTGAATATAAATTATTTATTTCAAAGGCAATTAGACAGTAGCAAAAGACAGCAGCAATATGAAGTGTAGTCTCTATTCCTGAGTCCTTTGCTTGGAAAGGATATACCAATTATGCACAGGACTTTGAATTCTTTATCCAAAAAAACTGAGCAAAAAGTACTTTAACTAGACACATCAAAAAATGATACATCTCAAAGAGTCTTGATTACAGACCTTAAGACCACTTATTTTAAATACAAACACAGCAAAAATTTAAAATGTCATTTTAAATTAATCAAAGTTAATTGCAGTGCATCTTAAAAAAAAAACAAACAAACATAAAAAAGCCAAACTAATACACCCAATACTTACATCCACAGTGATGTCAATTACCCATTGTGGCACTGTTTCATTAAGAAGCATGGATTCAGTTTCACCACCTGAATCCCGACATAGCAACCTGAGACACACAGAAATAACCTTTATTGTAACAACAATTATTGCCATTTGCATTGAAAAGCTTTCAGGAGAGCTTCTGCCCTTTTAATGGGCAGGGAGCCTGAACTCTGTTCAGATCATGAAGTGATTATTTTCTGTAAACAGCAGAAGGAGCTGTAGGAAGACAGATCCCAGAAACAGGGAGTAGGATCTCAGGAGACTACAGCTATGACACAGAAAATGTATAAAATGTATAAAATGTATAAAATGTATATACTTTGCTCTGGATTCTGTTATGTTTGTGTGCTGAAGTACAGAATTGTCAGGAGAAGGGGAAAAGCATCTGGCATAAAGCAATTCTCTCCTTGAGAAAAATGAGCTTTGCATACAAAGCATCTGCTGAGCCCTCACTTAAAGGAAAGAATAAAACCACTTTCAGGAAATGTGCACATGCAATGATGCAAAAAAGTCACATTTCATTTTATAAATTGCAATAAATTTTGTCAGAGTCCTGCAAGCCACCTTTTATGTCCCATAAACATAGCTTGCTCCCTCCAATGGGGTCTTTCCAGTGTTCTCTTGAGAAGCAGGAGCAGCTGCATAAGAGGGAAGATCCACCAGAACAGAATACAGGCAAATATTAAGCCCCAGGTACAAAATAAATACATTGATACTGTAGGAAAAAAAAAGTTTTCCAAGCTGAAAATGGTTTCCCTATTTCACTGACTAAAAGTTACATCATTTTGGGGCCTGTTCAGCCTGGGAAACAAAGCCAACATATCAAACATGCCCCACCCCTTACATTTAAAATCCACTATATCAGTAAATATCAAACAATTCATAGTGTTTGCAAGCTCAGCACTTGTTTTGCAGCATTATTAAACTGTCTCTGATGTACCACATATCTCAGTTGGGTTTTTCAATGTAGAAAAAGAAGAAATAGAAGGGTAACCAGTACACACATTGCAATACAGGATCTGTGTTCCTCCCTGCCAGAGATTAGGCCCTTCTACTGGATCATCAGCTAATTTTGGGAGCAGAAGCCAATTCTCTAGTGAGTAGCAGCTCCTGAGTAATTAATGCTCAGAGATCAGCACAACACCCAAAAATCTAAAGCAGCACAATTTCATTCTAAAACACAGTTTAATTTATCAGTTTGCAGAAAGAGGTCACCCAAAAATATCACACACAACTAAGGACTATACACAACTCTTACTGCTTTCAAACCCTACACCTTGCTGATGTTCAAACTCACATGCTCAGTTGGACAATGACAATCATTAACAGCTGCTTATTTTGCCTGTCAAGGGTGTGTGTTAAATGTACAGAACAGACCCAAAGAACATTTTTGATAACATTTCTGCTTGCACTAAGAAAGGGATTGTTCAGCCAATGAACTTGTATTTTAAAGTTTTTATACCTGAACAAAGTGCGTCCTCCAGCCTCACCAAAAATAACTGGTGTATGTGGTGGCACTTGGAAGTATCCATTTCCTTTTTGGACTCTGTTCTCCTGCTCCCCATTCACTGTTGGAAAAAACACATAAAACAGCAGTGAGATTGCACTAGGCCTTAAAATTGGGCACACATTCCCAATCTATCTACAGCAGATACATTTTGTAAATTAATAAGATAAGTCTCATGAAAACCAAGAAAATCTCCATTTCCAAGATACAACACGTAAAAAAAAAACCACTACAGAGTAACAAGATCAATACAGGTTTGTGGAAGGCCTATTTCAAAAGCCTGTGCAAAAAGGAAAATAAAGTCCAGGAGTCAAAACCTGATTATGAGTTTTTTTTCCCCTGTTTGTTTTGTCAAACTGAACAATACTAAAATTAGGCATCAACTAAAGAGACTCTGCTGAGACAAGACTGTTCTTCCCTCTAGAGTGACAGTACAGAACTCTGAAGGGTTGTTTGCACTGCTCTTCTACCTGGATTTGCCAGATGTCAAAACAATGTGCTAGGAAAACTCGGGCACAGAGTGCCTTGAACTTCCTCTGTTATAAATTCAATTTATTACAGTTAATTCCAGCAGTATGGCTCTTCAAAGACTGAAGAACCTGATTCCATATCAGGTGGATAGGACAAGATTAAAGAAAAATCAGCATTATTTATACACCTCTTGAACAGTGCAGCTTCTAATCAGTAGGTATCTTGAAACAATGTAGAAGAATTTGGATGCCTGACTTGCACGTGGGGAAAATCATCTCCATTACACTGTAGCACCTCATTACTGCATTTGAAGAGATGTTGAATTCAAGCAACATTAAGAAATTTAAATAGTACAGACTGATAAGATAAATGATTCCTCAGCTTTCTAATCAGAAACATATGTAGGCAAAGAAAGGTCAGAAATTGTAACAAGCAAAGAAACAAAAAAAGAAAACCTGTATTGGAAGGGGTAAACATGATACTAAAGTTACAGCAAGTGAAAAATCCTATAGTTTGAAAGATTTTTTTCATAACACTTCTCTGAACAATTGAGAAGAACACTGCACGTAATTTGTGTTTATTTAAATTGGTATCTCTATAAAAATATAAGTGTCCAACAGGCAGACTTCACCTTCTCAAGTCACTGCTCAGTGCCAGTCTCCTAATTTTTTTCTTTTGGAAAGGCAATGAAAACATTCCACTACTCCACAACTCTACAAAGGAATAAGCAGTGTAGCATCAATAATCCAACACTACAGAAGCCTGTGAGTTACACTTCTCAAACCTTGTCTGGCTCTTAGCTGTAAATTGCCAATACACAACAGTCAGAATCAGCAACTGGATCCAGAAGAGTCTGCCAAGAGCTCTAAACCTCCAAGGAGGCCAGTTTTGAAAGAAGAAAGCAACTAAATCTTGGCACAGTCTTGTCACAAAGCAGTGAGATATGCTGAATGTACAGTTTTCTTAATTGCATCATCTAGCTATAGAAAGTAATTTCTTAATCACCAAATATGAGACATCAGTCAACTCTGACCTGGGTTGAATTGATTTCCAGCTCAGGAGTTACAGAGTCTCTTATTTTGCCAAATTCAGCCTCTACCTTACATTTCACATGGCTTTCCTCTAAGGCCTGATTAGACTTAGCATTATTACCCGAAACACCACTTTAAGGAGTTTTCTATGTATTATTACACTGAAGGTATTTTTTCCAATAAAGCTTTTATTTTGTTCACAATACCTAGAAGAAAACTGGAATCATGTCAAGAAGATACTTGCTAATGTTGGCTAACTGAATACAACTGAATTATTGCTATTTACTGTCATTACCTAGTGTTTCTTTTCCAAGTCAAGCCTCAGTTTGCCAGTAATTGTTTTTCATCATGTTTCTGTAACTTCAGAATCTTTTTTTTTTTTTACAGACAGACCAAAGATTTTTGCTGATACTTTCAGAAGTACAATATACTTTTTAGTGTAAAGCAAATTTAGAAGTGCTAAAAAACATGAAAAACAGAGTGCTAAAAACAGAGAGAGAGGTGTAAGACAACAAATGTTGTATCTGTTTAAGGAACACATATAAGCAAACAATGCATGGACAAGTAATAAAAAAGGAAAATATTAAAAAACTAACCATGGTTTATCTCATTTTCTTCTTCATCCATTGGATTGATATGTGTTCTAGGCCAATACTCCAGAAGTGCTTGCAGCAGAAGCCCTCCAAGGTTTACTGTCAACACACAGTGAGGCACAACTTAAAAAACATGGGCAACAAAATATTGTCCATTTGATCCACAGTTGAAAATTCCCCATGAGTTTGAGCAGGTCTGTTCCCAAAGCAAACTATTTATGGGCACAGAAATCTGCTTGCCACAATCTGAGAGCTGCATGTTACAATCCTTCAGGAAAAGCTGATTTTAGAATCCCTGCTGTTGGATCACTCTTGTGCTTTAGCATTCTCTACATTAGGTTATAATTACTTTTTCCCTTTTGCATCTTGAAGGTTTAAAACAAAATTAAATGTAAACCCTGAACATGACTGTTGCAGAAAAAAAGGGAAGACTTTCTTTGGAGAATATGCTACAGAATTTAGTATTAAGAAATTAAGCCCCAAAATCCAACCAGATACTGACATAGGTGGCACTGGAATACTTCAAAACATATATACTGGAATTTATTCTGACTTCTTTGTTAAAATAAAACACTAATATTAGTTAAAACTTACATTTTGGATCAGAACCATCGGGACTGCTAAATCCAGCATCCTTTGCTGAAACCCAGGCTGCAAAGCAGTCACTTTCATCCAAAGTAATTGTCAACATCTGTTGGCAAAAGACCATGAGGAATGTAGTAGTTTTTTGGGATTAACTAAGTCTATAAATTTCTAACTTTGCCCCTACAAACCAAAGAATTTCTGAAAACATGATAGCACACTTTGTTTACCAAACTGTATTAATTCATAATTGGTATTAGTGGATTATACCACAAGCAAAATTTAATTAAAAATCTGTTATTCAGATTATTAAGAGATAAAATTTGCTGTTTTACTTGAAAATAAATTTAATCCATTACATAAGCAATGAATGTTCTTCTAAAGTTAACAAACTAAAACCTTTTTGAACAAACAATACATGAAAAAATGTGAAACATGACATTAAAACAACAGATGTAGGAGCTGTATCTCACCCCGGTTTTCAAGTCCACTGAGAACCAGTTTGGCACATAAACCATTTTAAATCTCTTCTTAATTTCTTCTTCAAAATCTACTTTCCCAAGGTCTTCAACTTTACATGCCTGTTCACCAAAGGAATCATACAAGGACTGAGTCATATCAACACAAGTCTTTTCCTTGATTTTCATATACACTTGGAATAATTGTGACTTATCTCCCCCTGAGCACTGCAGTCCAAAAACATAGAAGTTAAAGGTTAAATCTTTTTAAAAAGTCAAACAGTGATTTATATGGCAAGTAATTTTTATTCTTCATTTATCTCCAAGGTAGTAGCATCAACCCAGTACAGAGGTCTGGAAATATTACTTCAGATTCCTTGAAAATATTTTCCCTACACAGAGTAGACTGCTGTCTTCTAATACCCTGTCATTTTTCTCCCCATCAGTACCAATATTTCAGTACTACATCCAACACCAGTACTTCCTGCACATTAAGCAACAAATTCAGCTCAACAACTGCAATGGGAACAGCAGTAAGTGAATTTCTGTGCAGATGCTTTATTTCTGTTTTTTTCATACTTTTACTTTAAAAGTCCTTCAAATAATTTGGCTAAAATCCAAATTATTATAATCCACTTGCAAAGTCATCCTGAAATACTTGTTTTAGGCAAACACTAAGGATTGCAACCTTGGAATTTATTCCCTCAAAATCCAGGAAAAGTTACAGGAAGCAAAGACTGAAGGGTGCAGCTTCAGGTAGGAAAACCTCCCTCTCTTCTTCCAGCATCCTCAATAAAGTCTCAGCTTTTGAGTGCAGGGAGCAACAGTCTGACCTGGCAAATCATCTCACCTCTACAGTGAATATATATTTACACATATATCAAATTACACTTTTCACAGCCTTACTAAGAAAAAAAAAACTGAATGAAAGTAAAAATTAACATTAGCATTTGACTTTGGTCCTGAGATCTAACATTGCACACTTAAATACACACTGAAATAAAGAAAACTTTTCCAAAAATAATCTAGATAATTTTTAGTATAAATCTATATCCTCCAACTTAATTTCTTTCTCATTTCAGTCAACAACTCAGTAAGTTGGCTGAGCATACTTTACCTCATTACTGATCTTGGCTGCTGCACTGCATAGTTCAAGAAGAAAATATTTAGAATTTAAACAGGCTTTTGCCAGAGAAGAAATTGCTGACCATCTCACTGATGTGGGATTTGATTCCTTTCTCTCTGCACTCTTTCCCCTCTCCTCTGAGCAATCACTGGGTAAAGCAACATGAAGAAATGTCACACCAAGTCTCCCCAGGCAACACCAGGCAGGAGCCAGGCTTCCTTCTGTTCATTTTCCTGCCATTCCTGACTTACCAGCAAACACAAGCCCTCTTTGAAACAAAACCCCATCAAAACACACATTACTATTTCCTGGAAAAAATGCAAGGGTCTGAACTTCAGGAGAATGCAGATGTCAATACTGGATTGAATTCAGGTGAATGCAGATATCAGCCTTGCATCAGGGAAAGCTACAAAAAAAGCTCAGAAATGCCTCCTCCTTTTCCAAAAGGCAAACTCTGCATGATATCCTGAGACAGAAAGATGATTTACTTTCTACCACAGAAATCTCAAACACTAAAAATGTATATGCAAAAAAGTGGCACAAAATAATTAATCATCCAACAGTAGAAAATCCGAAATTAGATCCTTACCTTCAAGACATCCCAGTATGCCACATTATTATTTGTGTCTTTGGTTAATATGTGCCTCTTGTCATTAAGAATGTGGCACTGAATAATACTAGCACCCCCTGGCAAACAAGGAAGAATTAAGGTTACTACTGTCATTATTTTTTTTCTAATATCACATTAAATTAAATTGCATGACATGACATATGCTGTTCATTGGTTTCAATTTTTATGTAAACCTTGGATACTGCCAAGGTTTCAACATGATTTTAACTGTAACCAACAGTGGATAGACAATGACCACAGTGTTCCGGTTGAAATCATAGTATCAATTTTTTAAAAAACTGAGCCCATCTTAAAGATCTATCACTTGTGCTAAAGATAACAGATTTTACAAGGTGCTCTGCAGAACACCTGCTTACCTTTTATAACTTGGTCAGGCTGTGTACACAGGGGTGGTATGGGATTGGTACAATCATTATCATAATCTCCTGATGCTCTAAAATTATGGATTCCCTTCAAAGTCTAAAGAAAGAAAAAATAATGACATATTCATAATAATCTATAAACTCTGCTTTTATCTGCAAGTAACAGCTGCTAATTCATGCTGCTATTTAGATGTTAACTCTCCAGTTCCAAGGAATATAATTTATTTCTAAATGTCATAAATACAGAGCAAAGGAAGTAATTCAAAACTTCCAAATTCAAATCCGCCTTTTGAGCAATTTCAATATTAGTATTTTATGATTTATTCTAAAGAAAGCTTACAAATCACAGCACATCCCAGTCAAATTGAAAGCAACAGCTCAATAGTTCCCAAACCAAGACTGCAAATCCCACGACTACTTAACTGTATTCATAGACTGTAAAATGTATCACTTACCCATTTATTCACAGAGGATTTAGTTGTTGCTACCCAAAGTGCTGGAGGAGGATCAGCTGATCTATCTAGTTCCATCTAAATAATGAAACAAAATTTCAGTCATGCTTAACTTAGTTTTCCTTTGATAATTAGTATTGTCTTGTGTAGACCTGCTCCCATAATTGAAAGCATCTCAGAACAGCCCTACTTTCAGCTTACTGCAGAAATAGAAAGTTTAAATGAAAAGTAGCTAAAATAAAACTTTTGAAAATCCAGAGGAATTACTACAAATATTCAACAAATGAACTGTAGACATGTGCAAGAATAGATGCAATGTGTATTAACACAGTAGTTAGAGTTCATTCCAGCATGATGCAATCCTGTCTGATGGACAGTTTCCTAAGTACAGTATTTCCTCAATTACTTTGTGTTCAGGCACTTCATATGGTTAAAATAACAATGTAAGAAGTCCTATACTAAAGAAAAAGCAGAATTTTATACATTTGGCTCTGACATTACATTTCTCAGATTAATAAATCACTGTAGCCAAGATTAGAGGCCACTTCTGACCTTTGTACAGCTGACCAGCTCTTTCATTTTCCATTTTGAACAGAAATCTCACATCCTGACTTTTCCAAAACTAAATTAACATATCCAGGATTTTATCTTAACACATTAAGCTAGAATTCAACTCCCAAGGAAAGACAGGCTGCTCATATCTATTAGTATGGGTTTCAATTGCACACTCCTTATACACCTGCAGGTTCCAAAGTCGTGCCACTAAAGTTAAGACAGCAAAAAAAAAAGTCAAAAACCAGCCTCTTTGAAAGATTCAGACTTGTGCATGCAAATATCATACTTAGGTGTTCAAAAAAATCCCCCACACAACTTTACTCCTGGTTCCCATGAGTATGTAACAGATTCTAAAACAATCCTGTGCACATATGCTGCTGCTAAGAAAAATCCACTTTTGCAAAAAGTCTTGGCAATGCCAGCTCAGTTTCTTAAAACTGTACTAGAGCCTGATAAACCCAACTTCTCATGTGTAAAGCATATTCATTTTCAGTAATATTCAAATTTGCACATTTTCAGTAGCTGCCAGGCATCCATCTTCTTCACACAATTCAACTTCAGATGCAATTTAGGAGACAGAGCCAATCTGCTGAAGATGTGGTACAGTAAACACTTGTTAGCCAATGTGAATTCTTTAAGCAATTTATACCTCAAGCTACTGTTTCATGAGAAAACATGCAATTATCCTTTTATATTGTGAGAGTGACAGAACACTGGCACAAGTTGTGAATTCTCCATTCTTGGAGATACTCAAAACCCATCTTGATGTGGTTCCAGTGCTCTTGGGCAGGGGAGAGGACTGGACCAGATGACCTTCAGACATCACTCCTAACCTCAGACATGCTATGATTCTCTGAATTAAACTCAATTACCTTAAGAACTGGCGCCTTTTCTTCACAGATCAGCACCCGGATATCGGGATTTCGTAAATCTGTACAATAAATCTTCCTGTCTCTTCCTCCTGAATAAACATGAGTGAAGGCTTCATTGACCTGCAGAGCCCAAACACCCTCATCATGGACTCGATACGTGGCTATGCACCTTTGCTGCCCAAGGGACCACAGGCGGATCGTCCCGTCAGAGCTGCCTGAAAGACACTGAGCAACAACCAGCACACTTCAGTCAGATATTTCAGTATTTCAAAATATTTTTCCCCATAAAAAGATTTGATAATTCATATATCTTTCCTCTAAAATGGGGCTAAACAGGTACCAACTCTAGTCATGATTTCCAGTATTTAATGCAAACCCACTGCACATCTAGATGAACATGCAATAAAAACAGCTTTCATCCATCAGCCTCCCCCCTTAACCACTAAATATCTGTAAACTACGACAATAAATAATTACATTGAAATGGACTAATGACATTTCTGCTCTCTGTAAAATGCTTTTATCTCAGGTTAAAGCACATACCTGGGTGCCATCTCTGTTCAACAACAAAGCTTTGACATTGTCCGTATGCCCTTTGAGTTTCATTAGTTTTGCACAAGTTCTTGGATCCCACACCCTTAGAACCTATGGAAACAGACACTAGATAAACGACATTATCACCATTCTTCCCACCAATGTGCTACCTCTGCAGAAATTAAACATTTCCAAATGAATCAACCCTTATTCCAAACATGTGGACATCCATCACTGAAAATATGTTAGAACAAGACAGACATAACCATATCTTATGCAGCTCTAATAATCAGATGTGCTCTTCTCCTGATTTTAATTTAATTTGTTCTGTCTTCTTCTGTCAAAGAAATTAAAGAATGGAAGTGACTGGAAACAGGACAGCTTGATATGGGCAAAAAATGTGCTTCTGAGAATCCTCTCAGATGCTTCACTGGGTTACCCTATTTGCTCTTTCATATTGTCCTGGAAACAAAATTCTCTCAAGGCTAGATTAGGTAAAAAAAACTCAGAGACTTAAGCCTGTTTTACCTTCCTTAACAAAGAGCAAGGGCTGTCTCTTGGGAACACCTGAGCTTCATTAGCTCACTTCATTTCCCACCTCCTGCAGGGATCTTGCAAATTGCTGGCACCTTCTCTCCTACCTGCAGCAACTGCTTCAGTCTTGATAATCATCTGACTCATGTGCCCTCAAAATCAGAGCTCTTGTGGGGCAATGTAATGATCCCTGACAAAGAGTTACAAAAGATGATCTGATTGTCTCCCCTATGTATTAAAGTCCTATGGATACATCACATCTCCAGACTGAGGCAGGATTTGTATCCTACACTTGTACTCCCACTTAAGAGAAGTATCTGCCCTCACTATTGAAAACACAAAAGATGCTACAGACATGACATTGAAAATTAATAAAACTGTCTCTTTTTACTGAAATTGAACTGAAGTGAAATGAACCCCACCAAATTTTGCTTACCTTTTCAGTGGACCCTGATACAATAACTGTTCCCATTTGATTCATTGCAAGGCTGTAGATTGAGTCTTTGTTCCCACTCAGGGAAGAAGCTATTTCAAAATAAAATTCACATGTTCAATTTGAATGCTGTTATTTGAAAAACATACTTATTCACTCAAAACAGGTATTTTAATACTCCTTGACTCATGAAAATAGTGCCACTCTGCCCCATGTATAGAGTTGCTTTAAGAAAGACTATAGTCAGTATAGTGCTGGGAAAACCCCATTCCAATTCTTAATCTACTGCTGCATAAAAACAAAGTAACCCCTCAGATTTATGGTCATTACAATTTTGGTGACCTTTTGGCACCACAGTACTGTGCCAGGGCCATCAAGCTGCTCTTGCTCAACTATGTCATTGGAATATGACATTTTGTGATCTTGTAACACACAGCATTTGGATTTAAGTGCAGAGATTTTTTTTTTTCCAAACCAAGGAACAGTAAAATTCTGCATTTTGTATTAAAGGCTCTTCTCCTAGTACAGCAGAAATGCAGAGAAATTACATTGCAGCACTGAAATCTGTTATTTAAGCAGGGATGCTACCTCTGCACTTGTGAAAACCATATGGCAGCTCCTTAGCACCACACCTACCATCAGAGCTGAGGAATTCTATACCAACCAGCCTAACCCCTTTTTGGAGATTAAAGTACCAGTCCCTCAACTCAGAAAAGCACAGACACAGCAAATTAAAATCATCTATTTGGAGAGCACAATCAGGCATTTCATCAAGCCTCAAATCCATACCATCAGTATGCCAAGAAGGCTGAGAATAGCAACAAACTGCATGGCCAGATGTAACTTCACACAATGATTTATTTATATGATGGAGCTAAGTTTCCAACACAGGATTTGTAACCTAATCTCATAATTTAATATCACATTTTGTCACAGTGGAGAAACCTGTGTCAGGGGGGTTTAGGCTGGAAATCATGAAGAGGTTCTTCCCCCAGAGGGTGGTGGGACACTGAACAGGCTCCCCAGGGCATTGTCATGGTCCCAAGGCTATCAGAGCCCCAGGAGCATTTGGACAGTCTCAGGCATATGGTGAGATTTTTGGGGTTGTCCCATGTAGGGCCAGGAATGGGACTCAATGATCCTTGAAGGTCCTTTACAATTCAGGATATTCTATAACCCTATTATAGAATTATGCAGCTTTACTTCAGAGTCCTCTTAGTCACTGGTTATAGCATCCAAATGCAAACTGTCAAATGAAATCTATTATTTGGAAGTAAAATAAAGTGAGAGTTTTCCACTGTCCCCAGAGAACAGCTGAAAGCAAAACACAAAACTGAAAACTCTTGAAGGTTGGCACACTGTTCAACAATCATAATAACTTAGGGGAGGATAATACACAGAGTTATGAAAAGCTGGATAGCAGGAATAGGAGAGTCTTAAATGTACAGAAGCAGAATTTATGCCAGAACAAAAACAAAGCTTAACTCCACTGTCTTCTGGAAGGGACTACCTCTCAAAAGCTGAATCTCTCCACTTAATTTGAATTATAGCTCTGCTGACTGAGTGACTCTTGAAAAATAGGCTTCCTCTTAATGCTGGTTTGTGTACACTGCTTCCAGGTAAGCAGATAGAAAACTAATGCACAAGCACAAGTTTCACTTGTACTCTGAAAAAATCCATGCTGCTTGAAAGGACTCAGGAAAACAGGTTCTATGAGGACATACATTGAGTTCTTTCCAACAGAAACAGTTACTGGGGAGCACTAAAATGAAAGGAAAAACTCCTCTGCTTCCCCCCCCTTATGAAATATTTGCATTCTACTCCAGAAATGCAAATTTCTCCCTGTAACCTTAGAGGTAATGTCTCCACTTCCATTTGATCTTGGGTTCAAAACAAGCACCAGCTCCTCAGCACTCCCCATCTCCCATTTCTGATTCACTTCAATCATTTAGGTTCTGTATCACTGTTACAGTGTATAATAAATGTTTTTATGTTTCTTTATTATCCCATAACTGAGTTTTCCTGTGACCACACAAATTCTTCCTTCAAAAACTCTTTTGAAGTAGAAGACAGCAAAACTTACAGTTATCAGCAAAGTTTGGCTATAAAGTAATTGTACTTTCAGTGAAAAAAGGAAGAAATAGAAGGATTTTATGTTTCTGGGAAATACAAAGTAAATCTCTCTAGTCATGTGCCATCCCAATAGCATTCTGCAGTGCAACACAGCTCTCTAAAGCCATGTCTCCTCCAAGGCTACTCAGACATGTCAGCACAAGGCTATACTTGAATTAAAAAGTTCTTTAGACAACAAATGCAAAACTGACAGTTCTGTCCAGCAGATGCAGATGGTTTTAGAAGCTACCAAAGGTATAAAATTAAATACACCTTTTGAAATCAGCCCAATACAGCAAATAAAAACCCCCACACCAACTGCCTCTCACTTACAGAATCACATATTCCTGAAATGTCTTAAGAATATGTGTGCCAATTCCAAATTTTAGTTTTGCAGATTTTCCTTGAGTCATTACTAACCTATGACTGAGGAAGCCACTAGGCTTATTTAGAAAATTAACATATGGCACTGTGCAAAATGGTTCTGTTCTTTCCAAATGCTATTGTTTAAATATCCATCAAACTAACTAAAAAATGACAGATCAATCATTGGGAACACAATTTTTCCAACCTACCTAACAAGCAGCAATGTACACTGTAGTCACACTAGACTTTTTCCTCAAAATATCAAATGTAAAAACAGCCAAAACAAACCAGATGCCATGACCCAGACCTATGCTATTCACTTAAATCCAACTGAACCTAAAGACTGGTATGACACTCCCCAGAAGAGCAACTTAACCAGCTCTACCCTGACCATTCTAAAAAAGGCGGTGTTGGAATTGCTGTGTGAAGGAAAGATTTCACAATTTATATAATGCCTTTCTGGGAGAGAGAAGCAGGACAGGTGACTTCCTAAAAGATGAGGGTGACATTGAGAATTAACCCTGATGAGTAGAATCTAGTTTCCCCTTGCCTTTCAATCTCAAGTGAGTTAGATCACACCAGTCTGTTATCCTTATATGTAATCAGTGCTTTGTGTTACTCTGTGTGGTTTTTAGTCTAGCTTATCTAGTAACTATTCTTCTGACAGATTTGACAAATGTAAAGTCCTGCTTTAGGAGCTGTACTTTCTGGTTTTTTTTCAGCATCTGTACAACCAAAAAAACCAGCCCCAAATTATAAAACACAGAAAATGTTGGAACAAATAAGCTAACAGAAAACTTCTATAAAAGGCTGGTTGAGAGGTCAAAATCTTCCCAAGTTAAAGCTTTATCAACTTTCAGAGAAACCAGCATGTCACAGTTCAGGAGAAACAGTTCAAAGAGACTTGTCCTCTATTCTAAATGCCATGACTGTTGGCTGCTCTAGATTTCTAGCTATTACATAACACAACAAATGGACTGAATGCATACAAACCCTCCTTCAAATTTCTTGCCCATTTTTTATGTACAGACAGAAAAAGGCATCCATAGTTTTAAACTGACTTCACAGATTATGCTACTCAATAAAATGCATTGCATTTGCCTCCCCTCCCCAGGTACCTACTTGTGACAGTATTATTTGAGGCAGTCAGTGCTGTGAGAGTATTTACATCCCAGAGGAATATCTGTCTGTCCAGCCCAGCAGATGCTACCAGCTCCTTATCTTTTGCATATGCTAAGGCTTTCACATAGTCCTACAATAAAATAAATGTAGCAATATGAATCAATGTTATCCTTTTGAAGTCTGCATCTTAATAATTGTAAGAATGGCATTGACCACACACAGTATTTACAGATAATGTTTTTCACCTTATGCGTCCTTAGTGTTGACATGCAAAATCCCTTATGTGCATTCCACACTTTAACAGTAGTATCTGAAGAAGCAGATATCACTAAATTGGAAAGAATAAAGACTAAATTTTAATGGCTTATATATTACTTTAGAGCATATTCATACTACTTTAATTTGTTTTTCAAAAGAGATTAAAATAATAATGTATATAATATTCCAATTTTCATTAAAACAGCTGCTTACACTATTTACCAAAGTTACAATACACATCACAAATTAATTTTACATGCTAAGATGGATAAAAAGCAGATAATTTACTTGTATATAGTTTCTGAATACTGCTGTTCTGAAACTTTAAAGTACTTACATGTTTTGCCATTGCAGCAGAGCACAATGTCATTTACCCAATCTGTGTGATGTTCCATAGATGCTATATAAGGGTCTTGCTGCAAATTAAGAAAAAATAAGCTCATCACCAATGGAGAAGATTGCAACTATCACATCCTGTATATTCTTCATCCTGCATATGGATCCAAAGTTTCCTAGTGCAGAGTTGTTTGAAATCCCAGAACCCTTTTTGTGAGAACTCCAGAGTTATGCAAGATATCACAGTATGAACAGTATCAAAAGGAATCTGTGATCACAATAACTGGCAGCTGTTAAAAAACAGCATCAGGTACAGCCCTGGAGGAGCTTACCAGCAGGATAACTTGGGAAAAAGTAAATTTAGACCCAGGAAGGCTCTCCTGACTGACCTTGTGCTGATTGACACTCCATATCCTTATGATGGAGTCCCGCCCTGCTGTGAAGAGTCTGTTTAACGCTGGGTCCAGCTGAAGTGCATTTACCCCGTTCCGGTTGTACTTCTCCACTTCATCTCTAATCACATAGGAAACCTAAAACACATTTGCACAAATCCAATCATGGTATTAAGATATTGACATGGCCATAAAAGCTGAACATCTAATTCCATCTTTGTAAGGTTCTTGAGTAGAAAATATGAAGAGTTTTACAAGCATTGTCTGTTAGTTTGAGAGTTACCAGCACCACCAAAGTCATTTGCCCCCAAAAATGGAAAACAGTGATAGAGAAGATTCAGCAGTGATAGAACTGGAGCCCAGAAGATTCTTTTAATCACTACAACTTAAGCTGAGTTAGACCCAGAGAATCCTCAGTTCAATTCCCTGCTGTGTGTGCATATTCTGGGTGATCTCAGGCAACACACTGAGTCTGGGTATCACTTCCCAAGTGGGTTCCAGAGTTCCCACAGCTGCAATGCCAGTATTTCCTCACAAAGCCTCACAAAGGAGAGGATATGTTCACCATGGCTTACAAAGCACTGAAAGACTGCAGATACAAATTCAATAGGTGTCACTACTGCTTTTAAACCAATTTTTTAAGAACTACCTACCTGCCAATATAATAAGAAACTCAAAACTGCTCTTTCAGATAAATTATCCCATTAGTTTCTTTCCTTCCATGTTTGACAGTACTGTGTGTAAAGGTTATTTCACAGATTTGTTCAGAAAAACTAAAAGGAAATTTCAGGAGACCCTGAAAGGCCACAGCAGTCTCCATTATTGGTGTTCAGTAAATACAATTACAAGACACTGCAGTTTCTTCAGAGCTCCTGTACTCACTTTCCTGATCCCTGCGTTTACACACTGCTCTTGAGGAAAGCCCTCACACTGAGGGAGAAGGAGGGGAAGATGCCAGTTATGCATCTTCCCAGATTCTATAAAATATAATCAGAACAAGGTAAAATTTCATGCTTGGTGTAATCAAACCTGCTCAAAACAGGAAACCTCTGGATACACAAGCACCAGTGTTTTGAAAATGCTTATAAGGAATAGTCTTGGGCTAGAGATCTGAAAGCAATTTTTCACTCCAGTAACTGTGTTACAGTATAAAGAAAATGTTTTCCAGATCAGATCTCAGTGACACAAAATAAATCTAACAAATTAAGATGTTCAGCGGTCCTTATCACAGAAGAAGTATTTTACAGCAGCTCAGATTCTGCACCATGAGAACTGACAGGTCCATTGGTGAATGTGGGAAACACCTCTCCCATCCTCAGGCAGCACAGCCAGAGCACTGATGCCTCCAGAAAACACATGTCCAGTGCTATTCTCTGTTTGAGAAACAGCTGCAGCAGCTCTGCAAACCAACACTGAAGGATCAAAATTAAGAGCCTCCTGAATCCTTGTCTCAATACTCTCCATTACCATTGCACAAGTCCTTCACTACACTTATTAATGTGATGTACATAATACATAAATGTATATGTAAAATACATGTACATAAGTGTATTATTATATCCCCAATGCTCTTAAAGACCTTCTGTCAGCCACTCTCAGCCCTTTTAGTATCACAGCTCTTCCTCCCAGTTTTAGATTATGTCCTCATTTCCAATACTTTCAGCTTCTCTCAGCCATTCCAGACTCATCCATAACATTCTTGCTATCTGTGCTCAAGTTTCCACCTACACACAGCTCCAGAGATGCTGCTGAAAGGAGACACCATCAGCCACACAGAAGTGTTATGTTAAAGCACTTCAAGCACTTGAGGTATTATTTCTTTGTGAGATGCAGGGAGCCAGATCTATGTGCCACTTCTTACCTGGGCTTAATCATATCATGGCTGTATTGCTGAAAGACCCACACAGATTATGTGTACAAAAGTCAAGGTTTAGCATGATTCAAACACAAGGCAAAGGGATGCCCATCAAATTCACATTGTTGTCAAACTCTTTGAATAAAACCAATGAAAACACACAGTTAAAAACTAAATGTGAGCAGCTAAGACACAAACCTAGAAGACGGTAGATCAAATTTACTGTTATTCTTTTGAGAGAACAATATTTTCCTGGCACAGTATCAGGCTCAAGATCAGCAGGGTCCTCCACCTCTTGTTTTCCCAAATGCTACCAGGATATTCTTTGAGAAATCCTTAATTTTTGGATTTGTCCCTCCTCTGTCAGTCACGTCCCATTTGTTATATTTTCAGGTATAATTTAAGAGCTCTTCATTCCACTCATAAGTTAGATTGTCAAACTATGTTAGTCACCTAAGCACAATAACGCAGATGCTTTTTGCACATAGTGATGTTACTTCTTTTTAGTTTAAAGGAAGTCAAGAAAAACACTGCCATAAATATTTAAAAATGCAAAAAAAAATCCCCAAATGTTGACGTACTTTAGTAAATAAGGTACTTCTCATATATAATTAAAACTTTCAGAGGACTTTGGCAATTGAGTCATATTTCTACATTAATCTTGATGAAATTAAAGTCAGCTCAACCAAATGCTGTTTTCCCTCACACAAAGACATGATCAGAGGAGACTGACAACCATTTCTCGTTATCACAAGTACTGAAATAGTCAAAGATATTTTGCCCTCTATTGCTTTTAATGACTTCCACATATTAATTTAGTCAAACATCTCTTGGCAAGCATTGTTTGTATTTTAAAAGAACTGGGATAAAGAGAGGGGTTATATTGTTTCAGTGTTACTGTTCCCTGGTAGATCTGAACTGGATCTCAGCAGAAGCTGAGCAGGAAACCCAACATCATCCTTCTTTCTCCTGTGACAAACTTAAGAAATTAACTCTGTGTAAGTGTAACAACTGAATTAAACAAGATTAAAATCTTATGTTTCCTTTTTTTTTTTTTTTTGGTGTAAATACAAGAGATCTTTGATGTACAAAAATATTGCAAAACAACAAAAAGACCTTGATACAAAATTCCCCATCAGTGACTGCTACTGTGCACAGAATCCAACCAGTTACTTTTGTCTCTTCTCAGAATTTTACAAGGTGTTATTTATTGCCCACAGAAGGAATAGTATACTTGTCCTGATAAACTGTCTTAAAAATTAAAGGAGTAACAGCAAGAAGAAAAAGAAATCCCTATTTTATTAGGTAATGATAAGTTCCTCCATGTCATGGGAACAAACTGTGTCACAAACTGTGACAGGTATTTTTCAATCATATTTCTAATCCAAATTAAATATGGACTCCTTAATTATATTTTTTAAAAATTTCTGATACTAAAAAGACAAAGAAAATTATTCCGTAGTCAGCAATTTGATGGGACACCACACCAACACTTCACACAAACACTGCAATTTGAGCAGCTGGCAAAGGACAAGGCAAACAATTTGTCCTGAAAACAGTATGAGCTGAAAAGGACTACAGCAAAAAAATGCACTCTCCAACTCATTTTGGAAACCTAATGATAGCCTAGTAACTGTCAGCTGTTTACACTGAAAATACTTAATAAATTTATTTGCTCATCCAAAATATTGGCTGGTCCACTCCTGCTAAACTTGGGTAAGAGGTGGTGCACACTCAGCCAAGTCCACAAAACCAAAACATTCACTAGTAAGAACAGAGAAAGACTGCTGATAACCCACATGTGGCTCTCCATTATGTTCTTATTTGGAGAGAAAAAGGTGAGAAAGTGCTTTTTAGTTTGGTTAGGGTTTTGAGTGACACTTAGCATAGACTTAAATATTAGAAGATTTAATAAGTACACAAAACAAATACAAAACATAGTCTATTTTCAAGCCTGTGTGTACACAAACACATCTCAACAATATAAATGCAGTAAAGTTCTGGTTGAGGAGAAACTGCAGTGATAAAATTCACCTCTGCTCCTGAAGCACACAGACCTTATCACTGAAGATAAAGCACTGTGTTCTGCCTGGAAAGGGGTGTGGGAACTCCCAGGAAGGGAGGGCTCCAAGACCTCAGTGGCATTTGCTGCATGCAGGACAGGCTGGAGCACATCCCTGCTGAGCCCTTTCCAGCACAGCACAGAGCCAGGGGCAAAGCACAGACACAAAAATTGGGATATAGACCACCTTTACTGACACTGCTGGATGGGAGGAGCAGGGCCTGGGGGATGTGAAATATTTTAGTAACAACCATCAACACTGCTGCACCTTTTATAAGCTCTCAGAATGAGGAAGAACCTTCCACAGCAGCAGTGCATAAACATCCACTCATTACAAAGGGTTTATGGGATTCAGTAGCCTAAATGGATCAGGACTAATCATTTTAATGACTACCTAAGAGCTCCAGAGATAAAGCTACTGCCAACAGATACATTTTGGCACACAAAGCCAAATGAATTTCTTGCAGGCCCTATAAGTGTTTCCTGCATGGATAAGTGTATCAGCTGATGTGGGATCATGTTACCCTTGTTACATTACATGCATTATAACAGACTTTTTCTTCACAGTTGGGTAAAATCTGCTTTTAAAACATCCCACCAAACCATGTGGAGGAAACAGTAACCAGCTGAGCTCTGAGGATACTCATTCCTTGTTTCTAAGTGAGCAATTAAAAAACAAAATGTATTTCTCAAAATCACAGGAGGGTTCCATGAGATCTGAATTGCATCAAGAATGAGATAAGAAGCAGTGAAGTACCAAGGGGGGAAAAATAACAACATTGTTTTACTATCTCAGTGCAGCATATGTATCCCTAAAAACGTGGCTTTAAATTAAGGAGACTATTTGAATTTTTACCTAGGCTCCAGAATAAAAGTAATGGAAGGCTTTAAGAAGCTCATTTTATCCTTTTACAATGGAATCAACATACTGGCAATCTATTTGCTTCAGCATTATATATGAAATAAATATATTTGTAATTATAACTTTTACATTTATTATATATGAAACATAAAAATAACATAAATATCACATCTAGTAAGCTGCAGTATTAGTGCACAAATATGACAAAGTCAGTTTAAAAAGATCACAATTGTTTGGGTTGGAAGGGACCTTAAAGACCATCTCATTCCAACCACTGCCACAGGCAGGGACATCTTCCACTAGACCAAATTGCTCAAACCCCCATCCAGCCTGGCCCCAAACAATTCCAGGGATGGAGAATGAGATTTTTCTTATTCTGTACAAGACTTAAAGCTAAAAAGTGCTTAAAATTAATGCAATCATATTATAAGGATGCTGATCCTTGTACACCAAAATTCTCATGTGTTGTTTTGAGTTTGGGGGTAAATTTACTCTGGCCAGGGAGCAAGTTTGGGAGAGCAGTTACAGTGCAACTCCTCCAGGGCAGCTCCTTCAAGGCACCTGCTGGGAAAGCTTCACCTTGACTTGACTGCCAGGACAACATCTGAAAGCTGCAGCACACGGCCAACAGCAGTGTCTGACACACCCCTGCATCCTCCCTCCCTTCCCAAATCAGTGTCTGACACACCCCTGCATCCTCCCTCCCTTCCCAAATCAGCGTCTGTCACACCCCTGCATCCTCCCTCCCTTCCCAAATCAGCGTCTGTCACACCCCTGCATCCTCCCTCCCTTCCCAAATCAGTGTCTGACACACCCCTGCATCCTCCCTCCCTTCCCAAATCACTCAACCTCACCCCTGCAGCCTTCAAAGAGGCAGGGCTAAGCTTCATGAACACCTGCCATCAGACACTTCAAATGCCTGACTCCCACTTAAAGAGTTTAACTAGTTTCCTTTTTCTATGCATGGAATTCATTTTGAGGCCTAAAACTCTGATTAAACCATTAGAAACTAAAATTATATGCAAAAGCACCCTAAACTGACTATTTTGGATGGCTTTGCTTACCAGTAAAACAGGTGCATCCAAGCTAATAATAGTTCTGATTTCCATAAACTTCAACCAGCTCTCCCGCCATGTAAGGAATCAAGTTCCTCCTCGCTTAAGAAATGTCTTTTGTAAAAGCTTCTTCTTCCAGCCTCATAGGTTTGGAATAAATTTCTCCAACTCTGTCTCTCTCTCAAAAACTCTATGTAGAAGCACCCTAAATGCTTCAGCATTGGGAATTAAAATAAATCATGAGTAGTTTTATTTTTCCATTAGCAGCTGATGAATAAAACAATCACTTGAAACTCCTTTACTTGAACAAAGTCCTGTTGCAAACCAAGCAGGTGAAATAGTAAGAGTCAAGAAAAAAACCCTAGCTGCTAGTCAAGCTTTATAAAAGTTTGTCATGGAATGGTTTGGGTTGGAAGATGCTCTCATTCCACCCCCTGCAATGGGCAGGGACACCTTCCACTATGCCAGGTTGCTCCCAGCCCTGTCCAAGCTGGTCTTGAACACTTCCAGGGCTGGGAAGCTTCTCTGGGAAGCACAGCCAATCTGGATGTAAACTCACAGTGCACTGCTGAGACACTGTGGGGTCATTACCAGGGTCATGTACATCACACGCCATTAGTACATGAGGTGAAAAAATACCACACAGCACAATGAGAACAGACAAAACATCAGAAACCAGCACAAAACCATCTGTAAAAACAAGCTTTTGAGCTAAGCAATGCTTGGAGAACAAAAGTAGTAGTAAAAAATGAGCTCTTTGATGCATGCTGCTGTCAGGCAAATACCACTCCATAAATAGGAGTGCATCAAACAAATATCAAGGTATAATCAAAGCCCCCTCCTTAAGGGTATAACCTGCAAAAACTTGTTCATAGCAGAGATATTCTTTATATTTTAAAGCATGTCCCATTTTTATTTCTGGGAAGGCAAGGGGATTCTTTATATAGAACTGAAAGAGTGCTTCCCTTAACCACAGAAAACACTAAATGCTCTGTAAGATGCCCATTTCCTCTGTGTGATAAATGATAAGTCCAAATGATAAACCAAACCCACCTCTGTTTTGAAAAAAAGCTCCTAATGCTATTTCAAGCCTAATCAATATTTCATTTGATCACACTGTATAGCTACAGCTGAAACTGGCACTTGCCACTAGGCAGCTTTGCACATTGATAAAGCATTAAATCTTTTCCATAATGAAAGCTGTAAAAACGTCTAAAGGGCAGGCAGTATCAAAAACAAGAAGAAAAACACTGAGAACCATAAAATAAAACTATTTTAATGACTTTTACTGTAAAAGAGTCTTGACTTTTTATACACACTTTGGTAACTCCAGTCTCCACCAAGGCTACAACAATCCACATGTGAGCCCAAACAACCACAGGGTTTAATTCTTCCTCAAGTGTGCTGAGAAAGTCTACACCCATCTGACTGCCTGTGCCACGGGTTTCCTTCAACAAATGCTGCCTGGAGCTGGCAAGGAATACTTCTGAAATTTGAGAAGAAAAAACCCTGCTCCTCGCTCACGTGTGTGAAGGGACAGAGTGTTTTACAGAAACTAAGCAGAAATATGATGCAAAACAGATCACAGGATCATGGAATGGTTTGGGTTGGAAGGGACCTTGAAGATCACCTAGTTCCAAGCTCTGGGCAGGGACAGCTTCCTCTAGACCAGGCTGCTCAGAGCCCTGTCCAACCCGGCCTTGAAAAATTCCAGGGATGAGGCATCCACAGCTCCACTAGGAAAACTATTGCAGTGTCTCACCATGCTCGCAGTAGAGAATTTCTTCCTAATACCTAACCTAAATCTACTCCAGCACCGGACGCAGCCGAGACAGCCGCGGCAGGAATCTGCAGCTCTGTCGCTGCTGGGAATTCACGTTACACCAAAGCAGGTCGGGGGGCACCGTTAGCTCGGTCTCGGCTCACCTCCCCCCGCGCTCCGCCGCTTTTGACCTGAGCTGCTTCAGCTCTGCCTCCTGCGGGCTGCGGAACCCGACCCCGTTCGGCAGCGAGCAGCAGCTCATCCCCCGCGGCGCCTCAGGCGGCCGCTCGCCCCCGCCACGGCGGCCAGAGGAGGCGGGGGAGAGACCCCGGGGGCGTGCGGCGCTGCCTCCCCTCACCGCAGCGCTGCAGCGGGAGAGTGGGGCGACTGCGCTGCCATAGAAACCCCCAAGGCCTAACACCCTGCAGCCGCTGGCGTGGCCGGCGAGGCTCCGGGCTCTCCTTGAGCCGTGCCGGCCCCGCCGCGCCCTCACCTGCACTTTCCGCCGCCCCGCCGTGTTCTGCCGGTGATGCGCCGCCATCTTGCATGTTGACACTGTGGCGTCATGTCCGACCGGAAGTGCCGGCCCGTCGCCGGCCCGCGCGAGGCTTTTATACGCGAGCTGCCAGGTGGGCGTGGCCAAACGAGGCGTGACCAATAGGGGCGTGGCCACGCTCCTCCCTCACGCGGTGCCCGCCATGTTGCCGCCTCATGAGGTGCCGCCTCAGCCCGGCCCCAGGGCGGGTCGGGTCTCGTCTCTTCGCTGTCCTGCTGCTTTTGCTTCGGTCCTGTTCGCCTTCTGGTGCTCCAGCGGTGTCTTCATCCTGCTTTGCTTCGTCTCGAGTGGTGGTGAAAGGCCTGTGTTGAAATAAGAAAGGGCCCACTTGAATAAACAAAATCAGTGGTTTCAGCTGCCGGTAATAGTCCGACGGTCTTTTATCAGTAGTTTTGTACTTCAATAATAATAGCCAGCGATTCCTCTGTGTGGGATATTCTTGTCGATTAAGAAGTAGAGATGTTGGGTAAAGCACGGTGCTGATAACTCACCATGGGTTTGATCCCCATATGGGCATTCTCTTAAAAAGTTGGACTCAGTCATCTTTGTGAGCCTCTTCCAACTCAGAATATTTTGTATCTGCTTCTGTATCTTCTGGGTGAGGAGCTGTATGAAACTGTGTGTGAGACTCTATTCTCAGCACACCATTTCTTGGTTACTTCTTTGTGGTGCATCAGTAAAGGTGCTAATCAATGAAAAAAGAATACTGTGAGAGAGAAAATGTAAGGGGTTAGGGATGAAATGAAGTATTCAGGTATTCCTATTCTTCAATCCTGGCTGCAAGGCTAAGTAGAAGATAAGGATATTTATTACTTCTGATTTAAACTTTGCTTGTTTTGATACAGATCACTTTTTCTAGCAGTGAAGAACTGTATGTCCTCATTGCAGTTGGAGGTGGAGCGTGTGGTTTGTGAAATGACACCTGCCTTGGCCAAAGTCTTCCTTCACTGCAGTGTTTCACAGAATCACAGAATGGTTTGGGTTGGAAAAGACCTTGAAGCTCATCCAGAGCCATCCTCTGCCATCCCAGCTTTCTCCACTATCCCAGGGAGCTCCAAGCCTTGTCCAACCTGACCTTGGACAATTCCAGGGATTCAGGGGCAGCCACTGCTTCTCTGGGCACCCTGTGCCAGGGCCTCCCCATCCTCACAGTGAAGAATTTATTCCTAATAACTGAACTAGAACCCAGTATTTACTGGTTAGATAAGCAAATTTAAGTCAAAGTTAATGCTGCAGTAGTAATTTCTCTCTAATCCAGCAGCAAGAGTTGCAGTTACAGACACGCCACTTCCAGAGAAGTATTTTTGTGGCTTTTACAGCAGATTTTGGACATGATGGAGTCTAAAACTGTGGGTTGTTTTACTCAAATGCCTTGCTTATGCAGACGTAGAATGTGATATCTCAGGAGATTTGAGTCACACAAAACATTAAAATCGTATTTTAGATCACCAAGTTTCACATCCCATAAAGCACAGCCCAAATACAGTATTTTCAAACAGTTGCATCTGAGTCATGCCCATAAATTATATATAGCCTACAACGCTTTTGGTTTCAAGCTACGTAGAATCTACCATGTCCTTTGGGTATTTTTTTCTGTGATTATCTGATCTTAAAATGCATGTATTTATATTTTGAATTTGTGTCGCTCTTATCCCGAGCAGAGAACCTATTACAGCTTTTCCTGGAGGATTAGGGAGGCCTTTTTTATGCAAAATATTTTCTACTTGTAGTTGTATAATTATATCTTTTAAAAATGGCTTTGGGAGTGATGTCCTAAAACAAATTAGTTCATTTATCCCAAAACAGCATCAATTCCACTGATGTAATTCTTGGAGATATCTGTTTAGTCCCTAGTTGCAACAGATGGTGATTCCAATACCTTCATCTGCAACATATTCTGCTGCTTCACTGTTCTCACTTCCAAAAATGGGTTTTCTTGTGTTTCATCTGAATTTCAGCCTCAGCCTGTTACTGCTTGGTTCACTCCTCGTGGACATGAAGATGAGTTTGTTCCACATTTCTTCTTGACTATTTGTCATGCTGTCATGTTTCCTTCCATCTTCTCTCCACTGGACAAAATCATACTTCTCAGGCTGCAAATCATTCTTACAGTGTATTTCTAAAATCTTTTAACATTTTAATTCTGTGACTCTCAAGCTTTATGAGAGAGAATGCAGCAGCACACCGAGGGAGCTGGGAAATTCCACAGTGTTCTAGAAGTCACTGTTATTAAGGAAATATAATCTCTAAACTCTTACTTACATTACTTGCTCTTCATTACAATGTTTATTCACTCAATGCTTACATTCTGGGCATTTCCATTCTTCCTTCTCTCTCTGTCTCAACATCCTGGCTTCACTCCTGAGACCTGTTTGGTTCTCCACCACTTCCTTTTTGGCTCAGCAGCAGTTTGCTCACTGCAGTGTTCTCAGAAATTCACAATCTAGCCTAAGAAGATCAGATTTTCATGGAAATTGAAAAATAATCCCTAGGCTCATATAAACATCATATTCTTTCTCTTGAAAAGCCTAAAGCAAACAGCTAATGTTACAGACAAGCTCATCTTACCACTTTCCTACTAGGAAATGACACAAACTTGATGAAAGGCTGGAAGGTTTCCTGCATAACAAAGAAATCATTGCCTACCATATTTTTTATGTAATATTGCCTTTAGTTCAGGTTTGGTAAACATACACACAGAAACCAGAAAATTATCACTATTATGATACTCATATTTTTAGCTGCCCTCAGTAAATGTGATCTATGTTGGACCAGGCAATCTCCAGAGATCTCTTCTGACCACAATGGTTCTGTGATACAAAGGCATCGCTGTGCATTTTTTTCACCTTAAATTTAATGGCCTGACAAGTTGAACAAACACTGCATTATATACACTAATAGCAGCCACAAATGCACAAAAAAAAAAAAAAAATAAAAAAAAATAAAAAGAGGAAACTCCATTTTTAAATTGTGTAGAAATGTAAAAAGCAAACTTCTATGTCTACAAACAAAGTCAATTTCAAATCAAATGTACAAAAGATGCTGACTGCTCCTAAAGACACAGTAGTATTCTCTCTTAAATGAATAATCTGCTGGTGATTATGGATAATGAAGTGATGGCTGGGGTTTATGAATGAAATTAGTACTTCATTTTATCAAATAATAACACAAAACTAACATCAGAATTTCACTATCTCTGAGACAAGACAAGAAATCACTTAAGTGTATGCATGAAAATGACTGTGTTATGAGAAGAAGTAATCTGCTTCTTAATGGACTAATGTATAGTGAAATGTAGTCAGGCACTTTGCTCAGTATTTACTTACAGGGAAAACTTCACTTTGCCTCATTCTTTTCCAACCCAGAATCCAATAAACTTCTATACTGTGTGCATGACAGCATCTGAAACACCTCAGCAATTACCATTAGCCTGAAGCCAGCATGCAACTAAACTGAAAAAAACAAGCCTTCATTTTATGTTTGAAACAAAATAAACAATAAACACATTTCAAATTTGTCTTAGGAGATACCTTAAATCATAATCTTCCCACTGCTGTAACAAAAATGCTTCCCAGTGTGAGTAACAATCAGGTTCACAACAGGTGAATGTACATAAGTCTATGGAACCTGATGAGATACATCCTAAAGCCTGGGATGAGGGATTTGTCTGATGTAGCTGCCAAACCTCTCTCTAAGTGTTTGAAGAGTCCTGGCAGTCAGGTGAAGTCCCAGGTAACTGGGAAAAGGGAAACATTTTTGCCCATCTTTAAGGAGGGTAGAAAGGAGGCTGCTGGAACTCCCACCCTGTCAGCCTTCCCTCTGTGCCTGAGGAGATCACAGAACATCCTCCTGGAAGCTGCAATGGGGCACACAGAGGACAGGGAGGTGACTCAGGACAGCCAGCACAACTTCACCAAAGGCAAGTCCTGCCTGACCACCCCAGTGGCTTTCTGTGATGGAGTGACCACATTAGAGGACAAGGGAAGGGCTCTGGATGTCATTTCTGTAAAGCCCTTGGCATGGTCTCCACAACATAACTCTCTGTTATGCCTCAGGTTTTAGCTTTTATATTTTTCAGTTTCTGTACTGCTTTAGTCTGTACGCTGCTTTAGTCTGAGCTTCATATTATGGGATGGTGAGCTCTCTTCACAGAGTAGGGAGACAGACAATTCTTTCTCTAGCTGGGGACCGAAGACAAATGATCCAAATCTCAGGCCTAAGAGCATAAACAACCAAAGAGAGAAAAACAAGAAGGACGGGACTTCATGGGCTGGAGCTGTAATTGGACAATTAATTCCAATATGCAAATGGACCAAAACTTATAAAAGTGTGGGACCTCGTGACCAGTCATCCATTTTGTGACTATTTTGGTTCATCTTGGGTGTAGCCCTGGCTGGGCTCTTGTGCTGCCTGAGGTGGATCCATTGAGGCCTCTTAATAAATCCCTACTTTATTCTTTATCTCTGTCTAGCCTCTGTTCTAGGTCAGCCTTCACAAGGCATCATCTGAACTGGAGAGAGATGGATTCAGTGGGTGGAGTGTTTGGTGAATAAGGAATTGTGGTTTCACCCCAGCCAACAGCCAAAGCCCCTCAGAGCCACTCATTCACTCCCCCACCAGTGGGATCAGGGAGAGAATCAGAAGGGTAAAAGCTGGAAAACTCTGGGTTGAGTTAAAGACAGTCTAACAGGGAAAGCAAAAGCCATGAACACAAGCAAGGAAAACCAAAGTGTTAATTTCCTGCTTCCCATGGTTGGGCAGGTGTTCAGCCATCTCCAAGAGAGAGGTGCCCCATCATGTGGAACAGTGACTGGGAAGACAAGTGCCAACACTCCGAATGTTCCCCCCTTCCTTCTTCTTTCCTCCACTTTTTCCTGAGCATGATGTCACATGGTCTGGAGTATCCCTTTGGTCACTTTGGGTCACCTGTCCTGGATGTGTCTCCTCCCAACCTCCCATGCACCCCCAGCCTCTTTTGCCAGTGTGGCAATAGGAAAAGCAGGCTCTGTGTAAGCCTTGCACAGCAATAACAAAAACATCTCCATTTTAGTTTTTTTATGAGTTGCATTCTTGACATGTTGAAGTTTAGACTTTAATCATACAGGGAGGTACAGTAAGAAATAGGTGTGAAAACAAATATCTCAACCTTTGCTGGGCTATTGGCATTTCTCATTTCATGGTTGTATTTGGAGGCCCATGCAATAGAATGGGAGACTTCATAAACTGTGTTAACGAGACTGCATCAGAAATGCTGGAAATCTTTCAGAGACTGTAACAGCAGTATTTTGCTCTTAGCATCTGACTCTGGAGAAATGTAAAATGTTTCAAAAATGCTAATACTGTTTTTCAGCACACTAAGAAGAAACAGATGGAATAACTTGAACTTCAGGCACTGAGATCATTTTCAGGCTTCTTCAGTGTACATTAGGTCATTAGGCAGAAAGCTATTTTGTGTAACAATGCCTTTAATGTGTACTTACCATAAAAGCTATTTCCTGTTGTTCTGTAAAGTCAATTAGCCATTTACCAAATACCAAATTTCATGTCTGTCAATTTCTTATTTCATTGTGCAGCATGAAAAAAGGGAAGTGGCAATCATGCAAATTACTGTCTTGATAAATACAGCATGTCCTTTACAGTCTTAGATTCTTTTCTAAGAAAGATTGAGTTGCACATTTTGTTTATCTCACAGATAATTTGCAAAAACCCTTCCTTTTTTCTGGACTTTTGCCTTTGGAGATTTTGTATGTTACTTTCTCTGTGTATTGTTTTGGTTTTACTATATATGTAATATTTAGTTATTCTGTGTTCAAGTGTAACAAAGCAGATGAATTTCTGTATTTTCCCACCCCCTTTTTTTTTTTTCCCTGATGTCCCCTATTACTTTTGTTCTTATTCCAGGGTTATGATATTTTATAAGACATTCCAGGAATCTCCTCTACGTCTTGCAATTAGTCACCCTCAAAATTAAGGGGAATCCTGAAGCTTCTGGCCAGCAGCTGAATTAGTTCAGCCCACAAAGGATGCATTTGAGTTTACATTGTAATAAATGTGTCTGCATTACTTAGAGATCACTCTTAATGTGATATTCCAGAGGTTATAGTGCTTCCCAAATTGTGGGCACTGCATTCCCTGTGTGCCAGTTTCAATTACAGACAGGAAGGAGGATGGCAAATTCTCTGAAGCTACAATCGGAGTAAACAGAAATCTCTGCAAATAATTTTCATTGCAAGTGTCTCCAGTGCAAATCCTTGAATTACCAAGGAGTATAAAAGTTTATTGCTGAGCAGTGAAGGACCTTTTAAACATAAATTTGTAAGAAATATAATTTATGAGCTGTTAGCATCAGAGTTAGCAACTGTTACACTTGATGCCTAAAGAGGCTACCTAAAACAGAGGCTAGACAGAGTTAAAGGAATAAAGTAGAGATTTATTAAAAGGCCTTCAAAGGATACACCTTGGGCAGTACAAGAGCCCAGCCATGGCTCCACCCAAGGTGGACTACAAGTCATGAGTTTTCTCACTTTTATAAGTTTTGGTCCATTTCCATATTGGGGTTAATTGCCCAATTACAGCTTCAGGTTTTGCAGTCCCATCCTCCCAGATTGCTCTCCTCAATTCACTGTTGTTTGTACTTTTTGGGCCTGGAGCTGCATCGGTGTCCTTGGTTCTCAGGCTGGAAAAGGATTGTTTTGTGTGACTGAACTGTGAGGAGAACTTGCTACACTTTATATGAAGTTCAGAGTTACATATCAATGCAGTACAGAAAATATGAAAGCTAAAACTTAAGGTATTACACTGCTCAAGATCTCTGTTATAACGAATTATTGCCCTATGAAAATCAGCTGTGAATTCCTTGGGTACATAAAGCAAGGTGGGGATGCAAAAACAAAGGTCTACTGACATGATCAGACACTAATTATTTTGAGTATTTGAGAAGGCCACAGGTGCTCACAAGCTGTTTTGGTAGGAAATGATCCATCCTGTTAAATACTGGTGCCATTTTATTGGTCTGCATTTGATAAGTTTTAACTTCAACTTGAAGAGCCATCCAGTATTAAAACTCTCATTCATCTGCAAAGCTTTATGATTTTCTGTTGAGAAATTCTGTCATGCAATCACTTGTTCAGGTTTACAACATTTAAACAGTTCCTCCTCATTTGTGGAACTTTCTGATTTTTACTTCTAAAGTTACTTGGAAAACGTTTTTCTTTGCATATTGTAAGGAGACAAAAATAACATCTGATTTTTGTTAATAAAAGCTTTTCTGTATGATTATGATTTGTGTTTATTTTCATTATATCCAAAAAAGACAACCTCTATTCCTGTGGTGCATCTATCTTTAACAAAACTCAAAATCTGCCCGTGCTCCCTTTGACATGATTTCCATTCCCTGCTCTCCAGAGTCGGAGATTTTGCTTTCAGCAGACTATTTTGGTGTCTGTGTTCACACCTCTTTGCTGTTACATGCACAGCTGAATTTTCTGTGTTTTGTGGGGTGTTCTGTGTGAAGAGTGATTTGCATTTGCTGATTCTAATGGAGATCATTGGCATCATTGTGTTTGTCTCAGACTCACTTGTGGTTGGTGCTGGCTAATGGACAGTGAACCATAACCATAAACTCTGTAATTAACAGTCGTGATTAGCCTCTGTTAGAATCTTGACCTAAATTAAAACACTCAAAATGATACTTTAAATCAAATTCAATAGCATTCTTTGTCAGTGGATGACATTATCTAGTTATGGATTGTAAGATTTTGTTTTGCAGGAGCCATTTCTTGAAAATATGAAATATCTTTCTCAGGCTCAAGTAATTTTCCTTCCAACTGTTATGGTCAAAGTTGCTGGACATTCTTAGCTTCTAAGTAAATTTTTAGTAAATGTATTTATTTTGTCTCTTAAAACACTTCTTTACTCAAACTTTCTGTGCTTGTATGAATCATACAGAGAGACTGCTGGAGAGGTCAGTGCACAGATTTCAGGATTAGATTTACAGATACATCAACTTATGGCAATGATTTGTTTGTTTCAAATTCTTGTTCCATTCCCTCTTGTGACTATCTGGGATCTTGTGTCCAGCTTGTGATTTTAGCCAGTTTGAGACACAGTATATTAATAATACAGATGCATCTTGAAGGATAATGTTGTGAGAAAGAGATTTTTGGTGATCTTAATTTCAGGTGTCCACGGCAGGGCTTCCATGGTCAGCAAGTTATTGAGGGAAAGTCTGAGTCACACAGGAAAAGGATGGAGGTGTCTGGATGGAACCTGAGGATGAGAGGGTCATGCAGTGTGCATGAGTTGTCAGATGCCTTGATGTCGTTCATGACTTCATTTCTGATCTGTAATTTAAAGCAGCATCTAATGTTTAGAGTTATGGCACAGTTACAAGATACATTTAATTATGCAAAAATCTGGGTTTTTCAACTCTTGACATCTGTACACTCTTAGTCATTAAACTAATGGTGGTGTGCTAATGCTACCAACAAGAAATATTTGTCTTGTGCTCTGGCAATAAAAAGGAAAAAGAAAAGTGTTGTACTTTGCAGTTAATGGAGGAAACATCCACGTCAAGAGCATGGTGAATAAATTAACAGTAATTTCTGTAATGAATTTAATTTTAGTAATTTATATAACGAACATTATGTTTTTGTTGTTAAACGTCAGCTTTTTTATTTCCTCAATTTTCCTCCTCCTATTTCCGCAGGAATAATGAATGAAAAAGGGAAGAAGAGACTGTTGTTACTCTGGGGCTGGTTTTCTGCCCTCTCCCCCCTCTAAGAAACTGTCTTCCTAATGGGAGAAAGGAAATTTTCCACTGTAGCACAAGAGGAGTAACTTGTCTAAGTGTTTTGTGGTTAGCTGCAAGTCCTAAGATGCTGAAGATAAAAAATCTTGTTCTCTGAGCGCTCGCTTTTTGGATTTTAAACATTAGTGTCCAGGAGGAGTGCAATTCTTTTTGCTGTGTTGAGGTCTGTGTTGATCCCCTGTGCCCCATTTTTCACAGGGACAGATGGATGGAGAAGATACAGCAGAATAAATACGTGCAGGTAGGGATCTTTATTGCATTTAGTGGTATTAGCTGGTACAGCATTGTAAATGTAGCAGCTATAGTGCCTTTATAGTGTGATGCATGAGTGATCTTTAAAATTCTGCTCTCTTAATTGAACTTGTCTTGAGAACATAATCTTGCTTTCTAGAAAAATAACTTACACTGGGACTTAAAATGTCCTGTTGCTGCTTGCACCACAGAACACTTAGAGTTTCATTTCTTTTAAAACCATCTGCAGTTGTACGTATCCAGAAAAATGTTTAATCACTGTTTGTTCTTTGTGTGCATTAGTGCTGCCTGGCTTTTAAGGACAGCGTAGTTCCTTCAGTAGAATTCTTCCAGCAAAACCCAGAGTAACTCTCTTATCATCAGGAAAGTTGATAGGAAAGATTTATATTCTACTTAATAAAGAAGAAAAGAAATTTCATACAGTAATGGGTTCTGTTGATGTAATTAAGAGAAATAACTGTACTTATCATTAGGGCTTACCATGAATGTGGGTGTATGTTACTGTCCAGCACCTGTTGCTAGCAGGCTTTATATATCACTTTTTAAAGAATAAGTAATTTCAGATATGAGGATAAATGCTATGATTTTCATTTTGCTCAAACAAGGTTTGTATGTTTTACTGGAGGTTATGATATGATATTGAATGTATTTTGGGCTCTGGTCTTGTGTATAACAGATAGTATATTTGAGTTTCAGCTTTTGTCTGTGTAAGATATAATGAACATATGTCAGAGCCTGGGAATAATAACAAGCAGAAAATAATGAATGAAAAATAATAATATATACTCTAATTTCTAACCAGAAGCTTTTAATGAAAGGCAAATTTTGTGCCAATATTTAATGCATGTCTGCATGTTTAAAAGTTTAGAATGAAACGTGAAATAGGAAACCTTTTGTTTTCTTACCATTTTACACATATATTTCCAATTGAACAAAAATACATCTTTGCTTTTAATAAATGTAGCTATGATTCCAGCAGAAAGAAAAGAATTAATTCATATTTAGGTGATTATTCCTCAAAAGTATCACCCAAGCACTTTTCCCTTTCTTACAGTGTTGTCATTGAGAGCACAAAATTTCATTTGCTGTTTTCAGAAATGCAACCAAGCTCCTCCCTCCATCCCTCCCACAGGCATCCCACTACAAAGAAAACTTTCTGCATGGGAGCTGGCTCAGGAGAAATGTTGTTGTTGGGAATGGAAAGGTGAAGGTGAGAAAACCAAGACTTTCTGTCTCCTTGGACATAAGAGCCAGCCAACATTACCTTCAGAAATCTGTGTGCAGGCTTTTCTAGTTTGAAGAGGATATTGTAAGTATTTTGTTTTTGCTAAATATGCGTATACTAGAGAAAACTCAGTTGCTGATTATCTTAGTTTAATTCTATGTCTATTTGATCAAAATATTTGGGGATATATGTATACAAGTGTGTGTGTCTGTATATAAATAAAATATGTTTTCAAGTATTAGATGTGGTTTTATTTTAGGTACAGGGAGCATCTCTGTAAGAAAATCTGTCATTAGTGTAAAACCACTACATTGCTGTAAACATATAGCTCTTCCTATAATTTACCTGTGTCAGTGAAACATTTTGCTGAACATTGATGTATTTGCCATATTAATTACTATTTATTATTATATTAATTATTATCATATTAATTACTGACTGGTCTGTTTTGTTCTATCACCTCATGCAGAGTATTCATCAAATTTGCTTTATTATTAAGCAAACTATCTAATCTTAGTAACACTGAACTTGACATACTAAAATTTCTTTACCTACACAACTCTGGGATGTTTTTCTCACAAAAATACTGGTGAGTAATTTTTTTTTCAGGATGTTTAAGTAATGCACAGTCTAGCCCATTGCATAGATTTCTGGATTTGGAAGTAATGAGTGAGTATGTTATGTTATGTTATGTTATGTTATGTTATGTTATGTTATGTTATGTTATATAATATTGTGAATAGCTTTATCTATTACATGTGTTGAAAAATCAAATCAAACAACACAAAAAAAAATCAAAACAAAACAAACAAACAAACAAACAAACAAAAAAAACACCAAAAAAAACCAAACCAAAAACACTCCCCCCAGAAAACCCCCGAGAAACAGCACTGGTAGGGGAAAAAATCCCAAAAAGCTGCACTTGTAGATATTTATCCAACCCATCCAAACACAAACTTTTCCTTGAGATGGAGTTACAAGTGAGAAGTGGAGAATACGGGACAAAGTGCTGTGTGGAAGAAATGGCCTTGCATTTTAGAAACAGCAGTAGTCCTCTAAAATGTCCAAGTTGGATTTTACTAAGGACTAAAATCTGTTAGACCTTTTCACCATCAATGGCAGTTAAATATGAGAAAATGGTGATCAGAAACAGAAATTCTTTTCTGCTTATTGAAACTGAGTAGGTGATAGCAGAAGCTTTTGGCAAGGTACAGGACAGAAAAGAGGGGATTCCTGTCCTGTTTCATAAGGTGTTGCTGTGAGCTGCTTTCTCTTTTTTTTTCTTATTTCAGGTGAAGAGGTGAACACATCTTTATTCTTTATTCCCATGTGAAAGACTATACTAAATGCACACTAAAACCAAACTACAGTTGGTTTACTCTTTATTTTTTTTTTCCAGATCCAGGTGCTCACAGGAAATATTCAGTTGATGGCCCTTGACAAAGGAGTTGATATGAGTAATTTGGCACTCAGAATTGGTTATAATCATTCTAAAACTAGATTGAAACACAAATAAGGACATTTTTATATTTACCTTCTTACTAGTTTTCCTATTTTGAGAAACATCTCATAAATGCTCCTTACTGACTTTTATAGTATTTTCCTGAGCAGTTTTATCAGTTTCAATTCTACTTTTGTGGATTGTTGATTTCTTATCATCAATAGCTTGATGGCTATCACTTCGCTGCATTTAAAAGGAGCTCTGTGCTTTTAGGGAGCTGAAAAGAATTCTGAAATTCATACAAATGGAGCCAAATCAAGGAGTTGTACATAAGGCTTGAATTTGTATTTTGCTTTTCAGTCTAAAAGTCTAAATTTGTTAGTTATCATCTCTAATGATTAGTCAGTACCCCAGAAAGCATTTTGTAATTCATATCTCTGAAACATGGTATTAATAGACTCATTTTTTGGCATTGCTTTGCTATTCTAGAAAAACTCTTCATCTTAAGAAATTTTAGTAGCAAATTGTACTTTAGTATTGCCCAATATCTGTTTCACTTAATGACTCTTTGTTGATCTCTTTCTAGTTGCTTGCAGATCATTTGTTCAGTAAATTTCATCAGTGTATCTGGAATTCCTTGGGTTTTGACATAAAATTTTTCTGTGTCATTTTCGCAGCACCCTTAAACCAGCTAGATTAACCTCAATGTTTAGCTTTGTACACTGAATGCAATTCCTCTCATGATGAGAAAACCAAGTCATTTCCACTTTAATTAAAAATAAAAATGTGTTAATGCATCCCTGTTCCTGTAGAAAGTGGTACTTTAGTAACTGAAGGTACCAGTGCATTTGTACCTGTTACTGATGGACTGGTCTCTGCTACAGGACCAGAGATATCAAAATCTGTTGTAGGATTTCCAACCCTTAATTTAATTTAAATGCAAATTTCTTTCATTTGCTATACTGGAAATTAACAGATCTGAACTGTAGTCTTGCATCTGCCTTCAGCAGCATATTGACATTGTACATATTGACCTACAATTTCTTTGCACTAATTTGTAGTCACACACCCAAGTTTCTTCTCTCAAGTTTCTAGAATAAATCTTGTGCTTAGCCTACTACTAAGAAAACTTGTTCTGTATCTTCCCTCCCAGAATCAGTTACTGGGGAAGCTTTTGTGTCCCACGCAAAAATTGAAATTATTTCTCAGGGTAACACTTTACCTCAGTGTCTTGCCTTAAAAATTCAACTAATTCAGCAGTATATGGTGAGGTGGCTGAGTTTAGCTGAGCTTCAGGAATTCCAAGTAGTCACTTGTTGCCCTGTTCTTTTAAAAGTTTTAAAGTTCTTTTAAAAGAATAGGGCGACAGTCATTCTGTCTTTTTAATATAATTTTAGTCCTTTGTATTTGAAGGATTTTTCAGTCACATCTTCTTAGCTTCCTTTTTCCTAACCAAGTAACAATCTATAAGCTCTGAAATCCTTAATACAAAAAATGATGTTTGCATTTGCTAAAACCATTTTCTTTGCTTCATTTATTTCAGTTGACGTAGTTCTCTAAAAGCTGAGTTTCTGTGTGGTCCTTGAAACTGCTTTGAAGATAAAATTGATTTTATTAGAATTATTAAAAATTAAAATAAAAAAAAGAATATCTTGATTTTCAATTTATCTTTTGAGCTTTCCATTGGAAATGGGTCTGTGTGGTCTTTTGATTGGAAATGGGTCTGTGTGGTTTGGCCAAAGTAACAGTTCTTTGGTTATATACTTCCATTTTGTTACCATGGTAAATTCTGATCTCTGAGTTGCGGTTCCTGATCAGATCTGAACATGCTTGGAAAGTCCCAGAGGAGAAAAAAAAACCCTCCCAAGTCCCATAAACCCCAACAAAATCACTGCAGAATCATTCTTGCTTGCATATCCTTTTGAAATAAATATATCTGCATCTAAAGATGAGGGCTGTAATTGCAAGAAAGTATTGATTCTCTGACATGGTCCTCATGTGAGCTTAAAAGAAGTAGCAGCACAGCTGGAGCTCAGCAATCAAAACTGCAGAGTGTTTTAAAGACTTGGCAGTGACCAAAAGTGTTTATTAAATGGAAGTAATCGGTTTTGACATGAGTCACAAAGGATAAATCAGCCTGTAATGGGTCAAAATGTTCTTCATCTTCTGTGGATGAGAACTGGTGTCATGTAAATTGCTGCATCTACAGTAGTGTGGTAAATTCGGGCATTAGTAACTGAATACTTACAGTGATTTGCCTTGTCACCTCAGTGCTTCTCATTGCCACCCTTCCCCTTTGTCAGGGATTTCAGCCTCAAGCAGAGTAATTGAAAATGCAGCTGGACAAAGCCTTGAGCTGAACTTGGTGTTGGCCTTGCTCTGTGGAGGGGATGGATCTAATGAGCCTTAGAGGTGGGACATGTGAAGCTAAATTCTGTTTTCAGGAAGAACAGAGGAGCAGTAGCTGAGGTGCAAGGCTGCTGATACTTTAATCTACAGTGAGAAACAATTAGATGATTGTCAGAGTTTTGATAGAGGTGTGATTTTGACACTTCCAAGCTGGAAAGACAAAGGAAAAAAATATCTCTTCTGTAACTTGAATCACACAGGGTAGATCCAGATGAAGTAGTTGATCTTCATTTGCTCTGTTTTTCATGGCTCATTCTTCTAAATCAACGTACTTCTGGTTGCTTTTGCCTTAAATCCTGGGTGCCTCAAACACAGCAGGACCAGCTGGCCAGAAGAGGTGATTGTCCTGCTGTGTCCATTGTTGGTGTGGCCTCATCTGGAGTACTGTGCACAGTTTGGGCCCTGCAATTTAGGAAGGATGAGAAGGTCCTTGAGTGTGTCTGGAGGAGAGCACCAAAGCTGGTGAAAGGGCTGGAAGGAATGCCCTGCGAGGAGCTGCTGAGGGCTTGGGCTTGTCTGCTTTGGGGAAAAGGAGGCTGAGGGGTGACCTCATCGCTGTCAGTGACCTCATGTATGGCTTCCAGAGGAGGGAAAGTGGAGAATGAGGTGCTGAGCTCTTCTCCCTGGGATGCAGTGATAGGACATGTGGGAATGGTCCAAAGCCACACTGCAGGGTTTTTACATGGGACATGAAGAAGCGTTTCTTTGCCAAAGGGTGGTCAAACACTGGAACAGGTTTCCTAGGTGGATGCTTGATGCCCCAGCCTTGTCAGTGTTTGAGAGTTAAGCACTTGTCAGTGTTACAATGGCAGTTGGGTAGGATGGTCATTGTAGATTCTTTTCAATTGAAATAGTCTATTCATATTCTACTCTATTTTATTCTATTTTATTCTATTTTGATGCAGAGTTTCAGAGAAGTAAAAAATCATTTATCTAATAGATATTAAAGCTGTGTGTTATTTCTGGTATTCTGTAACTCTCAAGAGCTTTCTTTCTTAAGTTACCTCTAGTACTGGAAACAAACCCTCAGAAGGAAAAATGGATCCCTTGTTTTGGCCATCAGAAGCTAACAGATTTCGACGATTCACCCCCGAGTCCTTGGCAGCAATTGAGGAAAGGATTGCCAAAAAAAAAAAGGAACAAGTCAAAGTTGAAGAGAAGAATAAGGAACAAGGAGTTGAAGAAGATAAACTTACTCCTCAGCTTGACCTGAAAATTTGCAAAACGTTGCCATCTCTGTATGGGGACATTCCTGCAGAGCTGGTTGGGGAACCCCTGGAGGATTTTGATCCATACTACAGTGATCACAAGGTTAAAACTTCCCAAAGCTTTTTTTTCTTTTTTAATTTTTGCCTGCTGAGCTCTTAAGGGATAGTAAAAGCTCTATTCAGGAGGTGCTGGGGTTTGATTGCTCTGTAGACAGAGCTTTGAACATTACTGACAACTTTTGGGGGGAGCTCTAAGGTATGTTCTGCATTATGGAATGAAGAGGTATTTTAAGTTCCGGTCAAAAATCAAAATTAACTATGAAAACATGATTTGTGATTGGTGCACTTTAATAGTAAATATATTCTGGGATTAGTGATGCTTTGTTTTCCAGAGCAGTTTCTCTGATGCCTGTGGGGCTGAGCTCCCTGTTGTATAAACAGTGCCTGTCCAACAGTCAGTCACACTGGAATTGCAGATGCTTTCACTGAATTACAAATACTATACAAATTAAGAGAGGAAAATTTGAGATATTTCCATTACTTTGTGTAGCAAACAATGTATTTTCATTGTCTTAAATTCATTTTCTGTAACTTTATGTCTCACTGGCTTTGTTTATTGTTCCATATTTATATTGCACATAGTTCATGCTATTCCAAAGTGGTTGGTGATGCTGACTATAACAGTGTAAAAAGCAGATAGTCTAGGAATCCCTTCTAAATTAAATACTTCTATTAAATTATTACTACTGTCAAGGAAGAGTTGATCCGAAGAGCAGAAGGTTCCACCCAGTCCCAGCTGCTGTTTTAATGTATGCCAACAAGGTATTGGAGTGTAATCATTTTATCAGAGGACATGCTTTAGACTTTGATCTTCCAGATACTTTTTTCTCAAAGCCATCAAAGTGATTCTACTGATGAAGAGGAACTAAGGTTGATTGAGTGGAAGAAATTTATATTAAAGTTAGGAAACTGTGTTTTTCATTCAAGAGATTTCAGTTTTACTATATGGCAAAAGTGCTGAGCTGCATGGACCTTAAGGTAGCTTAGAGGGAATTTACCGTGTTATGTGACAATATGGATATATTTCAAAATTTAAAAATTTGCTTTGACTGTCCAGGATTTTGGCAGTACTACACAATCTGCATCTTGTAAATAATCTCTTGTAGCCTGTAACACTAAGAGTAAGGTATTAAGACCATTGTTACAGTCCCAGAGTAGTAATTTAATTACTTTGACCAAATGAGTATGATTACTTGCTCTTCATATTCATTCCCATTATGGCTTCTTCCTTTCAGGCAATAATGAACTTAAATAGAGCTGCTCTTTTTCCTTCAAAATGTGTATAATCAGGTCACAGCTCCAAATAAGAATAAAGGAAAGCTGTACTCCTAACTGCAGTTAGATATAGCTCTAGATGCATACTTGAAAAACTGAACATGTATTTTTGCAGACATTTTAAATTCATTCAAATGTTTCATGTACAATGAATATTTTTTTTTTTAATAGACTTTTATGGTGTTAAATAAAAGGAGGACTATTTTCCGGTTTACTGCCACACCTGCCTTGTTTATATTTGGTCCTTTTAATCCTGTCAGAAAAAAGGCAATTAAAATTCTCATCCATTCATATCCTTTCATTGGTTTCCCTGATGTGAATCTTAAAATAGTCTGTGCCATTTTCTGTCATTCTCTTCCTCCGTTTCTGCTTTTTCTGCTTTATTTGGAGTTATTAATTAGTGGATATAGGTCTTTTTAGGTTAACATGTCTGAACATGTCAAACATGTTATGTCCCACTAGTGTCCTAACTTCCAAAACCGTCTCCACGTGCAGATAATTCATTTTCACATTTAAAACATGAATTTCAGCCAGCTGAGAAGGTTTCATCTTGATAGGGGATTCTTGGGATGGTCCTTTGCAAGGGTAGGAGCTGGATTTTGGTGATCCTTGTGGGTCCCTTCTAACTCAGGATAATTTGTGATTCTAAGTTTCCTTGGAAAACCCATGAAAAGTTCTGAGCATATTCAAATGAAAAGTTATTATTTGAATGCTTGCGTGGTTTTTGTGTGTGGAAATCAGCAACTTGCATGAGCTTTGTTTTGTATAATATAGAGGTTTTTTCCTTGACTTACTATTCACAGTTTTTCTTGGCATTATTACATGTACTGTGTTACTCAATTGTATGGCTATGACTATCCCTCACCTTCTTGGAGAAGCCTACTGGACTGAGTAAGTACCTCAGTGGCCATGTTCTTACTATTTTTCCAAGGATACTGACATGCAGGACTGAAAATTTTCAATAATGCGATGGTCTAATTCTGGGGCTTGAAAATTCTCAGCTAGACAGACCCCTGAGGAAGGCTGAGGATTGTTATGATATCACCCAGTCTTTTGTGAAGATTCAGTGCCTTTTCTTAGAGGCTCTCACCATATGCCCTTTTTTCTGTCTTGCCTAATTTTGCCATCTGGTGTAACGTAGGAGGTTGGCCCATTTTTCTTTTTGAGGATTAAATCTTTCAGAGACTGTGCAGCAAGATTTTAACTTAATATCTCTCATTCTACAGCAATAACCTGAATGTCTGTTGTAGCTGCCTCATGCAAAAGCTATAAATGAATAAATCTTCATTCTGTGCTTTCCTCTGTTTCCTCTCCTAAGTCAGTTGTTCCCACTAGGAAGCCATTTATTTGTAATGTCTTGCTTCCTTTGGTACTTGTGCACTGTATCCAGTGTAACTTGAGTTCATATTCCAGAATTAAATCTGGAAAATATGCCTGGAGCCTCAGAAGGTCTATAATTTTAATTCCTTTTTTTTGGGGGGTAAGCATAGTGATAACTTAATTTTCTGTAGGATTTCTTTCAGTTATAGTGTATTTTTCAGAATAAATATATAAAATGTGCAAATTTTACAGGCTGAAATAAATCTTTGTTGTTATTGTTCTGCCAGAATGGTGAGGCTTTGAAATTTTCCAGCCTGCTTTAGAACATAAACACAGTTTTGAAAATGTTTTCCTAAGGAAATGTGAGCTGTCTTTCATCCAGAAATAGCATCATATGCTTATGTGAATGTTTGTGTTTGTAGATTTATATGGAAAATTTACTAAAATTCAGGAAGACATCTTGTCCCCACGATGCTTCTGAAAGTGATGCAACCTGTCCCATTTTGCTTCACATTTTCTACCTTTATCTCCATGCAGGAACTAAATCAGAGAAAAGATAGAAATGTGCCTGAATGTGTATGAATCTCAGTTATATTTTTATTTCTGTAACTTTAATATACAATTTCCTCCTCAGACATGTTTTCACTGTTGTATATACTACTGAAATATTGATTAAAGTAGTAGCGAGAGGATTTGTTTGGAATGAATTTACTTTTCTTCGAGATCCATGGAACTGCTTGGATTTTTCTATTATTATTGTAATGTAAGTCAAACTCAGTTTTTCTTTTACACTTAGGGGACAAAACCACAGAGAAAATAACGTTTGGTGTTGCTGAAATTCCTTACAGTTGTTGGCATCCTCCCTGCTAAACTGTGCTTGAATCACATTTTGCATGTCTGCACTGAGAAAAACAGACTTTAAAGTAAGACCTAAATTAAAAGCTCATCATAAAACTGCATGATTGTTCTCAATTTAGTCTATATTTGAATTTTGTCAGGGGGTAATTGCATTAACAGCCCAAACCAAGCCTGCCTCTTTATGGTGTCTTAGCAGTACTCTGATGAAACTCATTTGAGAAGGGTCCAAAATGGGTCACAAGGTGTTGAATGACTTGGTGGTAAATAACTGATGAAATCCCAGTGCCAAAGGGTGCTCAAGGAAGAACGCACCTTGCTTTACATACAAATTCCTGGGCTCTGGAATAGCCTCCACTTGTTGGGAAGATGATGTTGGAGTTTAAACAGACAGTTTTGTAAAAGCACCACTCCAGTATTCAGTCACAGTCAGAGAGGGAGGTAGAAAATGAAGACATTGTGAGTAAGAAGCAAAGAAGCAGAGCGCACATTATTTCTCTGTGTAGCCTGTATTTTAATTCAGGACTTTGTGTAGTTTTGCTCCTCACATGTCAAAAGATGTCAGAATTAAAAAAGATCCAGTGAATATATATATCTGTAACTCCACATACCAAAAAAACTAAATAGAGTAAAATTTGCATGAAAAGACAATTGCAGTGCAAGAACACAGCTGAAATGTACAGCACAGAGACAAAAAGAGAATAAATAATATTTTTCTTCCTACAATGAGAGCTAAAGGCACCAAATGAAGTTGTCAGGTGGCAGAATAAAAAAGAAGGGAGTAGTTTGTAACATTACATGTAGGTTTTTCCTCATTTGTAAATAATAGATTATATGTACACAGGTGTCATCACACACATCTATGTGTATGTGAACAATTACTCTTAAGGGCAATAATGAACTGCTAAGGAGCTCAAATATTGTTGATCTGCAGCATCTATCACTAGGTAGTTACTGATAGTTGCAACTATCACAAGACAGTGCAAGAGCTGCATGAAAAATTTAAGTTATGGTCCTTTTTCCCTACCTGCATCCCTAATTAATTAGTGTTCAACTTTACAATATAATAACTCCACCTGGTTTTTTCCATGTCTTACAGTACAACAAAAAAAAAAACCTATTTAGAAATTACCTCAACTGCTAACTCAAGTGTAATTATTGCTTAGGGTACTTGATAATTATTCAATCTTACAGACTAGGCAAAGCCAATGTGCTCTGATCTGCTGCTGACAAAGTCATGCTTTGAGGGGGAGGTTGCCTTTTCAACCATTGTTGTCTCAGATTTTATTATTGAGACTTTACTTTTTAAGGAATTCTGTTACCAGTTACACCCTTGTCATGAGATGAGTCACAATTCATGTCCTTTCTGACATGAAAGAAGTCTTAGAAAATTTGGGGTAACCTGTTAAAGTCTCTTTAGACTATGCAATGCTTTAAAATACTGATTTGATGAAATTTTCTAATTGTTCAAATGTTAAAATTGAAACAAGTTGCAATACTCAAATTCTCACTGACTGTTAAAGGTTAGAAAGACCTATGTGGTACAGAATAAGCACATTATAAATCTCCTGCTGCTCAAATTCCTTCTCCTGAAGTGTGTATTTTGTTTTGAGATAGCTGCAACATGTACTTTCATGAGAGAAGTCCCAGTGTAAGAGTGTGGTTATGACGTTGGCAGCTTTATATTTATTTGACATTTTGATGGGTAAACTCTTCCAAAGTTAAAGCATCCAAATCCACACTAAGTAGGAACTTACTGTATTTCTTTTCAGAGGCACTGCTCCAAAGCCCCTTTACTTTATATCCATGCCTAGAAATGGACTTAGATTCCTAATTTTAGGTGTGTATCTTAGGACATATTTGACCTGTTTATTTTCTGCAGTGTATTCATTACTGCCTGCTCCATAGGCAAATGCTTTGAGAAGCTCTATCTTTGTCATTCAGTTGAGTGTGGGTTAATTTTACAGGTACCTTACTGCATTTCATAGTGTTGGCAATGTTTCAATTCTCCGAACTTTCAGAGTACTGAGGACTTTAAAAGCTATTTCAGTAATACCAGGTAAGGAACAGCACATCTTACTGATTTTCTCTCTGCTTCACCAGAATGCAAATTCTAATTCCACTCCTGTTGTTGTCTTCCAGTTCTCTGGTCACTTTTTGTGACCCCAAGGTGTGACTGTTTTGCACCCACAGCAGCACCCTAACACAACTTTTTAAATCATCTTTCCTTCAAATGGTTTTGACAAAGGCAAATTTATATTCTGCATTTTTTTTTTATCCCTTCACTGATGTACATTTTTATTTAGCCCAGTGCCTTTGTCTCTTTAATTTGTCTTCCTGGAGCAGCCCACTGTATGTAATATATTTTCCTAACATAATAGATCTGAACCACCATGTTTCTGGTTCCATGTTCTATCTCATTAGCTAAACCTTGTCTGGTTTATTTCCCAGAGTGCTGATTTCACAATTTGAGAGACTTTCATTTGTTTCCTTACTGACCACAGCCACTGTCTAGATTGTGTGTAATACTTTCAACAGTATGTTGCATATGCCATCCAGATATTCAATATTTTTGTAAGTTGTGTCCTTAATTAGGGTACCAAAGAATGGTTTCAGAGTCCAACTGCAAAAATACACCTGAAAATCTATAAATTACTATATATCTCATGGTCATAATTATATTAACTATATCATTTCCATGTAATTGCAAATATATTTTGATTTTTTGATGAAATTATAGCATTAATGAAGCATTGAAGGTGTTTAATTTTAGTGTAAAAGCCACACATCAATACTTTTCCTTTGTCTTTAACAAATTTGCAGCTGTCGTGTCTTGTCACATAGGAACATCACTGCATTCCTTTTCTCACTTTCTATGTTATTGGATCTTATTTTCCTAGGTCTGAAAGTCATTGTAAATTCACTTGTTGAGTCTGTTAAGAAGCTCTTGGATGTGCTGATCCTGACTGTATTTTGCTTGAGTGTATTTGCACTGATAGGCCTCCAGCTTTTTATGGGCAATTTAAAATCCAAATGTGTCCTCAACGTAACTCAGTACAATGACTCATTATGTAAGGATCCCAAGATATATGTACCAAATGATAAAGGTAAATGTTTTTATTTTCTCCCTTTACATAATCCGTGTATCTTTCTAGGTATGTATTGATTTTTCACAGGGATATTAATATATAGTTGCATGTATTTCTTCCAAGAAGGTTTGTCCTTCCATATGCACAAGTAGTAGTGTGAAGTCTCTGGGACAACTGACTATCAGATCAGTGAATCTTGGATTTGGAGAAAGATCAACAGTCTGTGGGATAGAAGGGACTGAGTTTTCTATAAGCATTTTCTTCTTTATCTGTTCATTGCACAGGGATATTAATTTTAGGGGTATGGCACAGAGAATTATTTTTTCCATCACTTACTCAGTATTTAATGGATTTTGTCTACTTTTCACAGAGATTCTTATTTTTATCAAAGATCAAATAAAACCTTACATTGTTAGTTGTGCAGCAAATTGTTACTATTTATTTTAAATTGCCAGAGAGAGATCTGCTGAGACTCACTCCTGTTGGGAAAGGATCTTTCACAGAGGTTTGATCCATCTGAGTGTTTATGAAGTGCAGTAATGTTTGGTTTACTGTCAGAAAGCTGTAGAAACTGAAAACTTCTCATTTTATGATTCTTTGATATTTATTTGTCATTAGATTTCTGCTACAGATTGAAAGACTCTTCTGAAATATTGCTTTGTGGGTACAGTGCAGATCCCAAGTAAGTGAACAAAGCAGTTTCAGTACTTAATTTTTTTCCTCCAGATGAACTATGGTTTTATTTTTGGTCTAAAAGAATGGTGATGATTTTTCAGGAGGAGGAAATTGATCAGTGGGTGTGTTATTAAATTAAAAACCACATATTTCACACCAGAAAAGGAATGAAGGACAAGAATGCAGCCAATTTTAAATGTACTTTGTTGCTAACCACTGGGAGTACAGTGGTAAGGTAGAATGATATAAATGAGAAGGGAAACAGATCACTAAAGACTTTTTAGATGTTAATAAATTCTCCTCTCTTTATCTTGGTGAATTATTTAAAAATGAAGATATTTCCTTTTTTCCCCACTCTCTGTATTTGTTTGGACATATCCTACATCAATGAGAGTTTTTGCCTAGTCCCAAACTAAGGTTTCTGTCTAGTTTTCTTTACTAGACAAATGGTTTTCTGGGATGGTCAGATATGAATCAGCCCTTCTGGCAGGAATATTTTGAGGAATAATGAAACCTCTTTTAAGACAAAATGAACAAATCTTTTTTTGTCACTGTGTATTGGATGCTTTCAGATTCAATTGAATCTCCACATAAGTATTGTTTAACATTTCCTTTGTGGTTAGAAAGGAGTGTCCAGAAAACTACACCTGTGAGAAGATTGGGAGCAATCCTGACTTTGGTTATACAAGTTTTGACCATTTTGGCTGGGCCTTCCTCTCTGTGTTCCGTCTGATGACCCAGGACTACTGGGAGCGTCTCTACAGACAAGTGGGTACTGTTTTTACCTGCTGGAATGACTTTAGATGTGCAAGTCAGAGCTTTATGTCCACTAGAAAAGTCTGTATTGGTTTTAACATTACTGACACCAGTTTTCTTCTAAAATCAATGTAAAAGTTAAAGAAGTAGAGTCAAGAGACTGAGCTGTAACACCTTCTGCAAGTGGTATTGGGTGGGAGCAGCCCGGCTGTGAATGCTCATAGTTTTGTTGGAGAACACACTGGGGTCAGTGGTTAAGAGCTAAAATAAGAGTTAAATATTTGTATGTAACCACCCAAGGACTGGGATATGGAGCAGATCCAGCCAGGGAGCTCCCTGCTGCTGCAGGGAATGTGAGGATTTGTCGTATTTGCTGTTTGTCTTTTAAGTCCTGACTACTAAACAAACCTTTGGGTTCAACACACACACTTTCATTTTTGACAACATGGTACTAAAAAAATTGAAGACTTTATGTTTTGATTCTGAGAATTGAATGTAACTTCTCAATTCTGTGATTTTTTTGAAAAAAATGATGTAAAAATACCTGTAGAGAACTTCCTGGATCCCTTATGTCTATACAGTGCCTTTGCCAGACAGGAACAATACTCTCTGCCTTGTTCTGTACCTTTCATATTGCTCCATTTTCAATCTTTTTTCCATCAGCCTTTATTAACTAGGACTTTTTAAAATGGATGCAACGTCTTTTGCCATTTGAAGGTCATGCTACTTTTAGTTTTTAATGTCTCAGAGCTTAATTTTGAACCATCTCCTCTACTACCATTTAAAAAAAATATAAGAATAAGATGATCAGTCTAAATGCTGCCTCTGATTCTGTAATTAAAACATCTTTCATGATTGTGTAGATAATCCTAGCTTTCATCTTTATTACTGAGTTTCATTCATTTCTTCCACAGTCACCTGTTTATGTCTTTGCAGATGAGGTTGTTTCTCAAAGCTTAAATGCTGATGATCATTTGCCTGCTTTGCTGGAAGATATTTGATTTAATTTTAAGAATGGGAAATGTCAATTCTTTTCTGCAATATGTGACATTTTTATCTATAACTAAGACCAGAAGCAGATCCTACAGTTGTTCATTCAAAACACTGCAGTACATTAACCTTTTGTATTGCATAGGGAAATAAACTGTTTATAAAGTTTTTTTTATATTGTTTTGTAAATGTTAGTTTGTTAAGATTTTATTACCACCTTTACCTTTTCCTCATAGACCATCCGTACATCTGGAGTGTCCTGCATCTTTTTTTTTATGGCAGTCATTTTCTTCTGCTCATTTTATCTCTTCAATCTGATCTTGGCTGTGGTAACTATGGCATATGAAGAGGAAAACAGAGCTACCCGTGCTGAAACAGAGGCAAAGGAAAAACTGCTTCAGAATGCCAGACAAATCATAGAGAAGGAGCAGGTTTGTAAATTATCATATATAATCTGTAGTTCCTTTTGTTTTCTCCTGTTTGTGAATTAGGGAAATAATTCACAAATTATTTGAATTATTTTGAATTCATGTTTTGAATTAAATATGGGCTTCTTACAATACTTTCTGACACTTCATTTCTCTTTATGTCTTTACAAATGCATATATGCATGTATATATATGTTTAAATACATAAACATTCCTGTGATACAAAAAACCATCATGACTCCAAGTTAAAGCTTACTAAGTTTTAGGATTTGCAGACCTGACATTGTACAGGAATGGCTTTCTGGCCAGAAAGTAACTTTCATGGTATTGCATGAGTGCTGCACTCCATAGTTTGCCCTATTCTTGTTCAGTATCATTATTGCTGTGCCCAAAAATTCCTTTCTCTGGGTATTACTGCAGGAAGGAAGCATAAGTGGATACATTTTATCTTCTACCTTAAATAAAATATATCTCTGGTTTACTGCTAGCAGTCAGAAAAGTCAGACTTGTAAGAAGACAAAGAAATATTCTCTAGCAACTATCAAATTTCACCATTAAAGTGTTAAGCATCACCATTTTACCAAGTTCCTCCTCTACAGTTGTTGAGAGATCTGTTATGTTTCTGTGCCTGGCATTCATTCCACCTTGCCAAGCTTTGCTTAGGCTTTTCTTCCTTCTGTTTTTCTTTTTTCTTCTTTCTATTTTTCTTTCAACAGGATTAGGTTCTAGGAAAATTTGACATTTTAGCATTTAGTTTGAGCCCTTAGTCTTCTGCTGTCTTGGACTCAAGGTCCTTTTCAAATCAAGAAAAGGAAAGTGAAAGGATAAGCCATAATACTTTGTAAATCAGATATAAAATACAATATTTAAAGTGACAAGGGCAGACTTTAATTAGAGTAGCTCACAGGTAACCCTGCTTGGTCTTTCAGAATTGTGAATAGCATTTTGTATTCCTGTCTTTTGGTGGAAATTTAACATTTGAAACCTACGAATTGTCAGTGCAAATAATTCAGATAGCATAATAATTACAGGTATATGATCCTAGTCCATTCTTCTTGAATTAACAGACAGATGTTTTGCTTTCCCCGTTACAGATGTTGGCTGTGGAAGAAAGCAGTAAGGCCTTGCATGCTGAGCCTGAAATGTCAGTTGCTGACTTGAAAAATTCAGAAGGAAAAGAGAGTAATAAAGAAACACCTACTTCAAGGCAAAACTTAATTTCAGATGGCCAGGAAAATGAGGAGCAAATATTTCGTTCGCAGCCTGATCGCTGCCACAAGAAGCTTGTAAGTATTTGAAATAGAAAATGCATTCATTAGATTTGCATATGATATGACGATTCAAGGATGAGATTTTGGGACCAGGGGGAGCCAGCATTACTTGCACCTGAAGGGGAAGTTGGAAGTGGCTGTCACTGGTACACTTGTGGCACATCATAGACCTGTGCTCTGAGAGCTGTGGTAAGATCTGTCAACATCTCTGTTTGTACTGCAGAAATAAATGTACACAATTCTTAAGTTTTTAGAGTTTCCCTAAAGACCTAACTATTTCTTTACATTTTATTTTTTTAATTATTATTCTTTTCTACAGACAGCTCATTCTCTGACCTAAATATTTAGGATAGAGTTTAGTTCAGTAGGAAGATTTCTGATCTTAGGGGTGTGATTCACTTGCTGACTTGAAGATTTCTGATCTTAGGGGTGTGATTCACTTGCTGACTTTAAGCATCTGGTGCCAGTTTAGATGCTCTTGCATGTGGTGGATGTTCTAGATACCTTTGATATCTGTGGCACATCTTCCAGCACTTCTCTCATAAACCCTGCAGCATCTCAAATGTTGCTAAATTCCTACATTTAGGCAACTAGATTGTGTCCAGGGTTTGAATTTTTGGGGCGTTTAAGCTTTTTACATGTGTTTTAGGTTCTAAACTCCCAGAGTGAAGTGGAGATTTAATTTTTCAGGTCACAAATTGATACCTAGTGACATTAGAGCTTTTCTAGTGTCTTACTTGGCTTTCACCTCCTCTATGGAAGGGCACAGATCCCATGTCTGCTACTGTGGATGTTTCAACTACCAAATGTCTCAACAGACCATCTCAAATGGCTTCAGAAACATTTATTTATGTGAATTAAACTTATCAGAAACATATGTATCCCATTTACTGGGATTTTAAGTGCATTGCACACATGGATAAATTAAAGATGGATATCTAAAACATTAGGCTGAATCTTACATCTATTGTTCCACATCTTTACAGCAGTGATTTTTGGCTCCTCTGCTGACCACTCATTTTTAAGTCCATTAAGAAACTTCTATTAAGACTCATTATTCTTTCTTTGCTTAATTTTTGAGATGTTTTTCCGCAGTACCTTTGCCACTGACAAAATACTGCATCTTCTAGAAGACCATCCCAACTTTAATCTTTCTCTGGCTCTTTGTCAACATCTTCATTTAGGTATTTTAATCTTGAGCTGAATCTTTCAAAATAATTCTCAGGCAATTATTCATATCCCTTAATTATTTTCAACAATATCTAAAAAAGAAAGCTTCTAATGCCCTTATGCTGGTTTCATCCTCCAAGAGATTCTCTTTTGCTTCTGAGAGAACATCAGAATTGTTCCACACATCTCACTGAAAATGAAAATTTTCCCATAGCAGAGCTAAGAGAAATAATGCTCCAACTTCCATCTGTTTGAAAAGTATCCTTGAGGGGCAGTCTTTCTCAGACATATAATCCTAGCTAAAATTGATTAAATTCTCATTCTGACAGTCATCATAGTCAGAATTTCTAAATTCCATAATCCTAGCTATAATAAATTCTGTATTTGAGCTGAAGGAATCCAAATCACTCACTTGGCAGCCACCTGTCATCTACTTGAGTAAAGCATTTGCTTCTTGTAGTGTCATTAATGTTTCCCCTGCTGTGTTAAGAATATCATTCAATTTTGTGACCTAGTTTGGTTCTGCTGCACTTAAAGGAAGTGCTGTACCACAGCCCATGGTAGTGTTTTATTGTAGCTATTAAAAAAAAAAGTATTTTCATAATAGGTGTCATATCTTCTGTATAAAAATCATTTTTATGGCTGATTATTCCTATTTAACTTCATTCTTGTAAGTCTGTGACTGTGTTGCAAGAGATGTATGAGACACGAGATGAATTTGGATTATTTGCTAGACCTTACTTCTGCAAGGCTACAAAGTCTGCACAGGAGGATGCCAAATGTATTCTGGATTTTTATATCTCAAAAATAACATCTTCAGACCTTTCCAAGGTCTTTTCCCCTCTCTCTGTCCAGGGAATGACAAAGTTCTGGAGATATCTAGGAGAACCTAAAGCATGATCCAAGCAGTGTGAGCTGCTCTAATGCAGATTTTTACCTTTAGTCAAATAAGAATAATCTGCAACAAATGTGGCAGTTTATTTATTTTGTGACAACTACTGGTCATACAAGCTCTGCTGCAACTGAGGACTCCTCAAACAATGTCCTCTCTACTTTCATCATAAAAAGAGGCTAAAGGTGCTAAGTCAAAGAAAAGAGCATTTTGGGTTGAAGATTTTTGTAGGACAGAACGAGTTTATAAACATTATTTCTCTAGTGCACATCCCTATTTTAATCCCGGTTTGTCAAAGGACTTCTCCTGCCCAGTCATTTCCTTCAGCTAAAGATCAGCAGTAGTAACCAGTTCAGTGTGGGTACATGTCCTTGTCCTTTCCAAAAACACAGCTCTGAAGGTTCCTTAACAGCTGTGAATTTCAACAAGAAGACTGAGCACTTTAGTCAGGCTGGCACACAAATTATTCTGGGTTTCTGTTTTCTGAGACATCAAATCTTAGAGAAAGGAATGAAGGGTGACTTGCACTGGCCATGATTAAAAAAGTCTTTGGAGCCTTTTGGATTCATAAAAAACAAACAAACAAACAAACAAACAAAAAAAACCCACAAAAAAAAAAAAAACAGAGGGGAAAATGAGCATTTTAGCACTGTACTATAAATTCATTTTATAGGTCTGTTCTCTGACAGCTCTATCAGCTAAGTTTTGCTTAGATTTTCATGAAAATATCAATGACAATGAGAAGTAATTATTATTAAACCTTTAAGGCCAAGGATATCAGTTTCATTCCCTGAATAACAGTTTTACAAAATATGTTAATAAAATTCATAATAGCATAAGAGTTTGAGGTAACATTATGATATATTTTTTATTCATTTATCCTTCTCAAAAAAAGGAAATTATGCAAATCCAGTTGTGCTGAGAGGGAATACTAAAGTACAGTGCATTGTGATGTGGTCAGCCTACCCATGCCCAGTCTCTCAGGTTCCTTGTTTTAGGCAGTTCAATATTAGTTAGATCTTGATAGGCTTAATAGAAAAATCCGAATAATTTTTATTAACTATGTGACTATTTTTCATATTAACACATGATTATTTATTACTAATCAGTAATTAATAGTTAAATAGCCAATGGTTTATTCAAACTGATGGCCAGTGTTGTTTTTGTATGTTGTTCTTATCATTCACTGTAAAGACAGACAGATTCTTTTCCCTTGCCCCCTGTAAATGTTTCTATACTTCTTTTTTAATGGAATTATAACTGCTAATTAAATATCCTCAAAAATAAAAAAAATCTTGAAATATTGTACTGATTTTGATGAAATGTCCTTTGCTTTCAAACACCTGATATGTTTATATTTTTATATTTGTTTTGTTCTATGTTTTTTCAGCAAGTAAAAGCTTCACTATAATGTATATTTGAAAAGGCGTATTTATCTCATGCTGGATATAATTTTTGTATTGCAATTATTGTAATATTTGTGTTGTAATTATTATATCTTCATGTTCCCCTGTTATATTATCATCTGCTGTCTTCCTAACCAAAGAGGCAGATCCTGCTGTCCTATGAGGTCTCAATGGATGCTATCAATGATCCTGTCCGAAGACAGAGGTTAATGAGTGCAGCCACAATTCTCACAGATAATTCAAGTAAGTCATTCTTTCCTCTTTTTCCTGTGGTGATTGCGTAACTCAACCTGAGAGATCAAACTATCACAAACACCATTATTTTAAAAGCAACTAGAGGAAATTATGTAGATAGATGTAATATTGTAATATTTTAACACCATTATTTTAAAAGCAACTAGAGGAAATTATGCTGCCAAATGTAAATTTCAGTAAAATAAATATTCTCATATCTCACAATTACCAAGGGTAAATTTTGCCTGACCTTTATAAGTTTGTGATTAGTTTGTGCAGAATGAGCTAAACAATGTTTTTCAATGATGCCATTCTGCTCATATGAGATTGACTTCTCAATCTTTTCAATGAATTATTGTCTTTTTCTTCATTCTGTGATATTCTACAAAGGATTATTCATATGTCATTTTCCCTCTTTGTCCGACAGAGTCAAAACTGAACTGTCCTACATTTTGGAAAAATTTCCCTCAAAAGTATCTAATTTGGAATTGTTGTCCATTCTGGACAGCAGTCAAAGAGAAGATGAAATTGGTAATTTTGAATCCATTTGTTGATCTCTTAATCATGGTTTGCATTATCTTGAATACCTTGTTCCTGGCTATGGAGTACCCTGGCATGCACCCAGATTACCAACAACTCATTTCTCTAAGTGACAGGGTAAGTTAAGTCTATGTTAGAGTGAAAATGGAGTTATAACCCTGTATTTATACTGGGACACTCCCATAAGGAGACAGACCTTTTCAGTGACTTCTTTTCTGGATTTCATTATTGTCTTTCCAGGTCTTCACCCTGATTTTTACTGTAGAAATGATCTTGAAAATCATTGCTCTAGATCCTTACTACTACTTCCAGGAAAAGTGGAATGTTTTTGATAGCTTGGTTGTTTTGATTGGCCTAGCGAGCTTTGGAACAAATCTGTCACCTTTCAGGCTGGTAATTATTTATTTTTAAAAAATTAATTTTTATAAGTACATGTGTTGTACAGTAAAATACCCTCATATGATTTTACTGATGAATATGTTAAATCTGTTTTCTTTATTGGCAAGTAGTAAGACAACATGAGCTTTTAATTGGAGTGATTTTAATTTCATCAAAACATTTAAAAGGCTTTCTTGTGGAAAAAAAATAGTAATAATACTGCAGTAAAGACATCCTGGTAAATGTGGGGTCTGGCTTTCTTGTGTGCTGTGCTCTCTGGGCTGTTTTAACTTTCTTTTTATCTTGTGTTTCATTTACAGCTCAGGATCTTCAAACTGGCAAAGTCCTGGCCAGCCTTAAATACTCTTATGAAAATAATTCTACACTCATTTGGTGCACTGAGTAACCTCACTCTGGTTTTGGCAATCACTATATTTATTTTTGCTGTAGTAGGAATGCAGATTTTGGGCAGTGATTATTGCACAAATTCCGAAAAAATAAACCCCCGTGGCGAATTACGCTGGCATATGATAGATTTTAGTCATTCAGTCCTCATTATATTCCGAATATTATGTGGAGAATGGATTGAAACTATGTGGGAATGCATGGAAGTGGCTGGAAAAAGGAAATGTCTCATCATTTTCTTGCTTGTCCTGGTGCTAGGAAACCTGGTGGTGAGTTTGAAGTCAATTTTCAGTCCCTACTGAATGCATCCAGTTACTTTTTTCTTTGGAGGAAAACTTTACTGTTTGAAAAGTATTCACTTTGTTCTCTTTTCTGGGTGTCACTTGACATGTGGGTTTGTTCTGTCTCCTTTTTCCCTTTTCCCCTTTCTTTCTCTTTCTCACACAAGACATAGAAGCAAAATAAAATTATTCCTTCTAGCCAGAGTTTAGAAATGGAGAGCTGATCATAATTTGGTGTCAGATGTCTTCATCTTTTGTGTTGATGGGACCAAATAACCAAACTGTTGAGTGCCTTTAATGATTAACACGTTGCCCCTATGTTATCAAAAGTTTACAGAACCCAGATTTTTTGGTTTATTCTAGATCTAATATAAATTTACTGGCAGATGAAATCTTTTTCATCTGCTTGCTTTGTTGGTCTATACCAGATCCTTTTTGATGGTAATGTAATTCAAATTCATCTTTGCATGCTGTTTTTCTACGTCTGCCTCCTCGTACACTATGGACATCAAAGTATGTGAAAATATATTTGATATACCCAAACTCTCACTTCCCTCCTTTTTTCTCCTGCCAGTCCTTCCAGAAGGAACTATATCATGCTATGACAATATTCCAGTTTATTAGTAAATAATTTTATTGTTTATTAGTGGTTAATAAAAGCGAGTTTGAGGGTCTCTGAAGTGTCTCTTCTGTTAGCAATAGTGTCTCCAACTTACTTTATTTTAAGGTGCTCAACCTGTTCATTGCTTTGCTGCTGAGTTCATTCAACCTTGATGGCCCAGAGGGACAAGAGGAGCCTGGAGAAGGGACTAAATACCAGATTGCCATTGCACAGATTCACAAGAGCCTGAAGGCTGTGAAAGACAGAATTTGGGATCACTGCTGCAAAAGAATGAGGGGAAGCCTCAGAAGAGCAGACAAAAAGAAGACTTTGGCAGAAGTTTCTGGGAAGGGCATAGAGGTTACTAATTATGCCATGACAGATGTCAGGAAATATATAGACAACGGCTCCTTTGATATAGAGCATTGCCACATGGAAGAGAGTTCCTCACTGGCAAGGAAATATGAAGAAATTCTGACCAGCCACAGTACCTGTGTTCCCATTGCAGCAGCAGAGGCTTACACCAATGAAGGTGGTGATGGGCACATTTTGCACACAGCTGCAGAAAGCAGGAAACAGGTAAAGAATATTTGAATCTTTGAAAAAGTATTGTGACTTGCCTCTGTAAATGCAATCTCAAAGATTCATCAGTAAATATTATCCTTTCTGTCATTTCTGCAATTTTGCTTTCTTTGTTCTTCTAGTACAAGGGCTATCAAATAAGTCTTGGTTATTCAATGATATGTTGAATATTCACTTTTTCATCATTCTCCTCAATGACAGCCAAAAATTTTGCATCTGACTCTTTTGTTTCCATTTGTTACTGTCAATTGATAAACAAAGTTAAATCAGGACAGACATTCTTTCTTTTTGTCTCCTTTGCCTTATACCTGGAGTGTTTGGAAGGCAGGCCTCTTGTGTTGATTATATGTTGCTCCTCAGTTGCATGGAATCCAATGGGAATGTAAACAAAAGCTATACCTTAAAAAATAAATTCTTAGTATTGTTTGGGGTTTTTTAATCACCTGTTCACTTCCATGGTACTTTTGCCTCCCCTTTATATCTCTTGATTTTGTTATGTCGGGTGGGATAAAGCTCAAGTCTTTCTGCATGTGAGTGAGACATTTTTACTGCCATGACAACTGTACAGAGGCAGTTAGGAATATTGGAGATATTTCAGGCATCTGTCGCATCCACACAGGATTGTCAAATATGGCACAGGAGCTATAGGAACTCTTTTCACGGAATCACAGAATTGTTAGTGTTGGAGGGATCTTTTTTGGGATGGATGAGCACATGGTCAGTGTCTAGGTGGACTACCAGGATCCATTTTGTGTAGTTTTGGTCATATTAGGAAGCATTATCAGTGCACAAATGGACAAATTCTCAAAGAAGCTTTGGACAAAATTCTCAAATTTCTCTTTGGACAAATTCTCAAAGCAGCAAAAATTGTTGATCACCTTAGAATCATCCGTGGCTGTTTCAAATGTCTTGCCCATAAGCATTTGATGTCACAAATTCCTTCCCTGCTGCAGTGGAGTCTGGTATTTCTTGGAATTTGTAGTGTCAGAAGGACTGAGGACTGATTCTGATCACTTAAATCTTCTGCCTATAACTGGAAGCATAAATCTTTTAGATGCATTTTAGGGAAACTATTTAATTATTTGTAAAAAGAAAAACTTGCTAGTGAAAGATTCTCTTCTCTTGGCAGAGGGGCTGAACCTACATGATCTTTAAGGCCCCTTCCAAACCAAACACCCAAATCATTCTGTGATTATATGAGTCTAAACTTCACAGATGTTTTACATTCTGTTAAATAATTTTGCCTTTCAAGAATGACTGTCAGGAAAAAAAAAAAAGTGGGAAATCAACTGATTTGCATAATTTCATGCAGGGAGACAAATTAAAACACAGAGAACAGTGGCGGAATTCAATCAGCTTCAATCAGAGTTCTGGGACTTCTGAAACTGCAAATGTTTTCACAGTAACACACCCAAAGAAAGATCAAAAAGAGGTAATTATAACTTTTATCATTTTGTGGAATATGCTGGACCTTCCCCTCTTCAAGCCTTTTGCGACATGATTTGTATGTCTAAAAATTGATTGGCATGAAGAAAGCAGAGTTTTCTCTAAAACTGTAGCATAATATAATCTTTTCTAAACATTTCCCTTCCTTCAAGTCCACTGTAGATAATGAAAAGAAACAAAGAAATTGGTTAAAATAAAGTGATGGAAACAAAATGTAGGGATTGGCTATTTCTATCCTATTATTTATAATTTATTTTGGTAGTTCAGCAACATAAAGATAATTTACACACTTCAAATTTCTTTTGGGGAGGGAGAGAAGATGATAATTTTCATTTATTTTAGGTTTGTTAACTATATTAATGAAAAGCAAATAAATTATTTTCTTACTCCTTCTCCTCTACAGAAATATCATTCTGTTCGTAGCTTTTCTGAAGCCAGCACTGTGGATCCAGTTGTTCTTCTGGAGATGTTTTCCCACACTAAAAACTCTCAGCTGCCTAAGGACTGCTTTGTAGAAAGTAGGAATCCTTTTTTGGTTTTTTTTTTTTTTTTTTTGGTATTGCACTAATGCCAAATGAACCAGTGTTCAAAAAAATCCATATGGAGCATGTCCAGATTAGCAGGAACTGTTTGTCTGCTCATCCCAGTGTGGATATCTGCCTTTGATCACCTGAACTTCTCCTTAGACTCTATTGGTTCAATCCTGCTGCCTTTGCAGATTAATGAAGAGTGCTTCTGGCACAGGGCAGTGAAGAGAGTCCAAATGTGATGTCTCTGCAGTTCAATAAAGTGAAATAATTAGAAAAAATAATAATTTACTGACCTGCTAGTAAGGTAATATCCCTTTTCAAAATTAAAAAAAAAAAAAAAAGATAAAAAAATGCAGAAAATAAACACATCTTTAGATAGAAGTAAAAGCTTCTTTTGTGCCCACAAACCTTTCTGCAGAAGGACACAAAAAGATGTCTGTTATTCCATGGATGTGTTGCTTTATTAAAAGAGATTATTTTGGCATAAAAAATTTTACTTTTCTTTAGCTTCTGATCATTTCAGTAACAGCATCACCTCATAGATAAAAGAGCACATTCTTCCTATAATATGTAAAAGGCCTTTTTAAGATGTTTTATACCTTTTAAATCCATTTCTCAGCATTTTCCATTGAACCAATATGCTGTTCTCTCTCTTTTCAGGTTGTATTGAGTGTTTCCCATGTTGTGTAGTGGATATCACAAAGTTTCCAGGCAGAACTTGGTGGAACTTTAGAAAAACCTGCTACAGAATCGTGAACCATAGCGGGTTTGAATATTTTATGGTTTTTATGATTGTATTGAGCAGTGCAGCACTGGTAAATTTCATTTAATTTCTCCACATTTGAATTAATTGTTGTCAGTAAAGGAATAGTATTGAATTGATTTCTTCTGCTATGACATTCCTTTCCCCAGAGGGAGACAGGAGTGTAATAAATATAACCTTTAGAAGTTATAATGCTTTCCTCCACTTGGATAAGATATTTAAATAGATAGATTTAAATATATGGAATCATAGTTCTTCATTGAACATAGTTCTTTACACTTTTGTGTTAATTACAAACCTAAACCAGAGTCTGATATTGCTTGGGAAAGCTTGAAAAAAATAATAGCACTTCTAAATTTGTAAAGCAAATTAGCTACTCAGTAAAAATATAGATTGAAAATCATCCAAATATTCTGATGAGAAGCTAAAAGTGAAGATGCATGTAAATTGGTAGGTGAGGTAATTTTTCATTGCTACTCTGATCATATCCATTTCTACTGAAGAACAAGGAAAGAATTATTTTATTTATTTATTTGAAAGTATATTCACTGTCTACTGAGAGTAACTTGTTAAATAAAATATTATATAATGCAGAAGGAACAAAACCAAATAGTCTGAAGATGATCTATGTGGTAGATGTCAGAATAATAATTTTAATATTAAATAATAATATTTTTAATAGTAAATAAAATATTATATAATGCAGAAGGAACAAAACCAAATAGTCTGAAGATGATCTATGTGGTAGATGTCAGAATTTCCAACAAAAGTCAGTACCTTACATTCAGGTTGTTCCCTAAACAGTAGGTTTGAACTCTCTGCTTTAAAATTCTGCTGACAAAACCTCCAGGGGAACTCCCTGGGATTCCAGTGAGGGCTCTTCTGTGTTCATGGGGAATCAAACTGAAGTAAGGAAGGAAACTGAATCATTTTTCATGTCCTGTTGAACAAAAAGTTAGTTGGTACCCAGGTGCAAAATAACAAACCAATAACAATTTCTTGTCATCAAAGATGATTTTCAGTGTTGGGAACTTTCCCATTTCTAAGATACACTTGTCCTCTTGCAGAAAGGGACTTGTCTATTTTTTGCTTGTTTATAAAGTTTACTGGTATGAAAATTTCTGAATGAGTATGAATAGCACCAGACCATCACACATGTCCATGGCTTGTAGTGAAATTAAATGTAATGGTGATCACAGAAAGAATGCTCAGAAAAGCAGGGGAGAAGTGGCTGAAAGGAAAATTACAGACATTGCCAGAAGCTCAGTGAGGAAATAATGCAAGGTGTTAAAAGCAATTGGGAATACATTGGCAATATAAAAAAATCTAAAATAAATTTGCAAGGCAGCAAATACTTTAAACATGAGCAAACACTGATGTGAATGACAGCAATCAGTGAAACATTTTCCTAAAACCTCAAGGTCAACGTTTAGGTGAAAAAACGTGCAACTTCAGGAATGAGCAGTTCCAGATGAGGTGTTTGTCACATTTTTCATGTCCGTATTACAACTCTGCAGGATGACTCAAGATGACTCATTTGGAAGGTCAGAATCTGACAGACACTGGATAATGTATTCAATTCAGGCTTTTTTGTGAAGAATTTTAGATCAGCCCCTTCAAAATTGTCAACTACCTTGGGAAGCCAAAATTTTTTAGCCACAACTGGCCCTCGTCAGACATTTTTTGAAGTGTTGAACATAAAAACTTGAAAGTATGAGATTTTTCAATCAGTGTGAAAATGACATTTTACTTATTTTAAAATTTGCCTTTTTACTTTTAAGTATAAAAATAAGTGGTGGTTGTCCATAATTTAATATGAAATGGTTATAATAAGCCAAACTATTTATTCTTATGCAATTTGAAAAGAATCTCCCATAAAATTATTGACCTGTTTTAAAACTGAATTCTGAAATTCCAGGCATTTGAAGATGTTCACCTGCAGAAGAGGAAAAAAGTTAAAATTATCCTAGATTATGCTGATATCATATTTACCTACACCTTTTTTACGGAGATGCTTCTGAAATGGGTAGCTTTTGGTTTGCACAGTTATTTCACAAATTCTTGGTGTTTGCTTGACTTCATCATTGTGTGTGTAAGTATTATACTCAGCTTGTCATACATTTTAATTTTTGATATTTTCTATACAGAGAACTACCTGTAAATTGTGATTATGAATTAATACAAGTCTTAAAGACAGTTACCAAAGGCTAAAAAACCTTCAATCCAAAAGAGGCTTTAGGACTTTAAATGGAAATTGTCAGCAATAGTCAAGAAGTTGCTGAAGGAAATTTCATTAGGTATCACCATCATTGAGGACCATGATGGTTCTAAAAACCTTTTCAATTGTAGAGAGAGAGTTCAATTAGTGATCGGAAATAAAATTAAAATAAATTGATTAAGACAATAGAAAATGTGAAGCTACTGACAGTTCTGGAATAGATGCTTTTAAAGGTTCCTTCCAACCCAAGCCAAATCTGTGATTTTGGCAGTTAGAAAAAAAAGAAAGAGTTCCTTCCTTGAAGGAGAAGGAATTTGAATGGCAAAGACAGCTGAAAAGCATGCTTGGAAAAATAATTTACCAGGGAGTTAAAGATAGGGAAGTAACTTTTGCTTTGCACAGCCCCAAAGAGAAATGCTGGAATCACCAAGAGTGAGATAAGTGCAGTGTTCAATACATACACATTTGCTCTGAATGTAGAAAATGTTAAATATTATAATCTTGCTGTATAAAAATGAAACATTTTTCTTGTCAACATCACACTGGGACTGTTCTGAAGTTAAATATTTTTAAGTGAGGATGTCTAAACTGCTGACTTGTGACATCAGAGTAGCTTTTGATAGACTCAGGATAGTCAACATTGAAAGTTGTGAAGTACTAGGAAATTTCAACTGAAAAATCTAATATTATGACTATTTGTAAAGAATACTTGAGCAGTTACAGTTTTCTAATGTAAATAACAGTCCAAAACAGGAAAAACATGGAAATATCCAATGGCTGAACACTGAGGCAGCAAATTCAAATGAGAAGAGACAAATCATGAACAGTGAAAATACCTAATTATTGAAATTATTTTTAATGTCTTCTCTCATAGAAATATCTAAAATGAAACAGATATATTAAAAAAAATTGTTTCCACATCCCCATCCTCAGTTATGATAATAAATTCCTGTGTACACTTTTGAGAATATTTTGGGAGTATTTTATCTGAATAAACCTTTCTGGTCTGGTAGTGTATGGAAGTATGATAGCTACCAATTTGATTGTTATACTAGTACTAAACAAAACTATATGAACTGTTTTTTAAAAAAATCAACTTAGAATTAATTCCATTTTTTTTCATGTGTTAGGAAAGAATGAAGTAAAATTATATTATGATAACTTTAAATGTATATTTTCTTCATTTGACTTAGTGGTGAAATAACTTTCATCTCAGGATTGTCTACAAATATAGATAAAATAAAATTTTGTATGCCAATTAATGATCCCAGTTCCAATTCAATGAACACAGCTGTCCTTTGTTTCCTGGGGACGAAATTCTGTTTCTGAAAACTCCTCACCTTGTTCCTCTGGGACCAGCCTGAAATCTCTCAGGACTTTTAGAGCACTGCGGCCTCTACGAGCTTTGTCAAGATTTGAAGGGATAAAGGTAAAGGTATTGGGGGATCTGGGTTTTTATATGGGTGAGAATTTTCAATAGATACAGAAGAAGGAAAAAGCAGTGGCTTTCTGGGAAAAGTGATCTATTGAATGCAGATAATGAATTCTTTTCAATCATTTCATTCAGGTTGTTGTGAATGCACTCTTTGGAGCCATCCCCTCCATCTTCAATGTTCTGCTCGTCTGTGTTGTCTTTTGGCTCCTCTTTAATGTTCTAGGAGTAAAATGGCTTGGAAGCAGATTTTGGAAGTGCACACTCAAAAAAGAAAGTGCTGATTTCATTAATGGCAAAACTGATTGTATTTCCAACAATGGGACATGGACAAATAGTGTTGTAAATTTTGACAATGTTGGCATGGGATACTTGGCTCTTCTCCAAGTGGTAAGTTCCATAAAAACATGCTCATTTTTGTTTTTCTCAAGGAATGGGTTGAGCAGCCCAACCAAGGCACACCACTGTGGTTCTGTTTATCTCACTGAAACTGGGAATTTTTTAGCTCCCATTAATATTCTCCTCATCTATAAGCTGCTCACCTCCTCCTAAAGAGCACTTGGGCTCATGCAGCCTTTTGTTAAAATCAAGAACTCTTTCACAGCTTTTCAGTCTTGTTTTGAATTTCACTTCTGTTTTAATTTTGATTGACAAACTAAGCCTGAAATAGCCTGCCTGTTACTGTATTTAAAGTTATTCTTGTTTTCTCTAGTTCAGAGTGGATAAGAAAGAAAACTCATGGACCAATTTATTTAGAATTCTATGTCTTCTTTTGCTGTAAAAGTCCTGAAGTGCTGGGATGCTAATTCACTGAGCTCCCTAGTACCACAACAAAGGAGAGAAAGGCATTTTTTAAAAGTCTCTGTTATCCCTGTATATTTTATAGATGAAGCTATTTGCTCTGGATCCTCCAAAATGTTCTATGATTGATAAAAATTGCAGGATGGAACCATCTGCTGTTTTGTTAGAAGTTGTTTTCTTCCTTTTAAGTTATATTTGCTAGTTAACCTGAAACTTTTAGTGTTCTTTTGTTTTTACAAAAATTTCAATTTAACAAGAGTTAGCATTAAAGCATTTGACATGAATCATGACTTTTCATTTGTTTTCTTTTCAGGATTTTTTTTTTCTCTGTAATAAACTCCAGTGAATCATACTTCCAAGCATATCTTAGAATTGATGCATATTTTTTACAGCACACTTCTTATTTTTTCCACAACTATTAACACATTTATATTAGCAATAGCTATTTTTTCTTAGTTATAATAAACAATGCTTTTTTTTATCAGGCAACTTTTAAAGGTTGGATGGATATTATGTATGCAGCAGTGGACTCACGTGAGGTATGTCACTGAAATGAAACTTTAGTTCTTTTCTCCTTCCTTCTTCCTATTTATATCAATTTTTCAGCTTTGTTTGCAACATCAGGTCAAAAATACAAGTGGATGAATGCATCCAGCTACACAGTGAAACAATAATCCTTGGAGTACCAAATATCTCAACTTAGATAAAATAAACTGGTCACAATAGAAGGATAGCACACAAAAAGAGGGCAAGATCATATACAATTTTGTACAAATCTGATTTGGAAACAGAATATGACTGTGTCTCTGAAGCAAATTCTCTTCCTTTTTAAAGATGTGCAGTAGAACTGAAACAGCCTGCAGCTTTATCAGTTATTTGAGAAGGTTTTCTTCCCTACATTTGACACCCTCACTATTTCTTTCCCATTTTCATGTCCTGTTTCTCACTCTCATACTAGCACAGTGAGTTTGAACTTTTCTATATTTAGTTGACTTTGCATTTTCCCCCACCCATTCCATCCCACTACTCTTGACTGTAGTTAAATAGCTGCTAAATAACAATATTGTTCCTTGTACAGCTAGTTTAAATTGCTTCTTGCCTGGGATGGCATCTCAAAGGATGGAATTCACCATTAGGTTTAGTCTGAGCTGTTTTTCTAATCAGGGCATTCACAGGATCTCTTCTAATTGGAACTGTTTATTTATTACTAAAAAAATTGCTAGAGCAGGATTTGTCTTTGTTTTTCATTGTCTTTACAAACAGTAACAAGACAGAGCGAGACAGTTCTACTTGTACATCTAGATAAAGGTATAAATGTGCAGAAATAATTTATCCCTCACGACAATAAAAAGATCTGCTATAATAAATTGGAAATGCTAAAGCTGAGATTATCTCATTTTTACCAATATTATTTTTCTGGTTTGATTTTTTTTTTTTCACAGATTGATCAACAGCCACAGTTTGAAGCACGCTTACGCATGTATGCGTTCTTTGTGGTTTTCATTATTTTTGGATCTTTCTTCATGCTGAACCTTTTCATTGGAGTGGTTATCAGCAATTTTAACCAGCAAAGGAAAAAGATAAGTACTACATGAACTAACCCATGGTCTCCTGTAATCCCAATTTGATTAAGTGAATGCTGGCTTGACATCTAGAAATCTAACATTTTGAAATAAGTGTCTGACTAGATAAATTTAAAATGATAACATTTCAAACCAAGTTTTGAAAACAGGAATCCCTTCTTCCTCAAGGTTTTTACCTGTGAATTCTATTTTCCTGCCAAGTCCTGAATTTTTTCTAAGTAGAGAATGAGGAGGAAGGAGTGAGTAGCTTTAGAAATGAGAAGTCAAAAAAGTTACCTAGACTTTGCTACAGAAGAATGAAATTCTTTTCTTTGAAGATTTGCTTTGGGGAACAGAAAAACCCTTTTTGCTGAGAGTGAGCACCTCACGAATGTGAGCAGGGTAATCAATTATGGAAGAAACAGTCATGGAGGGAGTAACCTTTGCTTTCCTGGCAAAGAACCTTGAAAAGGTCCTGTCAATAGAACATCTTGTCAAACTAGCTATATTTAAAAAAAGCCATTCATCTCCAAAATAAACCTAAAGATTAATTTAGTGAGGTTTTAAAAAAAAATTCTGCATTGGGATCCAAGCCATGACCCCTGGAGGAGACTGTGTAGAAATTTAAAGGCTGTTTAAAGCCCATGAAGCAATGACTTCATGCTTCAAGCACTTTTCTCCTCATAGTTGTTACATCCCCTGTTCTTGTTATTCAGTAAGAAATGGAAGGCAAAATCTTAGAATGGAAAATGCAGCAAAGAAAAGCAACAGTTATATCTGTCTGGAATACTTCACCTTCCTTGTGTGAAGCTTATTTATCAATTGAATCCTGACTCATTTAAGGGTTTAAAGTATCCAGAATATTGAGGGGAATTGTGTCAATTTATCCACTTGGGAGTCTTACAACAAATAAGCATCTTGCTCATTGAAAACATACCAGAAAAGCAGACCCCAACAGGAGGTTGACAATTTCAAGGTTCCCATTTGGAAGGCAGAATTTCTACTGGAATCATTTATTATTTCCATAGGCTGACTTACAAACCAAGTGTCAAAGTATTACTGCCTTTGGTAGAGAAAGATAGAAATAAAACCCACAAGAAATTCTTCTGTTCTCTGAATTTGGACAGAGAAAATATGCATAAGGATTGAGGAACAGCAGTCCAACTTCACTGTAAGAATTTCTTTTTATAACAAAGTCCCAGTTACAATAATCCCAATAGATAAAAAAGTTAAATAGTTTTATAAGCTTGAACATTTGCTAGAAGTTATGTAGATGTAACACTTTTTTTCTTTTCTTAGCACATGCGGCAACTAACATTTTTTTATTTTTAATTTTTCTCTTTCATTTCTTTTCTGCTTCTTTGGGCTTTTCACCGAGAGTCCATGTAGTGAAGTTAAGCAGAATTTTCAGAGGTTTTGCTGGAGTGATTCCAATTGCAGATGCTCTGCTGAGCGTTGTTATGTGTTTGTTGTACAAAATGCTGATCACTCAGTGCTTTTATGATAAGTGATTTCTGATTATTGGGTTCCACGTGATTGCTCAATAATACAGGTGGTGTGGATGCTAATAAGAAATTCATTGCCAGGAATTTCCCATAGAACTTGGTCCCAAAATTCTTATTCATCATCCTCTATTTACTTGCTAGTCCAGCAATCTACTTCTGCTTCTGCCTTTCCAAAAATATAAAATACTCCACTTCTTGATGAATCTTACGTAATTTAAAAAAATAGGAAATAGATTTGCAAAACTTTGAAAAGGCTTTCACACTTGAGGGAACTGACTTGGGATCACTGCCTGGACTTGACTTTCATGATCAACCCAGATCAGACCAAAGATCAAGGGGAAAAGGAGAAATGGTGAAGACACATTTGGTCTCTGTGCTCTCTTAGGTCCTACTCATGACAACTGTAACTTACTGTCTTTAACATAAATTTGTTAAAGACAAATTTATTTGACTTCATCTGAACAACAATGTTTTTTCTCTTTACTTAGGTGGGAAAGATCTATTTTTGACTGAGGAGCAGAAAAAGTACTATAATGCCCTAAAAAAACTTGGATCTAAGAAACCCCAAAAACCCATCCCAAGACCATCGGTGAGGCCACCTTAAGAAGAATATGACAGAGGATATAAAGATGATGATATTTAAACTCAGCAGCCAGGAATTGGGAAATAAGCCTCGCATTAGAGACCCTCATCTTCCTCAGTCAATATAGAATTTAGATTTTACTCTCTTTTGTTTAAAAATTCCATCCAACACAATCATCTTTGAGGGTATTAATTAAGGAAATTTACAACCTATTTATCACCTACTCAAATGTACAAACTTTTTAAACCAGTTCATATTAAGTATTTGATATTCATAACATGGTCTTGGTTATTTTAGTTGCATGATGTTGCTTCTGCAACTAGATTGGATTATTGCAGGTGAGAATGAATAGAGAGCAGTACATGCCCCGTGGCTGTTATTTGCTTTTAAATGATCTTATCCTTTATTCCTTACATTTTCTTAAATTTAATTCCAGGCCTGGCTTTACACAGTAACTACTGAGAGTTTTTCCTGCTTATGACATTTTAATTAGAATTGCTTATCCTAAAATATCTGCTTCAACAAGTATTTCTATTAAAGGAGCAATCACAATCACAATGTACTCTGAATGTTTTCCTGCTATATATTTTTTTCTAAGCCAATGTGCTTGCATGATGCCTGAAAATACTGAACGTATGGTGAGTTTTCTTTGAGGGTCTAAAGAAATCACCAAAAAAAGCTTCTAGTAGCTTGTTGTTAATTTATGTTATCTTAAATTTCCTTTCTAAGCACAAATTACTGATTAATATTTGAATGCAGGCTGGGTCTCAGAAGTGGCATTAAGTAGTTCTCCTTTCCACAGAATGCATTCCTGGGATTGCTGTTTGACATCGTATCTCACAAAGCTTTTGACATCACCATTGTGATTTTCATCTGCCTAAATATGGTCGTTATGATGGCAGAAAACAACCACAAAGGCACCAAGGAAGTTCTGAATAAAATCAACTATTTTTTTGTGGCTGTATTCACTGCAGAATGTGTCATAAAAATACTGGCCTTAAGGCACTACTACTTTGGAAGTGGCTGGAACGTGTTTGACTTCAGTGTTGTGATCCTTTCAATAGTGAGTGAGTATCAATCACTAGGTCAGGTAAAGTGTCTTACCAGTATTAAGCCAAATTCCAGTTTGAAGTAACCACCTACATATTATGTTTCATAAACAAATTCCAGATCCACTGTACTATTTCAAACTAATCACTGCTAAGTGATTCCTTCTAAAAGGATACATTTTTGTTTTCCCTTATATTTTTGCAGAGTACTAAAAGGTAAATGGAGTTTTCAAAACTTTAAGTATGATTTTTATTGAGGAATTAACAGAATATTAATTTAATTCAGCAACATCTTTTTAAAGTTAATGTACTTAAACTGTTGTCTAATGTTTTATGCTTTCAATTCACATGTTGTCATATTAGCTGTTGTTTTCACAGTAAAAGAAAATTCAGGTTAAAAATACATTTCCATCAAAAATGGGGATTAATTTACTTTTCCAGGACTTCCTCTTAAGAAAGCAAAGCCCAGTTGTAGATTTGGAAAGCTCAGGAAAATTTGGTTGCTCAACACCATACTAAACCTGGACCACTATTTATGACTGAAAAAAAAATATTAAAATTGGCTTGTATTTTTTTTTTTGACTCTTAAAATAAGACTAGATGCTGATCAGTGACTCTGCAAAGGATCATATACAGCTCTAGTTTCTTGTACAGTTTATTTTCTCTGTTCTTCCTACTCAGGCTCAGGTCTTATCATCTAATAAAGGATGGGACATAAAAACTGCTCTGAGTTCTCTGCTTCTTGCCTAAGCATCGTAGGCTTTTGCCATCCTGTACAACCCAGAAAAATTATGACTTCTTAACTCTTCTGTTTGTAATCATTTGCATTGCTGCTGTGTCATTACTGTGATAGCAGGGTCATAGAATGAGGTGTTATGGGAGATAAACACTGACAGACAATTTTCCTTTATTTTCTTCTTGCTCTTCTCTGATCTCATTTGAGTGCCAAGCATTAGTCAAAGCCTCACGTGTAGGCTTTGGCCTAAAGAAGAAGCAGCACTCAGACAGTGGCTCAGAGACAGTCCCAGAGCTTCCAGCACAAGACCTGAATGGATTTAAAAGTATTTTTTAGGTACTTGAGCAATGAATGCGTAAATTCACTCCCCAGATTAGAGAAACTTGGAAGAATTAAGCTTCCAAACTATGCAGTAATCTTGATGCCTCTTTTATATTGAAAGATATTACAATTTTTCTTTCTTTACCGAAGCAGCTTTTATCTGAGCAGTTCAGAATTGATGATGTTTATATTGAGAGCAGCGTGATGTGTTACTGCTGACACCTAAAGCACAGAATATAACAAAACAGACATTAAGTTGACTAACTTGACCTGACAACATTTTGTTTTCCTTTTCCTTTCAAAGGTCTTGGAGTTTCTGAAGTGTTTCAATCTTTCTTCTCCCCTACGGTTTTGAGAACTCTTCGTTTGGCGCGGGTTGGCCGAATCCTGAGAATAGTTCGCAAAGCCAAAGGAATTCGAACTCTTCTCTTTGCACTGCTGATGTCTCTTCCTGCACTGGTCAACATTGGCCTTTTGCTTTTCCTGATCATGTTCATTTATGCCATCGTGGGCATGGCAAACTTTGCCTGTCTCCCCCCGCAGGGTGGGATTGATGATATTTTTAACTTCCAAACATTTTGTGGTAGCATTCTCTGCCTCTTCCAAATTACCACATCAGCTGGCTGGGATGGTCTTCTGGCCCCTGTGCTAAAAGAATCTGATTTATGTGCTCAACAATTAAACGTAACAGGGACAGTGAAAAATAATTGCATAAATAAGGGCTTTGGTATTTTATATTTTGTAAGCTATGTCATTATATCGTTTCTCATTGTTGTAAATATGTACATAGCTGTCATTTTAGAGAACTTCAGTGTTGCCACTGAGGAAAGCACAGATCCTCTTTGTGAGGATGACTTTGATATGTTTTATGAGACATGGGGAAAGTTTGACCCTCTGGCAACACAGTTTATAGATTATTCTGCCCTTTCAGACTTTGCAGATGCACTGGCAGACCCCTTGCGTATCCCAAAGCCCAATAAAATCCAGCTCATAGCCATGGACATCCCTATAGTGAGTGGAGATAAGATCCACTGCTTGGATATCTTGCTGGCTTTCACTAAAAGGGTCTTGGGAGAATCTGGAGATCTGGAGAGTCTTGAATTAAACATGGAAGAAAAGATTGCAGCTGACAATCCATCTAAAAGTTGTTACAGCCCAATTTCTTCTACTCTTAGAAGAAAACAAGAAGAAGTGTCAGCTCTTGTTATTCAAAGGGCCTTCAGGAGGTATTTGAGACAACGTTCTCTTGAAAATATGTCCTTATACCATTGTAAACATAACAGTGCTGTCTTTGAACGAGAAATGCAGGACAAGCAAAGGCTTCTTGAATCACTGCTTAATGAAAATCATGGTAGGAAGGCAGATAAGTTACGTCCTACTTCTTCCATATCCCTCCCTTTATTTTATGATGGCTTTGCTGAGACAGACAGGAATAGGCTTGACACATGAGCTTGCCCCTGGCTGCAGCATTTTCAATTAAACCAATGTCACTTATTTTCAGATGGAGGCCATATTTTGATCCCACAAATACTCTAAATTTAGAATAATAATGGCAGTCTTCAAGTATTGTAATTGTTCAGATTTGCTAATGCTCCTTAAAGCACTTAAGATTTTAACAACTATGTCATAAATATTAGAGGAAAAACAAACCATGGAATTTTTTTCCTCAGCTACTGGAGTTGGTGAGTTAATTTTTTCAGCTGTCATTTTTATATTAGTTCACATGTTTACAGAAGAAGTCTGTAAAAGATCAGTTGTTAGCACTTATTTATAAACATACAAGGATATAGAATAAGGTACATGTCTTTAGGGAGAACCAATTTTTCCAAACAGGTTTTATTGTAGAAAAGTTAAGTAATAACTGCACTTCTGTAAAAGAGCTCACTCAAGACACTTGGGTATAATTTTGATGGTTTTGGGACCATCCTCCTCCTAATATCTTTGAATGGATTTGTTTATGTCTAAGAATTTTTGAAGTGTCTTTACACAAACTCCTAAAGGGATTTAACAGATCATCCTCAGTTGCCTGTGCCTGAAAGTTGTACATAATTTGTTCTTGGTATCATTCAGTGTATGAAAATTGTTGTAATCATAATTAAAATCAAATAAAGTTGTGCAAGAGATACTGTTTCCAGAAAGGAATAATTGTACATAAAATCCCATCATTATACCTTTTCCCTAGAAAGTACTACTTAGTAATCTGAAAAGAATTTCATGGTGTATCTTGTGAGGTAGCATTTATTAAATTTAGAGAAAGCATTTATTTCATTGATTCTGAAAAAAAAAATGTATGAACAATGTGTATTATTTTACTGATTTTTTTTTTATTTTGCAGTTTGGAATATGACTGATTTAGATTCTTCAATAAAGACTTCAGATGCTTAACATGTTTTCGTCTATTTCTAAGAAGTATCTTCAATTTCATTTATTACAAGACAATCTATTATTGAGTGGTAGAACAACAATAATGTAATTTTCCCAAAGCAGCTACCTATTAGCACAAGAAAGCTGAAAATATTTTGCTATTCACAGGGAGTCAGAAAAGATTTAGCATTTTCAGGCCAAGAATATAAAGAACAGTAAGGTAGTGAATTTTTAATGTTGCTTACCTTGTTAAAGACTATTAAAATAGGACAGATTTAGTCAAAACTAAGCTATTTTCAGGACAAATAAAGACACAGGCAAGCTAAGAGTTAAAGAGCTCAGATACAGTCTAGTCTGAACTAGATTTATTATGGTCAAACACTGGAACAGCCTCCCCAGGGAAGTGGTGGAGTCCCTGTCCCTGGAAGCATTTAAAAAATGAGTGGATGTGGCACTTGGTGCTGTGGCTAAGTGGGCATGGAGGTGTTCAAAGGGTTGTTGATGATCTTGGGGGTCTTTCCCAACCTTAATGATTCTCTGCTTGCTTTCAGAACCAGCTTCTGGTCATAAAAAGAGATCTGCAGAGCTCTCAGGAGAGCTCGGGGTCAGTGGGATGCAGAGATGCCAAGTGGGTCTGTCTCCTGTCCAGCCTGGATTGTTTCATGCACAGTGATGCTGGTCAGGTGAAACTATAAATTTTATTCATTGTGAGCTGGAATGAGCTCTGGAATGAGCCAACAGCTTTTGTTCAACGATCAGGCTCCATTAGATGGCAGCATTTACTGTGGTTTAGGATGTGGCCAGTCTTCAGTGAAACAGGTGAAACTCGCACACTTCAGCACAGAGGTTCTAAATTAATTCTAAATTGTTCAGAAGAAAATTGTCACAAGTCTCTTGTTTTCCTGTCCTAGGCTTTCAAGTTAGCCACAGGTCTGAGTAAGTGCTTGTTTGCTGACTGTTCTGGTGTCTGATAGACCTTAATGGTGGTGAAAAAAAAAAAAAATTGCTCTCCTGTGCTTGGACTTTCCAGAGGGGTAGTTCAAGCATTTCTCTATTGCACTTTAAAAGGAAATGTTTCTTAGAGAAGAGGTAAGACTGCTTTGTTCTTGCATATTGGAAAAGAAGGAAAGACTGGAAAAGCCATGTAAGAGAAATTTAAACATTAATCACTCTGATCTTTGCAATTAAAAAATATTTGTTTGAATGCTACACCAAGTTCTCTGTCCATACCTAGAAATACTTCAAAGATGAACACTTCATTTCTGTTGCAGGGGGCAGAAATTTTGGGGAAAATCACACCTGGCCTGTACACATCCTTAGTGATTATGTCACCTCAGCAATGTACAAAACCACCTGAATTCACCATGGGGCTAATTTAAAAGTCTGACTAATTCTTTAATATTGCTTAAGCATTAAAATTGGCTTAGCAGGCTGTTGCAGGAGAATGGTGATATTCAGCTGCTGCAGCTTCTTCCTGCTGGATTTGTCCAAAAGCCAGTTCAGCTCCTGAAGCAATATAGAGATTATTTTATAAGTCTGTAAATGGTGATGAGTTAAAGCAGTGAACAGGTGGGAGCTTTTAACAATTCTGGTAATCTGGAACTGTGAATTCCTCCAGGTAAAACTGCCTGGATTTCTGTGAACTCCGTGAGAAATTCAGGAATGCTTGGAACACAGAGGAAGAATATTCCTTTCTGTTTGTGAAGTTTGACACTTGAATCAGAGAACAGCAGAAACAAAGGAATATTGGATCCCTCCAGTGAGGAAATACTGTGACCGTAGAGCTCCCAGGGAATTTCTGAGGGTCAGCAGCAGAGTACAAACCAGCATTTACTCTTTAGTGGTGGTGCAGATCTCTGTTTTACATTTCCATGTGTTACTGATCCTGTGTAGAAATAGAATGAAACAGACCCTTGGGAAATAAGAGTTTTTTTCACTTTTGTGTAGCTTTGTATCCCTCAGAGCAGGATCCCCAAAGGTTTTGTGGAAATTATCCTTTTACTTTTTGGAGTTCCTCTGTTACTGCTCACCTTGCAATGTTTGCACTACCTACTGTTTCCTCAGAACTCAAAAGAGGCCCCATGTGTAAATAAGTTATTTGAAAAGAAATATCTTCTAGTAGAAGGTCCCTGCCCATGGCAGGGAGGTGGGAACTGGTTGATCTTTAAAATCCCTTTCAATCCAAATCATTCTGTGATTCTATGAAAGGTACCAGAAAGAGAATCTCATCATTTCATCTTATCCCTGAACCTACCAGGTTTACCTGTGCTTGACAAGTGTGTCATCTGCAATGCCACTGTCCTAAACATTCTCTCTCAACATGAGAAATCCTCACAACTTAGGTGGTGCAGGAAGACATCCCAAAAGAATATTTTATAATTCATGTTTAGAATGAATATTCCCATAAGATGAGCACACCAAACAACCTGAGCAGCTTTAGGCAGAGGTCAGGGTTATGGCTAGAAGTGGTGAGGAAGAGATCTCTTGTGTTGGGACCAAGTAGAAGAACTTATTCAATATTTATGGTAAAAGTTTCAAAGATGCAGGAACTGTGTTTAAATACTTTCATTAGCTACCACTAGCTAAAAGCAAGCCTGACAGCAGTCAGATGCTTTTCAAACTTAAATATTATGGCTAAATAGACACTTTAATCAACAACCTGAGGGGTTATCAATTGATTCTATTTGGACATGCACTTCTTGTCTCTAGTCTAGGGCAAATTAACAAGAGATTTCTCACCTGCCCACCCCTGGAAATTAAATTATGAATCTTCTGTGACATGTACAACATGTCAGATTTCTTTCTGCAAGTCTCTTCAGTACCCTCATCCATTAAATATATTTCAATGAAGGTACTGAGTGGTGTCAGAGCTGAATGTGGTGGCACAAGTTGTGACTCTTTGCCCTGCCAGTTCCAGGGAAAATATGTGAAGGCATCAACTTAGTAAGTGGTTTTATTGATCTTCAGACACTTTTGAAAGAGCAATAGAGATGTTTTGGCAACTCCTCAGGAAAAAATAGCTGTTTGGGCAAATCTGTTGCAGTTATCTGCTTTGTGGCTCCATGGAGTTAAGGTAAGACAGGCCAAGTTGATTTTAATGACAGTCTTTACCTTAATGCAGAGCTGTTTGAGTCCTGGGCAGACTGAGAGCAATTGAAGTTTCCTCTCCAGTTTCCAGGGAAGCTGGGTTTATGCAGGAGCATTCCAAAGTTAGATATCCATAGGTTAGATTTCAGACAACAGCCATACTACCTTGCTGCCCAAACATTTGGAAGAATTTGTCCTTAGGGAAAATTTAAAGTGGTCACCAGAAAGAGCAGCTCTTTCCTAAGTTTTCTTTTATATATTCATACCTTTCTTGAAATGAAGAGGGTAGAAATGGAGGTAGTATTTTAGTAATGCTACCAGTCTCAGCAGTCTCTGCAGAATTTATCAGCCAAGATTTCATAGCCTTACTCCAATTATCTATTTTTTGTGCTTGTGGCTGAAGTAATAACACAGACATGATGAGGCAAATAAAAAGCCATCCTTGTGTTCTTCACTTGCTATATTTTTTGCTGCTGCTACAGTGAAGCCTGTAACTGCTGCAGCCAGAAGTCTGTGTTTGCATGAGAAGACAGATTCTCCAACATCTGTGCACAGAAATTCACCAGAATATTTCAGCTGTTCCTTTCTCCTGACCCCATCCTGAACAGAGAGAACAGAAAATTTCTCCCCCTTTCAATGAGATAACAGTAAGCTTCAATGGAAACAACAGCAACAGGATTCCACCACAGCATCTTTAGAGAATGACATTTCCTTCCTAAACATACCTGGTGCCCATCACTCATTTATCAGGCTCTCTGACATCCCATTCAATAAAACACTTGTGCTTATGTCCATTATGTCCATTGCACTTATCTTCAGCTTCCTCCTATAAATTATTTTGTCTGCCAGCTCTGCACAAGACAAATCCCATGGCTCCCAGAACATCAAATATGATGGGTAGTAGTTAATGTCTCTTACTTTCCTAAATGGGGGGCTCACCCCTTAACAAGCAGCCAATAATACAGACCTCCAAAAAATCCAGATAGGAAAGAAAGAATTCATGCACAAGATTGGGTAAAATCAGTGCAAGACTGGGTAAAATCTTGGGCAATGGAGCTCACAGGTATTCTGATTTAAACCTTATGTTGCTGTATTTTGCTAAGTGTAGCCTTATATGTGTATAGTGAGTTTGCCATAGATGAGGTTTAGGTTGCTCAAAGAATCACTGGCTAAGTCAGGTCCAATATGAAACTGAAAGCACGATGAAGTTCATTAGCAAGGTTTTCTCTACTACTTACTAGGTGGCTAAAGCACACAGAGAAAAAAACAGGCTAAAATCTAAAATCAATCAGTCTAAAACTAAAATCAGCCTAAAAGGACCTGTGTGGATGGAAAAAGAGTAAGGCTGGGAAAGCATAAGGATAAAAAGGAGTCACAAGGTTCACAGTGGCTCATCCTGCCAAACTTAGCCTGGGACTTGACCACCAGTTTAGGCCTAAAGGTTTTAACAATATTTGAATCTAGCAGGGTTTAATTGATAACCTAATTTAAACAATTTAACAAAAGAGTCTATAGAATTTATATTGCATATTGGAAAAGGAGGAAAGACTGTTGGGCTCTAAGCACAACAGTAACTCCCTCATGGGCCTACTCAGGACTCTAATGAATCCAAGAGAGCACCATTCCTGGTACATTTCTGTCTCATATTCACACACACACACACATAAAACCTAAAGGAATCTGTGCAAGGAGAAAATTCCCACTCGGGTTCAGTGAAGTGCTCAGGGCAGATGCCTTTGCATCTTCCCAGTGGATAAAATGTTGAGCTTTGAGGAGTGGGAATGTCAACCCAGGCCCCATCATCAGCTTTCAGCAGTGATCCTCTGAGCACAGAACCTTGAGAGTTCACAAGCTCCAGAGGGAGATTCTGGTCACAGCCCTCTCTGACCAGGAGAGCTCAAAGGGTCTCACTTTGGGTGCTGCTTATAGGGTTGCAAGAGGTCTTCAGTCATAATGATTTTCCACCCTGGACAAAATTTGGGTTGGTAACTTTCTTTGCAAGTTCAGTAGCAAACATGTTGTTCCACTTGGGCTGCTATCCAGACAAGATAAATAAGTTTCCGAGGCTGTTGGTTAAAAAGCAGGAGCTCATTAGACAGCCCAAATTCCTGGGAGCCCAACAGTGTTCCTGATAAGCTCAGCCCAGGAGCTCTTTGTCAAGGCTGAGCCCTAACGAGCATTTCTGAGATCTCAGCGCAGCCTGAGGGAGTGGGAGGGAAGCAATCTTACCACCACAGAGTTCTGTATATTATGTATCATTTGGCTGAATCAAAATCCCATGTAAAATCAAATATATTGAAATAAATCAATTTGACATTAAACATCTCATGCTCCATGCTTGAAACAGCTGAAAGAATCTGCTTGGATTATTGGACTCTGAGAACCAGGCATGGCTGTTCTTCTTTCTGCAATTATCTGGGCTCAAGAGTACAAATGAGCAGACATTTAGAGAAAAGCTTTTCTATTTGTTAAAGACAGGGCAATGGTAAAAGCAAAAATTATTATTTTAGAACCTATTTCCTCATCTCAATGCTTATAGAAACAGCGACAACAACCATCTTCATTTAAGATTTTAAATTTTGCATGTTTACCTATGTACACAGAAGCAGGTATTTTAATTGCAGTGCAATTAAATTAACTCCACAATATTTCATAGCACACCATGAATAATATATAAGAAGTAAATTGAAATCTGTCTCCATATTTCCAGTTTTGGTGATGTGAATTAATGGCTTTGAATGCCATACTCAGCTGTAGTAAAGGGAAAACAATGGGCTGGGTTGGCAGAGGTTTTCATTTCCAGGTGCCACCTCATTGCCCCACTCATCTCATGCCAGTGCTCAGTGCCCAGTGGGCCGTTCCTCACTGGAAAATGCACATTTTCAAACCTGCCTTTGTGGCCACAGTGCCCATCTCTCATGGATCAAAGCAGAGGATCATTGCAAATGGCCAAGGAGCAATAGCCATTTTCTCACAAACACTTTCTGGTTTTCTGAAGGTGACTTAGAAAACCTGCTTCTCTGCATAACCAAATGTTATTCCATCCTGCTTGCAAGGCTTCTGTCTAATTCCATCTTTCCATGGTGTGGAAGAGCACAGAGCAATTTCCTGGGTTTATAAGGCTGGTGGTCTGTTCCTGGTGCCAGTTCTGCTAAATTCAAAGTAGAATTTTCAAGCCCTTTACCCCAGTAGAGAGGAAAGGCTTTGACTGGCCTCAGACTCCAGGCAGTAAAGTAAATCCCAGGAATCTTGTAAAGTCTGCCCTTCCCAAACACTTAGGAATCACATGATTATATATCATGTACCCAAAAAATTAATAGAGTCCTAAAGCTGCCCAGTTCTATAAGTGAAAGGTGGGAGCATGCTTGCATGTTCCCATAAATCCCAATAATTTTGAGATTTTTGGATGTAATCAAACCCAGCTATTAAGACCATACCTTTAGCTTTTGTTTGAATTTTAGACCAAAGACTATTGATGGCCCTAACATCTCACAAATAACAGTTTTTATGTACTAACAATGTACTAACATTGCTGTAAAGATTCCTATGGACCCTCTTTTTTTTTTTTTTTTTTTTTTTTTTTTTTTTTTTTTTTTTCTTGTGTGTGTGTGAAAACTACCAGATTTCACTGCCTTAAAAAGTAATTCCTGATGCATCAGGTCTGGTGTTGTGAACTGATGATTTATTTGGAAAGGAAAAGATCTTTATGTCAAAAGTCAGCCTCACACCCAGAGAAAAAGAGACTGAATCCAGCTTCAGCAGAACTGAGTGGGTCCAGTAACCGAGTGGGATGTTGTATGAAGCTTGTAGATAAATACAGGCATTTCCTTCCCTTTCCCTTTCCCTTTTTCCCTTTCCCTTTCCCTCTCACCTTTTTCCATATTTTTCCCTTTCCAGCCTTAATTTCTTTATATTTTATGTGTTGTAAGAAATTGCATGATGAAAACCTGATGGACAAGATATGACAATCAAACCAAGCTCTACAAATCTTTTCTTGAATGTGTGTCATGTCTGGCACCCAGGAAATTCCTGTATTCATGTAAGCATATGTGTTCATAACATAAAACTGTGCCCACAACTGCACAACCTTTATTTGGGAAGAAAACCCCCAATTTTGGCATTTATAGGTGTAAAAAGGCTCGTGTGTCCATAATATTTTATACCAGGTATTGACAACAGGAGGCTTGAAATTTCTTTTCTGTAGGACAGTGAAGTTCAAATCTTGCAATAAATATTAGGATGACTTACACAGCTGAGACACTGATGTTATTTCAGATCATTGCTTCCTCCTGCTTTTATATTATTTTGACACAAAAACACTTGTGGCAGGTGATTTGAGCATTACATATTTCAGAGCAGGAGAAAATCCCTTTGACCCTCAAGTTGCATGTTCCTGTTGCCACAGACTCAAAGCTCCAGTTTCAGCATGAAAAGGTGAGAGTGAGATGAGTGATGAAACAAATTGTAGACATTTTTTTTCCCACTCTGTTTGCTGAATTTGATAGACTTTTAAAGCCTGGCTTCTGAGAGGCAATTTCAGACACTTCTCTTAGCATCATCCAATTATGCATTGGCTGCAGCTCACTGCATCTATCAAAGTGTCACGGATGCTTTCATGTAGGCAATATATTGCTTTTTCAGACCCAAGAGAGGGGAAAAATCAGGCACCCCAGCATCTTCTCCTTAAGTAGGTGTTGAACAAATTAGCCCCATTACAATCCAGCCTGCATTAGTCCATTAAAGAGCTGGAGGAAGATTCCTTTGTGTAAATGACTGGATGGTTTCACTGTATATTTGTATTAGTCATTTCCTGCTATTCTTTAAAGAAGGTTCTTGATCACTGATGTTTAAAAGGTCTTAATTTCCATATAAGCATTGCTTCAAAAAAAAAAAGAAAAAAAAAAAAAGAAGACAGGAAACATTCTCATATATTTTAAAAGGTACTTAATTATTTTTTAATATCATAAATTAAACTTTGTGGCTCAAAGGACACAACAGTTTGCAAATACCCAGAGAATTATCCTTTGATTAGGGTGGCTTCTTGTGCACAAATGTTTTCTCCTTTCCCAAACCATTTATGCTGCTGTTCCCATATTTAATGGTAGACTATGCACAGGAGGTACCTGGGGTCTCATTTAGAGGATTTACACATCCCACCTGGAATAAACCTGCTGAATTCAAACCAGCAGGACTGGCTGGGGCTCTTCAGCTGTTTTGAGACACTGGATTGGAAAGGTTTGTGATAATGAACTGATGCCTTGGCCATGAATTTGGCCCCATTTCACACTCTTGTTACACAAGAAGTTTAAAGACAGACTGAAAATATACAAAAATAAAAAAATCTTTAAAAAATATATAGGCTCATTTCTGTTTTACCACAGACTACAGGAGCCAGCAAGGTCACAACTGGACAGGAAACCACAAAACCAGAGGTGGAGATGCTGAAAAAAAAGACCTCACAGAAACATGTCACAGTTGTGGAATTACAGTATCAAGATTACTAAGGAAAAAGTGAAAATTCCTGCAGAAAACTGTTGAAAAGAGCAGGCAGGGAGAAACTCCTCTGTTCCAGGTAAAGTGGAAAGAATAAAGGGTGTGGTTCCTAGTGCATCACCTGGCACACTGATCTGTTGGGGATTGTGCAGTTTAGATTTTCCTTTACAATTCTTTTGTGTTGTGAAAGAGAAAACCTCATTTTCTAGACAATGCTCGACACTCAGGTGTTTTTCAGCTCTTCCTGTCTGATAAATAATACAATCTCTAAATTACCACACACTGCCAAACAGATGCTTTAGTCAATCATCTTATTATGTATTAAATAGCTCATCCACTGTACTCTGTGTTTAGGTCCTTAAAATCTGCTTCTCCTGAAGGCTGTGGTTTATTCTGACCCGTATGGACCTTAATTCCAGAGTGTGATATCTTCAAGTACCTAAAGCTGCCTCTGGCTTACCTCAGATAATGAAATTTTTGTGTTTTGCTTCTTCATTAAATACATATATATATATATATATATATGTATTTATATGTATATATATATAGGATATAAAAAAAAAAAGGTTTTTCAACATGTAAATATCCAGTGTCTGGGACAGTGAGGGAAATTTCTAGATACAGCTAATGATCCTTGATGAAGCAATATTAGGAATATTAATATTACAACTTTATTTCCTTCACTACTCTAATTCTCTTAGTATTATTCTGATAGGCCACTGAGGAGAGAGAGAAGAGCAATCCATATTTTTCCATTTGAGTAGGTGATAAGCAAATTTTCCTGATGGAAACGTGCATCGGACCATTTAGCAAGCTGGAGATTACTGTATGTAACAGAATGATTTTAATACATCCTTACAGAAAAAGCAATTTCCTCTTACTCTGTAATAACAATTATCCATACAAAAGAGTCTGAATTTTACATCATCATGGTGGGTTTTTTTAAAAATATAATTTCATCCTCTGATAAAAGGAAATGAGATTCCTTTATCCTAGGTCTTTTATTTTGACAAAAATGCCAATTAGCTACTTCATACCATTTAAGACTTCACTATTATGTGGGTCAGAAAATGGCTTCAACTATTATTTTGAAGCAAAGTAGCAATATAATGTATGATAAAAGCTATTCTAATCTCTGTGCAGTAAACAGCCTTCATAAATCACTGGGAGCTCTCTGCAGCATCATTCCCTCAGTTTCACACTGGGCCACAAATCCCACATATGTTAATACTCATCCCATAAACAGCAATTTATGGGGATTTCCCCTCTTGGCCAGGAGGTCTCAGTTTCTCTTGTGTTATAAAAAAATCCCAAAACACTGAAAAGCTTCAACATGCACAGGTGAACATAACTCCTGAGCTGACAGGCAGCATTTGGGAGGTGAATTTTCATACCATAATTTCATTAACCAAATAAAATCAACAATACATCTCCAAAAAATGGGAAATTTATTATATAAACCTCATCCTAATGAGGGAAAAAAAGCATAAGGTTCTTTATCTTATCTGTGTAAAACTGTGTCAGTTAAGCAATTCTAAATTTTCTATAATTTTTATACTGAAATATTACTTGCACCGAATTTGCAAAATAATTTGTTCCAGTCTGTGCTGGTTGGCATTGGAAATTACAATGCTTTCAATTGAAAAGCTATAATTTATTATTTTAGTTAGAGGGGTGCTGTTCAGAATGTGAAAGATTCCTTTTGATTAAGGACTATATAATTCTACATTATCCCAAATAGCCAACAGTGAAGGAAAGACATCACAACACTGATATTTTTCCTTTTCCAGATGAAGAATTCAGATCTGCTTTTACAATCTAGACATTAACGCTTCCTATTTGGTTTTCATCTCCTTTCTCCCACATCATGCAGTTGAAATGGTTCTGATTGATGAATCCTTATGCCATGAAAAATGAGGATCAGTTACCAAACAAAGCCCTCTATCCTTACAAGAAGGGGACTGTGAAATGTAAAAGGATTTTACAGCTGAGATTTCCAAATCATATCTAACTTCTCAGGAAAAGCCAGAAATTAATCCTTACCAAATTTGGTGATGTTGTGAGAGTTCAGAAATATGTTAAATGTATTTCACTCATGAAACTGATCCTGTTTCTCCCAGTTAAAGCTGCCATTGTGTTCACCATTGTGTTTCTGTTACTATAGTGATGAAATCTATGTAGAAACCTGGAGAGATACTGATTGCTGCATTTCATATTTAATTTTTCATGATCTACATTCCATTCCTTATTTCCTAAATGGCCATAAAATAGCACCATTTATCATAACACATGGGTGTGTGCACACATATCAATTACAGCATCATCAGGAATCACACAGAAATAAGTTGGTAATTATTTTTAAAAGAGACAAAAAATGAAATTATTTTGTATTGGTTTTAAGTAACCATTCCTTACCTCAAAGTTATTGCTAAGCTGTGGAGGGTAAAACTGAAGGGCAATTTGACTGTCACTTGAAGCTGACCAGCTTTATTTTAGATAAAACTGCTTTATACTTAATGAATATTATTGTTTTCTAATAGCAAACATACATCACATGAACGTTTCATTTGTCTTTAGGTATTGTTTTTCTTAAGTTCAAATGGATATTACTATCAAATATTTGTTTCCTTCCATTAAGCCATTTCTGTATCATTTGTGAATGCAGATATCTCTCAGCTCTTTAAATACCTCTCATATTTTCCCCTCTAAACACCTTAATTTTTATGGACTATTTCCATATTTTTTCTTTACAAATGGGGAATGCTTTTTGGTTTTCTTCTTCATTTAGCAAGGTTTATATTTTGTGATGTCAGCATTCACATTTCTACTTTTTAAAGTTTCTTTTAGCTTGAGGTTTATTCCCCTCCAGCTGCTCTCTAGCCTTGAAGTTGCTGGGAGTGGAGATTCTTCACTTTTCCTACTGATGGGGTAGAGGGGACTCAAACAGCTTTGCCCTGAGTCCAGTGGGAAAAAATAAGGATTTAATTTTGGACAGGGAAGGAAAAGTCAATGCCAAAGGCTTCTTACCCTTCCCTGCCCAGCAGGGATTGTCTATTTTCTCCCCACACACTTAAGAGGAGATGGAACACATGTAAATTCCAGTTTGCTCCCAAGGGAGATTTCATCAGCGCAGCCAGGGCAGCCCAGGATGCTGCTCCTCTCACCTTCAACTAAATTTTTTTCCGCTCCTGCAATTCAACAATTCTGCATTTTCCATGCATTTGCTGCATTTTGCAGGGAGCTGTGACCCAAAGCTACTTTGCCTCACAGAGAACAAGAAACACATGCTTTTTTCAGGCAGCCACTGGGATAAACCAGGCTGACTGCCAGAGAGGATTTAGTGACCTCCTCACCACGAGCAGTCAGTGGGCTTGGATGGCTCAGTGCACACAAGGATGTGCCTGGCAAGGAACCTGTAAAAGAAAGTTCTGCTCAGAAACACCCTGGGATGGTTTTAATTACTGAGAGCTAATCTTATCTCTGATTCAGTCTGGGCCATCTCGAGGTTAGCACAAGGATCTGGGGAATCCAGAGATAAACATGAGAAGCCTTCCTGCTCTCTTCACCCATGGGTGACAATAATTATTTCTTGCCTCTTGAAAGTGCAGGTTCTATTTCCCCCTCAAGTACAGAAGATTAACTCATAGGGAGGCAGCCAAGTCCAGCTGCTGCTTCAAGTCTGCTATTCATCTCTAACTTTGGATGAAATGTAAGGAACTTTGGGTGAAATCTCTAAATTTATGTTAAATGTAATTTGAAATTAGCACTTGAGATGGATAGGAAAGCTGTCTATGTAACTGGTGCTAGACCCTTTATGGTGTCATTCTTAAGAGTGTTTAGGAGCTTAAATCACATTGATTGCAATGCCATTCTCACTTAAAATCCAATCTAGCATCTATATATTTCTTTGGGCGGCATAAATCTATTTTCAAATCTACTCTTATTATTTGTCTGTTCATTCCCTATGACTGGAAGGTGCAGATATGTGTACAAAGGAGGTGAACTTTACCCACCTTCAAACAGCTCACACTTCATAAAATTAATGTCAGGTGGTTTAAAAGCTCTATTGGATGTATGACAGACAGCTTGGAGGCAGCAAGAGAAAATAAGAATTGAATTTGTTCTGTACCTGATATTCCACTTTGAAGTGAGATAGTGGTGACAATTCTGAAGTCAGAAGGACTAATAAATCTTTTATCTCTTTAACCTAACATGAAATTTCCTAATTTAATTTGTGGATAGTCTTCCTCACCATCTCACACATGCATCTTCCAATTAAATCAAACTTTCTGTACAGTGCCCTGCCCAAAGCCTCCAAGACAGAGTTTAACTTTCTACAGCAGCACTCATTAAATTTAGAGCCTAATGAAGCAAAGCTCTGGACAAAAGACAGCAATTTTCCACCAGCACATCAAAGGTAGAGATCTGGTGTTCTACCATGAATTCTTTCCCCCATCCCTCACAGCCCTGTGTGTTTTGAAAGAAGGTGACTTTAAAGATTTGGCAACAAACCGAAATTCAACAGAAAAAAATAGAATTTTTCTCGGGATATTGCAGGACTATTATTCCCTTGAAAGTTTCTCTTCTACCTCAACCTCTACCTCAAAGCTGCCAAGGATTAAATAAGAAAGGATTATCAAATTATTTTATTGATCCTGAGAGTATCTGTTGTAGGGAAGGATCCAGCACCATGATCTTCTTTGTCAGAACTGTGCTCACATTTTTAGTGCGTTCTCTTGCTGGAGAGGCACCATCACAAATTCCACCCAAAGGTCAGTTGGCTTTCCTTGGATTCATCTCATTTTAACTAGTGCTGACATCCTGAAAGGGAAGTACTATCTGTAATGATTGTATCATTTTTTTGCTTCTCTCTTTAGTGTCTAATCATTAATCCTTTTCTTGTGCAGCCAATGCTTAATGCAGAGACATCTTTCTGTCTTAAAAGTTCATCAGCCAGGGTAATTCAGAAATACTGATCCTTTGGAGCAGACTAATCATGAGATCACACTCTCTGTCCCTAAGCAAACCACATGGAAAAACGAGAAGAGAAACCCTGGTTCCCCTACAGGAGAGGGAGGATCCTCTAAAATTGCTGGAGTTCCTCGTTAGAGAGGTGGGTTCTTGCTTTCCCTCCCTGTTTTTGAAGGATAAGAAAACTTACTTTTATGGGCAGAAGTTTACTGTGCTATTTAGCTTCAAGGCCAGGTAATGAGCCCCGTCCCATTTTTCTAGGGGAGCAGGCACAGCTGTAAAGACATCTCTCCCATCCTACCCAACAGTGCCTTCAGTCAGGGAGGAGTTGCAGGTCTCAGGAGTGAGTGAATTCTCCCAGGATTTTGACCTACTTCTTGTTAAAATCATCATCTGTATAAAATTAATATGAATCTCAGAATGCTAGAATGGTTTGGGCCTTAGAGGTCACTCAATTCCAAGCCCCTGTCATGGGCAGGGACTCCTTCCACTAGACCAGGTTGCTCTGAGCCCAATCCAGCTGGCCTTGAATGCTTCCAGGGATGGGGCAGCCACAGCTTGTCTGGATAATCTTTTCCAGTTTCTTATCACCCTCACAGTAAAGAGTGTCATCCTAATATCTCACCTAAACCTGCCCCTTCTCGGTGTGAAGCCATTTCCCCTTGTCCCATCTCTCCATGCCCTTGTCCCAAGTCCTTCTCCTGCTCTCTTTAGTCACTGGAGAGGCTCTGAATCTCCCTGAAGTCATCTCCAGGCTGAGCAACCCCAGAACAATCATATACACCCTAAACAACCCATATATATGCATCTTACATACACACTGACATTTTGTTCATGTATATGTGCCTGTTCATGCAAACACACATAAATTTACACATACACACACACAGAAAGGTAACAGCCACCAGGTTTCCAGTCTTCACTCAGCCTCAGTCATAGTTTTAGTTCACTTTATAGATCCACCCTTGGTTTTTTTGGACTGTACTAAAGCAGAGAATCGAAACTGAGATAATCACAGAAAATATTAAGGCCAACACCTTTTCTAGACAATCTGTTAAAGTGCAGACATCTCCCACTGTGAGGGTGACAAACACATTTTCCTCCGTGTTTCCCATCCACTTTGTTCAGCCCCACTCCTGATTTTCTGTGAAAGACTCTCAGAAATCCAGGGATGAAACAAGATCACGGAGAAACGCTCTGTGAGCTTGGAGCCTCCCCAGCTGAGGTTTCTGCCTTTCCCAGGAGATCCTGTGTAATCACTTCAGCTCCTTCCATGGCTCACACAAACACCTCCCTCAACACCCCCATGTACAAATAGCACAGTTCCTGGAGGAGCAGCATCTCCAGAGTGGTGAGGGATCGCTGCAAGGGGACACAGGGATGGTAAAGGCAGTGAGGAGGTTTTTCCAACTATTTCTGGAGAGACAACTGGGCTGAGATAATGCTCCTCTTGCACAGAAAGAAGTGACTCCTTGAACCTTCACTTAGAGGGATGGAAAATAATGTAAGTCCTGTGGTTTACTGCGCTTTCTCTTCTTAGGAAAAAAAAAAAAAAGGTGGTTTGTGGTAAACTCTTCTATAGGATTCAGCGACCTTTTATTTGCCTAAAAATCATTAAAAAACATGAGCAGCAAATTTTTCTTCCTGAGAGGCATGAAAAAAAATGGAAGTGGGGAGGAATGAATATCTATTTATTCCTTTGCACAGGAGTTTCCCCAGTGTTTTTGACTTGTTTTACTGAAATAAGTTAACTAGGGTCAAAAATAGAATCCTAAAAAAGTGAATAGGCATATAAGGAAGTTTTTTTTTCTGAGCATGAAGATTGCAAATATGTATATTTAATCTACAAACATCAGATTTTCTGGTTATAATATTTATTTCAAAACAAAGACAGAAAAATTCCAATAACCTTAAGCTTTATAACATTGCTCCCTCTTACATAGGTTTAGGCTTAGTAATATTGTTCTGATACAGACTAACATTTGGTTTTTTGAGACTTAAGAATGGATCTTATTTTAAATAGATTTTTTGTGTGTGTGTGAATAAGGCATCTGTTTTATTTGTGGAATGTGCTGTACTGTGCCTGGAGAATGCTTTTATCATGATAAACTGTGGGGCAAAATAAACTAATAAGTGAGACCTGGGAAAACTAGATGCTCTGGAGGTTCCTCCTGTGGTACAGCTGCTGCTCCTTTTCCATGTCTCAAAGGTTTTAATTTTTTTGATGTATTACATTTTGGGTTTCTTTGTAATTATTTGACTTGATCTGAGATTATTTTCCATATCCACAAGAAAAGTTTTTTGAAATTCGAGTTTTCAAAATTAGAAAAGGGCAAATAGTGAATTTAATGAAGAAAAGTGAGGAACCTAATGACATTATGTATGTCCTTATTAAGTGACACTATTAAATGAAATACTTAATGAAAACAGTCTGTTCAGAATTAACTTCTGATTAGATACATTTTCATATATTTAGAAAGCTGTGTCAGACAAAAGACCACGTAATTTGAAAATGTCAATAAATTATGGAACTACTAAATCTTTGGCAATTCAAGTCAAAATTGAGATTGTGCATTCAAATTAATTTTTTTCAAAACTTATAGCTCAAAGTTTTTTTCACTGTGTTTTAGTGACAGATGAGGGGTTTTCTTCCAGATTTTCTTTCATGGACCAGATAAATTTTGTTATGGTCTCAGGAGAAATGTTTCTCTTGCATTTTGTCCTAAGTTTTTTCCTCTATGTATTTAGCTGCTGAGAGACCTTCCTGTATCAAAATGTACACAATTAAAGGAATCTTCAGAATGACAAAATGGCAAGTCTGTGATACTTTTGGTGCATTTAGTACTTTCTGTTAATGGTAACAGTTCAAAATCCAAACCATTACTATCTACAGCTTTTGTGTGTTGTAATCAAGTCATGTTAATATGAGTTATAAGTTTATAGAGCTATTAATCACATCAACCACTTTTGAAACATTGCTTACATGTGGAAAGACAAAAAATCTGACATATTGTCAGCCTGACCTTAACTTAAGTCTCAAATGCAAAAAAACTTAAGTTAACAACTACAATTCTCACATGGATGTCCTTAAGCTCTTGGATGTTAGAGGCAGTGAGAGCACAGCTCTCATTCCTTAGTGGTGAAGACAACTCAGATTCCCCCTGTTTGCTTCAAAGCTTGAGTATCCATAAAATCTGCAGATGGTTCAGTACAGCACTGTAGAAAATATATTGTTAAAAATCACCTGTTCTGCATGTTCTCCTTCTTTCCACTGTCGTCCTGTCGTACTTGGGCAGGACTCTTTCAAGCTTGGTGAAATGAATGAGTTTCCCTTTCTCCTTCTCCTTTTCCTCCTCCTCTTTCCCACTTCAGAGTGATGAAACTGAGTGATTCACAGTGTCTTATTTCTTGAATCTGTCATATTTCTTAAATTTGCTCCCAGACCTACAGATACTTCTTGGTATGGCACTTCTAAACCAAGATATATTCCATTTCTTATTCAAGTTAGGAGAGGGCTGAGTCCTGACCTGTCTCTTCTCTTTGTTTTGTAAAACCTCATGCCTGAGGTTTATTTCCTTGTCACCTGACCAGCACCTGACCAATTTCCTTGATAACAGCAGAGGAAAGAGACTATAATCTCAATTCTTTGTGCAGTTGCCACCGCATAAAGCCGCAGTGTGGAGGATCAGTGGATTCAGATACTATCACACTAAAACCACAAACACATGCAATTTTAGAAGTTAACTTTCCTATAGGACAGCTCCAACCATAGTCCTGAGCTGTGGGGGTTCCTTGGGGTCTTCTCCACTCCCTGGGCTCCTCAGAGGCTGGAGAGATAATTCCGTATCCTGTCGTTGGCTCATGGACTTTCCAACCAATCTTTCCTCGTCTTCTGGTTTCACCCACTATCCTTAGGGACAGGGATGGGCTGGGAATGCCGGGATGATGATGACTCAGTGCAAACCACATTACCACATTTGCTGTTGGCTTTTACAATCTTGTTCTGGCCACTTTTGGAGGCTTTTGTGCTTCTTGATGACCAACAGGTTGTTTCCATGCTTTGGCTATTTCCTTGGGGACACCAAAGCTACCAGTTAAAGTTCATGGGCAGATGTTAATGACCAAGTAATTACACCTAACTCCAGCAGCAATGGACTCATCCATGGTCATTAACAGCTTTCCAGCTCTTTTCTCTCAGGTTCACTCCTGTGCTGCCACAGAGTTTCTGTGCTTCCTCAGTGCTTGCAACTGGCCATTTGACAACTTGTCAATTGACTGCTCCAGCACTTACAGAAAGTAATCTCTGCACAGATTTAAATTATTTATGATGGCAAAGTAGCTGAAAATTAGTGGCCCCTTACCAGGCAAAAGAAAATGTGACTTAATGCTTCACTAATTGCTAAGAAGGTTTGTGCTGGAAGTAATCATTAACGAGACAATTCAATATTAGGCAATCATAGAATTTTTATGTGTTCACAGTCTGCTGGTGACTAATGATGTTTGCCCAGTCCCACCAGTGACTGCAGAGTCACCAATCTTTGAAAGTTTAGCCACTGTCCATTAGTAGGGGCAGTGAGAAGAGTAGGTGTAATGGATGCAAAGAGTTGAATTTATCTCATCTCACTTGAAACATCTCAGGTCATCAGTTGTAGTCAACTGGCATTTCTTTCCTGAAGTAAATGTGAAAAGGGGTCTCAGCAGGCAGCGTGGGAGCTCGTGGAGGTGTAGCTGTGTAACTCCAAGATGTCTGCACTGAAGTGAAATGAACCCCACCCAGAGGGGCTTTCTGGATGAATGCTAACTGGCTTTATCAGGTGAATTATTTTGTGAATCCCCACACTGTTTGCTACCTTCATTCTCCAGCACTGAGAACAGTAAACTGTAAGTCCCAGTTTGAAGAGCAGGGATTTATCTCACACTAGTGAGAAAAATCTGTTGCTTTTTTTTTTTTTTGGTACTCTCCACGTGTCTATGTTAATCTCTGTGTTTAGTCATCATTAGCTGCTCTGAATTCACAGTTTTGCTGATTTCAAGGAGGGTGTAGGCTCTGCCTCCCTTGGCAATCTCAGTGGAGCTGCACAGGATGGTGGCAATCAGACCTGGGAGAAGCTCCTTGTCCTTGTAGGCTGCAATGGAGGAGTAACTAAATGGGCTGAAGAAGGGGTAATGTGTGCTTCTCCTTACAGAGAGGCATTTTGGGAGTTGCCTTTTACCTTTCAAATGAGAGACAGACTGAGAGAGCTGAGGCTGTTCAGCCTGGAGAACAGCTGAAGAGAAGGCTCCAGGGAGATCTTTGAGCTCCTTCCAGTGCCTAAAGGTGCTCCAGGAGAGCTGGGGAGGGACTGGGACAAGAGAATGGAGTGACAGGACAGTGGTTTCCAACACAAACCATTCAATTATTCTATTAATACAGTATTTTCTTTCTTTTTTTATTGTGACACTTTTGTATAGTGGGAAGACAAAAGGCATACATTAAAACAAGGGGGATCCAAATAGGCTGAGGCAGTCAAGTATTGGAACAGGTTACTCCAAAAGGTTTTGCCGACTCTGCTCTTGGAGATTTGTCTGGGTAAAGCCCCCACCTCATGACTTACCCATTTTGAGGAACCTCCTAAATTCCCTTTCAACCCAAATTATTCTCTGATTAAAAAGTTACACGTGTTAAGATAGAAGTGTTATTTTAATATGTATCTTAAGAGCCATTAAGAAAATGTCAGTTTGGTTTGATTAAATTATCTGCCTCAAAACACAGAAATGTTTTTGGGGAAAGAGTAGAACAGTTCTACAGAAATTTTGATCTCCTGTTAGTTACATATTTTTTTTTTTTATTTAGTTCTTGAAAAATTTGACTTCTCTTCTGGAAGTTCAGGTGTAGAAAGATGCAACACAGCCCAAGTGAAGCAGAGTAACAATCTGCCAAGTTAAAAAGCCAACCAAACAAAAAGAAATCCTGGATAATCCTGGCCACTCTGATCATACTAATTATTTTGGTCATGATGAACACAGGAATAGTCAACATTTTTTACCTCTTTTTATAACAGATGATGAAGCCATAAAAGCAAATAGTTGAGAACAATTTTATTCAATAACTGGGATTGAACTGGGGTGATTGTTATCACAATTAAAGGAGAGAAAATATCTTTGACAATAACCTTGTTTCCCAGTCTATTCACAAAGAGTATTCCTAAAGAGGAAAACAAATTTTGAAGAAGACATCCTTACTTTGGAACTGTATCCAGCTACACATTCTGGTATTTGAGAAATAATTCATAGAGAGTATGTTTGACAGCTGATAAAACAAATCATAAATGCTTTTTTGTTTCCTTCTTTGTGCTTTTTAATTCAAATCATTATTCTTTGATCATGGTGATTTTCTTATCGGTGTTTGGTTTTCAAGAATTCCAAGGATAAGAAAAAAATTAATTTTCAAGAGATATTAAATATCACTTTGTTTTGTAGGTATTTCAAGTCTTGAGAAAAGGCCAAAATGGTACTTTGTTTCTTCTGTGACAAGGGAGAAAATGGTTTTGCATTAACATTTTTTTCTACTTTAGGTCAAATTGCTCCATTGATACCTGCTCACATAAAAACTAAATACATCTCAACTGTCTTCTGTGTGCCACTCTCCCTGAGACTATGAGTAACAGAAATTAGTTTGGCGATATTTTTAAAGACGCTTGAATGAATCAGGGACATTTTGTCCCCAATTACTCAATTTCTAACAATTGTTAGATTTTATTCAGCATTAGGCTGATTTGCTCAGAATTGCCCATGGATGAAAAGTGTAGTTTTAGCATTTTGCTCCATGGCTTGCAGCTGTTCTCATGGAAATTTTGCTGCTGACATGTGAGACAACAAGCTCAAGGCTTGATTTCCTTCCCTTAATGTTTGAAAAATTAATTTTTCCATAACTGTTTGAAGCAATTTATAAAACCACCAGGAAAGATATCCCTGCCTGCTCTCCAGCTCTGGCAAAGGACTCCAGGCTATATGTACCCTCCTGCTTCCTTCTAATTCCCCATCCTTGGCTTTAGGCAGCAAACCTCTTGTTTTCCTAGAATCTCCTCTGCCCTGGAATAGTCTTGAGGGAAAATGGTGTGAGAATCAAAGTTTGTTTTCTGGAAGGTTGCAAGATGGTTTCTTGGAAGGGAAGACATAAAACTGCAATGAAATCTGCAACAAACACAGAATTTTAATGGTGAACTTTTGAGATCAGGTAAACTTTTATGGAAGTGGAGGGATGGGTATGTTTGGAAATCTGGCATGAAGTCTAATAAAGTAATTACTGTATTCCCTCCGTGCATTCCACAGAAATTGCATCTTTTCATGCATCAGTCACAGCTCCCATTACTGATACCACAACCTCTGAATTACTCTGAACATCAACAAAACAAACACCACTTTGTCCAGATGAAGGCTTGAAATCTTGTGAGTGGATGTTGTAGTTTTTGTTTTTGCTGTAATACTACACACAGCTTCCAGACTGTTAACCTGATGTTGCAAAGTGTAGAATAATGAGTATTCTTGCCTGACTGTCCCATTTCTCTTCCAGAAATGATGTTAATTTGTGCTGGGAGCAAGGGTTACTTCTCATATTCATAATTCCATGTGCTGCTTTAATGGGAGAGGCAGGCAGACTGCAAAAATGGAGCAATTTCACTGCAGTTAGTTTGTCACTGGCCTCCAGCTGTTGTTCTCACAGCAATGGTTTCCTATAGCTCAGCAATGTGAGGTCAACTGAAATCATGCTGTATCTGGGGAGAAATGAAAAGGCATTGCTTGGCAGGGGAAGATACAGGCAGTCAGCACATACAGAAAAATTGTTTGCAAAGTAAAACAAAGCCTCTTGGTTCAGCCTGTGTTTTCCTGGGGTGTTCCATGTAGAGTCTGGAATGGAAAGGTGGAAGAACAGGTTGTGTAGCAGGAGGACTTAAATTTCAAGATTAATCTCTCACTGCTGTTAAGGAGTCAAATTTGAAGCACACTTGAAGGGATGGTGGCAGCTTCTGAATGAAAAAACCTGACTGTGTGCCTCTAAGGTGATCTTCTGTGCCTGCTCAGCCCTGATCCACCCCAGGGAGAGCCCTCGACCAGGTGGGATCATTGCACAGTGTGCATCTGGGGCTGCACTGGCTCGAGAGTTCCCTGACCCCTTACTGAATTAACAATGTCTTCCCAGAGGTCATAATCAAAGAAAATATTTTGGAGAAATCTCCTTGCAGAGCATGCACTCATGTTATGTTTAGTGGATGGATTCTATCCAAAACCTGGCCAGATTTCTTAATCAAAAATGCAAAGTGTTTTTCTAGCTTATTCTCAATAATTTTGTTCTGAGAGGAAGGCATAAAATATAAACTTTGTCACTTTAACTATTTCTGTGCTCCATGCTCTGTGGGTCACAAATTAAATCCTCTTGGATGCTGCTTGTTCCTGTGCAGGGTCCACCAGGATGGACTTTCCCTCTGAGTATTCCCCTCTGCATTAATTAATTCAATACTTGATCCTCCTCTTGCTGACAACTTCCACATGCTTGATGTTGCAGTTGGATGGCTTTTACTGTCCCATTTCCAAATATTGGGCTGAACCAGAAGAATAGGGTTTTTTTTTTCTGAGCAGCTCAAGAGCATTTAGGATAATATGTATCTTATATGAGGTGCTCCAAATATACTCTTAAGTTTGCAGAGGTTTGCTCACATCCTATCTGTGCATATAATTTAAAAAAAAATACTGAGAAGACATCTCACTGAAAAAGGTATTTATCATATATTTTCTTCTTTTATTTTTTTCCTTCTCTGTAGAAGCTGATGGCTTAGAAAGTTGATGTTCTTAGCCATGCATGGGCAAACAGTTGTTTCATTTCCATAACTTGCCTGTTTTGGAGTTACTTGACTTCCTTTCTACTTGTTTCTATTGTTTGGACAGAATCAGTGACAGGAAGAGAAGCATGAAAAATGGCTGAATTCTTGCTACCAGGTACCAACAACTTCCGCAGGTTCACTCAGGAATCCTTGGCAGCCATCAAAAAGAGAATTGTTGCCAAAAAGAATTGTCAAAAAAATACCATAGAGCAGAAACCTGAGGAGAAACCACGTCCTCAGCTTGACCTAAAAGCTTTCCAGAAATTGCCAGCTCTCTATGGAAATCCTCCTCCAGAGCTCATTGGGGAACCGCTGGAGGATCTCGACCCGTATTACAAAGATCATAAGGTTAGAGCCAACCAAGATACTTGGATTTTATTTTTAATTAATTTAATTCAATTTAATTTATTGTATTGCCAAAAGTTTCTGTGGGCAATCTGTCAAAGGGTTTTGCTTACACCGCTTTATACAAATTCTCAACCCTTTCTCTGTTAAACAATGCATGCAGTTGGCACAGCTGAGTAATGTAATCTTTTTTGAAAAAGCTTAACTTTAAATTTTAAGAATGAAATAATATGAAATCAATTAACAATTGAATCAGAATTGAAGCTGAAAAAATAAACTGGATAAAGAAAGAAAAGGGGAGTTTAAAAAGAAGTTATAATAATTAGGGGTTATAGTACTTTTGTACATTTTGTACATAATTTTGTCCATTTTCGTAAATTCCATAGTTTTGAACAATGTGTTTCACTCCATCTCAATACTTTTGTTCCACTTACATGTACAATAAACGATACTTAAGCATAAAGATTATTTTAAAATGATTGCTGATGAATCCTTACAACCTCCTGACTCAAGCTCCATATTCCAGTTGTGACATATTGAAGAATATGATTTTCAATAACAGAGAAATGGAAATGAATCCATTGGGAATTATGCTTTTTGCTTGAGAGGAGGTTAGACACTGAACTAATTTCTACAGTCTAGGAGCTAGAGGATCACTGTCAAAAATAGCAAATAATGAAAAAGGCTGCAGTTCTTCCTTGCATCTCTTCTGCATCTTGACTCAGTGAGGGGTTCATTCTATTTTAAGAGAATAATCATAAGCAAGATTAGTTCTGTTCATGGCTCTTTGCAAATCACAAGGTTGAAAAAGAAGTTTGTGCTAAGGAATATTTTGCAGCCTGAGAGTTAAAGTTTCTGATGAAAGGATAGCAAATTTATTCAGCCTTTTCACTTAACCAGGCTAAAGTGAAATTCCAGCTCTTGGTCATGACTGACACAACAGGATATAGCACAAAAATAAGTTCTATGTTCAACTTGCTGACAGATTCTTGTTTGTTTATTTTTAAAAGATTTTCATAGTGCTAAACAAGCAGAAAACAATCTACAGATTTACTGCTACACGTGCCCTGTGGATCTTCAGTCCCTTCCATCCAATACGAAGAAGAGCAATTAAAATTTTAGTACATTCATATCCTTTTATTGGCTTTATTCACTCTTTTTGATTATAAAACTCTACATAATCTTGTGCTTTTGTATTTTACAGCATTGATTTAGTCTGGTCTTTTCCTCACTACAGACAGATTCTAATTATTAATCACCTTAGATATTATTTGTGTTTTGGTGCTCTTGTGATATTTAGAAATAAGTTTTGTGAGTATTTGGCTTATTAAGCCTGATTTTCTACAGATTTGTGTTTTGAGCTCTGATATTGATTTCTTGATGTGTCACAAACAAGTATCTCATTCTGAAGCCTTTTACAGTGAGAAGATTGATAAGATCTCTATCCTCTTTTTCATCTTCTGCTTCCCCAAATGTGGGAATTAAATTCAACTCATGTGCCAAAGCTGATCAACCATTGGCCAGCTTTGAGAGAAAAGGTTGAGATAGGCAAGCACACACAGGAAAACACATAGGAAGAACCCATGTAAGCTTAGTTTCTCTGGGAAATGAGATTCAAAAAGTATACATGTGGTATATGAAAGTAAATATTTCCAGGAATGCTTTTGCAGGGAATGCCTTGGGAATATAAAGGTAATATAGTTCCCACCTCATATATCAAATTTAGGAGGTGGGAATCACAAGTGTATTGCTCCAGTTTGGCACTGGGGAAGGACACCTGAGCTGTGGCTTCAGACTGAATCAGACCCAGAATGGAGTCTGTGATGCCCCTGTGTGGATTTCAGATTCCTGGCCATCTCCTGGCTCTGTGGTGTGAGGTAACTTCAATAACTCGAGGTTGTCATCGCAGCAGCGTGCAGACATCCCTGGAAGAGGCACTCCTCTCATCTGGGGCTTTCTCTGGGCAGAAGCTGGCTGACATTGGCATTTCCATGAGTGTCTCAGCTCCTTCTAACAGCTGGACCATGCCTAGAGCTAAAGCCAGGACTTGCTTTTTGTAGGGATGGAGAGGATGGAAAATGGCAAAGAAAGATGTCTTTCCCATACTCTTCTACCCTATGGATTGCCCACATGTGTGGTACAGCAAGGCATGAGATCCAGTTCCAGAGTCATTTGCTTGATCTTAGGTGTCCACATATGAGGGAGCTGCCCAAGCTCCTGTTCTCTGGGCCAGCAGGTCCCAGACAGCACCTGGGAAGCCCCTAGAGCTGGCTAAACATGGGCATCACAATTTTAAAACCCCATTAATCTATTAGAGAGCACCCAAAGAAGGGCTGTGAAGATGGTGAATGGTCTGGAGGGGAAACCACATGAGGAGTGGCTGAGGGCATTTGGTCTGTTCAGCCTGGTGAAGACTGAGGGGAGACTCACTGTGGTCTTCAACTTCCTTGTGAGGGGCAGTGGAGGGGCAGACCCTGATTTCTTTGCTCTGGTGACAAGTGACAGGACTCGAGGAAGCAGCTGGAGCCAAGGCAGAGGAGGTTTAGGTTGGATATCAGGAAAAGGTTCTCCACCCAGGGGTGGCTGGGCACTGAACAGGCTCCCCAAGACAGTGGTCACAGCACCAGCCTGACAGAGCTCAAGCAGCACTGAAGCAAAGCGCTCAAGCACATGATGTGACTCTTGGGATATCCTGAAAAGGGCCAGGAGCTGGCCTTGGTGATCCTGATGGGTCCCTTCAAACTCAGCATATCCTGTGATTCTATGATCTAGAGTTGTTTGAGACTCCTGCAATCACCCTGTCAGATTTCGTGCTGTCCTTTGGAAGAGAACAGCTTTGCCAGGTCAGAGGTAGGTTTGGGCTCCACCTGTGTGATTTGGGCAATGGTTTAACTTGTATGCCATAAAATGAAACTAAAATTGCATCCTTCCACCCAATCCTAAAGTGGTTGAGGGTCCCTTTTCCAGGCTGGAAATGCTTAGAGCAGCAGATCTGTAATCAGTACAGAATGACAGCAGTAGTGTGCTGTCACCTAGCATGGCTCAAAATCAGTGAATACCTGTGCATGTTGTTCTTGCATGTGCTTTAAACAAAAAGCCAGATAATATCAGCCAGTGACTGATGCAATATTTAGTTACATTTCTGAATCCATGTCATATTCTTTGCCTTCACTCCCGTGACTTACATTGTTCACCTGGTTTATCATGTGCACCATTATAACCAATTGTGTATTCATGGCTCTGACTGAGTCATCTAAGTCTTCATCATCTTCATGGAACACATATGTTGAGTAAGTATCTGTGGGTATGTATATTTTTTATTTAGGTACATGTATTGAGTTGTTGAGACTTGCCACTTTCACTCAAGATAATTTGTGGGAGATTTGAAAGGAAAGTTGCTTGTCTTAAGGGGTTTTTTAAATTTAGATTTTATTTGAGGAAGTAGTTTTGTCTTTAAGCCCAAAATATACAATAATTTTGATGTTATAGGAGAGAGTAAGTGCAGATTCAGTTCCACTGTTAAACTGGCTTTATGTCTGTTCTGCTGCTCCAGTTTTCCCACTTTCTGAAATTACTCAGTAATTATTTGCTCTCTATCAAGATGTATTTCCTGTTGTTACTGATGCTGATTGAGCACATGGGAGTTGCTGTCTTTCAAAATTTTGGCTAATTATATTGAAATGCTGAGTTTTGCTCTAATAAAATGTTCTGTCAGAAGCACTTGGCCTGCACAGTGCTGTTAGACTGGAAAGCTTTTATCTTCAGTGCTGCCAACACCTGCAATGTTAAATCACAATAAATCCATGTTTTGCAGTCAGTCTTGAAATGCATAATGCCATATTTGTTGATTTGGTTTTGGGTTTGTTGGTTTTGGTGTTTTTTTAGAGACTATTTCATCTGTCACTTTTTCACTTTGGCAAAACGCTAGAGTATGAATACTGATGATTCTAACACCTAACACAAAGGAGAAGATTCCCAAATACTTAGTATTAAAAACAGGTTTTAAAATATTTTTTACTATATCATGTTAAATGACACTGAAACAGCTTGGAATGGCAAACTCTCATGCAAGCAGGAACAAGATTGTGCATGGTCTTAAAAGACCAGAAGATGCTGAGGTTCTTCTCTGCCTTTGAGAGAGTTAAAGGTTGGATCAGAGTTCTATCTGCTGTTGACATCAGCTACCATTCAAATGCATTTCAAGAATAATTTCAGAATACTTCTTTCCAAATAAAAAGGGAAGCATTACATCCATATAATTTCTTAGTGCATTTACTGACTACCAAATGAAAGCCTTTTGAATTCTGTAGGGATATCGCTGCCTCCTTGAAATTATAAGTGCACTCAGTTAAGTCCAGAAGAGCTTTTACTGATAATTTTCCATTAATAAGAATAATTGCCATCTTAAATTGAAAACCCTCTACTCTTGTATTCCTCTAAGTGTTTTAAATATTCTACACAGAAATGGTTGCTGTGTGCCCAAAGGAAATAACACAACATATCACATGTTCTCTTGGCCACTTGAAACTGGAGGAAGATACAAATTTGGTTCTTTATTTTAGCAAGTAACTGGGAGTTTAGTGTTTATGAAATTATGGGGTCTCACATGAAAGAATTTGGAAAAAAATTGTCGAATGCCAAAAAGTGTGTCATGGGTTGCACATTAATAGCCATGTCCGGGTTGCAGGCAGCTACAGCTCCAGTGAACCAGATACTGATGGAATACACTGAAATCCAGCAGAAATCCTAGTTCTCTCCAGCAGTGTCTCACTTTGCTGGCCCAGACATTAAATAGTCTGACCGTGCCTCTTCTGTTGAGTGCTAACACTGCTCTTTCCCTTTGGCTCTTCTCTCCCCTCCTTAGATTTACTTTCACTGGCATTTACACTTTTGAATCATTGATAAAAATATTGGCAACAGGATTCTGTCTAAATGAATTCACTTTCCTTCGGGATCCTTGGAACTGGTTGGATTTCACCGTTATCGTCATGGCGTAAGTGGGAACAAATAAAATATGGATTACCTGCCTCCTCTCTCTGTGCTAGAAATTCTCATTGCTGTGGTGCAAAAGGCTGTCTGTGGTTTAAAAACCAACCCATGGCTCCTAATTGCACCTGAAACCACCTAGAACATTGACTTTTCCCCTCGTTTAGCACTCAACTGTATTACAATAATGTTTTAGTCCTTCAAGAAGGGACTAGAGCTGTGCAGAGCAAGATATTGCCAGTGGTGGGTATATGTGAATGGATGTGTTTAGACTGGTGAAATGTAAGAGCTGGGTATAAATACAGGCTTGCTGACCCCATGAGTGAAAGTATAATTTTGCAGTTAGGGTGATGGGTATAGACACCAGGATAGTGGATTAAATTACGGCTCCATCTCCAAAAATCGTACTTAAATCCTGATTTTCTGGTAATTAGCAAGCTTCTATATACTGGTTAAATGCAGCTACAGAAGGAAGATCAAAACAGCTCAGCCAGCATTTGTAAATTCATAATATTGAGTGGTACTTTTGTATTTTAAATGAATGATGTTTAAAGATGCTGTGCACAAGCCAGGAGCCACCTCAGAGGGAAACTCTAATAATGAAGAAATGCATTTCTATTTTATAAGTTTTCAGACAAATCCTTGATATGTAGCTTTTGGTAGCTTTTCAATGTTTAAAATACTCTTGGAAAGATTGACATCCAGGAATGACCACTGTAAATAACTGCCCTGTTAACTCTGTTCAACCACTTGGTATTTCACATCTGCTCTTTACAGGTATGTGGGAGCATTTAGTGACTTGGGGAGTGTGTCAGTCCTCCGGACTTTCAGGGTTCTCAGGGCTTTAAAAACCATTTCTATAGTCCCAGGTAAGAAATCTTACTTGCTGAGTACTTTCTCCTCCTTACATTCTTTGCTTCATTCAAAATGTTGGCTTTTGCCTTTTATTTTTTCCCCTGTATCTTTCACAAGTTGCAGACACAGCTGAATTTGTGCACACAAAAGGTGTCTCAGTTCAACTGTCCCAGTCAGAATGAATCAGGTGTTAGAATACTGAATACAATTTGTTTTCATTACGTTTTTAAAGATACTGCTCAGGGTTTATAGTGTCAGTTTTACAGAATGTGCTTTTGGTTGATGTGTGTGTTATAGTTCCACAGAAATAATTCTGGATATTGAAGGGTCTTTACCACTAATGATTTTACATCATCAATCCATGCCAGGAGAGGTTCAGATTGGATATTATCATCACAAATTACAGGTGTTGGAAGTATAATTTGAATTATGCATATTACTTTTCATGGATAAAGAAAACTAGACTATCTCTGGTTCATCACCTTTGCATGAATATTTTTCAGAGATTAAAGGAACCTCTAAAAATTGTAGGGTCAACGAAAGGAGGAAAAAGTATTTCTCTCATATTAGTCACTCTCATCCTAAATATACTTGTATTGCAAATATATTTGCCACATATTATCCTGTAATTCTTATACTTTGGCTTTTATACATTGTTTTAATTCTAATCAAGTATTATATTTGAATCTCAGGTTTTCATCCTGTTTTTCCTTTTTATATTGTCTTTTTAGGGCTCAAGATCATTGTAGGGGCCCTTATCCAGTCTGTTAAGAAACTTGCTGATGTGATGATCCTGACTGTTTTCTGCCTCAGTGTTTTTGCCCTCATAGGCCTCCAGCTTTTTAAGGGCAATCTCAGGCAAAAGTGTATCAGGAACACTACAGAGTCTTGTAATAAAACATGGGAAAGTTATGAAAAGTTTCTTAATGATTCAGGTAATTTTTTCTCCTTAGTTCTTCTTTAGATGATGCTTTAGACACCTATGCACACGTGTATAACCACTGCTGTGAATTAGGATGTTTTGATTGATGTTTTGATGAGTAACTACCTGAAAATGGTCTTCTGATTGCCAGAGCAGCTTGCAGGCATCCAGGAATGCACTCCTTCCCCTCATTATAAGAAAAAGCACTCCCAAATTTTCCAGTAACATCCAGATCTGTTTCCCTGAATGATAAGACAATAACTGAAACATGCATTAGCTCGTTCTCTGTTGTAATTCCCCAAAGTTCACCTTTTACTACAGGCTGAAGAGCCCATGCATCTTCATTTTCCTGCTCAGTGAGAACTGCTCCTCAACTTAAAACAGAGGAATTTTTTTAAAAGGCAAATTACTTACTTCTTGACACCAAATATATCTTATTTTATGTCTTATATGAGATATATACAATACATATGTTTCATGTTTACAGCTTGGCTGAGGCTGGTGATGGAACTGTGGAGCAGAGATCTGAAAATGCATCAAAGCATTCTCAGTGGAACAATTTTAAGATGCAATTCAGAATAGCAAAGCAAAGCCTTGTGTTAAAGGAGAAGACTCAATATATATGAAAAAAACAGACTCAGAATAATCAACGTCTGTGCCAGAAATATGGAGAAAGCTTAATCACTGAAGGAAATCTCTCCCAGTGAGTTCAGACATAGCAGCAGTTGCACAGGGAGAGAAGAATTTTCCCAGGGGAACCCATGAAATACATGAAAAGTCACCCAGAACTGCTGTTTGTCCACACTCTATGTGGGAGACTTGTTCAGACAGGATTTTTTCAGTAATTTCACCAGCCAGGGGAAGAAAGTGTAGAAAAGATTTTTGAGGAAAACCTTTTTTTTTTTTTCCTTGTTCCTACCAAAAGACCACACATAAGAAGCAAGTAATTTACATGTACAGAAACTGTAATAGCCATAATTGAAAGCAAACTTGAAAAGGAATCAATCAGTGACAAGAACACCATAGCAGAGGTCATGGATGAGACAAAGCTGGGCTAAAAATGCTAATTTTCTGTGCTGAAGAACAAAAAGCAAAAGGATCTGTACTTTAGTATATGCAGAACATTGAAGCTGTATAAAGGCAATGGTGTGGAGAAAACAGAGCTCGAGAAATATAAAATCTGTGTTGCTCCAAAATTTTTGTGAAAATCCTATGCCAAAAGGAATGGGAGAGCCCAGACAGGTTTAATGCTTGGTAGATGACTTTTTTATAGGATTTAGGATGTACAGCCCTATAAGCCCAGTTTTCTATAAAACTATTTTTATATATTTTTATGGACTGCTTTCTTCCTGATTTTGTGGGAAGTTCCCAGCTCCCACATGGAGAGCTATATTTTATTATGATTCCCTGAAATTCAACCACTGAATCTTCTTAAAAAACCTTTTCTTTATTTCAGTTTGCAGGAGTGGAGCTGAGCAAAATTCCAGTGGAAAGTAGCCCAGATAGGGATTCATTCCTTTATGGGGTATTTACATGGTATGGCAGAGCTGATATCAAAGGCTCCTGGTGGCTCTGAATCATGCTGACTTATCTGATGAGCACAGGAGAGGTTTGAGAAGCACCAGGGAGATGTGAGACCTCCTTTACATCTGGGATAATAAATCCACACCTTAATGGAGATAATTAGCTATTAGCTAGAGCTTTTATTTGATTCTGCTGATAACAGAGATAATGCTAAGAGAAATAGGGGAAGAGTTCAAAAAGGGCACAGCTCCAGCATCCTAATGGAAAAATCTGCATTTCTCAGCTGAGCAGGGTTAGGAGCTGCTGTTGGGCTCAGTAGTGGTGGATATTCACACAATCAAATACTCTTTCTTCCCCCTCAGAACTGGACTTTTTTATTGCTCACTGGAAACAGAACTGGTCTATTCTACTCCTAGCAACTTTTGCACACATTCTTGGAGAGGGGTAATTGCTATGGGCCAGAACTCTGCCAGCTTCTGTCAACATTTACCAAATATTGCATTGGTTTAACATTTCTATTATATGTTAGGGAGAAATTCTTTATTTAGAGAGTGGTGAGACCCTGGCACAGGTTGCCCAGAGAAGCTGTGGCTGCCCCTGGATCCCTGGAAGTGTCCAAGGCTGGGCTGGATGGGGCTTGGAGCAACCTGGGATAGTGGAAGGTGTCCCTGCCATGGCTGGGGTTGGAATGAGATGAGCTTTGCAGTCCCTTCCAACCCGAACCACTCTGGGTTTCTGTGACTGCATTTGAGCCTATGTCTTCCAATTCTTCATTTCCTTTATACAGATGTAGTGTAAAGTGATAATAACTGTAAAAATTCTTCAGAAGGACTGCCTTCAGTCTGAAATTCATGCACACACATATGCATGTTTATAAATGAGGCCAGGGCATCCTGCAATCTGGTGCAGTTAATGTGAGCATGGGAAACCTGTGCACTTGCTCTTACAGGTCACTGGTTACTCATCACTACTAATATTAAATGATAGAGGATTCAGGTTAGAAAGTGTAGAAAGTGCTCTGGGTTTAATTTTTTTTCCCTTTTTTTTTTTTTTGTAATAGATGACTTCGCTAGGAAAAATGGTACTGTGGATATTTTGCTGTGTGGTCCGGGTGCTGGGTGAGTGACTTAAGATTATTTCTTCCTTGGAAGTTTTCTCTGCCTCAGTGCTCCTATATTTGCTCAGTCATGCGAGACAAAAGCAGAAATTCCAAGCTTTCCTTGAATGCAGAAACAGGAACACAGAAAACAAAGTATAGCAAACAATCAGAAAATTTAAGTCATGTAGGGAATGAAGTATGAACCTGCAGCTGGCTTATTCAGATCTAGTTAGTCTTTTAGACTTTCCTGAAGTGTTGTCTTCCTTTTTCCCATGGATGTATGAGAGAACTGAAAATGTGAAAGATCTGGGTCATATCACAGGACAGACGCTCCTCTCTGTGAAGGCTCATGAGCCTTAAACTGGAAAAACAAAACACAAATTTTGGAAGGCAGGGTTGGGCAAGGAGGGAGATGTGGCTGCTTTGCAGTGAGGGGTAGGGGATGAGGATTGGTGATGAGCGGGCTGTCCTGGGATGGTGATCTACTCCAGCCTGTCTTTTTCCTTTGCTTCTGGATTGTGGGTGCTGCTTTTTCCATCCCTCCTTCCAGCCAATACTACCTGGAGTAGAAAATTGTTCTGCACTCTAATGGACTGCAGAGCTGAAACATAATCGGAACTCTTACAGCAAGCTGAAGTTCTCCTTGAAATCTGCACATTTACAAGAGCTCCACTTTTTGTTATTAATTCTAGGGACTGTCCTCCTGGCTATAAATGCTGTAAAATTGGGCCAAATCCTGACTATGGTTTCACCAGCTTTGATACTTTTGGCTGGGCTTTTCTTTCCTTATTCCGCCTGATGACCCAGGACTACTGGGAGCGTCTGTACCAACAGGTACCAGTTTTGTGCATGGCTCAGAGCTGATCTTCATTAGTTGAAGCAGAAATATGTAGAGAGGACAAGAAACCTCAAATAAAAGCAAAAGCTGCAAGTCATCAAGCCCATGTCTTCCCTTCTGCCTGTGACTCCTAGGAAAGGGATGCTGAAGTGCTTCCCAGCCCTTTCGCCCTGCTCTTGGAAAAAAAGTCCTAAAAGGGTTCTGTACTTTCCTTCAAAAATGTAAAAATGCCTCCTCCATTGTCTTCATGGCATTTACAATGTGAGGGTATCAGAGGAGGAAGGAAGACAGGGAAGAATAGCAAAGAAATGTATAATTCCATTTAAGCTTCCTGAAGCATTGTGTCTAGGAAGCTCAGTGCTTTTAAAGAATTTCAGAGACACATTGAAAGCCTACCTGGTATTTTTTGTGGTAATGTTTATCTCTGGGGTGTGTTGCTTGCAGACCCTCAGAGCTTCTGGGAAGGTGTATGTAGTCTTCTTCATGATGGTCATCTTTCTGGGCTCATTTTATCTAGTCAACTTGATTCTGGCTGTAGTAACAATGGCATACGAGGACCAGAACAAGGCCACCATTGCTGAAACCGAGGCAAAGGAAAGGAAATTTCGGGAAGCTATGGAATTACTGCAGAAGGAGCAAGAGGTAGGTAAATTATTCACTTCCAAGTGTTTGTCTCACTGTTCTATTTTTTTGGTCAGGTTTAGGTTGGAAGGGACCTTAAAGATCATCTCATTCCAAGCCCCTGTCATGCCAGGGACACCTTCCACTAGACCAGGTTGCTCAGAGCCCCATCCAGACATAAGAAAAAGCATCACTCCCTTCTGTATAGAAAAACCATTCATGGAAATAGGAGCAAGTCATAGCTTATTGAAATTAGTGATTCCTGGAGCTGCAGAACAGCTCCTTGTTCAGCTGTGTATGTTTCCTGGGAAACAATGACTGTTATTCTGGATAAAAAGCATTAAAGGTTGATGTTACTTTAAGAAAAGCAGTATTCTTAAATTGGGAAAACATAAAATTCCATCAACCAGCAGCTTCCAAAAGAAAGTTTAGTTGTTTTTTTTTTTAATTCTTTTTTTATTCTATTTTGTCATTTGGGCTGCTGAGCAAAGAAACTCACAGTAATTCTGCTGCATTAACATCTGAGCCAAAACCTATTGTAGTTGAATGAAAAGTCTCTTGGTAACTTAAATAGCATAGAAGCTTCTGGAATAAGATACTCCCGTGCTTTAAAAATATCACCCTAAATTCAGCATTGGAAGGAAAATCATCCACACTGTGAATATAGTCCCAAGGATCCCCAATGAAAAGAAGGACTTTTATTATGGTTTGAACATTTATTTTGGGGAAAGAATATATTCTACTGCATTATTTTCAAACTGAGCATTTTTATTGTAAGCAAATTTGCCATATGGAGGAGTAGGAGCTATAATGTGATTATTTTGCCTCTGGCAGGCCCAGTACTTGTAATCATATAACACACTGCAAATAGCAAATTGTTCAGTGCTCCATATGTTGGGGAAATTCTCTCCTCTTTCATTTAGCATTATTATATATTTGAAGATTTTTAGTGAGTTTTGTGAAACACAAATTGTTATCAGGAAATAATAATATAGAGCACAGAAGTGTTTTCTTTCTGCTTTTACTCAAAGCACCCAGCAAAAATATCATCAATTTTTTTTTTTTTTAATTACAGTCACTGGGTATTAAAGGGATTGATATCCTCTCACTTAGCTCCTTTGAAGCCTCTTCTCTGTCACCCAAAGAAATCAAAGAAAGGAGCAATAGGGAAAGGAGAAATAAGTCACTGGGGAGAGAAGAAAATGAAGAAGAACTTCCCAAGTCACAGCTCCCAGACAGTCAACGAAAGTTGGTAATCTATTATCTGAATCTGAGATCCTTACAGCTCTTCTAATTTTAATTTATAATTAATGGCTTGAAAGCATAAGCAAAATCCCATTACAAACACAGATTACTTTTAAATCTTTAAAATAAACAAATGTTGGGATAAAGAAGAATTAGATCAAAAAATTAATTTGAAAAGCAAGTGTTATAAATGAAGGATGAAAGCAAAGTTAAAATAGTTAAATAAATTTTCTATAACAAAGAGAAATAAAAAAAATGTGAATGACTATCGGCACTTAGCTTTTATACCATCATTCTCTGTGAAAAATTTCATATTTAAAATGTAAGTATAAAGCTTATCTCAAAAATAGCTGGTACAGCTCATAAAGTTTTATTATCTGCCACTGACAATCTAAACATAATCCTTCCCGAAAAATCTAAATCAAATAGGAGTTTTGCACTTGCAGTGGTTGATAGCAGACGCTACGAAGCTCTAATAATTTAGAGCTTCCCCAGATTCCCTCTGTGATGTTACGCTGTTCTCTCTGTTTTGCTTTTCCTGGGCTCCCAGCCTCTCCTGGGCCTGGCGTACGGCACCAGCTCCAGCCAGGCCAAGCGCCGGCTGAGCCACGGCAGCGTCTTCAACTTCCAAATCCCCGCCGTGGAGGTGGATTCCAGAGTGGACCCCGGTGCCGAGGACGCCCCGGGCGCCGGGGGACGCAAACCCCGCTGCCGGTCCTTGTCGGGAGCGCAGGTGGGAAGGCGCCCCAGCCTGCAGAGCCAACGGGGCCACAGCTCCCACCCCGCCACCCCGAACTGTGCGCGGAGCAGCGAGGGGGGCACCCTGGGTGACCACCTCGGGGTGGGCTCGGGGCTGGCAGGAGGGAGCAGCAGGGTGCACAGCCAAGATCTCGTGTCCTCTGAAGGAGCCGCGCTCCCACCAGTCATGGAAGATGCGGGAAAGGGGGATCTGGTAAGGAAAAATATAATATTTTAAATATATGCTTTATACTGTGGTTTATCAATCAGTGGCAGGGTTGTTTTTTTTTGTTGTTGTTGTTTTTGTTGTTGTTGTTGTTGTTGTTGTTGTTGTTGTTTTAAGAGTTTCACCTTAATGGCAAACAGTGATGTGAACTCGAGTGTCGCTCTTGGACACGAAGTGAGTACTCAGACACTTGGTAAGTTTAAAGGAGAAAAAAGAGAAAGTTTTATTCGAACATCTTGTATTTATAGAATTCTAGAGGTGACCGTGGATTGGAGGATGGAATTACCACCTCTCCAGCCACACTGGTCAAACCAACAGTCTATTAATTCTCTCTCCCCACAAAGAAGAAGCAAAACAATCATTATTTACATGAACAGTGCATGAGTACTCTAGTAGAAATATGCAAACAGATCAGAAGGCTGAATAAGTTTTATGAGAACTATAAAACTTTCAAAAGAACTATAAAAGAAAACTTAACACTTTTAAAAATCAAGGCAACACTCAAGCATGCTGATGTGGGAATTTTTCAGTGGTCTGTAGAAACAGGTTTTTAATAATCTGATGCTTCCTGAAAATTAGATTTTGGCCTTCCTGTTGTAGACCTTATGTTTCTGCTATTCATTAATTGCACTAACAATTAGTTAGTGCAAACAAAAGTTTGAAAGGTTCCTAGTGCTGAAATTACAAGTCACCCTTTTCATCCTAAATGCTGCTCAGAGGTGTAATTTTGAATAATACCCGTGATTTTTTTTTTTTTTGTTCATAACCCCTTTTGCATCATGCAGCAGCTTTGCCTGTAAGTTCCTCAATTTCCCCTGTTTATCCTTCACCTCTCTCCTATTCCATTAGTTTCTTGAATAATTCCTAGGCCTGTTTCCCCTCAGACACTCATTTCCAAGGCTGTACTTGCCCTGTGTTACGTGCTTGCAGGATCCATGCACTGCAGCCCCATAACAGAGTAGGACCTTCAATCTCAGCATCTATTACATCTTGTAAAAATGTACATTTATTTGGCTGCCTGTCACTGTTCCTGTTAACTCTCACAGTTACCCATCATCACATCCTTGCTCATTTCACTCCCGTGGTATCTCCCTAATCGTGTTTACTTCCCTGAGCAGCCAGCTGTGCATGATGAGAGCAGCATGATGCATTTACCTCCTCATCTGTCAGCGGAGTACTTTAATGAGGCTCTTCAGAGACAAAGGGCAGCAAGTGTAGTCAGCATAATTACCAGTGTCTTGGAGGGTAAGTGGTTCCTCATTAAGTTTATTTCAACCCTAAAGTTATGCTGCCATGAAAGAACAAAACATATTTCTTAAAGGTTAGCAGAGATTTGTGGGCGTGTTGTTAGGAATTTCATTGTTAATTTGGACTTCTTTTTGAAAAAAAGGTGTTACACAGTCTCTCTGTACTGGAACACATTCTTTGCTTATTGTAAAAGCTCGTTGTGTAGGACAGAAAGTGAAGGGGGTTGGGGTGAGAGTGGATGGAAGATATTTCTGATCATCTGACCTACAGGATTGGGACACTTTTCTCCTCCTGATCCTCTGATTTCTGTTGTGTCAGTGGCAGAATTCAGAGGATTCACAAACATACAAAATTCAACAATTAATAAGATTATGCAAGTTAAATTAGTTGTGGCAATTCTTGAATATTGAATACTTAACTTTAAAATTTTATTCCTTTAATTTACCTTCCCATGAGAATTTTTGGTGGGAGTTAATCAGTGACAATGATTTTGTTGACTGATAGTTTCATTGCAGATCTTGCTGAAAAATTTCAGTCCAAGTTATTCAGGATGAGGAACTTTTGTTTTCTTTTGGCCCTTTTGAGGAGCTCTACTACCAGTTCTTGGACCACAAGTATGGAATTGAATAGGAGGGTACCTGTGGCAGGAAGGTCCCTTTTCTTAATTTTTTAAAAGATTTTTTTTCCTGGGAGAATCCCAGTTGCAACACATCTGGTTGAGCTTTGCATTGCAGTGTAATTCATCAAAGATCTGGGTTTTGTTGCAGTTTCAGCTGTGAGCTGGAGTAGGACAGGACTTGTCCTGTCCTCTAGAGGAAGACAAGAGCTAGACCTGGAGTGAGGATTGAGTCAAAGTGATCACTCTGGAATAAGTGGTGTAGGGTGCAGATGTAGGTATTGAGCCTGGGGGAGAAGAAATGAAAATTAAACAGAGGGAAGAAATAAGGACAGGTCCAATTAAGAGAAGGATGTGAGTCAGACCCAGCTCATCTATTTCTGAAAAGCTTCCAGGTCCCTGAAAACCAGATGAGTAATTCCTACTGTGCTTGTATTTAAAGCTAGTTCCAGTTAGTCAAGGAATTTGCGCAGGACTTAAGCTGGGTCAAAAGTATTTTGAAGGGCTGATTAATATTAATGGTGAAGAAAGAAAAGCTATGAGATTTAGATTTGATTAAAAAGATGAAAATGACAAAGACAAAACAGCTTCTGTCTCAAGTTCTACTTGAGGAAAATGGGGATGTGTTGAACTTGCATCAGCTGGGAAATGGTGGGTGTGGCCTTTCCCATAGAAAAGGCCAAATTTCAGGCAATTTGGACTTGCCAGAGTCAGAATTCCCATGTCTATTCTTTAAACTGCCTTGAGGGTCAAGGAAGGCAAAAAGTTGTTGGGTGTGACACGGCCGTTGTCCCTCACCCGTGTGAGGACAAGGTGGGAAGTGCTGCAGCTTCTCTGTTGTCCTGCAAGATCATCAGAAGTTGTGGTGAGGCCCCTGCATCACAAATATCTGCATTGCCAGATGGTTGAAGGACCAGTCTGAGACAAATAAAACCCTTTCCAAAGGCTTTTGAAGGAGGTGCTCACAAAAGAATTTGGCATTTTCTCTGGATTTTTATTTTCGTGTTTATCAGCTGATGTAAGAACCACATGGATGGTAAAAATTGCAAGGAGGCTCTGTGAGAGATGAGAGATTTCCTTTTTCTTCTCTGGTCTTTTGAATGCTTGAAGTTGTTATTTCACCATCTTGCTCAGATAACTAATCTTGATAACTAATGATAGAAGGATTTTCTTTTTCATTTAGAACATGAAGAAGCTCAGCAGAAATGCCCACCACGCCTGAAGAAATTGGCCTTAAAGTATCTAATTTGGGACTGTTGCCCACTTTGGTTGAGAATCAAGGAAAAAGTGGCTGCTTTCATAAAGGATCCTTTTTTTGAACTCTCCATCACGGTTTGCATTGTGATGAACACTTTGTTCATGGCACTGGAGCACAATAATATGTCACCTACTTTTAAATTCATGCTTAAAATAGGAAACTTGGTAAGCAAATTCTCAGCTATGTGGGTTTTTATAGAATTAATTAATTGGTTGATGTGTGTTTTCACTTGAAACATAAAAAGTGACCATAAAAATTAAAAATTAGCAGACCCTGCATTTATAAACTTTGTTTCTAACACAGACAATTCCCAGATATTTTTATGCACTTTGTCATGCTCCTGAGAATGCAGAAAACAATCCTCCCATTTTAATTGAAAGTGCATTAGGACTTCATGAATATGGGTTTTATTTACCTGTCTATGAATGTTATTTGAGGGGAAATGACCTAGAGATAAGATAAATTCATGGCTACTTTCAGGCTGATGCTACTGTTTCCTTGTCACAGGTTTTTACAGGAATCTTCACTGCAGAAATGATCTTAAAAATCATCGCTCTAGATCCCTATTACTATTTTCAGCAGCCCTGGAATATTTTTGACAGTGTCATTGTCACACTGAGTTTAATTGAACTGAGTTTCCCCAGACACAAAAGCAAGAAAGAAAGGAGAAAAGGAGGAACCCTGTCAGTTTTACGATCCTTCAGACTGGTAATGCTTCACACATGCTCAGTTGTATGAAACTTTATCTTGTGAATTTAATAGAGAATACTTCTGCAGTTAGGAGGCAAGAAATTATTTTTTTTTTTACCCCAATTATTTTTACTACCTCATCTTGGCTTTAAGAAACACACTCAAACTCCTCCTTGTGATGTTAGAGTCAGAGTTTAAGAAGTATATTTCTTTCGGATTCACTGAGAAATATTCAAAAGAAAAAATATTTCAGACTGGACATGTTATAAAACTGACACAAACAATTAAAAACTAGCACAGGAAATTAGGAAAAAAGTGACGGAGTGCAAACAGAAATAAACAATATTTAAAGAGAGATGTGAAATTATGTTAAGGTATCCACTTCATATACTGGGGGCTGATTTAAATTGCTTTATCAAAATATAGACTCTTTTCATAGTGCTACAGCAGCAGTCCCTGAGCTTTTGGTCTTTTGTTTTGCATGTAAATTAGGCACAATAATCTACACCAAGAGAATTGCATGGACAGCTGCCTGCATTTATCAGGGTCTCAAGTTAGTTTGGTCCTTTACGAGGTGATTAGTTTATGTTTGCAGTGTTGCCCAGTCAAAAGAAAAAAAAATATCTATAAATACTTTTTTAAAAGTATTAATGTGCCACAAATGTTGCATTGCTGGATTAGTTCAGAATATCAGTAATTTGGTTGTTGTGGGATTTGCATGGTGCAAAGATGAGTTCTCTCTACCGATGTCTAACACTATGTTTTATGTCGCTACGCAGCTGAGGGTCTTCAAACTGGCAAAGTCCTGGCCAACTTTAAACACTCTAATTAAAATAATTTGTAACTCCCTGGGAGCACTGAGTAATCTGACCCTCGTCCTGGCAATCATCATTTTCATTTTTGCTATAGTAGGGGTGCAACTTTTTGGGAGAAGTTATGCGTTCAACTGCACTAAAATAAGCAAAGACTGCAACCCACGCTGGCACATGAAGGACTTTTTCCATTCATTCCTCGTCATTTTCCGAATTCTGTGTGGAGAATGGATTGAGACCATGTGGGACTGCATGGTGGTTGCTGAACCATCACTGTGTCTTGTTGTCTTTCTGCTGGTCATGGTGATAGGAAATTTAGTGGTAAGTTTCACAATGTGTTCTTCTCTTCATCCTGTCTGTGGTGGACTCCAGTTAATGGCTGTTCTGACAACAAAAGGTAGCTTCCCAAAAAACAGGTGGAAAAGTTACCCATGTATGTTATAGTCTGTGAAATCCTCTTTTTCCTTTCACCTTTGGGCCGTGGTCTGTATTTTCCCATTTTTGTGAGCTTTGCACGCAGCATCACTTGACCTTTTCATGTGGCAATGTGACAAGAAATACCTTTGCAGTAAATACACTACAGGCAGGTACATTCCTCTGCATCTTGGGATTTGGATGTAAATAATCAGTGAGGCTTATGGCTTACCTGCTTGAATTAATTAGGCCAAGTGCTTAAGTCCCTCTCTAAATCAATTTTTTTTATTTTATTAAGACCTCATACGAGTACTGAATTCTTTATCAGCAAATGGCAGAATCTACAGTGCTACCACAGAAATCAGGACTATTTTTAGGCATCTCAAAATACATTTATATCCAAGATCTTGCAATGGCATAACCTACACAGCCTCAACACACTATGCTGGGACACAAGGGACAGCCTGCCTTCCTTGGTCCTGAGCTGTCCCTTCTTGATGCCCAAATCATAAATATCTTCTTTTAGTAACTTTGTTCCTTCATTCACATGCCAAGCTTCTCTTAATTGCAAAAAATATTTGAACATATTTAACTCTAGGCAGACCTTTATGGGAAATCTCTGCTCTGTGGCTGAATCCTGAATATGTATTTTATATCCTGTCTGTTCCACACCTCAATGATTGATGTCAGTGATGAAATGCTGTGAGTGAGATTTATATCACATCATGTTAACTGTCAAGCAATGAAGTGTTTAGCTCCTACTTTTTGTCCAGGCTTTCTTATGGTCCAAGGAAGCAGAGAGAAGTACTGAGATTTATTCCAGCCTAAAGTCAATAACTAAGACAGATGGGATGAATTGATCTCTGGAGGGCTGATATTCTCCATTGCCCGAGGTCCTTGGATGGCTCAGAGGTGTTATTTGCCCAGTTCTGCCATGACAAAAATTAAGATACACAGATCCCCTTAGTAACCAAAATACTAGTGAAAAAATTAAATTCTCATATTCCCTTAAAAGCAAACAAACAAAAAACAAATGGAGGTTTAAAAATTCCTTTATTTCAAGGTATTTATAAATGAGAAATTTGAGCTTCTCTTGGTTTCGATTTTTGTGATAATGTGGCAGATTTGAGGAAATTTCTGGGCCTGAATCTGATCTCACAGAATTTTGGAAATAACTCTACAGAGGCCTGATTTAATTCTAATTTGAAGAATGAAGATAGAATTATTAAACTGACAGGATGTGAGTCGCTGTTGCTGCTTTAACCTTTGAAAAGTTGCTTTCACGAAATAATGCATTTGGCACACAGCTCTGTTTTCTCTTGTAGTTTAAATTACATTTTTTGAGAAGAGAGGAATGGGAACATTGAAATTTCTGATAGAGTAGTTGATTTAATCAACCACCTTTCCTTATCACCTTGTTTTGGTTTGCTCAGGAGAGACTGAACTTTGGTAGCATCTGTGCTCTTCAGAGTTAGAATTCAAATTTTCAAATGCTAGTCTCCAGACTTTAACTTTTTTATTATTATTATTATTATTTCAATTGCTTTCAGGTTCTCAACCTTTTCATTGCACTGCTGCTGAGTTCTTTTAGTGCTGACAGTCTCCAGACAACAGAGGATGATGGAGAGATGAACAATCTTCGGATTGCCTTCGCTCGGATCCGCAAGGGATTCCGCTTTGTCAAGAGCGTGACCTGGGACACCTGCTGTAGGAAGCTCAGGCATATAAAGAAAGTGCACAAGAAGAAAATCAAATTGACTGCACAGAACTCACTTGGGCTCAAGAGTGAAGAGCCAAAAAGTTGTAAAGAGAATTACAATAATGAATGGATTGAGAAAAACAGGGACAAATGCCCAGGTCTTGAAGATTTTGTTAGAAACCCCAACATATTTGTTTGTGTCCCTATTGCTGAGGCAGAGAATACAAGTGAGGGTTTCGAAGATGATGATAAACTGAGCACATTTACTGACACAGAATGCAGCAAACAGGTAATGGATCTCTTAATTTGTGTTGGAACAGTGGAATTGTGGAGAGAGGTGAAAGGAGGGAGGGATGTGCGGGAGAAGAGTCTCTAGCAGAACAGGGTGGGAGATGTTGATCCATTTCCAGAGAGTTACAAAGTTCTGAACTAGAACCAAATGTAAAAATATTTACAGCAAGGGTAAATCATCTTTTGGAGCCTTTTAAAATCAAGATTCTTTCATGGTTTTAAAAGAAAATTTTTGCAGGAATTCTAGCTGATGTGCTGTGGTGCACACAGGTAATTGTGGCAGTCCTTGGTGAGCTCGGATTTTTTAATGTAAATATTTATGCATAATATTAGCTATTTTGGTATTATTTGCACAAAAGAACAAAAATACATGTTCTGCATACAGAACATTATCATGGATTCAGAATATGAATTGATAGCTCTGATCCTTACTTGGTGTTTTCCTTTGCTGTTTGTAGTAATTATTAGAAATGGATGGGATTAAGTATGGAGTGGCTCTACTAAGGACATATTTTTGATACTACATCATATATTTACCCTATTTCTTTGTGCTCTATGAATTTTTCAGTTCTGTTTCGATCACAATTGTCATTCTGGTATCACAATTTCCCATTTAAATTTCCCTCTTAATTCCTATGCAAGAATTCTCATTTAAGTTTTGAATTGATCACTAAAATGCCTTCATTAACTCTGCTGGGGAGAAGTTCTGTCCTTAGGTAAAATCAGAGACTCAAAATGATCCCTTTTTATAACTCTTGTTTGGAGATTCCCACTTTAAATGAAACTTATAGCTTATTGGTTTTTCACCTCTGACTTGTACACTCCCTAAAAAGGCAAAAGAAAGCCCCGCTAATCGACAGTTTAATTTCAGGATGAAAATCACCTGAGGCAAAGGGGAGACAGAGCAAAAAATTCAGGCAGCTCGAGTAAAGGATCAGGATTTTCCTCTGAAGAATTCAGTGTGCTTTATCTAGGAAATGACATGAAGAGTGAACTCTCATCACCAGAAGAAAAAGAGGTAACAATTTTTATTTTTTTTTTAGTGATGTTAATTTTCCAATACTGGTCAAACACAGGTATATTTCTGTTCAGGAATTTACCAAGAGAGAAATTTAGTGCCAGAAGCAGCTCTGAACTTGCAATACTTGGTCTGTCAGGTCAAGAGGCAATACTGGAGCTGGAATTCTGTGAGCAAAATCAAAGGTTTTCTAGGTATTTATTTTAAAGAAAAATATAAGAATAGGAAATAGAGCATATAGAAATGGGAAAACTATGATGTAACTTTGGTAGTAATTATGAATAATTTATAAAATACTCTGATAGCTTCCATTTATTAAATTTTGACCCCACAAAAAAGGAGAAGTAAAAAAAAAAAAAAAAAAAAAGAATAATTAAAGAGAGATAAGCTTCCATGTGGGAAATTCCATCAGGTCTGCCTGTGTCCTAAGTATCTTGGATTCAAGAAACATAATGTTTGGAATGAGTTTCTCTCTGTGTCATTAAAGATCGTTGTTACCAGTTTACAGTGCTTTTAAAATAATTTTGAATGTAGAATACATTCAAAGAAGTAAAAACCAGCATTATGGAAACATGAAAGAACAAAAGCATAAAGTAAGCAATTGCTAACAAACTGCTGATTCCTAACATTGTCTTTGGTTTAATGGGATGGCAAAAAGCTTTGTAACCCTGATGAACACAGGGTATGATTCCAATTTCTACTTCCTAAATATTGTCATGGATGCTCAGTTCCTGGCATGATAATGGATTTATTTATCTGGGTCTCCTCTGTGAATACATCTTTCCATGATTTCATGGTTTTAACCCAAGTAATTTCTCCTCTTTTGAGAACTACGTTCACTAATATGTAATTTAAAAGCTCCTCAATTTCCCAGCTGATTAGACAGTTACATCTGGTTCATGTAGATAGATATTGCAATTATAGAGTTTTGGCCTCTATTTGAATGCACCTATTGGTACTTCTAAGCTTATATATTTTAAAATCAAAAAGTTTATTCCATTAACAACAATACTTGTAATATTAGTACATAACAAAGCTTTAATTTATTTATTTGAATCCAAATTAGAAAGAATCAATAACTGATATTACTGTGCTTGGTAGATGGACAGGGTCAGCTCTTCTGAAGTCAGCACAGTGGATCTGACAAATCCTGAAGATGTTTTAAAACAGATTCCAGAATTTTCTGAAGACTTCAAGACTCCAGAACAGTGTTTTCCAGAAGGTAAGACTCTCATGGTTTCACCACTGGGAAGTGAGAAGAGGGAAAATTCAACTTGTTTCTCCTGTGAGGCTGAGCCAATAGGGTCAGATTATTTTCAGTTCATTTTAGTTATCTGAAAAAAAGCTAAATAGTTGTCCCTATCTAGTCAACACAGAGACTGAGACATCTGAAAAATAAAACCCTTTCCCTAAAAGCCAGTTGCTTCCAAGGGGACGTGGGCAATGGCATAGACCCCATTCTGAAAAATAGGATTGTGAGGTGAGATGAATTTCACTCAGTTCAAAAGCCACCAAGTCAATCTGGGGGCTTAACATAAGAGAAGCGTGTGGGATCAGGTCTCACATGGCAATGGTCACCTGGCACACCAAATTTATTAACACTTTGCAGCAGTAAAAGTATTCCTTGAATAACATTTCATGAACAATCTCAAACAAAGGAGTGAAATAAGCAGAAGAAGCTGCTAAGATAAATTGAATCTCTATAGGGTGATGATTAGAGAATCATAGAATTACTTGGGTTGGAAAGGACCTTAAATATCATCCAGTAATCTGAGGACTCTTTTCAAATTGTCAGACAATATCTAGCTTTGCAACTAGTTCTAGGGTGTGTTCAGTACTTTTATGATTTCTTCCTACCCTAATTTGTAACAGCACTGGCTTTCACATCGGTCCTGACAAATTTGGTGGCTTTCTGTGCTGGGGTTACAGCACCTCATCTCTGCCTTCCAAAGAGTGTGCAGAAACTGAGGAGGACTTTTGTAGCATCAAGACTTTTTCCCATGGCCTTTAAGTTTTGTGTGCCCAACAGCAGGTCAGTGAGAGCCTGTCTCAGAAATGTCTGGAAGTAATGGAAAGTCGTCCAAAGAGGCTCTACCTACTGTGTATATAAATAGGACCTACAAGGCAGATTAAACTAGATGTATCCCAATTATTTTCCCTCTTGGTAAAACAGGGAAAACCAACAACCACAACGCAGTAACTGTGACCATTGACTTTGTCCTATCCCCAGAAGTTTCCAGGCCATGTCTTGACATTCACCTGCCTTCCTTCCATGCACTCACTGCTGTCTCTCACTTTCAGGTTGTGCTCGGTACTTCCATCGTTGCCTGGGTGCTGCTGCAAAGTGTGGAGGAGAAACCTGGTGGAATCTGAGAAAAACCTGCTACCAGATTGTGGAACATTCTTGGTTTGAATCCTTCATCGTGTTCATGATTCTTCTGAGCAGTGGAGCCCTGGTTGGTGTAGCACAGTTTCATGTATTCATGAAGGATTTTTTGCTTTAATTTGCACCCAGAGAAGTTGTTTTTACCAACAAACTGAATATCTTTGAACTCATAAAGAGGGCAGAGTCTTCAAATAGCAGTCATTTATTCATAATTTTAATTATTGCAAATCTATTATTGATATTATTAAAAATTATAAGAGAGCATGAGCTAAGTTAAGAATATATGAATCTCAAAAGCTGTTTCTCTTCTGGCTGTATACTGGATTTTTCTCAGGAAGTTGTCATAATTGTGAAATATTAAGGACATTTTATACCATTAAAGCAAACAAGTGACTCTTAATACTTGGGGAAAAAAAGCTTAATTCTCTTCAATATATAAACTTCACTATATAAATTTCTAAATATATGTGTGTATTTTTATCCTGTCCTCCCAGGATTTCATTGTGCAGGAAGGATGCATCTACAGGGCTGTTACATAGAGAAAAATAAAGAGAAGGCATGGGGAGAATTACACTTTTATCAGCTGGCATAGATTTGAGTAACAAATGGTGTTCAGATCTGTATTAAAACAAACTGAATGATGAAGGGGGTCTCAGTGTTGTGTGACTTTAAATGTACAAGGTTAATTTCTGATTTTTGCCATTTATCTGTATCTATTATGATTTCAGGCATTTGAAGACATCCATATACATAAGAGAGAAAGAATTCAAGCGATATTGGGATTTCTTGACAAAATGTTCACTTTCATCTTTGTTCTGGAGATGCTCCTGAAGTGGGTGGCTTATGGGTTCAAGAAGTATTTCACCAATGCCTGGTGCTGGCTGGACTTCCTCATTGTAGATGTGAGTTCTGCCCTTGCTGTTCCTACACAGCATTAGCAGCAGAATCCCTGATTATTTTCTGGCTGTAAATTTCAGACCTTAACCCCTGGAGCAATGGTGTCAGGATATTGTACTCCTGGCACTGAAAGCATGGTTTTGTTTGTTGGTTGCATTTTTTTTTTTTTAACAGAAATAAAGGCAACATTTGGCAGGATGTTGTTAATACATTTCCTTTGTCTTCCCACTCAGGTCTCTTTGATAAACCTCTTTGGCAGTACCTTTGGCCCCATGAAATCTCTCAGGACTCTGCGAGCTCTGAGACCCTTGAGAGCACTGTCACGGTTTGAGGGAATGAGGGTAAGACTGATTGCAAACCAAAGCTTGTCAGAACTGATGAGCACAAAACAGGTTTGTGACTCATCACTGTGTCTTTATGAAGTTCACATGTTCACCCTGAACTCAGTTTAGAAAATATAAAGTGAATTTTTAAAGAGATCCTTGGTTGTGTTCTACTTGGGCATTCCTTATAGACTTTCCTGGAGTGAGTGATCCAAGTACTGTTGAAATTAAAACTGGCTTAGGTGGAACTTTGTTCCATTGCTGCTCAGACATTCTTGTGTTCCTGTCTTACTGAGATAGGAAAAATAAAATAGGGAATAAGAACTGTGAGCACAATTATAATTTTTGAAATCTGATAGCAAGCTAACTCAGAGGAAAGAGTCACTTCAATTTTGAAAGATTTTACTGGATTGATTTACAAAAACTGTAGCCTATTAAAAAGTACTTTGCTCAAATTATTGTTTCAAATATAGTTCTTTCAGAAAACAAAAGTGTTTGTCTGTAGAGCATTAGATTTCTTTTCCCATCAAAAGAGCACATTTATTTATTATTTTTTATTCTGGAACTGAGACTGAAAATTCTGTGGTGGCAGTCCTGAGACTGTGAAGACAGAGAGAAATGTCATTACATTAATTAGTAGAATGTATCAAAATTTCCATGTCTGGGACAAATTTTCATATTGAAACAGGTGATGTCATATTTTCTATCTTGCTATGAAGAATGTGTGTGGCAGTCTCCAAAAAAAACTCCACAAAGCCTTTTAATTTTTCTGCTGGTCCATCAAGTTTTTCTTTGCTACCTCACAGATGAGTTCACTGCCTTCACTGTGAAACTCAAAGAAATATTCCCACCATTCCCTTACCCAGTTTTTTCAAAGCAATCTCTTATGTCTTAGCATACATTTAAAATCTGCATGGATAGTTTTCTCTGGTTTTACAGCACCTAGCACAAGAAATGTACCTGGCTCACGGTTATAGACCCCAAACACAATCATAACCCACTAAAAACTAATTAAGCCAATTACTAGTGGAGAATTATTACTGGTCCTTCTAAGAACTACTTTTGACAGTCTTTAAAATAGTTCTCTGCACTAGTGCTCATGGATGAACACTTCAGAAATGTTATGTTAATAAAGTCTAAAACAAAGAAACAAATGGGCACTGTCCTATTCAAAAAACAAGAGAAAGTCAAAAAATAAAGGGTGGTCTTACATTTTAGTAGTGGTAAGGTCTCACAGCAGACCAAGAAATATCAACTATTGCTTTGGAAGTGTAATAGATACTAAATGTATTGTTCAAGGTCCCCCTGTCAGCTGTGACTAGTGTGGCTATGACTGTTTACATAGAAAACATCAGGTTTTTGTTTGCAGAGATCTGTAAGTGACTGCTTACAGATACCTGAGCTCATGCTTTTTTCTGAAGCGTGTTTTTCCTCTCCCTTTTCATCCAAGGTTGTGGTCAACGCCCTCCTGGGAGCCATCCCTTCCATCATGAATGTTCTGCTTGTCTGCCTCATCTTCTGGCTCATCTTCAGCATCATGGGAGTGAACCTCTTTGCTGGGAAGTTTGGGAAATGTGTCAATATGACAGATGAAAATTCCGTATTAGATAACAACATCAAGAACAAAACAGACTGTGGGATGTATAACAACACTGGAAAAATATTCTGGGTCAACGTTAAAGTCAATTTTGATAATGTTGGCTCTGGCTACCTGGCTCTTCTTCAGGTGGTAAGTGCTGCTTGTCCTCAGTAGCCAGCACTTGTCAGATGGGCTTGACCTTTTGTCGATTCCTAACTCATCTCTGAGGGTGATGCAAGGAGTGAAATATCCTACAGAATATCCTGCAGTTTGCTCCCCCCATGTAGCTGGATGTTCATGCACACAAATGGGAAAAGGGGGACAGATGAGACCCTGGCCTGATTTTCCAGGTGATAAAGGAACATCTGGTGGGCAAGTGCTGTTGCAGCCTCCAGCAGTTTAATGATCCTGAGAGCTGGAGTCCATCTCAGAAGGAATTCTGGGGCAAATAGTGACCTTTTCTGTCAAAACATATGGATTTTTTCAGCTACGAGGGTTGTATGGCCTTTAGTGCCATGCTGATGAAGGTTTGCTCTGTCAGAATCCTAGGATAAAGTGTTCTGTCTCCCCCTTGAGAGCTTTCATAGCCTAATGAGGCTGAGAATGCCACACAGAGCAGCCAGAGCTGGGTGCTTTGTGAACATAGCAAAGGCTCTTGCTCGAGTCGGTGTCATTTGGATATTGCAAATTATGTGAAGACTTTTAAGGTCAAAGTTTAACACATTTTCCATAATCTCTCATTCCAGGCAACATTTAAGGGTTGGATGGACATCATGTATGCAGCAGTAGACTCACGAGAGGTCAGTCATTGCATTCCAACCATATTTTTGGTGAATGCTGCTGCTTTCTGCAAATGCAGTATTCATTTCACACTTCTACATCTGCTGTTTGTCTGTGCTAAATACTACCAGTAATTATTTTTTGCCAGATGATGTAAACATTTAATCTGCAAATGACTCATCATATCCTAAAGCTCCTCTATTGCAATGGGGAAAGGGTTCCAGCTCTTGATCCACCCACTTAAACAGAACAAAGTGGTGTGACTTAGTAAGGAAAGAAATTGAAATGTAGAGGATGTCTTAATTTCATCAGGAGTTCAAAAGAATAAAAGAATTTTTAAAGTATTTTAATATTATAATATTAGCAATTTTATATATGAAAATATAAATAATATATAAAATATGAAAATACTAATAATAGTATTTTCATATATTGATAATTTTTTTGTGTGTTTAAATGTTTTTCATCTTTGTTCTTCCACTTGAAAAGTTATTTTTCTTCTTCCATTTTTTTTAATCATAATAGCCATCACAGAAGTTTTTTGCTAAGAAGAGAAAAAAGAGCAGCAACATATCTAGGCCAAGAATTTTAATGGAAAGAGCTTGGAATTTGACTTCTACGTAGTTTGTTTGATTTTTCATGTACTGAAAAATTTACAGCTCCTGTTCTTATTGGAAGGAACTGAACTGGTGCTTCTGCAATGTCTGTGAAAATCATGTCAAGAATATTCAAACAAAATTTTGTGTTACACACTATTGGTAGTTTTAAACTATACCACTTTTGTCACAATTAGCAGTAAGGCTGTAAATCTTAGTTCCTCCTGGAATCAATTTTTGAGAGGAGCTTCAATATGAAGATTATTCTCAATTGGGCCCATTTTGCTGTATTGTTATTTCTCAAGCTGCTTCTCATTCTTGCAGAAAGATGATCAGCCAGAGATGGAGAACAGTCTCTATATGTATCTCTACTTTGTGAGCTTCATCATCTTTGGGTCTTTTTTCACCCTGAACCTCTTTGTTGGTGTAATCATTGACAACTTCAACCAGCAAAAGAAAAAGATAAGTGTATTGGTTGTGTTTTAGAGAACAAGGTCCTATATACACAATTTAAAACTTCTATTGGCATTTACCTTTAATAATTAAGTTACAAGAAATAACTTTCTCCTTTATTTTTCCCTGTAACCTGAACAGCTAGATCATCCCTAACATTTCAAAGCCTCTTAAAATTTCATTCCTTTTGGGAAACTCAACATGACAGGAGACCCCTTATTTAGAAAGTGGTCTGCTACAGATGCTCTGAGTGATTTGGATATTCAGCAAGCCCAGCACGTGGGAAGCCAGGGAAAGATCTGATCCTGTCCATGTTTTTTGTTTGCATGCCTTTTGAGTGAGCTGAGTTTCACACCAAGGCTTCTACTCTGTGAATGGCTAGTTTGTGCCACTAATTTTTTTGGACACAGTTACATGATATGAAATAAGAGCCAGTAACAGCAAAGTGTGGAAAAGGAAGGAATGCCAGTTTCCAGCATTTTAGACATTTTAAGTACAGTAGTTTTGCTCTTCACCAAATAACAGTGACATTTCTTTGTATACTTAGGTGGGGAAGATATCTTTATGACAGAAGAACAGAAAAAATACTACAATGCAATGAAAAAGTTGGGATCCAAGAAACCTCAAAAACCCATTCCAAGACCCTTGGTAAACTGAATTCTTCACTGGGAAAATGCATTGCAAAAATGCAATTTAATTCACTGGAAAGTGCATATATTTATATGTGGCATATAAAATATTCTTATTGTCTTTAAATTGATACTCACACAGTGCTCTAAAGTTAGTTCCACACCAAAAAGTTGACTGAATTATTTTACAGGTTAAATATTTATAAAGTTCTCTGCATAAATGTTATTGGGTTTTATATTCTTCTTGGAAGTGATAAAACTTCAGGATGGGAAGGGATTTTTAATGTAATTTTTGTACTCTGCCTTTCTCCAATTTCTCCGACTTTGTTGTAGCTGAATGACTTTGCGACATAAAAATTGGAAATGTTGGAAACATGTATGGATGGGTACTCCTTACTTTCATAACTGATGTCAGAAGTATTTTTTTTTTCCCTCTAGAACAGATACCAAGGTTTCCTTTTCAACATTGTAACATCCCAAATGTTCGATGTTGTCATCATGGGTCTCATCTGCCTCAACATGATCACAATGATGGTGGAAACCTATGAGCAAAGTGAAACGAAGACAAACATCCTCAGCAAAATCAATATCCTCTTCGTTACCATCTTTACTGCAGAATGTGTGCTGAAATTGCTGGCTCTGAGGCAGTACTATTTCTCAAATGCCTGGAACATATTTGATTTAGTTGTTGTTATTATGTCACTTGTTGGTAAGTAAAATTGTCTTGAAAGTTCTTTACTATATCAATTTTTATTCTTTTTAGAAAGAAAAAAAATTAGTTAAAATTTATTAACTGTAAATAGTCATTGAAATGTAAGTCATAATACAATAAGGTCTTAAGGAAAAAATAAGCAAGCCCCATCAAAATTATATTAAATAATATTAAATAAGATTCAAGCATATTGAACAGGTAAACTTTTGGTGTTTTCTTAATAACTCTATAAGCTTTAGAACTTTATTTTTACTTTTGGCTGGTTTGTTAAAAATTTGTCTAACAGCTTTTATCCTTAAATAATATGTCTGCACAATATAAATATATACACTTTATAATGTATATATATTTATAATGGTTCTTTAACTTTTTTTTTTCTCATCTGAAATACAGAATAAATAACTCATCATAGCAGTATCACATTACATGATAATTTCCATTGTCATGGATTTACTACCAACTAAGATCAATTATTGGGTTTTGTCATCTGTGTTTCTGACAGATGACTGAAATATATAGAAAAATAGGAATATAGTATATAGAAAATAGGAATATTCTATACATATTCCAGGCATACTGGAATATGTATAGAATAGGAAGACTGGAATTATATTATAGCCTGTAGAATTCTGTTTCTATAAATGGTATTGCTGACTGAAAATAAGGGTTCTCACTTTGTACCATGATAGAAAACGTCACCAAAAATGTATTAGTTTTTACTTGAAGGGATTGCAATGGAAGAATAGGGTAAAGAACTCTGTTGCAAATTTGAGCTTCCAATTTAACTATTCCCAGGGCTAGTACTGCCCTAGCACCAGGCATTTAGGGCAAGAAGGATATTTCAGTTCTTTATTATGACTCGTGTCTTGGGTAAGTAGGATTACAGTAAGACTATGGCTCTTTCTTGAGAAATTATGTTTCTGGATTGTAAATACAGAAAAATTTATCCAAAACAGCTGCACTTAGAAACGATAAGCCTCTTCTAGTGCTACTAGGTGTCATTTATTTCATTCAAACAAAGAAAAAATAACATCCATGTGTAGCTCTGTCCCTGAATGAACCAAAAGCCATTGTAGAGTGGCATGTACAGCTTCTATGTTCATCACTCTGTTTGCTTCTACGTATCATGCTTATATTATCTAAATGATAACCATGACATTGCATTATATCATGTTTTCTTAGTTTAGCTTTGTAGTGTCAGTATTTGAAGACAAATGTAGAAGGTGATTTGAATCTGCTGAAATATTCATGCAACCAGAGTCAAAGAAAACCATCAGTCATCAAGTGTCAGCTGATACAGATATTTGAAGTTGTGCACAGAAAGTTCCTTGTCATCTTTTGTGCAACAAGGACTGTCCTCAGATGGCTGAAGAATGTAGCTCATAATTGCTGATATCAATAACTATTATTTCAATTCAGCTTCTCCTAAAAGTTATTCTGGTAGGGCTTAGCAAACACACATCAGATTTTTTGAGCTGTGAATATATTATCATTCCAGCCTCTTTACTAGTTAAGAAAAAATGCGATATTCTAATGAGTTGTTATCCTCTCCTTTTCAGCCTTACTGCTTTCCAGCATTGGCAAAGCCTTTGAACATTTCTTACCACCCACACTCTTCAGGGTCATTCGCTTGGCCCGGATTGGCCGGATCCTGAGACTCATCCGGGGAGCCAAAGGAATTCGAACTCTCCTCTTTGCCTTAATGATGTCCCTTCCTGCTCTGTTCAACATTGGCCTCTTGCTGTTTCTGGTCATGTTCATTTATGCCATTTTTGGCATGGCTAACTTTGCCTATGTGAAGATGGAAGGTGGCATTGACGATATGTTCAACTTCCAAACCTTTGCTAACAGCATGCTCTGTCTCTTCCAAATCACCACGTCAGCTGGCTGGGATGGTCTTCTCAGTCCTATTTTAAACACTGGGCCACCATACTGTGATCCAAACATAAATGGTACAGTGGGTGAATGTGGTAAACCTGCCATAGGTATTATTTATTTTGTAAGTTACATCATTATATCATTTCTAATTGTTGTAAACATGTATATAGCCATTATTCTGGAGAATTTCAATGCTGCCACTGAGGAAAGTGCAGAACCTTTAGGGGAAGATGACTTTGATATCTTTTATGAAATCTGGGAGAAGTTTGATCCTGAGGCAACTCAGTTTATAACTTTCTCTAAGCTTTCAGACTTTGCAGATGCTCTGCCCAAGCCCTTGTGTGTACCAAAACCAAACAAAGTTGAACTCACAGCAATGGACCTGCCTGTGGTCAGTGGGGACAAGATACACTGCTTGGATATCTTGTTTGCTTTCACCAAGAGGGTGTTGGGAGATTCTGGGGACCTGGATACTCTGAAAGTACAAATGGAGGAGAAATTCATGGCTGCCAATCCGTCAAAGCAATCCTATGAGCCAATATCGACTACGCTCAGCCACAGGCAAGAGGAAGCGTCGGCCACGGTGATCCAGCGTGCCTACAGGAGTCACCTGCTCCAGCGCTCCCTCAAACAGGCTTCCTACCTGTACCAGCACAGAACTGGCAGCTCTGACACTCTGGGAGATGCCGCTCCAGAAAACGAAGGACTCATTGCATCTATGCTGCATGCAAATTATGGTAGGAGTCCTAACAGGTCTGAAACGTCGTCCTCAGTGTCCATCCCTCCGTCGTATGACAGTGTCACAAGAGAGAGTAGTGGCAATCTTGTGGTTGAGAATGGAGAAGTAACAAGCAATCAACAATCTCCAGACATGAAGTAGTTAATTGGTGTCAAAGCTGTTAAGAATATTTTTACATTTTCACAGAAGAGAATATTGTAAATACATGTCAGCAGAGGCAGCCTCCCTATGAAACCAGGTCTGTTGGTGGTGATCAGTTAATAATGGCAGCTGAGAATCATGGCCTTTGGCTCTGCTCTGTTCATATTTCTTCAATATTTTCCTATTCAGAGAAAGGTTTTGGATCTGTTTGATCAATGGCATCTCACTGCACAGCGGGTCCCACAGTACCTGGGTGCTGTGACATGTTCACAGGCAAACTCAGCTGATATTTCCCCTGTACAGGAAGCAGAGAAAAGTCCAAGCACCAATGGATCTACTGGAGAACAGAAAATGAACGTCAATATGAGTATAAATTGAGGAATGGAAAGGAGCTAAAATTTATTCAATTTCTAATTGCTACTATCAATATAAACCTGTTTAGCAAATTGCTGATGATTTTTTAAATATTTTTTTTATGTTTGGGGACAGATGTGCCACAAACATAGACCCTGCATGATCCACAGATATTCCACAGTGTAGTGGACTTCTTCCCATATGATTGATTTACAGAATAAACCATGGCATGTATGTTATCATAGTTGTCTTAATGACGTTTAATGAAATAATAAATACAACTCTTAGTATTACAGAAGTCATACTGAGCAGAGCAAAACCTTACTTTATTTTTTGCCTGTGAGGATTATTTTTTTTTAACCCAGTTTCCTCTGGCAGTGAGGTGAAGGCAGCTGTACCATCAATCACTCCATAAAAATTTGTATTTGTTGCATACTTTTCTCAAACTTCTCCTAACAGCTGAGTTTTGTGTTCAAGTTCATCCTTGACAATGTGGCAGAGAGGAGAAACATAAATAACAGTGGCTGGAAATTGGTGATATCACTTCAGCCACTCCCTTAGACACCAGAAACCAAGGCTGGGGAGCTCCACATGGGACCCATCAGAGGCATCCTTGGTCACGGTGATGAACATCATCTGTGGCCATGGATGTGTCCCTTTGGGAGGTAGGAGCCTTTCTCCCTCCTGCCTGTGTTTTTCTGATGGGAGAACCAGCCTTCTCTCTCCTGCAAAGGTTAGAAGAGAACAAATTATGAGTAACATAGGCAATTATGAAATCTGGGTTGAAATACTTGGGTCTAGGGTTAACATAAGCCTAAGGATGTAATCACAAATTCTACTTGTGGAACTACGTGTGCAGATGGGCTCTTATGATTTCTCATCTCACCACATTTTCCTTATGAAGTCCTTTATCTTCATGTCCTCATACTTTGGGCTTCTCAGAAAAACACACGCCCAAACACTACTTACTCTTTTGTCCTGTGTACGTTTACTTTGGAGATACGTCCAGCTGATGCACTTTGCTGTCTAAGGACTGCTGTGTTTCCCTTTGTCACATACTAGATGTAGTCACAAATTACCCCTGACATTTTAATTTCTTATGTACACTAATGTCTTTAGGGTTTAAGATGCTTTTTATTTTTCTTAGTTGCAAGGTTGCAGCTCTGTGATCACTGTTGGGTTTGGCAGGTTCTGGCAAGGCTCAGGTGAGCTTTTCCCTCCACACTGATTTCAGCCAGAAAAGAACCCAGTGCTTGAGTGGGACCTGCTGTGCACTTGTTTGCAACCTGCAGCAAGTTTTCTTCTCTCTCTTTAATGTCCCTTCTCTCTGGTAGCAGCTATATTCTTATGTCTTGTGTTGCTTTCTTCTCCTGTCTTTTCCACCTCTGCAGATTGTGAGCTTTTTGGACAGAAATTCTCTTTTACTATGGATGGTAAATTACACCTAATAACGAGACTTTGTTTTCAGTTAATAATGTCTGAAGACTGATGCAAATAAATAATATTTATAGTACCTTTTAGTTTCATCTGTGGTATTCCCTTAACTTCTCCCTAGCCATTCCTGAAATGGTTTAATTAGTTTTGACTAATACTTCCTCAGATTTTAATGTAGATGCACAATGAATCTGTGTTATATCAGAAAAGTCAACAGCTATGTGCCTTTAGGACCCAGGGGCTCTATTCCTTCAAATAAAAAATAAATCTAACAACTGTAAAAGAATTAATGAAATTAAATGGATGTATCTGGCTAAAATTATTTTTAACCACTTTCTTAGCATATGAGCAACCCCAGCTCAGGAGCTGACTACATGGCACTGGTGGGATGGTGTTTCCCAGCTCCAGCCTGTTCAGTGTCAGCTCCCCAAGATGTGCAGGATGCATTGAGGAGCAGTAATGAGCCACATGCATCATTCTCATGGATTTGGGTGTGCACTGAACAGCCCTGGTGTCACATCCTCCCAGGAGATTGTGTTAAACACATCCATACCTAAATGTGGTGTGATTTATCTTTGCCAGTTTGTGTGCCAGGAAGAAGTAATTTTTTATTGTAAGAGCAGTTAATTGTTGGTCAGATATATACAAGCATCACTGATGTCCTTCTCTCTAGAATGGCCACCCTGAAACAGAGCCAGAGCTCCACCAATGTAGGAGATCAGATGCCAAAGTTCATTTGGTACCCTAAGTGAATTGTTTGTTGGTGTAAGAAATTATAAATACCTTCTGGGGTGACTTTTATCTTCTGCAGAAACTTTGAGTCAAGGTGGTACTATTTTAGGGAAGACAGTTCCCTTGCCATATTCTTTAATCACAGAATCAAAGAATGGGTTGGATTGGAAGGGACTAAAAGACCATTCAGTTCCACCCCTGCCATGGCAGGGATGCCTTCCACTATCCCAGGCTACTCCAAGCCCTGTCCAACCTGGCCTTGAACACTTCCAGGGATCCAGGAGCAGCCACAGCTTCTCTGGGAACCTGTGCCAGGGCATCACCATCCTTTTAGAAAAATATTTTATCTCAATGATGAACCTACCCTCTTTCAGTCTAAAACCCTGATAAAAAGTCTCCCTCCATCTTTCTTATAAACCCTCTTTATGTAATGAAAGGCCACAAGAAAATCTTTCAAGCCACAAGGAGGCCCCAGTCATTTGGGAGATAAAATTCTGAATATAAGCATGGCAGTTATAAAATGTGTCCTTGGAAATAAATAATCTTCAAAATCCTTCTGGTTCACCTCTAAGCCTCTTAATTTTGGATTCTACTGATGTCTTTACAAACATCATGTTTTTCTGTGGTGGCAGTGTGACATACAGCCTTATTTCCAGATGAATTGCTTTCCTTTTTTGGTCATTCAGAGCAATATTTCATGTGATTTTAGTCATTTAATCCAGGCTGCATTAGCAGCCTGGTCTCTTTAAGAGTTACATCTTCCATAAACTATATATCACTTAAAATTTTACCCCAAATTATTTAATTTTAAAGAAGTTATTAATGCAGACAAAAAAAAAATTGAGGCCTGAGAGCTTTTCCCTTTGACAGCCCAAGAGAAATATGAGCTCAACACTGTGATGTATCAGTTTGTTCCTTTGATAGTGATGAGGAAAAATAAATATATGAATGAATGTCATGAGAACTCAAGAACATCTGTACCTCTCTGTAGTGGGCTTCATTTTACCCCCTAAAGCACGCACATTTTTCACAGGAAATCAAAGTAATGGAAAATCCTTGAATAATTGCAAACCAGTCAGAAGTGTTAAAGGAGGTGGGAAAAAAAAAAAGGAACTAATGAATAAAAAGCTATTTTCTTCAGAAATATTTTCTTCAGGACCTGTAGCATAAGCTAAACTGTCTTTACCATTGAGACTATCATTAACTGAACCACGTGAATAATTTAGTTCTCGGCTCTTGGGCAAATTGATGGAGCTACATGAAACTCCACTTGTGCTTGAAAGAAAAGCAACATTTTTTCCTCCTGTTCACCAGAGATCTTTGCAATTCAACAGTTGTGAATTAAAACTAGATCATGTGCTGGGAAGCAATGCTAGGATGAATAATAATGTGTGATATGAGAAGTTTAGTGTTTTCAGCCTAGAAATAACAGCTGAGAGGAGGCATCATAACTCTCAGTAAATAAAGCAGGTAGGAAGATATGAGGAAGGGAGAAAAACGTTTAGAAGACAAATAGAATAGTCAGGGGGGAATTAACTTGTAAATTAGAGGTGGTTTCTGTTCTTCAGAGGATGGAGTCACAAAACTGATTTTAGCAGGAACAGAGAAGCCAGTTTGACTGGAAGGTAAATAGTTACAGGTGTTTTCAAGGGGTTATGTGCCACAGCACTTTCAAGGGGATCTGTGATCCAGCAGGCCACTTAGTTCCTGCTCAAAACTATCTGAATTTAATAAAATTAAGACTGGGATCTACATCTGGACAGGGAAACTTGTTGAATGCTTCCTCCTAGTGGTTTTCGATCAAAATGACATTTTCAATGAAAACAAAAAAAGTGGGACCTCTGTCTCAATTATAGAGAGTGAAACCTGAACAGATAAATAACTGTTAATACTGAAAAAGTATTAGCAGGAAGTAGAGAGCTTCGAGGGAGGAGGAGAAGGGTTGTGCTTAAAGAAAGCTGCAGTTTAAAGGTCAGAAAACAAAATGAGTGAGAATTTCCAGTGTAAAAGAGAATTACACCATGAATAGGAAGCTGAAACAATAAAAAGTAAATCATTGGCTATATAAGAAAGAAGAAGAAAAAGTAAAGAAGATGTGAGTTTGGTTTAAAAAGGGGCAGGGATGAGGGTTTGGATAGCTTTAAAATTTATCTATATATATTATAAATATCAGGTAAATATCTCCTTAATTTTTGGTGAACACTATTTTCAATATGGGATCATATTTTCCTTGGCAGACAAAAAGTGTTTGAAGGCAAATGTGAGTAAATCCATGGATGGACACAGAAGGGAATTAAAACAATGGAGCTGGGGTCCAGAACAACCCCTTTGAAAAAATCCTGTTGAGAACTGGCACACGAACCTGCAGATCTCTCTCTCTAAGGATTTTATGAGAACCTGTCAAATCAGAAAAGGTTGCAGGAGAGAAAGAATCCACAAAATCCAACCTAAATGTAATATTTGCATTAGAAAAGGAGGCAACAAGCAGCTCAAGCAGAGACTTGCTGATCTGAATTAAGTACGTTGCAGAGCTGCGGGACACATTTTGGAGAGGAAACAATCAAAGATTTGAAGGAAAGAGGAAAATTGAATTTAAAATGTTTGAAATGTATTTTCTAGGAAATAAGAATGTGGCAAATCTTATCCCCTGATATCCTGAGAGGATGCAATGGGGCAGAGCATGAAGTGCTCTACTGGGGGCCAAATGGGGACATGTGCTTTCAGGGGATGGGAACAGCAGATCCCTGTGGAGACCTGGATCAGCTACTGGAACGGAAAGGCTGGGATGTGAAACATGGTGCAATCCTGAAACAGAGAAAGGGAAGTGAAGCTCTGGCAGCTGAGACACAGCCTGTGGGGGGCAGGTGGTGCTGAGGCAAAGAGGAAGCACTGGTGAGGCTGCAACTCTGCACACGCTGGTATGAGATACCTAAGGAAGATTCATATGAACCAAACAAGATTTAAAGGGTTTCTACAATGGACAGGAAATTAGAAAGCCTTTAGAAAGAAAATTGGAATCCTGGTTTCTTCAATCCTGCAAAACAAAAGTCGAGAGATGTGATTGTGCCTGAGAGAGGAATAAATGTGAGGGTTAAACCAGAGTATTGAGCAATGTTTGTTTTGAACAGTCTGCATCAACTACGCTCCCTCCAAAGTCCATAAGAGCATGCAGTTTTCCTGTGGTGAGTCTTCCCTGTGGAAGCTTGCCATGATCCCACGGCTATGGACCAGGCCTTTTGCACACAGGAACATGCACGTGGAAAATTTGTCATTTGTACCCTGTTGGTTGCAAAGCACAAGTTTCCCCAGAACAGTAAGATCCAATACTCCAATATGTGTTTGCTTATGCTATCAAGTTGATTGAGATGGTTACTAACTGAGATTTTAAATATATATATATATATATATATATATATATAGGGAGAGTAACACCAGAAAGTGGAAAGGGATTTTCCACATTTTCACTGAAAAGAAATGGAAAGGCAGCTCAGTGCTGACAAATATCTTAAAGGTGGGTTTGGCTTTATTTGACTAATGCCATTTGTTCTGCTGGGGTTCCAGCTCTTGACTTGAGAACATCAAAGAGAATGTTTTCCACCTGGTAATTTGTTTCACAGTTAATCAGCCTCACAGTTAAAGCTTACCTCTTCACTTAAATTAGCTTGACTTTAGTCACTGGTTCTTGATACACCTTTAATGCTACAATAAAATTTTATTTAGTACCTTCAGTGAAAATGCTACTCACTATCACCTCTGTATTTATTATTTTCATGTGAGTGGAAGGAGCTCTTAAAACCTTTCACACAGGCATTTTCTCAACAATCAAGCAACATTTTGGCTCTTGTCAACATCTGCCTGTATCTGATAAACCAATAACACAGCTGAGTTTGGCATGGTCGTTATGGCCAGGATGGCATGCAGCCAATATTCATTCACCTCCTTGGGTGGAGCTGAAGAGCAGGAACCAACAGCTGGGAGCTTAATTGGATGTGCCAAGGAATGGGTTAACATCTTCATCCATCAGGCAACAGCTGAAAGGGATAAACAATTAGGAAACAAACTATTTATAAGGCAGGAGACGTGTGGGTAGGTGGGGAGCATTTGAGTGGTGGTGAGTTTTTTGTTGGGTTTTTTTTTTTTAATTTGAGTTTTTGGCTTGTGGTTTGTTTTTGGGGTTGTTTTTGGAAGGGGGTTGTTGAGTTTTCTGTTTGTTTTTGGGGAGGTGGTGGGATTTTTTTTTTTTGATGTTTAGGTTTTGGGCTGGTTGGGGTTTTTTTTGTTGAGTGCATTTTTTGTTGTTTGTTTGGTTTTTTTTTGGGGGGGAAGCTTTAGTATTATCTGTTCGGTTGTTGTTGTTGGAGTAAGGATTAGGGTTTGTTGGTACCTTTCTCTAAAGTCTATGGATGTCAGTAGTAGCAGTCATATCTAACAAGATAGTAATGCAGATATGGGTATATTTCTCTGTTTTTGTAGAGAAGTTTTTGTTGTGATTGTTGTTCCAGCCAGGTTTTCTATGTCTGTGGTCTTGGAGAGTTTAGCCTTGATTTTTTTAAATTTTTTTTTCTAAAGGCAGGACTGCATTTGTTTGCCTGTCTGTTTTATGGGATGTACTTTTCTTTGCCTTTAATGTTCTGTTTGAGGTGTGAAAGGAGACTTCACTTGGAGTTGTGGTATGTTTTTGGAGTGGGACTGACAGGAGGGATTTACCTGTTCCCATTTTTACTTGAAAAGTAGTTAAGTAGTTACCCCACATGTAAAAGAAAATGGGACCCATTGTCATTGCATTCAGAAGTTCCTGCCTGTGTCTTACTTATGTTTGCTGTTCAACTTTTTTTTTTTTTTACTTTAAACAATGTGGAAATTAGCTTTCATTTGTCCTTTTTGTTTTATCTATATGAACATGAGTACAGAAAGGGCTAAGGAGTGAAAATCCGTTAGAAAAAGCAACACGTGAGAATTAAGAGGTGGTGGGAAGTTCTTCTCCAGCTTCCATTCTTGCTGTTGGACTTCAAAATGCCCTGAAAAGAGGGGGCTGTTGTAGTCTCCCAACTCTTTTGGAGACCAAAGTCAAATGTTAGGATTTTGTGCTATTTTCTGTGTTTGTGCTGAGTAGAGAGCAATTCCCCCCAAAAATCTGGCAGAAGCCCCAGCCCTATCCCTTTTGCAGCCACTCCCAAATCATGATGAAAGAGTAAATAAAAGAAATTCTCTGAGAGAGCACTCAAATATTGCAAAGGAGGAAAAAAAATTTGGACTTTGCTTGATGCTGAGGAGCAGATTCAGCACCCAGTCAGGGTCTGACCCTGCACTCAGAGGGATCAGCTTGGAAAAGCAGGATGTGGTGGTTCAGTGTGGCACTGATGTGCTTTAATGGAACATTTCCAGTCAAGGGCATCTGATTCTTAAGGGCTCTGTTTGTCAAAGGAAGGATCTTGCATTAAAGATGAAATATGAACAGCTTGAGTAGTTATAGGCTTGTATAAAATCTTCTCCAAAGAGGTAAAACAAATATTTGAAAGACTCCATTTTTAACAGGTTGAATTTCTAAATGCTTGGAGACCTTGATGTGTTCAATGTAATTTTTCTCAGGAGGTAACTGGGCCTGCTGCATTAGCTGCCATTAGCCTAGTCTAAACCTACTTTCTGCATAGAGATGAGGGAGAAATTGGTGGTGAGATGTGATGGAAATATAAAAATAGGCGTTGGGAGTAAGCAGGAGAGGGTGAGAAGTTTTCAGGCTGCTGGCAAACAGACCAAAGAGAGAAGAAAACCCAAAGATGTGATGGTTAATACTTGACTCTTCACCTCTCAGAACACATAGCTGGTGAATTGTGCTGATTTTTGCTTGGGGAGAGTTGATTTTCTTCACAGTAACCAGTATGGGACTAAGTTTTAGATTTAGTTTTAGTTTTAGATGTGCTGAACAAAGTGTTGGCAATCTAGAGATGTTTTGGATATTGCTGAGCAGCACTTGCACAGCATCAAAGCCTTCTCTGCTTCTTGTGCTGCCACACTGCAAAGGGGTCTGGGGGTGCATGAGAAGTTGGGAGGAGACACAGTTGGGACATCTGACCCCAACTGACCAAAGAGATATTCTACACCACATGGCATTATGCTCACTAAATAAAATGGGGGGGTGTTTGGGGTGATGGCATTTGTCTTCCCAAGTCACCACTATGTGTGATGGGCCCCTGCTCTCCTGAAGGTGGCTGAACACCTGCCTGCCTGTGGAAGTGCCAAATTAATTATTTTTTTTTTGCTTTGTTTATGTGTGTGGCTTTTGCTTCATCTTTTCAACTGTCTTTATCTCCACCCATGAGTTTTCTCACTTTTCCTCTTCTGATTCTCTCCCTGATCCTGCTGGTGGTGAGGTGGCTGCCTGGGATTAAACCACAACAGACTTTTTGTCATTCTCAATGTGCAGCTCGAAGGGTTAGAGATGATGAGAGATTTGATTGATTTAATAGCTGTTATTGCTGTTTAGCTATTAATTGGCAGGCTCCTGCGCCCTCTGGGGGGCTCACTTGCCTGGCTGTGTATTAGAGCCTCGTTAGTGGCTCCTTTTTGCAATTGCTGGTCAAGATACTCTGTTGTACCTGAGCACATATTGATAACAGCCCTGGTGATAACAGCCCTGCCTGGGCTGGCACATGGCCAGGGCATCACTGGTGTGTCTGTGCTGCTGAGCTGGACAGGCTGGGACTCCAAGTGTGGACTCCTGCCAAAGGGACTGTGAACTGTGGATGAGCCCATGAATGGAGCAGGTTAATGCCTGAAGGAGGCTGTGATCCTGTGGAGATCATCACATGTGTGAAGAACTGCAGCCTGTGGGAAGGATCTCTGTTGGAGAAGTTTGTGGGGAGCTGTTTCCCATGGGTGGAACAACACTTTGGAGGAAGGGGAGCAAAGATGCCCGTGAAACCTGTGGTGAAGATGATGATGAGGAGCAGCTCCCTGCAGCCATGGAGGACTATGCATGTTACAGGATTCATTGTACCAGGAGCCAGGTGGACCAGTGGAGGAAAAACATTAAAACAAGCACTGAAAGAGCAGAGTGACCTGGTCTGAGATGGGTTTGGTGCTCAGTAACTCATGCAACACACCATTCCTCCCGTCCTGAGTGGCCACTGTGACGGATGGAGCCAAAGTTGTGGACTAAATGAACACATTTTGGTGTAGACCTTGTTAAGAAAACTAGTCTGACCATTGATGAGACTCTCTGGCCCACATTCCCACTGCCAGAGGCTTTTACTGCTGGGATTGAAGCCTCTTCACAGCAGAGAGCTCCAGTGAGACGATGGGGGCTCTGCTTGGCTCCCTACATACCCTTCTCATGTGCGTTCAGACCAGGTTTCATGCCCCTTGTGTGAAGGACTGGAAGTTCATGGCCTCTTGTCTTGGGCTTTGGTCATTAGACACCTCATCTGTTTATTGCTTTGAAGGATGGGAAGGGGTGTCATGGTTAATTAAGTTGTGTTGGGTATTTTATCACCTGACTATGATGCCAATGATCTGGAACAAGGGGTGGAATGTGCTGTGCTTGCCTGGGATAAATTTTCTTCATGGTAACTAGTATGGGACTATTTGGATTTGTGCTGGAAGCAGGTTTTGTAATATGGAGGTGTTCTTGTTATTGCTGAGCAGGGCTTGCACAGACCCAAGGCCTTTTCTGCTTCTTACAGTGCCTTGCTGGTGAGGGAAGTGGGAAAACTGGGAGGTGACACAGCCAGGACAGTTGACCCTAACTGACCAAGGGGTTCCAGACCATGTGATGTCATGCTCAGTGTATAAAGTAAGGGGGAATAAAGAATAATGGGGGGGATAGTGAGCAGGATGGTTTTTATCTTCCCAAGTGACCATTACATGTGATGGAGCCCTGCTTTCCTGGGGATCACTGAACACCTGCCTGCCCAGGGGGGTGTAGAATTAATTCCTTGTTCTGCTTTGCTTGTGTGTGTGGCTCTTGCTTTTTCTCTTAAATTGTCTTTATCTCAACCCATGAACTTTCTCACTTCTGTTCTTCCAATTCTCTCCCCGATGCCACTGGTAGGGGAGTGAGCAAGTGGCTGTGTGATGCTTAATTACTGTCTGGGCTTAAACTAAGACATGCATGTATTAGGCAATTAGTTTTCATTGTGCAGAATTCACTCAAAGGTGGAGGGTGGAGCTCTGCTCAAGACTGGGTCTCTTGGCACTGCCAAGAAGAGCCTGGTCCATCCTTGACACCTCCATTCAGATACTGATACACATGTGTGAGATTCCCCCCTCAACCACCTTTTCTTAAGGCTGAACAGGCCCAGGTCTCTCAGCCTTGTGAGAGAGATGCTTCAGCCCCTTAATCAATTTTGTAGCCTCCACTGGGCCTGTTCTAGGAGCTCTGTGTCCCTCCTGCCCTGAGGAAATCCAAACTGGACACAGCATCCAGATGTGCCTCGCTGGGGCTGGGTTGAGGGGCAGGATCCCAACCTGCTGCCAGTGCTCTGCCTTAAAGGAGGCTGTAGACAGCTAGGGGTTTGTCTCCTCTCCCTGATAACAAGCAGCAAGCTAAGAGGAGATGGCCTCAGCTTGCATTAGGGTAGGTTTAGATTGTATATTCAGAGAAATTCCTTCACAAAAGGGGCATTCAGGTTGGAACACATTGCCCAGAGAAGTGAAGTAATTATCTTTTGGAAGGGTTTGAAAAATATGTGGGTATGTCATGTAGGGACAGGGTTTAGTGGTGGACTGAGCAGTATTAGGTTAATGGCTGTGGGGCTTGATGATCCTGGAGGTCTTTTCCCACCTAAATTATTCTTTGTGGTATCAGGCTAAGAGTTTCAGAGTTAAAAGAGCTTAAGGGCAAGCCTCATGTCCACCAGGAGCTCCTTAGGCTGATCAGCTTGAAGATGCTGAAAAAATAATAATTATAATCCCTGAATTCAGTCATAGAATCACAGAACCATTAATGTTGGGAAAGCCCTCTAAGATCATGGAGTCCAACTGACCTGTGGTCATTTCCCTGGCTGTCCTCATGTTGTCCTCTTCTCAGAAGAAAATATTTATGCTCTGTGGGCACTTTTGCAAATAACATGGATAGTCAGAGCTGAGTGGACTACAATCTGTGAATTTAATACTTGAGGATGAAAGAATCAATGGGGAGTACCAGAGAAAGGTTTCTACATCATCTTTGTCCTTCAGTGCCCTTACAGGAAACTCTACAAGAAAAGGAATAGGAGAAGAGCACAGTTCAATTTGCCTCAGATTGGTCAAGTTTCTTTAGAAATTCTGAGTCACTTAACCACTTGTGACCACAATTTGCCCAAGATCTGACCTATGTGAGCACCAACAGGCCTAGAGCAGTCTTAAGGAAGTCCTCAGGACTGTTTCTGTGCTGGAAAACAATGTGGTCATTATTGCTTAGGTCTTTGTACTCTAAGCACTTCCCAGAAGCTGAAATGGTGGAGTCTGAATACAAACTAATAGGCATTGAAATTAATAAGGAGATTCAAATTAATAAAAAGGAAATGGTTCATGACTCATGTAAAATATTAAGTAAATGTAGTGGAAGGAAGCTTGCCTTTAATTAATGCTAAAATGGAGCATGGAGGGCATGATGGACTGCAGTGAAAAAAAAGAGGGTTCAGGGTACTAAATGCAGAAAATTATCACTTGGAATTTCCTTGCAGTCCTTGTGAGGATTTTCTTGTCAGCTGTGCCTCAAAAATGCTTTTCAAGGCTTGTTTCTAACTACAGGTTGCAGGTGTTTGAAACCAATCAACCAGCTTACTCTGACTCTGTCAGAGATGGTTTTAGTTCTGATGTTCTCTTACAGAAGTGGAAGGGATAAAAAGATTTTTGTGTCTTGAAGTCATGCTTTTGATACAAAAAGAAGGGAACAAATTTTGACTTTGCAAAGGCTCAGAATGTGACCATCCCTGTTTTAGGAGGCTTTATCTGATGTAGGGAAAGGGGGTGCTTGGGTATCTTTACTTCCTCCAAAAAGCAGAGAAAGCTTTTCTGGAAACTCAAGCTCTGCCTTTCTGAGCTTGCTAATTGGGAAATCCTATGTAAATGATTTTCCCTTCTTAGTGAAGCTGTGTTCCTCTGCTCTCTGAACTGCCTAATCACCAAATATTTGTGCTGTCCACAGGTGGCAAAAGCATGGTAATGGGTCATAATTCAGCCCAGCATAACCTTCTTCCCCCTATAAATTAAAATGCAGCTGTCTTCTGGTTAGACATAAAGTGGCCTAATTTTGGAGGGATTGAGAGGTGAGACATTTCAGGGAGAGGAAAATTAATTTTACTTTAATGATGTGAGCTGTTATGTCTATCAGAGCACTGAATGCTTTCTTTACACTTGGACACAGCCGTTAACAGAGGCACTGCCAGCCTGTAATTTTTTTTCCCCCCATTAAATTAGACAAGCTCACTTTAGGGTTATATCTTTGAGTCTGATTGAACAAATGTAGCAATTTATCCAGGCGTTACAGGATTTCCCCATGGATGCTTGATGAGAGCTGCTCCATGAGGATGATACACTTAATTAAAAGACAGAAGCTGAAGACTGATACAGATGTATCCTGACACAGCAGCTGGGTTTGTGTCAGGGGCTCTTTGCTTATTGGAAGTGAAGTGGGGGGGATGAGGAGGAATCAGGCCTCTCATTAGAGGGAGGAATAAGCCCAGATCCCAGAGTGTGTTATACAATGAAACTTTAACATCATCCCTGCTGTGATTCAGTGTGGGATCCACACAGGGCATTTCACACAGTGGGCTGGCCTTGTTTATTCCTTAGCATGGTGTGGTGGGGTTGTGGGGGCGTCCCAGACCTGCTGGTTTGGTTATTCCCTCTCAGTGGGGCTGGGAAACCATCAGTGAAGGGAATTTGTGGGAATCCTCCTTTGTTGGGGAAGATGAAACAGGAAAGCCTTATAAATATGATTGCTTGGCAAAAGATTTTGAGAGTATGGAAACTATAAGCAAGATTGAAATGAAAGTAAGCTTTGAGATACCAAGCCTTGGTTACTGAACAACTGGAAAACAATGGTATGGCCAGCTGAAAGTAATCCCCTTTTAATGAAACAACACCCTCTGCTTGCAGACAGGTCCAAGGGTCAGAGCAGACCCTTCTAGCTTGGCAGAAAGGGTCTGAAGAGTAGATTTTAGGGTTTAAAATGTAACACAGCATGGTAATGTAATGATTCTTATAGGCTGTAGGTAAATGCTATAGGATTTGTATCTTGTACTAGACTGGTTAGTGAAAATTAGAATATTTAGCACAAAAGAAGATTTATTGTATTGTAACAGGAACTTCTCTCTCTTGCCCTCAGCTCTGGGCTCTCTAAGCTTTGCTCAAGCTCCCAGGCCTCTGCCCCTCTGCTCCCCCCGGCATGGGGTGGAATAAAACAGACTCCCCTACTAAACAACAGAGACTTGTCTCATCTGTTTTCCCTGCTGCTGCTGGCGGCCTCCCTGGATCACGGTCGGCACTGCTGCCACACGCTGCTACACTCCTTGAAGGGCAATCAATACGGGGTCTCCAAATCTCTTTTGCCTGGTTAATAAAAGAGAAGTGTATTGGTGATTGCCCTTTTTTCATCCCACATGCCCCCAAATCGCCCATCTTTGGGCAGGAAAACCCCTTGATACCCTGGCCTCTCCCTTTATTTCAAAGGGAATTAAAACAAATGACAGTATTTTTCTTTCCCAGTAGAGGGAAGTGTTGGCTAAACTGAATTTTATGCACTACAGCCTCATGGCACTTCGTGCTAAAGGAGCTTCTCACAGCACTTATCCCAGGTAGTAAAAGGGTTTATAAAAAGTCGAGGTCCGTGGAAAGCAAAAGCATTTCACTGAGTGCTAGCAAGGTGGGAGGGCATGGAGAAACCTTTCAAATTGTGAAGGAAAATACTTCTTTTTCTTTTTTTCCAAATTGAATTTCACAAGAGAAGAGCACTTTTAACCTTTTTTTTTTCTGCTTGTTTGTTTTAAGAAAAAAAAAGACAGAATACATTTTAAACTAAAACCTTTTTCCAAACTCAGGCTTTCAGGAACTGCATATTTTTCAGACTCTTTATTTCCTTGAAAAGGCAGTGACAAATGTCACTGAGCTAAAAGAAAGGCTCTATGAGCATCTTTGGGAGAACAAATGGATCTTTGCAACCAGGCACTGCTGTCTATAACCCCTTTAAGAATGCAGTGCTCACTTTGTGGGGAAAAAGGTATTTTTTTGAAGAGAAGAGAAAGATGACACCAACTGATCTCCCATAGTATTTTTTTTTTTTTTTTTTTGCTGCTGGTACTTACTTCCACCTGATGTGTACATTTACTAGGTTTCAGCTGACTTGCCTGAACTTTTTCAGACATTCAGAAAGCCAGCATTACCTGACTGCTTCTTGCAGAGAGGAATATTTTGACAAGGCAGCACAGGTTTAATACATTTTTCTCTCTCTGATCAGCATGTCTATGGGGCTCCAGTTAGCATGGCTACCTCGTGATTAGTGTTTGCACTATGAGGTCTCCTGTGCCAAAGGTGTTTCCCACTTGCTGTGGGATTTGGAGATGCTGCTTTCATTGTGTGAAATGCTTTCATTGTGTGACAAAGCTCCTGGGTGACATTTCTGTGTCTTCTGAAGGGAGGCAATTTAAAAAGAAGAACCCAAATAGCACATAAATGCTTGAAAAGTGAGGGAAAGGATTCTTTTTTTTGGGGGGGGGGGTGGAAAATGGGGGAACCACATCAGTCCTGCTCCTGGCATGGAAAAAAATTTAAACATAGTTTTCCTTCTCTTGTACTTATTCCTACCTTTTATTAATCTGATTTATTCCCTTTGTAAATATTGCTGTTTTTTTCTATAAGCTGAGTTCAGATTGAGCTGATTTCATTACCACAGGATTGAGGATTTTCTAGTATTATGAGTAATTTCTGTATTTGTAAAGACACATGAAACAGATGGGTCATCCTGGTGCTTCAACAAGGTTTTAACAGTGTTTCCTCCCTCTGTAAAAAAGCAGTAGAGTTAAAAATTTACAGAAGAATTTGCTTATGGACTGCAAAAGAAAGACAAAAAAATTATTCAGGACCAGGAGATGGGACATTAGGTGAAATTTTGTGGCTTTTCCCTCCTTTCCCTGGCTGTGCTACTAAATCTGTGACACTGAGATGCTGCTTGCTCTTCACCTTGAGATCACTGCTGGTGCAGCTCTGAAGGAAGAAGGCAGGACAGAGGACCTTCATTCATAAACTGTGAGTGGAATAAGAATGGGATGGAACAGAATATTAAAAAATATTTTAATATATAATAGTATACAATATATAAAATAAAAATTCCCTCAAACTTTCTATTCAGCCCCAAAACACACACCAACACCTGTTGTGCCATCAGCACAGAGCACTCTGCTGCAGTCTATGAATCATAGAATCACTGAGGCTGGAAAAGAGCTCCAAGATCATTGAGTCCAACCATTACATTTACTCCTCCTTCATAGGAAGCAGCAGTAGGTTCATGTGTCTCCTCTCTGTATAAGCCTAACTACCTCATGCTAATATTTTTTAGCTGTTTGGGGCAAGAAATGCCATTTTTTGACTTCATGGCTCGATGCTAGGAGTTTCTGAAAGTCTGAGTACCCCCCACCAGGGATGCTGGTTCTGCTGCCCAAGAACTGGCAGTGTTTCTGGGCGCAGAGAGCACTGATAGGGTGGGACCACACTGTGAGCATCCCAGTGTGGAGGATTTCCAGCAGAGCTCTGCTGCTGGGATGAGCAGTGTGATCCCAGCAGCCATCCTTGCACATCTTTCTCGCTCTGGTGTGAACTCTTTTTTTGGTTGAATTTAAAAAAGATGTTGGAAATCCACTAAATATCACTGAAAAGATGATGTTGCTCTTGTAATTTAGAGATGTCCTGCAGAGATGTGTTGGCACAGTGGCTGAGATGCCAAGGACTCATCATCTGCCTTTATGGGGTCGAAGATGTGCCCATCCCATAATCTCTTTGGGTCCTCATGAGAACCTGCTTCCCTTTGAGCAGCCACTCTTCAGCCTCATGTTGAGAGGTTAACATTTGAGGATTTGTCTTTGTCTTCTGCCTCACATATCCTGCAGTGCCAGCTTTCACAGGCTCTGTTCCCCAGGTCCATCTTTTTCTGCCTTTTTTGGTCTTCATTCCCCTCCATCTCCCATTGTTTGTAAGCTTTTTCCAGTCTCTGACATCCACTCCTTCTTCTCAGCTCCTTCTCTCTTCTTCCTCACCCAGCTTTTCCCTATGATACAATCCATAATTTCCTGCATTTCCACATCTTTGAACATTTTGAATCCCTCAGTCAATAATTCCCTTGAGCATGAGCTCGTCCTTGAGCAGACACCTGCTCTTCCTCAGTTGTCCACTCTTTTGGAGTGAACAACTGCCTTCCCAGAGCCACTGCAGCCCCTCAGTTTTTTTCCTCAATGATCTGCTCTTCTCCCAGCACCTTTCCCCACCCTGAGCTGCTGTCACAGCTCCACACTCTCTTTCCAGAGTGGCAGCAGACACTTCCCAAAACATTGAGGCAATGAAGCTATGCCAGCCTCCCATTTGTCCTGTTTTACCTCAGTAATTTGAGGTGTTTTTTTTTTTCAATTTTTCAGAAGTTTCTTTCACTTTTACTACCTTGAATACTTCACGTGGCTGGAAGATCTTTACCACTCCTCTCTTCATCTACATCTATCCATCTGTGATCTTCCCAGTCACTGCTGGGCAGCTTATTTTGGGTGAAAGCTGCTGTTCTCACTCATCAGAGTTGCTGTGCTGTAACCACGATCCACAGAGCTGTTCCTTGAGGCTGGGGGCTCTGGGTCAGGCAGCTGCAGGCACTCGCTCCCACCTGACATGCACATTTATTAGGTTTTGGGAGGGTCGGGGTTTGGTTGGGGTGATGAGAGGCTCGGCCTTTGGCTCTGTTCACACCTCCCTCTGTGTGCTGAGGGACCCCTTGCTGCGTCCTGCTGCCAGTGCCTCTCCTCCATCCCCTCAGCCCTGATTAAACCTCCTGTCTCCAAGGTCCCTGTGGTACCCCCAGCTTCCATTGCAGCTTTCCCCTCTCCTTCCCCACCCCAACTTTCTTCTCCTCAGTCGCGTTCATCCCGCCTCGCTCCCTAGAGCATGGCACTAGATGTGGCAGCTGGGGACAGGGCTTCGTGGCGGACTTGGCCATGCTGGTTTAAGAGTTGGACTTGATGCTCTTGGAGGCATTTTCCAAACTAAACGAGTCTATGACTCTAGCACTCCATCATCCCGTTTCACGGTGCCTTTTTCATCCTCCTCTTCCCCCTCAGCCCTTCTCATCCTTCCTTCCTTCCACCACACCACTTCTCTGCCGTAATTTCTCCTTCCCCGCCGCTTACCTCTGCCTGTTCCTGCGCTCCCCGGCCTGCTCCGCTCCCTCCCCGCCATTTCCCCTCACGGGCTGCCCCCACCGGCGGCAGGGGGCGCTGCGGGGCCGCCCCGGCCGCGCTCGGCGGGGCGGGCGGCGCCTCCGTCCCTCCATCCCTCCCTCCTTCCATCCCTCTATCCCTCCCTCCATCCCTCCCCACTCCCCCCCGCCGCCCGGCCGGGGCTGCGCTGGCTCCGCTCCGCTCCCGCGGCAGCCGCACAGACGGCGCGGCGGCTCCGAGCCATGCGCGCTCGGCGGCGGGCGGGCAGCGCGCTCCGCGCACGGCAGCCGGGCCCTTCCTCCCCGCGGGACGGGACCGCTCGCGGACTAAAACTCTGTGGATACAATGAAGTGGCTCTGGGACTCTTGGTTTAGCGGGGGAAATTAAATAAACCAATGTAAGTTTCTCTCTTTTTATTTTGTTCGCTTGTTTGTTTGCTCGTTAATAAAATGATAATAAAAAGAAAGAAACGGAAAGGATGCCCGGTTCGGAGCGTGTCGCGGAGGAGGAATGAGTAGTGCCGGGGTTTTCCCTTCCCCAAAGTTTCCCTGGAGGCGGGAGGAGCGGCGGCACCGGCACCGCGACCGTCCCGTCCGAGCAGGGCGGCAGAGAGGGAGCGGGGGCTGGAGCAGAGGGAAGTTGACGCAGCAAAGCTTGCGCTGGGCTGTGGAAGCAGAGGATATAGGATCATGCAGATAAAGATGCATATTGCTGTTCAAAGGTAGTTCTGGCAGCCATTCAGTTTAGTTTCCATCTTGCTTCCGCACCCAGAAGTGCCGGGAAGAACAAACAACGCAGAAAATACTCTGCAATTGTTCAGTTGATGTTATCTGGTGTCAGATGTGTTGGAGTGGAAATCTAGTGGCAGGTGTTGATGGGAAGAAATGAGCTGGACCCGTCATTTCTGTAGTGACAGAGAAAATATATCATTCTTCTGTACAGCAAGCAAGGGTGTTACTGGTATTACTTGTTGTAAGAGCTGATGTATTTTAAGTCTGCTTTTTAACGGCACCAAGCACCCCAAAGCTGTTTGTAGAACACCTTTGCTTAACACATTTGGAGTTTTTACCGGCACAAATTAAAATCTTGACTTGGCTCATGTAAATAAAAGCAAATCGGGGAGAGCTCTGCTGCACTCCAGCAAGGTGATCATGATTTTATCAAGGCAGCCCTGAGGGAAACAGTGACATACTGGGAGCACCGTGAGAGAGAACAAAAGCTAAATTAAAGCAAAACTTATGCAACCGAAATGTGGCTGCAATGGGAATAAATCAGACCTTTCAATTTTATTTTTATTGGAGATTTGGGCGAGGAGGTGGAGATGAGCTTCTAAAAAGTGAATAAGCACACGAGCCAGGCACATCTACGGCAACAGGTCTCGTTTTGCCATGCAAAGGGTGAGCTGAGCCTTGCGAGTGCTTGAGCCAAGCTTTTCCCGTCACAGCCGGGGCAGCGGCTGCTCCTGCAGGGGAGCCTTGGATCCGGAGTTGGTGGCCCCGATCTCTCCCACTGCCGGGCTAGCGAGCAGCTCTTCCCAAAACACAGGGTGGATGGTGGAATAAACACGGTGATTCAAAGAGGATTTGTCAATACTAAAAATAAACAGGCCCGCAGATGTGTCCTATAGGGTCATGTCCAGACACAGCATTTTCGGGACCAATGAGCCGATTTCGGCGATTTTCCTGTGTCCTGTCCAAGGTGCTGAAGTTCATTTTGCTGCAATTTCCCAGGATTTCGGGGTTTGGCAGAAGTGGTCTTGGAGGCTTCCTGTTGTCTTAAACCGGCGAGGGGGTTCCCCCCCGGCTGGTATGAAGAAAAAGCAGGGATGTGTTTTCAGACACGTATATTTGATCCGTGCTTTTGGCGTGGGGAAGCAGACCAGGTGGAGACGCAGATGGATCCGGCAGATCCCATAAGCTTGTGGTGGCAGAGAATTGGAAAGGTCAGAGCTGTGAGGCAGTGAGGAGTGAAACCCTCTTATTTGAATGGAACAAGAAAGTGGTGGTTTTGGAAGTGCTGCTTCTGCTGGTTTGGGTGCATTGCCTTGATGAAACGGTTCCAAAAAAGTTGAGGGAAGCCCAGCGTCAGGATGGGATGGGAATGATACAGCTGGATTTGGAGTGATGTCCACTAGTTTTATTATTTTTTTTTTAATCTGATGTAGCCTTTTCAAGTGGCAAATGTGGTTGACAGAGAGCTTCAGAGACAGAGGGTCCTTAATAAAAAATATCTTGTCTTTTTGGGGCAAATGTCTCAACATATAAGCAATGGATATTGTGGTATTTTTAGATTAATGTGCCAAAAGGACTCAGCCTTGAGGAGTGGAGTTTATGTAACTTTGGTAGGGGGCAGATCACAGTATTGCCAGAAATAATCATAGATTAATATTTTGCTGAACTTGCTCATGATTGGAGTTGGATGTTGTAACGTGGCTTTTCTCAGCTCTTGCCGCTCATCCTGAATCATCCATAGTGCAGCTTTGCTCTTCTGTCTGAGGCTCTGAGGGTTTTACAGGCATGAAGGGTCAGCTTCTAAAGCCAGAGTTCTCACACAGAAGTGGTTTGTGCTGCAAGGAGCCCTGCAGATTTAAAGCATGCCAGGGCTCTGTACAGTGTGGCAGGGAACGGATCCTGTTTCATGCCTTCAATCATTCGTCAGAGGTCACAAAGGTATTCAGTTGCATCACTGGGTATGTAGCCTAAATACCTTGACCATGAAGGGGGTATGTAGACCACGAGACTTTGTGACTCTGAATGACAGCTCATGGGTACAGACTTTAAAACTGCAGCAGAGTTGAGAGCATTTTATTCCTGGCTTGAATCAGAAAGTGGCCTCGGTTCTCAGTGTGATGGACTAACACCTGTGGCACCAGCTACTGCCTCCCAGGACCTTTACACGTGACAGGAAAAGGTTGAGTAGTTGTTGTGTTCTTGATTTAAGCACGCTGTCAAAATTATGTTTAAAAATTTACTGATAGGAAATGTCATCCTGAGTGGGAGATTAATGAAATACTGCGACTTTTAATTTCTTTAAATATCCTATTTATGATGTTAGATAGGGATTGGTTTAACTTCTCATTACCCTTGAAGGAATCCTTTGTGCATGTATGGGAGTAAAGAACATTTTGGGTTGCATATTAAACCATGTTGGTGGTCATTTGCAAATCCTAGTCCTGCTTTTCAGAAGGAACTTGTCATCTGTTATCACCTTTAGTACGTTAGGTTTTAAAAGCTCAAATTGAAAAATCATAAAAGGGACCTGTTGTTTTTGGAGATTGGGTGCTCAGTTCTTCTTGAAAACTGCTACCTCGTAAGTTGTCTCTGATGATTTACTCTGGAAAATTATAGCCCTGATTGTTAAAAGGTGACATCAACTAATTTCTCAGTTCTCTTAAATAGAACTTTGGTAACTTAGAAGCAGTATCACTCTTAAATATCCACTTGAATTTCTGCTTTGGGTTTACACATTGTCTTGAGGTAGGGCCTTAATCACGGTATAAAGCAATTTATAGTTGGAGTTCTGTCATTGCTTTTCCCTCCTTCCACCATCTAACCTGGAGCAAAATACATGAAGTCTGTGGGGTATATTTCTGTTTGCTTGCAGTGAATATCTCTTCCATGGTGTCATGGATGACTGCAATCAGTTCAGATAAACATGTGTTTATTTATCCTTTAAATAGGATCGTCCTTATGAACACCTACCAAAAGGAAACCCTGGTTATATTTCTATTGATCTTGGTTTATTATTTACTCTGCAGACCAAACTGAGGAGCCCACTTTGACCTGGCTCTGTCTCTTTGGGTTTCTCTTGCAAAGTGACAGTTTCTAAATCAGGAAGGAAATCAGGTCACATTTCTGGCTCTACAGGATTTATCTCATTGCTCTTCTTTCAAAGTAATTAGAGTTACTAATAATGAGGAAAAGAAAACTTTTCCAGAACTGGAATGTCCCTAACTCCTCTCTCCTTCTGGCAGTTTTTGTGTCACGGAAGAGACCCAGGTAGTTCAGAAACTTTGTTGTGTAGGAGGATCCTTTTGCTCTGTTACAGACACGGTGTCTTCCTTTCAGCGCAGCTGCAGGTGATCTGCTCACCTTTATAAATGTATCTTCTTTCCCTTAGAATTGTGTTTCCTTATTTATTTCCTAATAATTCTGGAGCTGGTGTTACTAGCTCTGGGCTGTCCATTTGTAGTGAGTGAGATCCCAGATTTCAGCTTCGGAGAAGAATAAGAACACATTTATTACAGTTATCCCCTGTCCCAGTCCCTCAGCTGGCTCAGGACAGAGTGATTTTGTTAAATTCGTGCAGTACCAGCTGTCACGACCACTGTTTGTACCCCTCCTTTTCTGGTTTCTAATCAGTCTGAGTTCACAGAGGCAACTTCCCATGAAAGATGGCAAAAGAACCACAAAAACTTCCCTCTCTTCTCACACCCCCGCCTTTGAGGAGGTGTAGCTTGGGCTCCCACCAGGAGGTCACCTTGTGAATGATTACAGTGCAAAATTTTGTCAAAAGATCCCTTATCTTTCATGGCAAAAACATGCCTCACTGCTCTTTGTATTGAACAAAGCCTTTGTTAATCACTGTTCTGCATAATAAGAATGGTCTGAGTTTTATTTTTATCATCATATTGCAAGAGCTTTTTGAATGTAGAGATTTGACACATCAAATAATACTGTTGTACCAAAACATGCAGAAAAAATTAACAATTCTGCTATGCTCCAAGTTTCTCTTCACCTTTTTTTATTTAATTATAAAATTAGAAGTTTACTTTTATTTCGTGGAAAAAATAAGTCCATACTTCACTGGACTATTTATTTCATCTCTCATCTTGAATTGAGTTTTCCCAGCTTGCTAAACTTTTGCTTTTTACTACAATGCTGAGAGCCCTGCCAACAGGTTGTAGATGCTTTTTAAAGCCTGCTGAATTCCTAAGGTACTAAAACTGCTCTGCATTCAAGTTATTGTTTGAAAGGTATCTGCAACTTGTACTTTATTAGTTTTTAATCCAACTCTAGTATTGAATAACTAAAAATGTTTTACTGATTTTATTTGCAAGTGTATAAGAGTTAGGTGACTGAATGCAGACCATGGGCACAATTAAGGTGTGTTGGAAGAAATGAGTCTTTTTCAATATTCATGGCACTTGAAGGCTGATTGTGAACACTAAGCTTGGTTTTAGGGTTTTCAAGGGGTCTTGGGAGGTGGGAGTTATGCCTGAGTTTTTTTTTTCCCCTGCTGATTTTAAGTCTTTAGTGAAAACAAAAAAAAATCTGTGTCATACAAAGTTATAGCAAAGCTGTTCATGGGCAAGTTTTTTTTTAAGACCCAATAGCTGAAGATAGATTAGAGACTAACTTTTTAAAGCCAAAATCCCTTCTTAATTACTGAATTAGTTCTAAGTTATTTTTCTATGTTTCTTTTCCTTATCATAATGAAATGGTCGCTTTTACCCCCTAAAATGGACAGTTTTGTTAGAGGCTGAGTACGCCACTGGTGCTCCTGACAGGCTTGCAGCACACTGGGTCTAACAAGCTTTGCTTCAGGCTTAACAGACCAGGTCTTGGGAAACCAAAACAGGACAGCACAGAGGGATCACTTCTGGTTATTTCCAGTGAGAAAAAATCCCCCCCTGTAGGAGCCAGCTCAGATTTTGTGCCCCACTGCCAGCCCATTCCAGCCCTCCGAGGAGCGTCCCTGCTGCAAGGTCAGACACTGCCCTGGGAAACGAACTTTAAAGAAAGTGAAGATGAGAGAAAAAAAGCCCCCTCCCCATGGTGTAAAGCTCATAAAGAAGAGCACCTCTGTCATGAAATTTTTGTTTTGACCTGTCATGCAGCCACCAGAAGTGGGCAGAGGTTTAGGGAGAGCAATGTTAGCGGGAGGCTTTTGGGGAGAGGAGAAAGGAGCATCATTAAAGTGTTACAGCCTGACCTGTAGACAGGCACTTAGTGTTGTCTGAGGCCTGACACGCTGCTAGCACGTTACATAATGCACAATTATAAAATCACACTAAAGCCTCTTTCAAATACCTGCCTGATTATAACAGGGTAATTATGCCGCGTTTAATAGAGCTGAGTGCTGCGGGGAAGGGACCCCCCTGCACCAAACTTGTTCCTGTGCCTGCCACCCCGGATGCAGCCGGCGGTGCCATCCCCTCGGAAGCCCTAGACCCTCCAAAAGCCCCTCGGGTGTGTGCCTGTGCCCCGTTTCGCTCTCGTGTTACAGGGGTTGTCCTTTCCTTCCGGACGCATTTCTGGCTGTCGCTGCTCCCCATATTAGTCCAGCCAGCGCGGCGTGACGCGGCCGCCCTCTCTCCCTCCCCGGGGCCGAGCACATCGCCTCCGGTGCATTCCCTAGCCCGGTCCCCAGCCTCCGCCACGGCACATCGCCACCGGTGCGTCCCCAGCCCGGTCCCCAGCCTCCGCCACCGCGCATCGCCTCCGGCGCGTCCCCAGCCGGGTCCCCAGCCTCCGCCACCGCGCTGTGCCCCGCAGCTCCCGCGCTGCCGGAGGGGCGAAAGGCCAGCCGTGTCTGCAGCGAGAGGGTCTGCAAAGCACTGCAAGTATCTTAACAACTTCTTAAATTTATTTTTTTCGCCCCCTCTTTATCTCTTTTCAGCAGTGTCTCACGTCGGGAGGTCTGGTCTGGCTCGATGCGCGCGTGTAGTTCCCATTCAGCCGCTCCGTGGTGAGCTCTGGGACCCTCGGGAAATCGCCCCTCCGGCAAAGTTCCCCGGGTTTGCCGCGGTTCTCGCAGCTCTTCCCTTCCCCGAGTCCATCAAACGGAAGGATGAGTCCTCTCCTCGTCTCTGCCGGCGTAAATCCAGATCGATTTGTTCGACTTCAGCAGAGCTAATCCAGATTTACACAGCCCTTTCCCCGAGGACTTCCCCCGTTTTTCGCTCTGGGTGACCGTCAGTGGGCCAATGTCAAAATACATCTGATCTAGGCAGATTCCCTGTCTACAGATATTAATTATTCCCTGGCAAAAGTTTCTGAGGAAGAGCAGTTGCATTTGAAAACAATATACAAATTCTGTTACTAATTTTAGAAAGTAAGGGGGATTTTTCCCCCTCCTGTTGAAACTAAATATAATTTGAAAGATAATGTACAAAGACTTAAATATAGCCTGCAATTATACATGGCATATGAATAGTTTCTCTTGGTTTCAACACGTTTGGTTTATTTTTCCATCTTTCTCAGCAGACAGCTGTTAGATAAAGGGAGAAAAGTAAATAGTTGTTATGAAACCATACGTCATAGCTACAAGGAATAATTTAAAAAAAGGAATTATCATAATTATAAGGGAAGATAAAGACTAAACAAACCCTTTCTGTGCTTCATCCCCTTGCCCTCCCCTTGCCCCATCATTTTATGACACCTCTGTAGAAGTACTTTAGCTAAAGAAGTACTTGAGTGCTTCTAGAACAAATCACCTGTAGGTCCATCATGTTCCTGTTCCTGCTGGATTCAGACAGTTTTGCACTGAGGCTCTGGATCCTCCTTCACAGGAGGATGAAATTGGGGTAGAAATTTTCCTAGGAAAATCACTGGGTTCTTGAGTTCCCTTGCCCTCAGAGAAAATTTTGCTTGAGTTATACTGAGTTTGCTTTCCTATGAATTTGTTCAACTTGACAACCCCCAAAAGTTTTGTTGCGTCCGCACAGTGTCTGAGCAAGCACCTGCAAGGTGTACAGATGTCCTGGCATGAACAACTTGATTTTTCTGGCAGTTGTGAAACACAGTTCTGCTCCTCAAGTGGTGTTACATCTGGAAAAAATTGTTCTTTTGATTAAAAGTTTCTTGGGCTTTTCCCTGTCTTTTGAAACCTGAGCAGTGCTGGGCTGGCGGGTCTTGCTGTGAGTGTTGTGTGCTCAAGAGTCAGGACCCAGTAAAGCTTTTTAGCTGCTTCTAAGGACAGACCAGAAAGAACCTGGGAACACTGCACTGGGTCACACATCGCCTTTTTTTTTACACAGATATGGAGAATGGCATAAAAGACCCTCAAAATAATAACAACAATACTAAAAAGACACCCCAAAATGATGGTTGTAGACTCCTGGGAACAAGGCAAGTGGCTGCGTCTGAGGCTGTGATCCAAAAACATTGAAATATTCTGGGCTGTGGTTTTCTTTTATTAATTAGTCTAAGTGATGTTCAGAACCTGAAACCAAGGCTTTTAGACACATCTCTGGTGCCTAATTCTGCTCAGTGTCTCATAACAGGGTGAATCAGGAGACTGTTTATTGAAGTCAGTGATGCAGTGTCGATGTAAAAGCGACAGAAGGGAGATGGAGGATTTGTTTACGAGCAGAAAAGTCCCCTGGACAGTTTAACACTAACAGAGAAAATTACTGAATAGCTGCAAAGCGCAGAGCTTAAATGTAGCTGAAATAAGTCTTCTGGAGCATTTCCAGAACTATTTTAAGGGCCTGATCCAGACCCTGATGAAGCCAAAGGTAAAGCTCTTTTTGACTTCTTCAGATCTGACATTACATTTCAAAACATCATTCCCTCTCTGGAATTCTCTAAAGCTGTCTCCTAGGTGGTTTTTAATTAACTATTATGCCAGATATAATGTCTTTCATATCCCTTTAGTACTTGGATTTGTTAACTATAAGAAATAATAGGATAATGCCTTTGTTGCACAGGAAATTCTGATTTTCTATGTAGTTATTAGTTGCACAAGCCATTGAAACTCATCTTTTGTTGCTTGGCTTGTCCATTGGTTTACCAGTGTGCATCTGTCTTATTCTGTAGCTTGTGAACCTATTGGACAACTTGGTTCAGAGGTTCAGGACTAAGGGATGTTTGGCTTTTGCAAGTGCTGTTTAAGGATGTTGTTGGGTAGAGAGTAGAGAGGCTCAAAGGAGCATCATATGTAAGAAAGTGACTGTGTGGTGACCCAGCCACATACATTAAAGAATTTTTATTGTGTTATTCCATATTATATTCTATTTTATGTTTAGTGTCACATTGTTAGGCCAGTAACTGCTTCACCTCCACCACCCACGTCCGTGAGATCAGGTAATGCCAGGTGTAGGTTATAATTACATCATTTTAAAGTGAGCTTGCAAACAAAGCCCTGGGGTCTCAGTGCATTTTGAAATAATCTGAAGAGGCTCCATCATGTGTATTCAGCACTGCATCCAAGCCTGCTGAAGACCCTCTTTGGCTTCAGGAGGTTGTGGACAGGTCTTTGTGTCTGAGGAGGAGCAGGTATCAGAGGTCAGGTACCAAGGGTGCTTCGAGCTGTGAGAGAGCCTACTCCTGTTGAAAGACTGGAGGAGGTGACAGAGGGACAAAGATGATTGTCCCCTCCTTCTTTAAACCCGCCCCACGACTTCGCAGCTGAGTCTCCCTCTGTGCAGGGGGGATGTTTGTATTGGCACTGCTGCCCACTTATGTGCATCAGATAGGGATTAATAACTATATATAAAAGACAACTTTTATTTGTATAAAAAAAAATCATGAATAAAGCAAGGATATTGAAAATGCAATTTCCAGCTCCATCAGTCGAGTACTCCCCATTTTGCTGGGAACTGGCCTGTCTGTTGCGGTGTCAGATGGGACACGTGTGCCCAGCTATTGCAGGAAGCAGGGGCAAACCAGGATGAGAGGCAGCAGGGATCACGCTGGGGATCCCCTGCCCTGTGTGCACCCATGCAGTGAGGCTGTGGCTGTTTCTCCCCCAGCCCTTGCCCTGCCCATCGCTGCGAGGAAGGGAAAATGGAGGGTGTCCCTGACCCCGGTAATCTCCAGCTGCCACCGAGCCTCCCGGGAGGCACCCGTGGCCAGCACAGATTAACACAGCCCACAGCAGGGACTGGCCTGCAGCCAGCATGGCCCTGGGATCAAAGGAGCATGGAGGTGGCTGAGAGCCACCTTCGGGCCCCTCCTCCTCGCCTCGCTCTGCAGCAGCTTTTGCCTTCCCTGGTAAATCAAACCCACCCTCTGCAGATCAAAATGCTTCTTTCCCTGTGTCTTGCGTAGGGTGTTGGTGTCCAAGGTGTGGTTTCAGAGCTGACAAATGGATTAAGTCTTCAGGATCTTGCTTGGGGAGTGACATGGATGTGTGCTGGCTGCCTTTTTTTCTTGATGGGCAGGAACAGGGTGTTCTGACCCCAAAGGATAAAGGATGGTGGTGCAAAGCAGGGAACCATCATGAGGATGTCACAGGCAGACCCAGTGCAGAAGCTTGGAAGCATCATGAGGTTGTCACAAGCAGACCCAGTGCAGAGGCACATAATGAGCTGTGCCCTGTTCCCTACAGCATCCTTGATCTAGGAGGAAAGGAGCAGGAGGGAACTTCATGCAGCATTGTTTTAGTGTTTCAAAGGTCACAAGGAGCCAGGGAAAGCACAGGAATTGGCATCACAGCACTGAAAATGGTGTATTTGAGTGGCAAGCTGGTGCCTTGATTTGGTTTGCAGTGGATGGTCTAAGAAGCTTTATTTCTGTTAGAGAGGTTATTTTTGAGGGCTGTTTATTTTTTGCCAGAATTAGGAGGAAGGTGGTTTAAAACACATTTTGGAGGGATTATCAGTGTTGTCCCCATCAGTTCCAGCAGCCCTCATGCCCCAAAACACAGAGGCTATTTCATGGCTGAGCCCTTTCAGGGAGGTCCCTCATCCCATGCACTCCCTTTGGACACCTTGATTTTCAGCTTTTCATCCCTGGGCCGATAGCTGCTTTGTGCTGACCAGCACTGCACAGCCACACAGCTGCCAACAACCAGCCCTGGGCTTGAGAGGTTTGTTTTCCAAGGTGGGGCTGGTGCCAGCTGCACTGTTTTTACGGTGTGACAGTCCCTGGGATCAACCCAGCCTTAACTTCTGTGAGCCTGTTGTGTTATCCCTTCCCAACAGTAACCCAAAGTCCTGCTCAGGCAGCAAACAACCTGAGCAGCAACCTGGAGGAATGGCCTTGCAAGGGAATTTTCTCCTCTCACTTCAGTGGTCCAGAGTCCCACCCTGAATGCAGAGCACGATCACTTCATGCTCATTTTAAGTTGTGCCAGCTGAACATGTATGCTGGTTTGCAGGACCATGTGGCCCAGGGCAGGACTCAAAAAGCAGCATCTTGCACATTTGGGTCTGTGGAATGTCAAATACATTGAATATTTTCTTCCCAATGCCAGTTTGAAAGCTAGTTTTATAGTCACAGCTAACATTGCAAATGTTTGAGTCGTTCCCTGGTACATGATTTCTTCCAGGAGGCTCCTACAACTTTAATGAATGTGAAAGTTGTGATTAGCATGGGAGATCATTGCTTATAGCAACTACACGATGTATTAGGCTACCCATCAGTCTTGCTGTTAGAGCACTCTGCAGAATTCAATAAGCAATATTATTTACTCTGTTGTCTTTAGGAGCTTGAGAAACTTCCCAAAATGTCTTATAATCCAGGAAAAAGCTTTGTTACAGAGCAAGTTTGCTTCATTGATTGCATTTCTTCACTTTGGTTACTGAATGGCAGGCTAAAAATAAATTAAAAAAAAAAAAAAAACAAACCAGTATTGAGATCAATCGCTAATTGATTTTGACTTGTCATATCCAGTTAAAAGCAGAACCAATGTTTTCTGAAATGTTACTGATGTTCTGGAGCTTTGTAAAGCTGCATATGAGAGAATACATCAATAGCAGAGTGTAAGATCTCTTAATTTGGGCTTCATGCAGAGTTTTAGGCACATAAATGTCAGACTAAAGTTCAAGGGTTTATCAAAGTCCTGTGAGGATCTCCAATGCCAATGAAATTCCTAATAAAAACTGTCCTGTGAGGCTTTGCTGCCTGCAAATGCTGGTTTATTGAAACAAAAGTTGCATGGATTGTTGAAGAAAAGGCCTTCACAGGGTAAAGTTGTGGCTGAAGAGAGTTTCTGAGCAGGAAACAATGAAGGAGCTGCTGTGGGATCTGCCACAAGACCAAGCTCAGCTGCTTTGCTCCAGCCGTGAGTCAGCTGGGGACACCATCCTGGAGGGCAGGGACAGTCTGTGTGGCTGTCCCCACACCTCCAGTGGGACTGAGGGCTTGGGTTGCATCCCCACTGCTAGAGGTGTTGGAAATCACTCTTTCCCAGAAGCAGGAGGGCAGGCAGGGACCAGCCCCCCTGTGCTGTGCTTGGCATCACGCTGACAGCTCCCCATCCTCACCCTCCCTCTCCAGAAGCACCTCCTGGCTCACTCTGCTGGGCCTGCTGCTTTTCTGGATGGTTTTCCCTGGACCGCCAGCCTTGTGCCGTTGAGGGGGAATGGAGGGAGGGGAGAGCCAAAACAGAGGACAGCCTATTTTTAGGCTGACTATCTCCCACTCCCTGGAAGGCCGGGTGCCAATTAGGTGGTGAGGCGGGGTGACGCTCTCCTGTCTGTAATGCAGAAAGGGAGCAGAGCTTCGAGACATCTTTCTGTACCAAGGGACCCCGAGCCTGTCTAGGTTTTTGCAGTCATGTTTATTTTGTGCTGTTGCGTCTGCTCATTTTTATCTGGAGAGTTTCCTCCTCCCTCCCATTACATTTTATAACAGAGCTCCGTGCACACCGTGTTGTGCGGTGTTTTGAAGCCCAAGTACATGATTTTGGCTTGTGCCTTTCTGTTCCTTTTGTAGTGGGATAAGAAAGAAAAGACTGGAAAATTTAGGCTCAACTCCATAATTTAGAGATTATAAAGCCATGAAATAAAACTGTGATCATCTACTCTGTCTCCAGAATAGCAGAGGGCTCCTCATAATTAGTATTTTTTCAGCTACAGCATGTACTGTCAAGAAAAGAGGAATTGAGCAGGATGGATTTTTCATCCTTCAGTCTTTGGTATGTTATTAGTCTTTGGTAACGCATGGTTAAATGATTTTCTTTAAAGTGTGCACATTATGCCTAATTAATATTTCTTTTGTTCCAGTTCTTGACCACTGGATTTCTCCTATATTATTCTGATGGAGTGCAAAGTACTCTGTAATAAGGAGAGAAGTAGTAATGTTTTAGCTGTGTTTGTCCAAGGGTGCTGATACTGTGATTAATTAATCCCTTTCCATTTCCTTTGGTGTTATCGAGCTCTTTGCAGCGTTTACTATGAGCCTGATTTCCAGTCCATAATTGTCTTTAATGATACTTCCCTAAACCTTTCTAATTTATCAGCACAACCCTTGTGCTTTGGACATCAGAACCAAAATAGGGTAGTGTTCCCATCAGTTTCTGTCACTGTCCCCTGAGCCCTGATTAACCAAACCCTGCATCAGCTCTTTTGCTCTTTCCCCCAGAAAGCAGAAATGTTTTCAGTCCCTCACATCTTTCTGTGATAAAACACTGCTGCAATTGTGGTTTTCTTCTGGTGCTTCACCACGGTGTCCCAGTACTTTGGAAAGCAGCACTGACATTCAGAGTACATGTTGGCCAAATCTGTAGGAACTCTTGGGTTCAATTATCATAACTTGTTGATATAGAGAGTCTAGCTAAAGAAACCAGGGTATTTTAGACTCCTTTTGTACATCTTTATCGCTCTTAAACACGAAATGACATTCTCAGCATATTATCGCTCCATTGCATGGATTTTTCCCCAGTACAGAACAGAAATAGTTATTGAACATTTCTGCCCTTTCTGTGCTGTTGTGTCTGACGGTACTTAAAGGATACATTTTGTTCCTTATGTGTTTGAAAAGTTCCTTCTTGCCCTTAAAAAGGCCAGCAATTTCTCTAGCTGCAGTTTTGTCACTGATTCTTTCTATTCTAACACAAGAACCTGTGTTACGTGTTACCATGTTATTCTTGACTTCCTTTCTTTTTTCTTTTTTTAAGAAAGCATTTTGCACTCTGGAGTGTGTGCACCATTTTGATTGTCATAGGATAGGAGGTAAAAACTTTTTTGAGCTCTTTCAGTGTCCAGGAACAGTGACTGCACAGGCTCTGCACAACATGGCCAACACAGGATTGGAAGGATGAAGCTGATATTTGGAGAGAACTGGGGAAATGGGAAAGGGAAAATTCCCCTACATCTCATTAAGGGTGCAATTCTTTCTCTGCAGAAACCCTCAGCAAAACAGGTCTGCTTCACATCACCAAAGCTCAAAACATCCCTTTTATTAAGGGACAGACTAAGGGGGTTTTAAGCCTCCAGATATTGATATGTGACATGTTCCCACATTGTGTCATATGATGGCAACTACAAATACCCTTTTTTTCCCCCACAAAACATGGTTGTGATATCATGCTACCTTCTTATTTGTTTCTGCTGGCAGCCCACACATAACTGGGGCTTAGAAAAGTGACACTAGGGTCAAAACCTGAATCATCATCCTACAACCACTGTCCTTCTGCAGCTGAGCAGTGAAGTGCTCCTCTTTGACTTCATCCTTAGCTGGAGACTGCAACAAAACAGCACCATTGGGACACTCTGTCCTCAGCACACTCGTGCTGGGCTGAAACACTCAGGACTTTGGGAGAAGTTCTCTGCTTTGTGGGTAAACTCAGGTTGGGAGGTGAGCTACAGCCCTGGATCACTGAGCTGAACGCCAAGGTGTGTGAGGAGGAAGGATAACTTCCCAAATCACAGTTGAAGCCCTGCAGAGCGGTGAGGTTTTCTTTCATTTGCTGGGAAGTATCAGAATTCAGTCTTTCAGACCTCCTGATGTTGGGGTCCATTATCAAGACACACAAGTCTTGGCTTTGACTGAACATGAACTCTGGGCTGATGCATATTTATTTATTAATATTTTCTTTTTCGTGCTGCTGATTGTCCCAGATGCAGGGGAGGGAAATGACTTTCAAATGAGAAGATTTTTCTTAAGCCTAGAGCATAGCTGTACTTGGAATGCAAACTTTAATCAGTTGCTTGATGGAGAAATATGCAATAAAAGTGCAATGTCTGCTGGGTTCCCTTTCATCCCAGTATCAGCTGTAGGGTTGTGTCCCTTGGAAGAAATATGAATTGTGTGAAAAAATAATTTAATGTCTTTGTAAGAGTCCTGTTGCAGAGACCATCTACCTTTCTTGTGTGCTTATTTATCTTATTTATCACAGCAGTGGTAAATATTAATAATAGTGGTAAACGTGGCTTGGTGGGAAAGCTGTGCTTCACTGACTCTTTTGGGGGAAGTTGAGTATTTATAGTTTGGAGATTTTCTAGGTCTTACTCTTGCATTCCAGTGTCTGCTTCTTCAGTTCAGCAGCAGCTGGGCTCTCAGACACAGGAGTGTCCTTAACCCCAAGGAGGCATCACTTCTTCCAGCAGCCCAAACCCTCTTGCCCCTTGCACCTTGCAGGCAGTCACAACCCAAGCATGAGAAAACTCCACTCAGGAGCAGCAGTATCTCTCTGTGGCTGATTTCATGAGTTGTTGAGGGTCCATATCATCCTTCCCATCCCACTGTGCCCAAGGGGCAGCCCAAACCCTGAGAGTTTTTGCTGTGCACCTAAAAAAGAATCCTGGGTGCTCCTGTAAATGGTTGCAGTAAAGATCTACTGGAGGAGGCTATTTTTTTTTCAGGGCAAAACCAGAGAGGCTACTTAGCATACTTTTACATGCTGCTAATGTGGTTTTATTGCTTCTAGGACCTGACCTACTATCACTGTGTGCTGCTGTGGATGCTTTTACTCATTTGGAGCTGGTCCAGGGACCTCTAATGGGGCTCTGCACTGCATGACCTAGGTGTGCTCAGCATGACACCATCCCCTGCACTGGAAGAGCTGATTTATCACACTGCTGAGGTCTGGGAAGATTGGGAAATTGGGCCAGCAGCATGCTCTACCTTGTGCTGGAGTTTGGATCCTGTGGAGTACTGGGTGATGGAGGCAGGGACACCCCTGTTGTCCCCATCAGCACACAGGCCATGGGTTTCTTAATGCTCTGTTGTGGACTTGCTTTGTGCACACAAAGCACTTCAGTCCAAGCACTGGTATGTGGGGATGTGGTGAGCTGTGAGTCGTTCCCCACTGCTCCTAATGAGGAACCCAACATATTCCAAATTAGAAATGGACAAAGAATGGCTTTTGGGATTCACCTTTCCCTGCACTGCTGAGCCTGGGAGTCTTGCAGCCAAAATAATGAATCTTAACATTATCCCTGTAGCCCTATAAGCGTTTCCCTCAGTGGTATATTTAGCAACATAAATTATGTTTTGTGTGTATTTGGTGCTCCTAGTTTTGGCCTTCCTTCCCACTCTACAGCCTCAAATTGCTGAAGTGATTGTGTGCTGTTGTGCTTTACAAGGTTTCTTGACAGCTATCAGCATTTTACATTTTGTACAGCTTTCTACTTTTTTTTTCCCCCTCCATGTATATAAAGCTGATCCAGGTAATAACATCTTGGCTGCAAGGGCAGTTTCCTTCTGAAATGCTTAAATACAGACTGAGAAAACCTTATTTTGATGAGCAGCAATTTCTATGCCTGAATAACTCATAGGGACCTAATCTGTATTTTGAAAATCTGAATGCCTCTCCTTTGTCACCAAAGTAGCAATTTTATATTGGAATTGGCAAAAAAATTTGTATCATAGAGGTGAAATCTTTGGATGACAATGTGATTTTACTGTTGGGTGCTGTGACCAACAGCACATGTCTTTAGATTCAGGCTAAAGGAGAGATTCACACCTTGTGTTACTTGCCATGATTTTTAAGTGTTATTTTTTTAAGGGCAGGGCATTGATTGTTGAGACAGTGTTCCTGGGTTTTATTGTCTGTGAGACTTCACTTGTTTCTCCAGGAGAAAGGAATGGGTGAAGTCACAACAGAGTGATCACAGAGCTGGAGTGAGGGTCAGACAGTCCTTGGAGACTGATCCACTTGGGCTGGGAAGCTCTGCAGTTGCTCCCAGTTCAGCCAGCCTTGAGGAAGCTTGGGCTGGCCTGAGATAATCTCCAAAGGAAGGGCTGCAGCAGCTGAGGCAAAAGGAATAATAATTTTGGAGGAGAGGAATAGCAATCCAGGGCCAGGAATAGCAATCCAGACACAGGAGAGCCTGTGTCTTCCTAAGAATGGGAGATCACCCTGAGAGTTGTGTTTGCCTTGGGTACTCTTGAGCTGTCTGAGTGAGGTACCTGGGCTTTCGATGACACTGCCAAACTGGGCTGGAAAAATGAGGCACTGGATTTCAAAGAAGAGAAAATGAGATCTCAGGAAAGAGAAAACCCAAACCAATGGAGCAAAACAAATGAAAAAAACCCTCACCAAAAGGTATTTAATTGGACAAAAATAATTTAAACATCCTTTCACCACATGGAGCACAGTTTTTCTTACTTTGCAGAGGTAAAACTGAGGGCAAATTGCGTGTCCAAAGTGTTGTAGGAATGACACTGCCAGAGGGCTGCCCCTACACCATACACTAGCAAACAATTTTTTTTTGTCCATTTCTTCAAACCTTCACAGAGAGCCCCTTCCAGACCCAGGGATCCAGTGAAGGATCTCTCTACCCATATCTTTCCAGAATTTCTCTCTTCACCACCATTCATTTATTTTTCCCAAATCCTTCCCACTCCTGCCTCGAATTCTGCTTAGGTGAACATTCCCCATTGCCTTGCTTTTGTTTCCTTCCAAGCAGAAGCACCTCCCACCCCGAGAGACAGCACTGGATTCAGTGTTTTCACAGACAGGAGCAGTGTGAGCATTCCTTACGTGCTTAATCAGGTGTAGAGAACGAGCACCACGTGTGTGGCCTTGGGTGACCCCAGGCACTGCCAGGAGGTGCCTCTGCCTCTGCTTTGGTGCTGTGTGAACTTGGAGCATCTGTGCTCTCACCGTGTGCTTTGCTGATGCAGGATGGCTAAAGTGTGCTGCTTAGGTGATGAAACACAGAAAAGCTTTTGTCTTCCAAGGTCTGTGCTGCTCTCCAGCCCTCCAAACATACCTCTTCTGGGGTCTGCCCAGCATTTTGTCTGCATGGAGTTTGCTGTGCATGTCAAGACTGTGCTGCAGGAGCATGAGAGCATTCAAAGCATGTTGGCATGAGTGGTTCTAACCGTGATCCTACCCCCATATAGGCTCTGAAAATGCACGCTCAGCAAAACTGCTGAAATTGTGCCGGAGAGCTCAGCCACAAGGGTACATCTGTGAAATATTTAAAAAGTAGTCAGAGGGGGAAAAGTGAAGAGCAAATGGAGAAGAAAGTATGCTGCTAGTTCAGCAGAAACGACAATTGTACCTGCTGGTAGCAAGAACAACTTCATCATCTGATGCATGGAACCCTTCCAGCTTGTCACAACCAATGCTGCACACCCAAGGCTATTTGTTGCATTAGCAATGGACCAGGGAGTGCAGGGAGCTGCAGCTCCTCTTGGCACATGGGCTGGGCACCAGCTCCTGCCTGTGCAGGTGCTGCTGCTGCTGGGACAGGAGAGGAAAAGGTGGGGATGTGAAATGCCATCGGGGTCACGCTGTTTTTTCCCACCTACTCTGAACTGGGTGTTGATCAAGCCCGAGTGCAAAGTCAAGCCTCAAGTGTTATCTGCTATTTTGTGAGGAGGACTTAAAAGACACCTATCACCCTACAGTTGAGGTTTGTTTTGCTGTGGCTAAGAGAGGACCAGTTTTTATTCTTTGGCTGAGGAGGACACAGGAGCAGCTGTCTCCAGATCCCAAATGGCAGCTCAAAAGTTGAGCTAAGGAGAAATCTGAATTCAGCTGTAAATGAATAGGAAGACATTAATTATCCTACTCTGAATTCAGCCAAGATTGAGGGGAGATATTTTTCACAGTATGTGTGAATTCCAGAGGTAGGGTCTGTCTTATGGACACAGCTCAGCTCCATCCATACTGGAATAAATGAGGCTAAAATCTTTCTTGGAGTTTGTTGCTAAGGACTTTCCTGCTGAATGATGCACGTGAGTGAATCAGCAGTGAGATGTGTATTTCATGTGTAATGTGCTTGAGTGGTGTGATTTCTTCAGAAGGCAGATTGCCTCACTATATTCTTGACAAAAGAGTCTTGAAAGTTGGACTCAGTTGAATGTGTTGCAATAATGCAGCCTTGCAGTGCCAGAGACCTGAATGAACTTGGTGTGATCTCCATTTCCTATCTTCTGTATGCCTGAAAGAAACTCCTCTACAGGCAGAAATAATCCTCCAGGTCACAACTGACCCACAGGACACATGCCAGGTAAGATGACAAAGAAAAAAGCCCACAAAACTTCTGTTTAAATCACATGGAGGTAGCTCTGTGTTGGACTTCAGTCTGTTTTATCTTATTGGAGGTAAAATCTTCTGACTTTTGTCAAGGTTCCTGTCAGTTCCAGGAGAGACAAGCAAGCTGCACCTTCTGGAAAAGGATTGCAAAGTAGAGTCATTGGCTTTCATGGTGGAACTATATAACCAACCATACTGGACTTTGCAATCCAGATTTTTCTCAGCATCTTGACCTGAACAGATCTGTTCACAGGATGAAGAAATACAGAAGTGACAGTAATGAGGAAAGAGCAAATAGATGAGCTCTCCTGTGGGGAAAAAGTTTGTACTAACTTGCCTCCTGACAGCAGCTGCCTTCAAGACGAGACTTGTAGGAAATGCAGACAGTAAATCCTGAATCCTAGAGATGGGTGAGCATATGTAGCCTTGAAAATCACAAGCTGGTTAATAATTATGGAGTTTGCTGTTGTTTGTTGTGTATACAGGCTGCATGGGAAGTGCTCATGAAAGCAGGAAAAAGAAATAGAGCACAAGGTTCCTAGAGATCATGGAAACTGACCTTTCACATCTGCACTTACCAACCCAGGAAAACCAATTCCAAGTGTGATTTGGCCTTCTTGACACCTGAAGACTTGTCCTTCCAATTTTCAAAGCCAGCAGCTTGAGTTTGCCTGTCAGGTGCTGATTTTGAGGTGAGAGCTGTCTCCAGAATCAGAGCTGACTGATGGGAAAGCAGCTTGGCTGTTGAGCAGGGAGATGATCTCCCATTGTGGGCATAATTGCTGCATTCCTTAACTGGGAGAGGAGTGCAGCAAGCCTGCCTCAGTAGGACTTACATGGAAATGGCATTTTTAGGGGAATGTTTGAAATGCATCTTACAGGCACCCAGTTAAACACTCCTCTCAGTCTGGCCACAGGCCAGTTTAGAGTCCTTTGAACTTCTTGACCTCCAGGCAGAACCCAGGGTTGAGTTTTCCTACCGACTTCCAGGATGCCAGGTCATTGCTCTCCACAGCGAAGAGAGCCCAGCTGCCTAAAGTCTCGCCCCCAGCTCTGTTTGTCTCCTTGGCCCTGATCGTGGTTTCTCAGGCTCATCCAAAGGCAGGCATTGTTTTCTGCAGCTTCTGTGGCACTGTGTCCACTGGCAGACCTCTGTTTTTAGCAGGGTTAGGAGTCAGACCACAGCTGGTAGCCAGGCAGTCTGCCAGTGTGCTGGGCACATCAGCCATTTCTCATGATATAGAGCAGCTGAGCTAGATTTTTTTTTTTTTTTTTTTGTGTATGTGTAAGCTTTGAAACACGTTGAGCTTGCCATGTGGGAAAAAGTTCTGTTAGTCTCGTGCTTGCCTGCATCCAATTGTGGCAAGGGCACAAGAGTTTAGGAGCATATTTCTGCTCCTGGCTTAAAACTTGCTCTCATCATATTGTGCCTGCATGCACAAAACCTCCTGGTGAGACACCAGGGTTCTGTTTCTAGCTGCAGATCCTCAGTGTGGTGCGTGTAGGCAGGGAAATAAAACTGAAAGTGTGTGTAAATTCAGAGGCTGCTTCTGCAGCTCTCGTGCACCATATGCTGCTCTCGGGAGAGCAGGATTTCAGCCCGACCATCAGGCTCCTGTGGGAGTGTTTCACTGCTGCTTTGCTGCCCTGGACAGAAGCTTTGCATGAAGTTATTGCCCCTGAACCAAAGGCAGAGCTGAGTGGCTTTCATGGTCTCGTTTTTCTGTGTGGTCCTGCTTTAAGGGGTTGATTCATGTTATCAGTGTTGGTTTCCTCATCTTTCTTCAGGAGCTAAGTTTTAGACTTTACTTTTTCAAGGCAGAAAAGGATGAGAGAGGAAGCCACAATATTAATCCCTGCACAGACACACTGATTCTGCTTTTTTGAGGTATTATCCTAAGACAGGAAAAATAAAGCTGCCATTGCTTTGAGAGTGGCAAAATTAATTCAACATGATTTCCTATGGGTCTAGTTCGTTTACCTTTAACTCACCCTTCCAAGCCCATGGTTTCTTCCTGACCACTTGTGGGGCTAAATGGCAATTTGGGCAATGGCTTTTGAAGATTCCTTTGCATCCCTAAACTGATGGACATGCTGACTTCCAGCTCTCAGGATGGATAAGGGGTTGAAGGTACACCACAGAGGAGGCACAAACTCCCACTGATTTATATTACTCAGCTCTCCATTTCTATACCATGAGTTTAGTATGTCTGAAACATCTACATCTGTCTCAAGTGTGGTTGAAATTGGCCAATGGATTCAAAAGTTATTAGAAGGGATTAAAAGACAGACAGCATGACCAGATAAGCCTTTTTGCCTCAGGAAACTAGGCTAAAAAGGGAAAAAAAAAACCAACAAACTAGTGCAAGGACTCCTGTGATGTCCTCTCTTCATCCTGCTTTTTTTCACTGTCTGGGGTAGTTAATACTAAAAGCTCTGAGTATTTACAAAGGATTGATGCAGCATAAAGAGAAATGGTGCTCTCCTTTCCTCTGACTTTTTATTTATATTACACCTGCAATATTGAATGTCATCAGTCACTCATGTGAACCCTCCCACCGAGCCCCCTGTCTCAGCAGCTAAAATCTGGTGGGTGTGAGACATGGCTTGGAGTTACCCACATCTGAACCCCCCTACCTAGAACAGGATTGAGCTTCCAGGAGACAAGCCCCATGGATTTGTCCATGTTGAGGGGCTGTGAGACAAGCCAAGTAATTTTTTTTATCCTTGAGCAGCTCATGAAGACTCTGCTGCTTCTTCTCAGTCAAGCTGTGAAGGTGGAAATATTTGAGTTGAGTAGGTAAAATAGGCTGTGCCTATCTCAGCCTCAAATACACCCTTGGCTGGAACCTTTCACAATGGACAATGTTTTGCAGCCTAGAATCTGCCAGTGGTTGCAGACCCTGGGAGGTGGGGAAGCCCACGAGGTGCTGTGCTTGGGCTCTGGGGAAGAGGATGCCACTTTGCATGCACAGCAAAGCTGGCGACCCTTTGATCCCTGTGCACATCTCAGAGCAAACTCAGTTGACTGGGATCCCATGATCCCAGAGGAGTGCTGGGGAGGGGTTGGATTTGATGGAGCCTTTCATCTGAGAGAAGAGGGCTGGGGAAATATTTAGCCTCAGCTGCAAGAAGGAAAAGAGTTAAAGCCTGTGCAGGTATTAAGACTTGGAATTTAATTTCAAGCTAAAGATAGATATGTTCCTGGAGATGAATCTTGAAATGTGAAGAAAAAGTATGAAGTTATGATTTGGTGTTCTGGTTGTCTTGGCATTTCTAGCCCAATTTTCCATGTTCCTGGTTACATAGCAAAGCTGGTACAGCTTTTCAAACAGACACAGAAATCCAGAAATAAAAGGAATAGCTGTCAGTGAACCTGCCACCCCCATACACAAGTCCAGTGAGGCAGCTGGGCTGTAGTGTTCCTCCCTCCCTTCCTGCTCTTGTGACATCCCTTCAAAGCATTGCTGGGGCCCACGAGGTGGCTTTGAAGAGCAGGATGGGGAGTGACCTCCAGCTGACAGCCTGGAGAGATTGTCTTGTCCCCCTGCACCAGCAGGGCTGGGGTTCTAGTATTTTCTGAGCAGTCTCAAGGACAAGAGGTTTGATGGCTCAGAATCAGTGCCTTGAACTCTTATTTGGAGGAATCTGGTGGTGGAGGTGATGGGTAAAGGGGTTGCTTGAGGTGCTGGATGCCAGATTAAGTTCAGACCTGCCAAAGAAAAGGTTTCACCTGGTGCTGTTTGGGCTTTCAGACCTTCTGAACGCGTCCCACCCTAGCTCAGGGTGCAGCTGCACTTTATATATGGGGAGGCAGAGGATGATTGGCTGCAAGGAAAAAAGCTTTGGAAAGATGGGATGCCTTCATCTGGCTGGTGGAAGAGGTAAATAACCTCACACTTTTCTGCCTTTTGTCAATCCACAGTGTGTTTGTCCAGTGCAAAATCATTTCATCTGGTGCTCCTGTCAAAGAACAAAAAATAGCAACAGGAATTTTTGGGGTTGGGCTTCAATTTAGAGGCTAAAAATGTTTGTGCAGAGTTGGAAATCCTTCCTTGCCCTTCCCCCTCAGCTGGGCACTTAACATGGTGAAGGAATGCATGATACCCTGCCTAGTCCTCGGGATTAGTAATTTACTTTGTTGTCTGAGTTAATCTAAAGCCCTGACGATGCAGCAGAACTTCAGCCAAGTTCCTCCTTGGAGGAGTTTGGGAGGAGAGAATTTATGTGGTGTGTGAAACAAAGCTCTGTGTTGAGAAGGGCCATTGTCTGTGACCCTGCTGTCCTGGAGGGACCAAGCTGCCCTTGCCCTTGGGTAAGGTGTGCAGCTGGGGGGAACCCCCTGTCCCCCTGCAGCCAGGAAAAGCTCTGAAAGCAGCTCTGTGTCGAAAAGCAGCTTCCCAGCTGAAGTCTGGCTTTCCCTCTGCTTCTGGGCACTGCAAAGCTGCTGCCTTTTTGTGGCTTGCTCTCCAGAGGCTGAGAAGAGAGACTTGCTGGGCTGGCTTATGGGAGATGTGGGTCTGTGCTCCAGGAGTGGCTCACTCCCCTGCCTGAAGATTGCAGGGTCCCTTACAAAGCACTTTATGCCTCTACCCAGGCCCTCATCCCTTGGCAATGTTTATCCTGCTCACGGTTCTGCCAAGTGCTTCTCCCACCCCAACCCCCTGCTGGAACAAGCTCACACCCATTGTTTTCCTTTGCTGCTAATTTGTGGTGATTTATCAGGTACTGCCTGACATAACCTAACCCTGACAGACTCCTGATAGCAGCTCCCTCCCACCCTCCTCATTCCCGTTCATCTTGTGGCTCATTTTGAAATTGCTATTATTTCATCCCTCTGGGGCACCAGCTAAGGCTACCCTGATGATGGATGCTGCCAGACCAGATGCATAAATATTAAGAAAGTGGAAAGAGCCAGACCTGCAATTTCTTTGTGCAGAGCAGTGATGAAGATGCTCTTCTTACAGCTGACCAGCACAACTGCAGTCTGAGCTCCAGGTTTAGAAGGCTGTAAATGCTGGCTAAAATGAAGATTTAAGTGTGGTTAACCAGCTTGTGGTCGGGCAGAGAAGCAAGGATGCTGGTTATACTGGAAAGTTTTACTAGACTGCTACTGGGTTTGTCCAGCACCCTGGGCTGGTCTCAGTTGTACCTTGTCTGAATTCTGATGCTGGTATTGCAAGACATTTTTGTGAGTAGATGATTTTTTCACAGTTTTCTGGATTTTGACATGAAAATATTGGACCCTAGAAATGATTATTCTATCAGTCTGGTGTGTAATGCTTGTAGTGCAGTGTCACAACTCACCTATGTGCCCCTCTTAATAAATCAGTATGGGTTTGCCTGCAATTGCCAGAGGTTTGGTGCTATCAGAAATATTCAGATATTGCAAGAAAAAAAAAAATCATGATTAATGCTGAGTTAGCTGTCTCCCCTCTAATGCTGTTTCCAGTTCAATGGATGTCTTGATAATGGTGTTTGATCTGAAGGCCACAGACTTATTGATGGTCACAGATCAAAATACCATCCCTGCTAATAAATTATGCTCCTCTCTGCTACGAAGCACAGCAAGAAACAACATCTGTAAAAGCAAGGGGAAAATGTGAGCAGTCCCAACAAAGACTCATAGCAGCACTACTCAGGGCAAGAACCAACACAACTGAAGTACATTTCCAGAAGGGAAATTTGGGAAATGCAAACTGGATGCTGGTGCTGCATCTGTTTTGGACCCCACAGCACAGCAAGGCTCATGGTGTTTCTTTTCCTTCCTGTCCACATCCTTCTGCCCATCTATCCCACCTTAGAGCGGCTATAGCTTTGGGAATTTGAGGATATATAGCTCAGAAACAGTGTTGAAAAGACACAGGAGATTCTTCTTATGGCTGACGTGCAAAATAGTGCAAAGAGTTTTTGATTGACTAACATCAGCTTAATGCTCACAGTCTCCAAAACATCATCTCTTTGTTATTATCTATGAGCACTGAGAGCAAGGGCTCTTGGTGTGGTCACACAAAGATCTCAACAATCCTGCACCCAATCCCAACTGAGAAAGCTGGCATTTTTTAAAATCAGGAACTATGAATAAAAAATAACCCCCACCTTGCTAGAGGTGATCTCCCAAGATTTGCATGGAGTATCCTGGTGATATTACTGTGCTTCCAAGGATCTCATTTTGTCACTTCTTATGCTCATCAGGAAAAAAAAAGAAGTTAATCAATTTAATATTTTCCAAGACTATTAACTTTCACTTACAAAAAATGTGCAAATTACCTTTCTCTATTTAAAACTAGCAGTCAGGACCCATTATATTCCCTGTAGCAGGAAGACTGAAAGACATCACATTCCAGACCATACAAATAAAAAGTCTGAAATTCCAAATTTCCTCACTTCAGTCTACACACACCACCAAATCCTAGCATCCAGCTCTTTGTAGAGCTCACATGCTTCCTGAAGATGAAAACTTTTGCTTTGTGGCAACCTTTGAGCATCCATTAAAGCTCAGATGATGGATCAGAGCAGACTGTGTGGTGCTGCCCATCTGCCCATCGGATGCCCAGGCTTACTTTTTAATAAGAGCAAGGAGCTGGTTGTAATGTCATGCAGTCATAATTCTTGGCAGTTGCTATAGTTCATATGTTTATTGGAAGCTGAAGCTTTGGAGCATTTTTCACATGTCTTTGCACTTCCTGCTTCAGTGCTTGGGATTTTTTTTCTCAGCTGAGCTCTCAGGGTCCCAAAGCTCTGTTTATTAGGGAAGGAACCATGTGTCCAGTGGAGTGTTTCATGGAGGGAGTGACTATACTGAAAAAAGGTGAACAAATCCAGGAGCACCTGCCTGAGCAGTGCATGTTTGTAAACTTAGAGGGGTTTTAGGTGTTTTGGAAAGGACAGGGAGATAACTTTTCCTGTAAAAGAGCTGAGTATGAAATTTTGGGGCTAATCTGAGAGATGATGGACTCTCCCTTATAGAGAAGGTGAGTTGTGTCAGACTGACCGAGGAGAAGGCAGCACTTTCTGCTGTCTGAAGTGGACTGCAATTAAATAATCTCTCAGGCATTTAGGGGTTGCACTGAGGCTTGGAAGCACAGTTTGAAACAGAGGAGATTATAGGGCAGCTGGAGTCGGGAGAGTTTCTAGCTGGTTCATCCACAACATTTCCTTTTACCACATGCTGTCTCAGCCACATGGACAACTTAGGAGAAGGCTGGAGAAGTTCTGAAGGAAGTATGTCCCTCTCCAGTCCTGTTCTCCACCCCCTGTGCCATGGCACTGAATGTTCAGCACCCCTGTTCACCTAAGTCAGGCTGGCATGTGCTCCCAGCCATGTCATGAGGGCAGTGCTCCTTGCTGTGCAGTGATGAGGGAGAGGAGATGCTCCTGGGGCTTTGCAGCCCTTGATATGGGCTTTGGAACCTGCAGGGAAGATGATTTCCAGGCCTTTCTGGGGCAGCCCTGAAATGCAAGAGACAAGACTCACAAGCCTCCCTCATTTCTTCTTTTCCCATTGCTTCCATCTCAATTTAGGATGCAGGAGAGCAATAAGAGAGGATGCTTGGAATCCCCACTCTTACAGCCCCAGCCTCCTGAATAAGCAGAGTAACGCTGGAGTTTCCCCTCAGGAAGGTGACATGGTATAAAATTTCTTCTAGGACAAAATTCCTTCCCTTAATAAGACCCCCATTTAAATAATCCAAGTCCCAGAGCTGAGATGCAGCTGGCCCATGTGCCCAGGAGAGCATTTCAGAATACTTTTACCCAACAGTTGGTCTGAGATCAAACAGACTTGGCATTGCGCTGTTTCCTGGATAACACGCCGTCATTATTTATTCATCTGAATCAAAGTGCTTGATGTTTTCATGCTATCAGTTAGACAGAGCCGTATCGTCTGCCTCCCCCTTTTTTTTTTATTAATTTGTTGTGTTTCAAGAAAGTTTTGAAGCTGTTGCAGTGGGAAATCCATAGCTTAAGTGGCAGCTTGCTCATCTTTTATTTATTTTTGTAATAATCCCGTTGTTACTCATTCAAAGCTCCAAAAGATCCTTGTCCTCAATCAAAAGTTTTGGATGAGGCTGTAATGGTGACTTCTAGAAAGCATATTTTCCTGGCTTTGAATAGGTACTGTTATTCTTTTTCCCCCTTTGAGATTTAAAGAGATATAATATGTTTTGTCAAAAGCAAGTAATTTTAAAATTGATTTTTATGTTCAGATTAAGGTGACCATATAAAATTCCCAACTTTTTCATATATTTTAAAAACACAATCACAGGAATGTCAAGCTAGTGGGAGAACCAGCAAAAGGATGTGATTAGGGTGATTTCTGGCCTGTTTCCCATCATTCTTGGAGAGAAAGTGGTTTTTTCCTCCCTATGAAAAATGGTGATTTTCTCTGATAAATCTGTTCCCTTTTCAGTCTGGAGGCTTCTTTGTTGCAGAAAGAAATTTGTAACTCAAAGTAGATGCTCTTTACTTAAACGCTTCTCTATTGGAAAAGCATTTTCCCATTGAAATACAGTTTCAATAGGAAAATTTGCAGTCAGCTGTTCCACACTACAGGCAATGCTGCTCCCCCTTCCCCTCCATAGGGTGGTTTCATACAGAACCTGCCCTTCTGCATATCCATACCAGTGCTGTGGTTTCATAAGCACATTTCCCTATTTTGAAATGTTTTCCTGTCTCCTGTTTTTGTGTAAAACATCCTCACAAAGAGGGAGGATGATTAATTGGAAACTCCAGAGGAAACTACAAAATCAATTGCACTCAAAGAACTGTCTAATGCAGAAACTAAACAAATAAAAACCCCCAGAGCATTATATGGGTTTTTTCCCCATCCTTATTCCGTCATCAGGCTTTTAACTGTTACTTAGAAGATTTTTCTGACATTGAACTATAACCTTTTATATTTCACCTTATTAGTGCTCTGCTGCACATTATCTGTGAACACAACAAACAGTATTACAAAAAATAGCTGAAAACTGTCTTTATGGACTGCAGTTATTGGGACCATTTACACCAAAAGGAGTTCTGATCTGCAAACTCATTGTTTTATTCTTTATAAAATTAATCCACAAAATTTTCTGCTCATAAATAACTGTGAAATGACTGAACTTTAAAACATAAGACATCTTATGTGCTAAACCTCATGGAAGAATAATCTCTTGATAAATTTAGTTTTAAAGTAACGGAAGCATAGATGATTGCAATTCTATTTTCAGACATGCACGGTAAAACTTTTCTATTTTGTTTGTAGCAAAGCCAGTTTAAGCCAGGACCTCCAAATTAAGATGGGGGTGTGAGAACAAGCAGGGTTGGTGGGGTGAACAGCCCTGGCCCTGGGTTTGGAGGCAGTTTTGTGAAGATGAACCCGGATTGTGTGAGATTAAATGTGAGATTTCAGCTGGTTGGTGCTGATGGCATCACCAGTCGTGTCAGAAAGTCTGGAAGAGCAGGGCCTGTGTCTCTGCTCTCCATCTGAGCCACCAGAAGCAGAGCACACTGAAACCATGAGATCTGGGATCATTCTGTGTGCATTGGGTCAAACAGAGGCAGTGATGTCTGTGTTATCCAGGCAATACCTAAATAACAGATACAGCAGGCCAGGCACTGAGATGTGCTTTGAGTATGGTAAGGAGAAAGGAGACAAGATAAATCAGCAAAACTATTTTTCAGCCACTGTGAGGCTAAATGTGAAGCATGTGAACTGGGATTTCCCATTACTTTGTTAATATGAGTATTCAATTTAATTTTGATTCATCTGGGAGAATCATAAATTGTAAGAATTGAGAGGATCAGTAATGCTTTTAATGGTCTGATCTTCCAGGCTTGATGTTCTTCTTGCTTGGGCCTCAGGGCTGGCTTGCAGGCTCTCCTGGGAGTTTTGTGATGGTGTTTTACACAGCTCCCTTTGCCAGCAACATCCCCTCAGGGGACAAAAAGGTGAGGCAGAAGTCAGACTTGAAGACCTTAGGGGTCTTTTCCAGCCTAAATGATTCTGTGATTCTAAGTCATGCTGAAGCCCAAGGCTGCAGTGCAAACCACCAATCTGCTCTGCTGTGACCGTGTCTTGCAGGACATCCTTCAACTTCTTTGCAGCTCAGTGACTTGGAGAAAAGGGACAGCACAATTTCCATAAAGGATGGTGTGGATTAACCTTGTCTGGCTGCCAGGTGCCCACCAAGCTGCTCTCTAACTCCATCCTCCTCAGACTGGATTAACCCACCCTAGATGGCTATTAAGCAGTCTGATACAAAAAAGATGGCTAATAGGCTCTTGGGGGGTGTGAAATATATCCTGGAGACAGGGACAAGGGGAATCTGTGAAATGCCATCCAAATTTGATTTTTTTCTTTCCTCCACTTCATTTCTTCTTCTTTGTCTGACAGTAGAGATGGGCTAGAGAGAGCTGGGGTCTAAGACAGTTCTTGTGGAATTAGAAGCTTTGGGAATAATTTTGAAAGGAAAGTAGAGACAGGGAAGAGTATTTTGGAACCAGGCTAAACATGTGGGGAGAGAGGAACAGTGCCATGCCACTTGTTCTGCTTTTAAAATCATTGTATGCTTTGTTACATTCTGCAAGACAAGCCCAAGACTAGAATAGGAAAGTGGCTGTGAGCTAGGACAGATGTGCACTTTCAGCTCTTTTGGATTGTTTGACTCCCCCAGGAGTCATGGGTGCCACTAGCCCACATTTCACTCTACTTTTAAAAATATTGCCTCAAAACCACTTCTGCCCATGTAATTGCACAGTCCAGACCTCAAACACCCCTTTAATTTGTAGAAACAAAATGTAAGGCATTAAATGTTTTCTAGATTTGAGAGTCTGTAGTGAGTCTGAGAGTACCAGGACAACCTGCGTGACCCCGTTTCTGGGAACAGCGTGGTGGTCATTGACTAATTAAATGTATCCCATTTGTTAGAACTGAAGATCTATATTATGTTCCAAAGTAATTGTGTGCCCTGGAAAGCTGTTGTAGAAGTGTTGGGGTTTGCCATGCACTGGAATGGAACAGCCCCTTGGTCCATTCCTCTGCCATCATGTGGTTGGAGGTGGCTGGTCTCTGTTTTTGAAAAGAGTCAAGGCAGAAGAAAAACTAACACCCCTCCCACACCTTGCATCATATTCCACAATGGTCTGAATTTTGGGTGGGGGGACGTCTCTCAGTCCAGACACCCCTGTTCTGTCAGAGAAAAGCAAAGAGGCAAATGTAGACACAGCGTCCACAGGTACCTACAGGCACATATCAATACCAGAATTTTGGCATCACAATAAACAAATGGAATCATCAGAAGCTTTGCTAGGGTCTAAAGCATAGTTTGTCTCTCTGAAGTAGACACTGAAAACAGGAGAAATGACTCATGCCCTTGCAGTGCCTATTTCTCCCTGAATGTGTAACATCCTGCGCTTCTTTGGTTTGGCTAATCTATTCCAATCCATCAGAGAAGCTAAATTTTAGTTGATTCATTCTATTCTGAGAATATGAGGCTATTTCACAAGAGTTGCATGTCCAATATATATATATATATATTTTTTTTTTTTTTTAGACCAAAATATCTAGAATATATTATTTGCCCTGTCTAAGTTTAGGAACTAAGCTTTAGGATGGATAAAGATGCAGGTGGATGTAGAGAGGAGCAGGCAGTACTTGAATCATTAGACTCATACATGGCAGATTAAAAATTAACAGATCTGATCAAAATCTTCCATTGACTTGTCAAATTTGTATTTTTAGTTGAAATTGTCTTGAAAAAGCAAAAAAAAAAAAAAATCGGAATGTTCAAACAGTACATTCTGCATCATTTTAGGACCCTGTCAGGGTAGGTGATGTTATAACTTGTAGACATAATGTCATCTGGGGACTCTTAACCCCAGTATTTATATGTATATAGGAAGAGGTTAGGTCAAATATTGGATGATCTCTCAGTGGAATTGCTGTTTATCACTGCTATTAGTAATCACACAATCATATCACGGAAGATCACAGGCTTGATTTGGAAGGGACCTTAAGGATGATTTTTTTCCAACCCCCCCTGCCATGGGCCATGACATCTTCCACTAAACCAGGTTGTTCAAAATCTGTCCAACCTGGCCTTGAACACTTCCAGGGATGGGGTGTCCACAGCTTCTCTGGGTGACCTGTGCCAGGGCCTCCCCACCCTCACAGGGAAGAATTTCTTCCTAATATCAAATCTAAACCTACTCATTTTCACTTTACATCCAATCCTCCTTGTTCTATCTCTCATGTGCTTGTCTAAAGCTGCTCTCCAGCTCTCTTGGAGCTGCTTTAGGCACTGGGAAGTTCTGTCAGTTCTCCCTGGAGCCTCTTCTCTTCTCTTCTCTTCTCTTCTCTTCTCTTCTCTTCTCTTCTCTTCTCTTCTCTTCTCTTCTCTCTTCTCTCTTCTCTCTTCTCTCTTCTCTCTTCTCTCTTCTCTCTTCTCTCTTCTCTCTTCTCTCTTCTCTCTTCTCTCTTCTCTCTTCTCTCTTCTCTCTTCTCTCTTCTCTCTTCTCTCTTCTCTCTTCTCTCTTCTCTCTATTGCAGCCTGTCTTCATAAGAGAAGTGCTTCAGTTCTCTGACCATCTTTGTGTCCCTCCTTTGGACCTGCTCCAACAGGTCCAAGTTTTTCCTGTGTTGGGGGTCCCAGATGTGGCTGCAGCATTCCAGGCAGGGTCTCACCAGAGCTGAGCACCTTTTTCCACTTGCTGGTCACACTTCTCATGGTGCAGCCCGGGACATGGTTGGCTTTCTGGGCGAGCTAAGTAATGAAAAAGTTATTTTTAGGAATAATATTCTTTGGGTTCTTTTGGTTTTTTTCCTTACAGGAAGTGCAAACAAGTTCCCAAAATATGGAGCTAGTGCATTTTCCATTTATAAAACACCATGCATTGATACCATTATTAGATATTTCCCTTTCACAGGCCACTTGATGTATTATTTTCTGGTTTGCTCATTGACTGTTTGGTCCCATAAGCTAAATTAAGCAAGGAGTCACAGCAGGATTTGCAATACTGGGTCTCTATTGTATCCTTCCAGTGCATTGTGCCTCAGGCCCATTTGAGAATTGCCAACCACTCGAGCATGCACCAGTGACACATAAATGCATGTTTGGATGTAGCCTGTTAGTAAATGCAATGTCCCCAGCAGTTTTATTTGGGTGATTATATTATTGCTAATTAACAGAAAATGTCATGACTTTTGGAATATAATTGTTTGTGCAATGAGTTATTTACTCTGAAAAATCCTCCCATGTGAAAAGATGAGGAAATTGTACAGGGGAGAATGGGAGGGATGCTTGGGCTTGCCATGGGGCTCTCAGAAGCAGGAGTCTCATTGACATCAGTGGGACGTGGCCAAAACCACTCCTGGTAATGTGACTCACTCATATACCTCTAAAATCATCCACGTTCTTTAAATGCTTTAAAAATCCACACACTCTTTAAATGCTCCTCATCATTTGCTCAGATGCACTTTGGGTTTTAGTTAGTGTCAGGAGAAATAAAGTTTAATTCAGCTAAACTACCAGCAAAATGTAGTAGCTGGAAGGCGGCAATCTTGGTGATAACATTAAAAGGCCACTAGATATTAAAAAAAAAATAACAATGAAAAATCCCTGGCTGCTCTGCCTCCATGTTTCTGTCAGACTAATTTACATAATGGTTTAGAACATTATGTAATTCAAATCAAATCACTGTCAGTCAGCACCAGCATCCATTGCATCTTTTCCATGGAAAAGTGGCTGAAGTAAACTTCTTTGAAAGGAACAGCAGAAGACAAATAACTCAGTCTCTCCGACGCCAGGGGTCTGACCCACTGCCTGTTGCAGTCACACAAAATATTCCCCTTGACTGACATGAGCTGAGGATTGCACCCCCAGAACCCATGTAAGCTCTTAACTCTGATTCCTAAACTTGGCAAACAAACCCAGGCGGTTTTCAATCGCAAACAGGCAGAATATCCCTCCTCTCTGGACAGCAATAATCCCTCTCTGTCTCTCGGGGGGGGGAAGGGGGTCGAAATCTCTTCCATCAGAGTAAAAGAACCACCAGCTTTATCCAAATAGTATTGTCAAATTTACAGTACACTGAATAATGAATCAAATCTTCAATATATTCCAGCAAGCACCAACTCCCTGATAGATTCCGTTATCCTTCCTGAGTCTCCATCACCATTACCTGAAAAGATAATTTTGCCAGTGCACTTCTAAATCTGTGCCTTTTTATTTTTTTCTCTTTTGTATTTTGTTGCCAAAGCAGTGAAAATGTTTGCCAGTAGCTGGGGCTCCATTAACACCAAAAATTATCCAAAAACCACAGACAGAGACCCTGCATCCTTGTCCAGAGTCGCCCACCGTCATAGAGATGCTTTGCATGGAACAAAGAGGAGAATAAAGTAGCAGTGACAAAATCTCACAAAACTGGTGTGAATGTCACTTGAGAGTTATTGCTGTGGGCAAGGACAGGTTTATGAAAAAGTTATGTTTGCCTGGAATAAAGTAGGTGGGAGGAAGAGAGAATTTTCTTGGCTAAGGCATAAGAAAAGGATAGAGGTAGAGAAGGATGGGAAGCTGGCTATGTTGGAGGTGTATGGACAGGGTGGAGTTTAGTGAAGAAAGTGATTTTGGAGTGAAGTGCTGTTGCAGACTTGCAGGATCTACTGTTTCACCTCATATCATGGTTTGAGTCTCTCTCCCCCCGCCTTTCACATCCAATTTTTTCTTGACCCTTCACCTCAGCCTCTTTTTTTTTTTTTTTTTTTGCTGTCCCTTGAAAGAAGGAAAACCTAAATAACTTTATTCACTATTAAAAATGAAGTTTAGTTGTTATGTCATGTTTGTCTCTTAATTCAGTGCTACCATTGTGAAAGAGGCCCTGGCTTTGCTTACAGAGTTTCATCCATCTCTCTTAATGTAAACATGTCAGTTCTGATGATTGGCTTTTATGAGTCTGTTTGTTTTCTGCTGATGAAATGTGTCTCCATAACTCAGATGGGAGGGGATCAGGAAAGCCTTACCTATAACTGTGGTAATATATCAGACAGCTTTCCAGACGTGGCTCCTTCTTCCCTAGAAGCATGCAGCCAAGATTTTGCTGTCTAGCCTAAAGCTGCCTTCTTTCTCTGGCATAGCCATCCCATAATGGCACCAGAATATATTTTAATAGCTGTTTTACAGCTTCCTTTATCCGTCTTTATGTCTTTACAAAACGCTCTGTGAATAAAATGGACCAGATTAGATATATTTTATTCATGTGAGCATTCAAAGCACCTAGTGGTGTGAGCACTGTGTATTATGTTTGGCACAACATGGAGTTTTCCTGTAGATTTCTTATTTCTTGTTCAAAAGCCAGTCACTGCATCCTGAGCTGAAAACATCCCTCTTTCTTGGTAGCTCTTTCCAAGCTCTGTTGGTTCAGAGTAGCAGAGAAATCTTTCCCTGGATCTGAAGGCTGTGTAGTTTATAGTAAAATAACTCTGAGGCCAATTTCTAGTTAATTAAAATAGACATGAAAACCTATTGGGTGCAAAGAATTACAATTCTCAGCAAAATATAGAGAGCTGCATTGGTAACTATAATGTGCTGTTTCCCTCTTGCTTATTTATGTCATTTGGTTGCAGAGTAATTTGAAATAAAGACACCTGCAAAGAAAGCAGAATATTTTTAGCTAACTAAAAATATTTATTTTATCATAAGAGAAGACTTAGTGCCAGCATTTAATTCTTGGCAAAAAAATTTATGATCCCCAAATACCCTTTCAATATCAGGATGAAATATTCTGAATTCATTTCCTTTAGCACATGTTGGCTTTCTGAGGACTCTATTTTTTCAGTAAGTCATTGGCAATGTCAGGATGCCATGATTCTGATGAGTGAGCAGCCAGCAAAACCCATTAAACTGGATTTAAAAGAAGATTCTGCGTAGGCAGAGCTGGTTGTGACAAAAGTCCTGTGGGTCAGAGACTCTGAAGTTTTGTTTTGGACATCTTGTGCTGTTTTGGTTTGCTATTTCCCAACAATCTGAATGCAATGAGTTCTCTTACATATTTATTTCTGCCCCTGGTCAGCATCCATGGTGAGCAAGAGGTCTTGTTTTGGGAAATGTGTTATGCAATGTCATATCAACCTGCAGGCTGGCCTTGTGACACGGGCAGCAAGAGGAACTCAGCCTCACATCTCCTCCTGTGTCGGCTTGGACAGGTTTCAAAATTGGGCTTTGCCTAGGAGAGCTCCAAGAGCGAAGCATTTCAGCCATTTCTATCAGATTTTTGTGGAATACCATAGTTTTCCCCTGCAGACCAGCCATGGGAGCCTGCCTGGTCCCCACCAAGCACTGGATTCTCCAGCAGCCCTTTTTGCACCTTCACCTTGGAGCTCACCCAGCAAGATGTTTCTGGATGAACAAGCATTTGCAGATTACCTTCACAGGGTGCAAAAAGCTCAGAGTTTTCCAGTTCCCTGCAAGCTTGGTTACCTTCTAGGCCATTAGTTTAATACCTCAATTACACACTATCTGGTGTTCATGCTCTGGTGTGAAGGTGCTCTTTTTAAAGGAAACATTTCTAGCCAAATATTCTGGGTCCTGAGAGATCAGTTCCCCAGGTGTGACTTCCTTGGGCAGAGCTGTGCTGATTTATGGCAGCTGGAGACGTGGCTGATTATATGTGTTAAGAACATGTGCTGCAAAAACAAGCATTGTTTGTGGTCTTGAAAAAATTATGCCTGTTGGAGAAAAAAGAAACAAACCAAATATCTACTTAAGCAGAAGTAATGAGTGTGCTGTGTAAATTTTTGAGGACTGTCTTAACGTGAGCACACAGACCCTCAAAGTGTGTTCTAACAGCAACTGAAATTTTTCAGTTAAAAGAGAATTTCCCATGATACCTACTCACTGTAAAATGTGAACTGTATAAGAATAAGTGGATTAAGTATCAAAAGGTTGTTTATTTATTTGTTTATTTGTTTGTTGTCAAAACAAACAAAAATTATGAAGTGTGTCTCAGTTACCTAGACTCCTTTAGCTTCTTCATCTTTTTACAAAAAGTCTTTATTTGATCTGAGTTAAAAACAGTACTCCATGAAGCCATTACTTCATGGCTGGAATAAAATTTCCATGGGATTCCATATCAACTTGTACTCTTTTTAAATCTTATTAGGTGTTTGTGTTCATGTGTAAATTTATGCATATGAATTTATTAATCTAGACCAGTGACATTAAATTAGATGTGTCATTGCTCTGTTCTTTATTTCCCTAGCCTACAATTCTCATGTTTTGCTGTGCTCTGCAGGTCAAAGAAAAATGCCAAAGAGATTACACGGAAAAGGAGTGTGTGGGGGGAAAAGATGACTGTGCTCCATGTAGCCTCAGACATTGAAAAAAAACCCCATCCACATGACTGTTCTTGTTACCACAGCAGTTAGGAACACAAAATCTTTATTTAATCACAAACATTTCTTCAACAAAAGGAGAATTTAGGGCTCTGGGATTAGTATTTTGTAAGAGTTTGGACAAGCAGAACTGCAGTGCAAACATCCCTCTCCCCAGCCCCTGGTCTGCAGTCGCTTCCTGAGTGGCATCGCAGAAATCAGCAGATGAGGACAGTCCTGCTCAAGATAAGCATGTCTGATGCCTTTAGCCTGTGACACTTTCACAGCCTTGATCTTCCAGTTTGGTTCCTTTATTACCATTGCCAAGGGCCTGAAATATAAGCTCATGAGTCCCTGATACAACAGAGGGACTTGCAGGGCATGCAGGTGATGTTCTGAGAACCTGAAAGCCATTTTGGAGTGCCTGAAGCCCATGACAGTAAGGTTAAAACTGCAATGGAAAACAGTATTTATCTTTCTGAATAAATACAAGTGCTAGCAATGCCTAATTTGTTTGCTCTCACTTCTTGCCACACCAAAGAAAGAATTCTTCTTGGGGCTTTATTTTCATATGCACATTTTGTTTACACAACCATTTTATCAGCAACAAGCGATGCTAACTGACCAAGCAAGAGGGAAATTTTCATTCTGTGTGAGGTGATATCACAGAAACAATGTGTTTGAAGCCTTGTACTTCAAAAATATGCCTGTGAGGAATGGAAAAATCCAGGCTCATATTGTAAACACGTGAGTCACAACAGCTATTATCTCTTAAGAAATGGCATTCCAGCTCTTTGATTCAGTCATTGATGATTTCCCTTTTTAACTTGTGGTGCTTTCTTACCCTTTCAAGAAACATGTGGGCTAACCCAGGCTATTTGTAGAAATGTTTGCAATTCACAGATTAAAAGAAATTAGACATAGAAAGGACCCATGAAATTATCTTGTCCATTTCCTGAAAGCATATGAAATTGAAAAAGAATTGTGCTAAATATATATATATATTAAAATGTGGAAGTTTAGCTTATATACAATATGAAGACAAAACATGTCACAAATTTTCAATTGTAAAGATGCTGAAATGTACTTTTTTTAGAAAGAAAAATTAAATAGACGACTAGCAAAAACTCTAATGAAGTTTGTGTAGGATTTTCCAGCTCTTTCTAGGCAGCTACCTTTCTGGAAATTGTAGATAAAACTGAAAAGATCTGGTTTTGACCAGTTTGAATTTGATTCAATTTTCTAATGAGAGAGAGCTTTAAGCAAAAATAATTGCCTTTAGAAAAAAATAGTTAAAACTTCTAATGCCAATTAGGTTTTTTGGGCTATTTTATCTCCCTCACCATCCCCTATCCGTTTGTTTCTCTTTTGAGGAAAAAAAATTGAGTAGTTCTGTTGCCAGAATGACTTCTCTTGGAAGTCTTTAAGGAAGTCTGAGACTGTGTGGACAAAGCACACATTTAGGTTTCTTTAGACTGGGAAGAGTCTTAACACAGGACAAGCATAAGTAGCTTTCCTTGCTTGCACCCAGGTTCCTGAGTCAGAGGCAGCAACTTGTGTTTCAAATCATTTATGGACCTTTTGCCTCTGCTCTGTGACTTCATTCGAAGTTTCTTTGTTCTCATATTATTAGAAAAAGCAAACAGTCATTCCCCATTCACTGCCTTGACAGAGCTCATGATCATCTGGACCTCAACCTAACAATGTTCTCATCTCCAGTTTAGAGACCTCCTCTCTGCCCTTCCAGCAGTCCTGATCAGCCACTGGCTTTTGTTGTCCCCCTTCAGCACTGTGGCAGTTTTTATTCTGGAGCAACAAAAATGGAAAGGACAAAAAAAAAAATCTCAGAGAATTCTCTGACCACCTGTATTGATGTCATTTGTAGTGAAAGTGAAATTCTATTTGCTGAGTCACAAAGCGTTGGGCGTAGGAAACTTGACTTGTGGGAAAGCTTCTAATTTCCTGTTTTTCAGGAGGAAGGGGATAAAAAAAATGACATAGAGGGGAGAGGGGAAAGGTAAAAGGAGAATAAATCTAACAAAAGAAGAATGCCCCAAACTCCAGGAAGGATAATTCATGTTAGCCCTGCTTGTTCAAACCAGCTGTAATTCAGAGCATAATGTACAAGCTTCAGTAAATCATTCCTGTGTGATAGACTGTGATCAATGACAATTTAATGAATTCATTTTAAAATGAAGTCAGAATAGGAGAGACAGTAGTTATTTGAAAGCTTCCTTTACTCAGAGAAATTGAGTCAATAAATATGCTATTTGTCATGCAGAGTCCAGTTAGAGTCTTGTTTGCTAACAAAAATGCTGTCATCACAGAGCCTAATAGACGCAAACTATCTGGAACTATCCATTGTAAATAGACAAATTCCACCTGAAAGCAGAAAACAAACGTTGTGGCTGAACAAAGAGAGGGATCCTGCACGCGTTGCTGAATGAAATAGGGTAGCCCACCTCAAAATCTACTATTTTGTTTGTCACCAGAGTGTATTCTGATTGCGTATGAATGGCCTGGTGGTGGCAAAAATACAAGGTCTGTGTTTCTTCTGTGAAATGAGTTTTAATTGTTGCGGAGTGAGGGCTTCTCTCGCTGGAAAAACATGCCTCTAAAGTGACTTTAAATTGCAAAATGCGGCTTCAGTGGATGGATTTGTGCAGGCTGCTAGAACAGGGATAAGCTTCATCCTTTTTCAAACTGTAGTTTTACATTAATTTTCACAGTTATCCGTGTTGTTTAGTGCAGATACAAGAAGGCTTTTTGTTCGGCTGTGCTTTTCACGCTTGGTTTTATTCATGTAAATTGAAGAGATGGGACAATTCTTACTTGTTTTCATTCAAGCAGAGACTGGAAGTGTTAACATTGAAGTACCATCAGGACAAGATGTTCAAACTTTACAGGTTTGGCTTAGAATCATAGAGTAAAAGAATGTCTTGAGCTGGAAAGCACAAGGATCATCGAGTCCAACTCCTGGATATTCAAATTGGTCTTGGATGAAAGGAGCCTGGTTTTCAGATATGACAAACTGGCAGCAGTGGCTGTTCGGCATCTTGGAAGCTTTGTGTGCTTTCATGGAGGTCCCAGAGCTTTTCCAGGCACATTTGAGCTTCTATCATCCTTCAGATTTCAGGGTGTGGAGGAAAAGAAAATGCTCAAAAGTCCTGAGGAGATATCTTGAAGATGGTATTTCCTATCCCAAAGGAAAATTAAAATTATATTACAGAAGCCTAAGACAGAGATTATGAAGATTTTTTTAATGGGATTTAAAAATCTAAACTTGACCCTTCGCTCTTTAAATTTGGAATAGAACAGCTGGGGCATTTTTAGATTTTGCATCATGCGGCCAGACATCGGCTGATTTCAGTCTGCCTTGCAGTCATCTTAGGAACATTGTTCATCCACTCCCAGAGCTGCATTTTCAAAAATGAGTTAGGAATCTGAATCTCTGTGGCTTTCAATGAAATTTAAGCTTGTGTGAATCTAAGTTACTTCTTAGTTTGGACTTAGGATCCCAAATGACTGTAGAATTGAAGAATATTCCACAGTCTATCTATAAAGTCTGTTTAGATTTGATCATGTGTGATTTCTTATTGAAATTACGATTTCAGTCATTTTTGTTTTCCTTGATGTTCTATTAACCACACAAAAACAGATGAAGAGCTTCCTGATAAGATATAACAAGATACTTGGGGGTTGAGTTTGGTGGGGTTTTTTTATTCTGCTGGCTTTGTTCTTTTCCTCACACTGCTAACTTTTGATAACTTCTTTTATTTCAGCTGTTTCCACTACTAGGAGTAAAGACCAGTAAAGACAAAGCAGGATGAAAAGATGGCTGACTTCTTGTTACCACCGGGTACTAACAGCTTCCACCGGTTCACGCCCGAGTCCTTGGCTGCCATCGAGAAGCGAATCGCAGAGAAGCTCGCCAGGAATGCCAAGCAGGAATACAGAGAGCAGCTGGGCGAGGAAGAGAAACCTCAGCCTCAGTTTGACTTGCAAGCTTGCAAGAAGCTGCCTGATATCTATGGGACTGTTTCTCCAGAGCTCATTGGGGAGCCCTTGGAGGACATCGACCCTTTCTACAATGATCGTAAGGTGAGCACCAACCTGCTCCTCTGCCTTTGCTAAAGCATGACCTCTTCTATGAGTGCTCTGCTTGTTATCTTTCTACAAAAAGTAAAAATACTTCTTTCCCAGATTAAGGATCAGAATGTTGGCATGAGCAGGTCTCCCAGAAAACATCTAAGCAGGAAGGCAAAGAGGGATAAAAAGCATATTTTTATAAATTGCGTGTTTTCAGATAACCCTGAGAATGAATATACAATATCGGAAACGAGCAAAGCAGTAGCTGAGTTAATTTAAGCCAGAGGTTTTATCTGCCCTATCTTGCCTTCTGCATGAGCTGTGACTTCACAGGTCTGTTGTTTATCACTTAAGCCCCTTAATGTTAAGGGCTTCTGGGTGACTTGAGCCTTGTGCAAGCACTCTGCACAAGAGCAGGAGGCACCTTCACAACCGTTCCTGGAGAGCAGCAGTTCTGTTCCTGCTGAGGAAGAGCAAAACTCCATTTAAGATGACCAAAATAGAGCAGAAGGGAGGTGTGAGCAGCATGTGCAGTGCTGGCACTTTGCAGAATGGTGAACTTTGTCCCAAAGTGAGCATCACCTGATGAGGGATCACGTGCAGGCTGGACCAAAGCCACAGCGGTGCAAACAGCTTCTGTCAAAAGGCTGTTGACAGCAGAGCTGGGCTGGTTGCTTACTACAGTTCATTCCCCTTTCCAAGCATTTCACAAACCAGAGGACAAAATAAAGCTTGGAAACCCTTTGTATTTTTAGGCAGCTTCCAGTTTTTTCAGGTACTGCTGTTACTGATTTTGTTCCTATGCTATTTCCTGTAAACAATGCATTAATATGACCATAATGGTACTTCTATTAAAACAGTGTAGAGGTAGGTGCTAGAGCTGCAGAATAAAAGTTAAATAGATAAAGACAAACAGATTACTTACCTGGAAGGGCCAGAATTAAATTACCTTTTAATTTGCCAGCTATCCCTGGGCATAAGCAACAGGATATAGATTTGCAATTTTAGTGCCATGAAGTCTTTAGACTCAAGGTGTGTGAACTGCTTAGATTTTATATATTGCGTGTCTCAATTCTGTCTCTGAGTGAATATTAGTTCCTCAGTGCCTGGTGGGGCATCTTCAGAGCTCTACAATTTGGGTCAGCATCCAATTCACTTTTGTTTTGGGTTTAAGATAGCTCAGAGAATTGTTTTCTCTGGCCATATTAATCTGAACACAATGAGAGTGCTCCAGTGCCAAGGTCAGATCCTAGTGTGGAACTGTGCCTCCTACAACTTTTTACTTGGTGAGACAAAATTGAGAGCAATAAAGTGTTCAAAGTAGAGAAGTTGAATCAACAACATAATGAGATCTGCAACACCTGGGAAGAAGAGCATAACATAATTTCTTCCACCACATTTTCCTCTCCAGGTAATTTTTTATTTTTAAAGGTGATTCTGCTCTCTTCCCAGCCCCATGGTGGAGGTGATGGCACAGGACCCCCTAAGGATTGCAGAAAGAAAAAAATACTTGGGATATTACAACAGGACAGTCAGTTCTGTAGGGAAAGCCTTGAACAAAACTTTTCACCAAGAGAGAAGGATTTTGGGGGTCTTGGGAGGGGGGAAAAGTATGGGATGCTGGCAGGAGTTTCCCAGTGGGATGTGGGCTGGAAAAGCTGAGCATAAATGCAAATACTGAATGTTCTCATTTCCTGTTTTGTTTTCCAGACATTTATAGTACTGAACAAAGGGAAGACAATCTTTCGATTTAGTGCCACTCCTGCCTTGTATATACTTAGTCCTTTCCATCCAATCAGAAGAGCAGCAATTAAAATTTTGGTACATTCATATCCTTTCTGTTGATTTTCCTCCTCATGTATTTTATATGGGTTTTAAACACAGATGGATGGAAGTCAGAAACCATTTTATTTCATTAAGCTGTTTTAAATCTTTTGGCTGAATTTGCCTGCACAAGCAGAAATGCACTTGGATTTTCGGTTTGTTTCATTTTATATTGTTATGTGAGCTATAAAAATGACTGTATCTTACTGCTGGCATCAGATAATGTGAATGGCAGTGGAGAGTCTGGGGAGTTTAATCAGGATTAAAAGATGGGAAGGGACTGGTCATCTTTACTGAAGGGAAAGTGGGTGTAGTACCTCAGAAAGGAAGGCTACCAGGGGAAATCTGCACTGTGGAGATTCCAAGCACTTCAGCAATCCCTCCCAGAGGTAAAACTCTGTGATACTGTCTGCAGACACGATTTAATTTTGAACTGCTTCAGATCAGAACTTTTTTTTTTTTTCCTGAAACAGAATATTTCAAAAATTGTCTTGTTGATTCTTTTCTAGTTTGTTTATTTGGATATGTTATCCAACAAAGAAAAAAAGCACAGGCTGTCCTGCTGGACCTTCCAATGGAAGGGCAGTGCCTGATTTCCTGTAGCTCTGGTTCTGAAGTCATGCAAGACACACTGCAGTGGTTGGTTTTGGCTTGGTTTTTTCACACAACCCCAGAAACATTATATTCTGACATAGTCCCATCTCTCTGGAAGGCCAAACTGACCCAAATGTTCAGCTTTGTGTGAACATTACTGAAAACACACCTTTTTTCATTACTTGGCTGCTTTCTCTAGGGTGCACATGGCAGACCAGGCAGTGATAATTCAAAGACTTCCCATGCTGCTCTGATCATTCTGTGATGTTTTAGTGATGGAAATCCCTCATCTGCAATGCTCATGTCCATCACAGAGAATGAATAAATATTAAGTAGGTAGCATCTTAGAAACATTGGTTAATTATCAAATTTCAGGGAAAACAAATAAGGAAATAAATTAGATTCCCACTCCACACAGAGAGGAGGAAAAAAAAAAAAAAGGTGATACTATAGATATTCCATCAAAAGGAAAAACAGGTGGAGCTTCTGATTGTAATAATTCTATGCAAAAATGAATATGTGTTATCAGCCAAGATATTATTATGGTTACTAAGAATACACTATAGAATTCTGCAGAGAGATGAGCTGGTGGATCAGATTATGTGTGCACACAATGCAGCACATGCTGCTGCATACCTAGAGCCCAACCAAGTTTTTTAGGCACAGTTACCTCAGCACAGCCTTGCTGAAGTTAATCAAGGTCAATGCATTTGCCCAGGTATGGCTAAGGGAAGAATCTGAAAACTGAGCTTCTTAGAAAGAAATTGAGAATATTGCCTCCAGCTTTGGAGGTTTGTTCTGTCTTTTCCTCCCTTTTTTCTACATTGTCTGGTGAAGTCAAGAGGTCACAGGAATGTGTAGCACAGGAGCTACATGCCCTTGGTAGCAGCTGAACAGAAGATAAATAAGCAAGAAATCCTGACCACATTACTTCCAAGGATAAAGACCACAGAGGAGAGCATTTAAAATATCTGTCGGGAAACATGGTCAGATAAGGAGTGTAAGATTTTGGGAGTGGCAGGTCTCAATGCAAGCATAAGTTTAGCTCCAGAAAGAGAGAAATTATCACCTTGTGTTGATAATGTCCAGAGATCCCACAGCTCAATCTTTGGCAGGCACAGGCAGGAGGCAACAACTCCAGTCCCAGTGAGGCAACAAAGATCCTGCATTAGGCACTGATTTGTTTTCTGTCAATAAAGACCTTTTGTATCAACCTGAAATACAAAGGCCAAGTGGCTGAGCAGGCAGTCAATATTCCAGGCAGAAAGGAGCCCGAACCCGCAGGTACTCAAGCAGATAATATCACAGACATGGACCTGGGAACCAGATCTATCCTCTTGCGTGACTGTAATCAAGCAATCTTTATTTTCCCCAGGGCAAAAGCCTGAAAGGAGCATTAGCAAATGGTGCCCTGTCACGTAAATATCTGTAGCAGCTTCTTTAGTGGATGCCATATTTCAATTTCCAGCCATTGAGTGCACCATGAAGGCCAACAGTGGAACAGAATAGAGAGGACAGAGTAAAATATAAAGAAGCTGTGGGGGGTCACATTTCTTGGTTAAGTAGCTGTATGTGGAGTTCTTCCTCTGAGATGTCTGGCAGGATAGATGCTATGTGTTCACTGCTCATCTAGCCAAGACTGAGAATTCCAGTCTTTCAAAAGTACACCCTTCCAAGGGGAAAACCTTCCACAGCCTCCTAGTATTGTTTATTACAAATATATAATGTATCTTTAAACCCCTTCTAGGTATTTCTCCTCTTATTCAGAATCTGTGAAGCCTCATGGATGGTCCAGGGCCCACATGGCTGCCCAGAAGGTGGCCCTGCTCCACTCCTGTCCCAGAGCACATGGGGAGTGCAGGATTGTAGCCCCAATGGGATGAACACTTTTTTTATTCTGCATCATTATTAGCTGTTATTAACATTTTTATTAATTATCTTCACCTTTTAATGAGATGAAATCACTGGCAACATTTCTTTGATGCCTTGTCTTTAAAAGACTCCCCTTAGTTCTTCTTGCCTGCAAGCCAAGGACCATTCTGTGGTGTCCTTAGTTTCTCTGAGCAGTTTGCTAGCCTGTATAGAATCTGTAGCAATTGTAATTTCTAGTTTTTCTAGGTTTTATAGCTACTTTTTCTCACTTTGCCGCTGATCCAGGCTGGAGGTTTGGCAAAAAATCACCTTCCTTGGTGCTAGAATTGTGGATTCTGGTGCATCAGAAAAAGAAAAATAATCTTCTTACAGAAGTTCCAATCTTAGTTCATATTTTCTGCTTGCAGCTTTCCTCTCATCTTATTTTGCACACTTTCCATAAGGCAAAATGAGATCTTGTGAAGCACCAATTATACATTCTATTCATTGGGACTAACCTTTGCTTGCACATATTATGTGTAATTTGGCAATGATCACCTGAAGAGCCTCTAGTATTCAGTCTGCTAATTAACAATTATCCATCATAATGAAGTCTAGAATAGAAGTATGCTGCGTTGGACTCGATATCTTTGTGCTAGGAGATAAAATTTATAAATTTTAGAATCGGTTTGTGCAAAGGCTATTCTGTAACCTCAAATTGGAAATAATAGGTTTAATTTATTGCAGAAAGGATCTTGATGAGTAGCTTAGTATATTTAGTTTGTAGGCTTTGGAAAATTTGATTTAATAGCTGTTCTAAGATAGGGAATGGACAATGCTGCTAATACAGCTTATCTCAGTTTTATCTTCTTTGCTTTGTCCTTTCTGAGTAGATCATCATCATGGGCTTTTTCTAATGCAAACAATTGCATTCGATTTCAGGTAGGAATGCTAATTTTCATTCTGTGGGGATTTCTGTTTTCTCTTTCTAATTTAACACAGACCACTAACTTTGGTGCATAACCAGCTGAATTGTTTCATTCTTTTATGTTCTTTGTAGTTTTCAGCTTGGTCATGAAACCCAGATTGAATTTGTAGTGTGTTTGTTGTCCCAGAGCTGACCCTTAATATTTTTAACCTGTGTTCTCTGGTTTGTTCTCTTTCGTGCTTGAATAAGGAGGTGACAACACCTGCCCATAAGTGAGCATTTGGGAAAGCTGTTAGATTCAGTTTATATCACAAAGAAACAGGCATGTAGAGATCAAACCAGTGATTCTAAATTCCAACACAGGAGTTTATTTGCTTGGAATTGAAGTATGCTATTTGTTTGACATGGTCTGAAGATAGCTCTCTGGTTTCCTGGGCTTCATCCACAGCATTTCACTGGAGTTGAAAACGTAATCCAGTGTTTTCTAGGCCAGCTGGAACTTAATAATTATGTTAACAAGAATGACAAAACTTACAGAAATATATCTGAAGCTGATTTGAGCAAATTTGAGCGGGTATCAGACATCCTTCCCAGTCCTTCAGTAGGAGGTGTTGGCCCAGAAGTGGAAGATGTTTGTGAGATGAGCAGTCCCTGTGAGTTCAATTACTGCCTTCTGGGATGGCCCTGGGGAATCTGCAGGTTGGTTACTGCCAATTTAACCTTGCAGTTGCTTATGTGGCCCATTGGAAAACGTTCCACTCTGTATTCAGCAGAGACTTTGGCTCTGCAAGAGGATAAATTTAAAGCAAACATTTCAGGATGTAGGTTTGGAACTAAATCCTTCAATCACTGTTCTCAGACAAAAAATAACACAAACAGAATCAACTACAGAGGTGAAAAAAAAAAACCCAAACCAAACCATATTTTTTTTTTTCTTTTCAAAAAAAGGCAAAATAATTTTTTTGGGGTTTTATTTATATTCCCTGGGAAAGGTCCCTGCCTGTTGACTGGGTTGTAGGCTGTTTGCCTTATCTTCTGTAGTTAGATTTTCCTGGTTGCATGCAGTTATTGATGCAGGAGAATCCCATCATATTTTGTAATTTTTTTACAGAAAGCAGCATGTGCTTTTAGGAGAGCCATCCAGTGAATTATGTTTTCAATTTCAGGAATTTGATTTAGGGTGCTTTTTATGTTTATGGTTTCAGCTTAGCAGCAAAGTGTGTGAACTGTGCACTTGGGAAGTTTGTTTTAGCCTCCAAGTAGGGAATCTGGTCCCTCAGCAGAGACAGAGAGCCCTGCAGACCAAGGCTGGGCCTCTTTTCCCAGCAGGTTTGCAGAACAAATCTTAAAATTAGTACTCTGAAACTCATACTTGCTTTTGGTGAAACTTTATACTGAAAGCAAGACCTCAAGCCCATTAAAAAGATTAAAAAGACCAGATTTGTAACTTTCCCCTACTGCCTGAGAAATGTTTCAGGATAAAAAATGAAGTGGGAATTTGCAGACACAGGTTTTTCTGTGGATACTTAAATGAGACTAATCCCTCTTTTCATACAAAGTTGTGCACCTATGCACATTGTCATCTGACCAACACAGCTGTAAATTTGGGGTATTGTGCTTTCAAAGGACTGCAGAGTCAGTGCATTTGTTTACATCATTATAAAGAATGATTAAAAGATGTAGGAAAAGAGAAAAAAAGGCATGGAAGGTTCTCTCATTTTTCTATGTTCATATAATTATTTATCTCCTTATGCACCTGCAAACAAATGCTTATAGTTCTTGAAGCAACTTGCAAATTGTGATTGAGCTGTCACATCTTGTGTGAAAAGACAAAAATTTATGAAATCTTGTATCAAATACGTTGTTTTCCTTAATTTGCCTATTTACATTGTTCAGTATGTTTATTATGTGCACTATTTTAACTAATTGTGTGTTCATGGCACAATCAGAGACTCCGTCATGGAATAAATATGTTGAGTAAGTATCCTTGCTGCTTTACAGCTGTCCCATCCTCACCTCATCCTTCCCCTTCCTTTTGTTGTGTTCTTATTTGCACATTGTTTGTTGTTGTCTGATTTCTTTCCAGTAGTACTGACTTTGGTCTCTGCCCTCACAAAATGGTTTTCCAGGTAGTTGTTTCAGCCTGTGAAAACTCCCTTAGTAAGCAAACTAAACATTTTTAGTCCATGAATCTCATGCTTATTGCCAGAGGCACCTTTTATGCTACATCTGGATGAAATCACATATTGAGGACAACCCTGTTTGAAACTTGTCAGCCTTCCACAGTTCTCATGCAAGAGATTTGATAGTTGGACACATCAGAATAGGTTGATGGAGCTTAAGTTGAATTATTTCAGAGAATAGTTCCTGAACTGACTTACCTCTATCCTTGATCTGAAACTTAATGGAACCAAAAATTTCTTTTTGGACTGAGCACAGCATGAGAAGTGCTCCCCTGTAATCATTGGCAGGAATACTTTATGAACATCAAATTATCTGGGAACACCTCTATGAGAATTCCTGTCTTTTTAGCTTGACAAGCCTTCAGGAAAAATAGCAAAGGCACTGCTTGAAGTGAGTTATTTTTTTGTTGTTGTGGGTTTTTAAATTAATTTTAAAAGAGGTTAAGGGGCTTCAGTGAAATGAAAACCCATTTCATTTCTTTAAGTTGCTTAAAAATATTCCTTTTAGAAACAGATACCAGATGCACAAGCTAATCAACCTACAGTGCATTAAACAATTATTTTGGCTCATTGAACCAATCAGAACACACTTTTTATTTTTGACTGACATATGATAAATGCCATCTGCTGCTTCATAGCCTGGTGGTTGGTCTACTCAGGGCTGTAAGAAAAGACAGTAAAATGCCCTTATTTAGGTTCCATAAAATCATGCAGGACACATCTTCTAGGCCATAAATTGCTAATTATAGGCAGCAATTATGATCCAAATATTTCATCCCATCACAATAACATCCTAATCCCAGGATGTTTCATGTATAGTGTGGTACCCTCAAGTATGTCTGTGGCTGTCCTTTCCCCTGATGTTGTCCTTCTCCTATTGAAAACTTTCATAACCATTGCCATGGTGTTTTCTGCTGAGTCATGGACATCCCATCCACGTGATCATCTCATCAAAATTTGGTCAGTTGGTGTACAGCTGGAAATTCGAACATTCTGGAGGAAAAACCCAAAAATTATAATATTGTGTCTTTTGCAAGCAGGAGAATGTGGATGGTTTTATCAATGCATCATGCAGAAAACACAGAGCAGAAATGCAGATGGACTCATGCGGCATGGAGTGAATCCTTCCACATTTCCTCTTCTCCTCTGTCCCCTCATATCTCTCAGCTTTTCCTCCTCAAGTGCATGGAATGAAACCAAAGTCAAGTACTTTGGAGGAGCAAAATAACCCAATGAACTGTAATTCAAATTGATTAATATTGGATTTGGAGAAGAGATACATTTAATCCATTTTGTTCTGCTGTTTCAGAGACTCACAGGGGATAGAAGAATAACCTTGTTCAAATATTTGTCCTAGATCTTCCTTTAAAGCATTTCCTTACCATTTTGAAAAAAAAAATCAACTTCCCCCCACTAAATTTTTTTAAGAACCCTGACTTTCATTGTTAAAGAAGCTGTTCAGTTGCTGGAGGACTTCACCCCATCCATTTAGAATGAGATGATGATTATACAATCAATTAAACCCATCTGACATGCAGAATAAATACAAGTGCTTTATCATTTTAATGAGCTTATGTACTGTTAAGTATTTTTTTTTAGTTCTTTGCATGTGTTTTCTGTGTTTATTACTAAATACACATGCTTAAAGAGACTGTCACATGGGTGACCTATATTCGAAATACCAGAGCAAAGCTAAATAGGAGCTGTGAAAAAGTTGGGTACCAGATAATGCTCAGGTATATGGTCAAAGAGGAGCTGTGAGACACATTTAATGCCCACTGCTGCACCCAAACTCTCCTGGTAATCCCCATTTTAAGATGAAACACACTGAGATTTTATAACATGTGAGTAGCACTACAGTGTGACTTGATGGCAGGGGGCAGGATATCTGTGTATTTGACCAGTTGCAGTTCAGTGTAATACAGCTAAATATATTTTATGCATAATGTTCTTCCTTATATTGCCACCTTCAATTGCTCACACTTTTTTTCTACCAAACAGGAATCTGAACAGTTACAATTTTTTTTAATGTGTGATGGCACCAATTGATGTTTAGGCACTGAATAGAAAACACAAGCCAGTGTTTCCAGTGACAGCCCTTCACACCATGACTTATGAGATTTGTGTTTTAGTGGACTTGAGGTGTTTGAGGTTTTTTAATAGGCTTTGGTGTGATCTACATCTTCATTAGGAGAAAAGGGGTAGGAAATGCCCATGGTAGACACTAAACATTTATTTCTTTTGTTAAGATATGGCCTAGAATACCCAGTCCATTGGGCTAGGTGTCTCAGGTAGCAACATTAAAAAAGAGCTGCTGTATGCCCTGAACTCTGTCTCTGATGGCAGGTAGAGCCCTGGGTGAGTACAGATCTGAGAGTTATAAATCAGAGCCAATTCTGTCCTCCACAGAGATTTTGCTAAATTTTATTACAAATGTCATCTTTATTATGAAAGGTAAGATCTATGTTCTAGCCCAGATCGTCACAGCCAACAGCCAAGAGGCTGTTGGTAATAACTTAATTTACTGGGGGATAAAAAACTGACTTGTGTCTCCTTTACTGTCAGGCAGGTTAAAATTACTACATACAGTAGTCAGGTGGGAGTTTTTCAATTCTTTTTCAGAGAGGGAATTTTGTTGTTTAATTCTTAAGGCTGGTGAGATTTGCCAGGGATAGTGAAACACAAGGAAAGTTGCAGGACAATTACCCTTTCTAGCTGATAAAAACATTTTTTTACTCTCCAAAATGTCTTGGTCAGGAAGAGATGAGAGGTATGAGGGGAACAACACAAAGACAAGGAACGTGGCATACTGTTGCCCAGAGAGGATGTGGGCTTCCCATCCCTGGGAATGCTCAAGACCAGGTTGGATGGGTCTCTGATATTGTGGTCTAGCAGAAGTTTTCCTGCTCATGGCAGGGGGGTTGGAAGGAGATGATTTTTAAGATCCCTTCCCACCCAAACCATTCCATGATTCCCTAACCCACTCTTTGCCCACTGGAGATGGCAGAGGTTCAGAAGCCCCATGGCCCAGCTTAGCAGCGTGGTGTCTGTGCTTGACTTAATGAGTGAGGATTCATCAGGGGACAACCCATGCTGGAAATTATCTTCCTTCTGAGACTGTCCCAAGTATTTTGCTGTTCCTTACCTGTTCCTTGGTCCACACACAAGGCTGTTCATGCACAGCCCAGCGCTGCAGCTGGGACTCACATGAGCAACCCCAGAGTTGTGCCCCTGCAGTTTCAGTTGTCTACAGCTTGCTAATTCTTTTTCTTCCTTGGCCACTCTGTTCCCCAGGTACACTTTCACTGGCATTTACACTTTTGAGTCATTGATAAAAATATTGGCGAGAGGATTTTGCATGACAGAATTCACCTTCCTTCGGGATCCATGGAACTGGCTGGATTTCAGTGTTATTGTTATGGCGTAAGTAGCACTCCTTTATATTTTTCAAGAGATTTATATGCAATAGAACTTTTTAAATGGTTGTCTGGATTTTTTTTTTCACTCAAATTTTACTAAAAATGAGAAAAGACTGAAGTGTATTAGGAAGGAGGATTTTTATCCTCAGTGGTTTCAGAGGAAGAAGTCAGAGGAATTCTCAGTTCTGTTCTCTGAATTCACTACACAGTTTTGGAGAAATTATTTACTCTCTCTGTGCTCCATAGAGAGAGCTATTTGTAAAATACCTGTAATAATATCTGCCTATCTAATGTAGTTTTGGGAAGCTTCAGACCCCTGAATAGAAAGTGTTGTAAGTGTGACTGAATACCCACGTATTTAAATCCCTATTTATACTCTATCTATCCATCACATCACCAGAGCTGTTTTCACGTCCCTCTTTTCACAAACCCTTTTCACCTGGAAAATAATTACTATTTTACTATAGAGAATTAATTTGTAGTCCTCTGAAACTTGTTGTATATCTTGGAAATAGAAATTTGGCCCCCACTATTATATTCCCCTTCAGCTGTATGCTTCTGCCTAGGTTGTTAGAGTTCATTGAGGACACGTGGGGTTCTGGTGCTGTGAAGAAGGTGATGGATTTGCAACATCCAGACAGCTAAAAATACACAGGGGTAGAGAAACAGTCAGCCAGCACTCACAGGGGACTCAGGGTCAGCCTAAGCTCTAGCCAAAGGCAGAGGTCTGACACTGTCAGTACTCCAGCTAAGACAGAATTCATAGATTTCTTCATAGTCACAAAAGACAAAAAATTGTGCAAAGAATGAGTGCCATCTTGAACTGAAAGATGGTATAGATGTCTGAAAGGCTCAGCTTCCTAAATAAGGAAGGATCTGATCTGATTTCCTTGGTTTTTTTTCTGCTTAATGATACCTGTATTCAGTTCTGGGTTTAGGTTAGTTCTTGCTGCCATCTTTAAACTCCATAATTCACAGCATTAGGTGAGATTCAAGTGTGTTAACACCAACATCTGAGCTGAGCTCCAGGGGCTGTGAAATTTGAATGGAACCAAAATCAGGAAAAAATATAACCAAAGTTAGCTAAAACACTGAAGTTGAAAGCACAACTCTATTAGGGTGCAGAGATAAAGGCCAGTATTCAAGGAGACTCTGGATGATGCTCTTGGTCATATGGTTTAGTTTTAGGCAGTCCTGTGAGGAGCAGGAAATTGCACTCTTGATCCTTATGGGTCCCTTCACATAGCTTGAGATATTTTATAATTCTGTGGTTCTTAGCAGTAGAACAGCATGAAGGTGTGTAAAACCTAAGTGAACTTCCTCAGGATCACTCCCAGTTATTTCAGTAGGCTTTGGATCTAAGCCAGCCCTAGGCCAGGTCCTGGTATCTGTTGCTGCATTCCTATGGATTTGGCTGAACTGACATCTGGCCACTATGATAAGCCTTTAAAAAAACAAATCAGTGCAGATGGGGAGAATCTTTTGGAGGTCAGCACATACTGGGTATTTTTCTCAGCTAAACTTTTCCTCAAGCATCGCTTAAGTGCAATTCTCCTGCAACATTTAGTGGCAGGACAAAAACACGGAGTCACCATCCTGCTCTCCTGTCTCCTGTCCGTCAGGCAGGTGGTAAAAGCAGGGTATAATCATCCATCTGTTTGTGAGTTAGGATGTGAGTTTATTTGTAGGTCTCAGAATTCAGCACAACATGGAGAATTTCTGTGCATGGATTCTCACTTTTCTAGAAGGAAGGAGGATTCTGACAGTAAGGTAGAAAGGAGCAGAGAAAAGGACAAGAGGACCCACAGCTTCCAGCTTTGATCATGAATCTACTCTTCCTCATCTTGTCACCTTGGGCTGAGGTTGAGGCATCACCCCCAGCTCTGGAGACATCTCAGACTGAAACTCAAGTCTGAACAGTCAGTGGGGTACACGGTCTGAATACCCCTTAAATTGTCTCTGCATCATCTCTGGATTTTTGGGATTTAGGGAGCAGGAAAGATGAGAATGTTTGCTCAGACCTTGAGGTGGACAGTAACCCACAGGGGAATCATTCACTCCATGTTGGTAGGAACCAGGATTTGGGGCCCATAGGCTGTGGGTTTTCCCCTCTTTTTTCTTTTCTATTTCTAGACTTGAATGGCCACTCAGTGCTCCAGCCCAAGGATCATGACAAATCCTTAAAGCTTTTCTTATGAGAGGCTTGAGATTCTGTGCTTTCTTTCTTAACTACCTCTTGATTTTCTTTCCAAATTATATTTCAAATCTTATTTAGAACATCCCTAAAACAGGGGACCTACAACTGTGAACTATCAAACTTCTTAATATCAAACTATTTTCTTAATACCAAACTATCTCTTCAGAACCAGAATCCATTCCTATTGTTTCTTGCTTTAAGGCGTATTATACAAAGCCTTTAAGAATGGAAAAATAAATGGAATTCTGGAATAAAAAAAGAAATGGAAAAGTGTTTCCTTGAGCCCATGGGCAGCAGTGAGAGAGTTAAAAGTGCTGCAATATGATCTTCATATGTACAATGAAACCTCCTTCCCAAGTATGCAAGCAGCAGATAGTACAGAGACTTGGATAATGGAATCTATTCTGATATGATTTAGCCTTCATACAAATCCAATTTGCAAGTAATTTAAAGTAAGATGGATCACACAGGTAACTCTGGTGTTGTCTTTGCTCGTAGCCTGTGTACTGCCAGAGGTATTTCTGTATCTGCAAACAAAGATGGGCTGGGAATTCAAAATGGAGGAGCCCAATAAGGGGCCATGAGAGTCAGATGGACCAAGGGTTTTGAGCTAACAGAAAATACAATTATTTCACTGATGGTGTTACAGTGGGAAGGCCATCATTTGCTTTAGAGTTGTTGCAAAATAGATTCTTGTCTTCTCTTTTGGGCAGAACCAGCGCAGATTGGGCCACAGAGAGTTGTTTTAAATAGCACATTGGAGAAAAGGAAGTGCTGCAGGTCTCTGGGGCTTTTCTCCTGTCCTGTGCCAGCAGACACAGCCATGGCTTGTGACTCTCTCTGGGGTCAGGATGGGTTCAAAGGAAATTATGAAACTGCCCTTGTTTAGAGCTCTCTCTCTCAGACTAGTGAGTTCCTCTTTCCAGGACAGGTGAGGGAGAGGAAGCTGTAGCTCTGGGTTGGGAAGTGCCCTGTCAAAATCTTAAAGACAATAAGGAATTCCCTGGCTAATGGGAAAATTCAGGATAGGAATTCCAGTTACTTCTCACTCCCTGGTACAAAAGAGCTGGTCAGCAGCATTTTCACTGAAAAAATGATCAAAATAAATCCTAATTGACTATTACAAGCAGCAGTATTATCAACTTCATATGCTTGTTCACATATTTGTAATGTGTTTTTACAAATCTCTGGTTGGCAAAACCATATTCCCATCCTAGTACTTCTCCCCAGAATATTTTTTTCCTCTACCTTTCATGCTGAAGAAGAATTTGGGAGAGAAGCACAGGGTAAAGATGGGGAGGAAACAGGTAAATTGTTGCCCAGACTCCCCTGGGAGATTATGAAGAGAAGCAATGTTGTTCTTCCAGGCTATAATCTGGATTAGTAGATATGGAGAGGATGCTTTGTCCTCCCCAGGGGCCTTTGGACAAAGCCCACTTAAGCAGGCTTTTTCAAATAACCAGGTGAGTTTTTTTCTGTAGCATTTAGAAACAAAGGCCGCAAAGAAGTAGAGCAGTTGAATGAAATTTGGTAGAATTTTAGAAGTAAAATTCAAGGGTCCAAGATCTCTTTTGTTTCGAAAATACAGTGGTGACTATGGTTTTTCTGCATACTGACTGGGAGGAAATAATTTTGTACAACACTGATTAAATGAAACTCATTCCATGACTGGAATGCTCCCTCCTGGGAGCATTTAGCTCGGATGTGATGAGTCTCCAGGATGACCAAGAGAGGCATGGCAGGGAACAGCTGGGACTGGTATTTTAATAATAAAGAGTTTTTAATAGGATGGCAGTTATATTCATTTAGACTCCATCTTCCCACACCCAAAGGGCATGAAATTGAAATATAAAACAAAATACAATTTAAAGCATCTCTTGAAACCAAAATTTGCTTTACCACAGAAATACAGCATCTTAAACTAAATAACCCAGTTGAAATGTTCGAACTATTTTGCTATGTTGTCCTATATGTAGTTTTCATAAGCTATTATGTGAAAATTGCTAGAGTATTTGAAGCAGCAAAATAACTCTTAATATTTCCAATAATATAAAGAATTTTTTTTTTTTTTGTTCAACTACATGATGGTAAAATCTTTAAAGTATTTATGGCTGAACAACACAATAACAGAGTTCACCCAGTAGGTTTAAAGGATGGATGCCTAATAGAAAAGTTTAATAGTTCAAGTAGCATTTGAAATGATGTGCACTAATAAAAACCTGAGGCAAATGGCATCAAAGAGCAGCCTGAAAAGTGGATTCACCTTTCATTTGGCTGTGTTCACTCCACTGTGTATGAATGCTTTCTACATTCAGACAAGTCTCATACTCTATTGTATAATTCCAAATAACTGTGACTTAATTCTACAGGTATGTAGGAGAATTTGTGAATGTAGGCAGTGTTTCACCTCTTCGGACTTTCAGGGTATTGAGAGCTTTAAAAACTATTTCAGTAATCCCAGGTAAGACGCCCTGATCCTTACGTTTTGGCTCTCAGCTACAAGTGATTCTTTCTCTGTCTCTCTTTGTCCCTTTGATTGTTGTTTTTTTTTGGCTGGTGTTTTGTCATTGTCTGTGTGTGACTTTCCCTTGTTACAGATACATAACTGAATTTGTGGACCTGGGCAATGTCTCAGCCTTACGAACGTTCAGAGTACTGCGGGCGCTGAAAACAATCTCAGTCATTTCAGGTGAAAATCAGGTTAAACACTCGGGCTACAGTTAAAGCCTACATGCCATTTCCAGTAGCAAACACTGTAATTACAGAAGACTTAACCATAGATACTGATCAGGAAATGGAGGAATGTAGGGAATGTGACCTGTCAATAGAATACACTTTTTCTTACACGTTTTTCCAAAATGGTTTTTGTGGGCAGGAGGAATAAGAGTGCCTCCAAAACTGCAGAGCTCACAAGTGCTGCAGTAAGAACAGTGGCTCGTGAGTCACATACAGAAAGTGCTCATCTGTGAACCCTATGAGGATGGCAATGAAAATCTTTTAAAACCTTTGGATATTGATTTTTAGAAATGGAAGGTTAATGACCTCAAAATGCATATTCATGTTTAAGAGCACATCGATAGAGGAATCTAAATCTGTGCTATGAGCTGAGGTTTCAAGACTGCAGGCACAGATAGCCTAATTTGTCATGGTGTTTATCCATTTGCATGTGATAGAAACACTGCTGAAATTTTGGGCCTTGAAGAGATTGGAAAACATTTCAGTGTTTATTTTGGTAGGTTCAGCATTTCATCGACGCATGTTTTCTCGTATTTTCAAGAATATGATTTCTCCCCTCTTCGCCCCCTCAAAAAAAAAGAAAAATCAGTTTTACTACACATCTGGTAGTGAAAGAAGCTCTTTATATATTCTCTTACTATTAAAAAAATATAAAGCAATTTATGCAGAGATGAGTCCACTGAGGACTAACAATGCAACAAAACTTTACTGCTGAGCATTATCTATGGACAGGTCTCATTCAGCCTCAGTGTTTAACATCTCCAACCTGCATGACAAGGTAGAGAAGATAGCAAAAACCATGCATGGTAGATCCTATCTGTGATAATCCTGAACAGATGTTGGCAATTACATGTTAAAAATATTCAAAAGATTGAGAGAACTGCTCAGATTCTCACTCACAGATCTTTAAGGTTAGAAAGGCTTTTCCATCCACTCTATTATACACTATAATATCAATCTAAACAAATTATGTGTAGTAAACTTACAGGGATATGTATTAAAACTCATCACCGCATGGAACTAGAAATGGGAATTCAGGAATGGAAGTGTTAAGAAAAAATATATATCTGGGCCTAGAGTTTGGTTCCTCATTCCAATACCACAGTAATTAAAATCAGCGAAATTACTGGGAAAGCAAGGTACTTTTCACTGGAAATGTGTGTCCCAATACAGATTTTAGAGATTCACTAGGTCCTTGAAACCAGTACCTATCTTAATTTTTGTCTTTAAGTTTTAAAGAATAATCTATTAGCAGAGATTTGTGGGGATTTTAAAGTTTTGTCTAACAGCATTTCCATTGAGATAGGATTTTTATTTTCCTTTGGAAGAAGAGCTGAGCTTTACAGATCCTGTGAGATGGTAGTGGCTACTCAGAGAGAAAGCCAGTTTGTTTCCTAGATTCCTTTGATAGCAATTTGAAGACTTAACTTGGAGGGACATCCATCTCTAGGGGACACCTTTCACCTTATATCTTGTCTCAGGCTTGAGCCTATTCAGAGCAGAGCATGTCCATTTTTCTGAGTTATATATATAACAATTTTCTGCTGTCCTATATCAGAGGAGGAGCTGAAGCTTGTTTTACATCAAATGATAAGATATGACTTAGTGGGGAAAAAGCTGAGTACTGAGATTCAAAATATCCAGATTCAAATACACCAAAACCCTTCAGTCATATTAAACACTGAGTTGTTACATTTGTTGATTAATAGAAGGAAAAAAAAAAAAAAAAAGAGAAGTGTTATTTATTAAAGTAATGCATAATAACTCACATTCTCTTTTTTCATTCTGACTGAATATTTGATTAGTTTTTTTGATAACTGCATTTTTATGTACAAGTTCCCAAATTATTTGGTGACATAACTGCATGTAGATATGCTAATAGAATATCTGGCCTTTGATTTTATCATCAAGATTACCTGTGCCCTGAGTATTAAATTACAAATGTGAAGAGCTACAAATTGCTATAGCTGCCAGTGAAAAACAGACAAGGTGGGTTTTTTTTAATATTAGCAGATCATTTCAGAGGAGTCAGCTCATCTTATTGCTAGGCATATATATTTTAAAAGATATATTGGACATGATGCTGTGGTTTCTCTGGAGATCAGTCTGAGTTTTTAATGATAACATAGGCTTATTATGCTGAGGCAAAATATTTTCCCCTAGCAGGATTAAAAATGAAAAGATCATGGGCATTAACATCTTTCATGAGATTTTTGGGGTTAATTGCCATAGAGAGGAGAGATGCTTGTTATTTTTGCTCCCTCTTTCACATCTCAGGTGAAAACCACCAAATTGTATTCTCCTTTGGAAATATCTGAGCTTTCCCTCAATAAAATTGATCACTTTTCCATCAGGTACTTCTATTTGCACAAACATGCTTGGACTCACCGTGCTCAGTGAAATTGCTTACAGAAAGCCACGGGCCAAGTCCTCCGCGGTGCGAGGCTTCTGTCCAGCAAAGCACTTAGAGGCTGCTTTTCAAAGGCATTCTGCTTCACTTGGAATCAATGGGTTTCTCTATTGACTCCAGAGGGAGTCAGTAAAGCTGACAATTAGTGCTTTTAAAAATCTCACCTTCCTTTAATGCCTGGCTCTAAGTGCTCAGGCAGGCACAGGGATCTTTAGAGGGACACTGGCTCACAGGGCTGAAAAAGATCTCCTAAATTCAGAGTCCATTCCCCTGGCCTAAGGCTGCATTTAGCACAGCTCAAGCATGGCATGGTATTTATTGCCTGACTTCTTTGACACCTTTTTCAAAGGTGGACGTCCCAGGGTCTTCCTGAGAAGTCCAGGAACTGTTCCAGCAACCCACTGTTTTTGTCCCATTAGAAGATTTGTCCAAGATGCACAGTTCAGATCCAGACCCAACAACACAAATGTTGGCATCAACCAGCCAGCTTCCCTCTCACTGGAGAGCTGGGGCTCAGTTTGAGTGCCAGAGTGCCAATATCTCCTGATCCAAATGTGCATGGACCTGTAGATCCTGTCTCTGAATGCAGCCTCCCTCCCTCTTGCTTCATCAGATCTCTCTTTTTTTCCCCTGGAGCTGTGTAAAACATCAGGTCAGTGCCTTATCTCCTGTGGCAGCCCTTAATGTGCCAGAAGACCTCCATGGAACCCCTCCATTTTCCCTTTTCTGCACTGAGCACACCCATTTCTTCCTGTTTTCCAGTTGCCCATGATATTGAGAGGAAAACAAGCTTTGTGCAGGTTCAGGTACTTAGAAATAGGTAACATTTTCTCTATGGGAGCATTTTAAAACCCTTAACTCTCGGTGATTTGATTTACTAATTGGCGTCTTGCATGTTCCCATGGCAACTGGATTCATTTGTTTTTCTAGCCAGATAAGAACCATGGTCAGCAGCAGAACAACCCACTGAAGCCATTCATTTGTCTCCCATTAGCATCCCATTACCAGAATATCCAAATCCCAGTGGGCTCAATAGGAATAACAACAGAGGGTCTTGAATCATATTTTATCCTCATGGAAATCACCCATGTTTTTGATAAGTACTAACTGAGATAATATAAACCCTGAGGTACACCCTCTCCATCAACAGACCACAAAAAGCAGGCCACCATCATCATCATCATCATCATCATCATCATCCTCATCATCATCCCCAGGATTTTGAAAACTGCCTGCATGCAGCTGTATGCAGAGAAGCTCCCCTGCTCTTTCTGGAGCAGGCGTGTACACCACGGACATCTCACACAAAACGACAGGGTACCGGGGAAAGGTGACCTCATAGAAAATTGGGCCAAGGCACTTTGGGGCCTGATCCAGCTCCCATTTAAGTTAGTGTGAGACTAAAGGCTATAAATAGTGCTGTGAATGTTATCCAGTGCCTCTGTGATAGCCAGAACAGAGCTTGGAGAACAAGAATTAAGACTGTGTGGAGGAGACTGACCCCCGTTCACTGCTTCAGTCTCGCTGAAATCCTGCTGCAGGGAAATAAGTGTCACCCTTTTGGTGGGTAAATCACTTAACTCAGGAAGTAACTATCCCAGAGGTGAGAAACACATGGCATATTTGTGTTTTCCTTGGAGACTGGCATGTCAGTCACTTTCCCACACTAAGCCAGCCTGCAGGAATGCTGACATCAATTCAAGTTTGCCAGCATGTTGTTAAACTCTTTGGTGCCCCATGTCCCAGTAAGTAATGACAAAATACACTCATCAAGGGTGAGCCCTCCTCTCCCTACATGCCTGTGACTCATGCAGACATTTACAGGACACAGGTGTATCTTCAGGGAAAGGAATGGGCTCGATGAGGATAACCCTACTGCAAGTCACACTCTTTGTTTCTTTTTATTATTTTTATTTTTTTTTTCTTCTTCTTCCCACTTATTTCCAGACTGTGCATGAACGTGTCTGGTGTTCTGTAGGTGATTGCCAACATCTGGTATGGATGTCATACTGAATTATGCTAATACTTCCTCACATCTCGCATAAGGAATGGATGGTGTTTTGGGATCTTGCCATTTCTCATTGTTTGCTGTTGCTTGCATTTTCTATGGTTTCTGATTTGCATTTGAAAAATGATTATTTGATTAACCTCTGAATGTGATAATTTCTACCTACCTTAACAGGAACATTTGGGCCAAATTCTTCTTGCTCTCTGCAGATGTCAGGCTGCCTATACAGCCCTCATTCCACTGATTTTGGATCTCGTGGGTTTTTTCATGTCATGCAAGCAGGATTTGGCCCAGAGGTGTGGAAAGAAGTCAGTGATTCAGAAAAAGCCTGCTATTGATTTACTCCACAGGGAGTAATCTATAGACCCATTGTCATTAACAGCTGTAGATGTTACTCAGCTTTGGATCAGATCCTCAGGTTTTTTTCCTGCATGCTGCCTGGTTTGATGTTTGACTTGCAAGAATTAAGTAAATGCCTTTAATGCCCCATAAATAATATCTTCTGTTAAGCTATATTGCAGTGCTCTCATTGGCACTATTTCAAAGAAGGATTATTTCTCCAGAAGATTTAACTGTGCTTTAAATTTGAATACATCTAGCATTGCTTTGACAAAACATGGGATTGATTCAGAGAGATGCAGAGCACCTGCAAGAAGTCCTGAGTGTCCTTAATTCCCCTCAGCCCTTCTGTTTTAGAGGCACAGATAGTTTAAATGAGCAATGAATTAAATATTTTCCTTAGCCTTGACACTTAGTTGTGTCAACCACCTTGATGGATGCTACTTAATTTTCTGAGAAAATTTTGGTTTTAAAGGGTGAGAAAAAAACAGTTCAGCTCTAAGCATAACACTCTCCAAATGGTTTTCCTGGAAAGTTTTAACAGAGGTCCAGGAGGCAGAGTACAAGTTATTTTTAAATGGTCTTTAATTACAGAAATTGTATTACTAAAGAATCATCCTCTTAAATTGTTCAGAAGCTTGTAAGCTATGAAAACAAAACAAAAAATATTAGCAAGGAAGTAAAGCAGAAAACCCTCTAATAAAGAAATTATTTGATACCTGCAAGGAATGAACTTGTAAAATGAAGAGTATAGAATTGCTATTCTATTTAAAACTCCAGTAAGTAATCTGGGAAAAACATGTTTCATTAAATGACCTTGAAATTGGCAATACTGAGGCCTGATTTTGAAAACAGAGTGTCTTTATTGGTGACTAGAATTTTGTAGGGTTTTTTCTCTAATATTATCCCTAACCATATTAGGACTCCCATTGTCCCTGCCCATATGAGTAAGATTAATTAGTGCACTTAGATGGTACAAATACAGACTCCAATTTGCATTTGCATTACAAACAAATAAATGTTCTGTGGGGATTTCACAGGGAGTATGACAGTAAAAGAATTTGTAGTATTTTTTCCTCGAGACTCAGTTTGCATTTGGATTTCCCAAGTTTAACCAACTTCAGTGAAGCAACATCTGTGCATTCAAAGGACAACCAATGATAAGAATCACTGAAAATATTTCAGAATATTAGATTAAAAAAATTGAATATTCTAGTTTATTTGCAAATCTTTTTCCTCACCTCACCACTTGTGTAGGACTTGGCTGTCTTAAAGGTCTTAAAATGCTGGACAAGGGTGACAATTCCTTTCAGAATTGGGCTGCATCTAAGATTACTTCCCATTCAGGTAAAAAATTTACTCAAGGCTAGGTTAGCAGAAGAGGTTTCATTTTTATTTAGGCATGAAAACAGGCAGCCAAGCCTACAGATAGGTTCAAAAATTCAAAGTCAGCCTTTTTCTAAGTATCTGAGAAGAATTGACCTCATTTGTAAAACCTCTTTCTGGTGAGGAAGAAAGGTTGCAGGATAATCCAGGTTTTGCCTGATGTTTGTCCTGCAATAATTTATGCTTTATTTTTGAGCAGAGCAGGGAGCTTTCTAACCTCACCCTCTTTGTCATGCCACAAACTAATTTTGGAGAGGCAAACAGAATTTAGTGGGGAGAGCAGCAACTGACAGAAGGAGAGGACACAGTCTCAAGCTGCATCAAGGGAAATATGGATATTTGGAAAGAGTTTTTCACAGTAAGGGTGATAAAGTTCTGGAATGGCTGCCCAGGGAGGTGGTGCAGTCCCCATCCCTGGATGTGTTTAACAAAGCCTGGATGTGGCACTGGGTGCCAGAGTTTAGTTGAGGTGTTGGGGCTGGGGTGGACTCGATGATCTTGAAGGTCTCTTCCATCCTGGTCATTCTGGGAATTCTGTGAGCTCCCCACACCTGGTGGATCAGTGCCTTTTGGTTAAATGGGCCATTTTACAGACGTTAATATCACTCACAGATTAGCAATATCCTATGCAGGAGTGGAGTATTTTAGGGATTGCTGCAGCTGTTCATTCCAGCAGCTCATCCTCATCTGAGAAACCCCTCACTCTAACCAGAGATTTTTAAGCAAAGCCAAAAGCTAATTTTGCTTTCCTATGAGTCCTGAAGTACATTTTCACATTATTTCCAATTTCACAGCGCTAGCTCAGCCTTTGTGGCTGCCAAACTCTTGGGGTGGAATTCCAAGGAACTGAGATTTAATGTGTATGTTCATATTCAGTGAGCAAATCAATGTGCTTCTGAATATTGCCCAGGAGAATTCCTCCTGTTTCCTCTTTGCATTTTCTTTTTTTCTATTTAAATCAATTTCTCTTATTGCTGCCATACTGGTGACACAGATTATCAGAAACACTTATTAGTACTTGCCAGTATTAATTAAATATAAATAGGAAAGAAATTACAAAATTGCCACCAATGTGCAGCTGATATTAATGTCCAGCTGCAGCACACCAGTTTAGAAGAGAAGGGTATTTTTTAAAAAAAGGAATGGGGCTTTCTGTTGTATCATGTAATATTCAATCAGCTCAAACAGTGCTGATCTCCAGGAACACTTCAAAAGCAAGAACTATCACTTGAGAAAACTGTATAACTATTTATATCTGAATATTTAAGGAGGAATAAACTGAAGCTAGTGTTACAGGGTGAAATAATAGAAGAGAAGCTAATTTGTGTAACCCAAGCCTTTGGTGTTATGCAATGGGATTATTTATCTACTTTGGCAGCATACTATAAAACTATTAACTTTGCCCAGGTAGTGTTGGAGCCTCAGGTTGTTTTACTCAAATAATTTCCACTGCATTTATTTGATTGCCTGTATTTGGCTTTTTCCTAATCCCAAATTCTTGTTGTCTTAAGCAAATTAATTGAAGGCCGAGGAATTATTCATATGAGGACAACATGTTGGATTTGGCACTAAAATATGTAAAATTATCAGGGGATAAACAGCATTTCCATACATCTTCATCTGTTTATGTGAGGGATAAAGTTATCAGAATCACCTGAGAGATTTAAAAGCAATTCACGTTCTCAAAATTCAATGGGATTTAGGCTTTATCGCCTTTACTGCAGCTCCATGAAAATATAAAACATTCCATATTTCCTTTATCCATGGATAGTTTCATATCTCACTGTCCCTCCATCCAGTTCTTCTCCTTCATTTTTAAATCAGTGTTTGTGCAATTCCAGAACTTTTGTCCAAAAGCAGGCCAAACTAGACATTCATAGTGATCACTTGTCTCTCGTTTCCGACGTCCAGTTGCAAACACATACTCAAAGCCCTACAGATTTCCCTTTCCATGGAGATTTTCATCATGAAAAGCAGCTGTCTGCAGACACATTTCAGTCTCTCAGTCTATAAACTCTTGGCTTTTATCTCCCTAGGACTGAAGACCATTGTAGGGGCACTTATCCAGTCTGTTAAGAAACTTGCAGATGTGATGATCCTGACCGTTTTCTGCTTGAGTGTCTTTGCCCTCATAGGCCTCCAGCTCTTCATGGGCAACCTGAGACACAAATGTGTCAGGGATTACACCATGTTTAACTTCACCAATGGCTCCTTGTACTTGGATGGCAGGACGTGGAACAACTCAGAGGAATTTCTTAGTGATCCAGGTAAGCTCCTCTTTGCCCTCTAATCCAGTTCCTAGTCATTTGAGGTTTGGGATTTTTTGTTTGTTTGTTTGTTCTGAGGTGTTTTTTTTGTTTTGTTTTGTTGGGTTGTTTGTTTGGTTGGGTTTTTTTTTGTTTTTTTTTTTTTTTTTGGTGATGGGTTTTTTGTTTTGCTTTGTTTTTTTGGTTTTTTTTTTAAATTAAATTATATTGATGAAGATCTGTACATGAATCAGCAAAATGTGACTACTGGCTCATCATGGTGTCAATGTGGTTTTGAAAGACCTCGGTACCTTTCTCTGAATCTCTATGGTGCCTTCACAGTTCATGCTGAAAATACTTCTGGTGCTTTCCTCTGAAGTCCTAGCTGCCTCACTGTTGATTTTCACCTGTTTAGGGGATCTTATATATTTTTAAAACTCCGTTTTTTGGAATTGAGCAATCACATGAAAATTTCAACCGTGTGTGTGTGGGTCTGGTTTGCATGTTGTTTCTCTGAAGACAGCTTATAGCTCTTGCATTTTCTAGAAAAACTTCAATATTTGAGTTTCTGGCCTTAAAAAAATTCAAAAAGTAAAGCAAAGCAATTCAGTCTTTATTAATCTGAAAACCCCAAGAGAATTTTTTTAAGGAAATCTTTTGCTGTTTGAGCCTAACTCATTATTTGGGTCAGGCCATCCTGTACAAACTCATGACCAATGACCTTTTGTATTTTATTTATTTTAAGGAGAAAAATTAACCCCTTCGTCAACCCATTAACTGGAGTTTTGGTTGAGAGGGAGCGTCATACTATCATGGGGTAGCTCTGCTCTGACTCTGTGGACCCTACAGTCCTACATCTCCAGCCACCTGCATTTTAAAACCCCCAAATCTGACTCGTGGGAGTTGCCTGGCTTGACCCAAGGCAGGGATTTGGCCAAGGGCAGTCCCTCCATTCTCCACTGGCGACTTCTGGCCTTTCTGCTCAGTTCCTCTCCCTATGCTCTGAGAACCCTGGAAGCAGTGGTGTTAAGGAGGTTTCCTTCAAGGAATAGAAAGCTCACCATGGGTGTCTTTAGGACACGATGTGGTCGATGCAGCGTTAAGGAAGGACAGGTGACAAAGCTCTGGCTGAGTGAGGGTCATATTTGGAACTGGTCCTGACCATCAGCTTATGTGTCCTCTCCATGTCCCCCCTGTATCAGAGCCCCTTATCAGCTGAAAGGGGAAAAAGCTCTTGGAATTCTGTTGGATGGTGTGGAACCTGCTGAAGTGTTATCCCATCCATGCTACCCCTGCTTCCAGTGAGGAACTAATAAAGATATTTGTGCACCTGTGCTGGATTAAGGCACCTCAGGGCTCCTCTACCCACAGATAACTGAGTGCTGTGTGAGGAGCTGCTTTCCCTCTCTCACAGAGGCATTGAGGGATAAAACAGTGATGGCTGGAAGCATAAAGCCCTGCAAGAAAGGTGAAAGGAAGAAATGGGGCCGTGAAGACAGTCTGGCTCTCTGGAAATGGAAATAGGGTAAATGTGATACAGGATAGTCTGTTAACATACAGATAATGTCAGGGCCAGCTGCAGCATTGCTTTAAATGTGAGGAATTGTACAGCTGCTCCAGCATACCATGAGCAAGTTTATTTATGTAGTCCTGTTATGGGGAGGAGGGCAGACACTCCCAGAAATCCATATAGGAAATCCAGCAATGGTTAATAAGGTCATGAAAATATACATGCTATCACTAGAGGAGATTTGCCTATTACAAAGATAACCAACTTGGTGAGATAATGGATTAAAGTAAATTAAATTTTGACCACTTGGTATTACTAGGAAGTAATAATAATAATATTAATTAGTATTTTCATAATATCTGAAGATAAAGACATGGTGCATTATGGCAAACAGTTGTCACTTACTTTGGATAGACAGAAATCATTAAAACTGTGAAAATGTTGAGGCAATGCAGCAGGCCCCTGAACACCTAGAAGAATAGTAGATTTATAAGAAAGAAGTAGTGACCTCTGAATAAGAATAATGAAGCCTACCTCAAAATGCTGAAGAAGGAGGCTTAGCTATTAGGCAAGAGAGAACAGTATTAAGTAGGATTTTCATTTAACATCCCCTATTGCACTAAAGTGATTCAGAAATAGAAGGACTGGCTCATTTTGTGACTAGGTGGGATAGTGCTTTGTATTTCATTTTGCTTAAGTATTATGGTGAAATGAAGTGACCGTTTAAAGGAGAGGCACTGACCACAATTTAATAACAGTCCGAATTTCAAGTACTGCAGGGAATTAAGCAATACATACAGTTAGATTAAAGTGTAGGTAGACAAAATTAGATAAAAAGAGGAATGTATTAAGAAACAGAATCACACCAGTGTTTATTCTGAAGAAGAACTAGAGAAGAAAATTGGCCAACATGTTGAGATAGTAGAGTTCACTCGAATGGAGAACAGACAATTACAAGAGCTCTTTGGAGATTTCAAAACCAATGTGGCTGAGTCATTTAGTTTGGAGCAGGGATACTAATCTAAAAAACCCAGAAAACAGAAACCTGAAGTACTGTCAGAGATCCATAATAATACTTTATAGAAAAAGAGGGATGTAAAGAAATAAAGGAGTGCAAACCACTGAAAATTACATTGGAGAAATTCTTAACTCTGTTCATCAGGACACCAAAACAGAGAATTAAAATGGGGTGATGTGACTGTTCTGCTCTTCTTGAAGAGCAAAAATTTGCTTTGGATTCTTTAAGAACATTTTAATATTTAAAAAGGCAGCAGGGAGCCTCTGAAATGGCATCAGCCTCCTCCTGTGCCTTATAACCATTTTTTGCATGAATGAAAAAACAGAAATCAGTAAAACCCCTTAAAAGGGTAATAGAGGGAAGAATTGCTTGGTGCTGCAGAGGAAATAGTTGAGAGATTTAGTCAGGAGGTGTGAAGGAAGATAAGAACTTGGTTTTGAGTCTTTCAGAGCCCTTTTTAGTTCGAGATAACTGTGTGCTGTGGGCATTTGCTACAGGGGACATTTTGGTTGTGTCTCTGGGATGGCCTGGGATAGCTCCAGGTCTACTTTTTTATTCAAAACTTACTTCATATCTGGACAAAGTTCTGTAATCTTTCCTTATCTTATCTGCTTTCAGCCTCCAGGCAGGAAATTTTTTTTTCTCATCTGTCTTCTCGATCCTTTCGTTTTGGTTTCATATACAGGGAAAAATACAGTTTATAAACTTTATGCCATCACTGGCTTAACCAGAGTTATGTGGTAGCTCTTGATTTTTGGTTTATCCCTGAGGAAATAACAACCACAACCCCAGATTTCTGGAACTCCTTCCCTTAACTCCATACTCTATACCCATGGGTTCTTTCCTGTTCTGCCAGTGTGTTCAAGAAAAGTCTTTTTTCTATAAATATTGTCAATATTGTATTGCAAGGTTGCTAATGTTGTTGAGAATTGTTAGGTTTTCCCTTCCATCTGCCATGAGATGATCACACACTAAATCCCTTGAGGAATTCCTGCCTGTCCACCCAACATTTTGCTTGTTCTTGCCATCATTTCAATGGCTTCTGCAGCTGGAGGAAGTGCCAGGTAACTTGGGAAGAAAGAGGCAAAATTATAAGCATGGAGGGAGATCCAGTGGGAAAATTCAAACTGGCTCCTATTTATGTTCACTAAATTCTAGACTAAAAAGTCCTAGAATATAAAAGTGTGAGCAAATATTCCTGATTAGACTATCAAGAAGGGAAGTGTCCAGGCACTGTCATTAAAAGCTTAACTCTGTGGAAGAAACTTCTGCTAAATTACTGTGGGTGCTTCTGGTGTCTCAGATTAATTACTGGGCACAGCAGCCATGGTAAGATGAGACCAATTTTTAGTCTTTCCTCAACTCACAGTGGAGATTCAGGTCTAAAATCTGCCTTTAGCTGGGCACCTCTCTTCAGCATGAACTAGAGAACTTTTATATTCTTTCTAGCCATTGAAATGGCTCAAAATTTAAACAGGAAACTCTAAGAGGAAGGCTTATAAAAAAAAATTATTCCATTCTGGCTTTTTCTCCAATGAGTAATGCTTACCACTGAAAACCTAGAGAAGGGGAAAAATTAAGATTAAGGGAGAAGTAGCTCATCAGGTCTCCCAGTTTCCTCTGTGCGACTACTCTTTGAATGAATGGATTGTGGGATGAGAGACAGCTGAGCATCAGATAAAATCAGGCTAAAAAATTCTTCATGTCAAGTGCCAGTGGTAAAATTACAATCATTCATCTGGGAAAATGGTGACTACTGATAGGTAATTATTTTCCTACCTGCAGTTCTAGATTTGGTAAGAGATTGCGATCAATACGCCCAAGGAGGATTATTTTTAGACATTAATAATAACAAACCTGGAAGACTGGAGTTTTAGATGCAGCAGTGATTGTATATAAAAAATGGAATACAGGAGGAAAAAAGGTTGAAAATAATGATAGTTTACATCCACAGCATTATGAAAATTATGAGATCAATATATCAATATCAAAGTCATTGTGCTGTTGGTTATCATTAGGAGAGTTAATAGTTTAGAAATACCAACTAAAAAACCATAAATACTTGTAAAGATTTCTAGGAAAGCAGCTCCAAATAAGAGTCTTGAAAGCCTGTCTTGGGTTGTGGTGTTTAAATTAAAGACATTTTTGATGAAGTGAAGCTTCATGAACATGCGAGTTAGAACGGATTAAAAGATAAAGGATGTCAGATATGTCACTGGCTTAGAGAAGTACCAATGGACTGCATGTAGTTGGTTCATGTAGCTCGTGATTTTAGAATCTTTAACGACATTTATGTATTCCATTATGAAAATGGATTATTGACTAGTCAGTAAGTAGAAATCTGAGTCCTTTTGTTGAGTAGGGTTTAATGTAAGGGCTGAAAGCATAAGAAAAAATGCTTCAGAGAAGAACCTTAAAACTATAATTAAATTATATAAAGTCACTTATGGAATGATAGACTTGAACCCCAGCATTTTCTCTAACTTTACACTAAATATCTTGTTTAAGACACTGTGAAAGAGTCTTGTTTTTAAATTGTTCTATATATGTTTTCCTCTCAAAATCAGACTCTTTTAAGGTAAAAAAGAGCAACCCTGTAATTTCCGTTAGATAGTCTTGTCCAAGCAACTGACATTAAAAAAATTTAACAAGTAAAATAAATGAATGTTCAAGCTTTATGAGCCTTTTAGTGGGAGGAATCAGCTACTATTCTTTTAGCTTAAAACAGGTATCTCAGGGTTGTTATTTTTTTTCTTCTAGAGGAGTTTCTGGCATTCATTTCATGGCAGTGATTTTTCTCTTTTGCTGGAGTCAAATTGTGTGGTTAACAGTGATCTGGGGGAAAAAAACAAAACAACTTTTAAAAGAAAAAAATCCAGATCAAGATTAACATAATATTTTTTTCACCTCCAGTTAGACCCAGAAGACTTAGGGTTGCTTCAGGTTCTATATTCAGGGAGATGTATAGAGTATGTGAAGTTTTGGGGATACCCATCCAGATCATGCTATTGGGCACTTGAGAAGGGATCAAAGGCTTGTGTGGAACAGATGCTGAAGCATAGATGTGTGAATATATAGAAATGTACATCTGCATGTAGATGAGGCTGTGGGTATCTTCTCTAAGCTCTATTCCTGATTGTTATCTCTGCCTGGTGGAATAATTTTTGTTTCCAGAAACACTGAAATGGAGCTTTATGAACAGATACTTTGAATCTGTATGGGAATTGTGGAGAAAAGAATTTTGTCCAAGTCAGATAATAAATGTAGCCAGTTTGGGGAGAGCTGAAGTGTTTGAGGTGTTGTCTGAGGTGGTAAGAGAAGACAGTGAGTGTTTGATGAATAATTATGAAGGTGGGAGGAAAGAGAGAAGCAATAAATCAAGTTGGGACTGGAATAGGTGTTTTTTTATGTATGATTGTGAATGAACCAGTGATTAAAACAAGGAACCTCTCTGGGCTTTCAGATGGTGCTTGTCAGCATGGAATTTATTGACATTACTCTAACTGTAAATATTGTGGCTTTGTTAAAGTACTGTGGGTATTTTGATAAATAGCTTCATCAATGCTCAAAACTTAATGCTGTGATGTGTTATTAACATGGGAATTGTACCTGCGCACTTTAATTTTTTGAGCTAAATAGAAAAAGAAAACCCCATCATAAGTGCAAGGATCAGAAAAACATAGGAATTGATAATGCTGAATCCAATACAGTCTCTTCCTGACCATCCAGTAAGATTTTTTTCAGCCTTGTGGTGAAAAGATGTTCTTATATTGTGAATATTTGAAATATTTTGTGAATCAGGAGGATTGATACCTCAGTTACACCTTTTGTTCTCATCACTGCTCATAGAAAGGAGAGATCTACTTGAGGAAAGGTCTGCCATGGAAAATTCAGACTAAACATTTTCAGTTTCCCTGCACCATCAAATTGTTCATAAAATACAGAATTAAAACACCACCTGGCTTGAACAGTGATGTGCATTTACAAGGACTTTCTATGTGCCCATTAAGGTCTGTCCATGGACTGCTCCATGCTCCAGGTTCTGTGATAAAGTTCATTGCAAAGGCAAGAGCATCTTCTGCTTTTTCCTCTGAGCACTCAGCCCAGGTGCACAGTGAGCAGAGTAAAGATTGCATTGCTGCTTGCTCTTATTGCACTGCTTTTAAGGAATAAGTAAAGATATATTTTCTCCTGATGATTTCCATCAGTGCTGAACTCCCCCACGTGAGGTAGAGATAAAATATGGGAATTCCCAGGCTCAATCTGGCCTTGGCATACCTAGAGCAGCATCCCTCTGTGCCACTGAACAGTCCCATTTGCTCCAGAAAATGATTAGCAGACCTCAAAGTATAGATATTTTTCTCATTTTCTATTAACAATAACTGTTGTAACTCAGTATATCCTTATCTACACAGGCAACAAATCTTTCTTTGAATGTTTTGTCCACAGGGGCAGCCCACAGCAGCAACTTCAGCAGTTCAAATGGGAAATACAGTGAAGAATATTTCCTTTAGTTTTGAAAAGTCTTCTTTTCTTTTTCCCCTTCCATTTTCTTAAGGCAAAAAGCATTGTTATCATGTTCTTGTCACTAGGAGCACACAAAGCTCACTGTTCTCTTTTTCCAGAATACATGCTATTTTCTACTGTGATAGTCACCTTTTTTCCTAGGATAAAAGATGCCCATTTTTACAATTGCTGCTCTTCCTAAATTTTCCCAGTCATTCTCATTACTTCTCAATACTTTCCAGTCTGGCAGGTACCCTATTGAAAGCATTGAAAGTGGTCTTTCTTTCTTGAGACCATCAAGACCAACCATTACCCCAGCACTGCCAAGTCCACCAATAAACCAATAAGTCCCCATGTGTCACATCCACACATCTTTTAAACACCTGCACCACCTCCCTGGTCTGATAACCCTTCCCATGAGGAAATATTTCCTAATATCCAATCCAAACCTCCTCATGTGCAACCTGAGGTCATTTCTCCCAGTCCTGTCATAGCTTTTTCCCTGGGACAAGACTGACCCTGACCTGGCTGCACGCTCCTGTCAGGGATTTGTAGAGAGAGAGAGAAACCTTTCCTGCCCTCCAGGAGATCAGCACTCCCACCCAGCTTGGTGTCATCTGCAAATTGGCTGAGGCTGCACTGGATCCCCTTGTCCATATTGCTCCATCCTTGCCCTCCTCTATGCCAATATTACACTTTCCTCTGATCACAGCTTCCTGTTACATAAAAGTGTTGACTAAGAAACCCTACCAAAATAAGAATCCATCTCTCTTATCTGAACTTATACAGGAAATTTAAGGGCTGACAAGGTTATGAATAGGTGAGATTTTCTCCTTCTCTGCTTTACTTCACTTTCTGACAGCTTAATATTCCATTTTGCATTTCTCCACTCCTTTTTTTAGTGGAGTAGGTGTCTCTAGTGCTCCTCATTCAATCCATGTCTCAGACTTTATTTACCTGGAAAATACAGTGTATAGGAGACGTTGTTACCTCTCTGCTCACCTTCTCTTTCCTTTGTACTTATAAATGTAACAAAGAAGTGAAGGTACAGCCCTCTGTTAGCCCACAGAGATGCTGCGTGCTGACTTTTCATCTTAACCTATGTTTTCTGTCTCCCAGCCATTTTTTGATCCAATTTATTTGTTTTCTTTATCACAGTAAGTGCAGAAGTTGGGGTTTTTTTTCTATTTTTTCCATCATCTGTCTGTAATCACAAATGCATTTGATCTCTGTAGCGGCTTTTGATTTTAATTCTTTTGTGCGAAACATATGAAAAAATTCCACAAAACACAAAACCTCTACAAAACTTCCAGAGAGCACACTTCAGCACTTTGCTGCCTATTCATGTGGAGCATGTGTCTAAACAAGTGGTACTAAATGTGCTTTTAGTTACATGCTATGCACCCTACAGCCCTAAGAGTGGGGATCTGAGTGACTGGTGAGGCACAGAGGCATAGAAGGAGGTTATTTGAAGATGTTTCAAAGCCAACACGTGTGTTTATTGCTAGTCATTGTCTCCTGTCTTGTCTTCCTGGGGATGCTCCTGGGCTTGACAAGGTCCTGAAGCCAATTTGAGAGCATCTAAATTCTCTGCTCTCCCCTAGTGCACACCTCCAAAAGCTCCTGATGTGCTTTTCCTCCTCTCCTGATGTGCTTTTTGTTCCCTCAGACCATGTGAGCAGCACAAACCAGGTACTGTGGATCTCTGAGGCTTTCAGAGCCTCTTCCTAGTGCACGGGAGCCATCTAGCTCAAGAGGGCTTGATGGATATTTTTAGTGGCTTTTTCACAAAGGGGGGAAAAAGCTCTACTATCAAAATTGGAGACATTTTCTGTGCTGTGGCGACTGCTGAGCCTGGCAGGGAAATTGTTTCTTTGACTCGTCTGGAGAGTGGGGAGAAGCACTAACAGGAGCCTACTCAAACTGAAGGAGACCACTTTCCTCTCACCACCTGGTTGTATGATTTTCTACAACCTCCTCCCAGCCCCTCCATATCTCCTGCAGGACAACTCATGCCCAGAATTCCACAAAATTCTTTGTGTTTATCACAAAGCCGTGCAGTTGCCAGTGCTGTACATAAAGTAGTCCCCTTGATCTCTGCTCCCTCTACCCACCCAACCATCTTGGCCATAAGTCCTCCTGTTCCTTTTTGAACTGAAGTTTTGGAAATGTACTTCCAAATGTGGTATGGAGGCATCAGAGAGCTGGGCTGGAAGAGATTTCCCAGGGAAAGAGGGAGGAGGGGAAGGAAGGACAGGAGAGCACCCAAGAGCCTCTGAAACTCAGCAGAAGGGTCAGCAGCAGCAAATGCCAGGGGACAGCAAAAGAGACCCAGATCTCCTGTCAGGGGCTGAGCAACAGGAGAGTAACTGATTATTATAATTATTTACAACCCCTTTTAGCTGGGAAGAACTAACCGGCAGTTCCATTTTTTCCCCAAGCATTCTCTCCTAATAACACCCTTAATACAGCCTGTTCCATGGCTTTTGTGAGGCATGTTTTTCATCTTCAAACTCAATTTCATTTATTAGAGGCTTCGCCGTGTGTGACACAGTGTGCACACAGCAAGTGCAGCGAGGATTCGTTTTAATTATTGTGTATTACCAGGAGGCAAAGCGCGTTTGCGCCAGCGGGCGAAAGGGCGAGGAGGGGGTGTTGTCTATTTCCTCTCCATGCCACATATCACAACTGTAAGGAGATGGAGCTTTCTGAACTGCATTTTAAATTTGGAATGGGGACGTTGGGTGGCTGTCAGTCCTCTGTGCCAGCCCCAGCACTGGGAGAAAGTCTCCAAGCAGTGAGTGCCCGTGTGGCTGCAATAAATAGTCTGAGATAACAAACACCTCTCTGAAGTTTTTGTTAGAAAGTCAGCCAGAGGACTCTCCTCTGGGCAGTGACTAATGATATTTGAATGTTGCTCTTTATGCAAGTGTGATAATATATAGGGTTGTTGTGGTGGTTTTAACTGGAATTAATTTGTTGTAAGATGAGTCAAAATAACATTTCAGGAGGGCCTTCAAAGGAGGAGCAGAAACTGGAGGCAGAAAGCTGTGTTTTCTAAGCTGACTCCAAACCTTTTTCAGTTTTCTGAATGAGAAAAATTTCCTTTCCTTCACACAGAAATGAGGAAGGTTTCTACTCTGCAGTCTGTGTACCCAGCTGGCTTTCTGCTCAGTTGTATGATAAAGGTGTGGAAAGCACAAGCTGGAGCATATTTTTAATTGGAATAATTTTTTTTAAGTAGTTTGCTTTTTTTTTTCCCTCCCTGTTAATTTGACAAGTGGAGACATTGTGAAGGTTAACTCTGTTAGAATCACCATGTGTGGGAGGGAGCAATGCAGAAGGATATTGAGAAATCAGAAAAAGTGTAGAATGAAACAGACAAAATGATGAGGAACTGACTTTGGGAAGAAGATATTGCAAGAATAGACATGGAAAATATGTGGTTTTACCCACTTACATATAGTGACTTTAAAATTATGGCCATTGTTATTTGCTTTGAGAAGTGCAGTAGGCAGAACATGGACTTGAAGAAGACCTTGTTATTCCGACCATTTTTACTTCTTTCAATATGACCAGGTAGTTACCTTACTCTGGAAATTCCTGTAGAAAAAATTCCAAAAAAGCAACATGTGCCCTATGACTGTGCCACCAACATTTTAGTAAAGCTGGTAAAAAAAAAAAAAGTAAATTAGCATTACCTTTGGAAAGGATGGCACATTGCATAAAGTTTATGTACATACACACAGGTGCTACAAATATAATGGTTGTGGCTTAATTTTACTTAAAAAAAATAAGAAAAAGCCTCAAAAGTAAGTACCTAAAATAGAGGTTTTCAGTTTTATTTTCCATATTTGTTTTCCTATTTTTTTCCCTACTCACAAGCTGATATTTTTCAGTGAAAAACAAAACAAAAATTAATTGCAGTCTTCCAAGGCAATGAAAAATTACTGTGTTTTCATGCAGCATTGCTCAGTTTGAGCAGTTTTCAGAGAGAAAATCCTGCTCTGCATGAAAAAGGAGTTCCTAGTTCTTTGCCCACGTTAGAGTTAACTGATGGGAAGCTGAGGCCATGGGTCAATATGGTACCAAGGGTGTTCATTCTTTAAAGCAAGAGTGACGCCTGTTTGCTTCTTGCAGCTCTCTGATTGCCCAGCAGGCTTGATTGAAACCCAAACCAACGGGCTTTGAAGCAAAGATTGATTGTTGTGCACATTTTTGATAATACAGCAATTTGTCTCCTTGGGTGTAAAGCTCTAATCCCCCTTTCATTTATCAGTGGGGAATCGGGAGCTCGCCTCTTCCTCAGCCTGAGGTTTGTCACAGCGGCGGTGGCACTCCCTTGCACAGACCCCATGGTGAAGGTGTGCCCTCCCAGCAGCACCTACACACCAGTTCCTCAGCCTGCATCTCATGGGGCTCTTTGGCGCCTGCTTTGCTGCTTGTTTTAGAAATGTAAATGCTTAAGTCAACAGCAGACAACAGTATTTTGTTTGCTCTCAAGATTTCAGATTTCTTGTTCACACACAGAGAAACCTTGTCCTCCTTAATCTTGTGCTCAGACTCTGTTCTCATCTTCTGATTTGGCTGACTGAGAGGTGTTGTTCTGGTTTTCAACAAACACTGTGCTCCAGAATTTCAATCAAACCTGGAATCATAGAATTATGCAATGGTTTGTGTTGCATAGGACCTTAAAGACAATCTATCTCAGAGAGAAAGTGGTCTGGTGTGTTTGTGTCACTGACTCTGTGCATCCCATATAAGATGCCACCTGTCCTGAGAAAAGCACGAGTCCTTGCCTGGCAGAACTGGAGGGTGAAAGGTGATGCAGATGTGGCATCTTTCCCTGTTTAGTGGTGATTGACCACCAATCCTCAACCATACCCAGTCCCGAGTGCTGTTGTCACACAAGGTGTTTCTGTAAAAAGCCCACGTGACCAAGTGGAAGACAAAGTGGAAAAGCACCCAATCTGAGCAGGATCTGTGCTCTGATAACTTGTGAACACCATCACGTGCCCCTGTAACCACAAGCTCCTGGGCAGTAATTCCCTCTTGGCATGCAGCAGAGCAGGGCTTTTCCACTGCTCGCAGCTTACTGAGAAAGCCACAGCACATCTGTTCAGTGGTTGAGCCACTGAGCATTCTCTGCATAGCCCGCCTGGATAAGCTGTCACTCTTGATTTTTAAAACATTTCACAACAGAGGGTTAGCCTGGAATGGGGAACCTCTTGTGAGCAGCATCTGCAGAGGCCCCTCTGCTCACAAAGCCTTACCAGGCAAGGCTGCCACCATCATCTCTTGGCCAAGAGGGGATCACATCCTCTCTGCTGCAGCAAAGCACACCAGATTATTTACCCCTCCTCAGTGACCTGCACACCTCTGTTTTGCTTTCTTTATGTTTCTAGAGCAATGCTTTTGTCTGTTCTTCCCTGCCACCATCCAGGTTTTAGAAATGCTCCTTAGAACATCTTTTCTTCACGCTCCCTCCAGAACACTGATTTTGCTTATCCTTTTGAGAAGAGATTGGCCTCCTGTTCTGTTACTCTGCATGTTAGACTGGGTTGGCTGGGGAGAGAAGAAGTGTGTATGCAAAATCTCTCATTAGCCTGGAGGTGCTAATTTCCTTAAGCCTTATTGATAGTCAACCTGGGAATGATCCACAGCACTTAAATTTAGCTTGCTCTTCTGAGGCTCCCTTGAGAAGATTCTGCCTCTCTCCATTGCCATTACAGATGATGACAGTGATAAATATTTGTCTTTGTGAATACTTCCTTGTTTGTTTGATCTTTAACAGGGTGCATTTTTGTTTCTTTTGCTTTATGCTGTGTGTTTCCCATGCTGAGCAGAATCCACCAGACTGAGGGAGTGGGCTGCTTTGTTAATATTATTACATTCTGAGTTATATCTGGTTACGTTTTTAACCTATGAGTCAAACTTCAATTAATATGTGTCTCATCAGTGTAGAGACTAAAAGTTACAGGCATATGGTTTGGCTTCATTACATTTACAGAATTTAGTAACAATGTCCTTGGTTTTAACAGAGAGACATGGCTCAACAGAATTTCCTAAAAACATTGCCCACAGCCCATCGTCACCTTATTCAACAGGTCAGATTTGGAATACACACAGCAAGTACTTGCAGAGATTTGAAAAAAATAGATAGATTTTTCCAATTTATAGAAGTTAAAATTAGCAAAACAAAGCAAAAGCCTGCCATTCACCTCTCAGTTGCTGTCCCAGTTGAATATGCTGGTTGGTGGATGATATTTTTGAATGTTGTCATTCTGGAATGTGTTTATTAAAAAGCATTTCTCTATTTCTGTTGCAGTGAACTATTTCATAAAAAACGGTACAGAAGATGTGTTACTATGTGGCAACAGCAGTGATGCTGGGTAAGTGCTTTAAAAATATCTTCAATTCTGGTCTGGTTTTGTTGCCATTATTATTATTATTATTTATTACTACATTTTCCTCTAGGTCTGTCCACTTTTCACCAGCATGAAGTAGCTATTTCAACTTCCTTGGGTCTAGGCATAATAGTAGAGAGGATAATGACAATATTGTGCATAGTAATACAATTTTCTCAACTGCAGGGAGAAGTTTCTATGTGTCACTTCCTCAGGTTTAAAATCTTTAGGGGCCTTATTACAGTTCTTTTTCAATACATTTGAATTTCTCAGTAAAAAATAGTGTAAACTAAGTAAAATTTTGACTGAGTGGAGAGTATTTTAATGGAAATGAAACAGAACACCTGGAGGGATTTAAACTGATGATGAATTCCTGGCTTTTGGCAAAGGAAGGTAAACAAATCAACAAATGTCCCAAAAATAGCATGTTTTGGAAGTGGGAAAGTATTCAGGGTTGAATTGTGATCTACATTTGCACTTGATTTGCTTATGGACTGTATGTATTTCATTTTCTCACTGTACAGTGAAGCAATCCAGGGGTGTACTAACATCCTCTGCATAAAGGACTTTATTCATATCCCTGCCATCTATAGATGCCAATGGTTCCTCCTGCATCCCATCCCCAGGGTCCAAGTGCACTGTCAGAGTGTGTGATTTTATTTGACAGCTTCTCATGATCTTGATGGAAGTGGAAGAGTTCAGACAGAATGGAAAGAGATGGGATCTTCTGTGGTCAGAGGAAATGATCAGCCATGCAAAGACTGCAGGCTGTTAGGAGTTGTAGGAAGAGGTGGCAAACACCTTGGAGTAGTGGGACAGAGGAGCTTCTGAGCCAAATACATGAGAGCATTTGAACCAGGAAGGTGGGTGTCTTAGGCCAAGGGGGGAGGTGAGATGATCTAATTCTGAAGGAAGATGTTCTGAGCTGGTAGAACCAAATGTGGAAGACTGAAAGAAAAAAAAAAGGTTTAATTTAGGAGGAATTTAATGATTTAATGAGAAAAAAAAAAAAAAAAAAAAAAAGCCTGTGTGTGCAGGGAGATGAAGGGAAGATAAAATCTGAACTTACTTGTGGACAAAAAGGCAAGAAAAGCCCTCAGGTCCCAGGGAGGGTTGTTTTGCTTTCTGCTGCCACTGCCTGTATCTGTATTGACATGAGACAAAGGGAAAGCTCAGTGTCAGCCTTCCCTCTGCAGGCCTGGTGTGTCTGATCCGTGTTGCCAGCCTGAGTTAGACTCCAAGATCCTTGGGCAGAGGGCCATGCTTTCCCCTTTGTTTGTTCCTCAGGAGGTACAATGTCAGCATCCATTAATTAAGGCCTTTGTTGATTGTAATACATTGTGTTTATCCAGGCTCAGGCAGAACTCCAAGACTATTGGGATGTTTCCCGGGAATCCCAGGATCTGGCAATCTCCATTGTGCTGGAGAACCTCAGCCTTTGAAAACCAATATTGGGAAAAACAAGTGCTCTGCATAGCCAACAATATTTTGTGTGTCATGGAATATTCATTGTTCTCGCTGATGACCTGAGCCGTGGCTGCTCATGGGCAATGCTGAAAGAGTTGATTGCTACTGCTTTGGAATTGTTCAACTGGTGGGAAGTTAAATACCAATCCAATATCCGTGGAGTGTTTATATATTGGCAGCCTGTGTGGATTTAAGGGTTAGTTTGTAGCAAGGCAAATGAGCAAACCCACCCTCTTTCCTCCCCCGAAAAGTTAATGAATTGCAGCGTGTCAGCAAAAAGCCATGACTGGAGAAAACCTCTGGTGGAGGCACTATGCCCACGAGAGAGTTACAGCCTGAAATAGCCAGGGGAGAACTTGCAGCTCTTGAGTACAAGAGGACAAAAATTACACCTTCAAACTGAGTGTTCTTGTACTCGTTTTGATAAATACATCAAAACTGTCAGTGTTTGTGACATCAAGGGAAACCAACTTTGCCTTTATGCCTCGTTTCTTTCTTCTTCAGCCTTTTGCTGTTTTAGTTAAGTATTTAATAGCACTGGGTAAGGTTTGAGTTTAAATGCCTAAAAATGGGTGACAAATATTCCTACTTACTCTGGGTTTTTTTAGCTCAGGATTAGCAAGTGTTGTCTCATCTGCTATACATTGCACAGAGCTGCTGCTAGTCATCCACTGCTGTTGTTTAAAGGCATGAAGATAATTAGAAAAATGATCCTCAGGCCCCGGGGGATGTGCAAAGTCGTGTATTCCCACCTGTTGGGACAGGGAGAGCATCATTTACAGGCTGACGTATCGAACGAGTAGATTTGTTTTCTCTCACCCTTCAGTGATTGAAGCCAAGAGCAAGAGTGGTCAACAGTAAACCAAAATCTGCATGCTTGGGACCTTCTGGGGCAGGTTTCACCACGGGAGCAAGGGACGGGACTTCAGAGGAAGTAGATGCATGAGGTTGTGGTTCCCTCATTTATTAGTAATGAAATTCATGACAAGCGAGGACTCTTGCATTGGGAACCCATCAAGGCATCAGGAAGGTGTGATAAGGAAAGAGAGCTGGCAAGGCCATGTCTGAGTGTTCACAGCATTTGTGGAATGTGCTTTTGCTCACAGTTTGAATTCATCAGCCTCTGGGACGCACTGAGGACCCAAAGGAAATTCAGGGAAGGGCGGTGTCATGTGTTCTCTCCTGGAAGGATTTGTTGTTAGAGTGAGGGATATCTGTGTTGTGGCCAGGATATTAAATCTTGAGGTAATTGAAAAAGCCATTTCAGTGCATTTTTAAAAGCATGTTAATGACACTCTGAGGTTTGTCTGGTTGCTGTTATTATGGAAGAGTTAAAAAAAAATCCAAATAAATCTGCTATGGCAATTGTTAGGTGATGAGACTCAAGTGGTCTAATGTAAGAGCGTGTAGTGATGGAGACTGCAACCTGAGCTGGAGTAGCAAGCCAAAATCAGCAGGGAAATGATCATCAGTGGGTTCTATATCACAGGCAATCTAATTATCTCCAAGGTGGGGGCTTTATTACATTACTAGGAGGGACTGTTTTCTGAACAAGCACCCAAGCTGCCAATAAAGCAGGAGGTAATGGATCTAGGTAATATTGATTCCAGTTCAGAAGGGATTTGAAGAGATGGATGTCACTCAGCTGCAGCAAACATGTCTCTAGTACTTGACCTGGCAGAGAGGCAGGAAAAAAACCCATTTATTTGCATTTCTAGATATGCTCAAGCAACTTCAAGAATCTACTTTAAAAGCCATGCTGCAGAGACATGGTAGGAATCAGGGAGGTAGGTCAGGGAGATGGCAAATTTCTTAGGTGCACAAGGGCAAATCTGTCTGTGGGGTTTCCCGTGTGATGCCTCAGAAACCTTCCTGAATGCTGAAATCTGACTTTTCTTCCTTTAATCAAACAGAACTTTTTTGTTGCTTTTCATTTTGTTTATCTGACTGCATTTCCCCCCTTGATGTACTGCAAGAATTTGTTTTGTGCTTACAAGGAACAGAGTACAATAGAAACAAGAAGTAACTTCTGGAGAAAAGAGAAAATCAAATGTTTGTGATCAAAGATATTCTTTGGCTCAAAGTGACACCTGCTTGGTGTTTCACAGCAAGCACATTCAGAAAACTACACTGATAAAAAAATGCTTTGCTCTGTGTGTCAGAGATTGGTCAGACTGGGAGCAGTGCTAACAGTAAGGCTCTCTTGACAAAAAAAAAAAAAAAAAAAAAGTAGTGCATTTACAGTTGTTGATGTCTTTAGATGCGTTTGGAGGTTAAATTTAGTAGTTCTTTTGAATGTTGCTGCACTGGGATATACAGAGAAATTGTTTCTCTTTGCAATTTCAGCATCTTCTATTTTATTTGTTTAAAATAAATGGAGGAAGCTCAGATAGTCTGATTTAAAAAAAAAGGATTACAAATTGTATAAATTTGCTTTTCAATTTAATCCCCAGTATATATCTTATCCAATGTTGAACACCTTGTTTCCACCTCAAGGAAGGTGCAGTAAAGACCCAGTAAAATGGTTAAATATTTGGGCGATCTTAGATGGAAGCAGAAGGTGGAAACTGCTCTTTCCTCAGTGAAATCTAGTCCTGGCATCAAGTGGAGCATGATTTGTGAAGGCTGCAGAGCAGCAGGTAACAGTAGGCACCACCACATACTTCCTATAAAAATAGATATATTTTATATCTCTCTCATATATCTCTTTATATATTTTTTTTCAATATATCTCTTTATATATATTTTTATCTCTCTCACATCTCCCAGTCTGCCCTCCTGGTCCCACCTTCAGATCCAAGGAGGCATCCTGCTGGAGCACACCACCACCAGAGCAGATTCCCAGGGTGGAACACATCCCTGTCAGGCCACACCAATCCTCCCGTGCAATTCCAGCTTGTCCCTTCTTGGTGACATTTAACCACTCACTCTGGTGAGGTGACCAGCACTGCAGGGTCCCCTGCTTCTCCACAGAGTAAAGACTTTTATGGGGGCTGCAGCAGCATGGAATTATCTGTCTGTGAGAAAGGAAGGTACATTTCAGCTCGAAAGCATTTTCATTTTCACCCTGCTGTAATTTCACAGGGATGTTTTTTCTGCTGTGTTTAGGCTGCTGTTTTTATTTCCCCTCCTGTCTGAAGGTTTGGTTGAGCAATAGAAACAGCGAGGAAATTTGTCCATTAGGAGAAAGAGACAAGATGCCGTCAATGTACAAAGTAAACAAACAGACACAAAAGAGAAACTTAAATTCTTTCTTTTCACTTTTTCATTTGCAATTTAAAAAATGAGCTAGCTTTTCGGAAAAGTGTACATGTTTTAAGTCAGTTGTGCCCCCTTTGGATCAGACTGTTTATTTTTTTTTTTTTCCCCTTACACACGATAAGTCCTGTGTATTCAGCTCATGGGCAGGAATAGTCTACAAAATCATCCTGAAATGAAAGCACATTTGCATCATGTCTGCACTGATATTACCAAAAAAGACTAGTGAACAGGAAGGAAAAAGCAGCCAGTAAATCTACTTCAGGAACAACAAGAAAACACCTTTGGCAACTGCATCCTAGTAATTGTTGCTATAGAAACTTTAGCTACCTTTAGTCTTACTATGACCTTGATTTTTCTTAACAGGATACATTAAAATAACATACACTGTGGGGCAAGATTCTCTATGGTTTGGTAAATTCTATCACTGAGCTCACTGCAAATAAGGGATGAAAGAATGACCATGTACTGTAGTGCTCCTCAAAGTCTTTGTGTCAGTCCTAACTCTTTCTGAGGCATTATCAGGAAAAAAAAACAAACCCAAAAACAAAAACAAAAAAAAAAACCAACGAACACCCTTTTGCTTTCTTCTGTGTTGTGGTATTTTACTAAGGTAATTAATACCCACATGTAGAATTGCATCAGATGCCTGTTTGCATAGTCTCCATGAGCACCAAAAGCAGTGTTTTTGTGGCAGTTTCTCCACATCCACCCTCCTGTCAGCACGCTCGTTACCCGTGCGGCGATGCAGCACTTTGATCTCTCTGAGCTGTAGTAACATTCCTTTGCCTTTATGCATCCTCCACGCAGTGATTTAAAGCCCCTTGTAAAGGCTTATCACACCCCTGAAGGGTAGAGAAGAAACATGCTCCGTGCTGAGGAGGAGAGCTGCTCACCAGTGCTACTGCAGCTCTCACCCAGAACTTGGCAGGGAGAGCCTGGAAAAATGTGTGTCTGCCAGAACATGTCCAACAGCATCCAGCAGCACAGCCCCAGCTGCACCAGAAACTGGGGAGCTGCACCAGGGGAAAGGGCACACAGCTGACTCTGTTATTCTGCTGCTGGCAATTAGGGCTATTGCAGCTCTAAGTTGCCTTAACTTACATCTGTGTTATTATTATTATTGCTGTTGATGTTGCTGTTGTTATTAATTATTTTCCATAAGACAGCCCTAGATTCAGGTCATATTGTGCTGGATGCTGGATAAATAGGGTGAGAAGAGCTCTTTTGGCTTGGAGGTTTGGCATTTCAGAGGTGCAGTCTGTGGATGAATGGGGGGGAGCTGTTGCACATAGACACTCCTGGGGAGCAACAGCAACACCTGTTTGACTTTTCTTCTTTAATCAGACAGAACTTAGACTTTTCTTCATTTAATCAGACAGAACTTTTCACTTTGTTTATCCAACTGCATTTTCCCCCTTGATGTATGGCAAGAATTTGTTTTGTGCTTACAAGGAACAGAGTACAATAGAAACAAGAAGTAATTTTGGAGAAGAGGGAAAATCTTCAGTTCAGGAGAAAGCCCTGGTTGCAAGTCATGTCAGGACTACCCAGCTTTGTCAGGCAGGTCATGGTCTGCCAGTGTTTAACTTGCTGCAGAATGGGTCCATTCCAGGAAATGGGATACTGGGAGCTTTGGCATGTGCCTAATGGGATTGTTGTGTGCATTACCCTCACCAAATGCAGCCTGATGTGGTACAGCTGGGATGACAAGTAGGAGAGTCTGTAAAGTTTGCTTGAGTGAAGAAGGGGACACAATTTCCAAATGTGTCCTCTTCAAATGCCACCAAAGCAAGGGTATTTTGGCAATAACTGTGTTTTTAAAACTACTAGAGCTAAAAATGTAATTACATCCCAGATTATCAAGCAATACTAGTGCATTTGTTTCAAACCTTCAGGCTATGCAGTGCACCTTAAATGAATTTACCTAAATCCTGATGTAAATCACAAAAGATTTTCCATTTACTCTGAGCTGGTTACAGTGACAGGAGAATAAAAATTATCTGCTCATGGTGAGAAAACCTCTTGCTTGAGTATGTTAAACAAACAGGAAGCAAGTATGGCACCTCAAAGGCGCTACAGGGGCCATGGGCATGACTTGCGGAATTATACAGGTTTAGGAACAATAATAACAGTCCCCATTCCTAGGGATCAGTGGTGTGTTTGGAAGATCATGTCTCTGGTCAAAGAGCAGCAGTAGGGATTAAATCCAAATCCACTCAATTCTTAAGGAGGGGTAATATTACCTCTTAGTCAAAGCTGTAATAAGCTCATCAGCCACATGAGAGGAGCAGACTTACTAGAGTCTACAGCCTTCATTAGGCAGTAATCTACTGTTATGTTTATGATGATAAATTATTGCCCTACATTTTGTTTGGTGGGTTAGACAGAAGCTCTGGTGTCTGGCCACTGGATTGAGCCAGAAGAAATAAGATCTTGCTTGCCTGGCTGCAGTGTGGAGCCTGAGGAAGGCAGGTTGCAGGAGAGGGAGTTGTTCCCCTCTCTGCTCATGGGCTGAACCCATGGCTTCTCCATCTGCCTGAGTGAGCAACCAGTGGGGGAGGCTCAGGCTTTTCCTAGGTTCGAGTCAGCAGCATGCACAGGTCAGTGGATGCTCTGAGCCTGTGAGCAAGCCTGCTCATGGGCACCTCCCTCTCTTTTCTCCTCCAGTTTCAACTCTTGGTTGATGTTGCTCTTTATTCTGAGCATTTCTTCACTTCTTTGTCATCATCGCTTTTTTTCCCCCTCCATTTCCCAGCAGTATGGCTCCATTTGCTTGCACTTCCATCATTTCAGACAATTGGCACCCCTTCCCTTGCTTTTAAAAATGTCCTTCGTGTTCTCTCTGTCCATTTGGGTGCTTGGAGTGAGAGCTGCTGGGAGCTCCTGGTCAGACCTATCCAAGACAAAGCATGGCACTGCAAGTCAGATTTTGGCTTTTAGATGGTAATTAGTGGGGAATTGTAAGTCAGACACTCTAACCATGATTAGTCTTTAATATTACAAAACAAGAAAGAGCAGGGGAAGGAAAAAACCTGTGACTTTCCAGCACATCAAGCACCCACTGACATCAATGGCTTTGCCTGAGGTGCTGCTGGCTTTTGGCCCCTTTCTCCTACATGCCCAGTTACCCTTACAACATTCATTTTTTAAAAATATTTTTCTGTTTTAGAATGGGTAATTTCATTTTTTTGCGTTAAGCGCAAATGTTAGTCTAAGGGTCTTTGTTCCCCACAGTATGATCTTCTATTTTGACTGCTGTCTCCTCCCTCAGAGTCCAGGGAAAGGAGAAAATATTCAAAGTGCAGGGAAAAATACTCAGGTCTGTGGTCTAAAGGAAATCTAAGCCTCTCTTTTGTGGTCTGTGGACTTTAGCAGGATGAGGCAGGTTGAGGAAGACTCTACTGTGCACATCAACCAGCCATGGAGGCCATGGACATTGTCTGTCCTTCAAAGGCTGCCAGGCTTTCAAACCCCACCTTGGGGGTTCCATTTTCAACCACCAGAGTGATTTCCATTCCCCAGGAATTAGCATGTGTCAAAGACATCAGCTATAAACCTTTCAGCTCGATTTCTGCATTCTTAGGCTTAAGGCGTGACCTAAGCAGGAACACTAAGGGACTCTTACCAAAATAGGGGTTTGGATTTTTAATTTTTCCTGTGTCTGTGGTATGTGCTTCACTGCTTCTGCAGTGAGCAAGCCAGAGTGTCCCTTTGTAACCTAAACCCAAGGAAAGTGCAGCCTTCACCTCACAGATGTCATTGATGTTGACTCCTGGTAGCACATGGAAAACCCTCCCTGCATTTTCAGGATCTGGATGTTACAATCCAGCGCATGGATGTTTTACAAATCTTCCTTCATTGCCCGACCCCATTGGCCACTGTAGCCTGGATCAGCAGGTTGCTTGGCTTGCCTAGATTAAACTCTTGAGACAGAGCATTTTGTAATTATGCCCCTCAGCTACAGCTCTCTGGCATTCCCAGCCTGTGTTATTTAAACCAAAGCTGTTTCTTATGTCCTTTAATTTCCTGTACCAATGCCAGCTTGCAGTGGTGATTACAGCCTGATGGATAGGTAGGTAGGCTGCTGCTTTTAACTTTTCTGAATCAATGACACTAATTTTATTGTGATCAATTGAACAGCATCCTGTGACACTCCTGTGGAGGATGGTATATTTAATGTAGCTTGTTTTTGTTGCATCAGAGGAGAGTACAGTCCTCTCAAATGCTTCCCTGAGGTAAAAGAAGCTGAAGAGTTTGCTAAAAAATCCAAAGGGGGTAGGCTTAATGTCATACATGGTGGAAGGTTCAGTAAAATCTTGAGGCTCCTTAAAAAAATCCTCAGAGGAAATCGTGTCAGTTGCAGAATAATATTCTCATGTGAGAGCCTTACACCTAAATTTCTGTGGTGTTTTTCTGGGAAGCAACATTTTGTTTTCCTCTCAGTGTTTTTAACACGTTCCCATACCCTGTGGGTTATCTCTCTGTTGGCCAGGAAAGAGGGTGAGTCGGAATAAGGAGTTGACAAGGAGGAAATTCTGTCTCAAGGGTCTGGTTGCCATAATAAGGGTGTAAGCTAACATTAACAACATTTTTGGGCCGGGTTCATGGTTTTCATGCTGCAACACCTCGTTTGAATGCTCTTAAAGCTGAAAAAAAAAAAGTAGAGAAGTGTGATTTCCACGTTTCAGCTGGGATGGAGTTAATTTTCTTCTTCCTGGCTGCTACAGTGCTGTATTTTGAATTTAGGATCAGAATGATGTTGGTAACACACTGATGTTTCCAGTTTTTGCTAAGAAGTGCTTCTACTAAGTGAAAGACTTCTCAGCTTCTCATGCTCTGCCAGTGAGGAGGCTGGGGGGACACAGGGAGCTGGGAGGGGACACAGCCAGGACAGCTGAGAACAAGAGGCCAGAGGAATTTTCCAGACCATACACTCAGTACATGAACAGTGGGGGAAAGCTGGCTGGGGGACACTGCTTGGGACCTGGCTGTGGTCAGCAAGGGGTGAGCAGTTGCACTGAGCATCACTTGTGTAGTTCAATCCTTTTATTATTGTAATTATTAGTATTATTATTATTTTCTTCCTTTTCTGCCCTATTAAGCTGTCTTTATGTCAGCACACAAGATTTCTCACTGTTACTCATCCGATTTTGTCCCCCATCCCACTGGGGCTGGGGTGGGCAAGCAGCTCTGTGGGGTTTGGCTGCCAGCTGGGGTTAAACCATTCACTGTGGTGTCAGACAGTGGGAAATTACCCATAAGGACAGAATGAAATTGAAAAAAATTGTATTATATGTGTATAATACTAATTGTAGTATAAACAGAAAATACTCCTCTGAGGTACTACTGCTCACTTTCACAGTCAGAGGGGTTACATCTCTCGGTCCTACAGATTTCCAAGCAAAGTAAAATGCTTTGAGCACTTGCTCAAAAATTTTTCTTCACCCAAAGTTTCCCTAGAAAGCAACATTGGCAGCGAACTTGACTGACTTTATATCCTCTAATATGTGCTCAGAAATTCCTATGAAAATTCAGCTCAATGCTCCTAAACCCCCTTTCTCCCAGGCTTTTGTTCAAAAGGGTGAAGAGATTAAGAGGAAATTCTCCCTACTAACTGAGATTCAGAGGAAAATCTCACTCTTCTCAATAATTTATATTAATGGCAAAATTTCCATTTTGCCTAAGATTTTAGGTAACTTCTTCTAGAAGAAGCCTGATTTCCAAATGACTGCCCTGCCTAGGCTGAAGTCCACCATTAAAGTAACCACCAGCAAAGTTTTTCTCAGCTGCATTGGGTTGTTTTAGCCATTAGCAATAATGTTAAAATAAGAACAAAGAGACCAGATCAATGGAGCCATTTGGGATTTCTCTTTAGGGAGAGATTAAGGAAAGGGCTCTGCTCCTTTGGCCATGATCACGAAGTTTCCAACCAAACCCAGTGTGGGAGCGAAGTCATTTTCTCATGGCAGAAATAATCAGCCTTACAGAAATGGTCGTGTCTTGTGTAGACATGATGTCTTAGAGCCAGCAAAGGGAATTTCCTTCTCAGGAGCCTTCTCAGAGCTCCTGAGCAGCTGAGTGGCACATCACAGGCGATGAAGGCTCTTTGCTCCAGCAGATCACAGGCAGAAATCTCACATCTCTACAGCAGAGTGACAGCAGATGCTGCCTTTGGGAGAGAGGAGGTTTAGTGAAAAAGTCTGCCTCAAAAAAAAGGACCTGGGTATACTAGAGACTTTCAATGTGCATCTGCATATTTGGGGGGGGGGGGGGGGGAATATGAGATTTATGCATTTTATTATCTTCTAACTCAGTATTGTTACTGTATTTTTTATTGAAATGTGGCTCTTATTAGGAAAAAAAAAATAGGAAATATATCTTTCAAACTAGGAAAGATCTAGAAGGAGGCATTTCTAGACTGGTAGGGAAAAAAATAGGAGTGACTCTTTCTTTGTGAGATATAATTATTATTATCTGAATTCTCAACTAGTATAAGCTAACTTGGCTCTACCCAAGGTGACAGAATCACTTATTATACCCCCACTTGTGTGTAACATTTAATTCACTAAACATCAGCTGTTCATTTTTTATTGCTTTTTCTGAAAACCAATGTAAACAAGGATCTGCACACATTTTGCAATGCTTCAGCACTCCTTTTATCAACGTTCAAAGCAGACGTACTTTAAAATTTATGATTCACTACCGATATTAAGTTAAGATTCTAAAAGTGCTGTTGAATGTCTAATGGTGGTGGCGGACAACAGAGATTTGTATAAAAACATATTCTTATTTTGACATGCAATAGACATTGTATAAATTTTATTTTATATCTATGCTGTAAAATTTATTTTATATCTGTATAAAAATTATAGTTTTTAAAGAAAAGAGCACTGGTTTTCACACTGACACACACACTCTGCTTTCTCGGGGATCAATTTTTTTTGTCTGGAATTTTAAAAATTAGTTTGCTTTATTTGTATTTCTGCTTTGCATTTCAATTTCTGGCAATATTCTGCTTTGGTAAAAAAAGTAGCAGTGATTGAGAAACTCTAAGATATTTTTCTGGGAGAAAATGAAATTTAAAGCTATACAATCTATGTGACTGGTGACATGTCCAAAATCCCTCATGTTCCAACCATCCCCAGTTGTGGCAGCTGGAATTTGCAGGGAATTGTACCAGGTTCCTCTCTATCTGAAGGACTAGGAGAACAGGGAGAGCTGGTGTAACTGCACATTCTGCTGAGATCTGCTTCTCCAGATATTAGACAGTTTTCACCTAAAAAATTCCCAAATACTATATGGCTCCAAGGCACTTGATGTCCTACTCTCTTCCTAGGATACATGCAGAAGAAAGCCTTTGCATGTTTCTATGTGTTCAGTTTCTAGTGGGTCATACCTTATTTTTTGGATAGTGTCTTCTGATGTGCAAGAGCTGTGGGGGTTTTTGACTAATCTGTTCTGAGAGAAAGGCTGGCACCTCAACCCAGGATCTCTTCTACCTTGTGTTTCACTTGATAATGCAGTTTAGTGCTTACACAGTACCACTGAGAGCACCTTTTATCTCTTCTGGCATATGGGACTAGAAAATTACTTGTAAAGAGCCTCAAAGGTTAATGAGAGCCAGCAAAATTCGTGCTATCTGCATACCATTTAATACAGTAATCTACAAGACACACAAGGAAAGCATTTCCTGGCAGAAATAGAAAAAAATGTCATGACCCCAGACTGTGGCGGTGAGTGGAACAAAGGGCTGGGTTTCTTAGATTAAACATTTAATCCTTTTGTGGGGTGAATGAGGTCAGGCAAAGGAAGCAATCAGGAAGGTGCTCCAATAACAGAGGCTGGTGGTGCCTAGCCACTGTCAGACTGTGCAACCAAAAGAGCAGGTTCACCATCACAGTGTTACCTGCAACTGCAACAGGAGACACCAGGTTTTTGATTCTTAATTAGGAATATAAGTGCCAAGAGAAATCATATATAAGCACCTAATTCCAATCTATTCAAAATTTGTGAAATTCTGGGTGATTATTTGCCATTGCAGCTCCTGCTATGGTTTTTATTTTCCTATTTGTCCTTTCAAAGAAAAATTAAGGTAGCCAAAACCTTGGATATTGTGAAGTAGCATCATCTCTTTCCTGTGGTTTTACGCAGTGAAGGAGCTTACCATGGATGACCTGTGCTCTTAACCAAGAGCATTGGATGTGTTTCCCTGGAAATCAGTTTCTCCATGTTGGAGCCATCTAAGATGCATCTCACAGATTGCATTTCATGTTTTGCAGCACATGCCCTGAGGGATATATATGTCTGAAGGCTGGGGAAAATCCTGACCATGGTTACACAAGCTTTGATACTTTTGGCTGGGCCTTTCTCTCCTTGTTCCGTCTTATGACTCAGGATTACTGGGAACGTCTTTACCAACAGGTATGAGGTCATTTCAGTACTGTTAAAAAATGCAAATAAAGACATCATCTTGTTACAGTGGCATATACAACAGTTAAAGACAAGAAAGAATTGCTGGTTATTAGGTAAACTGTGCTTTGTGTATGTTCTAGAGAAGAGTAATCAGATGTTGTGGAGAAGGACAATCAGTCCTTCACTCTTATTTTCTTAAGAGTGATCATGTCTGAAGACATTAGGCCAGGTGTTTGGGGAAACTGAGAAAAAGTGGTACTGAGAGAAAGACCCTTCTTTCACCTGAGTCCAAATGAAGTACATCACTTAAGGAAGATCACCACATCACCACTTGGTGATTTTTTTGGTGGATGGTGTAACACAAGTTAATCTTTTGAGTCCAGCTCAAGAAAAGGCTAGAGAAGCACCTGTGTTCTTGTTCACTTGGATATCTGGTTTTGCACGGCATGGTGATGAACACAAATTCAAAACTACGTGATGCATTTCAGTTCTCTCTGCTGCAAGCTCTTCATCATAGACCCCTGACAGACAGAGGCATAAACAGATCCAGACTCAACTCGCAGTCACATGCAAAGTGGTCCCTGAGTAAATGCTCATTTCAGCATGCATTTCCTGAAATGTGTGCAAACCCCAAAGAGCTACATCTGCCAGTTTGGTACTGAATTACATTCTCTGTCCATGAAGCCACTGATGATTTGCTGCTGCATCTCAAACCTGCCAAAACTGGAAGGTGATCATATGGAAATCAGGGGATGACTTTGACAGAACTACTCTGAAGGTGCTGAGGTAAACATTGCTGAAGATTTGGGGGATTTCAGCTTCACATACAGCCAGTTATGCAATTTCACTTCAGGAAAATGTAAAACAACGAAACTGAAGATCCTTTGAACAGCTGTATTCACTTGCTTGACAAAGAACTATGTGTACAACTCTGGAAGACAGAAACTGTCACGGCAAATAAGGGTGAACATCACTCCGTTTTATTATTTGACCTTATACTATCACACAGTGTTTTCTGTCAGTAGTATCAACTCACTGAGCATGGGACATATCTGTTACATATCTGTTACACATAAGCTGTCCCCCTAAATTTTGATTATGCCAATAAATCTGGTGAAGAACCAGGGCATACACGCAACAGAGCCTAAGGTTTGGTTCTTCTCGTCCTGACACCAATGTCTCAATGGTATTTGGGTGAGTTGCACCCTAAACATATATTTTTCTCCCTGAAAAAGGACCAGGATTGTAGACATCTGAAAGGATCCAACATGAATCCCACTTGGGTGGTTTCTACACACTAGACAAAACTAGATTGAACTGTGGGGGAATTTTTCACTGCAACTGACTCTAATATCTATTCTAAAATAAAACCAGCAGAGATATTTGGTACAGGAGGAAAGCATTGAAAGCAATATTCTTTCAGAAATTAATTCACTGCAAGGCACACAATTTTTGATTAAGGTACAAAAATTTATTGGTGAAGAGATTATTTCCTTGTATGTGGTTGTCATTTCTCATCAAAGGCTTTCTGTTTGAACTATTAATAAAGGCTGAATTCAATTATATTATAAATCTCATTTTAAAAGAAACCCCTTCCTTTATTTTTTTTTTTCTTTTTAAAAACATGGTAAAGCAGTCTTAATTTTATTTTTGCACGTACAGACCCTCAGATCTGCTGGGAAGATCTACATGCTGTTTTTCATGCTGGTCATCTTTCTGGGCTCGTTTTACCTGATCAACCTGATTCTGGCTGTTGTGGCCATGGCATATGAGGAGCAGAACCAAGCCACTATTGCTGAAACAGAGGAGAAGGAAAGAAAGTTTCGGGAAGCCATGGAGATGTTGAAGAAAGAGCAGGAGGTCAGTGAACTATGTGACATGATTAGCCTTGAGTGACTTGAACAAATGTTACCTTGGGATTCACGTCCTCTTTATTTTACATTTGTATGATAACCAAAGTAAGAGTTTGCTTGAAAGCAGTTTAATGTTTATTGTACTGGACAAAGTTATTGCAATTTTTGTGTGTGTGAAAGAAAAATTATAGTTCTCCCTGTCAGGAGTGGGGCCATTTGGGGTTTGCATATCCAGAAGAGTACTGGTTTAACCATGCCATGTATGCCAGCAGAGAAATTTAATATAGTTTGGCATGTGAGATGTTTTAATGATGGTAAAACTACATCTGCATTTGAGCACAACCCAGCTGTTTTGGTAGCTCAGCCAGAGCCCCAGCTGAACCTCCTTCCACCACCACTTTAGCATACATTGTTTTCTTCACTGTCTTGCTCAACCTGCTGTAAATATCCAATTGTTTGATAATCAAGGTAAAGTTGCAGATTAACCTCTTTGAAGCACATACAGCTTCATTCCTGGAAAAGTAAACAGGCAGACTTTGAGGTTAAGATCTGCAAATTATGCAGAGGGTATGGATTTAATGTTATGTCATAAATTTAAACAAACCAGAAAGGCCAAATGGTGGATGTAGCCTTATAGCCTTAATAACAGTATTTAATTTGCATGTGGTTTGTGTGGGGTAGAAAGCTTTTATTAAACAGCAGAAGAGAACATTTTAGGTGCTGTGAACAAAGAGACAATAAGAAAATTAGTCTGAAATAACACGTAGCACTGTTGTTCAGAGAAATAAATCCCTGAAACACAATATAAACTAATATACATAATTTTCTTTTGGGTATATATGGCTTCAGGACCTAATCCAAAGCCCATTTAAATCCTTGGAAAGAAAATAGAAAATGCAATTCACTCTTGACAAAGTGCTAGTAGTGGCTTATGAATCATTTAAGTCCTTTTAAAGATCCTCTTTGATAGTTTAAGTAATAGGTAAATGCAATTTAGTCCATATACAGCCACTTTGAACAGAGTAACTCTGCCATAACCTAAGGGAACAAACTGAGCTCCAGCTCGTACCTATTTTGTACAAATTTTCATGTGTATTGACTCCAGCTGAGCTCTTCCTAATAACAGTCAACTTTGGTAGCCCCAACTATAATTAAAGATATTTAAGAATTTCATTTTGAAGGCTTTGATTTCAATTAAGCCTGTGGGTACACAAAAAAAAAAAAAGAAACATTAAGCCCGGGAAGCATAATGTGTTAAAAAACAAAGTTACCCCTGAAAATCTGATTTTTTCCCATTTGTTTATATGCTTTATAATAGAGTCATTTCTTTAGCCAACCATTTCTCATCTTCCCTGTGCCCTATTGAGTGCAAAGGGTGGATAGTACATGACTCGAGAGCAGCTCTTTGCTTTCTCATCCTTTGTGCTGTTGCCTTAGGCCAGCTCAAACAGAATTCCTGGCTCAGACAGGAATTCTTCTTTCAGGAAGAGGAAGTGACTAATGTCCTCCAAGGTTTTTCACAACCTCTTGCCATTGCTCAGACTCCATGTGCTTCAAAAATGCTCCTTTCTATTTCCAGTACTCCTGGAGCATTATCCTGGTTTTATGGGAAGGAAGTTGAGGAGTGGAGTGATTTGGGTCCGTGATGTTCACTAATGAAGTTCAGTAATTCTGCAAATCAACTCCTGGCATCTCAAAGTAGACATTTGGAAGAAGAGGCTCAGGAAAGGGAATTGGGTGGCTGCACCATGGGGCTTTCAGATGTCCTACTGAGATATCTCACCCCAGTCAGAGCTACTCAGTTTTAATCTGGTTCTCCAAACCTCAGTCAAGATTTTGGCTTTTACTTTATCTCTGTACCACTAAGTTCTTGCCTCAAGAGCTGTCTTTTGCATAATCCTCATATCAGGGCTCGTGTGAACCAAGCTTTCCTCCCATCCTTCAGCCATCACATGTCCTTGCCAGGTGTTCCTGGTTCCACACACCTTTCCTGCCCCTGGGGTTGTTGCAGTGGGTTAGAGCCTGCAGTGCCTGAGGAACAGGACATGGTCCAGCCACAGGAACCCAAACACAAATGGGTAGATAGGCAGGACATGGGGACATCCTCGAGCCCAGGCTGGATGGAGCACAGAGGAAATTGGTAAGGTGCCCATGGCAGGAGGGTTGGATGAACTCTAAGCTCCCTTCCAACACAAGCTGTACTGTGCTTCTATGGTCCTCCATGCCATGAGGAGCAATTCAGTCCAAATCCTTTTTTAACATCTGAGAGAGGTATTGACTGCAGAAACAATTCAAGCAATAGGTAAGAAAATGATAAGAAACTAAAAATTAGCTTATTTTGCAGTATGAGTGCAGCATGCTTAGTAGCACAACCTGCAATATTTTCTAGATCAACAAATTATGACAGCAATCAAAAAGGAAAACCAAAACTGTTCAGGCCAGCTTTTATAATGTGCAGTATAAAGGGAGCAGAAACATAATTGATAGACCTGCTTGGGGACTATCAGTCAATTTATACAATTGGTCTAACACATTCCTAAATCTGAGCTTAACACCAAACGACTTGCCAAATCTTTATGAAGAGAAAGCACTTCAGCATAGCAATTAAATCAATTGACTAAAAAAAAAAAAAAAAAAAGCCAAGAAACCAACCAAAACAACCTAGACCAATGTCTGAGCCCTCCTCCTCTCTGCTCTAAGCAGCTTGCTTATGAAAGATATTTCCCATAGGAATTAAGTTTTGTTGTGCTCTCAGCTTGATAGAGCTACCGCTACTCCTTGAAATACATGATTGATTCTTTACACGGCTGTTAAGTGCCTTCACTTTCCTTGGACTGATGCCTGTGGGAGGAAGGGAGTATTTTGCAGTGGAGAGATGATTGCCTGTTTGATTCTAGTGGCTTACAGACAATAGCACTGAGGATTCATCTGTTTCTCCTGTTCTGGGGAACCGGGAGAGGCTTTTTTTAACAATTCACTCTCTTCAGGTGTTTCAGCTGGGGGGTCTGCATTGGGCTGGTCTGCAGGCCACTGATGTGGCCACCACTGGTTCTCCAGAGCCTCCAGCACCTCCAAACCTGACCCTTGTGCCCAGAGTCCCCTCACTCCTCCTGCCTGGGCTGGGAACAGGGCCCCAGCTCCCCCAGCTCCTATCGATCCCTCCTCTAGTTAAGCCCATGGCTCTTTCTTTGCATCTCTGGTCGCAGCTGCCTGCGCTGCGATCGGGATAAGTGTTTACAGAAACGTGCCAGCTGAGCTGCCTGCTGCTCCTGGCATCCCTCTGTGCAAGGGAGGGAAGATCCCAGCAACCAGCTGGCTGCCCCTCCTGCCCAGCCCTTCAAGGGGCTGAAGTCCAGGGGGACTTTAATCTGAGGTTCCCCAGCTTGAGATTTTTCTTTGCCTGGCACCAGAAGTGTTAGTTCAGAGATGTGTGCATGGCTGTTCCTTCATGATATGTCAAACAGTCTTGTGTGGGAATTCCACATAAAAACCATCCTTTTATGCAGCCATTCCTAAGTTTTATGATTATTTATCTCCAGAAATTGTTAATATCTCACCTATACAACCTTAAAATTTAAAATGAAAAATAATTTCTGAGCGGTGGTAGTTTTCACTGGAATCCTGAAATAATAATAATTATGCCTTCTACAATCTTCTGATTTAGGCACTAGCAGCTAAAGGAATTGATTCAATGTCCCTCAGCTCATTGGAAATGTCACCTAAAAGTGCAAAAGAAAGAAGAAACAAGAGAAAGAAAAAGAAATCTTTGGGGGCAGATGAATATGGGGAAGACCAAAGGAATCCCAAGTGTGACTATGATGATGGTCAAAGGAGGATGGTAAGTCATGGTCTGAAACATCACTTGTTCCACACTGTACTTTCCTGGACAGGCCAGGCTCTGAGCAAGGCAATTTAAACTGAAACTTTCAGGAGAAATAGGTATTTAATATCTTAACTGATATTAACATAGCAGATACAACATGCAGTCTGTGCTAGAACAGTGGAAGGAAACATATTACCACTTTATTTTTTTAAATGAATTTAAAATGCCCTTTAAACATTTTTAGAAACCTGGTTTTTTCAGTTTTTTTTCCTTTTTTCTTTTTTTTTGCTTCAAGATTACCCTTGATCTGGTTTATTTTTTTTCATTCATCTGATTATATCTCTCCTATTCCTCATAGAGATAAAAAAAATCTTAGTGGAAACCTACAAGGCTTAAAAATAAAAGAGAGGAGGAGAAAAGGAGGAAACTTGTCTCTGAGGGCTTTTTAAATATTATACAAAGACATTATTAACATTTTTATATTCTTTTGCTAGTTGCCTCCAAGTCAAAACTTTGTGGCACTTGTTTCTACTTTCTATTGCAGGGAAGAAAAACAGAGTGACAGTGTTATTAAACAAGGTTTTATGTAAATATTCCTGACATGCATGAATATGAATCTGCCCATGCTGTATGTATCAAGGGATCATAAATAGCTCCAGATAATTTCTCTTTGTTTAACTGAGGGCAAAGTTGAAATCAGTTTGTTTTGTTGTTTTGAATAGCCATGTAATGGGCTAAGTCCTTTTCTATTTTGTTGTCAGTGAATTTAGGGATACTTGGCAGCCATAAAAATCTCATAGAAAACATGTAAGTGGTGTAAGTAAATGTGACCAATTAATGACTCCCCAGCTCACAAAATTTACCCAGAGCTGGATTTCTGTAGATGACATGCATTTTTTAATCCAATTGTTAATGTTGTTGTCTCATTGGTCAAGAGGATTGCGTAACAAATTGCACCTTCTCTAAACCAAAATTGCTCTTTAGCTTCATTCTGGATGGGTTTCAGGACACCACGTGTCAGAAGCACCATGGATTGGAGCTGTGCATTTTCAGTTTATTTCTCAGATTAATATTCCTTGTTTTCACTTTTCGCCCCTGGATGTCATATGCACGAGAAGCATGGGAGACACATTTCAAAGCTTATAGTAAATCTTCTCTGCAAGGCTGTGTCTGGCATGGTTGGAGGGAATAAGGCTGAGTCATCATTCAGATGCTATCTTAGCAGCTGGAAGTGTGTTGCCATCAGAAATCAGTCTCAATGACTGTGCCATGGAAACCCAGGCATGGATTTCTGACCAGCTGAAATTTGGTAGCAATCCAAAAGCGTTGATTTTAGTTAGAAAGAGCCTGGGTTTTGTACTCCTCCATGTACCAGTGTCACTAAATAGCATCATTAATAACTCAGTGGTGTAAGCTACAGCACAGAATGAAATCAGGCTTCATTTGATTTGTCTGGTTTGTGGGTGCTGTGGCAATCTGACCTCTCTTCATAGGTACTTGGCTCATGGGAAAGTTCTGAAGAAGCTGGTAATTCTGTGCAGGCATAAATTCAAAAATATGTTCTGCCTAAATGCTCTTACTCCAGTAATTTCCTCTTTAGAAAAAAAAAAAGAAAGGGATAGACTTGAATTCCTTAGACATTTTCTGAAGATCCTTTTTGCTCTGCCGGATTTTAGGTGTGTTTAGTCCTTGGCTACATCTTGCTGATGCTCTGGCAGAGTTGCAGTCTCACTAACTGACGTCAGAGTGGATCGTCAAGGCTGATATTTAAGTGAGGGAGACTGCTGTGTACTGAGGTTACCTAGCCCTTAAGCAGCCATGTGCATTGAGATAATCATTTTACAAACTAATAAACCATATCCCTCTTCTTGCTCTTGGTTTGTTTTTTGTTTTTTTTTCTTTTTCTTTTATCACCTTCTTCCGTCGTATTCTGCTTCTTCTTCTTCCCTCTTCTTCTCATTTTCCCTGCAGTTCATTTCCTGCCCTATTTCTTTATCTATTCTTCTCCCACTGCACTGTTCCTTCCCTAGCTGTAATGAAGATGTGTGATGATGCAGTAGATTGGAGCTGGATCCCCTTCCCTGCTCCTGTCTTCCACTCCTTGTGCTGCCTTCCCAGCTCCTCTGGCACTTGTCCCATGGGGGGGAGTAGAAGCAAAGGAAGTATCACACTGTGAGCTGAATGCCACCTTGACCCTTCCTATTTCAGTACATCTTTAATTGCCAAGTGTTAGACAAATGCCTAAAGGCTAGGAATGACTGTCCAACCTCTTAACTTTGCGGAGTCTGAATACCTGTAATTAAGTCTCTCTTTCTCTGAAGCGCTTGGTTTAAAATGGAACTTACTGCTCTCCCCCAGAACTTCCTCGCTCCTGAAAACGTGTTGCAAAATGTTGTTTCTCTTTCCCCTTTTTCCTTTCTGGGGGTTTCCAGACTCTCCTTGGCATTAGTTATGGTCCCAGTGCAAACTTGGTGAAGCGCAGAACCAGCCACGGAAGCGTTTTCAGTTTCCGACTCCGTGGCAGAGACACTTGCTCCGAGACAGATTTTGCCGATGATGAGATCAGCATCGCTGGGGAAAATGAAAGCCACCGGGGCTCTCTCTTAATTCCAAGATCTGGGAGGCGTCCAAGCGTGCAAAGTCAAGTGAGCCATAGTTCTCACCCTACTACTCCCAACTACACCCAGACGGGCAAAAGGAACAGCTCAGTGGATTGCAATGGTGTGGTTTCCCTGATAGGAGGAGGCACCGGGGCACTCAACCCAGACCCTACTTCTCCTGCAGGGTTACTGCTCCCCCCAGTTATTATGGAAAAGCCTGGGACAGGCAACCTGGTGAGTACTTTATAACTTTTGTATGTGATTCGCGCTCACGTTTCCTTCTAAATGTTGTTGGAGATTGCTTTAATTTATTTGCACCATATGGAGTCTGCAGTGAGAAACCCAGACCCACCATTCCAGTCAGGGTGGGAAGACCATGAGTTAATTCACAGAGAAATATGTGCCTAGTGCCTCATCAGGGAGGTTCATGCCTTCTGGTGAGATTTTCTCTTCAGAGCTGTCAGGAGGCAAATACCTAAATCTTGAGTTTGACAGAGACTTTCTTTTCTTGAAGGGACAGTTTTAAACTTGATTTCTTTTGACTTTTGAATACCTGACATTGTCTGGTGGATAGAAAATTATGGTTTTTAAATGATTCTGTGAATCTTGCCGTCTTGAGACTGTGTTTTCTCTTGCTGGTTGGTCTCTGTTTGCATCTGACCTCTGGCCTTCTCTTGGGCTACTTGAGGAGGGCTGTTCCTTCAGTCCAAAGGTAGTTCCCAGAAAGGTTTAGCATCCAGTTCAAATAACAGCCAGGAAATATGAGCAGATGATCAACAGATTTCAGCCCTTTTGCAGATTGCCAGCATCTTTGTTGCAGAGCAGCACCATGAGATGGTGTTTTTGGAAATAGCTGCTACACAGGCAGAGCAATCTGGACAGGTTGCTAATTTGAGATAGTGGGAATTTGTCTTATGTAGATAATCTGCATTGAAGCTCATCACTCTCACAGTCTTTAAAATGATGGAGGTCACTACTACAGTCAGTGTGGGCAGGATTCATTTCATTTCAGGGATCAAAACAGACCAGAATAATCTCTCTCCTTGGAAATGCCTTTTGCTGTTCACTTTAACCACAAGTCTTAAGTTAGGTGAGATAAAGCCACTCAGGGCAACAAGGTGCCAAAACCAGGTTACGTTTGTGGGGTGAAAAAAGCAAGTGTGATTATAACATGAATTAGGCAAGGTATCTCCTAAAGAGAAAGGTGAGTGTGATGGATCCCAGCTGTGGTGTCAGATTATCAGTAAATTGAGAAGCTGTTTTTTCCTCTGGAGCCAAGCAGTTTTAGTCCTTTCAGGGTTTGGACTGAATTTTTTTCCTCACCTCTCTGGGCATTCCCTGTAGTTCTGGAAATAGACTCTCACACCACCTATGAGAGAAGGGGCCAAGCTACATGTGGGAAACTGGTTGGTGTGAGAATTATCTGTTTTGTTGACAGTTTCGAGACTGTTGGTGCTTTTTTGGATGTTCACATCTTATTTCATTTAGGACTTTGGTAATCCCACTTTTACTCTCTGTGGACAAGGATGATCAGTCCTGAGACAATTCTGTAAAGAGCTGAGCAACAGAAATGCTGTTTGTAGATATGGAGGTTTTACTGGATTTATCTTTGTGCAAAACAAAACAAAAAACAAAAAAAAAACAAAAAAAAAAAAAAAAAAAAAAACCAAACCAAAAAAAAAAAAAAGTGTGTATTAAAGGAGCTGGGGAAGAAAATTTATGCATCTGTTAAAAAAAAAAAAATTCGGAACCAAAGTTATAAGACCTCAGTAGATGAGTAGAGGATGTCCCGTTTTTCTCTGTAAGGAAAGCAGCTCTGCAGGCTGCTGAGGCTGTCCCAGCTGTCAGAAAAAGCTTAGCAAAGCACAAGAGCACTCAACCCTTCACAGAAAATATCAGTGTTTTACAGGAGTGGGTCCTGAGGTGACAGGGAGGCTCTGAGCTCTGCTGGCATTTATTTTCATTTGTCGGCTTCCTGCCTTTTGAATAAATGGATGTTGGAAATTGAATGGCCAGGGTGGGTGAGCTCACTTGGCGGTTCCCTGGCCATCCAGGAAATAACACCCAGGCACTACAGTAACAGATGCTCATCCAGTGATGCAATGTGAAGGATGTTGTGTCTTTTGCAAAACAGGTTTGGTATCTAATGTATCCAGAAAATGTGAGCTGGAGTTAAAGGCTGATTGGCAAGGGGCCCGTTGCTGTACAGATGTATTCACTGCAGGAGCCATAAGCACTGGGCACAAACGTGCAGCCTCAGCTGTGGCTCAGGCAGAAGGAAATAGCAAATCTGACCCCTCAGCGTGCTTGGAGATAAATCAGCATGTTTCTTGGCTTTGCACTTGATGATTTTCACCTTTTTCATGTTAAAATTTGTAGGTGAATTTGTTCTTTGTTAGCAGTTCTGGTTTATTTTTACAATCTCTTGATATGTTTGAGGAAGGTAGAAGAAAGGTGTTGCAGTTGCCTCATTAACCTCTCTGACCCTTCTGCTGTTATGTATTTTGAGCAAGGGTGAGCCCATGGTGGAAAAGGACCCACTTGGGCTATCTGTTGTATCTTTCATGAGCAAGAAATTAAGGGACAGTCCATGAAAATGCATCACTGTAACATGGCTTAAGCCCTGACTTGCAGCTTCCCAAGGTGTAGCTGTGGCTTTGCTCATGCAAATGGAACACCTGGGTAGATGGAGCTGGAAAAAAAACACAATTTACAGCTTTAGATTTTTGAAGATGCATTTTTTTAGGTCACTTCATGATGCTGAGTAGTATCAGTTGAACATAACATAGACCCATCAGACTGCTACTAAGGGGGGAGATCACTGAATTCTGATTTGGGGAAAGCTCGGAGGAGTGCTTCTGATTTAAAAGAAAGAGCAAACATCAAACAAGATCTGACCATCTCTGGGTTTGCATTTTCAACCTGTAGGCCTTCAGTCACAAATAGTGACTTAGCCCATAGCTGTCACAAATTATTCCAAAGTGGGTCCTCCTCAGGTTTCTCCAGGAAAGCACAGCCACTAACCACTTTTGAGCATTTTAGCCTGATCAGCTTTAGCAATATTCACCCTGAACAGTTTACCCCAGGCAAAGTGGTTGGGTTGGGACCACAAGGAACAATTTCCATGCCTTTGTGTCATTGCAACTGCTATCCCCCGTCCTAGCCAAGGGCCATTTCCCCACAGGAATGGCTGCAGGTGGCAGCTGAAATGACATGGAAAACATCTGTGTAGTTCAGCTGCCCTCTCCCAAGAGAGAAGTGGCTGCAGCAGTTTATCCCACTGTTCAGGCTGGTGACTCAGAGGAGTGACATGCTGGCACTTGGCTGCAGAAAAGCATGTAAGATAAAAAATCCAGTTTCAAATGCTCTTCAGATGGCCTTGAATGCTTGGCACAAACAGATGAGTGGGTTTCCATGAGAAACCAAGTGGGTTTGCACTGTCCATCTCCTCCCTCTAATTCCTAAATCCAGCTGAGGAAAAAGGGAGGATTTTAGGTTCTCCCAATGGACGGTGCTAGAGCCCATCAGTCTCATCAGCTGGGGCAGTCTTGATGGCCATCAGGTTTGCTGACCATGGTCAGCATGGTCCATGCTGAGCAGTCACCTGCCCATGGGCTCATCTGCATCAAGGCAGTCCTGAAAATCCCCAGGGGTTTCAGTGCACAGCCCGAGCAAGAGGGGGACATCCTACCTTCTACAGGGAGCCCGGGAATCTCTGCACACTTTGCTACACCCATGGGTGTCCCCTTGCCACAAGGAAGTTCCCACAAGGAGTGTCTGGGGAGCTGCACAGAGGGTTCAGTGCCATGAGGGCTCCAGCCAGAGAGCCTGCAGAGGTCATAGGAAGAGTAAAGTAGTGCAATATGAAAGGGTGGTCTGCAAAAAACCCTTCACAAAACCAGGTCTGGGTCCAGCAGTCGTCGCCTGGAGGGGAAGAGCGACAGGTGGTCACGTCTGAGGGGTGCAGGGAGTGTGTCCCAGGAAACCCATGGCAAGTCCTGGTCACTCTTCTGAAAATGCAGGGGCTCAGTCAGGGCTGTCCTGTTCTCCCATCAGCTTTCTTCAAATGGTGCAGCTGCTGATTTTATTAAACTTACCCCAGTGTAAATGACATAAGCAGGACCTGGTGACCATGCTAGAAGTCCTAATTGGTTTAGTCTTGACCTGAAACTGAGAGTTTTGAAAAATGATACATTTTTACACTCCTGCTGATTGCTGGGTGGGATTTTGGCTTTTGGGTTATTTAGAGGAAGTCTATATATTATGTAAGTAACTTCAGGGTACACAACAACCTAAAGATTCTGCACCTTCCTGCAGTATTTATTTGTGGCTTTGCATTGCTCTGTTGTGTCTTGGTGTTTCTTAGTTAAGAGGTTAGAATAACACCTCCCTTCACAAGGTATTGACGTGCTTGAGCAGAATTTGATTTAGTTTATGAGCTCTTACCCAGAGCTCAATTTATCCATGGATTCTGATGAGGCTGAGTGAGATCTCACCTGTGGCTGACAAGAACTTCTAGAGGGTTAAGGAACACACAAAACACCATCCCTTCTTACCTCGTAAATCCAGCTGGAGCCTTTTCTGTAGCACTTCTAGGAAATCACACGATTTTCAGTTTAACCTGACTTTACAATTGTTCCAGAGGTTGGAAGTGGAAGAGAAATGGATGCAGGACTGAAAGAGTGGTGTTTTCCAAATGGGCCCTGGCTGTTAGGTTGTGATCCCCACGGCTTTGCTCTCCCTGGGGCACCTCCTCACCAGAGCTTCCCATCAGTCCAGGAGCCAGGCAGGGCAGCCTGTGACATGGTTTTGGGATGGGCAATGAGGCTGGAGTAACCTGGGGTCACCCTCTTGCACAAATAGCCTTTCCTGAATTTCCTCTTGGTCACACTTATGCTTTCTTTTCTAGGAAACTTAAAATTCTGAACATTACTAGATTGGCAGGAGGGAAAACACCTGGAGAGTGGCCAAGGTGTTTATAAAGGGACTGAGATAAAGATTAAGAAATGTATCTTTAGATTATATTGTTTTTTGTGATATTATTTTTAAAAGAAAAGCAAACAAACAAACAAAAAAAAGACCTTGCTTTTTGTTTCAGCTAAGCATAAAAAGCTTTTGCTGACCACATTGGTTTGAGGTTTTCATGTTCATCCTAAAATCAGCCTGAGGTAAAATTTTTCTCTTTCGCTTCTTGCTGGTGGAAAGGGAAAGTGTTAGCAGTTTCCATGTCCAGAAATAAAGGTCAACAGAATAAGTCATCCAAAAATCCACCAATAAGTTATGTGGATAAAAGCTACCAAGCCCTCTGATGCTGTCACATGGAGTCATCACCACAGCTCTGGTTTCTGCTCATTTCAAACTTTGCTTTTGTACATCCTAAGTGTAAATCACTTAGATTTGGTACAAATATTTCAAACTGCTTTAGTTTAGTTTAAGCATCTCTTTAAATAGTCAAGCATCTCCAAAATTAGGTGGTTTGTTTTTAATGCTGTGCTCTATTATGGCCACCTCCAATTTCATTTAAATATTTGTGCTGGTGCCTTACTGGGTCCATTGGTCATGGTGTGGCCTGCCCACCTTTTTCTGCTTGAAAAATTTTGAAGTGTACAAGGAAAATTAAACCTGTCCCGGTGCCCAGAAATGGTCTTTAAAAATGCTGCTATGTTTAAGCCAATCTTCACATAATCGTGTTGACATAGTTCAAAACTGTAGGCAGTGAGAAGAAAATATCTCTGTTATGCATCCTCATTTACATGTAAATTACTGGATAGTATATTTGTCTCTATAGAATTTAGCTAATCCAAAGAAGGAGCATTTCCAGTCAGTCAGGGGGCAACACAAATAATCTTATCCTGCTGGAGGTGCCTATGTTTAACTCCATTGTGATTTCTCATCTGGATCCTAGGGAGACTCCTTGCATAACTGTGGGGACAGCTGTTATTTTAGGCTTAATTTCTATAGAAATATAAGTACAATGAGCAACTGTGCCTGTGTGTGTTCTCTCAGGGATGATAATAGCCTTTATGCTGCCTGCTTGTCCAGTTCCTGGAATTGTTTCTGTCTCACAGTTCAAAAGCTGCCAGTTCCTTGTGTGACTATCAGCTATCTCTATTCTAAAATAAATAATAATAATATAAACCCAAACCCACATATATCTGCTCTTTACATAGGGCGAAATCTTATGACCTTCCTTAAGCAGCTTTAATCATTTTAAGCAATTCACCTGGAGGGAAACTTTCTTTCCTGGAAAAATTCTTCCTAGTAAGGGACAAAGTGACTACGTGATGGGTTTACTGCTCTCTTTGCAAATCTTTGCCCAGTGGCATTGCCTGCCACACACTGTGTCCTGGCTCTGGGGGTGAACTTCTGCTGTGTGCTGGGTGCCAGGGGGCTGGCAGGGAACAGGGGCTTGGTTTAGTTAAATAAATTATTGAAAAATTGGAAGAATGAACCTCTGAATGTTTTTCCTTTGAGTCTCTACTGCTTTGCAATTGTGAATAAAAGGTGGCTTTCAGATAAAGGACTCTTGGGAATGAGGTTGTCTGATGACATGTCACTGGTACACCCTATGCTTTAGGTCAGACAGGATGGGAAGATATTAGAACTTAAAAAGACTGAAATAATCCACAGAGATTTGAAATTTGAGGTTTTCTTATGGTTCATTTTACAGAGGCAAACTTGTGGTTGGGTTTTTTTTTTTCCTCTTTTTCTTTACTTTTACATTTCCTTTTTTTTTTTATTTTTTTTATTTATTCTACATAAAAGTTTGTCTCCCTCCTGTTTTTCTTCACTCTGTCTAGCTATTTCTTTTTGGTACCATGTATTTGTTATGTATTCAAAACTGCTGTGAATGATTATGCAATTTTGTAGATGCTTTCTTCATTAATAAAACATTTGTTGTTTCATTGGTTTTTATTGGATGTTTTTGAGGTGAAGGAAATCAAGCAAACTAATGCATCTGAAACACCATTTCTGGTATTCCCTGGCTCCTAAACCAAGGAGAGAGTGTTTTCTTGCTGTGCACGACTCTTTTTGAAGAATTTCTGATTATAACTTTCCTTTTGAGATGACTTTGCCAGTAACTCAATGGGCAATGAGCAGATTCAGTTGAGTTTTTCTTTAATAGGACATTTTGGGGGTTGGGGGGGGAAGGCCATTTTGGAGCATTACTGCTTTTCTGGCCCAGCTAATGTTTTAAGTGCTTGCTTTCAAAGTCCTTACTCTTCTCTGGCCTTGCAGTTATTGGTGTTTTTAACTGCAGTACTTGGAGTGACCTGGACCAGCATCCTGGTTATAATTTTCATTGTCAGCCAGTGGCCAAACGTCTTTGCCCTTTGCTGGGGATATCCCCAGCTCTGAAGAGGTCACTGAGCTTGTAAAGGTTCAGCACTTTTATTTCTTTATTTTCCCATGGAATTGCCTTTCTTGAAGAGCATTTTTGGTAGAGAAATGGTGAAGAGGAGGGATCCTGGGTCCCTGGGCACAAACAGCAGAGCTTTGGAGCTGCTGCTTTTGGCACATCTCAGCTGGCATTCCAGGTGCTGATCGGGGGGGTCAGGGCCATTTCAGACCCAAGTGATGAGAAGATCCAGAAGACTGAATCTAATTCCTGTAGCTCATTTGTCTATGGAGAAACTAAAGCAGCTACTCTGATATCTGAATAAACCAGAGGTTCTCATCTTTGTAGGGATTTTTTCTCATTTCCTGTTTCCTTGAGCTATAACACAAAAGCCATCAGGATCCATCCATCTACACCTGTCTTGTTCCACAGTGTCTCAGACCTCACAGCCTGGATGCTTGAGGACCAGGGCAGGGGCTGTTAAACATTTATTTTGGGAAACTGAGGGTCTCAACCAGGAGGTCTATGACAGAAAATTATGTTGAACCTGGCTTTCCCAGATTCTTGCACCTCAACCACTTTTCTTTGCACTTGAATGGGATCTGGAGGAGGAAACCAAGTGGGATTTGTTCTCTATATGAAATAGGAGCTTGTAATAATAAAAGCCTTAACATCTTGCTCCTCTGAGCTGACAATATAAAGTGTTTAATGCAGTGTGTGTCTTCAGCTATGCTGTATTTTTGTCTGACTTCAGAAACCCAAGCCTACAGAAAGAATAAAACTAATTTAAAATGAGACATTAAACAAAGGCAGTTTGGGAGTTCTGTTTTTCTGGTATTTGATTTCTTTGGGATTTTTTTTATGTTTTTCCTTGAGAAACATGAGAACAAGGGTTAGGTTATTTATCTTTTCCTGAGAAAAAGAAGTTAAGTCTCTCCCCTAATTACAGAGCTTCAGAATCCATAACACCAAAGATCACCACAATGACAATATGTTCCTGAGATTTGGCAGTGTTTCAGAACAAGGAAAAACATGTGTTGGGGAGTCAGTTTGCTTGGTATGATATCAGAGGTCTGCAATGGAGCTGTTACCCACGCCCTTTTCCTTTTCTAGCTGTGTAATTAAATACTTAACACATTTCAGAAATAATGGATTAATTAATGTAATTAAGCTGGCCTTCTTTCACAAGTGAAGAGCATGGGAAAGCAGCACTGCTATTCCTCTGGCATCGAAAGCCTTCCTTTATTTCACCCACAGTTTACATGAAGGTGAAGGGCAGAACAAATTTTCCAAAATTGCTCAAAGTGCCATTTCCAAAAGCTGTGCCCCACCAGCATGCCTTTAACTCAGAAGTCAGTGAGCTTTAGACTCTTCAGATGACAAAATTAATGCTTAGGCAGTTTTGAAATCTCTACCCAGTATCTGCCTTGGTTTTACTGTGCTGATCCAGTGTGTTCCTTTAAACAGACCTCCCCCTCGGACGAGGCAAGCAAGAAACAGCTTTTAATGCCCCACCGACCCTCAGTGGACCACTCAGATGAGCCCTTTCAGAGGCAGAGGGCAGTGAGTGCCGTCAGCATCATCACCAGTGCCCTGGAAGGTAAGAGACATCCTCAGTTTCCCAGCTCAAAACCACATCTGTGTTAAAAGACAGCAAAAAAGTGACACAAAATGCCCTGATATCATTTTGAGAGAAGACACTAAGGATACTTATTGCAACCCCTATAACAGAGGCAACACAATCCTTATCTTACCCATGGGCTTGTGAAAATCCAGAGAAAATGCCATATAATCAGAATTGGAGCTGTAAGATTTAAGATTATATGCTGTCATGGTGTTAGATGTGCACAGGGCTCACTGGAGTGCAGGGTAGCAGAGCACCAGCCTGGTTTTGGGTGACTGACTGTACATGTGCTGGTGTCCCATCTCTCTGGAAAGAGAGATGGAAAGCCTGGCACATGCAGAACCTCCAGATTGTGGGGGAGGAAAGGCTCAAAGTCTCTAAGTCTTTCTCACAAGAGGAACACTGCATTGTGGTGCATGTTTGAGTCCCACTGTGAAATCTGAGGATGCTCAAAGGACGGCTTTAACCGTGCAAACATTTCTCAACAATTTTTTCCACTGCTCTTCTCATGAGGTGCAGGAGCATTTTCCTCCTCTGGGTTTCCATAGGCAGGAACTTTGCATGTTCCTCTGGCAAATTTATTGAGAGCAAGACAACTCAGAGCAAGACCCCCACATGCCCAGTCTTTTGACTTGTAGCATGAAAGGGCTTCCTACACTTTCTCGTGTCTCCTACACCGCAAACAGGGATGAGAGAGGAGGCAGCACCTAAGAGCACAGAAAAATGTCAGTCAAGAGCACAATAGCAAGGGAAATTGTGGGTTCTCCTGCAGCCTAATTCCCTGTGTGACTGATGGATAGGGACTCACCTTACAGACAGGAACTGGACATTGCCCAGTGTGAAACCACAGAGCCCTTCCTCAGTTTTTTACCCTCCCCATGGTTATATACAGCAGTATTGTGGCCAGAAGATATATTTGTGTTTGAATGAGTGAAGAGCTGTGTTCTTAATAGGGAAATAATTGCTTTGGTGTATTCCAGTGTTTAATGTACTCTGCAAAGGTTTTATTTGTTTTCTGTGGGGTTTTTAGCAATTAGCTTTGTGACTGATTTGCTCTCTTGTAATGTGTTAAGAATGCTTAAAAGGCCTGGACATCTGGACTTCTTGTTTATTTAATGGTATTTTTCTATTCCTTTATATCACAGAAATAGTGACCATCCAGGCTAGGATAACTCAGAGAACACGGCACTCAGGAATGTGGTTTAGTGGTGAACTTGGCAGTCAAGGGATAACAGCTGGAATCAGTGATCTTAGCTGTCTTCTCCAACCTAAATGATTCTATGATTCTATGTAGAAAAATCCTTATCAAAGGTTTCCTAACTCCCAGACTTTGAGTGGACATTGAAATTGAATACTTGTTAACAAGGAACATCAGATCAGAATAAAATATATCACAGGATTTAACCATATTCATGGCTGTAAGATTTGTGCCAAACTTTGAAACAGCCAGACCAGAAATCCCTTCCCCTTTACTTGGTTTCTACTCTTAACTCTTGGGCAGTCAAGAACTGTCTGTTTTTTTTCCAGACATTACAAAGCCTTGCAGAAAAGAAAGGACCTATTTCTTTTTGAATTTTAAAATTTAAAAATAAGAGGAAAAACATCACAATGTGGATTGTATTTTTCTGATAATTTTTTACAGTAGCAGAAAAAAACAGGCTAATTTTACTTTTTGTTTTGCAGATATTAAAAAAGAAAAATCTTGTATTTTGTAAAGATCATATTTACTGGGAAAGGATGTAGATTCTTAATTAATTTAAACCACTTTAATGCCACATGACTGCCAAAAGATGACAGTCATACCCTCCTCCTTCCCTTGTTGTGTTCCTGCACTTTGTATGATTGGTTTTCAGCTGGATCAAGTAGAACCAGCTCACCCAGAAGGTCCAGGAGCACAAAAGCTGGCAAAAGGACAGAGAAATAACATGTGGCTGAGGCTGAAGAGGGTGAAACCAAACCTTTTAGCAGCAACCTGGACTTAAAGGGGCTTATGTTGTGAAGAATAAGGATATAGATCAATGTGTTCTAGATTTACCTAGAAAATTAGATCCTTAAGGAATTGACTGCCCTAACCCACTTATTGCTTTCAGAGGCAAGTTTCAAAAAAAAGGGATTTTGCATTGAAATCCAAAGTTCTCAAATCATTTTAGGGTTTACCTGTACACTCTCATTTTGGAGGCTGGAAAAAGTAATTCCTTGGGAGCAATTTGATTTCCCAAAGATCTCAGAACAGTGTAGATGTGTGTGCAAAACTGTGCAGGTAGGACACCATATGGCATTTTGAAAGCTTGATGGAAGACACCTAATGCCACAGTTCTGTTGTCTTTTGAAGAAAAGTGGATAAAGAATCAGAGAAACTCAGGAAAAATTCTCCAAGATCAGCAGGTCCAACCTGCGACTGAATACCCCCGTGCCACCAAACCATATTGCAAAGTGCCACGTCCACTCAGTTTTTGAACATTTCCAGGGATGGTGACTCCATCTGTGCTTAACCACTCTTTCAGTGAAGAGATCTTTTCCCAATATCCAATCTGAAGCTCCCCTGGCACAGCCTGGGCCCATTTCTCCTTGTCCCAAATGCTTCCTGCCTTGGGAGAGGAGGCTGTTTATGAACTGATTGGAATAACAGCCTTGGCTGAAGTTTTCCTGTTATCAGTGCAGCTTCTAATTATATAGACTAAAACCATAATACAGCATTCCATGCCCATAAAGGAATCAGAAAAGGAAGGCATTAAGCAATTCTGCTGATCATTGTCATTTAGCCATTAACTGTCTTTTTGGACTTTTCTTTATTCACCATTTAACACAAATTGTACTTATGAAGCTATTTCAATTCTTTTGTGCATAGGTAAGATGAGCATGTAAAAGTGGTATTACAAGCAATGTTTTAAGAGCACCTTTAAAAAGCACATTTTTAGTAGCGTTTTGAAACTGGCTTGTGTGCTCCCTGATTTTGTCTGTGGGCCTTTCAGAAAAATCAGATATTTAATGCCTTTTTGGATTGCACATCAAGGACAGAAACTCTGTTGACAACCAGTGGTACTCTGATCCTCAAGTACTTAGATCAGCTTTAAATCTTGGATTTAAGCTCTTTCATCTCTTATCTGCTTTAAAAGGTATTACTTAAGATATTTGAAAATGTGCCTGGGGAATGAAAAATAATATAGTCCAATCTAAGTTAAATGAAGATAGTGTGTTCTTATCCATTTGAAATTGGCAAAATGGAAAATAGAGTAAGAATCCAAGCCTATATATAATTATAGACTTTACATATTTAGTGTGATTCTCACTTTTTGCCTGTGACACTTTTAAGAGGTTTTTACTTTCAGTACAGGTCACTGTCTGCTAAGTGCAGGTCAACTGGCTAAAACCCCAAAGTGTGTAATTTGCCAGACTGTTAGGACAGGAATATTTTTATCTTTGAAAAAAGTTTGGGGTAATTTGTGGGCCTTCCTCTGTGTAATGAGTAATTTTAAGTGTTCTCTCGTGGTATAACTCAGTGTGAATTGACTGTGACTTTGCTGCTTGTGACTTAGAGCTTGAGGAATCGCACCAGAAATGTCCTCCCTGCTGGAACCACTTTGCTGTTAAATTCCTCGTTTGGGATTGCTGCCCACTTTGGCTTTTAATCAAGAAATGTGTCAAGTTTGTGGTAATGGACCCATTTACCGACCTCACCATCACCCTGTGCATTGTGCTGAACACGCTCTTCATGGCCCTGGAGCATTACAAGATGACCAAGGAGTTTGAGCACATGCTGTACATAGGCAATTTGGTAAGTCAGCCTGAACTTGAAGTGCCACCTGAGGGGTGAATTTCCTGCTTTTTAAAGTTTTGGCCATGGCTTGGGAACGTCCCATTTTGATAACTGCCAGTATTGCCTTGCATTTGTCAAGCAAGTCCTCACAGCCACCTCTTTCTGAAGAGAACTGAATGAAGTGTCTGTTTTTATCAAGCTAACATATTCTGATGTTATTAGCCATGGTTTTGCGCTGTTCCTGGTAGAGATCAGTTTAAGGAAATGAGATAAGAGAAAGGTTAATGAGCTTTATTCAGGATTTCTGGTAAAGCACCCATAAGGCAGCAGTTCTTGGTGACTAATAGTGACTTTTATGTTAAAACAGAAACTTACAGGAAAAAAAGCAAGGCAAGATCTTGGAGGAAAATGGAGTTGTGTTTGATCATGGGTTGATATCTCTGCTGGAAGGTGCCTGTAGTGCATCTTCTACATGTGCTGGGTCCTATGAAAACCCCGGGGCAGAGGGGACAGGGAGCAAAGCGCAGCCAATGCTTTGAGGGGAAACTTAATGTGCAAGCCAGAGCAGGTGAGTGCAGAGATGCAAAGCAAGCAGAGACCACACTTGTCCAAAGAAAAGCAGGGGGACAGTCCACAGTCAAGCTGCAGGGAGAGCAGAAAAGACTTTCCAAGGGCAATGTGATACAATTTGTAGCCCAGGGGGCCACTCAAAATGGAATTTTTTTCTTTAACCATCTTTCTCTGAGTTATGTTTAAAAGTTGCCATGTGTTACTGCTTTAAAACTTAATGTTTAGAATCTTTTTAATTGTAGAAGAGTCTGAATTAGAAAAGGCACAGGCCATCTAGCTACGGCATGGTGGGATTGCCCCTAAAATGTAGTGGTGGCAGCAGAGATATCCTATAGGAACATAAGTGATCTGGAGAATCTGGAAGGTGGATACTGCTAAGTTTGCATTTGAAGAGCTCACAGCAGAGGTTAAAAAAGCTCTTTAGTTCTGTAAAAACAGAGGCTGCAGTATCTCAAAGCTGGATTAATGTCACCTGATTTTAGGTATTTACAGCATGGGAGTCTGTGCCAGTTGACTTTGTCTCTTTTTAAAGTCAATGGAAAATGATGGACAGTTTCAAGCCCCGTTAATGTGATGTTGTAGTGACATTTGCTTTTGGATAAGGTGAACAGTGGCCTGTAGGGCTGTGACTGTAGTAGCCACTGACCACAGTTGGAGCACACAGAGACCCTGCAGATGTCAGACCTGCCTTTAGTGAGAAGCCTCCCATGCTGGCAGGTTTGGGCAGGTAGTAGCAATAATCAGGCATTTTGTATCAGTCCATTTTGTATCAGTCCTAGAATATGGGATATAACATATAGATTTTTTTTTCTTTACCCTGGTGCTTGTTATTTCTAGCTCTGGCCTTCCATGAGCAGGTTGAGGTTATTCCCTTAGGCTTTGGGACCTGTCTCCAGCTTTTCAGCTGATGTGTCTTGGCAAATCTCCCTCTGTTGTTGTGCTAAGCAGAAATCTGTTTGGGTCTCTCTTGCTCTAAACCCGTGCTCTTGCCCACCACAGAAAGCAGTAGATAAGGATAGCTTGGAAATCACCTTACAGGACTGTACCCAGCTTCACTTTGCAGCCAACATTCCTTCTTGTTGCTCAACAATTTGTGGCCTTCTAAGATGACTTGAAAAAATTCCTTTGCGTCCATCAAAGCAGGTGGCAAAGCTCAAAGCTGCCACTTCCCTCTCTGGCACTTGGGATAGTCAAGGTGTCTGCTCCTCACTCTGCTTTTGGCAGATCAGCTTCCCCCTTTGCAGGCCACAGGCAGTGAAACTTTAGCCCTTGGCTTCCCTCCTGCCAACACAGCTCCTGTAGACCTGCCAGGGCTGAGCAGGGCTGTGCCAGGTGCCATCAGGAAATTAGACAATCAGTAGAGACAGGAATTTTTGCAAACAGGGAAATTTTGCAGAAAGACAACTTTTTTTTTTTTTTTTTTTTTTTTTTTTTTTCCCCAGAGAGAGAAATTTTACAGAGCAAATATTTGCAAAATTTTGCCAAAAAAAGAGAAGAAAAGTCTCACTGTGGGTTTCTTAGCACTGCCTAGAGCTGTTTCTCTTCTTTGTGCTAAAGTGTAAAGTAAGCAAAACATCCTGCCTGCATTTTTTGTAGCAGGCTGATGGCTTGGGGCTCCCCTTCTCCTGAGATCCCAGCTTGGGTCTGTGAGAGCCCAGCCTGTCTCAGCTCACCCTCACCAGCTTTACTAAACCCCCGCATAACTGGATTAATTGTGAGCAGAGCAGGTCAGAGAAAGGTAACTCCATTTTGTGGAAGATTTTGCAAAGTCATTTGTAATGAAAATTGACATTTTTTGCAATTCCCTGTGAAAGGGAAGGGAGTCCCAGCTCCAGGGCAGGCTGCCAGGTGGCTGCATCCCCTGAGCTGCAGACTGGCAGCCCCCCCTCTGCCCCCTCTCTGGCTGGCTGGCTGTCTTCCCATTACATCTAACCCTCTTTGAGTGATTATGCTAGCATTAAACAGGGGAAATATTAAAGAGGGCAGGTCTTTGGCTTTTTTTTTTTTTTTTCATTCTGAGAGAAATGAAAGAATGAAAATGGAATATAGATTTTCTTTCTCTGGATCTGCCAGTCACTGGGGCTCTCCCGCTGTGACTGTCCATCATTCAGCATCTGCTACTTGCAGGCATCCCCTACAGGAATGAACATTTTCAAATGTGATCAGAAGGCCAGCTGAGCACGTGTACAGAGTTCATCTGCCCACGCAGTGCCACCGCTTAAAAAATGAGTGGAGAGAGCAAGACTCCCTCAATTTCTGTTTTCCTTTAGAAGCTGAGGTACCATTATGCAACATTAAAGCCTAAATGGCTGAAACGACAGATAAAAGGGTTTGGTTTTTTGGTTTTTTTTTTTTTTTTTTTTTTTTTTTTTTTAAGACAAAGTGCTCCACATCAGCAGCGTCATATTTAGCACCAGTGGGATATTAAGCTACTTGTTTTCTTTCCAAACTTTATCACAAGAAACACCCAGCCCCTTGTGCAGGTGCAGTGGACCAGGTGCTGTGTGGAATTTGTGGCTGGTACACACACACACACACAAAACTCCTGATGCCTCCAGGAAGGCTCAGACATTTTGCTGCCTTGCTGTGACATTTCCTTCTCAGAAGGCTATTGATTAAAATGATTCAGGCAAGGAAAGTGATCCTCCTGAGTCATTTGCTCAGCAAGAGGGTTGCATAATGTGTGCAGCGTGGTCTCGTAGTTTTTTAAAGCAGTCCCCTGGATACAATTTCACAGGCATCCAGTTTTGTCTTGCTCTCTGTCCCAGGAAAAATTTGAGCATTATGGTGGGAATCTTTGGTATCTCTAACCCCTGTGACTCAGAAGTTCTTTGCTAATTAGAAATATGAGACAGGTTGTTTGTTGTGTTCTTGGTATGAGGTGGTGATGGGAAGTTGCTCCGTCCCAAGGTAGTGCTGCAATCCAAGATATCATTTTCCTGAGGGGAAACAGAAGGTATTTTCCATAAGGAATTGTGTAAAATGGCCACTTGGAAGAATTAATTCCTGAAATATTACAGAACAAAGCCAAGCACTCCTCAAATTCAGGCTATGATAATTTATTTTTATTCTTTAATATCATAATTGTATGATTTTATTCTTTGCCTTTCATGTCTTAGTGGGTGTCTCATCTCTGTTGATCAGTTTTGCTGGGCTGATGTTGCAAATATTCAACTTCTTGAAGGAAAACATTTCTTCTTGACTGTATATTAGTGATACATGACCTCTGGATTTGCCCCCCTGTTTTGACCAACAAAGTGCAATAATGTTGATTGTTTCACAGAAAACTATGTATTTTAATTTTACAGATATCCATTTCTGCAAATGTATCCATTTCTATTTTAGAAATTTCAGAATTTTCCAGAAACACAAAGCTCTGGGCAGCTTGTACTAGGATGTGACATTAAAATAAAACATTATATGACAAACTTGGTGCCCACATTTTGTCATTTTAAATTGATTGCATTTAAGTCATTTTAAGTAGCATTGCACTATGCATTTAAAACACTACTTAAGCAGGGCATGCAAAAGTACAAAGTCTGATTCTCTGGGATACTTTACAGGAATCTATTAAAAGTGAATTTGCTATCAGCAGCCTTCCTTTCCCTGCTCCCTCTGCCTCATAGGTAATATTTATATGTTGTTTTAAAGAAAAATGTTCCAATTAGAAGCTCCAACATATGACATTTGAACTGGGTCATAAATAACCAGTGTGTTCCCAAGATACAGTGAGAAGAAAATTGCTGTGACTATTTGTAAAAATAAAGAAAACAAACCCACCAAGACTCAAATTAGAGTTTCTAATAGTCTTTGCTGCCAGCAATAACCTCAGAATAACTGGAGGCGTGTATTGCCCTTCTACTGATAATAAGAACAAAATTAAAAGGGATAATACACCAGCTACACTGCAACCTAAATAGCCCTTAACACCCTCCATTCACTTAACTTTCTCCACTGAAATATATAGATTTAACCTTTATAAAAGACATCTCTGCACCTTTTCTTTTCTTTTTTTTTTTTTTTACTACTGTGATTATTCAGATGATGGAAGGAGATGGAATTTTATGTTCCAATCCAGATCCCGAAGTCAGATGTCATTATAAGTTTACAGCAGTATCAGGTATTATTGTGAAAAGACTAGACAAAATTGTAATAGAGATAAAGAGTCAGCCACAAAAAAAAGCAAGTATTTGTTTGTAGAATGTGTCTGGCTTTCTGCTGGCTTCACCTGTGTGAGTGGAAACTCCACAAAAAAAGCAGTTGTGCTTAAAAGGTTAGTTTGACTTCATATTTTCTTTCTGCAGGTCTTCACTGGGATTTTTACAGCAGAAATGATCTTCAAAGTAATTGCCCTTGACCCTTACTACTATTTCCAACAGGGCTGGAATATTTTTGACAGCATAATTGTTATTCTAAGCCTGATGGAACTGGGTTTGTCCAGCATGGGAAACCTGTCTGTTTTACGCTCCTTTCGACTGGTAATGGTCTTATTCTGTTCTTAACCATCTTTTTTTAATTACATATAAACTCTGACATGAATGCAATGTATTTTCTTAAAAATGCATCTGCCTATAATTGCTGCAAGCTGGTGAGCAGTATGTGACACTAATTACTGTGGGATAAATGGAATTGTTCCAGATTTACATCAGGGTAAATGAGAACATAATTTGATTCCTTCTAGCTGTGCCAGGTACTTGTAGCACACTTAAAATATTTGAATTCCAATTTGTAATAAAGATCTGCCATTTTATACCTGTACACCTGTTAGCACAGACAGTAGAAAATTGATAGCCCAAGAAATGCAAGAGCTGATAACTTGTTGTTTTAGGAGCTGTTATTCCTAAATTATGTTATAAACATGCCACTGTTCTTTTAGATGTTGTCAAAAGAAAATGTCTTTGAATTATTCAGAGAGAGATTTTTTTTTCTAGAACTGATCAGCATAACATAGCATCTGTCTTTCACAGGAACTCCTTAGCTGTCAGCTCCTTTGTTAAGCAGGGGACAGTGGTGTTCTATTAATGAGAGACTGGCAACATGCTGGAACAGAAAAGTGCTTTCCTTGCCAGCTTGACATTTGTGTTGCACTTCATGTACCAGGATGTCCATGCTAATAATTCTGGCCATAATATGGCTTCAAAATTTTAAAGATCAAGAAAATAAGCCCTTGTACTTACATTTACCAGAAGAAAATATTTTTTTTTTTTAACCCAAAATTCTCTGCATTGCTCAAAATAGTAAATTTTCCATCACTGTCCTAAGTGTCTCCCTCCAGTTTTTGGAGCAATCCTGCTTCAATAGGGCTTAATTTAAACCTTCAGCTGAAAACACAGCACAAGGGCTAGGCACCATTTACATCCTTAAAATAGGTCTTAAGTGGGCCGTGGGCTGTGCACAGACTGCGTGATCCTCGGCACAGAGGTGATTTTCACCCTGGGAGCCAACAGCTAACAACGTCTGACTGAGACTTGCTCTGAAGCACAGAGGAATTCCTTCTCTCATTGTGAGACCAAACCTGAAACCCCTTCCTCCAGATGCCTGCCAGGCTGTTTATTTTGAGGAAGAAAAGCAGCATAAAAGAAAATACTAATAAATAGATTTCATCCTTCCATCCTTTCCTTTCACCAGTGGGGTAATGTGCCATTAAAACCATGTCTATCTAACCAGGCAGAGCATAGCTCAGGAAAACTTAATTCTCATTTGGGAAGCCCAACTGATGTTTTATTAATAGAAGTAATGAGGTTAACAGGAAGTATGGCTAAAATCACCTTGTACCACACGCACTGCGGCATTTAACATCTTTCACGTTTTACTCACTTTAATAATTCATTGGCTGAAATGGCTGATGCTTCTGTGAGCTGACACTGTTGTTTATGTTCTGTTCACAGCTGCGAGTCTTCAAGTTGGCAAAGTCCTGGCCCACCTTAAATACTCTCATTAAAATCATTGGTAACTCAGTGGGTGCCCTCGGTAACCTCACTCTCGTGCTGGCCATCATCGTCTTTATTTTTGCTGTGGTAGGAATGCAGCTTTTTGGGAAAAGCTACTTGGACAATGTGAAGAAGATAAGCACGACTGGCAATCTGCCACGGTGGCACATGAACGACTTCTTCCACTCGTTCCTCATCATCTTCCGAATTTTGTGTGGAGAGTGGATCGAGACCATGTGGGACTGTATGGAAGTAGCTGGGCAGCCACTGTGCCTTCTCGTCTTCTTGCTGGTCATGGTGATAGGAAACCTGGTGGTGAGTTCTCAAGATGTTTTGGGTTTTTTTCTTCTTTTCCTGGTGGGCTTGTGCAAATGTCTGGATTTTTTAATCCAGAAATGGCAAATCTCACACTGCTCCACAATTTAATTCAATGAACCAAGTTGTCAGCAAGACAAATTTGCTCCTAGCCCAAATACAAAGCTGCATTACTAGTTGGCTAGCTGGGAATGAGGACTTGCTGGGTTTTTTTCAGAAGAGCAGATGTTTTACTAGAAGCAAGGCACATGGGTTGATCACAGTGACTTTATTTCTTTTGCTGTACATGGGGCTGAAGGCTTTCCTGATCTCTTTTCTATACAGGTGTATCACCTCAACTATCCCTGCTTAGGGACGTATTTATGTTTCCCTTCACTTCTGGCCCAGAACACACAAACCATACTACAGCACAGTGTCTTTGAGAGGAGTTTTGAATGTCTTTAGCCTGCATGTTTTAGGAAGCTGCATGTTTTGTTTACAGTAATGTCACTGGCTCACTTGCTGGTTTTTTAATAGACCGTCCCATAAGCCTGGCTTACATAAGCTCTGAACCTATTAAGACTGAATTATATTTCCCTGTTGACATCTTAAGGAGCGCTTTGCTGGCTTTCAGTCATTGTGGAAATGTTTTGCCTGTTCAGCTTACAGAGCATCTTTGACATTGTGGCTCTAATGGCCTTACTGTTTATGTAGTGAGTTATTTAATAGTAGATGCTGCTGTAAAAAAAAATATTGGCTTTTTGCTACCGATTGCTTTTAGTGGTTGTTTTACTTTTAAGTACCCAATGTTTTGGTTCTCGGTTGCTGGGTTAGAAAAGTTCTTGAAAGAGCTTGTAGAAAAGCAAAGTGTGTTGCTTTGTTTACATTAACTTAAATTTTAACAGTTATTTTCACACGAAAATGTTGATTGCAAAAGCAAAGTATATTTTTAGGTTTTTTTTTTAATAAAAGTCAAAAGATTAAACTGTAATTACTCAGAAAGTGAGAAATTATTTGCCCTTTTTTTCTATGACTTACCATTTCTATAAATTTTTCTTGGAATTAAATTTGATTAGAAGAGCTGGGCAGAATATTACTTTCTTTATTTATGAAAAAACATTATTTATTATATCTTTTAGGAGAGTTTAGCCTGAGATCTAGAAAGTTAATTTCCCCCTGCCATTAAGCACTGTGTTCTGTGTATGATGATGAAAGCTGGAAATAATATGTGTTAAATTCTGGGGAAAATGTTAACATTTGAAATATTCATGGATTATTAAAAGATGTGAATTAGCAACATCTGATACCCTTAGATATTAACACTCATTAGTGTGCACAAGTTCTGCTAAGTATGAAATCTGTCTCAGCAGTGACTGCATTAACATTATCTACGTATATTTAACCTTCAGTGCTAAAAAAACACCAAAAAACACTGTCCCAAATGTAAAACCAGATATTGAAAAGCTCTGTCTGCATGGAGAAGCTGAAGTTATTGGTCAGCTGAAAGAGAAAATTGCTAGCTTTACTCTTTTCAGCCAACAGTTCTGTAAGGATGTGGCAAAGACTGATAAAGAGGAATAATTCTTGTGTTTGGGTCACTCATAGAAAGAAAAAAAAATGAAGGAAATTATTTACAGGTGATGAGGTGGTGAAAAGAACAACAGATTCTGATTTATGAGACTCATCCAGTGCCAACGTGGAGATATCAAGATGTCGATTAGCAGGTAGAGAGGAGGTCATCTTACACCTCTGGCACCAGCAAAATTGTTGCTTTCTTCAGTAAAAGTGGATTGAACTCACCAACTCACTCCCATAACATCATCAGACCCAAAAGTTCTGGTAGCTTAAAAGCACCATAAGCCCTTTCAAATAAAAATACTCATGTGCAAAAACTTTAACCTGTAACTCCATTGCCATCTGTGCCAGCAAAGTCTCTCTTTTAACTCACTGGGGTCCTTTTTCCTCCTCTGAGTTTCAAGAGTCAGTTTGGACTCTAAATGCTTCCATTGTATCTGGAGGCTTGGAGAAAATCTTGGTGTAGCATATCTGTACATGCATCTAAATTTAGTACTTTTATCTGTCACATCTACCTTATGGTGATGTCTTTGGTCACTTTCCCAACTGCAAGGCTGAGGATAATGGAGCAAACTTGCACCTGAACTCCTCTAAAGTCTGCAAGATGCTGTTGAAATTGTTACAACCACTGCAATTCTGTGGTATGTTCAGTGATTCAGTTTGCAGGTCTTATCCAGCCTCACTAACATAAAAATTCAAAGGAATGGTGAAGAAAAGCCGGGAAACGTAGAAAGTGCCCTGGGCAACATTGTGTTATAGAGCAGTCCGGTTGTTGAAAGGAATTTTAGTATATCCTTAGACTTTGGGTTGTATGCATATATCCTGAAAATGTCTGGGACAATTTGTGTGCAATGCCACATGAAACTATATTTAAGGCTGGTCAGCTGATGAGTGAATCATCTTCAGGGAGCTAAACTTCACAATATAGTTGGAAAACGATCTGCTGTGTAACTGCCTTTTGCACAATAAAGCTGTGCTGCTACTGCCAGGTGGCATTTTAGAGTCATTGAGACTGCTTTAGAAGGTAAAGCCAAACCAGACACATCATAAGAATTTCTTCATCATTTGTAAGAGAGAGCTTCTGAAATAGCCAAGTGAATAATTACACTTTTTGTTAAGTTTTCAAAAGGGCTTAACGTATTTTTAATGTATATTTATGTTACTGAGGTGAACAAGGAAAATCACCAAGACAGGAATTATTGAGATGACGTAGGAGAATTAGGGTCACGAGGCAGGTCCTGGTGCCCCCTGCTCTGGTGAGAGTCGATGTGACACCAGCCACTTCTCAGGGGACAGCTGTGTGTGCTGGGTGCTAACAACATGCATGAATAAAAGTGACATTTCCATCACGGGCAGGACAGCCTCCCAACCTCGTTGGGTGTGTGTGACACACATTGGCCAAGCCACACTTTCATCCTCTGATGGCCACCAGGATGAAGTATGGATCCTGCCAGCATCTCCTGAAGTGCCACCAAGGGAAGGACAGCCTGAAATGCACTCGCTGTCTCTGCTCCTGCTCCAGCTGGGCTGTATGAGCCACAAAGCATCTCTTAGTGTTAAAGCCACAGAGCTGCAGTGCATTTACTGGCCCTCAGGGCTGAGTTTTGGGCTGCTGTTGTCTCACTTCAGTCCCATTCACACATCCCAGTACATCCATGGCACATCCAGCCCTGTTCCCCAATCCACCACAAGCTGGCAAATCACTGCTGCATTTCTGTGGTGGATCCTGCATTATTGGAGTCACAAGCATGTAAACATGTAGGGTCTGTAACCAGGAAAGTGGCACCTTAAGAATTTTCCTTAAAAGCAGAATATAAGAATGGAATTCCTGCTTTAGGATCAGTCCTAGCCTTTTTTTTTCCCTGCTGTCCATTCACTCAGGAAAATATTGATGACATTTTCTGAGAACACTAAGGTAGAAAGCACCACCAATTTCTAGGGTATAACACTATCCTGTAGGCAGGATTGCATAACCATTATTGAATTAATGCATGATGCATGGAATTATGAAATACAAAGTGTAAGGTCATGCACTCAGCCCTGTTTAAATATTTATGTTATGATCCAGTAGCTTACCAACAGAAAATGTTTGAGAGTATATGTATCAGTCACTGTGAACATCTACATCTGAAATTATTACATGGAGGCACCTTTATAGTCAGATCTGGTTAATGGAGTCTGTGAAGTCATAAAATATCTAACTACCCAAAAAAATCTAAATATATCAGACTAAATAGCCCCTAAAACTACCTCTTTCTGTCCCTGCCATCCTAGGAGGCAAACAGCTGTAGAAATCCCCATGTGGCTTAATATATTGACCCAAGAGGACCTTCTGGTCCTGTGTTTTCCTATGGTAATTTCAGTGCCTGGCAGCAGAGCTGCTCAGCAGCATTTGGATGAGATTTGAAGTGACCACTTTGGTTAAACTCAGTGGAAACTTTTCTCTGAAAAAGTCAAATGTGCCTGAAACCCATCTTTCTATTCTGCTTCCACATCTCAGGAAGTCTTTATGGATTTTTTTTCTGTTGTAATTTGGCTCATGAGACAGGCAGAAATATGGAAATGTCACATTCTTGGGTGGAAGAGGATTGTGCCTGCCTACATGCATTTCCTACAATTCCATGTAGGAAAGGATTCTTGAAGAGGTGTTCTGGGAAAGTCCCACTAAACCTCCATCAGGTTAAAAGCAGTGGATTTTCAAACTAGTCAGACACAAACAGAACCTCATTACGAGTCATTCACCACCATTTCCCTCTTGGACAGACAAAGTCTGTTTATAAAATTAGTTACCAGAGCTGTTCTGACAGACACACAGTTCTGCAGCCAGGCAAGAAAGAAAAATCAAGTTACAGGGTTTTGAGCAGCCTGGTCTAGTGGAAGGTTTTGTGCCCATGGCAGAGGGGGTGAAAATAGGTGATTTTTCAGGTCCCTTCCAACCCAAAGCAGGAGATGATTCTATGAATGGGAGCAATGCAGAACTTCTTAGTGCTTCCACTTCATCCTGTTCTTTTACAAGAGTCTCCCTCCTGACCATGAGAACATTGTCCTGAGCACCACCAATGCAACCTGGATGGGAATAATGGCCTAGAAGGAGGAGAAAGGCAAGAAAGATGAAGGGTCATTTAGCGTGGATCCTGGCCTGACAGATGTGCAAGAGAAATATTTGGGATTGGGACTGGGAGGATTGTTTGGGTGGGGAAGAGAAATGACTATAGCTTTATGTGAAGCTTAATCTATGAAAAGAAATTCACAGCAATTCCCTGCCCTGAACCACTTTCCTAAATAACAGAGCCTAAGAAATATAAGGGGTCACTGGGTCCCATGTGTCTAATACTTTTTTTTTTTTTTGCTTTGTTTGCTAAAGTTGCCTTTAGTTCAATGTTTAGAGTCAAGAAAACAGATAAAAAACTACAAAAGAGGCAGCTGTAATGTGTAGTGTGTAAATGTGTGAAACAGGGCTGATATTTGGATTGCATGGTCTTCAACATGGGGCCTTTGCTTCTGTATAAACCGTTTTCCAGAATTAATTACTGAGTGCCACTAATTGAGCACCACGATCTCTCATTGAGGAACATAAGAGTGAGTCTCTGTGGCCACCTGTGAAGGAGAACTGGTAGCCCACCCTGTGGGAATCCATCAGCTGGCTGGCTGTATGGGAGCTGCACAGGTCTATCCCAGCTGGAATATTGTGGTCAGGGCAGAGTATGAAGAAGTTTAATAACACAGATTGAGATGTTCTTTTGCATTTGCCCTCAGTGCCAGAAAACATCCCTGAGCACATTTAATTTATTAGTGTAGGAGTATCCATAAAGTCCTGTCTCACTCAATGCTGATGCTTCTCCATCACTGCAAATTTCTCAGCAGATCACGTCTGGGCTTGAAAGAGGCTTATGGTAATGTCAGATTTTCTCTTTGTTTAAATGAAATGGGTACAGAGAACGATCATTATCCCTTGCAGTAAAACCAGAAGTAATAGCAAAATAGCATCTTACAGGCCTGGGTAAAAGTGGATTACAATTTTACATTTCAAGAGCTCAGACGACCAAAGCATATTAGGATGGTCAAAGGTGGTCTTCAGATGGAGATTTGTATTTCTGCCTGACATGATAGGGCTGTCACTGAGGGAAGATACATCAAAACCCCAACGCTTTTAAAAGACAGGAAGCATTAAACCAGGGAATTTCAAGACTATAAAACTTTTTAAAGGGTGGTGAAGGGCTGTTTTACCCCAAAAAGTACAAGGCCTCTTTAATTCAGACAACCTTTGTCAATAAATGAATGCGAATGGAACTCTGATGACATATGATAGCACTTTTCCAGCTATCTCCTTATTTTCTTTTCAAATTATATACAAATATAGAATACCAAAGCCCCATTTTTGTGGGTTTTGAGAGAGAAAGGGTCTGTCCCTAGAGAAAGGGTTAAAGCAAGACTTGCTGCCCTGAATCAAGTAATTATTTTTGCATTTTATGACAAACATGACTTACTCATGGGGGCCACTGAAGACATCCACTGTGTGAGTAAAGGTTAATCTCCTTGGAGGAAAATGTAGTATTTGTATTGCATCTAATTATTAATACAAATGAAGTGGAATTTTAAAATATTCTGTGCCTTCTAATTGCAAATCTAACTAGGTTAGATCTGCTTGCTGGAAATTAAAGCAGGTTTGGGAAGAAGGTATGACAGCCCAAAATACAACATTTAGGGTTTAGATTTTTAATTTTTGAATCACAGTAGAGGTCTGCAGTGTCCTCAGGCTTTACATGTTGTACTTCTGCCTCTAAGCACATACTCTCCTTGGGATCCATTGGTTCCACTTCTTGCACAATGGAAGGAAGAGAGAATAAGATGCAACTACGTGAAACTTGTGGAAAAACAGCTTTTTGCAAGGAGCAGGGAAGCCATAAGAGATTTGAAGAGAGTTCAGGTTGTCCCAAGTCTCACATTAACACTCCCTTCCCTCCCCTCTCTCTGCACCCCAATGCTCATGTCCTGGATGTTGCTATTCACCTTATCTGCTCTTTCAGCAGCTCCCAACATTCTGGCAATATGCATTTGTGTTTTGGTTACATCAGCTGAGAGGGCCAGCAGATAAACAGGCAGGAATAGGCATGTCAGGAACAGTCATCGTCAGGACAGACAAAATCTGCAACGCGGCGAGCGAAGGGCACGTGGGACACCGGGGAGGAGCAGGATTGATCAGAAAGCTGCAGGAGCCATAATGAGAGCTGGGAAATACTGGCAACAAAGGCTGGAGAGTTTGAGGGTCCAGAAGAAGCCAGGGAGCCCAAGGGATCATTAGCGAGAAGTGGAAGTGTCATTTGAGTCTGTCTCATCAGCTCGGGCACTTATGTAAGGGAGGCGAGTTTCCTTTCCCGAGTCACATGTGGCTCTGCAGGAGAGCAGCCCAGAATCCATCAATAAGCTCAGCTGGGGATACAAAGAAAGTGGTGTCAGAACAACTGTCAGCATGTCACTGCTGTCCTTCTTGCTTCTACTCATCTGTTCTCACGTCTGGCAGCGGGAATATTTGGTGTGATGCTGCAGAGATCAAACCTCCAAGGGAGGCAGCTAAACCCCAGCACATTCCCAGCTTCTCCCTTCATTATTTCCATGCCAGCTACCTGAACACTCCATGTGTCCCAAAGCAATTTTAGCTATTTGTATTCCCCATTATCCATCCTTTCTTGAGAAGCGCTTGGGAAGAGGAGCACTCAGGTAGTTGCTGCTTTTGGGCAAGTATTTGGCTATATCTGCTTAAGTATTAAACATCCTCAGGGTTAAAGAAATGTCCACCAGAAACAGATGGCATCATCTGATGCTTCAAAAAAATAAATCCTGACACCAGGCATCAATCAGTCCAGTTGCCTCTGATGGCTCCTAGTAGAGATGGAAAGCCTCCATCCTCTTGTGGGTTGCTTTAAATACAAAGCTTTTGCCTGACACTCCAGGCTTTAAAAGCTGTGTGATTTATCAGTACCCACATAAATAACTATAATTTATTTTATTGGGTAGATATATCCCACCCCCATGTGTAACACCAGATGCTGGTGCTAAAAAGTCTGGGGAAATTAACATCACTGTATTTATGATGAGCCATCAAAGACTGCTGGGTTTCAAAAATGCCATTCTATGGTAGATTGAGTGGAGTCTATTCAAATCTGGGAGGTTTAGGTCTGCTTCCCCCAAGATATGTGAGGGAAATGCACTTGAAAATAGATGGGAGGAGTGACTACTTTCAAAACCTACTTCTAAAAAGTAATCTGCTTCTTTCTGTCACTTCAGATTTATGAGAGTCTGTATCTGCTACAGGCTCAGTTGCTGCTTCTGAAGAGTTGAGTCTTGGCACTTGGTGACTAAATCTGAGCTTGCATCTTCTGTTAGGGGACAAGTGTGTTTTCAAGGTATTATATGGTGTTCTTGTTGAATATATGCTAAAATTTGCCAATTTTTTTCCCTGCAATATTCATGCACAGAAAGGTAGATATTTGAAAATACAGCTAGCTCAAATCCCCATAGAAGTTGGCATACAGAAGAGGAGTGAGCTTTTGCTTCTGATGAAGCTGAAAGGAGGCTGAAAACAAAAAGAGGACTAAGTTTTTGGGTGTTTTTTTTTGTTTGTTTGTTTGGTTGGTTGGTTGTTTTTTTTTTAATTTATTTTTGACATAAGGAATTCCCAAAGCAATAATCCAAAGCAGATTCTTTAGTGGACTTTAACAGATTTTGGCATTTGGTGCAGATTTTCATTGGTAGAATTATAAATATTGCTTCTTGATCTATAAATGAGTCACTGGGATATATCAGAGAGAAATAAAATCTGTTAACAATGCTAGTGCCCTTCCTTAGGCATGTATATAAGGGAATACAAAACTATCTTCCATTAGCATTTATGGGTATGAGGTGTCTTGGTAATATGAAGGAGGAAGAATGGTAATACATAAATTCAATTAACCCAACCCCTTGGAAACCATCCTCATGCATTTTGTTCTAATTGTGTTTCCAAATCAAAGATATTTCTCTAAAAATATTGTTTAAGCATTGACTCCGTTATATGAACTACTGACAAGATGAAATATTTTTAATAAGATACACCATATGTATGCTTTATGTTGTCATAGATATTTTACTTGTGAAGATTCTAGTGGATTATTTGCTGAATTCCAGGAGGTTGAAGGGGAGCTAAGTTATTATTTGGAAAACTGCAGCCCTGTTCATGTAGTAGGCATCAGTAGGATAAACCTGCCCACTTTTTGTACTACAAGTGTCCTTGATTAATAGTGTAAGTAGGGGTTTGTCAGTGGTTAAGTTCTTGCTAATAACTGGGTAGTTATTAAAATCTAGAAGGCACTGAGACAAATTTAATTGGGCAAGAGTGTGCAAAGGTAGGTACAACTAAATGTGTCTCTTTTTATTAATGTCACAGTGCAAGTTGTCTGGATGTCATTGAAAGGGTAATGACAACAGAATTATTCTTAACATGTCCTGAGGGAAAGGCAAGGTTTTAATGCTAAAATAGACCAGGTGGTACAAAATTAATACATTATTCACTACTCTTAAACATCTTATTGTTTTTTTTTTTTAAATCTGTTACAAATATTATTTTTCTTCACCAAAAATAAGCAGTGAACTGTTCATTCTAACAGTTGCCTCTAGAAATATCTTGTTAAAAAGAATATGTGAAACAACCAGTGAGTCATGACAGACTTAACCTTCTTAGCAGGTGTATGATATTTAAGAGACACTGGAATTTATCTTTTCCATGTACAATGCACATTCATATCTGGATTTCTCCACCCAGCACCCATATGGTCTGTGGCTTCCCAAGGAAAAATGCTGAATAATGTATTTGGAAAATAAGTGTAGTAGATCAAATACCAATTTCCTGCCTTTTGAGGTCTTATTGAACAGTGAGAAATTCCTGCAAAGGGGTCCTGCCTTTGGTCTCCTGCTACCATTCCACATTTCTTCATCTTTCTGAAATTCCACTCATCTGTGCCTTACTGTGTTAAACTTCTCTAAATTCAATAAACCCCCTGACCCACACTTACTGAGGAGAATCTCCAACAGATAGAGATCTATTCTATCAATTTTATATTACTGCAAACAATACAAGGGAAAGGAGAACCAAACCTATTGATTTTTCATCTCTCTTATAATTTTTGTTTCTTTGCTACTATTTCAGTCCCTTTTATTCTATTTCCTTGACTCCAGATTCATGTGTTAATATTTTTTTTCCTGTTTTATTTGGGTCATCCTTAGCCAGAATCTTGTTTAGATTAATTCTAAGTGAATATGAACCAAATCTGCCATTCCTTTAATTATCTTCTACCTAAAATGTATTTTCTTCCATTTTGGTCAGTTCTGGCCTTCATTGTCCTAGAATCAAAGAGTGGTTTATGTTGGAAGGGACCTCAAAGATCATCTCATTCCAAATCCCCTGCCATGGCAGGGACACCTTCACTAGACCAGGTTGCTCCAAGGCCCTTCCAACCTGGCCTTGAATTCTTCCAGGGATGGGAAACCTTTTCCAGTGCCTCACCACCCTCACAGTGTAAAATTTCTTTCTTGTATCTAATCTAAATCTCTCTTTTTTTCAGTTTAAAGCCATTATCCCTTGTCTTATCACTCCATGCCCTTGTCCCAAGTCCCTCTCCAGCTCTCTTGTAACACTTTTAGCACTGGAAGGTGCTCTAAGGTCTTCCCAGAACCTTCTTTCTTCAGGCTGAAGTCCCTTAACCCTCTCAGCCTATCTCCAAAGGAGAGGTGATTATAATTCTCATTTTCACATTGCCTCACATCTCTGCTCTACTCTTCCTCATCTCACCCTTAGATCAAACCTCCTCCTGTTTCCACGTTGCTTTGGGTTTCTGCTTTCCATGACATCTTCTCCAAGCTTCATCTCACTGTGTGTCTTGAATTCACCCTTCCCAATACACAAGCAAGCTCCAAGATGCTGTCCTGAAGCCATTTGAAATTCTTGCAATTAATTAAATGCAAAAGGGATTTTATGTTTTGACCAAGTTTTGCCATCTGTAGGTCATAGTCATATTTTCTCTTGAAAAGGGCACATGCCGAGTGACCTTAGCATTTGGATGGAAATATACCTGATGTTTTCCATGCTGAATTTTCATGGAAAGTTCCAAAATCTTTGGGCATGGAAGGTTTTCAAGCAGCTCTACTTGCAGTTCATGCCCTTTTTCCTCTGTTTGCAGCCTCCTCCCCAGCACAAGTTCCCTTCTCTTTCTGGCCCCCCTCATGCAGACTCATTCATTGAAAATGTACAACTAAGAGCACTCTCTTGCTCCTTGTGTTACAAACTCTTTTGTACAGGTGTTTCTTCCAGGAAGACTTCCATGTCCCTTCTCCCCTCCTGTCGTTCTCTTGTCTCCACATTTGGATGTTGTTCCATCCCATTTCTGGGAGATTCAGCAAGTGCAAAATGCCTGCTGAGGGATCTCTGTTTGAAAACATAGGCAGGTGGCTTCCTCTAGAAACTGAGGCATGAAAACAAACATTATGAGTGTCCCTCCCTGTCTTGGTTAGCACATTCCCTGGCCACCCCATCCCAGCTGGTGCCTGGGCATTCAGGGAACAGCCCTGGCTGGGGAGAGCAGGCACAAATCCATCCTGCCTGGGGGAAGAGAAGTCAGCTGCTTGCCCTCAGGGATGGGGAGCAGGTCTTTGTTTGCTACTGAGGTGCAATTTTTAGGTCATAAAATGGCCAAGGTTCTTGGCTCACAGTTCCTGATTTCTCTCTAGCACACTGGCAGTGAGAATAAACCCACAGAAATGTTCTTAAGGACAACTGATACCATCAAATTTCTCCTTTGCTTACCCATCTTGCACTAAAAGTTTTTAGTAACCGCAGCTGCTAGACCGACACCCAAGATACAATTAATAATTGAAATGATTTTCAAATTTCCACATCAGCAAAATGCCTTTGTGTTTTCTGATATAAGAAGGAAGTCAGAGATGAAGTTATTTTGCCTGGAAAGATGAGTTTACTTTGATCATGTGGTGGAGCACAGATTTGGATTGAAGGATGCTGGTAGCCAATCCTCCTTGGAGTGTTTTTCTTATGTTTCTAGTAAGTTTTCTCTGAAAAGCACAGCTCAGAGCCAGCTATATCCTGTAGGGTAAGGACATCCTTCCCTTCCTACCCATGGATATCTCCCTGGGAATTTAGGAAGCATTAAGAAATGTGCAGAATTAGCCACAGCTGAGCCAGAGACCCAAGGGGATGAGCTGACACTGAGGACACTGTGGGACCCAGGAGCAGGTGCTGGAAGATGAATTGGGTCACTTTTTAGGACAGCAGTGAGGTGTGTGTGTGTGTGTCAGCACCTCCCACTTTGCAGGGCATGGCTTTCATTTTGGAGATGTAACTGGCACCACTGCTGCTAAATCCTCCCATTTCTTTATTGAAATGTGGGGCTTTGTCCCACTTCTGAGTCATGGGGCTTCTCCAACAGAAGTCTGTGAAAGCCACAAGCCCAGCCATGTGCTGTGAAGGCAGGAGATGTCATACTGTGCAAAATTACTGGTAGAAATCTATTTTGAAGATTTTCTGAAAGAAGGCCTCCTGGCTGGCAGGCAGCTCTGTCACTTTGTTCTACCCTTCCAGGAATCTGCACTTCCAAAATGCACAAAAATCAGAACCTCCTTACACCTCCCAAATTCACTGTAGAGGTATCCTTTTTGCATTTCACTTAATAGGAAAGTATGATTTTGTGATGGAACCCAAATTATAATGTTAAACCTGGGAAATGAATTAGAAAGTAAGATTTTTAAAGGAAACCATGATCTCCTTGAAATTAAAAAAAAAAATAAAGGGGGGGGAAAGATAATATTAATTATTTCTTGACTCTCTGATTTAATTTTTGAGTCTCTGGGCCTACCCTCATGCTGATTTTTCTTTGTTGTAATATATTGGCCACAGGGAGCCATTACTTACTGCTTTTCTTACTTGTTAAAATTACTTACTGATTTTCTTTAAATTTTACTCTGTTTCCATGTGGGGTTTTTTATCCTTTTGGTTCTCTGTGCCTTACCTTTCCCCAGCTGTTTTCTGCCATGTGTGAATGAGAATTACCTCTTTCTCTTGATCTCCAGTCCTGACTGGCCAAGGGACACGATGACTAAGGGCAAAACTTAGCACAGTCCTTGGTCACGACTGAGTGTCCCCCTCTCTGTGGAGGTGTAGGATCTGAATTGTAAAAGGATGACTCCAGGGATCCCACTCTGCCTGGACTGGGCAGTGTCCTCCACGTGAGCCCCCTAGGGTTAGGTTTGGTGTGGTCTTCAGGTAAAAACTGCAGAGCTTAAGCATCCAAAATTAGAGGGTTTTTTTTTTTCCTATTAGTCATTGTATAATTGGTAGAGCAGCTGTTATTTGCATGCAGCCAGTGAAAATATTCCAGGAGTAATGCAGGTGTTTTTCACTGACCATCGATCCTTGCAGGGAGCAGCAACAGCAAAGACTCCCCAGACTGTGCAGCCTGTCTTGCTCTCTGATTATCCTGACATCCTCCCAGCAGGACAGCCAAACACTTTTGTTGACTTAGTAGAAGGGTAATTGTCTCTTGGTTTGCAAACAATAAACTTTCCACAGTTTCCCTGATGTTTTTGGGGTACGCTGAGCCTTTAACATCACAAACACAGCTGGTTTTGCTGGGAGGAGTTTTGAACTGGACTTGTCTCACAGCACGTTTTGTCTGTCTAGACACTGGTTTGAGAAGTCCACAGCAGCTCTGATGGAGCCCTTGCTACTCTGGTGAATTAATGTTGTTTTGCTATCTGATGAAAAACCTGCAGGAACATGTTTGTTTGTATGCCATGGCTCCAGTAGTGGGAAGAATTTATCTGACTCCACTCACCATCTCTTCCTCCTCACATATAACATTGGGAGACTTGGAATTTCAGATCAGAAAACACTTGGTTTCCAAAGACTCATCTTCTAATACTTCTAAGGAACATAGAAAAAAAACACTGAAAGTCATCAGCTACAAAAGAAATCTAAATTCAATAATTCTTGACCAGATTTGGAGTGGTACAATCTGTCTGCACAGTTATATGCACGTAGGTGAATAACAAAAGAAAAAGTCTTGGCAAAATGAGGCAACCACCAGGTTGTGGTAAGAAATGTCACGGGTTGCCTCAGATTTATGTTTCCAGGACTGTGTTTCAAGGGACAAGGACACAGGCACCTCGCTCTTCCAGCTTGTGGGGTGCTGCAGGACCTGGGGATGAGGAGAGGCAGAGGCTAGAGGCTGGTCCCTCCTCTGCAAAGTGATGAGAACAGAACTGAGGAATCTGCCCCATTAATTACAGGTACCCCTTTAAACTCTGAAGTGAGAAACTGGGTGATCATTCCCCACCCCATCAAACACAGGTGAGCACAGCTGCCATGCAGCATCACTTGCCCTGCACTGCTCAGAGAGACAAACAGCTGCACCAGACACACCAAAACTGTGGGGAAATATAAAGTTCAATACCTGAAAGGAAGAATGGGCAGTAAAACCCCCAGCTTTATTGTAAATACCACAAAAACATTCAGGATAGGAGGAACACCCTCAACTCACCCCGTTCCTAGAGTTGCCTCCCTACTTATTCTTCATAGGCCAGAGGTAAAATTAAGCCTTGTTCTTTCCCTTTTCTGGTAAATAGAAATCATTCACATGAAATCTCCAAAATTACGGCCACTTTTTGCATATGAAATAATTATTTTTACCATATAACTTACATTTTTTCTTTCCTAAGGAGAACATCCACTCTCATTACTATCATGAAGTAGTTCAGAGATTTTACTTAGGAAATTGACTGTATTTGCTGCATAGTTCTTATTAAAATTAATTTTCTTATATTTAAATAGACACACCAGCTATTTCACCTAAGAGACTAATACAGAGTTGATGAGAAAAAATTCCTGTTGGAAGAATTGGTATTACAGGGGTACTACAGTGCCCCACAACCTTCCCACCTGCAGCTGCTGTCCTGTTTGTGGGTTCAAACACTTTCCACATGGGAAGTTGTGTGGCTGCAAGGCAAGAAATTTATATCCCCATTTCCATGTGCTTTCCTAGCTGGTCTTGGGCAAGAAAAATGAAGGAGATTGATGGTGCTGCAACCTATGCTCTCCCTCACTTGCCCCAGGCCACAGGGACCTCTTGCCAATCTTGTGGCACCATGATCATTTTGACAACAAGAAACTAAGATACCAGAAGAATGGGATTATGAGATTGACTGCAGGATAGAGAGAAACTGGGCTGGGAGGATATAAGCTTCTTATCCAAGCACAAATAGCTGAAAGAATAAGGAAGGGAATATAGAAAATAACTGATCATGTAAATTGCTTTCTGCGGGAATACTCTCTCTTAGTAGATGTTGCCCTGGGATGAAAATGTACAAAGGATTGGAAAATACACTTCCAAGGAAAGAAATAATCCTCCAGAGAGACTGACTACATTACTGACCTATCACTGCAGATCTCTAACTTAGATCTAACACTTACTCAGTGCAATGAAAGCCCCTTTCTTAACAGTTTTTCTTTGCAGCTTAGTGGATTTTGCTACACTAAACAAAATATAATAATTGGCACCTATTTTGTTAGGCTTGCTAGAAGGTCTCCAAAGAACAAACTGCATCTCTCCCATCTGTGCTAGCCAAAGAACAGTGCAGATGTCCACTGCCATCCATCAACATGAAGGAAGAAAATCAGATATTTTCACTAGTCAGAGAGTGCCTGAAGAGCTTCTTGCTGGTCTGTATCTACCAGGCACTGCAGGTGTATGGGCCCTGGTTTATCCACAATAAAAAAGTATTAAATGAGTAGCTGGCAATCCTGGCAGGTATTTCACATGCACTGTCTGGCCTTTCCTATGCTGCTGAGTGACAGAAGTGACAATGAGCTGCCACAGGGTTACAATTTGGATTAATGGCTTGTTTTTCTCCTGGTAGATTTCACTGATGGGGGTATTTTCTGCTCTGGACCCTGTTGTTACAGCAAACTCTGCTTGGCTAGCTCCTAGGAGGTTTCTCTTCCCCAGGGAAGCAAGGTGTCAAATCCCTTCCCCTCCTCCTGGGTGACACCAGTGAGGGTCCAGGGCAGTGAGTGCAGTGCTGAGTTAATTCACAGGAGCTCAGGAGGTCTGCACACTGACTGAATGACAGATGGAAGGTTAAATACATAAAGATTTATGTTGCTCCACTTTTGCCAAATCAAGGCAAACAAAAAGGTGGAAGGGAAAGGAAGAAGTAGCCTCATGCTTTTGTTCCAAAAGTATTCTAACTTCAACAGCAGTGCTTGCAGATATATCTTCAAACAGGACTTGATGAGAAGGTGTCATCTGAATAGAAATTGTCTGATTTTGCCCTGTGTTGACACAAAAGGAGCTGAGATATTTAGACTGCAGCCTACCACAGCAGCATATGTGTCTCCCTGCCTAGAGCTTTTTGGGGAGGATGGGTGCTTCCAGCAGCCTGTTTCTCCCCCATAGATGGGGAGCTTGGAATCAGCCTGACAGCTCCAGGCCCCTGTGCTTTTCACTTTTCACTGTGTGCTGCCAGCACAGAATTGGTGCAGCACTTTGCACAGAACCTGGCTTGTTGCCCTGTGCTGCTGCTCAGGGTGAGGCTGGAACACCCTGAGCTCCGCTCTGCCCTGGGGAAGGCTGTCTGGTTGTAAAGGCTGGTCACCCCTGTCCTGGAGTGTGATTGTCACCAAGATGGGCTGCCAGGGCACCTGCTGGGTGTGACAATGGACAACGTTGTTAGTCATATGATTTCATTTAAGATAGGCCTGCGGGGAGGTGCGCTTGATGATTCTGTGGGTCCTTCCAGCTTGAGATACTCAGTGATTCTGTGTGGCTTATTTCAGCTGCATCTACCTTTAATCCAGCTCTGAGATGCAAAATCCAAGCTTGCTTAGTCTTGGGTGGGCATTGCTCAGCTCCTCAGCATCCCCTGGGATGCCAGACTGTCTCCATTGTCTACAGACATCTTGGGAAAAGTCCAGTTTAAGCACCTCGGGGAGGCACCTGACATAAGGCTGGATTCATCTGATCGTTTGTGCCTTACCCTGGCACAACCAGAGTCGCGAGCTTTGGAAAAGGCATTAAAAGTGAGAATGTAAACGAAAGCATGCTGGATTGTCATTAGGCTAAAAGCTTAACATAATTATACCAAAAGAATTTGGGGTTCTTTGAGTGCATCTGTCATTTGATTCCCAGCCTCAAAGACCAAAAAAGCGACCTGCTTTCACAGTCTGGCTGCTCAGTGTCACTGGAAAGCAAATTTCTTTTTAAGGGGATCCACATGGACATAAAAATCTGCCATTGCTTTTGGAAACTGAGGTAATCTTTAGTTTGCTTTTGCTTAAACTGAAAGCACTGTGTTAGCAGCCAGGGGAACTGGGTATTATTAATAACCTTTTACAGGAAATGTGGGTGTCATGGGTTAGGCATATATTTTTTTCTGGAAAATGCAGTGTACAGTAAAATGTGGGAATAAGTAAACATAAAGTGCTTACTCAGCAGTTCATTCTGTTTGAATGCCCAGCAATGCAACTCTGAGATTACCTGCTCATGAAGGAAGCAGGGAATGATATCTGAGATTTATTTTTGGTTAAAATCATGAAGTGCAAATAGGTCTTTGTGCAAAATGTCAGCTGCATTTCTGGGAAGAAAATTTAATTGAAAATTGCTTTAATAATCCATGGTAAATAACAACACTGAGGATGCTACCACCTATTACATGTGCCTGCAGGTGCATCTAGACAAACATATCTAATGTATATATGTAGCTTGATGTCTGAAATGAATACAGAAAAGTGAATCAAGGTGTTTCAAACCTTTAGTGAAGAGCAGAGTTAATGAAGTACAGGATGAAATTCAGCTTCAGATAACGAAATTCCTGCACATACAAGGAGATATTCATGTATGGAGATGTCTGAGCTATCACTACTCTGCAGAGGTCTAGGGCTTGACTCAGTTTTGCCTGAGGACCACTGGGGGTACTGCAAGGTATCCATCCTGGCCTCCAGCTGGACACAGATCTCCCAGAACAGCGTGTCCTTCTGGGCAATTGCCTGAGGATGACTCGGGCATGGAAGGGTCAGTTGGCACTAGACATTGGCAGATAGACGTAGCCCTGGTGTGGTCACCTGTGCTTGGTCAGTCTCTGTTGTCCACAAGATGAATTTCTGATTGAAACGAGGCTTAGATGCACCATTAGATCCTCAGGGTTTGGTGTCTGAGGCTGGAGGCAGCTGCCATCCTTGATGAGCAATTCAGCCCCCTAAATTTGGCCAATCTGTCCCCTCCTGCAACACCCTGGGATGCCCTGGTTGGGTGTCAGCTGGAGCTCTGGGAGGACCCAGACCTCCTGTAGGTCAGGTGCAGATATCTCAGATACCCTCCAACATCATCAGACACCTCTGTTAAGGTAGTTGAATTGTACCTACAGAGTCCAGAAGATTTTTATTCTGGATTCCTTTATCCCCTCCCTTCCTCCAGCTGTTCCCTCTTACATACACACGTGCTTATTTTCAGGACACTTGTAGCAGTGTGGTTATCTCTGAGACCTCATCCTGCTGTCAAACTGGGTTGAAAATGGCTAAAGGGGATCCATCAGTGCCTCCTTCCCTGATGGGCTCCCACCTGCTTGGCTGCACATCCACTGCTCTGGTTTCACACAGCATCACTTGCAATCCCTGCGAGTGGGGTGTGAAAGGAAAAACTGATTCCCACCAGGCCACCACAGTGCTGAGGAGACCCACACAAGCCGTCAGTGTGGTGGACCAGCTAAGAAACAATTAGCTTTAATCTCACTTTACTTTAGAGCAGGGCAGTGCTCGGGGCAGTGATGGTTTATTCAGTGGTTCATAATGGACGGGGGTATCTGCTGTGCCACCAACTGCTTTTGTTTTCAATCACAGTGATTGCAAAGGGTACTTTACAAAACAGCTCTGGCAGGGCACTTCAAACACAGTGTCATCGGAGTGATTAGGACCAGGTTTTCAGAATTTTATCCCATATATTCTGAATATTTGAAATAAGAGGGAACAGAGTAAGGGGATGATAGCAAAAGATTGTGGCTCTTTGGTAAGGCCCAGTTAAATAGAAGTGCTTTTTATGCTGTTTATGTTGGTCTAGCAGGTGTTATCAACTTAGAGTCGTATCAGAAAGAGAAATCAGGAGGCTTACAGGTATTTCTGGCAGCATTAAGAGATCACCGAGAAAATACCTGCACAAAGTCCATTTTATTGCTGTAAATGGCAGGAGTGCTGCAGCACTGACCTCTCCGTGGCAGTACCCAGAGCTGTCACCCACCCACTTGGTACAGGCAGCAGTTGAGTTGATACCAGGCAATTTGGGATTGGTTTGTTTTGGGGTAAATATATTTTAGCAGATATTGGTTTGAGTCACCTTTGCCCTATTCCTGTCATCCCAAGCATCCACCTCCAGTGTGAACTTTTTGCCCTGATAAATACAGCACAAAAGGTGTAATTTATTTCTTCTCAGACCATGAGCAGATGTAATGTTCAATATACAGCAACTGGTGACCAGGTTGTGAGATATATTACTGGGGATGGCCTTCGAGAAGAAGCTGGTTTTATTTATTTGAAATAATGGTATTTATTTGGGGCAGGGGTGTAAAAAGAGGTTTAAACCATCAAATATATCACTTAAATTCCTAGTTGTGTCTCACTGCCAGCAAAAGTATAGAGTTCTGAAGTGACAAGAACAAGAGGAAGGTAACACACAATCTCAAGTTCAGTTTGGATCTTTTCATAGACCTGTGAGAATCTTCAAATAGTTTGTTGTTTTGTTTTGTTTTGTTATTTTTTTTTTTCCTGACTAGTAACAGCATTTTCAGAACCAAACCTGCTTTGGGAGTGAGTCTTGCTCAGATTTGGCCATAGATATCTGGTTGTGATGGCTTGTTTTAGCCTGGAGGGAGAAGTTTTTGAAGCTATATGACCTCAGAGGTGTTTATTCACAGTCACAATAGATTTCCTTCAGGGCCCAGAGGATATTTAAAACAAGACTGTCTGTGAAAATGTATACAAATGTTTAGAAATGTTTCCAAATGTACAGTGTGGTTGAAGTGCCTTGCCTATGTACATCATTGTCATAGAATCATAGAAGAATTTGGGTTGGAAGGGACCTTTAAAGGGCACCCTGCAGTGAGCAGGGACATTTTTAACTAGATCAGGTTGTTCAGAGCCCCATCCAACCTGACTTTGAATTCTTCCAGTGATGGGAACCTGTACCTCACCATCCTCATCTTCAAAAATTTCTTCCCTAAATCTAGTCTGAGACTCCCCTCTTTTAGTTTAAGCCATTTACCCTTGTCCTATTACAACAATCCTACAAGAAAGTTTGTCCCCATTTTTCCTGTAGACCCTGTTTAAGCACTGAAAGGCCACAGTGAGGTCTTCCCAGAGCTTTTTGGGGTTTTTTTTTTTTTTTGTATTCTGTTTCTGAGCTTTACATTTTATTTTCTGTGTTTTGGGGTTTGGGGGTGGAGAGGGAGGAAGGGAATGTCACTGTGTGTTATTGTCCATGCTAAACTTTTGCACCTGAGGTCAATGTGTCTGAAAATGCCTGCAGACTCCTTTTCCTGCTGAAACCACCTGTAATTAGGCACCATAGATGAGGTGAAACTCAGACCCTCCTGTTTCCAGGACCAAACATACCGTAGTTGAGATGGTCACAATACAAAGCAACACATTTTCAGAAGGCTTCAAACTTGCCTTTATTATAGCATGCATGCTTTTTACACATTCTTTTTATGCAAAACTCGTAAGTTTGCACTTTACTCATTGGTCACAAAAGACAAAGTGCTTTTTGGAATAGGCAGTTGCAGGTTTCTCTTATTTATCTTCCTTTCTTTCTTGGTTTCTATGTCAACGACCCTGGTAGGAAATTCATTCAGGGCTAAACATGGATCCTCTTATCAAACTTCTCTCTGGCTCACAGAAATCGCTGTAAAACCTCTTCCACACAAACACGTGGCCCCCCACGTTTAAAGTTCACCGATTTCCTTTTGACCTCACTCCTTTCAGGTGCTCAACCTGTTCCTTGCCTTGCTGCTGAGCTCCTTCAGTGCCGACAACCTCTCAGCCCCGGACGAGGACGGGGAGATGAACAACCTGCAGCTCGCTTTCGCCCGCATCAACAGGGGCCTGCAGTACGCCAAAAAAGCCGCCTGGAGCTTCTGCTGCCACGTCCTCCGGCACCCCAAGACCACAGCTGAGAAGAAGGCCATGATGAAACTCGTTGCCCAGAACCCAGGAGCCCTCAACAACTGCGTGAACAGCCACACCGCGGCCGAGCTCGGCAAAGACACGGAGAACCACAAGGAGAACCGTGCTGAGGATGGAGTGACTAGAAATGGAGAGAAACACCCAGCAATTACGGATGATGATTTTATGACCAATCCTGACCTGTCCATTTGTGTTCCTATTGCTGTGGGTGAGTCAGATATCGAGGAGGAGGATGAGGAGCAGAGCACCTTTACAGAAATGGAGCAGGTAAGCAAGTAAAATATTTGTTAATTTCAGCTTATTAAATGCCCTTTGTTCCCACCCCTGGTCTGGATCCATGGCTAGTGATGCAAATGTCCTATGGCTTAATCCTGCCTTTGATATGCTGCTAACTTCAGAAGAAGTTACAGATGCATATCCAAGAGCAAAATTCAGTTTCCAACAAGAGAAATTTCCTTTCTTTGTATTCTTTGCGCTTGTCTAGATTAATTCTTCTAACCAGAGCAATTAAATCCTTTCTCACACAGCAGACTGGTTCTTTTCCCTTTCAGCTGAATCATGGGAATGCTACAGAACAAATCTTAGGTTAGTGAAGGATTTTTTTCAAAATGGGCACTGTCTTGGTTTGATTTGTGTAACAAGAATTGAGGGCCAGGTAATTCTCTTTAAAATACAATAAGACAGAGGATGATATAACAAGGTACCAGAGAAAAAGAGAAGATGTGTTATCATTTGTATTCTGACAAGAGGAAGTTACTTGCCTCCTCTTTGGTGTGACATGGCAGATTTTCAATTCTTTTTCAGACCACTCAGTAGTAAAGACTGAAAAATCCTGTGCAGTTTGAAGTGTTGTGTGAAATGAAAAAGAAACATCTTCAGGGGAATGCTTTTCTTTCTCTCCTTCTCCCTCTCTCCCTTTTCTACCAGCTTTATCTCTCAGCTCCACACACCATATCCAGTTAATGTTTTCCAGACCCTCCAGCCTTGATCCAGCACCTTCTGACGCTGGCTGAAACCAATGGAGTTCAGCAGGCACTGGATCAAAGCTCCTGCTTCAGACCCAGCAGTCAGGAGGGATCCTCGATCTCATGGTTGAGAAGAAGAAAGTTTGAAAACAAAATAGTTGTTTTCAATAGAGGGAAGGATGTCGTAAAAAAGCTCCAAGGAAGGACTCTGTGTGTCAGGAGCTGGGCACAAATCAGCTGCTTAAGGTTAATTTCTGCTGCTGTGTTGTGGAAATCTCTTCAGTGTCAATGTGTCACCAAAAAGTCTTTCACAGTGATCATCTCACTGGGGAGTGGAACAGCAAGAGGTCAAAAAACTTAATCACAAGCTCCACTGTCCAAATAGAAACCTAGGTAACAAAAAGACAAGCCTGCAATTTTTGGTAAACCCTTTTAGGGGGGATTTTTTGTGTCTGTGTAGGGACTATTTTATTGAAACAATCTGTGGATCAGTGTGGTAGTATGAATAACATCTAGTTTTCCTCTTTGAAGTCCTTCTCTATTCCCCGGCTGTATTTGAACCAACAGCAGAGAACATTAGAAAAGTGAAATAGGAATGCAGTAGATGATGAAGAGAATTGGAAAAAAAAAAGTAAACTTCATGAATTCAGATAAAGAGAGTTTAATAGGAAAGAAAAGAAAGATATTCTAATAATAGTGGGACCAGAATATGCAAAACAAGTGATGCTCAAGGCATTTGCTCACCACTTGTTGATCGATGCCCAGGCAGTTCCTGAGCAGTGGCCCCTGGCCAGCTTTCCCTCCAGTTTATATACTGAGCATTTATTGTCATTCTCAATCCAAAACATGGCCCTGTACCAGCTACTGGGAAGAAAAGTAACTTTATCCCAGCTTAAACCAGGACTGTTCCTTAGTATCAGGTGAGCTGTAAATATTGCCTAGTGTATATGTGGATAATAATGTATAAATATGCTTAATTATGGAATTCTGGGTTTGGTGATTTTTTTTTTTTTTTCTTTTTGGTCTTTAAAGATGCCCACAGCTTTCTGCTATGTCTGACAGATGGTAACAATCTCAAACAATCTCAGATTTTTTTCTTCACACTGAAAGCAAAAGTTCATTGAAACTTTGCACTCGAGTGTCCATGAGGTCTGGAAGTGTGTGCCTGTGCATGCTCAGGGGTGGGTGTTGCACCACTCTATCATTGCTCTCTCAAGATAAATAGTAACATTCACGAGATAAGTCCCAGCATAGGGCATGGAGGGTTTGGGATTTTTATGTCTTAATGTGCTTTAGAAGTGTAGAAATGCAGATTTCTCTTTAGCTGCACTCTGTAAATTAGTGCAAGAAACAGGTTATCATTATTTTATACTGTATATGTGGAATTAGAGCTTTTCTAAGATCTATTAGAGTCATGAGAGAAAGAGCTGATGTAGAAAAATAGGCATTTCACTGAAACAATATTATGAATAAAAGTTGATTTGGAAATATTAAGAAAACTCCTAACAGTCTCAATAATATTGAAACATCATCACGTGTAATAGAAACATCGGGGATTCAGAGTGAAACCAAATAGGGGGAAACAAAACCCAGTAGGAGAAACAAACCAAGATTCTGCTTTCCCAATGTATCTTTTAATGAAATTCTCAACAAACATTAGAGGAACATTGTCGCATTACCACGAGATATTTGGATTGCAGTGAAATAATGTGGTTCACTGCTGGCATGTGCATTAAACAGAAGGCATGGAGTAGAGAAATGAATTAATTAGCTTTGTCATTAGTGTTTTCCAGGCTTGGAAAAACAGCTGCTGCAGGTCACTGCTGTTCCCCTGTGCAGAGCCCTGATCAATGGTTTGCAGTTTTTATCTGCAGGTCTGAGAGGTCTTACTGCTGAAAAGGTCCAAACAAGCAGCAAGTTCATATATCCAGAAAGCAATTTTAACAAATTCCTAGAGGGGAAAATGTGTGTGTACGAGGCTGTTCCAACTCAAAAACTCAAAATACATTGGCATAATAAATAAACAAAAATAGGAAGAAGCTTAGCAGCAGAAATTATAATTGTGTGATGAGCTTTGCATTTGCTTTTCTGCAAAACCCTAATACATTTGCACAGCTGTAAATATCTCCAAAAGGAGCAGAGCCATGAGAAAGCAGATGCCAACAAATTCAAAGATCTGTCATTTTTACTGGTACCCATTCCAAAGATGTATGATCTCTGGACTCAGAGAAAATTTCACTTGATCAACATGTGGGTTACTGCAGAAGAAATTATTGGATCTGAAGGCTGATATGAAATCCCAATTCCCTGGATATTGCATTGTGGGATGTTACAGTGGGCTGAGCCTTTTACCAAGGACATCCCTGTGGGACTGTGGGGAATAAATTTCCTCACTCACTGCCGGAAGCTTTAATCCTGCAAGCCCCAACTCCATGGGTGTCCTTACCTCCTCCCCTCCAGGATGTCCAGGATAATGAGATTAGAGCTCCCAAAGGAAGAACAACTTGAACAAGAGCAAAATTTACATGATTTTTACATTATTACACTGAGAGGGCACAATTAGGGTGAAGTATCATTTTGTGCAGAGGGCATCACGCAGAAACCAAACAAGAAATACCAAGGGTATGCTAAACATTCAAATCTATTCCAACTTTCCCCTAATTACAATCCATATTTTTGCATATTTCAATATTTTAGTATGTACAAAGGGAATGTGTATGTGCATTTACTTCTGAGGAGAAGACAATGTACCCTGCTTCTCTTTAAAGTTGTTGGCTGACCTGGAACTGAGCAGCCCTTTGGCAGCATTGCCAGAACGTGTTTTCCTGCTCCTGCAAGTGGATTTTGGTGCAAGAGCATGGAAAAGGAAGTGACAGGAGATGCATAAAAAGGAATAATGTGGATGAATGACTCTGCAGTGCACAGCTAGTAAACCTACACGACTCTTACACACCTTTTACACATTCTCTGTATGTTGAAGGCCCCAGACCAGATATCCTGTGCTTCCATCAGTCTGACTTGTCCAGTCTAAAAGAGAGAGGCTAAAGGGATGCTGGTCTCAGGCAGAACCACAAAGTTATTGATCTCAATGGTTTTAGGGTGAGGATCATCTCAGCTTACAGGTCCTATTACCAGAAAGGGTAATTCCCAGGTTCTTCCCAGAAAGTCACAAAACTACTCTAAAATAAACCATTGTGGCTATGGGAAATGAGCCCCAGAGCATTGCACACGGCAGCTTGAAATTTCAGATGATGAGAAAACCTTCTGTGACTGCACATTTTCCTCTGAGTAATAGAAATGTCTAAGTTTAAATTTCAGCTGCCATTTCTATTATCAAAGCTTGCACTGGCAGCAGCCGTCTTCCTGAAAGCTGCCAATTTGTGGCACTGTCATTGGGAGAGTTTTGAAGGGGTGAGCCCACCTGGTGGCTCCCAAATCTCCTTTGATTGCTGAGATGCAAGTGGGGTGCTCTGCCAGCTCAGAGAGCCAGGGGACATGTACCTGTACCTGTAGCACACACATCCCACAGTGAAAGGATCCAAACAAAAAGCAGAACAATGAAAGTCAGAACTGGCACAAGAAATGGGAAGTGAGGCTGAGAAAGAGCTGCCTTGAGCTAAATTAATTTGTCACTGCTGTGTGATATGTGTGTTGCTGCTGGTCATTGCAGCATTTTAGTTTGTGTCTTTATCTAACCCCTTCTCCTTTGCCTGTTCATAGTGCTGGGGAAGTCTCTCCCTGTCAGTCCACAAGATTTCTTAAGGATTTAATGATTTTCACCTCATAATGAGAAAAAAGAATAACGCTCTTTCAATTTTTTATCTGTATTTGACATGCAAAATATGGGTTTTCCCAGGAGGAAAACAGCTCCCAAGAGCTCAGTAGCAACCACAGTAATCTACTGGCTGCATCTTCTCGAGGTTTTTTTTGGGTTCTCATTTTGCCTTCCTAGATGATTAAAATGTGGATATTACCATCTTGAGCCTCCACAGAGTGTCTTGTAATTGCTTTATGACCATTTTTCATTTGTGGCACCACCTTTCAGTCCCCAGAAGAAGAAATAAATAGATTATGGGGACAGCAAGGTGATGAGATGTGGATACAGTGGATACAGTCCAGCCCAACTAATGCAATGGATTCTACAACAACATATCTGCAATTTAGCTACATTGAAAGTTTCAGACATCAGAGGGGTTTGTACCATTTACATTTGATATCTAAGTGCAAAGCTTTTATCTTTAAAAATTTCTGCTTTAGTTTTGCTTCCCTTTCAAGTGGCCCACAGCTGTAGCCCAGAACAGTGTGTGCCTTTTTCACAGTGACATCACTTTTTGGTTCAGAGGAATCCTGATAAATGGGCCTAAAGGAGCTTCCAGATGAGTAATGCTGAGTGTCCTAAATCAGCCCCCAAAATACAACATCCTGCACTTACAGTTAACCCTACCTTGTACCTATTACCACAGCCTCAGTGAGGTTCAGGTTTTTGGGCTCACTGTCTGGATCCTTTTGTTCATCTGTGAGTTCCTACAGTCAGGAAATTTTAGTAGTACTACCTAAAGAAATGGCTCTTCCCTTTCCTCCTCATTTGAGTCAGTCCAGCAGTGTTGTTACATCTTTCTGCCCTTCCTTAAATTGAGTTACTACATGTGCTGCCTTACTCAAACCTCTTGTTCCTGGCCACCCAGCATGCCACTGAGGAGAAAACCCACGCTGCAGTGGCTAGTGGCCCTGTGGCTCGTGGCCACATCTCACACTGAGCCTCTCTGCAGTGACAGAACCCGGCCAGGACGCCAATTTTCCGCAGAGATCACACCTTTGTGCCTTCGCTTGCAGCGCCGTGCCGAGCCAGCAGCACTTGCCTGCTTGTCTCCAGAAAATGCCATTATTGATTTGTTCCGAGGCAGTGGCTAATTGGGTCACACACAAAGTGCTGCCTGCCTGCTGCCGGCACCCAGCGCTCCCCGCTGCCCAGCCCGGCCTCGGCTCCAGGCACGCACGCCCCGGGAGCCCTGCCTTGTCTTTCTGCGCTCCCAGTTCCCCCCACAGCCAGTTTGTGCCATCCCGAGGAGGACTGGCCCGTTCTCTTGCCTCAGGCTCACCCCTGGCTCTAGGAATCCTTAACTGCAGAGTTGCTGCTGTGTCTCCTGGGGCTCACCTTTCCCTGACCTGGCAGGGAATATTGCCTGCAGGGCTGTGTTTGTCACGGCCTCTCAGGCTTTCCCAGTTTCCCACCTGCTCAGCTCCACTTCTCAGTGGGATTTCCCTAGACCACTCTGGGCACAGCAGCAGCTCTGCTGTCATTTTCGGGATGTTTGGATCTGGGTCTGCACAGAGGACCCAAGGGCTGGGCAGTACCTGGATTTTGCACTCTGGATGGGTATTCTTTGCTCCAGAGCACACTTTGCTCTCTCAATCATAAGTTTTTTTTTTCTCAATTGACAGTTCTCCCCCCTTGTATACCTTTGTCTGGACTTCACCAAACACATTTCCCAGGGAAAATAGGTTTCCAGCTGTAGATGAGTAACTGTCTCTGTACACATCAAAGATAGAGCTAGCTGCTCTCAGTCTCTATTCCATTGGTGCAGTCTCTGTACTGCCCTGAAATTGATCAAAAGCCCAAGTTTTTATTCTCTTCTTCCCCTTATATATTTCAGAATTACTAACTCATTTCATTTGACAAGGTGAAACTATTTCTGATGGCTTTTCTTCCAAGTTTCTACCAGTAAGAGATTCATATTTTGATGTCGCAGAGGACCATTAAAGTATGATGGTTTTGCTTTCTCATAGCACTGAGTCAAGGACTACAGCTAAATTCTGCAGGGAGCCTGTAAGTTTATTTTAGCTATGATGCATCATTTGTAAGATGGGAAAAAAAAAAAGAATTAAATTTCTCAGGTAACAGAAAGTTCACCATCTGTATGTGGACCCACATCTGTTTCCTTTGTATACAGTGGAAATTTTATTGTACCGTTCCTGTTCATTACAAACCTGCTTCTAAACCTGAAGGGATTCTGTAAAAGCCAATGGAAATATTCCAGGTTGATGTAAGTTAGCAGAAATTATTGAAAATTAGTATAAAAATGCCAGTGCACAAAGATTTTGTTATAAAAATGTTTGTGACAATATCTTATGCTCCTAATAATTCTAACACCTATAAATCAGAGATACCATGAAGCCATGTGTTTATTTGACAGGGTACATTAATTTCAGCATTTACTGCAGGAAATATACTTTGCTGTCAGGAACCCTAATACCCTTTTCAAACAGTATTTATATTCTGTCTGTTTGCAGTTCCAGTCTGTGGGACACGTTCTCTCTGAGTGTAACTGGATAAAATACCATTGAATCCTGTTGATGACTCCCCAGTTCTCACTGGGAGGAGAGTGAGCCCACGTGTGTACATGCATGATGCACACAATAAATCTTACAGCATCCTTCTTGTCACCTTTATTTGGGCCAATATTTTTCTGATCATTAAGTAAGATAACAGGGGGGTTTCCTTATTTTTCTGTACATAGTTTGCCTGTATATATCACTTCTTAAGCCGTATGTTTTGCTTTCTGTTTCTTGAAAACTGTGTAGAACTAATTATTTTTGGCAATAAAAGAGAACATTTCTGGATTTATTGTCTTCAGAAGAATAGCAGCAAGGGCATTAGAAAAAAAGAAATGGGACTGTAAATCCCAGCAGCAGATTTAAAGCACCTATGTCCTCATCTTGGCTTCTACATGTAGAAAGGAGCCTGTGGTTATTTTGTGGCAGCAGAGTGGGGCAGAAACTCCCGTGTCAGATCTCTGCTGACGTGACTGGAGCAGTCACACCACAAACAGAGGTTTTAGGGTGCTTATTCAGTTCTCGGTGCCAGGCAAACATATTTGTCCACAGCATAATGCCTAAGGTGCAGGAAACACAGGGAGCTGATGGAGGAGAGAAAGGAAGGAGGGGGGAAAAAGCCAGGCTGGCATTGAAAGAGCCGATATCAGGCGCAGCAGAGTTGACAACACGCGTTTGGACAAGTGCCCGGACCCGGGACTGCGTGTCAGTCAGTCACAGCTTGCTGGATGCCATTTCCCAGTATCCATGTCCCTCCCCGGAGCAAAAGGCTGACCAGAAATGAGCATTTCTCACTGTTTCTCCCTTTGATAAAGAAAATGCTGACATTTAGCATTTTGGACAAAAAGAGCAGCAGCCAGTTGCCCAACAGCTCCCGTGCCATGTGAGGCAGTGTGTTGGAGGGGTAAAACTGCTCCCATTAATTATACTCCAAAATAACACTTCAAATAATTATTATTTTGTTGCTGTTGCCTGTAATAATATGAAATTTTCTTAATGATCAAAATATTAACATCTTAATTGGGTGAAAGGTTCTGGGTTATTTCAGGCACTCGCACTGACTGCACTCCAAGGCAAATTTCCAAAATTTAAACTTCCATCAGAGAAGCCCATTAGTTTGAGTTTTTCATATTATACTGTGGAGAAATCCCAATTACCGAAAGAAACATAAAGTAGATTGTGATTAAACTTCAAAATGCAATTTAGCAGAAGGTATTAGCTTGAACTCTGAACAATGAACACTTACGAAACGCTTTCACTGCCTATTTAAGCCTATTGAATTGATAACAGTATAAATTAACTTTGGCAGTCCATCTTTTTGCCAAGCTCTTCCTCTCAGACAAGTTTTAAGAGTCGACCCTTGGAATAATGAATTTCTGTTTTATTATGGGCAGTGTGTTGCTCAGTGTGGTAAAAGATCTAGGGCCAGGAAGGCAGAAGCCATTAGAAAAAATAAGCCTTACTCTTCTGCAGCCAGAGTTCAAAGGCTTAAATATTCTGGATTAATCCAAGAAGGAACACTGCTGAACTGCTGCTTCTGAGGGATGACATTTTGCAAAGCATCCAACACTCATGCAGAGACCAGCAGTTAGTGGCTGTGATGAGGCTTGTCTGGCAAAGTTTTAGTTCACCTTTATTCAAAATAGAAGAAAATACCAGGTCAGGCTGGTTCCAGGGGAGTTTTTGCTGTTAACATCCTCTGCTGAGAAGCTGTGGTTTCTGGCCAGCCCTAGCCTTGGACATCCTGAATTGTAATTGCCAGTTTCTGTTAATTTTATCCAGCTAAGTGCTCACAGGTGCATTATTTTTCTAGAGCAGGTACTGGAGTTTTCTTTACAAATACCTTGTGACATTTTTGGGGAAAAATGTCTTTCTTAGGTCAAGCAGGAGGATAAGATCTGTGTTTAACTCACATAGGTGTACTTCAGACTTCCATGCCCTTATCTCTGACAGGTGACAGCACACACAAAAATCACCTGGGACCTAAAAACATCCAAGTTAGAGGCATCATCTACCCAGGGGCTGGGCAACAAACTCTGCTTTTTCTGAACTCAGGGATTATTGTGTTTAATCTGTTTTGCCCACGTGGCTCTTATGCATGTGTTAGTGATTTGGATTTTTATAAGTGTGGTTCCTATAAAGGCTGAGTCTTAAAGAAAGTGAAAAATAAAAAGCACATGGATTCACAGAGCAAATGCGAGCAGCACCTTCTAATTCTGATGTTTTACTACTCACTTTGCACCATTTTGTTTCTGGCTTATGCATAGATGACAAGAGAAATGACAGGGAGGGGTGGATAAATGCTGCAAAATGGAACAAAAATCAGTGTACTAAGCTGTGCTGTCTGGCTGTTCCTGCTGAAGTGGAATGATGGACCAAGTGCCAAAGGATGGAGAGAGGGCATCACCAGTCTCAAATAATCAGGTTTAGGCTGTCCTGGCTTTGTCCCCTCTATGAGGAATTTGTAGGTCTTAAATGATACATGTGTGTGTCAGCCTTAAGGTAGGACTTGACACACTTTACACTGGTATTGCAAATGTTGTAGTGTGCCAATAAAATGCTCTTGTAAATGAACACAGTGTAGCACAAGTCCTTTTGTGTCTCAGCTATAATCCTAGCGCTGTGATGTGGTATTGCTGCAGGTTTTCCTGTGATTTCCCATTAAACTGAGTAGTGGCAACTCTGCATTACAGAAGCAATTATTCAAAGCAGGTTCGAGAGATCCTTAAATGTGCACATTTAAAATTGACAGCTGCACTCCAGCCTTCTTTTTTTCCTAGCAGAATAAGTGATACTAATCTTCCCCTTCTCATATTATGGTAGTAAGGGAATTTTCCTGATATATTTGGTGATCTTTCTTCATGCAGAAAGATAAATGCACTGATTTTGTTGGTGCTACAAGGATTTACATTTATTTGTGAAAGAGAAGAACCATGATCATAAATGTTCTGTTCTGGTAATAAGAACCAACTATTCATTTCTCCAGTTTGTGGTTATTTATTTCTCTCCCATTTCAGCTCAGATTTTTCAAGGCTTTTCAGAAAGACTGAATTCAGCATATCTGAGAGTTGTCAGCCCGACAGCTCCGCAGACTGCAGTCTCCTGTTTACTTTACACACGAAACAAGTGCCACCAAGGCAGTAATGCAAGCTCACCATCTTTCAGCAGCTCTGCAATCTGCTTGCTTCTCCACTTATGTGGAGGTAGTATATAAACAGTTCAGTTTTCACCATCATTTACTTGTTGGCTTCTTTGCAGAGGAAGGGTGCCAGTTACTAGATGCAAACTGTTGCTGAGAAAGGGTGCCAATTGCTACCAGGCACAGCAATTTTGTGAAATCCATAGTTGTCTGCAAGGAGAAACACAAACATCAACAACCACCTTACAGAGTAAACAGCCCTCTTGTAACAATCCCTGTCACACTGCTGAACAGGGTTTACTACACATGAAAAGCTCTGCAGATTCCCTTTATGGTATCCAAAATTTGGGTATAGGAAACTTTGCAGGTTAAAATGTGTTGTCATCTGTTAAAGGAGCTGGATTTCTTGAGGAGACTCAGTGTCATAGCATCACTCGTTAATGAATGGCTGAAGCAGAGACTCTTCTGTTGTCATACTCCTGCTGCTCCTCTGATCCCAAGGTAAAGGAGGATTCCCCTGGCATGGCCCAGTGTGTGCAGGCATGTATGTGGGGACCAGGACAAGCCTCCACTCTTGAGTCTGGAAATGTCCTGAGCAGGTCATTCCTGGAATGTGACTGCAGAACTCAGACACCCCTGAATTCCTATTAGTGTCTCAAAAGTGGTCTTCAAGGAGGCAGCTGGATGCATGAGTATGGTGGGGAGTGGATACATGGCATCAAAGCTTCCCAATGCATTGTGACTGAGTTAAAGGCAGTTTGCATTTGCACTGTCTCACCAGACAAAGGGAAAACCCTTATCCTTCTCATAAAATAGTAAAATAATTAGCTTCATCCATCCACATCATTTTTGCTCTCTGGCTCTGCAGTAACAATGGCAAAGAAGGAGGGCCCCAGAGCCAATTCCCATCTCTTTCCTCCCCACCTGCTTGGGACAGGAAGCTTCCTGCTATCAAAGGATTTGCACATCTTTCTCACAACAGCCACAGCCAGGGAATCAGGGAACAAATGTCACAAGATAGGGTCATGATCTGGGGCGTGAGAGAAGCATCAGGAGAACCCATTTGAACTGATCACCATCCGAAAGGCAAGTCCTGGGATCCTCTTTCTAAATTTGTTTGCACAGAATGGAAAAAATGATATTTCCATGGGGAAGGAATAAAGTGAAGCCATGCTGATGACAGGTATTTGCCTTGTTTTGCCAGCAGCAAGTCCTCTTTCCAGAGGAGCGGCATTTGCACTAATCCCCGTTTGAGCCTGGAACAATTAGCTGATCTGTGCTTTTCAGACACACAACGCAGTGTGGAGCTTTTGCATTTATTTGTGTCAGCAAACAACTATGTGGGTCCGTGCACCAGCACTCTTGAGATGTCACCCAGATTATGCCCTGTTTCCAATCTGGTAGCTGCTTTCCTGGTGCTGCAGCTGGCCTGCAGCGTGAGAGGGGACAGCACTGTCCACCCCCCTCCATGTGCTAATCACTGGTATGGTGTTGGCAGATCACCTCTTTTTAGGGCCCATGTCAGGGCAGAGGTGAGCAAACTTTTCGTTTATGCTGAGGTCAGTCCTGGGCTCCGCACCCTCCCTTTGCATGCACAAAGTTTTAGTACCATTCAATGGTTTTACTTTACAAATGAAAAAAGAGACTGAATTGATAAATATTAACATAATGTGTATTGCCTTGGCAACGTGGCACTTGATACAAAAATTAAACATAAATTATGTAAACCACCCACGGTGGGAAGCTGTACAGGAGATAGACCTGCTGCCGTTGCTGCCAGAAGAACAAATCATCTGGAATAAGGACAAAGGCAAACAGCCCGAAGTTAAACAACATAAACCAAAGGCACTTTTCCCCAGACAGGTCTCTGCTCTCAGGTTTTCAGGTGCTGTGTGCTGGAATTGAGACTATTGCATCTCAAGAGAATTGTTCACCAGGACTGCCATTGGCTGCTTGCAAAAACTCCATTGAATCCCTAACACTCCTTTTGGGATCAGTCTACACTACCAGATTCTTTGGAACAGTCTATTTCTCTTACTCATTTCCTCCCAGCTTATAAATTTAGAAGACGAGTCTGAAAACACACGTTGATGAACCAAATTGTTGTCTGAGCACATGTGCGTGATGCCCCCATTGGATATTTTGCCAGGATATATTAATCAGTTTTAATTAACGTTAACTCATTGGATACTTGGTACAAGTGTGATTTCTGGGAAGAAGCCAGGACCACATTTCCTGGACTTGAGTCTCTATGAAAGTGTTGCTAAGTCCTGGTACCACACAGAGGGATTAGTAAATAGAGAATTGGTGTAAGTTTGGCATTTGACTCTAGCTTAACACAATAATTTGCTTAACAATTAGAATATTATCAGATCAGCTGAGTTACAGGGTCTGTCCTCTTACAGTGCACGGTTTCCAGTGAATCTGAGTGCACAACCTTTCTGAATAAATGAACTTGAGACGCCACCTCAGATTGTGTTGCACTTTCAACATGAAACGATTGTTTCTGCTGTTCCAGTGCTATAACCAATATCATGCCATTAAGATTACTTGGTACTAAGTTGAATGCACATTGCATTAAAAAAAAAAAAAAGAACGTTTTATGGCTGAGTGCCTTAGTTTTGTGTACTGTGCCTTCCACATTGACTTCTCTCCTGAATATTAAACTATTTCCAAAGACAAAGACTGCTGAAAAGCCTTAAAAAGTGTTACTTTTTGTCAGAGACACACCTGTTACCCTGTGGTTATTGGCCTATGAAGATCAATGCTAATGTGTGACAAAAAAATTTGTAAAAATTGTATGTAGTACCTTCCTATGCAGAGGGTATAAGTTTGGACATGCATAATTTGATTTACTAAAGTTAGAATATATTTTAGACCACATGCCCTCCAAAGCAGGAAACAAGTAATTTGATTTTAAATTAATTTCCTAGAAACACACAACGACATTTGAAAATACTGTTAGAAACCCAACAGTCCAAAAATATTTATACAGAGAGCAATTTGCTTAACCAACTGCTTCCTTTGTGTCATTTGGTCTTTCAGATGGTTACATTTGGAATAAAGTGTTTTTCTGCTCTGGGTACCTCTTGAGGGACTTCCTGTGGTGATGTGGCTTTAAAACTGAGGCAGGTAGTCTGGGACTCCCTGGGGAAGGGAAATTTGCTTAATACCTGAATAACACTGAATGTCAGTCAAGCCGAGGGAAAGGGAAGAAAAAAGCTGGACAAATGAAAGATAAATAGGTTTAAATAATTACTATTGAAATCTGGTTATGCTTGTAATTTTTTTCTCAGCATGGAAGTCCCTCTGTAAGCAATTCAGCACAGCCCTTTGAATCCTGCTGGAGTTTTATTAATATTTTAGTAGCTGCCTTAGTAATGGCATGAACAGTGGTAGTGCTGTGATGAGCTGTGGAGTTTTCAGTGAAGTCCCCGCCTTAGGTGGATCAATAAAGCCACACAAACAGAGAACCTGGGCCTCCAGAGGGAGGGACTAACCCTGCAAACATCCTTTCCTCTGCCATTAGTCCTGGGAGAACTTCTTGAGAGCTCAGCAGCAATAATCACCGCTCCAGGAAGAAGCGGCTGGATTTAATGGCACCACGCTTTCTAGCAAGCACAAGGTCCAGTCAAATGTGTTTACTGAGAGAAAAAATTATTGCAGTGCTTCCAGAGTCCATCCCCTTTCAGGGAAGTGCTTCAGAGTGTGCTCTCCTTTCAGCCTGTGGTTGAGCCCCATGTGCTTCAGTGGGTGCAAAGTAGCCTTAAGTGTTTTGCTGAATAGGAGCCTCGTACATTTGCGTGTTTACCTGCAGTTTCTCCATATCTATTTTCAGATATCTTTTATCTTTTCCAGTGAACTTTGCATTTTCTTCCCCTTCAATGTGTATCTTTTCTTCTCTGGGCGTGGGGATTTTTCACACAGTTTCAAGCAGACTTGTAGAACAATATTGGGTTTCACCCTTGTGCCTTTCTCCAGCTTTTACATTGAGTGTCACCACCTGATTCTGAATTTTCAGGGTACACTCCTTGGTTATTTGGCAGCCACCTCTCTCTGCGCCTCAGGTCACTGGAGGAAGTTTGTGTCTCAAAATCAGGCTCAAAATGGAGATGGCAAGGGAATTTCCTCCCACCTCAGCAACAAAAGCTCAGAAAAAAAAGTTGGTCTATTTCTAGGTCTATTTTCTACAGCCATATATCTTGGCATATCCAAATTGCTAAAGCTCAAAATTTGCAACATAAACTTGTGTTATCTCATTTCTTGCCATTTTCTTTAAGATGTCGTCCCCTGATGAGAATAGTACAGGCTGTTTTCTCTTCTAGCTGGAGAGTTCTCCTTAAGAAATAAGCATGCTATCAAAGAAAAAGAAAATAAACCCATCTAGGATTATTTCCAGCAGGAAAAGCAGCTGCAGCTGAGGGGGCAGCGATGCCAAAGCCCAGGCGTCCGGAGTCAGAACTCTGAGATTTATGAAGAGTTAAGTGAGTTGCACGTGGATAAGCAGTTGAAGGCTGAGCCACCACCTCCAGTAGGGCAAAAAGAGGTAACACAAACAACTTTCCTACCTGATACTGCATGAAATTCATTGCACCAGCTCCGTAGTGCATGCCACTGGTTTATGTGGGGTTTATGTGTGTAAAAATACATGTTTGTCAAGGGGTAGGAAAGCAATAGTGTGTAATAGGTATTACAGTCTTAGTAAAGAAGAGAGAGGATTTTGTTGTTATAAAAATAATTGGAAAGCTTGGAAAACGTGCATTATAAATTAAGATGGAATTGTAAGAGGCTTTTTGGGAAAAAAAAAAAAAACAAACAACCACAAAATCATCCATAATGCTACTGTCTCATTTTAGGAGAAAATGCGCGTGTGATTTCCCACTGAAAAGCAGCTCTAGGAATGGCATCTGCTGACTTGGCAGACCTGAATGTTGAGTTCACTGGAGGGCATCTGCTCTCTGTCACAGATTAAAATTTCTTTTCTTGTCACACGCAAGAAAGGTGTGACAATTTAAGTAGCTGATGTGAAGGTACTAAATAAAAAGCAAGCCTTGGTATTATTTAGTTGATTTGGCCAAAGTGCTGCTCATTAATTGTTTCTTGATGTGTACACATTGACATTTATTTTCAAGTTGTAGGATGATGTTGTCCTTATAAACATAAATATCAAAAATAACGTGTTTGTACTGTACACTGAGTGACTCCAGGCTGTGTAATTGCCTGTATTCTCCTTGCTGACTTGTTAGGGGTTCTTCCCCTTCAGATTTAGAATTTATTGATATAGCATTGCCTTTATTACTAGAGATTGATGGATTCCTCTCTTTGAAATCAAGAAATTGAGGTTTGGAATGTCCTGGGAGTTTGGAGAACTCCACAGCTGCTTGAGATTGGAACCAGGGATTGTTGTGTGGGACAAAAATTGATGAAAAGGAAAGGATGGCACAGTACTCACACACATCACACCTTTCCCAGTTCTGCTGTAAAATTGCCAGCAAGTTTGTGTCCAGCAGGAGCAATCCCTTGAAGAAATTTTGACAGGATAAGAGGAAAAAGACCCATTCCAGAGCCAGGGCTCCCCTTCTCCAAGCCTGCTGATTCATGTTGTCATATGAGTGGAATTTACTGAACTAAATGTAGACAATCTTCATCTGGACTTGTCATCTGAGGCCTCTGTTTAGACAATGTAGGCAGGTAAATGTGTCTCCAGCTAAAATCAGCATTTACATTAGGTCAGATCTCATAAAAGTGCCCATTTCTCTCCATTAACTATAAAGGGAGCACTTAGGTTGCACACTTAGGTGAGATAAATTCCACTCACAGGAACCAGAAATCCTCCAGCCATGAAGCCTTTCTTTAAAGGGCAATCCTTGCCAGAGTACTTCTTGGCATATTCGTATTCAGAAAGAAAACATCCTGAATTTAGAGGAAGGAGACTTAAATATTTGATATCCTGGTCTCAAGAAAAAAAAAAAAAAAAAAAAAAAAAAAAAAAAAAAAAAAAAAAAAAAAAAAATTATGTATATTTAGCAAAGAAGTACAAAATTTTCGAACAATGTAAAGAAGCATTATAACTAGAAGGAATTAGAAGACCATGTCAGGCATTTTTCTCTCGGGGGATTAGATATCCTTCATGTTTAAATATCTTTTCAAGACAAATGGACCCTGTGATCCTAACAGGGAAGCCAGAAAACTATGTCCTTCTTTAGTGCTATAACAAAATGTCATGATAAGTCAGGAACATTCTAGCCTCGATATATTCAGCAACATCGTGATAAAGAAATAATCCCCATTTCCTCCCTCAGCTTTCAAAGGGTCCTGAGACACAAATGCCACCTCTCTATAGCAGAGTATAATTGATTCTATTTGCAGCTGCTTAGAAAGAGGTGGAGGAACATGGCAATAATCCAGGGATGACTTGAAATCAAACGGAAGTTCACACGAGGCTATGAATGCCAACACAAAAGAGCAAAGCCCAAAGGATGCTATTTTGGAAGATCTCGTGTGGACATTACATACCCACGGTCCCCCTGTGCAGAAGTGATCTTTGTGCCAGCACGCAAGGACGCGCTCGTCATATTTTTGATGAATGTCCCAAGAAGTTGCAACTGGCCAAATAAAGCCAACAACTGCAAGGGAGTAACAGATTTGGTATGCCCAAGAGGCAGGGCTTTCAGTGATTGCCAGTGACAGGAAATGCTGATGTGTCTGAGTGAAACACTGCTGGTGTCAGTAAAGGATAGATTATAGGATTAAAAATTCATTCAATATCAATCATCAGAAAGGCACCGTAGAAATAAAATCATTGGTGTCACAGACAGAGAAGACTCTGGAGTACAAACTGGTTGCTTTCTCTGCCAAAATGCTGACCCATAAAATATTCACACAACTTTGTGGAATCTGGCTTTAAATGGATCAGGCAAGTTAGATTTCTTCATTTACCAAAAATAATTCACTTGCTAAAAAGAAATATCTCATGCCTGGGTATATTTCCTTAAATACCAGCCTTTTCTCACCTTTTTTTCTTCCCTTTCAAAGTGCCATTTCATTACAGTCTTTTACCAGTTTTATCCATCAGTCTCTTTGTATGAATTAATATAATTTACTTTAATAGACTGTTGCTTGCTTCCTATTGTCTGGGGTTTACCCCCTGAAGTCATGCACCATTGTTCTTTCATTTCATCAGTTATTGTAAATTAATATCTCTGAGCCATTTATCTGCCTTTTTTTACCTCTTTCTTTGCAACTCCCTCAACTGTTCCTTTTCGGGGTTTTTTTGCCAAGAAGGAAGCACAGTATTCCAGAACTGTAAAAGAAGAAATAATATCTCAGTATCTAGACATGATGCTTTCATACGGTTTTCTACATTATTATATCCCACTGCAAAAACACATCTATTTTTTTGTAATATTACTCCAGGTTTCCAAAATGTCCATTGAAATTTTCCTGTAACTTGCCCATTTGTACTTTTTAAAATCATGTCCCATTTTGTTATATTCTGTCCATGTTTCCATTCTCTTTTCCCTTCTGCTTCCTCGATTTCAATACTCTCTCCAATTTAATATTATCACCTAACATGAGGATTGTATCAGTCAAGACCCCTTCTGTATGTTTAGTGAAGATAATGCTGACCCTAATCCCCACAGATTTCCTCCTCTGAAGGGAAAGTTTGTGCTATATTTGGGTCCTTAGAATGGCTTTGCTCCACACAGCAATGGGTGAACCTGAGCCAATTACAATTTATTTTAAAAGTAGGCTTTTCTATAACATTCATCCAACTGTTTTCTTAAGGTTTATATATCATATGTCAATTTGATAGATTAAGGCTCTGATTTTCAGAGGTGAGGCAGAGAAGAAGGGAGGTAAGAGGGCTAAGCCTTGAGCAAACATCAGCTTTCGATGAGATTTCAGCATCTCACTGCTAAAGGCTTTTTGAAAAACACTTTCAGATCAATTTGCTGCTATTACAGGCACAAGCAGTGGGTGTGGAAGCCCTGTCCGGGTACTTAAAACAGTCACTCCATCAACAAACACTTTAAAAATTGCCTTCTGCAGCATGAATTTATGCACCAGGGGAAGACCTTCCAAAGGGGTCTCTGATAGATCCCTTGCCTCTGCCTGGCACACTTCCTCCACTCACCTATTCCAAGAAAGAAGGAGGACATTCTGTATTTGTCCTTTTTGCCTTCTTTTTGAGCTCTTTTCACCCTGTTTGTGCAAAGTTCTCTTAGCACACAGGAGAATCACCTCACTGCCTTTATGTCTATGACATTTCACTCCGAGTAAGCTCTCTCCTCCTCTCTGTCTTTATTTAATTTACTTTAATCACAGGCTGCAGCAAGTGTTTAGTGATCTGTGATTCCCATGATTATTCCCTTTTCCTCCTCTCTCAGCTCAGTGTTGTGTTTACTTATTGCTGCTCTCCTGGGCCGTTTCCAGTTTTCCATGAGCATTCACTATTGATTGCTAATGATGTGTTAACTGGGTGTATTGGATCCCTTTATGCTCTGCAGCGTGCCTTGCCTGGATCTGCTGGTTTGTGTATTTATAGGCTTTCTGGCTATTTCTCTACTTACATTTATATTAATTCCAACAGGCTCTCCCCCTTCTTGTTATTGATCCCCTTGTTGGATGATTTTAAGAAGTGTTTATTTTCTTAGACAACTGAATTTTGATCAGCTACTTTCCCCTCATCAATTGCTCTTGTGTCCCTGACTCTTCCCTGAGTTCATGAAAACCTTCTTAATTACTTTAACCTTTCTGGCAAAGAGTAACCTTTGCTTTCTTCCCAGAATCTTCCCTAATCTTTTCCTTCTCTCTCATATGTCTGGCTCCTTTTTCTAGTCCCTGTTCAGACCCTCAAACCTTCATCTACTGTTTTCTGAATCCATGTTCATTGTCTCTTCTTCTTTGAAGGCTTTTCAGAAGAAAACCTGTCTGTTTGCCTTGCATGTTCCCCACCTCCCTTTGACACTGATGGATTCTAATATTTCCTGGAAACTCCTGATAAATAACTAAATAGTCTATGATAATTTCATTGTATTTTGTTCTGTGAATTTCCTAACCTGTCTCTGCTAAATCCAGCTCTCTAGTTGAAAATGTTATCAAGCTGACATTGCTCTCACTTTTTTTTTTTTTTTTTTTATTTCTGGCTACTGCTAAGAATTACACCCAACAAAGCTTCTCTTCTCATTGGAACCCCTATTTTCTACATCCTACAGCTGCATATGATTTAGGACTATTTCAGTGATCTCTGTTTTGACATCTTCATAACAGAACACGTAATGACTAAATGCGTTCCCTGATGAACAGTATCATAAAGTTCCGACTGTGCTAGAACTTGGGATGACATTTTTTCCACCATCATACACTGTTGTGAGTCTGTAGGAAATGGGCTCTATACAACAGCTGCATTCTGAATATGGCTTTTCAGAAGCTTTATCCGTATCTTGGACCTGTTCTGTTCTTTCTGTTCTCTCTTTTTAAAAGGTCTCTTCTCAGTTGTTTGCAGATCTTTTGTGTACAGCATTAAAAACCCTAGCCAAGACTATGACCTTCTGGATGCTGCAGCTAATTGCAAACAAGTAGCTTCCACCCCCTCTTGCAAGCACTGCTGGAATGTTCAGTCTTGCCCATTTTACCCCAGGTTCAGCATTTCTCTGAATTCAGCTATAAATTTTGCATTGACTGTGTATGCTGGAAAACAGAGGACCCATTTTCACATTAATAATAAATATATAAAGCTGTGCCTAGTCTCTTACTCCATCACTATCATGCTTATGAAAATAATACTTTATCTGTACGTGCCATCTCTCATATAACTATCTCACAGGCTGTTTAAAAGCGTGGGTAAGTATTATTGCCCTCATTTTTTAAAATGAAGGCAATAGTATTGCAAGATAAAGCACAAAAGCTTTTAAGTGGGAACTCAGAGAAGAGAGTAAACCAGTTCAGAAATGACACACTCTCCTGCTTGGAGCTATTTGTCATTGCCATGACCCATACCAGCTTTGGTATTACCTACTTACACCAGATAATGCTCTAATACATTCAGAAACAAACTGGATGCATTAGAGCATTATCTGGTGTAAATATCAGGTCTTTCACTTTACTGGCCAAGCTATTTAGCTTGTAAAATTTAAAAGTAAATCAAGTAAAATTTAATTTTGGATTAACAAAAAATATAAATCCTTTATTTTAGCTAGCAAAATAAAATAGGGGAAGACATTTCCTCTTTTTTTCTAAATAAAGTGTCTTGATTCTGTTAAAGGAAAGTTTAACCTGAAATTAAATTTCTATTTCATATTTGGGTGACTTACTGAATAGTCTATCATATGTCTTTTAATCATGAGTTCATCCTTCAAAACAGATTTTGAAAATAATATATTCCCCTGAATTTTTTTTTACCCAGATCTGCTTGAGAGCTCCTGCTCTAAATAGATGAGACAACCAATGCTTCAGGGAGTGGGAATATTCTTGCCCCATTTTGCAGAGGAGGATCTGAGAAACACTGAATTTAAACAATGCACCTAAGATGATGGTGTCAAATATTTCAGGAAAGTGGTAGAGCCCTTGAAACACTTCTAAAAGCCATGTGCCCCTCCTCCTACATCACCTGGAGATCACAATGGTGTGGCAGAAAGACAAGGGGCCATGTCATGTGCTGAGAAGAAGTTAGGTGAGGGGTGAGACAGGAGGAAGAGCCCTCTCAAGATATTTGTACTTCAGCTTCCTGTGGCTGGACGCTGGAGGAGAGGCTGTCAGCAGGACCAGAGCATGGTCCTGACTGAGCAGGTGCAGATTTCACCCACCAGCTGTGGGCGAGGAACCTGAGGAATGAGGCCCAAAAGACAGGAACCCAAGGCAGGTCATCCAATTCATCCTTCAGCATTTCAGGAGATAGGTCCCACCCAAAGGTATGAGCCTTCAGGATGTCAAACTGATGAAATCCATCACTCCAAGGTTCCACCTACCATTAATTAGAGCAGCTTGGTCTAGTGGAAGGTGTCTTGGCCCATGGCAGGGGGGCTGGAACTGGATGATCTTGAAGGTCCCTTCCAGCCCAAACCATTCTAAGATTCTGTGATTAATATTCAACGGCTGCTCACTCCCTTTCTGTGGTTTGCTTCTCTTTTGTCTCAAAAAGTAAGTTGTGTATGTTAAGTTGTTGTTGTTGACGGGTCAGCCCCTGGTCTCAGGGTGTCACCAAGGAGTGGCACCTTGGGAAGTGCATGGCAATGTCTCTGTTGTGGTGGCTTCAGCTGGGGTGCTCATTAGTGGAATGACAACCCAGATACTTCCTTCGGGGCAACTGATCAATTTGTTTTCCACATCTTTGCTCTTGTTGGCAACAAGCTTGATGAAATCAGTCTTTCTGAAGGCAGCACAGTGGATTTGACAAACCCTGCAGAACTGCTGGAGCAGATCCCCGAGTTTGCTGAGGAGCTGATGGAGCCTGAAGATTGCTTCCCTGAAGGTAAGAACCTGCATGTTTCACTGCAATGCTGGGGCAAGAAACCTTCTTTTCTCTTATTGAACATCCCCTGACCTTCTCACCATGTTGCTCTGATTGCTTGCAGTAGTATTTCACTGGATGCACTTTGTTTCTTAGGCACTATAAGGCTGCAAACACACACTCACAGTCCCTTGTTACCATTAGTCTTTGGATTTCCAAGGTGAGATAAGCCAGGAGCATACTCTAAAATGCTCCACAGCTTCTAAAGCCTTAGGCTTTTAAAATTGTAATTTGTGCCATAAAGGGTGGTTTATTTGTTTCTTTGTTTTTTTAAATGCTGATTTTTGTCATTTGGCCAATGAAGATTTTTGACTTCCAATATATGTGAATGATCAAATTTGGCAAAGAGCTGACCAGATCAGGATGTTTCCATTGCTTAAATGTATCCAGGCAGTTCATAGAATCTGTCTGGAGAGTTCATGAGACTCAGGGACTCTCTTCCATTTATTTTAAAGGGTGTCAAGATTAGCACATCCCGTAACTTTCATCTAGTCAGAGAACTGCTATGTAAAGGGTATTTAACATAATTATCTTAGATAACAACAGACCACATTTACATATCTCTTTTAATACTGAAATTCACCATAATTTTATTAATATTTTAACACCAGCCTGCTCCAAAACACAGATGTAAAACCCAGCTACATCAGAAGATCTATGTTAAAATAAATATATAAAGTAAATAGCATCCTGAGTTATTTCTTCTCAGAGTGAGTTCTATTCCAAATATTATCTCAGTCAAATTTTTTGTTTTCCTATAAGTCTGTGTTGGGAAAAACAGGGTTAGCTGAATGTAAGAATAGTCCCTTGAAAATTCAAGCATTATTATAAACAAAAACAGAGCAGCTCAGATGGGATCAGACAGAGATGATTTGCTGGGTATATGAATGCCCCTGAAGTCAGCAAAAATGTGCATCTCTATCTCTGTGAGAAAGATGATTGAATGAGGTAAGGGAGCCCTGCAGGGCTTACAAATGTCCCTAGGATCTAAACATTTTTTTGGCAGCTCTGCTTAAAAGCAGTAGCCAAAAATTAATGCAGTTGACAGAAGAAAGCATGGTGTAACTATTCAGGCCTGTGCAATAACATTTTGAAATTAGATCTGGTGTTTTCATTCTTTCACAATATATTTCTTAATGGGGCTGGTGAGCAGCAATCTCTGTTGTGCCCTGCAAAGTGATTATGTTGTAGATGCTTAAACAAGCCAGTGCTGTTCAGATGCCAGTTTAGAAATTCTGAAACTGTGGTTGGCCACTACCACCATGCAGTTTTCTAAAAGAAATGAGGCAGACACCACACAACAAGTTCCCAGTGCAGCAGCACTCTGTATTTTGATCTCTCTTAAAATAACCAGACCTACCTGAAATTCCACGGTGCAGGACCACAATGGAACCAACCCAGTTTGTCATATCTTCCTCAGTGCTGTCTGTGAGATGCAGGGTAGCAAGCAGGGCTCTTCTAGATGGATCACTGGAAGTATTTAACCAGCTTTGAAGCCTGCTGATCATCCTGGCAGCAGAGAAATGCAGAAATGAAGGCACTGTGGCCTGAACCCCAAGCTTGCTGTGGGTTACTTCCACCCAGGTTCTGGCTCCTGCCCTCTTCCTCCTGAGCACCCCTGGTCCTGCATTTTGTTTTTACTCCTAATCTCTCTTAGTTCCTCACCAGTGCATGTGCAAGTCAAAGCATTTTTCTCTTCTCCCAGGATGCAGCCAGCTGAGCCTTAAGCTCTAAATGGGAATTGAAGGAGAGCCTGCTCCCAGCCCTCAGCCCAGTGCATGGTGTCCAGGGACACCTGCAGGTTCAGGTGACATCCTCCTCAACACATCTATTTCCTTTCCTGTGCAGTGCATATTATCCATGCACATTTTTCAGGCTTTACTGTTTTGGCTAAGTGTGATCACATTGCTCGTGGATTTGGCAAAAATGCACAAACACAACGTGATTATTCGCTCATAAAATTTCAAGTCAAATTGCCATAAACTGAAAGTCCAAATGATTCTTACAGCAACGACATTAACATTAGGTTTAATTTATGCAGGGAAACAAAGTGTTTTCCTGTAATCAACTGCTAATAAATATTTCCAATATTTTTGCCCAAACTTACTATTGCAATTAAACCTCATGCAGCTGTCACTTCAGTCTAGTTTAAAACCAAGTAAGCCAACAAACAGCAGTCTAAGTCTAGCTGAGATGACAAGACTTTAAACTACTAAAATGAAAATATATAAAGGCGTGCACTGGGCAGGTTTATCTAGTCCTGCCTTTACTGACTTTTTATAAAGAGATACAACAATATTTGGTATATTTGGGAGTATGAGAGTTAATATTAGTGAAAGAAGGGGACTATGTGAAAAAAAAGAGGGAGAGGGGGAGGGTTATTTTCTTAACTTCTTTAGCTATCTAAATTCAAACTATGACATTTCTCAACACATCCAGCGTAGGTTATGTCCTGAACAAATATGTTCCAGATTCAGGCCCTTTTTTTTCAGATAACAAAGGCAACAAAGATAATGCATGTTCTTGAAATAGTTGCTGAAAGTTTGCTGAGGTCACAGTTTTCCGGGAGTTGGGTGACCCAGATAAGCCATAGGTCGTTTTTCTTGGGGAGCCTTGTTAATGTGTTATCATCTCAAAATAGCTTTGATTAGGGTCAACAGGGAACATTCTTGGGTCAGGAAATGTGAAGGCAAGGTAGGGTCACAGGCCTGGCAGCTAGCAAGTATTGCTGGGAAGAACCTGATAGAAATGGAGAGACCATTTCTGGTTGCCAGTTGATGGGAAAGGGACATTTATCCAATGCCAGCTATTTGGGTACTTTTTCCTCCAGATGCCTTGCAACACTCCAGTCCTGTTACCTCCATTGGTATGCGCTCTCTGCCGCAAAATTTACTCCCTGTTTGGACATTATCTTCTGTGTCTCACAGAAGGTCGTCCAAAGAGAGCCCTCGGGCCGCAGTGCTCTCCTCTCTCCCAGACCCTAATAGGAGAAAGATTCCACCAAGTCCTTAGGCGTAATTCCCCGGACACAGACCGCTGGCAGAGGTCTCAAGGGAATATCACCAGAGGGTCATGCGAGAATGAACAACCTCGCTCAACGCGTGGTTGGTCACAACTCGTGACACCAAGGACGCCCGGAACCATCTTTCCATGTGACCATGGCAGGAGCCATTATCGCTCCTAAAACGCCCAAATGTCAGCTGGAAAATGCCACGTGCCCAAGTGAAGTTGCTGTGATTAGTGGTGGGATCTGTGTCCTGCCCTTCCCAGCCGTGGAGAGCGGCTGTTTATAAGCAAGAAAGGGAAGAGAAGAAAAAAATAGACCATTAAACGGAATAAGTCTAAAGAGAGTTATGGGGACTGCCACTGGATGAGTTTTAAAGGCTGTGTAAAACCAAGCCAAGCTCAACAAAATGTGCTTATTGGCATCCTAGGAAAAATCATGGATCAAACCCAAGTTTTAAAGTATTGCTTCCCTCTGGCTGTCATACCTGAGATACTCTGTGTTTCACCAGGAACAGCATGCTGGCATTATGTTGGACACAATTTTCAGGCATCGTAAGACTCTTAGAGCCCTATTATGCTTTCAGAATTAAATTAATTCAGGTTGGACAGGACCTCTAGATTTAAAACTCATCCACCCCCTCACTCAGAGCACGGATGACATCAGTGGTAGGCCAGGCTGCCCACTGCCTTTGCTCCAAGGCATCACACTCCTATTTCTTGTGACCTCCTAGATGATGTGCTTTGAGGAGGGCAGCAGCAGATAAACAAGAAATGTACCCTTGTAAAGCCCTTGGAAGGGTAAAAACACCTGGCTTTGGTTTTGTCAGATGCCCTCTTGGCAGCCCCCAGTTTAGCACACAAGTAAGATCTCAGATCTCCTGATGTGTCTCAGGTACCCAAATGCTGGAAACAGTGATCATAAATCTCTCTTTCACACTATAAAATGCAGCTCTGCAGTCACAGAATCATAGAATGCTTCAGGTTGCAAGGGACCTTAAAGGTCATGCTGTTCCAACCCCCCTGAGTGAGTTAGTAGCAGGGCCAGAAGATGAGGAAAGGGTTAAATAAGAAGAGTCTGCTGAGCTCATGTTCCCTCCAGCACAGGGAGACAGTTGGGGTCTTTCAAAGGGGGTACAATTGGGTTTGCTCTCTTATTTGTGTATACCCAGATAGCCAGACTGGTCATTAGAAACCCAGCTTGGGTTTTATATAAATATATTTATATATATATAAAACCCATGTTATGAATACCTACCTGTTTGAGCTCATGCTTAGGAAGTTGTATTTTGTGTCAAACCAAGCAATGCTGTAACCAGCGTTCAAAGCTAAGAAAAATACTGTTTTGTTCTAAAAATGAATGTCCCAATAATTGAGAACTCTTGTGTAAAGGCACTCACAAAATTGCTGTGGTTTGAACGCAAGGTACCACACTTGCTGGACAACAGAATGGAAAAAATGAATTGGTGTTCCTGGTTTATTGAAAGAGCCAGCAGCCCAATCCATCCAAAGCAAAAATAATAATTTTATGAAAATTTAAATATATATATATTGGTGCGAACAAGCAGTGGATTTGTAAATTCTTTGCCCATAAGCCTAAAATCAGAAGGCTTGGCTGCCAGGCATTGAGGAGGAAGGTTTTGCAGTATAACTCCCACATTTACAAAGAGGTTTTTTTCCCCATGCACCAAGGTAATGCAATCAGATCTAAAAGCTCCACGATTAGAGTGCACCAGGCTAGAAAATGTGAATATGGAACAAAAGGGATATTTACACAGACTGCATTGTATATTAAATTCCTTCTCCTTCTTTTTTTTATAAGATATATTTTAATCTTCAGTTTGTGCTATAGGACACCCTAATGACTGAAGGGACTATTTCCCTTGTTATGAAATATGACTGAAAAGTAAATAACATCATGGTATATTAATGCATTTGGAAAAGTTTCTTGGTAAATAGGACTCTGTTTTATGAGAAATGGTATGAAATATCTAAATGTCAATTGAAAACAGACTTTGTTCTTGGACAACTTGGCCACAGATGCAGCTTAGAACAGCTTCACAGATTTACCACTAAATAATTCAACCCTTTGGGGGGACTTCTTCTGCTCTTCTGTGTTCTGATGAGCAGTAATCTACCAACCAAAAGACCATGGTGGAAGTGAGTCTGTTTTCTCTCAAAAACAATGCAGCCCAACACGAATTACAGTGGGAAAACTAAGCCCTGGCAAAATCACAAGGTGGTCAGAGTCTTCTGCACAACCTATCCCCTCCCAGCACTGATTTCAGTGGGATAGCACAAATCTGTTGGACCAGGCAAGATGAGTAACTGTCATAAGAAATGCCAGAGGTTTTATTCCTGCCTTGACACTTGCTGTGGTAAAAGGTGTTAATGAATATTCTCCTTCGTGTGGATAAAAATGCACCAAAGCTGGGCTTTGCTGACCACCCGCCATGTTACAGGAACAGCTGGAGTTAGGATTGACCAGACCCTCTCCAGGTCATGCCTTAGACACATCAAAATTATTTTGATATTTTGATTTCACAGAAATGGGAAAAAAAAAAAAAAAAAAAAGTTTTAGACTACAAACCAAGGCCAAGTAAACTTTTTCTGTTTGATTAAGTGAAGTTTCTAACTCAACATGTAAGCTTAGGTCAAGATGACCAGAGCAGTAGGCTACCAGCATTAGAAAGAGTCCAGAAAGCATGAAAGTACAATCAGGAAGGAAAAATCACAAAATTTAAATAGAAACAGGTTTCTACTAATTCATTAAAAGACCTGTTTGGGGTCAGTGTTTTTTTTTTTTTTTTTTCTTTCTTTTTTCTCTTCATGAATAGTTAAAGGCAGCATTTCATCTGAATTGCAGACAGCACAATTATTCACGGAAGTACTGCTTGACATTAGCAATTGTAGCAGAATCTGGTCTAAACATTTCTGCATTGGGCCCAATCAAAAGTATGGGATTTAATAGCACTGTGATTTTAGGCTGACTCATCTGATAAGCTATTTTGGATTTTTCAAGGTATTACTGTCAGTAACTAGGACTCTTTTTTCAGATTGAAATTGCATGAAAGTAATCAAAGAGCATTAAAAAAAAAAAAAATTAGTGGGGCTACCTGGCTTTCTGTCTTTAAAAATACCTCTCTGTACTTGTAGACTATCAGATGGAAGCCAGCTGAATCAGTAATAACCTGGTCTAACTGTGTTGTAAGTATTTCCCATCACAAATGAAGTGACTTTGGAACCCACAGTGCCCTGCTCATTAGTTTCTAATATGAAGGTGATCCCTAATTTTAGCAGTGCCTGGGCTCAGGTAATCATGTAGGCTCCCTGTGTAGTGGAACTCCTCCAGGGAATGATTCATCCAATTATCTTACAGTGGGGAAAACCACTTCCTGGGAGATTCTAACCTTTTCCAACAGTATTTACAGAGCATTTATACTCTGTAGGAGCATGGCAGAGCATGTCATGCTTGTTAGTGGCTGGTCCTAAGCATTTGTCTAAAAGATAAAAAAGCCAAGTAATCATCTAGGTAGAAACTTATGAGAAAAGAGAGAAATGTTTCTGTATAAATGTTTTAAGTAAGAAAAAAAAGCTGATTTTTTTACCAAACTGAAATTAGTTTTGGGAAGGAGATAGATGCAGGGATGGATGCAAGCAGTGGCTACTTCCAGTACAAAGGGGGATTTCTGCTTAACACAAAAAATCCCAACTTACAGAGTGAACAACCTGCTCATTAGGCCGCTCATTTGATAAGTGAGGGATTTCAGCCCAAGCCTTTGATCTTCCTGATTCAAAGCCGGGGTGACAATGAGGTGGGCAGTCTCCCTGAATTATAAGCACAGAGGGTGAGCCAGACACCTGAAAGGTGGTGATGACCATGTGGGCTGTGGGGTGAGAAGTAGCGCAGGAGTTTTCTGGCAGCGCTGCTGAGAGATGCAGCTGATAGTGCCCTCGGTCATGTTGTGCTGGTGGGATTCTCCTGATGGGCCTCTCTCAGCAGAGAATCTGCTTTGTGAAGTCTGTTCTGTGTACCTACTTCCTAAAATACACCCAAACCCACATGCACTGCCAGCTGTGAGCATTGTACTGGTTTTAGCAAAAAGCAGTGACTAATATGATGTCCTTTTATCGCTTGCCTTGATTCTTTAGTGTTTGGGATTGAAGTGCTTAGGAGGATAATTCTTGCCTTTGCTGAAGTGGTACCTGACCTACAAAGGGACAGAGAGCTGGTTCTTACTTTTCCATCTTCTCCCAGTATTATGCTTTTCTAAAAAAGTTTGAACAATTTTGTGTATTTCAATGGAGTCCAGAATTTCTCTGAGTTCCAGAATACAGTGGTAAATTGGGAGAAGTTGTGGGTCTGTGTGATGCAGGCATTTAGAGAACAAGTAATTACATGCTATGATTATCTTTACATAATTGGTTTATTGTCCTTTTAGTCCCACACCAAAACCTAGCACAGCCAAGAGCCTACACCTAACCAAAATCTCAGAAATGTAAGGGGGAAAGTTCTGGGAGTAGTTCCCTCTGCGAAGGATCCTACAGTTCTGCTGCTGCATAGGAGGGATCTGGGATAATAAAAACTCACAGAAAATGCCAGGAGCACCACAGCAGCTCTCTTCCTCCTGGCAGAGCCCTGTGCCACCACATTCCAGCTGTTTGGGAATCCTGACATCCCAGGAGCTGCACTTGAGCTCCTTCCATATCACAGGCAGCTCAGGCGCCTCAGTTGTGCCACCTTGAATTAGCAACATCTGCTCTCTCTGTAACCTTGGCACTCACCCTCTTTCCTCCCCAAGCTGCCTCCCCTAAATATTATTTCTACTCACAAAAACCCTGCATTGCATCACCGTGGTGAGACGCCCTCCCCTGTCACTTCTGAGCACTGTCTGTGTGTTTCAAGTCATGTTGGTGACCTTGGCCACCTTCCAGCTATAGAAGCAGCTGGCCTGTGGCTTTTCTTCTCATGATGGAGTCAATAAACCTGCACAGTTAAGTCTCTTCCTATGCAACACATGGAATAAATGTAGGGTAAGGAGCTTGCTCTTTGAAAATAAAATAGTTTTTGAGGGTCATTCTCATCAGCAAATGTGACATTTGGGTCAGATTATCTGATGTAAGACTGATTGACCAGGACAATTCCTGGCTCCCAGGGCCCTCTCACACCATTTTAAGTTCTTGCCCAGCATTAGGCAATGCACATGGTGTTTTTGAAGTGGGAGAGATGGATCTGTCTGTTACCAATGACAATATCTTTTTGCTACACAAATGAGTGTTGCTAAGGAAACTGAAAATGGCCATGGTCTTGCCTATCAGAAATCCTTATGTGGGCCCCACTACCAGCACAGCACTTATCTATCACACACTATTTGTCACTGAGGTCAGAAAGTGCTACAAAGCATCATTGGGGATCCTGCTATAGAGCAGATATCTAAATTTCTGTGACATCAAAGGGGATTTAACTGCCTCAGTATAATTCCAAGATTGTCCTAATGCCTTATTTAAGCTAATGAGAGTCCAAGAGATCAAAATCTGCTCCTGCTTTTGCTGCCTGAGTCTCTTCAGCACATTGGTCCCATCTGCACTGTAGCACCTCCTCTCATCATCTCTCTTTCATCAGATTGCCACTTTTAATCAGTAATTCCAGTGGTATTATCCTAGCAAGAAAATAACCTTCCTCCATTCAAAAGGATGTGGAAGCTATCACTAATAGCCTCCTAGAGTTATTAGTCCTGATCAGAAGTGCTGCCTGAGCTCAGCTAACACTTTTTGAATGACCTAGGGCACTGGTGACTCATGGCCAATATATTCTGTATCACAAAAATCATTGGGAGAACTCCCTGGAACACATTTTAAGTGATTTTGAATGTTTTTAATAGAGGAGTGAGAGAGGGAAAAGGAAGGCAGAGCAGAGAGGTCTTGTGAGAAACAAGAGGGAGGAAAGACACTGCGCAGCAGTCTATTGCTAAAAGAAATGCTCCTTAGCAGCTTCTTATTGCAGCTTTAAGAATTAAATAGGCTTTTTTTTAACAATTCCTTTGTTTTTGATTTATTTCTTACAGTCTGTGTGCGATTCTTCCCATGCTGTTCAGTGGACATCACAAAATTTCCAGGCAAAATTTGGTGGAGGCTGAGAAAGACCTGCTACAGAATTGTGGAGCACAACTGGTTTGAAACATTCATCATCTTCATGATCCTGCTGAGCAGTGGAGCCCTGGTAAATGTGACAACATTTCCTAACTGTTTAAAAATGGGCATGGGTCTGCAGTGTTCTCCAGTTTAGCTGTCTCTAAGATCTTATGAGCCCTTAGTGGTCATTTCTCAAAGCAAAGCATTTTGTCTGGGGCTAAAACAGGTTGTCAGCTCTTCTGGTTTCACCTGTCATTACCATATGGTGGGGAACTTCCTTCTGCTGTGACATAAAATTCTGACTTGCACATGTTTTGAAAAGAAAATCCTTGAGGAAGTCTGTGTGAGGAAGTTTGCCAGCACTGCTGCTTCATCATCCCATAGCTGCTTCTCCATGAGAGTTCCCATCTGGAGGCTTGCATTTTGCTCCAGGGGTGGCTTTGTGTTTTTTTCCTTTTCTTCTCTTTTTTTTTTTTTTTTTTTTTTTTTTAATAGCACATTCTGTAACCAGCAAATCAAAATTATAAAAGACACAGAAGGCACTGAATCAGTGCTGCTCATGGAGCTAGTGGGTGCCTGTATTCCTGTTTTGAATATACCTTAGGTTAACACTCAGTACCTTCCCTGCACAGGCCCTGTTTGTGTCCAGGTGAACGTGTCTATGGACACTGGTTGGTCATTGCCCAGGACTCTGATAGAGGATCCTCTCCTCCTGAGATCCCATTGCATTCTGCAATTATCCTCTGTGTATTTTCAGCCCTGGGCTCTTCACAGGGGTGTATTTATATTTCTCTTTTGCATGTCAGGAATGTCCCTGGAATTGGTGAGATTTCTCCCAGGTTTTCATCCTGACCTAGAGCAGAGATGTGTATCAAGAGTTCTCCAGGCTTTAGTCTGGTGGTCATCTCCTTTATGACGGAGTAAGAAATTCACTTATTAAATTTGCAGGCAGTGCCATGTTTGGACAGGTTATCCATGCATTTCCAGAGGTCAGGATTGTCTCCAGCCAAGTGGGTGGATCTGCCTTAAGCAGTAAGGCAAACACCATCTTCCTGCTTCCCCTCACTGGGAATAATCACAACAGGAAGGTGTGATGAAGGATGGCTGTAAGGGGGCAGATTTACTAAAAAGAACTGGAGGAGGAGCAGGCAACAAACAGAATAAACTCCATCAGAGCCCTGCACAAAAGCCCACCACCCCACTGGGCTGCATAAATTATCCTGTTCTTCCACTCCAGTTGGCATCAAGGAGGCCTCAGCTGGAACACTGGCTTCAGCTCTGGGCGCTGCACTTTGGGAAAGACATGGGCTAATTGAAGAAACTCCAGAGAAGAGCATCACAAATTATCAGTGGCCTAAAAAAAAAGAGGAAAAAACACAGAAATCCTGAGTTTATGTAGCTCAAAGAAAGTCTCTAAAGGGAGAGAGGAAAGTGGAAATACATAAATGTTGATGCAAATAATGAAAGAAATGGACTGTTCTCCTGGTGCACCAGGGATTGGCTGAAATGTCACCCAGGGGGTTTTATTTCATTATGAAAAATAAGAGGCTGAAAAACTTGGGTAAATAGTAGGCTTCTGAAAATTGTCACAGCTTTGCTGAAATGAATGGACTCTGACAGTTTTTGCACCAGCTTGAGCATCAGAATGTTAATTTTTGAATACATTTTAGAGGGGGAATGTCAGTTGCTATAATATGCTTTAGATGAATACACTTCCTTACATATGTAATTAAAAGTGCCTTAGATAACTGAAGACTGCAATATAAAGCTCATTTAATTTAAATTGCATGCATTCATTTAGTTTTTGCAGCTTTCAATTTAGCCAATGCAGTTCTGTATAAGGGCAAATTATCCTGCATTTTCTCACATATAAGCACCGTGCTTCAGTATTTGGACTGGAGATGTTGGAGGCAACACACAAATTTTTTTTTCCTGGTGTTCTGGGTTGCTCTCTTCCAAAAACAGAGCTCATCTGGCTGCATCTCTGGGACACCCTAAGTTCTTAAGAGAAAAGAGCTATATATACCTTTAAGCCAATATATATATATATATATATTTATATATGTATGTATGTGGTTAAACCATCAAAATATATCTTTAGCTTACTGCAGAAGATCCAAAAACCTCTCTTAAGATTTTAAGCCATAAGCACCCAAACTAGAAGCCTACTTTTTAATAGTATTTTTGGATAACACTGCAGGTATCCTGCTTTACTCTTTTTTAACACACAAAGCAAAACAGAAAAAAAAAAAAAAAAGTGATATTTTATATGGCAGAGGTTTCATCAGTTGTCACCGTGAAAAAATGCAAAGCACCAGAATTTTGTCATTTGGGTCCATAGCTTGTCCAGAAGTACAGAAGTGTCCAGGTAGCACATTCTTCATCCCTTAATAAGTTGCTTCCTCACTGACAGTGTGCTTTTAGTAGACAAAACAAAATGTACTTTTGGACAAGTTAGTAGAAAGTAGGGAGAGCAAAGGAGGGAGAGGAGGAAATCACTTTAAATGGTTTGTTGTTATTTTTGCAGTAATTGCAAAGTACAGCAAGTCATCTGACAAAGTGAGTGAGCCCCTACGAGAAGTGATAAACTCCAATCTGTGCATTGTTTTCAGGCTTTCTCCAACAGCTCTTTCACACCCTTGAAATATCATTTTTGAAGGCAAGATAGGAGACAGGGTTGCAGCGAAAACGTCACCCCAAAGTGTGGGGACAAATGGACAAGCTTTGGCACGGGCTGCCAAAGCTTTCTTGTCAGTTTAATTACTGTTCCCTGGCAGGCAAAAGAGCAGTGTGACTGCCTGAGTGACAAGTACCACACTTCTTGTATCTCCAGGCACTGGGTGTTTGCTAACTTTTCGAAGCTTCTCAGAAAGTAGCTACAGATCTGGAAATATGTAAATGCAGATAATTCAGATGATTAGCACAGACCCTCTCAAATTATGTTTCTTGCTGCCAAGTGCTCTGGGTCACACGATGGGATGAGAGTAATATGTCACAGCTTGGGTTTTCCAGGTTACAGGGACTTGGGAGCAGCTTGTGTAACAGCAGTGGCAAAAGTAGCCGGGGAAGCAGACCATAATTTGACTTAGAAACCCCAAAACAGGCTGCATATTGGCAAAGCTGACACCAGGATCTTGCCTTTTTTCTGCCTTGTGTTATAAAGTGAAGGCTAAACTAGGAGACATCTTTATTTTCTTTCTTTTGGGAGGCATATTGGTTTAGATCTTAAATATTTTAAAGGGGTTACTCAGTTGCTCGTATTTGATACAGACACTGAAACTCTTTTCATAATGCTATGCATGAGATTAGGTGGAGAGACAGATGAGATGGGGAGATAGATACCTTGACCTTTAAAATATTATTGTTCTGCTAAGTGAATAATAATGAGCATTTCTTGAGGCAGAGAGCTGTAGCCACCTGAAATGTGATGGCTGAACAGAAGCCAGGGAACTCCAGTACTCCATAACACAGGCAGGTTAATAACCCAATTTGTCATCATTAGCAATAAGATCTATCTGGCTAAATGCAAGGGTCATATTCTGCCTCCTAAATATAGTCATCCTGTGCCCTGGGACATCTGAGGTGCCTGGGTAGCATTGGCACAGCCAACAGGAGATGAGGCAGGATAAATCTGGGCATTTTGGGGTAGCATTCTGCTCATGGGTTCACATTCCAAATTCAGGGTGCAGAAGCTCTTCCTATACTCAAAGGATGTCCAGCCAGTACAGTCAGAGGCTGGAGAGAGGTAACCGAGCCTGTGTCCTTTATAGGGGAAAGCTGAACAGATCTCTCTTATGTCAGGGTCAGTCCTATTTGTTCTGAACACTCTTTTTAATTGTAATGTTAAAATACATTAGAAATCACAGACTGTACGTGATAAAATCAAATATAGACCTGCAGTGCAACACCCATGCTTTCCAACAGGGATCAGGAGCAGTTATTAACCAATCCTTTCTACTTCCAGGCCTTTGAAGATATTTACCTTGAAGATCGAAAAAACATAAAAACCATGCTGGAATATGCTGACAAAGTATTCACTTACATCTTTGTTCTGGAGATGCTCCTGAAGTGGGTGGCTTATGGCTTCAAGAAGTATTTCACCAACGCCTGGTGCTGGCTGGACTTCCTCATTGTAGATGTGAGTATCATTTTGGAACTACAACGTTTCTCGTGTTGGATTTTTGCAGTGGGTGGGAAAGGGCCTTTAAGTTTGGCAGCTTTGCATCTGTGAAATGACAGCTGCCACTCTGATTCTGAGCACCAACCCCAGGCAGAGCTCAGAGGAGGTTTGGATGTGTAGCTGTGCATCCCCAGGACCCAAAGCAAACAGGAACGCCGTCCGCAGTGACGTAGATGTGTCACCCTGCTAATCCAAGGCACATCCCCAGGAATTCTCCCTTTCCTTCAGCATTTAACATCTCATTCTATTGCCGGCCAGGGGTCTGTGTACAAAATCACAAACGGGATGGGGCTGCTGAGGAATGTGCCTTGAACTGTTTATTTTCCGGCATCAGCCTCATTACGTGGTTATGACAATGGGAAGATGCCAGCAGCTCACATCCCTAGCAGCAGTCAAAGAACTCAATGACACAACTTACTTTAAAAGTTTTTGACCAATCACACAAAGCAAAAGCATATTGACAGTAGTTCTAGCCAACCACTACAAGCACACATACCTTCAGTTAAAACAATGCTTGTTTATTTTGAATACAATATCTGCTTGTAAGCCTTAAGACACAATGCACAGAACTCCATTATTAAGCTTAGAACTTCCTAATATCTCACTAGATATACTTTTCTGTAGTTTAAGGAGTTATTCTAGCCAAGCATTAATACACAGACCATTGTTTTTTTTTGTTCTTACTTTCTACTTCTCATATAACTTTTATAGCTCTAATCGGAGTTCTGCTGTGTCTGAGGCCTGCCTTTTGCAGCTTTCCCAAAACCCTCTGATTTTAAGGATTCCCACAATTCCCCCTCTCAGTACAACTAAAAAGAAACTTTTGTAATTGTGTCATTTATTAACTACCTTGCATTTCATAGCTTCACTATAGTATATCTGTTTATTACTTGCTCAAAGGATCTTTTATTTTTGCTGTGGAGAGGTGAGCTTACTTTTAAGGATTGATTGCACCATTTTTTGCCACATTAAATTACATTTAAGGATCCCCACATTCCACACTCCCAGCTAGCACAAGGCCCAGCTACCTCAGCCTGCTCTGCACGTGACCTGGGCACACCAGTTTTCAGCAGATTAGAGGAGCTGTCCTTGGCGGAGCTCCTCGGCGAGGCTGCCAGCAGTGTGTGACAGTATGTTCAGTTCTGGCTCCCAAGTATTTACCAGTGCAGGAGTCCAGGAGAAGGTGTGAAAAGTCCTCTTGGCAAAGTGTCTTCACTACTACAAAACATTGCAAAATACTCCAAATCCTTGAAATACCGCCACGCTTACTTCTACTGATTTAAGGATAATCCTTAGAAGTCTGAACAAAAGGAAGCTCATGCCCCAGGAGTGTTGCTAGTACCAGATTTGGCTCCTTCAAAGATTCACTTTGAATTGATGTGGGATCTGCCAAATCTGGGAAAAGTCAGCAGCGCCACGTCCTCCAGATGAAGTCTCACATTTCATCTCAGTGTATCAATGAGGAGGCAATAATCTCCCTGAGGCTATTTCTTATTAGCTTGAGGTATTAATGTGGGAGGCTGGCACAGCTTTGCCATGATTATGTAATTTATTAAACTTCAGAGAAATTATTTTTCCCCCATTTTACATCTGAACCTTTAACTCCAGGGAAGAACTGCACTTTCTTTGGCTCCAGCCCAGGAGAGCACTTCAATGGGACAATTTGCTTGTTTGAAGTTATGGTCATGTTTAAGTGCACTGCTGGATCAGAGCCTTTGGAAACTTCTCCAGAGCTTTAATAAATTGATTTATGAAAAGGAAATTCTTTACATAAATTGTAGGTCATAAATTCTTCTTTGCATATATGCTTAGAAACCTTTTAAAGGGAAGGCAGTCATTTTTCTCAGATTAACTCCAGCAGAAGAGGAAGGTTTGGTTTAATTATTTAACCACAAAATTGGAATCTACCTGTTCCTAAGTTATAGCCCAGCTCTGAAAACTGTTCTTACTGTGATTTAGGTGACATAGCTTTTCTTTTCTTGTTTCTCCATCCCCAAAACAGGATTAATAGGACTCACCTAAAGTACTGGATGAGCTTCCAGGAATTTGTTGTTCGAGTTACTGTTTCAGTGAGCTTCTGAAGACTAGAAGGGCTGGATGAGGGATGAATACTGGCACAACCATTAGTAGAGGTGCTCCTGATGGGAGCAACCCTGTGCAGGATCAATTCACTGAGGCAGTTTGGAACTCTGTTGCAGTTTGAAATTACTTACACACCTGTAGGATAATATCTCACTAACACTGAAGAGAGTAAACCACAAACTAAGCTAAATTCTGTCTCTAAGAATTTGTTTAGCTAACTAAGCTAAACTCTGTGTGCAAACCCCCCTTGGAACAGGAGCCAGACAAGAACACAAAGTCCAAATGTAAATTAGGTGCATGTTTGCCTTTTAATGGTGGAGTTTATAATGGCAGATTGGAGAAGCAGCCACAGATGGCCTGGAAAAGGGTCTGCACTGTTCCCTGTCACACATCCTATGGCATAAAGCAGGAGGGACACCAGCCCTGGGACTCCCCTTGTCCCCAGAAAATAAACCCCAAAGCCTTCTTAGTGACCCAGAGTGTTTTATTTTCTCAACCCACATTTAAATGTTCCACACACATTTAAATGTTCACTCTGCAAGCTCCCAGTCCAACCAAAAAGTTGCTCCACCCTTGAGTTGTTTTGGTTGCTGGTTGACTCTAGGCCATCACTTGTTCTTTAAATTCTCAGTGAAAAAATCTTTTCCCCCTGCACTATTCTTTTCTTAAAAATATTTTCCCAGTGCAGATAATGAGAACCTGGCGCTATATTTTTAGCAGGTTTAACAGATGCTTTTCTCCTACCCTATTGCTAACCCTGCCACTCTGAATTGGCACAGTAATATCCCATAATTTTTCCAGCACACTTTTTATTTCAATTTACATTTTCTTTTTGGTGCTTTGAGAACCAAATCACTGCAACTGAGCTGCAGAAGGCAGTGAATGGGTGAATTAGCTGCTCCAAAAGAAGCAGATGAACCACTTGTCTGATTTTCTCAAATTTATTTGTTTAAAATTATTCACTTAAAAATTCCTGATCTGCAAATTATTCATTAGTGGTTTGGTATCAGTATTCAAAATTCAAGCTGCAATGGTCGATTTTTGATTGGACATGTGAAACCATCTCTCATCTGTGTTTTCTCATTGTACAAATGCAACTCTGAATCTATTTTCTATTTTGAATAATTCATAAAACCAGCTCAAAATTTGCAAGTATTCACTATTTCTAAATAGGATTTTAACCCAGAGGGGTTATAAGCATATTGCTGCTGAATTTTTTTTTTTTTTTTCTGTATATCCTGCCTTGTGAAAGACCTTTGTCACTGATTTGGGCCTGTGGAACAGCAGAGTCTCCATCTGACAGTTGTGGATTACAAAGAAAATTCTGTTTTGCAATGCCTAAACATCAAAACCAGAGTAATCCACAAACTGAGCTATTTTTGCTGGGTGTAGAATCCCTAAAGGATGATCTCTGGTAATGGGCTTCTCAGCATCTCAAAGAAGTGTGCTAGTGTAGCAGAGAGTGCTTTCACATGCATTGCAATACAATAATGTCCTATCAGCAGCTCTGCTACCGAATTCTTTGGGAGGAAAGAGAAAGGGTTAATCAAACCACAAATGCAGGCTCATTTCAGCTCAGGGTACCTGGGAAAGATGCCTTAGATGTCTGCTGGAAGTTGAGCATACTGAACAAACATCATCAGTGTACATCTATACCAGTTACCCTGTGAAAAAATGTACTGCTAAAAGTAACACCCTTCTACACTGCAAATATCAGCTCTCTGTGCTCATGAACTGCAGTGGTGAGCCCTCAATCCACAGCTCTTTCCACATGAGGGAAAGGCAGATTGTAGTGTATCTGTGCAGACTGATACAAGTGTAGACAGACATCAACATCACCATCAGGAATGACATTTATGCACAATCCTCTTTCCTAGGATGCATGGGCGAGTATTTCCACAAAGAACAGATCTTTTCCAAGTATCCATGCAATCAAGACCTCTTTGGACAAAGCAGATTGAGCAAGGAGCCTGAACTTGGCCAGGGCTGGAGGCGAGTGGCACCCAAAGTGAATGTTTTTGGGAACTGCTTTCCACCAGGCCTGTCCTGCAAAAGCAGACAGAGCTGGGCTTTGAAATAAGGAGCAGAGAGACTCCACCAGCTGTGCATGCTGGTGTCATGCTTGATGTTCCTTTCAATTGTTTCCTCTGACCTATAAATATTATCTTGAGCTTATCTAGCTTGAGCTTCAGCCAATTAATTCTGAGCTATGTCCCAGTCTCTGCTGACAGCAGATGGATTATTCCATTGCATGGGCAGTTTGGGAAAGACATCAGTCTGGGGCTTAGCATCATTCAGAGTCAGGAGGTGTTGCAGTCAACAGCTTCTTCACTAGCTGCTCATGCACTGAAGGCAGAGGTGAGAGCCTGGAACCCCAGAGAAGCTGTCACAGAAAGCTCATGGGAAAGAGGTGTGAACTCCCAACTCATTAGTAAGAACGCTCAGGGAAAAAAGTCACTGCCAAGTTTCATTGCCTGTGGCATTCACAGAAAAATCCTCTTAAACCTGGACTAATGTCATCACTCCACAAAAGTCCATTATCACAAATCCATCATCTCCATTGCAGCTTTTGTGTTCAATTTAATTGACCAAATTAGTCCCAATCCAGGCTTACAAAAACCCAGCCTGATTGTCGCGTTCTGATTTCAGAGATGAGGGGAGATGAGGGTTTCTCCATCAATTCTTTCTAAGATTATCCCGTCTTTCAAGTCTTCACACGAAGAGAAAGCTATTTTCTTAAACAATTGCTTTGTTAGGGACGCTGGCAGCCTCCTTCCCCTCCAGCCATCTCCAGCGATGGGTGGCCCTCGCACTGTGTCCTGCAGCAGGGAGGGGAGAACATCTCTAATTCTCGGGTTTTGCCCTGATGCCCTACTAGTTTGTCTCCAGCTGGGTCACCAGCGATGAAGATTGTTCTTTCCATCCCTTTTCCATCTCCCCTGCCATGGAGGGAGGGGCTCACAAGAGTTTTGGGTAGTAGATCTGTCTGCAAAATAGTTCAAACACTGCTCAGCAATGGATTTGAAGGCCAGGCATCTCCAAAAAGTTATTCCAGAAATCCACTAGGCAGGATTTTGTAGATGCTTTTATGGAAATGAAATTATATGTATTTTTCACTCTCCTCAATAACTGTTGTGAGGTTCTAACACAGCATGTTTCTGGTGCTTGCCTGGAGCTGCTCAGTTGGTAACGAGAGATTTGTATTCCCCACTGAGCAGCTTTCCAAATTTCCTGTTTGCTGCCAAATTTCCTGTTTGCTTGTTTGAGATCTGCTCATGGATGTTCAGGCATTAAATGCACCATCACTTTCCCTGAACACTAAAACAAAAAAAAAAGGTATTACATTTTCCAAGATAGTTCCTGGAAAGCATTTCCTCTAAGATTTCTGCTTCAAATATTTCACTGTCAGACAAGCTAAGAAGCAGCTAATAATCCTTGAATCTGAGATGAACATTTTAAAGCAGTCTTTCTCTCCCTAGTTAAAATTGAATTGAATTAAATTATGCCCTTGTGTTGTTGGATTGTCTTTAAGTGACAATTAAAAACTTGCTGTGTGAAGTAAATATTGATGGTTTATGATTACTTTAATTGTTTTTTTCCATCTGTATTCCCTGTTGATTAACAAGGTGATTTCTGTTTGCTGTACCAGTAATTACACAATCTGCTGTAATGAGTCCTTCCCAAACAGCACTGAAATCCAATTTGTATTCTTGGGACATTGCTCTAAGAACATGTGAATTTTGTCTAGTTTGTGTTCAGAAAAGCACACAGGAGCCGAATGACAAGAATACAGTCAAGGCAAATTAAAGATAATATGTCTTGTCACTTGGAGCAGCATCTTAGAAGAGAACTTATTAGTGTTCTCTGTGAGCTGTCAAAAGTCCATGGGTACAACAGGGTATTATAACTTCAGTGTTCAGTTTTTGACTAGCTTTTTCCCAGTTCCTCACAGCAAATGCTCATGTGGGGTTTTTGAAGTTGTCTCAGTGCACATTCTTCTGAGCCTCTCTGATGGCATAAACCTCCCAGACAACCAATAGGAGTGAGATTCCCTCTCCAGAAGCCAGGGAGCCTGGTTTTGAAGAGAAAAATAAAAAAGAAAAAGAAAGAAGGAAAGAGAAAAAAAAATGCTCTTCTAGTACATATTGAGGTGCTCAGATAGAGGCAAGTTTCTTTCTGGACAGGATTAGGATCAACCCTACTTAGATATGACACAATGAAAACAACAAAAAAAGCAAACAAAAAACCCTAACAAAAGTCCCAAACCTAACAAAAAACTCAAAGAAAACCAAAACACCAAAACAAACAAACCAAAACATACCAGCTAGCAAACAAAACAAAACAAAACAAAACAAAAAATATCCCATTCAGGATAAATGAAAAGAAAAATCTACATGAAGATAGGTGGTTTTAATGTGTGTTAGCAGGTCAGCCGAGGCTGTAAATCTCCCTTCTGCCACCCCACACTTTATCTCAACACAGCACATGCAAAAACATCCAAATGTCTGGTCTTATCTTGGTTTGCACCTCATGTTCATTACCACATGGATGCTAAAAGGGGAGAACCCAAGCTTTGCCAAGAGGAAGCACAAGCTGAGTTTCAGACAAGGCACAGCAGGACAAAACATGCTGCAGCTGCAGGAGCAGGGGTGAAAAACAGAGGTGAGGAGAAAAGTCCACAGTAAGCCTAGTTCACCATCTGCCTGCACCTTGCAAAGTGGCTGGGAGATGAATAATTACTGCAAATGCTGAAGAATTTCAATTACTGAAGCAGATTTTCAACTCTTGAAAGTGCTGTGAAAAACTCATCTCCACTCAGATTTCGCTGAGCTAGATTTACCAAACATTTTTATTTCTCAAAGTAATTTAAAGATGGAGCACTTTTCAGTGTCCTTTTTTGGAAGACTATGCTTAAAATGAAAATAATTAATAAAATTCTGGAGTTCTTGCATGCAGCTTGCTTGTCCCTTTCCATCACTGGGAGTGGAGCTGCCAAATTCTATACACAGGGATGTTCTCCCTTGCATGGAAGAGCTGAGCTGGGAGAGACACATTGGCTGTATTTAACAGTCCAGAGGCTCACAAACTCTCCAGGGACAGAGGAGGATGAGGGATTGTCCCACAGCTCCTCTCCCTGATGACCAGCACCTTTGAAACCCCAGCTTGCAGACCACAAAAACATCTTCCCATTATCCAGGATGGTCAGGAGCAGCTCAAGAGACTCCTCCTGAGGAGGAGGGAAAAGGGAGAAATAAAGAGATAAAAGCAGCCTGCAGAGGGACAGGGATTCTTTATTAGTGAGGGAGAGATGAGAGGAATTGGGATGAAACTTGAAAGCTGTGAATTGGTGGTGTAGAGACTTTGTGCAGATCCCCCACCTTGACTTTGGGACGTTTGTGCTAAGGCAAATGAAGATTAACATTCCTACTTTTGGTATGTACTCCTACTTGTACCATTCTCCTTCCTGGCAGAAGTCAGGGATCCTACAATTCTTCAGAGTCCCTCTCCATTCAGGCATATTTAATACAATATGGACATATTCAATACACTTCAGGATCAATCAGGTTCAAGAACCCAACTAAACTGAGCTGATTTTCAAGCTAAGACTTTCCTGTTTCCCACAACAATTTGGTATTTTTTCATATTGATTTGGAATATCTGATTAAATAAATGCTTTAGGGAAACAAGCAAATCCAGAACAGCACTTTGAGACTTTGAGGAGGCAACACAAACAGATTTTTCTCTTTTTTTTTTTTTTTTTTAATTTTTTTTTTTTTTTGTTTTATTTTGTTTTGTTTTTGTTTTTGTTTGCTAGTTGGTTTGGTTTGTTTGTTTTGGTGTTTTGGTTTTCTTTGAGTTTTTTTGTTTGGTTTGGGGCTTTTGTTGGGGTTTTTTGTTTGCTTTTGTTGTTGTTTTCATTGTGTCATATCTAAGTAGGGCTGATCATAAGCCTGTCCAGGAAGAAACTTGCCTTTACCTGAGCACCTCAAATCCCACCAGCTGGGATGGAAATGCAGCAGAGTCTATGGGGCTGATTCTCTCAGGAATCACTGTGTCCACCCCTGGCATGGTAACTCTGTCTTCACATAATAAATAATGACCAAGTGCACTCCTGCCTACAGCATTCAGCATCAGGAAGGCTCTCTGGGATGGAACATGAGGTGGCTTTGGAGATCTTTTTTTAGTGGAGAAAGTCTTTTCTCTCCAGCTGCCCTGAATCCAGGCTGTCTCCACACAGCATCTGGATGAGAAGCAGAACACAGCTGATGATGAAGAAATTGTTTTGCTCTAAATCATAACAGGAGCACCAGACTTTTCAGGGCATCTGCACCTGCACAGCCATTGCAGAGGGAGCCCTTGGGACTTGGCCAGGCTTTGTCTGATCAAGTTACATCATGTGATCCCCAAAATTCACAGCAGTCCCTAGCAGGCTGCCTAAGGAAGTGGTCCCAGCACCAATCCTGACAGAGTTTAGACAATGCACTCAGGCACAAGGTGTGATTTTTTGGGTGTTCTGTGCAGGGCAGGAGCTGGACTCCACGATCTTTGTGCGTCCCTTCCAACTCAGCAGATCCTGTCATTCTGTGATCCCTACCCAGTGCTAATAAACTGGATGTCAAGGTGTGGCAAAGGTGCCTGTTTGCAGTAAAAAGGTGAATTGAGACAAGCTGAAAATCCATTTGTAAATGGTGATGGGGGAGAAAACTGCAGATCAATAAGTCAGTTTGCTGCCTCGCTGGATGAAAGCTCGCAGCCGACTCGCCCTCGGAAATTAGCTGAGGTTTAATTCTTGATTCTCAGCCATCTGCCCTGGGAATTGACTGGAGCTGTAAGAAAAGCCTGAGCAGGTGTAGGGGAGGTGACAGATTAAGAGAACAGCAAGACATAAAGAGGTTCTTCTGGAAACCGCCAGGAAGCAATTAGGATGCAGGAATGATTTATTTAAAAGCATTTAACCCAACAAGAGTGACACATGCTGTTTGCAACAAGGCTGCCCTCTGAAAAGGAAACATTGCCTTGAAAAGCTTGGACATGAGGACCTGGAGACAAGCTGAGAGCATGGAATATCAACAGAATTTTATAGCCATAAGTCTGAGTAGTAGATGGAGGAAAAAAGAATTAAAAGGTGGAAAAGTCCTGGAGAAACAAACAAACAAAAAAAAAAAAAAAAAGTGGATGAGGTAAATGAGTTTTTAAACCTGAGTAATAGGAAGTAGCACTGGGCTTTCCAGGAGATAATTTTTGTTTATAATTAATCTAGGCACTCATGTAGCCCATCATGTTATAATACATGAGAGCACTCCACGAGCAGTAATGAACTGCTGCAGTGAGGGAAGCCCTTTGATAGCTCATTTCCAGACACATTTCACCTCCAGGCCATGGACCAACCCCAGAGCAGCCTTAAGGAGTTTTTAGTCTTTACCTGAACATGAGAGCTGTGATTCAAGGAAACAGGGAACAGAGATGGGAATTTAGGTCACCTCAGTGTCTCTCTAGTGTCCTATTTTTAAGACTTTCCTTTAACTTTATGCCTTTCTTTCATAATGTGCAATTTCTGGATTGGCAGGTGCAATCATACAGTTTGGCATCTGTATGGCAGAAAATGCAGTGTCAGAATGAAAGGGCAACGGCATATTTTAAAAAAATAAAATGACAATAAAAGTCTGCTCAGAAAGGGTGGATGCTGAAAGGAATACCAACCTCATTACAATCTCCCTTTTCCCAACCATATTTCCAAAGAGAAGCCAAAAGAAGGTCCATGTATTTCAGTTTATTTGCAAGGTCCTGTTTCCCTGTAGGTTCTCCAGCTTATATCTGGGGTAAAGACTGAATTTTGTTCCTTTTCAAATCAGGGGGAGAAATTAGTAACTTCAGACATGGCTCTGAAAGATGTTGGACAGTGAAGAGGCTGACTGAATTTTGTTCCTTTTCAAATCAGGGGGAGAAATTAGTAACTTCAGACATGGCTCTGAAAGATGTTGGACAGTGAAGAGGTCTTTGAGTGATCCTATCCTTGGCAGAACAGACAGGAGAGGCCAGGCTGGATTGAAAAGAGGCACCCACAGCAATCCAAACACTATTTATTCTATTTTTTTTTTTTTTTAAGGCACAATTAGAGAGGGAGAGACAGGTGTTTCTGGGGCACACAAAAAGCTATTTGAAAGCACCAGGGGCCTGCATTAGCTGGAACTGCTTATTTAAATAAGTGGCCAGAGCTTTCAGCTCAGCTGCTGTGCTTCCATTCAGATGTCTTTTTTTTTTTATTTTTTTTTTTCCTGCTGTTCCTTCCCCTCTAATTTGAACAAGCAGGTTAATTTGATGAAATCCCTGGCTGCATAAAGCATATGCTGTTGCCCATACCAGGAAGGAGGTCTCCCCTTCTCCCTGAGACAGAGACTCACAGGGTTTCAGATGTGCACAGCAGCAAGCATTTAGTGGAGTTTCTGGTTGGTTTTAGGATTTATATGATTATCCAAGGATGATTTTTGCTGTTGTTTAGGCAGAATTCCTTGTTTTCAGGGCTCTGCTATAAATTCACCTCAGTGGTGGTCAGGGGTTAATTAAAACATGTAATCTGTGCTGGGCAGTGCCTGCCTTGGAATGGTGCTGCTCAGGTCTCTCTGCTTCCAGCCTGGTCCAGTGGATGCTCCCAGGTTATCTGAAACCATGTGCTTTTAGGAATGGAAAAAAAAAAAAAAAAAAAAAAAGAGAGAGAGAGAGACAGAGGATTAGCCTTTATTCCAGCTCAAACAGTTTATTCCAGTTTCTCCTTTGCTGTAGGAATCTCCACCAGCCCTGGGTGAAACACTGCTCCCAGACTCTGTGCCCTTGACTCCCTGTAACCCCCTGTGGACTGGGAGTCTGTGGAGGCTGTTAATATGATATCAAAATGTGTTCCTGTAGGGAGGAACCCACTGCTGTTCTAAATGCAATCAATCCTTGGGGAAAAAAAAAAACCTCTATGATCTTCTAATCAAAGGCTTTTTTCCCTCCTTGTGCTGCATTATCACACTCCCTACTTTGTAATTGGTTTTTTGCCATCTTAAAATTCTGTTCTGGTGGATTTACTGGGTTTACATTGGTTTACAACACTGATTGCTTAGGTCACTGTCAGATAATGAAGACACATAAAATTATTGTAAAAATTTATCTCTGTGTGCTCATGGTGAATAATTTAAATAGTCAGAAAATGCTGCACATCTGTAACTGGTGAATGGCTGTGAGACCAGCATGAGCACACTGGGAATTTAACACTACTCCAGTTACAACCTGGACACACACACAAGTCATATTCCTTACCTTAAGAATGACAGAAATTCTGCAAAATAGTGAAATTGTGACAAGAAATTGGAAACTACTGAAAAAATGTTCTGTTTCCTGGACAAGACTTTGAAGTGGATTGTAAAATTATTAAGGCATTCAGAAATTGCTCTCATTAGAGTTACATTATGTATGTATTTATGTAATTTATACAGCTATCAGTGAGGCTAAGCTTTTATCAGAGATCCTTCCCTGTGTTCTAGCCCTCTAAATTCATTGATTCTTCTTGATTTTGCCCTGGAAACACATGAATGTCATACAGTGGGACACTCCAGATCCAAGCTAATGCCACCAAGGCACATAGATAACAGGAGACTGGCTTTCAAAACACCAGCCACAGGCTTGTTTAACCCCCATGGCTGGTATTTCTAGTGCCCAGAATTAAAAGCTCTCTTTTTTCCCCTTGATCATGAGACTGAAAATGGCAACCATAAAAGCTGTGGGGGTTCGTTTATCTCTCCCTTCACCCAGCTCCAGGCATCTGTCATGCAAATTATTGTAAAATCTATACAGATAAACTTTTGTGTAGATATATGTGGGGATATAGAAATAACATGGGGATATAGAAATAATGTGGGAATAGAGAAATAATGTGGGAATATAGAAATACAGGTCTATATTTCTTGACACAATATTCCTATAGATACAAAGATAAAACTATCTCTGGGCAAAAAAAGTTGGGAACAGTGGCAAAAATCTTCCCTGAATTCCAGGATCAGAGAGAGCTCCACACTCTCTGCCTGTCTGTGACAGCAAGAAGATGAATTGTCTAGGTAGGCTCTACAAGGCTTTGGCAGGAACCTGAGCTTTGCTGGGAAGCTCTGCCATTGAGCTGGGCAGTAAATGCTGACTCTCTCAGGATTTCCACTCTTTTGGGCTGGAATAAATTTTGGGAAGTGTCTGACAGCGCTGAGGCTGGGCTCTTGGCTGTGCTGAGATGATCCAGGGAATGCAAAAGGGAAAAGTTAATGTAGGAAATGAATTGAATGACATCCTAGTGCATGAGATTAGTGAGACCTGTGTGTCACAGACTGAAGTCTGTGGAGGCAGGATTGCACACACTGATTTATGAGGACCTCTCCCCCCCTTGGGGACCCTCATTGCTGGCCAGGTTGTGCACTGGACTTCAGGTTAGGCAGAAAATTCCAGTGGCAGCATTGTGCTGGAGACTTCAGGGACACCAAATGAGCAGCAAGTCAAGGGGATAAGGAACAGTCTAGAACCAACATGGGGAAACTATTCCCTGATTAAGTTAAATGGAAAGCTGTGAAAACTTCTTAGATCTAGCAAGCCCTGGAAAGACCTGCAAGGGAAATGCTGGAGGGAAATGGGAGCTGTGATAAATCTGCTTGGCTCAGGAGAAGTGCACAGGAGGATGAGAAATTCCACAGCTTACCTGTAACCTGCTGTGAAAAAGGTGAAGTTGAGGTGAATGGTCAAGGTCAACAGCAAATTGGGTGTTTTATGGGAAATGGTTCCAAGCAATCCTTAGGATTCACTTTGTCTCCACCACATTACAGTGCTGCTTCAGGGGTAGGTTTTTACAAAAAACCTACAAAACTATTTGCAAACAGGTACTGAAAAGATTAGAAATGTGTGTGTGTGACTTATTCTGAATCCAAAGGTTACATTGACCCTAGAGGTGTTTTCTGGGTGCCAGCACATTTTTGATTCTGAGCATAGCACAGAGCAGAACTTTAGAGCAGCTCTGGGCTGCATAGCCTTGCAACAGTAAAAAAAAAAAAAAAAAAAAAAAAAAAAAAAAAAAAAAAAAAAAACCAGAAAGAGCTGACTTCACCTTTTGCTGTGATTATGTGGGGCAGTCAGCACCAATTTTGAAAACTGCTTGACTTTTTTCCTAAAAATAACCTTCTGGGTCACTTTTAATCAAGTCCAAATGGCCAAGTCCCTGCGTTGGTAATTTTCCTATAAATAAAATTTGACAGGGATACCTTCAAAACCAACATCCAAGCATTTAAAGAAGTTGTCTCAAACTCTGTTCTGACTCCAGCCTTGTAAATCATTGCCAAATATCACACAGCTTCATGACCTAATCCTCTGCAGAGATATCTAATGCTGTGTAAATCTGTGTCAGGAGGACAACACCACCTGTGATGTGTTTCAGGGTGACATTTGTGGCTCTCAAAAGAAAATAGGAACCCACTCAGATCCATTCAAAAGGAAATGAGAACCCACTCAGATCCAAGTCTGGTCTTGCAGGATTTGAACCAAAAACCTTCTGCCTTGGGAGAAAGGGCAGTTATGGGACACAAATTCAGGATGAGGGAGGAATTGTGCAGATGCTTCAACCAAAGCAGTTTGAAAACCTTGATAAAATCTGACTTTCAGTCATCATGGGTGAAACTAGCAAAGAAGGGTGTTGGATACCCTGTATTTAATTTTCATTTAAATATCTACATTCATGTTACAGATCAATTTTCCAAATTAGATCACAGATTAGTGAGTTTCCCTTGGTATGTGAGTGTATGGATCTTTGTTTCTAGCTCAGAGCATACAATCATTGAGCTGCTCTTCTCATACCTTCAGCCTCTCTGGATAGAAACCTCCAAGGCTTTGTGAGGTTAAGGCTATTTTCAGCACTAAACTTTCCACCAAAGACAGAAATATGTGGCACAGTGCTACTCCTATCATGATTTCTCCTTAATGCCAGTTACTTTTTAGACTTTTAAGATGACTTAATTGAATGGCTTTAGTATAAAACTATGGTGCTCATTTGCTTACTGCTGCTAGACAAATCCTCAGCCCTTTACCATTATTTAGGCAACATTAAGTTAGTGGGAAGAGTGAGTAAAAGGAGGATTTGAAGTCTGTGTTAATGCAGCTCCAGAGTACAGGATGTAAACCAGGTTGGTGAGAAACAGGAAGGCAGAAAATTGGTGTGTTGGTGAGCTGAAGATGGTTTTTAAGTTAAACCCATATTTTTTTCTTTAACTGTGAGCGTCAGGTGAGCAGGATTGAAATCCCATCACTCCTCCAGGTGAAAGGAGCATGTCAAACCTATGGCATTGCTTACTCTAAAATGACTTAGGCATCATGCTCAAGTCACAGGTTCAGATCTGCTTTCCTAGAGAGGGAAGCAAAGGCTTTGCTGGTGATTTTTACCTCCTCAGTTTCTATGAGGCCCAAGACATCAGACCTGGAACCCAGTCTGCCTGTCTGCTGTGATGTTCTTACAGGGCACTCAGCACCAAAAGGCAGAAGTGTTTATTAAGCCCTTTGTTCTGCCCCAGCTGCTGGGTCTGTACACAGGAGGTGAGTCTGTGTCACACCTTGTTGAAGAATGACATGTTAAAGGGTGACAGCCAGCCTCTGTGCCACTTAGTCATCTGCAGGAGGGAGGTTGACTTATCCTGGCAGAAACCCCAGCTCAGGCTTGGTTTCTCTGAGACCTCCTGCCCTCAGTGACACAATAAAGTCATCAGCAGGTAAATAATTTAACAAATCCAGCAGGTTTTACAAAGTGCTTAGCTGTGCTGACAGCACTGGTGTGTAAATAAATGCATATTCAGGAGAAAGGCTGCTCCACAGGGGACACTGTCTTGGGACTTAAGGACCAGACTGGTCTTGCCCTAATTTATCCCAGACCTCATGGGTGATGCTGAGCTGGTCAGCCAGCAATGGGCTTCAGAGTAAAAATCATCCCATCCTAAAATTAAAAGGAAAGTTTCCCTCCAGAGCTGTCAGTGTTTAAGGAGGTGCTGGAGTTTCCTAGCACTATTTTTTATGATGTAGAGGAGTCCCTGCTTTTAGGCTTAGCTGCTATTTTGAAAATGGCAACTGCACCCACTGCTCACAGATGAGTTTTGCACACTCCCATTGGTGAGTATGAGATATCCAATACTGTGATAACTGGGGCTGTGAGAATGGTAAGTAAGAAAAACCAACAAATTAAAAAGGAAGAAGAGGAACTGTGATAAGCAATATACACAGATTTCTCCTTCTAAAAAGATAGTATTTTATAGTATGTGGTATTTTATAGTATGTGGGGTTTTTTTGGTTGTTTTGGGTTTTTTCAATATATGCAAATTGGCATAATACCTACAGTGTTGGAGAGCTGTTTGTTTTCAGTCTTTGCCCAGTAAGATTTTAGGCTGTGAACACTGATTTGAGCATGCAGAACCCTATTGCTCCATATGTTCATAACCTCCATTGCCACTCAGTTCATTCAGAATCCAGTCCTGTGCCTGATACCACCACATTTCTGACCTAGCAGGGCACTGTAAAGGCTCTAAGAACATGAAGAGCATGGGAAACCCTCCATGCTCTTTCCAGATTCAGGATGTTCATTTCAAAGAAATAGTCTCTGAAAGGTGTGAACCTCAAAACTGAGCACCTCTCAAATTTCCATCTCCTCTAGAGACAGTGCAGAAACCAGAAAAAATGAATAAGAGCAGAATGGAAGAACCATGCACATCATTCTTTTAAGGTCTGTGGCATAGCCATGTCTGCCAGCAATGTAGAAGACTTATTTCTGATCACTTAGTTGAAGATTAATGATTAAAAGTAAATAGCAAAATCCTTTATCTTTGCTGGAAAGCGTTTCTTCCAAAAAGCTCTACATTGTAACACTTACCTGACTCATATTTTGGGTAGTGGAACTTACACACACCTCGGGGAGTGCATAGAAAACAGCACAGAGTGGTGGGTCTGTTATGGTGATCTTTTTTTCATCCCCTTTGTGAAGGATCATCCTTTCTTCTGTGTGGATCCAATGTAATGGCTCCCATTTAGGACTTTTTTTCCCCACTGTTTCTCCAGGGAGGAAAGCCAGAAGAGAAGGAAAATGGCAGGAGTGTTCTAACAGGTTGAATTTTCACTTTGTGTCTCCATCCAGGTCTCTTTAATCAGCCTGGTTGCCAGCACTCTTGGATACTCCGAGATGGGTCCCATCAAATCCCTGCGGACCCTCCGTGCCCTGCGGCCACTGAGAGCCTTGTCACGGTTTGAGGGGATGAGGGTAAGAGGACACAAAGCATCCTTCAAAGCCCAACTTTGTGTGGATCAAAGTGTAACGGGGCATTGCTGCACATGGTTTTGTCAGCCAAAGGAAATTAATGACAGTTCGTTATCATGGCAACAAAGAAATCCCTCCTGGGTCTTGGTTGTATCATTGCATCTTTATCCTCGGGTGGATTTAGTGATAAACTAATCCTGCTGCCTAACTTGTCACACTACACCTTAAAAAAAACCAGCTTTTTGGATGAGGAAGCATCTGGCTATCAACTACCTCTCAATTATAAGGTGTATCGGGGGAGCAACCAAGCTAAAGTTTGCTCCCTGTTTTGACATGCATTAAAATGAGAGTGATTAGAAAGTTCTTAAGGACGTTTTCACTAATAATTAAAGCAAAAATTAGAAATGCTAAAGATAGGGAAAGCAAATGAATGAATGATTTTTTTTTCGCCTTTGAACAGATTGCAGTTTTAATGAGGAATGTTGGGATTAACATTAAAATCATGCAGCTCGTGCTTGTTGCTCCATCTTATGCATCCATCTCTTTCTTTTCTGCATTCCTTTGCCACTGTGGCTATATTCCCACAGCATACCTGTTTATTTGTTAAGCCTACCTGCTAACAAGAATCAATTATTGTTTGGATAAACACTTTATTTAATTCCTCACACCATGCATGAATTGCAGGTGGTGACAGCTGTGTTCTGTATGAGCTGGGGTTACTGCCAACCTTGCAGATTGCATAGCAAGGTAAAGCAAATCTGTGACAAAATTCTGTGTCGGATTATATTGAGGATCCCAAATCTCTGCTAGGTCAAGGAAAATGCTACATATTTCACTGTGATGTATATTCAGGGTAAAGCTTTCCTGTAGACCAAATTTTGGTCCAAATCATCAATGACTAAATGTGTACTTCACGCACTGATCTCCCAGCAATGAATTATTCTCATTGCAATGCTCTCACAGCAAGAGACTGAAGGCTGGAGAACCTAACAACTGAGAAGAGCCAGGAAATTTCACCGTACAGCACTGTAGCAAAACCCCACATGCATTCTTTTCCTCTTCTGTGGATGACCAGATTTGGCAATATAATGCTTTGTTCCAAAGATTTTATGATTAGTTAAATCATATTATTTCTGTGGATGAAGATGAGGCAAGTATTGTTGCAGACCACCTCGGTGTTAGAACTAAGGCAAAAATATTCAAAAGGCTCTGTTTATCCACCCAAACATGAATTGCTTTGGTCACCACAATCTTTCCAGCAATCAGGCAATATTTTGCAGGTAATTGACCAAACAAAACAGAACCAGAGTGCAAAGACACAAAGTGAGGTTGCACTACTGGTAATAATTAAAGCTCTCTCTCCTGTCATTTGATGACCTCACTCTAAATCTTTATTAAACATTCACACATTGAACTGTTTCAGCATTCAGTATTAGCAAAAGCAGTAGCTTAAATATCAGAGTGATTTGTGCAGAGATTCTCTCAAATCAGTTTAGACTTGGCTTATGAAGGCTTAGCTTTTACTGGTGGATTTGCAAGCCCAAGCAAAAGTCAGTGTGTTCTAAGCTGACATACAATTGTTTACTCATGATTTCACATCAGTTTAACTAAATTGGATTCAAACCTGAATAGCAGTGGGGAAATGAGCCAAAAACATCAGAAAAGTATTAACAGAATAGAGAAAAAGTAACATGAACATGTCATTTTTCTCTGAGCATAGCAAGAGGCTGGCTTGGTGAAGATCTTAACATGGATTAGCCCAGCAAATTTCCTTGCCAGCATGCTCATTCTTACAGGCCCCTCAGTCCCTGACTCAATATCCCCTTTTCTTTCCTGTACAGCTGCAGCTGAAATATATTCAGTCATTCTGAGCTATCAGAGGTGGTGAATTAGCTTGTAAACCATGATAAAGTATAATTGAGAATACGTGCTACTGGAAAAGCAAATCATTTTAGTTTTAGTTTGTCTAACCACACTTAACAAGACTAGGGACAGTTAGACCTTTCATTATTAGGAGTTCATATGCTCCAAAATGCACAGGAAAATTGCCAGCACAGTGATGGATTAAATAATGATAATGTTTGAGAAGCAAACACTGACAGTGAGAAAATAATAATAGTTTGTTCTATTATAATGCCTCTTTCTTGAATAACTGAAACATCTCTGCAGGGTGAGAACAGGAGCAAGAAAGTTCTCATTTACTGCAGTAAGAGACTTACTTCATCAATGTTGTGGCTGAATTTTGGAAGCAACTTTCCCTGAGACAAAGGCACGGAGTAGCAGTTGGGTGGCCAAGAGAACTGGTTGCCATCAGACCTCAGTTCTCTCCCTTTCTTCAAACAGCCTGGGACCTGTGCAAGTTTGACACAAGTCTCAGCAGCTCCTGTGCCATGAGAGGTCTGCAAAATAAGGATGAACTGGTGCCATCCTGCCCCTCAATCCTCAGAAAAAGACCCCAGAAAGACCAGGATCCCACCTGACAGGACTGTAGACCCAGAGGCTTTACACTCATGAGCCCAGAATAAAGTACCTTAGATCTTCCTGTCCCAAATAATGACATCTCTCATGTCTCCTCATTTGTTGTCCATCAGGGAATTATTTCAGAGGTAGCACTTCCCTGCAAGGGAAGTTATTTTAGAAGGATATACTTACAGTATTTTAGGCAGTATTTTAGAAGGATGAGGGGGATGATGCGAGACCATTTAATGTGAAAATGATACTGGGCGAAGTCATGGTGAGACTGCTACAAGATGCATGCAGGAAAGAAACAGCATAATTAATGCTAGTTAGCATGATTTCATGGGAATAGTTCTTGCAAAATTGATATGGGCCTTTGATTTGATTACAAATTATGCTGATGACAGTAACTGTGCTGATACAGAATCCTTGGATTTCAGAGAGGAATCTGATACCATGAGATATTGTGATGAAAACATGAGCTTTGTACCAAGACAAGTAAACACATTTTAAAATAGGTGATGGATGTCAAAAAGTAATTGTAAGCAGTGACCACTCTGTAAATTTGGTGATGAACATCTCAGGGTGAGGGATTGTTCAGAATGAGAACTATCTTTAATCTGCACTTTAACAGCATCTGGAAGAAAATATAAAATCTTTGCTGACAGCACTCAAAATCAGTGTAAGTGAAATTACAGATAAGGGAATTACGCTGCCTGATCTGGATCACAGTGAAAAATAGATCTGTTGTACAGCACACATTTTAATAAACCCACATACATCGACTACCTCAGGAGGAGGAATGTAGGTCACTCTGGGGGATGTTTCTTGGAAAACAGCAGCTGAGAAGGACACAGGGATCAGGATGACTGTTCAACAGGACATAAGCTTTGGGGCCAGTCTGACAAATGAGGTGACTGTTAGAATTCCTGAATATGCAGGGCAATAACCCAGGGAACACAGGGACAGTGCAGTGCTTCAACACTGGAATTTCATGTAAGTGCTGGAAAGGGGGGAATTAAAAATGGGAAAGTCTCTGCAGGGAACTATGAGTGTGATTAAAAATATGAAGAAAAACCATGATAGCTACAAGGAAGCTCTGATTTTTTAATTACCCAGAGCAACGTGCAGTGGTAACACCCCCATAGTGAAGATGGGAATGATAGGAGAAGACATCTAAGAGCAGATGCGTCGAGTTCAACGAATTCCACCCAAAAATGCAGCGACTGTTTCTAAAACTGAGGACAAAGGGCACCAGGAACAGATTATCTAATAATACATTTTTTCCTCCATTATTTGACATCATGACACTGTAAATTAGATGTCTTTGCAAAAGCTGTGCCTGAGCTTCGCTGGGACTTATAGTCTGGGTCTGAAATCACTGTGGGGAGTCTGATGGGCTCTATCAGAGCAAAGAGAGGATTAACTCATCATGCAAGTCTATTTCTGGATTAAAATTCTGAATCAGCTTTGGTTGAGGAGGTGGCCTGTGAGGATAGCTGGGGACCAAACACGGGTTTTAGATTGCACCACTCTGAGTTAGGGCAGAGGGTGGCTCAGTTTCTAGGCTGTCCCTAAAGAAGTCACCTGGAAGGTGGTTTCACCTGTACAGGTATTGAAGGAAACCAACAAGTATGAAACTTTTTGTTACACATGGATATATGTGTTGCTATTCCAAAGTGCAGCAGAAATTCCTCCCTTTCCATGGCAAGGTGTGCACCTGAACTCTTAATATGAATTTATGATAATAACCTACATTTATGTATCCAGGTCTTCCTCTCACATGTCTCAGTGCAAAACAAGAATGCTTCCACCAGAACAAATGGCATCACAGTGGTGTAAGAGCAGAAGCAGCGAGGGAAGAATGAACCCCCCTGTTAATAATTCATTCAGAGAGGTGTTGCAGGATTTGCTCCAGCCTCGTGTCGTGTTTTGTTATCTACAGGCCATTGAACACAATCAGCAGAAGGGAAAAAGCAGGATGTGGGCATGGCCATCACTTGTACTGCTGAAACCTGGATGGCTGTGTCCTGTCACTGGGACCTGGGTTCAGCAGCACATGTAACACAAATGCATTTGTTTTTGCTGACACAGGTTAAAACTGAAGAAAAATATTGTTGTGCAGAGAAGCAAATGAAAACTACTTTGACAAGAGCCAAGGCTATATCCAAACAAGCACTTGATTTGGAAATTATTTGGCATTTTGGTTAACATGGTAAATTTGGTCTAAAAATGATGAGGTTAGAAATTGATTGACATCCAAAACTGAAAGATAAAATTAGCAAACAAACAAAACAAAACAAAACAATCCAAACAAGAAAAGTCATCAGGAATGGGCTTATACAGAAAAACAAAACAAAACAATTGGTCAAACTGCTTTTCCTGTGTGAAAATCAGCTTCATTCATAAATGCCCAAAATATAAATCTGAGTTTTGGAAGATCTACATAATTTTGTATTGTGTGCTGTAGAGGAAGCTGCTGCTATACATGCATGAAAAGCATTTCACTCCTCCGGGTATTTTTCTTCCACAGCAATGCAAAAATGATGGAGAAGTGAATGTTACTTTATTAGCTTGTCAGAAAATTGGACACTAACCCAAGAGAAAAGAAGAGCTGACATTTTCCATAATCAGATTCACCAGTTGAATAAAGTTTAATTTTTATGGATCAATATCACCTTGTCTCAGTTTCAGAAATGTAGATGGACAAGAAGAAGAGCTGAGTGGCCACCTATCAGATTTTAATCTCCAAAGCATGAGACAGGGATGGGGACAAACTCATGCTGTGGGGCTGGTGTGTGCACCTATCTGGGAGGCAGCATTGCCTGGACCATGCAAAGGCAGCATCTCCAAAAGCTGTGAACGTGGAGAAATCTAATTGGCATAGGAAAGGGGAAAACTACATTTTGTGATAGAGTTCTTCTCTCAGAAAATGCCTTGCATGGTGTGACTCTTGGGGTGTCCCATGCAGGATTGGGAACTGGGACCCTTCCAGCTCAGGATATTCTGTGATTGATTCTTCAGTGATCTCTGATTCTTCAGTGTAAGGTTTGACAAGCACAGATGCCTTAACCACCTTAAACCCCAAGAGTGCTCAAAACAGTAAATGATGTGCACCTTGCCTGGGTGATGTGGTGGTATCACAATGCTGCATTCAAACCTGGCAGCTGTGGAGGGTCTGCAGATGGTCTGAACTTTGTTTTTTTTTTTGCTTGGCTTCAGCATGGTGTCCACTTCCAGTGCCATTGTTCACACACCTTAAAAGCTCCTTCTGCTTTTTGTTTTAATGTATGATTTTAAGCAGGGGTTTACAGCCCTGCCTGGGTGAATGTGTAGGAATTTTACAGCATTACACAGGAAAGAAAAATTATTTTTTGTTAAATTAGAATGATTTTGCTCTTTTAATCATGCATACTTATCAGATAGGGGAAGCTGGCTTAGTACAGTATGTCTCAATCTGTTATTATTTAATTAAGCAAAATTTATCACAGCTATAGTTCACAACCCACTGGCTACAGAGGCCTGAGTGGATTCAAATATTTCAGAACTCTTTTTTTCTCTATTTTGAGCCACTGTAGTGCACCCCAGCCATTTCCAATTAATCACATTATTATTATAGTTTGACTGAAGTGTACTGTCCAGAAAGATTTGAGAGGTCAAGATGACTTCTGAATTCAGAGATTCCTCTTGAAAAAGCATCATCCCTTGGGTGAGATGCCAAGAGATTCCTTCTTTGATTACCAAAAGGAAAAAATAATCAAGTTTGAAGCCTTTAGAGGTGGTCTGGCTCTTTAGGTAGTGTCAGTGCTTGTCCACCATGTGACCATGTGAGGGTTCAGATGTTAATGAGCCGTTGTTAATGAAGTGTCCATACAAGAGCTGCCATTAATTCTGTTTTCCCTTTCCTGTTTCCCCCAAGGTGGTGGTCAATGCCCTTGTGGGAGCCATCCCTTCCATCATGAATGTTCTGCTCGTCTGCCTCATCTTCTGGCTCATTTTCAGCATCATGGGAGTGAACCTCTTTGCTGGGAAGTTTGGGAAGTGCATTAATAAGACAGAAGGAGATATGCCTTTGGACTCTAAGATTATTAACAACATGAGTGACTGCATACTTTACAACGTGTCAGGCAACTTTTACTGGACAAAAGTTAAAGTTAACTTCGATAATGTTGGTGCTGGGTACCTGGCTCTGCTGCAAGTGGTAAGTGTGACCACCACAAACTCATGGGCAGATGTTGCTGGTTCTCACTGAAACCATCAGTTTAAAAGCTCAGGTTAACCTCTGGGCTTTTCTGGGGTTTTCAGCCTTACCCATCAGGACAATAACTTTTCTTAAGTGTAAATAAATCACATTTTGCATATTAACTTGGACTAGAGATATTATGGGAGTTTATGGTTTTAATTTGGGTTTCTGCTGCTATATCACTAATACAGTTCTCTGGGAGGTGATTGACCTACTGAGGTGAATTAAAGACCATTTTGTCAATATTGTAATCCAGAGCAAAGTTCACTTCCAGAAAGAAATCTATACAAGAAGGACTGCCCATGCAGACAGAGTGCACTGGCCTTCCTGAACAGCCTGGGATTTCACTATATCCTGCTGGGGAAAAAAATGAACTTCTAGTGCCTTCAGTTTCCCAGCTGATGTTACTGCATGGAGCTGAAGTCTTACTTTCTGTCCCTCTGCTCACTTTCCATTTTTGAGGACACTGGTGCCTCTCATTCAGGTTCCTCACATCATGTCCACCTGATAAAGTAATGATTCAGACTGAATCTATCTATGGGTCAGGATGGGGATCAGGTTGCTGCCCTCAGCCCAGCCTCTCTGGACAGGTGGCAAGAGCATAGCAGAAAGGAGACTGCTGAGCTTCAAAGATGATGGCAATATCTGAGCTATAAAGGCAGAAGGAAGCCACTTCTACAACCTTTTTCACCACCAAATGTGAAATATAGATAAATGGGTTGTATGCACTGAGATTCACTGTGTTTTGACACAGGACAACCTAACAGAAAGAACCACTGAACAAACTGATTTTAGCAGGAAACAAGCTCAACTTCGACGACAGGTGGCAGCTATTTCTTCACAGAGGAAGAGCAGGAGCCAATTTCCATTAGGGGATTGATTTTGGCTTTAATCCTGCACCTGGAGCTCTGTTTGCTGCTGACCACAGGCAATAAAGTGAAAAGGTGACACACACGAAGAAGGGGCCCAAACATCTGGGTGTCCTTTGCCAGGACTGTCGATTACAGGTGCCCCTTGCCAAATATTCTCCATAAGGGCTCACATTTCATGGGCAAACCCCCGTGGGAAGTGCAGGGGCTCAGATGACAGCTCAGCTCTCCTGGAGAGAGAGACACCTCCATGCACCCCTGTGCACAGCAGGGCAAGGAGGAGATAAGCATTTGGGTCACAACCCGCCAGGATCCAAAACATGAGCGTTAAAGTGCGACTTGTCTCTTGGCTGCTGACACTTTCAGCTGGCACAGCACGGATCTGAGTGGCTCTGAAGTTCCTCTGGAAAGCCTGCAAATCCAAATGGAAACGTGTGAAACAAATCTGCTCGATGTTCTGTCTTCTTCAGCAGCGTATTTGAAAGAAATGAAAGTTGCTTCTATGGAAACTTCAGGACGTGTGTCTACCCAGAGGAAAGCTTTCTGCATGAAATTTGCCCCAAATATCTTCTGCTCTTTTCCTACCTTGATTGGGATCCATTGTGCTGCCCTGAAGTTGCCACTTTGGGTTAATGAGTGTGAGAAAACATTCATGCATAGTGTCAAGCTCTTCCAACTAACAAACAGGCTGTCCCAAAGCAGGTTAATAAAATAACAGAGGTAACTGCTCTGCTCAGTCTACAAGCAAGAGGAATGCCTCATTCATGGGGAGGGAAAGATCTTTGTCATCACAACTTTTTGACTTCCTTTCCTGGTGATTTACTTTCCTGGTGATTTAACACTCCTAAAACCCCAATCTAGCAGGGAAAAGGCCTTGCTACAACCCAGTGCTTCAGGAATAGTTTTTCCTGTATTCCAAATTTCCTCAAAGTATCACAGCACCTGTGTTTTATAAATCTGTATTTGAGCTGATCAAAGAAATATATTAAATTTCCAGTAGCAGTTTTGCATTTCCCTTGTGTAACCCCACGCTTCCACTCTGTGATCACCTCTGCATATTTTTTTTTTTTGCAACGTATTTTGAAATTTCAGCAATCTATTGAAGAATAACCAGGAAATAAGTGGTCTTTCATGCAGCATCTGGCTTGTTTGGAAAAGTACTTCTTGGACAGAATGGACTTAGATTGACTATATCCTACTTATCTTTGAATTTGTCCTGTTAACTCTGTCACTTTGGGACTCCAGATGAGGAGTGGGGAGATAACAGAAGCACTTCTAGACCAGCACAGCAAGCAGGAGCTGCAGAGTTAAAGCAATCCCTCATGCCAGGCTTGAAGTCCTGACTGAGCCCATAAATCAGACACAAAATGGTCGTGAGTCTAAAGTTACTGCATTACACCATCTCTTGCACTTCTGTGAACTGCAATGATTGATTTTACTGTCACTGTGGATGCAAAACCTGCAAAAAAAATCTCTGATTTAGCTTTCAGATATTTCTCTCATCCACAGTAATGTCCAAAGAAACATTTCAGCAGTGTGAAGATCAGTGTTTCAGCCATGAAAAGCAGATGTTTTTATTGAACAATTTCCTTTCCTAGGAAAAAAAAAAGAGAAAAGAAAAAAAAAAAGAAAAAGAAAAAGAAAAGAAAAAGAAAAGAAAAAGAAAAAGAAAAAGAAAAAGAAAAGAAAAAGAAAAAAAGAAAAAGAAAAAGAAAAAGAAAAAGAAAAAGAAAAAGAAAGAAAAAAGAAGTAACCTCCAAAAGCTTACAGATTTAAAGATTTGCTTTACTTCAAGGCACCATTTGGTCTGAGGGTAGCCAGTGCTATCCCACCTTTCCTCCTCCCCACTAATTTGCTGCACTGCAGCTCTGACCACCAGTGAAATAATGAAATGTAATCCCATCCCAGGATGAGTTTATCAGTAGATAATCTCATCACATGACAGTTTCAGTAGAAAATGGTGCTTCTCTGGATAGCTTCCAGGCAGGATAATATCACAAACACTCAAACACAGATTTTGTCACTTCCTTATCCAGAGTGTAAGTGGTTACTAATTCCAGATAAATAATTTCTTTTCTCAGTGTTGTATTTCTTTCATTCTCAGTATCATTTACCCTCTGCAGGTGAAGTGTCCAGGGAAGCTTTCCAGATGTCCCACAGATTTTTAATTCTCTTGCTTCTCGACAACTGTGGGAAACAGAAAATCACAGCACTTCACTCTCTTAATATTTATTTTTTTTGTCAGATCACTTCATCATCCTTTATCACTACAAACCACCGTGCCTTGCAGGAGAGTTGCTCGAGTCTGTGGTACACATTGAGGGGTAAAATAGCTGCTCAAGAGAAAAGATTTCCTCCCAAGTGGGAGAAAAGTACAGGCTAAGATCATATCATTTTGTGCCACAGGGAAAGAATTTCGTGTTTCATCCCAGCCACCCTTCCTGGACAGCACTTTGAGCTGAAAGCTCTAATGGCAGCACAAAGTCTTTCATCAAATTAGAAAGAGAATGGCAAAAAATGAAACTATTAGAATATTTAAGCAGTATCAGCATGACAGGTTCAAATAATTATTTGTTTTGATAAAAATTCTGATCATTCCTGTAGATACTTCATCTAAAGTGATTTTTGACACACAGAACCATGGAAGAGATTTTCTAAAAGGTTCTGATTTGGGTGAATGGGTTAATCTCTTTCAAGCAGTAGATAAGAATAGGTACAACCTTTCAAATACTATTTTATGTATACTTTTGTCAGAAATATCATTGATCTCTTGTACATTTTCCTTTGGCCCAGTAGCATTCAGAAGGAATTGGGAAAGCAGCATTACCTCCAGGACTTAATATAATAATAGAGAGCTCTAAAACCACTGAATGTACCCACCTCAGCCCAAATGCCTGGGTTTCTCTTGGTAACCTCTGGCCAAAATCCTACTGGCATTATCTGGAATTGAATGCCTACACAACAGGGCAAAATTCAGCTTAAGTGTCAGTAGGATGTGAAACAATATTGGATGTGGGTCTTACATGCATGCCAGTGTAAATCTGATGAAATTAATAAATCTAAAAATGCCTCATTATCTGCTCGCTCTGACTTAGGCCAGGGTAAATCTAAGTAGGTCAGAAGTCAAATGAGAAACAACTCTAGAGAACCCAAATGAAGTCAGTGGGGCTTAGGCCAGAGTCAGCCCTAATGCCAGGTGTGCTTGGCATCAGGCTGTGCCTAATAAGAGGCATATATTGAGATCAGAGTCGTGGGTTTGCTACAGAATAGTAAAAAAATCCCTTCCCTGTGTTTCTCTAGGAGTGCTGTCACTGCCCTTCTGCATTGAACATTCCAATAAGAGACACTGACTTCTGTGGAATCTTTTCTCCTTTAAACAATTATTAAAAAAAAAAAATTAAAACTACTGACTTCATAAAGCTTAATAAAAAGGAAATCTGAACAGTGAAGCAGACTGAGTTTCCAGGGCCAGGCTCACAGCAGGTGCTGATTGCCTTTGCTTCTTTCAAGTCAGCTGTGATTTATGCAGCTCCCTGGGGTTTAATATTGTCATGATTTGCCCTGGTTTAGAAGAGGGCAGAATCCAAGCTTCAGCAGGAAATGGATGGGATCCATCTCACCTGTGCAAGGCTTGTGCAAGACAACATTCTTTAATGTTATGTGTAGCCATATCTCTTCATTACTTGAAAATTTTCAGGTCAGAACTTCCAAAGATTTGTTATGTTTTCTTTCCTTCTTAAAATCTCTACTAAAAACCTCTCTTTCATCCCTGCAAGTGCAGAAAGTCAAAAAACAGAAATGAGAAAATCCAGGAGAAAACCGTACTGGAATTCATTTAAATATCTAAACGAGCATAAATTCAAGGACACATGTTAAATTGCAAGGCAGGCAATGTATTAATTGTGAAGTACATGCTCAACATTGCATTTTGAAAGTTCATCACAGAGATTATATCATTTCAGGGTGTACTTGTTTAATATGTTTATGTCTTATGTGGGATTTTTTTCAGGCCACATTTAAGGGCTGGATGGATATTATGTATGCAGCAGTGGATTCAAGAGAGGTAAGTCTCTGCAAGGAAATTAATAATTTCCTGTTCCATTGCCTTTTGCAGCACTGATGATGCTCAACAACAAACACAACAAAATAAAACACACGCAGGGTGCCAGTCCCTGTGTCACTCTCCTGGGACAGTTGCAGACCCTCATTGCTGGTAGCTGTACTGGAGCAGGATGACCCTGAAATTAAAGTAAATGTGGCCCTTGCTCCTACACAACTGATTTATCTATTCCTGCTGCAGAGCTCCCAGCACCTTAAGAATTAGTCTGAGTCCATCAAAGACCTAAATTGCTGTCTATATTTCTTCCCCTTTCCCTGCTTACTGCCTTATTTTCCAACTTCTGTTGATAATATGTATTTAAAATTGCTGGGTTTAAGTTGACTTGCTCTGTGAGACAAATATTTAACCCTGCCTACACCTTCACTTTGAGTAAGTGTCTTTTCTGCAGCCAGCAGCTCCACTGGAGGAGTGTGGAGAAGCTCCTGGCAGACAAAGAGGGTGGTGTGAACTTCCAGCTCTGACTTGAGATGTGCTGGTGACTGGTGACAGCTCAGTTCTTACCTGCATCCTGTTCAGCTTTCAGGTTTCCATAAAAACAAACAAACAAAAAAAGCATTTCCCTTGCTACACCATGTGTGGTTTGTTTATCTTTTTATTCAAAGATTTACAGTATTCTTTCCTTCTTTTAATTGTATTAGAGGAACAAGTTTACACTTACTGTTAATTTTTGAGGCAGCTGTCTGGTACTAGGAATTTGACAGGCTGAATTTAGGGCAAAAGTTGAGGCCTAAGGGGAGGAATAAAAGGTGGAAAAACTTCATGGCACCACAGGAGCAGAGAAGTACCTTTGTATAACATAGCTAATGATGGTGATTTATTCTGGTACTACATGTGCACAGGTATTCTCCCTGCTGCTGAATAAAACTCATTAATTACCCACAAGAAAATATGACATTTAGGGAATGCACCTTGTTTATACACCAGGAGCTGATGGGGCAAATCTGGGCACAACAAATCTGTTGCCAAACACGGCAGAGGTGACTTGAGGTTATCAGACTCAAGTCACCTCTTTCTCAGATCTTCAGCAATAGCCCTTAATTCATTCCACCCCTCGCTAAAAAAAAAAAAAAACAAAAACAAAAAACAAAAACAAAAAAAAAAAAACAGTTAAAAATGCAGTGTTTTTCGTTAGGATTCAATTATACTGTTTTATTGTAAGTACCATTAGTTCATACAGGCACTAGGATAATCAGAAAATTGATTTTTTTTCCCCCTTCTGGGTTCAGACTGAGAACATTTGGTTGGATTTATTCTGGAGTTGCACTTTCTGGAGCAGTGTGATTGCTGTGACAGTGTTGTGAAGTGTTGCTGAAATGACTGTGGCATGGCAGATACCAGTAGTAAACTTCAGAGGAGACCTGACTGCTTACAGGAGTTACAATATTTTTCTCATGTTTCATGAGTTTTATTTCCAATGGACAGCTTTGTTTTGACTGCATCAATATTTTGATATGTGCAGAGGTGGTGTCATTTTCACACTTGCCCTTTTCCCTTTGCAGTGCGAGGAGCAGCCTGAATGGGAATGTAATTTATACATGTACCTTTACTTTGTGATTTTCATCATCTTCGGGTCTTTCTTCACATTGAACCTCTTCATTGGTGTCATCATTGACAATTTTAACCAACAAAAGAAAAAGATAAGTAGTGCATATGCTACACATCATCTTGTGACTGCTGCAGGGACCGAGGCCAGGAACAGATTTATCAGCAAAGGCTTTGCCACAGCAGCCTTGAGATCAGCAGTGGCAGAGCATCTGCAGAAACCACCTTGCAGGACTTCTACAAAGGCACAGCTGTAGCAGTCCCTAGTGCCCCCAGAGCATGAACATCCTGGAAATACAGGTTGGGGGACCTGAATGCAGCAAAGCAGCTCAGGCAGAGGGGATCTCTGGCACAAAATTTGACACAGGGGCACAGACTGGCCTGGTGTCCTCTGTGCAACAACACCACTGTCCCTCTGAGCAGTCCAACCTGATGAAAGCTACATTAAAAGGGAAATGAAATAGGAAAGGATTCATCCTTGAAGGGGGCAGAGGCGAGCTCTCTTCATCAAAAGTAATAGTGTTGTTCTCACCCTATACTTAGGTGGCCAGGACATCTTCATGACAGAAGAACAGAAGAAATATTATAATGCAATGAAAAAGTTGGGATCTAAGAAACCTCAAAAGCCAATCCCAAGGCCACTGGTAAGAACAGCATAATTCACTTGAACTTTGTGTAATAGCTGAATGTTCATTTACTACAGTAAGCACCATTCCACTCTTCAGCACAGGAAGATTTATTGCTCCCAGATGAAAGGCACTTAATAATTATATGTTTTGATTCTGGATGATATTTACAAGTCCAGTGACCTGTGGTACAAAATTCCCTCTTTTGTAACATTGACTAACATTGCAATTTACATGTGCCATTTAGATATGCCAGTGGCCACCTGCCTGCACTGAATAAATTCATGGCCACAGTCCAGAGTCTTGTTTACATTAGTTTCAAAAAACATTAGGAACAAAATGGGTTTGAAAACTCTATCCAAAAAATATTCATCATCACTTTTAAGTTTATGAAGTTCCATATATTGTCTGTTTTCCTCTACTTTCTGATCAATCAGGAGACAATTACATCATTTTTACACGGCTCAAATTTCCCAACTAAACCTTTTCCTTTCCCCCAGAACAAATACCAAGGTTTTATTTTCGACGTCGTCTCAAAACAAGCCTTCGATGTCTCCATCATGATTCTCATCTGCCTTAACATGGTTACCATGATGGTGGAAACAGATGACCAAAGTCAAGAAAAAGTGAACATCCTCCACAAAATCAACATGCTCTTTGTTGCCATCTTCACCGGAGAGTGCATCTTCAAAATGCTGGCTCTGCGGCACTACTACTTCACCAACGGCTGGAACATTTTTGACTTTGTGGTTGTGATTCTGTCCATTGTAGGTAGGTGACCCTGGATTTTCACCCAGACTCCAAGGTTAGAAAGGCAGATGTAAAATTAATTGGTAAAGTTGAAGGTTTTGTGCAATAATATATGCTTTCAACTCAGAGAATTGAATCCTAAACACAATTTTAAAATGTAATTATAACTAGCATACAACTGCTAACAAAAACTGGTTTGATCAGAAAAAATGGGAGGTTTATCAATCACACTTTACAGGTCCTGGTGATGAAACATGAACAGGCCACCACATACATTTAACACCAGTTCTACATAACAGCCAGTGACAGAGAAATAAAAAAGCCAGATGAAAGTGGCACATGTGGATTGCTATTGCTTTACTATTTGCTTTTTATTACAAAAGTTTGAAATAGTCCTTCAGGGCAGGTTTTGGGCAGCGCTGTGAATCTGACTTTCTTCAGCCTTGTTACTAGAACTCTGCACCCTCATATAGCCAAGGGAGGAAACAGAAGGACACAGTTTTATTGTAAGCTTGTGCATTTGCTGTCCTGCAACCCCAAACAGAGACGTATTTAGATGTTAAAGAAGTGCAGGTCAAGTGAATCTGAAATCCTACCAAAAGAGTTTTCACTAAAATTGGAAGTAGCAGCAACTGGAAGGTCATCAACTGATCCAGTGAGCAAAAGGAGCTCAGAAAGTCAACTTTTCTGAAGAAAAGTTTCCATTTTGAGGGAGGGAATAGGTGAATGAAAAAGTGCTGTGTTAGGAAAACATCAGCTGATGCTCCTGCTGCTCTGAACACCCTGTAGTGGACTGGGGAAGCTACAAGACCACAGTGCAGGTCTCTGGTGCTCAGACACCCACCTGTGCTTTGGGGGCATTGAACAGCCTGGATTTCACAGGTTTGGGTCACCCAGGGAACGTGTCCGCCACACAGCTGTCACCAGAACCTTGAGGTCAGATGCTCTGGATATGCCCGTAGCACACAGTTAACCAGAGCTGTCCTGCTGCTCACAGTGCTGTCCCATAACCAGCCAGGTTGTTTCAGTGTCAGAGGCCTTGGGCCATGCCAGTTTTCCTGTGAGAGACAGGAGCTCAGCAGGGCTCCGTGCAGCCAGGGACTTGGCACTACACTTTCTGGAGCAAGTGCTCTACTCCTGAAGGAAGAGTTTAGCACAGGGGTGCAAGCTCATTTCCTTGCTAGCACAGCCTTAGCCCTTAGTTCCCTCCCAGCCCATCAGGGAAACTGGAAACCAACCAAGTTGGATACACAGTAGAAACCTGCAGTGTTCTGGTGGTAGCTCAAGAAAACCAGGCCAAACACACCAGCATTTCTGACTCATTATTTTACAGACAAAAATGTTGTCATATCAGACCAATTCTGACATCTGCACTCAAGACGAATTTATCAGGTGGGTCATGGCCAAAACCCTGCAGTTATCTGTGTCTTGACTTCATCTTGGTTTCTCATTACCAACAGAAAAGCTTTCCCTTAATAAAACTGCCACTACCATTCTTTGCTTACAGTATCACAAGTTCTTATGGATTAAATGGGCATGAAAAAGCAACAATGCCTTTCCCTTCATTGTGAGCCTTCCAATCTGGGCAGCTTTCCATTTATTTTCTCAATAATCCTGACTGATTGCTTTAAAAGGAAAGCCTGGGATTATTTCCCATGTACTAACTTGCTGTCTGTCTCTTTTCTTTTCAAGGCACCGTACTTTCTGACATCATCCAGAAATATTTCTTCTCTCCCACACTCTTCAGAGTCATTCGTTTGGCTCGGATTGGCCGGATCCTGAGACTCATCCGGGGAGCCAAAGGAATTCGAACTCTCCTCTTTGCCTTAATGATGTCCCTTCCTGCTCTGTTCAACATTGGCCTCTTGCTTTTTCTGGTCATGTTCATTTATGCCATTTTTGGCATGGCTAACTTTGCCTATGTGAAGAAGGAGTATGGGATTGATGACATGTTCAACTTCCAAACCTTTGCTAACAGCATGCTCTGTCTCTTCCAAATCACCACGTCAGCTGGCTGGGATGGTCTTCTCAACCCTATTTTAAACACTGGACCACCGTATTGCGACCCAAACCTTCCCAATGCAAATGGTTCAAAGGGAGACTGCGGGAGCCCTGCCGTAGGGATTTTATTCTTTGTCACATATATCATTATATCATTTCTCATTGTTGTAAACATGTATATAGCCATTATTTTAGAGAACTTCAGTGTAGCCACTGAGGAAAGTACAGAGCCTCTAAGCGAGGATGATTTTGATATGTTCTATGAAATCTGGGAGAAGTTTGACCCCGAAGCCACTCAGTTTATTGAGTATTCTGCACTTTCAGACTTTGCAGACGCGCTGTCAGAACCTTTGCGCATAGCGAAACCAAACAAAATCAAACTCATAGCGATGGACCTGCCCATGGTCAGCGGAGACAGGATCCATTGCTTGGATATTTTGTTTGCTTTTACAAAAAGGGTGCTAGGAGAATCCGGAGAGATGGATGCCCTTAAAATACAGATGGAAGAGAAGTTCATGGCAGCCAATCCCTCTAAGATCTCCTACGAGCCGATAACAACGACGCTCAGGCGGAAACAAGAAGAGGTCTCCGCCATCGTCATCCAGAGGGCCTACAGGAGACATTTGTTCCGGCGCTCCCTGAAGCAGGCATCCTACTTGTACCGGCACAGAACTTTGGAGAGCAGCATCCTGGAGGACGATGCGCCCGAGAAGGAGGGTCTTATTGCGTTCATGATGAACGAAAACTACGGCAGGCCAATAGACAAATCAGAAACTCTGTCCTCCACCTCTTTCCCTCCATCCTACGACAGCGTCACCAGAGGCACGAGCGAAAACCTCCAGCTGAAGATAACGGACGTGAGCAAAAGTGATGAGGCTATAGATTGTCTTCTCTCACCCGACAAGGATAAAGAATCAATTGTTTAAATGTTTGTTTAGAATGCTTTAAAACATTGTTTACAGAATGTAATGCTGTAACTACACAACGATTGAAGCAGCCTTCTTATTAAAAATTAGTTGCAAAAGAAACAGTGGAGTTTTTACCCTTAACTACAGGAGTCGAACAAGTCATATAACATTTGACCCTGCTCTTTTTGACTTGGCTCAATATTTATATTTATATATGCACAGGAAGATTCTCTGCAGGGTCATAGCTGTTATATCAATGGTGTGAATAAGAATAGGCTAGACTGTAAAACAGTAAACACAGTGTATATCTATCCACAGATAAAGCCTGGCTGTATACATTCATTTAAGGTCTTACTCATATTAGTGTGTTTACTTATGGCGATGTATGACCTTGCATTCTAAAAAGAAAAAAAAAAAAATCACAGCTGCTGTAGCAAAATGTAACACTTACTGTATATGTTGTGAATGGTCTTTCATAAATTTATTATATTTGATATTTTTTTACTTAAAAAAAAAAAGAAGTCTCTTTTTCCATGGAGATAAATGATCATTACACTCTTCATGACGAACTCTGAGTCAAGGTAACAGAAACTTGTGGGATCCCCATCACTTGAAGAGGAAAGTTGTTGCAAATTGAAGTATCAAATTAGCAACATTTAAACTGTTGGTTATACTAAGCCCTCCCTCTCGGGACTTGCAACTGCACATCAGCAGAAACACACACAAAAGAAAAAAAAAAAAAACCAAAAAAAACAAAACAACAAAAAACAGAGAAGCAAATGATGTCAAAATAATGAGAGAATGGCTTGTTCTATCCTTCAGGAAACTAGACAATAATGGATTCTGTTTGTAAAACTGTTAATAAAAGCACTAATTTTTTAGTATGTTTCAAGAATCTGCTTTGAAATCCGCAATCAAACTCGCCATAGAAGTAGCACATCACGTTTGTGTGTAGTGATCCAAAGCACCATCTAGGCTGGCAGAATTTCTGTTAAGGTAGTGGGATAGGTTACATTTTCCCCAGGAACACTGAGCTAAGCAGCCTTATTTGGAACTAAAAAAAAAAAAAAAAAAATTACTAATACTACTAATAGTAATAAATCTATGCCAACTGGGCCGTGCAGAACGGCTGTGACAGTGTGATCAAGAAGGTGGGAGGGGAATTACCTCCAGATCTGTACACAAATTTTGAGGGTTTGAATCCTTTTTACTCAAGGTCCATCTTTCATTTTCTCAGAGAGCGCAGTTAGATTTCTAGGGAAGGACAAGAAATACAGGAACCGATTAAAAAAAATCTACTAGATAATAGCTATATCCTCATTCCTGGAGGCAAAGTAATATTTACAGTTGATGTGTCCTTCAGCTTCAGGCCAAAGAAATGACAATGCGGTGAAAGGTGGATGTGTGGCTGTAGAAACGTATTAGAGGTTTTTACGTGCTAACATAGGTTATTATTTATTATCTTTCAGCCTCGATAGAATGTGAGAAATTATTTATGGGATATAGAGACATGTCCATCATTACAGACAAGTTCATTCTTTTTCACCTTCAGACTGATTGTACTTGGGTTTGGTTGGACTTCATGGAAAATCTTGAGATTTCTGTAATGAGCCATTGCACTTTAAAGGAAGAGTAATTGTGCTTTTTCACCTTGGAGAAGCAAAGTTATCAAGAATGTATTTAAGGTGTATTGTCATTAACATTTAGCTACATCCCAGGTTGTGAAGGAGTCAAAAAAACCACATGGGGTTGGCAACAAGAATTAAAGCAACATGTTACAGTCAAGTTTATCTAGGCCATTGTTATCTGTCCTCTAAATAAGTCAGAATATGTACGACAACATGTCAAAAGGATGACAATGTATCTGTGTAAATATGGGCTAATATATTCTCTCCATTCATTGAGAGGTGTCTCAGGCATTCACTTGAGAGTGGTCTATCGGTTAATTCAGAGGATTTGCCATCAGGATTCCTGGGGTCTATTCCTGATTCTTACTACATGATTTTTAGGCAAATAATTTAACCTATCTGTGCCTCAGTTTACCCATCTGTAAAATGGGAATAATAATACTTACCTACCTCACAGGGGTGTTGTAAGACTTTCTGATTGCAAAGTGCTATAAGGGAATGAACCATACTATATAAGTATTATTATAATCATGCTCTCTTGCCCTTTTAACCCCATGTCTATGGTGTATAACATAGGGCTGTTCCTCTGGGCATTTTGTTGCCTTTAAATCTTGTATGTAATTAGATTCTAACTTAAGGGGACTACTCGTCGTTCCTTGAAGTAAAAACATTCTTTATTCCTTCCCCCCTCCCTACTCCTCACCTCCCCCAAAAACTCAGAATCGCTCAAGGCTTCTCAAATTAGAGAAACTTTATATTCCCTGTGTATTTATGCTGTAATGTTATTCTGACTGTACATATCACCCAGAAAGAGTATGCGATTTTTATATTTATATGCATATATATATATACACACACACACACGTATATCTATACATATATATGTATCTTGTGAGTTTATAGAGTGGCTGACACTCGGAGGACACGACTTACTGATTAAAATGTTTTCTCCTCAATGGGATTTATCGATCATTAGCAACAAGCTGCTGCCTATAATGAAACTGTTTAATTAGAAAATAGTACATTCATTACTTGCTGAACAAGCATTTATTGGCTGACAAGTAGCAAAATTATTTTCCTTTCAAAGCTTTAGGATTAAAAAAAAAAAAATAAAGAGGGAAAAATACTAAGGAAAAGGAGCATTTCTCACATGATTTCTTTTAATGTATGATGTAAACTGTCTGAAACCCAAGGAAAACGCCAGCCTGCACTCAGAAGTGAGTTGTTGGTTATGCTGCTTTAACAATATTTTAGTTATTTGCAACTTATATTAGAAAATATTCAACAGCTGTTTTTATTAAGAGTCAGGCCCAGTAATGAATGGAATGTAAAGAGACAATTAGGTGGTCACTGATTTTATTAGAGAAGAGCCCTTCCTTTGGTCATTTCACTCTTGAGTCGAACATTTTAGCGTCATTGCTGTGAGACCCTATAGTACTGATGCAATTACAAATGTTTCTTTTACCTAAAACCTGTAAAAAAAAAAAAAAAAGTAATGCAAAAAAACAAATCTGAAAGAGGGTCTTAACTCTAGATGTTTACAGTGCAACTTTCTAAAACTGAATTGTAAATTACTTTCAAAAACCTTTGTAACTGGAAGGTCGGTTTTCTATTGGGTTTTCTATTGTTCCGTGGTGTGTTTCTTTAGGGATGAAGAGGGAATGGTATCTTTGTATGGTATGCAGAACTCCCCCCAAAAATGTCAAATAACCTCACTTGTAGATCTTTGTTACTGGAGATGCCGATCCGAATCGAGCCATGATACAACCTCCCAGTGCAGTGATTTAGTTTAAGACACAAACTCAATAGTTGGCCCACACTGTCTATAAGCATGGTGAGTGCTACCATTTTTTTCTGTTGATTTGTTCAATAAAGGCTACCACATGAATCACTCAAGCTACAAAAAGAGCAAGGAAAATATCAGCCAATATCATAGGACATATTAAGCTGTTTGTACCTGGAAAAATTCAAGTTTATTATGTTTCTTTATTAAATAAATAAGGATAACAAATACTTCCTCTGTTTTTTTTTTTAATTATTTTGTTGTCAACATTTATGTTATTATTTCTCTGACACTTTTCAACATATTTGTTTGGGAAATGCATGGTGACTTTTGTTAAGAGGCTTGTTGATGAAAACCCCTCCAGTTCATCTTACATTGGAAGGCAACCTACAGAGGATTAAAGGCTTGATCCAAAGCTTCTTGAAATCAGTGGAGAATTTCTGGTTACATCAGATGAATCCAAAACAGATTTGAAAGTCTCTCTTCAAACAGAATCATTTGTAGGATGAACCCAACACTGATATTTCAACCCATCTTGCCCAGTAGAATTAGCTGGAGGAGGAAAACTAGTTTGAACTGCAATGAAAAAATTCAATCAGACCTTTGAATTAGTTTAATAAAAATCAGTTTATAATTATGTTTTATATTAACCTGGGGCAGTCTGACTTGTGGAGAAGAGGGGTTTTTTTTAATAAGTATTTGCTAAAATATGTCACACAATAATTTGACTTCTGAGTCAATGTGTATAGAATGAATCTGTTTGAAATTCAGGAATATATTTTTTGTTTGGAAGGAGCACTTTGCTGACATGAGAATTCTCCATGGAGACATGTCAGGTTAGCTAAGGAAATTCCTGGTTAGAATTTGTGGTCAAAATTCCCATGTAGAGGAAATTCAGTGTCATGATCCACACTAGGAAGATTTTCACATCTAGATTTTTACTATACTTGCCTAACTTCTACAGATGTATTCCTATCACTGTGCTAGGGGCTGCTTTGGGTTACAGAACTTTCCTTATTTTCATGCAGGTCTTGGGAAAGTTTCTGAAGGATTTCAGATTTTTTAATTTTCAGGATGAAATTTTTAAAACCCCAAAATTTGCCAATTTGTTTTCTTGTTTTCCAGCCCTAGCAAGGAACTTGGAGGACTGTCTCCTCAGAAGAATGTGGATTTTTATACTTGTTTTTTTTAAAACATGGAATTATTTGGGTTGGAATGAGCCTAAAATATCACCTAGTTCCAAATCCCCCCCGACATGGGCAGGGACACTTTCCACTGGACCAGGTTGCTCCAAGCCCAGTGCAAGCTCGTCTTGAACTCTTCCAGGATAGGGCAGCAGTAACTTCTCTGGAAAACCTGGCGTCTCACCACCCTCACAATGAATAATTTCTTCCTAATATCCAATTTAAATCTCTTGCAGCTACTCTCTTGTAGCTTAACTACATTAATAAGTAAAATAAAGTTGATTTTACAAAGCAGCAGATCCATTAAATCAAGCCTAGGTGCAATCCATGAGGTTGGAGTCAGGGCCTGCAATTTCTAGATTCATTTTGACATATTTTTCTTTAGTGGTTTCTGTTCCTTTTTACTTTTGATGCAATTTGTCTTATTAAATATCAAGACCCCTTTGAAAAAAAGTCAGTGTTAAGAGAGAGAATTAACAGCAGCACAGGCAACCCAGTAAGTTTTCTTAGGAAAAGACACATATTAGTAATTTGCTTGAGGTTGAAAAAGGCTTTTTAAAGTCAGAAAACATTGCTGTAGGAAGAGGAGAAGTAAAGAATAAATGCTCTGCAGTGCAAAGCCTCGGCTGGGCTCTAAAGGACGCCCAAGTAGGATGGCAGTGTTGTGTTTCTGGCACCAGGAATGCATTTTCCTGCTGTGTGCCAGGGGTGTGGAGAGTGGAGCAGAACTGGATTTATAACTGGAGAAAAGAGACAGGAGCACAGCACACGGAGAGAAAGCGCCGGACGCCCGCGGAGCGGCTGCTCCTTCGTGTCAATTCTCCCACTGAGCCGTGAAAGACCGTCCATGCTGGGCGAAGAACAAACATGGAAATCCTTCTGAGTGTTTACATATTGCAAAGAAATAGCAGCCGTGTCAAAGGGAAAGCATGTGAAAGCAAATAGTCCTCGGGGAATAGCTATTGGCAGCCAGCAAAAAAATGCTTCGCAGTCAAACGTCACCGATAACCCCGCGAGGGCCGGAGGTGTTGGGCTGCAGCACAGGCATGGGTTTGTCAGCACCTCCGCCTGAGCTATTTTAGCCAGCTGACAAACAGGGCTTTGGGCAGCTCCTGGCCCACGTGCCTTTGCCATGGCAAAGTTTCTGAGACTGCTGCTGCAGTTGTTTTTTTCTCTGGAATTTCATTGCTTGTGAGTCCCAGCCGGGTCAGAGCATTACAGGTGGTTTTTCCCTAGAAAATAACTGCAGTCCTAGAAACCTCTAAGCAGTGTTCAAACATCAGCAGAGTGGCTTAAATAATGAGATTTTAATTCAAAAGTATTGTCTCTTCTTCTTCTTCTCATTATTACTATTGCTACTACCATTACTTTATTTTTAAAACCCCAAAACTTCAAGTTTATTTGATCTGGTCATATTTTCAAGCTTTTTGGTTTCTATGTTAGTCAAAAAAATGGGGCTTCAAGAGAAAAAAAAAAAAAAAAAACCAAAAGACACAGACAGTTATGATAAAACCATGCATAGTTCTAAAAGAAGTTTAAAGGTCACTTGAAACTCTCTCTACTTTAGAACCTCTGTGGCTTCTGTAGAATCTCAGTTTCTCTAAAGCTAAAGGGAATTTAGTAATTCCCATAGGGAAGCCAGGTTTTTAACACTTTTTTTTTTTTTAATCTAGATAGACAGTCCCAGTTGCACAAGTTTGTCTTAATTCTGTTTCAAAACTTGCAGACGAAGCAAAAATGAAATAATTTTCATTTTTAGCTCAGGGACAAGCTGTGTTCATTATAACAATTGCTACAGAGGATACAAACCCAGAGTGACAGGGGTCAGTGCAATATGGGACAGTTCAGCCCTTGGTGACATAGATTCATTGAATCTTGGAAGAGTTTGGGTTTGAAAGGACCTTTAAAAGCCATCCAATCCCACTGCCCTGCAGTGAGCAGGGACACCTTCCACTAGACCAATTTGCTCAGAGCCCCTTTCAATCTGGCCTTGACCACTTTCAAGGACAGGGCAGCCACAGCTCCTCTTGTTCCAGTGCCTCACCACCCTCCTTGTAAAAAATTTGTTCCCTATACTAGTCTGAATCTCCTATCTTTTAGTTTAGAACCATTACTTCTTGTCCTATCACAACAGAACTCCCCTAAAACATTTATCCCCATCTTCCTTATAGGTTCCCTTTAAATCATCAAAAAAGCCATCGTTTGCAGTCACAGCCATGCTAAACCTTAAATAGGAGAGGACATCACCTCCCCCTGTCCTTGCCTTACCCCACAGGCCAGACAAGGCAGAGAAAGAGCCAGTGGGAGCTTCAATCAAATTCCTGTCTCTTACCACAGGAGTGGGGACTGAAGGGATGCTCTGGGGCTTGGCTGGGTTTGTTGGAGTCTGGATTTGCTGGCAGGTTTGCTGAAAGATCTTTGATGGAGGGAGAAGAGAAGGTCCTCCCTGTGAGGAAGTGGGATGCTGTGGTTTGAGGATGGGTCACTCTGGATGTTGCAGGAGGAGTTTTGTAGCTGTGCCAAGAGCTTCAGCAGTGCTGTGCTGCATGTGTGCAGGGTCTTCTCTAAAGCCTGTGGTTGCAATGGGGTAAAGATGGTTGAAATTGAGTGAAGAAAACTGAAATGGGGTAAAGATAGCTGTTTCTCCTGTGTATCTTACCCAGGCAGGGAAGATACCAGCCCTCAAAGGAGGGCAGGTGCCTCTCAGGACCTACCTGGCTACCAGTATAACAATGACAGTCACAGGGTCCGGTCCATTCAGCTCTGCCTGTGTCTCTCCCTTGGCCTTTTTCAGTCTGGTTTGGTTGGGGGATGGAAGTCTCAGAGATAAATGAATTCCTATATGTTTTGCAAAAATAATCAGCTGAGGAGGATGTGAAAATCTGGCAAGCAGGAAAGGTTGTAGAAAGAGGTCAGGTCTTAAGGAAAGATAAAACATTCTCACACAGAGGCACAGGTACGTCATATAAATGCCTTACACAAGCAGGTCATATAAATGTCTCATATTGTAGGGTGAACAATCAATTTGCATTTGTTTTGCCACCAAGGACCACCAATTCCATGGCACAAAACACAGAAAAACAGGTGGATTTAGTTCTGGTGCCCTGAGCTCTGTTTGGATTGCCTCCATTCTCCAATGGGAAGGTACCTGAGATGGAAGGTATTTTACTTTTTGTTTTCCAGGAGGAGCTGGGAGGACAGCTATGCACCTTAGAGGTAAGATCCTCCCTGTACCACTCTCCATGGCTGTACAGCTGTGAAGTGCTTGTCAGAAAAAGCTGGAGTTGAGAAAATAATGGGAGCAGCAAGGTGGGGATTAGAAGTTTGCAAGTACCTTGATTTTCAGCAGCTGCTGAATAGTGTGATGGGCAGGTGAGGGGGGTAAGCTCAGTGGTGATGACACTGGCATAAATCTCTCACAGTAGGTGACAGTCACCTGGGTAGCATCAGCAGTGATGCAGCTTGTGAGCAGCTCGGGCTGCACGGACACCTCTGTGTGTGCAGAGCACAGATAACTGCTTATCTGCAAGCCTGCTGCTCCAGGAGTCATTTATCTCCACAGAAATGCTGCAGGGCTGAGCTGGGCAAGCTCTGCAGCCCCAGGGTTTCGCTGCACTCTCCTCTCCAGGCAGTGAGAAGGTGCAGAGGGCAGCAATCTCCATGTGCTCCTGTCAGTGGAGCTCCAGCAGTTGGATTCCCCTCCCAGAAAGTTCACCACAAAGCACCGTGATACAGTAAGTCAAAAGAAAAGATGTGGTGGGCTAGAAAATACGCCCACTGGAAATAAGATTTCGTTATTTGTTTTTTAAAACTCATGGCTGTGTTGGGAACTTGGACTCATGTCTTCTTTCTCCTGTTAGAGGAAAGCCCCTCTGGAACCCTGTAATATTCAACCCCAGTGATGCTACTCCTTTGAGCAATTATTAGCCAAACTGCTTCTCTCCTTTCCTTACAGGAGGGCACACTGCAGAGCTGGATGTTAGTACAAGATACAAAACCTCCCCCCAAACCACCACAACTAAATTGCCCTGGTTTAAGGCCAAAGTTTTTTGCCATTCAAGCCATGGTGATATTTTTTTTTTTTTTTTTTTTTTTGCCAGGAGTGGCCACCTGGGAATAAAGCAGCTCCTTGCAATGGCATTTGCAGTAGAGCTGGGCTGAGTGAATTATCCTACTGTCCACTGAGAAGACAACAGAGGCCAGAAAACACCTGACTTCTCACTCACAGAGGCTTTCTAGGCTTCAAGGAGGACATCTTCCCTTCCAGAAAGGGAAATGCTCATCTGAAATCATGTTTCTGACCCTATTCTGAGCCTGACATTAGACTGCCTTAGTGCAGCCAACGATACATTGTCCCCCTTGAAAACAGGAGTGCCTGGTCAGGGGTGCACAGGTCAGGTGTGACCACCAAGGATAAAGCCCCAATTTTTCACCCCATCTTGTCCTAGCCTATTGCACCATAAGAAAATCTTGCCTTTCACATATTGTGTGCATATGCCAGGAACCCTAAACCCACAAAGGCTGCAAATCTCACTTTTGGGTAAGGACTTAACAGCTCCAGGAGCCAGAGTGTGATCCTGCCACCCAGCAGCTGTGATCCCCTCTCACCTCAGCCTCCCTAGGAAGGATGGGAAGATCAGCCTGAAGATTAGTCAGCCTTCACATTCTTGGAGTGTTTGGCATAGAAACACTCCTGGACACTGACAGGGGGAAGGTGGAGAACTACCCAGGCCCCAGAAGGTGGTAAACATGGCCCCAGTCCAAATCTAACAGGGCTGGTAAGGCTGTTGCTTTATAAGGATGCAGAGACACAGGGAGGGATGACTTGCTGCTTCACCCCTCTCAAGTCAGTTCAGTGTTGCAACTTGTATTGAGAAGGGTGGACAAAGCACACTTCTTCGTGCTCATGCTGGACTCCCCTCCTTAGTTTCCTCTGAAAGGAAATTAGTTCAAGTGCTCAGAACTGCTGGGGGGTGGGGGATTTTCAGAAAAACTATATTGTCACCTCCATGTAGGCAAGGAGGACATATCTTCCTCAGCATTCTGTCCTGAAGTAAACTTCATTAGGAGTTAAAAGAATCTTCCCAGAGTAAAGAATGAGATGAAACATGATCCTGTAGCAATCTTTTTTCTGATGATGTTTGCAATTATCAATCTGAGCTTCTTTAATCCTCTCCATTCTTGGTGTAGGCAGTTGATGCTTGCAAGTATCACAGTTCTGATCTCAGAGCTGTGTCCAAATCCCTGAAGCCTGAAGCTTAAGGTCCTTACCCAGCTCTAATTTGAGAGCTTTGACTCTCACACCAGCTGACTGTGTGGATTAAATGCATGTAAATACCTTCATAGTGACTGGCAAAACATACTCGTGATGCTATCCTAAATTGGGATGCTCTCCCTCCAGGGGTGTCAGTTTGATGTTATCACCTACTCAGTGAATAAATCCCTTTATTAATGGAGGGAGAATTCCTGCTCTCCATCAGGCCCATGAACAGCTTCTTTACCTTGTAAGTCTGTTTTCTCCCCTGCCTTGGGATCACCAAAGCTGGTTTTCCTATGACTGAAGATGCTGTTCAATATCATCTCTACTTCATCTCAGCTTGCTGTGAGTCACTCCCATGTTTGCACCTTGGTGTTCTGTTTCATTGGGCTATGAAAGATCCAGGATGAGAGTTTTCCATTCCAAAGACTACTCTCCTTCCCAGGCTAATGGGGCCAGACAGGTCTGTCTGCAAGGCTCAGATTTCCTTAAGGGCATTATGTCGCTGACAAAAGCGAAGAGAAGGTGGTCGCTTCAATGTGAATAAAGTCTTCCCTGGCTTACAGCTCTGTCTATAAACCTGGGCACAAGGCAGTACCTCACATCCAGAATGAGACATGCTGTGTTCCCTCCCACCTCCAAAGTGCTTGAGATGCCCTATGCTGTTTCCAAACACTAGTTTTCTGCTAATTTTCCTCTTTGTAATGATATACTTTAACTTCCAGCTATTGGATTTGGGTTTTTTTTTATTCTGTCTTTAGCTTTTAAGTGAGCCAAATAAAAGTATGCCCTCTGTTAACTCAGTCATCAGTAGTTTTGGGGCACTGAGACAGCTTTGTTAATCTGCATGAACCACATCTTGGCCTGTGTTTCCAGCTCATGTAGGTTACATTCCTGCTGGATACCAAAATCAGTCACAGGTTGCTTTTCTTGCCCAGAGGCTTAATAGGATGGCAGGACTAAACTCTGATCCTTCTGAGTGGGGTCTCACCTTCCAACCTGCTTAGCTGAAGCAGTCCTTAGTCTGAACCCTGAAAATTATGTCTGGGAGACTCACCTAGATCAGAGCCATCCCAGGGATCTTTCCCTGTTCTCCTGTCAGTGCCTCCCAAAACCTCCTGACCTTCCTGGAGGGGAAATGGCTGCTGGAAACAGAAATATTGGTAGAACAGGCAGCTGGAGATGGGAGATAATCAGAAATTGGGAAGGGTATGAGGGTGCAGAGGGATGAAATATGGGTGGCATGGGATGACCTGGGCACAGCAGCAAACTGTTAACACGACCACAGAGAGCAAGTGCTGCAGTGCTCAGAGCAACTTTGTAATCTGGATGATGGTGTGGCAGCACTGAATTCTGCATCTGGCTGTGCCTTGTTCAGTGGCATAGGAATAATCACTTTGACAAAGGGCTCTTCCAGCCAGGGAGAAGCCTGGGAAGTTCCCTAGGACAGGCTGCTTCTCCATCTGTTCAGTCCCAGTGAGAAACCTGACTCGCTTGTCAAGCTACCAAAAAGTGTGATAAATGCTTTTTGAGAGTTTGAGAGTTCTCCTTGCTAGGCTCCTCGAAACTGGGGACTTTGGGGAAAGGATGTCTGATGATTTTTTTTCCCCCCTAAGGCTAACCAATCTCATAATATTTTTAAAAATAAAACCAGAAAAGCAGAGCTCTGCATTCATGTGTGTGCATACGTGGAAATATATGGTTTCAGGAGGAATTTCCGAAAGCAATTCACCTGGAGAGGACTCTTCATCTCCATCCTGGGCTATTGAGGACATTTTGCTGGGTCAAAACCTGTTCTTCATTTTCTCAGGATAGAGAAGGTAGGCTATGTCATACTCTAAAAATGAGTGCAACCTTAATGAAGCCAAAGCCACAGAAGGGTTCAATTACGCTTGCATTACAAAGTAACCACAAAATCTAATGGTGGTGGGGTTCAAATGTCTGCTGGCTTGCAAGAAGATGACCACAGAGAATGCAAAGCACGAGCTGGCTACTGCTGTCACCACTCCTGGGGAGAAAACCTGCTGGGCCAGAATGCCATCCCAAGCAGACAATGGCCCAAGATGTGAGTGTAGTTTGGTGTTGCTGTTGATTCCTGCTTGTTAAATCTCTTTACTTTATGTTTATCAGGGATATCCCTTGTGCTAGAGACAGCTCACTTCACTGTGTGACAGCAACATCACCCCAGGACCCAAGGCCAGAGTGGGACAAATGCATCTGACTCAGCAGTAAATCCACTTTCCTTCTCTCCCCATGTGCAGCACGACTGCTGCTGAGCCACAAAGGGTGCTCTGGGCAGCTCTCCCAGCAGCAGCTGTCCCTCTGTGCCGAGCAAAGAGGCATCTAAGAAATCTTGGTATGTCTCCTGCCACACTCAGCACGAAGGCTCAAACTGCGCTGCAGGCTAGAAGTGATCTTGCAGCAGAGCCAAGAGGTTCAACACCCAGTCGTCCTTGTCATAGCACATTAGAAGCTGGTGATCACTCAGCTGTGAGCAAGCAAAGGCTCTTATGTAGAGCAAATGTAGTTTCTGCCACAGAGAAGCAGTGGGCAAGTTCCAGGAGTGAGCTTTCTGCTGACACTTGGAATCTCTATAAAGATTGCATGCTCAGACCTCTGAGAGGGGAAAACAAGTCGAGGATTCCCCTTTTGCTCTCAAGATGCTTTCTGAAGAGCAGTGGCAGTGGATGTCCCCCAGCCTTGGGGCAGACCCAGTCTGTCCTGTTGCCCATGGCTGGTGTTTGAAGCTCAGAGGGCCATGGGATGCTTCAAGGGAGGCCACGTGGCAGAGCAGGAGTATCAGCCATGCCAAGGTACTCTCAAGAAACACCACAGCTCCTCACCCCTTTCCCTCCCCCAGGCATGGAGGTCTGCAGCTTGTCACTGGTTAATTCTTGGCCCAGATTTTTCCTAACTTTCAGTGAGAGCAGTCAACAGATGGTTTACTTTCAATAGTTGAACAAAGTCCCAAATTCAGATCGTTTGGGCAACTTTATGTTAAACATTTTGACTGAACCAAAAACTATATTTATATTCATTAAGGGCAGCTTTGGCTGAAGACACAACATTGAAATATTGTGCTAAAGCATTTGGACTCCTCAGTTTTATCTCTGAATGTGCTATTCCTTTATCTGCTTTTTGTTTCATTAAGATTCAGGCTACAATTTCAAGCTTTGGTCAAGCTTGGGCATGCAGCTCACACCAGATCTCTCTGGCACTGCTGGCAGAATTTAATTCCTCTCTAGTAGCACTCTGAAGCTGTACCATGTCCTGGAGATGGGACATTTCCCACAGGGGTTTTTGTAGCACCTGAAACTGCCTCTCCACTGTTAATGCAGCAGTGAGCAGAGCTGGGAGCTGCTGCAGCACAGCACTTTGATTGCAGAGACAGAAAGCTGCCCCAGCTCTGCTAGATCCAGCCTGCTTCTCTAAAAATCCAATCAAGCCCAGCCCTGGCCTTGAGCAAAACCAGCCTTTGTCCCATGTGGCTGATGCTGTAAAGAACCAAGGTCATCCAATGTATATATTCTTAATATGCTATTGACAACTGAACGATGTCCAGCCTCATGCATATTTGAAAAAGGGGTTGAGAAGTATCCTGCTGTGCATCAGCAACTAAAAGCTGTTACCTGAAGCCTGCTTGATCTGCTGTAACTTTTTTTGCCTCCTCTGCTATGTTAGCTTTCCCTGGAACAGCCTAAAAAAATGACCGCTGTCCTCGAGGATTTTGGTGGCAATGGTGAAGTCAATAATCAATCGCTTGCACAGCTTCCTTCCAGCCACACAGTGAAATATTGCCTCTCTGGGTATTGCTGGGTCTGTGGGACTCAGCCTGTGGAGTCATGATGACTTGCAATCCCATCTCTTGTGCTTTCCCACAGAAGCACAGGAGCTGGGCTGGAGACACATGGCATGGACTGCCCAGTGCCAGCAACGCCATGGCACCGTGGAGCTGCCACTCTTCTGCTACTATCAGGTTCATTAAAAGGTCACTGTTCTTCCTCCTGTGGTTCAGCACCTCTTATATCCTTGATTAGGTGATTACTGAACCATTTGTGGTGGGATTCAGCTGGCAGCTGCTCTTAAACAGCAAATACATGATCACCTGCTCTTGTTCCTTCTGTATGAAGGAACAAACCCTGTGTGACCATCCAGCTCCACACTTACATCTCTCACTTTAAGGACACAAACCCCTAAGGACAGCCTGCCCACATGTCTCTGGTGGGTTAGAAAATATTTACATTGCAACAGCCATTGCTGAAGTGTGGTCACTTCTGGGAAGCAAAGCAGCTGCTGTTTACCAGGAGAAGGGAGGCTTTGTGGTTTGGACAGTGGCTGGAGCCCAAGATTTTATTCTGGTGGCATCCCTGCTAGGAGCTGCAGCATTGTGCAGACATGGCTTTGGGAAATGGGTATTGCACAGCTCAGGTACTGATGGCAGTGTGACCACAGACATGAGGCAGAGCCCTCTGTGCACTGATTCATCTGCTGGCCTGGGGACATGTTTCAGCCCATGCTGATCCCCATGCTGTTCTAACCTGATTGCTGGAAGTCAACAGGTTTAAAATGAACTCAGGTATTGCTTGTACCCAGCCCCAAACGCAACCAAAGGGTTACAATGCAGAACAGACCCTTGAAGAATCTGTCAGCATCCTCTGCCCTTTGTGATATGAGTGAATGGATGGAGTATGTGGACACAGATGAAGTGGAAGGGCAAAAAAAGGAATAATTACAGTGTTAATTAGAAGGTAACACATGTTTGCAGCGCAGCAAGGTCCAATCCTCCCTTGGTTGAGGCTCCATCTGACCTGTCACTGTTCAGGACTGTGAGCAGAGAGGTTGTTACCCAGATGAGACTGGAAAGTAGGAAGAATCTCCTGGGTAGACCTTCCCAAGGGACATTATGAGGCAAATTTTTCCCAGAAAAGTGGTGGTAACCCCAGCCCTGGAAGTGTTCAAGCTGGGTTAGGTGGGGCTTTGATCAGCCTGGTGGAGTGGAGGGTTCCCTGCCCAGGGGAGTAGGAACGAGGTGATCTTTAAGGTCCCTTCCAACCTGAAGGACTCTATGTGTCCATGATTCTATGAAGTCTAAGGCACTTGAAGAGCTTTCAGATCTCCTTTTAGTTCCTTTCTCAGAAATGCCCCTTCTCAGTGCAGATTTAGGAAATGAATGAGGTAAATTGGGAATTCTCCCACATGTCCATACGGAGAGACGGGATGTCCCATGGTGTAAGCCATGAGAATGCAGCTCTCCCTCTCATCTCCCTGCCTGTCCCAAGTGCAGGCAGAAACAGCAAAAGGCTGCTTTTGCCAGATATCAGAAAAAAAACAGAAGGTGTGAAGCTGGGATGGCCAAATGGGGATGAATAGGAGGTGGCCTGATAATTATTTTACTTAATGAGGAAAGGGATCCAGTTGGATCCCATCCCTAGTATTGGCTTAGCCTTTTCTGTAAAGGCAGCATAAGGTCACCACTGGTGGCACATATCTTAAACCAGACAACACCAGTGTTACCAGACATGTTTGTTCATTTAGTCTTACACCTGGATGAGCTTTATTTAGCAACCAGACTGGATAGGTTTTCTTTTAACGGGATCCAGATGTGAAGCAACCTTTAGGCACTAACAAGGAGAAGTTTGAATCCGCTGGGTAAAGCTCTTCCTCATCCATCACCTTAACGTGGTGTAGCAGCCCAGGATTTTGGAGGGATGTGCTGGGAGTCAGCAGACAGCAAAGGCTGTGTCTGTCAGACTGCAGGACACTTGGGAGGCTGCGTTTGCAGCCCCCTGGGGGTGGCAGGGACTGGCATTGATCAGTCAGACATAGAAAGGCTCTCGAGGGTGGGGACTGGGAGCAGCGCTGCTGTGGGCAACAGCTGGAAACCCTCCTGCTTCCCTCTTGTCTACCTGCCTGGAAAAATCTCACCCAGGGATGGCACATGAGATTTCCTGGATGGGAGACAGAGCAGATTGGGGCTGTTTAGGCAGCCTTTTGATAGTGAGGTGTGAGAGCCCCTCCCGGCGCTGTCCCCAGCCCGCTGATAAGGGCCCGCTGTCCCATCCCCGCCGTGGCAACCTGCTGCACATGCCACAGCGCCAAGTCACAGCGCTGGAAAAGGTGATGAGACACTCGATAGGCCAAACATGTGGTGAATCACAACGGGGCATGAAGAAATGCTCAATCAGACGCTCAGCCACAGGAACACCTCGACCATCCCGGGCGCAGGGATGATCTCCCCCAGATGAGACGCCCGTGTCTGACAGCCCTCAGCCACAGCCCGCACTGCTCCTCCAGCCAGCTCCTCCAGTGGCTTTAGCAGGATTTGCCGAGTTTGCTGAGGTGTTTTTTGTTTGTTTGTTTTTTGGGGTTTTTTTGGTGTTTTTTTTTTTTGTTTGTTTGTTTGGTTTTTTTTTCTTTTGTTATTCTTGTTGCTTTTGTCAGGAAAATTAATCCACAAACATCAGAGGATTATGTCCAAAAAGGAGCCAGAGGAGTCCTTTTACTTTATTCGAATAAAGGGAGAGGCCATGGGACATTCCCCTGGGGTCTCTCAAATTTTTGGAGGACACAGCCTCCTCTTTTATCCTAATTTCCCAGCTGCATTTCTCTTCTCTCTTTCCCCAATGGCTGAGGTACTTGAGAGGTACAGACTTCCTGATATGACTGATACTGAAGTTTTCCACCTAATGTATAACCCTCCCTTTTAATTTTTAATTCTTACAGAATTTAGGATTTTCCCCCATTGTTTCTTTCTTCTTTCAATGTCTAATTTCATTTATCAGCAAACCTAGAGCTTATTTGTAAAAGCAAATGTCTTTTTCCATTCATCAATCAGTGGAATCCTTCCCATTGTTTCTTTTATCTCTCAGAGCTAGTTTTATCTACCAGCAGACCCACAGCTTGTTTGTAAAGACAAATCCACCGTTCCTCTCACTTTTAAGGCTGTTTGCTCCCACTGCAGCCTCTGCTCCGGTCCCTGTGTCCATCCCAGCTGCACGGGACTGCAGGGAAGGGACACCCGGAGCTGCCTCGCTGCAATCCCTGCCCGACAGAGGCGGCTGCATTTGTCAGAAAGCTCCCATTAGTCGTGCGTGCCAGCTGTAATCTCCCAACCCGAACACAGCAGCATCTGCTCCAGAGCCAGTATTATATAACCACAACTGGCCTGGCCAGGGCATGTTAAAGCCACGGGCAAGAGAGAGCCACTGGCTCCACCGCAGAGCTTGTCTTTAGTAAGAGCGTTTCTGTGACTCTACAAACTTACTCTGGTGGTTTTTTATCTTGGTGGAATTTGGGGGCTGTGTCTCTTGTAATAATATTATTTAATATTTATAATATTAAATTCCCAGTCCTGGGCTACAAGAAATTAAGAAGAGTTTTTAAAAAAACACTTAGAAATGGTGACAGTGAGAACACACACGAGGGAAACTCCACTGTGTCAGATTTGTTGAGGCTAAAAATATGTCCCTTTTTTAGAGAGAAGGGAAAATAGAATTAATCTGAGACAGTCTGAGGCAGATAGAGGATTATACAGCAGCTCATTTAGGACTGCAGCATTCATTTTCAGGCACTCCTTTGCAAAATGCTCGGTGACTCCTGTGCACCCAAAAGAAGGTCTTTGAAAGCAGTGTGAGAAGCCCGGGGAGGGACTCCAGCCCCATTGTGCACAACTGCAAATCTCCGAGTGGAACATCATTAACTGTACCCAAGTGACAGCCAAGATTAACTTGGCTGAAAGCAAACATGGCATAGAAACATGTAAGACTAAATTCAAGGATGCCTCAGAAACTGTGGGGATAATCCATCACAACAACAGCTTTAGGCACGAGAAGCCAAAAGGTCCAGATGGACTTTTCTGCTGTCCTGTGGAACTGATGCACTGGTTTTAAATGGTTCTCTGTGTGCTTGTGCACAGCACACGTGCACAGATATGCACACAATCTCTCCTTTCCTCTGTGGGGTGGAGGAAAATCCTCTCAGTGTGTACATGGTCAACCACTCAGTGTTACCAACCCTCCTCCTGCACCCAGGGCTTTGTGAAGGAGAGCGAACATCTCAGGATTTCACACACCATCTCTCTCCAGGATGCTTCAAGCCTGAGACTGCAATGAAAGGTGGTTTTACACAGCCTACCATCACAGGAGAAAAGGCCAATCTGCCTGAAAACATGCAGGTCACTGCTCAGGAAAAAGAAGCCAGGGGAGAAGAGCACCTTTGGCTTCCAGCTTCCACATTGGCTCTTGGAGGGCACCAGCAGCACCTCTGGTGACCTGAGCTGTCCCAGACAACAGCAGCTACTGAGAAGAGATTGGACTCTGCAGGGCTTCTGCCATTACTGGAATAAATCATTCAAAACTCTGACAGTCTGCTGGGGGAGTTTAAGGTCATGGAAAAGTGGTAGGGTAAGAGAAGAAAGAACTGCATGCTGAGGCTCGTAGGAGATGGGTGAAGGTCACCTTTGTGTAGTCATCCTGTACCAAGGCTGCCCTAGAATGCAGAGCTAGCTGCTTAAGCAGGTCACAGTGATGAGGGCAGGAGAGCTGTTACTAGCTGCTGCCTGCCCCAATTTCTGCCTGCAAAGAGCTGTAAGAGGTTTTCAATGCTACAGCCTCTTGGAGGGTCAAATCTGTTGATGCCTTAGAGGTTCCTCAGGCATGAGGCAGTGTCCTACCATGAGTAACACCTGCTAAATGCATGAGCATCACCCAGAAATTCAGTCTTTCTATTCTCTCCTGCCCAAATATCCTTTTCTACTGACCAGAGAAGCTGTTTGCTTGTTAATGCTTCTTGTTACCTTTCAGGTAGCACAGTGCAACATGCCTGGCATGGGAAACCCCAGAGAGCAGTGAGCTGAGGGTCTCCCTGGTGGTATCAGCTCCTGCTCAGACATTAGGACTCCTGTGCTGCCCAGGGACTATCAGATCAAATTCACAGTCCTTAGTCCCTACCTTGCAAAGCATGTAAAGGATGGACCAAAGGTACCTGAAAAATCGCCTGTGGCAAAAGTAAAATTCCTGGTTTATAACTTTGATCACTGCTGGGTAAGTCAGTAATGTGCCATGAAATCATAAAACCTTTTAGGACCTTGGGAGGTCCAATGCCCTGCTCAAGCAGGGTTCGCTTCAAGCATTTGATGTTAAATCAGGTGGGTTAGAGTCCTGTCTACTCAGTTTCAAAACTCAGCAAGGACAGGGATGGCAAAGGCTCCCTGGGACCCTGTTCCAGGCTGCATCATTCTTCTAGGGATTTTTTCCTACTTTTATATGTAATCTTACCACAAATTGTGCCATTGCCTCTTAATGTTTTGCTGTGATCCTTGGGGAAAAAATATGGCTCTATATTCTCATTAATCCCACATCAGGCACGTGAAAAGAGCAGTGTGGTGTTGCTCAGTCAGGACTGCTGGTTTTGACTGACAGACCTGGTTTAGGGTGGGTTTAGCTGTCACCATGGGCAATGCACAGTGCAGTTTGCTGAAAAGATCTTAGCAAGATTGAGCTTAAGAAGATGGTGGTGTTGATTCTGTACTCTGAATTCCCTTTCTTTAGCCTTGTTTACTTTGGAAAAGGGAGCAAGAGGAGTGAATTTTACTCTTCCCTGCCTGCATTTAAAGCAGGATGTCTACTTTTTGGATTTTTATATCACTGGCTCTTACATATTTTGAATGTAATGAATCTTAGGCATAAAAGCACTGTCTGTTAACTTCTCTAATTGATTCATTTTATTGTGCCTCAATTTTTTTTGCTTAGTCTCTTAAAAGGACGACAAAGCTCTGTTTGTTTTCCACCGTCTTGTAGGCCTGGGGTAAACAGAAAATACTGAAAATACCTTGTCTGCATACACAAGTAGGAAAAAACTGCTCTTCCTTGTGCTCATCTCCAAAAGCAGACCCAAGGTGTGATGCAGGAAAGCTTGAATGGCTCCACTGGGTTGGCCAACATTTAGTGGAACTCATTCTTTTCCTAATGCCCATTAGAAGTCCTCTACCCAAGGCATGTGAAGTCAGTCTGAGGACCAGGCCACTCTAGAAAATGCACAAGCTGGTCACCCTAACTGAGATGAGACAAATTATTTTGCAGTTCAAATAATGCTTCATCCATTTTTATATCATCATTACCTAACCATAGAATCATTTGTGTTGGATCTCTAAGAACACAAACTCCAGTCATTAACCCAACACTGCCAAGTCCATCACTGATCCACATCCCTCAGGACCACATCTACAGGGCTTTGAAATTCCTCCAGAGATGGTGACTCCACCACTCCACTGGGAAGCTTGTTCCAGTGCTTGACAGCCTTTTCAATGAAGAAATTTTTCCTATATCCAATCTAAACTTCCCCTGGTACAACATTATACTTTTTTTCTTCTTGTCCTATCCCTTTTTACCTGGAAAAAGACACCAACCCCCACCTGGCTACAGCCTCCTTTCAGGGAGTTGTAGGGAGCAAGAAAGTCTCCCATAACCACATCAGCAGCTCTTGACACACTTGTGAGCAAGGCTGAGCTCTGAGTATGCTCTTCCTAAGGAAGATGTGCAGGAGGGATCATTCAGGGGCTGTGGCCAGGGTGGTGAAAATTTCAAGGAGAATGGGATTGACACAACGTGGGTGATGTTCTCTCCAAGTTTGGTTGTCTGTGGAAGAGAGGCTTTCACTCAGCTGAAGAAAGGTCTTTTGTTCCAATTATTAAGGAGCTGAAAAACTCAAATCTTCCTTTCAAGTGTGAATTACCTTCCATCTGCAGAGGGGTGTAGTCTGCTGCCAGGTCACCTACCTGTGGTGGGTGAACTGTGGGGGAGTTCTGCATGAGTCACTGCTGGACCAGCATCCCACTGATTGAAGTACTTCAGCAGAAAAGTTTCCTAGAAAAATGCAGGTTCTCTAGATGGGTATTCTGCTCCCTCCATGTGGGGAATCTTTAAAAAAGTGTTTTGAAGGGAGAAATTTTAAAAACAAAATGGGAAAATTTTGGGAAAAGACAATGATTGTGATGTGGACATTGCTTTCACATTGTTCTCCTCATTCACAAAGGGTGAAGTTAAAACCTGCTTTTAAGTTCTAACATTGAAAATATGACTAATTGGAACTGAAAATTTTGTTTAATTTTAACCCTAACCCTTTAATTCAGAGGCTGAAAAATCCTGTTGGAAGTCCCTAAAATGGTAAATCTTCTCTTCCAAATTCTCCATTTGGGGTTTCATGTGAGTTAAGAAGACTTTTGTTTTCATGCAGGTGTAATACTCCAAGTATAGATGAGAGTCACAGAGCTATACAATCTCTGCCCCAGAATAAATGTAGAAACCTGAACTCACAGTGCTTAGGTCAGCAGCCTACTTCTGCAGCTGGGGATGGGAGATTTTATTATTTTGAGTGTGCCATTATTATTTTTAGTTCACATTACCTTACCACCTTCCTCACCTGCTTAATCTGATTTCCAACTGCTTTTACAGATGGGGTGACACACAGAGTCCCAGAACTGAGCAAGAGCCAGCTTTACACTCTTTTATTTACCAGCCTCTCCTGACTGCTGAGCTGGCTCTTTGGGTGTCTGCTTTGCTTGGCCTGCAAGATGGAGCTACCCACATCACTGCTGGTACAGAGCTGCTCCCTCCTCGTGGAATATCTCATTCCTGACTGGGCCAGTCAGGGAGGTGGCTGGCCCAGCTCCCAGCACGAGGCTCTCAGAAGGAGCCAGAACTCCTGGTCAGCTCCATCAGGATGCTGCAGAGCCTGGCAGGTGTTCTCTGCAGGCAGTGCAAGACAAGGTGATCTTAACGCTTGTGACCCAGAGCCTGCCTCAATGAAAGCAATTTTCTTCTGGGTATGAAACAAGAAGAAAAGAAAGGAAACTATTTCCCAGCAGGTTTGAAGGAAGAGGGCAAAATAAAGCCCTGGTAGAGTGCAAGGCCTGGGGTTGGCTTCCTGTCCAGAGTCAAGTGATTTCCTATTTAAAAGCTGATTAATCCAAATGCTTTTCAATTTAGAAGGCAGAGATCAATCAATAATTATCCCATTTAATCCCAACATAAATCCTTTAATTTTTTTTTAATTAAAAGCAGCCAAGCACCACTGGCTGGGATACACTAAATTGCATTAAAACCCTAGAGTGCCAGGGGAGAGGCACAGGCAGCAAATTGTGCATGTGATTTTCTTCTTTCACTGCTGGGTTTAATGGCTGTTCTCTCTGCCTCCTGGTAGAAGATGATGAGCTTGGGATGTGCCTGGCAATGAGGAGGCAAATTAGACATTTCTTCCAAGCATTCAATGACTCACGAATCAGAGAAGTCTCCCTTTTCTGGAAGGAAAACCTGGAAGGGAAGAAATTCATCAGCACCTCCTTTCCTGCAACAGTGTCCTCCAACAGAGATTAAGGACTTCAACCATCCAGAATCCATGAGATTCAAATTTCCCAGCTTAATTTGAGCAAGATTCGGATATCTCCTAAACCTGCCTCTTGGTCTGAGAATTTCAAGGGAGCCTAATACTAAAGTACATCCTATTTATTACCTGCCTGCCTACAGCAGAGGCCTCTCTTCTTAGCAATTATCACAGTGTAATTGTAGGTCTGATCAATTGTTCCACCTAAACAAGGGCTGTATCTCAGCTGTCATGAAACTGCACAGGCACCATGCCAGTAAAGGCTGCAGGACAGCCACAGGATGTACAGCAAATGCCTTTGTTTGCAGCCTTAATTTGGTGCCAATTCTCAGATGCAACCACGTTCTACCTCCTCTGGTCTAAGTAATTAAGCTGAAGTCACACCTTTCTCCTTTGATGCCAAGGAAATCTTCATTATATTTTTATCTGAGCATGCTCCTGCTACAGCTTCAACGATAAAATTTAATTATAAGCGTCTCTAATTAAATCAAGCTGGGCTGTGTGACTGTACATGCGTTCCCTGCCCCTTACCTGCAGTAATGAGTCACGTGGGGGACACGACTATTGAAAGGGTCAGAGGCTCATGAGGTTGGGGGATCCTTTCTACAAACAAAAGCCTGTGTATAATCCTCCTCCTATTCTTCCAGCTTGATGTGAAAACCACTAGGGTTTTAAAAAATGTAGGACTTGGCTGAAAATGGTGATGCTGCCTTTTACTCAGCAGGATGGCAAGGTATCCCCAAGGCACTGTGCTGGAGGGGAAGACCTTCCCATTTGGTTCTTTGCAGAAGAAGCCTGGAAGGAACAGCAAACCCTCCATGACTGCCTGCAAGCCAGAAATGAAGAGTGAGGATCATAAAAGCAAATAGACTCAAACCCGTGACACATTCCCCCTGGCTTGTAGAGTAACTTTCAATGTAATCTGGCAACAATTTTTCTCAAACCCTAATCTGATGGCCTTTTAAAGACTTTGGATTTTAAAAGGCTGTTTATATTGAGTTAAAAAAGGGCTTTGTAGCATTGTCCAGTAACAGCAACTACAGAACAAAGGACCCTTATTTAAATGCCTCCTTTGTGCTCTGCTTTTGAAGTGTAGGTAATTTAGATTACTCTGTAAAAGCAACCCCTTCCTTCTTTTCTTGGAGTTTGGGGGTTTATTTTCTGCCAGCTGTTCTTTGAAAGCCTTTGAATAGAGCAAAGTTTAATTATCCACAGAAAAGAAAAAAAGAAATAAAAAGCCGAGTTATTTTGAAATGATTGAGGCTTTTCAGAAAATAAATTGTCAAATAGCTGTCACACCTGGGGAAACTGAAAGCTGTGGTAGAGCCACACTATTCAGGCATCCCCTAAAGAGTTAGGCTTTTCCTAAGCAGTACCCTGGGAATATTTTGGATTGCAGCACAGGCTACAGCATCACAGAGCTTTGCACCATGATCTATTAGGGGTATCTTGAAGATCAAATCCATTAATTTGAATATTATATGCTGGCCTGACTCTCATCTGTCTCAGCTCTGGAACATGACATTACTTAAGATGGCACCTGCTGGAGTGGCTCAGGGATGACGCTGTTTCAGCAACATTTCAGTGGGATGACCTGTGGGAACAGACATCTGACATCTCCACATGTGTCAGCTCCCTGAAAGGAAAGTGTTGAAGAAGAATTCAAAACTTGTTGGTGGTGTCTTGTGCAATCACCAACAGGTAGAAACAGAGCTGGGGATGTTGGGGGAGAGGTCAGGCATTTTGAGTTGGCATTTCAGCTGCCTGTGGAACTGCAGGCAGTGCCTGGGAACAGCAGAAGGTATCAAGACCTGTGGTCAAGATGCCAACCATGATCAACATCCAAATCTGCCTTCCCTAACCTTTGGGTCTGGGCATGTCTGGACATTCCCTGGACATCAGGATGCCTCGAGAAGGCTGACCTAGAACAGAGACTAGATGGAGCTAAAGAATAAAGTAGGTATTTATTAAGAGGCCTCAATGGATACACCTTGGGCAGCACAACCCAAAATGGCCACAAAAATGGACAATCAGCCACGGGGTCTCACACTTTTATAAGTTTTGCTCCATTTGCATATTGGAGTTAATTGTCCAATTCCAGCTCCAGGCCATGCAGTCCTATCCTTCTTGTTTTTCTCTTCAGCCCATGTTGTTTGTGCTCTTGGGCCTGAGATTTGGATCATTTGTCCTTGGTCCCCAGCTAGAGCAGGAATTGTTTTGTCTCCCCACTCTGTGAAGAGAGCTCACCATCCCCTGATATGAAGCCCAGACTCACACACTAAAGCAGAACAGAATGTGAAAAATATAAAAGCTAAAACCTGAGGCATCAATCCCACCTCCCTGGACCAGTCCTTTGCTTCATGAAACCTTCTCTTGGATCTGCCTGAGCAGCAAGTTCAGTGTTTGTAGTCACTCCACCCAAGTTTGCTGCACGTAGAGCCTCCATGGCTCCTGTTTTTGAGTTTTATCTTGAGGGTGGGAATGGGAGACACCCCCCACAATTCTGTCCAAGCAGCAGCCTGTGTCTCCTCCAGTTTCCTTCTCAGATCACTCCTGCTTCGGGATTAACCAGCTCTCTGGGTGGCTGGGGAATGTCCCTGGGATGGGCTGCACGTGCTGCTGTCATGCTGAGGGTACCCTGCAAACTCATGATCCCTTATCAGCACGGCAGCACCACAACAACGCCAGCACTGGCTTTTCTCAGCTGTGTTTTGATGACACCAAATGTGGGTTTGGGCACCTGCTGCTGTGGATAAGCAAGAAGAAGGAAGCCTGCCCTGCTCTGAGCAGAAGGCATTAGATTTGAGGTGACCATCAGCTCCTGGGTTATGTCCCTGCTGAACTTGGGCTTGGCCTCTGCTGCAGCTCTTCCTCGTGCTCTTGTGAGCTTCACCCTTATCACAGACAGCTCTGCAATGCCTCCAGAGCACAGCTGTCAACATCCAACCCTCGGACTTCTGAGAGGAGGAGGGACCTGCTGGTGTCTTGGAGATAAGGACGGAGAGCTTGGTGTGATTTGGTGCTCCCTAGGGATGCTGTGCAAGAGGGATTTTCCCCTGTGCAGGAGCAATCCCTGCAGACAAGATGTGCTATAACCTACTACCCACTAAATTCTCCAGATGAAATTCACCAAAGAGACAAATTTTAGTCCTTTTGCACAGTGTCTCTGAGCTGCAGAAGGGTTTGTCATGGAGAGACTTCAAGCAGTAAATCCACACTTCCAGGGAAACCCACCCGTGCTTTGGCTGGAGTCCACATCTTCAAACAAGGGTCATGTGAGTGGATGCTGGAGGAGAGGAGAACTTCACAGCACACTGTGAGACACCTGGAATTCTGTCCTCCAGACTGAGGCAGCAGCAGGGCGTTGCAAGAGACGTTGGCAGCACCTGTGTACAGTGGAAGTGGTGCAAACTCCAGGGCCACAAATGCTCTGGGAAGGTTCTCTGGGGTCTGTCAGAGGAACACCCTGAGTGAATGTCTATTATCCACACTGGCTGGCAGCCAGGGATCTGGGTTATGCTGCTGCACACCACCACTGACAGCTTCTCCCTACCCTTCCAGCCCAAGCATTAAGAATGACTGGGAAGAGCTACACAGCACAGGCCACAATTAAATATCAGCCCTGTCAGAGAACCCACATAGAAGGAGATGCCCAAACCCATTATTTATCCTTTAGCCTGAAGCCTATAGTTTAGGTTAGATATGAGGAAGAATATTTTCTTTTTTTTTTTTTTTTTTTAACTTTGAGGGAAGTGAGGCATTGGAACAGGTTGCCCAGAGAAGCTGTGACTGCCCCCACCCTGGAAGTGTCCAAAGCCAGGCTGGATGAGGTGCTCAGTATCCTCACCTAGGGAAAGGCATCCCAGCCCATGGCAGAGGATTTGGAACAAGATGATCTTTAAAGTCCCTTCCAACCCAAACCATGTGATGATTCTGTGTTTCTGTGTATTCTAAATGAGCTCCTTCTCCATGTATGTTATTATTAATGCTTTTTCCTGCCACTGTCCTGTGCTAAGACATACACAAGCTCTTACAAGGACAGAAAGGAACCCCCTGTTTCACAACCATGAGTATCCCTGGGGTGTATCACAGCATGAGGCAGCCTCAAGTTACCTTTGCCCTGGCAGTTCCAGAATCTTTTCGCTTTTTAGCATGTTTCATTAATCAGAGAAATCCTTCTACTGTGTGTGTGTGACCTAATCTGCAAGGACATCAGATAAGCTGATAGTGAATAATGACATTAATGAGTTATAGTTTCGCTGTTTCTGTCTTTGGATCCTTTCATTGCACCCCCTCAATATTTAACTTGTGCTGAGCTGAAGGAATATCCCTGGATATGAATAGTAAATTCACATTTTAATTTGCCTCTTGCCTCAGTATGGATTGTAAGCTTCAGAAATGGACTTTGAAAAAAAATTATAACATTTCTTGCTGTTGTGATCACACCTGCCTTCAGATTTTGTTCAATGGCTGACACATTGGCTGCATAGAAAATGAGAACAGGAGCTGATGGATTCTGGAAAACTGCCTTATTCCTTTGAAAACCTTATATTTTCATATTATTCAGAAAAAAATGTGCGGGAGTGAAGTTCAGAGCAAAATAGTATTTCTAAATCTGTGTGGCAGTATCAGGATTATGTTCTTCTGGCATATTCTTGGTACTTAGCTAGTGAAATCCCTGTCATTTATCATCCATCAGTAAAATTTGTCCAAGTCCTTCAGGTTGCTTCTTCCAAAGCACCGCCAGTATTTGATGTAAAGGACTCAGATTTGTGGGCAGAAAAACTCAGGGAAATGTCCTACTTTTGGATTTCTACACATGCAGCTGAGGGCAAAGCTTGTTCTGCCTCTTGGTCCTGGGGTCATCTCCGTTCCAGTCAAAATCCAGCTGCAGTGGGAGGGCTGCAGGGCACAGTCCTGTCCCCACGTGCCCCACTGGGCTTGTTAAAGCCAATCCCCCTGGGAGACAGGGATGTGGAGCTGCTCCTTGGTGGCATCTATGGCCAGGCCTCCCAAGCAGGGGCTCAGCCCAGAGAAGATTTTGGATGCTAATGGTGCATGCACCTCATTCAAGAGCCATTAGCAGCAGGGCTGTGGAAAGATTTTGACAGTGATAAATTGCTCAGCTGACAGGACGGGGTCTCAGATCTCCTAACCCTTCTTCACACTTGTTTCAGGTTTTGCTTTCTGCAGCAGATTTGGGCAGCAACAGACTTCTTTCTTTCCAGTCTTTTCCCTAGGACAGGTTTAACAGGATAGGGCTGGAAGACTCAACCTTGATGTTGCTCTTCAGGCTGACCCAAACACAGAGAAGGAAGCTGTGGATTCCCCATCCCTGGAAGTGTTCAAGGATAGTTTGGATGAAGCCCGGAGCAACCTGGTCTAGTGGAAGGTGGGAGTTGGAAAGAGATGATCTTTAAGGTCCATTCCAAACCCAAACCATTCTGTGAGTCAGTGATGATTCTATGAAATATTAATAAACTCAGTAAATGCCTTTCCACAAGAAAGCTGTTGATCAATGACCTCCCTTCTGCAGTCAAAGGTGCAGAGCACTGCAGGCAGGTGTGAGGGAAGCTCATGGAGACATCACCTAGCAAGGACTGGCTTTAGGTCCTGATGGAGACCCTACAGCTCAGCACCCCTGAAAGCACTGGCAGCCCAAAGCATGAGCATGGATTTTGCTGTAGATGTATTCAATGGACTAAAATCAGCTTGCACCCAAGCCCAGTGTCCACTCCAAGAAAGGCTTGCCTTGGGATGCAGCTCACACAGCTGAAATATTTCTGACCACGTAACCCTCATGCCAGTGCCCCTGTATGAAAGGGAGAGTTTAGGGAAAAGGAAAGCTGAGCACTGTCTGTCCATCAAAATCCCCTTTCACTGAGAAATTGACTCTGCAGTGAAGCCATCTGTTCTGAGAAGTGTTTGCTTGTGATTAACAAGTTTCAGTCTTGTAAGGAAACCAAGTCATTTTTTTAAAACAAAACCAAGCAAAACAAAATAAATCAAACACCAGAAATCAAACCAAATCAAACCAACTCTTTGAAAAAAAAAAAAAAAAACAAAAAAAAAAAAAAAAAAAAAAAAAAAAAAACAAAACAAAAAAAAAAAAAAAAAGAAAACAAACCAATAAATATCTTTTTGGGGAAAATCAAAATTATTTTTAACTTGTGTGTAATCCATATGTTTAGGAATTCCTTCTGCCCAGCCATGAGTGACTCCAGTCCGGGGCAGCATCCATCTCCATGGGATCATATTCCCCTTGGCTGCTGGAATTACAAATACAAATGCTCCTAAACCATGACTGGTTCCCCCTTTTTTCTCCCTTCCTTTCCCCAACAGCACAGTGGGAGAAGGAAACAGTATTAAATGAAAAAAAAAAAAAAAAAAAAAAAAAAATAAAAAAGAAAAATAAAAAGTTCAGATTCTCTGTTGTTTTTTTTTCTTTTGTTTCTGACATTTCAGCATCTGCAGGTCACATTTTCAGGCTACAACATGAACAGTATTGACAAAAGACTGTAAGACAAAATACTTGCTTTTTCAAAATCCTTCCAGAGGAAATTGTTTTAAACACCTCATCACTACATACCCAAAGCCAGGACTTTAAGGAAAACCCAGGCCACAGCAAAATAAGTAAATTTAAGACCAAGCACTAACAGACATCCTCCTTCATCTGTGGCTCTCACACAGGTTTTTATCACCTCTCCCCAAACTAGGACAGACCTCTTTTTGCTCACTGAAATAGTTTTATCCCTTTATTTGGTGTCTGAAAAGATTACTTTTAGCATGCAGTGCCAGTACAGCATGACCACACCCGCAGGCACTCTCTGCCCTTGGGCTGCCAGCATTTCAACAGGATGCAGAGGGAATTTTTCCCATTTTAACACTCGATACCCTGCTCCTGGTTTTGCAAACGTGTGCCAGTGCCGACACAAATATGATTTGCATCCAGTAACCTTTGTGCCTGAGCCTCCTGAGAATACATTTCTTGTCTCTGTATCGCCTTGTAAAATACTTACAGTGAATGGGCAGCAATACACAGATATTACTCCATGGAGCAACCATCTGATATGTAAAGTCAGGAGTTCAAAGAGGATTAAGGATTGCTGGCAATGAGCAAGCTGCATTGCTTGTGGATGTGGAAGCAGCCACAGCTGCTCTCACTTTTCAAGCACTGGAATTATTTCAGCGTCAGTAGAGGATTGCTCTGGAGTTTTTCCCTCTCCAAAAGCCATTGACCCATATTTGTTGTGTTTGGCAGAATGAAAGGTCGTGGGGTTAGGGGAGGTGTCCTGCCCAGCAGACATGAGGAATCTGTTAGCCACTCAGTGGGAGAAATCTCCCTGCATGGCTGCAAGGTGCAAGGCAGGCTTTCTCCATCTAGAAACATTCCTTGTGCTCCAATCAAAAAAGGTGAAGGATTTCCCATCCCATTCATGTCATCCTTCTCACAACCACTGGCTGCTAATTCTAGTATTTGGACTGTCACATCAGGCAGGGGGGTCTGGCTGGCTCATTTCAAATGCATGTCCATTTTTACAGCTAAGAATAATTAAGAGAACAGAGGTGATAGCACAAGAAAAAGGTACTACCTACAGAGTAATATTACTTGGACAGGTATGTGTACTCAAAAGAGCTGCTATTTGGGACTATTATAACAATCCTTTCCATGCTGGTAATAGAAAAGTAGACACAGGCAAAAACCTCTTGGTTGCCCTCTTCATACCCTGTCTTCAGAGCTCCATTAAAATGCTTGTGGATAAAATAGGGTGTCTGGAATTCAGACCACCTCACAAGACATGAGAGTTGCCTCTTTCAGAGCCCATAATTATGGGAACAGTGATATAGATCTTAATTAGCATGAGCAAGTATTACAAACACCCACTGGATGCTGAGGAGATGGGGGTGTGGTATCTCTCAGTGCCATTTGGTCTGGAGGAGCCTGGCTGGATGACAGCTGCCAAGGGAGGGTTCATTCCTGCATGGGTTGCCAGCTCTTCCCATCCTCCCTTCCCCAGCCCCAGGGATGTGCCCCCAGCTCCCAGCTGCACTGCACCTCTCACCCCTGAGCCAGGGAGAATGAGCTTTTCCAACCCAGAGATGCTCTTGGTGCCTGGACAACCTGCTCTGGCAGGGAGTGGGTGGCACAGAGTGACCCAGCAGCTCATCTGCAGCTGCCCCTCTGACATCTCTCTTTCAAATGCAGCCAGACAAGAGCTGGTGCTCCATGCAGCAGCTGCACACAGCAGCCCATTCTCCAGCTGGGACTTCCTGAGGGAAGGGTCAGCTATGCAAGTGAGGCCACACTGAGTGAGGCCACCTCTTGCTTTGGTTGTGTTTGTGATGTACAGGGCTACTGAACAGGAACGGGGTGAAATAAGCTCTGCCAATGTAATGCTCATTCCTGGATGTAGAACAGGGAGTGCAGCTGTGCTCATGAAGTATGGGACATTTTTTAAATTTAATCCTACTATTAAGCTTTGTGCCAATGTTTGTAATCTGGAAGTTTTTGACCCTCTTGTTACAACGCCTGCTGGAAAGCCCTTAACTGCCTTCATGAAATTAAGTTGTGGAAAATCTTAAAGGAATTAGAGAATTCACACATGGATCTTGTTTCTCTTTACTGCTCTTTTTAAGGCTGAATAGCTGAGTGCTTGCCTTCAGGGATGCTCACGGCTCATGGGTTATGTCACTGCAATGTAGCCTCTTCTCCTTTGGTGGTTTATTTGTGATTGAGATTCATGTAAATGTAAACTCAGAATATTTGATATAGGACAGTTTTGCCTCTAACTCTGCCAGTTTACTTGGCAACAAGGAGTAATGGTAGGAGGAAACCCTCTGGAAGGCAGGTAAACATTTTGTAGAACTGCTCAGAGTCTCCCCTGTGGAATATAATTTGGTTTAGCCATAGAGTTGGTTTGTAGAATACTCAATTTTAACCAGCTGCTTTGAGGCATGGGGGGATGTGCCCTGGGTACTGCAAAGCCATGGGAAAGGTTGCTCCAGGGGTGGTTGTCACTGGCAGAATCCAGGTCAGTTCCTCTCTCTGACTTTCTCACCTAAAATGAGGTTTCACTCAGAGACAGAATCTCTCAGCTCCACTGGAAGTCAATAGAACCAGGCAATTTCAGAGAGCAATTCCCCATGGGCAGCCGTATCAGGAGAAGATGGATCACTCTCCTAAGACACCTATTTCTCTCCATTAACTTAAAGACAGCCTGGAGCAATAGTTCAGATGAGGTCCCTTTGCAGAAGAGTCTCACCCTGGCTCTGTCCACCCTGTTATGCTCTTAGAGAGCAGACACAGCCACAGACTCAATGTCTGCTCCTCGTCCTTGAAGTGACAATTCACCACAGTCACCACAAGGACAGCCTGTCCACGTGGTCATGTCCAGAAACAGGAGGGTCTACACCTGTATACATCATGCCCAGAGTTTGTTATCTGCCCAGCTAAACTGCTCCACTGGGGCTTCAAAATTCCAGATTTATTCTTCCAGGTCTCAGCTTCCAGCAGGTAAAGTAGGAATGACTTCATCTCTGCTCCCTTTGGGGTTTTTGCAAGGACAAGCACAGTCGGGCCTTGAGAAAACCAGCTCCTACAGGAGTTGTGGGGAGAGATGGCAGAAAAACACCTGACTGGCATTTTCAGGAGGGCCTGTGACAGAAGCCACTGGCATTCTGTTATTTGGGAAAAGGTCGGCTCATACCCTAGGAAGACATTTCTTAAACAACTTCATTGGATGTTGAATTAAGTTTGTCATTCTGCTTTTTCAGATTATGTAAAGTTTAAACAAATTTTTAACAGAAGGAAAAGTTTTAAATCCCTGCATTCTTCTCTTGTTGTCTGTGAACATAATCTGAGCCCAGATAAGCCTCAGACAGATGTTTATCTTAAGTGCATTCTCATACAAGATAATACCAGAGGCTTGGAATGAAGATGTCAAGTGACCTTATAAAAAAAGCCTCAGTGTGGGTGTTCAGCTCTCTGATCCTGGTGCAAGATCCTTGGTAAGATAAAAACCAAAAATAAGCAATACAAAATGATGTGAAAAACCCACTGCAAGAGCATATCTATCTCTCTGGTGATGAAAGGAAACTGTGACCTCTTAGAACCATAGAATATTAGAACTGTTAATGTCAGAAATTACCTTTAAGGCCATCAAGTCCAACCATCAAGTTCACCATTAAACCATGTCCTCAAGTGTTGTATCTACACATTTTTGAACACTTCCAGGTACTGCTGCTCCAGGGATGGTGACTCCAGCACTCCCCTGGGGAATCTGTACCAATGCTTTACAATTCCTTCTGTGAAAAAAAAAATTCCTAATGTCTAATCTAAACCTCCCCTGGTGCAACTTGAGGCTGTTTCCTCTCATCCTGTCACTTGTTAACTGGGTGAGGGAAGAGACACACAACCACCTCACTATAACTCCTTTCAGGGAGGTTTAGGGCATGATTAGGTCCCCCCTGAACCTCTTTTTCTCCTGGCCAAACAACCCCACCTTCCTCAGCAACTGCTTGTTTAAACAAATTTTTAACAGAAGGAAAAGTTTTAAATCCCTGTATTCTTCTCTTGCTGTCTGTGAACATAATGTGAGCCCAGATAAGCCTCAGATTGCCCTTTCACCCCCAGTCACAGGAGGCTGTGGACCACAGGACCCCCAGAAGTGTCCTTGGCCATAGCAAAAGAAAGCCCTTGTGACTTTGGGGACTTCCTGGCATGTATGGATTTCTACAAACATTCAATAGCCAGAAGAGGGGGTAGATGATGGACAGGGAAGTATGAAAAAGTAGGAGACAGAAGGGCTAAAAATACACCAGGATTCAACTGATTTATGTAAGATGACAATACAGGTCTATACAGGTGTGCTGTGAAGAGACTAGGCAAGTGTAAAGAAAAGTGAGTTATGTTATGTTCTGTTGCACCCATGTCTAACCTCATGTTAGGTACTGAGGAACAGGTTTTGGCAGAACCTGATTCTTAGCTTGTAGTGGCTGGTAGGAATGGAGATTGCTTCAGTTAGGATAAAAGGACCTGGAAATTTTAAAGTACCATAATATAAGTGATGAAGGAAAGAAAAGAGAAAATCGTGGCTAAACTAAACTGATGACAAAATTAATGATGTTTTATGCTTGGTTTTCTGGTTACAGAGACACATCCCCAACAACACCTTTAATACCCAGGAGCATCACAGCACTGCTGGAGGGCCAGCACTGCCATCATGCCCCACTCCAAATCAAGCAGAATAACACAAAAATCAGCCCAAAGTGCAATATTTTAGCTCTCATGACTCTTCAGACCATTCATTTTCAGCTTTCATTCAGCCACTGGGTCCTTCACCATATCACACAAATGCCCCAAGACGAGCTTGGCAAACAATGGCTGCAAGCAGCAGCAAAGCAGGCTCAGAGATAGTGTTTGCAGCACCAAAATTACAAACATTCACCAAAAATTACATCTGCATTTAGGGGAAACAATGCTGGGAAGAAGGTTTGGGAAGCAATGGGAAGATGAACCCTTTACCCCTTGCAATCTTGTCCCCTCTGCTTGCAAACAAGTAGCCTTAGTCTCTGTTTTCAAGGCTGGTTGCTGTCAAGGGCCAAAAACGTTCCTTGCCCAGTCTGATCTTGACCACAGCTCTGTCTTGAACCAGCAGAGGAGGTGGGGGCATAATTAAACAGACCTGTCTTGTCCAAGCTGCAGAAGAGAGCGTGGAAAGCAGGAATCTGACGTCAGGCAGCATCTCTCACCATATGTGGGAGTTCACCTGCAGTTCACATCTGACTTTAACGTGAAGCTGGAGCTGATGCGTGGGCTCACATCCATCACATCCCTTGGCTGGAAGGAATTCAGTGGGGGAGCTTGTTTTGGTGGAGGAAGATCACAGGGATCTGCCAGCAGGAACTGAGCAGCAGCAAAGACTCCAGGCAGAGACAGGAAGGAGGAGGAGGAGTTTTAGGTAACACCATACATGTAGGTGTGAAACATATTGATTCTCCCAAGCCCAAATTGCAATGCCTGCATTTCAGTTTTAACTCCCTGACTGTACTCAAACAAAAGCCATGAGAAGAGACTTGTTGAATTTTTTTATTTTTTTAATAAGAGCTTATTTTGGTCTCTGGTGTTTTTGAGCTCTCAGAGTCACAGCAGTGGGATGATTTTTTACAAACTGCACAAGCACTCATGAATGTGCAGCAAGGACTGAGGCTAAGTTTATAATATTCAGTGCAGGCAGGTTTGAGCTTGCTTTGACAAAGCTGGGTCAAACCATAAGAGAAGCCCCATGGCCACGCTTGCACTGCCAGCCTGGTTTACCCTCTTCTGAGCAATGCAAAGTGAATGAGGGCTGCAGTCCAGCAGTGCAACAAACTCCTTCCCCAAATGCCATGCAATGCACCCTTTAAGCTGTGTGCAGGGAGCACAGGACTCAAAACTGTCTCACATTCCCCCCCTCTCACAATTTGAGTGGATGACCTGAGTTGCTTTTCTCTACCACCACCCCCGTGAGACAAGTGGCTGAGTTTTTTTTTTGCTGTAAAAGCACTCAGCAATATGAGGTTTGGCATCAATCTCTGCAAAGCTGGCTTTATTCAGCACTCTTCTGACAGCCCTGCAGAGCATTCCCTGTTAGAGCAGGATGGCAAGACAAAGAAAGAAGCAGCAAGAAAAACCTGCAGCCTCCAACGTGCTCTTCATGGCTGTTTGTGCACTCTGACTGTCTGGCCTGAAACGTGTATACAGGCTGCGTCCTAAGTGCCCTGATAAGATTGGGGCTCCAGAATGTGTTGCCCTGAGAACGTTTGCTGCTGTTTATCTGTGAGCTGAAAAACTTTCCAAAGTCCCCCGGCCATCAGCCCCGACACCCTGGCTCAGAGCAGATGACAGGCAGAGGCGATACCCAACAGCTTTCGTGCCATGGGGTGATACCGAAGTGGCTGAGAACCCAAAAGCTCAGCCTGAGCTGTTGAGTGGGGTCTGCTGACACCGTGCTGGCTGTTGATACCCAGCACTGCTGCTCTTATGGCATCCTGTGGGAAAGTGGGGGATCTCTCCCCGCCCCAGACCCGGGGCGCTCCTCATCCTCCTGGAGCCAGTAGTCAGGAGGTGACAGCCCCATCCTCCCTTCTGCTCCCATCCAGGCTGTCAGATCCAAGTTAGGGGTGAAAATATGCATCACCATCAGCTTATGAGTATATATATATATATATATATATATATATATATATATATTTCTCCAGCACAGATGTGTTTAATGTGCTGGATGTGGGAAAGGTGCCAGAGGCCTCCCATGTGGGCACCTCTGTTTTTCAAAGCGTAGGCACTTTGCAGTGCCAGTGGGCAGGGGCTGTTTTAAACTTGAGGGGGTTCACATCGAGCTGTGCCTACTTTCCTTCGATGTGCAGGATAGGGAAAATGTGGAGAAACATCCCAGTGTGGTCCCAAGACTACCCACCCACAACCTGCCTGTCTCTGATTTGCTGACGTTATCCCAATATATTAGATGTTTAAGTCACTTCTATAGAAAAATAGTTTCTGGATTTATTTTTCCATTTTTCAGTCAAAACCTCTCCCAAACTACTAGGAGTAAAACTTAATCTTCTTACTGTACACATCCCTATAAATCCTTCCAGACTCAGTGGGGTGTTGTATGGTTTAATGGCTTAATTAGTGAATGTTTATGAAGCACTTCTGATATCTTTGCATGAAAGATGCTGTAGAAGCACAAACTTACAATATTTTCATCACCCAATTAAGTTCAAGCAACATATAGGGAAGAGATTTATTTACATAACTTAAGGATTTTATAATTCTTACAGAGCTTGCAAAAAACTCAGAGAAGACTTCAGCTGCTCCAGCTACCACCTGCTGACAGTCCTGGAGGTTTCTGGTAACCTGTGTCCTGTGGGAAGGGAAAGCATTTTCTCTGAGAAGTTGTTTTTTTTCAATCCTGCACAGTCTGCAGGGTGGTGAAACATGTTTGGCACTGGGGCTTCCCCCCACAGTTTGAATTCCAGGCAGTAGTTGCACTAGAGAAACCCTGGGAAGACTCTGGAGTTAGGCACTATTTCTGGAAGTCCTCCTCATCAAACAAGCTAAAAATAACAATAAATGCCCCAAGTTTTTTGGCAGGAGGGCAGAAACCAGGGCCCATCATGCCTAGTTCCCACCTACACAGCTCTGGAGTAAAGGTCTACTTGGAGTTATTTGCTTTTTTCTCATCCACACCCCTGATGTCTGTTAGCAGCAGTGGTTTTAATTAGTGATTTACGTTCTTTTTGTATCCAGAGCAAACACAGAGACATTGATTTCCCCCCATAGGTGCTGCTTTTTTCGTGTGACTTGAAGTTTTGAAGTCTCTAATCTTCCCAGCTGAGCTGGGAATCTGGCTTGTGCCACCACCACACAGCTAATTCCAAACAGAGGTGGGCAAAAACCCTCTATTTTGGAGAAATAGCTGCAATGTAGGAAAGAAATCTGGGAGGTAAAACAGGTATTCTAAGAAAATGTCAGCTGAATGTGTGGTCTTGAGCAGCAAAACAACTTTTAGGCATTTCTGCTCCATAAATGTGGGGTTCACCATGTTCCCCCTTGCCCAAAAAATGCTGCTGAGCTGGTGCAGATAAGGGTGACAGGCAGGATCAAAGGTATGGAACAGCTCTTGTGTGGAGATGGATTTAATAGAGGACAGATAAAGTGAAGGAGGATGTGATAGAGGGGTATAAAATCATGACTAGCCTGGAAAAAAATGAATAGAGAATGAGACACTGGCTCCTCTGATCCAAGGACTAGGGAGGTGTCAAATAAAGCAGCAAATGGCATGTGGGATGGAAATAAAATGAGATATTCTGCACTGTTTGTGCAGTGCAGCTTTAGAGCTTGGACCAGGGGATGCTCTAGATACTCTGGGGATTTTTGGTGGTTTCAAGATGTGACAATGAATGAAAGATCCTCTAGGGACTGCCAAGCACTGAGAGTTTGCTGGGATGTCACAGGGCACTGCTCCTGTCTGCCCACCCTGCCCTTGCTCAAGGTGACACTGGGCAAGGCTTGGCACAGCACAGGTATTTTTATGTTTCTGTTATGTGACATTAATTTGTCAAAAATGAGCAGTTTCCTGTTGGGATCTGCAGACAACAGCTCTGTTTTAACACACCAGGATTCAGCCCAAGACACAGCATTCAGGGTGAAATCTGCCTGTTCTGGAAAACCTTCTCTGCTCTGGTTCTCACCCAGACATGTAAGGGGCCTCCAGCACATGACCAGCCAATTAAATTTCCATATTTTCTTTTCAAGGCTTTCTGAAAAGAGGTTTAGCCACAAAACCTGAGCAAATGCAGGAGCTCAACACTGATTTTTTCCTTCCTATTTCCTCCTAAACACGAAAGCTTCTTCCTCCTTTCAGTTTTGTGATCAAATCAAAGCTCATCCTTCATCATTATGAGGACATTACACAATCCTTACTGATGTGCTTCCTGACTCTGCACTTTCTAAAATAACCCCCAAAACCAGAGGACAGCATTCCCCTTCATGGTGATCAGACAGCACTCCCTTCTCTCTTTGTTCAGCTACAGTTCCATTTTGATGGACTTCTAGAATCATGGAACACCTCAAGCTGGAAGGGATCCATAAGGATCACTCATTCCAACTCCCTGCTCCTTGCAGGACCACCTAAAATTAACCCCATGACTAAGAGCACCATGCTGTGCATTTGGGCAGATTTGGTGCTGTGACCACTTCCCTGACCACGTTCTCAGTGAGGAACCTTGTCCTAATGTCCAAACTGAACTCCCCCTGGCACAGCTTCATTCCATGTCCTCACATCCTATCACTGGCCATGTCACGAGCCTGCTCTGATCTTCCTCCCACCTAAGCCCATGTAAATTTGAAACATTCCCTCTGCCTTTGATCCAGGTTGCCAGCGTGAAGAATCTGGCTCTGAAGTCTGGACAGAGGATGTAGCCAGAAGAGCTGATAGAATTCCAAACCCAAAGTTATCCACAGGACTGTCTTAGTCTTCTGGCTCACTGGAGACCTGGTCATGTGCAGCTCCACGTGTTTCTTCAGTGTTAGTGAAATTTGGAGAGATATAATGCACTGCTTTTAGCATAGGCAACATGCAGCAACTAAACAAATTATTTCAGTCTCATTTACAATGCATTAATGCCATATACCATCTATTCTTGCTCCTTCACTGGCTGTATTTTCACTTTTCCATAGAACAGGCCTCTCAAACATTGCAGTAATTCAGGATTGTTTCAGGCCCTTATATCCTGGTGTACACTGGGAGACCACAGGGCTCAGATAGCAAAATAAATCTTTGAGTCTTAAAGCCAATTTTTTTGTTTATCATTTCATTTGGAGATCTCTTAGGGTTTCCCTTCAGCTGTGGAATTACAGCCTGGACATTAGTAGTTATTTTGTCCCTCAAAACACCTTGTCACTGAATTATTTCATGCAGGAACCTTCTTATAACTTATCTCCTCCTCTGACTTTTTCACACTTAAAGGTCACAGTCCTCTGCCTCTGATATCACCAGCTCTCACTGCAGAAAGGGTAAGAGTCCCAACATGTGGCAGGAATTTGAGGGGGAGACAAAGCACTGCAGGAAAAAAAAAGCTTCTTCTTTTTTTTTTTTTTTTTTTTTTTTTTTTTTTTTTTTTTTTTTTTACCAGATAAATTATGGGCTGTTAGAGAGGACAGAAAAAGAGGTAAAAGGAAGGGGAAAAAAGCTTCTGGTTGGAGCCAGGGAAGACAGACACTGCCAACCAGAATTCATGGCTGCACACACATGTGGTCCCCAGCTCTCCCTTGCTCCCTGTATGGATTTTGCTGCCTATCTCACCACTTCTGAGTGATATTATTTTAAAAACCCCATCACCTGAGTGGCAACCACTCTCCTGCCTGCCCAGCAGCAGGGTGCCCTTGTAACAGACCTTATAAATACAGCCTGCAAAATGTTCAGTGGAGGATCTGTACTTACAACAGGAGCCCAGGGCAGGGGTGAAGTCAATGTGAAGTCACTTCAAACTGAATTTCCCCCAAAAAAGCCCTGATGGGGTCTCAAAACCTCTGATTTGGATTTTTTTGGGGGGGTAGAAAGCAGAACAGAAAGATCTCTTGGACAAAAGGAACAGGGACTTGCTGTGTGAGACCAAAGGAAGTAAAACAGGCTGGGGGTGGCTGTAGTTAACACTTCTCTCCTGGAGGGCTTTCAGCTGCTCAGACCCTGCAGCCAGGTGTGCTCAGAGACACCCACGTGTCCTGTTTCAAGGTCAGCACCAACTACAAAACTCCCAGTGTCCAGATTTAGACTGGAATCCAAAACACATGAGGGACAAGTTAATTTTGCCTCTGATAAAAGGGAGGGGGGGCTGGCCAGCAGATTTTGCTGTCATTTCAGTAGCAAGTGGAAAGGAAAGGCAAAGACTATCCCCAAAGGAGGCTTAGTCAGGCTACACCATTCGGGTTTCCATTTGGCAGGAAATATGTTAAAGCTAAATGGATTTCCTTTGGAAAAGCAGAAGCTTAGCTGAGACAACACACTGTCTTAACTCTTAACACACTTTAAGTAATTAAAACTGTTGTAGAGACTCTGCAAAAAGCCAGAGCACTAGGTTCTCCCAAACCAAACCATATTTCACCCCGACATGTTATGCAAGGAGCAGAAAACCAGACGATGACAGAGCAAAGGAAAAAGAGATGGAAGGACATTTATAGATAAATAGGAATTCGTAAATATTAAATTGAGTCTTAATGGACTGGCATTCTCTGCTAATATATTTACAATTAAAAAGGATTAACAAGGAGTTTGGCACAAAGACCTCCATCTACAGAGCAGTTTTTCAGGCAGACCTGTTCTTTGAGAAAAACATTTATGTGGGTAGTCTAAAACTGCTGTGGAAAAGTCCACAGATGCTGACCTGTAAAATGTTTGCTTTTTTGCTTTCCATGATGAGCAGAGTCTGAGATCTGCACCACTGCTCTGAGGTAGATTCTGCCTCTGGAAGATTAAATACCTTATTATGAAATTATACAGATGTGCTTGACTTTACTCTTGATATCCAACAGGTCTATGTGACTAATTGGCTTTGCTCTGTATTGACAAAGGAGAAAACTTAGAGAAGGAAGCAGAATATTAAATAAAAACTACTTTTCATGCTTCTTCTAACTCAAAGCCATGCTGTGCTTTGTTTAGTTTTATTTTTTCATCAGTGTTAGTCCACTGCAAATTCATTGGAAAAGTGAACGGCTCTGTTAATAATTGTGCACTTCTTGAGGAGGAGTCACTTGGATGCACTACATATGTACCAAACAGAAGGATGAATTGTGTGGGGCTGAGCTGCCCACTGGGGTTGAACCTTGACACTGGGAACTGTCACTTTTCCCACAGCACTCCTGGTTCTCCCCACCTCTGAAATAACTTGCCCATTACAATCCACCTGAACACAGTCGCCATCTCAGGTTGCTGTAGCAACTTCATTAATTTCAAGCTGAATTGAGCTGATTAGGTCCCAGGATAGCATCCACCTTAGCCTGCATTCCCACTGCCTGGCACAGCCATGACCTTTAAGCAAATTTTTGCTCTTCTCAGTGTGAGCAGAAGCAGCCACCCACGAGCCTCAGAAGATGAGAGTTTCCTGTCTTCATCACAATATATTACAGAAAAGTTCAGTCTTGACTTCTTCCCTGCACCATCTGAACCATTACTGCACTATTCAGGGGTATGAAATGCTCGTGCACCACAGTGGATTTGGTCTTTCTATACCATGTTCATCCATTCCTGTCTACCTGACAGATTCTGTCCATCCCAGGTAGGACTCTGCAGCACAAACACCTCCCCTGCAGGAACCATGTTAGGTATTTTCTTTATTTTTTTCTCCCCCAAAGTCTGTTTTTATTCTGATCGCAAATTAAAATTTACAATCTCAAATCAAATTTTAACAAGTCAAAGCCAAATACTTTGCAGCAAGAATTGCTGGTTTAAGTGTAGAAACCTGGGGAACAAGGAGTGAATGTGCTGCCATGTCTCAAACTCTGAGAGCTGGAGAAGGGGCCTGTGAGGAGATAGGACAGCATTTCCCTTGGGACCAGCTTCCATTTGCTGGTCCATGGAGACCACACAGCACAGAACTGCACAAGCACAGGAATGGGACTGCAGAGTGGGAAAGACAAATACAGGGGCATTAAGGCTATCAAGGACCCTCAAAGCCTTCTAACCCATTTCCAGGAGGATCCAGGGGAATGGACTGCATTTGCATATGCATTTGCATTTGCATTTTCATTTGCATTTGCATTTGCATGAGAAGTGAAAAACCTAATCCCAGAGCAGGGAAACCTTACCTGTGAAAAGGTACCCCCATGAAACCTGGGCAGTGCTCACAGGACCCTGGACACCCTGTTGGCTGCATCAGTGCTGGAGCCAGGACTTGTGATCTCCTTTCCTCTCCTACCTGATCTCCCTTTCATTTTTTCTTCCCTCTTTTCTTTCATACTTTTGTTCCTCTTATTAATAGAGGGTAGGGGCAAAAGTTACCATTTTCCATGCTGAGTGTGCAGTTTGCTAATAAAACTCTGTGAGCTTTGTTTTGGGACCATTTTGGTTTTTGCCTTTCTTTTTCAACCACAAACCTCTACCATTCTTGGGTTTCCTCTTCCACACAGGAATGGGACAAAACAGTAAGGGGAAGCTTCAGATCTGCCAAACTTAAACGTTTACATTTCTTTGGGCAGTTCATGAAGCCCTAGATGAGCACACCTGGAGTGTGTACAGTGAACAGATCACTACTTTACCCATCCACATTTACCAATGCAAAGCTCATGAAATAATTTTTTTTCATTTTTGTGGCTACGTGCTTTTTAAGAAACCTCTCAAACCAGAGTTTCAAAAACACCAGGTATCAGTTTGTTCCATTATATTAGGACATCATCGTCATTGCTCTGGTGCTGTGTTTGCTTGCTGCTGTTATTAAGTCCTCTGATGTTTGTGCAAGGAAAAAAATCACTGCACTTCAGATTATTTAACACCTAAATGAAACGGAGCTGGTTCATCCCACGGAGTTGCTAGGCAGCCATGGCAGAGCAGCAAGCAAGGACAAATAAACAGCTCAAGGAGCACGAGCTGCACCAGGGTAAACCCTACTCCTGCAAGCGTGTGCAAACCACACATTCTGTGAGCAGAAAATTATGCAATTAGGAGAGGAATAAAGCAAACTGCTTATGAAGTTGTTCTGAAAGTTTTCAGCATTTTTTTCCCCCTTCCAGAAATTTCAGGCAAGAACAAGTCAGTACACAGGTTCCCTCCTACTCTCCCCTGTGGAGCAGAGACACAAGGGACTGGTTCCTTTTCTGTCATAGGACACTCTCCAGGAGAAAACTTCAGCCTGGGAATTTCAGAAACTTCAGAGCAGTTCAGGTTATTCATTTTACAAAGAGCACCATCCTTGTAATTAACAATTAAATGGGGAAAATATTTCACACCGGCATAAGCTTTCCAGAGGCTCAAGAGGACACTGTCTCCACTGTCAGAAGAAACTTTAGTTTACCAATATCCCAGCCTGATGTCCTGACACCTGTTTTTTTTGCAAAAATGACCATACAAATCCTGATTCCACTCAAAAAATTACCAGTTGCTAAGATATCATTCCACAGCACCTTCTGACATATTTCATGTTGGTGCATGAGCAACAAGGTAGAGGTTATAGTCATGAAGGAACAGGGATCATGGAGAAAGGTGCATTCCTCTCCTGGGAAGAGGAGAATTTCTCCACTGGGAAATTGACACTGGGCCCTCTGAGTCTGGCTCCTTTGGTGGAGCACCATGGGCTTTATGAAGCTGGATAGATCCAGAGCTGTTCTTCAGCTGCACAGTGACAATAATAAAGTTCAAAAAGAGATGTATGTCAGAAAATGTAGCAACCAGTCACTTAGTTTTTTTTTTTTTTTTTTTTTGCTTTCAAATGCAAAATAGCTGTTTTGAGTTGAGTCTGACAAGGCTGGAATTTTGTCACAAATTTACAAGTTCTTGACTTGGAAAGAATAGTTCATATTTATTAAAAAATCTTTCAAGGAGCTTAGTGTTCTGGATACAAACAACATTCATGAACTGCCTTAACAACATGTCATTTTGTTCTGGAGTACTTACATGGAGTGCTTTTCATTTATTTGAAGATGAAAGAATGCATTTATTAAAACAAACAACAAAAAAGACTGAGTAATTATTTTCGAAGTGGGGGTCGGAAAAAGGTATCTAAAGATGTGCCAGGTTTCACATGCAACTGATGGGTTTGTTCGTCTAGGTGAGAATGTCTGGGTCTGGTGGGGGCGCCAGCTGGTACAGCCAGAGAGGAGTAAAACACTTCATGATCTCCATGGTCTGGTTCCAACCAGGGCAGAAAAACAGTGCTAGAAGTGCTCCTGTCTCTATAGTGACCTCAGTGGGAGTTTGCAGCATTTCTGCAGGTCTCTACATGGTAGACACCTTAACTGAAATGAGATTAATCCCCTCCCAAAGGTGGCTACAGGAGGCAGGGAGGCTGCACTGTTCTGGGATCAGCTTTTAAAGGGAGTGGTTGGAAGATGAGCTCTGTCACTGCGCTGGGGCTTTCTGCCTGCTGTCTGAGCCCTTACAGAGCTGCCTTATGCACCAGATATTTGGGAGATCTGAGCCTATCCAGCTCTGCCATATAAGGGATTTCACAGAGCGTGTCTCCACCATGCCTGTTGGGTATTATCTGTATAACCCCTTCGGGCTGGATTATCTCCTTTACTGAAATCTGTTCCATATAAGGGGCTGGGAAAGGGCTGTGCTTCTCCATCTGCTCGTGCCTTGGAGTGGCGAAAGGACTGTGTGCCTGCGAGGGTTTGGCTCCAGCCCCAAACCCCCCCATGCTGAGAGGGCTGGAGCAGTTGGCATGGCAGCTTGTTCTCCCTGTGATTTGCCACCCTCCAGACCCTCCTTGTGGAAGTTCTTCAGAAATTGGGTAGTTTGGTTAGATAATGGTCTTTAGTGCTGGGTAGGTGATGCCCAAATCCTGGTGCAGGGTATGAAATCAGCTCTGGAACATGTCATCCCTGGGAGAAGTCAGCACCCAAACCTTGTGCCAGCATCCAGGGAAGTGTGGTCAGTTTTGTTGTCATGAAGCTGCTACAATTCATTTTATTTGTGGCAAATGCACTGTCTAATCTCCTTTGTAAGTACTAAGATGCAGTAGCTTTAGGTAAGATTGATGTAGCAGAGCAAATGAGAGACTTTGTGAAGCAAAAAGGTTTTCCACCCATTCCTGGGATGCATAATAGTAAGTTAATGGCACAAAACAACCCATGGTCAAAGCAACTTTTGCATCCCCCCAACATGAATATGTGGTCTGTTTTGTATATGAGTGATTCTTCGTAGAATTTTACTCCCATAAAAGCTTTTCTTTCCTCATTTTGTCCATGTGCCAAGTGGCAAGGAAAGCCAGAGGCAATTAAAACAAATATGGCTTGAATTACAGGCCTGTTCTACACAAGACCATGTGATAAGTAAACTAGTTAAGATGTGCAACAAGGAAAAGTAGATGTTGTAGAGAATCTACTTTCCCAGAATTGGCATTGGCCTGGCTTTCTTGTGCTCACCCCTCTCCCTGTGAGCCAGGGTCTCTCCAGCACCACTCCATGCAAAGGGGATGAAAAGGGCTGCACCTCCATCCAGTGCCTGCTCCCCATCATCCTGCAGCGTGGAGCCACATCTGCTAAAAGGCCAAGTTTTACCTCCCCAGCCCAAATTCCAGCACCCAATTCCAATGTGTTTTTTCCTGTGGGTGAAAGCAAGTAAAGAGCTTCATGTTCCCAAAGAAAAAGAGTAAGAATATCAAAATACTGAAGGATGGGGGAAAATGAAAAAGGTTGTCCATCTTAGACCTCTGCTGTCATATCAGATCAGGGAAGGCAGAAAAGGTCAGAATATTTAGTATTTCAATCGTGCATTTCCTCTGGTGAACTCTTGGTAGTGCCACCTTCCTCACTGTGATAAGACAAAAGGATTGGGATGTGGGGGAATGCTGAGTCCTGCACTAACACTGAGGAAGGCATGGTCCAAGTGCAAGCTCAGTCACGTTCAAAGGGACGCTTTCAAGGTGTACTAAATCTTTCCATCCATTTTGACACAGATTTGAGAATGAAATTGAAGAAATGCTGTATGCAGAACGACTCCAATGCAAGTGTTGATCTGGAAAGTATCAATAGGTGTGGTCTGGTCTCTAGAGTAGGGCATGAGGCTCCCTCAAAAGGTCAATGAAAGAGAAATCATCTGGACATCACTGCAGTGCCCCTTTCTTAAGACAAATTTCTGTTCTGCACAACCTCAATCCTTTACACTGTTGAGATTGATACATTAAACCTTGTTCTCAGCCCTTTTCCATGAAATTCTCGGCTTAACCCTCCTTTGGCATTACATTTCTGGTAACTGGGATGGACATGGGCAGGTCTTGACATCACCAAGGGTTTGAGTCACAGGAATACTATTAATCACCAGGGAAAATGATGCTCCAGTAGAGATCTTTAAACAAAGCCACACTTCAATATCTTCAGATTGTTTAATGTCATCAAAAGCCAGGGCTTGGTCCACATTCCTTATGCTGATTGGTCTTGCACAGAACCATTTGAATGGATAACTGGTAATTCCCATCTGGCTTTTGGCCAAAACTCTCCATTAGAAATTTATATTCAGCTGACCTTTTTTTTTTTTTTTTTTTCTTTTTTTTTTTTTTTTTTAATGTTGGCAACATAATTTTGAAAACAAGGTAAAAATGGTGTCTTTGGAATAGTGCCTGTGCTTCCCTGAGCTGGGGGAGATTAAGAGAAAGAGAAATCTTTCCTGTTTCGCTATCAAGGAAAACTAACCAGACAGCTTAATTTGAAAATTCTATCTAAAATTATGCTATTTTAACAACTTTTGCAATTTTTTTCCTTAAGAAAATGTTTCTTGGAATTTTTCCTTCATTGTTCTATCACTTGTTCCATAGAGGAAGGAGTCTCTGGGTAGAACAAGTTGAGAAACTTGTTGCAAGGTAGAGGGGAGAGGTAGTAAGAGTAACAAGGTGAGTTTTTTTGTTTTGCTCTGCATTTTAAACTGCAGAAAAGAACATCCCAGACTTTAATCACAACCTCCACGTTGAGTTAAAGTGGAAAGGAGACCTTATAAACAGTGCAGCTTGAGATTGCAAGGCCTGGGTTCGGGGCTTTTTACCTTTCATGTTTCCATTGCATTCCCACTTAACACTCTTCCTTCTGCAGGTGAACCTTCCATGCACACTTTAGACCCAGTATTTGCTGATGTCAAACACCTACCAAGATCTGCCAAAGCTGGTGTAGGTGACACACTGCAAAGATCCAGCTGAATTCTTCAGTCTTGTGACCAGTGACAGGACTCGAGGAAATGGCACAAAGCGGAGTTGGGGAGGTTCAAGTTAAATATCAAGAAAATGTTTTTCACCCAGAGGGTGATTGGGAACTGGAACCCAGGGCAGTGGTCACAGCACCAAGCCTGACAGAGTTCAAGAAACATTTGGACAACATTCTCAGGGACATGGTGGGGTTTTTGGAGTGTCGTGCACAGGGCCAGGAGTTGGACTCCACGATGCCAATGGATCCCTTCCAACTCAGAATATTCTGTGAACAAAGAGGGAAGGAGGAAACATGTGAGTAGCTGAGTTAGTGCTTAAGTCTTAACACAGACCACAAATTTGGACAGCTAGGAAGAGATGAATAGGGTCAAAAACCAGTGAGAGCTATAGCTTAAATAGACAAACAAATATAACAACACTGCTCACCTGTTTGTCCTTGCCAGATCTCATTGCTCATTGAAAACAGTCACTAATGTTGAGAATTTGCAATACATACATCAATTTATGACCCTTCCTCCACCCAGGCTGCTGTGCCAGAAATGTTTTTAAAACTTTTGCTTACAGGGGAAATCTGTCCTAAAAGGGAATTTGTGAGCTGCTCAACAGATGCTGCAGGTCTGACCCCCCCATAAATTTGTGGCAGTATTATTGAGGGTGTAAACAGCCATAACGCAATTTCTATTAACCCAGAGCAAATAATTGTGCAATATTTTTCTGCCTAAGAGGTCAGACTGCCCTCACCTGGCTCCCTGCTTTGGCAAAATGGTCTGGCTTCGCCCTGTACCAAACCTGGGTGTGGCTCAAGTTGTTACAGTCTGCTCTTTAGGGACCCACCTCATCTCAACACTGTCCCTGTGCACTCTTCTTCCAGTCCAGCAAGAGGAAAGAAATAATCCCCCAGGAGCACAGGTCTGTCCAGGGCATAAACGGTGTGAACTTCCTGTCAATACAGCTCCCCATGATCTGGGGAAAAAACTTTTGCACGTGGCAAATCCTCTTGTAGTGATTAATACTCTTATTTTACCATATTTGTGCCTTTTAATGATCACGTTAAACTGAGCCCCCCAATTCTGCTTTAATCAGTCTCTAGGTCAGTAGTGGGTCATGTGTGGTTGAACACAAATTGCCCTGAGCCTCAGCCATACCTCCTACAACAGAGGTAAAACTGGGGAGGATGAGCACCAACTAGAATTATCATTATCATGACTGAATGAGCAGGCACAGCCCTTCAAAGAAGGTGGGAAACATTGATTTTTACCTGATTTATTGCTATTGATGCACATGCTTATCCTGTCTCCCGGAAATGGATACAAAGGCTTCTTCAACTGATCTACTCATGTGAGTTAAGTACTTCAGAATTTGCAGGCTTAGGACTTAAATCCATGAGAGCAAAGCATCTTGCTGCATGCCTTGAATTTATCTGGACCAGAAACCTTTATTTCAGCTTGAAACTTCCCAGACCCTCTGCCTGTGCTTTCATAAGAGGATGACCTTAAGCCCCCAATATATTCTGTTGAAATGGGATTTAAATTCTGGCAGAAAGGCAAAACTACTTATTCCCCACCCCACCCCCCACCCAAAAAAATAAAAGAAAAAAAAACCCACAATAAACAAACATAAGCTGCTGCCTTTCTCTGGCTCTTTACTTATTCTAGTAGATGGATTCCTCGGTCAGACAGGTAAGACACAATTGAATTTGTGAGCCTAATGCATATCAGTTCATGCACCCTAGACTAGCTCCCAAAACTGCACATCACACCATCTGTCGTGAATAGGTGGAGGGCAAATGACAAAAGAAAATCTGCCTTGCAACACAGAAGAAAATCATTAGCACTGGAGAGGGTGCTGTTACCTGAAAAAAAAAGGCAACACATGCCTCAGGGAATGAGAGCTCATTAGAGTGCTTGTCTCTGTTTCCTTTATTGTTAACCTTCATGGGTAAACATAAGCCCAAATGTTCATTTAAAGGATTCTAATGCTCAGTCACACGTAATTTTCAAGCACTTCCTAGATGTCTGTTCTTGCCACGAGCTGTTTTTTCTCTCCTTCACAGCATTTGGGCTTTCCCTCCACATTGCTCCACATCTCAGCCTGTGGAACTCCATAACAGCTTCTCTATGAAAATACTTCATTTTCTCAGTCCACCCCCTCACAAAACACCACCAGAAGCCATCAGCTTTCTCCCAGAGCTGCTCTCCATCGTGATGCAGTGCAAGGAACAGGCCAGACTTTACCAAGATGGTTTCAAGACAGTCTGTACAACCAAGGGTCCAAATTACATCAGTCAGGCATTTGTTAAACATCTTCACGTGCCCCAGTATTTCCCCTAATTCCAGGCTGACTCAAACAGTTGTGTGAATGGTTGTGCCTTCAGGGAGGTTTGGGCTATGGTCCTTCCACATGATACAGGGGCGATGCCACGCCAAAATCCCCGTTTTATTTTCACTCATCATCCTAGAGGATGACAGCATCCCCTTTTCATTTAAATGATTCAATTATGAACTTCTCCAGTGCTCGCTCTGTAATGAACTCCTTGATCAGAAATACTCGAGACGTTGCTAGTCCTGGGTATAATTGAATCTTTGTTCTGTGACTTGAACCTGCTATCAATACTTATTGAAGAACTGAACACACACTTGTCCACTGAGTGCTTAAAAGTGACTCAGGTTATTATGTTGTGGTTGATTTACAACGAAACCATCTGAATTATGAACTGCGTGAGGAAGAGCTAATTGAATTTGAAATGTTAAGGCTGATGGTGCTTCAGTCTGTGATTAATACCAAGTCAAAAGCCTTCCCCAGGGATGTTGGCATCAAGAGATGTTCAACAGCTCCACAGGCATGTTTTATAGTGGGACAAGGCTTTCATTGGCAAAATGAGATTTATCTTTTTAGAGGTGGTTAATCCACAAGTTAAACCAGTCTGAGCTGCAAAAGGCTGCAATGGGAAAGTTGTTGTTGAATTGTGAGAGAATTAAGAAAAACAATAAAATTCCACATCGGCCTGATTTTCTTTCTTTACATTTTAGCTCTCAAATTTATGGAGACAGTTTTAACCAGGTGCCTCCATGCAACTTAACTTGAAGATTTAAATGGCAAGTTTGCTGCTATTGCTACTGCTCAGCAAATGCCAAACTCTACGTTATTAATTGAACCTAATAAATAGTTGGTGCAGAGGAATAAATTCCTCCAGAGTCTGATTCATCCCACTTACCTATCTAATTTAAGAGGGGAATAATTGTCCTTTGAGAGACACCTGTGTCTCATCAGAGACTTCAAATAGACCTTTTCATACCTAACCTTGGGAGAAATTATATTAAAGGAAATGCTACTTGGAATGGCCAACTGAGACAGGAGACAGCCTCTTGTTCAGTTTGTGTGACCAGCCTTTGCTCCTGTTTTCCCTGCTGCACACATATTTTATCTTCTTCCCAGTGATAAGACCTGGGTGTATATTGTCTGGTCCATCAATGCAGAGAACAGAAAAACTACAGAGGCAAATGATATGCAAGATTAATATCCTCCAAATTCAGGCATCTGCCATCCAGGCTCCTACATGGCATCAGGCTTAGCTCTTGCTGCAGCCAGTGCAGAGAAACATTCACTTTGTGGACATCATTCATCTGACCAGCTTTAGAGGGCAAGGTGGACTGTGCTTCGAAACCCACGCACTCTTCTAACTCCCAAACTCCACTGTCTTTAAGAAAAGCAGATAAACAATTCATAAATGGGTGTTTTCAGCAGTGTAAGATGTTTAATCACATGTGACCCACTTTCACAGTCATTACCACTGGTGACTGGGAGGGATCCAAATCACAGACCAGAGCAGGAAAGGTTTGGGTGGCTGCTCCTTGAGCAAGGGAGCTGTTGAAATGTCCAGGATAAGTATTCAAATTAGATTGATGCACTTGATGTCACATATTTATTTTTAAGATCCACTACATGCCTTCTGAAGACATCTTCATGGGATTGCTTCCCTCAGTACACTTTAGTCCCTCCTCAAACAGGTGATGGATGAGACATTTCTTTCACTCATTTATTCTGTGTCTGTTTCTCCAAAAACAAGACAGCTTTTAGGGGAAGAAAGGTTTTTGCTCTGATTCTGGGTCCCAGAAGACTTATTCTCAGAAAAGATAAATTTTCAAGGTTTCTTTCAGCTCTGGGTTTTTTGTTTGTTTGTTTGCTTGCTTGCTTGTTTTCTGGTTTTTTTATGAATAGCTGATTTCTACTTTCTATGAAAAGGCACATTTGTCATAGACTTATCACACACAGTTGTCAAGATTGCAAGATCTGTTCCTACTGCTTTTGGTGTTGGCAAAAATAATTCCTAACTCCAGAAGAGTCAGTTATTTGTGGGCAGCTCTAAAGCACTGAAAAATTTGAGTCCTTAACCAATCCTACTTCTGCAAATACATAAACCAGATGTTCTTGTGATTTCTAAGCTGACATATATTCACTTCAGGGGAGTTAAAGGGATTTCCTGGGTGGATAAGGATTTAAGCCATTAACCCTGGTCATTCCCTCCTCCCAGCTTCCCAAAGTATCGGTTGTCCTCAGTGCCTGTCTCCTTGAGCCCCTCTGTGTTGTACCCTCTTCACCTCTGATCAGTTTTTCCAGCTACACATTTTGATGACTCTTACTGCAACACTTGTGCAGATGGCAAAATATATAATAAATATTTTATTCTCCAAGAACCCCATCATAAGAGCATTATCATGTGCCTGGGGAAGGGTTTGTCATGCACTGTTTCTGCCTTGCCTGGCTGTTAAAAAAAAATTGCTGAGCTTGCTGTGCATGGGATGACTGATGCCTTTTCTTCTGAAATACCAATATTACATGCCTGACTCAGGGTCCCCTTTGACTGTGAACTGATGCAGAGGAATGTGCCCATGTCTGCAGCCTCCCACACCATCAAAAGGGGGATTCCCCTCACTCTCTCAGTAATCAGATTGTGATATTGGCATTAAACTTTGGTGATGGCACAGCATTAACCATCTCATGTGTGATCCCAACAGGGAATAGAAAAAGGTTCAGACTGAGAAACAAGTTCAGGACAGAAATTTCGTGTCTGCTGCAAGAAAGCAAATATAGAAGAAAGAGCAGATCCAGGTGAGGGGGAAAGTGAGAATAAAGAGAAAGGAGAATAAAGAAGGCAAGAAAATGCAGTATCCTCAAGTGGATTGACACTAAAACCTTGAGCTCATGCCTCACCACACATTTTCTGGTGAAGGACACATTCTCCCACTGCTAAAAACCACTGGCCAACAGTGGTGATCACTCTGTCTGCATTATGAGATGGAGAAACCTTCCTTTAGCCTTGGCCTACAGGACGATAAATATAAAATCTGATCTTTTTCCACAGGCAAATCTGATGCTCCTTGACCAGACAATGATAGAAATAGTTTTCATTGATTTCCTAGACTAAACCACATCTACACTCTTTGGATATTCCTGCAAATTCAACCTCCCCTCTCTCCCTCCAGGCTTCAAGTTCCTGTCTAAATCAACTGCACAAATGGAGTTTTCTCTCTGCCCACGAGCAGCTGAGACAGGCTTTGCAATAAGGCTGAGAGGAGAGTAGACCTCTATTAAGAGAGGTGGCAGCAAAGAACAACAGAGTGATTAAATGCAAAATTGAAATCATAATGGAAATTGGGGCACTGAAAAGAAATTTTAATTAAGTAAGCAACTGCAAATCAAACAAATGTATTCATTATTTAATCAACTAGTGAGTGCAGAAATCTCAACTAATCAGGAAAGTCTCAGGGAGCAGATAAAGAAACAAATCAAGAAACCAATTTAAAAGCCATAAGAAAATAGCACACATCCTCACTACAAAAGTCTGTTTGTCTGAGAAGCAGAAAAGAAGCTTCTTTTTTTCCCCCAAACCTCATATTTCTTATCTTTGTAAGGCTCTATTTTTTATTTTTTGCTGCGATTTAGGAATGCTATTTTCTTGCGTAGTTGCTTTTAATCTGGTCCATCACAGAAAGATTGACTGTAAAGTGATGTATTTCTTTGCCTACTTCCACTCATTTTTCACCTGCTGTGCAGACCCCTTGAGGTGTCATGATAAATTAATTTTTACTACAGTAGATAAGACACTGGGTGCCCCGAGCTACTGCTCAGCTCCGTGTCTGAAGTGGGACACTGGCAGTGCAGAGCTCAAGGAGAGGTGGCTGGGCTGTCTCACAGATGTGAGCAGGGCCAGCAGAGGAATGTGATTTATTATTAACCAGAGCTTTGCCAGAAATCTGCCAACTTGCTCCTGCTTAAGGGAAAGAAGCGATGCTGAGAACCTCATCAGTGTGGTCCAGAGGAGGGACATGAAGGTGCTCGGAGGGCTGGGGCACTCTCCTGTGAGGAAAGGCTTGAGAGAGCAGGAGTTGTTCATCCTGGAGAAGAGAAGGCTCCAGGGAGACCTTAGAACCCTTTCCAATGCCTAAAGGGGGGTCCAAGAGAGCTGGAGAGGGACTTTGGACAAGGGGAAATGGCTTTGAACTGAAAGAGGGGACATTTCAATGAAAAATTAGGAAGAAATTCTTTACAATGAGGGTGGGGAGGCACTGGAACAGGTTATCCAGGAAAGCTGTGGCTGCCCCATCCCTGGAAGTGTCCAAGGCCAGGTTGTACAGGGCTTGGAGCAACCTGGGATAGGGGAAGGTGTCCCTGCACATGGCAGGGGAGTTGGAATGAGATGATCTTTCAAGTCCCTTCCAACCCAAACCATTCTGTGATTCTGTGATTCAGACCTGCATAAGGCTGTGCCCCTGGGCATGTTTCCACCCTGATTTTTTTCTGACTGACCTGTGTGAGTGCCAGAGCAGGTGTTCACTTCAATGAACTCCTTGCAAAGTCAGAAAACAGCTCAGCATGGGCACAGAGAGCCCTTTCAAGCATCAGAGCTACTTCAGGGTAACCAAATGAGTCACAAGCAGCCATGTAATTACTTTTCTGGGCTTCCTTACTTAAGAATGTGGATCTGATTACAAAAGCATGAATCCAGAGAGAATTTGCCATCACACCTTGTGAGTGTAGACATGTTTGCACTCAAAGCAGTTGGGTAGGGGCAGGAGATAAGTTAAAGAATAGTACAAACAAGTCATTTACTGCACCGTCTTTTAAGTATAGCCTGTCTACAGTCTAATAAAAAATCACATATTTAATTAGTGGCTTCATTCAGCATTGTGTGAACAGTGATTCACTGTGCCAAGCCAGAGGAAATGGGTAAAAAATAGACCTTGCATGAGATAGCTCAGGAAAAAAAAAAAATCTGTTTTATTCAAAGAGTAAAAATCAGCTATGTAACAAAGACATGTGAGAAAACATGGTGGGGCTTTTAAAACACAAGTGCAGCAAACTCTTATATAGAACAAGTGGAAATTGAGTCCACCTTTGCATCAAAGGGAAAGGAGTCTGATTTAATACCCAGACTCAGGGACTGGGACAGCAGATATCTGGTTTCTTATTCTTTCTCTGTGGCTGGAGCACAGCACAAACACTTTTTGTTTTTCTGCTTGTCTGCATTATTTGGTTGCTCCTACTGTCAAAAGAGCCAAGCCCTTCACACTAGCATTTTTCACCTGATCACATCCCTTTTGCAGATGAAAGTGCACATCCCTTCCTCTGCACTGAAGTCCCCATGGCCTCGCCAGCTGCTTGGGGCTGCAAGGTGAAAACCCCTTGTTCTGCAGAGGCAGGGCTCAGGAGGCTCTCAAGCTCAGAGCTGCTAATGTCTTTTGAAATTAGCATTTCCAGGTACTTCAGGGTCTGACAATAACACTTCCCAATGCACTCATCTTGGGAGAACCAAATATCCCAGCACCTTGCTCATTCCTCAGGCTGATCATACTGCAAAATTGGGAGCTTCCAGGTGCAGTTTGGGCTGCAGATGTTCTTTGAAGATGCCTGCAAGATCATACTTAGCCCTCTCCAAAATTCAACAGTTCCTCATGCTCCTCCTGAAGGTCCACAGCTGAGGAAGCTGATTATTTTATGGAAGACTAAATCATGGTCCAGCCTCCAAAAATAGGAGTGGAACCTCCCATGGTGAAAGGGGTCGGAACTAAATGATCTTTAAGGTCCCTTCTAACCCAAACCATTATGTAAGAACCAATTTCCTGGGCTCCGTGGCCACAGAATCATAGGGGATGCTGAAGGGGTGATGTGTGCTTCATTCCCTGGTGTTGATGCACTGTTGGTCTTTGAAATAATTACATTATAACAGGGCTGGGCTGGCAGGAAAGGAGAAGTGTGATCCTATAGCATTATGATTAGGGTGCTCCCCTAGGAAGAAGGGTAGCAGACTTCCAGTCCACTTAATATTTACTGCTTAATAAGGAAAAAGTTTTGGTTTTGTGCAGCTTTGCTGTGAGTTTGGTGTCCCAGCATAGGAGAGAAGAAGCATTGCAAGACCAATGGATGCCTACCACTCCTGTCCCTGGAGGGTCCTTGGGAGCTTCTGCCCATCAGGAGCTCCTGGACAGTCCTAGGGAAGCCCAGCTCAAGTTTCACATAGGTTTATTTTTTGCTGAATCAGAGTTGATTTGTGTTAAACTGCAGAAATCACGACAGAAAAGTAATTTTACACGGGTGTCACGCTGCTGCCTAACGCTGCTCAGAGCAATCTCATCACAGGATGTGCCTCAGTGCCCCAGCTCGAGCATTATTCCAATTTTATGGTCAGGGTCCCTGATTTTATGGTCAGCATCCCTGTCCCCTGCAAGCTGCAACTGCCCCCATAGCCCAGGGGTTTGCACACGTGCTCTGGTGCTGCTTCACCACCACCAGCCAGCATCCCAGAGCATCTCCTGCTCCCTCCTAACCACATTAGCAGGAGGTAATGACGTTGTTGGGACCGAAAGGAAGCAGCAAATTGGATTGTGACCCCCCTGGCAGGGTGGGTGTGATGGGTGTGCTGTCAGCCAGCACACGCACATGCCCACGGAGTGACCTATCCTCACACACACACCAGGGCTGGGCTCTGCAAACACACTCCCTGTTAATTAGGCAGAGATCAGAAACGAGCCTCTTAGTCTGCTATGGGAGGTAATGCCATTCGGGGCTAAAAATAAATCTATCAGCTGGAAACTGGATGAATAAGACTGGTTTTAAGGAGGGTGATGTAATTTTTAGGTTACATCATGCAGTTATGTTGCATCCCATTTGATATACCATGAGAGCATATAGCAATTTCAGCTCTGCTTTAAGACCATATTTGAGTGAGCAATCTCAGGAAAGAGGACAGAAATCTTTCTATGCCCAGAAAGCTGCTTTATGAACTTCTCCATCCTACAGCAAAGAAAGCATTATTATCCCCAGAAAATCCATTTCCCCAAAATCCCTGCTTATATGTGGAGCTGGAGGTCAGAATTGTGCTTGTTGGAGGGAAATCCCAGCCAGCACACACCTAATTATGCTGCTGTCTTCCAGATCCCACTTAGCAGCTCCTGATAAAAGAATGGACAGGAAAAGTTGAATCAGTTGCAGTCTGCTTTATGATTTTGCATTATTAAGCCATTGGGACTGCCAGACAAGCTGAGAGCTTAGTGAACTGAACTCTTTAAGACCTGCTAAGTACTCAGGAGGCACTATGCAAACCCACAAAACAGGAGCATTAATCTTCAGGCAGACTTGTCAGGATACTCAATACACAAGTGACAGATGAGAACGGAGTGGGAAAGAGGGAAGGGAAAACAAATAAGAATTAGGAGCTTTCCACAAACCCCTCTTAAAAATGTCACAGTTCTTCAGGACTTTCCTCTTTTTTTTTTTTTTTTTTTTTTTTTTTTTTTTTTTTCTTTTTTTAGCATTTTAGCAAGCCTTTGTTTTTCATGTCATAAGGGCATATCCATGCTTGCACTGATTTCACTGGAATTACTCCAGATTTACTGCGGTCTAGATGCAGAGCATTGGCTCTTTATAATAATGTGCCTCATTAGTAGCTACTTAGAGTGTAACTGAATTATAGCACATCTTATTCTGGGCAGTTGCTGCAAAATGGGGCACTGACGTGACACCTAATAAAGTACTTGTTAGAGCCTTCTGGGAGTTACAATGTTGTATTATTTACGAAGTGCCATTGTGTTTTAAAAACAGAAGACCAGATGTTAAAATCTGTTTCATTTACACACTGTCACCAAGGATTAAATCTCTTGTCTTGGCTGAGAATATCCCAATCTATGCAATGCATATGTTGGCGTGGAGCATCCCTGGAGGCACGGGGGTCAGGCACCCAGGGAACTCCAACACCATCTTTGGAGACAGAGCGGTTCAAAGGGGATGTGGCCTGGTTTGAGCACTGAGCCAGATGCTGAAAACTTGGGCAAAAATAAGTAGGGGATTGTGTTCTTCCCAGATCTGACTTTCCACAAAGCTTTCTTGTGGTAACTTGTGCAGCACTCCTGCTAGCTGAAGAGTGCTCTTCGACAGCGGGACACCTCCTAAACAAACAAGAGAGTTGCCCTTTGGGACTTTTGGGAACAGATTCTTAGCTGTTGCTTTTTGGTTTTTTGGGGTTTTTTTCCTAAGAAACAAACTTTTCTATACAAGCTCTGAGTGTACCCTAGAAGAGGCTTTTGCTGTGAGGAGATAAATGCAGTGTAAACTTCAATCTCTACAGCAGCAACATGCCATAACCACACTTGCTGCTCCTGCTGCTCGGTGCCTGAGGGCAGCACGTTGCCTGGAGTCCCAGAGCACGTAGGCAGAGGTGTCTCCCTCCACGTAGGAAGTTTAGCCTGGTCCTGCCCCGAGGCTGTGCCACCAGGCAGCTGCAGCTCCCACCCAGCTGTCACATCCCAGTGCTGCAGAGCCCTCCCTGCCCAGTGTCCCATGAAGGAGAGCCACGCCGAGCTGGCGTCAGAGTGCTGACAGCAGAGCAGGAGCCTCTCTTGGAAGGAAAAGAAAAATAAAAATAAATTTTTAAAAGGTGGATTTGGGAGCTCTGAGGAAATTCTCCTCCTTGAACTGAAGGGGATCCAGCTTTTCTGAAACCCACACATTGGTGAATGCCAGGCTGGTGCCCAAAGTGCTGCTGGGGCATTGCTGGGCAGGCAGCTCTTGTGAGCTCCCACACATCCTCAGCCGTGGGGCCCATCACTCCCCTGGGCTTATCTCCAGCTCTGAATATCAGATTGGGTGAAGTCACTCCAGTGGAGATATTTTCCTTTTTTTTTTTTCACCAACACATAGAAGCAAGAAACATCTTAACCTCGAAAATGCTGTGCCTTCCTGAGGTGATTTGAGCATTCCTGGAGCCCTCCCAACAGGTGTGACCAGCAGTGTCTGACAGTGTGAGCTTCTGTGTGACCATGGCAGCCCCAGCAACACAGATACAGAGGTTGTGCCACAAATGTTAGAATTCCCCTGCCTGAGGCTTTGCTGAATTTTTGAAGAACACCTGAAGTGGAAGCTTGACTGACCACAAATGTTGACAAGGAAGTGGGTTTGTCCCTGGGCTTGTCAGAGGAGTCTGGGACTTGTTCTTTTCTTGGGTCTTGCCTGTACAGTCATCCACCATCCTCACTTCCCACTGGCCTCCATGCTCCCACTGCCCCAGTGTTTTCCCCATGGAAGGGAAAACAATTTGCCCCAGGAAAGTACCACTGACCCCCTCCCCACCCTGCAGCCAAGTCCCACAAGTCTCTCCCAACCACCATCACTCTCTGAATTCATGCTGACTACTCCAGGGATTTTGAGAGATAGAAGTTTTGCTAAAATAACTCCATAGGCAAAAGGATTTAGTTCATTTTCAAGAGAGGATGAGTTTAAATTGTGAAATGCTTAAAATTTGAGACTGCTTTTACTTACACAACACTGAAGGAAGGCAAACTAGAAATCCTGAGATGGATTAACTGAAAAAGTTAATTTCTGTACAGGAGGCCACCAGGCTCAGATCTGCCTGTGAAGTTTTCCCTACAAAAAACCCAAAGAGGTGTGAAGGGGGCAAGGTTTTGGACAGGATTTCACAGAGGAAACCTCCAAAACTAGAAAGGTAATTAGGATGGCAAAGGCTGGGGTGGATGTGAGGGTGACGGGAAAGATGTGTGCTGACCTCTTTATAAACAATTCCATGGGTGAGGGGATGGCTGTTGATATCTTTGAAATGGGTCTTAATGTCTACCAACTTCAATCCACAGGGCTGTTACAGAACGCTGACAGTTTGACAAAGGGTCCGAACAAGCTCGAGTTTCTGAACTTTGGGGGAAAAGGACATGTTTAAAGGGGGAATATGTGGAAGGCTGTACCTTCCTGGAGCCTCAGCAATGGGGAAAGGAAGAGAGCAATGTGTGGCTGGGAGTTTGGGATAAAAGGAGGCTGCACCCTCCGAAACCCGAGAGAGAAAACCCCGTGGGCATGTGCCCCAGTGGACAATGTCCCCTTTATTAAAATAAAGTAGCAGGAGTCCTCTGTCTCCTTTGTGAACACTGACTTTTCAAAGTGGGATTTTCCATAGAAAGACTCTTGAACAAGGAGGCTGGAGCTCCAGGAAGCCATCATCCAGCACTAGGGCAGCAGCGGGCTTGTGCAGAGACATGGAGTGGCTGATGAGCTTTGGACAGGACCAAAACCAGCCTGTGCTGCAAAATGTCCCAAGGGAAATGCTGTATAAAATTAATTGCTTTCCTAGAACTCTTTCAGTCTCTAACAAAACACATCCCATGTGGGGTGAACCTAAGAGTGCATCGTTCTCCCCCTGTGGAGACACCTGAGTGTTTAAGAGGTTTGGGAGCTGGTCCCAGCTGTGCTCCATGAAGGTGGGATGGTCATCCTTTATTCAGGAGAGATGGAGGTGGTAAATAAGCTTTTTACAATGAAAAGAGCCGAGTTGCAAGACTGATGAGAGGAATATGTGAGGCTGATGAGAATTATACCATGCAAGAAGAGCCTGGCTTTAGGACTGGATCCAGAGCAGAAACTTGTGCACTGGTGCTGGAAGAGTGCTGTGTGTTTAGGAAAAAATGGGGGGGATATAATTTTTATTAAATTTATTATTTATTATATATTATATATAATTAAATATTAATTATATCATAATTATAATATATGGTTAATTATACTTGCATATTGGCATATAATATGCAATTATATGTTATAATATTTTTTTATTCATGTATTATCTGTTGTTTAAAATATTTAGAACAAAATTAGGAAAAATCATAGAGAAAGGTTGAGGCACCAACTGGAGGAGAGAACCTGGAAGAGGAGACATGTGATCTTATTTGGTTCCTGAAGCCCTGAGGCACCAAACATGTGCAAGATTAGAGGCAGTTCCCATCCCTCCTGGAAGCAGCCTGTGCGCCCCTCAGCATTCAGTATCTTCTTGGCTCAAACTGGGGAGCAGCAATTCCCACCCTTCAGCGAGAGCAGTGCCATGACTCCGATGGGTAGGAAAGGCTCAGAGATAATTTTGCATTTCTCAGGCCTGTGGCTGTGTCACACATCCCTTTACACGCCACCTGCTGCAGGGTTCTCCTCCCAGATCCTGCTCAGCTCAGAGCTGGGATGGTCAATCAGCTGTTGGAGTACACCGGGGCAGGGAGTGCATTTCTCCTCTATCGGTTTCTTTGCCCCAAGTTGGGCCCCTCCCTGGGGGTTCCCCTGTCAGGGGAAAACCCTCCTGGAGCAGTTCTGTGTCAGGAAAAGGAGACACACAGGACTTTTTCGGTCTTCAGCTTCTTGTTTATTGTTACCTTATCTAAAGTTTTGCACGCCATCTATACCAGACTCTGCACGCTGGAAAAGCACCGCAAAAATGGCCAACAATCTCTTGTTACAAGGTCTTTTAAGATCAAGCTATCAAATTAAGAAATGACACCTAGATTATTTTCCCTTTTAACCCAATAACTGATCCCTCGAAACCCGCAGTGAGGACTTTTTTTGCCCAGTTACAAGACATCACCCAAACACATGAAGAAGAAGGAAGAAGAAGGAAGAAGAAGGCGAAGAAGAACAACCTGCCTCTGCCCTAAAACCTCCATCTTGTTCCCATCTACAACATACTAAAAATCCCAAAACCTAAATTTCTCACCCAAGTGACATGCCATACTGCTCTCTATAATCTACTTCACACTTTTGTGGACTCTAGTCTATCTTGAAGTCTTGGAAGTTTTCTTCTTGAATGAGGGTCAAAATCAGTGCTTCTCTGGGGGTCAGGTCCCCTCAGAGCAGACAGAGAAATATTCCCTGTGCCCTGGGTTCCCACATCCTCTACTGAAAGCTCATGAGGACCTCATAAGCTATGTGGGATAAATTAAACCTTGACTCAGCTGCAGTGGCACAATGAAGCTAAAGCAAGGATGGATTTAATCGCAGGGTGGTTAGTATGGAGTGGCAGAAGGATCTCCCTTTGCTGTCTTTACCATAATGTGAAATGGTGCTGGAGAGGGGAAGCTGCCTCTTGCAGGTAACACCAAAAAGATGCCTGGGAAAGATTTATGTACTCCCTGTTCAGATGGATACAAACTGCAGTGGTCTCTGTAGGCACACACAAACTCCTTTTGTAGGAACAGCACTTCAGAGCTGTGATATTTTTCCCCTGAGGCTACCAGCAGGAAAATGTGACGTTCATTGGTTTCCTAAAGCAGCCCTGTTTGTAAACACAAACCGAGTTTTACCTTGGGAAAAGTTCTCCTTCCGTTTGCCAACACGTTTAGCCTTAGAGAGCGTTTTGTCCCAGGGAGCGTGCGGATGAGGCGGATCTGAGCGGTGACCCTGGCAAAGCTCGGCTCAGGAGGGGACGAGCAGGAGCAGGGGGCACAGGAAGCACAGGGGTATTGATTTCAGACTTGCAGACTCCTGCCAAAGGGAGGCTGCGAGTGCCCCGTCATGCCGTGAGCCGCTGTCATTTCCCAGAAGCGAGGCCGCGCCGTGGTCTCCCCTTGCTAATCCGCGAGGCACATTGCCACGCTGTAGGTTTGTTTTGAGGTGGCGGGCAGGGGGGAGGCAGGGAGGAGATCAAATTAGCCTCCTAGGCATCTACACAGGCACATTGTCCCCCTCCTGCCTCTCCAGGATCAGCTGCCTGCATTGGGCTAACATTAAGAGAGCCTCACTAAATGCAACCAGCAGGAGAACGCAGTGGGCGCTTTTCCCCTCTCCAGATCTGAGTGTGCCCCAGGGACAGCACCAAAGAGCTGAACCTGTGAGCAGCTGCCTCCTGTGAAGCCTGCAACATTTGTGACTCAGCTTCTGACTGCTCAGTGCAGGGCAATTCCCCCAGATGGGCAAAAAAACCCACAGGGGCTCCCTGATGCAGGTGTCCCATGGGAGGAGCTGTGACCATCACTCTCAAGGGGCTCCATGGGGACTTGTGGTGGTTTTTCACACCAGGTGAGCACGACAACCACCCCTACAACATTCCTCAGACACATCCAAGCTGACCTTTATCTCACTGAATCCACAGTGGACCACTACCCTCACCCCAAAAAGAACCCCACCACCCTCACCCCAAAGAGAACCCCACCTCCATCACCCCAAAGAGAGTCGTGGGGAGAACACCCGGGCTGAACTTGACCCGCTGGTGCTGCTAATGACTATGTGTGTGCAAACACTGCCCTCTGCCTCCTGCAGAAAGGCTTTATTGTTGGGTTGGGGATCTGATGGGTTTTTAATTTTCATCTCCTATGATTACAGAGATTCCTCCAGCCTGGCTGCAGGCCAGCACACAAAATGTTGAGAGCAAAGCGCCGGCGTGCCCAGCTTGGCACTGGTAGTGCCAGCCCAAATACCCAGAGCCATGTGGTGAGTGGGCTGTAAAATTCTTCAGCCCTACAATAAGGAAAACCTGGAGATTTTCTTATCTGTCTTATGAAAGGGAGAATATTGGGCTTGTTTTGTCCTTTAGGCTCATCTTGTCCAGCATTTTTCTCCTAGGGGAAAGTTTAGGAACATTTTTGTTTGTTTTAACTAAGTTGAATCTCTCAAGGGAAGGGGAAAATAAAATGCCATCAGACCTAAATACCCAACCAGAGATACCTGGCTCTGATTCCTAGAGCATTCCTGGAGGACCAGCAGTGTAGATAAGCACAGCAAAGCCAAAGTTGAGCAAGGGAATGTGGGAGCAGAGCAATGAAATGATGTTTCTCAAAGTGACAGCTGGCCCAGGGCATGTCCAGAAGTCAAATCTGTGCTTCTGTCTGGAGCACAGATGAAGCCCCCAAGCCTGCTCGGCTTGCAGGCTGTTTTCAGCTGGCCCCAGGAGGGTACATGAGCTGTGTCCCATTGTTGATGCCCCTGGACCTCTTGTGGGGCGCCCGTCACCCAAAACTCATCGCTTCCCTTCACCCCATGAAGGGCAGCACAGACAGAACCTCCCAGGGACTTCCAGCAGAAGGGAGGTGCCTGGCTTCTGTCACATTTTGGGAAAGCCCCTTGGCCTTTTGTCCACACTGTGTATGGCCCCAGATGGTGCCAGGCTGGAAGAGGCACAGAGGGCAGGGAGGCAGCAAACCAAATGCTGTGAGGAGAAGAAAATGCATGGAGGTTGCACTCAAACTGCTCACAAAAGAGCCCATAAGAAGAGCTGGATCTCCCAGCCATGGCCTGTCCTTCCCCAGCCCTTGTTTTCTCCTCTGAGGGGGCAGCTCTGCTCCCATTTCATGCTGTTTTGTCATGGAGGATATCACAGGGAACTCTCCTCTAAAGAATGCATCCTTTTTTTTTTCTTTCCCCTTTCTGGTCAATAAAAGTGCATTTTGACTTTAGGGTGAAGATTTGGATCAATTCTCATTTTCTACAAAATGATTCTCTCTTATACACCAAGGAATAAAATTGAAAATGTAATCTATCTTGTTGAGAGGTAGAGTCAGGGTCATGAAAATTAACCCCCAAGTGCCATTTAGTGTGTCTTTTCACATGCCAGCAAATAGCAAAGAACATCTTTGGACTGGTAAACAGTAATTTAGTAAAAAATACAATCAGTTTTGCCCAGGCCTCTGAAGGAATCCTGCCACTAAGTCACTTTTTCCCCACAGTGTAAAAATAACTTAAAACAACCACTTTCAGCCATGATTTGCTAGCAAATACTCTTGCCAGCTGAAAATTGGGATCTGGGTGACTTTGTCTCACAACATTATATTCTATTATTTTGCTATATAAATTGAAGAAGAACTGGACTCCTTTAATGAAACAATTACACTTTCAGAATCCACAGGATTAAAAATTGAAAAAATACAGAATAAAATGCTATGAGTGTTCTCATTCAGGGCCAGGAAAATGTGACATTTTAAAATGACTCAGACTGACAAAGAGAAAATGAGGTGTAGCCGGGCCAACAGAGAAAGCTTTGAGGAGACACTACCCTGATATTGCCTTTAGATTTATAATTTGGACTTTATACTGCAAGCAGAGGTACTGGAGGCAGACATTTAATTCATCATGTCACTTGGACAGTTGTTACTGCTGATCACCAGAGATGAAGCTCATAAAGAAGGCCTGGGCTGGATAAATGGGCAATGTGATCCACCAGGGTGTGCAAGAAATATTGGGGTTTGTGGATGAGGAAGGAGGATGTTAAAATCTTTCTTCACTGGAAGGGTGGTCAGGCATTGGAACAGGCTGCCAGGGAAATGGTGGAATCATCATCCCTGGAAATGCTCAGAAAATGTGCAGGTGTGATGCCTGGGGACATGGTTTAGTGTGGACCTGGCTGGGCTGGTTTAATGGTTGGACTTGATGATCTCAGAGGTCTTTTCCAACTTTATTACGCTATGAAATAGGACAAGACCTAGGAATGGCTCCTCCTGGTGCAAAGAGTTTGTGTCAGCACCAAGACACACCAATGGTCCAGCTCTGCAAAAAGCAGCTGGAATCTCATCTGGGTGTCAGGCTGACACAGGGTGGGGGCCCTCCTGTGAAATTCATTCAGCAATTGTCTGTCAGGGGCTTGACCCAGCACTTTATTCTCTTTAAACCAAGGAGAGTCTGCTTTCCATTGCTTTGTGCTTTCCATTTGGACTGAAAAGCAAGGGGAAAAAAAATGTTACTCAGGAGGTTTCTGGTGATGGATGGCAGCAGTTTATACTTCGTGAATCAGGCTTGGTCATGTCTCAATATGCTGTTTTCAGGATCTGCATGGTAACACAGGGACTGTGATGCACCACAGCAGCAATGTGGGGGGCAGGCAGGGAAAAGATTTTTGTTAAAACCTCAAGGCTTCGATTATTTGAAAAAAAAAAAAAAAAAAAAAAAAGGAAACAAAAGCAAACAAACAAACAAACCCAACAAAAGCAATCGAGCAAACAAAAAAACAACAACACAGCAAAGAAACAAACAAACAAAAAAACCCACCAGAAGGAAGGAATTTTCACAGCGGCACTGCAAACAAACTAGCCAAGCTGACAAAGAAAAGAGCTTTTGGATTCCATTCAAATGATGCATAAAGGAGAACATTTTGAAAGCAACTCAACCAATTTTTATCCTCAGCTCTGAACTACATAGAAGAGGTCAGCTCTAAATGACTATTCTTTTATTTGGCACTTAAGTTCCTACAGCACTTGAGAAAGTCCAGGATATCTTTGTTCCATGGTCTAAAAAACCCTCACAAGTTTCCAAGTTTCCAGGCTGAAGGAAAGAAAACATTTACTAACAGGTGCAATGGATTACTGGGAAATGATGAAGTGGTATCTGTCAGCATCGTGGCCATGGTACTCGTCCATCAAGGACTTAATTATCTCTTGCAGCAAGGCAAGTTCAAAGGAGGGCAATGAGGGCACTTTACAGATATTTCTAGGTGTCTATAGGAAAGCACAAAGTTGCTTGTTCAAAAATTGTATGAGTGACAAGGAGAAGGTGTGGGGCAGGTTAGAGCTGGGAATTAGAGGCAGAAAGAAACTGACAGGAGAGGTCTTGAAAACACAATCTGACTGCTCTGCCTGATGCAAAAGGAAGGCAAAGCAGGGGAAAGTGAAAAGCAGAAAGGTGTGCCAGCCAACACAAAGGGATGGTGAAATGCAGAGTAGGACTCTGCTTGTCCAAGGCCAGGGAAAATGCTGCTGGAAATTTGGATAATGTAAATTTGGAGCAAACTTTTGCCTTCTAGGCCAGTAGGAGCATAGGGGAGGTTGTGTCTGCTGGATGGTAGGAAGAACAAACCAGAAAGAACAAGAAACAACCTGTGTAGGGAGAGATTGGAGGGGTAGAAGAAGATTCTTATAAAGGGCATTGATAGGAACCCAGTTCATGCTGTCCGCAGAGATTTGCCAGGGATGGAGTCAGCAGCTGAGTTTGGATGCCCAAATGCCAGTGAGATAGCTCAGCCCCGAGAATCAGAGGAACACATTTGGACCCCTCCCTGCCTTTTTCTGCCATCTCCACACTCAGCAAGTGCAACTCTGTGGAACCAAAGCCTGCAGAGCTGCCAACGTGCCCGGGGGCAGAGGCGCCCGGGGGTGGGAGATGTTTGCCCAAAACCACCCACTGCCAGCCCCCACTGTGACACTCGTGGGTGACACGGAGTGATGCCACCCAGCACGAAGACATCACCCTCCCCACGCCCCTGGTGGCCGTGTCCCAGAGCAGTGCTGGTGTCAGCTTTTCCGCTCCCGCGGCCGCCGCTCGAGTGCTGCTCCAGCACTTCAAAAGGGGCTCTTGGAGTGGCACTGCTGCAGCCACCGAGCAAGACACGCTGTCTATCTTCAGGGATAAGATAAGACATCAAAGTGATTGATTCCCAGCTCTGCACGTCAAAGCAGAGTGTGGGGGCCGGTGACAGCCCACGCATCCCCCCATCCCGCAGGAGTGTGGCTGCATGTGTGGAGGGCTGTCAGATTCCCAGTGGCTTTTCTTTTTTTGTTGCTTTTTTTTCACCCCAACTTTATCTGTTTCCTGTTGGCAACCAAGCTTAATTTGTGCTTTTGAAAGTATTTCTTTACCTTTAAATAACAATAAGGAACACCCACGGAAAAATGTCTTGGTGCCCTGACAAGCGGATTTTCAATGGGAAATTGTGACCACCCAGCAGCAAAAAATGATCATTATAGGCACATAATCCATTCTATCAGTCCACCAATCACCACAGCATGAAATGGCCCCATTAACACCCCCCAAGACCTAATCATTCACCTTCCTCTAATACCCTGTCAAATAAACAGCTCATGGAAATGCCTGTTATTTCGCTGGATGCAAAAGCCTGCCTGCTAGCCAGTGGAAAAATGAAGGAAAGTTGCAGAAAAGAACTATTCCCTGATTTATTTTAAATTTCGTAGCAGATAGATGTTGATGGTTTACTTGAGAAGCAGCTGTCAGGCTGTTTTGCCCTCCCTCTCCACTCTCCTTGTTGCCTAATACCCGTGGTATCATCCCTCCTCAGCAGCACTGGGAGGAATACATTTGTCACACTGCGAACCCGAAGAGAATGAGGACATCTCTTATCAGAGCTGAGCCACCCTGAGAAGGTGCTGGCTGATGGGAGATAGGAAGAGGCTTGTTTGAGGGACCTCTGAAAGCTCCTCATGGCCTGTTGTGAGGTATCCAGATACGGGCTGCCAAAGGGTGGCTGAGGGTGTGTTTAATATGTGACTTTCAGAGTTTTTAACAGCAGAAAGGAAAATGCATTGTCCCTACTTCCCCCCAGAGTGACTTCTGGGCTGCCACAAAGTCCCAGGTTTATGGTACTCCTGGTTGATGGGTATTCTCACCAGGGACAACTCAGCTTGCTTTGTTGATGTGATGTTTTTAGGGATTTTTGCAGGCTGGTTTGTTCAGCCTGGAGATGGGGAGACTGAGGGGAGATCTCATCATGGTGTGCAGCTTCCTCACGAGGGGAAACAGAGGGACAGGCACAGATCTCTGTTCTCTATGACCAGTGAAGGGATCCAAGGCAACTGCATGAAGTTGTGTCAGGGGGAGTTTAGGTTGGATATTAGGAAAATGTTCTTCACCCAGAGGGTGGTTGGGCACTGGAACAGGCTCCCCAGGGCAGTGGTCACAGCACAAAACCTGACAGAGCTCAAGAAGCATTTGAAAAATGCTCTCAAGGCACGTGGTGTGAATCTTGGGGTGTCCTGTCAGGGCCAGGAGTTGAACTCAATGATTCTTGTGAGTCCCTTCCAACTCAGCTTATTCTGTGATTCTGCTCCTTGAGTGAAGGTCCCCAGCCAATGTTTCTTTCACATCCTTCACACTGTGAAGCCCCCATTCCCACAGCCCACCCATAGACTCATATGAAGCCATAAAATTAGGAAAGTACTTGGGAAAATGCAAGTCTTTGTGCAAAACAGAGTATAGAGGTGAATAGAATGGTCCTGGAAAGCCAGAGTTGAATAAATCCCACTTGTTTTTCATTGAAGAAAGACACTGTGCTGGGACAACATCAAGCTGCCTAACATATGGCATGGAGGAACAAGGATGTGCTGCCGACTGTCCTAAAATCACCTCCTGCTGCACAGCAGTGACCAAATAAATGTGAGAAATCGAGTCCTGAGGCTTCTGGACTGGCAGAAAAGGGAAGGAAAGGGAAAAAAAAATAAAAAGAATGGAAGAAGTGTTACAATCAGTTAAGCAACAGAATTCTTCTCCAAGGAGGCAGTCAATAAGGCAGGAACACGGGGATACAAATAGCCTGGAGGAACACGCTGGTGGCTTTAGCGCTGTTCCATTAGCGCGGAGGGACGGCTCAGCCGGACACGCGGCGTCACTTTCCCCTGGGGTTCCTCCCAGTCACCAGCTCAACCAACAGGTGCAACCCGGTGTTTAAATCTGCACAGGGCCGCTGGAGAGCTGCCAGCGCGGCGAGGAGAGCAACGGCGGCGGATGCCGGCGGAGATGAAAGTGGGGCCAGCGGCACACGGGCTCCAGGGAGGGACAGCGAGGAGCAGAGAGCTGCAGCCCTGCCCCAGCACCACGGCTGCTGGATATCCCCTGTAACATGAGTGGGGGAGCTGGACACAATCACAAGAGGTCAAATATCCGCATCAGGAAGCTGTGGAAACCACGGGAAGTGATTATTAATAGCCGTAGCAGAGAGGCTGAGGATTTGGCAGGTGGTCCTTTCACAAGAGGGATGTACCTGTTTTGCAGGGGAAAGCAAGGTCTTGCCCCTTGGTGCTGTCAATCAGGCCCTTTGTCTCTGGCAGAAAAGGTCTTTGCTGCAGGAAAAATACAATGGCAGTGGTTGGATGTGTGTCCTGCTCTGCCCCAGCCTTTATGTGAAACCATGGGCAAAGCCTCCCCATGCCATCCTGTTTCCCATCCCACATAAGCAAATAATTATTGATTATTTTCTCTCTTTCTCTTGTGGTCTGATGAGGCACATGGGAATCCTGAGGGAGATGGTTTTCAAAGAGGCCCAGGAGCTTTGGGTCATGCTTAATGCCCTGCCTCATGACTTCTCAGCTGTATGGGCAAAATTTGATTTTCTTACCCCTAAAGACGCAGATATGGGACATGCTTTGGGGTAGAGAGGATCTTCTCAGAAGAACTAGACTTCTACTTCTTCCAGCAGGCATGAGATCTAGCAGCAACTTCTGCTTTGGGCCGGGTGTCACACGTCACAGGAAACACCAGGTCACACGACAGCATTTTGTCACCAGTATCGGCAGTTTCAGAGCTTTCATCCAAACCAAGGCAGGAGCAAGGCCATTTTCTCTCTCTGGATGGGTGACTTCCCATGCAACAGCCTTGTTTCTGCCAATCCTGTCCTTGGTTTGCCTCCCTAACTTGGGCTTCTGCATTTAATATAGAATTCAGTTACCTGAAATACCCAATTTTGCAATAATTTCCTATCCTGGGAGACACCAGAATGTAACAGATTGATGCAGAATTCTCCCCAGTAGAACACAAATCATTTTCAAAAGGGTTTAGCTTTCAGGGGAAAGCGGGCATGGGACCAAACTCCATCCAGGAGCAACCCTGAGGATGATGCCAGATTTAGGGAAACCCCTGGGGATGATTCCAGATTTGGGACTAGTTAGTTCTCTGGCCAGAAAAATTCTTTCTCTCTGGGTGTAAGGATGAGAAAGGTGTGGTGTGCGTTCCTTCAAGGGGGTTGGGTGGCAGATGCATCCCTGATGCTTTCTTTGAAACAACTCTTTCTCCTCCACTCTTGTGGAAAAAGAGCTCACAGAATCTGCATTTCCAGGGCACCTTATGTCTGTTGTAGTCTGAAGCCCAGAACTGTTATCCTGATGCACAAAAAGATATGTAGATGTAAAATGATCAGAAAATCCCCCATTTGCTAGGCAATAAATATGATCAGTGCTGCTTTGTTTGCTCTGAGAATCTGCAAAAAAAAAAAAAAAAAAAGCTTAAAAATTTGAAAATGTAGATTACCAGCAAACCTTAAAGGTCATCTTGACACATAAGGTATTTAATGAATTCTGGATTGATCTTTTTCTTAGTTCTTCTGGAATTGGATTATAATAATTATATTTGCACAGTCTTTTTTTTGTTTTTGTTTTTGTTTTTGGAAACAAAGTGTTTGGTTTCATTAAATAAACTGGGGGCTTTGCTTAGGAAATGTTAATTGCAACCACAATATGGATGTAAATGTTGCAATAATCCAGCTCCATCATCGTTTCAGTAATTCAAGTAGTCTGGCATACAAGAAAAGAAAGTAAATTCAGCTTCAAATTGAAGGCTATGTAAATTTGGCATTTTTGACTTCAGAGGATATTTATCAGCAGATTATTTTTGGGGAATTTATGCAGGTATGACTAGGATTGCATTTTTAAAGAGATTGTGTACAGACACCAAAATAAATGGTCAGTGCTTGTGATAGCCCAGCCTGAAGATCCTCTAATAATGTAGGTCCAAGCACTTGAAAAAACTCTGATCCAGGGTTTCCTTATGCAGAGGGCATGACATTTTTATAAATGCTTAAATCTACACAGGAATTATCACTAATTCCAAATTCCAAGAGCTACATTGAAAATGTGCTTATTTAAAATTGCTATTCAGCAGTTCCTTAATTATAGTTTACAAAGCCTGAGTGTGCAGGAACTCCCACTGGAAGACCTGTAATTTTTGGCAAAGGGCAGAATTGAAGACGTGGCACCTTTTTTTCACGCTCCTGTAAGACAGCCTAGGGAACTTTCTGCCATTCAGCCCTCCTGGCCTTACACTAAGGCACCAAACCCCTCCAGATTCTGTGTGCAGCTCCCTCATGCCCAGCTCAAGGCTGCAGGGTGCGTGAGATGGCAGGAAAATAAAAAGTCAGGATGAATATTGTAGCATTTAACCCAAGTGAGCCAAGTTCTCAGGAGGATTTATGTCCTAGCACAAACTTCAGCAGTTAGTCCTGTAATAAGTGTGAAGCTTCTGAAGCCTTATCTTCTCTTTATCAGTTGAATAATACAGGCCTCTGTTTATCCAGACTAAATGGGATTATAATTGAACGTTTCCTTTAAAAAACCAGTGGCATGGAAATGACAGGGTCAGTGTTGCCTGAGCATGTGCTCCATCCTCCCAGATGATGGCATGCACCCCCACAAACACATCCATGTGAGCAGTGCAGCTCTAGAGTAATAATCCTTATTATTATTTTTCTGAAATCTGCATTCAGCTCTCGTTTCCTTGGGCTATGGGTACGCACACACTTGGGGAGCAGGTAGGGAATTATAATTTATATTTATAATATAAATTATAAATGGTGCCCATCACCTCACCCAAAAAGCCTGGGAATGCTGCAGGAATTGCTGAGCACATCCTCATGACCTTCCCTCACCATGCAGGAAGGCAAATCAGATGATCACTGTGGTGTCTTCTTGTTTCTGTCCTTGCTAAAATAAAAGTCACCCTGTTCCTCACCCCGTGATTGGTTCCCAAAGGCAAGGGCTGGCTCTCACATGGCTCCTCCAAAAACCCATGCACCGCAGTTTGGATGGGCTTTTGCCTGCCCTGATCTGATTGCAGGAGACAGCCAGCTGTGGATCTGCCTGGGATGGGGCTGTCTTTAAGGGCTGGCCTGGTCTTTGGTCTAAACAGAGAAAAAAATATCCCTCAAAATGAGTCTGAAGGGACTCGCTGTGAGCCCTCGGCTGGTTCGGTGCAAGCTTCACCCATCCACAAACAGAGCTGTGCCTCAGACTTGGCTTCAGGCACCCTTTGTCTCCCAGTTTCAGCCCTCCCTAGCACGAGGGGTGGCCTAAGCAGTAGTTTCATGGTGGTGGGGTCCCAGCACAACTTGGATGAACCACCAGAAAGGCTTCTGCTCCATTTCCCCTCCATGGATGGGATGGATATTCCCAGCTCAGCTTCTGCAGGTGGTTCATAGTGGCATCTGCAGCTACAGGGCTCTGTTCTCACATTTTTCTGCCCTTTCACATGCCCACAACCCATGTCCCTTTATCTGTCCCTTATCAGTAATTCCCTGTGCACTGCCTCAGGCCAAGGGGCTGATTCTGAGCGTGCGCTGTGTGCTGTAATTCCTTCTGGTTTTCCTTCCTGTGCCCCAAAAGGGACACATCATGTTGTTTCCCCAACCAAAACTGACTTTACTTTGCTATGCATGCTCTTGGCCCTTTGCTGGGTTTCCTGGCCCCTCTGATGCACCTCTGCAAATCTGTCCCCTCTTCCTACACATCCCCTTTGCTTTCCCCACATCATTCCCTTCACTGTGTCCAGACTTACCAAATTTTGAAGCTCTGGCTCAATCTTAAAATATTTTTAAGCTGTGTGAACACTCTAGAGTTAAATCCCTCTCCAGACTTCCCTGTTATTTTTTTTTTCTTTACCCAAAATAAGGATGTCTTTTTCTGGTTAACTCATAATGTCTGCATCCCTCTTTGCTCCCAGCTACATCTGAGCCACTTCCCAGTAGAAACAGACAGAGAAGAATTCTGTGCAGTGTGAGCAGGAGAGACAAGGGCTGCTGTGCAGCAGCATCTGCTTCTGGGGCCACTCCACATCTCCCCTGCCCCTTCTCACCTGAGCAGAGCTTGCATGGATGACACAGAGCTAAAAAAGGTGTGTGCCCAGTTCTGTCTGCACAGCAGAAATCCAACCCTGTGCTTGTGGAGCTGGAAACTAAAGAATTCATGCCAAGGTCAAAATGCAGTTATCCCTCTCAGATTTACTGCCAATTCAGTGAGGATGGATATCAGCCATCTTCCAGCCATTGCTTTCCAAGCTTTGTTTTCCCAGCCTGAGGTCCCAGGTATTTTCAAAATACTGCAGTAAGGCAGTTGCAGTTTCTGGGACATCAACTCCAGTTTAAGTAATATAATGAAGAAAACCTTTAATTTCTTTTCCTTTTTTTTTTTCAGTTGAAAACTCTGCTTTTCCCTTTATAAGAGCAGTAACTATTAAAATCAGATATTCTGTAGCCCTCATAGCTCTAGGATGGGCTACTATTGCCCTACCCATGTTACAGCACATCAACCTCAGCAGCATCAAGGCAATTTTTTTTCCCTTTCAGCTCCAGGCTTATGTTACCCATGAGCTGATGGAGGGAAATGCAAAAGCTGGTGTTTGACTTCGGGGTGAGCTTTTTGGGGGACTGTGTGCCACTTGCTTTGCCACTGAGCAAGGCCAAGCTGTGTCTCCACATCCCCTCCAGTTTTTTACTGGCTTGTACCTGTGATAACCCCACCAGCTGCCCAGGCTCCTTCAGACAGTGCCTTGGCTCAGCATCCATCCCCTGGGCTCTCCAGGAAAAGGGCTATTAGAGAGAACATGCTTCCCTTCAACTTCCCCTGGCTCACTCAGGCTTGGAAATTCTCCATTCACAGCTGGCTGTAGCAAAGGTCAGGGTTTTCTGTCAGCTTTTTTTTCTTCCCTCTATCCAGCCTGGGGAAAAGCAGCAGAACCACAGGTGATGCAGTTTGATTAGAAGGTCCTGAGGCTTAAATTAAACAGAATTATTTATCAAATGTCCCAGCCATTAGCCCTGTCTCTAGTAACAGCCATGCCAGGACCTCTCCCTCTCTCCTTCCATATATATTTCCCTTTCAAAGGCTCAGTGAGATAAATAAAATAAAATAAAATAAAATAAAATAAAATAAAATAAAATAAAATAAAATAAAATAAAATATAAAATAAATACCTCCCGTCCTTTTCAAAAAGAGGGAAATGACAATGGCAATAACAAACAAACAAGTGAGGGCAGAGCTGGATGCTGGATGCTTTGCATGGCTCTGACTGTGCTGCATCCCTGGGGGGCAGTGATGCCCCCCAAGCCCCTCCAGGGACCACAGGAGTCTTTTGAGGGTGGAAGTGCTGCCCACTGCCATTGACCTTTCCTTCATCTTCATCCTCAGCCTGCTAAAGCTAGCCAAGCCTTCATCTGTATGAACAAATCAGAGACCCAGGGGGGTGCAAGCTCACTGCCAGGTAAATTTGGGTGATGCAGACTGCTCTTAGCACTAATACATTCCCTCAATCCCCTTCCAAGGGCTGATACTCCCTATGCCACCACCAATATCCACCCCATCCTCACTGAGGAGCACCCTGAAGAACCAAGATCTCATGGCTGAGCCTGTGTGCATTTCATTTTTTTCCTTTTGGAATTTCTCTTTAGGGTTTTTTTTTTTTGTTCCTTAGTTGCTGAGAATCTAGGTTGCAGGAGAGATGGACTTGTGCATATTTCACCTCTGCCACTGCAGCTGGGCTTTATCTGGGGTGAGACCTTGCAATGAAAGCCAGACTCAGCTCTGCCCTGTTGCTGTGCTCGGAGCCCCAAGTCAATCATCAAGTTATTTTGCAATGTGAGGTAAATCTGTAGTAGCTGGTAATGTGGCAAATGATCTCTGTGCTGCTGAAAGAAAATCAATAAACTGGCTGAGCCTGGAAATTTTTACTTCTCTGGCTTTCACATTTTATCCCATAGGTTCTGTTTGTCTGATCGAGTTTTTTTCTCTGGGACAAAATCAGTGTGACAGACATGAAATTTCTGTTTACTCTGAGAAACTTTGTTCTTTCCTGTTTTCCTGCCTAAGCAAACTAAACACTTTAAATTGTAGTCATCTCCAGCATGCCTGCCCTGCAGGAATGTTACTTGTGCTATTTGCAGAGAAATGATGCTGCATAAAAGAGCACAACTCATCCCTTGGTATTTTACACTTCCCCTACCCTTGGCTGATTATCAGAGATTTCATTTCTATTTAGTACTTCTTCCCAGCTTTGTCCAAATTATTTGTCTTGAACATTTTTTGTCTTGAAAGCATTTTGAATTCAATCTCCCCTATGGGAATCCCAGGACTTCCACTCCAGCCAGGAAATGCTGTGAGTGCAGCCTGTTCCAAAGCAAATAAATCAGCTTGCAGAAGGAAAAGTGGCAGGAAAGTCTTCCCTCTAAAATATCATTCACCCTTTGGGCCAAAGTTTAGAACTGCTTCTGTTTGACTTGCAACAATTTATCTGTTCCCAAATGAAATCACCACCGAGTTAGATACAGTCCAAAGCTGTCAGAAAATGTGGAAAACGTGGGGATAAGAAACCCACAGAGCTTTTATGAAGCCTGTATACTTATTTGTTTATTTATATGTATAAAGACAAACTTTACAAATATAAAGAAGGTATGGGTTTACCATCTTTAAAGAAGAGAGGTCTGTGTTTCGTTTAATATTTAATTACAAAAATCACCCATAAAAGTTCTTTTAAGCTCTTGTTTTCTAACTGGAGACCTGTCATGATGCTTTGAAATGATATTCAAAGGGAACCTGTGTTGAAATAAATGAAGTAATATACATGATTAAGATAAACATAGCAATTGTCTGATTAGGTATACAAGTACTACAATAAATCTTATTTGAAAGTATGTTCTGACTGCCTCCTGAGCTGGGAGGCAATTAAAAATTAAAAAGCAATGAAAAATGCAACTCAAAATGTATCAGGCCGGAATTGTTCTTTAGATAAAGGGCAAAGAAAAGTCCCAAGGCTTAGTGGTCACTCCTAAAGAAAGGAGGAGTTCAGGCTTTCTGAGTGGACTCAACTTTTGACAAAACAAGTCATCCTATGTCTGCATTAAATCATAACCTGAAAATAAAGGGCATTTCAAATGCCACAATGATGTAGCTCTCTGACATGGCTGTATTTTGCTAAGAAACCTATCTTTAGCTAGATTTCTCTATAAAGTTTGTACAGGACTCAGCATCCTTTTGATGTTCTGCTGCAGTGCCACAGAGATAACCTCAATTCTGGCCTTTTTCCACTTGTCTGAGCTGGACTGCCCAGCCTCAAGCCCATTGTCTGTATGTGGCAAGTATTCACTTCAAGAAAGACATTGAGGGGCTGGAGCATGTCCAGAGAAGAGGGCAGCAGAGCTGGAGAAAATCTAGGGAGTGAGCCCTATGAGGAGCATCTGAGGGAGCTCAGCCTGGAGAAAAGGAGGCTCAGGGGAAACCTTTTCACTCCCTACAGCTCCTGACAGGAGGGTGCAGCCAGCTGGGGGTCAGGCTCTGCTCCTGGTGACAGGTGACAGGATCAGAGGACACAGCCACAAGCTGAGCCAGGGGAGGTTCAGGTTGGACACCAGGAAAAAATTTCTTCACAGAAGGGATGGTCAGGCACTGGAATGGGCTGCCCAGAGAGGTGATGGAGTCACCATCCCTCGAGGTCTCCAGGGAATGATTGGACTCAGCACTTTGGGCTTTGGTCCTGTTGACACAGTGGTGAGTGGTCAAACATTGGACTTGATCTTAGAAATCTTTTCCAACCTAAATGATTCTGTGATTATGTGAAATACAAATCCTATTTCTCCTTTTCCTTACTTTTGCTCTGGCCATTCAGACCCATGCAAAGCCAGTGCAAAATGTCACAACTGTGCTCACGCAGTCAGTCAATGCCAGTAATGCTGCCTCAAAGTTAATTACCCCCTACTTTTGGGAAGGGGGAGTAAAATTATGAATATAATCCTGAATTTAACAAACATAAAGGAGCATATCATTATTTTGGTTACATTGTTATCCCCAGACACTTTCTAGTTCTGGACAGGATCTGCTCCTCTAGGGCAGGAGGTAATTGCTTATTTCCTTGTACACTTCAGTGATGGTTCTGGAGTAGTTAATGATTTATTAGGAGAGCTGGGAATGTTCAGCTGCTCTTCAAGTCAGCCAGCATCGCTGTGCCCAGCACCTCTGATGCTGATAACAAAAAATCCAACAGCCCAGAATCAGGGTCACTAATCAGGAGTGCTGCCAGGCGGTGACACCGTGATGACACAGGCTCTCTGCAGAGATTCCCTCCTGCCATGAGTCAGGCTTTGGGAAGAAAAGATAATTCTGGTGTTTCAAGGGCTCTCCCACCCCTTGTTTACCTGCTCAAAAAACCTCCTCCAAGCCAGGGGAAGCCCAGCTGCGTTGGCACAAAGCCTGTGGTCAGGCTGGAACTCTCCCCAGACTTACAGGTTGTCAAATGAACATTTGCATCAATTTAATTTTCAGTGACTCATGATTGAGTGATTCAGTCTCTTTCTGGACGGCCTTCAAATGGATCTGACCTTTCTTTCAAAGCTTGACCTCAGGTAGGGATTTAGAGGAGGAACAGGAGAGTGATTCAAGCACACACGCCAGGGTCAGGAGACCTTAGCTTGACAAGGTGCAGCTCGCAGAGGAAGAGCTGTCACTGCCCAGATGCCCCTGATTCCTGCTTTCCTGCTGCCTGGGATCCATTTGCATGGACAGGGATAGGGCAGGGAAGCCACTGCAAGGCAGAACAGGAGCACTGAGACTGAAATGTGTCAGTGTGGAGAGACCTACCCCTCGTATGAGACTTACCCTGCTGAGCCTCCTTGCCCTGAGGTGTCTTTTTTGCCCAGGACAAGCTGGGGGACGCTAATGTTAAACATCAGTAGAAGGGAGTACGGAGAAGTATCTGTGGGAGACACACCAAATTCTCTGAAAGCACAAAGGTCCATCCCTTTTCAACCTCTGATACCTCCTGCCAGCTGCCTGTGCTGCCTCCAGACACCACTCTAGTGCACAGAAATAGTGATTTAACACCCAAGCAGTCAGGCAGGGGAGTTTGAAGACCAGTCCCTGTGCAGGGTACTTCCAGAGGGATTGTGGATCCATCGCTGCTGGGGAAGCAGAAGAGGCTGCAGCACATGGTTTGGAGGATGCAGAAATCAAACGTGGGGGTGATTTTTGTGCTTTGAGAGAGGGGGAAGGCAAAGCTCTGAGGGGAGACAAGCACCAGAGCAGGAGCCCACTGACACCTGGGTAAGATTGGCCAACCCACCCCTCTGGAGGCACCTCCTGCCCTCACAAAACCAGCAAGGGAGCAATCATCTAAAGTAGGTGGTCGGTCAGTCTGAACTCTCTCTATTGTCAATACTTGTCCAAAATTGCCAAAATGTGGTTGGACAAGGTTGGGCTCAGCCTGGCAGTCACCTCCTGAGTGCAGCATGTCACTCTTGCCATCACCAGCTAATGGACCACCAAACAGCAGCTTTTTGAGGATGCCCTGGGCAAAGACTTGTACAGGTCCAGGTCTACATTTAACCCATGATGATCACCCTTCACACCTCCCTGTCCTGCCTGCATCACATATTTTGTATCTACAAAGGTGCAGTATTAAATGGTTTCTCTTAAGCAACTACACCTTTACACCATCCCAAACGGTGCAGAGGGAAACTCAGGTTGGACAGGACCTGCTCCAGTCCTCCTGTGCTCTCCCAGTCTGTTTCTTGGAGGAAAATTAAAGACTTTTAAGGAATAAGGAGGAACTGCTGGGTTTAAGAAGTTCCCAGAAAAAGGACTGCCTTGAGCCCACCTTGCCAAGCAAAGTCAGGTCTCCTGTGCTCCAAAGTGACCCCATTCTCAACACTTGCCTCCCCTTCTTCTTGTGTGTTCCAATCCTTCAGCATCCTCCACATCAAAAATCCTCCTTGCTTCACTCAAAAACTCGTTTGTCTCAGTTGTTTGACTTACACCAGTTTTGGGAGCCACCAGTAGCCTCTGTACCCTGCTGCAGTCAAGAGGGGCACGAACCTGACGTGGAACATTCTGTCTTCTCCCGAAGGCTTGTTTTTTGGGAACTCTCTGTTTTCAGAGGTTACTGGCTTGCTCTTATCATGAAAGCTGCCCCTGGCAACACTCGTCCTCCCTTTGTGAGAAAAACATCCCAGGCCTGAAGTTATATAAGTGTCACATGGGTTTAAGGCATTTTTTCCCCTCTCACTCATAAGTGTCAGCCGGAGTTTCTTATCCACAGGCTGGGAGTCCAGGAGCAGTTTGTGTCTCTTTGGCTCCCCTATCTCATCACAGGGCACTTTTCACTTCAGAAATCTCTCTTCCCTTCTCAGGCTGCTCCTCAAGTCAGGAGAAGGACAATCAACTGATGTCTGAAGGGGGGGTCAGCCCAAAAAGTGGCTTGTCAGGAGGTATTTATGAGCTGGAAAGATGCAAGGTTCTGACCCTTTCACCTCACATTTCACTGGGAGGGGTTCGAACTGGTAGTTGGTAGGGGCACCAATGAAAGTCCCTAAAAACTGCTGTAAAAACTACACAGCAAGCAGCAAGAGTCTCTTTGCTTGACAAGTGACTGTGCTCACAAACATGTAGACAAGCCCGAAAAACTCCAGAAAACAGAGACAAAAAGCAAGAGAAAGAGAAGTACTTCCAGGCTGCCCCCATACTCGAGCACTGGGCCAGGCCCCAGCTGGAAAAGCCCAGCACATCTTTGTCCTTTGTTGTGGGAATGCTCCTGCAAAAGCATTGCCAAAATCTCCCGGAAACCACAGCCTCTTGGGTGTGAAGCTGTGGTTGGTCCCACACAAGAAGCACAAGACAATCACAAACAGGAGTTAGGCTCAAATGTCTCACAAATTGGACAAGATACATAAGATGGGAAGAGGTCATCCCATTTTTTCCTGACCAGGAATAATTCCGTTTATAATGGTTGTGAGTAGGATACTTTAAGAGAGAAGCACAGAATTTGGATGAATGCCTCTAGTACCTCTGAAATTTGCCTTGCTGATCTGTAAACTGTTCCCATGACTTAGTCACAAATTCCAGCCATGGTTTAATATAGTTCTCTTTTTCCTCCTGCTACATATGTCTGATTCACTTCACAGAATCATAGAATCATTAAGGTTGAAAAATACCTCCAAGAACAAGCCCAATAAAATAAAATTCAGCTAAATGCATGCAATGTCACAGAAACACAGTTGCTGCCAAGCAAGGAAATACTTTTCAGAGCTGAGGTTTTTGTTCTTGTTCTCCCTTTCTCCTGCATGCTTACACATTATGGTTGGCAGAAAAGTTTAATATCTAAAATCAGAGTCCCACTGTGGACACTGTGATATTAATGATTCAGCCAATGCCCTTAATCCTTATAGAAGAGTATAATGCATTACCTGGTTTTAGTTTAAATAAGTTTTGCCCCTTTTTTTTCTGACCCTTCGATCTTTTTTCAATATCATTACAGCCCACCACTGGGCTCTTTTGATGTGAACTGTCACTGATCAGGACTGATGATACAATCAAAGTGTGACATGATGGGTTTCTTCACACCTCAGTCATCCATGTGTTGATGAGAGCAGTTCCAGATCAATTGCGTTGCTGTGCATAAAATCCTCTACAATAAAATATTTTGATACATAGCTTATTTTGAGGTTTTATTTGGTTGGGTATCTTTTTGTTGGTTGGTTGGGTTTCTTTGCAGGGTACAGGAATATACCTTGTTTAATATAAACTGAAAATGAGAGAATAAATGTAGACCAAAAGCAACTAAGACCCTTGGGGCACCTACAAATAACAGAGCAGCTGAGCTGCAGCTTTTAGAGCTTGGCTTATGCCAAAATGTCTGTCTTTAATGTTTTTCTTTTGGTTTTTCAGTTAAAGTTTCAAGAGATTGAAATTCCCAATTAATTTTACTTCTCCAGAATGTTGAAATGGGTCATTAATAAGTGCATTTTATTAAGCAGGCAATAATAGCATTACAAGAGGAAAAGAAGGGAAAAAAATGAGTGCTGTAACTTAATCAAGTGGCTCAGCCTGCAAAATAGGGCGAGGGCTTCTGGGTTTCTCTGACTCCACGTTTGACCTTGAGACAGCCCTGTCCATCTGTTCATCCATCTTCAGAATGATAACCTGCATTACAGATGTGCTGCAAGCTTCCAGTCCTGCCGAGGGAGACCTCGAGGAGCAGGAGATGAGTGGTACCTCGGTGCCCTTCACAAACCGAGTTTGCAGCACAGCTGGCAGGGAAATCCCGTCACCCGGAGACAGGGGAGCAGCGCCTGTGAAACCACACAAGCACCCGCTGTTCCCTCGTTTCCATTTCTTTTAGTAAACTTTTATCATCACCATTGATTGTTCTGCTGATGCGGGGCAGCAGCCGAGCAGCCCTCGATCAATTACCTGAGCAGGCATCACGCCCCATCACCTGCCTAATTGCATCCCTGAATGAAATGGTGCTCAGCCCTGTAATGCTCTACTTAAAGGTAATACACTTGTTATGGGAAGCTGCTAATGGTGCTGCGCCGCGTCTGGAAACAACACAGCTGTTAAAAACTCATTTGGGAGGAAGACACTGACGGTAGGTATTGAGAGGAGAAGTGATGGAAAGTCTCTGTGTTTGCTGTTCTAATTGTTTAATGCAGGAACACTGGCCGAGGTTGTCATCTCTGTGTTTGCTCTAAAGACAGAGCCCGGAATGCGAGGGCACACACGGGAGGATGGGGCACACGGCCACTGGCAGGGGCTGGCATTGGCCCATCGGGGTCACCACACAGCTTTTCCATCAGCAGCAAATCTGGCTCCACAATTTACACCTCCCTGAGGAGATAATTGCACATTTCAAGGCAGGCCCCGGCTCGGCAGAGCGGTCCTTGATGCTGACTCCTAAATAAAAGTGCATCTCAGAAGGGTTTGACACCGGAGGCTGCAAACACCATTGGGGTGATCTGCTGAGGGGACAGCAAAAATATTGTGTGTATACTACATCAGGGTGATCCAGATTGCCTAAATCATGTGTTGCTACATTGGGGTGATCCAGCCTGCCTAAATCCCTCGTGCCTTCAGCAGGAGGAGATCCCTGAAGGTTGAAGGCAGGAAGCTGAAACTGAACCAGCAGAGCAGGAGGCACCAGGCAGAGATGGGTACCTGAACTCCTGCCTTTCCTGGAGCTTGGGTCTCCCATCAAATATCTTCAGCCACTTTGAGCTTCCTCGTGAAATCAAACGAGAGCTCCTGCTCTCCAAAACACCACCAGTGAGGGAGCCAGCACCCAGCTGTGCAGGATGTGCTGGCACTGCGCATCCTGAGGGGGTTGGCAGATGGGAGGTTGAGTTTCTAAGCAGCGAGGACAGGATCAAACCTGCAGCTCCTCAATTCCCCCCACCCACAGGCTGTGGCTGTGCCAAGATTCGGGCTTTCTCCCTATGCAGCTCTGGAGTTGGAATGGCCAAGATGGACCACTGCCAGGCCAGAGAGATAGAAAATTAGACCACCACCCTGTGGTGCAGGCCACACACAGGAGGACAGAGCTGCTCTTTGGCCTCTCCTCACAGGACCATTCCTGAGTTTGTCAGTCAGTGACTGTTTTCCTCCAAAGGGAAAAAGCCATGCTTAAAGCAGGGATCAGCACCCTCAGAGAAGACTCAGCAGCACCCAAGATCACTTGAGCCAGTGTCACACATCACTTCACAGTTAGGATTGCTTTCCCTGAAGTCTAACTTTGATTTTCTTTGATGACAAAACACCCAATTTATTCCTGCTCTTCCTACATAGGCATTTCCCACCATCCCAGATTAGAAATTCCTGGCACACAGAACAGGACTGTGTCTGCTCATTTCCACATTCTGCTCACCATTTTCTTTAGTCACACCTCTGTAATATTTAATAAGTCCTCACTGGATGTGACAGCAGTGATATGCCAGAAGCACAGACATGGCATTAGTCATATTTCCTCTGGGCTGGAGTAATGCAATCATGGCTGGGTAATTAAAACTTCCCCATACTAAGGTCTGGCTTCATGCTTTTCCTTTTGTACATTCAAAATCTGGTAATTTTTTTCCTGCTAATCAGCCCTGTCTGAAGTGGTGAAGTGGGCAACACATTGTGAACTGCATGGTGAAGGCAGTGCCAAAACACAGCAGAGTTAGGGAAGAACAAGTGAAATAAGAACAAAAAAAAAAAAAAAAAAAAAAAAAAAAAAAACCAAAAAAAAAAAAAAAAAAAAAACAAACAAAAAAACCCCCAAAAATTAAAAAGTACATGAGAACAGTAAGATAGATGAAAAAATGAGTGAGGGACTATCTGCAAGCCACAAACATCTTGGGCTATTTGCAAGTACCTATTCCATGTCACCCCAAAAAGTGAAGTGGCAACACAGCTCTACCTCTAAAGAGAAAAAATTTCCTTTTTATGAAGAAAATAAATTTTCTTTTATTTTCCCTTGGAAATAATTGAGAATACTTGTGTGAATAAGGGTTTGTAGGATCACACCTGAAAACTTTTAAGCCATTTGGGTAGGAACCTCATCTTCTTATGCATACACAGGTGCAGGAAATAAACACAAAATTCCTGTTGAATTACATGTCATAGTCAAGACCATGTTGGATCTGTTCTGTGCTCCATTATAAAGAGTGGATCTACTCAACAGCTACTGGAACTGAAAATCTCATCCTGTTTTTGCAGATACAATGTCAGAATCAGAGGGACCCCATGTTTAGGATGAACTCTTCAAGCAGGCCTGCCTTTTCATGGCTTTAAGGCATGGTCAGGTATGCCTGTACTAGTAAATTAAATAGTGTGAATACAGAATGGCTTGCATTAATTGCTGTGTCTCTTCCTTCCCCCCAGACTGGCTGCTTTTATCCAGATTTCTCAGGAAGAAAAGCCCCCAGCCCTTGTCATCACCCCACCAATGCCCAGGTGTCCCACAGAAGAGTGGCAGATGGCATGGGCCAAGCTTGTGATAGAAACTGCTGCCACTTTGCATTGTACAGCACGCTCCCTGCTGCCTTGCAGTTCCCAAAAGCAGGTTCTCCAGCCCTCTGCCCAGCTCAGGCAGCCCCACTGCCTGGGCACAACCCCCTCCAGGGAGCAGGGCACAGGACTGTTGTGTCACCGTGGGGGATTTAACCTTCACCAGGTGTCCTCTGGCATTTTTTGTCCTGTCTCCACCAAAATGTGGAGGACTTTTGCTGTCAGCTGCCCGCAGGTGGCCTCGGGAGGAACTGAGCAGCTGCTTCTGCTGTGTCCCAGCAGGCTTGTGTTGGCAAGCCCTGCCAGGGTGAAAGCAGATCCTTTTGGGATCTGAGCACACTGAAAACAAATCTCTCCTGTCCCTCAGCTTAAAAGCAATACTACACTTCCTTTTGTAAGCCCACTCCTTCTTTCCAGTTCCCAGGGATCTCTGAAAGGTTGTGAAAGCTGCAATAACAATCTTTAGCAATAGGTTTCTTTTCTACTCCTGCTATGTGTTGGACACTGCTTAATAAAACATTTACCTGAAGGGCACAAAAACACCCCCTCAGATGCACACACACATATCCTGTGGGTAAAAGATCCTTCTAATTGCAGCAGGAAATGTGACATTTCAAACTGGATGGATGAAGGCACAAATCATCCCTGGTGAGGAACGGTCCTGCGGGGATCAGGAGAGGGAGTGGGCAACAGAGCTGCTCCCTTCCAGCTTAGTGCCAGCATGCTGTGGAATATATTTTCTTAATTTAATAAACAGGCCTTCCCTCCCTCACACTACCCACTGCTCAGGAAGCAAATCCAAAGTGGGGAGAGCCTGTGTTGCAGCAAAGGTGGGAAGCTGGTTCTGGCTGTGGGAAAGTTCCTCCACTTGTTTGTGCCATATGCAGATTATCTCCTGATTCCAGGCTGTTAAAGAGGCAGGTGGTTCATTGCCATTGACAGACTTGCAGTTAGCATTTAATTATTTTTTATCTCAAAAGGGAGGAAATCTGTTTCACATTTATTTGAATACAAACATATACCTTAAACACATCACACATAAAGCTGCTTTACTGCCTGTTGTCCACTCCCCCAGGCTGTCACAGTTCCTGCAGGAAAGCCAAAAAATTATGGTAGATTCAGACCTTCACCTCAGTGTCAACCCACATAAATGCAATGGAATACCACTAGTTGAAAGGCACTTCAAATGACACATAGACACATTGACACATGAGCACACAGACAATAAATTATCTGTCTCTAATTTAAAAAAAAAATCTCATCTCCCCTTTCCTCACCAGCAACCACACCCTCTCAGGCACACATCTGCTGCATGGATTATTTTTTCTGTTTTTCTTCTTTATCCTGCCCCCTTTCACAGGACCAGCCTCTGCCACAGGGTGGGAGGTGCTGGGAGCAAGGCTCAGCCCATGGTGCCCAATGCCTGGAGACCCAGCACAGGCTCAGCACTCATTAGGTGGGCACAAGGTCCATGAGAGGTCACCAGGAAGGGCTGATTGCTGCACGCTTAACTCAGACCCCTCAAGGCCTGAACATGCCAAAACTGGGACAGTGTTGCCATGATCAAAGACACCTTCCTGCAGACAAGATGCTTTTTAGAAAGTCTGTCAGGGTGGTGCACCTCCTGACCCTCCTTTGGGCAATGCAGGAAAGGTGAGATTTTGTCAGAGTCCAGCACATCCCTCTGGCTGCCCTGGCTGTCTCGAGACCCTGGCAGGGGCTCAGAGACCTTGGCATGAAGTCAAAAACACCTGTGGCTTCGATTTTAGCCCATGGAAAAAGTTTCCAACTTTGTATGAGGAATTATAAGCCACAAGGGTTTGAGTAGTGTAGCAGTTGAATTAACACAGGGTGAAAAAGTAGAATTTTGGGGCTTTTTTAGAGTGGGGTTCAGGGGACAAGACAGAGGGATTTGGGCGTGTCCTGACCTTATTCTCCTTCTCCTTGTCCTCCATGTCTTGGTGTGATGGTGACACTTTTCTATTGGTTTAAGGTAGAGACACACTGTCCAACATAGATGATAGATATTGGCACGTTATTGTAAATATAGTACATGTAATTTCTAGTATAAATTGTAAACGCCGCCCGAGGCAGCACACGGAATGCCATGTCTGACTTGCTAGACTGAGCTCAGCAGGTCAGAGAAAGAATGTTATAGATAAGGGAAAATAAACAACCTTGAGAAGCCGATCCTACGGATTCCAACTCCTTCTTTGGCTGCTCGGGCTGGGAGAACAAGGACTTTTACAATCTTGGGGTCATCCCGACACGCAGACCCAGAGAAGATTCATCTTGGATTCATAAGTTTCATCCTTCCCTGACAAGACCTTGCCATAGCACATAAAGGAGAGGAGGACTCCCCATGGGGAGGCTCTCCCCATGCAGAAGAAGCATCAGCAGTGTTTTCAATGAGCAAACTGTGCAGGATGAGGCATCAGGGACAGATGGATCTCTAGGCATCATTGGGATGCTCACGTGGAAAACAGGAGACACTGGTAGGCACATTCTTCTCTCTCTCAGGATTTTCTCATAGAGCAGCACAGAGAGAAAGAAAGAGAAAACAATTTCTATTTCTGCTCCTTGTTTTTCCCATGTGGAATGTGTTTGGAGAATTGTTTACCTGGGGTGATTGCTTGGTTGGATTCTGGTGAGGATTGTTTGAGCCTGGTGGCCAATCCAATCCACCTGTGGCTGGACTCGTGATGGAGTCACAAGTTGTGAGTGAGTTAGATATAGTAGTAGTTAGAGAAAGTAGGTTTGTAGTTTTAGTATCTCCTTTAAATAGCATATTAATGTATTATAGCATAGTTATAATAAAGAAATCATTCAGCCTTCTGAGCTGGAGTCTGACATCAGCATTTCTTCCCACTGGATTCACCTGCATTTACAATAAGACACCATTCCAGGCATTGAGGAAAACCTGAGCATTTCCTTCAGTGACAGTTCAGTGTGAAGTGGCTGGTTTGACACCCAGAGCTGGGAAATGTTTCATGGCTGGCACTGGTGGGCACCTTGTCCTGGGGCTTTCCTTGTCCCAGTGGCAGCCGTGGCCATCGGGGTGGAGAGGAGAGTGTCAGGAGGGGAGAGTGTCACACACTGTGCTCCTCCCATCTACCTCCTGTTTGGTGACAGCTGGCACTTTGGTGACTGATACACCAGGACAGGGGACAACCCACGCAGGGACACAGAGGTGAGCACTGGGATATGGTGCCTTCTTGGGCTACCTAAAAACAGAGGCCAGACAAAATTAAGAGAATAAAAAGTGGTTATATTTATTGAAGTGCCTTCAGGTACATTTCAGGCAGATGAAACCCTGTCAAGGGCTACACCCAAAATGGACAACGGGTCCATAAGTCATTTTTTATATTTTTATTTTTTTTAAATAAAGTGGGTTTATATTTTTATAAGTTTGGTCCATTTGCATAATGGGGGTTAATCTTCCAATTACAGCTTCAGGTAATGAAGTAATTTACTCCAAATTTGCTCCCCCCCCAACTTACTTTTGTTTGCTTTTCTTGGGGTCTGAGGCAGTGAGGTGTCCTTGATTCCCAGGCCTAGAGAGGAATTGTTTTGTCTGACCAAAATGGGAGAGCAGCAGTTAAAACTGGATATGGAGATAGAGTTGCACACTAAAGAATTACAGGACTACAAATAAATGAAAATATAAAAGCTAAAATCCTCAGGCATCAGGTATTTACCCACAGGACACTGACCATGGCACAGGCAAACCTGACTCAGTGGGAAAAGGGATGTGAGTGGCAGCATCCTCCTGGGAGCAGGTACCAGGCTTTGGGCTCATGGGAGCTGCAGCAGGGATGTCCCTTGGCAGGGTGTCACCACTACCAGGTGCTTCCCAGCCCCTCTCCATCTTTGCATCACTGCCATCTTGCTTTTCTTGATACTTGTCATTTCAGTATTACAGTACAGCTGTACTTGAGGTAAAAATTTGTTGTCTTGGCGGAAAGAAAAAAAAAAAAGTAATTTACTGTGAAGCACTGGCTGAAAATCATTTTCTGAACCACTGCACAATTTTAATCAGACGACCATACTGTATCCAATCAAGGGAGGATTTGTGAGGGGGGCAGAGGGGTGTTTCACTGTGGCCTTCCCCAGAGGACAGTAAATCCAAGCTCTGCTCAGGAAATCCAGACGTCTCAGGCTTCACAGCCTGCCCAAACTTAATTTGCACTAGAATTACATGGCCATTACTAATGTATACAGTGATTCAAATTGATTACCTTGCTATTAGTAAGAGCAACATGCTGGTGATGGCAGCTTCCGACAGAGGAGGAGGACAAAGGGGCAAGAGCAAAGTGAAATTGTGCTTTGAAAGAGTAGGTGGGGATGAGGGGGTGAGGAGGACCATGGGGGTGAGGAAGGTCATGCTCCAGGGAGAGTTCAGCATGAAAAAGAGCATGCAAATGCCTGGACTTCACATCTTCTGTGCTTGTCACATGTTGCATTAAAAAAATATCAACTGACTTAATCTTCAAGTCCCTGAAATCTCAGCACAGGTGCGTCTCTAACTCAGGACTCCTAAGGCCATGGGAAATCCCAGATCTCCCAGGCTTCTCCTGTTCATGTGTGCAGCACTGGGGGTGCTGCTGTGAGGGAGACCCCAAACATGCTCCTGCACAGCCTCACCCACCTCTCCCATCACTTACAGCCTCTGTGAGGCACAGCCTCACACCTTGCAGCACCCACAAGATCTGCATCATCCCTTGCTGGCCCAGTGGTATCCAGACATTCTGAGCAGTTTAGGGACAGTAGATGCACTTTAGCAGGAGAGTTCCCATGCCTCTTTTTCCTACATCCCCACTAAGGACATATCCCCCTGAAACTGGGAATGTGGAGTTTAAATCCCCAGTGCAAATCAGGCACAAGGATGGTTGAATATTGGTCTCCAGAATTTCCAATGTGTGTGTCTGCTTTTCATATGACTTTGGAGAAGAACATGGCCTGCCCTGAACACCAAACACCTGGCAAGGGCTCAGGGCAAGCCCAGAAGAAATGAAAATGTTGCTCTGGTCCCAGTGGGACTTACCCTGATGGCAGCAACAGCAACTTCTTTCCTGAAATCTCCCCCACACCACAGCACAGATCTCACATAACAAAAACACAACCCTGGAGCCAAAACTCCTCTCCCACACAGCCACACACCGATCCCAACTCCACACAAACACACATTTTACATTCCCGCCCACAGGAATCTCTCCACACTTTAAAACACCTGAAGACTGGAGCAGAGACAAGAGAGGATGGGGAAATTTCCAAGGAGATTTTTGCTGCTCCTGCACAGCTTCTTCCTGTGCAGTTTTTTCCTTTTAAACTTGCTTGGCATTCCAGGATGCCTGTGACACAGGACAAGGAAAGAGTAAGGCGTTGTGTCCCAGGATCACACACACCAAGCAATCTCTGCATTTGCTTCTTAACCCTGGCAGAATTTGCAGGGCTCCAAAGATCCCTACAGGCAGTGGGGGGCAGTGGGGAAAGGCAGCCCTGTCACCAGCATGGCTCTCACCAGTGAGGTCCTGAACTCTCAGTGAGCACTACCGGATTCTATGATTAGATTTCCCTCAGCTGGAAAGTCAGTGTGATGTATTAATAATACAAAAATACTAGGGTAGCAGTAGGAGTAGCAATACATTTGTCTTCAAGGTGCAGATAAATCTTTATCTGGAGCTCCAGCGCATCAGAGCTTGAGGTGAGCTGATGCCTGATGTGAGGGTGATGCTCTCTAGTCCTGCAGTTCCCGCTGAAGCAGCTCAGGTTCAGTCCAAGGGACTGCTGAGGGGCACAGTTTGGCATCCTCCCCTCTAGCAAGGCCATCAGTTAGGTCAGCTCTCTCACCTACTTTCAAATCTTCCAGTTTTAGCTTACCTCGCACCTTACAACACTCTGTAACCAAATCCAAGCTTAAGCCCAGTTTTACAGCCAGGCTGCCTAATCCTTTGTGTCCCACTGTGGCTCCCCAGGAGGTGGGCATGGCCACCTCGCTTTTGGAGGCACTGCAATAAAAAAGAGTCATGTAGACAAGAATATTATTTTTTCTAATATCGGGAAGAAAAAGGAGTCTGGCAGGGAGACAGGAGGGTCTTTCCCCATGTGGATGTATCCAAGGAAAGATGGGACAGGACTTAGGGCTGTGAGCATGTGCTCCCATTCTATCCTGGCTCCAGCCTGCTCGATGCCGAGCCCTGCCCCATCACAGAGCCTCTAGGGAAAACTTGCATGGGTTTTTATTTGTTGTCTTGGGAAATATTTATTCATTCATTTATTTATTTATTGACACAACCCAAATTTACTTCTGTGATTTGCTAAATATCTCTGCTCTGTTTCTTAAGCAGAGTAGGAAGCATTTCCTTCCAGACCTGTTTCCTGCCCCTCTTCCCACCCACTACTGATGGGGACACCGGGATGGCAGCCATCGTACTCCTCAAACCAACATTATCAGCCTTGTGTTCAGCTCTTGGGAGTGAGTATTTTGGGAATACTACGTTGCCACAGCTGTTAATTTTTCACACAGCAGGTGGGGAGCCTGCCCTGTTTGAATGGCACCATGGGAAAGACCAGTTAAATTTACAAAACAATCCTAATTTACAACATGGCAAAGTGGAGGGTGCTCAGCACCAAGTTCCATCCCAGAGCATCCACACACACACACACTTCAGTTATTTGAAGCAAATACTCAAAGCTCTGGTTCAGTCTTTTCCTCCACACTACAGCAAAAGCAGAAGAGCCATTAATTGCACAGGCAGATGGTTATTAGGAAGCGTGTGAGATCTGGCTGCACCACCACTGCGTGGGTGGAGCTGATTAGATGGACCTGTATCAAAAAAAAAAAAAAAAAAAAAAAAAAAAAAAAAAAAAAAAATTGAAAGATTTCCTACATTTCCTTTGCTTCTCCCATGTGACTGCAGAAGACAATTCAAAAATAACAGCAAAATTGCTCCTCACCTCCCCACTGAGCCAAGTTACATGTAATTCCTCCCCAGCCTCACTGCTGGGAAAAACACATGGGCACCAGGATGGGTACAGGAGAATTTGGGGTTTCCTTCACTATGGCTTTGTTGGCCCCATGTTGGGCCTCTCTCTGGGGGCTCCCCTGACAGGGGAAACCCTCTTGGAGCAGTTTTGTATCAGAAAAGCAGACGCACAGGGTTTTTTTGGTCTTTAGCTTCTTGTTTTATTGTTATCTTATCAAAACTTCAGCAGGCTGTCTGCACTAGACCTTGCATGTATGAAAACAGCACAAAAATGGCTAACAATCTTATGTTACAAGGCCTTTTAAGCCTAATAAAAAAACTAAGTTGCCCAATTAAGAAGTGACACTTAGATTATTTTCCCTTCTAACCTAAAAACTGACCCCTAAAGACCTGCAATGTGGATTTTTCTATCCAATTACAAGATATCACTTAAACTCATGAAGAAGAAGGAAGAAGAGGGAAGAAAAAGGAACATGAGACAACACCCTATACCCTCTATCTTGTCCCCATCTACAACATACTAAAAATCCTAAAACCTAAATTTCTCACTCAAGTGACATACCATACTACTCTCTATAATCTATTTCACACTTTTGTGGTCTTTAGTTTATTTTGAGGCTTTGAAGGCCTTCTCCATGAATGAGGGTCAAAGTCAGTGCTTCCCTGGGAGTCAGAACCCCTCAGGGCAGACAGAGAAATAGTCCCCTTGGATTTCCACACTTCACCAGGCTGGCAAAGGTTAAACACATAAAGAGACCCAGCTGCTACAGTACCAGAGGTGCCACTGCTCTGCAAGCTGCCTCCAAAAATCCCTCCCTCTTCCTCTGCTGTCCTCTGCTTTACCCACCTGGCTGGCCCTGCCTGGGGAAGCATCTTTAGAGCAGCTTCACCATGGAGACCTCCCACCAAAACCAGACAAAGCAAGGTTGCTGTACTTCCACAAGCCCACTCCACCCACCAGCACAGATGACAAAGGCACCTGGCAGGCAGGAGACTTTCAAATCCTCTGGGGCTGACACGGCTGTGTCTCCAGTGAGCAGCCCCAGGGACTGCACGGCTCTAGCTGCCCAGCTTGGCAGGAATTGTACAAACTGGGAGTTTCCACCAGTCCATGACCCAGATAAAACAAGGCTGTAAAAGCACATCTGCTTGGATGCCTCACTAAACCAGGTGGTGTACTGGAAGCAGCATGGAATCATAAAATTGCTGAGGAAAGAAATCCTCAGATTTCTGGTTATCTTGGTGTACCTTCTGCCCTTCCAATTGTTGCCTGGTATATCCAATATACATCACCTTATCAAGCAAGAAACTGTTTCTCCATAGTTTAGTGCAGCACTCAACACAATTAGCAAAGATCCATCTTTAAAAGCACAGGACAAATTTAAAATTGCTCAGAAATAAACCAACCACACAAAAATTAAAAGGAGAACTTTTAATTCCACCCCCCTCTCCCCATCCAATTGTGTTTATAGATGTAAATCAACAGCACTGCAAGACATCAGTGGAGAGTTAAATCCTCAGTTAAATCCCCACCTAGAATGAAATTCATGAAGAAGCTGGAGACAAAATTGTCTTTGTAGCAGATACACAACTTGGGTGGTCAATGTGAATGCACTTCCAGGCATTACTGTCAAAACCCTTATCTAGGAAAAATCATTCGCTTCATACTGCACTTGATATAATGCTTCAATATAATGCTTGAAGCAGCTCATTTTAAACGGGTATTTCAGCATCACAAAGAGAAATACAGTTATTATGGGCCAGAGACACTCGAGCCGTGTCCCCCATCATTTTTGTGTGCCGGGGCTGACGCTGTGGAAGGAGTCTGCCCTCAAAAGGCCAAACACTAAAGTGCACCGAGCGCAGCCCAAAGTCCACGAGCCCAGCAGCTGCTCCTCTCGGCATTCCCTTCCCATCTGCCTGTCTCCCACCACTTTCACCCTGATTCCAGCCCAGCAGACATCAAGAGCAGCCAGCCAGGAGAATATCAGAAAATCACTGTTATCGGTCTGTGGACAGCCTAGCTGTCAACTTTCCCCTGTGATTTAGTTATTTATCTTCTAAAACAAACATACAAGAACAGTGGAAGTACGGAAGTACAAAGAACAAATTTCTCCATTTCCAGGACTCCTGCTGTTCAGCTGCAGCACAGAGGTTCCCACTGTCACTACAGATGCACATGATTAATTGTGCCACAGGAATGACAGATGGACACGGACACCAGCACAGTTCCACGGATGCTGAATCAATTACTCACAGAGGTGGCTCCAACAAGTGTGTAAAGCCTCACCCCTTTGCAATTACTCATCTTGTATTTCCTACTGTAAAGAAAGCACATTTTTTTTTGCTCCATGCCAGACTCCACAGTTAATTGAGATCAGGAAAGCAGCAGGAGGGGAGCAGGTGAATGTTCTCTTTGGCACGGAGCAGCTCTGGAAGAGGTTTCACGGTTCACCACCTGCTGCCACCCTCCAAGGGGAGCTGAGGAACACCAACCACGCTCAGACGGGGCTGAAAATGATCCCGGGAGTCCAGGCCACGCTGTAAGCCACAAGGCATGGAAATTATGGTAATTGGGGCTCGCAGGAATCCAAGGGGGCATGTAAGGCCTGAAGAGATTCTCTTAGGGAGCAGCTGTCTCCATAGCAGGACTCCACAGGAATGCACTCACTGCTTCTGCTGCTGTCAAAGTGGTGAGCTGTCAGCAGCAAGGGATGGTACCTGGAGCTCCTCACACACACCTGGAGCTCCTCACGCACAGCTGGAGCTCCTCACACACACCTGGAGCTCCTCACGCACAGCTGGAGCTCCTCACACACACCTGGAGCTTCTCACATATACCTGGAGCTTCTCACATATACCTGGAGCGCCTCACGCACATCTGGAGCTCCTCACAAACATCTGGAGCTCCTCACACACCCCTGGAGCTCCTGACACACACCTGGCACTGTCCCAAGGCTGGTTTTGCTATGGATGGACACAGATCTGTAGCACTGAGATCTGCTTCAGCCATCCATGTGAGCACCACAGGGGAGATCTGTAACCTCTCAGCTGAAGGGTGAAGAGGAAGGTGGAAGGCTGAATTAAAAAACGTAAATAATTGAAATAATGGGGAAAAAGAGAATGCAAAGGGCAATGAACCTGTTTCAAAGGGTGACACCATGGCAGTGCCCAAAGGCTGCTTGGACTTCAGTGAAACACTCACTGGACCACCAAGAGGCATGTGAAGAATTTGGCATTTTGTTATTCCAGGCAACCCCCCCCTTCCCAACATCTCCCACATTCTGCAAAGGGACATGTGGCTTCTTGTTTTGCAATTTGCTACTTTTGTTACATCTGACAGGATTTACAACCACAATTCTGGGTTAAAATCGAAATGAGCAAACATTTTGTCAGGGTTTCACACAATTTCTCTCTAATTCATGTGAGCAGTAGGCTTTTATGATGTCCTTAGCTAGTGACATTTCTCTGAATTTAAATGTCTGGATTTTGAGTACATGTTCTTGGCAAACACAAAAGTGTCATGGGAACCATGGCTTGCTTTATGAAGTGATCTGCTTTGGGATACTGCAACTGAGCAGAGAAGAGGGAAACTAGAGAGTTCTTAGAACCTCCAGCTGATGATTCACAGCATCCAAATAATGCTCCTGATTCATCCTTTATGAAAACAGCCCCATTCAGCCAGGCACTACATGACCCTTCTTTCATGTGAAAATATGAAGGTGTTTTTATGGCACAAACTCCAAATGTCTATCAATCCTCACCATCAAAAAAAAAAAATTCTAAGTATTTCCAGATTTTATTATTTCTTTCCAGATGTAAGATGTCAGAGGATACAAGCCACTATAAGTTGCACAAATAAAGTATGAAACTAATGAAAAAAAAATCACTTAATCTTCCAAGTTAAGTTATCTGATAAACATCAGTTGCCATTGAAAAAGGAAATGCATTTTCAGTCAATATATAAGTTTTGTTGCACACTTTATAGTCCAAAGGCAGATGCTGTGAAAAAAGCCAGTGACTACAACAAACAAAAAGAAAGTAATGCTCACCTCTGAAGTCAAACAATATGCAAGAAAACATGTTTATCCAAACTTAGTGGTGAAAATTAAATATTAAGCTTACATTAATTTGTGAAAACCCAAACTACACTGGTAGGCACTTGATTAAACTTTAGTTTTATTGGGGTTTTCTTACCAAAAAATCACAGAATTATACATGATGAAGTAAGTTTGCTGCAAATGATAACAATTGTGAGCTCCTGATACACTGAAGTATTTAAAACACACAAAATCAGGAGAGGTTTTGGTTAATACAACTAAGGGAAGACCAGATTGTCTTACATGTCTCTAATAAAAGAGTGTTACATTAAATATTTTTAAATTAATTTTCAAAATATTCCAGAAAGTACAATTGCTTCTACAGCACTGCAGTAAGAGATTTGCAGGCGGAATTCCATTTAAACATGTTCCAGTTGTACTCCCAAGGTGTTTACTGTCTATTTTTGTGATATTCCTAGAAGGGATTCCACACAAACCCTAAGTCTGACGTGCCAGGTGGAAAATAGCACAAAGCCTTTCCTGGAGGTCCAGTGATCTACTCAGGCCAGAAAGGGGTCATTTACACTTCCCATGTCTAAGCAGTGCAGCAAACCATGTGTTTGCATCATGTTACACAAGAATGAGCATTATTCCAAGCCCATCAGCTTCCAAATATTTCTTTATTGTTTTCACAACTGATTCAAGGATGATTCAAGGAGCCCTCGTCTACGTGTCTGACTTCAGTTCCCCTTTGGGTTTCCAAAAACCCAAACAACTTCCTGAATACTCAGCCAGCTCTCCCCTCTCTAGCTGCTACTGGTTTTTCCTGCAGCAGTTCTTCCTCCTTCTTCTTGTAAAGCTTTAGGAGATACTCATCAGGCTCAATCCCTGCCTCCTGTAACTCTGCCATGGCTTTCTCCAGCCGGCGCAGTGTCCGGGCACTCTGCACTTTGCGGGCAGTGATGTACAGAGTGAATTCCTTGAAGCCCATCAGCTTGCAGGTATCCACCTCACAGATATTTTTAACATCTTTGGTCTTGTCCACCTGGGGGAAGAAGACTAAACCTGACATTCTTTCCAGGTCTTCAACGCTGACTTGGAAGTCAGTGAGCTGGTGGCTGAAGCCTATGGGATTGTTTGGCACCACAAACGCCCCCAGCACCAGGGGCTCTGAGGACGTTCTGCTCCGCCTGGCGAGGATCACCTTGTACAGGTGGGATGGTACAGCCACATCATCCTTTCCAATTACCTGCCAAAAGGAAAGAACTGTTACAGATAAAAAATCATAGCACTGTTTTGCTTGGAAAAGATCTTTAAAATTATCAAGTGCCATTCAGCACTGCCAAGACCACCACTAAACCATGTCCCTAAGCACCACATCTTCATGTTCCTTCTCTCTGGAGCTCCTCTCCTTTGTCTAACTACAATAACTTACAATATAACATACAATAAAAGTTCCTGATCTGCCAGTTCCAAATCATAGAGGTTTTAATATACATTTCAAATCAACTCTAAGTTACTGTCTGACATTTATTTTTTTCTCTATTACCCACACCCAGGTAGCATTTAAAAGCTACTTCACCTAAGTAAGCATTTTTTGGAAGAGATCCAGATATAAAGTACATTCAGTGACTCAGTATCTTTTTGGAAGAGAAGCCTATCCAAAGAAAATGCACCTATTTCTTCCATAAATTCCCTACAATCCAACTTCAGTGCTCATACATGTTGAGTTTCCCCCTGTGTCACTCAGACCAGGATCCAGGGATTTAAGGGGAGCCCCAAGAGTGAAGGATCAGGACTGTTAAAGTCTCACACTTTAAAGTGTTTAAAGTTTCACAATCTCACCCCACCCTGTACCAGGGATAACTCCAAGGGAATACACCTATTGATGGCAAATGTAATCTCTCCAGGACTCAAAAAGTTATGTTCATGCATGCACTGAATTAGGCTTCTTTGTTTCTTTCCTATTGCTGAACTGAATCTGTCATCTTCAGAGAGTGTAACAGGCTCACACATGGAAAATCTGAGTTTTGCATAACTCTTCTGTAAGTACCCTTCTCAAATCCATGCTTTTATTCTAATTGCAACAGAAGAAAAATATGCAGATCCCTTACAAAAACTACAAAGGCATTTTATACTGTATATAAAATCCAGTAATTTGGTGCTGTTTCCAGGATTTGCAATACCTGCAAAAGCAGACTGATTGTTTTAATTTTTTGACAGCTTTTGTTAGATACAGTTAAAATACCATTTCAGGGAAAGCAGGTATTTATCACATTAATTGAAAGTGTCAACAGTTCAGACATGCCTTGTCCACTCATATATTGAGTATAACTCAATCACATAATAAACACTTCCTATGCACACTTTTTTTCTGATTATTCAGCCCTTCTGCAAATGAAAATACATTTTTAAAATTAAATTTTGCCTGTGGCTATTGAACCAAGATTCATGTTGGTCTATTTCAATATTAATTAAATTTGAGTTACAAATTCTTTCAGTGATTTGTGTCCTCTACCTCTGTTGCCAGTTTTTTAAATGACTGGTCCTAAAGTCTTACTGGTTAGACCAAAACCAGAGAAAGTACCTTCAGGAGAAAGGGAAAACTCTGATGATTTTGTTTCATGTTTTAAGCAATAACAGAAGAAACATTACTCCTGTTTCTGGAAAACACATGCTCTTAGATTTCTTTACTGTGTTCTAAAATACCTCCCTCCCTTTCCTTACATGAGGTTATTTAATAGTTTTGCTGTAGTTTAAACTTTTTTGCTTGTTTGGGTTTTTTCAGGGGGTGGGGTTTTGTGTAGGTTTGTTCTTGTTGTGGGTTTTTTTGTTTGGTTGGGTTGGATTTTGGTTTTTTGAGAGGTGGTTGGATTATTTGCTTTTTGTTTTCCTACAAAAATTGTCATGGTTATGCCAGCAACCTTCTCCCAGGTAATACTCTGCCTAGACATCAAACAGTCACTGAAACTGGTTAAGGAAGGAATGCCTTATGCCAAATCTTCTCTCCCTTTCAATGGTGACAGATGTGTTGATAGGGAAATGAGAGCTCCTGAGTGTCAAAGCACTTTGTATTTAGCATTCTGTGGATGTGAAACCAGAGCTACACTTCCCCAGGACCAACACCATAAATAATCAAAACTGACTGATGCACAGGTAATGCTCAAATGTACTAAAAGCAGTGCAGCAACACACTGCTGTATATGGTGAGTTAACACTGAATTACAAAATTAATGGTGCTGGGAGCTTTAACCTACTGGAGATCAGTGGCACTCGAGCTGGGCAGTACCTGCAAAATACTGGGGGTGAGAGGGAGGGAGCCAAGAAAATCCCTGAAGGGGAGAGTAAGGAGTTCATATTTCCATATTCACCCAAGGGCACCCAGTGATGACACTGCCAAAGGCAGTAGGCTGGGGCTCCTTTTCTCCCCTGGAGCAGGGAGCTTGCAGAGCCTGCACTGCAATCCCACCTCCTGCACATTCCTAGGGCAGGGAAGAAGGTGAGGAAGAGGAGGAAGGTGCTGTAGCCTCCTGAGAGAAGGCAGTAGTGAGGCTAAAGCCCAGTCCTCAGTGTCTCCCTGGGCTAACAATCCCCTGACCTGCAGCATTTCTGTGCAGTATGGCCTTTTCCAGGCCTCTTTGAACACTTTTCCCACTACAAATCCATGGATATGTACCAGGTCCTCCTTAGCTCAGCTCCTTCCTCCTCCACACCTCCCACTCACATCCACATCCCGGCATCCTCGCTCTGCTGCATAAAAGACCAGAGGAAGGGCGAGCACACAGATGGAGCTGCACAAGGATCTCCAATTAGTGGGGGTACATGGAATATGTAAAACAAACAGGTGAACGCATGTGGAGCGAGCTGAGGGAACTGGGGATTGAGGCTGAGGGCTGAGTGGGTGGATAAAGAGGCTGGGGAATGAATAGAGCTGCACACAAAACACTTAGGTATGAGATGGAAATGCTGAATGCCTGAAGTGGGTGTTAAGGGAAAACAGACCCGGTGCTTATGTAATATTATGCAAATATATATATTCTATGCAAAATAATGCACATTTATGCACAGTATGGGCACCTAGGAAGAGAGAGGAGAAGAAACAGAGAGGACTAGTTCAAAATGAAGGAAGGGCTGGCCTTTTGAGAAATGTAGATCTAAATTCAATTCCATACATGTAATGGTCAGGTATGTAATTTATGTACCATTTCAGTTCCATGTAAACTCTCTTTTGAGAATTTAAATAAAATTTAAGTAGTGCACAGGCTTCAGACCAATTTCTCTGAACAGTAGCAAACTACTACTGCAATAACTTCACTGAGTGTTCATAGTGTTAAAGCAGATAAAACCATCTTCAGGTGCCCAAACTGGCAGTGTCCACAGGTGTCCCTTCCTCACTCAAAACAGGGTATAAAAGTTCTATCCCCAGCTAATTCTGCTGGAGAGCACCATCAAAGGGCAGTGCCTGATTTCTCTGACAGAGTAAATATGCATGACTAAGAATAAATGTCTTTTTCTGCAGTTTAACACTTATGTGCACCATGCACAGGATGCATCACCAGTAATTTCTGCAATGTGACCCAGTGATGTCTGTTAAAAAAGGAAATGGAGATCTGGAGCACGGCAAAGTATCTCCATCATTACTCCCTGTAATATCCCACACTTTGCTGTTTTATGGCAGTGAATAGAGAAGCTGCAGAGAAATGTTTCCACAGAGTTGACCCCCCACCAGCTCAACTGCCAGAGAAAGAAGTGTGACACTGCAAAAGTGAAATTTGGAATAGAAGAAAGAGGTAGGAAAAACAAACTCCACAATTCCATTTCCTATTGCCACCTAGAGGATTTTCCTCCTAAACTTCAGCAGCCTCAATCACTATCCAGATCTGCACCATCCCATTTATCTCAGTGCTTTGCCTGGCAGAGGCAGAGAGCATATGCTCCTATTGTAACAGGATGGAAAATGGTTCAACATTATCCATGCACAGATGTTGACTTTGATTTGTGCCTGTCTATCCACAGGAAGCAGAAATCAAGGCCTGAAACAGCTCTCTGTCCCAGCTGGAGAAGAAGAGCAGTTTTTTAAGAGTATCTGTGATTCTAAAAGGAATTTTGTGCTCCAATACAAGCAAGAAAATATAGCAATTGCCTGTTGAAATCACTGTTGTCCCACATGCTTTCACACCACGTTGGTAACAGCCCACAAGGCAAATTTTTGTGCAATCCTTTGAAAATCCCCATTTTGCTATTGCTATAAAATTTTGCTTAATCTTCCGAATTTTCAACAGGCTCATGAAACATGAAAAAAAAAAGGCACTCAAGCTAAAAGCCTTCTTTTTATAGCATTAAATATATTTCTTTCCCATCATCATTTGGGAAACCAACGTGAAATTTCAGATGCTTTGCTGTCTCTATCAGTTCAATGTAAAAATGTGCATTGCCCTAAATTTTTGCAGCTACTTATTCCTTTCAGTTTTGTTTTGTTTCTTTGACTGAACTAGTATCTCCTAATAATGGAACATTATCAAAATGTCATTTTCAGAGCAGTGTTTATTATTTTTCTATCATTACTGACATTGTTACTGACATTCCTCAAGTGTGTGTGAATTTGTTATTCTTCTCAAAGCCCAGTTAAACATGGACAGCTGTCATGAGGGCAGGCCATTAAAATGTGTGCAATTCCTGACATTCAGAAATGTTTACATATCACTAAAACAACAAACGTGTTGGTAAGCAGTTGTAAAGGAAACCTAAAGAGCTCACAGGGACAGATGAGGGCAGAACATTTCTTAAACCTGAGAGAATTCAGAGAGCTTTGATAAATTCAGTCTCACAGCCAAATCATTGGATGAGAATTTGTCTTAAGCTTGGCTCTCCGCCCAGTTTTGGCCAAATCCTGTTCTTGACTGCAGATTTTAAAAACAGAGAGAGCAAATTTGATAATACCTGTGGAGTCCTTAAATATCAAAATAATTAATGAAGACATTTGCTAATGGCATCAACAGTAAGCTTAAGTATCTGGCATTAACTAATGCCACCTTCATGGTGGTAATCAGATAAATTACAAGGCAGTCCCTAAAAATGTCAGTTTGGAGTTTATGAGATAGAAAACTCCATGAACCAGTGAAAAGGAATATAAGAAGTACAATGGCAGAACAGTTGAGATTACATGAGAAGAAAACAGAGTGTTACAGCGTGGAAATTCTAAGCACAAACTAATGTTATCAAATTTTAATTTTACACTGGACTTGTTACAGCTTCCCAGACTGCAAAAAAATTATCTTCCTCTGCAAGGGTACGGATTATTTTTAAAAGAAAAGGCCCGTGAATCCGAAAGTGGTATTTTGCCACCTAGTGACCAGAAACTGAAAATCCACCGTGCACAGAATCAGAAGGGACTAAGGAGCCCTTCATCAGCGAGAGCCAGCTCTGGATTGACAATTATCTGTGACTCCTTCAGAACCTGGCAAACAGAAATCACTCTCAATCACGTCTTAACCACAAGCACCCACTGCAGAGTCCTTGCATCAGATGGTACCACCATCAAATACTTAAAAATGTCAGCTCCAGAAATTCCCTTGACACTCCAGTAGCTGTTTCTTCACTCCGTGAAATTCTAACCTGAGTTTAGAACTGAGGCAGAACTGCAAACAGAACTGTCTGAAAAGAAGCACACCCAGCTCCTGTGACAGAGTCCTTCCCCCTCCACCTGGCAGTAGCAAAATTAACACTTCCATCACATTTCTTGTTGGACAGAATTCCTGTCCCCCAAGCATGATACTGAGTAGGTCCATCAGTGGATGGACTGTAGGTGTAACATCATTCCTGCTGATGTGACCCCACGTTTGACAACCCAGAGCTTTGTTATAATTTGATACTGAATTCTGTATAGGAACAGACTTTCTGGCAGTACAAAACATTCCATTTACTATCACTGTAACTTTATTTACTTTATTTACTTGATCATTGTGACAGCATTAACTGCCTCCACTCAAGTTCCTTCTGGCTTTGTTAGGCAGCACTGATTCTGCCAAGAGTGTTTTCCCCCAATATTTGAGAGAGCTCAGTCAGATGGCACTGAGAAGAACTGAGGGGTGTGAAGGCAGACCTAGCAACACACAAACCAGAAAACACTACAGATAAAAATCATAGTAACAATCTGCACAGCCAAACACTCCAAAATGCAAATGTATGTACTTCAGGAAAATTTAATTTGTTATGGCTGGTCTGATTGTTATTGCCAAATCATTTGGCAATCCTAAAAAGGGAAGTAAAAAAAGAAAATAGATGGAAAAAAAAAAAACCCTCTGTTCCTGAATACAGAGTTATGACATTAAAAGAGAAATGCCCTAACCCCTTTTTATTTTTCTTTAATAAAGAGGGTATGTATATATATCATGTATGTAATAAACTGTATTTACATTATGACAGACTACTGCTTCCACAGAATTCACTTAGATTAACTTAAAAGAGAATCCACCACAGTCCCTAACACCCCTCTTCCTATAACAGCATAACCTTTAGGATGGGTACAATGCTAAATAAAAGCAATCCCAATTAATCTCTCCTGCACCTTCAGTATCTCTTCTCCTCCCACTTTAACCCAGTGTCTATTCCATTCATTTGTACTTCACATCTAAATTTAGGCCTGACAGAGCTCTGCTGGTTCACACCAGCTGATCTAAGACTGAACCCTTTCCATAATGTTTATGGGACATCTATAATGGACCTACACCCAGTAGGTATCTCTGTAACCTTGGGACCACTTGGAGCAGCCAACAAACAAGGAATAATTCCCAGGTTTATTTCATCCTTTAACAAGCATTCCTTCCCCTACAGTATTTCAGTAGCCAACAACCTCTACTAGTTCTGAATGTTAACTGGGTAAAACCATAAAGTACCATCTCATATTTGAGAGTGCAATTTGTTTCCCAGTTATTTGTCACAGAAAGAGATGACAACTGTACCTTCTGGAATGGTTATTGTGCCTCTCTGGCCCAGCCTGGTGATTAAATTTAGACAATTAAACAGCAAACATGATTCCAGTATGAATCTTGTGTATCAGTAAAAAGTACATTAAAATGTCTTTTTCAAACAACAAACAAAACGTTATCTAAACTGTATTTTCATTTGTCAGCCACAGCTATTCTTCTTAAATTAGCATTCACTGGGATGGCCTTGGGAATGGGGAGAGTGAAGCACTGAGCATGACGTAGTTAATTATTGCAAAATTTGTATTTGAAACTCCAAATCTGCTGACAGAGGAAAATCACTAAAGTGACAGTCACTGGATAGCAGTAATGTATAAAACAAGACAATGTCATTTTGATTTGATCTGGACAAAGATGAAAAACCTGCATCTGCCTCTCCAATGACACAGAACAGATTTTTCCTGTTGGCATTCTATTCTACATATATTCTCAAAATATGCTTTTCACATACCAAGCATGATCATCAATCTACTCTTTGCAATAAAAATCTCCGCTGGAGATAGATGAACTGACAGAACACATCTGAGGATATCACAAGTTCAGCCAATATACAGAACAATGCTGGCATCTAAGGAGTTCAAGGTTAATTCCCTTTCTGGAATTAAAGAGCAAATGGTACCAGAGTCCAAGCAGGAACTGGGAACAAAGCCATGACTGATGCTCTGTTTCTCCTCTATAGTGATCTAAAAATAACCTTTTTGGATGTTTGATGAGAAAAACACTAGCATGTAAAACCATGGATACATATTTCACCACTCCTTTAGCCAAAAACAAGGAAACTAAGATTGAAGAGAGGATCTGAAACAAATCAATGCAGACACACTCACTGTAGCACTTCAGTGTTTTCCTTTTTTCCTTTTCACAGCTCTGTCTGAGAGAGCAAGAACATTAGAGAGGAGCTGAGCCTTAACAGTGGCATTGGCAGATTACAGGTTGTGAGTTTCAGCACTCTGCTGTGTACTGCAGCACTTCTCCTTGAACAGCAGGGACAAAGGAAAGGACATCTTCTCACATCAGCTTCTCATGCCCAAACAATGAGGACTAAAACCCCTTTCAGTCTGAAGTCATTTGTGTGAACTCTGCTGAGTTCATTCTGAAAGACAGCTAAGAGATTCCTTCCCTTCACAACCATTAATGTTCTTCCTTTAGGGGCAGAATCCCAGACTACCAAAATCAATGCCAATGACTGCAATTATATCCAAGGTGTGCATTTGAAAAGAACTTATCTTCAGTGCTTTGACAAGTTGTGTTTCCTCCTCTAAGTGTATGTGTTCATAAAAGAAAAAACAAACAAACAAAAACCCCCAAACAACCCTCTACTCTGAAGTCTCTCTCCTCAAAGTATAACTGCAATGCAAAGCACAAAAACTTAAGCTATGAACAAATTTAAAAATAAAAGAACACAAACATTCTCTGCCTGTATTTATTTAGAGGACTCAAATCAAACAATTTAATATTTTAAACAAACAAACAAAAACCCCAGAGAATCATTCTTTTACTTTTCCCACCTGGAGACACCATTATCTGTACTTAAGTAAAAATCAATTTACATAATGAATCTTACTGTAGGAAGCTGAGTAAAAGGATTTATAAATGTGAAAAAGTGGTGACAAACAAACAGGAACACCATCACTTCACCATTTTCACTCCCACACTGAACTTCAGTTCATAGTGAGACCAAAACTGGTAAAACATTCCTAAAAGATCTGTGATGTCATCAAACCCAAAGATGATGAAGACAAAAGACAAGAACTGAATGAGATCACAAGCACAACAATGTGGGCATTTTGTGCCACTATTATGTCACTATTTTATCCAGGTATCAAGTTATTTTGAATAAAGCCAGTAAGATGCAGTGTCTGCTCTGATTTTTATCAGTGGAATACTAAAATTTACATTTCAAAACCAAGACTGAGAATGACAATCATTTTTCAGAAAATGCAATCTCCTCTTCTAAGTAAACACTTTCTCTAGAGAAGAATGAGAGAAAGACTCGTTCAGAGCAAGATTAAAGTGAAGCCATTGATAGATGCAGTTGATAGATGATTTAACTTCTTCCTGGAAATGATTTCCACTTATAAAATGTTCAAGTCAGCTCAGGATTTTTAATTCTTTGCTATGTAAGATGAATATATATTTTTAAGGATGAAAAATAAATGCAATATCCTGACAGCTACAAGGCAGCAAATCCCAGCAAGCCGTTTGTAAGCCTGGAGAACTCTGTACCGTTCTGAGTGACAGGAAGCCAAATGCTCAGCTGGAGATTGTTGAGAGGGAACATCTCCCTCCTGCTCCCAGCTGTGTGCTTTGGGACATATCTCATGCTGTCACCAGGAAGCACTGGACTACTCTGTGTGCTGCCTCAATCTTTCTACAGCAGTACAAAACCAGCCCAGTAAACCCAGTATGGATGGTTTGCTATTGCACTGGGTAATCAAGCACTTTGTGGAAGGATCTGACAGTCATCAGTGCTGGCAGACAAAAGAAAGGCAGAGGAAGGCCTGGAAAGTAGAAAGGGCAATGGTGAAGTGAGCACCTGTGGGTGGCATAGGATGATTGCCAATCTAAAGCTGGCTTTGCCACTAATTTATCATCTGGCATTGGTCATACCCCTTAAGCATGGCTTATTTATCCACTTGAAAAATGAGCACAGCCTGCACCTCCCTCACAAAGACATGGTGAGAGCTGAAGTTTGGAACTACCACTAAACATGAAGAAGGTAACTTATCACTACTGCACTTTCATATGCATAACTCCCCCCAAAAATAACAAACCCAAATCCAAGTTGTGATTTTGTGACAGTCAAGGTTTGACATGTGTGGCTGGGGACATAAGGGACAGTTTCTCAAGAAGTAAAAAGGTAAAAGCAAATGGGAAAAATCAAACTCTGTCACGACCGAGTTCCAAGTTCAATCAAAAGGAAATCAGCTGTGTATTTATAAAGGAGAAATAGTGCCTAACTTTTACTGCTCAACAAGCCAGTGTTGAGAGCTGAACATCTCTCCCTTTTGTGCCTCTGACATCCCTGTGAAATATGGGGTTGTTTCAGCAAGCTCATCAATTGCTCCTCAGAGAACTGGTTGGAAGCTGAATTGCTCACAAGCTGAAGCTGCAGGTGATCCAACTACTTATTTTCAAGGAAAAGTGTTTTTTTCAAGAGGTGCAAAATGTAGCATTTATTATTTGCATTATGCCAGCTTTCATCTGCAACTGCAAATAGCAGTAACATCTCATTGCAGTGGGGGCAGAAGGTAACACTCCCTTGAATAACTTACCATGCTCAAATCTTACAGATGTCTAAACACAAGCCTACTAAGATTAATTCTGGGTAAGCAACAATAAATTCACTTCTCAACTTCATAGCCTGTCCCATCTGTCTGTCAGTGATGGTTTCTACAGACTGTGCATGATGAATCTTCAGAGTATTTTAAGCAGGTAATAAAAATAAGGGGCTAAAAGAAGGGGAGTATCAGTACCATTGACAATACACTTGAGTGAAGTCTTCCAAGTGACTCTGGCATGCTCAAAATCTCAGCTGCAAGGCTTCATCCAAGAGATGCCTATGGTGTAGCAGCAAACAACTGCTTGTGAAATTAACAGAGCACTGACACTCCAATACCCTGTAGTTTTGAGAGACCCGTCCTACCTTGGCATTCCACTCTTTCTAAAGCACATGAAGAAATTGATCAAATAGATGCCTGTGCATTAGCAAACCCCACTGACTCTGACTGGATAAACAGTTCTACTGCTGACTGTGGACATGAAATAGATCTCTGTAAATAAACAAATTATTTTAAAATTATGTTTTTTCGTGTATAGGCAAGATGTAACACTTCTGCTAATCTTGTCCCAACAAATATGGCACATTTTATACATTTTGCCTGTACTAAGACGCTCAACTTTTGTTTTATCAAGTTATAATATCTATTTTAAATAAATAATTACTACTGCACTATTATTCCAGCAACATATATACATACCTGATAAGTAACACTCTTCTTTCCATCACCATCTGTTTGAGGCAAGGTAAGAGGTCCAGAAACAACCCAAACATCTTCAAATCTCTCAGTCAATTCCCGACAGTACATTTCCATTCTGGAACATATTTGTCAGATAGGGAAAAGTCAGCTGGGAAGATTTAATCTTTGAGACACACTATGAAGGGAAGGGTGAACTACTGACAGGGAGCATTTTTCCAGATTCATCTGAGTGATTCACAAGCCAAAGAAGGTAAAATGTAGACCCAAGTCCTGCTTCCCATTTGTCCTCTGTAAATAAGGTTCATTTATTTACAGACAGACATGTGTTGCTGCACACATCTGAAAATGGTTTCTGCAGCCTTAACACATGTCTGAATAGCTGAGTTCTCTACTTACTTCCACACTTGACACTAGAAATATACTGTTGGTGGTCACTTGGGATTAGAAAAATAGAATTGTTCCAAGCAGCAAGTTGAGGCATTTTTACTTTGAAAGGTTTTATATTATTGGATTTGTATGTTTATTCCCAAGGAATCAAAGTCCTGCAGCACAGCTCTTTCTGTAGATCCAGTTTCTGTTTGCCATTTCCACTCACTCTACTGTTTTTTTTTTTTTTTTATAGATATAAAACTGTTCAAAAATAAAGTAGTAACTCCAGGAATACTACCATATTTTTGCTTTTTAAATTGATTCCGTTTACAGCACATAATATTTCTCAAATAAGAAGGATCCTGTATTACACCTATTTTACAGAAAACAAAAGATTAACAAGGCCAGGTTGGATGGGTTTTTGAGCAATCTGATCTAGGGGAAGGTATCTCTGTCCAGGGCAGGGGGTTGGAACTAGGTTATATTTGAAGTTCCTTCTAATCCAAATAATTCTATGAATATATAGCACATCTTTGATCTAAGAGTGCAACTGTTACAGAAATCAAATACAATGAGCAAGCATTGGCCCTCTACAAAGGTAAGAGTTGCACTTCTCACAAATGGACATACAGAATATAAAACAGATTATCCCAGCTAATCTGGCTGCCTCTGAAAGGGAGAGGTTGCACCCCCTTCTCTAATTCCTGTTCCTTACATTTTTCCCTTGGGCCACTTGAACATTCTTTATCTGTCAACAACCCTTAACAAAACCAGTAGTTTTTTTTTTTTTTTTTTTTTTTCCTTTTGTGCTGGGTTAGTGAGTTAAATCACCAAGAATGAGCCACACAAATGAGAATGAGCAAAAATGAGCCCTTTCTTCATGTGATACACCAAAACATTGACTACAAGTGAATTCTTTTCCTACTGTCACCAGCTTTGCTCCCAAGCAGCCCAGCTCCTCAGGCTCTCTCATGGCAGGGAAATATAAACACCACCTGGAAAGAATGGGAATAAATGCAGCTAGGGAGCAAACTGCTTTTGGTGGCAGGAGGGACAGAAGTCAGATTAAAGTGACCATGAAATCAAAACCATGACACTCAAAACAAGACAGAAACAGTTAAATATCAGTTGGAAGAGAATAAGGGATACTAAGGTGGAGTTAGAGCACATCATGGAGCCAGTCCAGCAGTTTACTATTAACAGCTTGCTGGATGATTATAGTCCTGCTCTCCCCTTTCCTACTGTTCCCCTTGTCTGTCCCATCTGACCATTCCTAATCCATCTTCCATGTTGGTTCTAGAAATCACCTCATGAGTTGATCCAAGTTTCCAATATGGCAGAAACATAACCAAGCAGAACAAAATGAGAATCAGTTTTTAATTGGGCTGGCAAATGAAACTGACTCACCATAGTCAGGCTACTACCAAAGCTGGAACTGGGAAACAAGCAAAAACACAAGGCAGGAGGGCAAACAACACTTTAGAAAACAACAGACACTTATACTGACTAAGCTGCATTGTCTGCCTGCACCTCAGAAGACAAGTCAAGAAGCAAGTAACTAAAACAAGAGAAAGGAAGAGAATATTGAAACTAGGAAAGGATGCAACACATGTGAACTACGGTATCCTTAAAAATATTTATTATTAAAGAAATCACTGACAAAAAAAAGTGGCATTGCTGCTTTTCATGCATTTAAACTCTGGGAACAGGGTGCTGGGGTTGGGAAAAACTGGCAATAATTGCTTAAATTGCAGGGTTGATAGTGCCAGAGGAAATTTTCAAATGCTCCCCATGATTTCCTGATTAGGCAGAGATCCTGCCTAAGGGAAACAAAGAGGGTTTCCCTACCTTGAATTGATACAAATGCCTAGCTTTGGTATAAGGAAAATTTATGCTCAAACACTTGAGTTATTAAAAAAAGAAAAAAAACCCTCTTAAAATGTTATGGCATTTTATTTGTCTATAAAACAGTATAACCTTATTGAATGGCTCATCTGATTTAATACACATTCTTGTAAAACAGGAAAGCAGTGTGCAGATGAATGATGATGCAGTTTTGATGGACTTTTATTACAACACTGTATATAATTTTGCTGACCTTCCCTTGAGTGAACCTTGAGAGATCTATCATTTTCCTCTCCTCTTTCTGAGCCTTCACATTCTCTAAGTCCTATGCAAGAAGCACTGGATGAATGCTACTTTTACTATGTTCTCTGCTCAAAGGAAAGGAAGAATAAAATCTTACATGAAGGACGTTTAAATTTATCAACCACTCCACCTCAAAGTCAATCCAGTCAGCACTCACAAGTGACAGAGACCCTGCCTGACTGCTCCTTGGGAGCCAGGACCTGAAGGAACACCTCAGACCTGAAGAGTGATGGCTCAGTGGGGAGTGCTCAGTTCTCCAATTCAAAGGGAACCAACATCCACACACAGACATGGGAATACTCTCACACTGCAAGTGTTTCTTTGTGGAAGATCTAAACCCTCTCCTTGCTTCTGCTGAAACTTTCTTAAGGACAGTTAAGCCTGGTACTTTTACCCCACTTCAGCCAGAAGAAATAATTTTGTCTATTTTAAATAAATGTCCTAGACAGTTTGACTGGATGAAGAACTAAAGTAGTCGCTATACTGTTCTTTCACTGAGACAACTGAGCTGCCTTTCATTTCAGACAAAGCTCCTATGACCTCTACAGATACACTGCTCTAAAATACCTGGATGTGAAGAACCTTTAAAACTAAAGCATTTTTGATTTATGCTGCTGCCTGGTATTTTTCACTTAGCTTACTTACAAGTAATTTCTCACCTGTTCCAAAACCCAGCATTATTTTCATAATTCTGAGGCACAATGTTGGACAGATAAAATGTTTCAGCCATAGCTCTCTGCATAGACAAAGAAAATACTGTAATTTCACTGAGACATTCATAAGCTGAAGACACATTTTAGCAGTTTGTGGATCAGAATCCCATTTCTAGTTTAGTTTTAACATCTACTAACATAGAAAATCAGAAAAGCCTAAGTCAGAACACCTACAAAATTATTTAGGATTAAGAGGTGCACAATTGAGGTGAAACCCTGCAAAGTTATCTATTTTTTTTTTCCTGGCAGAAACAGCACGAGAATGTCCAGCTCTACAGGCACAGGAATTACTGTCACCCAGTGTCAGTTTGGTAATGTCTTTGAAAGCAACTAGTCATTTTTCATTTTGAATGGGAAGGACACTTTCAAGCATCCTTTTCATTTATTTGACTGCTTAATGGCTAACTTTTTCTTTCCTTTACAAGAAAAAGTTTTATTAGATATACTCATCAATATTTTACACATACATAACATACAGGCAATGAAATGATTTATGAGACCATAATGGTCAAACATCCATATATCTGCTTAATTTCATGTTGTAGAAGTGTCATAAACATCTCTGAACAGAAGCTTACATACCTCCAGAGGTGAAGGACCTGGTGATAAATCACTAGACATACACAGGGAAATACAGAGAGAAAAAAATTCCAAGATCTTAATCCAGAATTTTCACAGGTCTTGTATCTGTCAATATTTTTCACATACTACTATTGCAAGGTGATGGGACTGACAGAACTCTTTAGGATAATGAGCAAACATTACCTCCACTAATTAGACGGTGAAATTCAATTTTTATAATCCTGTATTTGAAAGACTGTATCATCTCACTGCATTTCAAACCAGGTCCAGGATTTCTGTGCACAGGGAGCTCACCAGCAAAAATACCCCAGATATCAGAAATAAATAACAGCAAAGACATTTCCAATAGAAATAAAACTAGTGATTCTTTCATTTACCACATGCCACTATGCTGTCACTCCACCCCACTGAATACTATCTGCCTGGAGAAATACAAATTCTAACTGCTTCTTAATTAACAAATTGCTGCATTACGCACATTGCACAAGAGGATCCAATAAATTCAAGGCTGCTTTGTAAGTCAGCCAAGGCATTAAGGCATGCTTCTCTTACAGCTTGAATAAATGGCAGGTGAAGACATTTTATAGACTGAAAGAACTATGGCAAAAGGGTCTAATTTACCTCATACACATTGCAAGGAAGGAAAAAGCTTTTTAAATCATCCAGGCAATCCCCTTGTCAATACAGAACAGTACTTAACAGCATCTTTGCTTTACCCAATCTAGCCTTAAATATCTCAGCAGCTGTTGGCCACAATGACATCATTGTCCCTGTCTCCCTTTAACTGAGCTTTGAAGACTTGCAGGGTTTTCTTGCTGAAGGTTATCATCTTCATTTTACAGGTAGACAATGTGACATGCAAGAGGCTGAGAAAACTTGCTTAACACCACACTGTTCAAGACATCATCTCTGCCAAACAAGCTGATGTAGGTGTGATTTAATGAAGAGAGGTATGTCATCAGAGCATGCACCTGATTTAGATGCCTGAAGCAGACTGTGAGAGCATCCTACACTGCTCAGTCAGGAACAGACCTTGTAACTCCATATCCAGCTCTTTGCATCAATAATGACATCATGCTCCACCTCAAAACAAACTGCAAAAGGAACACTGCACATTACTTCTAAGGGCCTTCTGACCCTTTCAGGCCGATAAGCACAAATTAAAAACATGGGAGAAAAAAGTCCTACTGTTGAAAATTTGTTATCTCCTGCTGGTGCCATGTGTCCTCGTGACCATCCACTGCCAAGGTAGTCTTCATTGACAGCACTGAACATCAGAGGGATGTTAGGGTCTGGTCTGAACTTACAGTGCCTTCGATCTGCATCACCTGAAGAACAACACACTAAATGGTCAGATTACCATGAAACCTTCATAATCACAAGACAAAAAGATCTAATTCTGTCATATCTTGCCAGACAACCCATGCTTAAGGATTCAGTAGATTAATCTGAATTCTGTACATCTCATTTACAGGTAATGTTAATTTCTTTCTGCCATGTGTTTTAAATATTTAAGTTCTTACTTACCAATAAAATATATGGGGTTTTGCATCATGACTTTTCAGTCTTCCCCAAACAAAACAGATCTGCCTCAAATCTCAATTCACACAGCTACAGACATTAATCAGAACTGAATGCCTCAGGATGCTTAATTTCAACTTGCAAGATAGTTGTATCTGATTATTTAGAAAACATTCTAACAATTCAGCTGTTAAGGCCCACTTGAAAGTAAGCCTGAAATTAATGTTTTCTTCTCAGAAAGAAGGGGGATCAATGATGCTACTTAGGGGTTGGTCATAATGTTGCTTTTAATTTTGAAAGGTAATTTGAAGACAGTGATTTAGATACATTTAGAGGGCTATTGCTTTCATAAAGCATTTTACAATTACATGGTTACCTCCATTACTAATAATCTGCCTTATAAAAACTGAACTAATGCTATAAACTTAATTTACATTGACTGTATACCACTCACATTTCGTTCACCACTGACAGCAAAAAATCACTGAGCATCTGTCTTGCATAAAGAACAGGGGAGAGAGTATGAGAACTGTAGCAGAGTAAATAATGGCTGCAGTGAGGAGGAAATGCCCTATCTAGCTCTGAACAATTGTCGATGCCCTTTGCTCAGTTTTTATCTCACAAATGGACATTCTCCTCCCATTCTGAGCAAATCTCTTAAGATCTGTACATTAAAACCACTGACACAAACTGGACCTCAGAACTAACTCCACTGCTAAGGAAGCAGGAGCCATTTTTATGCACTCCAGCAACTTTGCAGATCCAAATCAAGTAAGGAAAGGTGAATTTTCATTGTTTCATCTTCTCTCCATTCCTGTTATAAAAACCCAAGTTGAGCTTCCCTCCCTACGATCACTATAGGACTTTTCTCCCTGACTGCTCCAGGGTGCACCTTCTGTGAGCAGCAAAGGTCATTCAGAGCAGCACAAATGTAAGGAGATAAATGTTGCATACAAATAGAGATATCATAAAAGAAAGCCCTTATAAAATATGTTTTAGGCCCGGCTACTCTAGCTAAGCTAGCAGTTAGCTTGTAACTTCCCATGTGAAAAAATCATAAGAATGAAAGTCAGTTAGCACAACAAATCTATTCTGGAAACAGAACCCTTCACACCTGCAAAAACAAAGTCTATCCCATGGGAATCAGTGAACAAAATATGTAAACTCTGCAGGAGTAGAAAAATTTGATGGACATGTAAAATGCCATTTACTAACCAATGAACTGAGTAGCAAGAAAGTTATGAACCAATTAAGTGACATGAGGTCTTGAAAACTGTGTAAAAAGAGCTGTAACATTAAAGATTGGCTTTTCTGCATGAAGAAACTGAGTCCTGTCTGCTTATTACTGCAACAAATAAACACCTACATACCCAGCATCTTTTGTTTTGAAATGTGTTCAATCACCCATCTAGGCACCCGTTTTGCCTGGTCATAAGACAGTGCATGATTTGTGTAACATCTGGTCTCTGTTCCAGCCTCAGGAAACCCATATCTTTCCAGCAGAGCCTCTTCTATTGGTTCTAAGGAAGAAATAAACAGAAAACCATCCAAAGATGAAATGTGATCATGAATGGGACAGTAGGAAAAAAAAAAATCTCAGTGGGTGTAAACCTACGTATAGGGAATTACTTGAGGTTACAGCTACAATTAAGACCTAAAATATATTGAGACAGTTCTCCAGTGAAACTCTCATCTGCCAAAATAGTTGTGGTTCTCATCATGTTTTAACATGAGGATCTGACTAAGTCATCTATCTACTCTAATGCCTACAGAAGGCAGAAGAAAAGCTATGAGACATTTTCTTTCCACAGAAGAAAAGCTCTCAGATGTGCAGGGACAAATCAGGCAACAAGGAGCTACAGACACAGGAGATCAACACATACATTTCACCCTTTGGAGCTGAAAATCAAATTCCTCACAAGCTGAGATTTACAAGTTGGGCACAAGCAAGTCCTGCCCTCTCTGGGAATGCTTACACTCTGCTCAATGAATGAAAGCTTCTCGGATTTTCATTATTTTTGCAAGCAATATTTTTTTTTCTCATGGAGGAATATTTACATCCATCTTACTGTCTTGTTCATTCTCCAGCCATCTGTCCAACAGCAACTCACGTTTTTAGAGCCATTCTTCCTCTGCTTTCCAACAATCCGGTACTTTTAAAGCCTTGAGGCTGTGGAGAAAACCATTCACTCCCTCAGGTGCCCCAAACATCTCTTCCCGCACCTGAACCCCACCAGACCCCAGACCTGATAAACGAGCCTCGGCTCATCCAGGGCAGCAACAGCTGAAATTTCGTGTGACTAACCCGAAATGTGTGTTTAAAACTAAATACGCATTCCTCTCCTGCCACCAACACTGTGCCGTGAGCAGGTGCAGAGGGAAGCGCTGTTAATTACAAGCTACAGCCCAGCATCCCCAAATAACCTCCTCCCCACTCAGCCCGCCGCAGGTACTAAGGGAACCCCACGATCTCCCAGCAGTATTTGGGCATTCCGGGAATGGGGGAAAGAGGGAAAAGGCGCTTCTGAGGCGAAGGAGAGAGTTTAGGGGACAGAAGCGGCTGTGGGGAGCGGCGCTGCGGGACCCGGGACCGCGCTGAACCGGCCGCTCCCGCCTCGCCGGGCCGCCCGCCCGCGGCGTCCCCACTGCCCGCGGCTCTTACCCTGTGCTGGGGCCCGCCCGGGCCCCGGCTCCGGCTGGCTCTGGCTGCGGAGGAGCCGCCACGTAGCCCAGCAGGACGCAGCGGCCCCGGCCGCGGCCCCGCAGACGAAGCCGCCGAGGAAGCGGCGGTGGCGGGGCCAGGCCGCCATGGCGGCGGCGGCGGGAGGGGAAGCGAAGGGAAGGGGCGGGCGCGGCCCCGCAGCGCCCCCTCACGGCACAGGCCTGAGGGCGCCATGGCGGCGTCGCCTCGGTGCGGGGACGCGGCGTGAGGGGGACGAGCCCGGCGGGCTTTCCCCCATAGCTGCGGAAAAATAAAGTGGGATCCTTCACGGGGACTACGGGGACTGTAGCGGCTAAACTGCCCCCATCCAGCTTGTCTGGGGGGCGACCAGCCCGGGCTGCAAGCGCAAAGGATCACTGAATCATAGGATCATAGAATGGTTTGGGTCAGAAAGGAGCTTTAAAGTCTTTAGCTGGAGAGAAAAGATCACCTCTCTTATGAGGAGAGACTGCAGGAGCTGGGTCTGTTCAGTCTAGAGAAGACTGAGAGAAGATCTCATTAATACATTAAAATATCTCAAAGGTGGGTACCAAGAGGACAGTGCTGGACTCTTGAGTGATGCCCAGTGGCTGGATGAGGAGCAATGGCCACAAAGTAAAAGAATTTTCACTTCAACATGAGGAAGAACTTCTTTACACTGAGGGTGGCAGAGCACTGGAACAGGGAGGTCACAGTTTTCCCTCTATGGAGCCATTCCAAACCCACCTGGACACATTCCTGTGTTACCTGCTCCAGGTGATGCTGCTTCGGGAGGAGGTTTGGACTGGGTGATGTCCAGAGGATCCTTCCATCCCAAACAATTCAGTGATTCTGTGATGGGCCAACCCCTCAGCAATGACCAGGGACATTTTCAACCAGATCAGGTTGCTCAGAGCCCTGTCCAAGTTGACCTTGAATGTTTCCACGGATGGGACATCCACCACCTCTCTGGGCAACCTGTGCCAGTACCTCACCACCCTCATTGTAAAACATTTCTTCCTTATATATAATTTTAATCAATCCTCTTTTGGTTTAAAACCATTCCTCCTTGTGCTATCGCAACAGGGTATTTTTCCTCATCTTTCTTACAAGTCCCCTTTAGGGAGTGGAAGGTCACCAGAAGATCTCTCCAGAACTGTATCTTCTCCAGGCTGAACAAGAAGATTGTGGTATGGGCTTGGCTTTAGTCAATATAGGGTGATGTTACATTTGGCTTCTTTTCAGGAAAACCACCAGCCTGATTATTACTATTTTCCCTCCCAAATGCCTGATAATGTTCATATTTGCCTCATATCCATCCAAGCTAAGCATTTTCAACCCAGCACCAAGCCAGAGGCATTTTTTTTCTGAAAAGAGGGATCAGTTTAGCAATGGAAAACACCAGAATACAAGGATTTCATGGCCACACCATAACTTAACTGCAGGCAGCTTTCCTGGAGAGGTCTGGCCATGCTTCAGTGTGTGGCTGAGGGCATCATTATACTTCATGTGAGGATTACTGACCTCAGAGTGGTGCTATGAGTACAGCGAACTCAGGCTTTTTTTTTTTTTTTTTTTTTTTTAATCTTTTTCCTGGTTAAGTTCCCCTGCCTTTGGCTTCTGGCAGTTGCAGCTGCATTGCTGGACTGCCTTGATACAGCTTCACATGCACATATTGCCCTGTGTGAGCAGTTCTTTGCTAGGAGCGATAAGCAGCATTACTGCAGTGCTACAAGAGGCAACACACTCAAAAGGGAAACTAAATAATAAGCATAATAATAATAATAATAATAATAATAATAATAATAATAGGACAGAGGTTGCCCAGAGGTGTTATGGATGTCCCATCTCTGTAGGTGTTCAAGGCTAGGCTGGATGGGGCTTGGAGCAACCTGGTCTAGTGGAAGGCCTCCCTTAGCAGGGGAGTTGGAACTGGATGATCTTTAAAGTCTCTTCCAACCCAAACCATTCTGTGGTTCTGTGAATTTGAGATAACTCCCACTTCTCTTTGGAACCGTTTGCAAGTGATGGGTAGTAGAGGCAGGCCTCAGCAATGCCTCTGCAGGGACTTTTTAGGGATTTTGGGTAGCAGAAATGCCATTTAAACACTAAAAACCCTCATCTACAAGGAAGGAAATCCTCCAGCTAGATGCCAAAGACAATAAAATGACAATGAGTTTTAATGTCACACCAACGAGGGAAACAGTTATTTGTAATTTACTGTTTATTTTCATATACAAAAAGATAAACTTGAAATAGTTCTTTCTAGGTTTTTTTCCTCCTATCTGTTGGGGTGTAGCTGCTTCACACAGGGCAAATACTACATTCATACTGGTTTATTCAGACACCCAGTGCAAAGCTGAAGCAGCAAAACTCCAACTTGGCAGATCTAATTTCAAACTTGAGACTCTTTCTAAAATACCACAGTAAAAAGGAACAAAGATTCACTGCAAATTCATGAACTATGATACAATGTTCTTTCCAAAACATCTTCATTTCATAACTGCAATACAATGGATGTCTGCATTAGGCCATTTTATACATACATTTTATATATGTATACTTCTGCAGAATATATATATATATAAAATGTACATCTATAAAAATCAGCACACTTCAATCCAAAAGGGGTTACAGCAACGAGCTTAACTCTCTATACTTTTTTCTTTAACAGGATACTTTAGTATAACTTTTGTTAACTCAGTAGTACAAGCTATCTCTGTTCTACATTTTTATAGCTACAAGAGTGAAATATAACCTACAACATTTACATTTCACATATCTTGGTATACAAACAGTACTTAGTGAATTTGAGCCAAGGACCAAAAGACTCTTTAAAAAGTATTTCACCATCTGATAGAGCTTCCTGTAATTTACACTCAGCCTATTCTGCAATCTTCTAAACCATTTAATCTCATAGTTTGATTTTAAATCCATTCCAACTGGAAATCCTGGAGAAACAGGTTACTGCAAACTCTTATGTATACTCTATATATACAAGTTAAGTAACACAGCGTAATAAGACTTAGCTATTTATCCTAAAACTGATATACACATACTTCACTACGCTAGACAAGTCTTAGGATTTTATTTTCTTTCTTTAAATAAAGCACAAATTTAGAAGTAGCTGGTAAAACTTACAATAGGATGGTTATAAAATGACAAATGGTTAGGGTGAGATTTCTTCTTGCTGGTGCCAAAACATTTTCTTGTGAGTTTTTGTACTATGCTGTGTTGTTTAACTGTATGCATCTAATGTTACATGCAGAAAGCTCTTTCCACAAGAATTGACATCAAACTGTACTTAAGTCAACTTTACAGTACAAAATTTGTCAAACTTAAGGACGAATGTGAAAATATTAACAGGTGAAAGATCAGGCTTTCAACTCTATCATGAGGATCATGCAAAATTCATAAGCAGATAGTTTGAACAGATTGACAATGGCATTGTGCAGGCTTATGGCATAGAATTGAGGCCAAAAATGTTACTTAGTTTGCAGTAACCACCTCCTTCAATCCTCACCCACTACGAGATTGATTTTTGCATCATAGTTATTCCATTGGAAGGCCAGCAGCATTGCAAAATACCTCCTCCTGGGAGATTTTAGTACTTTGATTTACCAGAGATAATAATCATCAACCATCAATAGCCATAGAAACATTAGGCAGTCAAGAAAAAAAAGATGGGGAAAGGGAAATATTGTGTTCTCTTCCTTTAGTAACAGTAATTAATTACTATCCATTCATTACCAGTAATTAAATGAATTACTAGTAATGGTAAATTCATTAGTATTTGGAAAGCTACAGGAAAGCTACTATGCTGTCCAAGTAAAATACAGACTAATGTTGTAGCAACTACATGGATACATTTTTTAAAAAAACAGACATTTGGGAGGACAACACGTAAAATAAAACGGTAATTTTAAAAATGGTCCCACTTTTATTTTTCCCCCCAAAATATAGCCTGAACATAATTCTCTTCAGCAAAGTACCATTAAGAAGTTGCTGTAGTTGAAGGTCTGATTTTATGAGTTGGTTCTTGGGAGTAGGTATTTGGAAAAGGAAAGGGCCAGACAGGTTCTAGGTCTTGCCAACATACTTTTTGTTATCCACAAAGTTGCTAAGTCCACTTTCCAAAGCTGTGAGATGATCCAATCCCCTCCTTCTCTGTCATGGCTGGATTTTCGGTTTTGATTGTTTTTTGGAATTTATTTTGGTGTTTTAACAGATGTGGCAATGCAGAAATGCCAGTGACTACTGAATTAAGATTTTAATTGACTAGGATGGTTACTGGTTAAACTTCAGTTCCTCAAAACACTGGAAAATTGAATGAAGTATGGCCTTCCTTTTAATAAAAACAGAAGGTATGGAATTTTCCTAGAACGTGTTTGTTTTGCAATACCAACCTTATTGGAATGTTATAAACTGAGTTTTTGTTTATTTTAACAACTGGAAAGACTAAGACTTCTGCTTCAAAATGGGCCAAAAATGCAGAAGTGGTGTTTTAGTCCATCATCTGCCCCATTAAAATACTGAAATAAAAGGCTAATAAAGGAAGCACTTTTCAGAAAACACTTTTTCTTTGTAGATACCCAGCACAATGCCATTATAGAGCCTCAGAAAAGCCCTTTTGGTTTCAATGTTGGAATATAAAATAAGTTTTGCTTTTTTCCTTCAGTCCTTGGGGATCACTTTCCATTTACATATATATATATCATATACATACATGTATATATGTATATGATACATATATATAAACACCTATATAGAGCAAGGTTCCTGTTTGTGTATGTTACAATATTGTAGTATCAAGGCGAATCCAGATAGCAACACTGTTTAACATGAGGTTTGAGGTAATTGGTTCTTGAAATACCTGGATCACAGACTGCATCCAGAAATGACAGCTGGGCAATGAAAAGTGTGGTTTTTTTCAGACAGAGATAAAAAATAAAACTAGTAAAAGAAAAAGAAAGCTTACAGCAGTTGCTTTTACATGGAAAAATAAAGGCACAACAGAATAGCATTACATTTCAGAAGAGCTGGATGGACATAACACAAGTATGATCTCTTTCTGTGGAAGTGTCCAGACAAAAAGCATTGCTGCTTATTCCATAGGCTACTACTTCAGTCAAGGAACTGAGTGTCACCCTAAAACTAGTCATGAAAAAGGAAGTCCCATGTAAATAAGGGACCAGGTGTGCCTAGAAAGTGTTCCAGGAACACACACACACACACTCGTGGTCACACAGGATTGGATGGAAACTCTCCTCCTGGTTTCCACAGGCTAGGACTTCACCAGAACACAGATGAGGGACTCAGTAATTGCAGGAGTCTGCTTGAATTAGCGAGCACTAATTGCAAAAGGCACACTGTCAAAACAGCTCCAAGGCAGTGCCATGTGTTGTTTGGTTTCAAGCTTTTTTCAGTACCTCTCACCCACTGACACTGTACTGTCATGGCTGAGAGGACTAAAAAGACTGGAGTGAATTTTAAGTCCAATGAAAAATTAGGTTACACCCCCTCTTCCTCCCCCCCCCCCCCCCCCCCATTTTTTTTTCTTTAATACTTTTAGAACACCTTGGATTGCTTACACAGATTTGGGAAGCTCTTTCTCTTAGTAGCACTTTGGACATGACAGTGCTCCTTTTCTTTAGTGCCTCCGACACAGACTATTAAATCTGATTTTGGGAACACAGAGCACATAGCTGTGTGTTCTGGTGAAGCCTGATTAGTTGTGTCACTTCAGAGAGAAGGAATTTCTAGGAACTGGTTTTATCAGGATTCCACTGGCAACAGCTCCTTACAGATCATATTGTCAGTGCAGCAGACACAGCTGCTATGAGCGGATACGGCAGCGAGCGAGATCAGCCCGGCTATTTGGCCTCGGTAAATTCTTAACACCCTGACTTCACAACTCACTGCAGCACCACAGCATATGCCAAAAGACACACTGCCCACACATGGCTACTCGCATGAACACGTGAAAAAACTCCTCCCAACTGAAGATGGCCATAGAAAAGCAATAAGCATCTTTAGCAGAAAGGGATGTGGCATGCAAGATAACCTAAACATATACTCAGTGCTGTCCTCAAAGCATGTCCAAGTACATCCAAACTTGCTCCTCAAACTGTTTTCAGGCTACACTTGTTCTATCCTCTAGACTTTGATCTAGTGCACACTTAATTTAAACATTATATATATATTTCTTTATTTATTTGCTGTGCATACACAGACCTTTCTCCCTTTTCCCTGCAGAAACATATTAGACATTACAAAAATAATTTGTGGTATAAAAGAATTCTCACACAATGTAGAATTTTTGTTTGTATATGTAACTAAAATATATATATATATATTTCCAAAAGTAAAAAAGTCAAAATGTCCTTATTTTCCTCTATTATATAGTCTATTTTATTTACAATGTTACCAAACAATATCCTGTATGTAAAAGTGACAAAAGTTTGTGGGACGCTTCCTGCTTAGCAACTTCCCAAGCGGAGTGTGGCTTGAAGAGAACTGCAACAACAGCACTGTCACACCTTATCACCCAGCACCTTCCTCTGCAGTATGAGCTCCTTCCATGCTAAGTGAAACCAGACCTTTTCCCTGCAAAACAGGGCAAGCTCTGACACAGCCAAGGAAGTCGTACAACAGGAATAAAACGTTTCAGTGCTGTGTTGTTAAGGGGGATCAGGATTCCTAACAGCCAGGCCTGACCCAGCCAGCCTGGAAATGTCTGCTTCCACTGAAACCACTGACTTCAAGTGGGAACAGCAGGGAGTCAGGAGACCCAGGGAAAAGGCAGGGGAGTTGCTGGGGGCACTCACAGACCTTCTCTTCAAAACAAAGACCTCTACACTTCCATAGGTGTAACTGTCTAGCACATAAAGATATTCTGTAAGAGAATTTCAGCTGAAGAATGAGGCAGAATAAAAAGTGGGTTACATTTGTCTTAAATAGAGATTTCTCAATGATCAGGACCAGCTAAAATCCTTAATCATAATGAATAGGCCTGGTACTACTTAACTGATGGTTAGGCTGGTTTATAGCCATCTCTTATAAAATGCATGTATATTTCAGTATAAGCCATATACAATTTCCAGCCTTGCTGTATTAATGCAATTTCATCAGCAAGTCACAGCTCTACCATCTCAAAAAAACACCTCAGTTTTAGTTCCTGTGGTATTTCCAGTTTAAAAATGTGAAGTCAAATTTTCTGCACCTAGGAAACCAGCCCAGCCAGTGCAATAAATTCATAAAAGGGTGTTCCACCAGAGAGATGGGGAATCCTGGCTCCTAAAGTTAAGGAGAATTTTTACTCAGGATATTCAGTGTTAATATTCACCTAAGAACTTCCATATGAGAGAGGGAGTTGACCAATAAAATTCTCCAGCCAAATTTTTGAAGAGCTGCTTCCTCTAAGTCTGAATGGGAAGTGAAATTCAGCGTCTTACTCAAGGGAGTGTTAAAAGGAAAAGAGCTGCAGTTGCTTATTACAGCTACACCTATGGATGTGCCCAATTCCTGACTTGGAAAAAGCCTCTGCAGTACCAAACAGAACTAAAATCATGTTGTCAATGAGAGTTCAAATGGATTAGAGGTGAGGAAACGACTTGCTTGACAGCTCAACTGTTGAAAGACCAACAAGTTAATCAGAGCTTGTCTTTGTTAACAAAATAAATAAATACCAGTTTAAAAAAACGCTTTATCCAAATTGGTACACATTAAAAGTTCAGGATTTCCTTCTATGCTGCAATAGCAAGACACACGTACCTACATACATATAAAACTTGTTACCCAGCACACACCCAATTTGGAAATTCTTTTTCCAATCAGTTTCTGAGTCCTGCTGACAAGATGATCTATAAGGAACCATTACACCAGGAAGATGTAACACTTTACAATCAACATTCGGTCAAGGTTTGTACGGTCGTGCAGTTCCCCGCAGTAAGATAAGCTACATGTGAGAATTTGTGTTTATGCTTTCTCAAAAGAGAAGATTTCAGACACTGTTTAATAGGCTATTAAAATAATATGGCACTTTCAATAAATACTTTAAAGCTTCTTAAAGAAATCAGGATAAAAAAGCAACTGCTGTAATGAGCCTGTTTTAGCTGTAATATGTAATGCTGAAGGAAAAAAATCCAGAAGAGCAAACAGATATTAACAGTTAAAAGACAGTACAGCTTTTTTTCTTTCTGCAGCAATAGGAACTGCTCCCATTCCCTCGGAAAGGGGAGCGAGCCCACCTCTAAACAAGTATTCACTCAGTCTTAAATTAACTGCTCTACGCTCCACCCCAACCCTTACATCACTTCACTTCTAAGACATAGTCACATTTTCATATAAATCTCAGTGCAGAAATGTATTAAACATGAAAAATACTGATCCTGCAAACATTTACAACCACACTTAACATTAAGTGAGTGCCTAATGTCATGACACCAGAAGAGCTACCTACACCCTCAATGCTAAGCATAGGTTTGTTGCAGCATCAGGCCCAAAGGTGCCAGTGGCCACCAGGGACATTGGCTGGGTCAAAATGGTATCGTTCTGTCTGGTTTTGTCAAGGTTTTCTCAACAGAAGCACATCAAAAAACAGAAACTTTCAAACCTACACACGGAAACACAGTTACATGTGTGTACACACTAATATGCAATATACATTCAGTAACTTGAAAGAATAGGTTAAGACTTTATTCAGATAGACAAATTAAGGCAATTCTCTTAATGTCTCTTCAAGATAAAGGACCATGTCCTCATTTGTGACCTCTAGGTTTTAAAGCTATACTTTTCAAGAAATATATTTCATTTTTTTTTTAATATTTTCTCCAATTAGCAGTTTCGTTTGCTTAATAAATTATATCTGTGAAAGGGTGCACACTGATAATTTGGCAGTGGAGACAAGTCCAATTCATTTATATATAATACAGACTTTTTACATTTCCATTACAGGGTGATTAGTTTAGGACTGCATTTTGGCTTAACACAAAGAAAAATTTAGAAGATCTGGCCATCCAATGGACATAACTTTGTCAGTCTAGCAAGACACAGAATTCATGTTATATTCAAAGTAAAAAAAAAAAAAAAAAAGAAATTTTAAAAAGAAAAGAAAAAGAAAAAAAAAAGATGTACTGTCCTTTCACTAAAACAGACCAAACAAAAAAAAAAAAAAAAAAAAAACAAAACAAAAAAAAAACACAGAATGGAAACAGCCTTCACAAATAAGAGTGAATAATGCCCAGGTACCTTATATAGGCAGTTATTCCACAACTGTATACAGTTATTTACAATGGTGCTTTATTAAACAAAACAACAAAAAAATGGTAGCACTTCCTAAAAGATTTTGGAACTTTTTTTCTTTTTTTAATTTTTTTAAAACTCCCTTGTCATAAAAGCCAACTTACATTAAAATATACTTACTACAAGACAACACAACTAACAAAATATATAATAAAACTCATACAAGTAGAAAATTCTGAGGTATTTCTGGTTTGAGGTGGTCTGTGGTCATGAAGTTTTTAATTTTTTTTTCAGTTTAAACCTCGGAAGCCACGTAACGTGTGTGTGTATGTTTTGTGTTTGTTTTTTTTTTTTTTTTCTTTTTTTAAACATTGCATGTTTTGCAAATTAAAAAAATATTTCAATGTTGAATCAGCAGCATTAGGAACATTCACTGACTAGAGCGAGTTTATGGCATAATAAGAGTAACGGTATTTTCAAATATGCACCACTTTAAGACAAAAGAGTTTCATCACAGAATAAGGAGAAAGCAGCGTCAAAGAAACCAGTGGGAGAGGTGCTGTGGGAATCACTGCTGCTGCAGCCAGGCAGCTCTCAGGCTTCTCAGATGTTACAGGAGCCAGCTGCCACCATTCATTCCCCCAGTCCCAAATTAATAAAGAAAAAAAATGTATATACCCAAGTTTTCACCCTTTTCCTCTTTCCACCGTCTGCACCATTAGCTTGGGCTGAAAGATAATCAACCCAAGGCCAAATTTTCTCAGCTGACTCACATTTAAAATGAGATGCAAAAATTTTCTCATCTTCCAGTATTTTACCAAAGTGCTTCTGAAATGACACTTCCCCACCTGTCCTGATGACATTGAAAGCATCCTTCCAACTACTACCTGGAAATGAAAAATAAAAGTTATAGTCCTGCTTTGTTCTTTTACCACCAACCTCAGACTCTGGAGGAAGAAACAAGTGCCTGTCTTCCAACCACTGCCTCTTTAACTCCGCTTTCTCCATACGCTGCAGCCGTAAATACTCTGCCCAGAAATGTCCTTTCTCTCCTCTAATGGTTACCTGAGAAGTAGCTCCATAGCAAATGATGTTTCCCCAAATGCTGCCAAGTCCAACGTCACTCTCCCCACCCCTATTCTACGCTCCCCCCTTCAATTATACCATCAAGAATTAACATTCTCTGCCCAGTTACTTTTTTTTTCCCATGTTACAATGACACCCGTTAGATCCGTAAAAGACACATCTGCTGTTTTTTTTCTGAAGCTCACTTCCAAAATAAAAAAAATTAAAAAAAAAAAAAAAAAAAGAAACTGAACCCAAAACCAACATGGGGAAAAAATGCTTTTGAGGAAGGTGTGTTCTTTACATAACAGTCTTAAGTTTCCTCCACAGTTTGCAGCATTGCGTTTTCGAAGGTGGTAGGTGGTTTTCCTTTATGTCACATAAGCTTTATGTCACAGATGCTCCGCTCAGAAGACAAACTGATAAAGAGAAACCCAGAAAACTGAATAAAATAAAAACAACTGAAGTGAGTTTGTTGAGGTTCTGAGGTACCTGCACCTTTTCTGCATTCATTAGTCGGCACCTGAATGCTTGCTGAAATGTCCTTTTTTTTTTTAATACAGTAGAGCAATGTGCTGGTAAAATTGATCCAATCCAAAAAAATAACAATAATAATAATAATAACAATAATAATAAAAAGTCAAGATAAAATAGCAGCTGCATTCATGGGTTTGTTGAATTTTTGTGATTTTGTTTTTTTTTTTTGTACTTTTTTTTTCCTTTAAACTCTTTTCCTTGTTGGTTTTTTTTTTTTTGTTTGTTTGTTTGAAATCCGCTGAGTCTGGAAAGACAAAAGCGAACCAGGACTCAGGACTCAGATACTAGACTCTTTGGGTGGCAAGTCCACGTTGGTGACGGACGTCACGATGGAGACGAGGCAGTCCGAGGTAGTGCCGTTGACGGATTTGCGGATCTGCGCGATGCGCTCCTCGACGCAGCCGGCCGAGAGCCGCGCCTCCGCGTCGTGGTCCCAGCACTCTTCGATGGTCACGCAGAGCTGCGCCAGGCCCTGCGGACAGCAACGGCGAGAGAACACCTTCAGCAACGTCACCTGCCCTGGGGGATGCTGTCAGAACCCAAGTCACTGAAAATTTTAAACTTTCTAGACTAACAAACGCTAACCCCCTAAGAAAAACACTGCATTTAACCTAAAGCCATAGAAAAAACTCCCAAAATTAAATGATAGAACTGAGATTATAAGTGTGTAGTTTAAATAAAAATGTGTAGCATCACATAATAAAAAGCTTAAAGTTTTAAAATATTAGAATACATATAAAACAAAATAGAAGTTTTAAAACAGAAACTAGTCCTTCTTTACCTTCTTCACCTTCTTCTTCATAAGTAATATTTTGTAATTAAATAAAATCAACATTACAAAACACAAGTAGTTAGATATTAAGTTAAAAATAAAAATAATTTAAGTATAATTTCTTAATTAAACAGTTTATCCTTAAAAAACCTAATAAAAAAGAAATACACCTCAATTTTTTTACCTTATTAGTAAAATACTATAAAACTCACAACTTATGAAACTATAATATAAACAAAAACTAATAAACATCTAAATCCAAACAAAAAATACCATCGCACAATTTAATCCCAATCTGAACAAAAAAAAACCCAAAAAATCAACATTAGTGGTGCCCCATGTGAGGATTGAACTCACAACCTTCAGGATGCCAAAGGGATTTTTGCTTTTGTATTTCCTTCACACATGTTTGTAGCTCTGTAGATTATTGTTGTATAATTATATAGCTCCTAGCTAGCTCCAGCACTTTTCCTACCCTGATATGCAGAAAGACAAAACACATTCCAAAGGCTCCTATCCTACCTTGTGCTTTCTTGGGAACCAAGGATGAGGTACCTTCCCAAGACACTTTTTCATAAACAAAGTACAGCTGTTACCAATGGGGGGGCTCTAGAAGAGGTTAAACCAAGAGGGGGAATTACCTCATCACCTGTGTTTCTAATTGTGGATTCTTGTTAATTATGCTAATATGCTAAACTTATAAAGCTGTACTCGCCCTGTGTGGGGTGAGCATTTTTCCACATCTGCCCCTGGAGGCCTCCAATCAAAGAGCAGTTTTTATATTACCTCCTATGCTAATATTGTCTCAGAAGTGTGTTGTTTTATTTCTATATCTTTAAGGCATCATGGGCACCACCTTGTCAGAGGGTGGAGAGGTCCATTCAACACAGCCAATGCTCTAAAAAAAACCCTACAAGTATTTTGTCCACAGTATGCCAATTACCATGAGATAAGCTTCAAAAATTACTTTAAATATGTGTTTTCATGGTTTGTTTTAAGCATGTGCTTTCTAAGGCTTGGTCGCATTCTGCCCCAAAAGTGCTTTTTTTAATATCAAAATAAATCCCAAGATTCAGCAGTTGAAGCTTTAAAAGACAACAAGTATTAAGATTCCCATGATGAAACTGTGAGAGCTGGCAGCACTGTATCAGTTACTATGAAACCATTTGCTTTGTTTGCAATCACTTCTCTCGATATCCCCAAAAAACCTGAATTCAACAGTGCTTGAAGAATGCAGCTCTTATTTGAACCCTCGTTTGAAGTGGTACACTCATTTTTTTTTTACAATCCACAGCTCTCCCTAACTTCTGGGAAATGAGTTATACACCTGAGTCTAGCCAAATCTGTAGCAGTTTGGGCAAAATAGAGGCATTTGACTTCTTACTGAAGCCCAGTGAGATGTCATCATCTCTTATCTTCCGAATCTAAGGAAAATCAACTCTTTTATTAAAAACGAGAGCCTGAAATGAACTACCTCTGGGAAACCCACACTGCATTTTGCTTCATTGTCTGCTTGCTTTCACATCTAATTAATTTTTCCTCTATAAACTGCTCCAAGTCTTGCATGGTATCTAGCTTGTGAGGAGTGTGTCTCCAATGGTATGGATCGTTTTCTTTTTCTTTGTGAAAGGACTTTATTTTCCATTCTTTCACCATATTAAAGAAGTCCTACTAAAGCACCACACGCTCCACATTGAGCACTAGCTGATTATTCAGCCTGTTTAGTCTCTAAAGAACAAGAGATAAAAAGAAAAGGGAACACAAAGGTGTTGAGCAATCCCTCATTCCCCAGAGCTGACTCTGCCTAACACTGGGAACGCATAACCACATCCCTCATTCCCATCACACAGGAAAATATTTTCCACTGTTAACCAGGAGGGACGTACGGGATGTTTTAGCCAGTGATCCTTGAATACGGGGCGCATCTTCTTGTGAACCACCACTTCTTGCAGGTCCTCAAGGGATGGGTGCTGACCTATTTCTTCTTCAAAAGGCAGCATGTATTCATCCACTGGACCTATGGTGCACACAGAGAATCAGGTTAGGGGCAGGAATGGCCTCTGCAGAGCCACGGCGTCCCCGTGCATGAATGAGCTGCAGCTCCGGAGCAACCTCAACCCACTGCAACAAAGCCTGACGTTCACATGTCACTGCAGACAAATGTGATTTACATTCCTCCTGCACAATGGTCTTTGCTGTCCCCGCTGCTTGTCTGGCCGTGCATTTTCCACCTCGCTGAGTTACGAACCCGAACCCTCAGCTGGGCCTCTGGATCCCGCCATTTCCTTGAGGAAGTTTGCCAGGTAATCCGTGATTTATTTTAATATAAAGAGCAGATCAACTCATCCTCCCCACATTTTAACACAACAATTCATCACACAATAACCTACAGAAAGATTTCAGCATGAGCATAATTTCATTTTAGCACTGACTAACAAGGTTAAGCTTATACAACACTTATATTTGCTTGCTTTGTGATCTGGTTTGTTCATAGGTTTGAGTCAGCTCTGACACACTGGAGCCAGATGCACTTGTCCCAGGTACTGGCTCCTAAGTGTAAAATCATTTCTGAATGCTTCAGTTATACCAGTTATAGCTGTGAACTGCCCAGGGCCATGGGAATGAGACAACTGTTATGAGTATCAGTGCAGATGCTGGATGATAGCAGTAACTTCTGCTTATTGAAACATCATTTGGCTTTTGGCAATGTGCAGATGCTCTCTCAGAAAGAGCAGCCCAGCTTAACTGATGGGCTTCTCAGGGTGCTCCATGGCACCACTTAGGGTTTCTCAGTAGCAAAAAATGACCTCTTTTCACAGCAGAGATACCTCAAAAGGGTCTTTCCAGACTAAAATAAAAGAGCTGACCACTTCATCTGGTCATGAATTGTGACACCAACAGCACAATGTTTACTCTAAAGAATGAAATCACTACAGTGGCTTATCATTATTCTTGTTTACTCAGTGGCAGTCACTAAACCAAACAGAAACACTTGCTCCAATCAGGGTCACTTGTGACTTTCCTTTCCCTCCAAGAGGAACCCAGGCTGTGAAGAGCTGCCCTGGTGATCTGCAAGCTAAATGTGCTGTTTAAACAACATCACTTCTGAGCTGGAAGTGCAGATGAGGCTCAATGTAACTCCCTGTCATCCCAAAGGAAGCCTTCCCTCTGGCTTAATGATGCTGTGTGTGGCACCTGGGGTATCTCAGCTGCTTGAATTGGCAGGAGATCATACAAATGACAGGAAACATGAAAGTGGATATTTGGGGCACCTCGACAGAGAAGGGCAATTCCTACCTGAATGATCTGTGTACCACTGTTTTACCCTACTGTGCTCCCAGCTCCCTGCTCCTCCAGCATTTTGTCTCGTTAGACTGTACATTTCTGAAGGTGAGACTTTCTGTTACCACACACTTATGGGAGGCATTAATTATAATCACGCTCCTCAGTCCTACTGCAATGCTAACAAAAACATTTCAAGTCTAGGTGAGGTGCTGTTGTTTTATGAAGTTGATATTCAGTTCAGAGCATCCATATCTATACAAGAAGAAAAAAGCTGGAAGAAGCAGCCTTGGAGCTACAATAACATGTGATTGCTTTTCTGTCCTGCAAATGGCAAGGGTCACTAAAGGACAGATGTGCTGACTGGACAGAAAAGATGCCCCACTTTGCAGCATTGTTTTAAGATTAAAAAAAAAGGATTAAAAAAAAAAGGATTAAAACACCATGAAGTTCATACTTTTAGATCCTTCAGGAGAAAGTGAGATCTTCCAAAGCTGTAAATGAAACAACAAACCTAGCCTACTGCTGAGAAAGAGCTTGATCAGCAAAAGTCAAAGATCAATAACTAATGACTTATGATAGCAGGGAAACGGGCTTGCTGACCCTGGAAGATCCTTCCAGCCCTGTGTTCCTGTTATTTCACTAAGCTGCTTTCCATTCAGGCTACCCCACTTCCCTGTAAGGTAACAGCCAAGCTGACTGTGTGGCTCTTCTCAGAAGCCCAAGGCATGGCCTGGTCACAGGCAGAAATGTGGAGTGCCACTGAGAGCAGCTCAGAGCAGGCTGAGGAGTAAAGGACACCCATCCTGTAGGGATCACCTTCTCCCTCTGAATTCTCAGCAATTTGCAAGGTAACCAACATGGTAAAAAGTACTTTGAGACTTGAGCGCTTACAAAGGTTCAAAGGTTATTATATACAGAGAGTAGCACCTTATGTTAAAAATAAGGAAAAACAGGTCAGCTGCTTTTAATAAAAATATGCCATTGATTTTTTTTTTTTTAAACAGAGACAGATCTATTGTCTGGACAACTAAAGCACACTGAAAGAAAACCTTCCCCAGGGAAGAGAGGATCTTTATTCTTACCATCAACTGCTCTACATCTGGAGACTAGCTCCCACAACACCAGTCCCATTGCATACATGTCTATTCTCAGGAAGGCGTCTCGTTGGAAGTTGATTGCTCCCTCCAGCACTTCAGGAGCCATGTACCTCCTTGTTCCCACCTACAGAGAAAAAACACAGCTCAAGTTACATTGCATTTGGGCCCCTCTGCCTCTGCTTTGGAGGTGAGTGACAGCTGGTTTCATTAGCCTGGAGGCCATTGCTGCTAAAGGTGCACCTTGCTCGAGAAACAAGCAAAGGGGAGCTGTTTCTTCTGACACTGATTCTCATTAAGATCATTCGAGTCCAGATGAGCAACATAAAGGAGGAAGCCAAAGTGCAAGGCTACGTGTGTGATACTCATTCAGTGCACACTGCAGGTCTGCATCCCGCTGCATGTTGCTCCAGCAGCACACCCTGCATGAGGAAATGCTGTCTTTGGAGACACACAGAACACCCTGAGGTCAAGTCTGGCTTGGTTATACTAACTGTTGAAAGGTCAATCCTCTATCACTCAAAAAAAAAAAAAAAAAAAACAAAAAAAACAAAAAAAAAAAAAAACCAACAAACAAAAAACTCCAACCCCCTGGATAAACAAAAACAGAACCAAAAAAAAAAGATGTTGGTTTGACAGCCCTAGATAAAACAAGTCTCCTGCATCCACAGAAGTAGTAAAACATGAACCCTGGCTTGCCATGGTTTGGAAAAGACCTCCTCTTGTTTTGAGGGAATAGCCATTATAGTGCCTCCATTGTTATGTTTAGTATAGTTCATAATGTCGGAAAGTGGACAGAACACCAAGAGAAGAAACACCTTTCTTGGGAATTGAAACACTTTTAATAATTTCCTTTAAGGAAATTCTCATCTATTCTTGCTGTTAGGGGGACAGAGTGGCAGTGGGGACAGTAGAGACAGAGTGAAGCCAAGATATGGAAAGATGTGCAAAATACTGGAAAAGTCAAAAAAAAAGGTGACAAAAATAAGGAAAGCTGAGTAAGGCTAACCCAGAAGAGTGTTCATTCCTTCTGAGATAAAGCTAAAAAAAGGGAGACTACATTGGAGATGGAAATTCAGGAAGCACTGGAGGCACAAGGAGGGGATGATGGACTTGCTGTCCTGGCATGAGAGCAGAAAGAGGGGCTGCTTGCTGCAACACAAAGGCAGAAAATTAAGAGCCCATAAAACTGTAGTATATTGTTTACACAATGCACAGCCAGCTGTGCCAAAGGTCACCCAAGCAGCCAGCCTGGCTGAATTCTTAAAATTAAATCAATAATTTTAGGATTATGAATATTTATATTGTGGTATCAGTATTAATATTTAGGAGCTTTATTACTTGTGTTATGGCCTAGAGAAGTGGTATGTGCAGCAGACTCCAAAACTAAACATTTCTACGATTCAGCTGGACTGTCTTGCCTTGCTTTGGTCAAGAAAGGTTGGGCCAGATGATCCTTGAGTCCCTCCCAACATGGTATTCTGCAATTCTATGATCCTGTGGATATTTATACCAAAACAATAAAGAGACAATGAGCCCTGTGCTTGAAGGAAGAAGCCACCTGACCCCAGAGCTGGGGGGCCTCACCTGCACAGCAATCAGAAAGCTTGAGCACCCTCCCCACTGACCCAGATTAAAGCAGCTCCCAGAATTTATGTCTAAGCACAAGTCTTTATGGAAAAAATACATATCTCAAAGTGAAATAAATGCATCTACACAAACTAGCCCCCGTTCCAGAGAAGCTATGGCAAGGCCAACTTTTTAAAAAGTTAAAGGTAATGATTACCTGTCCATGAGTGTCACCTGGAGGTTTTCCAGGTTCAAACCGTACAGCCAGTCCAAAATCAGCTAGCACAGCTGTCAAGTCATTCTTCAGCAAGACATTTTTACTCTTGAAGTCCCTATGGACAAGCCAAGAAGTAAGGGAAGGGTTTATCATGGCATGTGTCTAAATCACACTGCAGCACACACATTGTCTATAGACTCAGCAGCCCTTTCTTCCTTTCTCCCCCAGAGTCCCAGCATGGCCAGTGCTGCAAACTTGGCTGCTCCTCACTGCCCTTGTCCCCAAAACACGCCCAAGCAGCCCTGAGCTGACCAGCACAGAGTCAGCCAAACTCTACAGTGAATTAATCTCAAAGTAAAATCTGATCTGAAGGAGCTCTTTTAATTGGAGCAAGCTGTATATAAGGCACCATTTCTTGCTCCAAGCACCATCTTCTGGGCCCTTCTCATTCCCAAGAAGAAAACCAAGGCAGGTTAAGGGAGTATATTACTCTTTATCCTAGTAAGGATGTTTGCTCCTACCTATAAAATTAGATCTTTCTGGAAATCAGCAGATGCTGGTGAGACTCTCTCCACCCTGACTACATGCTTCAACAGACTTTTGCCATAGTCATCTATCAGCCTTCTGTTGTAATTGCTGCATTGATCTTCCCTGGAGAATTCAGAGGGTTGGAAAGCAAGCAGGGAAGGGGCTGAGGCCACACAGACATGCTGTCAGGGTCAGAGCAGGCAGCTGACAGGCAGGTGTAAGAATTTGCAGTAGAGATGGTGGCTCTGTGCTTGAAGGGGACATTTGTGTCAGTCCTGTGCTGCAGCAGGATCATTTCAGGGCAGCTCAGGTAAATCTGCAGGGGCTGGGAAGGGTGGGGGCTGGAGGAAGATCACACTGAGATGCCGAACCAGTCGAGCCCTGTTCCCTGGGCTTCCTGCATTTTCATCTGAAAAGGAATGTTTGGCAATCTAATTAAATTACAGACCTTAGACAGCAGATGGCAATTGTCCTGTATGCTCAGCATTATAACTTCCCTATCATCAATTCACTCAGTGACCCTGCTGATTGCAGGACATTGCAGGCCTGCACAAAATAATTAATGAGGGCAGATACGATTGTTCTGCACTAGAGAGACCTGTCAAAATTCTTTGTGAAGAGAGAAACTGCTGGACCATAGAGAAGGGGCTGCTCCCTGCAGCCTCAGATGCCAGAGCATCAGCTCAAAGCACTGCAAGCAAAAATCACCCAGCCCCTGATTCTGAGCTTAAAATATCAGAAGAGAGGATTTATCCTCTCTAAGCTAAACACAGCATGATGGGCATTTCTGGCTTGAGGATTAAGATGGGGGAAGTGGGTGTGAAGTTGGAGGGCACCATGCAGCCAGTGAACCCCAGCAGAAACCAGCCTCCATCAGCTCTAGGGACTCAGTACAGCTTTGCAGAGCCTCCAAAACATTGGTACCCCTCCATTACACAGGAGAACTGCATTTCCCACTATCTGTCATCCCAGAGACTGCCTGCTTCCATGCTATAGCAGTTTCCCCACAGGCTTAGGAAACAGCCATCATCTAATGACATGGATAAACGCCTTTGCTCGTTCAGCTTTAGGGGATTATGCCCTCAGGATGGTACAGATTGTGCATGAGATTTTTGCAAAGCAGTGGCTCGAGATGAGGACCACACAGAAATTATCAGACAATCTGCTTGAACGATGTGGTTCCAAGGTGAAATAAGATGTAAACCAGCATTACTGTAGAGCATGTGCTGCTGCTCCTCACCTGCAGTGCCCTTCAGGCATGCCACAGTTAACTCCTACATCTTGATACACAATGCAGGGATTTCCCTTTACAATTCCATCCCCCCCCCATTTCCATACATTTCCCCATTTTTCCACGCTTTCCTTCCTTCCTTTCACAAACCACCTTGAACTGGCAAGTCTGAGCTACAATGCAAATGTATCCAGGCCAGGGAGAAGGACTAAATCCAAGCCGTGCCAAGTAGATTTCCCATAATATCATATGCATTAGACCATCCTAAAATGGTCACTGCCAAAGAAAAGTGGCGTGAAAAGAAGAATTTTTTTTCCATATAGCACTTCAAACTAGGGAATATAGAACAAGCAGACTATGAGTAATGGGTGAGTTAATTCGATTGAGACACTGGAGATTTTATTTGCAGCTTCCACGTGGGGGCACTTTTGCACCAACAAGTGATTCCATAACCTTAATCCTCCTTGTAGTGCCGGGGGGGCCAGAGAGGAGTTGGCTGAACCCCTGCCCAGCAGTGACTGGGGAGCTCCACCTGGCAACCCCAGCATCTCCAGCCATGTGCACTGTGGGAAGCCATTCAAAAACACCCCCCACACCCCCCTCCCTAGATTAAAATGCATTTAGTGTTTTCTTTCAAAAATAAAATTAAAAGGAGTGGGGTAATCCGAGGGGAAATCCCTTGTGTCCTGAAACCCCTCCTCCACTAGGTATGTTCTAAATTCACACAAATGCTGCATTCTACAGCTTTTATCACTTGCTAAATGGACAGGGACACTAATGAGCACGATCTGTTGCTTTAAAGCCTTTCTATAGCCTTCCTCTGTTCCCCAGCCTCAGGAATTTTCATCTATAAACCACTGCCTTTATTCTACAGGGACAAATGTCAGGGACACAGGGGTCAGCTCCAGGAGCAGCACAAAGGCAGCTGCAGGTTCTTTCAAAAGCCCTCATCTCTCCAAAACTTTCAGGTTTGGGGAGGTGGGGTGTTTTGGGGGCAGGGATACCCTTGCAAAAACAGGGATTATCTTGCCATCCATGAAGCCAGGCCTGCTAGATCAGGTACAAATTGCTGCAGCTGGACGTGGGGTTTAAGTCCCTCCTAGATGAAATGCGGTGGGTGGCGGGGGAGTATGGCCACGGATTACAGCCTGTAAATCCCTTCTGGAAATCTCGGCCATCCTGCCCTGCCACGAGCAAACCACTCAGAAGAGATGCTTTAATGTAGGGCAAGCAGTGTGGGACTTTGGAGAAGGGCTAAAGCATGAGGATGGTTTAACCCAACTCAACTTTCTAGCTGTCCCCTCTGCACTGCCACCCAGGTGGGTTGAAGCTGTGCCAGGAGGTCTCAGGAGCAGGGTGGCACCTGCTGTGGTGTCTCTCATAAGCACCCTGGCATGATTTGGGCCTTATAAAACTACAGGGAAAAGTTACTAGCAGCCATTTTCTGCCTTTCCACAGTTTATTAATTTTTTACCTAATGATCAAAGGCTCTGTGGGAAGACACGCAGTGGAGTTATCAGTCCAAATCAGGGAAAAATAGGGTCCAGCTCCTGGTACAGCCATAGAAATACACAGATCATAATGTGATGATATTATCAAGCCAAGTCCTTTCAAAAGAGTGGTTCTGCAGCAGCAGAATTCCTTTTCCACCACAAGGGAAGAGTTGATGGAAGAGAGAAGCCCTTACATTTACCATGAGCCACTACCAACTGTGCTATTCCACAGGCAAGACACTTGCCCCTCACCATTTTATATGCGGTTGAAAAAAATTCTTGTCTTAGCACAGGATTTGCTGGGTTAAAAGGCCTTTACTTCCTAAAAGCACAACTTCCCCCTCCATTCAACAGCATCATTTCGAAGACAGTGTCAACTAAAGAGGCTTTACCTGTGTGCTATGGCAGGTTTGTGTCCTTCACCTTTGCACCAGGGGACATCTTCATGAAGGTAGGACAAGCCACGGGCCATTGTTTCTGCAACATGGCAGAGCTCATTCCAGCTGATAATGTTGCCCTTCAGGTAATCTGTCAGAGAACCCTGCAGAACAGGACATTGTCAGTTCTTAATCATAGACCCCTCTATGTGATAGATGTGCCAACTCATCTCTTTAGAGAATGGTTTAGAGAGTTCTTGAAAAATCTGAGCCTTGATTTACTGGGGTGGTGGGGGGAGGGTGGAAATCACTAGTGAAGCAAAAAGGAAAAATAAAAATCAGAAGTATCCCTGAGTTTTCAACCCTTGACAGCACAGACCTCCTGATGTCTACTTATCTGCCAGGGAAGGGAAGGGAGGTAAGGAAGGGAAAAAATCATCTTTAACCAGAGCAATTCATCCAACCTCAGCAAGGGGAAAGCATTCCATGAAAGATGAAGCATTGCATCAGCTGGCTGTGGCAATGATTGACTCAAGCAGACCTTGGATTTACCAGGGGGATAACACTGCTGGCTCAACCCCAGATTTGCACATTTGTTTTAAGTGTTAGTCATGGTTTATAACTAAAGCAATCCATGAAGTGGGAGATGGGCCCCAAGCCTCAAAAGCAAACATGGAGCCCATCTGCAAGGGGCAAGTTGGGTCTGCAAAATCTGTCTCCCACGATGCTCATCTATGCACATCAAGAGATGGTGATCACTACAGATGTGAGCTGTGGCCTTTTATGCCTCTCTCCCTTCCTAAATCCCACTTTTATTAATCTTTTGTTTGTGTAGGAAAGCATTGAAAACTAAAGAAAGGGCATTTGAAGCAGGGGAGCAGGAGCACTTTGCTACCACAGTCATGGCCCACCAGGAACAGACTGGAGGGATTACAGGGATTATAATCCTGATGTATCACAACCAGCTCCCTCTCTGCCTTCCCAAAATGTATGTGCAATACATTACCTTGTCGTGGAAAGCTGTGATCAGCCAGAGTTCTGTCTCCAGGTTTGTCCCCCTTTTCTCTGCTGCGATAAATTGCAAAAGGTTTTCATGCTTCATGCCAGGAGTGTTGAAAATCTCCCTCTCACTCTGCCAAGATTGCTTATCCTGAAGCAGGGAGAAATGCACCATCAAAGATCATGCTTCCCTTTAAAGCAAACAGCTCCTTCAGTTCAGTCAGAGCTGCTCACACTACTCTAAAAATCATGCTCCTGTGTTAGGATGTGATGCATCCCTTCAAAAGGAGGCTGTTTTCCCTAAAGAAGAAAGACAAGTTGCTGTCCTCAGTCTCCCCTCTCCAAAATTATCCTCAGCTGTTCCTAAAGGACGTGTGTGGGGAGCAGAGAGGAAGCCAAACTCAACCTTACTGAGAAATAATATTTTTCAAGATTTCCTAAGGATACTTGCAAGAGAAAGCCTGTGTATGCAGCCCCCAGGATCAGCCCTGTGGGGTAATTGCTGCAATTGCAAAACCTAATCTAGGCTCTATTGAATATTTACTAGTAGGTCACAGCTGGTTTGGACAGAAGATGTGCAGATCTCCTTTAGCAATGTATGACAACAAATATGAGGTGAAAAAGTACTGAAGGAGACAGCAGAGGAGCACAAAGATGTCTTAGTCATTTTTCTTTCACTTGATTTTTGATTGCTTTACTCTTTTCATCTGCAATTCCTAGAGAATCAAGTCAGGAGTGTTCAAAGGCTTCCTGGAGCAGAAGACAGGAGCTGACAGAAATGCTGCAGCACAATTAGCTCTCACAGCACCAGGGCTCTGCCTGTAAACTGCTCACTAGGTTTGGATCCAGATTTACAATCCACCCAGGCAGGACACACAAAGGCAGGGCTCTGGCCCTTTGTGTGCACTCTGGGCTCTGCAGCTGCACCCTGCCTTGCTGGATTTAAACAACACAGGCATTTGCAGGGAAGTTAATATACCCTGTAGATTTCAGAATGTGCTTGGTTTTGCCCTCCTTGCAACAAGCACTACTACAGGAAGCATTTGGTAATGAGATAACGCAGGGAGAAGTGTAGGAAGGAAGGGTTCTTGAACTTTTTCCCCCAGCAGAAGAGTCCAAATGCATCTTTGTTATGACTCAAAAATAATAATCTCCATAGGCACTTAGAGCATCTCAGCACTGGTGAGGAAGCCCCTGGCAAGTAAGAACCTAGTGCAGTGTCCCTCTCACCTGAATAGGGAAGATTTTCACTGCTACGTAGTCGTTCATCAGCTGAGCCTTCCACACGCAGCCAAAGCGTCCCCTTGCCTTGATCTCCAAGAGCTGCAGGGGCTTTAGGCCAACCAGGGGAGAAGGGGGTGGTGGGCCAGGATCCTGCACAAGAGAAAGAAACACTGTCACCAGCTGAAGCTGGACTGTAAAATAAAGGGAGGGGAGGAATTGAGAGACTGCACATGAGGAAAGAAGTGTGAAGAAGTTACATTTATTTAATACAAATTAATTAGGTGAACTGTTTGCAGCAAGAACAGCCTGAAATTCCCTGTCTCGCTTGCTCTGTAGGGTTTTGGTATAGAACACATATAACAATCTGCACCTCCAAGTGTCACTTTGTGACACTGCTGCCTGCCATGCTCTGGGCAAAACCTGAATTCTCCCGTGTTTTCAAAGCAAAAATTATTTTGGGCTGTAAAGCACTGATGTCCTCAAGGCTACCTCCTGCTGGAAGTGGGAAACTTTAGATCTTTGTGACCAGACAGCCAACTATATCTAAAACCTCCCACTGCTCTTCACTACATTAGCATGTTCCATGTCACCCCAGCCATGGGCAGAGAACAGGTCTGTCAGCATCATACAGATCACATCTGTTTAAACTCTGCATTTGTCCAGGAGAAAAATGTGACCCTGTAGGACGTGTGGGGTTGGAGCTCTGTCCTACCTGCTTTCAGATGGGAAAGGTTCACAGTATCATAGAATGGTTTGGGCTGGAAGGGAGCTTTAAAAATCACCCAGTTCCAACCCCCCTGCCATGGGCAGGGACACCTTCCACTAGACCAGGGTGCTCAGAGCCCCATCCAATCCAGCCTTGACCACTTAGGGGGATGGGGCAGCCACAGCTTCTCTGGCCACCCTGTGCTAGTCCCTCATCACCTTCACAGGGAAGAATTTTTTCCTAATATCTAATCTAAACCTGTTCTCCTTCAATTTGAACCCATTCCCACTTGTCCTGTCATGACATGCTCTTGTAAAAAGTTCCCCTCCGTCCTTCTTGTGGGCTCCCTTCAGGTACCGAAGGCTGCAATTAGGTCACCCCAAAGCCTCCTAGATCCATTCTCTGAGGGTTCATAAAACCTGAGCTTCATCAGGGAAAGCATCTTCCCTCCTCTCATAAAGCTGGCAGGAACTTTATCATCTCTTAGATCTATGATGCTCTACGAAGTTGGCTGAAATCAGGCAATGGGTTTGAGAGTTTGGGAGGAAGGGCAGCTACCAAGCAGGGCTAATTCCTCCCTCAGCTATCTCAGACATGGTGGTAACCCCACCTAAACCCATCAGTCTGACACTTCCATAATGGCCAACTGTGCTACCAACTTCAAAGAGCAGAGAAGAAGAGTTAGGCCACCTGAAAAGAGTGAAGCAGAAGTAGGTGTGAAGACACACTGAGCAGCCCCCGTGCCTTTTGCAAGGCCCAGACAAAGGGGAGTGACTCCCTGACCTCAATGATGTCCACGTGGCCGTAGGGAGGCTTCCGGTGCCGGTACATCCAGAAGGCCAGCAGGATGGCCATGGACAGCACGGCGATGGGCAGCAGGGAGTACACCAGGATGTTGAGCAGGGAGGGCGTTGGCGGCGGCGGCTCGTATATGACTGTGAGAAAAGAGCAGGGTAAGAGAGGGAAAAGAACCTTCAGGAATGCAGCAGCACCGTCAGCTGCACATCCAGAGGCAACCAAACCCCATCTGTCCCTCCACTCCAAAGCTGACAGTGCTGGCTGGCATGCCCCATGATGACAGCCCCAAGGTTCAAATTCATCTTTACAGTCTGATTCACACTGATGGACAAACCTTTTTCCTCTGTGTTTATGGTCTTTAATCATATTTACACTGGGTGTCAGCAAAGCAAGCCTTCCAATGCTACATGGACCACCTTTGGTGTTTGATGGGATGGCTGGCCAAGCTCTGTCTCCACAGATGAAAAACATTCCCTGTGGTAATTGTAAAGGGGTAGGACTAGGTGCCAAAAATATAACTGAGGTACAATTACACCAAGAATCTGCATCTTTATACACAAGGTGATAGCGAGTGACATCTGAAGTTTTGTCTTTGTTTCGTTCAAGCCCAAAAATGCCAAATTTGATGCAAAAATCCATTTTTACAGAACCAAGAATTTCCAGTTCTTGGGGCTCAAAGGACACTTCAGGAAGGAATTTGGTCCAAACACCCCATCCATCAGAGGGATTTATATCGAATCATGAAAGATGTGGAGGAATGGCTTTCACTATTGGCACACTGACCAAACAAGTTGAAATTTTTCAGGGCTTAATGAGTTAAATATATGGTATCTAAGCCTGATGCATTGGCTAAGGTTACCCAAACATTGGTTTTTGGCTGATCAATGGGCAAAAGCGCATTGCTGAGGGCAAACAAAACAAAAAGACACAAACATGACATGTTTACAGTTCTGGTATGTAAAGCAACAGTATTCATAAGGCTCCATGGTTTTCTCTTCTCCATAGAAGTAATGTTAGTAATGGAGTTGCAATGGCCCAAACCACACTTTGCAAGCTGAGCCTCCATCTGACCTTTATTTAAGATAGGTATTTCTTGTTGGGATACACAAAAGCAGAACATTTCCTCCTCTTAACCCTTCCAAATGTATTAAGACAGCACGAAATCCCTTGCAGCATTGCTTTACCTTTCACAGTGATTGACAAGTTGTCAGTTTTTAGTAAAATGCTGCCGGAGCCACAATCAAATGCACTATTCCCACAGTAGTTCTTGTTCCAAATTACATCAGTGCAGTTGAGACACAAACAATGGGAATACTAAATGGAGCCATGTTGCTATGTTGGAGCCAGGGAAGGAAAAAATAGCAAGACTTGCCAAATTAAACAAAAAAACTGTGAGAGAAAGAATATTTGCTACTAGGTTGCTACGGGTACGTTAATAACAGGAGATAATATAACCCATGTAAACAATTAAAAACCTATCAGGACAGCCCAGGAAAATCTGGTAAAGGTCTACTGGAACATCTCAGTAAATGCAGATAGTTCAAACCAACCTAAGGAAAATATTCACCTGTTTTAATAGCTTGTATTGAATGATATTTTAAAAATTATACACCTAAAAGAATCATTGTTTTTCTATTAGCCTCTGAAGAAGGTCCTGCTATTACTTTTCCTCCTTGATGCATATCCACAGACTCTGAAAGTTCACACAGACCCTTTCCCTTTCAATCCCCAGATCAACAAAATAGAATCAAATGCAAAATCCCAGATGCTTAAGGTATCTGGAAACTCATGACCTGTGAATTTAATGAGGAAGGTGTTAAACACCTTTTAAGAGTTTAAGGCTCAATCCATGCTATATTAATCACTCTACCCTTTTCCCCTTGTGTGGGATTTTGCTTTGTAACATCCCACAGTGAACTGTCCACCGTAAAGAAAACTTAACCCTTACTGATGGTATCCAAAGTGTTGGTACAGCTTTAGCCATAGAGTGAAACAATCTATTCTTAAAGAACTTTAGCCAAAGGATTTCTGACTTCGTCACCAAAACCTCCAACAACTCAATGTTGACATGAAGCTGAATCGGGGGAGGTTTAGGATAAATATTAGGAGAAGGTTCTTCACCCAGAGGGTGGTTGGGCACTGGAACAGGCTCCCCACAGAAGTGGTGACAACACCAAGCTCGGAGCCCAAGGAGCATTTGGACAACACCCACAAGCACAGGGTTTGAATCTTGGAGGTTTCTTATGCAGGGCCAGGAGTTGAACTCAATGATCCTTGTGAGCCCCTCCCAACTCAGGACATCCTATGTTTCTATTAATGTCCTTGGAAACTGGGTCTAGAGGAAGAGACCCCAACTCCCCGTCCTCCCAGTCACTCACCTTCTGGGCCGGTGACTTCAGGCAAATGGGTAAATTTCTCATTGCAATAGTTGCCCTCGCAGCAGCAGAAAAACACCTGAGGGTTTTCTTCTGTGGCTACACACTCCTGCCTGCACCAGGGAGGGACAGACACGGAATGAAGGGGAGAGAAAAACATTGTCAGCCAACTCCTGCCTCTTGTCTTTGGGAGCCAACCTGCCCCAAATTGTCTTCTCCACACACCTTTTCCTGCAGCTGCACTGCACAGATCAGCAGTCTCCACTTACGGAGAACAACTTGGCACTCAAACACCCCAGTGGATAGCAAAGACCCTTGAAAAGACTGCAAATGAAACAAATGCTTCCATATGTACTGAGGGCATTAGATGGTGAGTAATAAATAACAGCCGCTGCTGCTAACAGAATGAGAAGGAGAAAAACGACAGAGAGACGCCTCAGTCCCTGAGCGGTGACTTTCCCACAACCCATATGAACACTGCCAGGGCAGAGAAGTATTTGATGATGCAATTAAAGATTGTGCCATAAAGCACACATGACGAGGGCTGAGCTAAGGCTGCTCCCACAGCCTTGAGCATCACCAGCTCTGCACACTCGAAGGGCACCAGACAGCGGCAGCCACAGCCCTGCTGCAGCAGGAGAGAGCTGCAGGTCTGAGGGCATGCAGTGATAGCTCAAGGTAATGGCTTTAAACTGAAAGAGGGCAGGTTTAGGTTGGATATTAGCCAAATTCTTTACTCTGAGTGTGGTGAGGCACTGGAGCAGGTTGTTCAGAGAAGCTGTGGATGCCTCATCCCTGGAAGTGTTACAAAATTAGGTTGGATGGGACTTGGATCATCCTTGGGCCTGTGGAATGTATCCCTTCCCATGGCAGGGGACTGGAACTAGATGATCTTTACAAGTCCTTTCCAACCCTAACCATTCGAGGCTCCTATGATTCTCACTTTGTTTCTAGAGTTTTTAAGTTTAATTTTTAAGTGCTATCTCCTCCATAAAAAGCTTATTTCTGCAGAAAAACCTTTATGAAAATCGGGTTGCAGCTCTCATTTTCTGCCTTTGCCTCTTATCCAGGTACTGCTACAGCCTTCCCAGCACTGAGATTTCCTTCCACATTGTGCAAGGCCTTAGGGGACTTCCATGGATCAAACCAACTCCACTTCCACACATACTCCCTCTCCCCACAGATCAATGCCAAAAGAGATGTGCAGTGATTTTTTGCAGTACTTTAGCTGTCATTTCTTTCTGTTTCTTAAATGCTGCTTCCCTTCCCTGCCGCCTTTTGCTGTGCTATGCTCTGGTTTTAGTTATTAGGCTTGCAGAGCTGCTCTCCACAGAGAACTGTATCAAACTATTTCCTGAAGCCCAGCTAAATTATATGCATAACTTCCTTCCCTCGACCACTTGGAGGAAGTAGCAAAACAATCATATGCGTTTGACATTATTACTCATTTCTGAACCCATGCCAAGCCTCCCTTTCTGTGTTATCACTGACATACTGCCACGAGAAGAATGGAAAGGGCTCCCTTCAATCCTAGCTCTGGGTAGTTTTCAGTGCTTTACTCCCTTCGGGGGAAAAAAAAATGGCTATAGCCAAACTGTCTCCTCCAAGGTCTCAGCTGGGAAGCACTTGGTTTGTTTTTCAGGCTCTCATTTTTTTCAACTTCAAAGCAAAAAGGCAGCCATTTGACTTATTCAAATGAACAAAGATGTTTCAACAAGTTAAACAGCGTTTCCAGATGCTTTTTTGTGAAATCAGATAACAAGCCCTTTGGATGTAACAGCATCAGTGTTGGAGCCTTCAATAGAAAACACATCCTTTGCTAAATCTGTTGGTTAAAAAAATCAAGCTAATGAGTGAAAACAGCCTGCTCCACATCTGCAGTTCATTATCCCTGTCTCTGAGTGAAGCCATCCAGGTATGTATGACATGTTACACTTAGCAAATATTACAGCTGAGGCAGGGGGAGAGAATGACACATTTTTCTGTGGCAGGGAGGGCACGTTTCGGAGCGGTTCACGTATTCTGCAGGGGAATGCGAACATGACCTCTCCGGCAGGGCTGTGTAAATAAACGAGAGCACACAAGTCGATTTTTAAACACTACCTTTTTCCTATAACCTTAAATGTACATGTGCCACGTTCTTGTTTCCTCAAGATAAAGAACAGAGTAAGGAGCCGTCACCCTCAACGTCCCAACCCTTGCGCTCCAAAATTTTTCCACATTCTTCTGACACAAAGGAGGCAGCGCTTGGCACATCCCAGCACGTGCTGCTCCAAAAGCAGCTGCAGCACCAGAACAGGACCATGCCCTGCATCCAGGGACACAGGATACAGGTGCATCTGCCAAGGCTGCTCCCAGAAACTCGGCATCCAAAGGTGCCAGAGATACAGCCAGAGATACAAAGGGCATCAACACAGCACTGCTGATCGAAAAATCATCTTCCTACCCATTTTTGCCACCTTGGGATGCACTACTGCCTGCATGGAAGTCTGCCAAGGGCACTCAAGGGAAGAGAGAAATTGAAAAGGACTGCACTTAAAGAGGGTCTATTCCTTTATATAATTAAAGCTAACCTTTATTTCAAATGTTGCTTTTGATATTTGTACTGTTTTTTTAATTCTCAGAAGGTCTTTTAGCTTTGCCCTGGAACTTGTGACTCTGAAAAGTCAGGCAATGGAATACTGGATGCTCAATTCTAGGGCTGCAAAAGGCTGGTGAGGAGCCCTGGAAAGTTTTTACCATTTTAACAGAGCAACACATTATGACAGAGTTTAAGAAACACTACATCCCTGCAGAGACACTCAGTGACAATACAAGTGTCACTGGATATGAGAGCAGGCACTGAAAGGAGAAATCTGTTTACAGTAAACACTTCTGCTTGGAAGTAGGAAACTACAGTGACCTTCTATTCTCAGAAGAATCGGCATTAAGATGACTAATGGGCCAAGGAGGATTGATTTATTGGGAAAGAATAAAAATTTAACTATATATAGAGCCTGGCTACTCAACTGGCAAGGGAATAGGTGTGGTAGGAAAGTAACTCTGGAGCTAATAATAGAACAAAGACGAGGAACAACTTACAGTCGAGATAAGCCAAGACACAGGCACAAAAGCAGAGGAAGTGTACAGCACCAAAGGGAGAAAACACTGCAGCCATGGGACAAATCTAGTTCCAGCTTAACCCCACAGTTTAGCACCTGATCTTCCTAAAACTTTCAGAACGAGATGCTACAAAGATGCACAACTGAGAATTGCACAAAGTTGAGATCAACCTACATCGGTGTTATATCAAAGGAAACCCTTGAATTTTATGTTGCTAATCCTTATTGAAAGGGCTGGGCTTGGCTTGGCTTGGTTGGTCATTGGTTTGGGTTTTTTTTAACAGAAACCCTGAGCTCAGAGCTACTCAACATTGTCCTTTTCAGCTGCGAAACTTCATAGGGCTGTTTTCTTTAGCCGTAATTCTTTTCCCCTTTGTAGAATTGCATCAAGGGAAGTGAGAAAAGACTAGTTAATTTTCCCAGCTATTTAATGAGGCTGGAGCCTTCACACTACAAAACCTCACTCCTTTTCAGCTTGCTACAAGCAGTGACACACAAACTCACATTGCTTTTGCTCCCCACTCTTTCTCCTGGCCCTCCTCTTCACTCAGCCAAAGAACAGTGGAACTTTTTGCAACATCACAAACGTCAGAATATCTCAACCCCTAACCACCCCCAGATATCTGTGCTTTTCTAGACAGCTCTAAATGATTCCAAGTTTTCACTTATATCACCAAATGCTCCTGGAAGAACATATTGCTCTTCATTTGATGGTACAGGACAGGTTTTTCAATGAATGCCAGAATTATCAAAGCTTTGCTAGGGAAAAAAACAAACAAAACAAAACACAACACAAAACCCCTAAAAGTGATTTTTGCAACTTCTATTTAGAAAGTCAAAGCAGGCAAGTGACAATTCTGAGAGCTGCATTAGCAGCAGAAGCAATTCCAGGGGATGCTTTTGCCAATTAACTTGGACTTGCCTTCTTTTCCTCTATGCAAAAAAATCACGAGCTTTTACACGTAGAGGATCAAGTAAACCTTTATTTAGATAAACCAGTTGGGATGTTACCTGTCATAGCAGTTGAAGTCATCTAACCAGCAGCCTTTCTTCACCAGCTCGATGGAGCCCGAGTTGTTTCTCCAGGAGGCGTAGCAGTGGAGCCGCTTGTCCTTCTCCCCCTCGCAGCGCTCCACGCCGCTCTGGTTGGTCTTCTCCAGCTCCCAGTTGGCATTGTAGTAGATGCACTCCCTTGTCTCAGCCTCCCCATGGCCTGGCCCTGAAAACAAAAATCAAGCCCCAAGAACATTCAGGCAAAATCAGAAATAGATCCTGGGGATTGTATGGCTCTCTTTTAGGTGATGCGTGCATTTGATTCCCTAGGAGCTGAGCAGCTCAGCAGTGTGAGCTTCAGCACAGTGTGGAGATTATTCTTCTCCTCTGGGGTGAGGTGGGGAATGGAGAGGTCAGGTTTGACTAAGCTCACACAGGAGCTCATTGTGAAGTCAAGAGCCCAGCTGAGACCTTCCCAGCTCTCCTCTGGACAATGCTTGAACCTTAGGACCCTAAAACAGGGGATGCACAAGGCAATGCATACCCAGTAATGTCTAACCACAGAATCCTTGTTTAGCAAAGACAACCTGCCAGGGTGCTACTTGATGCTTGCTGGGATGTCATGCACTGGAGTTACTCTCCCTGTGCACCACTACTTTGGGAAACACAACCTAAAAATGCACAGTTTCTTCCACGTATGTAACTGAGAACAGATAATATTCATCCTGCAGAGCAGGGCCAGACCAGTGGCCATTCCTCACTTTGATCCTGGTTCAGGCTTACTCAGGTAAGACTCCATATGATAAATGCCATTTTTTTAGCTGCATTTGACACAGCTCACGGTGCCTCTGCACCCAAGCAAGACCTTCAGCAACAGAAAATTCTGTTCCCCAAACAACGTTGGCCACCCCAAATGGATGCTTGGCCACCACAAACAAAGGAGTCTCCATAGCCCGTGGGTCTTCCCTGCTTTAGAGCCTTGTACCAAAGGACTGTGGAGCTCCTACTGCCCCCAGGGAAACAATTCCCCCATAGCCACCATGTGGCAGAACTGAAATACAACTGCAGACACATCCATTAAAACCAGAGTCAAATAAGGGAACACTGATATTTACAGGTGACCTCTTCTGTCCTAAACCTCAGAAATTCTCTCTTCATCTGGAAATACTCTGCTTTGTGGCATTTTGAGGATTAGTATAAAACAAAACAAAGAATGAAACAAATACACATCTTGTAAGCAGACAAACACAAAAGATATCATGAGCCCTGTACCATGATGATTCTGTAAATCCTGAAATGCCCTGCAGCCATCTCTCCTTGGGATTACCCAACCTAAGGCAAGGTCAGGCCTGGCCATTATTTTGATGGATTGCAATCATGGAAAATGTAGGTATCTCAATAAAATGTGTTGACAACTGTGTAGAAAACACAAATAGGTCCCACAGGATGGTGAAACAAAAGTGCTGTGCTCCCAAAATATCCAGACCTCTGTGAAGCCTAGAATTACGTTTCTAGCTAGAAAACCACAGTTCTGAATAAACTAGGGGTGATGGGTCCAACCTGCTCCCAATCCCAACACCAGGACTCAGCAATGGGCAAATTTTCCTGGCATGGATAAAACTCATCACACTAGGAAGATCTCTCTGCAAGCTGCTGAGGTGCTCAATCCTTCAATAACACTTCTTAGGAAGACTGCTTGATCTGCATCGTGGGAGAGACTGCAAGGGAATAAGGGTATGAGAATGTCATAAAGCTGACTTCTGAAACTGGAAATTATATTCAAAGCACACACGAACAAGCGCTCAATTTCAATAGCACCTGCAGGTTTTATCAGCTCTTGCAAAGCTCCATCAGAGTTTTCCTCTGACAAGTTGCTTACAATAATGAAAACAACCTACCAATATCCCTCAACACAGAACAATGTCAATATTGACAGTCCTTGTTAAAGCCTTGATATTTGTTCTCTTGATACTTAGACTGGGCTTCTTTAGGGCAGATTAAGCATTTTTGCTAAATACTGGCTAAATCAGCAGGAAAGCAAAAGAGCTTTCTCTTGTGTGTGGGGGTGGAGGGCAATATCTTTTTACTTATAAGGGAAATAATAAATAACAGCATAGAATCATAGGATGTTTTGGGTTGGAAAGGATTTTTAAAGGACATCTAGTCCAATATCCCTGCAATGAGCAGGGACATCTTCAACTAGACCAGGTTATTCAAAGCCCCATCCAACCTGACTTTGAATACTTCTAGAGCCACCACCTTTGTGGACAAGCTGGGTTAGAGTTTCACCACCCTCATTGTAATATGTCACATGGCGTCCAGCTGGTATCTGACACCTAATCCTCACTTATCATCTTCTTCTCCACTCCTGGAAATACACTTTGCAATACCATTGTTATCATCCCAAACTGAATATCACTTTTGATCAAGACAGAAATTTCCTTTCCCTCCCCAACTCCATCTCCCAGAAAGCTGGAAGGTTTAATGAACCATTTCACTGGAAAACAGCTCCAAAATCTAATCCTAGCTCAGCCACCATCATCTGCAACCTCAGGCAATATTGTGTAGCCTCTGTTTTCCCCACCATAAACAACAGCCAATGCAATGCGCAGAGCTGCGGTGAGATTTGATATTTCCACTGTGCTTTGGAAAGGGAGTGTTGAAAAGATGTGAAGCAGGAGCTGTATCAGCTCTGGGACCAGCAAACCAAGGCTGCTAAATCCTGTGTTGAGCCCAGGCTCCCTTCCCCCAAGACAGTTGTCTTTTCTGGAACAAGTTGCAGCTGAAGAGTAAGAGCTGCTTGCAAACACGCAAACCCAACTCTGCAAACAGCGGCCGCGCCAGGAAAAAGGCCTTTCCCAGTTTTCCCCCCCGCTGTTAAAGTTTAGATGATTTGAATAAAAGCATGCATAAAGTTTTAGATGACTAAATAGATGTATGCTTTCTTTATAACAGCTCCTAAGGATGCTTGCATTAAGAAGACACTTTAAAAACCTGTGTGTTTGTTACCTGCTTTCAGATCTCTTTAAAAGCCATTTGGTAGGATCCTCGCCCCGCTGGGTGCTCATGACTGCAAGAAACCCTTCTGTTTGTACCCAAGATGGTCTCAGCAGGAAGGGGCAGAGCTCCAGGTCTGGGTATTAATTTACCTGCTGCTTTAGCTCATCAAGAAACACTCACACCTTGCTCTGTAATGGATCACGCAGAGACCAAAGTTTGCAGCTAGCTGCCTGTTCTGCACTCGCTGCAGTAAAACCCTCACTGAACAGAGGGAGGGGGAGTCAAAACAGGGGCTTGTCCCTTTGAGAGAGAAAGGTGGTGACTAAGAGAAGGAAATCTGAGCTTTGCTCATCCATCCCCAGGGAGCTGTGTAGATTTTCCTGCCTCCTCTTCCCCCATTGAGCAATGGATACCCCCAAGGCCACCGTAGGTCTGTAAGAAACACTGAGCTGGACATTAGGTAATGGTTTTAAACTTAAAAAAAAATATTTAGATTTGATATAAGGATGAAATATTTTTCCTCAATGAGAGTGATAAAACACTGGAACAGATTGCCTAGGGAGGTGGTAGATGCCTCATCTCTGGAAACATTCATGGTCAGGTTGGACAGAGCTCTGAGCAACCTGATGTAGTTGAAGATGTTCCTGCTCACTGCAGGGGAGTTGGACTAGATGCCCTTTAAAGGTCCCTGCCAGCCCAAAATATTCTGATTCTTCCAAGTGACAAAGGCATGGATAACCATGTCCTGCTTTTCATTTCAAGTTGCAAGAAGAATCAGAGGGTGTTCCCCCAAGATATGTGCAGGAAGCACTCGTCTCCCTCCACTGGACACAGCTGATGCATCAGCACAAGGATTTGACTGGGCTCCACTGTGCCCCCAGCAGTACAACCTGGCTCAAGAGAAGCATTCTACCAAACTTGAGGATCTGACAAGAGTGACACCATTAATTTTGGCCAAAAGGGCCTTTCCTGAAACAAAAGTTTTTCAGAGCAGTCACAAACCACAGCCTGAGACAGATTACAGGGGTTATGTCCCCACAGTCCTGCTCTCCCCCTCCTCACTCTTGTAATCTCCCTCACAGCAGCCTTGGTACATAGGAAAGCTCCTGAGTGTCTTCATTTGGTGGCACTGCCTGGTAACATCCTGCTCAGGTGGGAAGGCAAATAAACACCCCAGAGAACTGCTCAACTTTTGGCAGAAAATCAATGGGACTTGGGTGCAACGAGATATAAAACCTTTGCTATGCAAGTGTTTGAAGATCGCTGTTGGAACCTGGTCTCCTTCATTGGGCCCCCATTCCTCTCCTGCCTTAGCATATTCCTCCAGCCACAATGCAAAATTTGGGAAAAAAAAGTTGCAAAGCAGAAGCATGTATGTGGGCCAGGAGCATGGACATAAGGCAGGAGCATGGACATGGGGCAGGAGCACAGCATATCCAGCACTGCATCCCACTCTCAGCCCCAGTTCTCTCCATGGAAAAGAGCCTCGTGCCAGCAGCCAGGCAAAAACAATCAACTTTTTAATATCACAATCCACAAATAGTCATTTAAGCAATAAAGCCTGAAGTCCTGTTTGAAATCAAAGTCTAAGGAAGAATCAGGCTTTGCAGGAGCAGATGGGTTTCTGGCATCCCACTGCATCCACCCAGCGCTTCAGGGATGACGCAGTGTGGCTTGTCCTCAAACAAAAGCTGCACAGAAATACCTTTACACAAAATACCAAGCCCAAATAACTCCCATACATCACTCGGGCAGAGGGAGGCTACCCACCATCACCCATTTTTGGGGTGGAAATCAACTTTTTGACCTCAGTCCTGAGGAACTGTCATTATGCTGATTCCCCTGGGTCAATTTTCTGCTCCAAATGACTGAAGTATCACTAGGTTTTTTGCCAAGCAAGACCCCCAGCACCCATCTGAGGCACATAATGATGGGAAGAGCAGTCGAAGCACCATGCGACATGGGAAGACCTCTCGCCTCTACTTGGGAGTTACAAGGCACAGAGGGAGCTCATTAAAAAAAGATCCCCGTGAACTGAAGGACTTCAGCCTGCTGAGACATGGGACCTTACTGCTGATCTGAGACTAAACCCTGCTCTCCTAATTTGGAGTCGCTGACAGATCACTGAGGCTGTATCATTATCCAACAGCTTCTAAATTATAGCCAAGATCCAGTGTAGCAACTCCAGGTCTAGGTGTTAGCAGTTGCCAGGCTCCTAACTCATAATTAGATACATAGGGAATATCTTCCCCAAGGCTGAAGGCTGCTATAAATCTCAGCTCTTTATCTCTGCCTGTCCCCTTTTGAAAACCTAAAATGAAAGTATATACGAAAAGATGGGATGTGTCAAAATAGTCTGCATAAACACTGAGTGATTTACCAGACAGTCTGTTTGCCTGACTGTCAAAACCACCGGGCTTTATATATGAAACAGTGTATGCAACTGAAGTTATTTGCAAACACTTCGTTATGTCCCTATATAGCTATTTGTACATGTAATTTTATAATATAAAACGGCAGAGATTGTACACTGAATTGGGGTAATTGCCCTCTAATTTGGAGGGTAATTGCACGCAGCAATTAAGCAACTGCGGATGCATTCTTGTACGTGTGATTATGGAAGTCTGGCCCTTTGTTTGAGGTTTGGGTTTGCTTTCAAGAGCTCTCCCTCAAACCGTGGCAGGGGTGAGAAGAGCTGGGAAATCAGGGGCTGCTGGGTGCTCACCTTGCAGCGCAGCATCTGCTGGGATGAGCCACTTGACCCCCTTCCCAGAGGATGCTAAACCAGCTGCCTCCAAACCCACAGCTGCATTTTGGCACACCCTCCAGTGGGGAACCACAATCCAAGCATGTGTGGAGCGCTCTTGGAGGCACTGGTGGGGAGGGAAAGGCAGGGAAAGAGGGCTGCTGCCTCCCTGCTCTCCCTCTGCCAGACACCTGCCCAGAAATCGCGTGCAGGACTGCAAAATTAAAGAATTTCAAATAGTTGTTGCTAGATATTCAAAATCAAGCCAGATTGAAGAAGGCTTGTGACTGGGAATGTTTGGAAAATGTTGCTCTGGAAAGACCACCCAGTTGCATCTCTCCAAAATGAATGTGAGATTTCTAAGCATTGCTCCAGCATTTATTCCCCAAGTGGGGTGATTTCATTCCTGCTGTACTTACATAATAGGGGCTAAATACATCTTTAGGCAAAGCATCAAACTCATGATGACATCTGTGGTTAAGCACGTAACTGCACATGAGGATTTGGAGACTTGTTGCTTTTATCCCCTGTTCTTTCACTAAAGTCTTTAAACAACAGAGCAGAAACAAGCCCCTGTGACTCTGCAGAGCCTCTTTCTCAAGCCAAAACTTCACTCCACCTTTGGGGACCTCAGTGGCCAGGGTTTGTCCAGGCAGAGATGCCCCATCCAACCAGCTGGATGCAGGAATGGCTAATTAGAAGGATCTATTACTGCAAAATGTTTTGGTTCTTAAGCCAGATCAGGTAAATCTGGGCACAGGCAGCACTGAGAAAGCAAAGGTGTAACGCTAGGGGAACATATAAGTTGGAATTTTGTTTTCTGTCAATAGATTTGGTTTATCCCACAGTAAAAGAGCTCCAAGTTTTCGAGTCAATCAATGGCTGTTAATCTATTATCTCAGCATATATTGCCATGGTAACCTGCAATGATGCCATTGACAACTACTCTCAAAAGGACAGGAGGCTTTAAGACATTTTCTTTTAAAATTAAAAAAGGAACTTTAATATTAAGAAATACATCCTCCCTGCTCACCAGGGATGACAACTCAGGGCTTCTATATTCACACCATGACTCACACTTCACAGCTTCCACGGACATCTGTGTAGCAACCCCCCCCATATATCTTTTTTAACTTTAAGTCAGTAAATGATAACAAGAAAATTATTCCAAATAATTAGATCTTCATTAGAATTTTCCCCCAGACAGACTGCAAAACCTGTTTTATAAAATGTAAGGAGTGTGTTTTAGGACTTATTACTACCAGCTCAGGGAAAGGACGCTGTAATGGTTCCATTCTTCTGAATAATTTCCCTGGTACTTTAAGTCAAACAGCATGGGTAGGAGAAGGACCTGGAGAAGGACATGGAGCATCCCAGCTCCTCACAAGGCCACAAAACCAGGCAGACCCTGCAGAGGGAAGACGGAGCCGAGTGAGATGACAGAGATACTCAGCTGAGTGAAATATTGAGTGTCCACACATACATACGTGCACACAGAGCTGATGAGAGTAATCTCTTGGCCCAAAGGGGAGGATCACTCAGGAAAAGGCTTAGTAAATCATTCCTCTGGCCAAGCAGAGTGATCCAAGGAGGTTTGGCCAGGTCGCTGGCTGGCCCGGTGTGAAGCAGGACAGAAATGTTGCCAGCAGTTAATCAATTTTTGGAAGCAGAACGTTTTTGACTTGAACTCAGAGGGTCACTTCTATATTTTATTTAAAGAAGAGATCATTTTAGTTATCCATTAGAAAAATCCTATTTTGTATCATTCCAGTTAAGGACAAAGCCAAAAATGTAATTACATTTCTCCCTTCACATCACTAACTGTATCTGTCTCCCCCAAAAAGGTTTTAGTTCTTTAATAAAACCATCAGGGAGATCAATCAAAAGCATTTAATGCCGTGGTGCTCTGCAGTTCATGTTTAAATGCACTTTGGGTCACAAACGAGGCAATTTGGACAGCAGAGCTCAAACCAGATTAGTAGTAACACACAAAAAGGGCCTAATTCCTAATTTATTTTTCCTTTTTTTTTTTTTTGCACAGACACTACTCCTCCTCAGCTACACCAAAGAGAATGGAATCAAACTCAAGCCAGCCCCGATGAGCACGAAGTCACAGATCCAAAAAGGGCCCTGCTGCCCCCCGCCTGCCCGTGCACAGCGTGGAGTGGAGGAGAGCACGAGAAGCTGCAGATCCCATCCAGACTCCCAGAGCTGCTGAGCTGCTCCCTGTCCTCGTGTGACCAGCCCCGAGGATGCCACCCCAGGCAGCATCTCTGAAATGATGCTCCTCCATCCCCCCAGTTCACTAGAAGAAATCTCCAGGCTTCCTTTGCACAGCCACACCAAGAAAATGCCTTGCTCCACAGAGGAATTCCATAAAGAGAGGTTGTATTTTCTCCCCCAGACCACAAGTTTCCAAACAGGCATAAAGTTATTAAAATTTTTCTTTTTTTTCCCCTTGAGTTTGAGGTGTGCATTTATAAAAGCATTAAGCAGGCCATTTATTTGGCTTGTAACAGCAATGACTACTCTTTGGCATGAAAAATGGCCCCTTGTGGGCTGAGCATTCTGCACACAAGCTACCAGAAAGGTGTCTCAGCAGCCAAACTTTGCAGCCTCTGTAACGGAAAATATTAGAGATTAATTGCAAGATTAAGGTATTTCCAACTGCACTCCTGAAAATCAAATAGAGAGCAAGTCTTGACCAGATTCCACAAATCACTAAGTAAAATATGCAGCAAGTTCTGAAATGACATTTAGAACACAATCATTTGTTCTCTCCCATTCTCCTCGGGAGCCAGCATGGGGTCTCCAAAGAGCATGGGAGGAGGAAGTGAAATCACGTTCGTTCATAAATATTTTCCCCACACAGAGTGAAGTTCTGAAAAGCTTTCAAAGCAAGCCTGGAAAATGAATTTCCTTCCAAGCAGAGGAATGAGGGTATGGGAGCATCTCCTTGTAGAGTGCAGAGGTTTAAGGAACAGCAATAATCATGTGATGATGCCTTTCCCAGCTTTTTCACATGCATCTGCTCCATCCCACTGTCGTCATCATCCTGTGACACTGCCACCAGCAGAAATGCTTTTCAGAGCTCCTGATTTTTAAGGTCTTCTCCAGGGAGAGAGTGATGTGTGTCCAACACAGCACAGCACACCTGGCAAGCCACAGAGAGCTTTGGTACCAGAACAGCAGCACCTCAATTCATAATCTACACAGGGTCCTCTGAGATTTATCAGCAGGGACATTTCAAATATGCTTTAAAATGTGCTGAGTCTACTAAGATTGGGCCCCAAGTGCTTTTCTATTGATTCTGCTTGACATTTCCAAATACCACAATTCCAAATTTAATTCACTGGTAATTGGAAAAACTGTAATGCATGTAAATGGACAAGAAGATGTGGGAAGTCCAAAAGGTCAAGCATCAGGAAAACGTGTCCCCAAGAACTAAATGATCCTTGTTTGTGTTTCTGTCACCCTCTTCTCCTTAAATAATCAAAGCTCGGAGCTGAGCAGTTTTCTCAGTAGGATGGAGGAAGAAAGGCAATAAAAAACCACAACCACTCTAAACCATGGAACCGGTTCAAAAATCACTGTTTTAAAATCCATCACTGACCAGAATTCAAATACACCATAGAGATGAGTCACTTAATCAGCAGATTACATGAGCAAGTGGGAAACTCAAGGAAGAATTAATTTGAAAATGCTCTCAGTAGAATAAGATTATCTCTACCTAGAAATCAGGTTTCTAAGATTTCTGCTACATCACAGCTTCTCTTTGCCAGCCAGTTGAAGGGGAGGGAGAGACAGAGATGAAAATCTTAGAGATGTCTAAGTTCAAACCTCAGATCCAACATGATGATGGATGGTCGTTGGCAGGTGCCACCTGGGGTCTCTTCTTTACTGACCTGAGAAAACAAACTTCTGTTTCAGAGGAACAAAGGGCTTCAGTGACAAGAAATGGTGCAGGAGCATGCAGGGGATGCTTGCCCAGCTCTTTGCAGAGCCCTGAGGTGCAGCAAAGCTTGAGGGTTCACTGTGTTGATGGGGAATCAAGTCCTTTTGGGCAAAGACCATTCCTATGCTATACAAAAGACACTATGACAGAAATCCCCATATTCCTTCATGTTCTAGAGAATAAAACATGCACATTTTAGCTGCCAGTCTGACCTGCATTCCCCCCAGCACGTGAGCAATCACCGATGGTCTGACACCCTGGTGCGTTTCAGCTCCAAGGGTGAGAACATGATGGAAGTGCAGTGCACAAAAAAGCACAATTTATAGCCAGTCTTACACTGATGAAGGACAAGCATCCATTACCACATCCCAAACATTCATCCAGCCCACAGCAGTACACGTGCAAATGCTTGATAACTCCTTGGTGCAAGCGACATCTTTTGCATTACACTCTAGACCTTCAGAACTTTCAAGATTTGCAGAAGAAAACACTGATTTTTAAAATGCTCTTTCCCCAGTGTACACTGGTATTTCAAGAGTTAACAAGCTAGCAGAAGCCAGCTCTAAAAGAGAAGGGAGGCAGGAAAAAAGCAAGTCTCTGGCCCTTGCAATCACAAACTAGCCTTAAGCCCTCCAAAAGGAAGTAAAGACATTCCTAAAATTCTTTGAGGATGAGAAGCAAGTTGCCAGCCAAATCAGAAGTCCATTTCTCCAGTCTTTACGCTCTTAATAGCAAATCCCACATGAGCAATTTTAAGAGCCTCTTTTACAATGGAATTTTCTCCCACGTGGCTACAGCACAATCCAGGACTTGTCTCATGTTTACAGAAATGTAACTTTCTCCTTTGGGTCTACTGAAAAAAGCTGCTGTCAAACGACCTGAGGAAGGAATGCAGCACAACCCAATACCATCATGCAACTTCCAGTGATTGTTTCTGTTACAATAATGAAAGGCACGGAAGAAATGTCTGGATAACTGCAATGATTCTCCAAAGACAAGTTATAAAAGAGATGCTGAAGAGATTTTATGTAAAGGGGCATGGGGGAAAATAAAGTCACCTATTAGCTTTCATTTTGATTACGTGCATTAAGCAGCATCCAGATCCCACTTTGAAATAAAAATGGTTTTGAGCAGATTGTCCCAGGAAGTTGAAATCCTTCCTGTTTCACGGATGGGAAGCAATAAAATAACTGTGTGCTGTGGGACAGGTCTTTTCCTTCCTGGTTTTCTCACACCAGAGGAAGACTAAAACACTTTGGACCACAGTGTGCATGGAGTGAAAGAAGGACTTACCCTCCATCCACGTCCAAGCTTTCAGGATGACCTGAGCTCAACAGCTCCAGCCCAGAAACTGGGTACATTCTCTTTCAATTCAACTTTCTATTTGGATGCCATTTAGTTCCCATGGTGACCAGGATCCAATATTACATAAAAGAGCATAAAGTACTATTCTAAGATTCAGCACAGTCCAATTTCCTGACCTTGGATAGGTGGGGATCTCCACTAGAACCATCTCTGATGCTGCTCCCACATATTTAGATTCTGATGTATGTGAAAAAGGAGATGAGGGTGCCCTTGTCTGGGCACTTTCAGAGACATGATGAATATTTAGAGGGATTTATCACTGGAAATACAATAAGAATCCAAGACAAGAGAAGACTCCAGGGAGATCTTACTGTAGCCTTTCAATGTACAAAGGAGGTTTACAAGAAAGGTGAAAGAAGACTTCTTACCGAGGCCTGTAGTCATAGGACAAGGAGAAATGGTTTTAAATTAAAGATGTTAAGTATAAATTAGGAAGAAATTCTTTCCTGTGTGGGTGGTGAGGCACTGCAACAGGTTGCCCAGAAAAAATGTGGATGCCCCATCCCTGAAGGTGTTCAAGACTGGTTTGGATGGAGTGTGAACAACCTAGTCAATGGAAGGTGTCCCTGCCCATGACAGGGGGGGCTTGGAACAAAAGGATATTTAAAGGTCCCTTCCAACCCAAATCTTTCAAATACTCCTCCATAACCTGTAACAAGATCATTTTAGGCTGCAGTCAAACCTTTTCCTTTCACTTCAAGAGCTTCATCAGCGAGATACAAGAATGACTTGTTTTGGTCCACATGCTTGAGTTGAAAGATGGGAGAGGTGCCTGCAGGAATGTACACACAGAGGACTGGCAGCTATAGAGAGATGAGCAAACTACAACCCTGAGCACATCTTTCCACTGCCTCCCCTTGCTCAGATTTACCTGGGGACAGCAAATTCTAAGAAAAGGTACTTTCTGTGACATTACTGTACACTCCTGCTAATCAGTAGGAACAGAAACGGAAGACATGCCACCAGTAAATTCCATTTTTCACTGAAGAAAATAAAAAGTTCCAAGGCAATGTGAAAAGCTTCACGTTGACAGCAGCCAGTTGAGCAATAAAACCACTAATCTCCCCATTAGGTTGGGGCACATGGATTCCAGTGCTCTTCAGCCAATTTCCCTGAACTTTGGTAAGGTGTTGCAGCCATCTGGGAAGAGCAAACAAAACTTCTGATAACTTTTTGGAGGGTGCAGGACCATCTGTTTCCACACCAACAAGCAGATGGACACACCTGCCCCAGGCAAGGCAGCAGCACAGAGGGGAATCCCTCCACCTTTATATCTTTCTTTGGGAACAAAGAAAAGACCATGGGAAAGTATCAGCCCTAGCTGCTTGTACATCTTTTCTGTGGGCATCATGTCACAGTTCAAGGTTTTCAACATAAATACTTTAGTTATTTGGTACAGGATTCACTTTCTTTAATACAATAAGCCCGGGAAAATATAACCTACTGTTCTAGATATATCCTGGGAGCTCTGGTGAGCACTAAGAGATGCACTCTTCTTCTGAATGCTGCTGAATGAAAACCAGTGAATAAAACTGCTGATCAACCTCCTCCATCCCTAGACTGCCCCTGCTTTGCAAGAGTGAGGCAACTGCTGAAGAGTGAAACAAGTAATGAAGGATGAAACAAGTGGTAAACAACAAGTGATGGAGGGTGAACTATTCACAGCTGGTGGGATCAGGCTCAAAGCACACCTGGAGAAGGCAGTTCCTCACCCAAAGGGCAGCTGATGTGGGGAACCCCGTCTCAGAAGATTCCCCGTAATGTTTTAAGAAGAGCCACGTGCACTAGCTTGTTCTGCTGTTCCTCTCCTGTCATCTTTCAGCAAAAGGTGGAGTCAGACTACCAGGCTGGATGAGCTTCTGTTCTGGCCTAGTCTGGCCATTGTCCAGCTCCTATACTAAATGTCATCAGCCTAAAAACATCATTTAAAAGTAATTCAAATGTTGAAAGACCCAAGCAGCTACTGACCAACCAAATGCACTATGTCATTGACTGCAACTTTGCTCTTGATTTCCATCCCCACCCATCCAGGCAGCCTGCATTTCTTTTCATGTTGGGATTTGAGAAACCCAATCCCCCTGAACAACTGCCCTGAGCCCAGAAGTGCCATTTGGAGCTGACAGCTGCTGAGAGAAGAACACAAAGCCCTCTTCCTGCCAGAGTCCTTCCCTGATATCCTTGCAACCATTTCTCAATAGACAGAGATTTTGCACTGGCTTTTTATCTCTTTGCTGGTATTTTCCTTCTCAACAAGTTTTTAATGTTTTATGTAGCAAGGATGCTCCTGCCATTTAAAGAGGGAAGCATGCAGTAGTAATTATTCATTAAAAACACATCATAAGTGACCTTTATGCTGAAGCAGAGGAAGCCACGTGCCCACCTGGCTGTATTCTGGAAGGGCCAGGAGTTTCAAAGGGAGTAAATATTTTCATGCAGGATTGCCAGCCTAAGCTATCTTGAAAAGGTGCCTCATTCTTGAGAGAACAAAAGCTGTTTAAAACATCTCAGATTAAGTATCCACAAGTCAATATATAGTTTTGAAAAATCTAACTGGAAAGGAGAAGTCACCATAGTGCTTGGTCCAAGCTGGCATCTCACAACCCCCTTTCATCTCAGCATAATGCAAAATTAACATTTTGTCTGCCTTCTTATACAAAGTACAATTTCTAGACAGGACAACTAGGGACTAGCTGTGTCACCATGAAATATGAAGAATATTGGTGTTTCTACTGAAAAGTAATTCTACAGATTGAATCAAAATCCAAGGCACACCTACAAGCCTTGCAGCAAGAGCTGGAGCCCTTTGTTTGCAGCAGCTGTTTTTGTGGGATATGCAGGTTAGTTTTGTTCATACAAGCCACACATCCCTAATGCAGCAAAATATAAACCCTGGTTTTGCAGAAGGAGGTAATGTAGCTCTTTTATTCCTGGAAGGGGATGAGTCCCATCTTTGGGTTGTGTTTCAGGCATGCATGTAGGAAGCAGAGCACCATACAAGCAAGTGAGAAGCAGAGCCAACAGACACACAGAATCCAGGCACCAGAATCATTTGCAAAGCAAAACTAACGTACATCACTTTATGCATGATTACATTTTCAAAAGCAAGAAGTGTTAGGAAATATTTTTGAAGACAGTCAGTAATGTTTTGCAAGAATCGCTGACTCAAGCCCTTGATCTGGCCGTTTAGCTGATGACTGGAAAACAGCCCTGGCTATGTTTATTCTTTAGACAAAGTCCAGCTAAAAATGCATCCAGGCTTAAATAATCTGTGTAACAATGACCTCAAAACCCCAAATACAACACTGCATTGCATGCAGGTTTCCCAACAGGATAAAGCATTGTCAGGGCTCACACCCAGCTATCCGCTTTCGATGCACAGTCTCCCAACACGGCGTTTTCATCTTTACACCACTCTTGGAAGTAATGCACTATTTCATTTCCATTTGCATTTCAATATGGCCCCAAGGGCTTTACATACATCTGGTCCTCACTGTGTTAAGATTCTTCCCAAACACCATATTGCCTAAAGATGGTGAGACAAAGGATGTGCTGCATTTTGAGTAACCTCATGCGTCGGCTCTCGGCCAGAACAGTGAGTGGAGCATCCTGCATCCTACCCCGTTTCCCTCTGCAGGTGTCCATGCCAGCTCTGCTTTGCAAACAGCAGCAAATGTCACCATCCCAGTTATCTCAGATGGGGAGAGCCAGAGGAGGAGGCACAACTCCAAACTCAAGGTTATACACTGAGTCAGGAACGAGCCACCAGGAATATTTGACTCATCCATGTCAGGAGATCCCAAACTTTCCATGTTACCTAAACAACAGAAGCCTAAGGGAAGACACTACAACAGGTCTGCTGAGCACAGCTTGGGGACTACAGATCTCACACACAGGCTGGGAGCTTTTTACCCATCACCTTGCTGTAAGTGCTTCCCTCTCTTCCCCCACACAGCCCAACCCAGCAGCAGTTTTGCTCCCATCATGCATGTCACCTTCAGTGGGAAAGGACTTCATATATTTTTAAGACATTGATGCTTTTTGTACAGGATTATTATTTAGGATCTGTGAGCTCTTCCAGAGAGTGAAATCCTGCTTTTTTTTCTAGACTGAGGAGTATTTTTATTCATGCTTTCAGTGTCTCCCGCCCCAACGTTGGCCCTAATTCCCCTGGCACACCCACCATCTTGGGGCTGAGCACAGGCAGAGATGATAAATGAGACCAAGTGCCTCAGACCAGCCATGAGGCTGATTAACCCTCTCTTCTCCTCAGAGAGCTCAGGTTGGACACATCAATTTTGCTTGTGCCATCCAGGAGACTGGCAGTGGCGAGATGGTCCCTCCTGCCCAGACCAGGGTCAGCATCTGGCTGCTGGTAAGCAGAGAGCTGCAGACAGGAGGATCCTCAGACCCCTTTTAAAACCATCTTAAAATAGGGCGCTGCCTCTCAGTCGAGCCAGCAGCGCCAGCCTTGCCAAGATGCTGAAGCTTTCACTCTTCACTGGGTGTTTACTCCTACCCAACCACCCGCACGTCCCAGCCCTTCCCAGCCTCCACCACCGACTGCTGAGCATCCTTTTGGCACAGGTGTCTCCAGCAAGGGCTCACTGACGTGGAGCATAACACACTTACCTCTCCATCTGTAAAATAAATACATAATTTTCGAAGCAAGGACACATATCAAAGAGCACAGGATGCAGCACAGTGACTCATGCAACCAGCAAAGTAGAAACTTGGCTGCATCCGTGCCCGCACAGGGCATTCTGCATCTCTTCCTATAATTAGTCCTTCAAATGCTAGAGGGGAAAGGAACAAATTCAAAGAGGTTTTACTTCCCAATTATTCACATATTTCCAAATCAAATGGTTGTCTGTCAGAGAGCAACATGTCATTGCCCTAGGATATCAAAATGCAAACTGAAAAGTCTCTCCAGGAACAGGATTTGCTTTCATTACATTTATATCACCTAATTCATTTTAAGATTATATATAATTAGTCTCTCCCTCCCATCCCCACCCCAATCCAATTTACTCTCCCAAGCAATTTCAGAACATGCCACACATGCCAATGGAACTTCTAAGGCAGCACTCTCTTGCCTTTCAAACAATACATGGAATTTTAATTTCTTTTTTTTTTTAGCATTTTCTTTCTTTGAATTGCCAAATCTTTCAGGTGTGCATCAGTATTTTTATTTTAATTTTTTTTTTCTTTTTGAAGCAAACACCTCTAAGGAACTTTTAATCTTTACTCTTCATTTGCCTTCTGACTGAGATTTCAGACTGCCATCCCTAATGCTTCACAGCCATTTTCCATCACCATCAGACTCTGTGTGCTACCTTCATTTGAATGTCTCCATTTTCATTTTAAATCCTCCTGATTCCAGCAGGTAAACCTGCTGTAAGGTTTAATTGAGAGAAAGCCAAAGTGCCTGGATCACTTCCCCATCAACACGTTATTACAGCATTGCTCCCAGCAAGGATGCAATTTTCCTGAATCATGGAATGGTTTGGGCTGGAAGGGACCTTAAAAATGTTCTCATTCCAGTCCTGTACCATGGGCTGAGACATCTTTCACTAGACAAGGTTGCTCAGAGCCCAGTCCAGCCTGGCCTTGAGTATTTCCAGGGATGTGAACTAGAAAACAGTGAGCCCCCTGATCCTGGAGTAAAAACTCCCAGCAAACACATGAGGAAAGTCTTGAGACAGGCGAGGGTATTCTGACCAGCTGTGAATATACAATAATTATTTCATTATTGTTAATCTTCTAATTGGGAAAGAGAAGGATCTTTCCCCATGAGGGAGCGACGGTGTTTGCTGCTCCCTCCTGCTCTGCTCCACCCTTCTGCTGAGATTTCCCTGAATTTAGCGGGAAAAAATCACATCAATCATCAACCACTTTAGCACAGATGATGTTGGGGCTGAATGAAAAGTATCCCATTTCTACCAGAGGTGAAACAGCACATTATGAAATACAAGGAATCTGCCTGGAGTGTCACTGCTGTCATCCCAAACCACTCACTGGGTTTAAGTGAGATGAAATCAAGTGTTCCCCTACGGCAAGAAGATGCCACAGGGGTGTGATGAGTCCAGGATCCTACAGCATTTTACTGCTTTGCACTTCCAGCTTCAGCCCTGTAGCTCTTCACTCTTTTGAAACAGTGGATTTTTGATTTCTTAAGCAACAAAACAGAGAAATCAGTTTTGAGAGCTTCTTCCACTTTGCAGAAGCCAATTTATACAAGAACCCAAAAAGCCAAGGGGTATGTCACCCAGTTTCCACACGAGTCCTTGACCCTGGGCAGCTGGAACTTGGATCAGCTGTTTGGCACCAGGGCTTCGAGCACCTCTAAATGACCAAGAGAAAAACACCAGAGCTCTTAACTCAGTTAACTCACAGCCCTAAAGGTAACACCAGAGTGAAGATGAGCTCATTTTATCACAGAATAAAGGTGAAGGCAACCTCAGAAGAAAGAGCTGCCCTGTGCTGAAATAGGGACCAGCAGTCAGGGTTGTCTGGATATATAAATACCCAAAGCAAAAAAAGCATCACAAACCGCCCCCCCACCCCATGAAAAGAGAAGGAAAGAAAATAAAAGGAAAATAATAAAAATAAAAACATCATTATTTAACACTATCAAGGAGAAAATGTGGCATCCTGCTTCCATACAGAGGACCCAGGAGTCTAAAATAACAACAGTTCTGAGTGTGAGGGCATCGGGGTCAACCGGCCTGCCTAGGATCACTGGCACAATGCCAGCTGCAAAGGCAGGGCGAGGATGAGGAGGCAGCCTGGTGTGGAAATCTCTGCTGCTGTGAAGGCCCCCTGAATGCACCTCAACCCCTGTGAGCTGGGAACTCCTCTCCCTACCCCAGAGTCTGCCCAAAGGGGTCAGGGAGGGGCGTTTCTGGTTTGGCATGTCCACATGGGCAGACAAGCACCAAGAGAGGAGGGGGTGATGGAGGTGTGAGGCAGCCCAGCTTGGGCACATTAAAAGGGGAAAGTACGGTGACAACTTACACCCACCATAGATTTATGTGGGTTTTTTAGCCTAATGAGTTCCCAGAACCACTCTGAAAAATTCCTCATCTCCTCACACGACCCTCAGTGCAAGCGAGTCCTGCAGAGCCGCCTGTGACAGAGCAGGCCTCGTGCCAGCACCCCAGAACATGCTGCTTTGCAAGGAATTTTGATTAATCTTGCTGCTTCTTAAACACTGATCAAGATCAGGAGCACCAGCTCCCATTTCTATTTTTTCAACTGTTTTTACTTCTTATTCTTCAACATTGAAACCACTTGTTCCCCTCACTGCAATTTCTCAGTAAGTCCCGGTATCTTATTTCCAGATTTACTCAAGTTTTTTGCAAGCTGCACACCTTCAACTGGGAAGCAAAAGTGCTGTTTGTTATCCCTCCCTCCTGGCTGATCCTCAGGTATGACTGATATATCATCTGCAAGGGATTTTCCACATCACGGGCTCCCTCTTACAACTGCAGCAGCCTGCAATGGGTTTGTGGATTGTGCACACATGGAGCTGTTCCAGCAGAGCTGCTCGGGCTCCTGTTCCTTCTCAATACCCACAGGACAGCATGTTTATCCTGGAATAATACTGTTTGGTTTCAATTTAGCCTCGTGGATATATTGCAGTGAAACAAAACAGATTAAAAATTAATCTCCACTCCAGATTAGGAATATCTGGATGGATGCAGCCATTTGGGAGCAGCTATTTCACATAAAATCCATGTCATGTTTTAATTTCAACAGCTCACCTGACCACATCTACAGCAGCCACTTCCTGAAAGCTGCAGTGCTGAAGCTGTTGAGCTCCTGCAGATAGTCTCTCCATTCAGGAACTGGTAACACTTTAAACCAGGTAGGCAAACACGGGGTGTGCTGAGCCAGAGCATTACAACAGTGGTCCAAAGAGCTCTGCCCAATGCAGCATCCAGGGAGCTGCTGGCAGCAGCACAAGGCAGGTTTGTGTCACTGGAGGAAAGCCTCACGTGGATGGGATTTCACTGGTGATTTCACTGGCAACGCACCTTCCCAGAGACTCAGAGTCACTCAAGAACTCTAACAGCACAGCACTCAGCACAGGGACACCTTCTACACTGAATTTTTTATTTTAGCACCAAGATTTACTGGTTGCATCCAAATTCCCATATTCCTGACTTGTCCCCTTCTGCAAAGCATTGTCTTGCTCATCATCAAGGAGATTTTGCAAACCAGAAAGTCACTGCCCTGATTTTATCTGTACTGGAAAGCTCTCATGCAGCTCTGGGATGCCCTCTGTGTCTCCCTGTGCTGCAGCTGTGCTGGATCTGGGTCTTCACTTCTAACAATGATTACCACGAGGCAAAACGTGCTGAGACCTGCTGCAGAACAGAAATTAAAAGTCTTCAGGAATGCTGACTCTCTGCTCTCCACAAAATCCTTGTTGCAAAAAGCTTCAGACAAAAAGATCAAAGCACATGTGGAAGTCCCCACTGACCTGAACAGCTCCAGGAGGAGTTTCCAAGTGCCTCAGCAGATATTTCCCTTGGATTCTGGAAGCAGGGCTGAGTCAATATCATGTGCTTTTGGGAAATCCCTCCTTGCAAACCATCCGCCTAAGGGGTGGCAAGGACAGAGCTCATTGCAGCAGTGTTAGAAAGCCAGCAACTTTCTCATGCTTTTTAGCACACGGGGAAATCCAATGAATCTGCAAGATGTTTTCTGGGGCACAACAGGAATCCCAAATTCAGGGCATCCTCAGTAAGAGAACAAGGAATGACCCTTTTTTTTTTTTTTTTCTATTTTCAGAGGAATCATCTCCATCAGCCAAATGTGTATTCCAGGTATTTTCTTCAATACTATATAACCTTATCTCACTATCCTAGGATGGCAGATTTCTTCATTATCACAGGATGAAAGATTTTATCCCTTGATTCTTATTTCCATCTTCCACTTAGAGAGGAATTACACAACTTCTTCCCACACTATCTTCTCATGCTGGACTAGCAGGAGAGCTCAAGCAGATAGTTTTCAACTCAAACTCCATGATGCATTAGGTTTCTTGGTCCTATTCCTTCAGCAGAGCTTTCTGCCATATCATGGGCATCCCTTCAGGATTTGGAATTGATTTACCAGTATCATTTTGCTCCTCATCTGGCCATGCTGTTTCCAGCTCTACTGACTGCTAAGCAATCTTAAAGGCTTAAGTAGCTTCTTATCTTGGAATGGATTTTAAGCATCCAGCACAAAAAAGACAGGCTGTGGGTATCAGAAGACCAAGTTCCTCTGTCCATGCTATGTAGAAGGTTAAATCAGTGCATCACAGTTCTCTTAAACAACCTTAACACCTACAAAATCTCAAGCCCATCACACTAAACTTCTGCTGGGTAATTCCTTTTGTCATCGCAACTCTTTCCTGAATGGTCAGCCTGTGGCTGAGTATCTCACAGCAAATTCCAAGCACACAGATACATCATAAATCCTGCTGAAGATAGCATCTCTCCAGCCCTGTTTGACCAGGGCAATGCAGTGGGTTTGACTGGTTGTAGTTTAGTCCTGTTTTTAAAATGTGCTTGTTGAAAAGAAAGTGAGAAATACACATCCCACCCTCCAAAAATGAGATATTTTAAAAAGTAAAGCTCAGGGCTCATTAGAAACGAGCTTCACTTAATCACAAAGCATTCCTCCCAGCTGGCCTTGTAAAATGTCATGGTTAATCCAGTCTCATTGCAAGTGGATATTTTTTGATAATTCATCAGGTGCAAAGCAGTAATTTCCTCGTGAGAAGGCTGAGTTAGGAGGGGCTGCAGCAAAGGCAGCTCCAGCAGAGCAGACCAGGATTTCTTTCCAGTCTATCCCACTATGGGGAAGAGGGACACAGGTCACTGATTTTCCACATGGGCATTTCATGGGGAAAAGAGCATTCCTTGACTGTTACACAGGATCAAGCAGACCATGATCTGCCTCTTTGGAGCCACTGCTCCTGCAGGAGGGATTTCCCACAGCTGCCTCGTGTGGGGCAGATCTGAGCCCACCTCTGCCCTCTCCCCTGGGTAAACCACACCCCACACTCCTGTGTGAACAAGGTAAGATAATGGGACAGAAAGGGAGATGAATAGGTGAGCAATTATGTGTATTTTATGTATTATATGTATTTTTTCTCAACCAAAACAAACCACCTCCTTTGTTACTGGCGGGACGAGTGCGTACTTTACATTCCCCACTGAGCAATTGCTCTGTTTCAAGAGGATGAGAGATTCAGAAGGTGAATGAGATGTGGTCCTCATGAAAGAGATACTGTCCTTGAAGCAGTGATTGCAATGATGTGTGCCCACGAGGAAACACCTCACTCAAAAGCAGGATTCCAGCTATAATATACAGTGATACAACAGCATTTCCATTATAGGGTCAAAGACCATCTGAGGGTGACACCTCTGTAACTAAAGGCAGAGATTTTCATATCAGTTTTTGTAGGCAGAATCAAGCCTCTGTTTGAAGGATTTCCCCCCAAAAGCAAAAGATCTGCCAGGTTTCTGGATGCCTTTAATTACTGCAGCATCTCTGTTCCAAAGCCAAACTGCTCACCCTTTTACCCTAACACACAACAGAGCTTTTTCTTTTGTTAACATTAAAACATTCATGCCCATAAGTGTCCGTTCTCCATTTCATTTATAGCATAGTTAAATTGAGAGTCACTGGCCAAACAAAATTAGCAGTCTAGTGTTCAAAGCATGGTTAATCTTCCTGTATAGTGTGAAATACAGACAGATCACAAGCAGATTTTTTTAATGCGATCTCCTTCAACTTTCACTTATTTTTCTTTTTTTTGTTTTTTTTTCTTCCCTGTGGCAGGTACTATTAGAAACAACAAGTCACATTCAGTAATCAATGGCTGGATTGAGAGTGGATGCTCACCCTCAATCACTAACACAGCTGGCCAAGTTTGCCCACCCCAGCTGTGGCAGATACACCTCTGCCAGTGGTGTGCAGGGTGTCTGTCCCACAACATAAATCACAGAACAAAGAGATTCTCCACTGATTTTTCATTCCACCAATATTTTTCACCTTTTTATTTTTTTTTTTAACAGGATGGTGTCAATGTAAAGCAGCAAGTCTTTATCAGTATTTACAAAGGAACACAGACTAAGCCACAGCAGCCATGGGAAGAATTAATGCAATGGCAGCTCATATATATCCATACTAGGGCCAAAATAAGCCCAAAAAGAAGCAGCACATCTGCTCCCACTATCCTCAGTGTATTCTTCGAACAATGGGAAGAAAAGCCTGGAGAAGCACTGACCCTCACTTCATTCAAAGAGTGCCCCTGCTCAATTCGTGAAAGTTTGCCTTTCCTTTTCAAGTGAAAAGGCCAAAAGAATACTTGGGAAACCAAAAGATTGCTTGGGAAAAAAAAATCATTTTAATTGAGGGAGGCTTCAAACCATCAAACCCCATAAACTTCTGTTAAAAGATTTACAGCAAACTAGTGTGCTGGAGAATTTTTTTTTTTTCTGGGTTTTTAACAGGGGAAAGCAAATACAGTTTTTTAACCAACTTTCCACAAAGAGATTTACAGCACTAATGTGCTGAAGCATAAACTGATACAGTGACAAACCCCCTTTCTCCTTGAGTGTGCTAATAAGGTTGATCCTTTCTCCAAAGCTTTGTTCTTGGGAGGTTTCTGCAATGAGTTCACTTCTTTCACCAGCAGAGCCCTGCTCATGTGGAAATCATCGGGCTGAATACATTCACTGCTTCATCTGGCCCTCAGCATCAGGTCTCAATTGGGATTTGGGGTGGTGGGCAAATGACTGGACAGCAAAGAAAAAAAAAAAAAAGAGGAAAAAAGAAAAAAAAGAGAGATAAAGAAAAAGAAAAAAAAAAAGAGGGAGGGTTGCTTTTACAATGCCAAGTGAAGCATCATTTAAAATGAGCTGTCTGGGAGTGGGAACAGCTATCACAGGGCATGCCAGTCCTGGAGTGCAGCTTCCCAGCACCTTCGTGTTAATGAGCAGCAGCATCCACCTGCAGAGTCCTCCCAGCTGGCCAGGAAGCCCCATCCCACACCACCCATTTATCAAAGAAGCAGCGACCCCACGCTACAAGAGTTTAACAACAGAAACACTAAACTGAAATTACCTGCAGGGGTAAAAGGCCCTAAAGCAGAAGGTTAAGCCAAATTTAAGAAATCCCACCCCACTGAGACACAGAGGGGAGCAGTTTGACTTTTCAAGAGCAGTGAACTGATCAAAGGCACACACAGCCAAAGGAAGAGAGTAAATTCTCAGGGTCAATATTCATTTTGCCCATTAACACAGCAAACCAGGCACCTTGCTCGAAGAGGAGGTTTTGGTGTCACAGAGTGATTCCTGTAAAAAGCTAGGCTGAGACCCTTCTCCTCACACTCCACCTCTGTGCAGCAGCAGATTGTCACACTGAGGAGCAGCCTCAAAGGTGCTCCACCCTGCAGCTATCGAAGTTCAACTCACCTCAGTAACCTCCAGGTTTTCTGCTTTTGCAGGTAATCACAAACAAAGCCAGCAAGCCTCCTCCAACTCATCTTGCAAATAGCTGCCAAGAAGTCCTACTCCATGGCCATCAGTGGATGCAAAAAGGTCAACAGGGACTTTGGCTCTTCTAACACCCCAGGACAGCATCACTTTGAAGAGAGATGAAGTTTAAAAACAAACAAAATCCCTGCAACTCACAGCTGCTCTCCTGTATCTATATCGGGGCTGCGGCCAAGGAAGGATTCCTCCTGCAATATTTTTAGCTGAACACGTGCTACGTTTATTTCTTGAAGACAAGAAATCTCCTCAAGGCTGTGGCAATGAACACATGTGACAAGACATTTAACTCTTGCACACTAAAGAGCCTGTGAGACAAATGTGAGGATAAGTGCACTACCAACACGGGACAACAGGGATTTTCTTTGATATCTCACAAGATTCAAAATCTTTTTTTCCCACCCCAAACCAAGAGGCATCTCCAAACCACTTTTACTCATCTGAGTGCCCTTGGAGGAAAATGTATATTACACAGTACTTTCCAGAGACTTCACAAGTGGGATCGCTGCCACATGAGCAGGGCTAATACCTGCTAAAAAATTATCATATGCATGCACCTGTGATTGCTCCCAGCCCAAGGCACCTGAAAATATTTCCAATGTTGAAAATTAAGCTGCCCAGGGATGGAGAACAGAGGCTCTGCAACACCCAGCCCACTGTTACCTCTCAGTTGCTGTAAGGTGCAGGATGTGGTCCTTGGGAAGGGACTAAAGCCCATTTAAACTCCCCTCCCCAGCCAGACTCCTCCATCCAAACTGGACACCATGCCCTAGATACAGTCCTTGGGAAGGGACTAAATCCTATTTAAACCCCTCTTCCCCACCATATTCTTCCATCCAAGCTGGCCACTGCATCCTATAGCACCCTGCTCTTGCTGCTGACTGCTGGTTAGAGCAGTATTTATGGCACAGGTCTTTCTCCATAAAATAAACATAAACGACTTAGCAGCACAAACACAGGCTGGACACGCAAGACAGAGTATAAATAACCTGCTTACACTTAAAACCTTTTTCCAGCTCACCTATGCCAAGTGTTTGTGCAGAATCCCTGTCTCAATTTAGAAACCAAATGTATTTTGAACAGGAGCTGACACCGAGTGTCCCCCGCCTCCAGGCCAGCAAACCGGCCACGGCGGCGCCGCTGACAAGCAGGGAGCCAGATCCTTCCAGCTCCTGGTTTCACCTTCCCAGCAGGAAAATACTGCAAGGGAAGGGCAAGGAATAAAATGGAGATGAATGAGGAGTCTTCTGTTTAGACATGCCTTCTCCTGCCTTTTAAACAGGGTCTAAGAGCAGCCTGGAAAGGCAAACCCCAGCTTGAGGTGCTGGGATCCATAGAAGGGCCAATGCCAACCTGCTGGCAGCACTCAGGTGAGCTGGCCAGGAGGGATTTGAGGCTTGGCCCTGAAGCCCATCGTGTGCGTGCCAGCTGCCTCTCAAGCCCATCATGAGTTCAGATGTAACCAAGGCTCTTAAGGACAGGAGTTCTGCTAATCTGAGCTCATCTCACCCAGGGCCACCCTGCTGAACTCGAGGCATTGACTCCTTGGCACCACAGTGCAAGCACCACCCTCACCTGTTAGCAGGGGCCTTTCAATGTTTTATTTGGTCCCTTTCTTCTGTTTAAAGCTCAAAGCAGCAGTCTCTGGCCAGATGTCACAGAAAGAACTGTTCATGGAGCACAGCTGGAGCCCTGCAGCACCCACCTTCTCCCCACGTGGCTTTTTGGCTGTGAAACGTGGTCCCTGCTCATCTGAGTCAGGAACAGCTCATCCATGAGCTGGCACTGGGCTCCATCACTGCTCTTGGCACAGCCAGCCCAGCTCATCCCCTTCTTGCACCATCCCAGGGCGACAGGGATGGTGCCAGGCAGAGCTGATGGAGGGGCAGCACATCCTGGCACGCCTGAATTTTCATCTCTGGTAGCAACGGTGGAAGGCCAAACTCAAAGTTTACAAGCTCAAGTTGTGTTTACTCATGCAATAAGAGATGCAGGGGGCAAGATTATCACAAGATAATCACTCCCTTGATTTGTTATAAAGCAAAGCCAGCTGCTTCTAATTCCTGCCTGGTACCAGCTGCTTTCCAGGAACCCACCAGCACAGGAAAAGTTTCAATTGCTTTCCTCCTCAACTGTTTCATTCCAAACTTTAGAAAATAATCACACTGCAAACAGTCCTACATCCATGTCCCAAAAGCACTCACTGCTTAAACAGAACGGATTGCTGCTTAAACATGAAAAAAAACCACCCAGTCATATAAAAACTACTCATTCAGGATTCATCTGTGCTCAATTAAAGAACAGAGGAGCAGCTGATGAAAACATTTACAAGCTATTATTAAATTTTACCAGGTGGGGAAGCCACGAGGAATCCAGATATTCAAATTTTTGCCTGGATTTTTATTCCAGATGCACAAATAGAAAAAGCAGCTGTAGAAGGTTGTTTTGCCTCAACAGAACTGGTCCGTGCAGCTATCAAAAACCATTGCAATAAATAAAACATTTGCAAGGAATAAAATACCTGCATAATCATAAATTTGATGGAAGTTATCTTTCCTGGTACGGGGTGTGCTAAGCACAGGGTACATGGCCTAGCACTAATTATTCATGTAGCAAAGTACTCCAGGACTCAAAATCCAGAGGGACAAATGGAAACAACAATGGTAAAAATGATGAAAATGGGGACATCCCAGATGGGTCCAGCATCATTCCCACCTCCCACAATATGTGCATAAGTGGGGAAATCACTGAACCTGCTGCATTCCTTCTCAGTGCGGGAGAATTGGCAATTCCTCAAAAGTGATCCCAGAAGGAGCAAATCCCCATTTGCCTCATTCCCCAGAACAACCCTCGGGGACCAGCTGTGATGCGATGGGTAGCACGTCCCCAGAGCACTCATGGGTCTGATTGCGTGTTTCCCAACTCTTTGGGGGATTCCTGCTGGGCATCACTGCTGCCCTTTGAGCCTTGGGACAATTCCAGCAGCTTTTTGTGACATGAATTCACCCAGGAGGCCACATGACACTTGTATGAAAGGGAACCTGCGCTGCGGAGCTGCTGTGGCAGGGATCAGGTGAGAGCCATGCGAGCATCCCTGCTCGTGTTTCCCTAGCAACTCCAGCTCCTGCTTCCCTTTACACATCCCCTTCCTCTCTCCAATGTAGGCCAAGACTGTGTCCATCATTCAGCCACACAAACCAGAGATTAGGGGAGTTCAGTGAGCCCTGTGTCCATTCTACACAAATATTGATGGGGGACGCATTGGCATTAAATCCTCTCTCTGCACATGCACTAAACCTCCCCTAGAAACACAGGAGGAACCCATTTGGAGAAAGAGTATCTCAGCATCCCACTCAAAGCCTCTCAGCACTCAGGATGAAGATGGAAGACCAAGCTCCAGCACCTGCTGACAAACTTGGATGTGCCTGGGCAGGTATCACCTAAACCCAACAATCACACAAAGGGTCCAACATCCTTTAAAAAAAAACAGCTTTAAGGCTGTTTAATACCTGGCCAGATGTCAAGGTACTTAAGTATTATTCTTGTATGGCTGAGGCCTACAACATCTTTGCCAAGCTGGAGAACAAAGCATAGCCAAGGTAGGCACCCCAGACTCTCACCCATCATGCCTTTCCTCTCACTCAACACCAACACTTCACCAGGTAAAGCAGCTCCTGACGCTGCTTTTTGGCCTCTCCCTATCATGAAAATCACACTTGGAGTTCAGGCATGAATGCCCAACTCAGTTGTGGGCATTAATCAGGCTCCATCCATTCAGACCTATCCCAAAAGAGAGGCAATTGCTTGAAAAGCAGATATTTACTCACCTGCTGCTTCCTCCAGCACTGTGGCTGAACCATCCCTGGCTGAAGTAGCCAAAGGAATAAAAGCTCAAGAACAGGCACAGTGATATCAGTGAAAAAAATACCAGATGGGTGGATAGTCTCACCCAAAATACCCTTGTCTGATCAACAAGGGTTATTGGACATAGATTTGGAATGTAATTGGTCCTTTACAAAAGCACTGACCTCTTTATTTACTCATGTCACAGGTGTAGCTGAAAAAAGCTGGAGGTTTGTGACAATTCTTTTAGATAAATTCTCAGGGAAAGTGGCAGCTCAGGACCTAATCCTCCCCTAGCCAAGTGAGCACATAAGCACTTGTTTAAACTGAAAGTAAAATATGCTCAGGCTTCTAGCCTTTGTGGAAGCAACCTGCTCTAATGGGAAGTGCCTCTGTCCATGGCAGGGGTGTTGGAAGTAGATGATCTTTTAGATCCCTTCCAACCCAAACCATTCTATGATTCTATGAAGGCACACACTTAAAAAAAAAAACAACCAAACAACATCAAAAACAGAGCAAGAAACACTACAGGGGAGAGGAGGCACCCAGTTTTCTCATAAGACGTATCAGATTGCAACTAAATCTAAACCCACACCACAGGAACATATCTTCATCCCCAGTGAAGCCAAGACTAATCTTTGACCCCTTGGATTAAAAGAAAAAAATACACCCTAAAAGCCCATCTCTCAATAAATTACTTGACTTCTGGTTATTGCTCCTGCTTTTATACCAGTGTAGAAAGAAGGGATCAAGTTAACTCATTTTGATTAGTTGGCATTAAAAAAAAAACCCACTGTGATGCTGGGCCATTCAGTGCTCAGTGCACACATGATTTGCTGACCAATAAGCCTGGAGATGTGCTTGACAGTCCACACTCAAAACTCAGACGTTTTAGGCTAAAAACCACATGTGGCCAGAATAAGGAAGCACTCCTGTGGCAGAGGAGAAGCTGACAATGAGGCACCTTCGAGTGGAGCTTCTCAGTCGATCTCCTCAACTGCACAAAATCCAGAGATGAAGTCAAAATGCTATTAATAAAAAAAAAGGTGGGGAAAAGCAGCGGCTGTAGAAGTCTGCAGGATTGCACCACCTCTGGGTGCCCCATCAGCCAGAGGTTTGCTGAAAGGCTGCTGGAGGGCTGGCCCCTGGGGCAGTGCTTCCTGCAGCTCCATGTGGCAGCTGGGTTTTGCACTCCAAAACCCCAGACAGCCCAGATGGGAGAAAACATCTGGCCAAGATGATGGCAGAGCAAAGCTCTCACAAGCCAGCAGCACGAACACACAACCTTCAAAAACTCCATCTATTGAGATGGCACCTATGTCAAAAGGCTGAGCAGGAAAACAGAGGGGGCAGAGATGCAATGCCATCACCAAACATCTCCTTTAGGAAACACTTGGGATAAGAAGAACTCATGGAAGGAAAGCTCAAGATAATGTCAAAGTACAAATGGCAAAGTACTTAGACCATGTTTTTGAAAAATAACTAAAACCTGGAACACTTATTTTCATCAGGATATAAAAATGTGGATGACAAAGAGCATGTCACTGCTACATTTCATTTACGCACGTCCCCCCCACCAAAGGCTGCCTAACATCTGGTTAATGTCATTGAAAAAAACCAACCCACAGCATTCAGACCACATGCTTTAGTCCACTTCTTTCAGCAAAGGCCTTCTAGAAATTAATATATGCTGCAACAAGAATAACAAGATGTGCTCCATTGAACAGGGACCAAAATTGGGACATAGGATGGCTTCAGTCAAAAATTTCATGTTCTTGGAGTAAATTGAGCAGCTTCAACAGTAGAATAAATGAAAAGAGAGGGAAGTTTTGCTTTGGAATAATCAACATGCTCAACTCTACCCTGCACCCAGCTGCCCCATGGTAAGGGACTCCACTGTAGACGCTGCAACCTGGAGACTGCAACTCCAGCTGCAAGGGATGGCAGGCAAAATGAATTTAAATTGAATTAAAACACTAATGTACCATAACTGGCGCTGGCAGTGAATATATGTTTATTTTATATTCATGTATTCTATTTATGGGTGTGTGTGTATATGTGATATTTTAAAAATTCAATAGTAAACCTTTCACTGGCCACAAATCTTTTTTCTTTCCTTTCACAAAAATGAAGCATTGCCTGGGTTAGCTGGCCACAAATCTCTGCAAATTTTTTATATTTTTCTTCCTTAAGAAGAAAGTACGGTGCAGGTTTGGAGATGAGCATGAGCACGGCTCCATCACACATGAATCCTCACGCCAGGGAACACTTTGCATCAGCCTCGTCAGATTATATGGGAATATAATTAATCAGGTGACACATCCCACATAAATAACTTATGAGAAGCCTGTCTCTTGGAGGAGAGATGGAAGCCAAAAGGTATCTTAATTCACTCTAATAACGGATTGGGGAGAAAATACAAACACCTGGATGAAGCATCCATCTTTGCACTTCAGCTAAGAGGAATCTGTGCATCTGCCTGGCAAATAGTCTTTTGCTTTTCTCTTAACCCCTCAGTCCTTTTTGGGGGTGGAGGGTGGCATTTGCAGCAGGTTGTAGTTTTGAGGTAGCATCAAAATGAGTGAAGGCAGAACTTCTGGGCAAGATGGGTTTTCTGTTATCAAGCATCCTGCAATGTGTTGCTGGGATCACACACCTTTGTTCACCAAGGGTGACTCCACACCACAGCCAAAATCAGGTGAGATGTCAACTACCAGGCAGGCAAAGGAGAAGAGTTTATGAGGAATTTCCAGGAGCAGCAGGTCAGCTACTGAAAGGCAGAATAATCTATAAATCACTTCTACAAATTAACTGAATTAATGGAATGGCTTTTGTGCACAGTAATCTGACATTTCCCTCAAAACAGAATATTTTACCTTTAAATATTCTCAGTAGTGCATGTTAAACAAATTTGAAGTCCTTTAATTTATACTAGAGCTGGCATCTGGGACATCCACTTAGAATCACAGAATTATTAAGATTGGGAAGGACCTCTAAGATCAGTCCAGCCACGAACCCAGCACTGCCAGGTCCAACCATGAGCTGCATCCCCAAGCACCACATCTACACCTTCCCTTCCTATGGAGCCTCTCTCCTTTCCCACCTGTGCTACGAGTGCAGAGCTCCTTCACGTGTCCGTCCTTTCCCCCTGCAAACTTCTGCTTTGGAGCTGCCACCATAAAGCCACTGAAGCTTCCACACACCTGAGGTCACCCCAGCCCCTGGGTTTTTGTACCTCTCTTCTTGCCCTCATAATAAAGCCAACTTCTTGTGTTGTTGTTTTTCTTCTGTGGACAAGGTGAAGAGAAACCACCTCGAGGTCCACCAGCACATCACTCCTATGACCCCTCATGAAGGAGCACAAAGCATTCAGGAAATTGATTAAATCTTCAGCTATTACATGCAGCAGCTCCAGATTATTTGGTATTTTATAGCCACAGAGCACGGGACACCCTGGCATCGCTCCCACTCTTTGAGCATAACTAACCTCCAAGACTGCTCAGACTGTCAGGAGGCTGATTACATGAAATAAAACACTGCTTTTGACTATTAATTAATATTGACTTCCCTGTTTGACCTCCGAACATGTTGAAATTTATAGGATCGCTCTCCAGGTTTATTAGGGCACTATTAATAATCTGAGGAGTATTTGGAGTCAGGCACCTTAAGGAACTCAAAAGAGCTCTTTGGTATGATGCATAGACATCATCTCAGGCTACTTTTGGCTTGGAAAAAGCATTTGGCTAATTTTCAGTTTGTCAAGTGAGCCCCTGACAGGTTGGTAACATATCACAGAGCAGATCTTTGGGAATCTCCAGTGAGCTTTTTCCCAGCCCTGGCTGGCCACAACAGCGTGGCACAGGGATATTACAGCAGGCAAGATAATAACCAGATGGAGCAGAGCACTCATCTAGGCTATTTTGGTAGATCCACTGCAGATGAACACCATACAAAATCCAATTAACTCCAACATATCTGACACGTAAAATAGTTTCACACTGAAATGCTGTGTGTGTTTTTTTTTTTTTCTCATTCCACATTTTTCCTCCAATACTGGGCCTTTTTGATATACAACAGTCTGAATGAAACACAAAATTAGCCTTTTTAAAAAAAATTCAAAGCAAGCATTCAGGGGTGAAACATTTTTAAGTCCACAGGAAAGTGGAAAGAGTTAACAACTTCTCTTAAAAACAAAAAAAAAAAAAACCAAACCCAACCCAAACCACAAATCAAAACCACAACCCACCTTGCTATTTTCAAGCTTTTACTTGAAAACTGGAAAGCATCTTAGTTTCTTACATATGTCACATATGAAATTGTTAAGGACTATATTTTTGGGTAGTTTATTCGGTGACAGGGAAAATACTTATGACAGTCTCCAGAAATCTTACTTCTAAGCCATCTCATTCTTTACAAAAGCCAACATGTTTTTTAGAAAGACCAAATATGTGAATATGAATCTCTAAACATTGCAAAGGGTAAATTTAGTCAGCATGCTTTCATCAAAGAAATAAATAAGCAAAGGATGTGCTGAGAGAAGTAGAAGCACCCAGCATTTTATCTTCTAAATCTATTTGTGACTCATGGATGCTTAAAAGCAGTGGTCCAAGGCCTGTGAGCTGTTAAAAGCACTTTAAATCCTTTAGGCTGCTTTGAAAAATCTCCACGTATTTGCCACATGTGGATATTTTGCACTGCGGAGCCAGGAATCAATGCAAGCATTTAAACTTCCTTTTGTCAGGAACGACTTAAAGCGGGGAGCACGGAGGCTTGTAAACAAAACTGCTGACACCTCCTGCGTTATTGAAAGAGAACCATGATGCAGCATTAATTGAACGAGCACCTTCAATCTGTCAAGTCAAACAACACCCACAGGGGCTGTTCCTGGCACAGCTCGGGTTGATGCTGCAGCCATTAAATCGGGAATTTTTCATGGTACCTCAACGACTGTGACAGCACTCGGGTCATCCTGGAAAGATGAAAGGACCAGCACAGCTGCTGAGCCGGGGCTTGATCATCAGTGACTGAGTGGCTCCTGGGAGTCTCACTCCACTTGAAGATTTCTTGCAGATTGGCTGATTGTCACCTCACTGGCAGGTTGTCACCTCTGATGAGTCTGCACTGACCCTCCAGCTCACGGAAATGGGTTTTCTCCCACTGAAACGGGTCCTCTGTCCCAAGAGAGAGGATGTTCTCCTCCGTATCCTCGCACACACATTTGTGTCGGTTCCACCATGGAAAGGAGCAGTTGCAGTGGGACAGCTCTGCTCACCAGGCAGAGAGAGGATCAGGAACTCAACGCCTCATCCCAACACAAAACCCAAACCATTTCTTTCCAGCATTGCAGAGTCGTCGCAGCCTAACTGATCCGTTTTGAACAGCGTGCTGACATCAAATAGCTACAGCAGAAAGGAGCTTCCAGAAGATAAAAAATAGCACCATCACAAGGAACATAAAAACTGATGAAGGTCTGGGCCACCATATCAGCATGACTGGCCCTGCAGAGCTCACGCCTCTCCAGACCAGGAGACTACACCAGTCATCAGTAAACTTCATTGGTGTGAATGAACGATGATGCCAAAAGACAAGCCAAAAATTAAATCTAGTTTAAATAGCTGAACTGCTTAAAATAATTTTCACCACGAGCAATCAAGCCTTCCAGTTGCCTCCATGTTAAAAAAGGAGAGAAACAGGAAAGAGTAAGCAGCTGTTTGGTTTTTCATCTCCTCCGATTCATTGCTACCTCTGCTCAGAGGAGACCTGCATTACACTTGATTTAAATGCAGAGTTAGGGAAGGGCATCTCCTCCTTCAGTGGAGAAAACAGGAAAACACGCCACAAAATTAAAGACTAGCTAATTTAGAACCAAGTTTACAACTAGGACAGCTCCAAACTGCTAGAAAGAGGCAGGCAGAATAAAGGCAAGTCCCAGCACAAAACCTGCTATCTCAAGGATGTTCTCTGATGGAGAAAACCAGAAACGGGTGGGGTCTAAGCCCATCAGATACAGCCAAGACAACCATCAAGCAGCTCATTATCATTAACACCTCACTAAGGAAAAGAGCGTTTTTACCTTTCCTTTCAACGCTCCATTCTTCTCCATTTCCTTAGGCCATGGCATTTTGCAGCAGGAGCTTCTGCTTGGCATTAGAATTCATTCTCCCTGCTGGCTCATTTTTGGTAAAAACCTGTTAGTATGAACACTTGAATTTGACAGAGATTTGCACTCTTAATTCTTGCAACTCAAGGCACAAGACCTCTCAGAACTCTCTCTCTGAGTAAAATTACTGGGTTTTTCTTAATTACACCTGGTTAATGCAACCCCTGACAGACAAAAGGTTGAACATTTAATTTGGCAAGGTTTAGTGCCAATCTGCATTAGGCCACAATGATTTAACCTCTGCCTCCGTGGCACTGTGCCCACATCGTTCTCCTAACAGCAGATATCCCTGCCCTACCTATTTCACTGGGATCCCTATGGCAGCTCTGCCAGAGTTGCCCAGGACCAGCAGCTCTCAGAGAGTCACCAGGGACACTGTGCAAACCTGTCATAGCAACAGGCATTCTTCCTTAGCACCAGTACACTATTCTGGATGTCAAAATCAAGACTTTTGTTAATTAGAAGGCTAATTGCAGTTCTAATTACACTCTACACACCAATATGCTCCTTTGTACAGAGTTGTGTTTTTGAGATGCAATCTCACACTCCAAAGTTCAAATAGAGGAAGTATCCAGTGATGCTTTTGCTGCTGAAATAACCCCACAAAACTCTCTCCGTAATTTCCATGCACAGACACACAAGAAAACATAAGAAGTGCATAACAATAAATAAAGTAGCAATAAAGAAGAGATCTTTTTGTTGGGGATGATGCATCTTATTTTTTGCATACTGAACTCACTTGAAATCCTTCAATCCAACCTGAACTCATGCAACTTCATCTCCTAAGACACCTTATACTCATGTAGGATTATCACAGTGGCAATTTATCCTGTGTATAACCAGGAGACAATTTCATAAGGCACATGCTGGGTGAGTACATAACTGCTGTTTAAACTATTAAGTTTATTTGTGTGTTTATTTTTCTTATAATTATTCATTCATGTTTGTTATTTATTATTTATAAACCATTAATAATGCATTAGTTTTTAATTATTATTTCTATTATTTGAGTACCCTGCAAACACTGATACATCACTTCCAGCCTCCCAGTGCAGCTGGAAAGTTTTTTCTGTGCTTACAGGCATGGGGTTGGGGCACTGGAGGAAAAAGTGGCTTATGGAGGACCCAAGAGAAAATGAGCAAGACAGCAGGGGATCAACCCAGGTATTTCCACATGTCCAGCATGTCTGATGACTGCTTCATCCTTCCTCTCATCAACAGGATGAAGCAAGAGTGGCCACCAGCTATGGCTATAACATCTATAAAACCAGTGTGGGCATGGGGTCTTCTTAGAGGAACAAGTTTATTTCTTCATGCCCCTTTTTTTTTTCTGGCTTAGCAGAGGAGCTAAAACATGAAGTCTCATACTTTGTTCTGCCTGTCATTCAAAGGAGCAGTGTGGTTTCAGTCTGTCACCATTGATGCACCACCTCCCAAGCTGCACCAGGAGATGTGAATTCCTTCTAGGGTGGTGAAACTTGGGTGCATTGTCTCGCCTTGAGCAGAAGGTTTTCAGCTCCTAACTACGAGCATTAGGTGCTTAGAGAAAAAATAAAAACTCTTATGATGCCAGGTTTTAACTTAAAATACCTCAGTACAGTAAAAAAAAAAAAAAAATCAATGTAAAATATAAAATGCGGAGGCATTGTGCCATAATTAGCAAAAGAAGGCTTTGGCCCCAGAAACAACAGTAACTTCCTAACTCCCTGATGTGGTCCATGAACTGTGCAACCCAGGAATGAACCAAAGTCCACACACGAAGGCAATCATTGCCAGCAGCCCCCAAAGTGCTTTGAATGTTTGTTTCTCATGTGGCACCTTCTGCTCTTAACATCTCCTTAGTCGCTATCTCTCGTTTATTAGAGGACAGCACTTCCCTATCAGCTACATTGCCACAAACAAGCCAAGGCCACCCCGAGCAGAGGGAGATCCCAGGGACCAGGCAGCAAAAAGCCTTGCTTGGCTCAAGCTCCCTAAAGCTGGATTTAACTCTTCCAGAGCTGTGACTGCAATAAGGCTATTTGTCAACAAAACAAAACAAAAACAAACACAAAAAAAGCCCCAAACAAAACAAACAAACCACAAACAAACAAACAAAAACAACAATAAAACCCCCCACATAAATAGCATTTTATCACAGAGATAACAGTGTCCCTCTGGATAGCATGTTCTTGTTGCCAGAAAAGGCGAGGAGCCCCTGGAGGGACAGCCAGTCCCTCTGCTCCCCCTCCTGTCCTCAAAGACCTTCACACCAGGAAAGGGGAGGAAAGGACAGAACCACAAGCTGATCATATCTATCTGCTTCAAACCACCTCTAAGGGGAAGGGGTGAAAAAAAGGAACTTTCAGCATTTTAAATGGATTCTATCAAAGCAGAGCTGCTCACCACGGGAAAAACAAAGAGTGGGACTTCAAGCTTTACTCCTCTGCTAAGAGAGGGGGATGAGAAGATAAGCAGGGGCAGCCGAGTAAGGGCTGGGTTTGAGGAATCACCCACCCCTCAGCACTGCCAGGGGCATCCAGCCCCCTGTGCCATTCCTGGGGTCCGAGCCACCCCGTTGTCTTGGCACAGACACATTTGGCCAGGCAGTCACTAATTTCCAGCTACCAATGCACTCCCCCCCGCCCAAACCCTCTGTTTGCACAAATGAACGCAGCAGCACCTCTGAAATAGCTCCCCCAGCCCCACAGCCAGCAGCAGGGAGAGAGCACAGCCCAGGAAAGGGATCAGACCTGGTCGGGAAGGCGGTGTCCCCATGTCCACTTCTTTACAGACTCTCCAAACTGTCCCTTGCAAACTCCCAGCTCAGCCTGACGTTTGATCTCTGACCGGGGCGAGCAAACACCGCCGTGCAGAACAAATTGTACCCTTTTCCAAAGTGGAAAGCCAGCCCTGCACGTCTGGGTTCCATCCGGGAGCGCTCCTGGAGCCTCACAGAGGATGTTGCCCCACCAGGACTTGGGGGTCGCAACCTTCACTTGAGTTTAAGAAAGGGCTCTGGTGACCTTCTCTGCTCAAATTCCCCTAATGGCATTTCCAGCCAGCAGCTCCCACCTTATTCCATTCCCTCCCGAGGTTCTCACTCTGATCCAGCCACCTGGAGAATTTAATGGGGGTGGAAAAGCATCCCTGGGTCTCTCAAGCCACCCTGCATTTTGCAGCATCTTACATTTCACAGTGGGAGATCAAAGCAGCCCTGACATCACAACAGCACAAAAGAAACTTCATGTTTCATGTCCTCCTGCTTGGAGCTCTCTGTGTCCTGCTCCAGAAGCAGAAATTACAAAATCCCAACCTAAAATTCTGTAAAAGAAATATCAGCAATTCAAATGAGGCTGATTTTTTTTTGTCCTTTTACTCTAGCCACATAAATCAGATAGTGAAAAATAAGACCATGACACAAAAGACCAATCATAAAAATAGCCCTATTAATTTTCCTCTAAACAGTTCAAATAAATAGAGTGTCATTCCTGCATTTTGAGACTATTCAATTACAGAAGGAAAAGAAAAAATGATCCAGCAATACAATGCAGTTATAGCATTTGAACAGCTATGAAAGCAGAAAGAGGGAGATTGATTTATTTTTTTAGAATTAACACTGCATTACCCGCATTGCAGGATGGTCAACGCAATTAGCAGGAGGCTTCAAATAAAAAAGGGGGGGGGGGGAAATTAAGTCCCCAAAATATTTAAGACAGCAAACCCCACAGTGTATTGCTTTTCTGAGGCACACTGGGGAAAATCTGAGTCTATTCTGGTGACAATAACTGCTAAATCATATCAGGACACAGCACAGGGGACCATAAACATCTGATTCCATTGTCCTCCACACAAGTAATCATTGTTTCATTATCATCACTATTAAAATCCACTGCAGCCATCATCAGAAGATCCCTAATATCCTGCTCATATTTTTGCAGTGCTAATTCATCAGGTTGAAAGTTTTAAGGAAATCTTACCCACTTGAGTAAATCATTAACTGTACTTCTTAAACATTGTATTGCTTTAGAATAAATGTTTCCCACTGAGTTTGCAAACAAACTATCACAAGGAGAGGGAAAAGCAAAAAAATTCCTTAATTTCTGCTTTTCTCGCCTGGTTTTAGTATTTCATAACTCATTGAAATACTCAAGCTTCAGACTAAAATTTAGCAAATTCAAAAGAGGAAATTTTGTGGTGGTTTTATTGGTTTTAAATCTGAAAGCCAAAGACCCCAAACTCTCCTCATCCTCTTTCCTTCCCACAAACCTGGCAGGCTCTCCAGGCTGAGCAGTGGTTCTCCCTAGAAAGCCTTTCAGTGGAGCTGAAAGAACTGGACAGAGGGAACTCAAGTTTTCCCCATTCCAATTCAGTCTTTATTGAAAAAGCACCTCTAAGTGTTCTGATAAAAACTCATTTAATTCAATAGTAACTGCCATTTAATCCATGCTTCTATACAGCACTTAAAGGCCCTTTTTACTTGCTTCTTTATTATATATAAAGAGAAAAAGAGATAAAAGTCTTCTTAAAAAAATTCTGATTAAAAATCAGTTATCTATGCACTGAGGGTAAAAATGCATTTCTGAAGCATTGATTTTGAGTGTTTTCTTCTAGTCTGTTTGCACAGCCTCAGTTGCACCAGGGTGCTACAGTAATCCAAGAAATCACCACCATCCCCTGGGTAGGAAGATCCTCAGGAGCAGGTTTGGGGTTGTGGGTGCTTTTTGGGATAGCCAACCAGCAGCTCAGCCCCAGAGATGATGGGGGAGAAGGGAGCAACGACGGTCCCATCCCTTCTGCTGCACAGGGATCATTCCCAATTCCTGAGCTTGGGAGTCCAAGCCCACCAGGATCTTGAGCTGTCCTGAGAAGCCCTGGAGCTGGGACACCCAACACCCCGGTTCAAATGCAGCTTTTCCGGACCAGATTAAAAGGCAGAAGAAACTCGAGTGATGCCACAAGCAGGTGTAAAATCACTCCCAAAACCTACCTGACTCCCAACCCGACACCACTTCACTGGCGATCCTCCAGAGCATCCTCACGTGCTTCCCGAGGCTCGAGGCACCAAAGCTGCCCTGAGCATCACCAGCCACCCTGTCTGCAGGCAGCCATTCATAAAATCAGAGCCCAACAAAAGACACACACACCGAGACATCCACACACACCTCTAACCAGAGAAAGACCATCTTACTCACTGCTCTCTCCTTCCCACGCTACCTCAAAACACTCATCTGCTGAAGCAATGCGCTGCTTGGCCGGCAGCCAGCTGGAAGCCAAAAGGGGCTTTTCCTTTCCTGCCGCTCAACCTCATTCAGGCACTTCTTGCTTGTACACAAGGCTATTTATAGCTGCTGGCGAGCACCCAGGCGCAACCCAACCGCAGAGCTCCAGCGGTTCCAAAAAAAAAAAAAAAAAAAAAAAATAAAGAGACAGCGAAAAAAGAAGAACCCAAAAATAAATTAGAAAATAATAATAATAATAATAATAACAACAAGAAAATAAACTCAAGTGGAGCCGGCTCGCTGTGCTGCTCCTGTGGATGCTGAAGTGTGTGAGAGTGAGGGAGAGGGAGAAGCTCGGATGGGCTGATCCGAGTTGAAAATAACCCAGCCAAAAAAGCCACCGCAGGGAAGCGTGACCTTTACTACTACTACAGGAGGGAAGCACGCTGCACCCTGCGCCTGCCTGCGGAGGGAGAGCTGCTCCACCAGGCAAGGGTTCCAAAGGAAAGTGGAGGGGAGAAAGGGAGATGGAGAGAAAAAAATATATATGCCAAGAAAAACAGATACTGAATTAAAAAAAAAAAAAAAAAGCAGGCTTTTTTTTTTTTTCAGAAATGGTCCGTTTTTCTCACCTCCAAAAAGGAAAATTCTCATTCCTTTGCATGCCTCTTTGGAGGGAGTGACTGAAATATGGTTTTATGAGAGGAGAGAATGACTCTGAAATATGGTTTTGTGATGGGACAGAGAAAGAACCAGCTTAGTTTCTTGCAGATTTTAATGATAATGACAATTATAATACTAATAAAAACAGTAATTATAAACACCATATAAAATATATAATATAGATGCAATATATACTATATATCCTTTATTATTGTTATTGTTGTGGTTGATGTTGTTATTGTTGTTATTATTATTACTACTATTATTATTATAACTATTATTATTGTTTTGGAAGGGAAAGGCAGTAGAGAGGCTGCAGTTTCACTCTGAGGCAGAGCAGCTTCTCCTGGGGTTTTGGTCCTTTCCTCTCTGTTGTGACATCCCTGGAGACAGAACATGCATTGTATAGAGAACGCTCAAAATTTCTTTGATTTTGGGGAAGAGTGGCAGGAACTGGCAATGATGTGTACTGAGCAAGTGTGTGCACATGAGAACAATTAAACACATTATAAATTGGCCATTTAAAAAACACATCACACCTCAATAAGGGTGGAAAATGGGGGAGCAACCCCTCAGGTCAGCAAACATCAGAGACCCCCTCCTTCCCTCCCACTGCCTTATTTTTTCTTCCCCCCCAAATGAAAACACTTTGATTTTGCCAAGACAGGTGTTTCAGATACAGCCTGAAAACTAATTAAATCATATCTGCAGCTTGAAAACTAATTAATCCTTTATTCCCTATTATAATAGATAATTACAATGCATGATAGGAAACAACTTGTCAGGTTTTCTGTTCAAAATCCTCACATTTCCTGGAAAATAAAATGGGGGAAATGGTTAGGAGACCTTCCCATTCTTCTTGCAGGCCACCAAGGGAGGCTGCTAAAAAGGTGGATCCTTGTGGATATGGCATAAACAAAAATCACTTCTTGAAAATATTGGATAATTAAAGATTTTTGGGGTGATTCTTGTTCATTTGAATGTATGGTCAAGAGGCTACTGTGAGAGTTGAACCCCCATGCAAACAAAGAGCAAAGTAAAACATCTGCAATTAGAATAACAAGCAGAGTAGGGTTCAACATTTGAGATGGGCAATAGAGAAGCCCCTTGCATGCTCTCCAACACCTTTTCCTATTCCAGAGTCACACAAAGCCAACAATCCAATGCCACCAGGAAGGTGAGAAGACACTCACATCCATCAGCAAAGGCCCCTAGAACCCACCTGCCCCTCCCCGCTCAATTTCTCTTAAATGCTCTGGCATCTTTATTCCCAGAGTGAGGTAAAAAACCTGATTGTGCTGAAAGTTTCCATAACCCTTTTGTAAAAAAAATAAGTTCCCAGTTTTGCTCTGCCCTTAAAAAAAGAGAACAGAATAGATTAAAATCTATTGGATCCAAATTCTCAAAACCATAATTCAAGAGATGAGAATTTTGAAGGTATTGGTGCACAGAGTGCCTATGAAGGGTCTAGGAAAGCAGCAAATAAAAACAAGTCTATTGGTCTATTGCCAATATTATTAAAAGGTGCTCCCCAAGATGTGTAAATCCTTAGTAAAAATATGGATGGGCCCAAAAAGCCACATTGGATGAAAACAATCAGGCACTAAAAAACAAAGTCATTCCAAAAGATGAATAAAATGTTATGATGTGATTGGCACTCAACAGAAAGCAGCGTGCAAGAAAAACACCATGGATGGCCATTTCCCACCAAAAACAGAACTAATTCCAGTATTTTTGCTTCACTTTTGCCTTCTCTTCCACCTGGTTGCTATTCTGAAAACTTCATGGCCTTGATGCAGCTCCATGTAGTCATACACCCTCATTTTGGGGAAGCCACAAAGAACCAAGGGCAAGCAATTCTGCTCATTACTCCTTTTGATTTACATTTGGGATTTGCTTTTTTTATTTATGTCAGAAACAGACTTTTCTAAGGAACCCAAAAGAGACAAGTACCTTCCAAACTCCCCAGCTCCCCATGGGCTTCCTCTCCAAATGGGCTTCCTCCAATGCCCCAAGCAGCACTGAAAATGAACCGCTGCCACGTAAAACAATCAAAAGTACAGTCAAGGTTGTTTTCATTCCAAAGAAACCCACTGCTGCTCAGGAAAACCTCCAGAACCTTGCTTAGTTGGCAGCAGGGAGAGGGATGACACAAGCAATTAGCATCACAGACAAAGACCTTCAGCATGTTCTGGTGCCAAATGCACTTACCAGAGAGTCCCTAAGCAAGACATCCTCGGGAGTCCTCACCCAGAGATTGATTGAGGCCCTGTATACCCCTATTAATGAGGTTAATTAAAAATTGTGTTACCAGCAGGAGGACTAAAGGGTGTGAAAATAACTCAAAAGGGCCATCTCCCCTCTTCCCTTCCTAGGGAAGGTGTTATCCAGCCTGGTTTTCCTCTTTCCACAGGGGGATGACCAAAGGTCCCACATCCAACAGCAGTTTTACACCACACCTCATCCCAGCAAAAAGTATCCCCCACCACCAAGGCATCCACACTCCTCCTAAAGCAGCCCTAACCCTGCAAGACACAGCTTCACAACCCCAAAAAGGGTCAATACATCACTCAATTTCACAAGTGATGATCTGTCATCAACAGGATGGATATGTAAAGAGATTTGGGGAGGGGGAAGCAGAAAGAAAAGAGGAGAAATGGGTTTTAAATCAACACAGTTAATGGGTTTGGTATTTGTTCATATATTAGATTAGTAGACTCTGAGGCAATTACACATCCTTGATATGAAGATGCCCTGTAGCAAAGCTTACCCTGCTCCTCCTGCCATTTAAGAGCTTGGGATGGAAGGGAGGGAGGAAATTCCTCTATTTTTTATTAGTTTTTTTAATTATTTTGTGCTACAAGAAGATATTCCCAAAGTTTTCACAACTCGTTAAGATATTAATTTCAAACTAATTCTTTGCATTTATCACTTTCCTTTAGAAAATGGGATTTTAAGTAACTAAGAAGAAACTAATAGCTGTGTATGAAAGAAGAATATTAGAGAAAAATTAACTCTCCTCCTTATTTTGCCTACACTGATTTATTTCCTGTTTTTCACCCCAACCCAAACCAATACTCTTCTAACAATATTTAGTGAAACCTATAATGGAAAGAAGTGATTCTTCAAGCATTAAATCATCTGAGGACACTTGAACTGACCTTTCGTATATATCAGAGCCTATAAAAAAAAAATCTCACCCCTACATACTACTGACTTTGTTTTCATTGCTATTGTTGGTATCTCACAGACCTTTCTACCCATGTGACAAAAAACCTTCCAAAGCCACTGAAGCATAGCTTTGGGGATGGATTTGAAATATAGCCGAGGTTATCTCCCAGCTTTGATCACTTGAGCACAGCTCTCCCTCCAATTTGGTATTACTTAATCCCCACCAAAATCCTAAAGCTGTTTTTCACCCAAACACTCATTTCCTACTCTTTCTGTAATTAAGGTTGTAATGGAACAGCCTGGCAGCACTTAATGCTGTTTTTATTAATGCTGTAATGACTCCAGTTACAAGATGTTGAGCAATTTTCATAATTTTGCAAATGAGGGTAAGGGTTCCCCCCACTGCTGCAGGCTTTCTTGTTCCCCATATTCCTATTCAATGGATCATTTAGATTCCAGGGCAACAAAGGCATTCCTAAGGAAGGCACAGCCCTACAGACTTGCCAATTGAACTATACAGTCAGGGCACAGAGAAAGAATTTTCCAAAACTAATTATATCATAGCCTTCATTTTTGCTGGTGTCCAGTTGGGTCCCAATTAAAGGGTCCTGACTTTCTAAGACAGCACCAGCTCTTTATCCACTGAATATAAAGCCTTTTAAATTGATACCTCTATTTTTCAGCCACTGAAGGCACTGACAATACTTGCAAGACACTGACCCAAAATCTTGTTGTTATGCTGAGAGCTACTCAGTGGCATCTCTTTTGGTCAGTAGTAACAATATTTTCTTTAAGGAAACTTTGAAGTGGTTGCAGGCAAGTTACAAGACATATTAGAAATGACACGCCATCTGCTTCCCAATGTGATGTTTTGCATTGTGTAACTAAACCAATTTAAGAACTGAAGTCTATTTGACATCTAATTAGTGTGTTTGGTAGCCTGATCACTTGTAGATGTTCTGGAGGGAAAGAAGCACTCTAACAATCTTGATCTTTTTTTTTTTTTTTTTTTTTTAAAAAGACAACAATTAAAAATAATTAGTCACAGAACTGCTTTTCCTTCCTAAATATTTTCTTTTTTCCCATTTAAGAATCAAGACATATGTTTCTGCCGTGCTACCCTCTATTTTTGGTAGAATGTAAATCCAGCCATCCTTTTTTGGGCACTACAATCACAGAGCTTTATCGGAGCCCTGGAAAAGGGAGAGGAACATTCCCTGGGTTGCAGAATGAAAGGATCAATCATCAGCACCCAACACCACATGGTGCCATGCCAGGTCATCCGTTTGCTTGCTCAAGTTAATGGTATTCCCCAGGAAATGCGTGGTCACCTCAGAAGCTATTTATCCTGGCAGGGGAGGACTAGGGGATAGAAGTGGTAGGCGCAATCCAAACAAAAACAAAACAGCTCATACCAGAGCATTTAAAATTCAAAGTCTACACTCCAGCTTCCAGACTGCCACAGCTTCCTCACAGGCTACTCCAGCACGAGGGGGAAGACTGCAGATAGCAAAATAACAAAGCAGGCCAAACTCAAAATCAGAATGTGCTGAGAAGTGCTCAGCACGGATGGGGATGTTCAGATTCACCTATCCATTGGGAAGGCATAGGGAGAAATAATTAAAGAGCATTTTACAAAGGACAGCCAGTATGGTGGTCACACCAAGGAGAAACAGAGCTTTTCCATGCATGAGTGGATGATGAAGCACACACAGCATCTCCAGAAGTGTGTCAAACATGCCTTGTAGAAATCAAAGAAGACAGTTTCCAGTGCTGCAGACTCACTGCATGCTCCAAATGTGGACACACGCCAGAAGACCAGTGAGAAAATTGGGCTCCAGCATCAGCCACGAACAGCAGCACTGCAGAAGCACAGTGCATTGCTCCACTCACCATCCCTCCAGAAAAAAATCCAGGAGTTTTACCCCATGGCAATTGTGTCAGGTACACTCATACCCTGATGGATCAGCTGGGGGAGTTAATGACAACATCTCAAGCCTTTCCCAGGAGCAGCCACATCCATCCCACCTCTCTTTGGAGACAACCCCATCTGCAGCAGTCTTTGCCCATAACCCACATTTTCTGCAAGACCCAGACCTGCTTGGAGCTATTTTGAATAGGGAGGGAAGATAAATGAGTAAGAATTACAATTAGGCATGGGTAACGGAGGGAGGGTCAGATCAGGTCACTCCCAGAGGATCTTGTTCTGGAACAACAGCTTTGTAACCTTCATCACCTCCTACAATGAAACACGACCACTCTTCTGGCCCGTCTCGTTTTCCAAGTTTTATTTTCTATTGTTCTGTACTAAGCAACTGCCTGCCCTTATCAGCACTGTCCCGGTGCCACTTGTTTTCCTGTTACCTTCCCTTGTATCACTCCAGTTTTTCAGCCATGCCTGGACATGCGTTTGGAAGACGTGATGAGCTCGGTAGCCTGATCTAATTACCACCTTCCCAAAACGAGTCAGAAAGACTAAAGAAGGGGTGGAAAAAAAGACCATTTCAGCTAGTTAAACATGCTGCTACCCAAAAAAAAGAGCTGGAAGGAGACGGGGGAATTTGCTAACTTTCACTCGGCAGCAGAGCAGGGCTGCTTTCAATGTGCCATATTGACTTACCGCTGCTGGAGGCACAATAAAGGCAGCCCTTGGAGTCAATGCGGGCTCCCGCGGCTCTGTGTAAACTCCGCTTAAAATGTATTTCAAGGAACTTGATCTATTGACATGGCAACTGTGAAAACTTGAGGCCATTTGAAATTTAAATAGCATTTCTACCCCTCTGTAAATGCCAGCCCGCGCGGGGTGGGCCCCACGGCCCTTGTGTGGAAAATGCTTTCACTGGAAGACATCTCTCCCAACAGAATGCCTCCAGACACAACTGCTCTCCTCAAAAGCAGCCAGCACAACCGATTGGGACCCTTTTTTGATGCAAATTCATATTCTTCTGTTGGGGAACAGCAGGTGTTCAGCCATGCTTTCCTTTAGAAAAATTAGGACCTTGCTTGGCCCCCCCTCCTTCTTGCACTTGGCTCCCAGTTAGCTTCGACAGCTCTCACCTCGGCACACACTTGCGTGCCTCCTGGACTGGGAAAAGCAAATCAGCACTACTGAGGAATGGGACAGTGTGTGCTACCAATCTGTAAACATCACCTTTATTAAATACGACAAATGCCAGCAGAAGAGAGCTCCAAGTCTTCCCCCTGTGGTGAGCACGCGTCCTCTTTCCAATGGCATGGCCATCGAGACCCAGCGCGACACAATGTGAGGTGAAAATTCAAGGGAAGCACTTCACAGTCAATATTTTGTTTGACTTATGGAGCTGGGCTACCAGGAGCCTTACCAGCAATTATTCCCCATGAGTAACTTACTCCAGCTTTAGGAAGGCAGGAAGTCCTTGCTGAGTATCACAAAGTGATTGTGGTCCTTATAAAAGACATGAAATTGCCTGCCCATGCAGGGAGCACAAAGTAGCCCCATCCCCTGGTCTGGTTATGTTATGGGTTTGAAGTAGCATCCAAGATCTGAAACAGGACAAAGCTCTCAAACTGGTAGGGACCATCAAAAAAAAGTGTTGATGCCGTGCTTAGAGATATGGTGGGCCTGGCAATACTGGGTTAATGGTTGACTCCATGATCTTGAAGGTATTTTCCAGCCTTTCCTCCTGATTCCATGATTCCATGAAGGGTTTTCCTGCCCTTCCCCACTCTCTGCTCTGCCACCTTGTCATTTGCAATTTAATTTGAGAAGAAACAATGGAAAGGCAGAGCAATAGAGATAAGAATAGAAATCCAGGAGACACACAGATAATGTGATTTTACACAGGCACTACCTAAAATTCATCGGGTTTGGAAAGAAAGATCCCTTAGCATCCTGTGGAATTTTATCTCCAGGATTCTCTGAAATATCTGAGTAAATCTAAAGGGCATTTTTCCTAGTATGTGTGAATACCAACCCTCTGTAGGGTCCTTGGGGTCCTAAAGAACAATTAGAAGAAAGAAAACCATCTTCATGGACCCATTGAAGGAGCACATTAAAGAGCTGCTGTGGACACCCACCGAAGAGCCAGGCAAATGGATGATTAAGGCCAGAATCATCCAAGTGACATTACAAAATACCACATTCACCTAAGAGACCTTGGATGGAGCTTGAAAGATGAGGAAAAAGAGTTTAAAAACAGATTATGTGATACTGGAGATGGAGGACAATGTTGGAGGGGAAAAGGAAAAGTTGGGGGATGTTCAAAGAAGTGAGGGATGGCTGGAGTGTTGGTGGGTGGAGAAGAAAGGCCAAAGGAACAAATGCCAGGAGCCTTGACATCAGGGAGTATATACCATTTGTCCACCACTACAACTTAGTTCAAAAACTAGGAAAAAACAACAAAAAGGGTAGAAATTTATTCCTGACATCTACTCAAGCTTCAACTCAAACCTGTTATTTGCAGCTGAAGGCACCTATTAAAAAAGTTACAGAACCAATATTTCATCTGACCACTTAGAAAATACTGCCACTTCTGTCAGCTTCAATAATAAAGGAGAAGAGTGATAAACCAAAGAGAATTTATTTCAGCTCTTCAAAGTCAAAACAAATCACAAAACCTGTGGGAATATTAGGCTAACCTAAAATTCCTAATTTGAGACCCGTTTAGTTAAGCATAGTGTTAAGACAGACATCTGAAGTTATAAAATCACAAGACACCTCCAGCAAATTTGCCACTTTTTATTGCCAATAATGATCACTGTCTCTATTACAAGCTCCAGTTAGGACTCTATTATGCTGGGCTCTTTATAAAATACAATCCACACCATTAAAAATCTACCTGGCTCTCTTACAGCAGTTGGATGGTACAAAGAAGAATAGCTAATAAAGATTTGAAAGAAGGCTTGAAAGTCTTCTCTATATTTCTTTTTGTAGAATGTTTTAATCAAACAGACCATTACTCAGTGGTTATAACTGCAATGCTTTTTTTTATATTTATATATATATATATATATATATAGACATACACATGCACATATAGATATATAAAATTTTTTTTCCTTCATTTGTAAAAAGCTCAGGCAGGTCCTTTTCGGAGAAGCTTAATGTAAATAGACAAGCAGAGCCCACAGAAGCAGTCCCAGCAGTTTAGCAGAGATGTAGAACACAGTCTGTAGAATTCATCCACCAAGAGCTGCTCACAGCACTAACACTGAAGTGACAATCAGACATTCCATAGTGAAAACTGAGATATTCTTCCTTTCTTCTCAGCCATAGAGTCATAAAGCAAAAGCAGGAACATGCTGATGCAAACTGACTAGTTTTAAACTATACCAAACTTTTAGCTCTTATTTTCCACCAGGCAATCAATTTCCACTCATCCACAGCTCCACTTGAAACTATTCTTATTGCAGCAAGACTATCTCTGTAATGGCACAGCACTTCTTAAATGAGAAAAAAAGGCAAAAAAAAACTAAGTAAAAAAAATCTTGAGGACATATGAAGGGTTATGCTGCTAATAATTACTCTTTGAGATGAATGGATAAACAGCATTTCCAATAATACTCTGGTCTGCCAGGAGGATGGCTTCTCCTGTGACCAGCATGCATGCAAAGGATGCAGGAGGAAACCAAGATGGCCAAAGAGAAACCTGGGAAATAAATGCAATATTGAAAGAAGGGGTTTTACAATAAACACACAAAAAAAAAAAAAAAAAAAAAAAAAAAAAAAAAAACCATGGGAAAAATACTGCTGTTCCCATCATTTCATATGCCTGGTTAAATATCCTTTAACAAATTAAAAAAGACATGCTGAATCAAAGTCAGTATCAAAGCACAATGCCTGACATTTGTTTTTCAAAAATTAGTTATTGGCAGCATCTAAAATGCACTGTCAAACCAGAATTACAGCCATATAATTCACTTTTTAGCTGCTAAGAAAGAAGGATAACAAAATGTATTGGCCAGTCACACCATGGTTCATATTAACAACATTCCCAACATCTGAAGTTGCTTCATTCTGCCTTTGGCAGAAGTTCGGGGTGTCATTCTTGAAGTTGTATAATAGATACTTTTGATTTGTGACTGAATGGAAGATTATAATCAACCTTGGGACATTCACTCACTCAGGGAATAAAGCCACTCATTCCACTATAAATATTTATCATTTTCCCCACATTTGTTAGTATAATTAAAGAGAATGAAATTCAATGCAACAGTTGGGGGAGGGAGGGAAGTAAAACCTGTTATTTACAGTGTCCTCTAAAATTAAATGTATGGACATTAATTGCTTATTACACACACTGTTATTCAACCAGCACCACACATAGAAAACCGAGCCAAAGAGAAGAGTCTGCTGCTTAGAAACACCCTGCAATAATTTGTCCCAACCGGTCATTCAGACAAGAACAGGCACAGGGCATCTTGTTCACTTCCATCTGTGCCAGCAGCCAGTCCAAGACGCCACGGCAGCAGCGCGGTGTCGTTTTACACCGCAGCACCCCCGTGAGTGACTCTGCAGTGTCAGGTGCCACCAGCCCGATTTAGGAGTGTTTTATACGGCTGCATCCCAAGATAAATTCAATTGGCCCTGTTATCACTATATATAAACCACCTACGAGCACCTGGCAGAAACACAAGGGCACAGAGGTAGGGAAGGAAGGGTTGTCCCAGTTCCATCATTGCTGCTGCTCCTCTTGGAGGGAAAAAAAAAAAAAAAAAAAATGCAACCCATCACCTGGGTACTGAATTTGCGAAGGTAAACAAGCACCTGGCTACAAGCTCAGAAATTCAAAGTTTACATTGCAGTCCCCAAGGAGACGCTCTGGTTTTCAAAAGGGTCAAATATTTTCACTTAGGGGTTTTTAAAGCTTCTCTTCAGTGAGAAAGGAGATTTTATTCTGGTTCCATCGCCTATTCATTCCTTCTTTAATAATACATGGTTCTGTTAAAAAGGGCAGAGCACTATTTTTAGACTATCCCATAACATATAAGAAAGCATCAGCTAGGGGATTTTTTTTTTAAGCCTGGTAATGCAAAGGTTTGGGAGTCTGGAAAAATGGGGCACAGGTAGGAGTTGGTCTCAGGTTGCAGGGAAAGATTGGCAGGTTAGGTGAGAAAACACGGAAAATGTGTCTAGCTTTCTTCAACTCTTCTCAAACCTGAGATGTGCCGACAGAAAAGTAGGGAGAGAAAGAAAGGAAACAAAATCACTGAAGTGCTATTGCTTGGAAACCACCTTAATGAAAGCCACTGCAGAGTGTAAGATACTGAACATACCCTGACAGGGAAAACAGGCAAAGAAAATCCACACAGCCACTTCTACCTGCCCTCCGCTACAGAAATAGCTGGATAAGAACAATTTCACAGCTCAAGACGTCTGCAGGAGCCAACACCTCTCCGAATCTAAAGACAGAAGGAAACCCTTCTGGAAGCATCAGCTTTGAGGCAGGAAGATCCTTCTTTACTGCTACTGCAAAGGACAAAGAGCTTATTGGAATTAAGGGATGTCTTAGTCCCTTCTCAGTGAAATACTGGTTCTTTTTATTTGCCTTGTTATAAATAGGCTTAGATTTCTTTCCTTTCTCTCCTCTCTTTTCAACAGGGGAACACAGTGCAGAGATAGTTTCTAAAGGTTGCTGCCTATGAAGAAAAGGAAAAAGGGAGGAAGGGGAAAGGGAAAAAGAAGAGACGGAGGGGAAAAAAGGGAGGGAAAAGGAAAAAAAATAAAAGGGAAAAAAGAAAAAGTATTTTTGCCTTTTAGCAGTGAAACTGAACTCCTGCCTTGGGATTTGATAAGCAAGGCTGAGTTCAACTGATAAAGCCCTGACTCTGGGCACAAATGCAGGACATTCAGACACCAGGCTCTACAGCAGGATCACATCCAAAACAATACATGTGGAAAAGGTCACTGATCCAACCTTTACTCATTAAATCCTTCCCAGAGCCCAGCATAGTTTGCTTACTGGATATAATGGCATCCCTCAAAAATGTGTGACACCTGAGCCTTAAAGCAGATCTCTCAACCCAAAAAACAAATGCCAAGCCAGAGGCAGCTCTATATGTCAAGGGACATTTTGCTGATGTAAACCCAAATGCATTTTAAACCTGCTCTGTTGGATAACTGTGTCCATGCAGCACTCCAGGCCTACCTGGATGTATTCCTGTACCATCACATGGAATGTCACTTGTTTCTTGACCACAAAAAGAGTGAGAAGCTAAAAAACAGTCAGAGACTGGTTTAAGTTGGAGACGATCTCATCTTTAGAAAGCCCAGTGGCAAATGGGTAAATCAAACAAGGGAAAAACAAACCAAAACCAGACCAAGCCTAAAAAAATTACTGTTCTCTAGCCCCAATATTTAAAAAACCACCAACCTACTGTGCACTGTTCACACAGCCATGTCATGAGATTTGTATCCTAATCCCACCTTTATTCTTTTCAGGCCATCCATTATTTTTTAAAGAATTCTCAGTTCAGTGGGCCCAGGCTTTATAAAGCACTCACTTCCAGTAAAACCATGAAGTGACTCAACCTCTTTGGACCACCAAAGCTCTATGACTGAGCACCCTGCCCTGTCAGCTGGAGCATTTGGAGGTGTCAGTGAAGTGCAGAGGCTCTTCCAAGAGCTTACACATGTATTTGCTGAGCCTCCAGCCCAGAAAAGCACTTCTTTATGTTGCAACACCAGTACGTACCCCTGCTGTGGTCAGCCTAAGCTGGGAGTCCAGCTAACCACCAAATTCAACCATGAGAGTGACAGTCAAGGACAGGATCTCAGCTTCCTGAATTTTTCTGTATCCCCTGACCCCTCCTCCAATGCCAGCTGTTGCAGCACCGGGACGGGAATAGCCCCCCATTAATCACTCCTCGTTTCAGAGAGAACAAATTCTTCTGCCATGAGAAGTTACTCTGCAACCAAGAGAACCCCACTGTGACAGTCTTCACCTGCTGAAGAGCAGGAGGAGCTCTGCCCTCTCCCCCTTCTCCCAGAGCAGCAAGGTTTCCGTACCCTAGATCCGCTTAAGGGCCACCGGTGCTCCTCACCCCTGGGGAGACTTAAAGAGCCTCAGCAGGAATATGTGCAAAATCCTCATCAGCTGATCAAAAGCTTTGCTTACTACCACCCCTTACATAACCAGCAGCATCCTAATTATCCAGCTAAACGTAATGAATTCAACTCGCCTTGGCTTCACGCACTTTCACTAGATACAAGCTCAGGAGTCGGGCGACTGAACCCATAGCACTTCAGTGAAAACTGGAAGGGCTGGGGAGGTGGAAATGCTGGCTGAAGCCATCCAAAGTCTGCAACTGAAACGTTAACCTAGAACAGGACCAGCAAAACCCGAGTATTCCCAGAGGAAAGCCCCATTTACTGCTTAGAGGGGGGGTTTTCCAGTGCTTTTTGCTCAGCCAGAGATGGAGAAGCAACAGAACAGCTGCAGCAGAGGAGTAGATGGGTTTGGTTTTTTTTTTTTTTTTTGGTCCAGTTCCCTACTGCACTGTAAGTAATCTCTGCTTTCATCAGCAAGAATGCTTGCAATGACTGCAGAACGTACTCAAATTTTCTCTGTTGGGTCCCTCTACCCTGACTTAACATCTATATTAAGCCTATTTTCTACCCTCATTTTTCAGCTTTGGTTGTTGTGTTCAGTTTGTTGCTTTTTTTTTAACCGAAGCTCACTGTACTCCATCTGAGCCTTGCACGTAATGAAGTAAACAGCACCACAATGCATTCCTGAGCACAAGCTGAAGCACTAAATAGCTGCCTGGAGTCTGAGGCCGAAGCAGCTGGGTGTTGGATTACAAACGCAAAACAAATGCCAAGGCATGGCCGTAATATGTGCGATACATTGATGACCTACTGTGCTTAAATAACTCCTTGGAAAGCAGACCGGCCACTCAAAATGGGTTTTTACACCTGAGAGAGAGAAGGGAAAGCGATTTGTGCTGATAGTGCAGATTTGAAAAATACAAGGGAAAATTTTAGCAGGTGTAAAAGTTCCCCGGGTGAGAGGGGGCAGGGGGAAAATTCAGCCCAGCGCGGTCGGCACGCTGGGAGGGACAGCATTTCATGCTTCTGAAACATTTCCAAAGGGTGAAATCCCTCCCCACCGATGCCAAGACCAAGGCTCTCACTCACCACAGCCAGGCAGAGGATTTCCGAGGTCGATCACAGCAATTTGAGCCCCCTCAGGCCCTTGTTTTCCTGCCTAGAGCAGAGCAGTGCTTTCCAAAGCACGTGGAGTCCCCAGCAAAAATCCCCAGCCGCAGTGCACATGGCATTTTGAAGCAGTGTATCAGCATACCACAGTCCCAAGTACACCCAAGAAAAGCTCTCCTGGGAGTTTCCTGAGTGCCTTTGGGTTCCAGACAAGGAATGCAGGGTCTCTGACCCCATGCACAGCAGAATGAAACTGGGTGTTTTCATTCAAACCACAAAATAAACTAAGATAAAGCAGCTAAAGAGTACATTTCCCCATTTTTTTTTTTTTTTACCACAAGGTAACAATCGCATGATAGCTGTACCCTCTGAAATCATCAGAGAGGCAAAGCAGGGGGGTTCTCACCAACAGGGAGGTCACCCAACCATGTCACCACGAACACTATGTGTGTCTTATCTCCAGGAAACTCCACAGCACAGGAAGGAAGATGCAGTTTCTTGCCTTCCCAGCACAACACGCCTACTTGGATGCTGTCACAGCTCCCCTTCACCTGGCCTTCCCCAGAATCAGAGTATGGCCTAGTTTAAAGATGTTGTTGAAAGCCACGTGTTGTTATACCACGAGCAACACTTCAAAACCTTAATTTGATGCTGCAGAGTCAGCTGTGGGAGTCTGCCCCGTACAGCTGCCACTCTGCAACAAGAAATGAGCTGCCAACTCTCCCGGTACCCCACTTCTGCTAAAGCGCATCAAAATGGAAGCAATTCTTTGGCCAAGACTGCAAGGACCTGTAGCACTTCCAAGGTTTTCTGTGGAGTGACAGAGGGGCCAGCATCCACCTTTTCTTTTGCTTTTAAATGCTATGTTCAGTGCAGACAGGAACCTCTCAGACTGCAAAGACTATTTCAAAGTGGTTCTAAGGACTCAGAACTTCTTTAGTAACTCAGCAGCAGATGGGATGCAACCACCAGCACTTCCCCAGTTCTGTCACCCTCCTGGTCAACTGGTTGGAGGAAGTTACAGACTCTTGAACACAACACTTTAAAGCATTCGTAGATTTTTCCTTTAGGAGAACCTGGGGAAAAGGTCCCCCTTATGTTCAAATATCATAGAAATCCTAGAATGGTTTGGGTTGAAAGGGGCCTTAAAGATGATTTATTTCCAATCCCCCCTGCCATGGGCAGGGATACCCTTCCACTAGATCAGGCTGCTCAAATCCCCATCCAACTTGGCCTTCTCTGGGCAACCTGTTCCAGTGCCTCACCACCCACACAGTGAAGAATTTCTTCCCAATATCCGATCTAAACCTCCTCTCTTTCATTTTGAAACCATGTCCCTTTCTCCTATCATTACACATCAAAAGACCCTCTCCAGATTTCTTGAAGGCCACCTTCAGATACTGAAGGTCATGCCAGAGCCTTCTCCAGGCTGAACAATCCCAACTTTCTCAGAATTCCCTCAGAGAGGAGGTGTTCCATTCCTTCAATGATATTTGTGACCCTATCTAAATAGCTAAACACCCCCGAGAGCACAGCATTCAAGCTGGATTAATTCAGTGGATCCCCGCAGCAGTGGTGGCAAGGCTGTGACTGGACTTTGCTGCTCCTGGGCAGAGTGGCTGGGTGAGTACCTGACAGCAGAAAACAAGCAAGTGCAGCAAGAAAACAAGAACAAAATCTCTATCTGTGTGTGCCTGATTGAAAACCTGATGGATTAAGAGGCGACTCAAAAGGACAAATATTTAAGGAGTCAAAAAGGACATATGCTTCACAAACAAGAATTTGGCTCTATTTTTCTTGATAATAATATTCTTCCCAGTGAAAGATGTGAGAATGTAATATAGATGAATGCAATATAGATAAAAACTAATAAACATCTAAGTCCAAAGAAGAAATACCATCTCGTACATTTAATCCCGACCCTAGCAAAAAGAAGATAAAACTCCACAGGAGATGCTGCTGGGAGAATTTTTGAGAATACATCCAAGAGAAGAGTAACTCAGAAACCTCCATGGCTGTCCTGTGCTCAGCCCCCATCCAGCCCACCACCCCTGCCCCAGATGCTCGGGCAGGGAAGGAGGATGGCGAGCCCTCAGTGCACAACCACTGCCCTCAGGTAAGGGTTCAGATAAACTCTTGGGAAGGGAGAAAATCTCCAAGACACTGGATTGGGCCTGAGAGCATTAGAGTGAGGCAGATGTGGAGAGACCACAAGGGGAAACAGAGACGCTCACAAGTGCCAAGATGGATTAGGATCAGCACGGGTGTACCTGTCCCCAGTGGACCCTTCCTGCTCCCCGCTGGATCCTCTGCTGAGTTATCTCAATTACTGCAAACTTTTTCTCTACTCCCTCTGCTGCTGGGCCACCAGTTGAGTGCAGCAGAGGAAGAGTCACCTCACCAGGGGTGTGGAAAAACAAGGGAAACTGCTATCAGAGGAAAAGCAGCTCTCTCCACTTGGTCCCCTCACACACGACATTGTCTCAGGTCACCTGATGGAGGCACAAGAACCAGCCACCACGAAGGAAATCACTGCCCTTTCATGCTGCAGGCTTACAGCCCTCTCCTTGTGCTGACACAGCTCAAATTTTAATTAAGAAATGCAGGACTGTGCTTGTAGCAGAATAAATAGCGGGGGGAAATCACTATGGCAAAATACTGTTTCTTTTTTTGGGACCCACTATGTGTATGAAACCCTGGCTGGTTTTGCCAACAGCTGGTCCACAACCTGCATGGTATTTCCAGAAGTGTTTCCAGTCCAATCTACTCGATTTAGCTAGAATAACTCACTCATTTCATAACGGCAGCTGGAGAGGTTTGAGCACTGCTGCTTTTAAAGAGGAGAAAATGTCTGGATGATTTTTAGGAATGCAAACAAAACCAAAAAAAAAAAAAAGAAAAAAAAAAAAAAAAAAAAAAAAGAAAAAAAGAAAGATGCAAATCTTGATTCAGCTGTGATTTCACATTAGATGGCACTCTCAAACGTGATTCTACCAGGACAGCAGCAGCTTTTCCACACAGGGATTTTTTCACTCAAAGCAGTTATTTCTTAGAAGGAAAATCCTGACTGCCTCTCCTAAATACACACTAGTGCCTGGAAACAAGGGTATGGGAGAGCCACCATGTGTATCCTCCTAATGCATGCAAGCCTCCTTGCTTCCCTGGGATGACTCCCCTGAAGATCCCCAATGTTCTTCACCTTCCTGCTGCTCCCCACAGCCCTTTGGCCCATCCTGGTGTCCATCTGGGGGGGGTGGCTGTGAGGATGTCCCTAAGGCCACAGCGGTGCCATGGAGAGTGGCTCCTGTCCACAGCCTGGCTGGTGGCCTGCAGACCACACGGAGCCAATGTCTGGATTACAGTGTGCTTTAAAGGGCACCCAGAAGGGAATCAGGGACATGAGTGCTGGGACAAGGAGAATCAGGAATGTTGGACCAGATGCAACTGTAGAAGGGGGTGTGGGCAGAAAGTGTAACAGCAGAGCAGCCAGCTCGCTTGCGGCTGCAGAGCTCCCCTCCCTGCATCCTCGTGGCACAGGGACCATCAGATCTTTCTTCTGGCTCTTCCCACTCTGGCTGCACACAGCAGAGAGCACGATGAGAAATGCAACCCCAGCCCAGCACACCACTGCACCGAGGGGGATGTAGATGGGACAGAGGAGCAGCCAGCTCACCAGCCAGCTGCCGGATTTTGGGAAACGCAATGAACTGACAAGTTGCTGCCTTTCCTCCTCGAGACACCACACGTGCCAATGAAAACTGAGAAAAACACAATCTTTCAGCAACTTCTGCTCCCAATGACAGGCATTTCATTGCCTCAAACATCTCTGCACCTGTTCTGCCAGTCCAAGCACCAGGAGCTGGAATAAGGGCAGGGCACCCAACGGCTCCCACGCCAAGGCAGGACCGCTCGGATCCGCTGCCTGCTCATGGCACGCTCAGACTGTACAGTCATGGAAAGCTGGGTGGCAGGCTCAAGAAACCCTCACCCTGGCACAAAGTCAACAGAAAGTATCACCATGCCTCAAAGCCAATGCTGTTACCCAAAAACCAAAATAACCAAGCAGAGCAGCAGTTGCAAAGTCCTACCCAGGCTTAAAAATACTAGACCCCATTGAAAAAAAAAAGAAAATCCAGTATGGAGAAGTGCTTTATTTTCTGTAACCTCTGGCTGAATGCTTCCTAGGGGAGAGACTGCTGGAGCACAAGGCAGGATGCACTGGTATCTCCCTCCTCTTGGAAGCACACTGCAAACTTGCAGCTAAAATGGGAGCAAGAATCTATTGGTCCCACTTAGGAGGGAACATGCACCACACCATCCCTAAAACCTAAGCAGATGGATCATTAAGGAGGTTTCTGTTCGACAGAATGGATGCACAAGTTTAAGTATACAACAGCATCCCAACATGCTCAAAGTGAGGCATCAAACATGTCAAGGACCCAAACAAAATTAGGAGACCCATGGAAGAATAAGTCTTCACCACAGAGTGGAAAAACCCTCATTTTACAACCTGAAGATGAATATGTTGTAAGGGCCTAAAGCAACTCTGAACCAGCCCCGCCACTTCCATTTCAAACCTCCTCTTTTCAAATAAGCAAAATGTCAGACGGCATCAGGTCAGCCTCAAATGGGATTTCTCTTCCCCTGCTCTGACTGCGAGCCACTTACCCAGCTTACCTTGAAGGACATGTGCTACAGATCAGCTGAGGTGAAGCCTGGAAGGACACAGGTTATGTTATTCCCTTTGCAGGTGGAAGGTTTGCACATACACACAGTCACCTCCGTGTTTTGCAGAAAAGATTATTTTTTTACTTGAAAAATATTTATGTCAGCCACCACAACCACTTGAGGAGGAGAAGCTGCAATGTGCTCTGGAGAGGCAAGAAACAAGAAACCACTGCTGGGTTTTGGAGTAATATCTTTGTTACAGAAACTCTCCACAACTGGGTTTTGTCTTTTCTTGGCCAACGCAGGGGCAAGATTTCCAAAGTTTGTACTTTTACTGACAAATGAGGGGAATTAGTTCATCAGTCACTTCCAGAAAGTTTATCTCTTGCACCAAAATCTGATCTGCGTCAGCCCCAGCATGCAGGCCTGGCTAAATGCCATCACAGCTCACAAGAGCCTTATGCCTTTACAGAGAAGGAAATAGTATGAAAAATTTAGGTAGCTGCATCTCATAAAAGGATATCAGCCTGAGACATTTACATAACTTTCAAGCTGCTTTTCCCCCATGTATTTACAGGGGATTTCCAGGTCTGCTCTGGTACTCGCAAATGCCCACTGTCCATGCATGTTCTCAGCTACACGTCTGACAAGAAACATCAACATCTCCAGGGGCATCAGTGCTGAGAATGCTCAGGAACACCTCCCTGTGACTTTACAATCACTGATTCACATCCCAAGGAACCTGCAATAGCCCCCTGGCATGTCCACACCCCAGTGTGTGCCACCACCTTCCTGCACCTCCACGTGTCCCTTGTCTAGCCCCAAGGGGTGAAAGCCAACATTTCAACAGGAAGGCTTTTAGCAGAGGGATAAACAGACATGTATAAGATGCAGGCACCATAAAATAATAGAATCACAGAATAGTTTGGGTTGGAAAAAACCTTAAAAATCATGTAGTTCCAGCCTCCCCCTTCCACTAAACCCGGCTGTTCTAAATCACACCCAGCCTGGTGTGGAATCAGGGGTGGAATCCACAGAGAACCACAGCTTCTCTGGGAAACCTATGCCAGGATCTTACCACCCTCACAGTGAAGAATTTGTTCCTAGTATCTAATCTAAATGTCCTCTCTTTCAGTTTAAAGCCATTATCCCTTGTCCAATCCCTCCATGCCCTCCCCAAAAGCCCCTCTCCAGCTGCCCTGCAGCCCCTTGAGGTACCATAAGGTCACACCAAGGCCTTCTCTTTTCCAGGCTGAACAATCCCAGTTCTCTCAGCCTTTCCCCATAGGAGAAGTGCTCCATCCCTCAACGTTAAGTGCTCCAGTCCTCACTGTTAAGCCACGTGATATCAAGATCCGGAGGCAGAAGAGGACAAACAAAATATAATGAAGCACTGACAGGCTGCCTTGTCTCTCTTCCTGCAAATCTTCCCGTTACTCCACTCCTTCCTCTCTAAATCGTGTTAATGCTCCATGTTCCCCTTCCTTCTCTTCCCTGGGAACTGGACCCTCTAAAGCTCCAAAACTGTGATAACCCAAACAAAACCAACCAAACAAAAACATAAACAAAAACCAACACTTCCTCCCCCCTCCAAAAAAACCCCAACAAATAATAAAGCAAAGAAAAACATCCTTCACAAAACTATTCCTTTTATACCTTATCTTTTTAAACAAACTTTGTATGCCACTAAACTGAAGTATTCTTTTAAACACTTATTTTCTGGTGCTAGATCAGCTCTGACAAGAGAAAGGAACTGCTGCTTTTCCTTTTCAGATTCATCTGTGGTAAATAAATACCAAAAGGCCAGTGAAACAAGCTATGAGGGTTTTCTTGCTTTGGTTTAGTTTTGGGGCTTTTTTTTAAGTGCCATTGAAGAAGAAACACCTAAACAAAACCATTACATTCACAGTGCTGACCACAACACTTTAAGCCCAGGAAACCTCAATAAATATTTTTACAATGAAGCCTGCAAGAAGAGATAATACTTCAGACATTTATAGGACTTTTATTTCTCTATAAATGTATCATGAAAGTTGAAAACACTGAATTATTATTTCCATTCTAACTTTGAAAAAATTAGGGAATAAAGGAAAAAAGATGCCAGAATATTTTACTAAGAGGAGGCTTTTGTGGAAGACCTCTCTCAGGAGCTCCCATCAAATCATTCTTGCTACTTCTTTGAAGCCACATCAACAACAATAATTTAATTTACAGTCCAGATAAAAGACATTTCTAAAGACATGAGGGGAGGGAGAAGGGGGTTAGTAGGGCATTCCCAGTTTAATTCAGTCCAGCTACCTGCTGTCTGTTTGGGATCTAATTCCTGACAGCTCATGCCCCACCAAACAAGGGCTGCAGCAGATAACAGTGTCCCAGATACCCAGGGGATGGGGGAGGGATGAGTGTCACACAAGAGGACCCTGCAATGTCTATAAATTGCAGCCAAAATGGATCTAATCACAGCAGGAGCTGCAAAAAAAATGTGGCAAGCATGGTCTTGCTGGGAAATGGAGTTGAGCTCGGGACAGAGGATGCTCCAGAGCCAGAGGGTTTGATTCAGCTCCCCTACAGGGCTCTTGGAAGACAAGGAGCAGGAAAAGAAATAAGCAAAAAGCATTGCAAGCATTCACCCACAAACATCTACTTAGGAGACAGATAAATAAAAAGCTTTTATCAGACATGGTTTAAGGAGAATAGACCAATTGCAAATTGTCACCAGAACCCCAGTGGGAGAGCCAGAAGATCCCCAAATGCTTTGAGCTGAAAGGAACCTTATAGATCAGCTCATTCCAATCTCCTGCCATGGGCAGGGACACCTTCCACTGTACCAAGTTGCTCCAAGCCCTGTCCAGCCTGGCCTTGGACATTTCCAGGGATGGGGCAGCCACAGCTTCTCTGGGCAATGGAGAAGATTACAGCCTCAGTGGGGAAAAAGAGCAGGGACAGTTTCTCCAGTTCTAGGTAGGCTCCTCCAGCTGTGAGGAGCAACAGGCACTTGGGGAGGGGAAGGGAAGAGTTCATTGCAAACACAGAAGGATTGACAGGACCATCACAGCAGGATGATCTCTCCACTGATGGAGATGCTGCAAGAGGGTCCCTGCCCACAGCCCCCACCACTCCTCTCCTCCTCTGAACTGTGAAGATTGACTTCAGGACATCCTTCCCTGCAAACTGGAGATAAAAATCTGTAAAGATATCTAATCTGTACCAGAGTCTGGCTTTCCTGCCCGGCACTGCTGATGAGCTCAGCAGCAGTGTCCATAAAAATACCCTGGCAAAATCCCTGCACACACACAAGCAAAAAAAAAAATCCACCAGGCTCAGCTGCTTTTGTTCTGGTAAGTGAGGAAACAATTACTGAAGCTGGAAAAGACAAATCTCTTGTAAAGAGAAAGAGAGGTGGAGAGGACACAAACAAAAAGCAAAACAACCCAAATAATGAGAGAAGTAGGCAAGTTGCTCGAGAAGTGATAAAAGAAGAAGGTTAATAAAGGCTCACAAACCAAGCTCATGTATCACTTGCTACTGGCCATGTTTCCCATTAGGAGAAACCTCCTGTAAACACTGATCTGAGCACTGAGCAAACCAGGATGGACACGGGTATGAAAAGGAGGTGACCAACACGAGGCAGGACAAGTCCAACACCTCAAAGGAGGTGCCTGATCCTAAGCACCAAGAGAGCTGCTGGCAACAGGGTAGTACCATAAAACAACAAAAACACTCTTTGTTTGAAGAAAGCAAGCAATGACAGGCAAACACTGCCTCTGTCCAGCTGACAAGAGCCAACCTGTCCCTGCAGATATGGTGACATTGGTTCATGCCCTACTCTTCCTTCCCAGGATTTCTCACTACCCCATGAGGAGCTGGATTTTTGCTGCTGCATCCCTCAGGGTCATTTAGAAGATGTAAAACATTGCTTTTCCTTTAAAGAAAAATATTTTCTACCCTCAAGGAAGGGGAAAAGAAATACAGAAAAGCGTAAAAACATGATTAACGTGCATTCTTGCACCTGAAACCCCAGAAAAAAAAAAAAACCAAAAAACTTTGTTATATTTGTTGCTGTCTGCTTTCAAGTCCCAATATCTAAAGCCAAGTCTGCAGGTTTTACTGGGAGGGAGGGAGGGAGGGAGGGAACAGAACAATGAACTCATCACTTCTACCACACCGAAAACAATCTGCTCCTTGGACCTGTCTGTCCAGCGTGGTGATGGAAGGGGACAAGCAGCAGTATTTCACACTCCCAGATCCATGGTCTACATCCATAATCAGCTCTCCAGTACCTCCACACAATTCAGGAGAAGATCTGAGCAGATTTATAGGAGGCTGATTCTGGATTACTAGTCCCCAAGGAAATTTTCCTCCCAACACCCACAAGTCAGGTTGATTTATACCTAACCTATAATAGACTGTATTCCTTAGACAACTCCTTGTCTTCAACCCCTCTGCCATTGCTGAAACAGGAGGTTTGGCTTGGTTTAACAGTTGTAGAGTTTATAAATACCTAAAGCAGCACTCAATTTAGGCTGGAGACAGTTAAACTACCTCCGACCAACGGGATGCCACGCAGTAAGGAACAGTAATGAGATGATGACACATTCATAACCTAAAGTTTTCATTAAAAACTCGCAGCCCGAGGAAGCTCACCCCTCCAGAGCAGAAACATTTGGTTCTCCTAATTACTCAAAGAACAAATCTTTGCACCAGCCAGGGAGTCCAGGGGAAAGCTCCTGAAGAACACGTGGATCCATTAGGCAGGAGCTGGGGAAGTGCCAGCCAGGGGGTTGTCAATGAGGTGGTGCACAGCCCATTCCTGATGCACCTCAGCACCTCAGCATGCAGCTGTGACCAGCGTGAGCCTGGGAGCCCCTGTAAGCAGATTCAGGGGAAAGGAGGACTCCTGAACAGAAGTTGCTAGATACCAAAGTCCCTGGATGGAGCTTTCTCCATCTGCAAGCACAACACAGTCTCTTTTCCAGTTTTACTTGTTTTTAAAAGTGTAACATGTTATCTGAGCAGAGCCACAGCACATGCATGGACTGACTGCAAAACTATGCAGCGCTTGTCACATCATCCATCCAAACACAGGTGATGGAAGCCACCAAATTCTAGACTCTCCAAATCCTTGAGAAGGAAGCTCTGCTGAAGCACAGATCTAACTCTTATAGCTGTGCAAAGTCAGGTCTAACTGCCAGTAACAGGGAAAGATCCATTTATCTATCCAACTAGAAAAATATCTGCTGGTTAAAGAAACAGCAGTTGAACAAAGAAATGGCAAACGTTGGCTATGTTTTACAATGCACAAATCAGAGCCACAGAAATACGTTCCTGGGAGTGCCAACATCTCAATGAAAACAAATCCCAGAACACAAAAAAAGGGATAAAAGCACAATACAAACCTCTTTCTTTCCCCCACAATTCTACCCCGTGACCGTGTGCCACAGAAACAGAAATCTGGCTTGGGTAGAAGGCTTTTTTTCCCACCAAAAAAATGACTAAACCCCTTTTGTTTGTGTTTAAAGCAAAAGTAATGTCAGTAATGCCAACCACTAATAAATTTTGGCTTTGTGGAGTTTTATGGTTTTTTTTTTTTTTTTATTGTTTAAGAGCACAAACCAAACTGAGTGATAGCTCTTTCCAGAATGTCTCCTCACACTTCTCAACACACACCTCAAATGAGGAGGTTGAACATCACACTCTCATAACTCTTGTCACAAACAGAAGCTTTCTGGGAAAGAAACACCCCAAAAAGAGGAAACCGGCAACTTTTCATGCCATGTCATTTTTCAGACCCTTTTCCTTCCTGGGGTACACGAAGCAGGAAAAGAAAGGGAAGCCATAACAGAAATGCAGATACAGAAGTAGATTTAAGAAAGCAAAGCACCAAGATTGATTAGAGTGTTCCTCTGCTTTAATAAAGAGCCTAATGATGTCCAAATTATAGCAAAGCTCAATTGGGTAACCAAGGAGCCAAGATTTCATCCTTGATAAGGACATGGATTTCTGTCTCGCAGGAGAAGCCTGCAGTTCACTAACAAAGATGACCTTTTATATTATACTCTTCAAGGCCACAATTAGCTGGAGAAATACTGGACTAACTTGGCAACATGAGTTTTTATAGACTGTGCTAATTTTTAGCAGAAACTTGCCAAGACCATTACCATCATCCAACAAGACAAAAAAAAAAAATACAAATATGAACCCCACTGCTCTCCAGACCCAAATTACTTTCCACAATTCAATGCAGTTTTAATTAAGATGATTAAATTACAGCAAAAATGATTAAGATGATATCCCACAGCAAACCTCTAAAGGTGTAACACCTTAATCCAGAAAAACCTGGCACGCACATATTCATGATAAAGTATTCATGAAAAACTAGAATTTTACACATGAACCAATTCTACATCACTCAAACAATACCTTGGGAGATATTTGTCACAAGTAAAAAAACAGTGACATCCATCAACAGAGCACAGTTTTTCCGAGACTACACAGAAAGAAATCTACGCAGAAAAAAAAATTGAAAAGGCTACAATTACTTTGACAATGTTTCTACAGCTCAGAGGAATTTGGGGGTTGAAATAAGTGGTTTTCTTCTCCTTCACAGGGCTCCCAAAATCAATTTTTTTTTTTTTTTTTTTTTTTTTTTTTTTTTTTTTTATTGGAAGTTAGATAAGAAGTGCATGTGAAATCAGGTCACTGCAACAATTATGCACATGGTACATTTCCACCATTGCCTATTAACTATGAGGTTTAAATGAATGAGCAAAGTCTCCGGTCCATATTTCACCAGTAAGAAATTATTAATATAAACATAGCACAGCTCAGGTTTTAACCTTATCATCCAACTGGGCCTACTCTTTTTTGGAGAGGGGTAAATGGTATTAAATTAACAGGCAGGGTTCAAAAGGCAGCTACATGGAGACATGGATTCCATTAAGGCTTGGGAAAGGATCCTGTGATAGGAGCCCTGGACATCAGGGAGCTGTTTGTGGAGCTTCAGCAGTGGATAAATTCTAGCCTGTGATCCTCAAGGAATGGTAGCTTCAGCATGTCTTTTAAAAAAAAACTGTGCCACTGTGATGGAAAGAAGTGACAATCCAGCTTTTGCCAGGTGCAATCTTCTGGAAACCCTCTATGGGGGCAGGTGACAGAACATGGTGGGAGAGTTCTGCAAAGAGGAGGCTGTAAGCCCAAATTGTGGTAAAAGTTGTGGCTGAATACATGAGAAGGTACCAGTTAAGGAAGATTTGCCTCATTCTGGACCTCTCTGCCCCCAAGACTGACCCACACCAAGAGGTTTTGCAGAGTTAACTGAATAAAGCCACACAAAGTAGATCCATTCCCAAAATGCAGATCTGTTCCCAAAATGCTGCTACACTTTGCATCTGAGACTTCTTTGTGTCTCTTCTCTGAGACAAGAGACCTCCCAGCTCTCAAGATGGAGAGGGGAATGGAAATCACTAAAAAGTAAAAGGAAAGAAGAAAAGAAACCTGCACATTGCATTGAGTGGCCATACTAGGGAGCTACTCACACCTGAATCACACATTCAGGACACAAAACCCCTGGAAAGCTCACAAAGAACAAGTGCAATAGAGAAGCTTAATGATTTTTTTTTTCTTTTGGTTTGTTTAATTAATATAGCCCTGAATGGCCCAGCCACCAGAGAGCTTCCCCTCAGTTGTAACAGATCTGATGAGGGGTGAGCCCCAGCCCAGGTGAGAGGTTAACTTCACATTTTTCTGAATTAGACAAAGAAAAGTATAAATCGAAAAAGATAAAATTCCAACATAAATCCTCCACCAAGGCTGCTATGAAATAACTCTTTTGTTTAATTATTATGAGTTGGATAGGCAAACACTGGATCCCGATGGACAGAGAGCAGCTGTTACTATAACAGAAAGACATTCATCTTCCCTCCTCGGGACCCTGAAATTCTATCAACAATGCCTGTAAAACGACTCTCAGCTCCCCCCTCTCCCCGTTTTTGCCTGTCTTTCATATCCAGACCTATTTTTAGCCAACTTTATTTTGTTGTACCACACTTCAAAGCTGTGCATGTTAGCTCATTCAAAATCATTTCCACGTACAAAAAGCATCGGGGATGTCAACGGGGCAACTCTGGGGTGCAGGAGAAGGACACGGCCCTCGCCCAGGGTCTCTTCTTTCACCAGGGATTCATTGAGAAGGAGCCTACAGACACAGTTACCCAGACAGATACACTTGCATCTCATTTACCTCCCAGGCTCACAGTTACCTTGGAGGGTTTCTTTTAGCTGCTACATAATAAGCAGTTGATCCCTACACCATTGCACGGGGAAGGAAATTCTATTACCAATTAACAACAACAACAACAAAAAAAAAGTTTCTCATGTTTGCTTTTAGCAACACTAACTCTGTCCCATTAGATGATAACAGAAGCTATGTATCTAGAGAAAACTTTCTACAGCAATAAAAATTAGCTGTAAAAGACTTCCACAGTTATCTAAGGCACAATATAAGTGTTAAAATGCCCTCCAGGAATGGGCACATGCAGCCAATCTCCAGCAAATGTGAACAGGCAAAGTGTCAGGGCATCAGGAGACAGCAGCCCTGGGGACAGCACATTCAATGGGTGGGCTATTTTCCTTTCCTTTTTTTCTTTTTTACATCCAGCAAAATCCAGGCTGAATGAGCTTTGTGCCACCAAGCTGTACCCAGGAGAGGAAACACCCAGGGACAGCAAGTGTGCTCATCAGAAGGCTCCATCAGGCATTGCTGGTCTTTATCACATACCCAAAGAAGCCTGGAAATTGGGACTGGAGGGACACCGTGTTGTTTCAAAGACTGTAAAAGGTGATTAAAACCTACACAGGAACTTCTTGCTATTACTGAGCCCTTCCACAGGGCCCAGTTTCATGACTTCACTTCACAAAGATGCTCCAGGAGCTTGAGGAGCCTGTGGCAGTAAAACAACAGCAATCAGATCAAACATTCATTTCCATGAGTTTTGGGTTGCTGGGGGGATTCATTGGCCTTTTTTCTGAGGTTTGCTTTTTGGGGGGGAGGAAGTTGTGATTTGTGTTTTGGTTAGGGGTTTTTTAAAAACATTTGTCTTTGAAATATTTCAAAGGAAGCCCAGGAGCAGGGATGAGACTGCTCAGTGGCAGGGCACACCATGACAGCATCCCCACCTGAGCTTCCATTCAGAGATGGTGATGCCATGGCTTCAGAATTCTCACCAGAGCTGGGCACTCAATTCCACCCCACACCTGGCAGCAGCATCCCAGGAAGGCAGCACCAAGCATCAAAAAGCACCATCCTGCTTCAGGCTGTGCTGAGCTTTATCTGCATCCCAGGCTCCTTACATAAAAAGGAATTTCATAGCAGGGAACTGCTCCAGGTGTGTCAGCACCAGTGCCTATTGTCCACCACAAAAACTCACTTTTTAGGAGCCACACAGGTGAGTGTTTTCCAGCACAACTGCAACAGGCATTTGGAAAAATGCCTTATCCCAGGTGTAAGAATGTGCTTTAACAGAAGCTTTCCTATAAAACTAAAAGTGCCTGATAAGCTGTGGGTGCATGTGAAAGAAAAGGATTATTCAGTTCAAACTTTTGTGCACCCAAGAGCTGCCCAATAGCTGTTGCTGGGCTGTAACTGGATACTCTCACCACAAAAACCCAAGGACAACTGAATTTCCCAGCCTGCAAATATACAGGGGAATTAGCATTCTTAACCCATTAATTACTCCCGGGAACTGAAGTGGCCATACAAACCCCACTGTTCCAGCTGCCACATTGAGGGGAAATAAAACCTCAAAGCATAAAGTCTTGGAGGAAGAAAAGAGCTGGGAGCCTGGAGGTCGCATTGCCATGGCTCAGTTGTCCCAAGAGTGAGGACAAGGCTACCACCAGGATAACCACAAATCTGGACTTCGCTGAGCAGCTGCAACCCAAGTCTACTGCAGTTTCTCTCTGCTGAGTAAGGGACTTCTGCAAATCCATGTGGCAATGCACAGGTCTGAAGCAAAGCCAATGTCTTCTCACACCTGAGTGCCTACAAAGCTCACTGGCTCTTCCAAAACCAGTGCCACAGCCTCCTCACACCTTTCTTATTGTAAAGCTCAGCTTGCTGCCTCAGAGAAAGGCCTGGACATCAATTGTGCAAAGCTCAAATTCTCTCTTTTCCCAGAAGAAAGTATCAGTAGCAAACAGAGCAACTGGAGGGGGGAGTTTGCAGACAGCTCAGCCAAACTGCAGCAACAGCCACCAGCCCTCAGAAATAATCCAAAGACTGTAAAACATAAGAAAACCACTAAAAGGGCTTAAAACCCCTGCAATATTCTCATATTCTGAAATACTTTTTAAAAGTCACAAAAAGGAGACGAGTTCTGATTGAACTTTTCTTCACTTCAGACCCATGGTTGCATTCCTCCCTCCCCAGGAATTCAAAGCAGTCAGCAGAGGTAAATTATGTATAAGCAAAATATTCCTAAAAGCCGAATTTTAGAGGTTGCACCCATTACACAAGGCGTTTTTAAAGAGCTAAATGTCGAAGAAAAGAACAGTTAGTGACCTAGATTGACCATTTGATAGATCAGGCACAAATGGAGCTAACTTTATCCCTCTCATCCACTCAAAGGCTTATCATCTCACACCTTAGAGAAATAAATTAGAAAGAAGCATTGCATTAGCACTACTGGCACCACACAGAAAATTTAAAGTTCTGCTACCACTAAGAATACAAGTACTATAATGGGAAAAAGCTTTAAATAAGACAAATAAATAATTTTTTAATAAAAGGCAGAAGCAGTCACAGCACCTAAGACCCTACAGTCTCAGCTAGTATGGAATTTTTAAAATGACAGCCTTTGCTGCTGTGGTTTGAGACTCATTCAGCACAGGTCTGGGATTTGGGGTTGGTCCAGAAAGTGCCAGACACACTCATTTCCCCCAGGTTTTGTTTATTTCTCTATAAAACTGACAGCAATACATTCAATTTCCAGCTTTACTGGAGGAGGATTACCTCACCCCCTCTGCTCCCAGGAGCACCTTTTTCTTCTCCCTTTGTCACACAAAAGTACTTACATAAGAAGTCCAGTTCAAAATCCACACCTAAATTTGCATGAGTATCCACTTCAGTGAAAATTAATGGAGCTCAGATTGTAAAGCACTGCATCTTTTCATGTGCTTTATCCTCTTTATTTAAAGAGGAGGCACTCGTACACGACACATTACTATGAGACTGAGACAGGGGAAAAAAAGCCCAAAATGATACCTCTGGTTTAATAAAGTTACCAAAAATATTCTATTTTTCCCAGCAAATTTAATTCCAGGTGGACAAAAAAAGGATAATAAGGTGGTCAGAGCACCAGCCACGGACCCAAGGGGATGGGGAGCAATGCCCTTGTCCTGCCACTGACTTCAAGATCTCAGAGAAGTCACTCCCACCAGGGAATAACTGGTAAATTTTTGTTATGTTCCCAGATTAAACATCCAGAGATACAAGCTGCACTTCTAGAAGACACTTTGAAAGGTTTATTCCAGCTCCTTAATACACCCCAAACCCATCATGAAGGCAAAAAGGGTGCTCCAGGCCCAGGCTGCCTCTTGCTCTGCAGCCAGGGCCGTGCAATGCTCTGAGCAGAGCTCCCCCAAAGTCTGAAACCGAATCTGGGGTGAAAGGACACACCGAGGTGGAAATCGTGGAATTATTGATGAGAAACACATCATTCACACTGGTCATTCACATCCTCCTCCAGCCAGGCACAAACAGGCTGCTCCTTCCTCTGTGCTGCTTTTTGCACACCTGTATGAGCCGGTCCCTGCCTGCAGGCAGCCCAAACTAAGAGAAAAGGATCTCTCCGAGACTAAAAATACACCAGCCACCTCCAGCACAGTCATCAGAAGAAAAGAAATTTTTAAAATAAAGTGGACAGAGCATGCTCAGGTTGAAGCCAAATTTTACCCCATACAGAAACATTTCTTCATGCAGATTCTTCTTTCAGTTACAGGTACAAAATATTGGGTGTGACCTTGGCTGAACCACTTCATGATGCAGCAGGGAGTGCTTCCAGACAGAATTTCCTCCCTCTTGACCCCTCTGCTAAGGGCTTTTGGGGCAGGGACCTTCTCTCTACAAAAACAGCACTTTGCAAAAAGAGGAGCTGTATTTTTCTAAGGCACCTGTATTTTTCTAGACACCAAAACCAGATTTTTTTTCTTAAGTAGCATGATGGACCAATGCCACATGCAATAACCTAATCAGAGTAAAAGATTCAAATACTGGCAAAATAAGAGGCACTTGTGTGCTACAGGGAAGCATATTATTATTTTATAGTGTACACTGACAATTGCTGCTCTTAACTTTTCGTTTGAATTGAAGCTATACCATAGTAAAGGAGGAAGATGACAGAAAAGAACATGAAACTGGCGAAAAAGACCAACAGTTATATTCAAATCTAAGCATAAAATGTGCTGGGTCTGCAGAACACAGGCAGAGTGTTTCATTTTTAATTTACTTCTTTGCCCCTCTGAGTTCAGTCGCTCCAAGAAACCTTACAAAGAAGACTGGGGGGCAGTGATATATATTTTTCTAATACACCTTAAAGGAACAAATGACTAATGAGATACAAAATTATTTCAGAATGAAGTAATAATGAAGAGAAGAGATTAGACATTAGTTGATCCTCAATGGTTAATGGAGGGGAAAGGGAAGGGGAAGAGTAGAGCTTATACTGGTGAATACTTCGGCCACAAACACCTCTCTTAAACACATCCAATTTCAGTGATGTGAAAATCTCCACATGAAGGAACAGGCGAAAAAGAGCTTAAGTGGGAACAGGGTGCAGAATGCCAAGCGCTACACTGAATAATTCAGAACCAGGCAGTGCTATTGGCCAGGCAGGAAAATCACACTCCCCTGCTAGTTTTAAAATCAAAGGCCAAGGAGGGATAAAAGAGAAAGACAACACCTCTTTAAAGCAGAGATTACACTCTGTGGTTCCCATTTCCCAAGTTCCCACAACGTTTTGTTGCAGGGAGAGCGCTGGAGCTGCGGGTGCTGCGGTGGTGCCAAGGCACAGCACCTCCCTGCCCACCGAGGGACCTGGGAAACTTGGCCACCTGCCTCGGTGACACCACTCCTCCAGCCCAGCAGCAAGAAAATGCCAATTCTGCAGCAGGCACCGACCAACCCTGACTTCCCAAGCTGCCTCTACGAGACTTTCTCGGTGCACAAGCACTTCTCCAGTTGGCTGAGGGCAAGAACCCAGCTGGGCTTTCACGTGGGTCCAGATCACAGCTGGACAGCAGCAGGTTCTCTCCCCTACCTGCACCCTTCCCAAATTTCACCCACACTTCTCCAGTTGATCCTGGAGAATCTCCAGGATTCTCCAGTGCCAGCTGACAGGGCTGGACACACAGATTTCCAGGCAAGGGCTGGGAGGCACTGTAAGGAGATTAGAGCATCAGTGTCCTTCCTTGCCTGGGCCCTGCAGAGCCAGAAGCAGGGGGTTAGCAAGATATTTCACAACTTTTAGACCACTGTCCTGTATATGTTTGATAGAAGGGTCATTTCTACTTACATTTCATGGGGCTTGAAAGATCCTGTGCTCCTAAAATCCCATTTAATTCTGACTACTCTAGTGCAGCACTGCAAGGTAAACTACTATAACACTAAATTTTAGAAATGTTTCTAAAAGCAGGTCCTGGAACATGACAGCCAAAATACCTTCTGCTACGTGGCCCCAAACATGGAGTAACTTTGACTTCTATTTATTTTATTTTAAAGGTGTCATGACTTTCTAGGAACAGGCAACTTTGCCTTTGGGCAGGGTGCACAAACACACCCCTGACAGGTGCCCAGCCTCAGAAAATCTCTGCCATCCACCTCCTTTACCCTTGATAAATAAAGACAAGCATCCCTTGCTCCCTTTTACACCTGCAACACTTCTGCAGGAGGACCCACCCCATGGATAGCACAGCAGCAGAATTCCTGGGCCGGTCCCATCATCCATCACCAACGTCTCAAAAGATGCTCTCTTCCACCTCAACCTGTGCACTGGTCCTGTTCCCCAGAACTGGAGAAGCCAGGGAGCACTCCTAGGCTGATCTGCAAAGCAAGGAGTGTGTGCATGGGGAAGGGGGAGGATGGTGGGAGAGAGAGAGGAGAACAAAAACAACAACAAAACAGAAAAGAAAAAAAAAAAAAAAAAAAGAGGGGAAAGAAAAAACAGCGAGGTTGGCCTGCTCTTTTCTTCTCTACCATCTATTCAGTGTCAGCAGGGGAGGTCCACAACTGTTGCGTCACATGGAGCACAAAAAAGCCTGACAAGCGTGTTTTAGCTGATGGAGAGCAGAGTGGACAGGAGGCTGGTGACAGCTCGAGCGCGGGGACTGCGAGCCCTCCGCTTTAATTGGCTGCTCCTTCCCACCGCAGCCAGCGAGCAGGAGCCTCACAGCCCGCACGGGCTGCTCCAAGGCACCAGCAATGGCAGAAATTTCAGCCTGTAAATACTTTAGTTAACTCCCCAGGCTCAGGTTAGACCCTCACTCTGGTTCAGAGATCCAGGACTTTTAATGCTGCTTGGTCCACAGGAGCCAAAGGGAGGATGCAGGAGATGCTTCCAAATGGAGAGGGGGGAGAAGGGGGGAGCTAAACCACAGGTTGTGCAGGACCTGGAGAGGTGTTTATAAATAATGTCACTAAAAATAATGCACTGATCACTGGCATCTCTAACGCAGCATTTCCTTCTCCACAGAACTCTGACAGTGGTTATGTCGGTGGTATAATTATCTAGATTTGATAGCAGGTTAAAAAAATACATATCCTAAACACCTGTTCAAGAGTTTTGTGTTTTTAAAGGCCATTGCCATTAACCTTGGGCCACGCACTTCATTGTGTTTAATTAGCAAGCTAATGAAGCCGGTTTTATTCCCTTTCTCAAGCACAAGAGGATAAATACAAGACAGTGAAAGAGGAGACCAGATCCATTTGCAGCACAGTTCATTGCTGCATGGTATTACTTAAACTTGCACCGAAATAAAAGTAATGTAATAGCTTGGAAAACATGTTAGCAATGCATTCTGCAAGACAAATCCTTTTACACCTTCTGTATTTTCTCAAGCTCATCGATTAAAACATGATTTCTGAACATTTGGGCTGCAGAGAATTTGCAAACAAAGGGCTAAAAATAAACATAATGTTTTCCTCAATGAATCCTCAATATTCCAAAAAATTAAGCATAACAGAATTTTTTTTTTTAAGAACAGCAGCCCGTGCTTGCTTTGTTACAGCCAACCAAGGTAGAGATGAGAAGCATCAACAATGGAGGTTAAGTGATTTTCGAAAAGCCCACCACTTTCACAGAGCCCTAACATGTACACACACAAAAGGCATACTTTGAGCAAAGCCCAGTGCTCTGAATCCCAGCAACACATTCCAACTTTGGGTATCTCAGCTTGTTTTCCTCTTTTTTTTTTTTAACTAAACAGCTTTAGGAAAAACTGGACAATGAAGATCACGTTGATAAATACTCATAAATATCACAAGAAAGGCAGAAAGGCTTTAAAAGAGAGGGAGGGATTTACAGAATGGCTAATGCACTGATTTAGTGATTCAAAAGGACCTTTCCAAATAAAAAGAATTATATTCATTTTGTGGGGTTTCTTTATTGCATTTTCGGGGGGGGGGGGTGAGGAAAAATTCAGCATAGGTATGCCCTGTCAGATTATCTTTTTCATAACATGATACATTTAAGAAGCTTTCAGGGTGTTTTGTTTTTTTTTTTAAGCAATTGCTTTTTTTCCCTCCAACTTAGATTTCAGCCACTCTGTGCACAGAGCCATAGGATCAGGTTAGACACCAAAACCAAACGAAAACCCAACGCCATACCCAAAAACAAAACCAAAAAAAAAAAAAAAAAAAAAAATCCGGAAGCCATCTCTTTTATTGAATCACCCGAGATAAAAGGATTCCAAGATATATGGAAAGAAAATACATTGACCATAAATCTCCTTTATGCACATAATAGAATTTTCCAGCCAGGAGAGCTGTTGTGATGATAGCAACGCCGAGCACCAGGAATGCTGCTGGCACACACACAACCCCCCCCGCCCCCCCCGCCTGCTCCTTCCAAAATACCTGCCCTCCTCAGCACTGCTATGTAAATACAAACCCGCTCAACCCCCTTCCCAGCACATGGAAACAAAGCTGCGTACAAGTGTCCCAGCCATCAGATAAAAAAAGCCCGAGCTGGCTTTGCTCACTAAGACATGAATTTTTTTTTTTTTAATTTTTATTGTCCGCTCCCTTTTTTATTGCCACTCGCACGCACTTTCGGTGTGACTTAAAAAATAATGAAGCGCTGGCACCGCCGGTAATGGCAGAGGCAGGCGGTGGCAGCGCATATTTAATGGGCATTCGGAACAAAGGAAGCCCGGCTGCAGGAGCGCCCCGGGGCCGGCTCCGCGCCCGCTCCCCCCGCTCCGCGCCGCGGCCCCGCCGGGCAGCGCCTTCCCCGGGGCGGGGGACCCGGACCCGGGCACGCACACGCGGGGAAACCCCCCCTGGCCCCCACCCGCACAATGGGTGATGGCAAAGCCGCCGGGAACTCCCCGGCTGCCCATCGCGGAGCGGGCACGGCTGCAGCATCGCTGCCTCCCGCGCCCTGCCCCCGGGAACCCCCGGCCACAAACAGCCCCCCAACACCGGCCCCGTACCCCTCCCGCGTCCCCCCAGCCCCCGGCCGGGAGATGGAAGGAACGTAACAAGTCACTGCCCAGAGCGGGGCGGGGGGCTCAGCCCCGGGGGGGTCGTGGTGACCAGGCAAGAGAGGGGAAGGCAAAATTGCTGCCGCACCGGCTTCTCCTGAGGAAAATGCAGCGATAATAAAAAAAGAATCGGGGAAATAATACTAATAATATAAGGAATAATAAAAACAAGGAGGGTAAAGTGGGGAGCGCGGGGATTTCCAGCGTGCCCGCGTTTTCAGGTGCTGGGGGCAGCACAGCGGGTCTGAGCGCTCCCGCCCCCTCGAGGGCTGCGGGATGGGGCACCCCATGGAGACCCCTCCCCGCCTCCCCAAGCGCTGCCCGGGTGTCCCCTCCAACTCCCCCGGCCGTGCTCGGGCTTTGGGCGAACTTCCACCCGCGTCCCTCGGCACGACGCGCACCCCGCAGGTTGGAGATGAAGTTTGTAGCCCATGTCCATAAAATAAATGGGATGAAGAAGATACAAAATAAACACCCTCCTCCGCCGCAGAAGCCTCCTCCGGAGGGATGCTCCCCAGGCAGCCCCCGCCGCACACACCCCCTTTTTCCCAACTTTCTCCCCGCTCCCCGCGGAGCCAGCCAGCCCCAATAGGCTCGTTCCCTGCTAACCCCTACGGGACAGCGCGTCCCGGGGGGTCAGATGGGGAACCGAGGGGCTCCCTTCGGGGTGGAGGGGAGGGGTCCCGCACACCCCCCCCCCGAGTTACACAACCGCAGCCCGGCAGGAGCGGAGCGCACACATGGCCACTACCTGAGAGACCCCGCACCATTCCGGAGCGACCCCAGGTCTCCTCCCGCTGCTCCCAACTTGTCCCCCCCGCCGGCAACATCCTCGGCTTCTCCCTCACGCCCCCGCCCAGAAGTAAATGCCCATTTTTGCAAAGTTTCCTCGAGATCGCGCCGTGTTTACATTGCCATGAATTCCCACAGGCTGCCTGGAGGGAACAAAAAGCAGCACGGGAAGGCTCGTCCTGCGAGCAGGGAGAAAACGGAGAGGGAGGAAGAGGGAGTGAAAAGAAAAAAGAACCATAATAATAATAATAGTAATAATAATAATAAAGGAAATGAAGCCGATGCAGCGGTGGGGGGATTCCCCAGCTCGGGTGCTGTGCTTCGGAGGGTGGCTGCAAATAACCGCACGGCCCATTCAATTCTGCATTTGGAGACGCGACCGAGAGCCCGAGCGGGAGGTAAACACGCCGAAAGGCTCTTACCTGCACAGAAAGTTCCCCAGAGCACAGCGAAAGTCAGCCACGAAGCAAACATAGTCCTTTATTTTTTTTTTTTTTTCCTCGCTTGCACCTCTACCCCAAGGGAAACAAAAATAAAAATAAAAAGATCGAGCGCGTGAGAAGAGGGGGGGGGGAGAAGCGCGGCTCTGCCTTCCCTCTCGCTCTCAAAAAGAAAAAAAATAAGAAAAAAATCTTGAGGGTAGGGGGTGGAAAAAAAAAAAAAAAAAAAAAAAAACAACAACAGCAAGAAAATCGGATTTAATTCCTTCGCAGTTGCAAAATTTATCCAGTGGAGACGAACAGACCCGGACGGTTCGACCTGCTCCTGCCCGGCCCCACCGTTCGCTCCCAGCTTTCCAAGAGTTTCTTTCCCTGGGCTTTTGTGCTGGGAGCGCGGCGTGCACCACACACCGACTCCCCCTCCTCCTCCTCCGCCTCCTCTTCCCCTTCCCCCTCCTCCTCCTCCTCCTCCTCCCAACCCAGCCCCTCCGGCTCCCCCAGCAGCGAGGGGCGAGCGCGCACACGCACACGCACCCCCCCCCCCCCGCCCCGCGCGGTTCCCGCGCAATGCCCGCGCAGCCGCGCGCGGGTTGCGCGCTCCCCCCGTTCCCCCGCACACACACACGCGCGCATCCCCCCCCTTCTTCCTCCTCCTCCTCCTCCTCCCCGCGCAACCCACGCGCGCTCCCCGCGGCGGCGGCAGGAGCGGGACCGTGCGCGGTTTTTACGGACCCCGCATCGCGGGAGGCTGCGGAGCGGCAGGCAAGGGCTGGCGGAGGGGGCGCGGAGCGGCCGCGGGGTCCGGAGGAGGAGGAGGAGGAGGCGGCGGGGGCCGCGGCATCGCGGGGCTGCGCGGGGCGGCGGGCGCGGGGGCGCGGCGGGAGGTGCCATGTGCGGGATGGGGAGGAGGGAGAGGAAAATAAAAAAAAAAACAACACAGCGTGGAGGGGGAAGGGAAAGGGAGGTTTGATGGGGTTTGGGGTTTTGTTGTTGTTGTTGTTTTGGGGTTTTGTTTTAATAATTAAAAAAAAAAAAAAAAAAAACTGAACCGCGTCCAAAATGGCTTCTAAAAAAAGGGAGAAGCCAGCGCGGAGCCAGCGGGGAAACCCGGATGTTGGATACAAAGGGGCTGGAGGGGGCGGTGCGGCGCGGGGGCTCCGCGGGCGCTGAGTGGGGAGCGGCGCTGCCCGTCACGGCCGCGCCCCGCGGGGAGGCCCGGCTGGAGAGGGGCCGGGGGCTGCGGAGGGTGTGTGCGGACATGGGCAGGTCTAGGGCAGGGGGGCTGCGGAGGAGAGATTTAGGGGCAGAGGGTGAGAGTGCAGATTTAGGGGCATAAAGAGGCAAAGAGATGTGTGTGGAGAGGGGCAGGTTTAGGGACAGAAGGTGGGAGTGCAGATTTAGGGACATACGGGGCCAGAAGGGTGTGTGGGGGTACGGGCAGGGCACTGCCGGTGGGGGAGGTTTGGGAGAGGGTGTAGGGGCAAGAGCTGGAGGGAGAGGTTTAGGGGAAAAGTGTGCGGAGGGTGTGTGTGGATAAGGGAAGGTTTAGGAACAGAGGGTTGCGGGAGGGTTGGAGGTTTAGGGGCAGAGGGAATGTGTGCATCGCAGCAGGGGCTGGAAGTGGAGATTTAGGGGCAGGGGATTGAGGGTGGAGATTTAGGGCCAGAAGGTGGCAGAGAGTGTGTGTGGATAGGGGCAGGTTTAGGGGCATGGGGGTGACAGGAAGAGACTATGGGGCAGGGCGTAGTGGAGTAGGCTGGTGGGAGAAATTTGGGGGCAGAAGGCTTGGGGGTTGAAGATTTAGGGACAGGGCTAGGTGGAGGATATGTGTGGATAGGGGCAGGTTTGCAGACGGAGTGGTGCAGGGGAAGGTTTAGGGAAGGGGGAGATTTAGGGACAGAAGTTGGCAGTATGGATAGAAGCAGATTTTGGGGCAAGGGGCTGCAGAGGGGAGGTTTAGGAGAAAGGGAGATTTTGAGGCAGGGAGGAGAGAAAGGGAGGTTTAGGGGTAGGGGGCCAGTTTTAGGGACAGTGTCTGGAGGGGAAGGGTTAGGGGAAGAGGGTGGTGGAAGGTGTGTGTGGATGGGACAGGTTATGGGGCAGGGATGGCTTAGGGGATTTAGGGGTAGGGGTTCTGGGAAGTGCAAATAGGACAGGGAATGGTGGAGGGAGCTGGGGAGCAAGATTTTGGGAAGTGGATCGGGCCAGGGCGTGGCAGAGGGTGTGTGTGGATAGGGACAGGGGACTGCGGTGAGATTTAGGGGCAAGAGGCTGCAGGGGGCAGGTTTAGGGGTAGGGGGTGGCAGGGCAGAAGGGTTAGGGACAGGGAATGACTGGGGCATTAGGAGCAGGGAGTGGGAGGAGTGCAAACAGGGGCAGGGGGTGGCAGAGGGGGCTGGCGGGGGAGGTTTTAAGGGCAGGGAGTGGCTGGGGGGGATTGGGGTCAGGGAGTGGTGGAGGGCAGGGCTGTGGATGGGATGGAGGGTGGGGTAGCACAGGACAAAGCCATCTCATTGTCTTGCAGAAGTTCTCTGGCCCCTTGCCTTCCTAGTGGAGAGGGCAGCACAGCCCCCACCAGGACCAGGAATAAACAGTGTCCTTGTAGAAAAAACAATCCTCCTCTTCCAGGCAGTGGGAATGTGTGCTCCCTGCTCATGTCCTGGAGCCCCTGCACCCCAACAGCCCCTTGATCCCAGAATCCAGCAGGAGTAATGGCTCAGAGCCAGTGTCCAGGGTCCCCAGGGCAGAAGGGACACCTCAGCAGAATCCATTTTTAGGCCATTTCAGGCCTAATAAGGTTTCTCCATTGGCAGGATTACAGGAATTGAACATTGTCCACAACTTATTTTAATTCTAACTAAATAATATGGCTATAGGGAGCACCAAAGGAATGTTAAGGGGGAGATGCTGAAGTTGGGTCATTCTCAAGACTTGGGGTCTGTGAGGTCCACTGACTCATCAGAGAAAGGAATGTGGCACGGATGGATGCTGTGCACAGCAGTGAATTGCAGGTCAGCTCCCTCAAATTTGTCCGACTGGGACTAAGGCTGAAAATATTCCTAAACTCATTTTCTCATTTTCTTTTTCCTCTGGAGGGAGATAAGAGTAAACATGAATCATTCTTCTAAAAATTTGAAAAACATTTTGTTCCAAGAAGAAATATGTAATTTTTTTTTCTTCTTCTTACAGTAACAAGTTCACAGAAAACTTCAGGAGGCTTTTACAAAGGCTTGTAAGCACTTTGAAGCTGGAGACTGTTTTTATATACGTACAGCTCTTGCGTAACAAGGTCTCAACAGTGAATGGGATTCCAGGGTGCAGTTGCAATAAAGTGATTAATAGTATCATTCATGGTATCATACCTCATTCATAGGTTTCCTGTAAGTTAAGAGGAACACATTGGCAGGAATACAGTGGTTGTGACTTTAAACACGATACTCTTGGGGGGAAAAGTTACAGCTAACACATGCACTGAAGGGCAGTGCAATTAGTAAAGCTAGATAAAAGGCTCAAGAAAATAATTTTTAGAGCAAAAGCCTGCAAAGATCTAATTCTGAGCTGGTTCTATGGCACAGAAAAAGCAAGGTGGATATTGATACACAGCTGGTCAAACCAAGAACAGAAAATAAGATGTGTCTGTCAAAGGGATGGGTCAGGGGTGATCACTGTTTATTCAGGAACACACAAGTAGGGTTTGGGTTTGTTGCTTCTTAATCTGCACACAGTGAGGTGACATTTGTCACCAAAATATTTGCCACCTGCTTGTGGCAAAAATCACTGAGGAGACCAGGCAAGATGCAAAAGGGAATGGAAAACAGTTGTCAAAGGAGAAGTAAATGTCCTGGCTGTGAGCTGTAGCAGCTCAGGATGCATTTGGAGCCTCAAGAGAAGTGACAAATAATGGGTCAATATTTCCTATAAAGCTGCTTATTTCATTTGAAAGCAAATAATGGGTCAATATTTCTGCTTATTTCATTTGGGGAATAAGTTGTTAAACAGCTACCACGTGGCTGAAGTATGGAGAAATATGTAGGGTGATAAAATACGACCCAGTGTTTCACTGTACCAGCATCCCCATGCTTAGCTGAAACGAGGCATTTAGCTCGGTCCAAGAAAACATCGGCCCTCGGGAGCAGGCGGGGTGAGTAACACAGGATCGCTTGGGCTGCGTCCCTGCCCGGGCTCAGAGCACTCCCTGGCCAGCTCTGCTCCTATTTTTAATCCTAGCCGTGCTATGAAAAGCTCCATTCCACAGCACCTGCACGGCTGCTCTGCAGGCAGGGACTCGGGAGCGCGTTTATCACGCGGCTGTCATCGCTTTTGAGGAAACGGGCCCAGGGCCTTTCGGATGTTGTCCTAAAGCCACCCGGTGGGACAGGCACAGCCTGGCCTTCCTGCACCAGGGCACCTGCTGCGTGGCACAGGCAAAGCCATCCACCCACCAGAGCTGGACCCCGGGGGATTTTTGCCCAGGGGTTTATGGCACCCTGAAGTTTCGTTTATGGAACTCCCTCCGGTCTTGTTTGCGGTGTTTCACAGGGAGGTGTTTACCCACCCGAAAAGCTAAAACGTTTTCTCTTCTTGCAACACAAAAACCCAGGAGTGAGTATTGTCACTGGAGATAACGTTACAGCCTTGGCAAGATGACACTTAAAAACTTCATCAGCCTTTCAAGAAATTCAGAAATAGTGGTGAATAAAGGCAGCAAGTGCTAAGAGTGGGCAGTGCTTGCAAGAAGTGCCCTTACGTGCTTTCAGGAGCTGTTTTATATTTTCACTTATCATTAGAGCTGCACAGCTCAGACTGCTTTTAAATAATTATACTTAACAGTTAAAAAACTCTCCCATGCTAAGATAAATTTTAGCTGAGGTGGTTTATGCTTTGCAGCCTCATATGACATTCAATCTTTCTCGTGTGACTCTTGTAACGAGTCAATTTTTTTTTGATACTGTGCACGTGATTAAGATACTTGGATCACTTAAGCCTGCACAAAACTGCAGTGCTCGCATGTCATTTATCTTAAAATCCTATTGTAGTGCTCGTGAAGTGTAATTTCTTCAGTGAATGGAAATTTATACTGACAGAGGTGTTACAAAACATGGAAAATACTGGGAGGAGAGGACCCAGCATTTTCTTTATCTCTTCAAGTGTTCGCTAACAGGGATTTGTTTTTCAGCTCAGCATTGGTTCACTGCAGGTTACGAAGCTCTGGTGCAATTAAAGGGACCCATTTCCAGACTTCTTAAGCAAAACTCACATTACTTGCAACAGGTGGGAACTGTGTGCTGTGGCCTCAAGGCAGCAAACTGGTTCACAGGCTTCACTTTCCACATTGGTCCCTAAAGCTACTTGCAGAAAATCACCCTGCCTAAAGAAACTCCTGGGATCCCAGCCTCTACCTCCCTACTTTAAAATGCATGGGTAAGAAAAACCAATTTATATTCATAACCCTGAGTAAATAAATTGTCACTTTAACTACACATTTTATTGTAATTAAGCGCTTCCCTGTAATAACCAGCCCACACCATAGAGCTCTTTCTTAATATAACGGTAAGGCAAGTTCTGAGCTGTGAGCAGAATTAGGAAACTTTTAAAAGCACACACCAGTTGATTCAGCAGGGGGATGTTGCACAGTTCTCAACATGTGGAGAAAAGGTGGGTTTGCTTAAGAGCTTTGTCCTTATTTGTCAATGAATGCTGTTGCTATGTGGTCAACAAAATCAAATCTCGCTGGCCAAATTTCCTATTGTAAAATGCAGGAGAACCCAGTGGGAAGAAATGATGATGTCCAACTCAAATTCAGAAGGCTGAATGATTTCTTTATTATAACTATACTATAATACATTAATATACTATATAAAGGAAGATACTAAAATTACAAACCTACTTTCTCTAACTACCATATCTAACTCACTCACAACTCGTGACCTTCTCTGAGAGTCCAGCCACAGGTGGATTGGATTGACCATCAGGCTCAAACAATCCTCACCAGAATCCAACCAAGCAATCACCCCAGGTAAACAATTCTCCAAACACATTCCACATGGGAAAAACAAGGAGCAGAAATAGAAATTGTTTTCTCTTTCTTTCTCTCTGTGCTCCTCTATGAGAAAATCCTGAGAGAGAGAAGAATGTGCTTGCCACAATTTCCCAGTAGGGTTTTTACCCAATATCAGCCTGGGTAATATCCTCTGCTCCCAGTGGACTTGCCTGACTCCAAAGGGAACACGACTGAGGCAGATTTAGACCTTCTCCAGCTTTCTAAGGACTCGCTGCTGTCACCTCTCCATAATGCAGCTACAATTAACTTTGCTGGAATTTCTATATTTGAAGCAGCTTGAAATCAGAGCCTGAACTTCCAGACGTGGATGCAGATAGTCTTTGCTACTGTCTGTACGAGCCCTTGGGCTTCACACTAAAAAAGCCCACCCATGTTGACAAATTTGCCCTTTGCAGTCTGGCTTCAGTGTGGCTGGCAAAAATAGCAAGTGATACAGCAGACAGAATGGGCCCTAAACTATATTTTTTGATAGCTTTTCTTAGCTCCAGACTAAAGAGTGAGGCATCAGATGTTGACAAATTAGCAGGGAATATACGGAGCAAAGGGATTTGTTACTGAAATGCCCACAATCCAGCAGTTTTGCTGTCCCCCAAAATTTGAAGTTTTCCCTTGGTTTTCAGCTTCATTTTTATTACAGTGTAAATACCAGCCACTGGCAGATGTCAGCTGGCATCAGAGCCACGTGCCAAAGCTTTGTTCAGGTCGGAGCGTTAGTGTCATTTTACTCATCCATGGATTTTGTTGGGACTTCTGAGGCATAGCTCATTATTTTTACCACTGTAACCAGCAGTTGTTGTATAATTATTCCTTTTTAAATCCAGGACAGCTTGTCTGGCCTTTTGGGTGGGGAACTTAATTGCATGAAGGCTCTGGAGGATGGTTGATGCTGGGTAGTGACTGTGCTATTGGCGTGTTACCTGCCCCCAAAAAGGAGAATCCAGGCTCTAATCCATACCCCCAAGTCATGCCAGCTTGCTGGGTACCAAAGCACACCCACACTGGACTTGGAGATTCCTGTGCTGAGACAAGGAGGGTAAGGGACACCACATGACTAATTCTGCAATGACAGTATATGTTTAAATGGTAAAGGACTGCATTTTCTATCCTTTTTTTAACCCAGGTCACAGTGCCAAAGGATTGCCCAATGTTTGAGGTTCCTTTCAGGTATTTTCTTCAGTGAGATGAACTGTTCTTAAGGCTACTGTGGTTGCCAGCTTTGTCTTATGCCCTCAAGCACTACTCTGCCTTTTAGTGTTGAGAAACCAGTATTCAAATTCCCCTGAAACACCAGGCTGTGCTGCTTTCACAGCTCACAAAGGGCCTTCCCTCATCCTCAGGTACAAAAGCTCTGGCTGCTCCAAAGCCAGTGACCAGGAGTCAGGAAAAGCACAGTTTAGATATATATATATATATATAAATATATATATATAAATATATATGTGTGTGTGTGTGTGTGTAAACTACAATCCTAAACTTTAGACATCTCAGGCTTTTAAGCTCTCTGCCTCAGATTCCCTGTAAAATACAAATAACAGCACTGATGAGGTGTAGCTCATAAAAAAGTAAGTATTTCTAACTTCTGAGAGCACGTGTTGCAGCCAGTTGAAGTCAATGCAGGTTAAATTCAGTGGAAGGAAGGTATTTCTACCAGCTGGTGGTATGTGACCATTCAAACAGTTTACCAAGTGCCACGGCAGCAAAATTCCTTCTGTTTAAGACTGCCTGGTTGCCTGGCAGGAAAAATGTGTTCTCAAATTGGTGTAGTAACACTGGAATCACTTCTTGGTGACAGCCCTATTGACTGACAGCCTCCAGTAATGGCAATCTATTAATCTCTTGCTCTGTGGCCATAAAGCATTCTGTCCTCCTTCCATTAAAAGCCGAAGGTAAATAAATGCAGGTCCATCATTTTGCTTGCATTCTTGCTGTCTACAAAGCCTCTGCGTGAGAGGGACAAGCAGAAGGGCTAAAGAGAATGTCCCCACCGTTGGCACGAGGCCAGCCAAAATGTGACACTGCAGGCGTGGAGCTGCTGAGGTGCCCTGGTCGTTCCACTTTGCTGTGCACAACAGCCCACGCTGCTGACACTGCCTGGGGCAAAGGCAAGGTGTGAAACCTGCTCTGAGCTTGGAGAGTGTTTGGGCCAGGTCAGGGCAGCCTCAAGTGCTGCGTGCCTTTGGGTGGCTGCCAGCAGAACCTCTGGAAAAGAGCCTGGGAATACAACAGCCCTTGAACCTGCTGGGTTAGGAGAGCCCTTGGACTGCCCCTCAACCTTTTCTGCTTAAGTTACCATCCCCTGTGAAAGAGGATAGGAGTTGTTCCACCACATTGTGTTCAGGTGTTGGTGTTTTATTTGGAAATGCAATGCAAGTCTTTTAAAGCTGCAGCAGCCTAGAGCCAAAGCCTGTCATCTCTCCCACTGCTTCGCCTTCCTCTCTCCCCAGGTGTTTAGTTGGCAAAAGAACATCTTTCAAATTCCACTGTTTTATTTTAAAAGCTAGATTCAGGGCTTTTAAACTGGTTGCAATTAAGATTTAACAACAGGAAAGTTCTTACAGAGGTGCCATGTCCCTTTGAAATGGCTTTGCTGAGGAAAATCATCCATAGCCCTGCTGCAGCCAGCTGGTCTGCGCTGCAGGGTTAACTTTCACTGTTACCTGTGGCCTTGTGCCTCCTGACACACTCAAGGCATGTGTGGAAGGACCAATAAAATATGTCCTGGAGAGTTTGGTGTATTTTTAGAGTTTGTCCCAGATTATTGGCCTTTGTCCCAGATTTCAGTGGTTAGGGTATAAGAATGCCCGGTGGGGCTGAGTGCTTCCTGCCTTGCTCTCATGAAGGCTTTAATCAGTAAAAATACCCTCTCAGAGAAGGCAAATAATTAAGTTTTTGTGGCAAATCCTCTATTGCCATTAGCAGGAGATGATAAACACTCAAGACCACAGTATAAATAGAGCAAGGCAGATGCACTAAGATTGAAAGTGCAACATTATTGTGTTACGTGGTATTGAGTAATGAATTGGACATTATAACAAGGTAGTTTTCCTTTTTCTCTTTATTGGGAGCAGAGTTGGCTTGTACACTGTAAAGTGCCTGCCTTGTGTGAAAATGCTGCTGTAACCCTCCTGAACAAAGCTCATCCCACATCCTGGCAGTGTGCAAGCAGGGAGCTAAGGTTGGAAGGGATCTTCACATACCATCCCATCCTTCCTCCTCCCTTTGGCAGTGGTTAATTGACCTATGGCATTTCTGGTTAATGCTCATCCAACCTCTTCCTGCAGTGTTCCAGTGCTTCCTGCAGTGTTCCTGCAGAACTTTTTTCCTCCTGTGTAACCTCAGCCTTTCTTGATGTAATTTGGTCCTTAACAAGCACATGGGAAACAATTCCTCCTTTTCTCTCTTCTTCAGCTTTTTCACATGGGAAGATTGTCTCTCTTCATCCTGCTAAAGCCAAACAATCCAATTCTTTTGTCCCTTCCTTGTATTTCTGGTTGTGCAGCATGACGTTCACTCCATACCTTGGCTGCTTACCCATATCTCAGGAGCTAGATTTCCTTGCTGAAGTCCTGGACTCCCTATGCCAACATCTCTGTCATCCACTCCTCATCTGTGGGGGATTCCTCTGGATTCATCCCTCCCAGTTGCATTGCAGGTCACTGGGATGCTGAAGAGCTCTCTGATGGACTCATCCAAGCCATTTCTGGCTTTCATGTTCTCCCACCTCGGTCTTGCCTCTTGACCTGCCTACCAGCTATTTCTTGCCAAGCTGTCTTAGTGCACTTTCTGCATAGGACATTCCATGTGTCATAACAGATATGAAGTGTAAAAACTATTCTGTTAAGCTTCCAGTAACTGGTCCATCAGTTTTGGAGGGACGTGAGGGTGACACATTGCCAGTACAGATGCAGAAAAATTCCTGCTGCACCCAATCACACCTATGAGAACTTGTTTTCCTTCCCAGTGCTCGCCAATATTCAGCTCTTGGTCGTTTTGGCACATTATCAGTGATAAATGTATTCACAAGTGAGAGCAGACAGCCCTGCAGGTTGTGATGCCAGGGTATTATGGGTTCTTGGCATCAGCAGTGCCTCTCTGTGGATTTCAGACGAATGAAACAGAAATATTTTTATAGCCAGCCTCAAGTTTTTATCTATTTGTAGGTGTCTTGGTGCTCCCTAAATAGGGATTAGGTCCTTTGGAAGGAAGAATGCATTTTATGTCTTGACTTTTCTGGGCCTTTTTGCACCCAGGCCTCTCTTGCTCCCAGAGGCCACTGATATTGTCCTTTATTTTTGCCACTCATTTGTGTTGAGAAACAGGCACTGGCAGCTAGGAAATTATCAGTAATACAGTACACAAACAATCTGTTTTCTGTTCTTGTGGCCTATCCATGCTGTGGGATGGTGCACAGACCCTTAATTATTCACCTACATTTGTTCAAATGCTTGCAAGTGACTACTAACTCCAGGTGAGAAAAAAAATTCAACACAAATGGAGGGAGAAAGAAGATTTTTTCAAAAAAAAAAAAAAACTTGAAGCAAGGATGAGAAGGGTGAAGGACATATGGCAGAAGTACTGGCTGGGGTATTCTGGTATCCTGGGTTCCAGCTCAAGATTCTGCAGAATTTCTGATAGGCTTTGCTTTACTTATCTCTTAAGTCCAGATCAGAATGGGAACAGCAGACTTTATCCACAGAAGTAATTAAAATGTTGCACTCCCTGGCAGGGGAGTTAAAATCAATTTCTCAAATGCAAGATGAAGAGCAATTGGCCAGGCTTCTGCCATGGGGAAAGAGATGCAGGACTGTGATGCTTGGGAGTACAGCACAAACCCAGTGCTGCAAAAATCCAGCAGTTCTCCTGTTCTGAGGGGCACATTGCAGAAGACATGGGACAACCTCTCCATTTCACTTGGCAATGGTCTTGGCTCAAGGACAGTTTCCCTGCCTCAGGAAGCATATGGCTTAGCTGGGAAAAGCCCAAAGAGGTGCAAAAGGAGTGGCTGGGGGTGTAGAACACTTGTCATTGAGGTAAAGCTGAGAGAGAGAAGTGTGTGGCCTGAAGAGGGGACTGAGCTGAGACAAAACAAGTTGCCAAATACAAGCAAGGGTGATGCAAAGAGGAGTGGCACAATGTGTCCTTGTACTTTCTGCAAGTAGGGTGAGTAATGGGCTTCAGCTGCAGCAGGAGCAACATAAGTAAAAGATCAGGAAAAAATTTCCAGCGTTTTGGATAGTTCAGCTCAGGGATATTCCCACAGACTCTTGTGGAATTGGCACTGCAGGAAGTTGTTAGACAAAGCTCTTGTAGGGATTGTTGAGGTGTTGTTGATTGTACTGGGAGCCTCTTGAAGGGATTTAGCCATCTGGGTTTTTTCCTATTTCTTCCAGTTGCCACTGAAATCATTGGAATTCAGTTCTTCAGCGTTTGGGAAGTCCTGCCACAATAGCAATCCCCTGTTTGTAATCAAGAGGATTGCAAGAGCAATCAAATGCATATTGAGCTGATGTGCAGCTCCCAGGATTGTGGGGGCACAGAATCAAGCTGAGAAGTACGTGTGCTATAACTGGAGAAGCTGGTTATTCTAAAGGATTGAAAATCCAGCTTTTCTTTCACAAGGAGATGCTCACGTGAAGAATATCACAGGTTATATTTAGTGTTACACAAGGGAAATCTCATTAGAGCCCAACGACAATGATCAGTTATAAAGGGAACAGGAGCAATTTGTAAGCCCTCAAAAAATAGTGTGTCTCTGTCCTGCCCTGTCCTCACTGTCTGCTGCTGCTCAGCTTTCCTGAGAGAAGGGTCTGTGCCTGCCTGCTCAGTTAGCCCTGATACATCACGTTTTATTTGCTGGGAGACTTGAACAATGAGCAGCAAACACTCTTGTTCCTATTTTAAACACACGGAAACTGCAGAACAGAGAAATAAAATGACTTGCACAGAGTCACAGAGAAATTTCATGGCAGGGCTCAGACCAGAGTCCAGCTCCCTTGCTCCCAAACCTGTTTGCCAGCCTTTCTCTTCATTGACCCTTAATTTTAATTACCTTCCAATAAATTCTCTTGACCCTTTCCAGTTGACTTCCGTGGGAGTAATGCCAGGTATCAAATGAAGTCACCCTGAATATCAATGCAAAAGAAAACAGTATTAGATAAAAAGAATGAACTGATGGAAGGGGAAAAGCAAATTTTACAAAAAAGAATAAAAAGGAATAAGTTCTAGTGCCAGTTCCATAATATCATTCCCCTTTTAATTTTTGCCTGATCAAAATTAAAAAAAAAATAGATTGCTAATATTAATAAGTGAAATGAATCTTGAATTTTATAATAGCAGAGGAAATGAAAGGACCAAAGTAATATTGTGTTGTTAACTGAGATTTTAATAATGATTCTGTCCTCAGTTGGTGCATTTATTCCACAGAAAGTAAATCATTAATGAAGAGGAGGGGAAAACAGTTTTGTGGTGATGGATTTTTGAAAGAAAAGTTTAATTTTGCTTAACTTGTAGAAACTCTGAAATATGCTTGGAGCACTAAATCTAAACTACCACCATCTCGAAAACAGTTTGTAGAGGTAGAATTTAGCCAAGGGGCTGTCGGTGACTGGGGTAGGGTGAAGAGATGTCCAAGGCTCCATTCCAGGAGAGCTGAGGTGAGTGAAGAGGTGAGTGAAGATGTTTGGGCTCATCCCACATTTCCTGTGGAGTTTTGCAAGATCTGCTTCCACCATGCCCTCTTGCAGTGGGGAGGGTGGACTCAAACCCCTCTCAGTTCTGTGAGGGTGTTTGACTTCCCAGGTGAAGAAAAAAGCCCACCAAGGCTGATGTGTCCACTGCCCACCCCTACCTTCAACCACCTCCAAGAAGTCCCCAAAAATGGGCTCCCTGGAGCAGCAGCCAATTTCACACTGAGCCCCCTCATTTGAAATGTCAAGCACAGGGAGGTTCATGGTCACACAATGATGGAGAAGAAAAATCTCTGTAGCTGAGGTTTGCTGCCTAAGAAAAAGCAAATACAGAACATACATCCCTCTGTGTGTGTGAAGGAGATGGGGGAAAATGCACAATTCCCCTGATTCCTTAATGAGCACAGCACCCCGACAATGAATGTAGAAATTTGCAAATTAAACCACATTTCTGTATCTAAATGATCAAATCAATAAAGAGATGTAAACATTAAACAACATTATATGAGAGCCTGGAGTGTCACCACAAAAAATTAAGACTATGTAATTAAAAGTACAATGCAATTTATTTTTATATCATTCTTCATTCAAATCAACAAATCTTATTACTTACCCAAAAATGTAAAGCAGGCTGCAAACTAATTCAAAAGATGAAGACAAAGTGGTTATTGAAAAACCTATGTTTCTTGTTCCCTTACATCTGGCAAGAGTCATGATTTAATATTTTAACTACTGTAATAGGTTATACTGCTGAAGAAAAGTGCATTAATTACTATGGGAAACCTAAAGAAATCTAATTAAGAAGAATTAAATCGCTCTTATTGACTGGGAAAAATAAAACTACGTAAAGGGAAATGAGGGATGAAAAAACTGACAACACACAAATACTAATAAATGTCTGCACAGAGTAGGAAACACACTTGTGCTGTTACTGGGGGTGTGGATTTGAAGTCTGGCTGGAGATCACAGTTTGGCTAAAGCTCTTCTCTCACCCAATGGAAGCACCTTCTAATTAGCTGCAGCTCAGGGAGCTGAGTTTGCTCCAAATGCAGCCCAACATGTCCGTGCAGAGTCAGTCCCACTGGCTGTGCCTGAAAAAGCACACTAATGTAGGAGATTGAGCTGCATTTCTGGGTGTAGTGTGGAGAAATGGAATAATTATCTCAATAGGTGCCATCCTTCCTGCATATTCAGAGAGGACACATGTGAGAAAGCAGCCCTGTGTCCCAAATACTCAACGTGTCCTGCCTGGGGACACCACGGGGAGAAATCACCACAGGCAAATCGGAATGCATCTTTCAACCAGCCACAGCCCTTTGAAGTCATGCAAAAGGAACCTTTCTGTGTGAAATATCCACCACCTTGTTTGCTCAGCCCCAGCTAAAGCCATCTATTTTGGTATGAGCTTTACCATAAGGAAGGTACTCCCCCATCCATGCATTCAGGGGATCCCCAGGGATGCAGGGCTGCTTTGGGAGCAGGTGCATCTTCTATCGGTCAGAAACAGCAGCCAAATGTGTTAGGAGGTGTTCGTTTGTATTTTCCAGATGTGAAACTAGATGGGTCTGTCTGGATTTGTCATTGTGGGGATTTGATTCTGAGGCTGTGATTTTGAGATTTCATCCCTCATGATCTTGAGCATTCTCTTGGTGGCAAAACTTATTTTCTGCCCACCCTGACTGCTCTCATTCCTAAAAGATCTCACCAATGTCAAAATGTCTGTGGATGTTAAGAAGAAGGGAGAGGATGCCACATGGTCAACAGCTACACTAAACACTTAAAAATATGTGGTTTAATTACTTCAGCTGATATTAGTATTATTAATGCCTTTTCAAGCCAGAGGTAACCCTTTGATCATGTATATTTACTTCACACATAAAACAGACTGCAGCAGTTTGGCTTTGGCCAGTTCTCTGGTACCGGATCCAGTAGCTTGTACATCATTAATATTTCCAAGTATGATAAATTAGTAGTATTAACTTTGCATAGTCCTTCCAGGATTGCAAATCTTCATCAAAGGCAAGAAGAATTGTCTGAGGAATAAGGATTTCTCGATTCAATGGGTGCACACTCTGTCAGAGAGGAAGAAACGGAGTGAATTCTTTGCAAGAGATTATGCTATTATGGACATGGACTTGCACAGAAAGCCAGAAAAAGGGCACTGCAGCACCTCAGCTATATTTTGGAGGTGTCACTGACACCCAAAGTTGCACAGTTTTATGCTCAAAGGTAAGCACATCCTCCTTTCCCAACTTTGCCCACATGAAACAAGGTTGCAAAGCAAAAAGCATAGACAGGGGTTGTTCGAAGGAGTTTTGATTGACTGAGGGTTGTTTTGCAACACAGAATCTGAGCAGCAATGCCTTGATTAGCAACGAGTTTTTATGTTGAACCTTGCAAAACACACAAGGATTACTCAGGAAGAGTGTCACATAGACCATGTGCAACTATCTACACAAGGGTTGCAGAAACAGCCTTCAGATATAAAACAGGAATAAGCAAGGCTTAAATTCAGTCTTTGAGAGGAAGATAGAAGGGGGTTTGATGTGGTATCATCTGAAGGCCATTGTATTAGGACTTGCCATGCTGTACATGTTCTACTAATCCAGGATCCTTAGTCATCAGGACTTTGTATAGTCTATGTGGAGCTCTGCACTGCCAGACACCCAGGGCTGATGCAATCTCAGTGCTGTGGCTCTGGCCCATGCATGGAACTGGGGGCTTGGGGTCTTAGGGACACACAGGGGCTGTGAGCTGTTGCTCAGGGGTGGAATGTTTCAGCTACCTGAGTTTGGAACTGCCTCTCTGCTGTGGCATCCTTCAGCCCAGCTGTAAATCTCTGTGCACTGTGGGGTGCAGGGAGAGCTGCACCTGAGATGCACCAAGAGCACCAGGGCAGGGGAAGGTCGTGAGGGTGGTGGTGGGATTAAGCTCAACTCATTTCAGATATTCACAGAGTAGATTTCTAAGTGGGAGCTGTCACGCTGGGTTTTCCAGGCAGCAAGGAGAAATAAGTGAGTTTATTATGCCATTCATCTGCTCTGCTTTAAGCATCTCCTTTAGGAAGAGATGAATCACTGTAGATTCCATCAACAGTATTGACTGGCTCTCCACTGACTCGCAAGAGAGCCACAGGTGACCTGCCCAAGAGCAGATTTCTGCTTTATTGGGGTGAACCTGCCGAGAGCTTCGTGCCCGTGGTGTAGGACTTGGCTGCTCTGAGCAGCTCAAACTGTGGCATTTCAGTCAATAACTGCTTCAGCAAACTCAGTGTTTTTGGAGAAACGACACCCCTCAGGAGGAGTTTGCAATGTTAAGTAGATAAAAGAAACAGCAGGTGGGAAACAGAGGTGGCCTGTTTTCAGCAGGAAATAAAGTCTGTGCTTCCTGCTCCTGTACCACATGCCTCAAAACCTGTGTCTCCTTTATAGCAGGTTTTCATATCTTCACGGAGAGATTTGTTCAGGTGTGAACTCATCATACTGATGATTAGTTCATGATGACTGCTGTCATCTCCCTCCAAACTGAAGGGGTCCTGTTGCAGCCATATCTCATTCCCTGTGGCTATTGCTGCTCCTTATCCTCAGAGCATCAGCTGCTTCTGAGGAAGTCTTGGGCCATCAGGAAATAAACTGTCTGGGTCATCAAGAAAGCATGCGCTTAAAAGAGAGAAAAAAGCCCATCAGACTGTAGGAGCAAAAAGCAAAAAACCAGCCCACACGTGTAAGAGTGGCAGCCTCTACAGTGTGGTGTGTGTCCACACGTTGTTTCAAAAGCCATCTCCCTTCGGCTGTGATCGCTCTCGACTGTTTGCAGTCTGTGTGCGGTGACGTGCATGGAATATTACTACGAAAATGTGCATTCTTGTTAATAGGTATAGTTTAGGATGATTGTTAGCAGAGCATAAGGCCTTATTGATTGAAAGTGGCATATGGCAGGGATGTATAATGATTCACTTTGGCTGCTAGTTCGAAATCCTATTCATGGGTGAAAAAAACACCCCGCTCTCCTTTGCAGTCAGGCTTCATTCTTTCTGCAGCATGTTTTTCAAACCGGGCCATTTTGCAAGTGATCCCTAGGAGAGATTTCCTGCTCTCCTGGGTGTGTGCTCAAAGCTCTTTTCAGTCTTGCAAGGGCAGGTCACAAGAACAAAAGCAGGAGTTATCATATGCCTCCCTTTGAGCAAAAGGTTGTCTTGCAGTTCTCTCTCTAAAACTCTTTTTCTGGGCATTTTGTGCTTAGGAAAGGTGGTGGACTTGAAAGTCTGATCACAATAAATACCAGGGGTATGTCCAAAGCTGATTTCCAGCAAGTAGGTGCCTGATGGGAAAGAGTGTAAATCCTCACCTGCAGCAACAGCCTCGTGGGAATGGTTTTGGTATTTTTTCCAACTGCATTTCTGAAAAACAAAGATGCCAATGCTCCAGCAAGCTGCAGGAAAAGTGAGCTCTTCTCTGGACCCAGCTTCTCTTCACCAGGGGAAAGAAATGCGTGTTCCTACACGGCATTAGCAAATACAGAGTAATTAACCTGAGGTAAAATCCCAGTGAAGGCAAAGCAGACAAAGTATTAATAAATGTGAACTGACAGAGATAAGCCCTGAGGACCTCATCTATCTTCCCCGTGTGTTAGCAGGTCCAAGTGAAGCTGAAGTTGTCTCACCTGGTTTGTCTTGTGTAGGCTGAAAAGGTAAGCACAGACTTTGCACTGGGTAAAGGTGGCACCTTGTGAGTCCTGAATGCCCCCACCTCCCATCACTGGTGCTTCTGAGGGATCTCTTGAACCTCAAGAGAGTCGTCCTGAAGGATGACAGCTCAGAGTGGCACTGTCCTGGTGCTCAAGAGCAAATATGGCTGCAAGTGATCCCAATACTGACCCCAACACGCCCTCACCCACCACTGCCAGGAGGGCAGTGCAGGGAAGGATTTTGCCAGGTTGGCTGAACATTGGAGGAGAAGGTGGTCCCAGCAACTCAAAGCTATCTGGAAACCTTCACTGAACAGGGAAAAGCTGCAGGGACTCATCCTAACCCAAATGGATTGGCTGATACAGGAAGATAACTTACTGACAGGAAAAGTGCCATTCCTATAGGCCTGCAAACCTCCTGACCTTTATCTGGCTGATGTTCAGTGATATCTGGACACTTTTCTTGGCAACAGCACGAAGAACAATTCAAATGACATTCACTTCATTACTGGAGGCACGGCTCTTGTGTTTCCCCACCAGCAAATAAAGAACAGAGCCTTCATATATGTCTTTTCTGGGAACTGATGCTTTCTAGGAATTGCTTACAAAGAATTAAGTAATCTATTTGATTGTTATCCAGAAGTCATGGACTTACTAAATGATCTCGCACAATTCTTTTTATCCAGGAAGATACTTCTTCAAGATGGTCTCAAGGATTTGCCTGTGGTAGGCAAAACAGGGCTCCCTTGAATAAACTAGCTTTGAACAGGCAAATAAATGGAATGTCTTTCATTATACCTGTCACCAGTTTATTTACTCCATGTCCTCTTTCTGCCATAAAAGTCTTGAGTGATTTCAGCACAGTAAAACATCTGCACTGGTTTTCAGAAAATAACAACAACTGCCAATGTATGAAATCACTATTTTCTCTAAACGCCTATTGTTCAGTGTCCAGCCCTTATTGTTTCTCATCTCCTGTGAGTGGTTTACAATCAAATCCGCTTTATTTACACTGGAAAGCAAAATATGTCAGAGCAAGACAATTGACTATAAGCCTTCAGTCAATAACAGCTGATTTTTGTGCATGCTAAAGTGTAGTCATTTCTTGCGTTCATTGAAACTGGTGGCAAAATTCCCATTTGGAGGTGTCAGTTCAGTCCTGTGCCAGGTGCTGGGCTCCTGCTAAGCTTGAGCTGGTACACTTTACCATGCACCTTTTAAACCTGGATCCAGCACACACAGACCATCTTTCCATAGGCTCCATGAGCCATCCTCCAGTGAGTGAGCAGTCACAATTAAAGACTTGTATCAAGCAATACTTTAGCATTGTTCAACTGGTTTGGTGCTTAGGGACTTTTGTAAGATACTGAGCTGTCAGCAGACAAATCATCTCTATCCCACAGTGTCTCAGTCTTTACTCTTGGTTTGTGGCCAACATCAACTCCCACTGAAGGCCTTTCTTATACAGTTTTCCAGTGAATGCTTTCCATGGGGTCATCACATCTCAGAGATAAACACTGAAAAGCTGAAGCATGCTATTAAGCTTCTTAAAACATTAGAAAGACAATAATTTTGACAGAAGAGATGTTAATCACACTTCTATAAAAGCTTTTCATCTTCAAAGCATTTAACCAACATTAATTACATGTAATTGGCTTTTCCACGTACATCATGCAAAACACACCTTTCATGTCACTTGTCGCTGCTATCTCACCCAGGATTTCTGAGACAAAGCTGTTTCTCTTCAGTGCAGCACAGCTTCCTGAAGCCACCTGAGGCCTCATCTTGCAACTCCCGAAGGGCAACATTCAAAACAGCAGTTGCACAGAATATAGACACCTCAGCTGAACTGAGAGATCTGGGAAAAAAAATAAAGCCATCCCACTCAGGTGCCTGCAAAGCTGTGTCTCCATTTCCCTGACAAAATTGTCTGAGGAGACTCTCTTAAGTTTTTCTGTCCCCCATGCCTGGGGATATCCTGCCTTCACCAGACCCATCCAGGTCCCATACCCACACTAGTGTCTGCACAAAATGTCCAGGATTCCCTAGCCACAAGCAAGGTGCTCTCTGGACTCCAGCAGCACTGCATTTGACAGGCTAGAGTGAAAAGAGAAGGGTCCACATTTCCCATGGATACCTTGTCTTCAATCACCTACCCAAGAAGTTGAGAACTTGGGTCCATTCCTTTCATCTGTCAGGGGATGTCTGAAATCCCCATCTCCACCATTCTGCCTTGCTTTTCTTGCATGACATTTTCATTGAAACAACTGCTACATTCAGCCACAAACAACTTGAAAAACTTTAGATTTTTATTCCACTTTACAGTGTGTGTGAGACAAAAAAACCCAACTTTCTTGCCCAGTGAACTGTCAGGCTTTAACTAGGAAATCCAAGTTCCATATGTCCTTGGAAGAGCTGGCTAGTATTCCAGCTCCCTGTAGCTCAGGGCCGAAAGAAAAGGATTTTGGAAGCGTAAGTCAAAAAACCATAAATTTCACCAAAAAGGACAAATGAAGAAAATATCCAAGAAAAGAAAAAAAAAGTATTTACAGGGACTGGATCACAAATAATTTATCCTGGTCATGAGCATGTTTGGAGGATAAGGTTGAGAATAGGCGAGAATCCAAACCCAAGCACTCTCTGGGATCAACAGCATCACACAGGTCAGGAGATAGGTGAAGGTCCTGATAAGTGTCTTCCCTCTCTTTGGCTGCCTTTCAGAAGGCAATATTGAAGGTGATATTATGCTTGTTTCATATTGAGTGTGGAGCCATTTACAAGCTGATTAGCTCCATCACTATTTATATATGTAGCTAATAGAGCTAAAAAATGTGCTGTTAGTTCAATGGCTCATAAAGGTATGAAAGCTCCACCTGGAAGCCTGGCATTCCTGCATTGCTCTGAAGCAAATAAATGTGCTTTCCAAAGAGTTCAGGACTTTCCTAACTTTTATTCTTAGCCTTCAACTTTTATTCTTAACCCTAGAATAAAGACCAGAGTATAAAACCCTAGAATAAAACCCTACAAATCCTGGAGAATGAGTTTCCCATGGAGTTGTTTGGGTCTGGGATTAAAAGTTCCAAGCCTTTTGAACTGTCTTGCACATTTAAAGACTTCATCCCTCATGAGGACCTGCCAGAGAAAGGGAGACCTGCATGGTATGGTCAGGATGGGCAGAAAAGCAGCCGTTCTCTGTAGCAGAGGATTCAAAGTGCCCAGGGACCTGACCTCAGATCCCAGAGAGGGAGATTTTTAGAAAAGCATTGAAGTGGCAGGTTCCAGTGCAAGTCAAAATTGTGCTCCTGAATCAACAAGATCATGTAAAAATCCCACAGAGCGTGACCAGTGGCTGTTTATTTTGCAGACTTCTTCAGCAGCTCATTCTCAAGATTATAATTCAGTTATTGCCACAAAATTCTGTCAGACTACTCCCACCCTGGGAGTTAAGTAAATGGTTAAGTGTATTATTGCTTCAGAGCTAGGACACTCTCCACCTTGCTGGACTGAGCCCCATAATCTATTTGTATTTCCTTTTCAACTTCTGCAAGTAACCCCAAACAGGCTGGGAACACTCAGTGCAAAGTTGCAGGAGATGACTGTGGCAATTTCTGAATGACAAGAGCATTTAAAAGAAATGTCAAGAGTCTGTGGGCTGCAAGCTTTTATGTTTCAAGGAGAAACAAGAACAAAGGAGGGACAATAAATCAAACACAACAGCTTAGCATGCTCCATCTCTGAGAGTTAACCTCTTGAAAGCCACGTCCCGGACACAGCAAGGGCCACAGTCCTTTGATGGGGTCCATTATTTTGTACAAAGTGATGGAAGCAGCAGGGTGGGCTCCTCCATGCATGCCCAGGGGCCATGTACACTGTGCTTTGCTTGACATGTGCTATGCATTTATGGGTTAACATCAAACATGAGCTGATTTATAATTTTTAATCAAAAAAGGATTATAACCTAATAAATCCTAATAACGTACTCTGTCTGGAGGTTATGTGGTGTAGTCATATAATACACTGGTAGCTTTGCTCTCCTGAGCCTGGAAGATGGTGTAAAGTTTTTGATTTGTCAGTAAACTGTTCCTTGGAAATGCTTAAATGGATCAAGACCCTCCAAGCACCATGGTGCAAATGATGATCCCGTTGAGTGGAGCCTTTCCTGCTGTCACAGGGTTTGAAGTATTTGAATGAGACACACTTGGAAGCTTGCAGCATCTCTGTGTGATGAGTATCTCCTCTCACTTTCAGAAGCCAAGTATTTCTAGTTATTTCTGCTAATTATTGGCAGTTAGCTAGTTGAACCTAAGCATTAAACATATCAAACACATCACTGATGTTAGTCAGAGCCCTAAGGAGTTCTCCAACCAGGGCTGGTTTGTAAGGGCACATCATTTTTTGAAGTTAAAAAATTATGACCACACAAAGAAAGACTTAACCCTCGCTACTGGATTTCCTGGGTTTTGGTTCTCCCACCCAGATAGTCAGGTATTATCCTGGGAAATCTGCGAGTAAGCCAGACCTGTCAATTATCAGAGGAGATTTCTGAGCCTTCTGTTCCCAAAGAATGATCATCTTCCCTCCCATCCATACTCTGCCTCCCAGCAAAAGGCTGTCCTGGAAGAACATTTACTTCCCAGGAGACCTAATTAACATTACAAGACTAATGGAGACTAAGCATAAAGAATTTTTTAAAAGTCCCTTGACTGCAGAGCCATTTTTAAAGCTGCTCCTCCCTTCTCTTTGTTTTCACACAATAGCTAAACAACCACAGTGGGGATAGGGCAGGGGTCTAGAGGTCCAAGGTATTTTCAAGTTAGTTTTGACTATCTTGTTGTTACCTCATGCTCTTCTGCTACGTTTGCACCCATCCGTTGTTTTTTTCAGCCTCCTCCTAAAGCTGCCTTCTAGCCAGGGGTGTTCTCTTTGTGTGAGTGCAAGTGCACGTCCTGATAAAGCTCCATGGGTGGTCAGGAGAAAGACCTCAACAGAAACTCTTGGTCTTGCCACACCTTCACCCCTGCTGGAGGATAATGTCACCTGGAGCCTGATCCGGGCCCTAGGAAACTCAAAAGGGGTTTGGAGCTATTCCTTTAACACTGGTTTACTAATTAAGGAAAGATTTCCAAACCATTCAGATAAAGAAATCCATCAGAATCAACCAAGTCTGTGTCAGTAGAATTGCTCTCACTCAGGTGTCACAGAATCACAGAATCACTCAGGTTGGGAAAAAAACCTCTGAGACCATTGAGTGCAACCTTTGTCTGACAGCACCGTGTCAACTCCACCATGGCACTGAGTGACATGTCCAGCCATTCCTTGAATACCCCCAGGGATGGTCACTCCACCACTTCCCTGGGCAGCCTATTCCAGTGCTTAACAACCCTTGCCAAGAAGAAATTTCTCCTCACATCCAACCTGAATCTCCCCTGGTGCTGCTTGATGCTATGTCCTCTCATCCTGTCAAAAATGAGAATGTGGAGAAGGTGTCCTGTGCCAAGAGGAGAGGATAATTCTCAGAGGTGATCCACTTACAACCCTTTGGTTAGGAGTTTTTTTCCCAGTACAGCTGCAATCTGGAAAAGGCAACTTTATAAGTTTTTTTCCACTAGGCTACAGTTGAAGTTTCTACTTTCTCCAGAGTTCAGCTAAAAGTAGCCTGGGCTGGCAGTCTTCAATTGCAATCTTTTGTGATACTAAACTAACAGTGCTTCCCAATAGGCCTTGGACATGGAATTCATACACCTTCATCCTAATTTTACCAAAGCACCCTAAAATACTGCTCCTGCCACACTCTCTATGTAAAGAGGACACACAAAGAGCTCTTCTCTCTCCCTGGCTCAGAGGAAATGGTTGCCTTCAGTTTTTATTGTACCAGCATTGACTGTATTCCTATAATAAAAGCATCTACCTGGTATTTTCAAAGTCTTCTTCTGGGAAATAACAGCTGTGCTTTCATTGTTTCACTGAAATTCAGGATGAAAAGGGGTGTCTATCTCCCCAACTAGGCCCAGACATCCTCCCCATTTCTTTCCTTGCACTGTTTGAAAACATCTCCTGCCTTTCACTTCTTAATGGTTCTGGTACAAAAGCAATAAACACAGCTGACAGTGCTGCTCCTAACAGCCCAGGAGCCAGCCAGGCTGTGCACAGATGAGGATGTTAGATCTGAACCCATTTCCTGGGAGAGAGGGATGCCTGTGTGAACAAACAAAAGTCCAGCCAAGTTCTCAAAACAGAAGTTTTTCTGAAATGTCTGAATGAGATTTATCCAAAACTGTGTCATGAAACTCCAGATTTCCAAGAACAGAACTTGTTGGATCTGACAGAAGCCACCCCAAATTCCTCCAATTACTGCTGCAATTAGAAATTAAATTAAAAAAATATAAATCTTAGTTTGAAGAAAAGTCCAACTGCAAACAAAGAAATGAAAAGCAGAGAAGTGTGCCTAATTCAGACAAAGTGCTACAGAGAGTAGCCTTGTTCACTGCAGTCATTCCCCTTCACCAGCATCTTTCTGGAATGTAAAAACTGGAGTTTGGAGAACAGGTAATTCACAGATCCAACTCAGCTCTTAATTCTGCTTTGCTCTCAGCACATCTTGACCCGAACCCTGGTCACCCAAAAGGATGGATGTTACTAATGGCTGCATTCAACAGGCAGAGCTCTAATCTCCTCTCCCCTCCAGCCAGTCTGTGCTGTATCTGCAGCATCTGACTGTGCCCTTAATAGGCAGCTGGAGCAGCCCATCTATTACCACCACAATCTTGGCCAAAGCCCACAGGCTTTCAAGCCTAAAACGGGGAGCTGCCACAGTTTGGATTAAAGGCAGCAAAGGCTGTCTTGGTGGAGCTGCAATAGATCTTTTCTCTGAGGGTGAGATAGCAAGGGAGTCATGCAACACACACCTATGGCTTCTGTCACCCAGCTGCCCAGCCCAGGCTCTCAGAGTCCCTGCACAGCCAGCGTTTTGGGGAGCTGGAGATGCAGTCCTGGGGTGCAAAACAATTTCTCCATTCCTGCTGGGTGAGACACAGAGAGCTGGGAATTCTCAGAGAGGTTGGTTCTTTACCTGTGTATGTCCCTTGGCAAAAACAACTGCAAGAATTCACGCTGCAGTTTTGGGTTTACAGTCAAAGTCTGAGTGTATTGCAGGTCTTAAGGAGCTGTTACCATTTTTTATGAAGGCAAAATACCCATTAAGGACTTCTTTAATTGCACATAAGCCCCGATCTTTGTAGCTCCAGTTTTATAAAATGCATTCATCTCTCATTGCCTTAACCCATCCGAGGTTACAGATTTGTCCCCAGCTTTTTTAAGACCTGATTTTTCAGTCGTGTTTTAGGGTGTCCTGGGACTGTTATGAAAAATGAGGCTTTAGCCTTGCTAATAAAGAAGTGATAATAATTAGAAAATCTCTTGGCCAGTGCAGATTTTATAACTCCGTAGATACCACAGTGTCCACCTGTTAGAAGAAGCAGATCTGAAGAGTCATAACTCTAAAACAGTGGGTGACAATTTAATGAAAAATTGAGCTCTGCATTTAATTTCCTTTTAAGTTCAGTTGAGCATTCTGCAAGATCAAAGGGGCTTTGTGGCCTGCAAATGATCTATGATATCAGAGAAACAGATTATAACCGAGGCACAGTTTGGTATTTAAGTAAGTATCTGCTTTTAATACCGATGTTTAAAGTAGGCTAATGGAACTAAAGCACAAGGATAATTTCCTATGATACAACTCTATAATCCAGTTTAATATATCAGCTGAACACTAAAAGCATATTTTGAATTTATTTCAGTGCTCTGCCCCCCCTGTGGGAAGTATTCTGAGACACCATAAAACATTTTTAACAAAACAAAAGGTCCTGCCTTAGATTGTGAGATTTTGGAGCAGGGACTGCACTTATGCACTTGTAGAATGTGTGGAGAAATTAATCTCTTGGGTTCAGTGTATGAAGAACAGAGAAGCAACAGCAGCATGTCAGTAAGGACTTAATTTTAGTGTAGGTTTTGGAGTTCTGCTTAGAAGGTTGCTATCTTCCCCCTTCACATCCATGCTACATAAAAGTGAGCAGTGGGCTTGAAAAACAAGAGAATAAAAAGAGAGAAAGCTATTTAAGGTTTAAAGGTTCTTTTGTTTTATTTGGGTTCTTTGTTTTTGTTTTTTGCTTTTTTTAAACAAGTCCCTACAGCAGCAGATATTCCATATTTTACTTTTCAGAAATGATCATGCTTCAAGTTACACCTAGCCAGGGGTTTCCCTCCATGACTCAGAGAAGATGCTGCTACAGACTCTCTTCTGCTGATTGAACTCTTCTTCCTCCTTACTACCTTTAATTTATGGACAACTCATTCTTGTTTGTTCTGCTGATAGTGTTGTCCTTCAGGCTAACTAGTCTATTCCCCCTTAATGTTTATTTTCCTGAGAGGTCTGTATGCCAGCATTATGTACATCTGTCTTTCCCAGGCAGGAGGGGTCACATCTGTAATCTGCTCTTGCAGAGAGCAGTTTGATGTTTCCCTGGTCAGTGATCCTTCCTGTCTCCATCTGAATTCATCAGTTTTGAACACCAGGGATGGGAATTGTACATGCTGCTCCACAGGAGGCTGCACCAGCCACGTGTACAGTGGCATTAGTGCAGCTGCAGCTTTGCTAGAAATGCCTCCTGATGCATCACAGGCCTGTGCTAGCCTGATGTGATGTGATGTGATGTTGGTAGCTCAGACATCTCATGGTTAACCCATGCATCTGGGTCTGCAATCCCAGCAAATCCACAGAATCTATGATTATTTGAGGAATTAATGCAAAGTGCATTCAGGGTTCACAGTTTCACCCCCTTTCTGCTATTTTAATCTGTGAGGTCATCCAGATATTCCTGTAGGATATCTGGAGCCCCTTCAGGAGTGATAACGTCTCTCAGCTTGGTGTCACCAACACATTTCTTTCCCTCCCTTCTACCTTTGGTGCCAAGATCTGTATCTTTTGTCCCCTAAACAAGTCACTGCTCCTCTCAACTGATTCGTATCTTCTCAAGCTAATTCCTTGCCCTTCTCATAGTCTACTGCTTATTCTTGTTTTTGCCAGATAACTCATTTTTATGTGCCCTTGCATAAAAAATGAGAGGTTTAGGTGGATGGAGGATGATGATGAAAACTCCAGTCAAACTAGCACCAAATTTGAAGTTAGATCCATTTTACTAATGCCCACAGGGACTAGTCTGCTGCACACCTTTGATCTGGAATATTTGCTGTCCTTTGTGTGAAAACAGCAACAAACCCTCTCATGTTTCCCTGATTCAAGGCATGTTGGAGATTTTGATTTCCTTGTCACTGATTTGCAGCGGTGAACATTTTGCTGCTCTTGTGATTAAAGCAGCTCTTTGAGCTGGCTCAGGCAAGGCTATCATGGCTAGTTTGGGATGCTGTCGATGCTGTGTAGTTCTGCTACTTGTGGCCATGCAAGGAACAAGGCTGGCATTTTCAAACAAATTCAGAGAATATGCTGAAAAATCAGCAGGACCTGAAACTTGGTTCCTCTGCTTTGAAAGTCTAAGTTTACAGCCATAACGCTTTCACATCCCAAATTCTATTTCCAATATCCTCAAATGAAGGAGGAGGCATCTAATTAATCATAAAAAAAAATGGATGATTTGGTTGTTAAAATAGTTCTGTTGGTAAACTGATGTAGGGATATCCAGGACACTTGGAGCAAGTCAGTACCATATAAAGTCCACTTGTGCTCCTCTGCAGCAGCAAGTGTAGAAGTTTGACCATTTCTGATGGCACTGGACAGATATCTCCAGGGAACTGAACGTGCTTCTTCTGGCTAACTGGAAGAATTTTCTTTGAGGACCATTATTGGACAAATGGATGCAAACCTGCTGCAAAACAAAGAATGAAGTTTTGGAAGAAGCTGAAGAATAAAGATTTGAGGTCTGCAGGCATCCTGTAATGCAGAACAATGGGAAGAGATGGGTGCTGGGAGCAGGACAAGAAGGGGAACAAAGACCCCAGACTGTGTCCCAAGGAATTCTTTAACATCATTGACCCTACTGACCCACTTTTAACTGAGTTCCCTGTTCTGAAGCTGGACAGACTGAGGTCAGCAGCTTTTCATGGACAGGAGGAGCAGGAGAAACACAAGGGAAGGTGTCTTAGGATAAATTAAAATATAGAAGTATCAAAGATTGGTCATCAGTTGTAGAAGAACAGGATAGGTGCTTCAGTTTTCACATCATTAATCCAGTTGTTCCACTGGATAAACAACCCTGCCTTGCAGTTAATCTTCAAATAAATATGCTCTTAAAATCCAGTGGGTATTTATCTAATATAGGATAACTGTCTTACTGAAGCTAAATTAAATGCTTTTGGATAAACTTAATTTGGCCTCCTGTTGAAATGGTTTTCTGAATGAGATGGAGAGGAAATGCTTAACTCTTGTTTGGAGTAAGGCTGGTGGCACTCACTGATGGCCAAATACTCTAAATAGTCTGTTCATGTTCACTGTGGCAGAACTGGGTTTTGACTCCTCACAGGAATGGTCAGTCCCTCCTTGAATCTCCTTGAGTCCTTGACCACTACAACACCTGGTGGAACTGAGCTCCACAAACCCACCACATTTTCCATGGTGACATCTAATCTTGAATTTCCTGCCTTCTACTCTTTTATTTTGCACTATACAAAAAAAAAAAAAAAAAAACAAAAACAAAAACAAAAAAAAAAAAAAAAAAAAAAAAAAAAAAAAAAAAAAAAAAAAAAAAAAAAAAAAAAAAAACCACAAAAAAACTGAACATGAGCTCCCTTCCTTTTGGAGCCCTTGTGTCCTCCAGCCTAGCAGGATTTCTGGCTCCTTCCTGATCCTCCCAGCTCTCCCATCACCATGCCTGATGCCTTCCCCAGTGGGCTCAGCAGCCCCTATGCCTGCAGGCTCAGGCACTTTCACACCTCCTGGGTTCCTCTCACCACTCCCCCTCTTTCCCTTGCCACAGGCCTGACAGCAGGAGCTTTTATCACAGCCCTTCTATTTAGCTCCCTTCCACCGTAAACACCACTTATCTTTTCAATCTCTCTCCATATAAGATTTTTTTTCCCCCCCAAGTCTCAAATTATTCTTGTCATCCTTATCTGAACATCCTTTAATTCCCTTGGCAGTGACTTATAGCATTCCAGATGAGAAAGAAGCCTTGGTTTTATACCACACTGAAATTTACTCCAGCCCATTTCTTACACATCCTAACCTTTTGTTTGCCTGTTTGACAGAAGCTGCACCCGAGCTGAAAACTTAAGTGAGAAGGGTGCAATAATGATTCAGAGACATTCCCTGTTGGTCAGTGCTGTTACTAAGATAATTCATTGTTTTTAAAGCTTTCTGCAAGGGCATTCCCCCCCTGAGCTCATATTTCCAGTGCAATACTGCAGATAGGAAGCTACAAACTACCTCCCACTGCTGCCAGCAGTTCAGGTCCTCCAGGGTGGAGGAGGCACCTGTAATTAGTGGCTGCAGAGATAAACATCCACTAGCCCCCACAGTGGACAGGAATTGAGCCAATATAAGTTAACATAACTCAGAATTTTTTTTCCTTAATTAAAATCTTTGTGATTGGTAGAAGTTTTTGTAAACCTTTTGAAGTCCCTTTAAATTACCCTGAGACACCCTGCCATCTATCACTGCAGCAGTCTTATGATAGTGCTGCATCTGCAACTGATAAGCATTCTCATATTCCTTGCTACCCCTTGTATATGGATTATTTTCCCTTCAACAGCAATGGTTTAACTGAAGGATAGCAGGGCAAGGTCTCCCACCTTGATGTGGGTTTATGTGGTGCCTAACAAAGTAAGACCTTGATCCACAGCTAAGCCCACAAAATAAGGCTGCTAATACTGACTTGTCAGGTCCTTTCACGCTGTCCACTTGCCTATTTCAGTTATGACCTTCAGAAATTCTTTATCACCTATTGTGGACACAGGAGTGATGTTAGCCATAAATTCTACCACCTTGTTTTCCATTCTTTTCCTGTATCACTCTTTCTTCTCCATTAGTTTGTGTCTTCTTGCCTGTCATTCCTACATTTTGAGTTATTTTGGATACAATGTTCCCTTGTTGAATATATGGTCTAACATGCTATGCACTCTTCCAAAAATAAATATGAATTAATACTGCCTTAATCACACAAACCAGCCCACTGAAGTTAAGAGAACTCCTGATGGAAAAGGGCCCAAGGTAAATAACAGTAGTAGAATGTATCCCTAAGAGTTTGTCTTAATTAAAAGTATAACTACACACATTAAAAATTTACAACTGAAAAGGTTATGAATGTGTAATGTTTAATAACAGTAATGTAAAAAGGTGATATTTAGTTTCCAGCATTCGCATGAATGCTCATCCTCTGAATTTAGAAATAACTGTGGCTGTGTGGTTTGATCTGTAATTAAGATTTAATTAATCCCTAAAGCTCAGTTCAACTCAGATTAGACCTATATTGATTTGAAATTCTTTACAGTTGCGTTCCTGGTACAGCAAACTCACCTGCTCCTCATGGTGCAATGCATTTAAGGGGTCTGTCTGACCTTTAGAAAGGGTGTCACCAAGAATCCTATAGAGAAACTGTCCACATCAAGGGAAAATCATCCAGCTCCCTTTGTTCTGTATGCCATAATGAGCAATTACTGACGTGATAGCATTTCTTCCAAAACTTGCTTCTTAACTCTTGGGGCTGCGTGGTAGGAAACACGAACCAGTGTTCATCAAAGTTGATGAGAACTCTTTCCCCTTGATCACAAACACACAGCTGTGGGTCTGACCATGAGTTTATCTTCTCACAGAGGAGGCAAAATCCCCACAATGGCACAATGCTTTCATTGCCAGAGATTACCAGAAGTAGAGGACATAAGGGCACACCTGTATGAAGGTAAGTTCAACTCTTTCCTGTGAGGGCAGTGAGGACCTGGCAGAGGTTTCCCAGAGAAGTCATGTGTGTCCCATTCCTAGAAGTGTTTAAGGCCAGGCTGGACAGGGCTCTGAGTAACCTGGGATAGTGGAAGGTGTCCCTGCCCACCCCAGGGGGGCTGGAACTTGATGAGAGACTTGAGAGACTTCAGGTCTCTCCCAGCCTAAGCCTTTTATGACCCTATGGCTTCCCAAGACAGGAATAGGCCAAAAATTTTTATGCAACCTCTGTGGAAAATCTCACTGATGGAGGGTGCAATTCCCATGGGGACCCCTCACTTGGTCGTTACAAGACCAAGAAATCTTGAGCCTGGTTTGTGGAAACCCAGCTTTTCTGGCTTGAGGAGAGCTGCAGATGATTGCAATGGCTTTACCCAATGACCTTGGCAGTCAGTCATTCAGAACAAACATACCAAGCAGATCTTGGCTATGCTAAAAAGAAATAGGGAACAATAAAATGTTTCTCCTAGACTTTATAGGAGTCATCCCACCATAAGATCAGGGAATCACAGAAAGGGACTTCTAACCCTGGCTGAGGACTTGGAGAGCAGCTCCCTCCCCAGCGTCTGCGAGAGCCTCTCATCTGCCTGCTGGTGGCAGAGTTTTGGCCTGAGTCTCTTCTCCCATGCCTAACCTTGCTGCCTCAGACAGAGATGTGCTGAGCTGAAAGGTTACCTGAACACTCAAAAAATCCGCACACAGATGCTTGCCCTGTGCCCAACAAGCAGCTCTTCTTATCCAGCTTCTGAATGAAACCATCTGTTAAACAACTCCCCTGATCCACATCAGCTCTACAGGGGCTCTGGAATTACGACTGCAGTGAACCAGAGCAGCCAGGCTTAAAATGCATTATTAGGAGAATTCATGGGGACACCATAACATCCAGAGAAATTCTGCTTTCTAGAATTATTTGGTTGAATATTTGTTTTCAGGACCTGCTGGCTACCTATTGGCAGTGTATTACCCTGAAGTGGCACTTCTAAAATAGCAAATTAACCTCCACAGGGCAGACAGCATCCTGCCCATAAGAGGATACCTGGAAAATGAACAACATGTGTTTTCCATGTAAGACTGCCTGATAATGAATGGCAGCTTGTTACAGCCATTTCAGACAGAGCAAAAGGGTGTTGGACTCATGACTGTTGCAGTGTGGTTTTTTTTCCCCTGGGTGCCTCCATATTTTAAAGGAGGCTTCAGAACAAGGTAGAAAAAGTCAGACTCGCTGTTTAGTGATGACAGCTGGTGGGTAGGGATGGTCCAAAGGCAAAATCCTGAGCTCCATCCCCCAGTGTGTAAGGAGGGGAATTTCAAAGGCACCCACCTGAGAGTGTCCTGGCTTTGAAGATGTAGTAATATTCATCTGTCACTGCAATTGCAGATACAAAACGTGGAGTAAGAGTCATGATCCCTTCTGTTTAAATGTGCTGGCACCCCTGCAGGTGGAGGTGGTAGCTTTCTTTCAGCTCCCAGAAATTGGAAACACCGTGTAAACAAGACTGGAGGCTGCACTGTGCAGGTTCCTGAGGTCTGAGCTCTTTGTTTCTGTTCCTAAGGAAGGGGCGCATCTGCAGAAGTGAAGAACATGAAGACTACTGCAGCTTCTTTAATCTGCTGGTGATTCACACAGTGGCTCTGCCTCAGGGAGAACAGGAGAGATGGTTCGAGGGAAATCATATAGACAATATGTACTGTCTGAGTTATAAAAGGAAAATCCTGGTTACTGTAGACAAATCAAAGTAGTGTAGCTTTGTATCAAATGCAACATGCACGCAGTCTGCTGCTGGAGGTACAAAGGAGAAAGTTGCTTGTAGGACAGGGCTGATCTCACCTTCCACCCCAGCACCTTAACCTGGGCAGGCAGAGAGCTACATCCCCAAAAACAGGGAAAAAATATTTTTAGATTTATTTTTTCCCTCACATGATAACCAGAAGACATGGTTATGGAGATATCAGCACACATTGCCTTTCAAACTCTTAATCTCAAAAGCCTGTTCAGTTTGGGAGGCTGATTTAATTGTTCACAGCTCAGGTTATCTGAAGATCTGAGGATCAAAGCATTCAAGCCCAAAGAGTTTCAGTTTGCGTTTCCTCTATTCCCGTGCAGTCTGAAAAGGATGCTCTTACAGGATTTTCAGTTTATGGCTCGTGCTGCTTGAGGGGTCTGTCTGAAACAAGCTGCCCTATTCACAGATATTGCATCCATGGTGGCTTTCCTTTGCTAAAGTGACCTGAAAGGTTGACAATTTCTGCCACTACTCAGGATGGGGGAAACTGGGGCCTGAAAGGGATAATTAGCATGCAGAGAAGAGCAGGCAGTCTAGGCCTCCAAATATCTCCCAATTTCTTTTGAAGACAACAGAACTTCCTTAAAAGCTGTCATCAAGATTAAACCCAAACTTTGGTCCATAAATTTTGATGCTATTGAGACTGAGATCCTGTTAGCCACTGGCTCTGGAGGTGGCCTTTAAGGTCTGTACCCCTTCCTTCACCATGTGATTCCTGAAGATCAGCTGACATAGACTTTAAATCCAACAGGAACCTTCCCCCTCACCAAAAACACTTCTGTACTATCAGCGGGACTCCTGGTTACCTTGGCAGTGTGAAAGCAGCTAAAGAATCCCAATGGCACATTTTAACAGCACTCCTAAACCCTGTGCCCATTCAACACAGACACACCATCAGAGTTACAGACCTGCAGGAATACACACCTGAAAATCTGGGTGACATCCTTCCAGAAAGACCCCAAAGCTTCCACATCTTCCCCTTGATCCTCTGTTGTGCATTCAGTAATGCTGGAAAGAGTTTTGCTTCTACAGTAGTTCTCTTTGATTATCACAGTGCCCTTTGTCACTCACCTGGGCTGTTTCAAGGCCACCTTCCACCACAGAAGAAATCCAGCTGGGAAGAACAACCTGGGTGGTAGCTGGATCTCCACCCACAGAGGTTTTCCTCTGAATAGACTGCCCTGACTGGACATAGATATTCACTTTGTCTCCTGTTCCAGGTGTTTCCTCTAATATTTCATATCAAGTCCCCTGCTCTTGCCAGAGCAGTTCAGATCGAGAGAGAGGAATTTGTGCAGAAAAGAAGGCACAGTGTCATTTGGCAACTATAACAGCATTCACAAAAAGAGTGAGTTCCCAAGCACTTTCATATGCCACTATCGCAAGTATCTATGCTGACCAAAATAGGCTCAGAGGGAACAGAAAAAAAAAGGACATCATGGAAGTTCCATTCCCACTTCTGTCTCTGTGCCATTTAAGTCATCAAAACTTTCTCAAAGTGTAATGAAGCTGGGAAAGCAAAGAGATAAAAAGCCATTTCTAGGAAAGGAAGACCAAAAAGCTTCCAAAATGACAAATTCCTCATTTTCTTAATTCATTTTCTCACTGAGAATTTGGAGCTGCAGAACATGTACCCATTGGTGATGAGAGCAAAGGTAATAAACATTGCCATGTAACCTTGGCTGTTCCCTGCAAACTGCAGTTACCCAGAAGCCCAGCCACCTAACATAAAAGGAAACTATCCACTTTAATTAGCAGAGCAATCAAAAGACTCTTACACAGGAAAGCATTTATCACCAAATAGAAAATGAATGATACTTTAAAATTAGAATATGCAGAATTCATAGCCAAAGGCACTCAGGGGAAAAAGAGCTTTGCACCAAACCAGACGGGGATTTTTTTTTGGGCTTCAGTCTAATGAACTTTAACAATAGATATCAAATTCTGTCTGGCAGCACATTTTAGCAATGGATCTGATTTTTCAGAACTACTAAGCAAACCTCACCAGTTACAGGAAAAGGAGACTAGGGTTTAAAAAACCCTTATTAACCTGGATTCAGATCTTGAAACCAGATCCTTGGAAATCCAGTTTGTAAAAAAATCTTTGTCTATACCTTCAAAGTACAGTACAAATAAGGAGCAGGGAAAATTAATTTTAATTTTTCATGTTGATGAAGATTTCTCTGTGTCCCACTTAAATGCTGTGCAGGAAGAAACCAGGCAACACCACATTTTGTTATCAAGTTTGGGCAAAGCTTGAATTGGAAGATGACAGCAACCTTTTTGGTCTTCCTGTACTTAACAAAAAAATTGAGATGCCTGAAAATCAGGGAAGAGCTAGATAAAAATACCTTCCTATCAGCTTGGAAGCTTACAAAGATATTGAAGCATAGAGGACTGGAGATGTTTTGAAAACAGTAGGAGATGCTGCCACTAAGAGTTCAGTCTTCCTAGAAATCATTAAAAAGCAAAATGCAGTTTTCCACTGGTTTTATAAATCCCGTCTTGCAAGGGAGCTGAAAGCTATGGGGACTAGCTTTAGCTCAGCCAAAATGCAGTTCCATACCAAGGCATTTCCATAATTACTGCAAAAAGACAGCAGTAAGTCAGCCTGCTACAGGCTCCCAAGCACAGATGGGATTATTTGATTGCAGCATTTCAAAATACACAAGCTTTGGTTCATATCAACACAATTCACCCAAGTTGCATTAGATCTGCAAAGTTAGGATCCCACAAATTGCATCCAACAGGAAAGTTGGTCTAAAGGTAAGTAAGGTCTTAATGACAATTTACTCACAGTAACTGTTTAGCCATTTGATGTATAACGAGCACAAAGAGAATGAGACAGGGTGTGGGTCCTGATAAACAGAAAGGAGACAAATCAGGAAGTCAAGCCATATTCAGCCTATTTGTTTTTGCTGTCTTCAAAGGCGCTTTAAGAAGATCTGTGATTTTTATAGACCCACTGGAGTTTTCATAATCTGCTGGCTGTAACTTTTAGAACCATCATATACAAAAGTTACTTTGTCCAGAGAACATAAATTTGGGTCCCCAGTGTATTGCTGCAGCTGCATATTCCTCAGTTCTGGGAATGAGCAAATCTGTGCTTTTGGTTACTGTTGAACTCCCAATTCTTTTTTACCAACCTTTATAAGCAGGCACACACACGTGACTTAACTGCAACAGATCTGCTGGATCAGAAAGTGCTAATGCAGAGCTGTGTAAACAAGAAATTCACGATCCAACAAGAAGGTCCTTGTCTGAACCCAGCCTCGCTTCACATCTCCACACAACCAAGCCACCCTAATTCCATCTACTTCCAGTTGATACTTGCCTTTTGCTTTTGGTCTCCAGGATGTTCTGCACTTCAAAGAAACTATAACCACCAAGATAATTCCTGAAGCTCTGTGCACTAAAGATATAAATTTGTCTGCAAAGATTTTTTTTTTTTTTAATATAGCCCTGTATATTACCCTGCTGTTTGTGCAAAAAGCCCTCTTAATGCCTAAGTGCCCTTGGATGCCAAACTAGCATGGCCAGCACAGATATGAACAGGATAATCTAAATCATCCCTTCTTACATCCTGGTAGAGCAATGACTTCCTCGTGGCCCAGCAGAAGATTTGAAGAACTTTGTTCAGCTTGCTTGAGAAAAGTATCTCACCCAGTACCTGGTAGCAGTTGTAAGCTATGGAATAGGGAGGGTGGTGTCTGGGTAGAGACTTGCAGAGCAGGTCTGGTGCCATCTGCCAGGAATGGCAGAATTACTCAAGATGGCAAATCCATCACCATTTTTCCTTTCATGGTTTCATTGGAAGTGAAGCTGGGGGTTACCTTTTGGAGGGTCATATCCTATGGCTGATTTTTATTCTTTTCAGATCTAGATTTAAATGCCCCAAGCAATAGAGCTGCCACTGGAAATCATTCCATGACATAAGGGACTGCCTTGTGAACAAAATATCTTGATGGCATTCTAGGATGGCATTCCTTTGGCCCAGACTTCACCCTCTTTAGACTGTCTTATGAACACTATTAAATTGACATGTGGGGTAATGGAAGATGCCAGATCTACTTCTGAATGGTCTGGCTTGACTGTGCAGCACCACATTGGTGCCCTGGCTTGAATCAAGCCTCCAGCACCCACAGGAGCATGGAGATCTGCCCAAGCTCATTTGGCCTCTATCTCAGTTGCAGTCACTGCTCCAGATTTAGTAGAGGCACTCTTTCCAAACTTCTACTCTGCCTTAACAATGTCTCCAAGTTATCTACATAGGACAGTACAAAGGACATGCCTTTGCAGCAAAACCAGCTGCAGATGTAGCTGGGATGATTCCTACCTCATTGAAAAGTGTTGTAAGTATCTCTGTTGTGAGTTTGCAAGGATTTGATAATGGCCTGAAACGAGGACAAGAGATATCCATGAAAGAAATGTTGAAAATGTTGTACAGGCCAAACACAGCCATGGAAGCAGCAGTCTGACAATTTACAGCATTAAAGGAAACACTGAGGTTCTGGTGAGAGTTTGCAAACATGGAAAGGAAGAGTGAAAGGCCCTTTTCAGAGGGGACTGGAGGCAGCTCTGCTACAGGCAAGACTTGAGTTGTCCCTGTACACAGCCAGCACAGCTCCTGCAGTTACGTGGAACTGTGGCCCAAGGAAGTGGGCACCTTTTGGCAGCACCTACCCCTCAAGCTGGACCTGTGCAGAAAATGGGATTACCAGTTCCAGAAAACCTGTATTTACCCTGAGCCCAAAAGTTTCTTGCCAGCCTTGATGAAGGAACTCGTCTCTGGAAAAAGGGATTGATAACACAAGGAAATAAAAGGAATTTATGAAGTCACTCCCTCTGCAGGGAGATGCAGTTGGTTGAGAGCAGTGTGGAACATATTGTTCTTTGGCTTTGGCATCTCTAAGACCATTCTGCCCATTTGGTCTCACCTCCCTCATAATACAGACTGCAGACTCTCCCTATGGAAATCACGAATCAGACTCTTGACTTTTAGCTAATTTAGTGTATTTTCTAGGAACACATCCAGACTTGATTTAAAGCTGTCAGATGATGGGGAATTTAGGTAAGTTGTTCCAGGAGCTAAAAATGCCTATGGTTATGTGTGTATGCTCATTTTTAGGTTGAATTTTGAGATATTCAACTTTCAGCTACTGTATTTCATAATGGATTTGATCTCTTCTGTTGGGGGGAAAACAACCCTATCCCAAATATAAGCTGTAAATATATAGCACATGGTACTAATGCTGCTTGTAGTAATTCTACTTATGAGGAAAATTTACTCCACTTTGAAAGTGGAATGGGCCTCCTTGTACTTACTGAGCCAGGAGAGTTGATGCACTCTTTGCCTCAGTGTGCAACAGCTTCCCCTGGTAGCTTTTAATCTGTGAGATGAAAGAGCCTTCTAATACTGTATCAGGAAATTTACCTGCACAGTGTGATTAAGTCTCAAGTAAATTTCTGTTTGCTAAGTTAAACAGAATAAACCTCTTTTCCCCTCCCTCCCCTTTTATGGCTGGTGCAGAAGCTATGGGATGTTCCAAATTCCAGAAACCCCCGATTATCTTCAGTCCAAAAGGCATTTAGTTCTTTCTTTCTTAAGTCAGAAACTGCTAAAGATGTACATTCTGAGATATGCTGCAGACAGGGATTATTATTTTTTTTCTACACTACATAAAATGAGGAGACATGAACAGAATGTCTATTAGGAACACATATAATATGAAAGCATAAACATCTTCTTGTTGTTAAAGACTTTTATAAGATGCTGTAGGATCGCAGGCTATTTACTCTGACATCTCTGCAAAAGTTGCTGAAGCTGCCAACATTAAAAAAAAAAACCTTAGCAAAAACAGTGTCTTTAGGGATTTCTCCAGTGATAGTTCTTTATTTATGACTCCATTTAAAAAATGTAACTCAATGCATTTGTTTACTTATGATGGGATTGGCTTCCCCCCACCCCACAGGCTTTTGTAGGGGAACAAAGGAGTGCCAAGAGCTAGCCCTATAGCAAGCAGCCTCTGGGGATGAGTTTGTGCTCTCTCTCCAGCATTTTTCCCATTATGCCCAGGGCAGGGAAAGAGTCACAGCCTGGCATGTAGGAAGCTAAGAGGAAATTAATCGCTCAGGCTCATCTGGGGGGGCTCATAGCCAGCCCTTGTGACAAGTGAGACAGCCTTCAGTGCTGCTGGATGGGTACAAGGTCAGCTTCCAGCACTGGACGTGGTGGGGGGAGTCCAGAAAAAATGTCAACAAGGGAAAAACAGTCACAACATGAATCCACAACAGCCAGCAAACCCTGACCCTAACAGCAGCCCCAGAATTAGCATCCCCTTTTCACCCCACCATGGATTCAAATTCCTACCACAGCCAGGAAGAGAGGGATGTACCTGCTCCTTGCCCCAAGTCAGAAGAACCTCAGGTGAATTGGGGGGAAATAGAGCCAAAATGTAGGTGGGAAAGCAAAAACAAGGCAGTATGGGACTGGAAATGTCAGAGATGTGCTCAGTCGGATCACCAAAACCTGCATCCACTTGGATTTCCACAATAGCTCGTCAGCATGGAAAGAGCTGACTGCCGTCATCATTCTGTGCTTGAAACATCCAGAAATGCCCAAACAGAGACACCCCAAAGCCTGCTGTTAAAACTTCCTATACCTTAAATACCCTTGCAGTTTGCAGTAGTAAACGAGTGCACGTTTTTTACATTAAAGATGGAATGAAAAGGTTTTGAACGCTCTGGATTTCTGCCTGGCTGCAGGACTGGATTGTGTTAGAGAAACTTCACAGAGCTTTAAAAGGGATTGTGTAAGGGCAGCCATGCCCCTGCGAAAAATAAATGTCTCTCCGGCCTGAGTTTTGTTTCCCCATTGTCTCCCTTCAGCAGCCCAGTAATCCCAGTGCTTTGCTGTTTTGCTTTGTCCTATTCAGAAGGAAACCCCTTACACAATGAGACCCCTTTGGCACAGGCAGGACATCAGGGGTGTTGAGCTGTGAAGAGCTCTGTCAGTTGTAAGCCCGGTCAGAACCAGCACAGGGTGTTTTTGTCCCCAGAATTTGATTGAAACAGGGAGGGAAAAAAAAGGAAGGAAAAGGGGAAAGAAAAAGAATGCAGGGGCCAGAAGAGTATGTGCAGACTTCTGAAGTATCGATAATAGTAGGAATGTCCCATTTCCAAGCACCACTTGCAAATGCAGACATATGGATGAGCAAGGAAAGCTGGAAATCCCAATGCTCACTTCCACAGATGCCTCCCACGCTTGCAAAACCCCTGGCCCCAGGGAGCAGAGGATCCTGAGCCCTGCCTGAGCCTCCCACAGCCCTGGACATGCCATCAGGGACGGCATCAGCACACAATGCCCATTTTCCATCCGTCCTCTTTCAGCCATGCAAGGGCTGAATGTGAAGCTTGAATGTCTCCTCAGAGCAGTGATGATTTACCATGTTGGAATAAGTCTGTAAAGTGGCTTTTACAGAGCAGCAGGCCTCCAGCCAAGAGGCGGGTTTTTTTTGGTTGGTTTTTTTTTTTTTTTTTTTTTTTTTTTGTACATACTTCTGAATGGCAGAAATTGGCATTCATCTCTCCAGGCAGGTTTCTGAAATGTATACTGTCCTTTAAATGATTCCTTAATATTTAATATCATGGTAGGATGAAGTCTGATTTTATGGTTAAAAATGTCAATTTTCACAGTTGATTGAACTTGTTTAAATGGCAAGCAGTTTACTTGTATTGAAAACCATATAAACAAATCAACTTATTTACTGACATTAAAAGAAGAGGGTACTTTATACTCCAAAGCCTTTCAGTTTTTGAAACTGAAAATGAGCTCAGATGACTAAGTTCATTTTGCAGTTTCCCCCCCCAATGGCAGATTGATTGTAGTTTATAAAACAAGCCCATGTATCTGGCAGCAAAAGGAATTGCTTAAGATGCTAAGCCACCCTTTCAAAAGTCCTCCGTAATTAATTATCAGCTGCTTGCAAGTCCATTCTGTTTTTCCTTTTGTTTGTATTACTTTAATGGTGACTATAACATACATATAATGAGAAAAGCTGTGTCTTATAAACATACAAATAAATCTTAAGACTTTAAGCAGGATTAGGCAAGCTAAAAAAAAAAAAACAAAACCCACCCTGAAATCCAGATGCGTGGAATCACAGAATCAGCTTTGTTAATGCATTCCTAACTCTGAAGCCAATTAAAGCATTCATGGACATGAAGGAACCAGATTTCATACTGGCACAGATTTCCTCTGCCTCTTCATAAAAATAGCTGGAAGATCCAGTCCGATGTCTGTGCTATTAAAAAAAAATAAGAAAAGGGAAAAAAAAAAAAAAGGTATTTTATTTTGATTCAAGGGATCAGGAAATATAAAGAGATCTGGATGTGGCTAGCAAGCCTCCTGCCTCATTAATTGGTATAAGGATTTTCCCAAAAGCTCTGGTGGATGGAGGAGTTTGAAATCTATCCATTAGAGGGCAATGCACTATCCATAGTGATGTCCTGGAGACAGAGCAGCAGCAGGAGCTTTAGGAGGGGGAAAAAAGAAGGGCAGAAGTGATAGGTAAGGAGAAAATCCAAGAATGAGGGCTTGGGTGGTGCCTGGAAGATGTGCTGGGTGATGTGAGCCAAAAGCAAACGCAGATGAAGAGAGGGTAGCATGGAGCACCAGACTCCTGACATTTGGCTGATGGGACCTACAGGTGTGTCCTCAAAGGAGGGTAGCCCAAGAGGAGGCTTCTTCACAGGACAGTTGTCATTCCCAGCTGGGTGACCCTCATGCAGTATTCACAGGAAGGAACAGTGGGAACTTGGAGTTCAACTGATAACTGAGATAAGTCTTTAATATCTAAAAGGCCTTAGAATTTTGAGCTTGCAAGGGGAACAACAATCTGCCCCTGCAAGCTGACAAAAGTGAAGAATGTTCATCTCTACCAAAGTGTTCCCAGGGACATGATTTTTTTAAGGAGCTTGTTTCCCTTCCAGTTCTTGCCTCCAGGGCAACTACTGAATTTGCTGTCTGAGGCAACCACTAAGGCTCCCCTTGAGAATATCAATTCCCCATCACCTTCTCACAATGCTGATAGATCTGCTTCTTTTGAGACTGTCCTGGAAGCAGCCCCAAGATGAGGAAACCAATCCAACCTTCAATGCCTGGAGATGCCCCCCATCACCCATCCCAGGCTAGACACAGGTCCACAGCCTGGCTCAAACCCCTCCCAGGAGACGTCAGTGCTGTCCCCCCCCTCCCTGGCTGGAGCCTGCAGGGCTGCTCTCAGCAGGCAGCTGGGATGTGGCCTCCTTTTCTTTTCAGAAGACGAGGGCTGGCCCATGTGGATGACAGCATGGCCCTGCCACTTGGCAGGGAGACAGGAGGGTTGATGGCAGCCTGCTGTGGTCACTGGTCCAGGCACAGCCTTGGGAAGCACTGAATGGGAGCTAAGGAGCAGCACTGTGAGTCTTGCTCACCAACCACCTTTTTATTGCACAGGGCTCTGGATGATGGGGCAGAAATTTTTCAGTGAAGAGAGAGCGAAGAATGCGCTTGGATATCACTGAGACAGCTGCTTTCAGGAGAAGAGTAATTTGTCTAATATACAATCTGTCACCCTCCATTCGTGCTGGAAAAGTGAGGAGCTGCTGGAAACCAACCACACATATGGTGACATTGCTCCATCATTAGCTTGGGTAGGAGACAAATCTCCCCGCATGGCTTTGGCATGCTGCACTGCAAACACTTATCTCGTGGGCTCGTGTTAAAGACTGGCCAAGATGGACCCTTCTTTCCACCTGCTTTCCCTCACAGGCTGTGTTGTCACCATCAGGGAATAAATGTTTCTCCTAACTCCAAGCAACTTGTCCCTGGAAAAGTTAACTGGTCACACTGGGGAGCTGTATGCTGTGTATTCAATGAAGCAAAGCCCAGTATATATACGTACATATAAATAAGCAATTTTGACTGCCAGTGTAACTCCTCCCCAAATAAAAAAAAAACCTCTAGAAGAGGCATCTTCTGTGGTATTTTAGGGTGCACAGAAATCACCTTCTGGGTGGTTGTGGATATTTCCTCTGGTTCTTCCTTCACTGCAGTGTTTTCCTAGTAACTGTCTCCAAATGGAGCTCTTCCCACTCACTGGGATTTCCTCAGGCTTCATTTTGAAGGACCAAGGAGGGTGAGGAGTATTTATTACACTAATAATAATAATTAAATAACTACTAATTCAATTACCATGTCTAGTAATGATGATAACTGCCTGCAAATTGTTCTTTCAGGGCTCTCCCTACAGCAACAGAAATTTTATGGTGGCTCTCCCGAAGACACCTGAGGACCACTGCATAAATATTAATGGGAAGGGGGGGTCTGGCTCTTCCTGACAGCATTGAAATACTCAACCCCACTGGACAGAGGCTCATGCACAGCAGTTTTGAGGTGGTGTAACTCTAACATTGGCAGAGTTATTTCAGATTTACACCACGGCAGCCGTGAGCAGAGTCAGGCTCTGACCATTTAGCAGAGCCTATAAAACAGTGACGCATCCACCTGACTTCCCGCGAGCCTCGACACCTCCACGTCAATATTTATTTCCAGCCCTCCTCACTTTCCTCTGGCATTCAGAGGTACGGCCAGCCTCCGCTAAATATTTTATTTATATTGTGTGTGGCTGAAACAAGTTTATGCTGGCTGAGGGGTGGGCTGTGTTTGAACACACGCCGTCTACAAGGCCCTTCTGTGCGCGGCAGCGGCGGGCGCTGGCTGCGCTCCCCTCGGCAGCTGCAGTCAGCCCCAGGTGTGCACAAACACCCTCACCCCCTGCCAAAGACAGCAGCAAAGCTTTAAAAGGGCTGTGGGATGCAGATCCCAAAAGAGAAACCCTCCCCACGAAAGGAGATGTTTCAGGAGGGCTAGCTGCCTCCTGTCTCCTTTTGCAACCAGCAGATTTTGCTTCTGACTTGGACTACAGGACGGTGCAAGGGCATGAAACCACTTTGGAAGCAAAATAAACTTCAGGGCTAAATGAATGATGTTTTCTTGGAAAAAAAGGACCGGGCACAATGAAGTAAAAGAACATAATCTTTCCATGCCACCAGTCTTCCCCAGCCTTGCTCCTTTCCCAAAGCACAGGACAGCCTTGCTGTTTGCCTAGGAAAACCAGCTCCCAGGTCATTATTCTGATGCACAAACACGCTGCCAGGTCTACGGAGCTGGCTCAGCTGCCTGGATCGTGGATGAAATTTTATTCCAATAACACTGAGGCGGGTTTCTCTTTATGCTAATCCCCTGTGCTTGAGGGTGTCACAGTGCAGGGGAAGCAGAAAATCATGCTTTATGAGTGTGATCAGTCTGCAGACTCAGTATCACTTCCCTCCCAATCTCACCTGCCACAGTCAGCCAGAGATCATAAATACACCCCTAATGCCACGATTAGCATACGCTCTTGAAAGAAAATTGTGCTTGTAGCAAGAGTCCCCAAGGGCCAGTATCAACAGAGAGACATTACAGACAGAAACTGGAGATCAGGGCTGAGCTTTCAAGTCTGTGCTCCCTTACTAGGCAATGGGCTCTGCAGAGATTATTCTTGCTTTTATCAGGAACAGACATTGCAAAAGGACTGCACATGGTGACTCTGCTTTGACTTATGGTTCGACCATCTTTTTGGTGGGGCAATAATCAATGCCAGGCTTTCAACTCTGCGCTTCACTAAATCTGGCTAAATAATTATAAAAACCCCAAGACCAGCCACCCTATTATTTAGCTTAATATTCTTGCTCTTTTCCATCAGTTTTACAAACTGCTCCTGGCAAAGGGAACCAACTCTCCTGCCAGCTCTGATGAGATAGACTGACAGGTCCCTGCACAAAGGAAGAAGGGCAGATGAAGGAGAGGAGAAAGCAAAGGTGAGGAACAAACCTTTGATTTGGTCTTTGATTTGGGTGTTTGCCATCTCCAAGTGAGGTCCCATTTTGCACACCAGTTTTTCTAGGAGTAGAGTTGGGCACCTGCTTAGGGGTTTGCAGCTGGTGTACAATGCACTGCAAACCCTCCCTAGCAGCCTTGGAGGAGTGTGGGTTTGTCTGCTGCCTGCTCTAACAAGCCTTTGATCTTCCTGAGACTTCTAATGGGATCCAATTGCAACCATAATCATAAATAAGTGAAAAATATAAAATAGGTAACAAAAGCCGCATAAATGTGTTGCCACTTGAAGGTTTCACATTCCTCCCTTACTCAGCGTGGTGCACCAAAATAAATGGAAACAGCAGACCTGCTGAGGAGGAATAGTGACATTTTGTGGTGCCTGATTTGTGATGCAATGGGGATGCTGGGGGGCAGTGGGGACAAATTTTCACTTTATATTCTGCTCAAATGAGACAAAGATTACAGTTAGGAGTCAAGTACTATCAAATTATTTATTGAATTCTGTTGGGGTGAAGAAGGTATTTGCTCTTTTTTCCAGAAAAAAATATTGATTTTAAGGATGGCTTTGATATCAATTAGGCTCAACATGAGAGACAGGCAGTCACTTTGTATAGGGAATTTAATTAAAAGCTCTGTACTTAGTCAGAGGAGTGTTCTAAGGATAAAATTGTTTTCCCCCTTTGGGTCAATTTTCTGTTATGTTTGTATAATGCAATTAAAGAAGGACCCATGCCAAGCAATACTCATGCCTGGTATAAAACTGTCCATGCATAATGACTGACTTCTTGGACTTCCAGTCCACAATAGATTAACAAGTGTTAGCTGCATTTAGATGTCGTTATCTTTTGTTTAATTGCTACAAGAACACATTCTTACAGGTGCACACCTCTTATAAGGCCCTACAAGGATTGCTTAGGCACAAGTAAGGAAATTATGAGAAGGGTGGAATTCCACAAAACTCTTTTCTTTTGAAAAATTAGAAGTAAAATCTGACTTGATCTGAAACAGTTGAAGTTCACAGATAGTTACTAATGAGGGGCCCGTCTCAGAGCTTGTAACTAAGATTAATATTTAGTATAAAATAAGGGCACATAAATGGGCAGATTTTTTGGTAAAGAGCTAAAAGGTGCACAAATCTAGTGTCTGTTTGTTGGCCTGGAGCTGAATCAGTCACACTGGATGAAGGTCTTGCACAGAGCTGGTTTTCAGACCAAGACTTCCCATCACTTCAGTGAGTTTTGGATCATCTGTTGTCTGGTTTCTCCTGCAAAAAGCTCAGGAAGGACCACAACAATCAACTGGCAAAAGGCAGAACCAGAGCTGCCCTCAGAGGGCCCTGGAGACTGCAAGTGTTGCAGTCCTGTGACTTCTCTGCAGACTCCTCTTGCCACTCTGAATATGAACAAGGGGACTGTGCCCTTGACTTACTTACACACGTGGAAGTTTGGGGCTAGGGGGATAGAATCATAGAATCCTAGAATTGTTCAAATTGGAAGGGACCTTAAAGATCACCCATTTCCAACCCCTGCTGTGGGTAGGGATACCTTCCACTATCCCAGATTGCTCCAAGCCCCTTCCAACTTGGCCTTGAACACTTCCAGGGATGGGACATCCACCTGGAAAACCTGGATATCCTCTGGAAAACCTGTTCCAGTGCCCCACCACCCTCACAGGGGAAAATTTCTTCCTAATATCTAAACTAAATCTACCCTCTTTTACTGTAAAGCCACTCCTCCTTGTCCCATTACTATGTGCACTTGTCCAAAGTCCCTCTCCAACTCTCTTGGAGCCCCTTTAGGCACTGGAAGGGATTCTAAGGTTTCCCCAGAGCCTTCTCTTCTCCAGGATGAACAATCCCAATTTTCTCAGCCTGCCTCTATAGGTGAGGTGAATATCCAGCCCTCTGATAATCTCTGTGGACTCTTCTGGATTCGTTCCATCAGGCCACGTCTTCCTTGTGTTGATGGCCCCAGAGCTGAACACTGCACTGCAGGTGGGGCTCATGAGAGTGGAGCAGATGAGGAGAATCACCTCCCTCGACCTGCTGGCCACCCTTCTTTTGAGGAGACAGTTGGATTTCTGGGCTGCAAGAACACATTGCCTTGATTCTGAATTTATATGATTTTATATACGTGTGTGTATATATATAAATATACAGGATTCTGATTCTACATCTATATATATGATTCTGAATGCATTTGAATACAGCTAGTTTCCTTTTTGCATATGGTATCCTTTTCTTAAAAACTATTTCAATCTCCTCTATTTTAACTCCTTACTAGATATGCAACAACTAACACTTAAGCCTGGACAGGGAGAAAGAGAATCCAAAGCCCTTCTGATTTTCTGGAAAGTCACAGACCTTTTGTTTGTTGGAGGATACACTGCAACCCCAGGCTGTTTCTGTTGAAGGATAAAGCAGGATACCCTGGAAAATTCAGCCCTGCTCTGAGTCTGCTCCCAGTGTTGCTGGTGGGAGACCCTTCATCTCGGCAGAGTCAGAGCTACACTGCAGAAGAACTGAGAATCCCAGCCATAACTTCAGAGGAAAAGTGCAAAGCCAGACACGCACAGGAAAGAAGCCAAAAGAAACTGGCATTGTGGAGGATGATTCCTGCCTTGTATACTGCAGTGTTGGGTGCTAGGGAAAATAAACACATCAGACAGATATGTAAACAGAGAGGAGAATCAGACAGACACAGGAATACACAGGGCTGATGCCAAACCTGCTGAAGTCAATGAGAACCCAAGGTTGGATGTACCAGATGACTTCAGAACAGGTTCAGGTAACGGAAGGGATAAGGGGAAAGACCCTGTTCATTAGAGTGTCAGCTCAGACAGCTCAAGCAGACACAGCCTCTCAGAACAACGCACAAACATCTCCTCGTGCTCTGCTGTAGCGCATGTAGTCCTCCCATGTCCTCCTGGAGAGGCAGAAAGCCCACACAAGCCTCCTGCAGCCCTGGAACCCTCCCCACATGGCTTGCAGCATCCTCTGCAGATCCTCCATGCTGGAGAGGGTTTCTCTCAGATGGAGTTTATTGCACATGACAAAGCTGCTGTGCATTTGCTCTGATGCAATTGTTGTTTTACAGCAAGAGGCTGCAAATCACTCAGGAGCCTGGCTTCCCAGTGGTGCCTGGGTTTTTGGGAGCAGATAGGCAACAAAACACCTTGGGGGATGTTCATCTCTCTTGCTTTCCCCTCTGTCTCTGTCAGGAATTTTCAGCCTGTGCTGCACAAACCCCATTCCCTCGCTGCTACAGCAGCAACAAGTTTCAGGACCCTTTGCACCCGTCAAAGAACGTATGGAGGCTGTGACCCCACAGGAGGCCCCATGTTCCAAGTGATTTCTCACTTGAATGCCATATGGATATGTCAGCACATGCAGCCTTTTTTTTTCTCTTCCCCTCCAATTTCCATCTGCTAAGAGAGAGCCGGACTGTAGGGTTTTGCAAGTAGTAGATGAAAATGTTAAAAAACTGAAAAAAACCCCCACAGTGTTGTTCAGGGGACATAAAAATAATGTTGTTTGTTGGATCTGATTTTTCTGCTGTACACAAGGAAAATGTCTTTCTTTCTCTCCTTGAACCCTGTTCAGTAAATCCTTCAGTCTAGCAGAAGCAGTTGCCTCAGGGGCACGCCCAGACACACAGAATTCCTTCAGTTTTAGTGGGGCCCTTCCAAACTTGGCCCTTTTGAGAGCTGAAATATGGCTGGTTCACTAACTTCCCCTGATTTACCTGGAACCAAAAGCCAGCCCGTTGTTCCAGCTATACAGAAGACCACCTACCTCTCAATTATTAGTATTCTGATGTTTCTTTTAGGTCCTATAATCATTATTTGTACTCACTTGAGTTATTTCACAAAAAATGTGGACATCTTAGCATCAGACTTATTATGCTTTCCCATCATAACCTGGATCCTAAAGCAGACTTAAGGCATGGATTGATGACACACCGCTTCTGGCTTTGGGGTCAAAGTTCTGGATCTAAAAGACCACGTGGCAGAGAGAATTGGTTTGGTAGGGGCTTATTAGCTGTTCAGAAGTATTCAGAGGTTCACCCATATGAGGAATTGCTCTGTTGTTAGTCTTCCCACAATTATCTCGTCCCATTCCTGCAAGTTCATGGAGGTATGGGGTTGCCCAGACTCAGGTCTGTAGATGTGTCTGATCTGGCCTTGCAGAGACCTGACACTAGAGACCATGGAAGTGTGATTTTAAATTTGCAGCAGCAGAGTTCCCCTTCACAAAATGCCCTTCCAACATGTTAAGTTTCAAATATTTTGTAAAAGGAGAGGTGTGGGAGCAGGGGCAGCACCTGAAGGTATTTGCAGCACAGTGCCCTTAACCAGACTTAGAAATGAAGGAAAGATGAGCAGATTTCTAATGACAGGCAATATGCTGGGTGATAAAAGTGTGAGATGAGCCACTGCCGCCCAGACTGCACTAAAGAAAGAGGCCCATTACTCCCCAGAAAGAAGAGACTCATTTACCCAATCTTCATATGCAGGTAAAACAGCAAAGGAGGTTGCACAACACAAAACAGACAGGCACAGAAGCCCTCCCTTGTGGAATAAAGTTCAACAACACAAATGGAGCATTGTGTACCTGCTTTCAATGCATTTTAGCTGTGCCCTCTAATCAGAGATCTGGCTAAAAGGGAAAACATCTCACTACCAGCAGTCTTGGGAACTAGAAATTCCCCACGATGGTCATTGAGTGTTATGGGTTAGGACTTACTGGTGGGGAGGAGCACCAACAGCCTCATCAGCCAGTGGGACCTGCCCTACCCTTCCATTCCTCACTGCTGAGCTCAGCTGTAGCCCTGCTGCATAGAAATGCTGCTTTACACATCCAGTCCCCATCCCACGGATGGGAGAACACATCCTTTTTCTTATTTAATTCCTCCACACACACAACTCCACAAAACTCCCCCTCTCAGTGTGGGATGTCCCACACTGGGGGATGGAGCTGCTGACACACAGGCTGCACCTCCACATCCATTCCCCCAGCACTCAGACCATTTCAGTTCCCTGAGCCTCTAGCAGCAAGAACAGTTACCCTCCTTGGAATAACCAGGACACCAACACTGAGAAGAAAGCCCTGTCGTGCTGTTTTAAAAAGCACATTTCTACCAAGCTCACATGCCAGCCTGGGTATTGTGTTCCCCCTTTCTGCTATCCAGTAAGGAATCCTGCAGAGACAATGATGGTCCCTGTGTCTTCAAGTAGTGCAGCTCCTGCTGGCAGCAGTGCTGCCTCCAGCACCCAGCAGAGCATCCTTCCTGCTCCCTGTACCCACCACCCATGGAGGCTCAGCCCCCCCAGCTCTGCTGCCACCCCCCTGGGGGTCACAGCAGCTCCTCACCCCGACACCAAGCTCTGTGCTCTCATATGGCTCCTCAATTTCTCTGCCCTCCAAGGCTGCAAGGATCGTGTTGGGAAACAACAGCAGGCCCTATCCGAGCCCACGCAAGGCAATGGGAGTTCTCCCACTAAATTAGGTCCCCAAGGCATATGCCTCAATGGCCAATAACCTTTTAAATGAATTATTTTCCTGTGCTGGTTTCAGGAGGCCCAGCTAGTACAAGTTATTTCAAAAGACACTGCTACAGGCATGATCTTAACATTTAATTACATAACATTTTAATAAGTGCTCGAGAGCATTTGGATATGTCTCCCACCCTTTCTGATTCTGCCAGGTTTGTTTCTCCTAAAATAAATTTGAGCAAACAGTGCAAACCAGGGTCTAGTTCTTTCCAGCTACTAAGATCTCCTTAAATTTCCCCAATGAGTACAGACTCTCTGCAATAGACAGATCCTCATTCATTTTGGGAAGAAACTGGGACGGAGAGAGTGGGGGAGAAGAAAAGACAGAGAGGAAAAAAAAGGAGGCTTATGTTTCAAAGATCACTACAGGCCAAATATTCTCAGGCACCTCGGCTTTTACAGAGAAATCCTTAACAGTATAAAAATGGAAACACTTCAAAGATAAAATAAATAATTTAATAATAGTCTGCTTCTCCAAAGGGTTTTGAACAAGTTTTAGATTTGCCAGTGAATGTTTCCCTTAAGCTGTAGGCCAGTGGAAAAAAAGACACAGTGTGCCTCTTCTTTCGTAAAATGTACTTTGTGTTATTTTATTTCTTGATAAGATTCAGAAACAATTCTTTCCCCTCTCACCCTGCTTTCACAGAAAACAAAAAAAAAAGTTGGTGTTTTGTTTTTTTTTTTTTAAGAAAAGCCAAGGATTGTACCGATGCAAATGATCCCTCACATACAGCACACACTAAAATAATTGTTGAGATAGATCCAAACCCATCCAGATTGCATATTTTCCTTTCTGGTTGTCTCACTTACAATCACCCACTGAGAATTGATTGTAATGAATCTGATTGACATCAGATTCATTAGCCAGGTGTGTTTAAAGGGAAGCCATTTGAAGACCCCAAGAGCCTTTTGTGTATTTAAGAGAGTATTTATAAGCAAGACTCTGCAGTATTTATAGGCTTGTAAGGAGAATGCACAAGAGTAAACTGTGGCATTAGTGGTTGTAACATACTTGATAGGTCAAAGAGGCTGATATTCAAGTAAAAATAGCATTTATTTGGCAATCACATGGACAGTAGGAAGGTCTGGGCTGCATTAGTGTCCTCTTCAGTCACTACACTACTTGGCCTCTACATTCTACATTGTTTCATCTCAGTTTAAACACCATTTCTTGCAATTATTTACAAGGTAAAAGAGATGAGAGGCTGCCTTGGTTTTTGTGGCTGTATGTTGTGGTTTTTTGTCTTCACTGATAAGTCTTACCTTCAGGACTCCCAGAACCCTGTATCAAAGTACGGAGCAAGGAGGATTGTCCTTAGTAGAGTAGGATCAGGTTAGGGAACATTTGAAATATCTGAAAATACAGAAAACCCTGGAACCTTGTGGTGTTCACCCAGGAGCATTGAAGAACCTGGCCAAATGTCACTCCATAATATTTTTGGAAGGTCATGGCAACTGGGACTGGTTCCTGAGAACTGAAAGAAAGCAAATGTCACCAAGGTCTTCAACACAGTCCAGTCAGCCCTGCCTTGATCCTTGGGATGATGATGGAGCAAATCTTCATGGAAGCCTTTTCCAAACACTTAAAGAACAAGAAGAAGATGGATAAATATCTAATGTGGGGTGTACAGAAGATGGAACTAGATTCTTCTCAGTGCTGTCCAGGGACAGGACAAGAGGCAATGGGCATACACTGAAATGCATACAACTCCATTTAAATTAAATAAAAACTTTCTTACAGTGAGGGTGGCCAAGCATTGAAACAGGCTGCCAGAGACTGTGTGGCAGAGATACCAAACCTCAGCTGGAACAGGTCCTGGGCAGCCTGCCCCCATGGCCCTTTGCTGGGTGGGGTACACTGCCCCCAGCCTTTGCAGAGCAACCCCCACCTCGCTGAGAGCAGGGAGCTCTCTCTCACTAGAAGTGGACCAGCTGCTTCTGTGGTTTTGGATGTTACAGGCTGTGGTGCAGACTCCAACAATGATGACAATAAAACCAGTCCTTTCCAATGATTTCACCACCTCTTTATTTTATTCTGTGGTAGTCCCATGTTGTCTGAGCACAGATGCCTGTGATTTCTTTTCCTGATCCATTACCCTCTCTGTATTAACCTCTTCCTACCCAGTGGTTTTCCTTTACCAAAGTGTGTTTAGACATATCTGGGAGGGATAAATCTTAAGCCACATTAATATACATATACCCAAATTCAAGGGTGATAGTGAGGTCCATACTTTGTCCAAGAGAGAAGAAACCAGAGGAAGGGATGAATGATGAACAAAAGGTAAAATATCTCCCTTGCACCATAACCCTTTCTTCACTTTCCACAGGCTGCAGCCTTGCATTCAGCATTATGCAGATTGCCTTTGAACAAGGTTTTTGCAAAAGGGATGCTGACACAGGGCAGGAGGATCTTCCTGCAGATATCCAGACCCTCAGTGCTGCAGGTGTCAGAGCAGGAGACTCAAAGGCTTCGTAATGGCAGATTTTGGAAGGAAGAGGTTGCATTATGGCATTATGAGAATGCTGGCCTAAGAATTTGGGTGATGGCTTGACCCTCTTGAACTAGCACAAATCAAGGATTATTCTGTTGCCATCCAGTGAGCTATGTGGCTGTAAAACTGGTACAAGTGGAGAAACAAGCTCTACATCTTCCTGACACTGTGTCAGTAAAAAAACATTTTGACTTATTTTGTCTGTGCCACCCTGATATTTACCACCATAACTGCTTCCTTTGACTTTTTTTATTACTGGTTCACTTTAAGCTGTTCTATATAGATACACAATATTACCTCTCATGTGCAAGATCATCCTTCGGTCAACACATCATTCACCAGCGAGATGACATTTGGGCAAAATGGGGAATTTTCACTTCTCCCTTTCCTGTCTCCTGCTTCCTACCAAGCATGGGACATACATGGAGATAACATACTGGACCCGATCCTTATCCTTGTTGCAGCCTTGGCATTGATCTGGATTTACACAGATGTAGCAGAACAGAACTGAGCTTGCTGTCTGTCTCTTTTTCATGCACACACATCACGATTTAGGATTTTGTTCTGACTTCAAAGCAAATGCAGGATGTAGATTAATATGCTCTACCTCAAAGGAAGTTGTCACCAGGCGCACAAAGTGCTTCTTCTTTTATGATAACTCATAATTTATCAAAGAAAATCAAATCAATTTGTTGGTAAAATAAACATGTTTTTCATTAATTTAGACCACGAAGAAGGTTTCGATGAGAGAGCAAGAGAAGGCTGAATTAATCAGACTTGGCATCTAACACTTAGTGAAGCACAAAGCTCAGCTGGAACATGTATTCTCCTGGGAACTCAGTCCCCAGATGGCAGCCTTGTCCCCTGGTGTCCCTTGCCCTCTCCTCCCATCTCCCTGCTGCTCTTTGCCCTCTGAAGATCAATAACTGTGGGGGGTGGATGTAAAACTCAAGTACACCCTGGTGCAAATAGCTGCTCGGGGTACAGGTCACTGGAGATGGAGCCAGGGGCTGATCCATGCAGAACAGTCCATGTCTCTGTGCTTCCAGGGTAGTGTCCCCTGCCACAGGCACAAAAATGAAGGCCAATTTCATAACATACCCAGAAGCTGTCCCTCGAAGCTGGGCCGAGTTTTTCTCTCACCTCCCAGTGTTTCAGACTCAGGGCTTCCATTAGTGACCCCTCTATTTAGCTCAGAATCAAGGAACTTTCTGCAAACACAAAACAAACAAAAAAGCTGGAAGAATAGGAGAGATGACGCCATGAAATGAAAGGAAGAGCAGAGCAGCATCCTACAGCTTAAAGAGAAAGGTGATAGCTAAAATAGTCACGTCCAGTACACATCCAATCCCAGGGCTGGATCCCAAGGGACATTGTGTGCAGACAGACAATACAAAGGTTGTTATGAACAAGGATTACTTCACCACCTCCTGCAGCCACTTCAGAAGAGAGTTAAAGGTAAGGCTTGAAAAGTGCCTCGAAAAGCTGTGGCACGTCCGAGGGCAAAAAGTGTTATATTTATAAACCAACAGAACTGAAAGCGCTGGTGCTGGAAGAAAGATACCAAGTCTCAGTCTCAGGGCAGGTTCAGGTAGAGCTTAACTATTCCTGATGTTTTTTTAACCTTTTTTTCTTTTTTTTTTAACTTCTAAACTCTCCAGCAATGAAGATGCTACACCTTCCCCAGGAGAGGTCCAAACAGGGATTGCCAGGAGGCAGCAGGGAGCAGACCCACCTGTTTTGTTGCAGAAGAAGGTTTTAGCTGTGTACAAGAGAGCTGTGCTGGGCTACCTGTCCTCAGGGCCCCAGACCATTTAATTTACTAGCACAGGTATAGCCCCCTTCTAATAAGGCCTTTTTATATTTGCAAGCAACCTCCTCACCTTTTTACCTTTTTAGCTACTTTTTTTTTTTTTTTTTTTTGTAGTTCTAATGGATTTTCTCTGGCTTGGAGGACCAGAGCTGCACACTGCACAAAAGATGTGGTCACATCTTTTAGTTCAACATGCAGTTTTTGGAAAGGTTTCATTTTTCTGTTGAGACCACCTGATAAGTAGTTGGCAACACTGAGCAGTATTGCTGGAGTCTTGATAAGCTTAAATTTAATAAATGCATACATTCTTGGGATCTCAATAATTGAAAGAGTCTGGTTACAGCAATCTAAGAGAAGAAAGGATGATTTTTTCCTGCTGGCATGGTTTTATGTAATTGTATTATTACTTGCTCCTTTTTGAAACTAAGTCAAATGAAATGTGCCCTCTCATGATGCATTTTTAACATGCTGATATAATTCCTTAAGTACAATATTCATGGCACCAAAATGCTCTTCAGTACTAATTACTGTGACAGTGACATAGACTTTTTTTGTCAAATGCCTTTGCAGCTTAGCTGGTCAAGGCTCCTTTTCATCATTCATACTCTGCTCTCTCCACAGTAACTCCTGCTAAGCTTGTGATGCAGCCTGAACTTAGCAGATGGGCCAGGTTACATCATGGAAGAGCAGAAATACAAAACTCTGAATCTCCAAAGTCTGCTCTGGAGACAGACACGATGTAAGATCCTTGTCAGAGTGAACATAAACCACATCCTCTCAAATTTGTCCTTATTAATAAAAAGTAACAAGACCAGCTGTAATTTATATGTGCTGGTTGGTCACGATTTTCTTTGTACAAGCAGCCAACATATGCTTTCAGTCTAACATCACCTAGTTCAAAGAAAACAATAAAAAAGGACAAATGTCAAAGGACTGTGAACATCAGCTCAGCAAGTGTGTCTTGTCTGTAGCACGCAGTAGCCATGCCAAGGATTTAGTGACAGCCTCTTGCCACATAGGCAGTGATCTGGAGCTGCAGAGGAGTGGTTTGTGGAAGACAAGATGCTGTAATTTCAGCAGAGCCTGGAGCAGTTTCTCTCCCCGTCCATGATGATAATCACTACTGTGCAGTTCTTAAACTTTAGGCAGTAATAATAAGGCCAAGATCGTTTTTGTGCCAAGATCAGTTTTGTTTGTTTTTAAATGGGAGTTCAAGTCTCCTCACTATTTTCCTTCTGCAAGATCAAGCCTGCTGATTATCTTTCACTTGTCTGGGCTTGGGACTCCAACCATTCACTTTTTTGTTCCCCAGTGCAAGTTTCTAGTCTGTGATTATTTGTGGCAAGTCTTTCTTCAAAAACATCCACATTTACACATAGTAATAATGTTTGTATTCTTCCACCTCCTCTCTGGGCTTCCTTTCAACGCTCAAGCGTTGCTTAAAGCAACAAACAACATGCAGATATGTTAAAAAAATCTTGGGTGTTTTGTTCTGCTCCTTTCCCTGTGCTGGTGTTGATTTGCCTTGTGAAAATATTCGCCTCCTGATTTTGTCTTTCAACATGTTTAGCAATGTCTTCCAAATTGCCCTGTGTGAAGGTGAGAAGCATACTCTCTGTGTTATTAAAGCTCAGCTCTCTCAGAGGGGTCTCTTTCCCTCGGCTGAACTAGTTGATGCTTTCAGAGGCAGGCAGAACCCTGGGGCATAGCAGCAATGAGAGAGTGAAATTTCAGCATTGATGTATCTAAGAAGTAAACAAAGCAGTGCCCAAATAACATGTCAGAACTCCATTTTCTTAGGCTTATCTTTAGCTGGACCACTGCAAAGCACTACTAATTCTGCAACCAGGCAGTTCAGGAATAGTTCCCAAGCATTTCCAGTGATGCCAGGGCCATCAGTGTGAACAGTTTTAGGAAAAAATCTGGGTGTTGCACATGCCCACCATGTCAGGTTCAGAAGTTCCACTGAACTAATCCTTCTGAATGTAGTCAGTCATGTCAAAATGCTTTCCAGACAGAGATGAAAAATCAGGAGAAAAAAATTTAAATAAAAGCTATAGCATGCTAATCTTCTGCTCCTCAATCTCCACCCATTGTTACATACACCCACCTTAAAATTTCTGTTCCTAAAATGCTTCTAAGTTACAAGAAGCTCCTGTCAACTGCACAATCTGATTCTATATAATAAATACTAAAAGAAAAAAAGCAAACCAGAGTAAAATTATCAATTTTGCTGACAGCAATGACTCCTACACACCTCTCACACCCCATGTTCCTTATACCCCTTTGTGCCATCCACCTTCTCCTCAAGGGGACAGAGTAAGGAAGCACGTCTGTGACTCAGAGTGTAAAAGTCAAAACCACCAAACAGCTTTTAAGCAGTGCACTCCTTTTCCCAATCTCAAATGCAAGAAGGTCATTTGCAGTCCTCAGGGTTCTGAGATTATTTATGAAGCAACAGCCACTACACTCATTGTACCTCCTGCTCTCAATGGGACTCATCGTTCAGAGCTGTTGAGCAGTTGGGAACAATTACAGAGGATAAACTGAATGAAATATGTGATGCTGTGAATGTGTCAAGATTTCAACCAGTGGAATTTACATACATGAATAAATATCGAATACTGTTTAGTAATGACACTCCTGCATAGCCTCTCTACTGAGCATCCTGCAATGTGAAAATAATTGCTACCTTTATTATCACTTACCAGCCCTAACAGCAAGCAAGAAGCAGCTTCAAATCTGTGAGACAAAGGGGGAATTAGGAGATGTATCTCCATTAGCTTGTGCAAATAGTAAAAGCTCCCTCTCAGCCTCTTTTTTCAGCAGGGAAAGTAAGTGGACTGTAGTTTTCTCTTTGCCTAAATTTAGACTATGATGAACAGAAACATAAGCATGTTGTGGATTAAGACAAATTTCCCCAAGATGTTGTTGTAGAAGTATTAGGACCAAAAGGAGGGATTCTAAAAGTCAACTGAGCAAAGCTGCTATTCACAGAAGAGGAGAGATCTCCAGACAAACAGTGATTTCACAATCCTAGCTGGGGCCTCAATGTTCAGGGAGGCTAATTTCCACCATGACTCAAGCCCCAAATAACTCTTTTGCTCAGCCAAGCACTTCCTTGGCTTGCTGAACCTGGCTAAGAGTCCATCGGGTACGAACGCAACATCCGAACGGGAATCACCCAGACACATGCCAGGAAAGGCACCCAAACTTTCCTTTCCCCAAAACACATGTGGTTTGCAAGACAGAAAGCCTTGTGGGGTCTCACAAGCTCATAGCTTTTCAAAGGGTAGAATTTTGCCTACAGCTCCTCATCCAAACTGAAGTGGCGATGGGTTGCTTTTCATTTCAGGCTTGGTCACAAATTTCCCTGACTCCCTGCATTGCAAAGAGGGAAGGAGATGTATAACACAACATGAATGTGTTCAGTGTCCCAGGCCAGAGTGCTTCCCAGCAGTGTAAGCTTAGCAATAAGGGAAATAAGGGTAACATGTAGAAGAAAAGGACAGAAATTAATCAGATTTTATGATAAAGATCACATGGTCACAATTCAGGGCTGTGTTGCTGTCCAGGGTAAGCTGGAGAACATTCCTGATATAAAAGCAGCCAGTCAGTAGTGGCCAAGAAAGGACTTAAGCAAAATGCCCAGTGGGCTGAAAATGGCTTGAAATCTGTTTCTAAAAGAGGTGTGGCCCTTTAAAAGGCAGAGAAATGCATTTGCTGTTTCTGAGTTCTTGGATAGCTCTTGACCATTTTGGAGGGAACTTTAGCCCAAGTGTAAAGTTAAACACTCATCTTTGAGTTGTCCTAAATGCAGAGCTGTGGGTTTGGTCCAAGGCTTTGCTGTGTGTTTCCTGCACAAAGAACTCCTAGTTCATGCATCCAGCTGGGGATTCAGGGTGTTCTGGCAAAATTGATTTTGCCCTTCTCCCATACCATCCATCCCTGCTCCTTCACCTACTGCAGGGTCTTCTGTTCCAGGTTTGTTTCCTATGATGAGCCTTAGCTCTTCCAGGAGCTCTTTGCCCATGAGCCTTTCCCGTTCCTGAGGACAGGAAGGCAAAATGGGTGGATGGAAACATTTGCTCATTTCTGTTTTTCCTTCCCTTTCACATCCCACAGTCAGTCCTAAGGCTCTGAAAGTCACACCATGTTCTCTTAATCATCTCTTGCTAGCTCATTAATTCATCAATTGCTATTGTTTGGTCCTGCTATTAAATGCAATTAATTGCAAGAGCTGATGAAGTAACACAGTTGGGTTCCCCTCCCCTGGCTGTGTTGGTGTGTACAGACCTCTCAGGAGCACACCAGCACCAACTCCTGGGCTGCACCAACCTCTGCTCAGCTGTTTCTGCCCTGGCTCAGCTGTTGTGGAGGCAATAGATGGAAGAATTAAAAGTTTTTCAGCCACAGGTTGGAGTTTATTGCAACCCCCCCCCCCCAAATCTGATATGACATCTACTGGCTTTGAACTGCAAGGTGAAAAACACCCATGTTGCTGCTTTGTCCATCAGATGTGTCACCTGCAGGTTTAAACGTGGAAGTGTTGGTTTATCTTACCTCACCCTCTGTTTCAAGAGGACATCCTCATCAAACCTGTAAACAACAATTTTCCTATGAGCCATGCTACCTCTCTGGTTAAAAAAAGTAATTTTTGTCCTTTTTCTTCCCCCAGTGAGCACAGAGGTTAAGGAAATTTCTGTTTCCACTGGTAGCTATAATGTAGGGATACAGATATTTTATAGATTCATACATGCACTTTGCTGTGCAACCTTCAGCTTCAGCAGGGTGGGCTTGATTTTTGTGCCAGAGTTACACAATGGATCAGCAGGAAGTGACGAGGATCTGGACAGTTTTAAATCCCCCCAGTCTGACAAAATCAGGATCATCAGGAAAAGCACCTATTCAGCTCCCGGGCTGGCAATACATACAGGTCCCAGGTATTTAATTTAATTATTCAAGTTTCCAAAGGACTTCCTAGCAATGTCTGGGCCTGGGGATTTCTTTCCATTTTAATGGATGTTTGGTTGGGTAGAATCCAAAGGCAGTTTACAGAGTGAAACTTCCTACTTGCCACAAGCTATTGGCATTTTCATGTCCTGTTTATATGTCAGCTGGATACTCAGAAGTATTGTTTAGGTTTTGAGGGAGAGGTGTGCTGTTTCAGAAGCACAGTTTTCACAGAGGAGTGCTCTGTGATTTCTGAAAATCACCTCTCTAAGGTGTTTTAATGTGCACACACACAAATAATGGCATAAACCCCACTGAAATCACTGTATTTGTGAATCTTGGCCAAGTCTGTGCTTAGTAAATATTTTAATGCTATTTTATTTTCTTTTTTCTTCTTTTTTTTCCCTTCTGTATTCTGACACATGCAACTACCATCTATGCTAGACTACAGAGACAGACAAAGGATTTTATGGGCCACACACAGGATCTTTCCCCCCTAACACTTTCTTTCATCCCAGTCTGGTCCAAAAAAGGCTTGGAACACATTTGCATGATGGTGTCTCACCCTGCCTGGAGTCTATTCTGTCACTATTCTGGCAACAAGCAGAGTTGTCAATCTGGCACTTTATACCAGCTCGGGATACACTTAAAAATGTGTAAACAACAGCAAGATAGAGAAACTTCCTTCAGCACTTGTTTACCAGATAGATAGGATGGGAGATGCCCTGTTCATTGCAGTAAGCAATATGCATTTTATGACCTCCTCATGATGCTTTTATGCCTATTATGATCAGTTTGGCTTTTTTTATCAAATAAAGAAAAGCTAATGTAAAGAGCTAACATTCAAATAACATTTAAAACTGAGATGAAGTGACAAAGCTCTGATGGGCTGACGTTATGACTGGCATTTTGTCCTTTGTTGGGAGTGGCAAAAGGATAGAAATGCAAGGAGAAAAACAAAAAGAATTTTCAACCTTCCATTTAATTATGGGAGACTCTGTCAATTAGTGTCACAATTCGTAATTTTAAGGGTAGGCCCCTAAAGCTGAAACAACAGTTCCTCTCTGAGCATCACTGTGCTGCTGTTGACAACCTCTACATGCTAAGATTTGGGTCCAGAGGCTCCCTGGGTGGAGGAAATGTTTCTTTAATCATAGCACTGTCTTACTCTACAGTTCTGTGGAGTGGAAGAAGTTAACCTCTGTTTCAAACTTCATTTTTATCCCTGGTTTCTCAGACAAGTGGCTATTCCTGCCTTTAAAATGGGGGTGAGGATCCCTGGCTAAGAAAGGGTAAAATAATGGTGACTCTAGAGATATTGATAACTCTGGAAAAAGTGATATTGATCCATGCATTTTTCCCTCCTCCCCTGCTTTCATAATTGAACAGTTATGAAATAAAGTGTTCTTTCCCCCTTCTGTACTTGGAACATGGTGATTTATCAACAGAGACAGTCTGGGGCCCAGCAGATAAAATGCAAAGCGTGAACTGAAGTAAATAACTGAAGTTCACAGCATGAACTAAATCACATTTTATTACCTTTAATATTTCAATTGCTTCTTAGCATGAGAAGCAGAGACCAGGATGCATTCAGGAGCTCCAAACCTCCCTCTCCTTTGTATGGCTTTAGCCATTCTCCTTCTCCTGGGGAGCCATCCATCCCTGCATGGAAAAGCAGGGATCTAAATCCACCCTCCTCAGGAACCAGCGCTGGGAGGTGGCAGTTCCAGGATTCCTCACAGAGCAGATCATTGGTGAATCTAAGCTGGAAATTTAATCTCCTCAAGCTGCTTCTGTAACAGGGGGAGTCAGTTCTCCCCAACAAGGCATTCTGATCTCGCACACCCCAAATTTTTCCCCAGCGGGTGCATTTTTCTCTCTGACATTTATGGAGAGCATCTAAGGCACTTCAGCCATCCTACCAACAAACTGACACGCTTGGCAAGATCAAAAATCATCTTTTCTCCTGCCATTCTCCCAGTAGTTCATTAACTGATATCAGCTGTGATTTCCATTTTGAATCTGGCTGACCCTGAGGATTCTCTTAGTGTTTCAATGCATTCTTTCCTCTCCAGCAGACCATCTCTAATGTGTTCAATCCTCTTCAATAAATCAGTGTCTCCTGCATGGGTCAATTCAGACCGAAGCCTGCAGCTGCATGCAGGCTGGATGGCAGCAGAACTTCTCACCTGGCTCTTCCATGGGCCCTCCAGAGAAGTGAAACACATGGGAATTAAAAGCACACTGGATGAAAAACTGTGGGCTGTAGCTCATTAGCAGAGACCATGACTAAATCACTTGCTGCAGGAATTTAAGCACTGAGCAGTTTGCTCACTTTCTACTAATTCTCACTCCTGAATCCTTCATTTTTGTGTTCTACCACCATCAAGTCAATTATTCAATCCACAGATCCACAGATGAATAAACACAGGAAATGTTTATTAAAGTGATTTTCACATTTCAGCAGGTGAAAGAATCACTACATTAAACTTTGATACATGATTGCTGAACATTTTAAGCACTTCAGAAGCTTGCATTTTTCATGTTTAGGAATTGGTTCAATTCTTATTCCTAGAAAAAACTGGTTTGGGCGAAGCAATTACTTAAAATGACTGACTTTTGCACCAAGGAAAAAAAGGAGGTGAGGGCACAATATATTTGGGAAAATCCCCTGTCTTACAAACCAACTGCAAACTTGAATTCAACTGCTCTCAAAAGGCTTTACAATTTCACACACAAGTTTATTGGCAGATTCTACTGAATGAATATGAGGATGATTCTTTTGAAAGAGTTTCCTGGAAAATGCCACCTTTGGTTGATATTTTTCTTTTCCAGGAATTCTGAGAGTTTACACAAAAGATTCCACGGAGCTATACACACAGAGAAGTGAACGTGCTATTTTCAAACCACTCTGCTGCTACTTTCTCACCATTTTATGCTTTTTACTCAGCCATTCCGATCATCTTTTCATTATCAGACAAATCCTTAAGAATTTCCTCTGGCGACTTATCCGCTGCAACAAGAGAATGTTTTCCTATAGCAAGGATGAATCAACATTAGGTAAAAGCTTGAGGATTTTACCAAGGCTTTAAAAGGCTGGAGAGAACCACACTAAAGCACACATGTCTTTTGAGCCTCATTCTCCTTTCACTTACCACGCTTAATGCAGTCACCCTTGTTTTACATCCAGTCTTCCAAGAAGAAAAGCTTGCAGGGGTGCCAAGTGTTTGTAAATCCAGCTGAAGTCATTAGACTGAAGGATTTCGGCAATTCTGAAACTCAGGTTATATCTTCTTTCCTTTTGCTTCCCTGATTGCTATAAAGGAGGTCATCACACTTGTAGCAGCTGCTGCCTTATGCACATCTCCCAGCACTCAGACTGGGACCTGGGCACTGCTGCCATCCTAAAACAGGTGTCCCTAAAGCCAGTGCAATTGTTTGGGGTGTGCTCTCACCCATGAACCCTTTGTTTTCATGGGCTTGGACAGGCTCATCAGCAAAAGCCAGGTCAAAGTTCTCCAGTGCCATCTGCCAACAGCAGGTTTCCATGTAGGCTGGTCCTGTGCCTGGTGCCCCTGTCTCAGGGAGGAGCAAAGGAGCAGCCCTGGAGCTGCTGGAATTGCAGCAAGGAATGGGGAGACATGGGTCTCTCCATCTTCTCCTGCCCACTGAACAGCCAGCAACAGTTGAATTCTTCCCTCGGAAGGTTTCTTTCCACTCACACCAGTGGCACCTTTTTCCCTTCTCAAAATCACTCATTACCCAATCCTACTGTGTCTTTTCTTCCCCAGCTCACCTTCCTCTAAGGACAAAATTATTGCAGTGATGAACAGATTTCCCAAGAAGGGGTATAGCTGAAAAGCAGCACAGAGGCTGAAAAATTGCATTATGCATTAGGCATTATGATATTTTAACAGGGCTCAGTATCACTTTCCTTCCAATCACCCAGAGATCCAGCTCTTCTTCTGTACTGGGAGCACCAGTAAATATTTGATCTGTTCAATCTGCAGTCAGCCAACCAAACAAGGACTGACTGTTCCACCAGCCTCCTTATTTCCTTATCCCATGCTCTTTGGAGGGACTCTTAAGTCAACAGACTCTCTCTCCCTCACTTCTTCCCTCCTTCTCTCTCAGATAATGGATCTCAGCCCTGATTTCACTGTTAAACTCCATGCATGATGGAAAATGCCAGCCACAGATGTTGCCTACACTTCATTATATTGTATGCGCATAACAAATTCCTCACCAAAAATTTCCAGGGTTGCATTAGGACCTATCCCATAATGTAAGAGAGGAGTTAAAGCTTGGGGATGGGAGCTAAGGAGATCTCAGACACACAAACATCCCTGTGCACAGACCCTCTGAGCTGTTCCTTAGCATGGAGAAGAGTTTATACCCTAAAGTTGTGGTAGGAGTGGTAATAATTTCCCACAATACAAATTCCCCACAGTACAAATTTAGCAATTCATTCTCCTTTGAGTGGTCAAAAGAAGCTCAGCAACCATAAGATTTTATAATTAAAGAGCTGGAATAAAGCTTGAGAGAGGTAGGCTGATTTCTCTTCTTCAAACTTGCATATTCTCGAGAAACACTTCACTTCCCCAGACAATGCTGGCTGATGTGACTCGTGATTTTGAATGTTCCTCTTGACATACACAGCTTTTCAGAGCTTGAAAGCACCTGGAAAATTAAATCCCTGCCTGGCATCTGCAGGCACCCTCTAGGGTAAAAATGAAGAAGTTCAAAGCATCTGTCCATTGGAAACGCCACACCAGCACCACAGCAGCTCTGCCCAGCAAAGGATTAAATGTGCCATTGAACTAGGACCAGCAAAGCATCAAGGCTCCATGTGTACCCACACATAAAATCACAGCTTCATGTCCTGGGCTGGCCTGCAGTGACCCACATGGCTGCCCTGTTCCTGGGGTGTTTCTTGGTTCGTGCTGTGTGTCCTTGTCCCTGTCAGGGGTTTGTGCACCTGGCCATGGGCAGGAAGCAGCCACTGGACACAGCCACTCCGAGGCTGGAAGGAGAAAAGAGGGAAAGAGGGCTTAGAAATACAGGTATAAAATGTGCCACTGCTCCTGGCTTCAGGTGAGGGAGCAGTCCCTTCTTGTTTCAGCCACCATCCATGGGTTTGGGCATGAGCTTCTGGAACCCAAGGAGTCCCACTGGGTGTCCAGAGGTGCTGGATCAGGATGTTCTCTTTGGAATGCTCAAGCATGGCCAAGCAAGAGGTGGCGTGGTCAGAATGGTCAATAAAGAGGTGTTGAGGTCAGAAAGTACATCTGGGCCCAGATCAAGGATTTTAGGTTTTTACGTTCCTCAAAAGAGACTTTAAAGTTCGTATTTCTGCTGTCTCTCTGTTCCCTCTCTATGAAGGAACAAGGCCCACATAAATAAATAAATAAATGAACAAAGCTTCTGTTAGATACTTTCCATCAGGAGACAAAAAGTTAAAAAGCTGGGAGATGTTACACGTACAGACAGCTGGTACATTCTTTTGCTGTCAGTTCTCTCCAGCAATCAATATTATGAAATGTTATGATTATTATCAAATATAATTATGTTAATTTTGAAGCTGTTATGAGCCCCATCTACTGCCGTCATTACACTTTGAATAAATGATCTGAGTTTGAAAAAATAACAAAAAAAAAAAAAAAGTGTTTAAGACAAAACTCCCTGCCTAGCTGTTAACTAGCAAGGAAGATTTAGGTAGGCAGACGGATCTTGTGGTGTTCAGCTTGATAAATCATGGCTTTCCTCCAAAGAGAGGCAGAGTTCAGTATTTCACACCATGACAGGTTCTCTCTGTACTTTGTGGATAAGGTTGCTTGGATCAGAACCAAACTTGCAGCTCTTCACGGAAGGTGGTAGAGTTTCTAAAGAGGCATGTCTTTATTGTGGGACGGGGCTGATTGCTGCAGGCAAGCTGAGCCCCCACCCCACAGTGCCAGGCACTGCATAAACACAGGGGAGAGACAAGGCAGCTACAGACAAAAGCTGTATGAAGAATCTGGACAAAGACTATAGCTGAGGTCTTGCTGCCCAGGCCTGTGCTCCCTTCCCAGCTGACCAGATGTTTCACCAAAAAGCTTCTCAGACCTCTAGCAGGCAAACATCAGTCATTGCAAGAGTGGTAAGAACATGTCAGGTTTTCTTAATGGCTACAGTTTTTGAGATCAGGAATATCTGACCATGAGAACTTGCAGAGGGGAATCTTAGGACATCATCGAGAGCAAAGGCTGTTGTCCCAAAGCTGCACTTCTTCACTCCATGAGATTTGAAGCTTCATGGTGTTGTTTCTGCTGCTCTCCAGCTCACCTGGATTTCATTTCACACTTGAAGCTCAGCTGTGTTTTGTCAGGATGGTGGTGGAACCCAGGGGTGCTGATGCTGATTTATGGCTCCGAGGTGCAGAAGCCAAGTGCAGACTTGCCAGGGGCTTCAGATCTGCTTTCCCCCCAGTGCAGGGCTCCCTGCAGCCGGCTCTCCCCGGGCATGTGAGGCAGGAATGCCCGCGCAGCTTCCTGGGGATCTGTGCTGCATCCACCTCTCATAAGCTGGATGAATCTCACAGCTTCCTGGTATATGCATGCCAATGCAGAAAAAACATAGAGGGTAAGGCTGAGATTTGCTGCTGAGAGTTTGGGATTTGCAAGAATGCCAGATTCAGAGACACTCCAAAGGGCAAACAGGGGGTGAAGGCACAAAGGTTAAACAAGCAGAAATAAAACCGTTTGCAGCAAACCCTGTGAGCAAAAGCCACCCAGCTCACTTCAGCTCCGAGGTGCAAGCATGAGACTTGCTTCCCAAGATTAATAAATATACATTCTGCTATTTCAGACTGAGAACTAAATAAAGCCACTTGTGCTCTTCACATGCTAACAAAATTAATGGCAGCAGTTTTTTTGAGCCAATCAATCATTAGCCTCTTTTCCCTGCTCCCTAAACCTCCATAAACACAAGCAGAAATCCTCCCTGAGAGATATCCCGGCTGCAGTCAGGTTTTGCTTCTCTCCGGGCCGGTGTGAGATTATAATGCTTCTCAAGGTGTTCCCTTCCTCATAATGAAGCTCCATCTGTTCTACAGATGGTAAAGATCACAAGAACCAGCACTAAATATCCCTCCCCCACCGAAGAGTTTTTACCTAATGGTAATGTTGCTCTTTGTTTTCCCTGCCTTTCCCCAGAGCACGGGGACACCTCTATTGCCCCAGCCAGGCTCTGTGCTGGGGGCTCCCTCTGCACAAGGAGGGCTTCACAGATTTTGCCCAGGGGAAAGGAAACCTTTCCCACTGAATTTTCAGGAAACTGCACAGTGGCTACCTTTAAATGCTTTTCATCTGATCTCCTCTCGACTGCTGCTCGCACCAGCCCCAGCTTTGCCCCCAGCAGACATCTCCCTTTCGAGGGCAAACTGGAATATATCACAGTAAGGACCTGTCAGGTAAGATACAAAAGGAATTCAGGAGGTCACATCCTCAAGGATGGGAAAGAAATTTATAGGTGTTAAATGCTAGTCTCTGCCCTACACATTTCTGCGTGCCTTTGGCTCAGGAAAAGGATTTTTTTGGATACCTGCATGAGCATTTGAGCCTCTAGAGAGGCCAGCAGGGCAGTGCTCCTGGGTGTGCTGCAAGTTTTTTCCTCTGGTGTAACCTTGCTGAGCACCCAGACATTGAAGTAGAGAAAATGGAGTCATCCTTGATGATCTTGCCCTCCATACATAATCCAAATAATTAAATTCACTTAGCTAGATAAACAAGTTTTAGTTCTGCAACAGAATAACCACAGTGGATCCTTAGACAATTGTCTAAAGCAGCTGGCAATGGACTAACTTCATTTATGTGGTTTAACATTTGCTTAGCAGAAAATACTACTGCTTTTCTCTTCTTGACAGGTAGATAATCCTAAGAGGTTTGACTACCATATTAACATCCAAACCACAAATGATGGGTAATCTGAAAAGCTGGATTTTCTGACACACATGCACCCTTTACATCTGCTTTCTACATCAGAGCCTGAATTAGTTCTAATGTTGTGTTTGTATTAAATGTGTGGATTAATGGAGCTCAGCAAGAGTGCTGAATTAGCTCTTCCTGTCTCCAGTGGATTTGGACTGCAGCTCTCCATGCAGAGACAGATGTGCTGCTCGTTATATTTTGTGTTTTGCACTTGGAAAAACTGTGGCTCACTACAAAATCAACAGTTGCCTGCTCAAAAGAAGCGATTCCAGACATCTCTTAGAGCTAAGTAAATTTGGAAGTGGCAGGGACAAAGTCCTACAAGGAAACATTTTGAGACTGTTGGCTCAGAGTGTAGCCCACCAACAGTGCCACCGCTCAGGGAGAACTGACCCCTTTCATGCATAGCAAAAGACCAAAGTCCTGATCCAGAAGATTTAATGACACTGGGGAACCCAAACAATGAAGATATTTTGCTTCAATGTCCTGGCTCTGTCCCAGCTCAGGTAATTATTCCCACTTATCTAAATTTCTTCCTCCATTTTCCCTGCCATTTAGCAATTTTCTTCTTTTCCCGTCCAAAACAGCAGTTGAACAGCCCAGCTGTCTGCTGGATACTCACTGTCCTTTGAATCATGGCTACAAGTCTCCTCTGTGCGGTTTGAAAGGCACTTTGGAACCTTATGAACTGGGCAAAGGAGAGAAGCAATGTGTGAGTGATGGGTTTTGTTTCCTTTGTTATTGGTCTTGCAACTGTAGCACAAGATCTGAGAAGCTGAGAACAGGTAAAGCAGCATTTCCCCAAGTTCAGAGCTCTCTGAAAAGAAAGGAAAAATCACACTGAATTTTGCCATAACCAATTTCCCCTGGCAAATAGCTTGCTGAAATAATAGTGTTAGCAAGCCTGCGACCCAGAGAGAACACCTGTGCTCATGACTGTGATGATGGTGACACCTCTGGCTACCTGGCCATGATGTGGAAGTCACAGTGCAGAGCTGAGCTCCAGCATCACTTAGGTAGAAGCCAGAGGTACATCAAGCTCTGCACACACAGATTGGGGCACCACAGGTCTGGAATTGCACTGGACTGCAGATGGTGATGCTTGAATCAGGGCCATGGTCAAGGTGACAGCAATGCCGTCCCCTGGACTGAAGGCCTGGAGCTGTCTGTTGGCACAGGTACTGAGCTGAAGAGTATCTGCAGATGGGAATGGGGAAAGGGAAACCCTGTCTTCCAAGCCTTCTGCAAAACTGAGCCTGCAGCTTCCCATTCTATAGGTTACGAGTCTGAGGTGACAGCCTCTCCTTTTCCTTCTTTTAAATATAGACAAGCACACAGGATTCACAGGATCAAGCAAGAGGGGCTTTGGCTTTGTAGCCCAGCAGTTGGGAGGGGCAGATCTGCATTGGCATGACTCATTCCCTAAAAATATCTGCGTCTCTCCATTGACTGTGCAGGGAGCCCAGGGTGACCAGCTTGGTGTAGATGTGTGCTGTGGAGAAGTCTGAAATTAGTCGAAGTAAATCCCGTCCCCAAAGCCAGCCTGGTAGGAGGCAGTGTGGGATGGTGTAATGCAAGAGTCTACATGTGAGCTGGAAGTCTGCACTCCCACTGCCGGCTCCGGGGATCTGCTTAACGTGGTCGGCGGAGCCTAGGAAGCGATTTGTCTCACTGTAAAGCACACTCCTACGTCTGGTCAGTGAATCACTCTCTGTACACCCACATTTCTGCAAGATGGATCCTATCCCTGAAGTTAGAAGAGATGAATCTCACCCCTATGTCTTGTTCCTCTTTTTTGTGTCTGCTGCTGAGTTTCCAGCGTGCTATAGCACTAAATCGGTTGCTCGAGTTAGGTTTTACTTCACTTTTCCTCCATCTCCAACTGAACCAAACCTTTTGATGTTTGTTTTTCAAATTCAATTTCCAAGCTGAAGTCAAGCTCCAAATCTTCTAACCCTTTCTCAGTTTGAGTGAAGCCCTTCAGTGTATAAACACCTCAGCACTGCATCAGGACCTTCTTCCTCCTCCAATTTCTATGTTAAGCTTTTAAAACTCTCAATTTTTACAGAGAGCTCAACCTGGCTTGCCCTTTTAGACTGCAATTGAAATAACACACATCTTTTCAGCATTTCTTCTTTCCTATCTGGACACTACAGAACATTGCAAGGCGAAAGTTTCTCATAGACAATTGCATGTCAGGTGCACAATTTACAGAACTAATACAGGCTGTGATTACATTTTGTGTATGGGTTTTCAAGGCATATGATAATGAATATTGATAGAAACTATTTCTCTGGTAAATTATTATTTTCTCAATAGTTGGTGTAAATAAACTCACTTGGATATGAAACAGATTTTTTGATGTCTATATCAAACACAGTGATGTATTTCCACAAGAAAAGGCACACCTGCCAGTATAAAACAGTAGAAATGTAAATATTTGCAACTTTTGTGATAATTAAATCCAATCCTCCCAGGCCCAACTCGCAGCATCTGAAGACAGAATTTAGGTTCATTAGTTAACAGAGAAGGAAGAGGCACAAAAGCAGAGAGACTCAAACAGAACTTGAGGAATCAGCCTGAGAATGCAGAGTCTGCCTTGACCACCTCCAGGTGCTTGTAAGCAGATATCACAGGTGAGTTGGTCACTCAGAAAATCACTGCCTCACAGTCAATGGAGACAAACAAGTACCTAAGGCAGGATTCTTTCGTCCATTTTAAATGCCTTTTAAATTATGATGAAATGAATCATTGGCTCCCTGGGCTAGACCTCCACTGACCAGAGCGAGAGCTGAGGGTGACCAGCCAAGATCCAGGCAATTAGTCTGATGTGCATACAGTACAAGAGCACACCTTGTAATCATGCCTTTTAGATTAAATGCAAATTTTGCCAATTTTAAAATAAGGGAAGAGTCATAGCCCCCAAACTTTGCTTATTTATCTGAGGGACTGTATCCCAGTCAACTTCATCTTCAACTCCCTTTTATTGCACTGTAGTCAGAGTATCTGGAGCTGTAGCCTCCTCTGAATTGCTTCACTTAGCCAAGTAACTCTTGTGTAAGGATGGTGTTATAGAATTGGAGAATAGTAGAGTGGTTTGGGTTGGAAGGGACCTTAAAGATACCTGGTTCCACCCCCTTGCCATGGGCAGGGACACCTTCCACTAGCCTAGGTTGCTCAGAGCCCCATCCAACGTGACCTGGACAGGTAATGGGCAACAACATCAACTTTAGGAGGATGTCAAGAGAAAAATTCATAAAGGGAAGAGAAGGTAAGGCAGGACAAGGGAAGAAAAGGGAAGAGAAAGGAAATTTGTGTGTAAATGCCAGTGCTTTTCTGCCAAAGTGGAAGTCTTCTTCAGGAAGCAGATGTTATCCCTAAAGAGCTATGTTTACTGAAACATTAAAAATAAAAAGGAATTTTGACAGATTGTTTCTGGCCTCCTACTGTTTAGTTGCAGTCAAATCTGTCAGTAAGAAGTGGACAGGGGACTTGTGGGAATATCTGCAGACATCTATTCTGAGGAGATCAAAGGGAGCTTCACTGATGAATTTGCTGTCCTACTGACTCATTTTTTCAGAATTTCTAGACACATGGAAGGGTGTTAAAAAGATGAAGGGGTAACAAAAAAAGAACAACGTGATGCTTTTCAAAAAATTACAAAACTTAGTGTACTACATGCTCAAAACCTGGCTTCAGTATATTTTAAAGGGAACAAATATTGAAAGAAATGAAAAAGCTGTAACAGACATAATAGCTCTTACACTATTTGTACTTGTGGGTTATGGCCTTTTTAAGGTATCTAATCATCCAACTAAGCCACTGTTTGCTCTTCTCACACTCTCAGTGTTGATTCTTTCCCTTTCTTTCTTTCTCTGCTGCATCTTTGCTGCATTATTTTCCATTAGATCACAATCTCTTCAAGGCAGGAATCTTCTCTTAGCATCTGTATAAGCAGGAGAGACATCTGTCATGACTGAAGCCCTGAGGTGCTGTCATGAGACACAAGAAGGAGCAGGAGGAAAAGTGGGGTTTAAGAAGAGAAAATAAAAACCAGGTAAACCAGCTTCATGAAGTTTTTTGTTTGATTCTGTGTTAAAGTTTCTGATGTGTTGCACTTGGATTCTGCATGGTCGCTAATTCTCTGTGCCTGATTCCTAACCCAATTGAAAGAAACATGGGAAATAAAAAGCAAAGTACTCCAGAGTAGGCTGCTGTTTTCTGAATGGATTAAAGAAGGTCAGGTGAACTTTGCATTAAACCAATTTTCCCTCATGAGCAGAGAAGCAGAGCACCACGGTCCCGGTTTAGCACAATGCTTAGACACATGGATGGATTTAAGAAAGTGAGCAAGATCCTGAAGTTAATGTGATTAATCAGCGGTTGTGTACTCTGGGCGATACAAGGCATGTCTTGCTTGATATCACTGCAAAGTGTCACAAAGATGAGCCTTTCTGAGGGAAAACATTTTCATTCTCCATCAGGCTTCTTTTCCTCTAAGTGAAGAGGAAGAACAATTGCTCTTGACTTTCTCGGACCCTGAAGTCATTATCTCCCTTTTAAGAAGTGCAAATGAGGCAAAAAAAAAAGCAAAGACCAGACCCCAAAAAGACATTTCAATATCAGATGCCTGCCCCAACCCCACTCATGCCAACAAGACTGCTCTGTGCTGGGTACATACCTGGCCCTGGTTCATAGGTCTGAGTAGTCCTAATTCACTTCAACAAGACCCAGATTCTCAAAAATAAGGCAGTTTATAACTATTTTCTCTCAGCAACAGCAGTGGGGTTAAGGCCTTTAAGAGGAGCCTTCCCTACGTGAGGTGCTGAAATACACGAGTTCCCGTGGCCCAGGTAAATGGCTTGAAATTGGCCACTTTTCAGGAGTATAAGTTCAATGAGTCCAAAAGAAATGCTTGTTTTGCAGCCTGATTTGGACACTTGGGAAGGGCTGAGGTGTTTTGGGGCCCTATCCTGCTTTCAGTCCTGATTTTAAAATTGATATTTAATGGTATTTTTAAAAAACAAATGACTCCCTGAATACAAACCCAAGCTTCAGTGGCATGATTCTATTTTTCCTGCTGAATAGTGCCAAAGGAGGAAAAGGAGAGGAGTAATAGAAGTTAAAAGGAAAATTCAGACCCATTTCTCTGCTGTTTTGTGGATTATTTAAGGAATATGTTGCTTTTTTTGGTATGAGAGGAATTCAATGACAGATTAGCCCTGATGTCAGTGAGACACACACATGGCTCAGTTCTAATGCTGCTTAATTGCCAATACAAAAGATATTATCTCTGCTAAAGCACTAACCCAAAGCTCTGATCTTCAGGAAACTGGTAGGCAAAGCTGTGGGAGGATAAAAAAAAAAAAAACATCTTGTTTGCTAAATTAGTTGGTGGATGTGGTAACGTAGGGACTGAACTCACCAAAAGCCATGCTGGAAATCGTACAGTCACTTTTCCCCAGGCTGAGCTCAAGACTGTGTGGTCTGTCCTGTGAAAAGTAGATGAGAAATCCAAAAATAAACCAGCTGACAGTAAGTTGTGATCAGCAAACCATACATATGTAAATCATCTCTGACCCTGAGATGAGCTGCCTCCGCAATGTGATAAGGTCTGAAACCTGATTGAAATTTTTCATAAAGGACGTTATTTTGGATCCTTAAACAAGCAGAGCAGGCAGATCATCAGTCTCTTTCCTCTATGGAAGAGGGCAGAAAAATAGGTTACTGGTGAGAGGGACTTTGGCCAAATGAATTTCCTTTGAATTCAGATGCTGAGATTTTTTTGTATCTCGGAGACCTCTCTAATGACAGCGTAGTTCTGGGGCACAATTATATAATTATTATTGTACTATAATGCACACAAATTTCCTTGTGCTATCACCACTGCCGTTGCAATCTAGCTGATAAAGGCCTCTCAAAATGTAATATTCATAATATCAGAGTATGCTGGATGCTGTATGGTGTCACTGTCCCTCATTGTGTCCTTTTAGCCTTGGTGAGATGATGGAGCAGAGTGACACAACCCACCCCCATGGCTAATGCATTTTGGCCATTAGTATTTTTACTTTTTAATAAAGAAAACTGAAACAACAGAAAGACTCAGGGTTTGTTCCCACATTTCTCAGCTACCAGAGCCCTTTTTGGTTTGTTTTTTTTTTTTTTTTTTTTTCCAAGAAGTCTGAGAGTTTTATACTCACTGAAAGCCAAAATTATTTCTGTTTTGCTGTGAACAAGAACAGGAGCTGGAAGGGCTTCCTCTCTGCTTCACACGTGAACCATGCTCATGTAGCTTGGAGGAGGAGGAGGAAAGCTGCGTCTTCAAAGATCCTCTGTTTGTGCTGGTGCCTCCTCACTCAACAATATTCAGATCAGACCCATCTTCCTAAGATGTCTTTCTATTGACTTCTATTGCTTCAAATCTCAGAGTTTACCACTTCCTTGCTGTTTTCCCAACAGATGACCATCTGGGAGGCTGCAGATGTTTCAGCAGCAGCATGCTCCCTTGGAAGGAGGATTGCAACAAGCTTCAAGGCTGCCCTTGCTGTGGCTGTGCCAAGATCCTCTCAGCAGCTGTGGATTTCACCTATTTCCATTCAAATATCCTAGATATACAGTGGGATGGGCCAGTTTGGTTGGGAAAGACTGAGTCACAAAGGTCAGTCTGACACCTCTAATAAGCAAGTCTTCTCAAAGCATGCACCTCCAGAGTCGTCTGGGAAGCCAGGGAAAGCCCATTCTTCCCATCCTTCTGTGTGCCCACCACTTTGGCTGTCTCCTTGCCCAGCAGTTGGACCTCTTCTGCCTTGCAGCCATCCCTACAACTAAATTCTATTTCACCTCTCATCAGTTGTGCCCCAAACTGCCTTAAGATCTCTCCCAAAGAGCCTCACCCCCCACCTCCCTGGCCTGAGGCAGATGCACAAATTTCATCCCTTTCCACCATCAGCCTCAACCCTTCTCAATGTTGACTTACTGCTCTGAAAAGAAGGGATATCTTTTACCTTCTGAACCATTCTAACTGCTACATCTTTTTTTTTTTTTTCCATCTTAACTATTACCCTCAAAAATCCCCAGTGGGGGTGAAGGTGGAAGATGACTGTGAGGGAAGTACTCTGGGTGCAGAGGAAGAAGGGCATCTCCATGTCCTCGCTCACAGGCCTGCTCTGCAAATGCTCTTTTGTGTGAGCTCTCTCTTCCACCCCAGGATGATGGGTATTTCTGCACACTGTCCCCTTTGAGTGTTTGTGTGTTTTGCTAAGTAAGCCATCCTTCCTAAATTAGCCCTGTAGCTTTTCCCTACCCTGTCTCCAGGTACATCTTCTTCCTTCCCATTTCTTTCTCCCGCCTATAAAGAGAGAACATTCCTGATTTAGTACTCTCCATGCTTCTGCCTGTGGGGGTGTGTGTAGGGCTCACAAATGGAAAGGACAACTCCAAGACACAAGTATTCCGCTGTTTTTGGGCCAAGACTGACAGAGGAGAAGGAAGGAGGGCTGCTTTCAGGTTCAGCTGAGGCCAAGCAGCTCTCAATTAATCTCCTGTTCACAACAAGGGCTGCAGCATCTGGTGGATACACAGAGCTTCCCTTAGCTTTCCAGAAAAGCAGGCTGTCCTGAGTCCCTTCTGTGCTCTTAGCTCCAAGCAGCCTTGTTTGCCCTCACACGGCACAGACCAAGAACCAGTGATCTTATAAACTCCAACCACATTTGAAATGGTGGGATGTTCCAAAAAGGCTCCCTTCAGCTGTGCCTAGCACGCAAAGAGAGAGCTGGGGATGCCATGGGTGCTGCATCCAGCCACCTGAGTGACCACCCCGAATACACCTGCACAGAACTGCGGGCCTCTGTTCTCCACCCCAATATTCACAAATTAACTCACACATGCAGACCAGGTTCTCACCAGTGTCTATACCATACACTGCACTGAATTGTTACCCAGATCTGCTCAATGTTCTGGCTACAATTTAACTTTATTTTTTTATAAAGTCTAAAAAAACGTACATGAGAAGTCAGACTGTGCATAAGTTATAGTGTAGAACTTCCTCTGGCAACCCCAGTCCAAGAATTAGCTGATGCTCTACAGAATCAGTTCCAGGCACCTTCAGAGTAAGACCTGTATCTGCCTTCAGACAGGAATTAGATTCACAGTCTATGAATTTATACAGGCAATGAAAAGGAAAAACTCTAAAATAACCTACTCACTGTAAAAAGACTTGAAGAAATTTCCAATGAAAGCATTTCCAGGTGGAACATAGCTTGGAATCAGTTTTTATAACAACTAGCACTGGGGTAGTAGACATTTAACACCCACAAGAATTTAAAGGAGTTGTTTTATCTGCTGGAAGAAAACTGTACTATTCCACTAGTGTGATCAAACAGACTGAAATTTATAGGATGAAGGAAAAAAGCTATTTGAATTGGATCAAAATCATCTAAAAGTTCAAAAGGGTTGGATGTACAAGACATATAGGAACAGGACATGCAAAGGTCTGAGTTTTGATGCTTTGTATCAAGCAATGTGAGACTGGAATCTTGACATAAGTCCTTTTTTAAATCTGACATTTTGTTCACAAGTGTATCTGTAGCTGTGCCTATAATCCAGTAATGTATTCAAGTAATACTAATGGAAGAAGGTTTATAAAAAACACTCAATCACTAAAGCTCCATTGTCACTAGACAAATCTCCAAAATCCTTACCAAATTCAGTGCCTGTTATGCAGCATATGTAAGAATGTTACAGCTTCTCTCACCCTGACTTCAGGTAACTACCCAGACTTTAAATCTGAGACTCATTTATTTATTACCTCTAGGTAGACATATTAAGCTCATTGCTATTCTCATTAACAAACAGTGGTTTTCCTGTACATTACTTCAACGGCCAACTATTTTTATAATTAGCTGCAAATTTTAGCTCAAAGTCCTGTCTTAAGCTGTTTTAACAAATTCAGGCCCTTGGTCTTGATCCAAGTGAAAATCCAGTGAAATTGGTGGAAAGGCGAGCATGGACTTCAAGGGGTTTTGGAGCAGCCCCTATGAACATGCCATAATTTGTTCTTAGAAATGTGGTCATTTGTAATCTCATCCATGGATAAGCAATACTGTTTTAACAGAAGCTAATACTGCCTATTACTAATCTAAACCAATGCTTTTCATTAAAATGCTCTGCTTTCCATTTCCTATAACTACGCAAATTTTTGGCTGTAGAAGAGAAGGTTTTCCACATTGAGTATTTGCCTCAGGTGGATTCTTTTCAATCTAATCAAAAGCAGTCCAGGGTTTTCTAAGAACACTCTTGGGGAAAAAGAATGGGTGAAAGTCCAGCTTACTACTATTAAATATCACTATCCTTTTATTTTTTTTTCCAAAATTTCCCATCACCTTTTGCCTTAGGATGAGAGACTTGATATTTCGGAGGAAGGGTGTCATTTTTCATAGCATCTTTTACAGCCCATAATTCACTGTGATTTTTCAATGTACTATTGTTTCTTGCTATGTTGTTACAATCTCTGTCTAGAGGAGAGTAGATTTTGGGAGAGAAAGAATATTTTTTACTTTGCACTATGTTCATTCAACTGCCACTTTGTATTTTGGTCTAGGTGGATCACAGAGCTGGCAAACACTGTGATCCTCATGCCCTGGAGGGACAGCAGAGGCAAGAAAAGCCATCTTCCTGAAGAGCCTGTGAGTCCTCTGAATGCCCTTCCCTTCCCAGAATGGGCTGTATGTTTTAAGAAACACTCACTTTCTTACTATTCTGCCAAGTGTTTTTTCTACCAAAACCTGAGGCTGTCTGCACTCATCTGCCAGAAAGCAAAATCTCTAGAGAGCTGGATTTGACATCACTAAATAACGTATCTAAAATCAAATTTCGATAGCAATTTATTGTTCTCTGGACTTCAGTGGGATACCTTTTTCCATAGAGTTTCATGGTAACTTGGTTAGGGTTGCCTTTCCTGTATCAGATTCTCACATCAGTAGGCTCGGACTTGAATATATGTTGTCCTTTATGATATGGCGGCTGGACAGAGAGATAATTTTGGAAGGCAAGCACACTCAAACAAAAGGAGACACCTCCATGTTCACCTGACAGGGGCAGGTGGCACAGGGAAAGCAAGATGTGGCCAAAAGATGACATTTCACTTCTTCTCCTGAGTACAGCAGAGAAAAACCAAGACCCTGCACAGGCACTGTGCCACAGAGCTAAGATGGAGAGGCAGGTGTTTATGGGTCTGTGTGGACCCTGGTATCACTCCAGCTAAAATGGATCCAGTGTCTGAACAACCTTGTTGGAAATCCAGTTGTGTGTTCATTGCACCACAGCCTCAGGAGCAGTGTTCAAATGCAAAGGATCACTAAGGTCCAGTGGGACTTTTGCAATTCATATTTTTATCCTGCTGGCAAATGATCACTGCAAGTCTTGAAGGAGGAGGATCTCTCTGATGCCCTGGCCGTCACACCAGCTCCATAGGCTCCACATCCACCAGTGAGCCCTTGCTGAGCTGATGGCCCAAGTGGCACATTGCATTGCTGCTACTACACCAATCTATTACTTTGCAAAGCACAAAATGAGTGTACAGCTCTAAAGAAAGCCAAAGTATTCCCTGCTGTGTGGTGCTGAATATGTCAAAAGCAAGGAAAAAATAAAAAAAGGAAAAAAAAAAGGAAAAAAAAAGAAAGGTATTCCACTACAAAAAAGTATTCCACTACAAGCACAAAAATGTTTACTGTTGTTGCTGTTGCACAGCTCTGCACCCAATGTGAGACAATTCCTCTCTCATTAAGTCATGATGAATGATAGACATGGCCAGCGGCTAAAACTGGTTCTTAGATCAAGTGTTGTGAGAAATGCCTCTCTACTACCAGGCAGGTGAGATCATTTCTTTTCCCCATTATACCAGTTTCTTCTCTCTGTTCCTGAGTAACACAGCATGATTTGATAGTTTCTGCCTCTAAACTATTGACGTATATTTGCTTTGAGAGGGGCCTCCTAAAGCGTGAAGAATGGGCCAGAGAGCTCCTAACTACTCACAAAGAGTGTGGCTGTTAGGCTGGAGCCTTTGTAGTACTTAACTGTTTGCCAGGTGTTATAGAATTAGGGGACTCCAACTGGTCTTGTAAGATTTTCTTCAGTAGAAGTGAGAAAGCAGCTTTCCTGCATTCTCATTCCATCAGCTGCAGCCTCTCTTGAGCTCTAGATGTTCTTTATCTGCCTCTACCTCTTCAGACCTTGTGCTTGCACATTCCCAGGTGAAAAACCACCTGCAGCAGTACTGCAAAGTGTCCTTCAGAGAGGACAGCAACAGCTTCTTCATTGAAGGAGCCACTCAGGAGGGTTTGGTGGACTGATTCTAAAGAGAGCAGGATTTTGTTTCTGGCGCTATTTCCAGGTGATTTTGACCATAAGTAAACTGTTCCTTCCCTGCACTTCTCTTGGTCAATGCCTTGTTCTTTGGGGGCCTGACTCTGCAGATTTCCTCATATATCAGGTTTCTGTGTGCAATATTAAGCAGAGCTATGTGTTTTTGGAGGATTGAGGCCTGAAGACTCTAAAGGAATGTCTTTACAGAAGACATTCAGAAGACATACAGAAGCAGAAGAGATGTAAGGAGGAAGCCACGGCACTGATCCCCTATTCACCAGTGCTTGTCCCCTTCCTTGCTGGTGGTGTCCAATCAGACCTTAGCAGTTACAAGCCCTAAGAATTTAAAATTTTTCATTCTTAGCTGAAAACTTAGAAAGGAATAAAAGTTCTGCTAGTGCACATGAGATTTGCCCTTTTTTTTTGAGACAAGGAAAGAGAGAGAGTTATGCAAATCTGTGTTTGTAAACCTTGGATGCTTGACTTGGACATGTTAGTATGGATTGCTCACAAGTGACAAAACAGAGCTGGAGGTGAAAGTGCAAATTCTAAACCTTATGTCATTTGAAGAAAACAACAATTCAATTAAAAAATACCTTGCAATCCCTTGGAGAGAAATGCGAATTGCAGAATTTGGGTCTGGATCTCAGACTCTCCAAGAGTTCCAGGATATTTATTCCTGTCGAGAATTTTGGCTTGGATTGTTGGCGGGAAGAGTCAGCCATGAATTTTGGATCTAACTTCAGACTATACTATCATAAGTTCCAAAGAACTGGATGTTCTCATCTAGGAATTCATTTTTTTTCTTTAAAAACTGATTCACTCAGCATGACTAAGGGCATGTCTACATGGATGGACGAACAACTCCTTCCCACTCATCCCACCAGCCAGCTCTTCTCCAAGGGTCATATATGGCCACCTTGGCATGGTGCTGCATGTGGGTTAGTAGGAGTACTACCAAACAGACAGATGCCTCAAGTAAATGCTGTGAAGTGAAGAGCAGCATTTTCCTCCTTTCAGATCTGACCTTAATATTCAGAAAATATAGATTTTTTTTTCTAGGTATTTAACAAGAAAAAGAAATTAAGCTGAAATACATGTGTGTATGCATACATGTTCTCAGAACCCTTGGATATACCCTTTGACTCTGATCCTATAAAATTCCTGTCCATTTGAACAGAATCCTACATGTAAGTGCTTTGCTGGGTCAGGGCCACTGCCAAGAGAGTGGAAAGTATTTCCTACATTATTCTAATTGCACAGCAAAAGTGGTTGTAATTAATATCTGCATTGCATTCCAGCATATTCAACCTGTAATACAAACAAAGCTGTAGAGAAACTGCCTATATATTTTTTTCCAGAGTGTTTTACCTATTAGAAGTTTAGTAAAGTCTCTTGCTAACACCAGAAAGGTCAGATATAAAGATAGATGGAATGTATATGCAGAAGACAGCACTGCCCATAATTGGAGCTTCACAGTTTCAAATAGAAACTTTTCAGTTTAAGGGTAGAGGACCCATCACCTAAGAAAAAATAGATCTTGCAAAGAAACACTTAAAACTCTTCATCTCTAATTCCAGTGTGCATAAGGTATACAGAAGTGGTGACTGAGTGTCCTAAAGTAAACAGCAAAAGTCTCTGTGACTTGAAATAAAGCCATTGCATTCTCCTAGCCAGACATTTCAAAAGCATTTCATTTCCCAAAGCAATACGTGTGAATCCTATCAAAAGACCATATATTAAGGCACAAACATATAAACAATTTTTAGTTATTTACAAAAGGATCTACGTAGCTCAAATCCTGCTTCAAATGAGACCTAAACACTTGAAATTCATCCAAAGTCCCAAAGAGGATGTGTATATGCCAAGACTGTCTTTCCCTGGAGCTGTCTAAGGGCACTAAGCCTCAAAGCTTGCTGGCTGCATAGGTGTGGTCCACAAGCATCACCAGACATTCCTGATTTAATACATGATGGCTGCCTCTCATTTTACTAAAGGCACAAAGATGTGATCAGGGCTGCAGCAAAGACGGTAGTATGGAGTGGTGGATTCTCTCTGTCAGTGTTTGTGGTGCTAATTTTTCTAGCAATTAAATTCTCATTCTCAGTGAGATGTCTTGGATGTTTCCCTAGGAGTAGGTAAAGACTGGGGAAAGGAGTGGTGGTCAAGGGAAAAGACCTGGGCTTGTGGTCCCTGCTACAGACCTTTCCACTGTTCCTCCCTTGAGGAGTTGAGGAAAATGACAGGGGATTGCCAGGAAGCTGGGCCTGGAGCCCAGCTCTCACTCCCTCCAGCTCAGAGCCCTTACAGTCAGGCTAAGGTTAGATTTTTCCTTCCCCTCTGGCCAGCCCTGTGAGTCTGCCAGTCCTGGCTGCCCTGCAGCCCTAGGAGAGCAGTGAAGGCAGAGATTGTCCCAGCATTGTTGGGCACTGATTGGGGTGGACAAAGGGGATCCATGCCCCTCCTGCTGAGCACAACCTAGAGACCAGGGTGTTCCTCCTGGCTGGATGTGTTAAAGCTGGCTAGCGGCACCCAGGGCTGAGGTGTCTCAGGAGAACTGGGCAAGATCACCTCCATTCTTCCCCAGGATGAGGCAGCTATGATTCCAATGAAACAGCATAATAAACATCAAGCAGTGAAGCTTGGCCAGTGGCTTTCCACACTCATATCAAGAGTGGACAGGAGAAGCCCATCTGGTTTATACGTGCTCCTCATGCAGGAACAGCACAGGGAATGGATGTGGTGTGAGGGAAGAATTGCACACATCAGGGAAGCTGTCATGCCAGATTAGGCTTACCTCTCCTATCACTCAAAATCAGGGAGCAGAGTCCCTAACTCCCAGCTTCTCAGTGCCTCTGAACACCAGGGGAGTTTGGTTTTCCCCTTTAATTCCCAAACAGGGCAATTGTGTCTGCCAGGTTGCACGAAAGGACTGAAGTTCTCAGAACTCAGCCTAAAACTGGTCAGCCTCAATGGTAATTATGCATCATCAAGCATCTTCATGGTTAGAGGACACCAGGTCCTAATGGGCTTTTTAGCAAAGAAATTTTGTCTGCTAGATTCAGCATGTGGAGGTTCAATTTATTTTGAACAGAAAAATGCCCATGTTCCTTTCTTAAAAGTCAAATAATGCAAAACTTTAGCAGAATACCACGAAAAAAGGAAGATTCTCCATGGATGCTGTTATCCCAGACAAAATGAGATTTTTTTTCAGAAGGAGAATACTTAGCTGGATATACCACTAGGATATACCACTGGTAGAGTAACCATGGGGTTTTTAGTTTTGTTTTCATGAGCTGTTCTAAAGGTTTTCTGGCCTTAAAAATGAATAAAATTTGTTCTCAGGTTCTATAGCCATTCAAAGTTCAATGGTCTTATGAAAATCAGGCAAATTTTAGTTGATTCTGTTTAGATTTTAGGTGTCTGCCAGTGAAAACAAACATTTGAAAACATTGGTCTTACATAGAAGCAAACCTCAGTGCATTCCTAGATTGGAAGGTCATGATTTGTACTGGGTGGGCAGGTAATACCTTCTAATATTAATTTCCATTCTAAATTGTAGCATGTGCAAATATTTCCATGTTTCCTGAAGACCACTCTTTGAAGGCTATTTTTGAGTATTTCATTTAAGAAAATACATTCTGAATTGTTTCAAAACAAAATTGTTATTTATAGGTTTATTCGGTTCCTTTCACATTATTTCGTGACAGCTCATTAGTTGCTGTGGTTTATACCTGTCATATAATGGGGTCACAGCAGCATTATCAAAGTGTGTATTTTTGTTCTTAGAGCCTGAGAAGCAGTTGTGATTTAATATTGATTGAAGCATCCTATTTAGCAGCCCATCCTCTCAGAGTTGTAATGAAATAGCTTTGTGCTTCGAACAAGGAGAAAAGATGAGATTTCTGTGTACTCTCAGAATAGTGACTGTTTTCAGTTTCTTGGAGGAGATTTCTGAGTATCACAATAAGTGGTACAGAAAAGGCATGTTTTTCTTAAGCAATTCAAGTGCATAAATTGTGCTTCTCTCTTCTGAGTGTTCCGGTGGAGCTGTTCTGTTTTCCCCATGGAATTTGACCAGGACAGTCTAAGCATGGAAGATGGCTCACCCCAGTGCAGAGAAATACAAAAATACTCAGGATATGCCCCTGTGGATGCCAGGCTCCATGCTGTAGGCATGGCTGGATTTTGGTATGGCTCTGCCCAATAAACTCACCTCTGCAATTCAGCCAGCCCTGTTTTGACCACTCTGTAGAGAAATCCAGAAAAACACCTATGTGGGGAATTTCTGAAGGTTTCTGGACATTCTGATAATTTAGCTGATGCCCACCCTTCAATTACCAGGTCAAATGAAATCCTTATTTCCTCAAATCCTTCCTTTAATTCAAGGTTCATTCCTGTTTCACATGTCAACTATGACTTTATATTTTCAGGAGGGGCAGAATTCCACCACTGAACTGAAATTCATCAAAGTCAATTATCTGGGGCAATCATTCTGGTTCCTGAAACTGGACCTGATTTGAAACCTGGACAACCATTTGCTTGAGTGGGAGATGAGATGCAGAATTTGGGGTTGGCCAACATCAGGGTGATTATTTTGGAGCTGATTAGCTCTGTTTAAGCTGAGTCCAGCTGTGATCCTCCCAAAGGCTTAGCATCCTGGAGTCCATCATTCTGCTTTGACTCTGCCTTAATTCACATCCATCTTGAGGAACATTAACTCAAATAATATCATCACAGTTCCCATACTGGCCAAGATCAGAAGGATAGTGAATTTGTGGACCCTTAACCTTACCCAGCAGGTTTCCATATGGTTTTGTTAGCAGCATGCATAACAACATATACTGAGAACACTAAAAGTATATTGAGAAAATACAGAATTTTTCAGGATTCACCCTTCCCCCTTTCTCATAAAATTAAAAAAAAAAAATAAAGAAACCAAAAGGAAAAGAAAAAAGAATTGGCAACAGAATGAAAATCAAGATTAAGTGTTTCTCTTCAGAATGCATATGGCTTAGGTAGCTCCAGTGTGACCTTCTAGTCAGATCTGACCTATGAAGAACACAGCTAAATTATGTATAATGGTTTTGTGATGAAATGCAATGCCAATTATAGGAGTGAGATGAGGCCATAAACATACTGCACATAAAAATCAGAGAAGGAACTTAAATCCCAGTCCCAGAACCAAAAGATTAGTGCTCTAACCACTGACTGTAGTCAAAGCTTCCTTCTGGAAATGAAGGTTACATTTCTTCTTGTATTCCTGCTGTGTGGTCAGGAGAGTAATTTAAATTATTTCAATAATATGGAGGTTAGAGTTTTCATCCTTTTTCTTTAGGAAGTCTTCTACTTTTAGTGCAATATTTTTCAATCAAAATTCAGGCAATTTACTTGTAAGGCTAAAAATGGATAATGACTTTTCGGTCAATTGCTTTTGACTGTCAATATGAAGCCTGCATTACCATTCCACAATATCATTAAACAATCAATAGCAATTAGTGTCTAGTCAAGCCTGGTGTTTTAATCATTTAAATCAAAATGCCCATAATTGTTATTGTATGTAAATATTTGAAGATGTTTATAGTGGAGATGAATTTTACCCATCTTGCCAAGAGAACTAGATTTATAGAGAGCAAAGGCAGGCTTTAAGCCTCATTTCTCCTCTTGCTGAAACTGGGACAAAAAGGTTTGGGACCTTTCTATATCTTGGACCTATCAAGGGCCATTTAAGTTTGTTGGTGAGTGACCACTGAGTGCTGGGGCTGTCAGAGTTTTCCTTTTCCTAATTTCACAGAGGCTCAGGAAACCCAGAGACTGCACAGTGTGTTCAAGTAATGGGCTGAATTTATTCTCCATGTCACAGCTTAGCACAGGCTTTTTGTACACAGAACAGTTCCTGGCTCACAGAAGCCATTGTGGATAACTTTGGGCTAAAATGTCTCCAGGGCACCACAGAAGGACCTGGAGCTCAGGGCAGTGGATCTTGTGTACTCGGTATCTCAGCTGACACAGGGGTATTTTCTGTAATCATTCTGCAGAACATGTGATAGGATTTCACATTTAGGGACATTTTGCTGATAGTGCTTTGTGCTTGTAGCAGTGATCCTTAAGCAAATGACAGAGCAGCTCTCCTCACTGCTGGCTTTACCCAGAGTTGTCTCAGCTGAGCACAGGGAGTCACATCCAGGGCTGCTACAAAACTCAACCGAAATCAGGAAGAGAATGAATTTGTCCTATTGAATAGACCAAGAATCTTTCCAAGTAACAGCATGTGAATTGATTTTTAATGTGGTGGACTAAAGCCTCACAAACCACAGTTGCAGGGGTCAGCTATGTGCTCCCCCACCTGCCACATCCATGTTTATAAATCCACATTTATTTGAACACTTCCAGGAATGGTGACTCTACCACTTCCCTGAGCAGTCTGTTCTAATGCTTTGCAACAGCAAAGGAATTTTTTCTAATATCCAGTTTAAACCTCCCCTGCACAACTTGAGGCTCTCCTCTCTCATCTTATTGCTTGTTCCTTGGGAGGAGAGACTGATCCCCACCTGGCTACAGCCTCCTCCCAGGTAGTTGCAGAGTGATAAGGTCCCCCCCGAGCCTCCCCCAGGCTAAGCAACTCCATCTCCCTCAGCTGCTTCTCATCAGACTTGTGCTCCAGACCCTTCACCAGCTCCATTGCCCTTCTCTGGACTCACTCCCTGCCTCAATGGTTTTGTTGTCATGAGTGGCCCAAAAATATGAGTAACAATTTCATCCAGCCTGATCCATCACCCATTCTCCTAGACAGAACAGCTCCCAGTGATGTAGGAATGATTTTCCATATTCAGGCACCATTCCAGCTCGTGGGTCCCATTTTTGAATCCACATGGGAAACAACAGCAGGAGAAGGTGTTTTGGGGTTGCACCATTAATAGCTTCAGATGATTAAAAAGTCATTAAAGGGGCATTAACTGGATAAATAGAAGTTTAGAAGAAAGATACAAGAGACATAATGCTCATGATTTGGGTGTAACAGGACACATTAACAACTGCAGCATTTGATTAACAAGGTGATTTATATTCAAAAGTTTTTAGGGAACACAGAATGGTCTGTGAATTCTGCTGCAAACAGGACCACTGCAATCATTAGAAGGCCAAAGAGATAGGTAAGAAAATCAGGAAACACAGCAGAGAGCAACACAGGAAAAGCATGGATCATCCTAGCTTGTTGCTGAGGCTGCCATGCAACCAAGGCCATTCCACAAACGTGAACCAGGCTGCTACCACAGGCAGTACCTTCATTTCCCAGTTAATACAAGCAATAGAGGTTAAAAAAGTGCTGCAGAAACATTAAAACCAACCCCATGTCATGCACATCAATTCAGAATATGGAAATACAGAATCTGTTTTGTTTAGATTCAGGTCCCGGAAGCCTAAATATTTTAAACCTGTTTCTTGGCATTCTAAGCCACCACTAGCAGTTTATTGTCCTGGTTACTAATCCAGGCTCCAGCCTGGGAAAGGCTTGCATGTATGTTTAACAATAGGCTCAGGTAGTCCCAATTAAGTCCATGTGTTCAGGGGGCAAAGTCCTTGCAGGATCAGGGCCTTAAACCTTCTGGACTTTTTGTCTGTGTCACAGCCCTACCTCAAACAAAGAACAGGAGGTTTTTTGTTCTTACCTGGGTAAATGATAAGGCAAAGCCCAGAAAACAATTTGTACACATGCCCATAACAAGAAAGTGTTCAGCTCCATAGTGGAGTGGTGGCAGAAGGACATTTTGTGTTTGACATTTCAGTTCAGTGGAGTCTCCATGGCTCAGATGTCCCAAACATTACATGGGTACTTTCTAGGAGGACTTTCTGTTGCAATCTGAGCATCCCTCTGTTAGACACAGCATTGCTGGGAGTCATTTAGTCCTGGCTGCCTGAGAAACCCAGTTTTGTTCTTCTGGGATGTCTGAAAAAATTATTCCCTGTATGGTATGAATAACCAATGACTACTTGGAAGCATAAAATTGCTGACCAGAAGGGATTCTCTGCACAATTGGGATTCCCAGTTCTCCCATTTCACACAATTCCTCCTGGCTTTGATAGCTCATGAACAATCAGGGTTTAAGTGTTATTTTCTTCAGATTATTTTCTTGTGTAAACCATCAAACTGCAGCCTGAAATAGGTTCAGCAGAACCAATGCAAAATATCAAAGACAGCCTCCTACACCCTCAAAGTGTTAAGAGCAGAGCCTGCCTTTGGAATCTGAGCCCAATTTCCAAAATACCACACCAAAGAAAGACGCAGCACCAGGATAAAATGCACCTAAACAGAGAGGTTCAGGAAAAAAAAAAAAAACAAAAAAAAAAAAAAAAAAAAAAAAAACAAACAAAAAAAAAAACCAAACAAACAAAAAAACACAGAAAAATCGATTTTACATTTCAATAACAGGTTTTGTGTAAAACACCTCTCAGAAACTTCACATAGCTGCAATTAGTACCTTTATTCATTGAATATCATGGTTATATTATGTTTAGTGACTAAGCTAACAGTGGCATTCATGAGACTCCTGGACCAAAGAGAAAAGAAGACCTGGTTAAAACGTTTCACCTCCCAGTGTTGCTAACACTTTTGCCACTTTTTTTTCTCTCTCCTTCCCCATTCCTCTCATTCTATTTCTCTGCAGCATGTGCAGTACCTCTTTACCATTTTGGCATCTGGGGGTATCAGAAATGAGCCTGAAAGCCTGTTGAATATCTCCCAGAATTAGTTTCCTAATAGACATTTCAGCTAAAATTTTTCATCTGGTTCCAGTAATCATCCAGGTTTTTTAAAAGACAAGCCAGCAGTACTGGACAATCAGGTCTCAAAGCTAAAGGCTCTCCAATAACATAGCAACAGAGGAAGAATTTTAATAGAACCCACAGGAATTTAGAGACCACTTTTTTTTTTTTTTTTGCTTATATCCTTTTTTACCTCTTTTTTTTTTTTTTTTTTTTTTTTTTTTTTTTTTTTTTTTTTGGTGTGTGTTTGTGTGTGTAAAGACAGACAGGTTTTCCCTTTTGGTGAACTCAAGCAACAGACAATTTCCATTCATCTCTTGAGTTCAGCTATTCAGACCAATGCACACACATTGTTTGATTTTTCAATGAAGTCACTGCCCAGTTTCAAGGCTGTCCATAGGGTTCTAGCAGTGCTATCATAATAAATTTTGGGACACCCTACCTTAAAAACCAGCAGTGCAGCAGGACTGACATGTCCAGCCACAACCAATTTCCTGGGTCACTCCACTGAAGGGCTTTGTCATTCCTACAAGTGAACTGCTCCCATGCAAAGTGATGTCAGTACCCCTAAAGGAGCTGCTTCCACAGAAAACTGGGGGGAGAAGGAGACAAGAAGATCCCTTAAATCAGAGGGGGGGAAAAAAAAAGACGCAATGAAAGATTTTCAACAATTTTCTAATATAAAACAGCTCTGCAAAACGAGAAAAGTGGCTGTGGGAAGCAGTCAGAAATCTGCTCTTTATCCCATCTCAGCGCTGCTAAATGGTGAGAAACTTGGCAGAGGGCCCACACTTTTACTTATCTTCTAAGTCTAAAATCATGCTGCTTTATTCTCCCTTCTTATTTCTGTGCTAGGCGTTGTGCAGAGAAGGGAAAACACTGCCTTAGGTTTGAATTCAGCAGTAGAGACTGTGGCACTCAGGTATTTTATTCTATCAAAATGAGCTTTTCTTCCAAGGTGAAGTGTACAATGTAACATTACTTAATTGCCCACACTGCTTGGTGGATGCTGACATGTATTGTAGAAATGTTAACTGTTTTACATTTCAATGCATTCCCTCTCCCAGCCCTGCTACTCGCTGCTTTGCTGGGATGAATCTGGCCAGCTGCCAGATAGGAAGCTTATTTTTCACTGGTGATCATAACTCTGGCTGGTTGTAGCAAATAACGTAACTGGCGGTGTTAGGAGGTTTATACAGGAAGCCCTGCTGTGCTGCCTTAATTGGGATCACTCTGCTGGCGATGGAGTAAAAAGGCATTAAGTTAAGATAAATGAACTGCTTATTGGAAACTACGAACGTCTCTCCGCATCAGGTTCACAGATCAGGAGAGCGAACGCCGCTCCTCTCCCTTTTCTCCCGAGCCCCTCCTTCCATTAGCGCAGCTCCCGGCTGCACATTCCTCTCCTCCAGCCTAGAAATGCTGCTTTACAGCCCCGGCCGAGGTTATATGCACTTGTCTGCCCTAAAGACCGGATGGCATCCTGGGGCTGACTCAATTTTCCCTTGTTCTCTGTGTCCTGCAGCCCTGATGGAGTCAAACTGCGGGGGCTTTTCTCTGGGCTGGAGTCTCTTGCACATCTGGCCTTGGCTCCTTTATAGCCCTGCTCTCCAGAGGCCTCCCCTCTGCAAGGCATGGGACTCAAAGCACAAGCCATGAGAAGAAGGCAATACATGTTGTGGCTCTGGGGTGCTATGAGACACAGTGTCAAGCTCGAGGTTCCTGCAGCCAAGACAAATCTTGTGCCTCTGTTGTGAGGATGCTGACTCCAGAGACATGAAACAGACATCCCACAAATCCTTCCTGCTGTCATCCCATTGACTTCTTAGGTCCAGGCAAATTGAATCCAAGGATCTGTCCAATTTTCAGGGGGAACCTAGGAAAGACACATTTACACAACCCTACAGAGACCAAAATTTCACATCAATGCATTGGTCCAGCAACCAGTGCCCACAAGAGGTGCTGAGAGCTCTGAGGACCAGCTGAGCTGCCCTGTGTAAAGAGACAGGCTCTACCTGCAGTAATGCAATAAATCAATGTTTCCAAATGGTCAGAATTAGGTTTAAAAAAATAACATATTGAAGAATCTTCTGGGTGCTGATTTACCCCAGGGTCGTTCAATTCAATTTAGGTCCCTCTCACCCTTCTATCAAGCTGATCTGAACCTGCACTTGAAGAATCCACACCAACACAGGAGGTGACATCAGAAACCTTGACTCATCACCCATGCAGATCATTGTCTCCCCCTGGAGCTAGGAAACAAGGAGATTAGGAAATCTTGCTGACATTATTCTTGCAGCAGCACACTGCTTTGTCCTCAGATATGAACCATTAGGACAAAAGGATAGAAGACCTGATTTAGATGATTTGGTCTGATCACAAATTCCTTAGGCTTCTGTAAATTAAGCATTTGGGACAGAGCTTTCTCTTTTTGATGGTGAAACAAGTTCAAACAATACAAGGACTCTGTGGGCACTTCCTGGAAGAGCTGAATTCTCTTTCTCTCTTCACTTGTCTAGAAAAGATGCCCTGAACTGCTTCAAACTCAAACTCTCTCTGAGCTTGCAACTAAAACTGTCTTTTAGGTGCATAAACTAGGCCAGCTAAATCACATCTCAAGCAGTATGGGTGCAAATCCTCCGTCCTGTTTCTCATAGGAATTTGGTCCCCTCTGCATGAACATCAGCTCCAAAGAAAGGTGCAGCACCAGAAGGCTTCCCTACAAGTGACCACGCTTCTTTCACTTCCATGGGATAATCAAACAACTTCTGCAGAGCTAGACTTAGGCAGAAGAGTTCCTTAGCCTAAATCTTCACCCAATTGAATGCAGGAGAGATCCCAGTGATTTTCTTAGGACCAAGATTTGGGAAGCAGCTAAAGACTCAACCAATGTTTTTGAAGGACAAACTGTGTGCAGCAGAGTGTACAAATCACCCACTGCTCTACCAATAGCTCAGTGCTTTCCAGGCTGGCTCTGCTAGTCACACTTCAATAGGAAACGAACTCATTCTTCATGCAAGACAAAGGTCTGACATTATCCTTTAGCTTTAAAAAATATTTAGGAGGCAGGCAAGAGACTGGTGTAAATCCTGGTAAATACTCTCTTTATCTTTCTTTTAAGTGTAATATTTGGTGTGTGCTCTGTGTTCAAGGAGGATAACTGAGACCTGGGTGATCCAGCCCCTATCCAGCTTCCTCTGCCTCATTTCCTGGAGGCTGGGCTAGAGATCACTCCATTCAAAGCCCTCACAACCATAAACTGGTGCTTCACTCACACTATTGTCCTTTGAGACTTGATGGCAATTCAGCAATAGCTTGTTTACAACCAGACCCAGCAGCAATCTGACTGATTTGCTGAGTGCTGCTCCTCTTCATATAAATACCTACAGCTCACTGCTGCTCCACCTTCCAGAGCTCATCATCAATGTCCTCCTTGCTCACAAGATTTGGATGTAACATCAAGTTTGACCCCATCATAGCCAAGAAGTCTGCCAGGCTTTGGTCAAGTGATGTTGATCCACAAACATTGTGTCGAGATGCTAATGGGCTCACCCCACCTCAAGCTGTGTCTGAAGACTCTTTAAGGAGGAATTCCCTGGATTTGGCCATGCTGAGCCAAGGATTTATGCTGGTGAAATGAAATCTTGCAAAGACAAAGTCTTAAGAAGAGACAGAAAGACAAGCTGCTTGCACTTTAGAGCTTTTTAAGTAGATGGGGATGCCTGTTCATTGCCTCCACTGCATTTAGAGGAGCAGGATTTTGTTGACATTCTTTGGTGAATAGATAAAATCATACCAATTTGGTATCTGGCCCACCTCACTGCTTCCTCATCCTGAAAGAAACAACTTTGCAAAGCCCAAACACTGATCTGCCATCAGGGCAGCAGTTGTATTTCCTTATTTTAACTGGTTTTTGCACTTGGACATGATGGCAGAGAATGAGACTATGAACAAAGATATTTTTTTCTCCTCTTTTTTCACTGAAGAAATCAGCTCCCATATCCACAGTGGGTTTGGGTGGGCTGTCTGCCCTCTAGCACCCAGAGTAGGGACCAGATACCCCTCAGTGCCACTGCCCTGGGATTCCCACTGCCGTTGGGAATCACAGTGCCTTGGTAGGAAAAACTGAACTCCATCATCCAGCCCAGGAGAGAGAGACCTGGAGCCCCTGGGAGATGCTCCCAGTCACATCCACCTTCTGCAAGGGGTGATGAAGAGCTGGAAGGAGTCGTGCTGGTGCTGCCATGAGCAGCAGAGCAGGGAAGAGGCCGGCAGGGAAGAAGACCTGCATGTCACCACCGCCTTCTTCCACTTGGATGACACGGTGACAAACTGCGCGGTGACATCCCCATGCGCTGTCTTGACAACCCATCAGCAAGCTGCAAACAGCAAAGCCTGGCACGATAAGGGGCCTGGCATAAGGGCTGAGGCAAAAGTGCAGGTAGGTTGGAGGAAAGGCAGCAGTTCACGTGTAAACATGGCAAAGGTGTTATGTCCACAAGGCTCAGAGATCTCCATTTTGGCCAAATAAGAGATGCCAATTTTTTTTTTTTTTTTTTACCTTTTCAAGGTAATGTCACAGCAATATTTATCCAGAGTACATCAGCACCCTCAGTGCAATGTCAGAGTGAGCTTTGACCCATCCACACAATCCCTCAGCCCTCCCCTATTTGCTCCCCACCTCCCTCAGCCCTGTGCATGGCACAGTGCCCTCCTATGTGTGATCCCATAAATCCCACCATGGTCTGCATCCCTCACATCCTCCCAGAAGCCCACCCACCCAGCAGTGTAACATCACAGCCCTCCTCCTCCCTGAGCCACGTGCTGGTCCACAAACCTCAACCACCAGGCCTGGACTGGGATTCACCAGGAGAGAGGGATGCTCAGGGATTCACCAGGAAAGAGGGATGCTCAGCTGCTGCCCATGGGTACCTCCAAGCTGCCTCTTGCTCTCATCCTACCACAGCTTCTAATCCCTGCCATGCAGCTGGGACCAAGCTGACTGGCCCAATCATCCCACCTATGGGGTTTCTTGAAGGCATCATATTGTAGATTCAAGCCACGAGTTTAGGAACCTACTTCCATCAGCAGGGAGATATAATGGTGCTTCAGGGAGGACATACTTTGAGTTATGAGGATCTAGAGGCACTGAAATTCCCCCAACAGAGAGAAGTAACAGATACCGAGGAGGGCTTAGGAAAGAGATTTGTTGCACCAAATCCCATGTACTTCAGGCATGGGAATGGAGTACTTGTGGCCTCTCTACAAGCCTCAATTCCATTTCATACAGCTAATGAACACAATGTTTCTTGGCATTGATAGGGACTGACGTTCACTTCTGGTCCATCAAACGAGTCTGAAAGACTGATTCAGCCCTTGGAAAAGTTTTCTAATTCCTGCTTCAAAACGCTGAATAAAAAGCACCTACCCTGCCCAAAACATTTCACCCCATGTTGCCAGTAAATCCTTTCAGAGCAGACATCAGCTCCAGCCTCCATCTCTGTATGACTTTCTCCTCTCTACACAGTACTTTTCCAGAGATGCTTCTGTGGAGTTGTTTCCTTAGTGTCTCTCCATCGAGATTTGATCTGGTTGTTTATCGAGCTTTGTACAGTGTTGGTTATTTAAGGAATTCACAAGATAGAGGTGAACACTTCCAGCCTAGCTGTGCTTTGAGTTACCAGGACAATCATTTTACATGTCCCAGGCTACATGGGGCTATTTGCCAATTTAAAGGATTCCAGCGGGCTCCTGTTAACCTCCCTGTATATTAAAGTGAAGTCATTTTTATCCTCAGTTCCTAAATTTCCACAGAAGTTCTTCAGTCATGCCCAGAGCCAGGCAACCTGCTGGCTGTGAGCAGTCTCAGAAAGTCAGCTTCTTTTCCTGTTTGTGCCTTTGCCACTAATAGATGTTGATCTTTCCCAAATCTGCACCTACTCACACTTAATATACAAACCTATGCTGACATCAGGATTGCTCACACACTGATCATCACAGCTCTGAATAAGAGGATCCTGGCTCCTCATCTGCTCTTCATGCTGCTGGGACCATGCACCTCATCCCATCCCTTAACTGCATAAACTGAGAGTCACAGAATTGTGCAATGGTTTGGGTTGAAAGAGACCTTAAATACCACTCAGTTTCAACTCCCTTGCCATGGTCAGGGACACCTCCCAGCAGACCAAGCTGCTCAGAGCAATCCCAGTCCAAACCCACTGCTGTCATGTGCTGACAGCAATGGTTCCCAAGCCTTCTATGTGGTTATTTTTTGAGAGGCCCCCGTATACCCCCTGAATTTCATCCTAAAATTATATGCTGAAGACATTTCATGGATTGCCACCCAAACTAGTCTATTTTTTGCTGCTGTTACTTTTCCTTTGGGGTCCCCAGGCATGTGGGATTTCACACAGACCACATGTCTCAGTTTCATAAAGGAAATTTCCTGTCCATACCTTTGTATGACTTTTATGATACAGCAAGGATGGGGAGACATCTAATTTTTGCCCACACAAGGGCTCATGTCTGCTCATATGATGGAGGAAAAAGATCAGGAAGGGAGCACAGGCACTGTCAGGTCCATTTGGGGCCAACCTCAAAAGCAGAACTTCAGTGGTCTATTCAGTTTCCTTCTATTTTTCCAAGCGAGCCAATTTTCCTACATATTTCTATAGCTTCATTTCTCAATCCATTCTAAGCAACGTCCATGACAGCAGTGAAGACAGGCTGAGGAAATATCCAACACAACTGTCACCAAAGTGACAGGTTCCTCCACGCAGTGACAGGCAGGCGTCCTGTACGTGACGAGAGGCGGAAGCAGACCTGCTACACAGCCGGGCACAGGCGTGTGCACAGGGATGTGGAGAGGGCTGGGTGCATTTTGGTCACCCTTAGGTGTTCTCCAGCACTTCTGGGATCTCTGGTAGGCTTCCAGAGCCACCCACACAGCCCACAGCTTTCCCAAGGAATAAGAATGTATGGAGAAGGGAAATGAGCTGGCCCAGCTCGCCCATGGGCCACAGCATGAGCAACACTGTGGAAAAAGCACAAGTCCTAGAGCATCAGTGTTTTGTGTGAGTGATGGGATGGCAGTCTCATGGATACTTCCAGCCCTGCCTTCTTGCACATCCAGCTGCAATCAGTATGTCACAAGAATCCAGAGACAGTCGAAAAAATTACAAAAACCTGGTGTGGGTTTTTTTTTTCCTTTCTATGAGCCACCTGCTCCCAGTCAATGTGGAGCACAACCCTTTGTGTAGAAAATCCAATAAACAAAACTGTAAAGCATCTGTCCTGCAACTGGATCCCAGCCCATGGCAAAGAGCGAATCTGAGCCATGGCAAACAGCTGGGAATAGCAATTCATTCTTGTACTGTGCCTCACAGCCTGTACACAGCTTCCAATCAAAATGAAAAAAGATAGGGGGAAAGAGAAAGGTGAAGAAATTCTGCATCATGAGAGGCTCAGGAAGTAAAAGAGGGAAATGGAGTTTGCCACAGTTTTATCATGACCACATACTACAGGTGAGCAGCCCAGCTCTCTGCTCTTATTAATTTAAAATGTAAAATTTCTGAGGTGTTTTATGTGATCAGGAGAAAAAACCTATAGGTCAACTTCACCTACATGATAAAGCATCATCCTCAGCAGACAGAAAGCCTTGACTTAGTCTTTCAATCAGAAGAGTTCTGAGTCCTGGTAGGCCAGGAGCTAAGCTTACGGCATTCAGGGCTAGATTTAGGGAGTTGCCATGTCAACACACCTCCACCGTTAGCAAGAACACCTCAGAGACTGGGATGTGAACTAGAAGCCCTATTTTTAAGTCTCCATATTCAAATTCAGCACAACACAAACCTCGGACTAAATTTCCCCTGTTACTTGAGAAATGCTGTCTGCTTCTCCCAAGGTGAAATTTGTTCCACAGCCCCATGACCACCTTGGGCCAATAAAGTAAAAAAAAATGTCCTTTCTGCTGAGCAGTGGCTGGAACATCCTTCTTCCTTAGAAGAATATCAGCCTATGGAAAAGTAAATTCACTCAGATATAACATTTCCAAGGTGGTGATTCTTCTCTCACTCTCAAAATGGGGGAAAGCTCTTTGCCAGTATGTAATTTCTTTCCTAATCACATTGCAGTGTCACATACCAGTGAGCTAAGGGCTCCCACAGCAGCGTTATTCTCCAGCATATGTGACTTTGTATAACATGTGCTTCACTCGGCAGTCATCAGCAACAGAGAGCAGGAGCATACTTCTTCCTCTATGACATTATTAGGCATTAAGAGCACTACATGGCAGTGCATTTCAGCTTCTTTATTTTCTCCCAGTAAAAGCAGCTTGGCCACCTGGTGTGCTGCACACACAGTTAAATTCCAAATGTAATGTATTTTGTAGCGAAAGAGATTAGAAAGCTGCTGTAATGAATCTCATTACCAGTGTCTTTATATCCTCATCTAGTTGGAAGCAGAGATCATCCAGATCTAGGTACTGTACATATTTAAAAGAATATCATCTACCCCTCAACCCTGTCATTACAAGACAAATTGTTTCCTTTGGCCTGATGTTCCGGCCATGTTTTTCTCGGTCTTGAAATATGTTAGCAGCCAGATTTTCTCAACAACTGAAGGCCATATTTCTAAGTGCTCAGCACCCACAACTGGGCTAGATTGTTTTACACTTGATTCCCATTTAGACACCTAAAATAAGAGCCAGATTTTTGGATATGCTCAAAAGCCTCCAAGATCTTCCAAAAATCTGGACCGAGAGTTACTTCAGTAACTTGCCAAATTAGTGGAAATTAAAGTAGACAGCATCTCATCATGTTACTCTCTGCAATGATAAACAAGCAAATTTACTGTTGTATCCATTTCAAAGGCCCATCCCCCTTTTAAAGGCAGTTATTTGCTGGTCTTATTCAAACGCAGGACAACATTTACAACTGTGATTTCTGTGTTAAAAAAAAAATCCAGATTTTCATATCACTCTTCATATGTTCTCAGAAGAAGAGAAATATATAATTTAAGCTATATTTGACCAACATTTCCAAGGCAGTTCATTACATACAGCGGGATATGGCCAGGAAACTTCAACCCAGAAAATTTATATTGGGAACATAATTCAGCTGGTGGGTTTGAGGGCAGAGTCCTTTACGGGAGACAGGTCTCTCTCTTCCTGACTTTCAAGTGTATGACTGCTAAAATATGTGTTATTGCATCACTTTTTCATGCTCTAAGTGCTTCATAAGACTGCAACTGTAATGCAAAGACCACCCCTCCCTTTCCATCCCATCCCCGTGCTGTTCCCTGACCTTGCACTTCAAGAATAGATGTGGGCCAAGACTGATTATCCTCTCTCCAAAATGCTTCCAAAATTCCAAGAATTTTCATATGAGCCTGACAGAAAGCCTCCAGACTGAAAATTATGGAGAGATTCCATCACCAAGGAGTAGTTGCGCAGGAGAATTCTTTAACCAGCTCCAGCCAGGGTGAGGATTGCTCTAAGCTAAGCCTCAAATTCTGCTAGAGCTGCTCCTCTTCTGCACAAGTAACTTAATGTTTATTAGGCAAGCAAATAAGATTTACTGGCTATCATCTGGGTGGTTGTAATAAACAGAACATTTCAGTTTCAGTGAGACACATTCCCTTCTACTCCTTCCTTGGATGAACCTTCACATTTGCTGATTTATAAGCATTGAGATTTTTAGATCAGCCAACTTCTGACTCGTGCTTCTATTTATCTATTTATTTACATAGACTTGTCTGGTATGACTGTTCTTGCATGTGCTGTACCACATCTCAACACAGATTAACTCCTTCATCTATTCCAAACACTTCAGTGCAAATACACAAATTGCAGAGGAGCATTTGAACTTATCCACAGTGGATCTTCTGACTGGATGGGAACACATTGCAAATATCCTTTGTAAGCAAGTTTTGCCCGTTCTAGATGTAACTAATATATTTCAGTGTGAAAATATAGCAGATTGGGATGATAAAACTTGTCCTATAATCAAAACTCTGAAAAAAGACCTGGTTTTAGTTCCCTGATCTGATGATACAGATTTTCTGTATGACCTTGGGCCAATTGTTTAATGTTAGTTCCTCTGATGAAGATAAAGTCACCTCTTTCCTCCCACTCTGTCTGATGGTATGGTGTGGTCTCTTCCTATTTGTTACAACGCCAAAAAATTAAATTTAGGACTTTGGCTACACAGTATTTAATAACAAAAGTATTTCAAGGAGAGCAAAGGGCCCAGCCAAATGTTCATGCACCATTAAGAAAATCTCAGTCATTTCAGGTGACAGATTCAGTGCCAAACAGTAACAATACTCACATACATATTCTAAAGAGAGCTTTCAGGTTTCCTCAATAGCCTGTTCTACCAAGGCTGGTTCTGGAACACCACCCTATAAACCCTGAGGGCAAAGATATGTTTTGCAGATTGTTTAGAGACTAGCAAATAGGGAGGAGATCTGCTGGAAGATGCAAGGAGAAAGCCAGGCGAGTGCAAATGCCATCATTTACAGATAAACACAGAGCACATTTTATTTTTGAATCCATGAGTTTTGGTAGGCACAACAAGTTCCCCGTCCCTGCTGCTATCCTTCGTCTCTTGCTCCAGTCTATCAGCATTGTAAGTCAGTCAGTATCTGGATGTGAAGCACTCCCCATCTGAATGGGCCATTCATCTTCTGGCAGAGCATGTGAAATGTCGAGAGATTACACACTGCCAGAGTGAGAGATTCCTTGATGCAATTAAAGCCTGGAGAACACATAAATCCCAGATTTAAACGACTCCATCCAAAGAGCCATCACACACAGCCCCCTCCAGCAACAGGGTGGGCTCAGCACCCCTGAAACCAGTCCTAAATCCAATGGAGAAGATGGTGTTGGACCATGGAGATGGAGGTTTCCAGGGTGCAGCCTTTCCTAAGGGGCTCTGGTTGAGGTGACAGTGATGGGTTGTTCTGACAGGTGAGGCAGACCTGGTGAAACGGCCCAGGGAAGCAGAGTGAGGAGAAGAGGCGAGATGAAACAGCAGTATCTGAATAAAACCCATGTCAGGGAGGCGGTCATGCTGATATAATATCAGCAATGAGAGGGAGAATGTAAGAAAAAGTACATGGTAAATTAAGCACCAAGGCTGTTAAAGGTCCAGTTATTTTCCAGCCAGTTGCCTTCTGATTGTTCGTTAAAGTACAATATCCAGCCCTGAAAAACAGCCAGTGAAAGTTCACTCATTTTTCCTGTTGGCAAGTGCTCACAGGATCTGGAGACAACCTGCTTCCCCGGATCTTGACTCACTGCAGTGATGTGGTTGGCCATTAATATTCATATAGAAGCTAATGGTGCAGAATTGGGTGTTTGCATTTGTCCTTCCTGGTGGTTCCTACACTTGAATGTGGGGCAGCACTCCCATTTTTCATGGGACAGGCACATAACTTGGTACTGTGCTCAAGCCCTCCCAGAGACAAGATGGGAACTCCTATTTTCCATTAAAAAAACAAACCAAATAAAATCATGCATTCCTCAGAGCTGAGAACTGAAGCATGTCGTCCACATCAAAAGCACTAGAGGATAAGGGAGAAGAATTGATTTCTGTTTGGTAGAAATCTTATGATTTTTAAGCCAGACTCCTGATCGTGGCAGTGCTGAGTGTGATGTTTTTAGCAATTTCTGAGTCATCAATCCTGGTTCTCCCGGCAGGAGAGGAAAAGAGATGAACAAACAGCAGTGCCTAAAACACCATGTTTTCAGAAAAATGAAAGGAAAAAGAGGGTCTGTGGTGGCTTAGGGGGATGGTCATAAAAGCAGCCATCTCTTCCTCAGTACTTAATCCCCTCAGTGCCTGTGGAGGCAGCTTTGGCTGCAGCCCCAGGATTAGCAGGGTATTGACTCCCCAGCCCTCACCCTGCCATGGGCCTGCAGGAAGGGAAATGTCCACTCCAGCAGGTTCAGCAGGGCACTGAGGGACGGCCACTCAACACCCTGGCACCAGGGATGGCCACTCAAAACCCTGCCAGGCTGAGAGCAACCCGGGGCCTTATGGGGACGGCTAAAATCCCTGACTCCACTCCCAACCCCGCCATCCATAAACTTGTGACCGTGGCACGGCTGACTCTCCTGAACGTGCCAAACTCCTGCGAGTCCCACTTTGCTTTGTAGGAGCTGCCAGATGTGCAGAAAGTGCAGATGCTTCACAGCTGCATGCCCAAAGAGGTGCTGAGGGTGCAGGATGCTCCCCATGCCGGAGGGCTCTCCATCAGCACCCACAGCTGGGCTACCTCCTGGAAGGGACCCGCCGCGGCTGCAGACATCAGCCTGCCCCTTTCCGTGCCACCACTGAAGGGCTGTGACATCCTCCCACAGCCCCGTTCCCTGCCGCAGGAATGAAGGGAAAGAAGCGCCGCGGCTGAGCGCTGGCCCCAAACGCCCGCATCCCGCCGCGTGGGCACGGCGAGACGAGCTCGCCGCCTCCCAGAACGTCGGCGGGCAGCACTTCCCTCTCCCTGCAGATACCGCTCCATCTCCGAGGACGGTGAGGGGGAGAAACAAGCAGCTAGAGATGCAGGCTGGCTGAAGGTAGGCTGCCAGTGCCCCGTGCTAGCCTTGAAATGCGGGGCACCGCCGTCCCCGTTCGTGCCTGGCAGCGAATCTCCGCCGCGCTTTGCCCCTGCTCGTCGCTCTCGCACGGGGCACTTTTGGGGCAGGGAGCTGCTCCCGGGTTGGCGTTGATTCATCTGCCGCGCAGCGATGCGGGGCTGCGGGAGCTGGCAGGAAGCTCCCACACTGATTTTGTCAAGAGCGCCGGGCAATAATGGAACGACACCTCGCCATGTTTGCAAACAAACACTGCCTCCTTTCCTGTTTAACACCATCTGCCACCCAACCCAATTTCCCTGCCCCCATCCCTTCCCAAAAATGACAGCCAGAGACAACTCCAAAAAGCAGCTGCTAAGCCAAACCGTGCTCTTTTGTGCTCAGTTTTGAGAGGTGCTGGCAAGGAGGCTGCGGTCCCACGCACAGCGCACACCTCGCTGCACGCTCACGGCTGAGCAGCCGACTGCCATGGGGGTTTATTTATTTCTGTACTGCAGACACAAACTAGTTCAATGTGGGTTTGGTTTTGGGCTCTTCCACTTTTGGGCCTTCCTGACCTCTCTGCTCTGTGGTAGGAGCTGGTGTGGACATGGAGATGGAAGGAAGAAGAGACTACACTTCACTCCCCATCTCCATCAGCAGATCAGCTCAGCTTTTCCCTTCACGGGTCCTTGTATCTTTCTCTAAGAGCACTTGTAGGCTTCAGACCTGGGCTGATCGGGTTAGGACAAGTATCTGGCACCCACGCAATCTCAAACACTTCCCCAGGGCTGCTGCATTGACTGATGTGCCTCCAGGGAGCAGATAAAAGTCTTGCAGACTAGCCCAGCTTTTCTCATATGCTCTCCTTGAAACAAAGAAAAGGGAGTAAAAGGAAATAACTTCATATAGACAAGGAACACATTTACCCAAAAAGGATCAAGCTCCTCAGGGCTTCAACCTTCAAGGTGGGGGGAAAATATGATTCCTTGAGCAAAGAGACTGTTTGGTTGAAGAAAACCAAGCACTGCTCACAGCACTGCAGGTGGGAACCTGCTGCCTTATTCATCACAGAGCTGCAGAAAAGAGACAATGAGGGTGCTGCATTCCACAGTGCCCTGGTTAACACTTCTGTGACATCTACCCCCAGACTGCATTAACAACCAAGATGATTAACTGGAGTTCTTATGCACTGCATTAAAAATCAGAGGCTCTTGCATGTCACTTATTTCATACCTGTTCCCCATGGCACCTGTGTCCTCTCCTTCACATGGCAAGCATGGCAGTGGAGGCCACTGAGGTCACCATGAACATCCTTGTTCTGTGGGTGTATAGTCCCACAATACAAATTTTTAAATCACAAGAGATCAATCCTTGATCTCTCATCCCTCGAGCATAGCATCAATGCTGGGTAGGGGCAGAAGGAGAGAGTTCCTTGCAAGGAACCACCCTGATGGACTTCTCAGGTCCTCATCACCTTTGAAAATATTTTAGACAAAAAAATACTCAATGCATTTGATATGATTCTTGGTTCCTGAGTTTAAAACAGTGTGCACTGTGCACAGAACATGTGTTGTGTCCATTCCTGTACTGGGGAAGGAGATTCCCTGTCTTTTTGGAGTGACTCCATCTCTGCAATACCAGTGGTTGGTGGAGGGAGGATGTCTACATTATCCTTCACCTTACAGATTATTTCATTTTTTGGGTGCACTGGCCAGGCTGCCTTTTTTCCAAGGAAGAATCCTTTCAGTAGGCTATGATCTGCCAGAAAAATAAAGTACTTCCCGTCTAGAGAGTGATGAAGATGTTTTATTCACATCACAACAACTTAGCTTTCTTTTATCAGCTAATTTAGTCTTTTCTGCCCTAGTCACTGACCTGAAGATGAAGCCATCTGTCCACCCTCCAGTAGCCTTCACTTTATGTACCAAAATGTCACAGGATGTGGCACTGATGATCTTTAAGACGTTCCAAATGGAAAGCACTTGCCATGACCTCATGGCTTTTTAGATTTCTCATGTTCCTCTCTGGCTTTTTCCCCTGGTACCAAGTCACCTCAGGTTTTCATGTGATGACTCTAAAGGAATATAAATATTTGAGAGCAACTATCGTAATAGTTTTTATTAACTATGTTTTGTAAGTTAGTTGCCTCTGAGGTGGCTGGCCTATTAAAGGGTACAAGTGAACAGTTGTAAGATAAACCCTCTCCCTGCCCACCAGGTACACCAGGTACTACACTTTGGATCTTACAACACTTCTAGTTTTACAAGAGATCAGATGCTTGGTTATGAAGTCATGCTGCCCTCAGTTACTGAAATATCTTCTCTTCCACTTGAGGCCACCACTACTCTTGCTGTAAAACACAAGCTTCCTTTCACTTTGATGCTCTCTGAGGCTTCTTATTGCCTATTTTGTTCTCCTGGTAATCAGATCCTCTCTCTTCATCTCTCCCTGTCTGCAGAGATTGCTGCTCTGCACCCACTCCACTAAGCTTTCCAGCCCCTTGCCCTTCCCTGACAGGCAGGGTCCGAGGGACAGGATGCTCTTCTTCTCCAGAGACTTGATTCCATGTGTCATTGTGCTCAGTTGCTACAGAGAAAACTTTTTTTCCTGATTCAAACACAAGAACTCAGAGTGCAATGCAGGCAGATAGGAAAGCTGTGAACGATGCTCTCCTCCACCATCCCTCCTCAATCCTCCTTCCAAGGGCATGGGGAGCTAACCCTACCAGCAGCTATTTCAGCATGAGCCCATCCTCTCCATAAATCCCTATTATTCTCCTTTCCAGATGTCCTAACCCTTTATATGCACCTGCATGTGTTTTCACAGAGAAATAGTATATCTACAGGGTATATTTGACTTTTCCCTTTAAATTCTTTCACACTATATCTATTTGACAGGTTTGGGGTTTGGCCTAGGTATTTAGGACGAATCCATATTTTATCTCTGCATTTGTGTTTTAGAGAAACAAACCATGAGTTTGTCATCAGAAAGAGTCCTCAAAGCAAGCCCACATATCAGTGTGGCACTCAGCAGTGGGTTCGCCTCTTTCCCCTTTGGAATATAAATTCATTGATGGGTGTTGGATGTGCTTCTGTGGAAACTGACAGGCAGTTCAATGCTACATTTATGCCACAAAGAACATCACTGTCTTTTAGAAATCAGATATCTCTTGCATCTTCTTCCTTCTCAAAAGAAAACCATCCCCTTGCTCCCTTCCTTTACCTCTGGATTAAAAAGTGGATTTCAGCGGCTCTTTATGAAAGCTGCCATTGCCTTTTTTGCCTTCACATCCCATCATGAGGCATAAATTACTCTGGGCTAGCTCACATGCAAATTTTGCTACAAAACAAGCTGCTCTTTCATTGAGTTTTTCCATTTTATGGTTGGTCAGCTCAGTTGATTTGGGTATTTATAAATACCCATCTTTTCAGCCTTTCAGTTTCCTCCACTGCTGCTGCCGACAGCGCTGTTCTGGGCCAGGTGAAGTTCTTCTCCACCAGCAATCAGCGATGGTTTATGGCACTCGTAATGATGAAATTCCATCTGTCTCACAGCAGATCCCTCAGGAGGTTGCTAATCAAACAACATTCAATTAGCCCCTCCAGCTCTGCCACATATTCAGCTATATCATCTCCTCATCCTATGAAACCCAAAGGAGACAACCAAATTGCTTGGCTGTGGTGCACAACACTCTTGTTACATCTTCTGCAGCTTTCCCAAGCATTTATCTCCTCTTTTCTGAGGTTGTAACAAACTCCTCAAAGGTGAGTAGGTTTAATTGCTACAGAAATCAATTTTGCTTGGTGCTTGTTGGTTCTTATCTATAATCTGTTCTGAAAGAAAATAGCGGCCCTACTATCCACTATATTGCTTGCAGCCCTTGTTTTCTTCCTTAAGGACTTCCACTTTTCCAAGAAGTTTTCAGTTCCAGTTTTTTTTTTCTTTTTTTTTTTTTTTTTCCTTTTACAAAGGTCTTCTCAGGCTGCAGCAAACTCTTCACTAAAACTGGGAAGCTGTTGCTTTGCTTAACCTGTTGCTTTGTTTTGTTTAACTGCTTTATGAACTTCTGCTCACAAAACTGGGGGAAAGAGGGCTGGATACCAAAAGCACCAAGCAGCTCTGCTTAAACCCTTTTTATCTTCATTAACATAACCTTCACAGTTGTCTCCAGAGATCTATCATAGTGATTTTAGTAAGGGGACTCTAAATGTGTGGAGGTAGAATTGAGTCCTTTAGCAGCACTGGGGCAGAGGGACATCGATTTTGGGGAACTGCAGCCATCTGCCTGAGTAATGGACAGATGACATGTGTTATTTAGGATGCCAATTGAATGTCTTCTAGGGTCATTTGGTTTGAATTAGCAAAAAAGACATTCGTCTGAATTGCGGTAATTGATGAGGGCTGAAAAGATCTGGACTTAAAGGATATAACCTAGGCTCTTCCCCACAGCTGTGCTGGGTTTTAACAGGACTTTTTCAAGCCTGTTAAGTGAACACAGTGGAGCCAACACAATGGAGAGATATGTCCTACCCACCCATCCAGAAAAACCCTACCAAAAATTGGCTAACAACAGACTTTACATGCAAACTTTTGAATAGAGTTTTTCCAAGCCTGAAGAAAAAGGTCAGAACATCCCCAGACACTTGGGGCTATCTTTTATTTTACACAAACCTGTTCACCCATCACTGGTCTCAGGGAACGACCTTCCATAACCTACATGCTGGGTTTGGTTTGGAAGCAATGTCCCTTGAAAGGAGCTTCACAAGCATCTTTCCTGTCTTGCATGAAGTAGCTGCAATGGTGTGGCTCTGGCTGGCAGCAAGGGGTGGGCAACTTGGATTGCATGTCACAAAAAACACTTGATCTTCAGCAGGGGCTTATCTTGTGTTGCACATCATTATCAATAAGAGGAAATATCACGAAATATTCAGGACTGTGTGCCTTGTTTAGACAGCACACAGCACAGACTGCTCTTAAAGGTTTGGAGAGTAGAGTGTGGTGTTGGAGTTCGTTTTTGGTACAGTCTCTGTTTTTAATGGCAGGCAAGGATAGACAGATCTAATGAAGTGTAGAAGTGGGATCAGGCAGAGCAGGGTCCATCCCACTCCCCTGCTGATGGCTTTTGTGCTCTTGATCAGTGACATCTTTTTTCTGTGGCCCAGGCTGCCATGGAAAACACAGACATGGTATTTCCCTCCTCTGTTACCTTCCTTTCATGTTCAGCTTAAAGCACATCAGGCAGTGGTCTACTTCTTACCTTGTTTTTGCTGTGCTGCCATCATTGCAGAGCCTTGTCTCACTTCAGCTGTCTAGACATGACCATAGTGCAAATACTAAGCAGCACTGACAGGTGAAACCCTGCTTCCATCTTATTTCCTTAGATGTCAGCAAATAATGTCATGGCATCAGGGATGATACACCACGCCCTGAAATAACAGAAGTGACACAACACGCTGAAACCAAGACGTGACACAAATTTCAGGCATACACATATCCACTGCTGAACCTCTTTGCAGCTGGCAGGGAGAGACAGGAGTAGATCCTGCAAAGCACATCACACTTTGCAAGAGTTTCACAGCTTCCAACAGATGAACTAGCCAAACCTGCAGCTTGGCCGGATTTTGCCTTCATCGTTAAACTGCTCTGAGGAAGAGAACAGCACTAGACATCAGGTTGTTGGACAGAAGGAGATATGAAGCTTTATTTCTAAGTCATTTCCATCTGAGTCTTGTGTAGCTCACTAGGTAGGTAAGAGCCATTGTCACTTGACTTCCATTGTGACTTGAATAACAGTAGACTTTGCAACCTCCAGAGAGGCTTGATGTCTGAGGGAGAATGGCAGGGCAGGACTTACATGGTGCATCCATACTGAGCTGGTGACAGCTAATCTGCTCTCAGTGTTACCAAGAGCTGCACAAAAACAGACTCAGAGCTCAGTAATTCGTCTTCCAAATCTGCCTTCCCCTTTGCCCAGGTCCTCTCTGGTGTGCATGCACCCACAGGGGTGAGGAGCCAGGTTCTCAGCATCCCCACCTCCTCCCAGGCAGACTGTGCAGCTTCCAGCAGTGCTATCCCCCCTGCTGCTGAGGCTATTTTTCTTCTGCAAATCAATAGAGAACTTCAGCTCTGCCTCATCCCAATTGCACTAAACAAGTGGCACTTCAATACCACAATGACAGCTTCCTAAAATACTCCAAGACAGATAATCAGGGAAAGCCTCATGGGTTAGACTGAAGAAGAGCAGAGGACTGACACTATCCAAAACACTAAACTTTCCTCAAGGCTGACCTGCCCCTGCCCCAGCTCCAGAAATGAAGAGTTTTCCTCTGCCAGAGGGTCGTAGCCTTTGCCATGTGCAAGGTGCAAGCAAGCAGTCAAGGGCGGAATTTGGTTTCTTGTCAACTTAATCAGCACCTCAAAAGCTGAAGGTAAGTCCTTGTGCATGCAGCAGGCAGGAAAGAAGACTTTCAGACAGTCTTGCATCTGGAAACCCTCTGCCAAACAAAGACTTTCTGTCACAGAGAGCTCCTCCTTGAAAAGAAATGTGACCATGACCATTTTGGAGCAATCTGACCTTTTTCATGGAGATATATGCCTCCCTGTCAATGGCTCATAAATGGATGAACAGCTCAGCTCTTTTTAATAGAGTTAGGCACAGGGTAATAATAGACTTGTGCAGCTCTCTCTCTTTGCTTAATTCATCTTTCTACAAATCATTAACATTGTTGGAATAACTGCTATCATTAGCTTGGATTCCTCCTCGCAGCAGCCGACGCAGCATTGCGGTGAACAGCTCGTGGGAAATGGGGTTTCCCACTCCTGTTTGCACAACAGAGACTCAGGGCAGGGCCCTTCATTCTCCTGTCAAAGGAGGAAAGGTGCTGGATAAAGCAGGCTGAACTCCTTTCCTCCTCCACCAAAGAGCAGATCACAGGGATAAGAGGAGACAGAGCGTGGGCTTCAGCTGAGGCTCTCAGCACAGAGGTTGTAGCCCAAACCCAGCGCAGGTAAATGCCCTGCAAGCCTCTCCTACACCTTCTAACCTGTGCAAATTACCCTGTGGTCTCCACACACAAGCAAATGATGCCTTCCTCCTCCCACAGTTCCTGTGAGGATGATGACCAACAACCAATAATAGTAAACTTTTTTCGCTTGCTCTTATTTTCGGAATTTCTGAGCCAAGACCCAAGTGCCTACAGACTTCAGGGCGCAGCATGGCCACGACAGTGATGTCCCTGTACAGCATCTATCAGGTTTAATGCCAGGTTGATATTCCCTTTGAAGTGTTGGCAGCTGCTGGAAGCCGCTGCTGTGTGGCCTGGTGAATCCAGAGCTGTTCTGAGCTAAATTCACAGCAGGCATAGCCTGGTGCTGGATCAAAGCAGCCTGTTCCTGGCACTGCTCTGGGCAACCTGCCTGCCTGCATGGTGGAGGAAGCTCTGCTTGTTGCTGCTGCCAGCCACAGGGACATCATGGAGAAGGAAGAAAAACCTCTAGGTGCGTTTCTTGGCACGTGCTTTGGTTGATCAGCAAAACAACCCAAAGCCCAATCCTGTGGTTCATCAGCCCCCAAATTATTAAACAGGTCCACAGCAGTGGCTGCATCTCAGCCCTCAAGAGCTCTGGGCCTGATCCTGCGGTTGGAATCTGCACATGTGTCTGATTAGCATTGTGGGATCATCCTTTAATTAAATTTACTGTGTTTGGTTTATGAGCACAGCGGTCTGGACTTGATGACAGCAGTACACAGGATGGGGTCCGTGGCTATTTATGCGTGTTGGGGCGCGAGGCACGCTCTCTTTCCATGTGCACAGCCCTAAATGATATCCCTGGGATTGCACATGTGTAGCCGAGAACGGCAATTGGCCTGGGCTCGGCAGCGTTGTGTGACTCTTCCAGTAATCTGAAATGGTCATTTCCTAGCAGTCTGTTTGTTTCTGTGTCAAGGGAAATAATCTAATTTGAGCACTGTAAAATTTACAATCATTGTGCAACAATTTTAACGAGGCGGAGTGGAGGGGGGGATATCAGGAGAACACTGGGATAAATTGATGCGGTGTGAAGGTGAAAGCAAGGAAAAGCTTCTCCCCAGAAACCAAAATCTACCACTCCCTTAACAGTGCTGCCATCTGCAATTAATGAAAGTTCATGAATGAACCCAGTCCTCCCATATACCATGAGCAGAGTTAAGCAGAGATGAGAGACCTGTAAAGCACATGGTTTAAAGGCATCCATATCCTCACAAAGCAAGCTGAGCTGGAGTTTGCTGCTCTGACACAACTTTTTCCAGTAAATTGTCTGGGCCAGATTACGTGTACTATCAAACCTGCTCAAGACCACTGGGAGTCACAGTGTCCTGGGCCAGGTTTGTGCACATTATGTTCTCTCTTAAAACATCTCTTTGGTGAGTCCTGTCTCTCCTGCATTCAGCCTGTTCCAGTATTATACATTTTCAGTCCAGTGGTTCCAGTTTGGCGATGGTGCAGAATTGAGGCTGTGTTCAGGTCTTTACTGGGCTTGACCCAGAGAGCAGAACCCGCCCAGCCATTGGCACCGACTAGTGCAAGGCATAGTCCTTGAATAAGGGATTGTAGGGGTTTCCCTGGTAGCAATGTAAATGAATATCCTCCAGATATTGCTCACAGGGAGGCATCCAAGGACTTAGACAAGATTTTGACTCTGTGGTCATAAAGTTCTACTCTGCTCATCGCTTCATGTGCAAAAAGCCAGGCAGTCCTGTTGTATTTACTTGAAGGAAAGAAACTGCTGTGGAGGTGGCAGCACGGCCCAAAAGGCCTGCTGTGCTCCTTTGGGGTGGAAAGCCAACCTGCAGATCCCTCTGGTATGGGGTAACACAACAGACCCACCTCAGTGAACAGTCCTTGTGACAGGCGGCTGGGATGAGAAGAGAATGGAGACTCCTGTGTCCTTGGCAAGATGGGAAAACCTCAGTGTCAGGGGACTCGACTGGTTCTTCTCGCTGCTGTTGTGTCCACTGAAAAGGCTGCAGAGGGGGTGGCTTGCACCAGTGCCTCCAGAGTTTTGAGGGAGCCAGTACTGTGGCTCTTGGTCCTATTCTCCTCTGAGAAGGACTTCTACTGGCTGTGTTTCCAAGAAGAGAAGAACTCTGCATTCTTTTTCATCATTAAACCACAGTTACACTTGTTACAAGGGCAAAGACCATGAGCACCAACCAAGAGACCCCAGGGTAAGTTCTCTGGGTTTCACTGCTGTTGGCAGGATGGTGAAGGAGAGGATGGGGCTGCCTGCACAGGGTTTTGAATGGTTCTGCTCATGTTTCCCCAGAACACTGTGCTCATACTCCTGGGGAGAGTCTTCTCTCTGTTCTGACATTGCTCATATCTTGCAAACAACTTGACCAAGTGCATCTTCCTCTCATCATGCAAGTCAGTCCCTCTCCACTGCCTGGGCTGTGTTCATGGTGGCCATTATCCAGTTCCTCCTGTCCCCTTCTGGTGTCAGACAAAAGGGGAATCACATCTCAACCACAGCTAGGGTTTGTGCCTCATTTGAGGCACTCCCCAGGAGGACACGTCATGTTTCTGTCTGAGCCACTTGATTTCCATCCCAAAAGCTGCACTCCAGCTAATGCACAGTGAGCCCTAGAGGGAAGTTCTTCAGGAGGAGGTAAAAGCCCATAAGCAGAGTGGTTAATGAGCTTGTCACAGGCAGCAGTGCATTGGGTTACCACTACCAGAACTGGCTGGAGCCAAGCAAACAGTCCTCTTGTCCAGCGCCTTCAAGCCTCTCTCTGCCCCAGAGCCAGAAGCACCAAGAGCAGGCAGGACCAAAGGGAAAATCACGTCTCATAATCCAGAGGCAAGCCTGATCATTGAAATAAGTGTCCCTAATACTCAGGGGAAGAAGTAGGAGAAAAACCCCAGGACATGTTACACCTCCCTCTGCAAGCCGTTCACCTTGGTGCTCATGTGGTCTCTTCCAAAGCATCTGGAATGAAGAAAACAAGCCCCAAAGAACAGGAAAATGGAGCTGTAAAGGATAAAAATCAGCTTTTGGAGTAGGAGGAGGTGGAGATCCAGGAACAGCTCCTCCATTCCTCTTTTGGGCAGTCTAGGTTAAGGTAACACTATTCCCTTAATAGCAGCAGGTTGGCAAGGACTGTACAACTTTTAACAGGTATTACATAGCTCACAGAATAAATTCAGAGTTCTGCAGGAGAATGGAACTTGGCAACATGTGTAACTCAGCAGTGACACGCTGCACCAAGGAAACAATGGCATCTTGACCAAGGCTGAGAGCTCAGAAGGATGCAGAAAAGGGAAAAGACGTTTAAAAATATCTCAGACTATCCAGGTGTGTCACAGACTTAATTAAGGCACAGAATTTGGAACTGAGTGCAGCAGAGGGGGAGGACAATCCTGTCAGCGCACTTGGCAATGTCTAAATAAGGAAATTGAGTGGTGAACATGGTAGGGTAAAAGTCATCTTCTGGCTGCCACAGGGCTCTTCAGCCATCCCCTCCAATACCTGGTGGTGGCCACTGGCTGCTGTCCTAGGCTGGTAGAGCCTCTTTTCACCATCATTTCCCCATGGGGGTCAGTGCTTGATAAACCTTAATGATAAGACAGAAGACAGTGCCATTGGAGGTGGGTACAAGAGGCCGTGAACCAGAGGCCAAGTGTCACTTTTAAGAAGCCTGGAAAGCAGGTCTGGTCTAGGGGTTCATGTTTTCATAACACTGCAGTGTTACAACACTGAGACAAATCATCTGTCAGCCCAAAGAAGTGCATGATGTTGAGATGAAATAGATACGGGAACAGGAGGCTCTTGACATTTGCAATATGCATTTCCACAAAGAAAACAAACACAAAAAGAAAGGAGAATACAAAATGCAAAGCAATCATCTCACCAGCTCCAAGTACTGGGGGAAATGAAAAGGAAAATTTCCACCCAAGCTACTTAGAGTGTGATAAAAATGCAAAATTCACACAAGGCTCTTTTTCCTCACTTCAAAACCCACAGGGTCTCTTGACCCAGGTCAGCATTCCTCCGCTTTATGCACTCAACCTCATCATTCACCTGGTGATTACAGCAACAGTGAGAGCTTCTGTTGCAGCAGTATGAGTAGATACACCATGTACCTTCATCTTTCTTCATTTGCTTCTCTTGATAAGTAAATATAACCCAGGAAATAGTCACTGCCCAAGAGGTGTGAGGTGATAGATCTTGACTTTTTATGTCGTTAAAGTACAACGAGACTAAATCAAGGACCCCATCAGCACCACGCTAATTCCAACACATTATTCTTTTTAGGCCCTCAATCTATTTCCCCGCAGAAATGATAAGTTGTGGAAACATGTAAGAGATGGACTTGAAGCAAGGAACAAGGACAGGACAAATCACACTAATTTAATTTAGTTGCTTAATTACATTTCATATCTCATTTATTTGAGATATACACATGAGCAAAATTCATACGGACACAGATATTGAAAAGCCAAAAATACAGCCACAAGCAGTTTCATCTTTGAGTTGTGCAGAAAATGAAAGTGAGAAAAAGAGAGAGAGATGGTGTTAGCTAGCAGATGCTGCAAAGGGACAGGGAATATACAGTTTGTTCTCTCTGTGGTGTCTCTGACCTCATCTTTCCCTTTTCCACACTATTCCATAAGTATTTTTGTCTTCTTGGTTCTATCACTACATTTTCCCATTCTTGTTCTTGTGTTGCTCTGGAATCCAACCTTCTTTGAGAGGATGTTTCCTGGGCCACATTCTTCTGGTATTCATTGAAATACTTCTAGTGGATGACCTAAAGGGGTTATAAGTGACTTTGAGTTACTCCATCTACAACTCAAATCCACCAGAAGTAGAGTTTCTCTGACTTATAAATGTAATCCTAAGAAACAGTTCCAACAAGCAGGATTTCCTAATTTTAATTCCTGAAGTGAATGGTATAAAAATCCCCAGGGATCTGCCAGTTCTGTGCCACCCAGAGCTTCAAATCCTAATTTTATTGCTGTGTTGTATTTCGAGAGCAGCTGGGAACAGTTGAAAATCTGGGTCTCTATCTTCTCACATCCAAATCTGTCTTTAAGTCTCACTTCTTCAAACAATCTCTCCTTACTTTTTTCAGCGCTGACAAGTTCCAGGTGCCCCCATACTCTTCTCCAATGTCTGCTTATCATCTTAAGTGTTGTTCTTACTTTGGAAATGGACTAATCCACATTTACAGCCACACCAAGCAATAAACAGGACCATAAAATTATGTTTTTCAAACTATCAGCCGATGGCCAGACGTGAAGCTTCACAGATGCAGATCGGCACATTATTTCAGCTCCATGAAGTCCTGCACTCTTGCAGAACCACAAAATTGTCACCTGGAGGAGTCTCCAGTGCTCATGACTGTTGAGAAGAGCCTGGATAAAGCAGTGGCAGGTTCACCAAGGGTCATAAGCCTGCACAAGCAGAAAACACCATGCCTAAAACCTCATAAACTTCTGTCCATCCTCTGCCACCACTGATGCAAAACCTCCCCTGTTTGACAAGAGAGGTACAGCCTTTCTGCCTTCCATTACCCCCTCCTGACTTTCACAGATCACATCTCCATGTTCTCTTCATCCCCACATATGGATGCTATGATCAGCATCCACATCTGATCTACCAAAAAAAAAGAAAAAAAAAAGACCTTTAGATCATTTAGTCTAATCTGGGGCACAGTTTAGTCTAATTATGAGTGCAAGAGAGTTCAGATGCATGGACATGAGCTGTGATATGCCAGTGGCTCTAGTACCAGTGCACAGGTCTTGGCTTATTTTATTTTTAAGCAAAGATGTAACCATTATGTCTTTAGTCATCATGTTCTTTGCTTCTCTGCATCTCAACCAATCTCACCCAAAATTCCTCATGCACACAGTGTCCCAGCTCTCAGCAATGCCTTACACTAAGTCACACTTGATGTTACCTCAAAATTCAGGAAGCAAAAGTAGTGCATTATTACCAAATTACTGAAGAACAGATGTTAACAATTGAAAGAATTAACTCACAGGAATCATCTCAGATCAATATGTGATCACACTTCTCAAGGAAGTGAGCAACAAACTGTAAATCATCATCTTTGGCCTGGGCTAACACTGTTTGCTCCAGTGACCACTTAACAGCCATCTGAGAGATCCGTGTCCAAAGCCTGGTGGGAGAGATTCAGCTGACCCAGTGCTTGCCCTGAACAACCTGACTGTGTGCAGAGCAGCAGACACTTGTGTTATGCAGTTCAGCTTGTCCTAAACCACACAGCTTTAGGGTCAGATAATCACACCCATTTTCTCTACACTGGCTGTAAAAGAAGCCATTTGTGGCACCTTCAGTGCCCACCTCTGTCTCTGCTCTGACCATCATGCCAACACTCAGGTCAGGCAAATTGCCTGAAATATGGGATTGGTGCCCTCAAGTACACTCTGTAACAAATACCCTAGTATTTATCTTCAGGTAGGACTGTGTTGGGAAATTATTTGGCATTTCCCCAGCAGGCTCTTGAACACACAGAATTCACAGATGTATCAAATTTACCTTTTTCCTGTCCAGGTCTAGCACCATTAAACACACTGAGAAGACTTTCAGTACCATCCAAAAGGAAACCATATCCTTAAAAATGGTCCTCACACAGTTTAATCTGAATCAGACACATGCTGGACTGTATAAATATCATCATTATACCTCATTCCTATAAAAACAATAAGTATTGAGAGCTTTGTTGTTTGCCCAGGAGGCAAAGCTGGTGCCAGGCAGCACCAGGCAGGCTGCCAGGCAGGAGGGGGACATGGTTACAGAAACAGTCTTTTCCAGATCTGACCTCTGAAAATGGTGAAAAATGCTTCTGTGCGTGAAGGAGGTTTTCACATAGGTTGCATATGAAAGGCAGGCAGATGAAAAGGAAGGCTGAATGCTGCACTGATCTCACAGCTTGGGTAAGCTACAGGGGCAAACTCAATCACTCTTTGGTTAAAATTAAGGGAATCACATTAATTTCCAACTCTAATTATTCCTCTCTGACCTCACTTATGCAAGACTTTTGATTTTTCAACAGAAATTTACATATTCCACAGGTTCTTCAGAAATTTGTCATTTTTCATCTTGAAGTGCTGCAGTGTTTCTTGAAGCTGCTGCTGATTTATTCCATGCTTCTATTGCTATCATCATTACCTACAGAGTAGCTGGATTACATCCTGTGTGACAAATGTGAGCTATCTTTTGGGAACCCTTGTGTGCAGCACAAAAGGACAGCACAACAGGGACTTGGGCCTTAGAGGGCAGTGGATGAAGTAGACTGTAATTTCCATAGGTCTCTCTGGTCTTTACTCTTCTGACATTGTCTTTTTTGTGTTTGGCTATTTAAAAACAAGAGGCACGTGTCATATTAAGGAATAAAAATTTTGGGAGGCCTCTAAAATGGTGTTTCTTCCCACCTCATCCCTTGCACCCATCTGGAAACCCTGACCTGCTGTATTTCTGAACAACTGCATCTTTACATGTAGCACTTGGTGAAAGGGTGGTTAGAGCTGTTGCTGCTCCCTGGGTAAAGCTCATATTGAGCCACAGGAGTCCTTAACCCCATTTTACAGATATTTAGAAACAGGTATTTTATTTTACAGAAATTTAGGCCACAAATGATCAGGTCATACTTGCCAGTAAGCACTTAGGAACTATATTTTTATGCTCTGGCAGAACAGTAAAGCCAACCAAGCTACACTTACAGTATTTCCTTCCTATCATACATATTTCAGCCATAGTTAAAAAAATGAAAAAAAGTCATTAAAACACAGCCAAGCTGTAAAATCTGACCATCTGCAGGGTGGTTGGTGGAAAACCATTTTTACTTTGCCATGAGAGGCATTTTTCCAAAGCTGTCTTACATCTACCACCAAAGACCACTAGATTATTTACTAGTCCAACATCTGTCAAGAAATAATTAGGTTGTTAAAGGGAGATTGTTAGTTACCGGCATTAGGTGTCCATTAACATTAATTGAACTCCTCAGAATTATTTAGGAGCAAAGTCTGGCCCCATTGAAGTTAATGGGAGCCTTTCAATTAACTCTTGACTGACTTGATGGATGGCAGATAGAAAAGTGATGGGTTTCTTTTCAAGCCATAGATCCATGAATGACAACATCTGCTAGAGGGATATTGTCTCAGAGAGGCTGGGTACTGAGGGAGTATTTGAAACAACTCATCCACTTTGGGTTACTCAGTAAAATATCACCCACCCCTGAAAAAGTACTCAGCTGTCATATTTCTTCTCTGCTTGAACTGGAAATACACACTGGGGCATGGAGGTGCTTATTTCTAAGTCAGCCTACACATCCCCCACACTCATATCAGCACAGGGATCCACACAGTGTTTTAAAGATTTCATTTTTAAATCCATCAGCCTGAATCCAGGGCAGTCCTTGGGGAATAGGTATCAGAGCATCTGGAGGATGGTTCAAGGTGTGAGTCAGAGCAGTCTGCAAGGTGCCTTAGCCCACCCTGGCCTTCATCAGGATGTTCTCCAATTTGAGCTGATGTGATTCTTGTCTAACAAAATTTTCTGGTCTGCTAACAAAAGTTTCCGTGGTGATTTTGGGATACCAGGATCAACTCTGATGCAACAGTGGGGCAGATGGAAAGGTGGCTCTCACACAGCTGAATTTCAGCCCATCACCCACAGTCCTAAAGCTGAGAACATGCATACCTTCACAGCCACATGTGTCTGAAAGAGAGAAATGAAATCACTGGTGGGTAATTAGCATTGCTGATACTTATACCATTAAGGATCCAGGGAGAAGTGAATCAAGGGTGTGCCATGTATTTGCTGATTGGAGATGATTATGTTTCTGCTGCTGATGATATTTCAGCGTAATAATTTGCCCTCACTACGTAGTCCACAGGGACAGGTTTGATTTCATCTTCTGGGTGAGAAGTGAGGGTCTCTGCATCACGGAACAATAGACTTTCCAAATGGAAAACCTTAGTTCTGCACGAATACATGAACACAGATTCCTGGACTTCACTGCTAGGTTAGGAGTTAAACTTTTAGATATCAGATCCCTTGTGTGATATAAACTATCATTATGAGATACATTTTCTTTCCATTATGCTGTAATAAAACCCTCCTGCTTATAATATAAATATATACATTTCCTCCGAGGCATCCTATTTGCTAAAGAACATCATGGAAATCTAATCTCCTTTTAATCAATAAAACACCAAATGATGTTTCTATTTAATGCAAACTTTGCTTCTTACTATGTAATGAACCTGTTTCTATTAAGAACACAGCCATTAATGGAATAAGTAATGCATTACTACTATTCCACTGCTACAGTCAGGTTTCTCTTAGTATTTCCATTATAAACTCAACTATTTAAGAGTCTGCAATTTTCTGAGCTGGTTTGCCTATAAAATCCTTTTATACTGCTTGAGGGCTTGGGGCCTGGGGGCTTGGCTGGTTATTGTCATGTGCAGGGTCTCTCTCTCTTGCCCAGCCACAGACTCACTACATGACCCTGGCCAAGTCATTTAACCTCTTAGAACTTTAGTCAGTCCAAATGGAAAAGGGTCTAAAAAAGAGAGATGCCTCAGAGGCAAGAGAGATCCAAGTTTAACTACATTTGAAAGAATGACCCTAGGGAATGATAATGGACTGGAGAGACTTTTGCTTTTGGGACATGAGTGCAATTTATTGTAAGCCAGTAATGAAAAGAAAATGGAAGCACGGCATTTTGCCAAGAATAAAAACTATGGGTGACTGCTCAAACCATTTCTGATGAATGCCTATCAGAAGAGATAAACAGCTGTAATTTGGGACAGAAAATACTTATGACCCAACCTATGCTTTTGCAAAGGTACTCTTTATTCCTGTTTTTGTCAAGCTATTGCTGAAGGAAGTTCAAGACCTTTTTCCTCATAAGATGCTCACCCAGAATATTTTATATCCTTATTGAGTTGTGCTAGATCTCAGTCATACCATTTCTACTATCTGATAAATGACAGGGCTTTCAAGAAAAAGGACAAGAAACATGTATTAGGAAACTCCAAAACATGTATTCACTGGAGCAGAAGTTGAAGGGAATTTGAAGATTAACAAACACTTTGATGAGCAGAGAGCAGAATAAAACGAGGGGACAGACATTTCACAGCTGAATTTCATGCTCACTCCCTCATGAGTTCTGTTTCCTCCCATGCAAGCAGATTAGACTGCAAGACTGGATCCTCCACTAGGGCAGGGAGAACGTGCCTGCAGTGTGAAAGGTCTGTCCCTTGCATGGATTGCTGACCTGACATTGCAGCTTAAGCCAGCAGTGGTAGGACAGTTTGAATTTCAAGCTGATTTAGCAGCTCTAGCTCAAAATAAAAGGGAGGATGAAGCTCTACACGCTAACTAGAGCTAATGCCCAAATTACCTTCCCTTTGTTCTTGCTCCAGCCTGAGTGAAGAGAAAGAACTTCTTCACTGTGGTGGCTGGTGACCGTGCACTGGAGCAGATTGCCCAGAGTGGTTGTGGAATCTCTCTCACTGGAGGTATTCTAGAATTGTCTGGATGCAATCCTGTGCAATGTGCTCTGGGAAGAGCCTGACTGAGCAGGACATCAGACTAGATGGCCCACTGTGGTCCCTTCCAACCTCACCCATTTGCGATTCTGTGAAGGACTTGTAGGGCAGATGTGTGTGAAACAGCCTTAATGTGTGAGGAATTCTGGCTGCAGGAGAGCTGGAAAGACCATCCTTGACTCCTCTTTCTTCCTGCCACACTCCCTTGTCTCTGAACACTGAGACTGAATAAAGGCAAATACTGGCTTGGGAACATCACAAGAGGGGACACCACAGTTTTGAACCCTCCTAGACAGCTTGGGCACCAGTCTGGAGATTAATAAGAGCACATTTGCTGGCACTTACTGCCATCTTCAGTTTCCAGCCAAAGCTAAGGCATGGATGGCCTGGCACTGTGGCCTGGCAGTCTGGTGGTGGAACAATGATTCCCTTGTTCTTCCAAACTATTGTGTCAGTTGCCTCTACATGTGTATAGATACTATTTTTCTCCATCATACTCAGTTCAGGTTTCTGAGTTTTACTTCACAGATGTGAGTGTAAGAATCACCTTTCTAGATTTGAGAGTGAATCCTACTCTGATTGCCTGACTCAGGAACCACAGACAAGACCTGCCTCCAAATATGCAGGAGAAAAAGCAATAGTTACTGTCTCCTCTTGACCACTGAGGGACCACGAAGCATGAACAACATCTAAGGTCATTGGAGGTCCCCATAGAAGAGTCAGAAACCAATGTCAGTTCTCCTAATCCCAACAGAGAGCCTTAATCATGAGATGGGTCAGGTATGATACACCATGTGCAACAGGTTTTGGTATAAAAAGATGCCTGACGTGTTTCCTGCACCTGAAGCTCCAGGAGGATGGTCTGAGGGAAGGACCAGCCCATCCACAATGTCCAGCTACCAGCTGTGACTGCACTGGTGGAGGGGGCAAGGAGGAAAGAGCAAAGGAGGAAAGAGCAAAGGAGGAAATTGGCAGAGAGAGCTGTCACCTCCAGAGGCTTTATCTAGCACAGGTAACACTTTATTTCACATTTATTTTCTTGCCATGCTAAGGAAGGGAGAAATAGACACGCTTATTTCTCCTGCTCATTTTCCTGGACCATCTGGTGCTGAAGCAGAGATGACATATCACTGCGAAGAAGGGGAAGATGTCACAGCTTTCACTAATAGCTGTGGGAGGAAAATAATTATTTTAAAAGTATGTGGGCTGTACAAACCGTACTTGTTAAGTCAAACTACCAGGAAACTTATTTCAGACACAAAACATTTGATATTAAGCAATCAGTAATGTTAGAGATCAGCAATCCCAGCCATGAACGTCGGGCTCAGTTCTGCTGTAAGCACAGCCTTAACTCAGGCCCCACTTCACTGAGGACCATGCACCATCTTTTGGGTTTTCTGTTTTGAGTAAGAATGAGAAATTATAGACAAGTCTATGCCACAGATTACTCTCAGTATGTATATCAGGGATTGCAATCAGGTAGGGAAACAGGTCAGGGGAAGAGGTGAAGCCAATAACGTGACATGTATCGCCTTCTAAGCAATGACAAGAACATATTGATTTAGTCCCCTTTAGCTCTAGTTCCTCCTGTTTGTTTCTCTAAAGCCCTCAGGGTGTCTGTGTACACCTGCAGTTCTAGTTCTAGTTCTAAATAACTAGTTCTAGTTATTTATTTAACTATAAATTTTATAATTTATAATTATTAAACCATGAAGCACCAGAGATAAGAAGAGAAATGAAGTACTTGTCCTACATAGGGGTACTCAGAAACATCACTCTCACTGGACAGAAACAAGGTAAATTTGCAATTGTCACTCAGCAGCTTTTTCAGTATTCTTTTGGAAATATCTTGAAAATTTTCTGATTCAGATGAGAGTCTTGCAAGATATGTGGAATGATAATTGAAAATAGGGCTTTTTTAAAATCAAATTGAACAATTTGACTCAGGAGTAGTCTTCTTTTTTCTGGAATGAAGTGAACATTTCCTCTTCCTCCCCCCAAACAAATCTGTTTCACTGAAATGTTGGCGTTTGAAAAATGTTGATAAACTGTAGTTACAATGAGAGCTAGTCAGAGAATGGAAACAGATTTGGTAAATGAGTGTAAACAAAACAGCTTGAATTTGATTCCTGGTATTTTGTGGATTTGCTTTGCTTGTTCTTTGTAAACAAGTAGAGCTAGGACTTTGGGCATTCAAAAAAACCCCAACAAACACAATGCCCAGAATGTTTCCAAATTTGTGCCAGGCTGAGCTAATAATATTCAGCATTCAATAAAGCACAGTGCAGCATCCTATTATTTTCCTGTTTGGAGTATTCTTTTACTCAGATAGGAGCCAGTCACCCAGTGGATGTGCAGAAGGAACAGTTCAAAAACCAAACACCTGATCGTTGCTGTCTGAAAAAATTACTGAATGCTGAGTAGCAAATACTCATGAAGACGTGTAGTTCATGTCTAGACAAAAGCAAGATGATATAGATATTTATGGAAATAGAGAAATATGCCCCATTCTACAGTACATCAACTCCCTGCTCTATAGAAAAAGATCATCTTGGAGCGTTCTGGACAGTCCTGTGAGACTAGCTACATTGCAAATGTATAGGTGTAAGTGTAAGTGTTCAAGTGTTGTCAAGCCAGAAATATTTATCAATATTAGTTCAAAGGTGTGTTTTCTAACAAAGTAAGTACCTAATCTAACAGAACTTTGCTAAAAGTTCTGGAGAGAAGGTCACAGATAAGACCTCCAGAGGTTTTTGTTGGAAACACTGCACTTGGTTCTTTTTCAAAGGGAGATGCCACATCCAATTGGAAATAAAAGATGTCTATTGGAAACTTAATGCAATTTTATTGGAGCTAAATTCAATCTCTCCCTTTTTGATGCAGTAATGGGTCATCAAACAGAACTCAAGAGTGTAGCCTCAAACAAGTAATGCTGCTGTGGCCACTGGCCGAAGTGTGCTTCATAAACAAAAAACCCCTAAAAATTGTTTAGAATACTTAAAAGAATAGTGCTCTTTTCAGTCACTACAGACCTGCAAACACTCACCAACAGGGCTTTTCCCAGCCATCACCACTAGCCCAAGCTTCAAGCAGAAAATCCATGCCCTACATAAAGAAGATCACTTCTCTAATGTTATTTTTTTCCTCCTTCCTCAAATGGGTTATACAGCAAGCTCTCTGCTTCAGCTGATTAAAGCAGACCATGCATGAGGGAGTGGGAGACACACATAGAGTCAGACCCTCCATTTATATAATCTCCATTGACTTCAGTGGAGTGCCCCAAATTTATAGCAAGATAGGGTCTGCCTACAGACTCCTAAGGAATTGATTGGTAACCTACAACAAGCCATTTCCAGGGAGTAAGGTATTTTTCTGAGAATGATTCTTCCTATGTCTTGACTATGAAACAGAAACTAACAGAGGCAGAGGTTACACTGTGATATTTACGACACCCAAAAGGGAGCACAGTGTATTTGAAATGCTTGATAACCCAATTTACATGTTTATTGTGCAAAAGAGCCATTTATTTATGGGAAAAAAAAAAACAAAACCACCTATACATTTAAAAGCATTTTTAAAAAGGGGAATGATTTTGAAAGTGCAAAATGAGAAGATATTTTTCAGCTGTTTTTCTCTCTTCTTTCTCTTGTCTTGGTTGCTGGCAAGAAATACAGTAAGGTAACACTTCAAATGGTAGAGATCATTCATAACATCTCCATCCACTTTCCACGCCTGCTTTGGCAGCCTGGCTTGTGTCATAACTATCACAAGTTTATTTATAGTTCAGGGGCATTGTGGGAGGTCAAGCAAAGAGGAAGAAATTCTGATTAAACCACTAGGGAGTCCAGAGAGGAATCTTGTTGTGCTAGGCATGACTTGGAGTTGTTTGGGTTTTGTGGTTTTGGGTTACTTTTTATTTTAATGCTCTTTTACAAAATAACATGCGTGGGAAGTTATTCCTTCTTTTGATTTTTCCATGTTTCTCCTCAGTGGCTGTTTTGGCAGGGATGGTCTAGAAAAGAGTGAGTGCTGAAGACTCTTCTCAGAGATGACACAACAGGTCACGAGAGGTTTCTGTGCTGGTGGGTCTTGGTGAGTTGAGAGAGATGGTCCTCTGTGGACTCAGCCTCAAGAAGAGCTGGTACCCTGCTGTTAAGAGTGTAAAAGTTGCAAATATTGTAATTACAGAAGCAATGAGCTGCCCCAAGCTGGGAGAATTTATGGGCAGGCTTTTCCTCACTGCTGTCCTCATGGATGAAAGAAGCAGTGCTTACCAGCCAAAAATTCCAACTCCCTGCTCTCTACACACCAGCACCAAGGAAGGAGCCAGGTCTAAATTCTCTGCAGGACTGAACAATTTGCTTCTTCTCTTTCTCATTCAGGGCATTTCCTTCCCTCCAGAGGGTGCTTGAGTGCTCTGTAGAGGGTTGGAGAAAGCACAGGTCATCACATGATATAGAAGAAAATTTAAGATAGAGAGTTGCAGTGCATCTCAAAGGATTGAGTGGGTACATCCTGGGAAAACCAGGCTCTCCTGCCATCTATTGTGCAGCAGAGCTCTCTCTGCAAGCTGGAATGGGGCATATCAAGGACTCCCTTGACCAAATACAGGATAATAACTTCCAAAATTTTGCATGAAAGGTGTACTCAGGGTGCTGCTTCTTCAGCAAGGCAGTAACACAGTGCTGGCAAGTCAGAGACAGTTATTACAGCAGCTTTTAGCTGGGATTCATTAGGTATCTGCAGATACAGATGAGGCTCAGTTTTCAATCTCTGCCTGTAACACATGACAGGGTCAACAGGCTGCTCTAGAGATCAAGAGAAGAGATCAGCCTTCTAAAAATTCAATATTAATTATTGAATATTTATGTTTACCAGGGGGAATGAGTGATCAGCGTTTCTCTCCAAGGCTGTGTATGAATCTTTGTATTTCAAGAACAATATAAATCAGGCCTTTTTATTTGTCATTTGTGTGAGATGAAAATTAACATCACAAGCATTATTAATAAGGCATGAATGACAGAAAGGAGAGGAAGCAGAGCAGCTCGCTCCCTATACGTTTCTCTTTCTGTATATTAAGTAGATTTATCATGTGCTAATTCCCTGCTCTACTCACTTCTTCTTCTCTCTTTCTGGCAAATTAGGGTTTCAATAGCATTCACATGCCCCTGATTAATATACCTGCCCCTCAGCCAGCAAATTATAGCCTTTAGCAAATATTAACAAATTCATCCTCACAGCAACCCTCGTATCAAAGGCACCAGGTACAGATCTATTCTCTGGGGTGGCACTGGGGGAGGCAGATGGAGGTCTCAGGGGTGGGTTAAAGCACAGAATAACAACACACCAGAACTAAAACAGACACCAAAGGATTGGTACAAAGAATGTGCAGAGGAAGGGTATGTGGACAAGACCTATCGATCACAGGGGTCCTTCTGGCCTTCAGAATCCACTTAATAAAAGTTAACTCTCCTTGTCTACAGGCCCTTTGGCCATACATCTCCACCTGTTTCATAAAGGGGATTATTGTCCTCAGGCTTACAGGTGAGGAAAATGAGAATCTGAGAAATTAGGGCCCCAGGCTCAGGGATACTCAGGTGTTTGACTTTAACAGAATTTCACGTAAAACTGCAAGTCTGTCAGGTGTGTTGGCTCAGGAGCTTAACCCCCAGATTTGCAGCCCAGTCTGAGCTCAGAGGCAATGTGGAGGGCAGTTTTGGTCCACCTTGGTCCTTCTGGGTGACCAGAGAGTGGACATGCTGATGCTCACAGAAAAGTCCAGAGAGCTGAGGACAGGCATTATCTGCCTACCCAGACAGAGACTAGAACATTTGGCACAGACACTAAGGGGTGCAGTGAAACCCCTCCAGCAACCACCAAAGCTCCTGTAACAGGGAGGGAAAAATTCTAACTGGCTGTTTGGATCACCCCAGGGACAGTCCCTGGGCTGCAGTCACCCCTCTCAGTGCTCAGCACCAAAACCTGCCTTTGGACAAAACACATCTTGGCAAAAACATTGCTGCTGATGAGATTTTAGTTTCCTTAAAATGGACTGAAGAAATTATGCTCATTCAATAGTCATTTTTTCCAATGTTTTGTTTTAAAATGCCACTTTGTTCTGTCTTCTCCTCATTCCCTACAAAAAATCCACAGTTAGTCTACCACCAAAATAGATTTCTGCCTATTCCCCTCCCACTGCTTGCACCCTTCAAAATTCCAGACCATGTTTGTGTCCAATAGGTAGATGTGTCTCCAGCTCTAAAGACAAAATGTCCATGACTGCTAAGAAATCCTCTCTCATGCTCTTCAAGCTATTTACTGTGCAATATTTATATATTACAATATTACACCTAATCATAATTAACAATGATACTTAGCAGCATCTATATGGCTCTTCACACCTTTAAAGTGCTGTGCAAACACTCATTAATTAATCTTTGCTTCAGGGATCCTGTGCAGCAGTCTCTTCCACAGGGCACCGCGAGCCAGTCCCCGGGAATGGAGCCATGGCTGCCAGAGCATGCCTGGTGCTGGGGGATGGAAATTTCTCCTGCAGGGAAGGTTCAGCTCTCCACTTCTGGGAGGCAAGGAGGGCTGCCTTGTTGTCCCCAGAGGAGATGTGAAATGGCAAAAACCTGAAGGAATGGGAAATACAGACAAGAGAGGGACAAATGGTGGTCACTAACTGCCCTTGCACCCCAGCGCTGGTGCTGGTCCTGCGTGAGGACCTGGAGCCACTTAGTAAAGGTCAGTGCCTTTTCTTGGGGCACCCCAATCCTGTGTGCTGGTGAGGCCAAGGTCCCCACAGCTAGCCCAGAGCTGGGGGTTGAGGAGAAAGAAAGAGGTGATGGTGGGAGAGGCAGGGCAAGGGGTGTGGTGAAGGCCACCAGTGCAGGACCTGCTGCAGGAGCACATCTGCCCCTTCCAGGTCTCCTTCACACAGCACTCCCCACTGCCCCTGTCTGGATCCTTGGAGGGGAATTCTCTCCAGTTTGCATTAACAGCAGGTACTTTTTTGTTTGCATCTTGTGCAGTCCTTTCAATGCTGGTATCTCTGCCTGGATGAAATGCATCTTTTCTCAGCTTTTCACTGTCTTGCTCTGAAATCTCTGCTCCCATCCCTCCACAGAGCTCAGTAACAGCTTGCTTCGTCTTCCTACTGTCAGCACTCTGCTTTGACCCTTTAATCAGGGGACTTGGCTTTTATCTGGAAGACATATGCCTTAGGTGTCTTGTATAAGGTGCCACACAAAGCAAATTCAGCCAGGCCTGCCAATAACACATCATCTAACCAGATGGGGATAAACAGACTTGAATTCATTTGCTCCTTTTTCTCTACTCAGTAGCACCAGAGAAAAGGCTGTTACTAGCTTTATGTAATGTCTCTGGCTACAGGGTTTTTGTATTTTGCATTTGAGGAGAGCTTAGGTCAGTCTCACAGCTTCTTTCCATTAGAGACGGTTGGCAGTAATAAACTGAGAACCCTTTTGCCACTTGTGCCTATGACATTGGAGGTGCCTCATATGATGTCATGGAGGGCTTTTTTTTTTTTTTTTTTTTTTAAGCTCAGTGAAATCTCAGTGGTGTTTTTTGTGCAATTTGGATAAAATTAGGAGGAAGTATGAGGCGCCCTAAGCAGAGATATATGGTTTGTGTTGAATTGTCAATGGAGAAGTGACCAAGCTCATTTTTTTTTTCCTTTGGTGACCTCAGCAAGACTGGTATCTAGATCTCATCAGCTGAAGTGAAAGAGTTATTATTACAGAGCCTGGAGCAGAGCTGACATACTTGCAATGAATGAAGCTGTTTCTAGCTTAGGGAATTCAAGTGGCCAGGCCAGGGACATGATCTACAGAGTAAAAGCAGAGACACCAGCATTCAGACTAACAAAATGGGCCTCAGCCAGTTGAAAGAACAAAAAAACACTTTTAAAAACAGTTTTCTTCTGAAAGTACTAATTGGAATATTCAAAAGCAGTATCATTATCTGCTTCCCCCCCACCCCAACCCCATCCTTCTCCCAAATACTTTTTAAAGAGATTATCTTTCCTTTGACCCTCTCCATTAAATCATCCTTTTTTTTCTCCTTGGGAAATATCAAAAATGGCAGAACATCCTTGAAACATCTTTTCAAAGCTACCAGATTTTACCTAGTTAAGAGTAAACAGTCATGGAGACAGTTGCATTTCTGTGAGGGGACATATTCCTCCTGTAACAAGGCCAGCCTATTCCCTGGATTACACTCCTTGCCATTGTCACAGCTGAATTACAGCTGTGAGTCAGAGGCAGTGATACACTATGAAAGTCCTTGGCCGTGGGACAGAACCCCTCTGGGAGGGTGGCAAGGCTTGGTATTTATTACTGGGTGTAGTTGATCCAGGAGGAGACACCAGCCCCCACATCACCCCCCTGGAATCTGTACAAACGGTGTTTGTGAGGAGCTCACACTTTAAATAAAGCCAAATGTGTGCTCATTGACTGATTGGGATTACAGACACGGGGAGATTAGGGTCCTGATCAGCCGCCTCCTGAAGGCAACAAGAGGAAAAAAAAATTGCCATCAGCTTAAGTGAGCATATGGCCAGTCACTCTCAGAGTCAAGGTCATGTGGGAAACACGCAGCATCGCTGATATTTCACACCCCAGGTGAATGCATTAACCCTGCTTGGAAAGAGCCATCTCTGTGCACAAACCTCAGCCTGAATTTAGGCAGAAGCAAGGCTGTGATCACACTGCCTGCCAGCTCCTACGAAAATTGACGGAGTGGAAGAGGTCTCCAAGACCATGAAACTTTTGGAGCTTAATTAAAAGCAGCATCTGGGCAAATTAAGGGAGAGAGACTGAAATCAGTGCCTCTGCAGACAAAGAGGCAGGCAGCACCTTGCTGCTGCACATCTGCCTCTGCCCAGCCAGGGCTCTGCAAGGACCTGGAGACACAACAGGGACAGCTCCATCCACCTCCTCTGTCACCACTCAGGAAATCACTCGGTTTTAGATGAGATTGTGCAACTGCACATGCATGTGAAAGTATGGGATCTCATTTAATGGATATTTTATTATGTATTTGTTGGGGAAAAACTGTGCATAAATAAAAAATTGAGGTACTCTGTGTAAGTAGCATTTCTACCTTTTCAAATATCCTGGGCACTCAGAAGCAAAAATTAAAAAGCCAAGCAGGCCACTCTTCTGCTTTACAGAGGTTTTTGGTTTTGTCCACTCAGATCTTGGTTCCATCAGTCTGCCCACAATAGTCTTTTTAGATGTGCCACAGCACAGTTCAACCTTGGGCCTCCTTAATCTGATATAGCAGAGTGGTGAAAATAGGCAAGGCCAGATGTTCAAATACCTCACTTTGGCAGCAAGAGAAGTGAACGGAGTGAGAGGTCAAGGGCCAGGAGAAGAGAAATAGGAGAAAGGCCACAACTTTCAGTAAAAAAAAGTACCCAAGCTCAGAAAGGGCATGGAAGCAAAATAATGAAGTCAAGGACCTCACATGCCTCTGCTGCAGCTGGAAAGCACTTAAGCCTGAAAGTCGGATTTAGATCTGTCACAATAACACTGTGGATTTCAGATTGATTGAATTATAACTCACAGGTGCTCCTTGTTCCATGCATTTCTTCCTTCTTGCCCCCACAACAGGCTTTAAATTCCAGCACACAAGACAGAATAAAAAGGTTATTTCTTGCATTCTCCTTAACACCACCAGGTCTCTGTCATATTTACAAACGTGTATTTTAGCACAAAGGGCCCTATGGAGGAAACCCAACTGCTGTCAGAGGGCTGTTTTGATGGACTCAGTAAACACGATATTTCGGTGACAGGTAATCTTCATACTGAACTGATTAATTCCAGAACACAGGAACAATGGCCTTTTTCATCTGCTGAATAATGCATGGATGGCATTGCCACTGGTAAGCAGCAGGGTTCCCGGTTAGCAATAGAAATTCACACACCCATGCTATTTTAATAAGCTATCGCTGTTAAAGAAGTCTATTTACGTTACTCATCTTCAACATTTGCACAAACATGTCAACTGGGGAAGTGTGTGGGGGGAGGTAGGAGGGAAAAATGAGGTCATATTCATATACACTTTCTTAGCTCTTTAATTTATATAAGCTTGAAAATTAAGCAAAAAACCACCTTAATTCCAAGTGAGTGAAAGCAGCATGACCACTACCTGAAATCTGAATAATATGAACAAAGTTGAAACAGCAGAAGAGAAAATCCGGGTCAAGGACTACATGGAGAGCTGGGCATGGGTTGCTCCAGAGTTTGTGAACTGGAACCACCCTAGGTTTTGGCCATCAGGCTGCTCCACTGTACCACTGGTCTCTTTGGAGCCACCTGGGCCATGGCCTTGTCACTGTTTCCCCTTGAACCAGCCAAGAGCTCCCAGAGGAGCCAGACCTAACATGTGTCCTGGCCACTCTGCTGTAATACACTGGGGTTTGGGACAGGGGCCACCAGTCAGGAGCTCAGGGCTGTTCCACTTGGGTTATGAATTGCAGGCAGCAAAAGGAATCATCTCTTAATTATGGGATCAAGGGTCAGATTGGCTCTTAAATTTATGCTCAAATATAAGTTTAAATTTAAATATTGTAAGCTAGATGCTTAATGTCTTTTGTAACCAATGGAGATTAGTCAATGTTTATCATCTGTAGAAATCCATTGTTCTTGATTCTACATAATATTGGTCAGGAGATAAAATATTTTGCCTAAGAGAGGCAGCTGGTACCATTAGAGGTTCTGGGGTGTCCTGGCAAACTCACAGCTACTGCTCCATAGGAGTGCAGTTTTCCATAGATTTTGGGTAATGTTTGCTAGCCCCAGGGAGATATCTTGGATAAAAGAGGGCATTTAAAATGACATCAGATGCCTGTGTTTAGACAAATGCATGACATCCCTGACCTTCACTGACTATAATGGGAATTTGGACAGCTGGACATCTAAATCTGTGGGCTGAATCCCACCCAAAAATGTCAAAGTCTCCTCGTTTTCAGCAGAGCAGGCTATTAGAGGTCAGATTTTCAAGAAAGCAGCTCCTATTTTGGCATCCGTTCAGCTGTAAAATTTGCAAGTGTGATCAAAGCAAGGCTGAGTCCCTCTGAACGAGATGGGGGCTGAGCAGGGGAAGTCCATCTGGTCCCCCTCTCCTCATGCCCCAACTACTCAGTTTAAAGTAGAGGTTAAATCTAGTCAGGATAGGCCTGCAGAGCTGGAAGGCCCAGACCCAGGAGTACAATGTGTGTGCAGAGGATCTACGTGTGCACAGCATGGGACACACAAGCACACGTGGTCCCACATGACACTGAAACCAGCAGATCACTCTCCAGCCAAGAGCACCGATGGAAATATGACCGTTGTTCCTTTTCCCCATGTCATTGCATCCCTTATCTACTTCTCTCAGAAATAAAGGGGTTTTAAAGCAGGGAGCAAACTGGCCTACCCCAAGCAGTTCATCTCATACGTGGCTTCCATTTTATTTCATCATTTTGGGTCTTGATGCTGGTCCAGCTTCATCCCCAGTGACCTCACACCTAAGGCTTCGTTTGCATGGTAAGTATTGCTATCATAACAGTCATTCCTTTAAATCATACTCCAAAATTTTGCTGCTTCTTAGCTACCTGGAAGGATATTTCTCCCCACTTTTGGGGTATGCATCTCTGGAAAGTTACAGGAAGAAATTTCCTACCATTTGGAGAGTGGGGCTGTTCCCAAAAGAGCATAAGAATGGTGTAAGTGTGTTTTTCAGGGCATGACTACTTTACCACATAACAGCTCAATGATTTATATAATTCTATTAGAAGCTTTGAGCCTTTATTTATTTTATTTCTTTTGGCTTTGCAAATAGAAAAACGGGGTGGGGGGGGGGGAATTACCCAAATCTTTGCTATGGGACACTTTGGAATGTGTTCATGTACATGGGCATTGAGGAGTGCCCAGCTATGAGAGGAAGGAGTTGGGGCCCCAGGGCGGCCCCAGCATCACATTGTGAAATGTGTTTTTTCAGTCTCTCAGGGGACCAGTAATAGCACACATCAGAAAAGCTTTAAGGTAACCAATGTAGAGGGTAATGGCTGCACAAGGAGATCAACTGGCAGAACACATTGAACTAATTTTCTTCCAACCTCCCCCAAATTCCTCTTTAAAATCTGTTTGTGGAGAAGCATGAGAAACTTCCCAGAGGTTTTCTGAGAAACCAAGGGAGGAAGAGGAGGAGAAATGGTGGTCAGTTAGAGAACCTTTTCTTCCTTTGTGGCTCTCTCATCTCCCTCAGCCCATCCATAATTAAACTTTCTGTTGCACCCACTGTGCTGGTCAAGAACGGGAAAATGTAAACAGACATCTCCCCTCTGCAGGGATTATATTCCAAAATTATAAGACCAGGGAGAGTTGTTGTGCTCTAACAGCAGTGGTTAGAAATGGGGACTTTTAAAAAGTTATTCAACAACACTTCCAGGCAGGTTTTTAGCACCTGCAGACAACAGGGTGTTTGCTCTTCTCAAACAAAATTTTGAAGGAACTGATTTTGTCAGCACGAATTTCAGTTGTTTGCTGCAAAACACCACAGAAGCGTGGCCTGGTTTTCAGCAATTTGTCTTCTAATACTCCAACCTCACTTAACCTGGCTCACTTTTTTTGAGTATCTTTTGAGCTCCCACACAGTCTATAATGGGATTTTCCTCATAGCTCCCTGCAGAACGCTACTCTGCAGTGATTTGGAGGAGTGAAGGAAGCGGGAGCTGGAGGAGAGCGGAAAAGGAAGCTATTTTGAGCACAAAGCCTCTAGGCAGATGTAGCTTGTGGAGCTATCACATGCAGCCCAAGTTATTGGAGCAAATCAATACTAATTATTTTAAGGGTGAGGCCTTATGCTGGGGCTTCTCAGAGTGCTCATGGTGATCTTTTGTTGCTTCTTTTGTAAATTTGTGGTGTGAGCTCTTATCATGGTGTGCAGAGCAAGGATGCTCTGAAGAAAGGGAAAGTCCCACTGTTTAGTCTCAGCATACTCTCCAGCACCCTTGTACAACCTCTGTCTGCAGCAGGGTGTGCAAACCCCAGTGAGGGATGGATTTCATGCTTTCAGTCCTTTGCAGGATAGGAGGTTTCTAAAAACTCCCATCCTTCAAGGATAAGACCATGATCAGACCCTTGCTTTAGGAGAAAGTGTTCCTTCAAGGCCCCTTCAAGCAGCCTCACCACAAATGAGATGAGAAAGGAGTTTGAGATCCACAAACTGAACCTTGGTGCCACCTCAAAGCAGGAAGACTGAATGTTCCTGAATCAGTGCAGCTTCTCCACACTCTTTCATCAAGGAAGGTGCTTCATCCCCTTCACTCATTTATAGGACACAGCTCATGCAGTTTGCGACCATAACTGAAGACCAGGATCCTATCGATGGTCCAAAGTCTCCCTCCAATCAACACAGCTGCTTATTGGGTCTCCACTGACACTGAAGATAAATTTTCAAGGGAAAATTGTTCTTATCTGGCAAGCAGATACCTAAAACTCTCAACCCAGTGGCTGCTCAGCCCAATCCAAGAGCTATCCTGTGGTGAAGGCTGTTGTTTCACATGTCACTGCTGCCCATCCTACCTACATTACCTGCATCCCAAACAGGATCATACAACAGAAGAGATCTGCAGCAGCCATCCCACAGTATTTTTTATTACCTCCAGAAGCTCCTGTGGTCCTTCTGCTGCCTGCTGATCATGAGGAAAGAGGAGCTGAGAGGCAGAAGTGCTGTGCAGAGCCATTCCTGCAAGTGTCCTGGTCTGTACAGGATGAAGGAATGCCGCTGCATCTCAGCACCGTGATCAAGTAATCGTGAGTACAGCAAAGCTGGCTTTGATGCATGACATGGGGCTGGGAAGGGCAAGGGTAGCCAGAAGGTCAACCATAAAAATCAGTGCAGTGGTATCCACCACCATTTAGTTTCTCCATTTTACAGAGGGGGTTATAATGCTTTTCTTTTTTAAAGGCTCTTCCCTGCATTGATTTTATTTTCCGTGATTCAGTGGCTAGACCAGGAAACATAAAATGAATTATCTGTTTCCTTCTATGAGTTTTTTCATATTTATTATTTTTAGAAGAGAAAAAATGAATTATATTTCCAATAAAAATACCAATTTGATATGTGAGGTTTTGGTTTAGCAAACAGCAAGGTACAAGACTGCAATATTTTCAAAAATGTTTTTCTTACATTTTTGGGGGTGCAAAACCCTGCAAAAGTGGTATGATTTTGCCAAGTTTCAGTTTAACCAAAAATGACTTGTTTATAGTGAGTGAACTACTGTCTGAGAACTTGCTTCACGTAGCTCCATTCTCCACTAACCCCTTTTTGTCTTTTTAGATTTGAAATTCTTCAGGGAAGAGACTGACTTTCCTTTCACACAGGGGAGAGCACTTTGAAGATAAAAATTGTTAGAGCAGTGCTAAGTATTGTATAGCCTCAGAAGAATGTTATCAGCTTACAATGTCCCTTTGAAAAGTAGCATACACTCAAAGACACTGACATCTGTCTGTAAAAAGGAAAAAAAAAAAAAAAGAAAGGTGTAGGTGGGGTTTACTGTCTGCTATATAACTTTCTCCCTTTCTCCTAGACTTTGACTGCATGAAACATACTGCAAGTGAGGTAGAATTTTTCACAGTAACAACTACTCTTGATGAAACTGTTTTTAAGGATTCTGTAGAAGCACAGGGATGCCAAAGATTCCTGCATTCAGATCCACAAAACCTCCCTGGGTCACAGCAGACCAGCCCAGACTGCACAAAGACGTGACTCAGCAGATCAAGGTTTATTAACCAACAGCCAATTTTCAGGTGAGCCCACCTCTTCTGAGAAATTGTATTCTAGAAAGGTTTTTCTCATTGTCTCAGTGAGTATCACTGCAGCAAATGGAGTCATCAGCACAAACAGAGCTTTGGAGATGCACGTGTGAGACCCGTCTGTTCTGTGTCGTCTTCATAAGGGAAAATGACTTCTGTGGCCTCCCTCCCTGGCAAGGCTGTCTTTTTGAAAGGCTGCAGGGAACTCCAGGAATAAAGCCTGGTATTTCTTCAGTCATGTGTATCATTCTGCTGTATTCTGGCTGGTGGGAGACATTCACTGATGGAAGAACTGGGACTATTTACCCATCTTTTGAAGGAATTGCCTTTCCTTCCTCCACTCTACCACTGCTGGCCGTGTCTGTGCCACAGCCAGTTCTACACACCCATGTACCAGGTTGCTCCACTTCTAGTCCAGTCAGTGCTGGTTTCCAAAGAAGAAATCCTGCCTGTACATTCAAAGCAGGAAAAAATATCCTCTGAAAAGAGTGAGACAAGCAATCAGTGCTGACAAGCTGTGTCCGTGGGCACGCACTCAAGTGTTGCTGCTCATCCAGCAGCCTTCATAGCCCAGCACCAAGGCTCCTCTTTGGAGACACCCTGAGTCAGCTGGGGCAGAGAGGCTGAGCAGCTGGGGACACCCCTGGAGTGCTAGACAACTTTTTAAATTCCGACAGATGCTTTAGCACCTGTAGGATTGAAGGGTGGATGGTGTTTGAGTTCATGAGATCAGAGAGCTGCTGTCCATGGATGCAGTTGGTGATTTCAGACCTCACCGTGGTGCCTTGTGGTGCAAGAGAGGCTGTCTGGGGCACCCAACTCTAGGGGCAGCCCTTGGAGTTGGTGGCATGCTCCACCACATAGCAGAATCTCACTTGGCCAAACCAAGTGGTGAGTCTGAAGGACAAAAGCCCCACGGAGCAAACAGGCTCCCTCCTTTCCCTTACCATCCAAGGCTGATTCTGCCAATTCATCTTCCAGAACTGCTTAGGAGCACGGGGCAGTCTGACCCTGCAGATCAGCCACAGGAATGGGAACCATGGGAGAGCTTGGAAAGGCACTAAAGCCAACTGGAAATTTTCTTCAGAGACCCCCTGACTTCCCTCTGCCTCTGGATCACTGTCCTGCATCTCACATGGGTTCATGAAGTCCAGCTGCTCCTCCTACTCTCAAGACACTTGTGCATCTGCTAAGGGGCTATTCAGCCTAATTAAACTGGAGAGCCCTTCTACAGCTGTTGCAGAACTGCATCCACTTCTAATTGTTGCAAGAAGGCTCTGCCGTGAAGCACAGCACAGCCTGTGCCTCCTATTGACCCCAGCTGCCTCCCCACCTCTGAAAAGCTCAAACAGAATGGTATAAACTCATCCACATGCAGGAATGTAGGAAAATTACCCATGAAATGAGGGCAAACACCTCAAGCCATAAGATCTCAGCTAGAGCATAAACAGTTAATAAGTAGTTATTATTTTTGTTTGTTTGTTTAGTCTCAAGACTTCCATTAAAAGCAAACCCATGTCCTGGGGCAAGATAAGAGCTGAACTTGGTCTGTGAAAAAGTTCATTAAGGCAACTTGTTTCCTGAGGACAATATCATTTATAAATTTTGGTCTCAAAAAAAATAGATTGAGCACTATCCCTACCAGGCATGTCTACCCTCTAGAACCTCATAGTCTTCTTATGTAAACCTGGAGCAGTAAATTTGCCTAATCCCAGCTCAGATTTAACTGGTGATTTGCCACAGAGAAGAGAAGCCTTTGCAGCATCTCAGTGTTACTCCCAACTTGTCTTTATGTGGCAGGAGATTTCAGAGCCCACACAGGGCCCATTTATTGACATTAAGTTTTTAGAGCATCCCTCAGAGATGATAACTAAACTGCCAACAGCTCTTTCAGTCACCTTCTGAACTTAGGGCTTTATATTCTTCTTCCCAACAATATATAATTCTTATGGGCTGCTTCCCAACTGAAGACCCCAAAACTCTTTACACGAGGTGAGTAGCAGCACCTCATTTCACCAAAGGAAAATTGCAGCACAGAGAAGGTGGAAACCCCAGACCACATCAACAGAGTCCCAAATAAATGTAGGAAACTGTGGGACATAATTCTGCCTTGTTGGTCTGAGCCACCCATGCTGGTGTCCCACAAGGGGACCACAGGTTCAAGGTTACTGGAAGATGTCCCCATGCCCCAGAAGACATTTCCAGGAGGTCTTAAATGTTCTTTGGGATATATAGGCACAGATTAGGGTTTTTCCCTCTTTGTTCAGATCCTAATGTTGCACCACACTGACTCCATGTGGTGTTGGCTGAGGGAAAACTATCCAGGAGAAGGAGGGATTGCTGGGATGTGTTCAGAGGGAAAAGACAGGTGAGCAGTGGTGTTCACATCACACTAATTATCTTTACCCAGAGCACATGTTCATGGCACTTACTGAGCCTTTGCAATTACATGTATTCTGATATTCATTTAAATGGGGGGGAAATATCACATTTTTGTAAAATGCACTCTTAACTCCTGTTGAGAGGCAAGGTGGGAGTTGTGACACTGAAAATGGTTACTTCTACTTTATTTAAGAAATTCTAACTTCTTGTTGATATATCTTCATCCCAAATAACTTTTGAACCAAATAGGCACTTCACACCAATAAGAAAGAGATTAAACCTTCCCAAAGCTTAGAGGTTCCTTCAAGTTTCATAAAAACAGGCAGCCAGGTAGATGAGAGAGCTCCAAGCAGAAGGAAGAATGGAGACCCCAAGGAGTGTTCGATGTGAGAGGAGCCAAATAGAGACACACACACATACGAGCACATACAGCTCTCCGTGCCCCAGCTGATGGATAATCCTGACTTTGTCTCTGTGCCAGAGAATCCAAACATCAGACAAACCCTGGAAATGAGGCTGCTTTGATCCTGCCACAGGCTGAATCGCTGATCGCCTGTGGAATTTGCCCTCCTAAGGCTGAAGAATGTGGGGAGGCAGGACAGCAGCAGCGACCTCTCAAAGTTCTGCCCATGTCCTCCCACACCCCTCGTCATTTCCTTGTCATTTGCTTGCCATGTTCTCACTGCAAACATTGCTTCCTTTAAGCTGTGACTGTGGACTAAAACAGAAAGCTGGTGGGGAGTCCTGAAAGGGCGGAGCTTTCCCACAGTGACACCTCCAGACCATCTAACAGCACCCCTTGGAGATGCTAATGGAACATATCCTGTTAAGGGGGTAATCCCAAGGGCTGCAGAGTTCCTAGGGTCCTGATGTCCATTGCTTTGTCCAAGGGGAAAATCAGCTTTTCTCCCAGAAGCTCACAGAAGAGTGTGTTACACCAGCCAGTCAGGAGGAGTTCCTCAAGGGTCAAAGCCCCCAGCACGAACCCCTGTGCTTGCCCTTGATGCATCCTGTGCCTCAAACCAGGAGGTGGAGATGAACCAACATGGCCCCAGCCACAGAAACACTTCTAAACTTGCCACAGATTTACTTAGATGAGAGTGCTAAGGAGCCTTAAACCCTCCTTTCCCCCTTATTGACACCACTGCATGCTCCCATGGGCCTGACCTGTCCCCATTTCACATTGGAGCTGTGTCCATCCCCAGACTGAGTCCAAACCCAGACTGAGCTGCAGGAATGCAGGGGAGCCAAAGACCTGCAGGTGCTTTTTTGTTGCCCCTTCCAATCTCTATGCTGGGAGCTCAAAATATGGCAAATATGTCTCCTGCTTCCTTTGTCTGTAAAGCACCAGGGTCTTGCAGAGCACTGAGCATACTCACAGAAAGGTATTTTGTGGTAGCCCTGAGAAGCCAACCAGGTACTGGCCCATTGCACTCTGTGTTGTGGAAATCCCCAGTGACAGCTTCTGCTGCAGGGAGCTGTGGCAGTGGTGAATGTGATTCTAAACCCACCTTTCTGCAGCCACCCTTTATCCAGCTGGTGGGCAATGCTGCCCCCAGATTATAATTCTTAATTTAGAGAGTCTCTTCTGACATTTTGACTACTACGGCCTGATGCTCACAAGCTGTGCTCAGAGAGGGTGAAATTCAGCTCCTCCAATCACACCCAGTTTCTCTCTCACATTTTCTTTTCTTCCCTTCCTGATTCATTTAAAATAATCTATGAAAAATGTCACTGGTTTCCAGGAAAAGCATGGGTCTGACCAAGGCAAAAGTCAACTCCTTAATTTAAAACAGTTGAGGGGGGGATAACCCGTTGAAGCTGCTCAGCTAATGCACAAACAGTTTGTAATTACAGGAGCAGGCTGGGAAAACAGGACCTACCTAGGGAATATTCTTATTAAATAAAGCAGAATTCTGTCACCTTCTTAATCATGAAATATTGATGAAACTGTAAGCAGCCCCTCTGAGGTTTTAGCCTTTGCCCTCTCCTTGTGTGTGTATATGTGTCCACACAAAGACAAAGGGGAAAAAAACACGCTCAAAGCCTACCCCTGGAGCTGCAGAATTCTAACCAAGCTGCTCTGTGCCAGTGGATTTTGCTGAGCTTGCACGGGCATATGGATTGGAGAAATAAAAATTCTTCACTCGGCACAACCAGAAACTGCTTTTAGACTGAATGAGTAATGAAGGGGTGATTGAACAGAGCTGAGAAACAAAGGACATATTAAAGGGAGGACTGTCCCATGGATCAGCAGAGAAAGGGCCAGTCTTCCTTACTTTGATCCACTCTACATGTTTTGGAAGCAGTTAAAGAGCTGTTGAACTCCAGGTACCCTGGAGTACCAAACCTTCCTCTGGCCTTATGAAGATATGCTTGTGCCTCTAGGGCTTGTTCCTGGCAAAACAAGCAACAGGGTCTGTCTTCACAAGCCAAAGGCCAACCAGAGCAGCATTTGGGTTGCTGGAGCTCTGAGCACTCATGATCTTGCTCGGGAAGTCAGGGAGTCCCAGAGAAAGCAGCACCCAAGACACCACAGCCTGTGAACTGCAGCTGGATGGACTCAATATCCACCAAGAGCCACATCTGGGGACATCTGGAGCTGGGACAAGCCCCCACCAGCCCTTGGTCTTAGAAGGTACCTGAGATGCTACAGCTTGAAGGTTCACACCATCCATCTTTGGGATGCAAAACTCGTCAACCTCTCAGCAGAGAGCGAGTCAGCTCCAGGCAGCACCACACCTTTCACACCATTTAGCTCATGCCTTGGCACTGCCAGCTGCAGCCATCAATTTTCTGGGGGGGCCTCAGCAACAGGAGCCCAGAAAAGCCCTGAGGGGGAAGAGCCAGGGACTATGAATAATGTGGGTGAAAACAAGAAGTGTAGGGAAGAAAAATCACAGGCAAATTTTCATCCCTTCACACTCCTCTGTGCAGTGGGAAGGGACAGAAACTCTTCTCAAACCAAAATAACTATGCTCCATTCCACTTCTCTGACTCAACTCCATGGTCCTAACTGAGATAAATAAATAAAGAAAAATGGGAGCATCCCAGAAAGAGAGAAACAGACATCAGGAACCACAGGCAAGAACTGGGAGGCTAGTGCATCACCAGTAAGGGATCTCAAAATGCAGACACTTGTCTGAGCCTGAGTTTTATTATCACTTCTGCAAGGGTGGATGAACAGGGCTGAGGAAAGAAACATAGATGGAAAAGAAGGACTGACCACAAGGATAGGCCAGGAGCAGCATTTGCAACATGAGGGTATTGGGACTTCCCAAGTCCCAGTAGAGGAAATATCATAGTTGGGAGTAACTGGAAAAGGGAACTGGGGCCAGGCTGGCTGGAAAGCAGGGGCAGGAAGGATCAAAGCACTAGAGGAGAAAGGAGGACAAAGAGGGGGAGGCTGCAATGGCTTAGAGAGGGAGAGATGCATCAAGCAGCAGGGGAGCCTTCTCTCTGCCCACTGCGGTAATGGGGTCTTTGTTCTGCTCCTTTCATGTCCGCGCACATCCCGGCCCATGGACAGCCGACAGGAGCTGAATCAATCATCCCTGGTCCCAGCGGAGGGCAGGGCGTGATTGATTCACTCTCCCTGATGGTTGGCTCTGAAAGGACATGCTCTCATTACAGTTTGTTTCTGGGTACTGGTCTTTACTCCAGGTCTAAATGCTGCAAAAGCTCCCACCTCCACCACGGGATGATTTGGCACCACAGTTTCCTCCCAGCTCCCTGAGAAAGCTATTAAAAAAAAAAAAAAGAATCTATATTAATAAGACCCCAAAACAACAAGACACGTCCCCCAAATTTAAGACTTGCTGCTGAAACATAAAGCTGAGGCCGTGGCCATGGGTGATTTTAGTGCTCATCTGCTCCAAATTCCAGTCATGCTTGTCACACTCCCACAGCCTCTCTCTAATTGTCAGGCACAGCCCTTTGTATTCCTAATCACCCCTGAAAAGGCCTCGCTCCCTCCCAGGATCTGGTGGGCACCCTGGGGTGCCTGCATGGGGGTAAGGCAGCCCTGCTCCTGCTCGGCATGCTGCAGGCTGCCAGCTGCTCCGGGAGGATGCTGCAGGGGACAGAGATGGCCCCTAGTGACCAGAGGGAGATGGAGACACCCTGCCCAAGGGCAGAAGCTGGGACACGAGGCAGGTGGCTCTTGGATGCACATTCAGGAGCAGAGAGGGGGTGGTGCCACCCAGCTCAGGTCCATCTGTGTCACCAAGGGTGAAGCCAGTCCTTCTGGCTGAGCTTATGTTGTACTTTCTGCAATGAACAGTGCTGCTGACGAGTCAAATACACACCTGTGGGAAAGGACAATCAATTTCAAGGAATTTTTCCCCCTCTTCAGTGCAGATTAAGCATCCCACCAATTTCAGCCATGGGTGGAGGCAGCACTATTGGCTACCAGGGCCACTGGAATGTTAAGCAGACAGCTTATCTGCAGAATTTCATTATTCACCATTTTAAATTCTCCCCACCTACATGCTCATGTACCCTTCAGCCACTTTTACTCTAAATCAAATCATCCACAACTATGCTATGTTCTCATTGAAGTGTTGCTCGTAGAAACATAGAAAGATTTCAGGTGCAGAAGAACTCTTAAGATCATGGAGCAGTGAATGATGCTGCTCTCCAATCCATCACCTTGCTCGCTGAAATGGCTCTGATGAGGTGCAACTCAGCTATGTAAAATGGACTGAGAGTTGTGGAGAATCTGGCAATTCACAGACAAACAAATTGCTTCAAAAAAGTCCTGCACAAACCCAAATCTTCTTCATGGACTGGTTGGAGGAGAGAAGGAGTCTCAGAGAGAGGAGGCTTTCAGGACCAACTCATCTGAGAAGTGGCTGAGAAAACCAAAGTGTCTGAGTTATAGGAACAGCAAAATAGGGCAACCATAGTGAGATTGAAGCATGTTATTACCACCAGACACTAGACACAGATTCTGGTAGTGATGCCCTTCTGAGCAGGTCCTTACAGCTACCCTGCTCTCTTTCTGGACTCAGGAGTGTTTGTGATACCAGGTCTGTGCTGATGCAATCTAGTTCAAGTGTCCAACAGAACCATTCCCTGGTTTCAGCACCCAATGGGTTAAAAAAGTGTTAGCACAGCCCAGGCTTCCACAGGCAGTTTGCAGCTTAGCTGTTAATTTGGGAATGTCTCAACTTCACCTCCAAGTTTTGAAACTTTGCCATGCCTTTTCATTAGCTGTGTTTTCCTTCTGGAAACTACCACATATCTGTATCACTCGATCTTTACAACAAAGCCCAAAGGGTTTTATACTCTTCTGTGAGTGTTTCTAACTGTTCCCAGCTCACTTTACTAGGAAAAGCTGCTTCTGCTGGCTGCATTTACTGCTCATATAGGCAATACATTTTCCAGATTCTTTCCACCTTCCTCCTTTTTACTAGAGATGTGCTCCAACATGAGAACAGACTAAGCTGAAGCAGAGGAAATGTTGCAGCCATGTTGGCCCAGCAGTTTTATAGCAGAAATTTCTTTGGAAATCAGCAGAGAGCTCTGCACAGACAATAGTAACTGTTTGTGCAACAGTTTGTTTAACTCCAGCCTGGCTTCTAACGGCAGCATCCAGTGGATGCCATAAATCTCAAAAAGTAAAATTCCTACTTTCACAAAGAAAAAAAAAAAAAAAAAAGAAGAAAAAAAATAAGGAAAAAAGAGATAAAAGAGATGATATAACAGTATAATACTAATGAAGACATTATTCTTATTTCATCTTGTACTCTATGACAAGGTGCAGCAAGGGCCAGCTGTTCCCTGAAGGGTATCCCTAAGACCAAAGGAGACACAGCAAGACACCAGCTACAACATTCCTTTGAAACACCATCCTAAACACAACTCTGAAGTCACTGCTTCCAGACAGAGATTTTCAGTCACCTTTAGCAAAGCTTGCCTCCCTCTTTCTCTGTCTGCTTTGTCCTGGCTCCAGTAGAGCTGCCCAAGTTTGTACCAGTTCAGATCTAGGCTATCCAGTCCCAGATCTTCTGGGATTTATGCTGGTCTAGAAACCACAAATAACACCAGGGAATCATTCCTGCTGCACCAAGAGCTACATAAACACGAAGTAAGAGATATTATCTGAAGAAGCTCTCTAAAAGAAAAAGGCCCCTCACTACACATTGAGGGTCTGGAGCGTGTCCAGAGGAGGGAATGGAGCTGTGGAAGGTTCTGGAGCACAAGTCTGATGAGGAGCACCTGAGAGAGCTGGAGGGGCTCACCCTGGAGAAAAGGAGGCTCGGGGAGGGACCTTCTCACTCTCTTACAATTTCCTGACAGGAGGATGCAGCCAGGTGGGGGTTGTTCTCTCTTCTCCCAAGTGAGAAGCAGGACAACAGGAAATGTCCATGAGTTGCACCAGGTGAGATTTAGATTGGATAGTAGGAAAAATTTCTTCACTGAAAGGGTTGTCAGGCATCGGAACAGGTTGCCCAATGAAGTGGTAGAATCACCATCCCTGGGGGTATTTAGATGTGGCACTTGGGGACATTGTTTGGTGGTGAATATGGTGGTACTGCATCAACAATTGGACTTGATGATCTTGGAGTCTTTTTCCAACCGTAAGGATTCTAAGATTCCATGTTTCTAAATGAAACAGGGAATGACACCACTGTGACAGGGAGATGTCTGATGGAACGTGGCACTGTGCTGCAGGTTGGGTGTCTGAACACCACACACTGATTTTGCTTTTACAGCACTGCTTAGGGCTGTATTTCCACCCTAATGTACTAAACCCTTCTGTGGTTAAGCTCACCCAATTTAAGAACACAAGTACCCTCAAAAAGCCTCACTTGGGAAGCCTCTGTTCCTTGGGGAGCCAGTGACAGTTCAATGACGTTGCTCTAAATTCTCCTCTGGGCAAACCAATCACTGCCATGAAATTGTTACCTTCCCTGCCTATCTTCCCTGCCTGTTCCCCGTTTGACACTTTTCACAGTGACAAGCATCAGCCTGTATATAATATAATCAAAAAGCTGATTCTGGCTTCAAATCATTCCAGAAAAAAATTTCACAGCACCCCACATTAAAATGCAGCCCCTGTCTTGCACCTTCCTGTTAGGTAACTTTATGCTCCTTCTCTCCACTCCATGTTTTTGGGTTTAGGGAGTTTAGGTTTGTTTGTGATTTTTTTTTTTTTTTTTGGTACTATCACATTATCCCATGTTTGCAATTGTAAAACCACATTATAAAAGCAGCTGATATTGAACTAATTTTATCACAGGGCCAGTAATAAAGTTTAACACCAACTATAATATTGTTGTACACCAGAAATATTGCAACAGAACTGTAATATCCTGTTAAATTCATTTTCCATCCAACACCACAAGATCTGTTGAAAGATGTTAGAGGTGAAAGGTTTGTAGATTTTTAATTTTCCTCTTTTTTTTTGGCTTTATTTTTGCAAGGCACTATAAACGTTTAAATTTCATAAAAATATACATCACAAGTACAGAAGTAATCATTCTAGTGACACATCTAAAGCCTTCATTGTCTGACAAATAATGTATGGCTAGCAGCTACCCTGCAAAGCAAAATACATCATTAGAATCAGCTCATAGAAAGGAAGAGGTACTTTTAACATGGCCCCCATTACTGCAGCATCTTTTCCCCTTCTAATGCTTTATATATTTATTCTTAGGCACCCCAGGGAATTAGATGCAATTATCCTTTTCTTCTTGGGCAGAAAAATGGGTAAAATGTTAAGCAGCTTGCCCCAGGTGACACAAAAAGTTTTATGATTCTTCATGGGTCTGAATCAGCATCCCTGGCACAGCAGCTGGGCTCCCATGGGAGGAGAACACGGGTGACTAAAAATTCTTCTTCCTGCCATCAGCCCTGTCTGAGAATGCTGGCCACTTTCTACTGCCACCAAGGAAGTTCTCAGCCACCTATAGGAACACACAGGATTAATTAAAAGCATTCTTTTAAACCAATTAACTTACACTGGTAGAAACCCTTGTGTAGATACTCTCAGTGGATTTAAACCTATTTTTTAAATTCAGTTTAACTTGAGGCTCTGCATTTGCCAGCTGTGTCCCCAGCATCTTCTGCATCTTTTCAATTGCTTCTGTTTTTAAACTAATTTTAATTAAGTGCACGCACTCTGTGTGGTCAAATCCCCAAGGAGCTGTAGGAAGGCAGGAAGAGACACTAGGAAAAAAGAGTACAAGTTGGTTCAAGGCAATCCCTGGTTCTGCAGCCCAGCTCTTGGCAGGTACCAGCTGTTTTTAGGTCAGTATATTTGGACAGTGAGACCCCAGCCCTGTCCTGATGAACTTACGGTCTCCATAGGAATTAATCGACTCCCTAAAGACTGCATTTGTCCAAAGAAAAAGGAAGAGAGAAAATACAAATGATGGTGAGCAGTTTGCTACAGAACATCAGCAACAAGCAGGAGACCTGATGTCTCCCAATGGTCAGAGCTGCTGCTCCCAGCCTTCCTCCAGAGCAGGGCTAGAGGTGACCTGGGGACAACGCTCAGGGCTGGGCTTTTCAAGGGGATCCAGCATGGAAACCAAAATATGTAAGTATGCCAGGCATGGAGTCAGCCCCAAAGGCACAGTATTTATGGGATCTGTCCATGTCTCTAAACAAGCTAAAAACCACAGAGGGATGGAGAACTGTAGATTTCATTGACCATTCTCTGATCTAAACACACGCGCTACACATTAAGCAAGATACCTCAGGAAATATTTTTAAGCATGTTCTGACCTCATTAAGAAAAAATTGGAGGACAAAATACCACTTACACATGAATCTTTCCTCTTTTTAAAAGTTCATTCAGTGTTGGGGTTTTTTTTTAAATTTGTTTATGTACGTGCCAAGGAGACAGTGGACTGAAGTGTAGAAGGCTCCAGTCCTTCCTGAGCTCCAGCCCACTCCTTTCCATCTCCCCCTAACCAGCTGAATACTCCCAGAGATTTTCTTTTGTGGATTTTTAAGCCCCCCAAATCTACAACTCAGCATAGCTTCCTGTAAGGCCATTCTGTTTAGCACAAAAGAGCAATGATACCACAACCCTTTTCAGACAGGATCTTCCTACAGTTACCAAGCATTTTCTTAAGACTTCATCCTCAAAATGTCCTTAAAAATAACTTCTCCTGCAGTATTGGGCCATTTGTGCTGTGATTGTGATTAACTTGAATAGCCACAGGGAATAGTCTCCAGGACAGCATTGTGTGCATGTGTATATAAGTATCAAAGCCACAATCAGTGGCCAGTATGTCCTGCTGCCTAAAATAATTTTGCATTTCTAGCAGGAATCATAGCCTTTGCAGAAGCTTCTTTTTAGGTCATTGAAGCTGTAAGGGGAAAAAAAAAATCAAATCACTTGACATTCCCTATGAGAAGCTTTGCACTGTTAATTTATTGCCCCAGAAACTAGGAAATTTATCACAGAGCAATATAAAAGGGGTAAGGAAAGTATTTAAAGGCCCATTAAAAGCTGGAAGAAAGAGGAGAATCAGAAAAAAAAGTCACATGCATTACAAGAAAACCAGATACCAAGAAGGTTTTCAGAGACCAGGTGACAATATATTAGTGGCAGAATTTCTTATGGCTATTTTCCAACAGCAGCTTGGGAATATGAGAGAGTCTGTTAGATGGGAAAACATCAACCACCCAGAAGCTTCATTGGAAGTGGAGAGCAGGAAGGCAGCGGGAGTGAACGGTGAAGGCAGCTGGTGAGTGTTTGGAGGAGGCCTCTGGGAAGGAGGAGGAGCCTCCAAAAAAAGTGTGATAAGAGTCAGGATGTCAGGGAAAGACTTCCCAGTGAAGGGATTTCCTGCCTTCTTACATCCTAAAGCACTTTGTAATGCAGTGACAAATGGATGTGAAAGGGACCTGCCTGAACTGCTACAGGTTTGTGTGTGTTCTGCAGAGGTGAAAATGACATCATAAAGGGGACATGGCTAGAAATAAGTCCACTTTAAGCATCATCATACCGTTGTGTTTTGGCAATAAAACCCATTCTTTTCTTTTTTCTCTTGTTTACTCTTCTACTAGTATAACTCTTAACTCATCTTAAACTACCCCTGATTTCCACGTGGTTAAATAAGACCTTTTACATTACTCCCTACAGAGGAGCAGGAGTGATTTACTCCGGCTAAAAATTTTGATCATACCCGTAAGGGTAAAGTCAATCCAGATTAAGGATGGCTGTGTGTTATCCTATAGTGCAGCCCAAGGGAGGTTTTAAAAAAAGGAATAGAAGCGTGTGAAGCCAAGGCACAGAATTTAAGACCAGAAGAGACTGATAAAATCAGTTTATCTACTAAATAGCATAGATTTTTAGAAATGTTCCAAAGTAAAATCTCTTAGGACTACAAAAGACATCTGTAATGGAGCTGGAAAGTGAACCCAAACACACAAGTCCTACTGCAGCAGGTGACCTGCAAGGCCACAGTTCAATTCTCCTGGGTGGAAGCAAGTCAGGCATTTTCTTTATATCTCATTGAGGGACCATTTGCTTTTCCTGTGTCTCACATGACTGACCTGGGACTATGCCCTCAAGCAGGCAGCAGAACAAATCACAGAGCACAAATAGCTTGAAAAACTTGTGCAGGTGGCTAATGAAAAGCTCAGCTGAAAACTCTTCTCTGTAAGAAGACACTGAGGGCGACTTCTGCTGAAAGCAGACTCATCACTTCTGATGGCATATCCTGTTTCTTCCTCAATGCAAGAAAACAATGTAAAACCATTTTCTGTGTGGTTAAATTCATGCTGGCTTCTTCAGAATTTAAATTGTAAGGTTTCACACTGTACTGCCACCAGACAAGTAAATGTTGGGGTTTTTTAAAATAATATTTACTTCCCTAATCTTTAGTTACCAAAAGACAGTTTCTAAGTTGCCTTGATAGTATGTTCTCTTCTCCCTCCTTCAGCTGCAAACCCATGTTCTGCCCCTTTGCTTCTTCCAACCCATCATTTCCATCTGATTTTTTGCTTTTCATCAGTTTGTGTGGATGGTGCCTTAACCTGAGAGGCTCCTCAGTTCTGCTTTTAATGGCTTAAGTGGCTTTTGAAAGTCAAATCATCTGGCCATGCACATGAGCAGAAGAGCCTTAGCAAAAAGGCAAGAGTGAACTGTGACAATTAAGGAAGAAAACCTCTTATCCAGTGTAAGGTCCTGCCATTCCCACTGGCTCCAGACACAACCATGGAGCAGAGGTACCTGGGCCCCACTCAGACTCTGTGCTGAATTTTCTACACTGAGATCCCACCGGGAGAATGTAGAACTTAATTTATCTTCCATGTTTACCAAGCTGTCTTTTGGGGACATCCTTAATGATTCTGTTTTTATCTTGTACCAGAGGAGGACAAAGGCGCAGTGATGTGAAGGAAGATACATTAGCTGTCAGAAGACAGGTAACACATCTTGCTAACATAGTCTGTTCCATTTTCCCCCCAATAGCCTGAAGCACTGTTTTCCTTTTAAAAATATCCTATCAGCTCTGACAGATGGATTAAGGCTTAAAAGCATCAATATTTTGGGAAAGTAGTACCTGCTAGCAGGCTAGATATAGGTTTGTCATTCAAGAGGTTTTCTATTTCCTATTAGGACCCTTTCCTGAAAAGCAGCAACCATTTATTTTAAACTTTACTTACTGGTAGGGGTTGGGGGGCGGGTTATTTTTTTTTTTCTTGAGGTGAGGGAGTAGGACTTGTTTTGATTTCTTCAGTGGACACATCATTTGTCAGCAGTGGGGAAGAGTGGGAGTGCTTTTCCTTGCTTGTCCTGAAAGGTGATCACTAAAAAACTGCCATTGCTCTTGCTCAAAGTGGATTACCAGAAAGTTGTTGCAAGAGGATTGACTCAAAAAAAAAAAGAAAATATCATCTCAGAAACAGATTTAAAGACTTCTCCTAACTTTTATTCCTCTCACAGCAAAGGCTGAATCAGTCCTGTTGTTCATATTCCCCACCTTACTTCTGACAGGCTGTTTTGCTTATCTGGCATTTCGGCTCAGATGGATCCCACCTGATAGCAGTCAAAGACCCTGAAGTTAGGACTGTCATTATCTGGGCACCAGCTACAGTCACAGAGAAGAGAGAGACACCTCAGGAGAGGAATTCACATCTGAGGAGGGTGAATCATTCTCTCAAGATGCCAGTATTCCTCCATTTCTCAAGATGCTGCTGGCACAAACAGCAGCAAGTCAGTACAATGAGGCTTCTAATTTTGGAGCCTTGGTGAAGCGCCTGAAGTTTGATGAGTGAATTGAGACTGTGGTGAATCTCCCTCTCATCATACCTGCAGCTTGATGGAAAGGAAGATATCAAAGATATTCACCCCTTTGTCACACAGGACTCTTGCAAAGGGAGATGAGAGCAGAGAATTCACAAAGGAGAAGAGGAAGAAAGAGTAGAGAGATGTGGAGGTTTCCGAGGGGAAGTGAGGAAATATATCCCACTTTTGCCTTCTGGCTTTGTGAGCTGAGCTACACAGCTCCTTGTCTATGCCACCTCCACAGCCAGAAGGCTGCTCGAATACAGGATTTGATTCTGGCCCAAAGCTCAGGCAGGAGCGTAGCTGGGGATTTGCACATGGTTTCCATCTGCTCCCCAACTACTCCTCTCCAGTAATTCGTGCAGCTGAATGGCTGCTGTTCTGGGAAGGACAGGGTTGGGGTGGCCAGTGACTTCAGCCCAAAGACTCAGAGTGGTTGAATATATTCACTAGAAGGATAGAGAAACATCAGCAACCTCAGTGCAATTCCAGAGAAACATTTAATTTCAGGAAATTTTTTGATGTGCAATATTTTCTTATGCCTAAGTACTATGCGCAAGGAGTTAAATGAAATTGAACATTTTTTGGCTCAAAACAGCAGTAGGAGGTGGAAAAGTAGAGTCAAGTTAGGAGCCCAGCATTCAACAGATCAGCAATGTGATCTCCTCTGAAGACCCTGACTCCAGGATGTCCTGGCAGCACTCTTTGCATTAGTGTTCTTCCAGTCTTGAGAAACCAACCGGGCAATGCGATCCCTCAGACACTTCCACCCTGTGACCCCAAATCCAAACCCATCCCTACAGGGCACAGTAGACCCAGGAAATCCATCCCCAGTGGAAGGACTGAATAAAGGGTCCTCCCCAGGGATCAGCTTTTGTGTTGCTGCTCTCTGTGGCCTGGAGCAGTTTCAGCTCTGCCACTTCCTCAGAGGTGCCCCTGCACTGTCTAAAAAGTGCTTCCTACTGTGCTGAGCCCCAAAGAATCATCAGGGGGTTGCCATCAGCAAGGCACTTGGCAGAAATGTCTTCTGATGGTGCTCAATTTTCCCAACTCAGTCACTCTGGCTATGCAGGCACTGCTGGTGCAGTTCTGCTCTCTTTCCACAGCCTAAGGGGCACAGTGGCTTCCCAAAGTCCTGTTTTCCCGCCATTCTGAATGCAGAAGTTCATTTTATCAGGTCCAGAATGCCCAGATCTGGCACACATTGGAAATGCAGGTAAGTAAAGAACAACTCACACTTTCCTTCTTGCCACTGATTTTGGCAGAGGGTTCCCTGTGGGTATCTGGTTGAGATGTTCAGGGTCTGTGAGAGCCATGAAGCATCTGAGTGTGCCCTGAAGACAGTCACATCAGTTGCCTGCAGGGAGAGGCAATCCCTGAGAACATTCAGCCCATTGAAGATAGAAATCATCTGTCACTCTTCATAAAGAAACCTCGGAGCAACTTCACTGTGGTGGGACACAAACAGGATGCAAGGAGGATGCAGGTGCCGTGGTGGCATACTCCATGTTTTGGGTCACACAACACGGTATTGTACTCAGGATTAAACCTTCATTGCCCACCTTCCCTTATCCAGCATTTGTAAATCAAGTTCCAGAGTCACATTCTGAAAAAGAAAATCCAGTGTCCAGACTGAACGTGGAGGCAGGAAAGCATCCTGAAGCCCATATTCAGAAAAGGATGACTTGGAAATCCTGCAGTAGAGTTACTCCAGGGAGGGCTCCCAAGAGTCTCATTTTGCATGTCTCCAACCTGCGGGTGACTATAATTATCAGTGCTGCTTGGTGGTGAGAAACTCAGGGAAATCAGCATTTACAGCGAGACTGAGCACCACCCACTCCCTCTGGAGAGCATTCCCATGGGAAACCAGTGACCAGCCTCGGGTCTCCTGCAGAATGAAGTTCACAGCCTGGCCCTGAGAAACATTTTAAGCCTTGAAAAGGTCCTCTGCAAATCATCCTCTATCATTCCTCTGCTCACAGGCACGCATGCTGCGAGGTCTGCCCTGCACCTAATGGCTTCCCTGTTGATGTTTCCCGAATTAAAAATAATGTGTGTGATGCACTGTGTCATGTCCATGTCCACGTGTGCAATAACAAAGCAATACAGACACCATAATAGACAGTTTGCTCAACACACTGTAATAAGATCAGATAGTTTCAGTACCTTTTTGGGGGTCGTTTTTCACCCAAGTGACATGCTTATCCATTTTGGTATATAAACTTCTACAAGGTCATCTAGGATGTTGTGTTTTACCTTGATTGATAACACAGTGCAAGGAACTGTGACTGATCCATGCAATCGTGTCTCAACCCATTTTTCTCCAGATCTCCAAGGGCTGAAATCCCTCATTAAAAAAAAAAAAAAAAAAAATCAAAACAAACAAAATAAAGAGCCCAGCCTGATCCAAAAGACTAGAGCAGTCAAAGCTGAAGTACCCATCCTGTCTGTTAATAACTTTCAAAAGTTTTTACTGCAAGATTTGGAATGTGACAGTAAAATTCTGCAACATGCACATGGTGTGGGAGGAATAGAAATTACATTCAGAGTTTGAGTCTGGAAATTTGTGCCTGAACAGGGAAAAGCAAGGGATGTGTTTAATCAGCAGGCTCAAGCTCAAGCATCCCCTTCTTGTAAGACAGAAAAAGACAGCACATAAACTTGATAACTCCTTGGAAATAGCAAGCGAGGAACACGGATGGGACGTCAGCAATGCTCACTGGGGAGAAGAAACACAAAATGGAGTTAGAATTAACACATCCTTTACACTGTGCATTGCAGAGCAGTTTGTTTGGTGGTTTCCCTACCTGCCCTCGTGGCTGGGTTAGCAATGTCCCATTCCAGTGCCCTGCAGTGCAGCCTTTTATATTCCATGTGTCTGATTCACCAGGGAGGCTGAGGCATTCAGCTGACTGTGGGGTTCCCCCAGTGGGAGCAGTTAGATGCTCCTGAAACTCTTAGAAATACAGCAGCATTGTAATGGGAAGGAGAAAGGAAAGGGGAAATCTTTGTTAAATATCCTTCAGCAAAACCAGGAACTGCAGACAGTTGTCTGCCCAGTGGCAGAGGTCATTCAAGCAAGGCTGGGCGTGTGTCCTGCCAGGTTACTGCAACAAAAACCAAGGAGAAATGTACATTGGTTTTCTTTTAAATCCAAACAAAGAGGGGCTAGAACTAGGAAATTCACTCCCTCCAAGTGGATATCAGAGCAGGATTGAACTCTTCCCAAAGAGTAAATTCCCCTCACCAACCACCAGCCCCTCTCCTTCCCTTCAGTGTGGGGACTCTCCCAAGCCTTGGGGACCAGGACCCAAGTATTTTGCCTGATTCCCAGGCATCACTGTGGTTTTATATAAAAAGTATAGACACCCATCCTGCCAGAGCTCCCAGGCAGTGCCAGACACTTTCCCAAGCTGATACCTGCTGATACCAGTGCAGTCACAAGTGGGTATGGAGGAATGGAGCCATCTCAGGGATCACAGATTCTGGGCAGTGCTGTCAGCCCACCCTCATATCAGGGTTTTGCCAGGTGGACATCAGCTCTGGATCAGTCAGAAAACAGGCTGACACTGGTGTGTTAATCTTCATCTGCAGACCTCTTCAGTGAGATTCTGAAAATATTCAGGCCTCATCCACATCAGGCAAAGCTCTGTGTCTCCTCTCTTGCTGGCTCCCATTGCCCACCCTTGGTTTACAAAGGCTGGAGGATTTGTGCAGCCTGAGCTCCAAGCAGCTGTAACTGGCACAGCAACAAAAACGCAAACCTGCAAACCTGTAGATAGCAGATCTTTTCTTTTGCCACTAGAAATGCAGTCACTCCAACAATGTTATCCATAGCACAAATGTTCTGGAGCTGGTAGACTTGGAGTTTAAAGGCCACAGGAATCAATCTGAACATCTCACACAACCTTACTGTGACAGACCCAGAAACATGCCCCAGGCTTCTTGCATCAAACACTCACACCTTGTGATTGAGCCAGAGCTCTTTTTCTCAAAAGGCACCCAAACCTTCATTAATGTCATTAATTAACTTCATTTCAAAAGGGACTGCTACTCTCTTTGACTGATCTTACCTTCACTGTTAATTTTAGGCTACAAATGGTTACTGAACTTCCTCCTCATACAAACAAGGGCTCCCCAGGAAGAATGTCTTTCAACTGGGATACAGCATGTTATCAAAGCAAAGGAGAATTTCTTCTCTCTCTCTCTCACAACAGGGAGAAATGAAGTTCTGACTACAGCAGTGTCACTCACTGAGATGACAGGTTAGGATAACTGTGTATGACTGCAGACTGCAAGATGGTAAAGTATATGCAAGCCACCTTCCAAATCCCAGGATGTATATTACTGTTTTCCCCGAGGGAAAAAAAAAATCCTTTTTTTCCCCCATGTAAAACCCAGAAATACTCACTTTGGATACCATGTTCTGATCTTACTCCTTTGAAATTACTTCAGTGTGGCTCTTTTAGCTTTGAACCAGCACAAGCAGAGCCCCAAACGGAGCCCTTAGTTTTTTAAACCATGATTTATTTTACCGGTTTTAATCTTTTTTGAATGAGTCACATGAGCACCTTGCATCTCCAAATCACTGTGACTGTGCCCGCCTTCACAATCCTGTGCAAAGATGGAAAGTTAATTAAACATGTGTTTAATTTATAAATGTTATCCCTTCTGGGGAGCAGAGTACAACTCTAGCTAAAAGGCAATGCTGTGTTTATTTTACTTCTTCATTGGCTGTTCCCAACCTGCAGTGGTTTATGGATATAAATAATGTTTTAGAGTAGGGAACGGTTGTGGTGGAAACTAAGCCCAACTTTTGAATAAGCCATGAAGAAAGAGTAACTTGAATCATGCAATGATTTCTAGGAAGCTGAAACAATTAATTCTTTCATGGGTAGAATATAAGCCAAAAAATAAAGCTTCCGTGTCCCATGGTGACAGCAAAATTTAAAAGTATGGTATTAAAGAAGGCAGAATTCCCCACTAGTATATGAAAACAATGTTCTCATTTAGGCCAGGAGAAATCTGGACTAGTTCCATTTGGATCATTGAGTTTGCTCTGGATTTACCCCAGGGTAAATGAGAACACAAGACAACCCTCCCAGGTTTTCTACCAGGGCCATATTCCAAGAATCTAATATCCATACAGCTCCAAAGTAGGACCTCTTCATTGCCACTGGTATCTGTGTGGATCGAAATATTTGTGCTCCCTTCAGTCCTCCACTTTTGAGAGGGCTCCTTTCTAAAAGCAACCTCACTCCAGCTCAGCTCCTGTAATGTTCCCAGCTGCTTGGGAAAGCTCAGATCTAATCCTGAATAATTGCAAGTATTTGTCATAGGGAAAAAAAAATATCTGAAGACATGTGCACCTAGATTGTTGTGGGACACTGCACTCCAGACAGCAAAACATCCTTTGTAAAATTTACACAATATCTAAGGTTGTTTATAATTTAAAACACAACTATAAAAAAAAAGAGACATTAAAACAGATAGAGTTTCCCAAAGCTCTACAAGAAATGTAACCACCAGTATTTCAGTTGCTGTTAGTAACTCTACTACCTTCAGCTACTCATGAATCTATGAGAGCAAGTGATGTTTGTGTGTCCCACACCTGATACAGGGAATGGAACTCACCTAGAAGGTTTCTGAGACAGGGACAATCCTTCCATACTGCACCAGAGGCGGATCAGTCTCTAATCCAAGTGCCAAAGGGTTGGACTAGCACAGAGTTGTAGGAAAATCACACAGCAATCTCTATGTTTTACCGCGGTGCTGGTGACATCCCTTGACAGTTTCAGGAAATAATGACAAGATCCCAGGGACCAGGAAAAAGGGTGTGTCTTAAAGGTGACTACAATTTGTTATTTGGATTAATAATAGGCAGGTCATGAAGATGCTTTCTGTTATTTTTGAGTAAAGCTTTATTTTCTTTCTACCTAAACTGTCCTCACTCCATTTACACCCTTTTTCAGCGGAACACTTGCAAGCTTAAATTTAAATATGAGTATGAACCCAATCAACATATATCTTCTGGCTGCTAAGAGAAGCCCCCAGGCTATTTAAAAAATCAGACTGTATTCACAGAGAATTTGTGGTGTTGACTCAGACACTGCCAGAGCACATTTTCTAAGGGCTGCAGTGTAGGCATCACATTTGGCTTCAGCTGGACTCAAGGAAGAGTTTTGTGCTGGTGCTGTGGGGATCCTGAGCAGAGCTGAGGGAGGAAGCCAGGTAAGTAAACTCAGACCTGGCTGACATACTTTGCACCCACAAAGGGAACTTTGGTTAGATTCATGCTAAAAAACCAACTCAGCTGCTGATCAAAATTCAGCCTGATGTTTGTTCTATGTTCCCACAGGTATCCCCATAGCAGTGGTTTATATTACTGTAAGAAAAGTATTTTAAACACTTTAATGGCCTGCTTTATACCCATCCTCGCCTTCAGTGGGTGCAAATAATTGCTGGTGCAATTTTTTACCCCCAGTTATTTGCAGTTTTGGTGCATGTCACTGACGTGCCTAACTAGCTGATAAAATATGTGGGTGCAATCAGATGCCGAAATTAGAAGTTTAAATGACACAGACTGCACCCACACATAACTGCTAGAGCAAAATTGTATCCATAACATCTTGGAAGTAACAAAGAGAGGAAGGACTTAGAGATTTGTCCCTGCAAATGTTAATTTGCATGGCAATGGAGCTCCAACCTATTTGGCAAATACACTTTCATTACACACGATTTAAGCCAATTGGTTCTAAACATTCTGAGAGTGTTCAGACACTCAGCATGAGACACAGCATCTTCAAAATTATACTAGTCTGCTGAACTAGGGCAAGGAACTTTTCTCTTGAGTTAGGTAACAGGTAATTCATGTCTTTGTTGCTGCCTTAGCCGTGGTTGGAGTAAGCAAGAGCCTTTGCTTGCAATGACAGATTTTTATAGTGATTTCTCAAGGCTGCAGCACAGAGTAAGTGTGTTTCATATTTCATGATAAGCAAATGGTGTGCAACAAATAAGAAGGTTCTTGCTTTGGAGTTTCTCTTGACACTATAATCATTTAATATACAATTATATATTACAGCTTACTGCAGGGCAGGAATTTTAAACTGACACCTCTTTGTAGGCATTATGCAAAGTTTTGGGAACCTCAGAGGAGTTTTCAATGGTTTTATTGGGAAGAGATAGATGCATTTTGATGCTAAATTAGAATAATTGGTGTTTCTCTTATTTTTCTGCTGTTTTAGCCCCAAGGCCCTGTTTAACTATCCCTGTGCACTACGGTGTGTGCCACACAACTGGAAATATTTCTTCAGGCTGTTTGTTATTTCTCCCTCTCTTCTGGCCAAGGGAGACTGAGAGAAAAACTGAATTAAGTGAAACTGAAAAAGCCAAAAGGAAAGTTCAACAGATGGGAGTACAGAGGGATAAAACAAAAATGCTGAGAGACCATATCCTTTCGTCTCTGCCCCAGCATTTTGGCTCATCAGGGCAGCCTTTCACCTTGCTGGGAGAGGGAAGCATGAGGAGACCATGGCAGAGAAATACAGCATGGGTTTCTTGCTGTACCTTGGGGTGATCCACCTCCCCAGGCTTGGAAGTTGTGTTTGGCCTGCTGAGGATAGGAGAGCTGTTTTCAGACAAGGAACATCATTTTACTTCTTGAGGAGAGCCAAAATGCAGAGGTCTCTACTCTGAACTACATCCAGTCTCTCCAGAGTCCTTTAGCCAACCTGTGCCTACTTCTCCAGCTGGGATATTCCGACTCCCAAGCATCACAAAAGTTTCAAATCTTCAAAAGGTGCCAATCCTGAGCTTAGGAAGTTTTCTTTTCATCAGACCCTATCAAGCATCCTACAGCTCATTTTGGGAGCTGGCCTCTCCTGTGCAGGCCAAAGCAGCACAGACCAAGGCAGCTCCTTGCTGTGTCCAACTTGGCTCCCCACCTCCTCTCTCTGCTTCAAATGCTTTGCAGATGACCCTAGAAGAAACAAGCCAAAATCTCAGCTACCCAGGGGCAGTCCCTGGAGAGCAAGGCTGGATAATGGCAAACAGCTGCAGCTGTTAATGTTATCTCAGGGGATCTGGGCTTTAGCAGTGAAGATCTCATGCTTGGGACAGTCAGATTGATACTGATAGTCTCTCCTAGCAAACTACAGTGAGGATCACCTTCCTGAGGCCCAGGGTGCCTGGGAGAAGAGGCAGCAGGTGATGTCTAAAGCATCATGTTGTCCTCTTGGCTGGATAATCAGAAAGGTGCTCTGGTGGCTGTAAATTGTTTTTCTCCTCCTTTTTTTTTTTTTTTCTCTGATAGACTTTTCTCCAATTATGACACACTAGCCATCCATAGACTGACTATTTCACACCATCTGAATCAAATGTCTGTTCTCCCTTAGGTGTACAGGATTTCCATATGCCCTGGTTGCTTCTATTGCCATCTCTTCTCTCCAACCTGCGGAGTTGTTGGCTGTGTTATCCAAACCATCCCTCTCAGCCCATCAAACCTCCCAGTTAACAGAGCAGAGGGATCCAAGCAGAGATTACAAAATGGCAGGTTCCTGGAGCAGCCTTGGTGATGAGCAGCACTCAGCCATAGCCTTGGATTTCTGGGATGCAGAGTAAAGCAGAGTCCACCTTGCTGATGGATAACTCAAAATTGGGGTGCAATTATCTCACCAAAGCAAAACTGCTAAGGTGAAACTATTAGATAACATCAGCTGTGTTTGTCAAAGAACTGGAGAGCTCTTGGCCCAACTTGCCATGGACATCTGGCTACACAGTGCTGCCTTGATAATGCCAATCCTCACCTCCATCCTCTGGGACATGGGAGAGGGCAGAAGAGCCATCATCCATAGATGAGGTTTGGCTGTGGTAATAAGGAGGGCACTGCAGCCATGAATAATCTGTTTTCCACAGTTTCCACAACCCATACGGTGTGAAAAGCTGGACAAGGATTTGTAAATGAATTGAGCCCAAGAGTAATTACACGTTCCTGCAGATTACTTGGTGTCGTAATTGCACTTAGTATTTACCATGTGACCTAAGCCAGAAATAATCATGTATTTACTTTATATTTATATTGTAACGTGCCATGTACTGTAATTATACTGCCACTCCATGGTACTCAACACATCATTGAATGTTCCACAATTATCATGTTAGTAAATAGCACTTACAGAGATTTGTGGCCTGTAATTTCAAGCATTACCTGCTAAAGATTTATTGTAGGAATGTCAAAAAATGTTTCTTGACAATGTCATTTAATGTAAAAAATTTCAAGTACTAGAACCAATAGGAATCCATTTTTAAAATTTCAAAATTTTAAAATACAAAAGGAAATCTAGATTTGAAATTAAGGGCTTTCCCAGGAAAGTAATGATCACTTCCATGAAGAATTCTCCAAATTCTTCTCCTTGAGGTTCCAGAATATTATAACTGCAAACTGTCAAACTTATGTGATTAAATGAAAGAATTAAATCTACCTTGAGACCCTTAAAGAAAAATGTTTTGGATGAAGTTAATATCCACTCGACCTCTCATTTAATTCTGATTAAATCTCTAAGTGGCTAAAACGAAACCTTGGATTTTCTGAATGGATTTATGCTTTCATATACATTTGGTCATAGAAGTATTCGCTGCTATTTCAGTAGAGTTCCTCACGTGAATAAAGACAAGCATGTGCTTTGCTGTTGCTTTGGTGTTCTAAAATCTACATATAAGATGTTGGTCAAAGTAGGATCATTTAAACAGAAATTACTTAGAAGAGAATCAAATTTTCATGGTTCCTCCCTCAGTGGGACCTTTCCATACTGTAACACATATGGGTGCCTGGATATCACTTAACTCTTGCAAAAAAAAAAATTTTTAAAAAATTAAAAATCAATAAAAACCCAAGATCTCCAGCTTATGTCAATCCCCATACTGAAAACCACCCCAAGCTTCCCTTCCTTCCTTATGTATTCTGTGTTGATTACAAACCCCATAGAATGGTATCTAATGTAGAGATCCAAACCTGGAATTAGGAATGCCTTCTCTTGCTCCTCTGGTTCAAGAGCACAGACAAGCCACTGTGTTCAAACTGAAGGAATGAAATCCTGGCTGCACACGTGGTTAGCAGTTCTTTTGCTGAAACCTCTGAAGACTAGGTTATTTCCCTAAAACTTCAGCTCTTACTTCAGCCTTGATCTGCCCAATATATACAAATGAGCTTAACTTTAAACACTGATAGTACCATTTACCTCATTAACTAGAGCCAGATGAATAATTCATAGTGCATATTTTATCCAATGAATCTCACTTCTTTTTGTGTTTGTGAATTGTCTGCAAATAGATTCTTGATTGGACTCTTCATCTAAAATTATTTGCAGATTTTTTTTTGGTGAATCATAATCAGTCTGCAGATCATTTGTGAGCCGTACACAGCGAGCAGTCACAGCTTGCAGCTCATGCTGTGTGGGTTCACTGCAGGAACGTCAAGGTAACACTCCTGTTCCCTCCCTGGAAAGCTTTATGCAACCAACCAACAGCAGGATGAATTTCAAACAGCACATACCAGCGTAAAACTTGGAAATTCACACCCTTGCTGAGTGTTGTTGTCAAATTCAGAATCTCCCCTCCGCGAAGGGTCAAACATTGCTACAGAAAGGTAAATATCAAAGCTGCCCATGCACCTGTAGCAAATCTGAGGGCTTGGAAACATGGCAAAGTTCCTGGAGGGTGACAAGTTTCAGCCTAACAGCTAGTCCATGATAGTTGCCCCTGTGAATGACCTCAGGCTGAAAAAATCTGGATTAATTGAGCCTCTCCTCAAATGAAGTTAAACTTCCAGATCACTTTGCTCTCACTGCAGACTAAGAGATCTCCTGTGGATGCAAATTAGTGATCACAGGGTGAGCTCTTCCTGTGGCTGAGGCTGGAAGGGTTTTTTTTTTCCACCTAGCTACTCTATTTGCTCTGGAGAAGATCTCAAGCCTGGCAAAGTGTCTTCTGCAAGGGTAATGAAATTACTTGAGAAGGGCTCAGGTCCACTGTGTGCAGTAAAGCTGCTGGGGCATTTTCATCAAGATTTCACCACCAATACTGCATTGGCCTCTACAATAAGAGAAAATAAGCCAGCCTGCTTCTGACCACCATAGTTCCCACCACTGCTTTCACTGTACCTACATGTGTGGTGTGAGAAGCAGTGGAGATTTCTTTTCCCACTTTCCCTACCCAGTTCAGCAGAGATCCCCAAGAAAATCCTTCAAACCTTCTTGACCCTGTGGCAATCTGAGCACTGCTTTGCCATAAACCACAAGCTTACATGCTTTGCAGAATGGATTTGGTTTGCTAAATTAGAATTTGATTCTAGGCTGGGAGATTTTGTCTGATTAAATCAATCTTTACTGAAAACTACCATAATATCTCTGCAAAAACCAGAAGCATGCAAGCCCGAAACTGACATGCTGTAGCCCAGGGCCTCGCTCAATATGTAAAGATTAATACAATTTGAAAAAAAACCTCTCTGCTATCGTAAATCAGTCCCCAAAGTGGTCAGATGTGGACTAGACTTTCAAATGCATCATTTTGCAGTGAAAGAAGCTGCAATGAATATGCAGAAGAGGATGGGAGCTGTCAGGAGCGTGCAGATGAAAGCACGTGATCGGTCACCCCTTTGACCCATGTATCAGATTTTGAAGGGAAAAGTCTCATTTTAAGCACTGTCTCAGAATACAAAGCAAGTATGTCTACCACCACTCCACGTACTGCTGAACAAAGACATGGGTTTTGCAGGAGGAAGATCACAAACTCTGAGAGGATCTCCCAGGCTCAACATTTGTTCAAAAACGAGGAAAAAGATAAGTAAAAAAAAAATTTTTAATGAGTATCAGGCCACATGCAGCTCCAAAGAGACTATGGGGGACCAGAATTTTATACTTTTAAGAGGAGTAGATGCTGTGATTATCATCAGCCAAGACAATGTGTACAGCTTCCCAGCTTTGCCATGCCTGTCAATTTTGGCACAATACTTTGACATGAAAAGTGCAAATGGAAAACGATGGCCGTGAACAACTTTAGGGCAAGTGGGGTCCAGTGGTGAAGTGATGTATTTTCTTGATACCTGAGGAAATATTTGGTCCTGACAGGTCGATCATTAGCTGCATTGTACAAGGCTATAGGAAAAGGAAATTATAGGGGTAGCATGGGAACTTGTTCCTGGCCTTGATCTGCCATCAGATTTTAAGAAAACTCTCCTGGAGTTAAACAGAGTACTTGCATTGAGCTTCTCAAAATAACTTTCTCTGTGCTCTGGTGCAGGGTAGCATACACATATTTAAAAGATGAGGAAATTGTAGGTACTGAATTGATGATTCCTCTGTTGGTAAACTGCCTTGGATAGGTGCTCCAGCTTGTGAAAACACAGCTAAAAAGTTAGTCTGTGATCCAGAATATGGTCACCAATTAGACCCACATGGTATGTGGCATCAACAGGCTGCATCTCACCCCTGAGACAAGGAGCTAAACATGAGCTCTCAGTTTGCAGGAGGGTTCAGTGAACGAAGAACTGGATTAACCCATTTCCTACAAATCCAGTGACATATTTAGCATAATCTCATTCAAACCTCAAGTCATACAAGCTAACTCCATGAGTCCTTTCTGGTTTCCAAACCTAGCCTGAAAACAACACCATGTAAATAGTCCTGAATCCAGGATCTGCAGTGCCATAGGAATGACTGGGGCACTCACAGCCCTTCCTCCAGGCAGGAAACTGCAGGAATAAACCAGCCACTGGAGGGGACAGGGGTACACGTGTCCCACCAACAACTTTGGGTAACACTGAGCCACTTTTCTCACCCATAAATTCTTTGCTGCGGCACACAGTCTGATGTAATGAACGCTTTACATGAGCCACGAGCTTAGAGCTCTTGCTCTGTGCATGTGCCATTGATTAGAGTGGTTGCAGATGGTTTTATTTTAGGTAATCAAGCTTGCTGAGCTTTGCCAGCATCAGAACAAAGGCATAGTTTCCCCACTCACTAACCAAATTTGTGGCCAAGACACTTGAATTGATATGAACTCTGATGGATGGTGAGAAAGCTGGGAGGGGGGAGAGAGCAGCTTGCCCATGTACCTCAAGCCAGGTGGCTCAGACCTCTGCACACCATGTTTTACATCCACCTTAGAGCAATCACGTTCCTTTTTACTCCTAAAGAGTGGAAAGGGGAGAAACACCTTATTTTTTAACAACTTCCATGCTGCCCTGCTGTATCAACACAATACAATGAGCTGCAGAAAACAAAGGAGAAAACAGCCACAAAACCCCACACAAACACTAAAGCCTCTGGAGACAGAATTCCTCCTTTGAGATGTCCCCTCTGAAGTCTCCAACCCATACTGCAGACTGCTGCTTCACATGCCATTTGACCAGTAGTCCCCTGCCATTCCCACTCAGCTGGAAAATCTCTGCAGGCTCCTTCCCTGGGGAAGCAAGCGAGGGAAAAGTTATATGATGCTACAGAGTCACTCAAATGAAATTGCTGTTGCATGAAAGCTTCTAAAGCTCCCTGTTATTTAACCATTCCTGCTGGTCCCAAAAGAGCCCAGTTTTATGGGATACTTACTGAATATCAGTCTCAGTGAAGCCAGAAGGGTATGAAGTAGCATGAAATGTCTGGTTGGTTGAGCTTTTGGGGGTCTCTAGGATGTGCAGGGTGGTGCTGGGACTTGTGCAGTGGAAATGCCCCCTTCTTTGCCCCTTCCCATATGCAAGGGAATGGATGGAAACAATGGAAGCATATACAGAAAAAAATAAATGCATCTGGTTCCCAAGTTGTTGCTGGCTGAGACAACAGAAAGGGCTGTGGTTTCCCAAATAGTCACTCTGGCCTTTGTTTAAAGCTGTGCATTGTACCTATAGGACAAGGGATCTAAATGTAAGGAGAGATGGGGGAAAAGAAAAAAGAAAGAAAAATGAGGAGGAAATATTGTAAGAGAGAAATCAATAGAAAGCATTTAGCAGCTGGGGTGACATAGACAAAGTGCGTTTAGAAGCACAGACGTGCATCTTCGGGGATGTGGAGGGGAGAGGGTTGTTTTATTCTGAGCTTTGTTTCTTCATATTTTTCAGATTAACAGTTTGCAGTTCTCTGCTGAGCTGTAAGGTCTCAGAGGCACTGCCTGCTGGAAGGTTTTGATCAGTGTAAGCCAGGGCATTTCCAGCAGACAGGTTTATTAACTGATTTACTGACCACATGCATTTTACACAGCCGAAACTATTCAGCTGGGGTCTTTCTTTTCCCTTTCTCCACACCTCCCCATTACTAATGATAGTACAATCAGAGAATCATAGAATCATTTAGGTTAGAACAAACCTCTAAGCTCGTTGAGTCCAACTCCATAGTGACAAATCCATCACTAAACCATGTCCCTAAATGCCACACCTACACATCTTTTAAATACTTCTAGTGATGGCCCTAGGCAGCCCATTCCAGTGCTTGACAACCCTCTGGGTGAAGAACTTTTTTCTTGTTATTCAATCTAAACTTCCCCTGCTACAATTTGTGATGGTTTCCACTTGTCCTATCACTTTACTTGGGAGAAGAGACCATTCTCCTCCTGGCTAAACCCTCCTTTCATGAAGGTCTCATCGGAACCTCCTTTTCTCCAGGCTGAGAGCTGCCCCCAGCCAGCTCCCCCAGCTGCTCCTCATCTGACCTATTCCTTGGACCTTTGCCCAGCTCCCTTGCCCTTCTCTGAACCCAGCCCCTCAAGAATTGCCATGAGAGACACAAAATTAACCACCGGATTTGAGGTGTGGCCTCGCCAATGGTGAATACAGGGAGGCAGTCACCTCCCTGGTCCCACTGGCCACACTGTTTTTGACACAGGCCAGGTGCCATTGGCCTCCTGCCCACCTGGGCACAGCTGGATCCTCTTCAGCTGCTGTCGACCAACACCCCCAGGTCCTTTCCCACTGGGCACTTTCCAGCCACTCTTACATTGGATCAGGTGATGCAGAGCCACCAAAAGTCTTTCTATGGCCCCTGTTAGGGCTGCAGTTTGAACTTTCTCTGGGGAGTGTCTTTTACAGTCAAGAAAGGATCCACCCTTCATTTCAACAGCAATGTATGTGAGGCACCACCTTAGCTATTTGACCACCACTTATTTTTTAATAATGTGCAACACACAGAGTGAAAACAGCATGCCATGTAAAGATTACCCTACCAAAACTCCTACCTATTATATAGACTTAATATGGCTCAAGAGAAAAATGGATTCTATAAAGTACACTTGCCAGGTTTAATGATGAATTTACTCATTTGAAGGAGTTGCTTTATGTTCTTTGCACTGGAACACGTTAAAAAAAAAAAAAAAAAGAAGATGAAGAAGAAATGAAAGCTTTCAAAGAAACACTTTGAAAAAAAACAGTTCAACATTTGAGCAAAAATGCTTCAAAAATTTGCATCTGGTCTCCAGCAGGTCAAGCTATGGATAATTTTCTCCTCATTATTTTGTTTTTTTTTTTTAGAACTAGCATTTTAAAATTTGTAACATTTCTTTATCTCTTATTTTTTTTCATTGTGTGTTGAAGTACAGAATTTTCTTGGTACAAAACATCACAGATTTTAAAGAATCTTATCTAGACTGATGAACACATATATCCTCAAGAGGTCATAGGAGATGTTGTGGCCACTAAGTCTCACATGAAAATCAAGACAAGGAAAACAAAGGCACTCCCTCCCTCCCTAAAGGTACCACAGTGAGGATTTATTGGCTGAGCATCATCCGTGCTGCTTTAGCTCCTGAGCCACCCCTTCCCAGGGACAGATGGACATGCAGACCAGGTCCTACAGTGACACCTTGCCATATGGTTCACCAAATAATTCCACAAAACTAGTGAAACCAGTTTTCCCACAAATTTCTCATCTCTGGAGGAATTTTCTGGTACCTGTGGAGAGCCATACTAACACTGAAACCATTCTCTAGGGAAGGCATTAACAGAGTTTGTCTTTTGTACTGTCTATTTTAATAAAACTTCTAGGAATGAAATGTCTTGAGACTTGTGAGAAATTTGATTGAAATAGGCAAGAGGTTTAGAAGGTAGCAAGGGGATATTTATATAGACATAGAAATCATGTAATTCTTAGTTCCAATCAAATAAGTCTTATTTCTCTAGAAATACTCCTCCTGTCCTTCCTCACATGCACAGAGATACCTGTTGAAAGGTCAGTGACCATAAATTTCATGTTTATGTTTTTGTTTCCATGTGCAGAAACAAGAGTCCTATTCTGACATTGGCATCCCAATGGCCTACCAGAAGAAAACTGTTGTCAAGGTATTTTTGCCTCACTAGAAAAAGAAAAATTGAGGTTTGCTATATTGGCTAAGTTTGCAAACAGAGACATCTATACACCAAACAGTGAGGCAACCACTGGTTTTCATGGCACAGCCTATGACAGATCTTTCAAACACAACAACAAAAACAAAAACAAAAACAAAACAAAACAAAACAAAAAAAAAAACAACAAAAATTATAAAATGTAAAAATTAAAAAATTAATAAAACTATAAAAAAGTGGACTTTGTTAAATCATGACACAAAGACTCCTTTCAGAGACTTGTTAAAGAATGAGACCTGTGTGTAAAGCGATATCCTCATTGTGAGTATGTAATGGGATCTCCTCTGCAGTCAAACCACTTTCTTCTTAAAGGGACTTACTCAGAGGTAGGAAAAGTCTTTCACCAGTTATTGAGCCACTCAAAACCAACTCAGAAGACCAGCACTTGTCAGTACCTGACAGCTATCCAGTTACCTCCTTTGCAAATCTACCCTGAGAGGTTCTCAACCATGCCCCTGCTGAACAGAAAATCCTATTAACAAAACGTCCTGCTCCAGATTAGTCAGGGCTCTCCATCTGAACAAGCACAGCACAGCCTAACAAGACCACAAGGATCAGCTTATTCCCTCTTCCTTCCAGGTTGTTAAGCCTAGGACAGACCTGAGACACATCAGCCTGGGTGTATGGTGCCTCTGTACATGTTGTACCTGTTCTGTAGATAAAAAAGGAACTTCAATTTCTAGTGCTGTCAATGCAGTGACTTTTAATCAGTAAATTCCCTTTCTAAGACAGGCAAGAAAAAAAACCCTACTCATCTGAAAAAAATATCAAATGCATTTTCAGCCAGAAGACATAAATATAACCAGAAAGCCATTTGGAAATGCTTTCATCTGACAACTGACATTCTTAGATCATCTGCAGCCCACCCTGTGCTTTTCTCACTAGAGAAATTAAACACTAGAACTGCTGCTGCTTTGAATACTCCCCTTAAATATTTTCTGGCACAGACTTTCCCAAAGACAGCAGTGGAAGTCTCTCTGCTTAGGACAGGCAATTTTTTCTCTCTTTTACATGAGACACAATACAGCAGATAGCCTGGGACATGGTAGAAACAGGTTAAGATTTAAGACTTATGGAAAACTCCCTACTCGAGACGGTCTGGCACTCTTCTCCTGCATGGGGATGTTTGGTCCCACCTCCCTTATCACCTGTCCTGATCCATTTCTGATCAGATTCTGTCTATTTTTTAATCCCCAATTATGCCCAAAATCCAATTTTTGGGGTATTTGGCAGGATTTTTCTTCCAGTCGCATCTCTGTCCACAGGTCCCTGCCACTCCGGACTCTGCATCTGAGTTCTGGTGTGCCCTGTAGATGTTGGGACCTGCCCAGAAATGTTGCAAGACTCTTCCTGCAGCCAGCACCTCGGGCTATGCACAGCTCCCCTTGCTCATCAAAGCTCCATTTGGGGTGGTGGAACATGATCCTAAACAAACCCACCTTTGAAGTCTGTGTGGAAACCCCTCCCTCCTGCAGGGGTTACAGGGACCAGGGAATAGCATTCACTGCAGAGGCTCTTGAGACTGTTTTGGCATCTTGTTCAAGGTGTAATTTGACATATCCAAACTGAAATGTGATTCTTTGATGAGGGGGTTCACTCTGTCACTTGTCACTTCAAGCCCCCATACAAGGCGTAAGAAGTTCACAGCAACTTCCAGGAAAACCATGAGCAGTAAGCAGGCGGCTTCGGCTGACGGGGGCTAAATCCCAAAATTCTCTTGTTTTCTTGGTTCACCAGAGGACAACTTAACAGCCAGGGCATGGTGCAGTGTTGAGTCATATCTACACATGGCAGCTGACTGAGGCATATATGCAGCTTTACTCCAAATCTCTGCAAATCCATGCAAAGTCCAAATCCATGCAAAGGTCCTGCTGCTAAGAGTTATCTGAAGCCTGGGTGATCGTAAGCAGCCAGCAGTGCTGGTCAGAGCCACAAACCTTACAGGACAGCTATACTGGGAGCTGGTGCTTCCACGGCCCACTGAAGAGAGCACAAAAGCTTTTCCACAACAGAAGCACTTGCTATAGGAAGTGTCCGAACAAACAGGGCTGAAAATCAGCAATCCTTCATGAACACTTCTTTCAGGATTGAAACATTTGTTGAAAGATGGACCCCAGCCAGAAACAAGCATTTGGTGAGTGCCTAAATTAAGTTAACATTTGCAGCCATGATAGACTTGGTCTAAAACACCAGGATGCAATCAGTCAATTGAATTACAGCATCTTAAAGTGACAAGGTAAAAACTAATTGCTTCTTGTTGTGAATTAAGCTCAGTAGAGGATGTCTCAGTTACAAGGGGTAAAGCTAAACTGCAGGTCCTGTAAGAGAAATAGGCAAAGAAAATAGACAAGGGTAGCTGCAGAATCTCAGTTGACAGGTAGGAGCTCTACAAGCCCACTGCTACTTTTCATGTTCCTGTGTGCTATATCCTTATATATGTTATGCAAATCTGTGTGGTCCTTTCATTTAGCAGTAGTTACATTTCACTGGCATGTGCCTCAGTGCAGGTGGAGCTGCTCAGTTATAAAGATGTCCTGTCCTTGGTGCTGGCGTAGATGGGTCATGGCTGTGCCACCCAATAAACCAAGTTCTAGGGTGACCAGTCCTCCAGCAAAGGCCATGTGGCCAGAGAACACAAATGTGACTAGAACACCATCCCCCAGAAAACCAACAACCTAACCCATATCCAAATGTTTCTAAATGTATTCAAGGAAATTACCTAGTTCAGAAAGACTTTATGCCAAGTCAGGAGCTTTTTCCTCTCATGGTCAGCAGATGGGCAGCGTGAACATCAGATTGCACACACTGGCTGCGGAAATGCAATTGTGTGCCTGAGACACATCCAGCCACTTCGTGTCAGTGCAATGGACAGAACTGCAGGGCTGCAGAAGCCACACCAGTTTCTCTAAGCAATGGAAATTGTGTGGACACATCAGCTGTAATTTAGGTGTCTAAGTAATTGTGGCCATCTGGGCTGTCTTAGCTGCTTGTGTCTGGACCTGGCTGCCACTGAAGGGTGGGTCTACCTCTGCCTAATCCATGAGGACATTTCAGCTGCTCAGTGGCACTTCAAGTGGCATGAAAAGTTGCCTGAATTGTGTATTTAGGATACTGAACCATGTGCAGGGTGATCACTGGTGGAGCCCTAAAAGCTACAGCCAGACATGCACATCGGCAGCTGAAATAGAGGTAGAGTTTTATTACTATTAGCTCTATTCCCCTCAGGCCATCAGCATGATAATATTTTTGGTAGGTTTTTTTTTTTTTTTTTTCTATAAATACTTTATTTCACAAATCTGGCAAAAGGTATAGTACAAAGAGCTGACGTGGGTGCTGCCACATCAGTCATAACCCCCTAGGGATTGGGGAAAGAATCCCATGGAGCCAAAGGTGAGCAGCTTTGGAAGATATCTGTAGAAGGGACATCTGCAACTGCAGTCCAAGCTTGCCCCAGTCAGACTTGCTTAACCAGAGATCAGGCCACCTCAAAGTCAGACAGGATTATCTTATTTCAGTTTGCTTTCCTGTGGTTATGAATGAACAAGACTCATCCAAACAGTTTTTCAATAGTCACACTCCTTTTTTCTTTTAATGAAAGTTGAGAGTCAGATTTAACCATGTGACTCCAGGATCTGGAAATTTCAAAAGTGTGCAAATAAGTTAAGAGTGTTGAACTTGATGTCTCAGTCTTGGACCAGCTCTTCATATCAAAAACTTTGTATTCAGGCATTACATGAGAGCTGAACCAAACAGTGTCACCAGGAAAGTTCAGGCCCATGGTTTACCAAAAATGTCGTTGCCTCATGCCTGAAGATGCTCAGAGTCCATCAGTTAAATGCACATTTTATCTGGTGTTGCATACCAATTTGGTCTTAGCAGACATTGGTCAGGAGAAAATCTCACAGGAAAACTTGCTGTCTTTCACCAGAGCTCCCTTGGTACACCACTCTGCTTTCTTTCATGGAGTTAATCTTATTTCTGGACTATTTATTCAAGAGGACATATGACCAACAAGCTACAAAGAGGGGAGGAACCAAGCACTGAAGACAAGAGCTGTGAGATGGGTGTCTAGGGTTTGGGCCATATGAACTTCATCACAAGTCTCTGAGTAAGGCACCTCCAAATGCCAAGATTCATGGCTTTCTGGGGTGACTGTGATCCTCCCCGTCAGCCCTCTGGGGACAACTCAGGGCAACTGGGAGCCACAGCAGGTGATGGAGTTACACCAGAGATGGTTCGTGTTGCGTGCTTTACATAAACACAAGGATTTAAAAAGCCACAAGCAGACAGGGAGAGCTGGGCAGCAAAGGCTGTGGTTCACACGACAGGCTTTCACAGCTCACAGTGCCAGTTCAACTGCAAAACCTCCTGGTGCTTAAATGGTGAAGTTCACACTCCCTCTCTGGAGGGGACAGAAGGTAATGGTACTCAGCTGTGACTATGACTATGCCAAATACCATTTGCTTATCTGAGATGAGCACAGATGGTCATATTTCCCTCTGTTTATTTTTGCTGAATGGCCTTTTCAGCCTGCCTAGTCTGTGACCTTCTCCCAAAAATGGGTAGATACGTTTTTTCTCGGATGCTGGGTTTCCTCTTTCTTCCGGAGGCAAACTAAAGGCTCTGCTGGTATCAGCTGTGGGGACATAAATGGAGCAAAAAAGCCTTTATACTTTCAGATAGTTCCTTGCAAAATGCAATTTTAGGAGTAAAAAATTCATCTAGGTACACATGTGAAGAGTGTGCAACCAGGTGCTTCTCAAGTCCAGGTTATGCAGACTGTGCATAGCAGGATTCATGAGTTTTTGCACTGTACTTTAATACCTGGCACTTCTCATCTTTAAAGTAAAAGTGCAGCCTAATATAAAAAGACATTTGAATCAGTGTATTTAAATACAAAGTGAAGTAAATCACTAAACATTATTTTAATGTGATAAAGGTAATGAAAAAGGAATGAGTAATGATCAAACCATACCTTACCATTTTAGCCGCTGATTAAAAGGCAGTCCTGGGGGTGTGGGGCCCCCAAAAAGTGTTCAGACTATAGGGGAGAGAGCTGGTAGAGTCTGAGCATCATGAAAGCTCAGCACTCCAACCCCAGTAATACCACAGTGCACTGCACACTGCTTGGGGTTAAGTTCCCCCTTTAATTTTTATCTAATATAATAAGTCACTGGCTTTGGTGTGGCAAAGCCAATATTAAAAATCATGTCTACTGTATCAGTTACTGAATATTTTGAGGCCTTTTGAACTGGGTCACTCATATGCACAAAACAAGAGGCACAGCAGATCAACGTTCATGTATTGTACAAAGTAATAAATGTAAAGAGTGAGAAGGACCTGGCCTGGATAGCCACTCTCTCAGATATCCTCAGGACCCCAGGTGAGAAATTCACAGAATCCTAAAATGGTTTGGGTTTGAAGAGACCTTGAAGATCAGCTTGTTCCAACACCCCTGCCATGGGCAGGGACACCTCCCACTATCCCAGCTTGCTCAGAGCCCCATCCAGCCTGGCCTTGAACACTTCCAGGACATCTCCCACAGCTTCTCTGGGCTACCTGTGCCTCAGCACCCTCACAGGAAAGAAGAAGGAATGGTAAATTTCTTCCCTTGCCTCAGAGAAGCTGAGTGCCCCCATGAGCTCTCCCACCTCTTGTCAAAAAATGAGGTCATGATACTGCAAGTCCCAAAGCACACCACCTTCTACATCCTCCTCAAAATATTTTTACACAAAACCCATTCAAAGTCCACTGTCTTCAACCATAATAGACCTAATATTTAGCAGGAAAAAAAAATCCCTGAAAGGCTCCTTCTCTCTGACAGCTCTTTAGGAGATCTTTCATTCAGCATAAATACATTACATCCAGGATGGCACTGAGCACATACAGTGAGCCAAATATTTAATATTTTTCATTAATAAGAGGTCTGGTGTTGATGATGACTATTTAAGCCAATACCTGCAAGGCCAAACTCCATGCTGGTTTTATTTAGAATTACAATGTGCAATATTCTTGGTCATCATGCTGTATTTAATATTTTATGTTTAAGTCAAGGTATTTCTGAGTTATGCAGCACCCACCCAACCACCCAACACACACTTGTGGAGATGTTGCCTCTACAAAGCAAATTTTGCTCTATTGGGAGCACTCTGAGCTCCATAAATAATGTCACATGAAGTTCAGGCACCAGGAGCTGCCATGAGGCTCAGTAACTACAATCTCACTCTAGTAGCAAACACAGCTTACATTATTGCTTTCTGATTATCAACAAATACTGATAATTAGCTGATAATTAACTAATAATTATTGCTTACAGATAATTAGCAAACATGCACTGTTACTGCATGGCAGACATGTATCTCTTTGAAATGTGCTCCTTGTTTGGTGCCCAGAACAAGCTAGAGATGAGAGACAATCAGGCTGGATTAACTATTTGATGTGCATTCCTCTTTAGTGGAAAGGAGAAAGAAAAAGCATTTCTTGGTGGCAGTGAGTGCCACAGGCAGCCTTCACACAAGCAAACGATTTTATTTTGATGAGGGAGAAATTTTGATCTTTTTGGTGAGCCACTCAAATTGTTACCAAAGAAAATAAAAGCACTGCTCTCTTTGGCCACAAGCATCCTCTGAAAGACCCAGATGAGATGGATGGCAGCACTGGACAGAAAGCTACTGGCCACTTTAGCAATGAGCCCCGCAAATATTAACCCTATATAAATAAATAAGGTCTTGACTTCACAGAGACTGATCATTGGAAATAGAGACAAAATTGCTCATTCTACAAACCCCTGCTTAAAGAAAATACATGGGTAAGAGAAGAATTTAAAAAAGATTAATGGACATTGTCACAACCTTCTCTAATGACAAACAAGGCTGTCAGGGCAGGTCTCTGGCCCAGATCACTCACAGCATAGCCTAGGCTTGGGCTAGGAAAACAAATGCTCACCTGTCATGGCACTGCAGTCCTTTCATTCAAGTCCTTCTAAGTGTCACTGATTCAGGCACCAGGAGATATTCCGAGTGGTTTTATCATCAGCAGCCAAGTGAACTGCTCTCCTCCCTCTCCTTCCAGCATGCTGCACAATCATCCCTCTTTCTGTAACTTACTCCCTCCATGTCTCTTCCCTGCCAAGGGGATGAAATGCATTAAAAGGACACACCCCTCTTACCTTTCAAAACCCAGGAGCAGCAGGGACAGATCCAGTCCCTCGGAGCTGGAACTGGGGCTGGGGCAATGCCAGAAGCCCCTTAGATTAGCAAACATTCCCTTGAGCTCACTGCATTGGCTCAGCAGGCAGAGGGTAAGCAGGCATCTACTGTCACAGCCTGCTTCCAGTTTGGGGGGGAAAAAAAACCTCACATGTCCCAAGATATTACATCAAATACAAATGGCACGAGGGCTTCTGCCATTTTGCTGAGCACCTCATAGGGGAGAGATTAAGCAAGGACAATGAATGGCTGAAGTGACAAGAAAAAAAAAGATTTCTGATTTCCCAGAGGAAAAAATAAATTATGATACTCTCCCAGGTTTTCCATCTTGCTGTTGACTGTGCCAGCACAGTCTTCATATAAAAATCATAGAAAATAACACTGGAAGGGATTTTGATCACTTCCCTTCCAAATATAGGGTCAGCTGCATTATCTTTTTGTAGACAATTTGATAAGTTACATAGTCCTTAATATCAAGATCAAAATTAGTGCCATGGCATTGCAGCAATAACATCAAATTGAGGATTGACTTTATTTCCCTGGAGATATCTGCAGGTTGTCTTCAGATTTAGGCAAGCAGCACTGCATCCATGTCGCTAAGAGCCATAGTGATAAGGACTAGACTGTTTTTGTTTATTTTAGGTGTAAAATAAAATTCTAGCATTTTAAAGTACAGACAAAGAGAGGTCCAAGTTCATATAAGCACATCTACACAGGAGTAGTGTACATGAACAGGTTGGCACCTTTTGGGTTGTAACACAGCTGGAAACCCTTCACTCAAGAACTGCTTCCACCAGACCTGCAGATATCTCAAGACTGTGGCCTGGGGGTCATATCCCCATCTTTTCCCTCTGCTATGTCCAACAGAGAATTATTTGGGCACAGAGGGGAGCATAGATGGTGCCAGAAGTACCTTGAATAGATGTGACCTCATTCTGAGAGCAGTAGGGACACCATCAGATGCACCTTATATACCTCTCTAAGTGTGTTTAATGGAAACTGCTAAATTCCCCTACTGAGAGATAAGGATCTCCATGCGCCCAGAGCACTATTCCACTTACAAAAGATACTTTAAAAAAAAATTGTTTGTTTCTGCACCACTATTGTGCCTGAATGGATTGTATTGAGGGCTTGTGCTGTGTACAAGTACAAATGGCCTTGCTTAAACAGAGCAATACTCATTAAATAATAATGCATCAGTGAGAGTCTCATTTTGTGACATGTCTAGCTGGGTTAAGCATACTCCTGCATACATAATTGTCCTCTTTCATTCCAAAAACTTCAATTATTGAGTTTTATTTGCCTAGGAGTAAAATATGCATCAGAACCTGTAACACATCCCCTTCCACTCGTGCCTTGGAATTTGCCCCACCTAGGCTACAAGATGTCTGCAAGAACCCACAAAAATGTTTTTGATTCCAAAAAGTTTGTCTCCCAAGTGGGACTGGTCTCCTTCTCAGAGATGTTCATAGTCATCTTGTGCTTTCAAGCAAAACTGGAAATTTGCATTTGGCCTTTGCCACAAAAAGCTACTCTATTTCTTATTTCTCTAGCTGAAAAGAAATAATAATGCACATATCTCCTTCAGAGCTCTCTCTTTTATTCAGTTTACCATAAGCAGTAAGTCTTTCCAGAAAGATACTCTTTGCAGGCTGGCTAAAAAACTGGGAGACTCTAAAATCCACCATGGCCTACAAGTGTGAGCTTCATATGGTTGCAAACTACATTTTACTAAGTGGTAAAAGCAGTGTCTTCTGGTTCCATCATTACATGAGATATAAAGCAAGATCTACTAAAAAAAAAATGGACTACTTGGTATAGTAATCTCTAGGTTCCTTCCAAGCTGGTCTAGTCTAATCATAAGTAGACTTCATATGCAGATAAATTCATCAAGTCATCAAGTACTTTTCAAACAACAACAACAACAAGAGGAAAAAGAACACAGTTCATTTTACATTGCTTGATTTTGTTTATAGTCTATGACAGAACTGATAATTTCATAGACATAAATATGACTTCATTGATATTTCTTAGTCCTGGGCTATTCTTCTGTGCCTGGAGGGCTTATCAGTTACAGGTCTCAGTTTCAGGTCAGACACCTGGAGACCACCATGCTCATATTTTGATGGTCTTTGAGAGCTAATGCATATTGCTGATCAGCTAATCCAGTCCAGGGTGGAATTTACCTTATCCATTCAGAAAAATTGAATTTCTAATGTCAGCAAGCAGCCTGGGCTTCTCTCCTGTATGTCTATGCACCTCCTAAGGACAGGTAGCCTAAAGCCAGTGTCTAAGCTGGAGGTTTGCTCGTTGTAGCTGCCTCACTTTTGACTGAAGAGGGACCTGATCCTCTCACCTGTGTGATGTCTGGCAGCTCAGACACAGGCAGGAAGCCCAGACATGGATGTGAAACCTAAATGGCTTCTCTAGGACAGGATTCCCACCTGCAGTACATGCAGGATGAGAGATCCATTCATCCCAGGGGGATCTGTAGAGCCAAGAGCTGCCACCGATGGAGGAAAAGAGAACACCAGTCTTGGGAATCCAGATTATTGTGGCCACATTTTGGGAGTCCTTTGATGCAGGCAAAAGTGGTGGAAGAACAGGTTGGTCCCCTGAGCAACTGAGGTTAAGGTTTGCCTGTCCCACTGCACCTCCTGGGACTTGGTCCAGCTGGAAGCCAGAAGCACAGAGCTCTTTCCAAGGGTGGAAAACAGCAGAGGAAAAGCCCTGCATTGTCTCCTTCAGAGTTTTACTCCAAAAAATGGCTTCACTGAGCAGCTGTCACTCACCTTCAGATACAGCCAATATAGCAGGATTCATCTTTAGAAGCCTAATTTTTGGAAGTGCTGAGCACCACTATCTCCCATAGGGAATGTGGTTGCTCAGCACCTACAGGAGAGAAGTTCTTAAGTGCCAACACATAAAGCACCAGCAAAAGATTCCCCAGTAACAGCATCAAACAGTTCTCCCCTGGGCCTGCCTTGATGTCTCTTACCATTACAGTTCAAACCTTTGCTCCAGCATTTATTTGATACAAAGAGCCTGTTACCCCAAGGAAATAGTTTCCTCCCCTATTGACATTATAACTTTATTGAATTTTATATTAGGTATTCTGAAATATTTACCAGCAGGGTTAGATATTATTGTATTTTTTAACTAAATAATGTCGAAGACACAGACAGAAAGGGTCCAGCTAGAGCCATGGCACCCAATTGCAATTCTGGGGGACTGGGATGTACTGTGCTCTGCTTCTGCCCTCCTGGATGTCCCCAGGGCATGATATTTAGCCTTTACTGGACTGATTCATCACTTTAATAATGGAAAGGAAAGGGAAGGGGCATTTTCCCCTGGGTCTTGGTGTCCAGTGGTGATCTGCTTCATCTCCCCACCACCACTGCCATCACAGTGTTAAGACAGAGAAGCAGAAACAAGTGTTAGAGAAAATTCAGTTTAGCCGATAATATTTTACAATAATACAATAACAGCCACTCATAAAACAGTCCCTGCCCCATAAAATTTACAATGTAAAGCAGACATATAAATGGAAGAAAAAGAGAATAGTACAGTGATGGAAACACATGGAGTAGGGAAGCTGTTGACTAAAGCTATCCAGCCATGCGTGGTCAGAGGCAAGAAGTGATCCCAGCCTGGGAATTCACCATCCTTGCCCAGCACCCTGCAGAAAACCTCTCCAGCATCCATTTTCCAGTGATGCCTCAGGTTTTAACATTTCTATTTTTCAGATTCTGTGCTGCTTTAGTGTGTAAGTCTAGGCTCTATATTAGGGGATAGTAAGCTCTGTTCACAGAACAGGGAAACAAAACAATTCCTTCTCTAGCTGGGGGCCCAAGGACAGCCAATCCAGATCTCAGGCCCAAGACCATAAACAACAATGGACTGAAGAGAGAAAACAAGAAGGATGGGACTTCATGGGCTAAAGCTGTAATTGGACAATTAACTCAAACATGCAAATGGACCAAAACTTATAAAAATGTGAGACCCCGTGACTGGTCGTCCATTTTTTGTGGCCATTTTGGGTTGTGCTAGCCAAGGTGGATCTATTGAGGCCTCTTAATAAATACCTACTTTGTTCTTTAGCTCCATCTAGCCTCTGTTCTAGGTCAGCCTTCATGAGGCATCACCAGGAGCAGTTATCTGTCTGTTGACTGAGGTGCTGCCATATCCAATACAAGCTTCATCTAGCAGACGGCCACGATCAGACAGAAAGGACCTACTTTCACCAGGAGATCCAAGGTCTATATCCATGGCAATTTCAGTCAGCTGAATTTACACAATAGCCACACTTATCTGAAATGCTGCAATACTGGCAGCTAATGCACACTAAGTTAATCACTGGCATATTTGTAGACTGCCAAGTATATAATAGCGCGATAATGAATTTGTATGGCTGGGCCTATAAAAACTTTGCTTTTTATACTCAGGCATTTTAATTGACACAGAAATACATTTTAAAAGAGAAAGCAGGCTTGATGAGGTCAGCTTAAATTCCTTGGTATAATTACCAAGTCCATTGAACACAAATCTGAAATCATTTAGGTTAAGTTAATAACTTATGCCTTTAGTTTATAAGCACGGCATTACATCTCAGACAGCTCAGATCTTGGCTCTGCTAAAAGTGGCCTGGCCTTTAATAAATTCCTCCCCACGTTTTTCATGTTATAGTTCTTTTACAATCATGGTTTTCAAATGGCAGTGCAGGTACAGTGTGTTTAAATCACCATAAATTAGAGTTTCTTTTTTCTGGCTATAGCACCTTTATTGCAAGTTGTCGACTTTTCTTTCAGCCATAAAGGTTATTACAGGCGCAGGTCGGAAATGAAAAATCCACCATGTGCTGTCTGCAGATGTCCCATGACAGACCCTTCCTGAAGCAGAATCACTTTCAGAGTTTTCCAGGGTGATTCTATACAAATAAGTATTTTTTTATCAGCTTGGTTGCAGCAACTTTCACATTTACCACCTCCTGTGTTGGGTTTGCATGGCAAGGTTTTGGTTGCAGGAAGGGCTGCAGTGGTGGCTTCTGAGAGAAGCTGCCAGAAATTTCTCCTATTTCCAATGGAGTCATAAAAGGAGGGGGAAAGAATGTTCATCACTCATAGCCCAAGCTAGCATTAATTACTAGGTCAGACATTTATCAGGAGATTGGTTACTATCATATGACTGGTAAATACCTCTGCTGCTGCCTTCTGCTTGTGCTGCCTTTAAGTTAAACTGGAGTGACACAAGAGGTCCAAAGTGACCAAACAATAGTGACTATGAATAAGAGGAGTTTTTTGAAAGCCTGTAAGAAGAGAAAAGGCTCTGCTTCTTCTAAGCAGCCTAGAGAGAGGCTGTGGGAAGTGATTTTTAGGAAAGTTTGCCTAACCAAAGCACTTATTGTACCAGTGACTCCAGGTTTGTGCATTCATCGAACGGGACAAATGATGATGGACTGAGGACAGGAGAGAGGCAGGGAAAGTGTCTCCACAGCCCATGCCAGGATGTGAGAACTGCTAGAATCTACTTGGATGCTGAGAGACAGCTGCTTCCATGCACCTCATCTCCCTGCCCCCTGTGCCCTCCTTCCCAGCCTCCCTCTTCTTGTGCAAGTTCATCTTTCCCAAGGATGTCAGCAGACCCCTGTGCATGGTATTAAGATAAGAAGCAAATAATGCTGGGAGGAATTTGCTGAGCCAGCTGGTCTTTTGCACCCTGTAGGATGCACAGACCAAAGAGGCGTCTGCCACACATGTCACACAGATGAAGCCAACTTTGCATTCAACAACTGCACCAAACAAAAGATAAAAGCAGTTTCAGCATAATAGATCATTCAGAGGGGCTCCAAATCCACCCTCCCTCCCCTCCCTTTGTACCCTCTCTCCAGGTTGCTTAGCAAAAGCTGATTTTTATTTCCAATTAAAAAATTTCAGAGCCTTCCTGTGAAATGTTCCTGTGTTTTGTTCAGTGTTTTGCATAGCTACACTCAGATTTCTGGCGCATTTTAAAGTGGCTCCAGATTTAAAGTGGCCTGAATTGCCACCCATCCCACAAGCAGAAATGACTGGGGCAGAAGAAACAAAAAACTCCCCACTAGCCATGTTCCTGGAATCCATTTTTGTCAGGGATACAGTGGCATCACAGAGAACTGTCATGTTTAATGTGCACAGGCTGACTTTAAGGCAGAGGCTTGAAATGTGAAGAAACACAAGTACAATAATTGCAGCATCTTGTGGCAGAGCTCAAGATGCTGCCATTCTCCTGACTGCCAGCCAAGAGGAATTTCCCTGGAGCATGTACAGCAAAACCCTCTTCTCATGGGGCCAGGCAAAGTGGCATTTCATTTCCAAGCAGTAACAAAGAAAACCTGTTTACTTCTGTGCGATATAAGTATTCAAATTCCAGCTCAGGGTTTGTGCTGTTTACATTAGGGATGAAATGAGCTCCAAACACTGGAATACTTGTGGAATACTATGGAGATGCTGTTTCCAGAGAGGGGCATTTTTCAGAAGATACCGAAGGCAGAGCAACACCCAAGTGCTATGAAGTGACTTGTGTTTGGTTCTCCAATCTAATCAGAGCATTTGAAATTCCAGCAGCACTCTGCCACAGGCTGTATGTGCACTTAAAGAGCTTACTGTGCTTGGGGAGCTTCTCATTTCAGACTTGAGAAAAGAGGCTGCAAAAATTGGTTAACTCAGCCCCACAGCCATGCAGGTGGATGAAGCTACCCGAAAAAAAACCATGTTTTGAATGATTTGGAGACCAAAGGACTCTGTGGCTGCTGCTGGCAGTACAGAAGCAGCAAAGGCAAGGTGGTCCCTACCCCCAGAGCATCCTTCATGTGATCAACAAAAAAGTAAAATCTTGCTCAGCTTCCATTCCTGCAGGAAGATGAGGAAAAGCCTTCTGCATCAACTGCCCTGGTGGGGACTATGCCACTGCTTTTTGCTGGTGTTTGGTGGGGAAGGGCATTGCTCTGTTGGGAATGTGTGAGGTGCAAGGCCATGCACTTTTGGGGTACAGGTCTCAGAGGCTACAGCCACCTACATCCCATTTTGGAAGAGGGGCTTAGGTAGCTGGGTTCAGGTTTCAGTGACAATTGCGCACCAAATCGTTCAGATACATTTTCAGAAATACTATGGTGCCAAATTGCACGTTGGAATTGCTAAATGCTCCCAAAACTCCACACCATTGGGATTTAGGGATCAGATAGCAGGTAAGGCAACCTCATCACAGGTGACATGTGAGCTTGTGCTTGTACTTTTATCCCACAGCAAACACAAAGCAATTTGGATGGGCTGACTTCTTAGGAAAAGAGAGTCTGGCACCACCACGATCTGAGCAGAAACTGGCCACAACAGCCAGGAGGGAACCCTCTGGAACTGACAAGTGAAATACAATATTTTTCACAGCTGGAGATATTTTTTGAGAGGAAAAAAAATCAACATTATCAACATTTTCTATTTCCATACTTTTCTTCCACAATCCCTTCGTGATCAGAAGAGAGTGGGCTGAATACGTTGCAGCAGATTATGCTGCTGTTATTTTGGGACCCATCAGAAATACTGTAATTTTCCTGAAAAACCTTGTTATCAAAAAGTTGTTGCCTAGTTTGGCCTTCTCTGAGATTTCTGTCGGTGAGATAAGATTTCAGTAAACACACTAATTTTTGGCTGCATAACTGAGCTGTACTTTTCTAGTACAGTTAATATACAGTTCATGATACAAAGGAGGGTTTCCCCCTGCGTCTTGAAACTCCTGGTCTATATTCTGAAGAGCCCAGTCAATTTATTTCTTTAAAAAAAGATTTCCAGAGCTTCATTTACATCAAACTGCTAGGTACAAAGGTAAATCTCATGCCAAGACTACATTTAAGTTTTTGACTTTTGAATTTGTGGGGTTTTAAGGTTATTAAAGTTCAAAGTGGAGTTTTATTACAGTTCTTATTATGAGCAAACATTGTGTAAAATCTTCCAAGGTGTCCAAAATCCAGATACTTACACTTCTTTTTTAATGGCCAGGAGATCATTACAATGATCCTTTCATTTGGCTTCTTTCATAACCCAGGCCAGATGAACACCTTTGACTCCAACACCTCAAAGCAACATCAACTTACAAAATCGTTCTTTTGTTCTGACACATATGGAGAACCACAATTCTCTACCAGCTGCCTGAAAACCTGCTAAGATGGTGGGTAGGGAACAGAAACAGGACGGGACAACCAGTCCCTTGGCAAACTGTCAATGATCCAGCCACCAATTTAAACTCAGCATTATCAGGGCCTATGAAACTGCAATACTTTAAATTCTTTAAGGAAGGTGTCCTAGGCTCAGCTTTTTATTGTTCATTTTACAATTCTGTTTATAACTTTATATGACATAATCAAATGGAAAACTGAAAAGACAGGAGATAACGGTGACTTCTGTGGTGGTTTTCAAGGTGAGGCTGTCAGAAAAGGGGATGTGCAAATACAACTTCTTCCCTACTTAGCTATTTTCTGTAGATAGGCTTAGGCACTTAATATTTTTTAGTGGAGGACAATGGATGATATTTCCCAAGGAATTCTATTGTGATGACTCAAAGTGTTGCTGCCTTGAGTTTGACCCTCCCTGTCCAAGACTGATGGTGTTCCTTCAGCTGCTTTGGTTTACATCTTAGCACAAACCAGCTTTTCCTAGATGGCATACTCAAGCATGATGACATCCAAAATTGCAGCTACAGGGTCTGTCAGGGACCAGCTGTCAGTGCTCCATGTTTCACAACTTCCCTTTTCTGCAGCTAAACACTGTTGTCTCCATTTTAGGAGGAATAGGACAGATGACCACAGTGCACAGCTTCTACAGTGACCATCCCCTGGCTCCGTTCATCATCTCATGACTGCAAGTGTAGAAGAAAACCAGCCCAAAACTGATGCTGTGGATATGGGTATCAAGGTGTTCAGCTCTCTTGGAAATCCATGGGAGAAGAGATTATGAGCTACACGGGGCAAGGAATAGTCACTTAGGGTAGAGTCCAAGCCAATAAATTTAAATAGCAGTGATTTAAAAGAATCCCATAAAATACCTTGGTTTCATCTGCATTAAACTGAGAAAGTTTTCTCAGATCTTCCTCAATACATCTTACACCTCAATCCTTTGTTATCTTAGTTACATCTCAGAGTAGGAAATTTTCAACAACTTAACGAGCTAGGGCTTGATCCCTTGTATAATGAAGGCATGCAGATATATTCCCTGATCTGTGATAAGCCATGTACCAGAAAGAGGCATATCAATTTCCCATCTTATAGGAATTATTCTTCACTTGCTTCATAGCAGAGGGGGCTGTGAAGCAAATTCTACAAGGAACACAATAAAACCCTGTATTCTGCATGTCTTTAACACATGAAAACAGCCATTTAATTAAGAATGAGAAACAATGTCATGCTGCATGGAAGGAAAAAACCCAAAATATAATTTTAGGAGCTGAAAGCCTACTTTTCTTCTTTTAGGATACAATCCTTTTACAAAGCTGAGGAATTTATAAAATTCACAGATGCTTTTGGTGTGTTGCACATCAGAAGTCTCAAATCTTTTCCTGTGAGACTCCATTCACACCCAGAACAAGAAATGGGTCATGTTTGTTCTACACAAGAGACATTTTAGGGAAATTTGGCTGCTTTGGATATTTTGAAGTTACCAGAAACAGCTCAAAACCAAAACAGCAGGAAACATATCCAGAGGATATTTTGACAACATTTAGGGTTTGATGTTGGTTTTTTTTAATAGTTGCCCAGGGATATCAGTTTACAGCACCATAAATCAGGATCCAACACCCAAAAGTTAGTGCAGCTTCACCAGCAGCCAGACTTTGCTCAGAACTCGTGGCTGCTCCATTTCTGTACACCATTTCTAAGGACTAACAGCCTATGAATGGTGCCAGTCAAAAACGTGGCCACAATAAAAGAGGGCGAAGCATGGTGACATTTTCTCAGCTAGTCGGTGTAAGCAAACAAACAAAAATACAAAGGGAGGAAAACAGCCTTGGCACAGATGGGCTCTTTTGCATGTTGCTTTCCACACATAGAGCAATTTAATCTTGAGTCAGCACGAGTTAGCAAAGGAATGACAGGTTGTTACAATTACAAGCTGCTTTGGAAGTATTACTATCAGTGCTGCCGCTATTTATGTTTAGTATTGTTATTGATGCTATTAATACTGCTTGTACAAGCGTTTAATGTTACTGTACTGATGTAAATAACATCTGGATTAACAGTTGAGAGAACAACATGATGCAAACCAGATTGATGGCTGAAGACACGGCATTTATTGGGTCACATTTCTGGGCTGTGTTCTTGCCAATGCCTGCGTTCATACTGTGGCAGTCAACGGGAGGCTTTTCTAAATAAGCACCCCAGGATCTGGGTTGTGGAAGAGGACATGATGATGTGACTTTTATTTTTTCCTGCCTCTTCAAGGACAGATTTGTTACCAGATCACAGTGGCAGAATTAACCACAGAAACTCTAAGCCCTTCTAAATTAGCCATGAGGACACATTATCCAAGAATTCAAACCAGACCTCATTTCCCATCTTGTTTGTATTATTTGTGGTCTCTGGCTTAACACCACAAACCACCCTTTGCCCCAAACTTCTTTAATCACAATTATAGCAAGGGCTCAGCAGAGACCTAAGTCTCACAGTGCTGAGCACGGAGGAAAAGCTGATACATGCTCCACAAATCGTGTATAGTCTTAACAGATGATAGGAAAAAGGAGCCTGCAATCTAACTTCCTTATATAGCAAACCCCCAAGGGACTTGGATAAATGTTCACTGTAACAGGATTTCCACTACAATAAACTTTTTGCAAGTCACAGCCTCAGATGTGTGAAGGACCATCCCATTTGCATTAGGTGCCATCATGGCACACAATAGAAGCCCCCTCCAAATCTCTGGGTCTCTCCCCACAGCTGCCTCCCAAGCCAGCCAGCTACAGCCTGATCCAGCTCCCATGGGACATGACAGCATGAGCAGAAATGCAATCTGCTCCTCTCTGGGTGGCCTGGAGCTGTGCTGGGACACTGGCCACAGAGAAGGGGCTTCAGCTGCTGCAGCACAGGCACCTAATGGCATTTGAGGTGCTGCTGTCTGGCGTCCTGCTCCTACCCCAGGTCTCCCCAAAGTCCTGAACTGTAGTTGTATTTGGGCATTTGAATTGCACTCTAAGGGAAGGATCCAGCACCAAAGGTTTAAGGATCATTGCATTTTCCATCAAGGTGCCTGGAGGCACACTGACAACAGCCTTTTATTCTGGAGCAGATGTGCACTTTGGATGTGAACGCTCTTGCAGCCCTTGTTTACCATGCTTTCATTGGCATCATGGCATAGACACAAAGCACTGGAAGGGGATTCCTTCTCAACTAAAGGGCCCAGGAAGGTGCTCTTTGGGAGCACATCTAGTAAAGGCCTACCATTAATGGATATTTAGGAGCCATCCTGGAGTAAAATTCAAAACCACAGCGAGAATTATTTGCCCTTTTCATCAAATGCTTTCTTTTGCAGTTCTGCTCCTCTGGAACTGCACTATAGCCACAGTTTATGCTGCCTGTAGAAGCTGCTGAAGTCACAGGTAAGGGAAAGTAAAGAAAACAGACTGATCTGAGCTGTTGCCAAGTGAGTACATTGCTAGCCCAGGGTCAAAAGGCTGCCCTGCTCCGCAGTCTGCTGACAGGATATAAATATACTCCTAATACATATCCCCTGGCCCAGGCTGGATTCCCAATGAGGATGCCACTATCTCAATTTATTTAGGGTTTTTTCAAGGTCAGATATCCTCAGGACATCACATTCCTTGCTTACACTCAACATCCCACCAGGGCTGCACAACCCTGCCAGGAGCCACCAAAGTCCCCCCTCTCCCAAAAAAAAGCCCACAGGAGCTGAACTGACTCATCAAAACCCAAAGGTTGCTTTTTAAAAGGTAAAGCTCTCCTTCCTGTCTAGGAATTGCAGACTTTAGGGAAAAGCCTTTCCACATGCTGAATCTTGAATTAATGTGCTTTATATTAATATGTAGATGAGGTTCATCCCAGACCCATCTGTGACCAGGTGTGACAGAAGTTCACTGGTTTGAGCCGTGGTGTGATTTTTGACTATTGGGTTCCCTTGGTGTCTGTGAAGGATTAGTGGAGATAGAAATAGCCTCATTTAGTCAATATTTAAATTACAATTTTAAAATAAATTAGCAAAATACCAATAAACCTGTATGTTACATATAGAATCCATAAAAAATGAGATAAAATACAGCTGTCGTATCCAGGTCGCTCTTCAAGCAGATTTCATCCAATAGCAGAGAGAAGAAAATGCTCTTTTTCTGCTGAGATTGTAGTAAACAAGGGCTTGTAAAAGTGCATTAAAGCTGCTTTGTTCCTTTGGTTTAAAAATGGGAAGTGCAGCCCCAGGTAACTGCTCTCAGTCACAGGAAGCCTGTGGGAAGTGAAGCCTTCTAGCTAGTGAAGCCAGATATTTGGAGTTGAAATGCAGTACCTGAAACCCAGGGCCATCTCTCACGTCTCTTCTGATCACTTCAAGTTCCACTAAGTGTCCCCTCCTTTATTTATGGAGCATTTATCCTGGCCATATTTCCAGGGAATGGAAAACTCCCCTGGAGAGGCTTTTTCAAGCACTCACATTAAAAGTTAAGCATCTTAACTTCGTAGAGCGGCGTTGTCCCCATGATCAGATCATACATGCTAAACCCTTTTATACTCTGTTGTACATTGATTATACTCACTTCAGTGGAAAAAGGTAAAAAACATAATTTCCAGCTACAGTTGTCCAACTTTTATGATATTTTATATCTATCATTGAAATACTCAGAATGACCCATTCAATTTTACGTTACAGGCATTACAATAGCTGTAATCATCACCAGGTTGTGTGATCACCTCCTAAGAATTAGCCATTAGAGAGGGAAACTTGCTTCTCAAAATGTGAAGCCTGCAGGCAACACAGGAAGCAACCTTCCCTATTTGAAAAAGGCCAATTTTTAACTTCCCTGGTTTTTAAACCTGTAGCATCAATAGGCAGATTTTACTGACATCAGGGAAAAGCACATTCTCGGTCTGAAAGGCGATGGGAGATGAACTGTATGGTTTTGAATAGACACAAAGCAGGCATTGAAGCATCCCAGGGAAATATCTACTCTAAGGTACGACCTCCCACTGCAGCTGCTTTGGAGAAAAGGAATCAGTCTGAGATACCCAACCAACGCTAGCTCAGCCTGTACGAGCATGGCAATACCATCATCCCTAAATCCCTCTGCATGGGCACCTCTCCTCATGCAGAAGCAACCTCACCAAGCTTCTTTAAGACCAGGCATCTCACTTGGATTTAAAGGTGACCTTCCTGGTTCTCTGTGGTTTCACCGCATTTTTTCTTATTCTTTGAGCTGCTCATTCTAGGAAATGTTCAGAGAATGTTTAGATGAGACTGCATGCCAACAAATTACACTGCAGAGCATCTGGCATTGGCATCAACTGGAGGAATGGGCTGATGCCAGCCCAGACCTATTACCTGGCATCCACACGAGTCTCTTAACCTTTACATGAAGCAGCCACTGCCCACGGGATAAAGTCGTATGTCAGGCTGCTGTGGAAAGTGGTGCCTGTGCTCCAGAGCAGGGAGTGCAAAGAAAGAAAAGACATTTCATCTTGATAGTGTGGAGACAGGAGCTTTGGAAGGAATTTGGGAAGGTTTGTTTGCTCAGAATACTGAGGTAAGAGGAAGGTATTAGCCACTGGATGTAATAGGGAAGGATTCAGAGAAGAACAAGTAATAGTCAATCCCAGAAGATGGTTTTCCTGTGAAAGAAAGACTTTAAAAATATGATAATCTTTTTGCAACAGGTTAGTTCTTGGCAGTGGTTGTGTTTTATGGCATCCAAAATGTGCCATGGGAGGTACAACTGGTTTACCCATTCTGAGAAAAAGCATGAATCCCTCTAATATACATAACACATGTCCCATTTGTGGAACTTGCTCATAGATTAATTTTACTCATTTTTGACCTATTACTCCTTGAGGAAATGAGTTTATCTTGAAATTCCTACATCTATGGCAGCAGAATACTCTGGAGATCTGAGCAGAATGGGTCGAGTTTACTTTCTGGAAAATGAGTAGTTCATGTTCCAGGTGATGCACATATGGCTATTCAAACAACTGCATCAACAGATATCAATTGTTTTTACTTCTTCATCTGTTTTATTCTTAAAAAAAAAAAAAAAACAAAAACACCCATGGGCAAGGACAATGAAGGAAGTGAGAAGGTTATTCCAAATCCTCTATTCCACTGATGTCTAGAAACAAAGATCTTCTGACATAGCATATTTCAATGTCCTTTGTTTAACCTCGCCCCTTGAAAGATCTGAACACAGAGCCTTTGTTTTCTGGTGCTTTGTAGGCTAACCTACAGGTTATGCTTTGATAAATGTCCAATGAGCTAAGGAAACATCAAGGCTTTTCCTCAAGATGTGTAGTTGCTGTTTTGTCTGACATCTTCTGTTCTTGTTAGACATTATCATAAGTATTTAGGAGGCCCTTGTGCCTCTGAAGCTCCTGTTTGCTGCTGGCATTGCGTGCTAAAGTACCCAGTACTGGTATTTTATCCATTTTAGACACTTAGGACTTTACCAGGTCCTTTAAAATTCACACTTCTGGCTCTCTCTCAGGAGGACAGGCAGCAAGTTTCATCTTTACAAAACAATCACGTCCCTGGGGCCTGACAGACACTTAAAAGCAAAAACAGAAACCCAATAGGTGTCACATTGTGGTGCTCTGGAAGCAGGAGCCTGGTAGCAAATGACTTTTCTGGCATCACATGAATTCACTCATGGCAAAGTTCCTAGTACAGCCATGGCCAGGCATTTTATTCCTGATATACATCAAAATGTATGTATTCCTTCAGTCTCCAGCTCAGAAACACCCAGTTAATTAATTCATCAGCAGTTACAGGCCCCACACTCCAAAGTCAGGACAGGATGCTACTGAGGCTGCCTCCTAGGGAGGGTGTGCTCTAGTGTAGGTTTGAATAGAAAAGCCCTTAATGCCATCAGTAGTGACATTCCAAAGACTCTGGAATAGAAATTGGAGGGATAAACCTGCATGACAGCACAGGAAAAGAGGAGTGCCTGCTGTAGGGGCTGCTTGCTCTATGCATTGTGCTTTGCTTCAGACCTTCACTGGTCTGAGATACTGGGTGCATTTCTATCCCAGATTATAAAGTGCCCTCAGTGCTTTTCCTCTCAAGAGCCTTCCCCTGAGTATCCTTTCCTTTCTCAAGTTAAACTTACTACCCTGTGAGGTCACCTGAGTTTGGATTTTTTCAGTGCAGGTTTAGGTGAAACTCAGGACAACATACCCAATACCCAAGTGATCAGGACAAAGACTTCTCTAAACAGCTCTATCTACCTCCTTTCTCGATGGTTAAAGGCATACAGTGCCTTACCTGTGCAGAAATCAGAAGACAATGTCAGTGTCTACACCTCTTGAAGAATTCAAATAGGAATAGAGGGGCAAATTACCTGCATGCTTCCAAGATGATGCATAAATAAAACAGACGAATTTGAATTCCTTGCTGAATATTTGATGAGTGAAACATATTCTCAGTTGCCCGTGAGAATCTACATATTTAAACTTCCCATCCTGTCCTTTAGTTCCCATCAAAGCTGGTCATCTCAGGTATCCCAGGCTGCTTGGATAGCTGCCATTCAGACTTGCCATGCTTCCCACAGCTAATTTTGGTCAATATTTCAAAATAATAAGGCCTACCAAAGCTGCGGAGAATGTTGCAGGTCCAGGGACATGGTTTCATATTGAGCATGAGCCCATTAAGGGCTGTATTGGTAGAGAAAGCACCACCACCCACAGTCCCCTTGTCTCCTTGCCCAGCCATCCTCTTCCTCTGCTTTACAAACATGAGGTTCACCCCTGTGTTCTCAGTCTGATCAGGAACTGGGGCTTGCCTTCACCTGGCAGTGCAATTACAGCTGTCAGGGCAAAGGAGGAGGCAAAAGCACATGGCCCAGGATGGTGAAAGGGTGCAGACGCCTCTTCCAGCTGATGGAACAGTCTTCAAGCTGCTCAGGGAACAGTACCTGTAAAGGTGCTGCTTTCTGACAGGGCTGTTCTCTCACATGAGATGTGAAAACAGAAGCCCTGACCTCTTGTGGTCATTAAACACCACAAAACCAGTAAATTGCAATTTTCCTAATTCCTTAATCTTCTGTCTGAGCATTTTGTACCATACATGGTCAAAACTCCACCGGCTGGATTTACACCAGACAAATCTTGTTGGGATGGCACCAACCACAATTATTAGCACTTTTTCCAGCCCTCTAGAAATCTTAGCTCAAAGGTAGTTCTGTCCAAGAGTAGAACCAAACTTCCTTCTGCAAATATTAGAGAGCTGCCTGGGTTACAACATCATTTACAATTTCAGGATTGTTTTACAGACAGGTAGCAAACCACGTAAGTAATTCATGGCACGCTTGGGAAAAGTTAAAGATGAACTTACATTTAAAAAGATTCATACCTGCTTCAGATGCCTGGGGCTGGAACCCAATAAAGTAGAGTCTCCTGGTTTATTGTACATGGTGATTGATGAATGGTTGTTTCAATGGTAAGGAACTCATTGGGACAGAAAACAAACCAGCAGTGCCAGAGTGTGAGGTTAATACATATCAAGAGGCTGCTGCATTCCCTGAGGTCAGAAAAATGCTTAAACTGGAAGACTGCTCCACCTGGGCAGGTGAAGAGAGCAGGCAGAATGCAAAGGGAAGCCTACAAGTACCTGTACCACTCCAAAAATACCCCAAAATTTCCTTGTGGTTAAATGCACCAGGTTCTTGCACCTTGCTATATGCTGATTCCCTTGGTGCAAGAAGTGCATGGCCAAAATAGCACAGAGCATCATTAGGAGCATCTTGCTGCACCTCCTGCAGCCAGAGCAGCCTCCTCAGGGCAAGCTCCCATCACAGGCTATTGCTGAGATAATTATTATTGGTGACAAAGTGGGAAGCCACACTGTGTCCCTCCAGAGAGGTGGAATAAGCTGTAATGGCAGAGTGAACACAGGAACCCTCAGTGCCACTGCAGCGCACACACTCTGCCTCCCCTCCTCACCCTGTGGCACCAGAGGGGCTGGAATCCCAGAGGGCCAAAATGGGAATTAGCCAAGGCTCCTGTCAGCATTTACCCACCCAGTTTCACCCACTCTTCAGCCGTTTCGCTTGATGCTTGTGCAGAACCACGAAGGGGCCTGAGCCAGGATGAGGCCTTGTGCTCCACGAGCAGCAGAGAAATCTTAAAACCACAAAACATAGTAACGCTTATTTTAATTCTGCAAACACTGCAAAGAGCCCCGATGACAGTACATTTCATTACCAAGCTATTAGATAACATAAACACATTTTGGAAGCATCTAATTTTGTATGTTACTCATTAAAAGTATTTCCTTCCACATGGCTTTTTCTCCTAAAGAACATAGAGTGCATTTACGAATAAATCTCATTTCAGCTGTTTTCCCTGAGAACAACAAAAGCTGCAGTTGTGTTGTGATGCTCCCCTCACCAAGCAGGGTGGAAGGAGCAGGATGGAGCTCTGCATCCTCCGAGCTGCTCCTCTCTGCACAAGTACCCTCTGCCTCTGCACCATCTAGGCTCAGGCAGGGCTGTGCAATACCCACAGAAATCCAGACATTTCTGCCTCTCCCAAGCACTTGTGCTCCTCCACTGGCTGTTTTCAAGCACTCACAAAGCCCTTTCTCTTCACAAAAAATAAAGAGAAAAGGCGTGAGAAAGAAAGAGCCTCCAGACCCCCCAGAGCCGGGGCAGTGGCCTTGCCTGTGTTAACACTCAATTCCCACCCAGATTTTTTTTGTGCTGAAATTCTTGAGAAGTCCCATCATTTTAGGTATGGGGACACTGAGGCGCAGAGTTGGGAAAGTGTGGAGCAATGGTCATTTAGGTGGGACTACACTGAGTTCTTCCACTCATACAGCTACATCATTGGAACTAAATGAATCTTTGAGGTCCCTTCCAACCCAAACCATTCTATGATTCTATGCTGGCAAAGCTCCAGTAGAAGTGCAGGTGATTGTATTAAGGATTTTCCCATTGCAAACACGTCAGTGTTGTTACAAGCCCACATGAAGGTGACCCCTGTCACTGGAGTAACAGAAATCTTCACAGGGAAATAACCACAGATCCTCACAAAAATCTTCATGCAAAAAAAATCCTCTCCTGTGTTTGTTTGGGGTTTTCTTTCCCTGATTCCTCATAATGTTTGACAACACAAATCCCCTATTAATATCCCAAAGACCTCTTGCACAGTGGGGTTCACTGCAGGTTTGTATTAAGCATTTTTTGATGTTTACAAAACCTAAAGAATTTTATGCATTTGTGAAGGCCACGTGGCTGCCACTGAGGAGCACAACAGTTCACAAGACCCCTAATTAATGCCAATTACTTTTCCCATTGAGCTGCCTTGACTCTGTTCTCACTGTGGAATGAGACAGGAGAAGTCATGGGGAGCAACCTCATTGGCATGGACCAAGCCCATGTCACCAAGCCTGGTACAATGCTGGATGACAGGAGGCTGTGAGCACCCCTGGACCATGCTTTGAACCCCATGGTCAAAGGAAGGTATCAAACAGCCAAGACATGAGTGTTGCAGCTTGAATCCGTGCTCTAATACAGACTGAGGTGCTGTAGAGCTTTTCCCACTCCTGTAGGAGGAGGTAAATGCACAAAGGCACCCAAGGAAGAGCAGGGTGCACGTGTGTGAGTGTGTGTGTTCACAAGCACATACAAAAAGAGGGAGAAAGACAAAAGCAACACAAACCTCACATTGAAAATTAAAGCAAAGTCCTTTTCTGGGGGCATTTCTGCCCTGTCCTCTGCTGTGGGCAGAGAAGTGGGACTGGTGCTCCAGACAGCGAGTGTGCACAGCATGGGAGAGGTGCTCCCACACACCAAACCCACCCAACCATTCTCTGCAACGTTCTCCCCTTGGCAGACGGGCAAGGCTCCAGCATTCCAGCTTCTGCTCTGCGACACTGGGCTCTCACCAGGATCTCTCTTTCCCAAACATATGATGCACTAATGATGCCACCCAGGGATGACAAGTAGCTTAAGAGCTGGCTCTACCCTCTGGACACCTGGCATGCTAAACCATGTAGCAAGTGGCATGTGCTGGTTTGGGAAAAAGCCATCCCCACTTTGGACAGCCACCGGGCCTGACTGCTAATGCAGTGCCTTCATCTCCCCTACTGTTAATAATATAAGAAAAGAAAGGAAAAAAATCCAGGAGGAGCAAATGACTTCACCACTGAAGTTGTACATCACTGTTTCAAACTTCAGATGATGAACCATGATAGGACAGAGTAAAATAATAGTGAATTAAATCAGGGAAAGCTCGTGTAATATTTTATCATTGTAGAATAGTCATATCCATCTCCAAATCAGATCAGATTTTATTTTCTGACACTTAAGGGTCAAAACTTGCCATAATGTGTAGGAAAATATGTTGTTTCTCCCAGGTAACAAGTGTTAGGACAACAGAAAAATGGCTTCAAATTGCACCAGGGGAGGTTTATTTTGGGTATTAGAAAAAGTTTCTTCACAGTGGAATAAACTACCCAGGAAAGTGGTGGAATCACTGTCTCTGAAGATATTTAAAAAACATGTAGATGTGGTGTTTAGGCACATGGTTTAGTGGTGAACCTAGCAGGGCTAGTTCAGGAATTGGACTAGATAATATTAGAGGATTTTTCCAATTTTAATGGTTTTGTGAGTCTTTAAAAGCTCAACACACAGCACCCAAACCTGGACTCTGGTGCTGAGGAGCTGCTGCAAGAGGGAAGTGCTGGGTCTGCCAGCCTGAGCACTGCCAGGGCAGAGGGACCCAGCTATGCTACAGTCTGTCCCCAAGGAAGCTCTGCTTGTGGCTCCCACCAGGGCTGGAATTGTGTTCCCCTCTCACACATGTCATTGCCATTACCCTTATTTCCACAGTCTTAATTTAGTGTTCAATTTGGCATTGCTACAAAAGGTTTCCAGGAGAGTTCAAAATCTAGACAAGGGTCAAGAAGAGCTCTTAGGAAGTCCTTCCTTCAACTCAGAGGGTCACAAATTTAGATTAGTTTAGACATTGACTTTTCCTGCTCCTCTAGTGAGGGCAGCTAAATCCTTTGTTATTTCCAAAGAAGACTGACACCTGCACATTGCACCACCTCACCTACAGAGAGAATTGGCTCCTGCAGAATTTCAGGACTACAGAAAAGATTAAGAGGAAAAGTCACAAGATCTGAACAGGCAGAGCAAGGTGAGGGAGGACAATCCTTACACTGTTTTCTCCATGAAACAGAGGACAGGGCCCTGGAACATCTCTTTTTCTTTAGCATACAGCTATCCCTCCTCCTGCTCAGCACACCTTTGGTGTTGGCATTCAGCATGCTTCTGCAGAGCCACCCAGAGACACCACACACTGAAGTGATGAAGAGCAAAGGCTGCATATTCATCAGAGATGCCCGTGGATTGAAGAGTATAATAGTAAGGACCATCAGCTTTTATATTTAGGTCCTACCTGTGCACAGAGAACGCAGGTAACTGTTCCATGCAACTCCTCAGGTCAGGCACAAAGCAAATCCTCTTATATCACCAAAGTCATCCATGATGATGCAGATTGTTCTGTCTTGTTCTGTCCATGAGCTATCAGGAGTCTAAAATAAAGTTCAACTGCATACCATGCAACAGTAAATAAAACAAAGCCCTTTTCTAATTAAATAAATGATGAAAGGGAAAGCTAAGAAGTGGTGCAGCTGGAAATCCTTTGAAATAATTAGATCTACCTACTTTGCTCCAAAGTTTTTTTTACTGTCAGGAACAACAAGAAAGGTGTCAGCAAAAGACCTTCTCATTTCTTAGGTGAACAACACTTAGGGATTTAAAACCTATTGAGAGAAGCCTGGGATTCTTCAAGTTCACTGAAGCCAAAGTAATTCACCCTGAATGCAGGCCCTGAAGGTGACTGTGGAGCTTAGAATAAGGATGTCAACACGGTGCTTTCATCGTTTGCTAGTGGAGCTGGTACTGCACATGGAGCTTGCCTTGACCATTTAATTAATAAAGGGACCCACGCAGCTGGAACTAACATGAACTTTCAAAGCATCAAAAAGTCCAGCGAAGGATCAAGCTGATATTTTCATTTATATATATTAGCTTATTCTGGGCCATTGTTGTGCTCCTCATTCACATGATACAGCAGCCTCTTACTCAGACACACACCCTTACATACTTCCTTTCATTTTACCTCCACAGTTCTTCTGTGTGATGGAGGCTATCACCAATTAACACTGACAATGGGAGCTGGAAGGGAATTTTAGCAAGCACAGCAGGGTTTTTTTCTCCCCAAAATCTTTGAGGAAAGGGATTATTTCCCCCCTGCCCTCCTCCCTCCAAAAACGGTGAGCTCCATGCCAATGTTTTTCTCTGATCCTTTTTTCTATTCTTGATTTTACTCTGTCTCTTTTCCTTTTGCTTTCATTTAACACCAAACTATATCAAGGACAATCCTTTAAAAACATTTTCATTGTAGTGTATTGAACAGAACTGGCTTCAACCCTGCCAGGTCAATGTGGTCACTCCACTCCTCAGCTCTCCACAGGGTCCTATAAATTAGCCTGTGAGAATCCAGAATTTGTGCTTCCCCCAGTCAATGTAAATACTGCCTTTCCTCTTCTTCCTATGCCAAGGGGCAAAGGGGTCAATCAATATTATCACAAAATAATATTTGATAGAATGCTGGTCTGTTTGCAGACTCATTAGTTCCTTTTTCACTCCAGTAATTCTCAAGCAAGGTGGGATTTCTGGTTAAATCTGCCCACAAACAGGGGTGATGGGGATTTTGAATCAACACAGATGGTCTAATCAAGCATAAGACCTTGGGCTTGGTGCAGGCATCACTAGATGACTTTTTCTACTTTGTATGTTCATGAGAAAAGAACATAAGAATCTAATTGTTCACTTTTAGCCTTGCATCCTACTGATCTTTGGTATAATGAGTCCATCACCTATGCTGGCTACATGGTTAAGCCTTGCAGATAATCACCATCAAAGCCCCAGTGGATCACAATCCCAGATGCTGAGGAAGCATGAGCTTTAATCTGCCACAAATCTTCTAGTTAGGTGGCAAAGCAAGTAGAAATGGCTTCAAATAAGCCCCTTTTCTAAGGAATATTACCTCTTTAAAATTGTCCAATTTTCAATTAAGCACCCACTGAGGCCATTGCAAATATTCCCTGTGATGGCCTCAGTTTACAGAGCAAGAAACTGGCTCTCAAGCAATGCCCTGTCCTTTGGATGAGACATAAAGCTGAGATTGTGAGCAACAGTGAGCACAGCAGAACAGAGTTTCTCAAGAGCAGGACAGCTGTCTTTAGTGTCCTCACCAATCTGCTTGCACCGAGCTCCTCTCAGCTTTTCAGGTGGCTGTCATTTGTTCCAAAAGCCATCAGCCAAAGCCCCACCTCAAGGCCAGGCCATGCCACATCACTGCTGCTGCCTGTGTGCTCGCAAGAGCTGCTGTGCTCCACCACAGAGTCGTGGATTCATGGCTAGTCAATAGCCTTTTGTGCAGTAGCCTCATTTTGGGAATCATCCTAAACATGAGGATAGTGGGGGAGTTACAGAAGAATCCATTTACTGGCAAGCAGTTGACACCAAGAGCTCTGGGGGAGGTAGGAAAAATGTGATGTCTGTGGTATGTGAGTGTGGTAGCAACTGTCTGTGAGTGACAGAGGGAGCAACTGTCAGGATACCTCCCAGTGACATCTTTCCAAAGGGGAAACTCAAGGAAATTTCTGGATTAAACACTACTCAGTGTTGAATGCCACTTCAGTGTCTTTTAGCAGACACCCAATGTCTCTCAGAAAGCCTCAGTTAAATATTTTGGTAGCTCCTCTGGCTGTTCCTCTCTACAGCCTGACAAACATTTCACACTGGTTGCACAGCTTTTGGTTGGAAGGAATCCCAGCTTTGTTGACACTGACTTTAGTCAGCTTCAGAGGGCCTCTTAACTCTGCTTTGGGGCTTGTCAACACAGAGCGGACTGAGACACAATGCCAGCAGGCAGCTCCTCCTAGAAAACATTATTTGAATCCAAATTGTCTTCCCAGCACTTTTTAAAAAACTTCATATTGTACGAGTTACATGCTCATCAGAAGAAATATCTGTGTTCATCCCTCATTGTTTAAATTTACAGAAGGTCATCTTCCTATTGATTCACAGCAACCCCAAAAATATCACACCCTGATCAGTCAAATGTCTTTGAAATGGCAATGTACAACCAAACACAACTCAGTGTTTGTACAACCAAACACAACCATATCTGAGGAGAGACAGTCACAAAAGCACTTGGAGATTACTTAGGAAAAAATTTCATGAGAGGTAATTTTTAACTTCTTTTACATGTATGATCAAGCACCATTATGTGAAAAGCTTCCACTATTCATTCTGCCTGTGATCTCCTGCAGCAAAAAAACACCTCTGCCCTGACATGGATATTAGAATATTTAGTTCTGTTCAATCAATGCACTCCTGGGGTTCATACAATCACAGAATCATTGAGTGGTTGGGGTTGGAAGGGGCCTTTAAGATTGTCCAGTTCCAGCCCCCACTGGGGCAGGGACACTTTACCCTATCCCACGTTGTTCCAGATCCAATCCAACCTGGCCTTGGACACTTCCAGGGATGGGGCAGGCGCAGCTTCTCTGGGCAACCTTTGCCAGGGGCTCACCACCCTCACAGGGAAGAATTTCTTTGTAACATCTACTGTCTTTCAGTTCACCCTTTGTCCTATCACAACAGGCCATGATAAAAGACCCTCTCCATCTTTTTTGGCCTTCTCATCAACAAATACCCCTAAGCACCCTGCAAGGCTGCTCTCAACCCATTCTCCACCCAGCTTTTCCTTGTGCTTGTCAGTGCCCCAGTCTGGGTGCAGGACGTTGCATTTGGCCTTACTGGACTTTGTGAAGTCCCCATAGCCCCACCTCTCCACCCTGTCCAGGTCCCACTGGATGGCATCCCTTCCCTTCAGTGTGTGACTGCACCACACATTTTGGTTCTCAAGTCAGATGTCTTTAAAAACACTCCACCACCTGCAAAACAATAAACCTGCACAGGAAGCAGCCCCTGAACATTTCCCACTTTATTCAAAGGAGAAAGCAGAGAAAGCATCAAAGAGAGAACTTTTTTCATGACTCTGTAAGATCAAAGAATTGTTTTATTACAAGCCCTGTTTTACTAGAAGATATTTATGAAGACTTAACTGAAGATGCTGTAGTTTATAGAAATTAGAATTATTTACTTGTATTAAAGAAGAACCTAGAAACCTTTAGAAGGTTAAAGCTCTCTTGCACTAGTCTTGGTGCTAACAGTTGAAGACATCTAGAATTTTTAAGAGGTTCTGCTCCAAACAGTCCGGATGAGAAAACTTTCTTTTCACCTCCAACATAGGTGAGAAAATAAAGTAACCAGAGAAGAAATAATTTAATCCAAGTGCTTAGAGAAGTCAAGAATAAAATTAGTCTTTCTGCCACAGCACTTGGTGGACTCACAGGGTGGACAATTGTGAAGGAAGTCTTTGTCTTTGATCAGCAGTTTAAATTTACCTACTGATTCAGCTAATTCAGCCTCAATTTTTAATTAACAAATTCTAAGTCCAGCTGGGCTGGGGAATGGTATGTTGGTAAGAAAGAGCCACCAAGCTCCAACATGGGAAAGATCCATCCTATCAGTGAAAATAAAGGTAGAAGGAGAAAGATTGTACAAAACAGACTGTAACCTGGCTTATCCCTCCACCTTCTGTCAGGTGGCAGCTCAGGTCTTCCTGAGCTGGAAGCTGGGTGTGAACCATCATGCCTAATAGTCATCAGTAATGACATTTTTCATTACTGTTCAGTCTATTTTAAGAATGCTTAAACATTTGGTCTCTATAGCACCCAGAGGCAACAAGTTTCACAGGTTTCCTTAGATGAAAAATATTTGCTTTCATTTGTTTCAGGTGCACCACCTGATTATTTCATTGGATCAAAGTGAGTCCTGTATTTTGAGAAAATGTAATTGTTTACTTATTGCTTCCTCATTTCCAGTCCTGATTTTGATGCCTCCTAATTTTTTCCCTCATCTGCTTCCCAAACTGAAAAGCTTGGCTTATTCCACCCACTGTTCCTTGTGAGGGAGAACAGGGCACACACAGGAGTTGTCATCTCCTTCCATCATTCAGATCTGTTTCACCAGTAACTTCAAGCACTGGCTTTAGTTCTGAGCACAGCCAGGGAGGATGGAGGTCATGAAGGTAAATGTCAACCAGGCTGGGGGAGCAGGATAAGAAGAATTAGAAAGAATGCAGAGCTCTGAATGTTGCTTCAGATGAAAAAGCCCTTCAAGTTATTAAATGAAGAAAAAAAAAGATTTTAAAAAGTAAGCATTCCTTACTTTTATCATAAGAAACCAAAGCTTCGAGGCTTTCGTCCATCGTGAATGAACAGAAAATGGGATTGCAGTTTGCAGAGTGTTTTGAAATTTGCTAATTATTTCTCATTAAACAAGGTCTGGAATAAACTGCTGTGGTTTCTCCCCACACTTCAATTTCCCTTATGTCAGCTTCATTTTTGTCTCCCTTTTTCCCAGCCATTTCAAAAATATCTGGAGATCAAGCAGCTGAAATTGAAAATGAAAAGGATAGGATGAAAGAGAGAAGAAGCAAAAGGAGAAAAGAAGGGAGTGGGGGAAAGCTTGAAAATACTTTCTCCAGAATGCAGATCATGGGTATTTTCAGTGCTCTTTGGAGAGGTCCCATCAGGTTGTCATCTCAGCCCCCATGGCTGTGCTCTGGGAGCTCTTTCCTTTTTCCTTTTTCCCTTTGTTTGCAGCCCGTCAGACTCAAAGCACCATATGGAAATGACTCAGGTTGCTCTGGCCACAGATTTGGGCCACGACCACACTTCCCTGAGCCTCTTCAGAGATGTGCAGAAAGCTTCTTCCTGTGAGTGCCAGCAGGTCCCTACCTACAAAGCAAACAGCAGATGCTGCAACGATGGGCAAATGTCCAAGTACGTAAGACAACACTAATTAAAAGACGTTTTCTCATGAAAAGCTGGAGGTTATTAAAAAAGAGAAATGCTTAGCTGGGAAAAAGCCCTCCATGCTGCTGTGCTGAGTGTATTGTACTGCACCATTAAGACATGCAGAAGTACTTTTAAGTTGCCTAATGGCAAGCTTACAGCATAATCTGTGATTAACTTGCTTCGTGTTGTCAGAGGCTATCAGTCACTCCAGAAGAAATCTGGTTTCTGCCTCTTGCCCTGTGTCTGGCAAAGTGTCATGTCAGGAGGCTGTTCCCATCCCAAACAGCCTTCAAATCTCCAGTTCCTCCCAGGAGGATTTTGGGATCCTGGATCCAGTGTGTCCAAAGACAATATCTATCCGGTTCTGCAACTTTTCAGCTAGGAAAAATGTAGTTTAAAATGTGCAATTTGTTATTTTCTCATTGGAAACAGCTCCCCCAGCTCTCAGAGATCTCTGCTGAAATGGATTTTTTGCTCCAGTGGACTCCATTATCTTTTTTCCATGATTTTGCTCACCTCTGCTAATGGACATGGTTTTTCACTGTAATTATACAGTATGCAGGGTGTGCTGATAACTGCTTTCTGTCTCAGGACATTTCCTTCCTAATTTGGAGTCAGTCAGGGCCTGAAGATATCAATAAATGTCTGGGGACAGAAACCAATGTATTTGACAAACTTCTGGGCTACCAAGTATGATGATGCAATATTGCAAAAATCTCCATCAGCACCTTCCAACGTTCACATGGGAGCAGTGAATGACCTAAATGTGCCCAGTTTAAACATAGAACTGCACAGAGACTGGGAGCATTTTTAAAGAGCAAGTATTTCTCACAGCATAGAAAGAAAACCCTGGAAATACAAAACACCTTTTACAAGCTTCAGGCTGGTATTGTACAGACATGGATGATTCAGGAAGTTACCCTTTGGAGTGATTCAGTGATCAGAGGAGAGGACTGGGAGTCAAGACTTCCCCATTTCTTCTTCCATTTACCTTTAAACAAATCCCTGGTGGGATTTCTGCTTTACACAGACATCAAACACCCACAGCTCCTCCACACTTCAATTCAAAGTGCACTTGTTTAGCATCTCCACAGTGTGGACCTTCTGTGTCTCTGGACATTAAATTAGTCAGTTCAAGATAGGGTTAATGCTACTGACCTTTGGTGGATTTTGCACTTTTGTTTGCAGAGCAATTTGAGATCTTCAAACTGGCTGTTCCAGAAGTGCAAATATATTGCAGTGACCCTCCTAAAGAAACCCTGTGATTGTCATTCTGCAGAGAGTGCTGCCAGCTCCAGAGCTGGGAGAGCAAAGGTGTCCACAGCCATGGCGACAGGCAGCCTGGAAGGTGAGCTGGAAACACAAACAGAAAAGCTTTTTTAGCACTATTTTACCCCAAAATCAGTAATAAATTTTTTAAATGACCATTGGAGAGGGTCAGCCCATTGTTCTGTCTCTGTGCACTCACTGCTCTCTGTGCCAGTGGAGGCAGAGCCTGTATTCCCATAAGCAGGTGACAGAAGAACACAGATTTGATTTGAGCCACAAAATGTCAAACCTAGAGGGTTCTAGAACCAACAGCAGAAGGGCTCTGCAGTTTCTTGTGGGACAGAAAAACTGGGAAAAAATTATCAGCAAGTCAAATGCAGCAATGGTGCACAGGCAGGGCTAGGAGTTCTCTAGAGAAAATGAACATGAATGAAAAGGGTGGGGGGACAGACAACAAGAAGTTTTAGACTATTGCTTTTCATTGGCCTAACTAGCAATAAAAAAAAAAAAAAATTGGGCCAGCTCCAGAGAATTGCTCTTGGACAATCAATCAGAGATTATAGAATTAAGCAGAGGCACCAAGCAAGTGACAGGATGTTAATTCAAGCTAGATTTTTAACAGCCCTGGATGAATAACTCTCCACAAAGCATTTTCTAGCTGAAGTTTATGTACTTTTCTATTTTCCTAGGCCTTTTCTTGCCACATGGCCAAATGCAGAATACAGTCATCTCCAAAATTATTCCATGCTAGGGATTCTGCATTTATTTTGTCTCATATTCAGGACAGGTAACATTTCAGCAAGGACATCTGTTGTCAGGTCTGGTGCTCACCTCCTGCAGTGAGGTTCACAGTGTGGCTGAAGGAGGTTGGGAGTTCTGCAGAAAGAGCAATGCAAGCAGAACAGCTCCTCATAAATATTACTAAATTCAAATATGCAATGTGTTTACCCCTGCTGCAAACCTATTCCAGCAGATCCTGGTGGGAATAGTGTGATAGCAAACTCCTTTCTCTGTGCAGTCCATGCCATGAAGGCAGTGGATTCACGACACTGGCCAAAAACCCTCACATACAGATTTTTCCTCACTCTATGTGTACTCACTCAACAGCATCCTGCTCCTGGCATGCTTCTAGCAGTGCTCCTGTAAAACCACAGCTCACAAACACTGTTGTACTCACACTAATATTTCTTCTCCACAGTTGGAGAAAGTCTGATCTTAAAACTAGTTATCTGCTGGGAATAAAAATAGTGGCTCTGAATATTCAGTGTTTGTTTATATCTCGCTGCTTCCACTAACATTCCTGCCGTTTAATTTGTTTGGAAGACTATTCAGAGGAAACTAATAAGTGGTGTGAAGACAGGAAGAACTATAAACCACTGAAATCTGAGAACGCGTTCAGTGACGTTATCCACATTATTTGCCTGGCTCTGTTATTTAAAGTTCAAGTCAAAGGGGAAGTTTTGTTTTTAAAAACAAAGACTTGCACACGTATGGACCAAATCTCTTTCCCTCAGAAGCTCTGCCTGGATCAGACAGGATCAGCAATCTGCATAAAAATAAAGAGCAGCAATATTGCACTTGCAATTAGGCAGATTTAGCCCTGATCCAAGGACAGATAGCACAATTCCCCGGCTTCAGTGGGAGTTGCTCCAGGTTTGAAGATACTTGTAACTTTGCTGGCCTGTGTTATCAATTTCTATTATTTTTTAATAGCTGCTTATGGAAACATTGACTTGCATTTGAAGTTTTCAGGTTCTGAGATTTTAGGCAGGCAGCATTTTCAAATATAAAATCACGACTTTAATATATGCACAGAACAAGGTCAAGTTTTGACTCAAGTCAAATATAAAAGTGACAGTGGAAATACTAGAAAAGAGAATTTATGTACCAGTGGTCCTACATGATACAGAATCACAGAAAAAAAAGCTGAATTGTAATGGACAAACACTTCTTGAGCTCTGTCAGGCTGGTGCTTCAACCACTTCCCTGGGGAGCCTGTTCAGTGCCCAGCCATCCCATGGATGAAGAACCTTTTTCTAACATCCAGCCTAAACCTCCCCTGACACAACTTCAGGCCATTCCCTCAGGTTCTGTCACTGTCACCACAGAGCAGAGATCAGTTTCTGCCCCTTCCCTTCCCCTCACAAGGAAGTTGTGACTGCAGTGAGGTCTCGCCTCAGTCTCCTCCAGGCTGAACAGACCAAGGGACCTCAGCCACTCCTCACACGGCTTCTCCTCAAGGCCCTTCACCATCTTCATGGCCTCCTCTGGACAATCTCTGATAGCTTATCATCTTTTTTATATTGTGGCTCCCAAAACTGTCCCCAGGACTTGAGGTGAGGCCGTCCCAGCCCAGAGCAGAGCGGGACAATCCCTCCCTGCCCAGCTGGCAATGCTGGGCCAGATGCCCCCCATGACTCTGTTGGCCCTCCTGGCTCCAGGGCACTGCTGATCATATTGAACTTTCTGTCAACCAGGACCCCCAGGTCCCTTTCCAAAGCCCTGCTCTCCAACATCTCATTCCCCAGTCTGTTCCTACACCCAGGGTTGCCCCATCCCAGGTACAGAATCCAGCACTTTCCCTTTTTAGATACTTGCTTAGTATCTCTTCCTGTCCTGTACCCAAGTTATTTATGAGGATGTTGAAGAGCACAGGGCTGATCCTATGGAGCCCCACTGGTGACAGGTCTCCAGCCTGATGTCACCCCAATCACTTTGTGCCCAACCTGTCACCCATCCCATGAGAGTTTTATCCAGCTGTTTGCTGGACATTGTGTCCAGGAGGATGCTGTGAGGGACAGCACTGAATGCTTGACTGGAATCCAGAAAGGTTACACCAACTGGCTTCCCTTGGTAACTAGGTTTGTCACTTTGATGTAAAAGGCAATCAGGTTTGATAGGCAGGACTTTCCTCTCACGAAGCTGTGCTGGCTGTGAACAATAACTGTTGTCCTCCAGGTATTTTTCAATACCCCCCAGGACAATCTTCTCCATAACTTTACCAGGCACAGAAGTGAGACTGATGGGCCTGTAGCTGCCAGGATCCTCCTTCTTGCTCTTCTTGAAAATCAGGACAACATTCACCAGCTTCCAGTCAGCTGGAAGCTCTCCAGATTCCCAAGACCACTCAAAAATTGTCCAGAGAGGTTTTGGGTGACATCAGCCAGCTGCCTTAAATTTACTACTCTGAGTAGGATACGGTGGTTCCTGTGGATTATTTGCAACATTAAAAGACATAACATTAATATTGCATGACCTTTCTTTGGAGAGAATAAACAAAGAGAGCATCTGAGCTTCAAGTATCTGTTATCCCTGATTGGCTTGTAATAAAAATTCCCTTTTAAAACTGAAACAGACAAATCAAAGCAATTTTGCTATGAAGAATGTGTGTTAACAAAAAAAAAAAAAAAAAAAAAAAAGATTCCCTACATAGTGTGTACATAAATATAAGAGATTTTAGCTTAACCTTCTGGTCTCAACTTTTGTATCTCTGCAGTGGCTGCTCAGAATGGCCATCCTATTGTGTGCATTAACTGGAGTGGCTAAGGCAGGCCCAGGGCTGATAATTATAGTTTGGTCCCCCGGATGATTGAGAAGCCTTACAGAAGACTGCACAGTGCAACTTTAACAGCCCTTCCCGATGCCTAACTAGAAAATCTGTTTCAAAGAGGCTCCGTGAATTGTAGGGTACAGTCAATTAACTTGAATATTAATTATCTATAATGAATGTACCCTTCTTCGGGGCTTGAAAAGAAGCAAATTACTTGGAGAGGGACTAATTAAGATGATGTAATCTTGACCATGAAGAATAATTCCTTCCTGGTGACAGAAATGATCTAATTGAAGTATCTCATTAATTAATGTCTCATGAAATTGACTGATAAAATGCCTCTATGAATGCCTCCTGAACTTGGGGCTGGCAGAGCGTTGTCGCGCATCCACTCCCGCTCCAGACCCTATTGCTGACAATATAATTAGACCTTGGAAGCATGCTGTGCTCAGAAGGATTTATAACTCTGCAGTGTGGATAATCTACAAATGCAAAGTTAAGACAATGCAGCTTGCCACCGTGAGATTTCTGAAGTCAATGAGTGAAGCCATAAATCAGGTATAATCCAGTGGATGACAAGTGAATCCCCCTCCTGCCAGCTCTGCCAGCCTGCACCGAGACCAATCCCCACAACCTGCTGATAACCCTGTACCGGCCCCAGGTAAATAAAATCAGATTAAAGGCATTTTATTTTCCCGTTTCCACTAGATTCGCACTTACCTGTGGATTTTAGCTATCAGTGCTCCAAGTCCCTCAGAGTGAGGGGCAGTAGAAATACTCTTTCCTTGCTACACTCCTCTTACTGAGGAGATCACTCTGTGTAATCAGCAGAGCTTTCACTAGAAGAAAGGCTTTGAGGTGCTGGAGTGTGTCCAGAGAAGACCAGTGAAACTGGTGAAGGGTCTGGAGCCTTGTGACAGGTACCTGAGACTGGGGGTGTTTGCTCTGGGGAAAAGGAGACTCAGAGGGGACCTTCTCTTCCTCCATAACCTCTGAAAGGAGTTTGTATCCAGGTGGAAGTAACAAGCAATAGGACAAGAGGAAATGGCCTCAAATTGCACCAGGTGAGGTTTAGATTGGGTATTAGGAAATCTTATTTCACCAAAAGGGTTGTCAAGCATTGGAACAGGCTTGCCCAGGGAAGTGGTGGACTCCCCATTCCTGGAAGTGTTCAAAAAACATAGATGTGGCACTTGGGTCATGGTTTAGTGGTAAACATTGGGTTAATGGTTGGACTCAGTGATCTTAGAATGTTTTTTTCCAATCTAAACAATTCTATGATTCTAAAATTTGGGGGTTTTTATTCTGGCCAGAAGACATAATTTGTCTTAATCCAAATGCTATATGTTTTATTTTGATTGCCAAACTGCATCCTTTCAAAGCTTTGGTAATAGTATTTTTCCAATTTTTCCTGTCCCACACTCCTTAAAAATCTTGAGCAAGGTCCTCCAAAACTGGCAGAGGGTTCCTAGGTTCCAGTGAAATATGGTAAGTGGTAATAAATGGACTGTGGCTGGTATAAAGGGAAATTTGAATCTCAGAACTAACAATGATCAATTTACTACAAGCCTGCAGGAGCTAAAAATCATATAAGGAAACCGTAGAAACACAGCAGCCAGGCAGGCAAACAAGATGAAACTAGGCCGGTCCAAGGATGCAATATTGTTATTTGTTTACAGCTTTTCTGTTAAAGTGAATTAAATGCCCACAGCTGATAAAAGGTTCATCTACCAGCACAGAAGCTCCTGAGTATCTCACACAATTCCAGCACTAATTACATTTCATAAAGCTACCAAATACACCATAACTAACATTTATTGGCCAATGAAATGTTGCTCTAAAATAATAATTACAGATATATGTAGACAATAAAAAGTGAAGCATCAGCCTGGACGCAGGAGGGGAGATTAAATGCTTCTACTTTTACTGAGTGTTGCTGAGAGGTCAAATTTAAGATCAGAGGCAAGAGCATCCCAGGAAAGCCTGCAGGAATAGAGGAAAAACACCTTAACTGGGGAATTATGCAGGAGAGGAATATTTATTGCACCTATCTCAAATTTTCCCAACACTCTGATACTAGGGCCCCTTTTTACCTCTAAAAAAAAGCTCAAATGGAGATATTGAGACTTTTGCTTACACCCACAGAGAAACTCCTGCAGCCCTAATGACAGCTGCAAGCACACAACCCCAAACTCTTTCCAGAGCACTCAGGTCTATACAGAGTTTGTGCACAGCATAAACTTCTCTCTCCTGCATTCCCAGTGCTTCCCTTCCACCTCTACTGGTTGCATGGAGATGGGTGGTCTCCTGTCTCAGGGCAGGTTGGGAATGGAAAGGAGCCTGGCCAAGCAGAGCTGCCATTCCTCCTGTAACAGAAGAAAATGTCAGACCTGCTGCAAATTTTGCCAATGTCGGAGTCCAGGACATCCCTCTGGCTGCCCTGGCTGTCTTGAGACCCTGGCAGGGGGCTTGGAGACCCTGGCATGAAGTCACAAACATCTGTGGCTTTGAATTTAGCCTTTGGAAAAAGCTGTCAATTTTGTATGAGGAATTACAAGCCACAAGGGTTTTAGTAGTGTGATATTTGAACTAATACAGGGTGGAAAAGTAGAATTTTGGGATTTTTAGATTGGGGTTCAAGGGGGTACAAGATGGAGGAATTTGGGTGTGTCCTATCCTTCTTCTTCTTGTCCTCCATGTCTTGGTGTGATGGTGACACTTTTCTATTTGTTTAAGGTAGAGATTCACAGCCTAACATAGGTGATGGGAAGAAATTGTAAACATACACACGTAGTTTTGAGTCTATAAGGTGGGAACCACTCGAGGCTCGGGGGCAGACTGCCATGGCTTCCTTTCTGGATGGAGCTCAGCAGGTCAGAGAAAGAAAGATATAGATAAGAAAGAATAAACAACCTTGAAAATGCAATCAAGAGCATTCCAGGCTCCTTCTTTGGCTGCATTGGGCTAGGGAAGCAAAGACTCTTTACGATCTCTTGGGATCACCCTGACCTTGAGAACCCCAAGAGAAATTGACATGCCAGGAGCCAAACCAGCCTTCAGCAGTTCCCCAACAGAAACCAGGAGGTCACCTCCTCTCTGGCATTCCACCAGGACAAGGATGAATCTGCTTCTCAAAGCTCGTTCAGAAAAAAGCCCAGGAGCCAGAGTCTGATTGTTCTATTAGTTTTCTTTACCCAGATGAATTGGGGAAAAGTATGATTAAACCAAAAGGGAAGCAGAGGGAAGAATCAGCCTCATTCTAAGTCTTTTTGTCACTTGGCTGCCAGGTCACATCTTCACTCCTGTTGATTTCCACGTAGCCAATAACCAGATACTGGGGGTTTTCACTTAGAGCTTTATCTGAGCAGGCCTGCTTGGGCACAGATTCTCCCTCTAAGGCTCTTACTTTCTTATGTAATGAGATTAAAGCAGACTTAAAAGAGCAGTAAGGAGATGGGGAAGGTCAAAGATGCCATTCACTATAAATAAATGCTCTGTCAGTTTGAAGGCACAGCACCATCATGGTTTGGGCAAACCTTCCCTTGGCTGAAGGTGAGCTGAGCAGCTGTCACTCCTTGCAGACATGTCACTGTGGGTGGGAGGGAAGGCTGGGAGCAGAGGGACAGATCTACAGGGTACAAATAGTGCAGGATGATGTTTTCCTGCTCTAGCAGCTTTTTGCAAGTAAAGACTTCCTGAGTGGCAGACCAGGCTTGATTATTACTCCTGCAGCATTCATGGTTTTGAATAGAGAAGATAAATGTTCTTAACACCTGCCATCACTAGAGAACTAACAAATTCCAGACAAAGGCAATTTGGAAGGTGCACACCATCATACATGGTGCAACATACTATGGCAATACAAACATAAAATTCATGGACATATTCAGGCTTAAAGAGACACACCCATGAGCCTAGTGACCCAACTGAGTTTTTCAGGGACAAAAATGAACTCAGGAGAACACAAAAAAAAAAAAAATCGATTCAAAAATGTTTGGGGAACAGCACTTAAGAATTACAAGAAACCACCCTATTTTCACCAACATCGTCCACTGGTAGAACAGCAGATTGTTCAGGCCCCTGTCTAGAGCTGTAGTGATGATGTTGAAAGGATACAAAGTGGGTTTTGTCCTTAAAAATGGAACCATTGCACAGTTATAATTTAAACACCTACATATGCCTAACAGAGAAATATTGGGTACACCCACACCATCAGCCTGACTGAGGCTGGGCCAAGGCTTGCTCTGCCACCTGCTTTGTGGGGGACACTCTCTTTAGGACAATGTGCAAGTCTTCATCCTGGATGTGTTTCTCCCAAGTTTCAGCAGGATGGTGCAGACTCAAGACAAAATAAAAACCATGTGTAAGCTCTCTGGGGCACAAATAAATTCCAGCTGCAGATCCACACAATTATGGTTGCAGGAGCAATGTGAGGGAAGATCCTCTTACACTGTGTCTCAGGGCCTGCATACAATAATCTTCTGCCCAGTGGCACCTCATTTTTTCCCACTGTGTTCATCAGAATTGTTTTGCTTCTGTCCAACTGCCTGTCCAGAGTCAATGAAGCTACAAGACCTCAGCACTCCTGGAGGAAAGGAAGACATTGGTCACTGATTTTTATTTTTCTTGCTCATAGCATGGACATATTCATACCTTCTTGGTGGGGCAGTTCCATTACCTACAACCCTTGTCTCTTTCAGCAAGGAGGAGGGCACATAGAGATGACAGAGGACTGATTCATCATGAGAAGGCTCTCATCCTTTTCAGATCCTACCCTGCTTCTGCTGAGACAAGTCCCTTCAGAGCTTTCCATCTTTGCGCATATATGAATTTCCAAAGTGGCAAAATTAGAGACTGTTCCATGGGTTGAGAAATGCAACAGTATAAAGCATGACCTAATATCCAAATCAAACTCCCCCCTCCACATTGATTTTATCACACTACTCCTAATTAATTCCTCTTCTTCCCTGGCATATATGATTGCTGATTGTTGCCATAGGGCCAGTTCCCTTTCAGATAAGGTTGGCATAAATATATTCTATACAGGTGTCAAAGAGTTTGAGGGGTTAAGTTTTGTCTTATTTCAATTCCATGGGGAAAACATTGCAAAACTATCCAGAAATTGCCCTACTAGCAGTGAGAGAACAGAGATGTCCTGGGCCAGGCAATGTTGTGTAAGGGAGAGGGGATCTCCAGTCCATGTAACCATGGCACCACTCCAGTGTCCCGGCATTTGCTGCAATCACTACATCCCCTACAATTTGCAGGTCATTTCAGTGTCATAAATGATAAAACAAGTTTGTCAGGCACTGGGGAACTGCCTCCTGTGGATGTAAGCACATAACTCCCATTAATGTGAACGGGAGTTATGCACAGGCAATGTGCTGAGAATGTACTCTCTGCTCTGCAGAGCACATTCGGCAAGTCTGAGTAATCTGTGGTTGATCTTGGTTTTCTCCCCAGAGCTCCCAATGAAGAGGAAGGCATGAGAAAGCTGGTGTGCAAGGCATTAGCATCAAGGCACAAGTGAAAGAACACTCAATGGGATTATCAGTGCTTACCCAGCACGTTAATGGATGCTGTCCTATAAGAATACTTTACATTCAGGAGCCATGAGCCCAGCCCTTCTTTTCAGTGTAAATGAGGAGTGGTGGTTAAAGCAAAGGGGAACAAAGTTGAGAGCAGAGGAAGAGCTTTTTTATTTCCCTTTTTATGGCCAGGAGAGGCTGTTCCTTGCTCCTGTCTTCACTGAACCATTGGTTGAGGTTTACCTATGTGCTCTGAGCACTCACACCCTTTTCTGTTGACAAACCACCCCCTGCTGCCTTGCTGCCAATCCAGCTCACCATCAGTGCTCTAAGAGGATCTAGTCATGGAGAAACAAGAGACCTATTTAGCAAGGAGGGAGAGAACCACTGGAGATGAATCCTCACCTGTGTGGGATGAGCTGTCACAGCAGAGGATGATTGAAGCATTGAATTGACACTGGGACATCCAGGGAAATTAATTCATTTTCTCTTCACACTTTAAGTTAATTTGGATTATTTAATCCACATTAGGCTCCTTTATGCACACTCTCATTCAGAATTAGAGTGCCACTAATTCAGTTTACAAAGTAAATTAAGCTCAACCAAATTATGCTATGTTAAACTTGAATGAGGGTCGATGAACAGATTTAATGTGGTTTAATTATCCACTTTACATATCAAAAAATGCATAAAATAACACATTAAATGACAAAAACAGTCCCTGGAGTAGAAGGGAATGAAAGCTGGGGCTCCTCCTCACAGAAAAGACTGCTGGATAACAGTCAAATGCTTTTTTCTTGGCTTGGGATAGCTCCTCATTAAACAGGAAAAGTGGAAGCCTTTGAGCAGCTGGAACAGAGAAGGTCAACTTCTTTTCCCTGACCCTTGTCATGACTGTGAGACAACTCTCTGGAGATGTGATGGATCAGTCTCCTGGATGCTGAGAATGAATTCTCTATTTAGGATACAGGCTCTGAATTTCTGCCCTATGCATCTCCTGAGGATTTACACAGCAGGAGAAGAGCATCCAGCAGCTCAGTGCTGAAGGACTGAGAAGAGACAAAGAAACCACAGCACTTCAGAAGTGGGCTAGGAGATCTCCAAACCTTTGGCAGTGTCTATCCAGAGCTCCTGATGAATGGTAGTGATTACAGGGAACTGAAAATGTAGAAAGAAACGAGAGAGAGAGAGAGAGAGTGGAAAAACAATTTAACTTCAATTTCCAAAAAAAATACAAGCACAAGGGTCAAAGATGTTCTGAATATCTGTGGGACACCCAGGAACAATGAGCAACACTCACATTTGGATTATTCTGCTGTTTAGATCAAATGATTTCTAAACCAATCTGATTCACTTTGGCAGAGGGAATGGAAGAGCAGTAGAGATCATACCTCAACTTCACCATCTTATAACATTTTGTATCAAGGTACAGAAATATGCTCTGGGTGAAACTGCTATTAGAGCATGCAAAACTCTATGGGAAAAAATGATACATTAGTATAATAGTAATCAGCAGCTCACTTGCAAGAAGGAGGTGTATATTAAGAAAAAGTCTTCAAGGTTCTGACTGGGATGTCACACTACACAATATTTTCCTTAACAACATAATCGTTATGTTTACATATTCACACACAACACCACAGAGGGAGGGGCTACCAGCACACCCGAGCACACAGGGCTAGAGTTCAAAATCATCCTGACAAACGATAGAAGGGGTCTGAAAAAACAGGATGCAAATGAGTTTTTGTCCTCAATAAATATCAGGATCAGAGAGGAACAACAACTGCATGACTACAAGCCAGCAACAACAGACTGGGGGAGGGGGGAGATCTGCAGAGAAGGACTGGAGGGTTGGAGTGGATCAGCAGTTAGATGTGAATCAACAGGGTTGTGCTGAAAACAGCAAACACCATGCTGAGGCATGCAAAGAGCACCATCATGTTTGAGATGTGTGAAGAAACCCTTCTGCTCTGTTTGCTGCTGGTAAAGGCTTCACTGGAGAACTTTTTCTTGTTTTGGCCGCTGTATGTCAGAAGTTGGATTAATGCGAGAGAGAGGAGATACAAATTTTAAATTAAAAGAAAAAAAAAAAAAAAAGAAGAATTAGAAAGAAGAGAAAACAAAATCCAATCCATTACAAGAAAGCCAAATATCATGACTTGTGTAGAACAAAAACAGGGAAGACCAGAGAACAGAACATGGAAAAGTAGCACCTGATAGTATTTGAAATTATTATCACTGGAGTGTTTTAAAAAAATTTTATACAAAATGTATCATTTGAATTGAAGAAACATACAGATTGAGGAACTGATTAGATCACTGGTTGGTCCCTCACAGTCTTTTTACACAAAGAGTTTTTAGGTTTGCTCCCATTTTGGTGGGACTGTGTGACTTTGGTCAGATCACTACATTCGTCTACTTATCAATGTTCCCATATATTCTATAAATATACAGAAACAAAATTCTCATCCATTTCCAGGAAAACAAAAAAGTAACACACCTAGAAAATTTGTCTGCTCATGGATCTGCCAGGATGGAGCTGACTTCCAAAAATAGGAGCTGATCCACCCTACTATGGATAGTGACAGTACAGATCAGGGTCCTCCAACTCATTTTGTATATCTGCAGTAATAAGAGAAGAAAGGTTTTGCAGTCCAAAGAGTTGTTTGGATTTCACCTTAAAACCTCAATTCCTCAGAGAAAATGGTTGAACAAATACAGTTCCTATAAAAATCCCACCCATTTGCAGCAAAGCAAGAACAGTTTCAAGACCACAGGGGTGTAGAGCAGCCACCAAGAGTAGGCACCACTGTAACATTGAACCTGCACCCGACTGTTTCTTGCTCAAAGGACAGAAAAAAAATGAGTGTAAACACAATGAAAGGAATATATGTGCCACCCTCATACTAACAACCATGAACTCTGGCTGATTTTGCTTATCATCCATTAAGGGAAACAGCTATAGGTCATCTCTGTGATTACCTAACACTCAGGGGAAGTAATAAAGCTCAGCTGGAGGTGTCACACTGCAGCAAAAAGGAAAGGAAGTCCAACTCTCATTTTTGTTTTTCACTACATTACTTCAGTTAACATAGTGCACTGTTAACATTAACTCCTGGCCATATATTGCTTTATAGATAGACAATCAATACTGCAACTGAAATATGATTTTGTTAAAACATCTAGGGGGCTGTATGCATTTAGCTTTCACACTATTTTCAGAAAATGAACATCAATATAAAAATAATGAGCCTCATAAAATAAAGCCTCGTTCATGTGGCTGAGCTGGCTTTTAAGAAAGAGGGCAGAGATTTATACTAAAGGTGCCACAAAAGAAACAGCTTAGAACAACATTCAGCATCTCTATCAACCCCTCGAAGGACATTCAAGGCCAGCACTGAAACACAGTTTGCCTTTGCTCACTAGGGTATCCAGTGGGATGGCAACACTTAGCAGGAGCAGTTGGAAACAGCAGCAAGAGAAAATGGCAGCAGAGCCTTGGACAGGAATATTAAATTAGCTCTTTTTTCCAGATCATCATAATAAGCCACAAGAAGTTCAGGAGAGCCCAGCCTGGACCCTGCAGGGCCAGCAAAGAGGAGAGGGGAGTCTGTGGGATTGCAAGGGAGCTGGTACCAGTGGTGGCAAAAGAGTGCTTCTGCCCCTAAGTGAGCCAGATTCTTGGACAGTGGTAAACACTTTTGTCTTATCATCTGCAATTTTTGTTTGATTTTCCCTAGGACAAAACTAGTGAGGCAGGGTTGGCTTTGAAATGTGGCAAAAAGGAGTATTTCATCTCTTTGATAGACAAGTGATATAACATGAAACTTCACATGCTGCACCTCGAAATTTAAGGAATGTGGTCATGAAAGTGTGAGTGCCACATGCACAAGACAGTCTATGCTAAACTCCTTAAGGCACGAGCTATACATCAAAGCCAAGAGGAATTAGGACATGTACATTGAAAATGACACGCTCTTCTTCCCATCCTAATAATTGTCAGGATTTCATACTACTAGTTTTTTTAAACCTTTCTGAAACATTTGCAGTGAATGGAGAGGTGACAGAATTCCAGGAAGTAATGTTGAAAGGGAAACCTGTAAAACAGCTGAATGACAGTAACCTGAATCAAATCAGATCGGGGACAGGTCCCTTTAGGATCAGGTCCCTTTTAATTTATCTAAAGCAAATCTCCCTCCATTCCATCAAGCTCTTTTCACAGGATGTCTTCATTCAGAAATGAAGGTTTCAAAACACTTTCCTAAGACACGAACAATCATCTCCTCATGGCTTTCCCTTTCCACTCAGGGGATATCAGAGGTTGGGATGTCCCCGTGGAAAAGATGATCAAATGTTCAGCTCAGTTCAGTTCAGTTGTACCATTTCCAAGTTTCGCCTCCTCTGCAGCTAACTCTGACCAGCAGGAAGCAGCACAAGAAGCTCTGCTCAGGATCAGATCTGAATGGATATCAGCCCATCAGTGTTTCCCTGAGCAGCAAAACTGAGGTTAAACATGGGCCCATGCCAAGAATGAGCAGAAGGTACTTCAGAAGAGATTGAAGAAAACCGATCGTATCTTGTATATTGTAGATGTTCACCTGAGCTTGGTTTGTCTTTTTTCTTCTTTTTATGTGGATGGCTGATACGAATTTATGGAAACTTTAATTTGTTTCAAACGCAATAAGACATGCTGTGGTATTTAAAAAAAAACAATTAATCATCTTGAGTTTTCAATTAAGGATGTGCATAGACTGAACAACTTGCCACCCCAGCAAGGCAGGAGGAGATTATTAAAAACCTCCCATTCTTTTCAGGTGTTGTACAGCACCAGCTGCTTTCTTCTTGCCTCAGGGAAAGTCCTTTCATCTATCACATGTTGTGTTATAGGTGGATTATGTCATATCAAAGCCAATTACCTCATGTTATGGCAGCTCCTGACATAATGTAACAGAACGTTCTTTGGGCGTGCAGCTCGATGCAGGAAGATGCAGATCTGTAACACCTAACAGGCGCAGCACTGCCTGCACTGTGGGCTGGTTTTGGGTGCCAAAACACCTCCTAGCAGCTCTCTGCTTTGTGTCCTTTGCAGCACACTCACTGCCCAGCCTCTGCATGGGCTCCAAAGCTCCTCTGAATAATCAAATATCATCTCCAAATCCATTTGGAGGGGAACTCTTAACAGCAAAAGTCCCACTCAAAAATGTTCAATTTTCTGTTCAGGCACAAGGACAAGTAGCAATGGTACAGAGATAAGGATGGAGGAAGGGAAGATGGGAGTTAGCCCAGGAACACAGGCACAAACACCTCCTTCAGAAGGCAAGCCAAGCAACAGCCTGAAGCCTGATGAAATCTGGGAGGCTGCTCTGTCTGTTTAATATTTGCTTACATGTTTTCTTTCCCTGTTTCATTTGCCCCAGAAAGGCAAGCTCCCAGGGAAGGAATTTAATCACTATCTTACTTAAGAGCATGTCAGGAAAAAAAACTCCTGAGAGGAAGACAAGGTTTCTATCCTTTCCTGCTGTGAGCACAAGGAGTGGATTCTCTCTAATCCTCACTCTTGCACTGTGCTCTCCACCAAGTGCACAGGGGACTGTGAGTGTGAATCTCAGCCTCTTTCTCCTTCCATAGGTCTGCCAGCTCAAAAATTACCTTTTCTTCCAGTCTGAAATCAGACTCTCTTCATGTTTCTTCCCCACACAAAAAGGTGTTAACCAAGCAGGACTAAGCAGGACTGCACAGACCTCAACCTGGTTCCAGTAGGATCCAACTCAACACGTATCTTCCATTTTTCCTCTTCAACTCCCAGAGCTGGGTCCAGGGTGCAAGTCACTGTCTCCTTCCTAGCTCAGATGAGTCACTAGATCCTGGCTAGCCAATCTGCTTGTAGATTTGGGCATCACCAGAGTTTGTAGGACATCAGTGATCCAAAGACCAAGGGATCAGCTCTTGGCTCAGGTGAGTTTGTAATGGTTAGGAGAGTAATACTCAAGGCAGGAGTAGGTTAGAAAAAGGCATGCACCATTTTGGAGCAATCACAGGGCACTTTATTCCTCACCCCTTTGGTATTTTCCTTCAATGGTCTTTAACTCATCTTATCTGAAAGGACCCTTCTGTTTTGGTCTGGAACCAGAGATGACATATCGGCTCCTTCTCATTGCCCACACCAATTCCCATAAAGTAACTCTTATTCCCTTAAAAATTACTCAAAAAATTTCTTTAGGTTGTTCTGCCCTTGTAGGGAGCTGAGGAAATAGCCCAGAGATTGGAAAATGTCATACTTTTCCATGCAGGTTTTCCCTCCCAAGCCAACAACCTTTGCCATGCCTTACACACCCTAAACATTTTATGAATTCCCCTGGGGCTGGGGATGTGGTTCCAGTTATTTGTGCAGTATATAGCCCAACATGGTCCAATTGTTCCTAATTCATTCTGCATAAATATTAAGTAGTAATGTTATGACCTTTAGTTGATAACAATGCCAGGTGATGAGGATTTTGGCACAGGATGAGCAATGTCTCCTGGGAGATTTTCATTATACCCTAGATATTTAAATCACTCTACAAATGGCCAGCTGAAGAAATCTGATCATTTTGAAGGCCTGGACCCTTATCAAAGAAACTGAGTCTCCTTCCTCTATCACACATACCTTATACACTCATGTCCTGTTCTGGCTGTTTTACAGCCACCACTGGCACAGTTCCAGGGAGGGAACTTCAGCCCCACAGCAAGGACTCAACTGTGCTGTCAAAACCAATCTCTAAGTCAGTGCTGCTGGGTAAAATCTCACCAGGCAGAGGCTGGGTTGTGATGAGAACACAAGGGACAGGAGAATAACAGTCCATATTGATTAGAGGGTTATGTTACTGTGCAAAGATTAATAACAGAGCTCCTCCCCACAAGTTGTACAAAGACACATAAAGGTTCTGAAGTGCCTTGAGGTGTATCTTAGGTCCTACATAAGATGCAAGGCAGATTTATGCACATCTTCAAGAACAACCCCTGTAAGAAGAATAGCGTAGTGAGGTTAACATGAGACTATGTCTAATTCATTAGCTGAGACACAGGTAATGACTTCCTTTAACATACCTGACTCCCATTGTTGTCTATACAGGGACGTGAGGAAATAGTCTGAGAGCAGACATTCACAAGATTTACAATCCCATAAATCACATCCTCCATGGCATACATTGGTTTATTGAAGTTTTCGTATTTTTGGCCAGCAGGATGCCAAAATGGGTGACTTTAGGGGAAAAGCTGAACTGGAGGTGGAGCACACCAGAAGCACATGCAGGTTTTGACAGATCTAGGGATAATGGTGAGACTACAGCAAGCTCAGAAGATTTACAGATTTGGCCTGATATCCCAAACTCATCTGACCTTGCTAATCTTCTGCATTTCCACTATCACTTATGATAAAGGGGACCATGAATTAGATGGAATAGTTTTACACACCTTTCAGTAGCAAAAGGTTCTGTAATTTACGGAGTCTTTTCCTTCTAGTGGAACAGTAAGTGGCAAAAGTATGGGGCCTTGACAGGTTCCATATAACATTAAAGCAAACAGTGAGATAATAGAAATCACATTTAACTGCCAATGAAGAAGAGAAAAGCCCAGCAGTTCTTATCTCAGCTTTATTGGTCCCTGTGCAATGCTGTTAGCTTTTACTGTTGTTGATACACCCAATGTCCATTCTCATAATTTGTGCTGCATCACCCAAATGAGAACAATAGAGGAATTTAGGTGCAGCCGAGGCACAGGAATTAAGGCAGATGGAGAGAGAATATCACTGCATGCAAGCTCTTGCTTTGCATTAGAGCTGGAGAAAAATCTAGTGCTATGCTTACCTGGAAGGCAGAGTCCCTTGATATTGATTTTTGGTACATATGTAAAAAATCCTCTGGTGAGTACTGACTGAGCCACCTCAGAGACAGAAGCCAAAGCTGGACCATCAGGAGTGTGTGAAATAATCCTGATAAGAAATTAGATTTGTTAGATTGGGCACAGCACCACACCAAAATGCTCTTGGATACCAGTCAGACCCCAAAGGTCCTTCAATTATTGAATCAACCTGCAGATATCAGACCATGCTGTTCTGCTCAAAGGAAAAACTAAACCAGGTAAATGGGACAGGCAGAAAGAAAGGAGCAAATATATCTGCAATGGCCCTCTGTTCCTAAAGGGACACAAGTACCATGGGGGCAACTGAAATAAGTTTTGAGTCCTCAAGTAACAAAACCAATTAAACCCACCACATTAGCAGAATGAGCAGGATATTTAGGATAAAGACAATCCTGCCCATCTGACACAGGGCTAACTCATCTCCACAAGGCCCTTTTTAACCTCTGCTGCAACTGGCATCGTTCAAACAGTAATCTTGCAATGGTCTCCTGAGGAGTCCCAGCTGATGGACTCATTTCCATTTAGATGCCAAAAAAGAAGAGCATCTATGAACTTCATAATCTTGATCAGCTTCAGCCCAGGGAGCCAGAGACAACTGTTTCCATTCAAGCAAGAAAAACACTTGAAATACCAACATGGGGAAAACACTTAACTCCTTAAACTCCCAGAAAATGCCCAGTGGCAGCTGTCATGTTTTACACTCTCTATTTTTAGAAATGATAGGTTGAAAAGTACTTTTTACTGTAGGAACAACTGGAAGTGCTGAAGCACTGAAATGAGAAATCTTCATTGTCATGCATATAGGACATGGAAGAAAAACAGACTGTAACAGTGTTCATTTGATAGTCATTACAAAAAGCTCAAATAACCTTCCATGATATGGAAGTCTTTCTATGTCCCCACCTCTCCCCAGATCATGTGCCCAACTGTGTTGTGAGGTGAGAACAGCTTTAGTGCTTGCAGAAAATTCATGTGAAACCACACCATGTTTTGTATTCCATGCTGCGCATTACTTATCGCATCAGCCATTATTACAAAGTGGCTGAAGTTTCTGGAAATTTAATTAACTCCATACTTGAATCCAGAGGATTCTGACTTGCCAGGAACCCCTCCAACCAACAGCCTTCAGCTAAACAGGCCCACTCTTCTACATATAAATGAGAACTAAGGCAGCTGTATGGCCATCCCTGAGACTGAAGCCCAAGCCCAGTATTAAAATCCCAGCTCTGCTCCTTCACCACAGGATTCTTCTCTCTGCCTGGCTCTCCTTTACCCACAGATGCTACAACCCAGTTAGTTCTGCTGGAATGTGCCACAGCAGCATTTGGCTCAAGGATTCAGTTTTGTGGGTTAGCAAAGAGCTGAGTGTGGGTGACTATACACAGAAACCAGTACAGACCTGGAGTGTCATCCTTGGGTATTTTTTCTAGACACAGTTGTCAGACAAACTGTTAAAAGACTAAAGAGTCAATGTGGACAGCACCTATGTGCACATTTTTGGTACTAACAAAAAGGGAGCTGTGCTGTCTCAGCTCTCATCAGTGTTTAAGGCTTTGAAAAATCAAGTGGAAGTTGCAGGGATGCTTGAATGGCTGATTTCTGTCTCCAAGTTTACACTCCAGGGTGCTTAGTTTTAGAAGTAGGTGTAGAGCAGGATTCACCAACATATGGCACTTCTGTAATATCTCAGCACCTCTTTGCCCTGCCCCTAACCCGTGGCACTGTGCAACTCGTCATCTAAAGCTTTGCCAAGGCATTTAGAACAGCTACCTCCAGGTTAGCAGGAGCATACCAGCTCTGTATTGATCACTTGTCAAATATCATGCACATGTATCTGCAGCTGGTTAAGAAGCATTTCCTCTAGAAGTCAATATTTATTCATTAACAACCTTTTAGCTGGTTAATTGAAAGTGACAGGATGCATTTTGCCTAACAGATTGCATTTTACTGAGTAATTTCTAATTTACAGTAAATATGATTGAAAATAAAACTTCATTTCTGGTATCAGTTTAAAAATGGTTTGTGCTTCCAACAATTGTACCACAGGGAATGGTTTGGATTTATTTGCATGTGTGTATGTCTGAGTTTTTTGAATTGCAGCAACTTAGTTGAGTTTGTCTCTTAATTTTGGGTATGAGAGCAAAGGGACCTTGTGGTGAAAGTGACAGCAAATTGTGTTAAAGAGTGATTAATCTTCTATTTCACCTTCTGGTCCTTTTTAAAGCAGGATTAGATATTTTCTTTTTCCTTCCTCCTCCCTGTGGCATCTCTTATCCATTTAAAAACCTAAGCACCTAGGGGTTAATATGCTCCAGATAATAGTACAACAGAGATTTAAAAAACAAAAGTCAGATGCAGTGAACTCTGAACACTGCTTGTATTGTGGAAACACTTATAAATAGGCACAGAAAGAAATAGCTAGTGAAAAGAGTTTCTATTCCCTCGGTAACAAAGGCATGTGGCTTGTTACTGTGCTGAGCTCCTGCCTTCCCCTCAGCTCCTCTCACTCTGGCAGGTGAAGAGCATGATCCCTGTTGCTTGAAGTGTGTGCTACAGAGCAGGAGAGAGACTGAAGCCTCCCAGGTTGTATTCCCAGCCCAGCCAGACTCTTGTAGGGTGTGGGAGCTGCTCTGAAGGCTGACTCAGTTGGGGTACCCCCATGAACTCCATGTTATTGTCCTCCAACTAGGTTATACCAAATGTGCTCCATTTCCAAATAAAGGGAAAAGGAAGGGTCTCCCCTCCACCTTGCCACCTACCTTGAAAATTCATCCTTAGTTTTGGGCTTTCTGTGGCTCATATATTGACAAACTAGGCCAGGCTGGATGGGGCTTTGAGCAACCTTGTCTGGTGGAAGGCAAGTCTGCTCATGGCAAGGGGTTTGGAACAAGATTATCTTTAAGGTCCTTTCCAACCCACACCACTCTGTGATTTTATGATTCTATGAACAAGAAATTGTCCAGAGTTTGAGCTCAGGAAACAAATCTGCTGAGGAGGGCAGCACTGGCCAAGAGACTGCTCACCCTTCATACAGGGGCAGGGGAGTCCCATGGCCCAACTGACCTGAAGGAACACGGCAGGGAGCAGTCCATCTACCCTAATTTAAGTACCCAAATGTCCAACTAAGACATCTTCACCCTTAGCCTCATTTACAACCAACACTGAAATGGGAAGTGATCTCATCCTAAAATAAGTATCTAAGAGAGGTCAGAAGAACCATCCTCTAGAAAGGGTCATTTTTCACCACCGAGAAAATGTAAAAGGATCCTGGAGTGATTTTTCCAGTGAATATAAAAAACACCCACAATTGCCAGCTTTAAACTTCAGCACCACTAAACTCTGCCATTGAAAGTGTACCTAGAGCAGATAAAATGGCTCCAGCTTTTAATGGATTGATTATCCCAGGGAAGTCCTTTGAACCTGAGCCTAAATCCACCAGGCAGCTCCCGTGCAGAGCTGAGCTGCAGAGGCAGCAGCTGCCCCCAGCTGAGGGAGGGGGCAGGTGAAGCTCTGCTGACAGGTAGCACAATAAAAAGATTACATTTTTTAATGGAGATATTCCTCAGAGTCAGAGCCATGCTTTTTGATCTCTGTAGGAATGGATAATGAACTATGAAGATAATGCATGCACAACATTTAAGTACTAGGCAGAATTTGTACGCAATGTAATTAATCACTTTGTGGGGTGGGACAGAAGATATAATTGCAACAGCCTTACATTTCAGTAGAGATTGATTAAAAATCACTTTTTTACACTCTTACTCATGCTAGAACAGCAAGCAGGGATGTGCTAGGGAACTCGAGGGAGGTTGTCTATTACAGGACACTTTGTCACTGTTTTCTGGACAGGTTTCTAGGAATTCCCCTTCTTCCAAATAGAGAAGGTTCTGCTAACAAATCCTGGGAGCATTTTACCCATCACATGACCATCACATGACCACTAATATCAGGAGTGTACCATAACAAATACTTTCTGCTTGTCAGTCCTACAAAAGGGTAAAATTCTTCAAGCCAAGTTTCTTCTTTCTTTATCGAGGTCTTACTAATTTTCACCACAAACTCCACGGATTTTTATGGTGGATTTGTCAATAAGTGAATGAGAAAAGCCAAGATTCCTTCCTTCCTTCCTTCCTTCCTTCCTTCCTTCCTTCCTTCCTTCCTTCCTTCCTTCCTTCCTTCCTTCCTTCCTTCCTTCCTTCCTTCCTTCCTTCCTTCCTTCCTTCCTTCCTTCCTTCCTTCCTTCCTTCCTTCCTTCCTTCCTTCCTTCCTTCCTTCCTTCCTTCCTTCCTTCCTTCCTTCCTTCCTTCCTTCCTTCCTTCCTTCCTTCCTTCCTTCCTTCCTTCCTTCCTTCCTTCCTTCCTTCCTTCCTTCCTTCCTTCCTTCCTTCCTTCCTTCCTTCCTTCCTTTTCTTCCTTTTCTTTTTCTTCCTTTTCTTTTTCTTCCTTTTCTTCCTTTTCTTCCTTCCTTTTCTTCCTTTTCTTTCTTTCTCTCTACTTTTTGCTCTCCCACAGACACCCAGAAGATGCCTTCTGTAATTTTCACCAGCTCTGCCTATCCTGAGGTCAATACCCAGAGCTGTCCTGCCAGGCAGCAAGGGATATATGTCAGCTTTTGGGGTTGAAAATGGTGCCATGGGGTTGCTTCCACTGTGAGAATCCTTGAGGTGGGCAAGGAAATCCTTCCCCCATCCTGGACATCCAACCCTCTCAATTCACCTCAACTGATGATCCTAATATGCTACTGAGTCAGTAACAGGGATAAATATGACAGCCCTTTAACCAATTTATCAGCAGCTTTCCATGGCTTTTGCTTTGAAAATAAGAGGCTCCACTTCAACAATTTGCTTCCTGAATATCTCCCCTGAAGTCCTGGTCATGCTAACAGCCCTGTGTGGACCAATAACCTCATGCAAGGGCAGTGGTAGCTTGAATAGCTCGTGCAGGATCCTTTAGGGATCGGGAGCCCAGAAATGCCATCGGTCCAGTGTGACATTACAGACAGGGGAGCAGTATGCTAAAACAGCACACTGGGCTCCGTGGAGAGTAGCATTTCTGCCAAGTACCGCAGCTCAGCCTGGAGACAGACCGCTTTTGTTTTAAGTCTCTCTGGCTACACTTCCGTCGGGATGATGCAATCCTCGAGGCAGATTAGCGTACACAGGAATCTCCATTGCACTGGAATATGTCATTAGAAATAACTGGTTTTAATGATGTTTTATCAGGGCTGTGACAGAGTCAGCAAGTCATCTGAATACAAAATATTGCTCCTCTGCAGTAGCTCAGGCTGTGCCAGAAATCCAGACCCTGTGACTAGTCTTTGAGTCTTTGAGTCTTTGTTGTTCTTTAAATGTCCTCAATATGGAAGGGGGGAAAGAAAGGGGGCAAGCTGGGAAAGGCTGTTCTGATTGCAGACCAACTTGGGCTGAAGGTTAATATTATTTTTGCCTTGCTTATATTAGTCCCATTGCAGAAAAAAGAATATACAGCTTCCCAGCCTTTAAAGAAGTTTCAAGAATAGAGAGGAGTTGTTTTTTTCTTGAAAATCTCTACATCTTCTCTCTCCAAGTCCTGCAGAAAAGACTAATGATAAACCACTATTTAGGGCATGGGCTTGGAACAGGGGAGAGCAGACTTCAGTTGTTATTGTCGCAGATATCCTGGGTGATCTCTGGCAAGTCATTTAGGCTGGCTTTTTAAGGGTGATTTCATCAGGAGGACATGCCTGCAGACCTGAGCTTCAGCTCTTGTCTCAGCTGGTCATCTCCAAATGCCTTCTAATTCATCTGGCTGCAAAAAAGCTACATCACAGTGCAAAAAAAAAAGTCATGTGGTGGTCCTCCACAGGAATCTCAGCAGCCAGGTGAGCAGTAACCCCAGTGGGGATGCTCATATCTCACACAGACTTTGAAAGAATCAGCACAAGGAAAAACTGTAGACATGTAAGTTGTCAGCTCGTGAGAGGTGGCAATTCACTCTGGCTTGTGTCTCATAGACCCTCTCCAGAGTTTCCTTAAACAAGACAAACTGCTTCCCCTGCAAGGAGCCAAAAAGGCTGGTTTTCCTCCTGACATTGATTAGTCTCTCTAGAGCTAGGAGAGGCATCAACATATCCAGAAGAAATTAGAGGGAGGTGGCAATGTGTTGCCAACAGAGCTGTAAGAAATTAGGAAAAACTGCCTGGGGAAACAAGCTGACTTGTGTTTCTTCTTTGAAATGTCCTCAAGATTAGGAGTCTTGGGAAAGCTTCACTAAAGTCAGTAGATAAAAGTTACAAGTAGGGAAATTAATTTGGGCAGCAAGAAGTTAAACACACAAAGAAAGAAACCTTGAAGTCAATCAAAAAGGCTCCAAGAGGAAGATGCTGGTACCATTAACCCAGCTGCAGGGGTGTGAGAACTCAGGGCAGGGAAGGTCTCCATTTTGTGGAATAATGATGTGGAATAACATCTCCATTGTGTGGCAAGGCTACACAAGATTGCTCGGAAGCAGAGCTGCAGCAAGATGGTCAAGGTATAAGTCATACCAAGTGAAACTCACTGATGAGCCAACACAGTGAAAGGCCCATGCTCAGGCTGGTGAATATATAAACATTTAACTTGGGAAACAACTGTCTGCACTGAATGATGAGGCAGGAGGTTGTTTAAAAATCAGACAGACCAAAGAAATGCTGACTGACTTGCTCTGCCTCATCAAACTACTGAAAAAGCCAGAGGTTAAGGATACTGGGCTTGTGACACCTCACAGCTCAGTACAGGTCTTAAATGTAACCCTTGCACTTCCAAGCCAAGTGTTTCCCATATATGATTTCTTAGTTGGCAGGAGTCACCATCCCTTTCCTATTTTCTATCATCATTTCCTTAAGCAGCTCACCCTTCAAAAGTCTCACTGAAATATATTTGTTTCAGGGAAGAAATTTCTTTTGAATGATGGGTGTTTCCTGAGTAGTAATTTCTTTGGAAGATTCCCATTAAGACCAAATTGTAACAGAACTGGAGAAGAAACTGCATTTTCAAAGCACAGACCCACTGTGTGCTTTCAAAGAAAACCCTGGAAGACAGAATTTTCTCCAGGGCTTTCACTGGACAAAGTGATCCAGGACAGAAATCTTGGAGCAATGCATCACTGCACATTCCAAGAGTCCATTCCAGCTGGACTTCAGCTTTGCTTCCTAAGCCTACAGCAGCTCCATTACCCTATGTGGAGCTTAAAGCAGCAAAAAACATAAGAATAGAAAATGAGCTTATGCTGTTCTGATCATTTTCTCAGGAGATTGTCAGTTATAAATAGACCATCCCTACTAGGAAATACCAAAGAGGCCCCTTCCCCCCAAGAAGGGCAGAAGACGACTTTCTGCTCATCCCAGGGCAGTTCCAGGTTGGAACAGGGTGACTGACCCCACTGGAGCTGGATTATACCAGCTTGTGAGCCACATGTGATGCTCTAAGAAAAGGCACAGGTCAGACGTCTCCCCTCTTTTCATCTTTCTGATTTCTAGCACTACCTAAAAAAGAATTTGACACCAAAGAGGTGTGAGACAGCATGTCAGAAGAGAGGTTAATTTAGGACAATTTGAGGTGGATTTCTGCATATTCAGAAAAAAAAGAGAAAGTAATTTTAAAAAAAAAAATTCAAAGTAAAAAAGTTGAACCTGGTCTGTTAAAGTTTGTAGGTAGCTTTGTTCTGGCAGGGACTGTAAATCAGCCAGCACCCAAGTGCAAGGTGTGGAAAGCTCTGGCATCTCAACACCCTCTCCACAATTCAGCAGGATCAAAGAGCCATGTGCTCTGTCACCTTCCATTTCCAGATCCACGTACCCAGAAAAGGATGGGGCAAACTGGCAGAATAAATGAGAGGTCTCAATGTGTACAACAGACTTGATGCCTTCTTGTGAAGAGATGTCAACTCTCTTCTTGGGCAACTCAAATTACCTTCTCAAATGCTTTTTGCACATCACTGTCACCCATATGCATGAAAAATGATGCCTAGGAGCATGCACAGTTGGGAGCAGGGAGCAGACACTAGAAAACTTTTCCTCCAGAGCTCAGATATTGCAACATTTCTTTGGCCTGACTCCTACCTGTCCTGCACTCTCTGGCCAGCTCTTGCCTCTGGGTATTTGCAGGAAAGCTGCCAGGAAGCTCCTCTCTCTGCACAGCACCTTCAGCTCTGATCCAGGGGATGTACAAGGCACAGGCAGCTCCACTCTCTGTGGTTCAGGGCATTGAGAAACCCCTGCATGCAGATCTGGGTGGCATGGTTACTTGTCAGTTTCTCCTCACAAGGATGCTGTGTGCTATAGAGTGATTAGGGAGACAAAAGTACAGGTACCTTTGTTTAAAAAAAGAGAACAAACAAACAAAACTATTTGCAAAAGCTACTTTTGTCATCAAAGAGGAACATAATTAACATCCCTTTTATGTCTCACTAAATATGGGGAGTAAATGAGCACCTTCTGATCTCCAGACTTCTGTGTTTATTTCTCTATTTTGCTATTGCTGGGAGACAAAAGTTGCTTTTCCCAACAAGCAGGGCCTCTCACAATAGCAGGCAATTAGTCAAGGGGCCCGAAGGGATCGAATCTTGTCAAGGGAAACTCATTTATATAGTCAGGTGATTAAGGCACATGATTGTGGCTGAACACTGCAGTGGCCTATTGAGATACAATTGCACGCTTGTCACATGCAATCGGTGGCATTGGGAAATCACTATTTTAACACAGGCAACCCCTTTTCCCTTCAGAAAACCAGGAAGTGCAGCAAATCAGTTTGTGGGGGTTGTGCGTCGTGTTTGGGCTGGGATGGGGAGACTGGCCCTCTCCAGCTGCAGGAGAGTGATGTTGCATGGTCTGACTGGGAAGGGGAAAAGGATTTGGCAGTGATGCTCCCTGTGATGGCTCTCAGAGTAATCACCCTAATGTCTCACTTTAAGAGACCTTTTCCTGGGAAGACTGAGGGTCTGTTTATAAGTATTACCTATAAATAAGCCATGCTACCCCATGTGAGCTGCCCAGAAGCTATAATTAGGGCCATGATGAATCCACATTGTTATGGACACACCTGACACCAAATATCAGGCCTTAAATTTCCATGAGTGCCAAATGCAAACATGGCAGAGCAGACACTCTATCCCATTTGTTGAAAATAAATGTCTTATTTACGTCGCCCTGGTTGTAATCTCTATCCCCAAGCTGCTATTATTAACTACCACGAGTTTTCTCTCTGAGCTGCATCAGACAGCCAAGCAGGAGACAAAGATCTTGAGGGAGGCAGGAATGTCATGGGAGAGGCAGGATTAGGAGCACGCTTTACTTAGAGAATTATTTTCAAAGCCTGTGGATGTTTAGGCCTTTATTATCTCCCTAAGAGCAGCACGATTTCTCTCTGCCTCCAGACACTGAGGTGTGACCAGCTGCTTTTGAAGATTTAATTCCCCATACACAGAAAGCCCAGGCAGTTTTTATGTGATCAAACAGAGGCGACATTCTGCACGTTATATCATGACTGATATAACTCTGTTCCCCCCATGCTGTCCATCTCCACCACCTCTGAGCTCACCCTTCACCCAGGCTGTCCCAGCATGTCTGGTTACAATGCAGTCCTGCACTTAAGCTTTGCTCCAGAGGGTCTGGCAAGGGAAAAGAGTGGACCCAAAACCCTATTCATGCAGCCTGGACTAAGGAAATCCAAGTTCAGCTCACCCTAAAAACCATAGAAGGTGAAACAGCCTGAAGTTGGAGGAGACAAGAGCACTGTCACAGCTTGTACTGCCCATGGGTCTGAGCATCGTCTCACAATGCAGACACCAGGCCTGAGCTTTGCCCTGGGGCACAAGTGAAGGTAATTTTGAGCATCTCCTAAAAGCCACCCTGAGCTTTTACCTGCTAACATTGGGAGCTGAAGCTGCAGCATCAAATGAGGAATGAGAAATCATGCTGAAGGCACCTTCCCACCATGTGCCAAACAGACATTTCTCCAGGGTAATTTAAAACTCAAGGCTTATTATTCTTTGCTTAGGGAACCACCCCAATTAAAACAGTCTATCAATGCAAGCTATGAGCTTCAATCTTTTTCATCAGGGGACATGGCATGAGTTCTTCCTTGAAAACATTGATCCCAGGGAAGCGTTCCTGGCAAGGAGAGAGTAAAGTCGCAAAGATGGAGAAATCCAGGGTTTGAACTTGCCTTTGCCCCTGTGTCTGCAAAACCTCTAACTGCATGCATAAGCACCTTGTTTGTGCAGGCAAATATGGGCTTAACATGCATAGCCAGGCACAATGAAGTAATTTTACAGTCAGTATGTACGTTCCAACCTCTGAAAATCTGTCCTCAAACATCCTTTAGATTCCAGAGTACATCTGTCCAGAAGTCAAAGCAACTTTTGTATTTGCTCTTGTCATGAAATGCCTCCTCAGCAGAAATGATGCAGAACCATTTTTTGTCTTTCCCTTTCTATCTGGCTGGATTTGGAGAAGCTTAGAGCTGCAAATGATGGCCACCCAGCATCTCTGAGCAGCCCTCTAGCATCAGGATGAAATGCTGCTCTAACACCAGGCACACAGATGACAGATGAGTAGATTTGAGAAGCTGACTTAAAACCTGCCTCCACAGCCCCGGGCCCTGTCTGCTGCTGGAGGCATGCAGGTATTCCAGTGGGACGTGCAGAAATGTAGGGTATCACCAGCCTGGGGTTGGCAGGTCAGGCTGAGGGCATGGGGAAAGCTTTCTCCACAGCTCTTTTTTAAAATCCCTTGTCATGCACAACCCCCCTTTAGCTATCATAGTAAGTCCCCAGAGGCCATGAGAGGCCAGGGCAGCAGGTGGGTGTTTAGGTTAAACCTATATGGCATGTTTTCATAAAGTCTGTACTTCTGCCTGTTCTCCCCTTTCCCTCCCACGAGCTTCCTCCTGCTCCCTCCCATCATCCTCCATCCTACTGCACTCACTGGAGAGGTTCAAGAGACTACGGTATGTCTCACCTCCTACCTCCCAAACCTCCTCAAAGAGTCACAGACAAAGAACCCCAAATGCAGCTCGAGCTACCCTTGAAGTAATGCTGCTGAGCCAAAGGCGGCAGCCTCATGGCAGAGGCTGTCAGGAAACAAAAGCCCAGCCAGCCCTGGCGACCAGTGGTTCAGGTCATAGTTGATGTAGTGCATCCCCACTGACTTCTGTGCAAGTCTTCAGCTTCTGTGCATGGTCTTCAACGTCAAAGTCACACAGTATTTTCCCATGCTCAAAAAGAAGAGAAGGAAGAGACAGCTGATCTCGTATTGATGACCAGTTATTGACCCTGAGACACTGACATCATCAGAGCATGTTATTCAGGATATTTGAGCTCCAGATAAGTAGCAAAAGGGGTGGTAATAGTCCATTCTGAACTGATACAGTCTGTCCAGTCAATGCTAACTTAGAGCCAAATACAAGAAAGCTGTTTTCTTCAGCATGACTAAAGCTTACATCAGACAAGGTACTAAACACTGAGGAGTAAAACATCCAGGACACAAGGGGTAGAGATAAATTGGACTGGCCCGAGTTGTTACTCTGAGACACTGGGTATGCTGCCCTGGATCTGGCATGGCTTCAGATCCCAGCTGAAGACCAGAGTCAGACAAGGGGACAGAGTCAGGCAGCCCAGGGAATCCTCACTCCACTGCAGTCAGTGGCACATGTACTATTAACACTGGTGGAGGCAGAATTTCACCCTTCTTTCAAGGGTTGCACTAATTATTTACAACCAGCATTGGAAACCCATTCATATAGATTTATTTTCTCAATTGCTGGAGTCAGAGCAATCAGCCTGAAGCATCTAGAGATGCTTTGATCTCCAGAAAGCGCAAAACACCTCTCCTGAGACAGGGCCTTTAGCAGACCATCCTAAAATTAATACCTCCCTGAAATTACTACCCACCATGGCCTGCATTTTCCATAACTCTCCTCAGATCAACAACCCAATTTGCAGCAAATGGTCCAGCTCCAGAGGAAACCAGCACATTTTTCTCCATCCCCCGAGGATCATGCAGTCCGTGTTCAGACTGCGGCTGGTGGGAGTTTTCGCGTTTAAAAATACCCGTCGCCATCCTCGCTCACGCAGGCACGGCTTGCGCGTGATGATCATTTATTAAAGCTCCTGGCTCGGAGGCGAGTGGCTGTTCCAGGCGGGCTGCTGACGGAGGAGGTGAGCGCGTACCCACGCCGCCGTTGGAGGTGTCTGCAGAGCCGTGCCTGGTGGCTGGGCTTCCTCTCCCTCCTGGGCTCCCATTCCCCGGAGCAGCGGCAAGAGGAACCTCGCTGGGGTCCTGTGGTTGTCCTCGTGCTCTCTCTCCCAGTTGTCATCTTGTTTGCTTGTGTTATTCTGCCTCTGAGTTAATGATGAGCCCTGACGTGGTTAAACACTGACCCAGACAGGGGTACTGACTACAGTGATATATTTTTATTATTTCTTTTGTACAGCGCTTCATTTACAGTGGTTCATATTATGCCAGGAATCAGTTTTAAACACACTCCAGGGTCTCTTCTTCCTATTCAGTGCATCCTATTAATGCATCCTGAAAGGGATTCTCACATGCACACACTTGATGTGGTTGCTATTTTTTTCCCTTTCTTCCCTCTACCAATCTGCATCTCTCCATCCTGCCGGGGGATTAGGGCCATTGTTGCTATTTAAAACAGCTTTGCTTTGGTCTGTGCTCTGAAGGCTGGATGCTGGCCTGTCACTTTCCCACCTGCTTGGATAGTCTCTGCTTGGGCCTGAAATCCCTCATTATGTCCTTCACTTCAATGACATGGATCTGCCGTGGAATCAGGGCCATAAATAATAGGCATCCCGTGTGGTCCTGCCTCTGTAAGTACTAAATCAGTGCAGCTTTTGAACTGATCCAGTTGGCCCACTGAAATTGAGAAATTAAGACTTTATCTCCACCAATGTACAGAAGGTGGGCTTTGTTTCTTCTCTAACTTACAGCATCAGTCCTGAGCCACACACGTACCAACAGATGCAGCTCCATTGTTTGAGCCGCATCTCCTCTTCCAGCTGTGCTCACCGTGCTGCAGGATCTAGGATGGGAATTCAGGGGTTGAGAGTTAAGGAAACAGCAATCAAGGGAAAAGTTTAGGGCTTCTTCTCTATCTATATATCATATAGATATGAGGAGGAAAACAGCTTCTGTGCAAGTTCAGCAAGTCTAAACCTCACCAGCTGTGACTCCTCTCGCATTCAGCTCCCTCCAGCCTGCACACAGAGGAGATGCAAATAGGGGCTGCCTCATCTTTATGCCACCTGAACATTAAGATGACAAGGCAATCTCTGATTGTAAGACTAAAGCATCTCTCCATCCTTTTTAGTGTTGTTGGAGCAGTTTAGGAGACAGATCTGGGTGCTTGGGTCCTGCCCATTATGTTCAATGGAGCTGCATCCATTTGTAGCCGTGCTACATTTGACTCTTGTAAAACACATAGACATGGGGAATAAATGAGTTTATATAGGTCTTGGAGTTGTACACAAATGCACAATGATGTCAGATCCATCTGCTCCCCAAGGCCTCAAAGTGAAATCTGCTTCCAATCTTATGTTTTATGCTTATTGCTGTCATGCTGTTTATACCCCTGAATGCTGCACATTCTCGTTTTGTTTAACATAAACAACAACTATGCACCGTCTGCTGAAACTTTGTCAACTGCCTCTTCCTTCTGTCTGGATAATGAAAAGACACAATCTAACAAATGCATCTTATTCTAACTGTTTGCTTCCAGACATAATACATCAAGCCTGAAGGTAAGAAGCAAGGGGAGAAAATAAGATGGATTTGGTTTCAGTAGATGTAATTCAGCTTAGCTTCATGGAAGTCAGGAGAATGACACCAAGCAAGCATGAACCAACAACCTAAACCATTGCTGTACCCTTTTTAGTCCCATTCCAGAGCATGCCAGTATGCCAAGCAGAGAGGTGCACTCCCAGGTTTATAACTCACGTACAGACATGGGATTCAACAGGAAAATGTTCACTTTTGAGAAGCTAAAGCAAGACCTACATGTGAGGCAACCTTCCCACATCTGCAGTGTTAGACTTTACCCTGTTATACCCTCCTGTCAAATGCAGAAATACGGGATATTGTGAACCTTTAGCTATGGGATGTTGGAAGATTTGAATGCACATGGCTTTTCTGCCCTGTGATATATCCAGTCAACACATCTGCAGTGGCCAGCACATCTGGGGAAGCTGAAGTTAGTGTTTTTCAGAGTCTCTGTTACATCCAAATATGCCATGAGCCACCCTAGGCATTTTGCTCTGCCTAGTTAGACTTAGCTGTGGAAATTCCTCTCTTAAAGTTAATTTTTTTCTAAATAAATGCTCTTACGACCACAGACAGGATTTGAGAAATTATATGGAGCAAAAAAACCTTGACTGATTGTCATTTTGTCTTGGCCAGCCGAACTGCAAGAATGTCAGTCCCATCCAAACAAAATGTCATTGCTGCTCCCTCAATAAAATGACATCCAGCTCCTTGGCTGAGGCTGCAGAACTTTTTAATGAAGAGTAACAGCAAATACAGAGAACAAGAAAAGAGAGAAAGGAGAAGAGACATTGACAAACTGATTTTAAACTCACAATGTGAGCTACAGTTATAAAACATATGTATCATCTTAGCTTCTGTCATGCTAACTGTGCCAAAGTCAGGGGGGAAAAAATCTACTAAAAAGCTCAACAAGCCCCATCCAAAAATATAGAACCTGAAATCTTTTGATTTGGCATCTTTTTCCCTTTTCATAACTCACTCAGCTGTGTAGCTGCAACAAACCTAGCTGCCTAAAATGATTTCCACCCTGCATTTCCCCAGCTTCCAATGGCTGAAATTAGGCAAAATGAGATGGATTTATGCAGGTCCCTTCCCTTATTTACCCACACCTTCTTTCCTGCAGGACTTTTTCTGAAGTTGCCCTCTGTTGTCAACAGCCATCCCTTAGGTCTCAGTTTCCCCCTGCTAGAGCCAGCCAATCAAGCTCTGCTGCATTCCTGAGTCTTAGCATCCCTAGCCCAAAAATCAGAACATCTCTGTGACCAGATATTCACCTAAAGGACTTTCAGGTGCTCCCTGGACGCTAATCATCAGTCAAATGCACACTTCTACAGAAGCAGGGTAAGAGAAAGCAGCATACCCAGTGCCACCTCTGTGCAGGGATCTGGATTACTGCTCTGCCAGTGCACTGCACAAACCACTGTCTTTGGCTTGCCACAGCCTCTAGGCAGATTGCAGAAGAGTTTAAAACACTCTCAACAGGTGGAAAACACACAGAAATGAGCTATCAAAATGTTTCACAAACTTAGGAAAACTCAGGAGTGATGGGGAAAGTAACAGCAGAAAGAGTCACGGTAAAAATAATTACTGCTGTTGATATCAACTAAATAATCAGTAAAACATAAACCATTTACACATAGCTCTTGTCTCAGATGTTTGATCATTTCATTTCCATTTTTGAATAAAGAAAATCTTGTTTTGCTATTTCAGCTCCTGAACCAATCCAAAACATATGCAGGGATGCCACACACACAAAATAAAACTAGCACACACATCCTCCACCAGAGACAACCCGACATTTTCAAATCTAAAAAAAAAACCAAAATAAACTGTGAGTTTATCCCGAATGTGGGTGAGTTCTCATTTCACCGAGACAACTTTCTGGTGAAAATAATCAGCTGGGAAACCAAAGAAATAAAGTCACTAAAAATCAGCTCACTGAAGGATTTCTGCCCCAAATTTGACATAATGCATAATTTTCCTGTGCATTTCACTGCACTAGTGCACCTCTACAAGCCACACATTCAGGGCAGGTATGGACATTCCAATAATGAGAATGATCTAGGTGAAGATGTCCCTGCTCATTGCAGGGGGGTTGGACTAGATGACCTTTAAAAGTCCCTTATAGCCCAAACTCTTCTATGATTCTATGAGCTGCAGGAGTAATAAAAGCAAGGAGTTAAAAAAGCCCTAGCAGGTCATCAGAGATATAGAACTCCTTGCTTGGAGGGATGGGGGAATAAGAAAAAAAGCAAAACAAGGATTTTGTAGAAAAGTTTCTCTGTGATTAAGTTGTTCTGTAACAGCAGGGTTTTTTGCATCTGCCCTGGATAAGAAGAACTGGTCAGGATGTGGGATGGGAATTAAGCTGGACTGGAGGACAGTCCAGCTTGATACCTTCCACAAGAAGCCTATTCATCTCAAAAGAGAAAAGAAATGCAGCTTGAAGCCAGGAGCCTGACCCTCAGTCCTTCCATTTCTATTTTCAGCTGTGTGTAAGAGTGACCCTTATTTTGGCTTAATACCTGTGACTGCTGAGACCACCCGGGAAGCTCATGGTCCCTGACACAGGACATTGGTTTGGAAGTGCAGGGACAGGCTGAGGAAAGGTTTCACACAGGATGAGCTCACCAGGCTACCAAGGTTCCACAGCAGTCAGTGCTGTGCACGTTTGTGCCCCGTGCCCCAAATTTTGAGCTCAGGAAACGATGAGGTCAGTTCCTGAGACAGCACCACGGGGCTGGATAAGTGGCAAGAGCTGAGGTGATATTGTCATAAAAGCTCCTGCTGGGGGCTGTGTTTGCTGGCAGCAGCACAGTTGCATTGCTCATGTCTGGGAGTGTTGAGAATGAGAATTTTTCTGTAACAAAATCCCAGCCTGAGCCAAGATGCAGGAGGAAGAGAGAGGTTATAGGTCCAGTCTGGCAGCTGACCCACCTGGTGAAGACCTCAACTCAAAGCCAGAGGCCACAGAAGAGAGTGTGGAATGTAATAATCAAGCCCCCAGGAGACAAAAATAGAAGCATCTGTGGAGATGGATGCACTAAGACGAAGCAGCCATGAAATAAAAGAGCCCAGCTCGATCTTTTCCTGCTCATTACAAGGAACAAGAGGCTGAGCAAAGTGAGCAGTGAGTGTGGAGGGAGGAAGGAAATGCATCGTGGGAGCCCCATGGAGTGAGCCAGTGCAGGTTCATTACCTGGGGTGAGGCAATTGCTGGAAAGTCTCCTGTGTTTGTGGTATTTTGTCACAATGAATATTTAATTAAGCCAAGGCATACCTGGCAGTTTGCAGACACGTTCTCGCTGCTCCAGAGCCTCCATCGAGATGGGGGATGCACAAAGGAGTCTACAACCTCAGGCCACTGCTTCCACCCAGCTCACTCTCACAGGCAGCTAAACCCTTGACCACTCCCTTAAAAATCTGACTTACAGATGATAAATACAAGCACCAAGTGAGCACCCAAAAAGAGAGTTTCCTTAAGCCTAAGCCTTGCCAACACTCAGAAATACCTTTTTTATTTTGGCTGAAACAAAGCACCTGTTTTATCTATGAATGTATGGCTGTAAGTATGAAGTTGGGCAAACTGCTTGCCCTTGAAGAAAACCCTCAAGAAGCTTCATTACACTGAAAACCTCATTAGTCCTTTTGATTCCACAGTGGGAAATGTGACAACCCCGTGCAGAGCCATGGTTAATGCTGTCCTGCACAACTAGATGTGGCTGTGGGGATCAAAGATCAATACTCCCAGTAATCAAAATTCAAATCTGGCCATGGAGGCTGGTTTTGCCTCCAATGCATTAATTCCAACTTTTCACAGTCACCAGCCTTTTCAAATCAGGATCTTCAGAAACATGAGTGTTTCATTGTCCCCCTGGTGTCCTGAAACACATCCAGCCCTGAACCACTGGCAAGAGCAATCAGCACATGTCTGCAGCCAGCAAAATGGCATCTAGCAGCACCAAGGAGGATGAATCCTCTGCCAAGGGCAGCTGCCAGCCCAGGGATGGTGTCCCATCAAGAGTCTGATGGGACACAAGCATTGTCCAGGCTTCCTGAGAAATTTACTCATGGCAAACACAGCAGTGCAGGATAAATAACTTTACTCTCAAAGGATCAATACCTTCAGAGCAGCTCCCACAGAGGGGTAAATTTCAGGCTGTCCTTTTTTGCTTTCTCTTATCACATTTTTGGTGTTAGAGGTGAAGGGAAGTATCTTCTTCAAGGAAAAAAAAATATATTAAAAATAGTCCTGATGTTGTTCTCTTGGGCTCACATCTTTCCTGTGAGCACATATACCTCAGTCATTCTGTCATTTTCATTGATCCTAATGAAAGGATAAATTAAAAACTGATCATTAATCACAGGCTCACTTGGTCCCTCTCCCACAGAGAAACATTTGCTTATTTATTTAAATATTCAATTTTTTTGCTCCATCCTCCAACATGCCATTACACCCCAGAAGTTTAAAAAAAACCTCCAAAATCTGGGGATTTTTTTAAAAATTACCTGGACTGCTCCAGCTCTTGCTGGAGGCTTCTCCTCAAACCACCCCATGATCACCATCACAGTGGGTTTCTACTTTTCCAAACACTCAGCCCTATGATGCCCCTGCTTGCCAGTTTGGCTCAGTTTTGAGTTCACAGCAGGTCTCTGAAGGACAAAATTAACCTTAAGACCCTTTAACACAGGTTTGCCTGTTACAGCCCATTGAGATTTAACTTATTTTTCTGTGGATAAGCCATTGGCTTGAAACCACCTTGTGCAAAACAACTTTCCTGCAGCATTAGACCTGGCAGAGAGATGTCTTGAAAACTGCCTTGGCCTCAAACAATCAGCAGGGGAAGAGACCTCAGCCTAGCTGGGGCTTCAACAGATGCATGGATGTGCAGCCACTCTGAAACAACTCCCATAAATGTCTGCAGTAAGTGTGGATCCTGACACTGACAACAGCTCACGCTTCAAAATGTCTTGCTACCTGTAGGTTAACTGCTTCCCAAGTCTTCCTTGGCCAGCAAGGGGGAAAAAGGCTGAAATGGGGAAAATTCCCCATTTGTTTGGCCTTGGAGGCTGCATCTGCTTATGCACAGCCTCTCACATGCTCCAACACTCTGTCAAAATGCTGTCTGAACTCTTCCACCAATACTTCATCTGTCATCAGCTGGACTAACTAAGAGCAACTTCCCTCCCACCTCAGACCTCAAATCTCTGCTTGTCCCTCTGCTTTTCCATGGGTTTTCCAGGCAGAAAACATGGGGTACGTGAAAGGCCCCAGAGCTGCAGCAGGAGGTGGCCAAATAAATGAGACAAAGTCACAGAAGAAGAGCAACAAAGAGGGGCCATGGTCCATCTGAGGCCTCCCAGCCCTGTGCATTAACCACAGTAAGCCTTCCACTTACATCTTGTTTTATCCTCTAAATGCTGGAGGCTGTTTAGTGTCTTTTTTTTTTTTTTTTTTACTTTTCTTTTTTTATTTTCTGTTCAAATATTTTACTAGCTACACTGAAAAGAGAGCTACAAACAGTAGGGGAGAATCTCTCATGGCCAGAATACAATGAAGCGCATAAGTGAGGGGGATTGCTCCTTACAATGCTTGAATCAAAGATAAACATGAAAAGAGCTACCTCCTTAGTGCAAAAAAACAGAGCAAGACATCATTCCCATGGGGAGCAGTGATGTCTTTAAAAAATAAATCAGCCACCTCAAAGGTCAGAGCAATGTGGGGAAGAATATTTTTTCATCCAACATCTCACCTGAATTTCAAATCCAGGTAATTTGCTGCCAAACAGCATTTGAGAAAAGCATCGGGGTGTAGGACTCGCTGCAGAAAAAGTCTCTCTTCCAAGGACCCCAAAACACTCCACAATCCTTAAGCAAGGAAACTTCATAATACCCCTCACTACTGGCTGCAAAGCTCTTGCTCTTAAAATGATGCCATGCCTGCTTTGGGCTGACAGAGCACTACAAGACAACCACTGGCACAGTGTGCTCCTCAGGCCCTGTTTTCCAGCCCAGAGCTGCCTTCCCTCTGGAACTCTTTGGGGCCACTGTGGCATCCAGCACTGACTGTATCCCAGAGAAGTGAGCAGACTCTTTCCCAAAAGCAAGGTACATCTGCCTTGGGTGCTTCCTGGCAGACCTCTGGAGGCTACAGACATACCCTAAATCCATAAAACATCCAATCTTATGAAATTAAGAGCCACAGAGACAAGGATAGACACTCTTAAATCACTAAGGCCAAAGGTAAAACTCCCTTGATGCCCTCCAAGGGACCCCATTGTCCCATGTGGATGTTGCCAAAGCCTCCACAGCATCACTGTGAAGCATCAGACTGAGTCTCAGTCCACTTCCACAAGCCCCACAAATTCTTCCCCTCAACTGGGATCTGCATCAGCAGCCACAGGTCCCAGGGTCAGCAACACAAAAGTCACCCTTCAGCCTTGGGTTGGGGTGAATCTGTTCCTGGAGAGCATGGAGGGCTTCAGGAGGGGACTGCAGGCCACGATCAGAGCTCAGGAGGCTGAGATCATTGCTCCACTTGAGTTTTCCAGCCAAGTTGTCCAAGTGGTGAGGCACTGGCATGAGGAATAAAGGAAAGTAAGCTTGAGGTGTCTTCAAAATGAATCCCCTCTTCTTCTTCCCACCTGCAGGGAAAGAGCAGCATGTCTCACACGCCTCTGTCTGATAAACCCAGGCAACACCCCAAAATATGGGAGCTTTTATCTGGTCATGGGGTAAAAGAGAAAGCATCATAATAAGGGTTAAACCCCAGGCTGAGATGGAGTGGTACCACATGAAAACCAGAACAGTGTGCTGAAAGCTTCAGGATACTTTTGGAGCCAATCTTGTTCAATTGCTGCCCAGAGAAGATGGAGGGCTAAATATTTATTGTCCTTTGATAAAAGCTTCCCATTGCTGACTGGTCCTGTTCACCATGTCATCTGCCACCATCGGTTGTAGATGTCAATTTTTTTGACACTTACATGCAGTGCAACTGCCCTCCAGCAGGCTCTGGGCACATGGGTTCTGCTGCTGCTTCCGATAATTTCATTTTGATAGGGGAATCAGCACAGCAGAGCAGAGACAGGGGCAGACTGCCCAGGACAGACACTGGAACGTGCTCAGCTGCTACAGGCACAGCCCAGGCAGCACCAGCTCTTGCTGAAGGAAAGGATGATTTGAGGAAAAAAAGAACAAAAAAAAAAAAGAAAAAAAAAGAAAAAAAACCACAAACAAACAAAAACGCACCCAAAAAATATCAGAGAGGAAGGAAGCATGAAAAATAAAATGAGCATGCATAGAAGGACTGAAACAAAGCAGAACTCCTTCCAGTGGTATTCTCCCAGCACCCAGAGGCAGCCACAATTGAGGGGAAATTGGGTGGTCGTGTCTTTCAGTGATTTATCCTTTGAGGGAGAAAATCAAATTGATGTATTTCCCAGGGAAAGGAGAAGCCTACCATCAGCACCAGAGGAATTTGATCGTAGGAGAGACAAGAGAAGAAAACGCTTTTATTTTTTTACTTGATTTGAGGACGTGTCTTTTCCTGAAAAAGGAAGGGAGATTTTGTGGTTAAGTTACTCCAATGCTCTCCTGGGGTCCAGTAAAAGCTTTCTGCTGGCACCCATGACCTGAGTATGGGTCATTTGGGATGCATCACAGCCCAGGAGAGCTCCCCTGGCTGGGTACAGGCCAGACACATTTGGGTGCCCCATGGGACCCTTGTGCTTTACATTTTGAGTCTGAGGAGGCTCAGCCTGTGTGATGACCATGCAGGGCTTTTTTGGACAATTTGATGTCTTTCTGTGGAAATGGAAACTTTGTCTTGCTTCCAGAGCTGGAGCAGCCTTCACTCTTTGACACATTCCTGGTTGCCTTGGCACTTTTCTCAGAGCTCTGTCCTTGTGTGTGCTACGAATTACTGTTTATATTTCCTCTGATTTGTGGTGGAAAAGGTGAGCAACACTCAGATTTCACCAAGGTGTGTAACAGACCCGGGTTAGCACAAGAAAACTCTGCTTTTAACAACAGCAAGAAAACATCTCTATTATATTTTCACCTGCCTCCAATTCCAGCTTTTCAAACACAAGGCAGACAGCAAAAGGCCTCTAGCAGAGGCTGGCCTGCATCAAAAACAACTCAATTTCTACCAGCAGTGCAAAGCTGCTTCTGAACCTTGCTTTTGCAATGCAGACAAGTAACACAACAGAAAGCTGAACCACCACTGAAATATGGTAAAAGGGATAAGGTCCAACGTGTGCTCAAGAAGGTGTAAAAGAGTGTTTAGGTCCCAATATCACTGGACTTTGAGTCTGTGGGAATGGCTGCAAAGATAATTTAGCCAAACCACCAGGCCACCTCTTCCCCCATGCTTCTTTACCCTCAAGAAATATAGAAAGAAAAACAGTTAAAGCATATTTACAGCAAATTCGTGCCTCTGATTAGATTTTTATCTAATGAGAACCAAACATGGGTAATTCTTACCCCATGGCTAAAACAGAAAGCTGCTGTGGGTCAGGCTGGCTTCTCATGGAAGAGCTCTGCTGAGTTTGGTCCTGAAAAGGATTAAATTGCCTTTGTGCACGTTCCATGTGGATACACCCTGCTGGGATGGAGGGAGACACTGCGCCAGAAGTTTTCATATTCTGCCTTGAAATTCAGTTTTGCTTAAATGGGTCCATTTTAGAGGCAACCTGGGACTGAGTGCATGTCAGAAGCACATTTTTAGCAATGTCATCATTTGCACTGGGGAGGCTCAGCCACAAAACACACATTCACCCAATGTCAAGGATGCCCAACATGAAAAGCAAAGCAGCTCCCAAAAGGCACCAACTTCATTTGCCTGAGGCCACCCATTCGGGCTGCTGCAGGCGGCAGGGTTCCCAAACAAGCACGGGGCTGAGGTAGCAGAAAGGATTTTGCATGGTTCATGTGTCAGCCACGGCTCGGAAAGGTCAATCAGTTTTTCAGTGGGACTCAAAGGAGAGAGCAAACTGCAGCTGATTAGGTGGAAGGGGGGGGAAGGGGAGAAGGAATCTGCGGCCGTGCCAAAACCTTTGTAAACAAACTTCGCTGCAATGTTGCAGATGAAAGAGCAACGCCTGGCGAGCGCGATCCAGCTCCCAGGCATAAATCAGGAGCCGCTGCAGCAAAATCAAGGAAGTCACGCTGGCACAAGCAGGAGAAGAATCACCCCCTCCTGCTGCTGAACAATAGCCCTGGTCCCCCAGACACGATCCCCCCTCCCACACGGGAGCAGTGCTCTTGGGTGGCAGCACGGCCGAGCAGCTGCGGTGTTGGAGCAGCCAAGGCCCCAAATGCCAGCCTGCGTTTGGGAAGCGAGGTTGCATCCATGGAGCAGCGGCCAGTTCAGGAGGAGAGGGCAGTGGATTCACCTCCAGCTTCTGGATTTCCTTTGTTCCTCCTCTCAAACAAATCCCCTGCACACGTGGGGACAGGGATGGAGGTAGGGAAAGGGCGGTCGTCCCGAAAGGAGATGAGCAGCAGCACACGCTGCAGCTCGCTGACAGCTCACTGAGCCGCAAGCCACGTTTTACACCCTTTTCAATAAATATTAGCTGGAGGGGGCTCTGCTTTTCCCACTCTCCTGCCAGCACGGCCTCTTATTGTTTACTCTCCCCCAGCAGTCCAGGCGTTCTTGTTAATGTGCTGTGATTGAGTACTTGGGAGAGGATGGGGTTTGGAGTTCGCTCCCGGCTCCCTTTGGAGAGCTGTTTACTCTTTCGTGGTGCCCATGGCCCGCTGAAGACAGCGCTCCTTCCCTCGCCCCTGCTGCGTCCATCTGCTTTGTCTGCCTGTTTTCCTGCTGCCACCGGCAGGCAGCTGGCCTGCGCATTTCAGCTGGCTGTTCCTAAACCCCTGGAGGAAAAAATAAAATTAACCCCGTAAAGAAGGAAGCTGGGAAGAATGGGGAGGAAGGAGAGAGAGGAGCAGCTCTGCTGCCCAACACTGCTCCCCTTCCACAGCTGCCTGCAAGGACTGGTGCCAGCACAGGGCTGAGCCTCAGCTGACATCAGGATGCTGCTGGCACCAGGTGAGGATTTGGCTGGGGTTTTTTTTCTTGTTTTGCATTTTCTACCTCCAGGAGACAGCATGCAAGCACAAGGTTTTAGCTCTTTGTGGGTCCTGATGCCGCTGCCTCGCAGCAGAGGGTTTCAGACTCCATTTCTCCTGGTCTTGCTGTGGGTCTCTGCTGATTCCCTGGCTGAAGACAGCCCTCAGCCACACCTGACAGCCCAAGTCACCAGCAGGCACATTCCCCATCCTTCCCCCCCAGGAACCCAAAACAAGAACAATCAAACACCATGGGGCCAGGGCTGCTCCCACACATTGTCACCTCCACTGTGCTTCTGTCAATTCCCTACCAAAATCCTTCACATTGGTGCAGCTAGTAGGAATTCGCATTTGGTCTCAGGGACTCCAAAGATTTTTCAGGAGAGCTGTGACCAGACTCAGTCAGTACAAGCCATGGGGTGGCAGTCTGTGAGAACAGAGATATCCTGATTGATGCCTTTTTAAAGTCTGTTTCTGCATCCCCCTGGAAACCAGACCCTTGCAGTTCAAGTGAGGGCCATGGTGTCTCTATGGTTTGCAGCATCACTGGACACACCAGGGCTCCCCAGTCTCTCAAGGACTGTGCTCTGCCAGCAGCCTCAGAGGTTGGCTTCTGACCCATGGGGACATTTTGTGGCAGAGCCAAAGATCACATGAAGTCACTGACTGCATGCTGACCCTGCAGGGAAGATAGGAGAAATCTGGCATAAAGATGGAGCAGTGCCTGGAGAGCCCAGTGAGGGTCCTGACTTTTGGGTACCACAAGGGGCCAGGCTTTCAGCTTGTCTTTCATCAGAGCCCCTGCCACCAGAGTATCCAAAACCCTTCGGTCTGTCCCAAAACCCTCTTAAAAACAGCTCATTTCTGCACAGTCTGACCTGATCTGGGAAGTATTTAACCACTAAAAGGTAGAACTGATACACGAGTTAACATGATAACCTGGTGGGTGCCTACAGGCAGGTGCAAATGCATATCTCTGTCCACGCTCCCACCAGGCAAACACAGCAGCTCTGGGCATAAATACACGTGTGACACATACAGAAATCCCCACAGCACTCTCCAGCTGAGGGTTCCTCACACAGAGCTTTCCCCACATCTCCCTCCTCAAGCTCTGAGTGGCAACTGGGGCCGTTCCTGGCTTGCATTACACCTCCCTCAGCTCTGCAGACATAAACGAGGTCTGCTCCTCTTTGCACACAACACTCCCAGCTAACAGGAAAAGCAAGTGGAACCAGAAGTTAGCTACAGTTGTCAAGCCAATATTATATGCTGGGGAAACCAGCAGAAGTTGCAAATCTCCAGGGAAAACTGTAAGCCCTCTTGCCCACAGACTCCTATGGATAAGTAGGTATCCAGGATCGAGCATCCCCCAGGGACCTCAGCTACGACGTCTCCTCCCTGGGGAGTCTTCAAAGCACGTTTTCTTCTCCTTCACACCCTAAACCTGTGGGAGGCAGTGGTTTTAGTCCCTGCTCAGCCACACCTCTGCTGCTCCAGGAGCCAGCCCTGGCAGGGGCTGTGCTTGGCACAGGTAAAGCAGATGCCAGGTGCACATCAGCAGGGAATTGCACCTCAGGATCTGATCTCACACGTGCTCACTGGAGCTGCAGCCAAAACCCTCTGCAAGACGTGCCCTCCCACTCCCCACCCATCTCTGCAGCAGCAGCTGGGAGAGCAAAGCTGCATCGCCTGTCTGGCACGTTTGCCCTCATATCCCTCTCTCCAGGTGTGCACAGCTTTTTTTAACATTAAAGAGAGATGCTCCAGTGCCTACAAAAGAAAATAGATACCCCTCATTGTTTGAGACTATCGCCATAAAAGTCAAAGTCTCTGTAAATAATAATCATTTCATGGATGTTCTGCTGTTGGTCTGGGTCCATTAGAGACACTTCTTTTTCTTACCTTCATTTCCTCTCTGTTCTTCCAAGTAATAGGCTTTGCTGGTGCTGATTCCATGCTGCTGTCCCTTGAAAATAGATGTAGGTGAGAGAGGATGAAGATGTTCACTCTCCAAAGCCTTTGACTGTACAGCAAGGAGAGAAAATGCCACCTGATAGGGACTAATTTCCTACTAGGAAAAATGGTTGCTAAACATCTGGCCTGACAGCTGGCTTCCAGCAGAGCTGTAGGAGGCAGCAGAATATGCTGGACTGGAGACCCTGGCCACAGTTCAGCAGTACCAGGCTGCCCACAGCGATAGCAGCAACAACAAAAAACTGATTTATCTTAAGCCTCTGGTTACCAGAATCCTCTGCAAATAACATGCAGGGAGCACAACAGGGCCTGTATGTAGAGGGACACAGCACCACAATGAGGATTTTATGCAAGCCAGGAGCTCAAGCAGATCTGATGGAGTTTAACTCCATCCTACTACCAGGTGCAGGTGCCTGGATCTTCCAATATCACCCCAAAGCTAACATAGTAATAGCCACTCATACCCTGACTGCAGTGCAGTAACTCCTGACCTGATGAGAAGGTGCCCTGAATTTTCCTTTTTCTCTCCAGAGCCCTTTGAGTGCTAACAAGTTAGCAGTGTTACTGGTTCCCTTCGAGGATGGCATTTGGAGTCCTACTTTCACCCCAGACTCTATTCAGCCTGTTTCTGGGAGCCCTGGCCAGTCTGATCCCAAATACCAAAGGGCACCCAAGCACCCAAGGATCTGTGAGCCATGTTAGTGAAATAACCTAGAAAGAAAATACACCTTTTGCATTCTGGGGAGTCCACCACATTTCCAAAAGTGAGTCCAAAACTTAGCTATGGGGATGCTAGAACTCTTTCTTCCTGGAGGAAAGGAGAGAAACTGCAGTTTTGAAATGACATGGAAATGTCCAGGGAGCAGAAGCACCAGCAGTGAAGGGAAAGCCTCAGGGTAGAGCTGTTGTGCAGGGCAGTCTGTATTTTGCAATGTGGCTTCACGCTAAGAAATGAATTATCTTGAATTATGAATCATTTCTGGTAAGCAGTGTGTTGTGAGGAGATACTTTTGGAGAGAGGGAAGATAAGGGAGCCCTGTGCATGGCCACAGAAGAATGACAGCGGGAGGACATCTTGGAGCTCAGCCTCCTGCTTTTGCTCCTTCTTCTAAGGCACACATCAGAACAAGAGACATAAACTCCATCCCAACTGCAGAGACTGAGCTGATTTTGCTCATTTCTTTGGTAGCTGGGTGAAACTGAACGAGCTTTTTTAGCAGTCTGACAACAGAGACTTGGCATTGTCATCATGAAGCATGAGAAAAACCATGAGCCAGGTTTGGAAATTGTGAGATTGGCTTGAAAAGCAGAAGATCTTTTATTATTATTATTTTTGCATCTGTTTAGAAACAATGCACATTCTTTGTCTTCAGCTACAGTTCACTGAAATGTCAGGGTCTGTCTTTTAAGGAAATCTATCTTTTTCAGCCAGAAGGAATAAGAACATTATTTTTTTCTCATTAGTGATTGTTGTGCAGTTGTATGACACTGAACTCCAGGCTTTGGGGCGGGGGCAGAAAGCTCCCAGCACCTTTCACGGGGCTTGCTGTCAAATTAATCAGTGAATTGGCTGATCATTGACATGCATATAAATGCAGGCCTGACTCGTGCTCCCACTGTGCATGTCCACTCATAGAGTTCACCTCCCATGCTGCACAACTGCATGAGCCAAAAGCAGCCCCTCAGCTGCCAGATCAAGAGACAGCAGATGTAAAATTTGGGGTCTGCCTTCTCATTTGTCTTCAGCTCTCACTAAGCAAAGTTATCCCCCTGCCCACTCCAAATTTCTAAGGTTTGACTTGAGCCTTTGGACATAAGCACACAGCCAGGGTGCTCAAGTGTCAAACATTAAGGTGGTAAGACCTTTCTGTTTTGAGATAAGTCTCATGGCTTAGAGTCCTCATGATGAAATGCAAAGAATTAACCCCAAACATTTTTCTGCATGAAGAAAGCCTATCCCCTGGTGCCTCCTCCTGCATGTCTGGTGCAAGCAAGACTGGAATCAGGCCATTTATCAAAGAAATGGGCAGTTTCCCCCCAGTATTGCAGTGGAAAAATGGCCATCAGTTTGCATTAAAAAGAAACCACAAACTTGGTACAAAGCACTCAGCCATGGAAACGTGCTTATGTGGCTCCCAGGATCCCTTTCTCTCCGTCAGAATTCACATGAAAAGCCCTCTCGCTGCTTTCCGTGTCAGCATTAACTCTTCCAAAATGATTGGCATCAAAGGTAGCAAACACTCCCTGCTGACAAAAGCCCCCCTCTGCCTGCCTGCAGCAGCCCCCCGCCCGCCGCCGCCCCACTCCCCAGCGCTGACAGGTCCCATTGTGCCGCTGTCCCACAGCAGCTGCACAGGGAACAAAGACATCAAGGCACAGGGGCCGGGGCTTGTTGGAGTTGTGGGAGGAAACACAAGCAAAGGAGAAAAGTGAGGCTGAGGGGAAGGGATCAACAGTTGGTGACTTAGCAGCGCGCTCGGAACACATGAGAAGCAGCTAAACCTAAAGGTTTTCTGCAAGTGTACCTGCACAGGCATTTCTGCCTCTCATTACCCACTGCTCTGGCTTCCAACAGCACCGGAATCACTCAGCTAATTGCACTGTAAAGGTAACGGCCTATGAAATTTTTAATGGAGCAGATTGCACTCATCATTTTTTTTTTCCCCTCTGTGGTTCAATATACCTCAATATCTTTTCTCTCTTCCAGCATTTGATTCAGGATGACAGTGGATTTATACATTGCCATTCTCCTCACCATAAAGCCTGAACTGCAAGACAGGTCTCTTTTCCAATTGGATTCAGGCAGCTGAGGACCACAGCTGGATGATCAAATGTTCTGAGGAGCTTTGAAAACACATCCTCACCACCAAATCACCAATAGATGCATGGAGCAATCACTTATCAGCAGTAACAGAGCTTGGGCATCCCTCTGCTGTGGCATTGCACAGGGTGAGGACAAAAGGCAGTGATCCTTGCTCAGGAAGACATGGCTGATGGGCTTCTACTGCTCCTCCAGGAAAAATAGAACTGGTAAAAGGAAAGGGAGAAAATATTTGAAGAGTTAATGCCTGGGATGGAAGTAAAGCAGTATTTAAAGCAGGATGAGGGTAAATTCTAAAGGCACTGTGATAGGATACAGCAATAAGAGTACCGGGGGGGCAAACTCAAGGGAAGACTGTAGCACCTTTCTGCAGAGCATTTAGGTCCAAAACTGCCACATCTCACATCCACTGCCAGCCCCCAAAGCTGACAACAGCCATTGTCAGGTGGGTGGCTGCACCTCTTGAGCAGAAATGAATCCTCCTGTGCTGGTGCTGATGTCCAAGAGAGCACGAGACATCCTGCTACAATCAGATCCTACAGACCCATCTTACCCACCCTTATCCTCATTCCCATGAAGTGCCACCTTCATGGGATCAAGGATATAAGCACCCATCTTCTTTCCGGGTTCACCACTCATCCAGGATCCAGGCATGCCATTGCCTGAGTTGCCCGAGGGACACACTTGGGGTTCATTGCTTGCCTAGTGACAAAAACTCCTGCACAAAGCACAGCCCTCAGGATCACACAAGTACACAGACGTGGCTGAAGGAGGAGAAGAAGGAAAGGGATAGTGTGATGTGTTGGAGCTCTGCATATGGAGCAGAGGGAGCCAAGAAACTCAGGGATCCACAGATGTTTTTCATAAGACATCAAAATGAAACATCCTCTCAGCTGTTTCATATCAATATTGTGAAATTCCTATTCCCGCAGAGATAACAAAATGGTCCATTTTCCACACTGCCTCAAAAAATTCCTGGGTGAAAAATTCCAGCGCCAGTCAGTCCTAAATATTAGCAGACAGGCTGGGAATCATCTACTGACCACAGCCCCACTGGGCTAAGGAGATGGAATCCCGTTAGTGGACTATATCACATGAGAAAAAGAGCACAGAGAAAGAACAAGCAGAAAAAAATGGAGGAAGAAGCTCACACCCCAAAATTAACAAACACCCCAAGGTGACATAAATAACTTGGTTTCCTGAATGAGCCCACCCTAAAAGTGATCACCCATGGTCTGCACTGAGCAGATCATCATCAGATGAACAACCAGTGCTGCATAGAGGCCACCCCCTGTCACGTCTGCAGAAAGTATCAATTTTAACAGTGTTAGTGGGAAGCTTTGCTTAGCATTGCTAACTCACACAAACACACACACGATTCAGATACATCCTAATAGACATCTCTGGCCCATGACATTCCTGCAGGTCAGAATTAAAATAAAAGGCAGAGACTCGGCGTGCACCTCTGGTTAGACTGCTGGCTTGCTCAATGCAGAGGCTGCCTGCAGTTAATCAGCCTTCTTTCTCCACTAACTGTCACTGCAAACAAAGGAATTAGCAGAAGGTCTGTAGGGAGCATTGAGATAATTTGGCTGGCTGAAGAAAAGAGAAAGAAAAGAGAAAGAAAAGAGAAAGAAAAGAAAAGCAAAACGAAATTACTGAGAAATTTACTTGCACTGACCTCTCCATAAATATTTAGATATAATCATCATTACCTTGGAGTAAATTAAGTTATAAACAGTCTCCACAATTGCACATGATGAATGCGTATCGGCATCAGAGAGCACTTTATTGCAAGTTAATGTGGAAACAGAACACCTCAATCAATCAGGATGCAGAAGAGCTGTCTGATCATATCAGCCCATCTCAACCTATTCATACAGGACACCGTACGCTCGCTCACCCACACACATCCGCCCCCCTGTTCTTATTATATTAACAAATACACATGGAGCCCCAGAAGATGGTAAGATGTGTGTGTGTGGAACTGGAATAATGAGGGATGTACAGTACATGCCCTCAGTCGTGGTGGTATTATTTATATCACAGTAACATCCACGGTGACTGAGGATACGGCCCCCCTGTGCTGAGCTCTGTGTACAAACACAGCCAAAAGCCATCTGGGTAGGATTCATCTGACTAGACACAGATATCCTCAACAGGGATGTTGAGCTAATCACCGTCAGCTCCTTTCACAGCCAGCCGAGGGAAATCGGCACTTCCCGAGCACAACTTTCCAGACCTATTTTAGACATCCAGTTTAAGAAGAGATGAATCATGCCCTGGACTCCTTCAGCTGCCTTGGCTCCATCCCCACAGAGCCTTTGGGAGCCCTGGGTGGCTGCTGCTGGAGTCAGCACCGACACCGCGGATGCCAGTTTGATGAGACGAGTCCCATCCGCTCCGACCGAGAGACTTGAGGGTTTAGGAAAAGCAGACAAACACGTGGCAGGCGAAACGGAATCACATCTGAGCTACATTTTTGGATGTGAAGCCATGTAGCCTCCCAGGGCTGATGGCTTCTCTGGCTTTAGAGCTGGGCTGCTAAAGAGCAGAGCAGAAGGCGAGCGTGTTGCAGAGGCCTGTGCTGCTCACACCTCGCCTGCCCCTTCACTTTCAGTGTGAGAGCTGAGATGTGACAGTCCCTGAGCTTTTCCTTCCCTTCAAGCCACAGAGGCTCATTCCCTGGCCCTCTCTGACCCTTCCTCTCCAGCTCCTGCCCACACCAAGCTGGGGCAGTTGTGAGTGCAGAGAGCATTATCCAGTGAGCTCTGCCACAGCACTGCCAAACAAGGACAGGCTTTAGAAATTGGCTTCTTCATGTCACCTTCCTGCCACACATTCTATTGCCACCTCCCAACAATCCAAAACCCAGATGTGCCACACACACAAGACTAACAAGGGGTTTTCATCCTGCAAAGAAGAAAGGGAGTTGGTCTAATGAGACAACTGATGATGAAAGTGTTTCTCAAGAGAGGAGCGTGATTAGAGATCATTAAGGCTCACAATTTCAGCAGGGTCTTTCAAGAGGACAAAGATTTTAACTGGAGGGTACATGTGCCTAAACCTCTCAGAGAAAGTCACTGAAATAGGTCCTAACACTGTAAAGTGCTGGATTCAGGTCAATTCAAGACATCAGTGCATCATTCTGTGCCAGTGGTCTTAGGAAAAACTGGCTTCATTCAGTTTTCACTTCAGGGTTTTCTCTTATGAGGAAAACTTTCATGTGCATTTTCCAACATGAACTGGGATGTTCACAGTTCATGTCCAGTGACAGTGATGTCCAGTTCACAGCAATGCTCAGCTTTTATCTGCCTTTACAAAATATCAACAACAATAGACATCTCAACAGGTGAAAAGTGCCAGACAGAGAAAATAATTAAAATGCAAACCAAGTGGGCTGAGAAGATCCTTCTCACAGGAAGGTATTTATAGCAAGACGTGGAAGTGAGACAACATAGCACTGACTGTCTCTACACTGTTACAAGGTGAAATAAAAATAAATAAAAATATTTCTCTTCTTACCCTCCTTGTTTATAGCCTAAATAGAGTAAAGTAAATGTCGGTCTGTAGCTGCCTTGTTCCTCATGCTGTGTGACCTTTCAAAAAGAGGTACCACAGATGCCTGTGTTGCTTTTGCACTAGCCCTGTCAGATCCTTCTTGGGACAAGACCCCTTGTTCTGTCAGTGCCTTCCCTCAGTTCTACAACACTGACCCTTAATCCGATAATTAGCCGGCCCAGTAAATTATTGCAATTAAGCCCCGTTCCCAGCTGCAGCCGAGGACAGCCTCCCGGCAGGGCCCCCAGCACAGCCCAGCAGAGGGGCCAAGCCCATTTTGCCAAACAGCATCTCATCCCTACTGAGACTTAGTCTGCAGGGAGAGAAGGAAATTGCTAAATCTTTCAGCACAAGGCCAGGATTTCTATAGATACCAAAATCTATTGACGGGCTCAGATCAAGGGCTTTTTAATTGGGTGAAGAACGTTAACTAGTAAATTTACTGACTTCTAAACACATCAAGACCGAGGGCTTCAGACTGCCATTGTGCAAGGACAAAGCAGCTTTTAAGGTCTAGAGAGCTTTTTCTCTTTTCTGCCTTACCCGAACACCAAAAACTATCTCAGTAATTGTGGAGATACGTGGATGGTGCAGTGGCAATCAGACACTTCTTTTTAGCTGAGGGAAGCATTCAAAGGAGTCATCAGGGATTATTATCTCTGAAAGGTGAAGAGGTCTGAAAAAAATACAAGGTGTTGCTAGAAAACAGAAAGATCAAAGTTAAAAGCATTTGGATGGATAAAGTGGTTGCAAAGATTATTACTTCGTAATATATAAATTACTCAAATCATTCCCATTTAGCTGCCTTCATGACCATATGAAAGAGGAGACCCCAAGGTCCCAAGACGTTAAATTCTGAAAAATCCACGCATGTTTTACGTTGTAATACATGAAGCATTTTTCCTGGAAAAACTGTCTGCAGACCAGCAGCAAAGGCTTTAAAACATGTTTGTTGTGGAATCAGAAAAATAAGAGATCAAACTGCAGCAGCTCAGCAGAGAAGGATTGCTGGAAAAGCAGAAACTAAAAATGTAATAACAGGGAGATGAAGACAAGAGGAAACAGCTCACCAAAGGGAATGGCCTTGCCAGGGAAAGGCAGCAGAGTTTATGGCCCTGCTCTTTATTAGCTGAGGAAGTCAACGCACACTTCTGGGGGAAAAAAAATAGGAAAGGAAATAAAAAGGAGTTTAAGATTACTTTGATGGCTTGAGGCCAGATTCATAGCAGACCTGAGCTGTGTCTGGGGATCTCTCCTCTCTTTCTAACGTTCCCTGATGTTCTCCCATCAAATGATGGCTGGGAGGCTGGCGAGCACCATGTTTATGGTGTACCACTCTACATCCTATGCTGTGCACCTGCCATCCTGCCAGCCCACAAGGTCTATCCAGCAGCACTCAGCAAATGTCCAAACCATCCTTCACTTTCATAGTTCCATTTTCCAGAGATGTGGGCAGCCCTTTCCCCAGCTGGTCACTGACACACCATGGCCACATTTGCCTGCCCAGAGACAACACTTTGGCCAAACTGTGGTGTCTTTCTGGAGCAGGGACAGTGCACCTTAGAAGCCAGCTGCAATTTTTGACCAGAAGTGCAAAATATGAGAAGGCTGGAAGTGCAAGGAGCCCAGGGAGGGAGAATAGGGGCTTTAGCCACAATGTCACACATGTACACCACCCAGAGAGCTCTGTTCCTGGGAACAACAGGATGATATTTTGGAGAGGTTTTAGCACCCAAGAAGAGCTACAAATTACACACCATCAATAAATAGGCAGCTTGTGGACAAGTGCAGCAACATCCTGCTCACCCAGTTTTCCCACATCTGATCAGGAGAAGCCAGAATATCTTGATGTGAAACTTGGGTAGGGATGTAGATAGGTGGGAGCTATGTTTCTAATTGTGTTAGGATCTAAGAGGATGGCAGCTTGAGAATCTTTAATGGCCTCAGATGGGGAGAAAAACTTTGTATTTCACTTTGTAGAGCAGTCACAGAGCAGGGCACTTAGAAAGATACTGCACACGTTTGCATATTTTTGCCTGGCTACAGCACATTATGCCCCCGGCCACTGCAAGGTCAGCCTTTACAGAGCACAGTGAACAAGGTGACAGTCCCACAGTGATGCCTGTCCTACATGTAGTGCTTACAGCCATCCTTTTTTGCCTTGGCAAAGTGAAGCCCAATGTGAGTCAAGATACCTCCTAAGGTATCCTTAGGGACAATTTTCATCCTCTTTTGGCAGGGTTGCACATCACTAAGATACACAGGCTTTTTTTTTTTATTTAAATCTTTCTTAATGGGGTTTATTGTGCTGTCCAGAAGGACGGACCCTGGTGCAGCAAAAGGTTCTGCTGGCCCATTTAGCATAACCTGGAGTTTAAATAGAGAGGCAGCATTTCCTGCGTCAGCTCACTGCTTCAGATCTCACCTGAATCCTGCATCATGTATGAGACATCTGCGCTGCACGCTGCTGGAACAAATCTGTCAGCAGAACAAACGTGCAGGGACAAATCTATCCCTGTTCCAACAGCAACGGTGTTAACCCAAGGGACCCTTTTTGACCTGCCAGAGTCAAATGGGACTCCAAGCAAGTAGGTCCCTATATGCATCTTGGAAGACAAATGAATGACTGAAATAGCATCAGAGAAAGGAGGAGTGCCTGTTCAGTGTGCTGAGATACACTGGCTTGGCCATGGCAGTCACACTGCATTTGGATTCAAATTACCACCAATCAGCTATGCCCTATACAAATCCATCCCTTAGTTAAAAAACAAAAACAAAAAAAAAAACAGCAAAAACAAACCTTCTTAAAACCTTTCTTGTGTTATGCCTTCAGGGCAAATTTGCTTTTATGAGCATGAATAATTCATGCATGTTCATTTATTATTAATTAATATTCCATGAACATGCATGGTTTATTCACCCAAACAAAGCACTGTGCCCCAACACTCTCCCTGCAGCCTGGCATTAGCTATGCACCACAGCCCAGCTGACCAAGCCTTCAACCAGTTCCATTTATCACCTCTTTCTCCCTAGAATCCACCAAGAACATTTTGATCCTTCTTGCTAGTCACTTACTTTCTCCTTATCCAGGGCTGGAATAGGACAATTCAGCCCTTCTTAGCTTAAGTATTGGGAGAAGTTGAAAATGTGAGCACGAGGGAGGCATGAAGAGGAGTTTGATTTTTTTGGTGTGCTGTGCCAGACCATACCCATTTCCATTTTGGAGAAGCAATGCCATGCTTGCCAGGTCATCACAGGGTCACTGGTCAGCTGGACTGTTTGGGGGGAATTATTCCTCATTCTGTGCTGTGTCACCAACAGCCACAGCAGCATTTCCCACATGGAACTCTCTTCTGTCAGAGATACTTCATTGCTGATATGGCAGAAATACCATAAGCCATATGCCCATGCCAACCACATTTTCCTGCTGTGCAGGCATTTTGCTGAGAGCACACAGGGATCCCCAGCAAAGCCAAGAAACTAATGAAAGTCTCTTCCATTTCAATATAGATCCTCATGTGCATTGACTCTGGCATCAGTCTGCACCATGGAGGGGCAGCTGGATTTTTCTCCTCATCATCCATCCTCTGAAGAGCCTAGAGTTATTGAATTTTCTACCAGTGCTGGATCTGCACCCCAACACAGAAGCAAGGCCTGCAGAGCCAGCACAAATCACGATCCATTGCTGTCCAGAGGAACCCCAGCTGAGCCCCTTCAAGCCTGGTCAGACCTGACACTCATAGCTCTCTGCAACCATCACCATCCACAGACTAGCAATCCACATTTTTATGGGGCAGGCAGAGCAGGACTACTAATTTCCTCATAAAAAATATCACCTGCAGATATCACCCACCATCATTGTCTCCACACCAGATCCAGGAGGACTTCAGGTGCAAGCAGACTCAATTGGATCAAATCACCACCTGGATCTTCTTTTCCCTCCCAGACAGTGCTCACAAGACACCCCATCAAGGGATGTTTAGCTCTTGAATGTTCACCTGATAGGAGCAGCCCTGTCACAAAGCATTCCTGGAAGCTCTGTTCATGTCCCAGGTCTCAGAACCCTCCCTACACCTGCATCCTCCGTGTTACAGCCATAGGAGTGCAGGACCAGGAGCTGGATTTCCTTCATTTGGGCTAAACCATTGCAATCTCTTTATATGGTCCTATGTGAGTCCTGATTTTTAAGCACAGGAATGCCAAGAGGAAATAATAAAAACTCCCTGTGTGTTAGACACTGGAACAGCTTCAAATCAAGAGTTAGCTGAAGCAAACAGGAGAGACACGATTTCAGCATTTATTAAAAGCAGAAGTACAGCACAAAAAGAGGGAGAGGAGGAAGCTTTGCTTACAGGAGATGCTCACATGGTACTCAGCACCATGGGGTACCAACCAGAACAATTGACAGTCCCTTGGTATTTCTGAAGTGGCACATGGAAGAAGAGAGGAATTAAAAACAACAATCTAATCAGTTGTAAATAGTGCTGAGTCCAAACCACATGTCCAAAGCCAGATGAGAGCCTGGAGCAGGGAGTGGAGAGCAGGCATGAAGCACTCCATTTCCCTTACTTCTCTGTAATGGTTGGAAGGAAAGAACTGGGTCCAAATTCCTCCAATTGTGGCATGTTTTAGACCTGGACATGAAGTGCTTGATTGTAGTGAATACCCCGGGCACTCTCCTATTGCCTCAGATTGTTTTACCAATATAGATAAGTTCAGAAACACTCTGACAGTTACAGACAATTTAACACGCAGGGGCTGCTCAGGGAAAACTTAAAACTGTCATAATTCATCCTCCCCTTCCCCCGGTCCAGAAATGAAAGATTAAACCTAGGAAGATTTATTAAACTGACATTTTAATAGAATTTTTAGACTTTCCTTGTTAATAGTTTAAATATAATTGAATTCCATGAAAGGGAGGAATACAGGATGGAGCCGGTGTCCCCCAACAATAAGAATGTTTTAAACACTGGGGCATATCACTAATGCATAATTTAGTCCTATTTGCATGGCCCTTAGAACTGGGAGTAACGAAAACACAAATCTAATTAACAGAGTGAAAGAAATGCCTCCACCAGCAAACTTCATCACAAGCTCCACTACCACACACCCACCCTCTGCAAGTTACAAACATGAAACAGATGGCAAGGAGGAGGAAAAAAAACTAAAAGACATCACACATCAGCTCTTGGAGAGGAAGAGGGGAGAAAAAAAAGAGAGAGAAAGCAGAAGGAATAGGATGGATAACCATGCTACTTGACGATGCAGCAATTAACTTGCTGAGGGTGGAATAATTCTTGAATTCTTGCAGTGCCTCTCTGGTTGAAGCACTCTCCCAACTTAGCTAAATAGATGTACTGAGTGCAGTGGAGAGTAAACCAGTTTCCATAAATCCCAACAGGAGTCTGTTTCACTTTATAAGGTTCATGTGAAAAATTGAAAATTCAGGTTTTTCCTAACGCATCCGCAATCAGCAGGCTGAGCCCCGCGGGTCCCCAGAGGTAACTGATCACAGCACAAAGTAGGGTTTCACAATCATGCTGAGATTCTCCACTGCATTTTCAAAGGTTAGACATTAATTCCTGATCAATACAAGGAACAGCAGGCTGCCCCCTACCCCCACTCCCAGAATTGTCTTACATTATTAACTGAGCCGTGGCTTTGTCCTGGAATTACTTAAAATCACAAGTCAGAGCTGTAAGACACAGAGTCCCCCCAGATGCAGAGCAGAGGGGGGTGAGAAAGACCTTCCTCAGCACCTTCTTCCCCCATGCAGAGACAAATCCACCCTGTCCTAGGTCTGACAGCTGAAGGTAAACAAGATTCATCATGCTTAGCATGACACATTCAAAAATAAACACCGTAATCTGAAGTTTCTCCAGGTCTAGTTGGACTCTGTAGAAGCAGATCATTCCAAATTAACCTTCATGATGAAGTCTCCCTCTTTTAACAATGTGCCACACTTATTTTTGCTGGGTTTCTCTGTGCCATCACCACTACAGATTTCATTGACATTAAGACATCTCCCTTAAGAGCTAAAACAAACTCAGTGTGTCCCAAGCACCAAGTTTTCCAACAGAGCTAAAAATAGGGGAAAAAAAAAAAATCCAGGCTACTCAACAGCTTTTGTTCATCAAAAATGTTCTGGTCTTCTCCAGACATGTACATTGGGCTGTCATTTGCTCTCCATTCAGGTGATAGGTGGTGGCTGCTGTTTTTGGCGATGCAGTTTGACATGGACTAGGTCAGGGGCAGGATGCAAGCTTGTCCATCAATCAGATTTAGAACCAGTTTTTGATTACTGGTCATGCTGGTTCTTACTCTGTTTCTCTTTCCCTCTTGGTAACACTCCTGCAGATTTGAAGGCTTCAGCTGCTAACTGTAAGAGGTTCCTGGACTTCAGGCAGCATTTTGGGGAAGTTTTGGATACCTTCACCGTTGGACAAGTTCATTAGCATGCGCTCATGGTCTCATATTTTTTACTGCCTCTCTGCAGGGCTCATTTATTCCAGTGAAATCAAACACAAGAATTCCCCCAAGGTATCCTTGTCAGATATGAAGTGACTGGGCTGCACAACACACTCTTTCCAGGTACTGCAGCAGGTACAGGGAAGCTTACAATGGTTTTTGGTGTCGTATCCATTCATTATCAAAGGGGAAATTGATTAATATCCACTTTTGCTGAGTTAGAATCTCCTGATGGCTAATGAGCGTGAATAAAATGTTATGTAAATTAGTGGCTGAGAAGGGAATTCAGAACTGAACTTGAATATGAAATAGGTCATTAGTACAACACATCTTTAACATCTGTTGATTGGTTCTAATGTTACATTTGTGGCAAAACTGTCTATGTTGAGATTTAGTGAGAACTTAATATGACTCCACACTCATGCACGTACCCTCTGAACTTTGTGCCACACGTGACGTCAGGAAGCAGGAGTGATTCTGGGCAAACAAACAGGTCCCCACTCCTGAAGAAAAAGCAGTTTGTGGCCTAGATTGCTATCTGATCACCTGCTCAAGACACCTCTGTATTATGTGTGCCTAGGTGGCTGTGCAGTGTGTCTCATAAAATATGAATACTTCTTCCAGATAGGATGGTGCTTAATGTGCATTTACTGTATGAACACTTATAGGTTTCTATTATTATTTATAAGTCTACAATGTGAGAAGCTTTCCTCTAGCGCTCAAGAAGTGGCAGTTTCCCTCTTGCCAAGGACAGGCAGAGAAGAGGACACATCAAGAGAAAGGCAAACAGCAAATACCATGTATAGACAAGGAAAACTAGATTTTCTCTAAGCTATACAGGCTGTCTAGGTGTTTAAAAGGAATTAAAATTGGAATGGGTTTGAGCTTTGTGGGCTTGGTAGTGTTTGTGCCTTGTCCTTTTGGTACAATGCAGTTTGTCTGGGCTCCTGCACATGGGCTTGTTTAGGGCTTGGGGTTTTTTTTCCCAGGTTGAAGGAGTGATGAAAGTCCTCAAGTAAAACAGGAAAAACTGACTATCTTTGAAGATAAGCTGCCCCAAAGGGTCTCCAACACATCACAGGAGAGGAGTGGCAAGTTAATGTTGGAGACAGTGTGTCAGCAGTCTTTAAAAATGAAAAACTAATGTGACCAAAAAAAAAAAAAAAAAAAAAAAAAGCCAGTGTCAAAATAAAGGAATGTTTCTTTGTGGAAAACAGGCACCAGGATCCACAGATGTATTCATGTCCCTCATCTCCCCTGGGGCAGGATAGAGACCTCCCAGGAGGGCTCAGTCTCATGGGAAACAGTGATCATTGCAGGGTGTTTTTAAATCTGGTTCTGCAAAGAAGAAATCTTCCAGTCTTGTGACATTCAAAGGGGAGATGGAAGGGGGGGACAAAAAGAAAATTGCTTTCCTACCTTCCTCCTCAATGGTTCTTGAGCTATCCATATAAAGTGGGAAAGGTGCAAGAGGAGAAAAACAACACATGTGCAATAAGCAATAAACTGTGAGCAAGGCAAGAAGTGCAGGATGCAGCAGAGTTTCCAGCCATGGTATTGGTGTGAGGTTCAGTTTCTCATCTCTGGGGTGACCACCAAACTCATCCCATCTTCAGGTACTCCAGATGAGGATATTTCTCTCTGGCCAGAAATTCTGCCCTTCCAACATGAACTTCCAGCTTCCATTACCTACTTTTGACAATCCTGTCAGAAGTTTCTACACAAACTCTCATAGGAAGGACAGCAACAGGAGCCCCCATTCAAAGGAGGTCCAGCCTCAGGAGAGGAAGTGGTAAAAAAGGTGGTTTGTTTTCCCATTATTGCTTTGAATCCAGCACTTCATTTGCAGCCCCTATTTATAAAAGAAAAAAACAAAGCCTTGTGGCAGCAGATGATCAAAACTGACACAAGTGGCCCACTCAAGCCATTGTCTGGAATTTTGGTCAGCAGTAGGAGAGCAAAATGCAAAGGTTACTTCTAGATGAGCTGCATAACCAAGGAGAACACAGTCAGAGAAACTGTCCAAGCACAGAACAGACCATGCTTCTTCAGAGACAAAGGCATGGAGTAGCAGGGAGGCAGGGGTACTGTCTAAAATTTGAGTGAGGAGAAAGGATATAGCACAACACTTTCTGCTGAAGGGTTCTGCCCACCCCAGCCATTCTCTGTGTAGTGTCTGCACTTGCTTTTTAAGAATAAAAAGTCACTCAGTGCCTGATGTAGGAGCTTTGAAACAAGAGACTGGTGTCTCAGGATGTGCCAAAGCCTGCTGTCCCACAAGATAGGGATCACAAAGCATGCCCTTTATCAGAGCAAGCCAATGCAAAAAAGGAGCAATGCAAGTACCCAGGGCTTAGAGTTCACCAAGCAGAGGACTCAGGGTGTAGAGATCCTCATTGATATCCAGGGTGGTGATTTCAGACCTTGTTCCAGATCAGAGCCACCTCTACAAACAAGGAGCAAGGAAAGACAGTAGGAGTTTCCTGATCCAGTGTGCACTGCAACCTTCTGACCTGGAACTCAGAGCTGGTGTAAGGAAAGACAACCCACAGTGGGGTAAAGAAACCTGGAAGCCATGCAGCTTAACCTCAGCTCAGGCACTGGAGGTGCCTCAATATCTGGATATCAAGAGTCACCAGATGTACTGAATGAGGACCCACAGCCTTACCCAGACCCATGCCAGGTCTGCACCCCCCATTCATTAGCTACTCAAAAGTGCTAAAACTCACCCAAACATCTTCACCTCCTTTCTGCAAGGCACAGTGGTGGGCTACTACATTTATTATCCCATCACAATTAACCACTTCTGATTAGTTCAACTAATTACTGGGTGCTAGCAATTACTCACTGACAGGCCTCCTCAGAGCCTTTAATAGCTGTTCCCACAAGAGCAAACAGGTGAAGGCCAGAAGAAAAAAGCAAAACAACTAAACAAGGGGGAAATGAGGGAAAGAATTAAGAAATCCCTGGGCAGACCCAGGTCCTTTGAGATCCAGAGCAGCAAACAGCCCAGCTAATTAGCATGCCTGTTGCATTGCCAGCATGCACTGAAATTTTCCCTCCAGCCCTTTTTCTTGCAGAAGCTCATGATTTGGGATTTGTCCACAATACAAGCACTAGACAGGATATGTTTGCACATTGTCGTTTCAACACTGCAATGTCTATCAAAAACACTAAATCATGTCTGGCTAATTTTGTTTAGAGGGTGAATTTTGGATCCTAAGCCACCAAATGGAGGCATTTTCATCAATTCTGACTGGAAACCTCTGACAACAGGAGGATTAGGAGAGAATGGAAAATATGACAAAAGGGTAGCCTTAACTAATTTGGAACACACTTCTTTCATGAATGATAGAGGAAAAAATCTTTAGAAGGATGCTCTACATGTTGCAACTGTATGTTTTATGTTTCAGACCCTGACAACAGAACTTAACAGAAAATAAGTTGTTAATGACACTCATAGAAGCAATCTTTATATGTATTAAATTCTACAGTATGCAGAAAAAAAAAAAAAACATAGCTTTTTATCTGATGTTTAGAGAATGCTCTGGCTCCTGTTGTCATTGAATTTTACAGGGTTTCCATAAACAGGAGAGCATCCAAATAGTGTCTTTGTTTCCAGGTGCTGCATGCTTCACCCCCATGGCTGCAGCACCTGGAAGGTGTCTGCTTCCAGACATCCTACTCCAAACCCTTTTGAATTTAATAATAATTATTTCATAATAATTTAAACAAGTTTTGAGGGAGGATTTCAACGAGTCCATAAAGCACTTGGGTTGACTTCCAGGTGGCTTTTTAACCAGAAGCCAGTCGGCCACAGACAGCATGACCACAGATCCTGAAGTATCTCAGAGACAGTCTCCAAGCTCAGCTGAGACCTTATCAGGAGGTCTGTGATCCTGGGGAAGCTGCTGGAGAACAGACATTAAGCAGCCTGACAACAATAAGCCCGGTTCAGTGCCTTATCCCTCCCTTGCTCAAAACATGATTTTCCAAAATGATGAATTATTGTTTTCCAAGTAATGGTTTTGCACTGGAAACACTCACTATTTCCCAAGTTGCCCTTTGGAAAGACTGCAGTGAACACAGAGGAATGTATCCAACACTTTGAGCCTTGCTGTGCCACAAGTGATGATGGGGGGACTGGACATGCTTGTGTGGAGACTGGTGGAAAACATGATTCCCACGGTGGAAAAGATTCCTGAGCACAACACCTTGTCCCTGGGTGTTTGGTATCTGGGTGGGGTGAATCTCCCTCAAAGCCCACAGATCCAGACAGGATCACCTGGACATCACAGATGGAAGGAACACCCATGTCACATGTGCATGAAATTATTACCCTAGTGCATTCCCTGCTTGAGCAGGAAAGGACAATGAGATGGCCAGGAGACCTCTCCCACCCTGACAAACAGCATCATGCAGGTCCTTTCCCCTCCCGAAGAAAAACAAGGCAGGGAAGAGGGGGAGGGCACAGCTAAAGTTAAATTGTGCCATAAAACTTTTTTCTACAACAAAGCAATTAACATCTGACTCTGCTATAGAACTCGAAAAATGCTAAAGGCTGCAAAACGCTGTCTGAAAAGGCAATAAAAAAACAATGGTCACACAAAGAGCCCTCCCGAGGCAGGAAGGGCCCCCAGCCAGCCTCTGCCCAGCAGTGGAGTGCTTTCATGCTCATGCTGAAAAGGTGCAGGGAAGGTCTTTTGTTTCAAAGTGAAATCTGTCTGAACGAAGTGTGCACTGCAGAAAGGCAAGGCACACGATGGCATCCCCTTGTACAGGAATTACAAGAGCCCTTTGCTCAGAAACCCACCTCAGGTTCTGTTTTCTGCCCTAAAGGCACTCTGTGCTCGCAGCTCAGCCTGGAATTCCCTCCTGTTCTGCTGGTGTGGAGGTGGGAAGCTCATGAGCAGGTGTGCAGCTGGCCTCAGCCACCTCCTGAGCTCAGCCAAGCTCCTGGACCTCTGGTTCTGCTGCATTTCTGCAGCTACGTTCAAGGTTTGGAACTTCCATTCTTCTATGGTTCTGGATGGGCTTTCCAGACCTCAGATTATCCTGAGAACTGCATAAGAAAAGAGTAACTTTTAACTCATGTTTTTGCTAATACACTCACTGCTGTAAATCAGCTGAAGTTCAAGCAGCCATGAATATCTGTAAGGTTAGATTTGATACTTCTAGTCAGCAATAATTTTTCCTGCAGACACACATCCACATAATGATGTTTTTTTTTTTTTTCTTTTTTCCTTAGAAGTCTTCATACATTTTCTTCACTTTTTTTTTTTTTTTTTTTTTTTTTTTTTTTTTTTTTTTTTTTTTTTTTTTTGCTTGCTTTCTATGATTGAAGCAGACAGAACATCTCACACAAAGCCTTTTGGAGATTTCAAGAAACATGGAGCTCCTGGAGCAGCTCCAGGGGAGAGCCACTAATTTGGTCAAGGGTCTGGACAACCTCTCTTATGATGAAATGCTGAGGGAGCTGTTCAGTCTCAAGAAGAGGTGACTGAAAGGGCACCTCATAAATGTGTACAAATATCTAAAGGATGGTGCCAAGAAGACAGACCAGGCTTTTCTTGGTGGTGCCAGCAATAGGAAAACAGCCAACAGGCAGAAACTGATACTGAGGAAGCTCCACCTGAACATGAGGAAGAACTTCTTTGCTATGCAGTGACCAAGCACTGGAACAGATTAACCAGAGAGTGTGGAGGTTTCCTCACTGGGGGTATTCCAGAACCATCTGGACACAATCCTACGCCCTGTGCTTTGGGATGACCCTGCTTGAGCTGGGACATTGGACCAGATGACCACTGTGGTCCTTCCAACCTGACTTATTCCGTGATTCTGTGGTTTTGCCCACTCTCCAAAGGGAGAGGTTTGGAGAGATTTTGGTGTCCCAGGCTCAAAGACAATTGACAATTGGACTGGATGATCCTAAGGATCTTTTCAAACCTTAATGATCCTGACTGTATGAGCAGGGCTGGCATCCAGGAGCAGTGGGCCATGACCTGGAAAAGGTGGGTGCAGGAATATCCAGAGAGGCTGCTGTCAGAAAATCAACATCAGGAAGGAACCTCTAGGAAGGGGAAATGTCAGACCAGCTTGTCAGTCAGTAGAGAACGGCTGACAAAGACAAGGATCCTGCCACATCTTATAGGGACTTTATTTTTTACCTGCAAGAAGAAATTCTGGCTCTCCCACACTCACAAGAAGTCACCTACAAAGCATCTTTCACACTCCACCAGGCAGCAAAACAGTGGTCATGTGTGACCAGCCTTGTAAGAGCCACCAAAAATAACCCCTTGCCATCGTGGGCAGGTCAAGCAGTGCAGGACAGGGCCCGTGTTTGGGGCTGTGAGCCTGCAGAGGTGGGGCTTTGTTTGGGAGGGAAATGTGCCCAAGGGAAGCCCCACTGCTCCTCTGCACCAGCCCTGAGGAACAGGTGGCCATGGCATGAACATCCATGCTGGTCTGGGTTTAATATCAATTCAAGAGGGAATTAAGGTGCCTGGGTCTGTGACTGCTTTGCACTAATTCTGGATGGTATGGAAATGTAACCCACTGGTTTTGCCTTTATGAGCAATACTTGGTTTGTTCTGTTCCCGAGCTGGTTTCCTGTGCAGTGTATTTCTTGTGCTGATAAATATTTATGCTCCGTGATTTTGATTTATACAAGGGGTTTAAATATTGTAAAGCTGGATATAACCAGCATAAAACAACATAAAACAAAGCACCAGTATCTAGAATGGGGAGGACTAAAAAGGGATGGCTCCTGCAGCAACCAAATTTTACCCCAAAAATGACCTCTTCCCCTCCCAGGAGCAGCACAAATTGGCAGCATCCCCCTCTTTGCTTTACAATTGAGATTTCCAACCTGTGTGTATCAAACAGGAGAGCTGTTTGCAGTATTGCCAAGGTTACTAGAGTGAAAACATTGCAAATGGCATTTGCATGATTGTACTTTCAAATCCTAACTTGTAGCAACAGTGCATTTTAAATGAAGGGGATTTATAACTCAAACCAGAACACTAATCATATTCTGGAGTAATAGGATTTATTTGTTGGTTGTTTGGTGGTTGTGGGTTTTTTTTTAAGCTCAGAGACAACAAGCTATGTTCATGAAAAGGGAGCTGGCTGAGCTTAAACCCTACTCCAACAACATTTTGAAAGGATTAGGAAAGAAACATGAATGTGCTCCATTTTCAATATGTGGTTCCGAGCCCGTGTAGTCTTTAATGTTTCCCTGCTATGAGAACATCCTAAATTGCTAAACAAGTTCAGACAATTACCATTTTAAATGTGAAACTCAGATCAGCACAAAAAAAAAGAAGGAGTCATCTGAGGATCAAGAATGGATGTTTAACAGCACCCAGATGTTCTCCAGCTATGAAATTCCTTACCCAAAGCACACTGGGCACATTCTGAAGCAATGCTCAGTCCTCCACCAAGGCTAGGATTTACAGCCCAATATCAAGACCAGCTAAAGCTAGAAGCAGCTGTCATGTTCCCCACAACACTGCATTTCTGGGACAGGCTGGAGCACCTGACTTAAAATCATGTAATATTTACGGGAGAAAGCTCATTCAGGCTGTAATTTAGGAGGTGCACTAAATCTCATGGCCCATATCCTTACATAGAACAAGTGGATTAAGTCAATGCACACCACCCAAAGAGCTTGATTTTAATCTCCATGCCCTGCACACACCAGACTTACGGGAACAAAGGTGCTCCAAGAGGGTTTGATGATTACCAGAAATAACTCCAGAAAATTCCCTGGATTTTTGACAAAAAGGAACTTTTCCAGACATTTCTGAAATATCTCTGTAAAACACATGTTAAAGCCACTTTACAGGGCTTATTTTAATATAAAAATTCTTAGTGGTGGGCTGTTAAGATGTCCTGTCAGACATGGAAAACCAGGAGTGCTGTGTGGTCTGTTTCTGCAGCCATCTGAAGAGATAATAAACCTCATCTGGCCACTGAGAACTTCATATAACATGTCACTTAAACTGCATGATCATAGACTTGCTGGCAATTGATTTTAGACTTGTCAAAGGGTGTCAATTTCGGCAGCTAAAACCACCACCTAAAATCTCCAGTTGTGCTTAGAAATTCTGGCCTTCAGTATGTTCAGGCACACACTGATTTTATACAGTGTGTGTATATATATACATGTATAATTTCACACACACACATACGTACATCTATAAATGAAAAAATTAATCTGAAATATGTCGCCCCACAATCTGTCAAATAAAGCTGATATAATAAATATGTCACTTTATTTAACAACTGATGCTGAAGAGAACTAGGCAGAATGAAAGAAATGAAGACAGGGCTTAGTAAAAACACTGAGGAAGGCAGAAATTAAAGCAATCAATCACATTCTCGTGGAATGTCTACACCACTCGAAATAATATTTTATTGTCTGCTATTGATTGGATGCCACTGAACTAAATTACAAACAATGAATCTGGTGTTATAAACAAGAATCACAATAAGAATAACTTATTTCAAAGCCTTGGCCATACACTTTGTAGACTGCAGGGTCCTGGGCATCTGCTTCCTATACCACCACAACCTAAGAGACATCCCTACTCACTGACAATGGGGAGGCCAGGCTGCAAGGGTGCTGAAATAAGGGGATACTCCCATTTTGCCCTCCTTTGCATTTTAAGCATGAGTGTTTAAAGCTTGCAAAATTTGGTAGGATTAGAGGACCCCACTAATCGAGACTTGAGAGCAGTGACACTGTTTTTTTTCAAACAGTGAGGTCTCAGTTAAGGAAGGAGAATACCTTGAATTTTATTCTGATGCAATCATAAGAAAAATTAAAGAAATTATGCTGAATCAGAGACTAAAGTTGTGGTACTCAACAGCCAGTCCTGGGCATCATTTTGGAAAATGAAAGAAAATTCCTAGGGGCCCTCCATCAGCCAACATCCCCAAGTCTCTTGGCAGGTTCTTTGCCCTTGCTCCAGTGGGATGCTGCCACTATGATCCATGCAGGGACAAGGGACATGGGTCAGGACACAAGCTGAGCCTGATGGAGAGAGCACAGGACATGTCACATCCTCTTGCTGCTCACCAAGCCACAAGGCACTCATCAAACACCTTCACCGCCAGCACCAGGACAGCCTGGGAAGAAAGGTGTTGTTTATGCTGAGCACTGGTCTGAAAGATTCACCTCCAGAGAGGATCAGCTGACACAGCAGTGAGAAGTAGGAGCCACAGCTGCTTCAAAAACCCCTCTGAGCCAGGCTTGTTGTAAGGAGCAATGAATATGTGGCAGGGGGTTTTTAAGCAGCTGGGGGAAAGTCCTTTCTCACCCCTCTGGAGCTCAGAGGATGATAAAACAGCATTACTAAAACCTCTCGAAAAATCAAATGAGATGTTTAGGTAAGCCAGTCATTCCTGATACTATCCACACTCTAAAATAAAAGTGGGCAAATATAAAGCAAAATGCTGGATGAAGGAGCAAGCAGAGAAGATGGGATAAAAAACACATTTCCCCTTCCTGCATTGTTCTGTGATGCCACTGGTTTGTCAACATTAGCCATTTACAGACACATGCAAAAGGCATGAAAACACTGGGCCAAATCCATCCACAGTGAAATTCATTGAGTTCCAGCAGATCCATATTGGGTTCTAATTAGACTTATTATGTATAACCAAACATAATTCTAATTGGCAGCTTTGATTACACCCCACATAATTTCTGCTCTAATTTACCCACATGGGACAAGAAAAAGGTAACAGACAGGTCTGGCTCCAATGGTGACAGCAACAGGAGGAAGAGGGAAAGCCATCCCTTGAACTGTGCACAATGGCTAGCAATGGAGTTGGAGGTATTCCCACTGAAGAAACATTTATTCTGCTGGTAGGCAGGAATCAGGTTGTGTGTAATTTACCTTTATGCAGCTTTATCTACCCAATAGTTTGCCACTCACCCCTGCAATATCCTCTATTACTAGAGATTTTATGGAGTGGGAGTCCTTATAGGCATTTGGGAAGTAAAAATTCTGCTTGGAATGTGAGGAAGAGTGTGTTTGTGCATGGGTGAGACTGAAGTTCAAGGGATTTGAAGTTAATAATTATTTCCTCCCATCTGCCTCATATACTTCCCCTTCTTTTATAGACTCTACAAGTCTCAAATTAGGAAACAATCTCAAGCCTACAGGGAACAGCAATTCCAACCCCACTTTTCTGGGGAGGAGATGGGTTTCCAATTAATGTGGATGAGAGTTGTGTACACTGAACACACCCATCAACCAGTTTGGAAGGCAAACCTGCTGTCCTCATGAATTATAGTCACTTCAGAAAGCTTGGCCTAGATCCCCACCAGGGTGAAATTGTTCTTGCAGGGTTGGGACAGCTCAATAGTCCATAGGCAGATCCATGGGTCTTGGTTAATTGATCCTGTGGGTGCTTTGGGCCCAGAAAGATGATGGCCCCACGTTGCAAAAAGCTATGGAGGTAAAGGTACAAGTGGTGGAAAGACAAGATACAAAATGATTAGTGATGGCTCACTCCCAAACCTCCAGAGGTTTGCCCCCAATTTGGGTCTGGCCAGCGTCTTGATTGATGCCTTTGATGAAGGGCGAAGAACTTGCTTGTAAAATGCCTGGATGGATCAAGTCCTAAAAGGTTGCAAATGTTGAAAAGGACAGGAGCAGAATTCAGACAGGCCTCAGCCTGAAGTGCATCTGAAAGCAGCAAGAAGGAAATCCAGAGGAATGAGTTCAACCTCCTGCCCTCGGGAGGGACATCTCCAGAGCACAGGAACAAGAGGTGCTAGTTTATGGTCTGGGGGACAGGGAAAAGGGCCACAAAGAGCCAGCAATGACAGCAGCATCCCATCAGAGCTATGATGTACTGAGTGGAGGGGATCCACAGTGAAGCACATGAACCTGCCATGGCACAATGGGGGATAATCCCCAACTGTCCTGTTGTGACTCACTATCCAAGACCAGGGCAGCCTCTGGGCTCCCTATTGAAGACCAGGGATGCTTCCTTGCTGTCAGGTCAATGCACTCCCTACAATCAGACCAATTTGCATTTTGGCCACTGCTGAATTTCAAGATGCAGCTCTGGCTTTTTTTGACCAAGCCAGGCAGTGCAGAGGAGGACACCACATGTCCATGGCACGGTTTTCGGGGTGGAAAACAGTGCTCTGCACCTGGTTAGCAGCAATGCTGTGTGCACACAATGAGCATTTAGGGGGTGGAAGGAGCCTTCAAGATGCACAAAGCCAAACGTGTCCAAACGTGAGTGAGGGAAGGCAGCAGGGTGGAGGAAAGCCATCTGGCACCCTCTAGTGTGACGCTCTGAGAAAAGCTCGTCCCTCTGCTGTTCCTCAGCAGCCTCTTTCCTCACCCCACACCGACCACCCGTGCCTGCAGGCTCCATCTCATCAACCCCCTTTAATTACAATCCACTGTAGCAAGGCACGAAACTCATTAGTGCGAGCGGCATCTCCTTGTGATGAGCCTGTCGTGTCCCAAGACATCCAGCGCGTGTGAGCCCGATCAGAAGGAGATGCACAGCCCAAAGAGGCTTTAAAGGAGATTTTCATTGGACAGCTGGTGTGGCTGAGGGTAAAGAAGTGCCAATGTCAAGGCATCAGGGCCACCATCACTGGCAGCACCACATGTTCAGGGCTGGGCATGAAAACAGATGTGTCCCAAGGCACATGCTGGGAAATTAGACATGTTGCTGTTGGACAGCATTAAGCTGGGAGATTCAGCTGACTGTGTGACATCTGGGGTGGGATATTTGTATTAAGAGAGTCTAAATTAAAAAAACAAAACTGCCAAGGACAGGCCAGGGTGTCCCAGTCCAGCCTGTACCCAGCAGTGTAGGCGCAGATACAGCCACCCAATCACATTTCACTTTTTATGATTTGGCTCTCAAGTCGTTGGAAGAAAAACAACTTTCTTCCGTTCCTAATCACCTTCACTGTCCTCCAGTGAACTTTTGGGTAATGTATGCTGTGTCATAGGAGCAGCACTGCTCCATGAATGGTAAACAGGCACCCTTGTATTTCTCAGGATGATGATTCCCAACCAAGGAACCAACACAGAGCACAGGCAAGAGGAGATGAAACACCCCAGCCCAGAGAGCACTGTCCCCTCCTGGGCACTGGGACCACCTCCACAAACACTACTGAACAAAACGTCCTTCTCTCCCAGGGCTTTGAAAGCAAAAGGGTTTTGGGGTCAGGCCACATGACAATGGGACAGTGGTTGGTGGCCTGACCTTCAGCACCTGTGGTGGTGTAGGTGGGATGTAGGTCCTAGGAGCAACTGCAGCCATCAGAGACAGGACAGGGCCAAGTCCCAAAAGGCCATATGGGTGGTGCAGCAACTACATTATTGCAAATGTTGACCTTGAAGACCTGGAATCTAACCAAACTTTGTGCCAGTGAAGGTCACCCCTGCCTGACACATCACTACTGACATTTTGATGTGTTGGAGGTTTCTATGATCTTCATAGAGTTTTGTGTTTGGTTGAAGGCCAGCTTGTCAGCTCAAAACAGTCCTGAATCCTCATCCCTCATAGAATCATTTAGGTTGGAAAGTACCTCTAAGAGCATCAAGTCTAAACCTCAACCCAGCACCACCAGTTCCAGCACTAAACCATGTCCCTCAGTGCCACATCTACACATCTTTGAAATCCCTCCCAGGATGGTGACTCCACCACTGCCCTGGGCAGCCTTTTCCAATCCTTGGCAGCCCTTTCTGTGAAGAAATTTTTACCAATATCCAATTAAAACCTCCCCCAGCAGAAATTCAGGACATTTCCTCTGATCCCCTCAAAGACACCAACCTTCACCTCTCTACAAGCTCATGCTCTTCCTTGTCCTGTTAGTCCAACACCAAAGGACTCTACTTGGGTAGGGGAAAACCAGGGCCATGTGTCTCCTGAATCACCTCTTGCATCCTCACTGCCCTCCTCCATGTCCTGTGTTCCCCTGAACCAGGAGGATATTTCCCATGAAAACCAGCTGCCAGTAATGCAAGCCACGGATCTGGCCCAGCTCTGGGTAAAGCTGGATCCAATTTTACAAAACCCATCTCACAAGCAAGTTCATCTCCTATAAATAAACACAAAACCTGGAACATTTGCCTGGCCCCTGAAACAAAAGTAGTTTTGCTACATGGCTTAAATTTTTATTGCTAGTTAGTGTAGGAGCTGCAGAAACACAAAAACACAGGCTGAGCCAGGATCTGTGCAAGCTCTCACAGGCAGATCAGCCAGTGTATATCCCCTTAATAACCTTTAAAAAGCCTCTTGCTTGTTATGCTAAATTGCACGGCCATTTTATGATGTGGACACATGTTCACAGAACCCATCCATGGGACAGACTGATCTCAACTGATCAACATATTCAAAAAAGAGTGATTTTCCCCCTCCACCTCTTAGAGACATAAGATTTCTTCTTAAAATCAACTATAATTTTCAAACCAGAGACTCACCAGAAATGAGTACACTGAATTCAGCAAGCTAAAGGTATCAGAGGTGACTTGAGCCATGTTCAAGGTTTCAAAATTATGACCAGATCACCAGCCCCCCTCAGAAGCAGCAGTTCTTTTGGGAGTCAGGGCAGGAGGATAAACATTAAAACAACTCTCTTATGTCAGCCCTTCCACTTGCAAACCACAGTTCCCTTGACATGTGTGATGCTTGAATCTTTCTGGGAACCCACAGAAAGATAATCTTGACATAGAAACTTGACAGAAGCAGTGCTTCAGAGGACATCACTTTGAAAAGAGGTCTTGGTGGCTCTCTATCCTGCCTGCCACAGCAAGGACCTAAAGAGTAGTAAACAGACAACTCAGTGTGTAAAATTGGATTGTATTTTCTCGTGTCCAAACCTGATACTTGATCTATGTTAGTGTAATGTCAAAGTGATCTACACCCACAGCTGTTCAGTGCTGCTGCAGTAGGAGAACTAATACAGTGATACCCAAATCAAATGGGACATCTTTCATCTTCCCTCTGCCCTCCCCAAAAGTTTTGAATAAGAGCCATTAAAGGAAAGCTGGAGGGCAGACCATTGCTCAAGGTCAATCAACGCATCTCCCTCGTGGAAATTGCTTCTGGCAAGGCTTTGGCCACAGGACCACAGGAAGGCAACAAGGAAGGAGCTGTGCTCTTGAGAGTAGAGTGAAATCAGTGATGAGGAGAGAAACAGCCTGACTGTTGTAAAGCTGAGGGACTGGAACCAGTGAATGGAATGGAAGGAGGAGAGGAGAGGAGAGGAGAGGAGAGAGGAGAGGAGAGGAGAGGAGAGGAGAGGAGAGGAGAGGAGAGGAGAGGAGAGGAGAGGAGAGGAGAGGAGAGGAGAGGAGAGGAGAGGAGAGGAGAGGAGAGGAGAGGAGAGGAGAGGAGAGGAGAGGAGAGGAGAGGAGAGGAGAGGAGAGGAGAGGAGAGGAGAGGAGAGGAGAGGAGAGGAGAGGAGAGGAGAGGAGAGGAGAGGAGAGGAGAGGAGAGGAGAGGAGAGGAGAGGAGAGGAGAGGAGAGGAGAGGAGAGGAGAGGAGAGGAGAGGAGAGGAGAGGAGAGGAGAGGAGAGGAGAGGAGAGGAGAGGAGAGGAGAGGAGAGGAGAGGAGAGGAGAGGAGAGGAGAGGAGAGGAGAGGAGAGGAGAGGAGAGGAGAGGAGAGGAGAGGAGAGGAGAGGAGAGGAGAGGAGAGGAGAGGAGAGGAGAGGAGAGGAGAGGAGAGGAGAGGAGAGGAGAGGAGAGGAGAGGAGAGGAGAGGAGAGGAGAGACTGTTTCAGTTGGAAAGGACATACAATGACCACTCTCTTCAACTCCTTGACTAGTTCACAGCTGACCATGGTAAAGCCTGTTACTAAGGCACTGTCCAAATGCCTCTTAGACACTGACAGGCTTGGGGCATGAACCAAATCTCTGGAAAGCGTGTTGCAGTGTTTGACCACCCTCTCAGTAAAGAAATGCTTTGTAATGTCTCATCTAACCTCCTCCAGTGTAGTTTTCAACCATTCCCACAGTCACTGGATCCCAGAGGGAAGAGCTCAGTACCTCACACTCCACTTCCCCTCCTCAGGAAGCTGTAGAGAGCAATGAGGTCACCCCCCAGCCTCCTTTTCTCTGAACAGGACAAACTCAAAGCCTTCAGCAGCTTCTCACAGGACATTCCCTCCTCTGCTTTGTTGCTCTCCTCCAGACACATTCAAAGACCTTCCCACCCTTCTTAAATTGCAGGGCCCAGAACTGCCCACGGTGCTCCAGATGAGGCCGCACCAACACTGAGTAGAGCAGGACAATCACCTCTTCTGACCAGCTGGTCTTTGTGTGTTTGAGGCACCACAGAATGGATTTTGTCTTTTCAGCTGTCCAGGCTCCCTGCTGACTCGTAGTCCACTACCAACCAGCATCTCACTGTCCCCACGTCTCAGCTGGGAAAAGAGAGGAGTGCTCAAGCAATGGCACTTACCTGTGTTTGTGCCATTAGGGAAAAAGATTTAAACACACATTATTTATTGGTTTCAATTACTAAAACAGAGATAGATTTTTTTTTCTCATTTTCCCTATTATCTTATTCTTCTTGCTTTTTCTTTAGCCATTACTCAGTTCAACTCAAACTTACTGTTAAGAGTACTCCCATCAATGCTGGTCAACAAAGCATTTAAGCACATGTTTAACTCAAAGCAGATAATTAAGGGATATTCAGCAAAACTCACCCATACACCTCCCTTCTTTTTTCTCTGAAAGGGACCCTCCATCATTTTAAAAGCTGTATTTCTTTTCAGCATAAAGTACCACAGCCACAAAAATCAATCCACTCTGCTCCATCAGTGTGCATCTGTCACTCAGCTCCCAGCACAGGGAAAACAGAGACACACACAGAAAACACTCACCCAGTCCCTTTCCTTTAAGAACAGCCAAGAGTAAAAAGATGCATAATTTAGCAGAACGGTTTTATTTGTGAATCAGGTTGTTTAAAATGTCAGCTGAGGTTACAGTCTTGTCTTCAGTTGCTCCTGGGTGTTGCTTTAAAGTCATTCTGAGTCACTGCTCTCCATCTTCATCTGCTGATGGGCCCCCAGGCAGTGATGGAAACATAACTTCCCTTGACAAGGATAACCTCCAATAAAGGAGCGACTTCCCTTTTGACACGCTGATTAGAATGAACGAGGGGAGGCGGAAGGCAAGAGGAAGGTGACTGTAGCTCTTGAAAAGCAAAGACAACGGGCCACATCCTGCTCCCTGACTCTGTGCCATCAGATTCACTGCAAGTTATTTGCAAAACGGCAAGAAACTCATTAGGTTGCTGCTAGGACTATTGATGGAAATGCAAATCTTTATCTACAGGACCTTATTCCACAGCAAATTAACAGCAGGCTGGGGAAAACCAAAAATCTGTAGTCTCAGGGCTGGGAGTCTGTCAGAACGAAGTATAATCTCTATTTTTCAGATAGCAGTCCAAAAAAAAAAAAAAGACAAGGTCTAACTTCCTTCCGATTTTCAATTAGTTGCATCAACATTGACTTGAAAGAAATTCTTCAATGTTTCCATGAGCCTGAAAAAAGGTGAGGATCAGAGCCTGAGAGTTCCATAAATTGGCCTGGCACTGTATGAAAGGGCTGTGCTCAGAGAGACACTGCCTGGCTGGCAATTTACAAGACCAAGGGAAGTCTCCTCCAGAGTCGAGTTTTGTTTTGGCTTGACACAAGATTTTACCTGAGCTGTTAATTCTTTCCATTATCTTCCATGGGCTTTGGATTAGGCTCCTTATAGGGAATTCAGCTTCGGCTGCCCAACGTCATACCTCAAGATATCATCTAGCTGAGAAATCAGGTAGAAGGTTTTCAGAAAAATCCTGCCCTGGTCTTCCAAGGGATCTTGCTGGGATGGCAACTGAGCTTTTGCATGGTTCCCAGTAAGGCTACCTGCAACCAGATCACACAGCCAGAGGCTTCAGCTCTCTAAGAAAGAGCATCAACACCCCCCACCTCCACCCCTCCATGGGGCCTGCACTCACTGTCACAAGCTCATTTTCCACAGAGAGCCAAACATTGTCATTTACACCAATAAAAAGCTGAATTCAGCACTCTTTCCATAAAACGGATCGTGAACCCTTAACACCACTTGCCTCTCCTTGGAATAATAAATTATGAGGACAAATGGCAGAATCATTATCAGTTTCAATATCCAGTCATAAATAGTCTTGTAAGAACACTCAAATGATGGTGTTTTATTGCATTAGATATCACTTGCCATTAATTACAGCATGAAACTTTTGTACTTTGATGAAAAGCATTTTAGCCAGCTCAGTTATAAATTTAAAACAGTCTTAAAACAAAAGTCACCCCAAGTTGTTGTGTGGAGATTTTTTTAATCTATAGAACTGGACACCAAATAACATTTTTGTCTTGGAATGACACAAAAGACAGGTTTTATAAAAGCTATTTTATTACCCACTCATTCAGCCTCAGTGTTTTCAGCAAACTAACAGTACCCATGACCGTGTTTTACAATAACATTGTTGGCAGCCAGATTTCACTGCTACAGATACTTCATAGTTTTTAGTGGGGATTTTCTTCCTAATGATCAAGTGGTGTCGTGAATCAATGTGATCTAGTTTACATTTCTGCCCTGTTTCTTTTGTTTGGATCATTTCTCCCTCCTTCTGTTGTCATAACTTACCACACCAGACAGAATCACAGCTGGCTGTAGAGCAAGCCTGGCACCACCAGCAGCTGTTGGGTCAGTCCCCAGAAAATCTGGGATACACACAAAATCTCACAGAGAGAGAAAAACCTCACAACTTCAGCCTGAGAGCTAAATTTTCAAGCAATTGTGTGATCTGTCTTCAGATTTCCAGTTCAGAGGGATTCAGGCTGAAGCAATTTACATTGCTGCTTCATGGCATCGATCACAATTTGCATTCATTTGCAAAAGGGATTAAAGGGATTATCCCAACCCCAATCTGGGCATGGCAATCTTGCAGTCACCACAGCCAAATTCCCCAGAGACCAGGATTCAGAGCCTCTGCTCAGGTGAACAGTTTATCTGCTATAGCAACACCTCTGCATTCAAACAACCATACATGAAGGCACAGTCCCAAATCCAGGTGCACTGCAGTAGTTGCACTGGATCCCATACATTTCTCAGTAGATATGGAGAGCACACTTTGTTTTCCTTTCCCGACCCTCTAAGAGGAATTATGGGTTGACCAGTATTTAAATTATTCTCATGAGACCTGGGAGACCATGGTTTGACTCCTGTCCTACCAAAGGTTCCCATTTTGGCCAGGAACACAGGAAAAACACCCAGTTTCTCAGAGGTGGAAATCTGCTCAAGCTTAGGAGAGCTAAGCTTAGGAATCAAAATCCTGGGACAGTCACTGGAGATCAGGTTCCTGCATTTCACAATAACTTCTTGGCCTTCCCATGCCTAGAAATGGTCCCCAAGGAGATTTGCTCTGTGACCTCCATGGAGACAAAGGTGAAGCTGACCAGTCTGCAGTTTCTGAGGCCCACCTTGCTTGAGGATGACCTCGACATCAGCCTCTTCCCCAGTCGTTGGGGACTTTCCATAATCACACCCACCTTTCAGAGATCACACTGAGCAGTCTTGCAATGGCATCAACCATCTTTCTCAGCACCCTTTAACACATCCCACCTGGTCCCATGCACCCATGTATGCCCATTTTGCTTTACCAGTCCCTAAACTGATCCTCCCCTGTGACAGGTGGCACCTGCCTCTCCTAAATCCTGCACCTAGGCACAAAAATGAAGAGGTTTGGTAGCAGACCTTGCCAGTAATGTCAAAGGCAAAGGGCACCTCAGCTTTCCCCTGCCCTTTGTCACTAGGTTCCAACACATTCAGCAGCAAATCAATATGTTCCCATTTTCCCTTTCCTGGTGATTTACATATAGAAATCTTTATTCCTGCCCTTCACACCCTCACCAGTTTCATCTCACTTTTGGCTTTTTGAATTCCATCCATGTTAGAGTATATCTGAGATCTGAGGACGAGTGACATTGGCCAAGACTCATCAGCACCTGTAAAAACAGATGTCATTGTCGCAACTTGACTGTTTCTTGAAAGGGAAAGAAACATTTGCTTTTTGACACAAAAGTGAGAAATTGAAGAAAAACAGCCTAACTGCTCATTTAAGGCAGCCTGTTCTTTCCCTTCTGCTTAGCCAGTTAAAACCTCATTTGACAATCTGAGAGTTTAGCTCCCAGTGCTCTTGCTTAAAATATAACAGATGGCCTCTAATAAGTAAATTGAAAAGTGCAAATAAGGTTAAAACAATTTTTCTTTATTGAATATCATTAACTTCAAGGCTGTCCACTTTAAAATGCTAATTAAACCTCACTTCCTTTTGCAGGGTTCTAGTGAAGAAAGATTGCCGTGAGGTAAATTCCTCTTGTTTGTAGAGGACCAGCCCAACAAACTCATAGCAAACTGGGCTATTACATGTCCCAAGATTAAGAATTACAGTTGGAAGTTTTCCATTATTTGTCCCTTCCTTACTTTTTCCTTCTCACAAACCAAACACAGTCAAGAAGGAAGAGGTCAAGTATGACCTCTGTCCACACAGCAAACAACAGTTTCTCTAAAGGTCACTATTGGTCCAAACCAGTTTTCACACAGGATTTCTAACACCTTGTTACACCCTACAGCATACTATGCTGCAGGTGTGGGGCTCTGTATTCCTGGCACTACACACAGAGTACAAGAGGTCTTTAAGCACCTCACCCCCACCTCACTCCTAATTTCCAGTGCAAATTTAATTCCCAGTCAGTGTGTGTCACTTGCTCATGTGCCAACACTATTCTTTGGCTGGAAGAGCTTTCTCCACCCCCAACCTGAAGGATTTTTACCGAATAACCCAGTAAATAAGTTTTACTGAATAACCCAACTTCTTCGTGCTTCTGGCAAAGCAAGTTAAACTTTCAGCCTCCTCTCCTAGGGCAGCCCTTCCCTTCTCCTGATCAAGGTACCAGCCCCTCCTCCACCTGTTCCAGTTTTAATTCTTCTTTCTTCAGCACAAGAGAGCAGAGCTGGCTGGGTCTTACAAAGTTCTGGCTGAGGCAATGCTCCATCTCAACTGAAAAGGCACACAGGTGAAGTCCAGGATAACATTCACCTTCTTCATGGCCAGGTCATACTCACAGTTCTTAGTCATCATGTGAAAAAACTAGTATTTTTTAACCTTTCACCTCCTTTATTCCTGCTGAAGGTTGAACTCTAGTCTAAGGCAGATCCAAGAGGGACCATGACTCAGCCCCCAAAAACAGCCTCGTGTCCAACTGATGCAAAGCAGACAACTTTTTGGACAACAGCCTGAGGATGACAGCCTATCACTGTGAGCAGGGAGCTCTGGGTGCTCCTCCTGCCTGGTGGATTTGACCCCAGATGCCAGTTTGCAGACCACCTTTGATAGGCTGCAGGAAGCTCAGGGAGGGAGAAGTTTCCATGTCTGCTGTAAACCTGAGATGCTGTAGAGGAAAAAGTCAGGATGCATCAGGCCAGAAAAAAAGAGAGCCTCTGAATGCCTGAGTCTCCTCACCAAGAATTCCCGAGTCCAGATGAATTGTGCCTCCCCATGTAAACATGGTTCTCAGTCATCTGAGCAAGTTAATTTACTTTGTCATTTAAAGATTCAGAGTATAAATTACAAAATGCAGAACTTGATACAAATTGCCTGTCCAGTCTCAGCTCAGTGATTTCTCATCCAGACAATCTGGCTGAACATTAGCATCCTTCACTTCAAACCACTCATACCATAGATAATCCAGCACTGCCTGATAATCCAACTCAGCAAACCTGAGTTACAAAAAAGTTTCTGGGCCAAGAGGGAAGGGAAAGGAGCCTTTTAACATTTACTCTGGTCTTCATGGGAAGCCTTTTGTCCCACAGAGGCTCATCTTTCTTTCTGTGGAAGCCCATGAACAAGGAGGGTTTACAACAGGCAAGGGCAGTTGCAGCAACACTTGTTTAACCGGTCCATTTATAAACCATGCCAAAACCACACACAACACAGATCAACACCAAAAAATCTGTATTCACTGGACAAACAGCAAAACAAGACTGTGCTGAAAGGTTTTGGGGAAAGTCTGCCAAACACAGAATCACAGAATTATTTGGGTAAGAAGGGGCCTTAAGGTCATCTAGTTCCTATCCCCCTGCCATGGGCAGGGACACCTTCCACAAATGAAAAACAACAGCTATATTTTCTGAGCCAAGAATCACTCTGAGGAAAATAAAATACTTTCACAGCAAGGCAGGGAATGAAATGCAGGTTATTTGCTTATTCATTCAGTTGAACTCTCTGGCTAAATCACCTATTGGATTAACTGCATTCAGTGTCTTCTCTTTCCTCTGCTTGGGTAGGTGTTCCTTCTAAGGGACAGCAATTGCAGGGACCCAAATAATTTAATTGAGAAATGAAAATTGGGAAAACATATTGTTGCCTTTCGACAACATCTTTCTTGATCAAAAGGGTGTTTCTGCTATATGCAACTGTCCTCAAACAGGGCAGTAACCCAGCAAAGAAATTATTGCAGGAATGACAGGGGAATGTCCCATACTAACCTAACAAGCTGTGACAGCCATGTGAAGAGACGCTCCCAGGTGGCATAAGCTGTGATATCAAAGTTGTTACACAGCATGGCTTGGATGACTTTTGAGGAGAATTCTATCTTCCAAAACACCAGTATTTATCAGACCTGGAAGAGATTTGAGGTTTCAGGAGGGTAGTGCATACATGTCAATCAGAGAGTAAATAGCATCCTCGAACAGAAAGTGGAGCAGACCTTTGTTTTCCTTTGTTTTCCTGTGCAAAGCTTGTCTTAGTCTTAAGGGAGCTGTCTTTCACTGAACCAGGGTTCTGAGCTTGCAGGCATAACACAAATGCCTGGGAGAGTCCAGCTTGAAGAGATAAACACAAGCAAGGGCATGCAAATAAAGGACAAAAAGCAAGAATGTGAGTACCAAAGCTCTCAAACTGTGTCTGCTGGATACCTCCATGCAGGTGTGTGAGAGGCAGTCTGAGAGGAGGTGGAGAGGTCAGTCTCACAGATTTGACAGCAAAGACAGAGCAGCCCTGGAACTAGAAAGCTTTCCAGCTGTAGAGTGGTAAAAGGGGACAAATCTTGTCTCCAAAGTTGAGAGAAGTTTTCAATCAAGTCTTCAAGAGTTTTGGCACAAGATAAATCAGCTTTTTTCTGTCCTCTTCTCCACACCACTGCCTTTCTACTCAGTAGGGAGAAACTGCTCACTCAGGAGACAAATCACCTGATCTGTTGTAGACATCTGCCACAAGGTAAGATGAACAACAGCCACAAACTCCTCTCCCTCGTGGTCCTCTCCTTTGACTGATAAAAGAGCCCATATGACAGCAGACAGAGATGTCTACACTGGTCAGATGAATCCCACACCTGAATGACCAGACTCCTGTTTGGCTGATGAGATGTTAAAAGAGGAACGACAACCAGATGGATGCATTACAGAGTACTCTGCCAACATATACCAAAAAAAAAGCATCTTAAGAATGTGTCACAAATACCTGTCATCTAAAGATTTTTAGAGCAAAAAACATCTCACACAATTAATAATATCCCCAAAGTAGTCAGGCTGGTGAATGAACATAATGTCTAATGGGCAGGCTGACACATCAGTGGATGAGGTAACTCAGTGAAAGATTGGAGTCAGAGATTGTAGCTGTATCCATAGGCAGTGATAGCTGCTTCTCCACCCTTCCCTCAGAGTATGTGCTTCAAGAACACTGAACCAAGTCATTGAGTTCCCACAGTGGTTGAGACGCTCCCAGAAGCCTGGGATCACCACAGAAACATTGTTCTTTTTGTCAAGGCCTGGGATCACCACAGAAACATTGTTCTTTTTGTCAAGGCCTGGGATCACCACAGAAACATTGTTCTTTTTGTCAAGGCCTGGGATCACCACAGAAACATTGTTCTTTTTGTCAACTTTTAGAAGCGGCAGAGAAGCAGAAGAACAAGAAAAGCAAAATTACTCTTGAGGCTGGAATTCAGCAAAGTGTCACGTAAGAGAAGTTCTCAGCATGCCTCAGAAGTGGAAACAGCCAACAAGGTAGATCATCTACAAGAAAAGGTAGTTATCTGCTGTAAAAGAGGGAAAAAATGGTTCTAGGGGGGAAAATAATCTAAAAATATTACAGTCTAGCAATGTAAGCTGTGATGGCTGAAAGTTAAACCACTTGAACTGACCAACCAAAGAGGTTTGATCCAGACTGCAAAGTATGTAAGGTGAGTAGAGGTTACCCAAAGAATTCATTCAGACTTCTTTTGCCTTGTACATCACATAGTGCTTTTGACCTGCACAAAATTCACTTAAAGTAATAAAGAGGTAAGATTCTTTGGTGCAGACATGATTTTGTACCCAATTTGCACAGGAGTATAAAATTTCAAGCCACATGGAATCAGGACTACAGTCACCTTCAGAGAAGCTTGTTAGGGAAATGCTCCTCACAGAACAGTGATGCCCCGGTATCAGATGAGGGAATGGTCTGACTATTTTCCTTTGCCATTTGTTTGGCAATTTCAATTTGCATTGAAATGCAAATTTAATGAGGGTTAAGATTTCACCAAAACCAAAATCAGAGAGGTTACATGAAAAATCATCAGCTGAGGAGAAGAAAAATCCAAATTAGTCCCTTTCTCCTAAAGAGGAGATTCTAAAGTAGTCTGGCATTGATGACAACACCAAGACCAGACAGTTTAGTTCTCTAAAATGTTGGTCATTTTTCCCCTCAGCCTGCATGCAACAGTCTGGGGACCAAGGTAATAGAAATGAGGATAAAACAAAGTATTTGTTCAAAGTCCTGCTTTGGCTTTTGGTGGCTTTAGATACACATCTTTCACTGCACTGCTCTGTGATCTGTGGTGGTAGCTCAACTCCAAAGGAAAAGCAAGCTGAAAAACAAAAAGGTCCCCCTGGGATCACACACGGCAGTATTCAGCTCAATTACTTATTAAAGCACCGACACAGCATAGATTTTTTTTTTTCAGTACATTACTTATTCAATCAGAGCTCCAACTCTCTCAGACTGATCCCTTAAGAAAAAGCAAACATCTTTCCCTGTTTGTCTCCAGCTGCATCACAAAAGACTTTAAAGACTTCAGGCTGCAAAGAAAACTGTTTGTCTTTGGGTTGTTGTACAGCAAGAGCTTGTGGGTGAATCCAGTGAAGCTCTGATTGACTGGCAAGAGCACAGGGCCATCGAGCTAGGAAAGGTGCTTGGATTTCTCCATGTAACTCCATGACCCACCTCCAACCTAGAGTAGCTTTGCCTGCGTGGATAGGAGCTGCAGGCAAGACAGCAGTGAACAATCTTTTTGTGGCAATCAAGGGTTTGTTTTTTTCTACAGGAGGTGAGATCAATTTTCCATCAAGTTATTCTAGACTGGGAATAGTTCATCAGATATTTAAACACAGAAGCTGAACTTTCATCTAGGCAAGATGGGCTTGCCATGTTGCTCACCTTGAAGAACAGTAAGGTCCCCTGTGGAGGAGGGAGGGAATCAACCTCTATCAAATATTTAGAGGTAGAAGCTGTTGCCTTGCCTTTAGATTTCTCTTGCTAAGCTGTTGATTAAGTCACAGAATCACTGAGGTTGGAAAACAGCTCCAAGATCATTGAGGCCAGCTGATACCATAACACCACCTCTGCTCCAGACAACCAGAGTACCATAAGGTAGAGAAGCTGGCAAAAAGCCCACATGGTTTTGGAAACCAAAGGGCACCACATGCTTCCATCACTTTTTTAAAGGGATGTGAGAGCAAGAACCTGTGTTTCCTTGGTGAGCTATTGTGCTTTCCTAGAAGGACAAAAATAAAAGAGTAGTAGAAGTCTTATAGCAGAATTTCTTCAAAGGACCTTTCAAGGGAGAGATTTATTGAGTCTTATTCTATCAGACACTAGTCAGTGAACATGTGCAACTTGGGTGAGCTAGAAAAAAAAAGAGCTTGTCTATAAATTCTTGTACTCCAGACACTGCTCCTCAGAGGCCAGCCCTAATAAACCCATCACCACAGCAATACTATAATTCAGTGGTGGCTCACTCTTCAGAGCCCTGCATTCGAGTCTTTTCTCAGGGACTCCTGCAGCAAACACACACCAGCTGCCCTGAGGACACAGTGCTTTAGTGCTAATGTGGGACATGTCAGAGAGCCCCAGCCCAGCAGACAAGGAAGTTTCTCCTCTCCCTATCCAGAGAAGAGCTCAGGCCCAGAAAGTAGTTAAATCATCCAGACAATATCCTACTAGCACCACATAATACTTTGCTAGGAGCCAAGATATTAACTAGAAATGTTCCACAATGTGCTATGAGCTGGGAAATGTGAGCTTTAATCTTCCTCAACTGAGTAAGAAACAGATCTTGAGCCTCCCATTTCACAAGCAAATAAAGCCAGAAAGCTACAAGAGACAATAATCATCTCACCGTGACAAAACTAATGAGCTACTCAAGAAATTGTCACCAAAACTGCACAAAGCTGAAAGATGTAGAGAAGGCAGAGTTACTGAATGCCTTCCTTTCATCAGTCTTCACCAACAAGACCAGACATCAGGAATCTCTGACCCAGGAGACCAGGGTAAATGAATATTAGGAGGAAGACTTCCCTTTGGTCATCAAGGGTCTGGAGAATCTCTCTTATGAGGAAAGGGTGAGGAGCTGGGGCTGTTCAGCCTTGACATAGACCAGGCTCTCCTCGGTGGCACCCAGCAATGGGACAAGAGGAACGAGCAGAAACTGATGCCCAGAAAATTCCACCTGAACATGAGGAAGAAACTCTTTACTGGGCAAGCACTGGAACAGATCACTCAGAGAGGGTGTAGAGTCTCCCTCACTGGAGATATTCCAGAGCCATCTGGACGCAATCCTGTGCTGTGTGCTCTGGGTTAACCCTCTTGGAGCAGGGAGGTGGGACCAGATGAGCCCTGTGGCCCCTTCCAACCTGACCCATTCTTTGGTTGTGACCTCTCCAAACGCCTTCCCTGTGTGGTTAACTTTGACATCAAACCAACCAGTAACCTGGCAGAACTTCAGGCTAATGATGATGGCAATGCTGCTTAAGCTAGCAGGCATTGTTTAACTTGCATTAATTAATCCTTCTGCATTTCTCTACAGCCTTGCTCAATGACAAAGCAACTGCTGACAGTGGAGGCCTGCAAGAAGTATTATATGTTTTAGCACTGTACCTTTGGACCCAGATTAATAAGCACATAAAAGAGATAGATGTGTATTTCTAATGCCACCTTTTAAAGCAATTGCTTAAAAGAAGCCTGCTTTAGCAACTCAGAAATGTAATTCTTGACCTTCCTGAGTAATCATGCTAATAGCAGGAGAAGTTGTGATTATTCAGTCGTGAAAAAAAAAAAGGTACTGTTTGTACTCAAAAGTGGAGCAATTAAATATAAAAGAGAGACCAAAGGAGGATTGTGAGTATTCCCTGGCCACTTCAGAGGTGAGTCATGGCAAGGGGTTCCCACTCTCAACAGGATGTAGCAGGGACAGGGAGAGTGCTCCTATGCCTCCATAATGTGAAGAATATGAATTTGAGTCATCAGCTCCAGCAGGGGCACAATCCAGCTCCCAGTCAATAAAGAGATCCTCTACTCTCTACAATTCCCTGGCTTATTCCCAAGACACATTACAGCTTCTACAGGAAGGGAAGAAAGGCTTCAGTCACTTTCATTAAACAATCTTCTTTATTCCCAAGAGAAATTTTATCCTAAGGGAAAGATACCAGCTCCACAGAATGCAATAAAGCGTTCCCACTTGCACAGGGAAGTTCATTCAAATTCTGCAACTTGCACACATCTTTGCAGAAAGATCTCCTGGCTCACATTTTCTAAGATTTTCTCAGCTAGAAGCTACTTAATCTGGACTAAAACATTTGAAGTGAAACAGTAGCAACAGAGCAAGACAATCAAGCTGTTCTATTCAAGATCTCCAAGAAAGAAATGGGATATTGGGAGTGTAAGAAAAAAAAATTATCTTCCTGCCCTGTCAAGAGCAGAGCATAACACAGAATTTCACTGCCATGACAAAGAGGAGAAAGAGAGAGAGTAACCCCAAGCTGGTGTGCAGATGGACTGACTCTGCTTCCTGAAGCAGAAAGGAGGTGTATGAATCTTCCCATGTTTGGTCTCTTATTTTCTTTTTTACAAAACTGTTGTCAAGTCAAACATTGCACAGTGGTGTCTGTATCACATCTCTCCACAATCTATAAACCCCTGCCATATCATGTGTTATCACGCAACACGCTTTCTATAGTATCATGTGACAAGAATTTCCCTTCTCAGAGGATCCCAGGGAGTCTTTAAAGACTTTAATCAGCCTCCTCCACATATTAAAGAAAGATGAGATTAAATCAGTGTGCTTATGCTTTCTGTGTAGGCAAAGATGTAAACATCTCCGAGTTACAGATGAACAGAAAGATAGTCTCAAAACATTTAAGCAAGAGAAACTGAGGAATTAAGATAACTTTGCTAGACAGGTATGCAGAGGCTGGCATGCCAAACACATGGAATCAAAGCTGACAGAGGTGGGTAGAGTGACTCACATACACAAGGAACTTGACTTTGTTATCCAGCTCTTCCGAAACAGCAAGCACAGTCTGAAAAGTACCTAAGAAAAATTGAGGCCACAACCACACAGAGCAATATGATGCTTTTTTAATCAGGTTTTCAATCACAATGTAATTTTTTCCCCACCAACACACTCAAACACAGACATTTAAAAATTATTTGTCTACAAAGAGGAACAAAATGATTTAAACAGCTCCAGTAAATTCTGAGCAAATCTCTTCTGATCTTCTCCTTGGGAGTCCGCTCAGACAACATATAAATTTTATTTGCTTCTATTTCACAAGACAAGAAGAGGCTGGGTTGTAGATAACCTTCTGTTCAAGCTCAGCATATCTTTTCAGAAGTGGACGATAGAGCTAAAAAGGAAAAAGAAATAAATACATCTCGTTGAAAAATTAGATTTTTAAATTACACTGCAGTTAAAAAGTATTTTCAGACATGAAAAATGCAGCATCTTCACAGGTTTGGGCTGGTTTTTCCCTAATTTGTCCATGAAAGTGCTGCAGAGTTTTCCCTCTTTAAATGTCACAGTTCTTTTTACCATCACCTTTACAGCTTAATTTTATGACACGCACAGGTTGTTCTTATTGTGACTGGGTTCTTGCTATAAGCAGAAGTCATTACTTCCAGCAGAAGCAGCTCAGCTAAAGTCACCTCTCCCAGTGTGACATGCCCCCTCAGTAATAGCTGTGCTAATCACCCAGGCAGAACTCCTGTCCTTGCCTCCCTCCACTGCCCCAGGATGGATCACTGCCTGTCCCCTCCTCCTCAGCCTCACTAATCACCCCACTGCACCCTCCAGCACAGTCAGATAGGTCCTCCTTGGCCAATGTGCTGGCCAGGGCCTTCTAAAATGCACTTCACACTCCCTCTCAGACTCCTGTACCTGTTTGAGCTGCTTCTCTAATACACACCTTTCACAGCCACAACCTTGCCCATCCACAGTCTGCCCCATGGCCATGTTCCTTGCTCCCCAGGCCCACAGGGACAAATGCAGACCCAGCTTCTATCCAGAGCTACACCAAGTATCTGAGTAGCTTGTTTGTATTTTCCTAGCTAGAATTTTCCAGGAGTTTTTAGGTACAGTATTGTTACAACCATAAAAAGAAGAATCAAGACTCAAATGTGTTCAAAACCCCAGACTCAGACACATCCAGCACATTCAGATATGGGTGAGATCCATGATATGAGAAACCCTGAATAAATCTCTGCTCTGGCTCCAACCAAAAACTGTACTTCTAGATCTTAGAGATGCACCTTTCTCCTTATCTCCTCCCTCTGGTGTTAACTGTCCCTCTAATAAAATCAGTGCTGTGACAAGCCATACCAGGACAGCTTTGCACATTTGCTGGCTCCAGCACAAAGAAGGGAATGCCAGGAGCCAGTGCAGGGTCTGGTACAGGCTTGAGCAGTCCCTGGGTGGATGCCATAAGGTCATATCCCTGCCACAGTGAATCCTAGAGGCTGCCACTCTGGTCTAAGAGCCCTCTGCACTGACTCATAATCAGGGCAGCCTCACTCCTGGCTCCAGGTTCAGAGAGGTTATAGAGCCATAATGAATCATAACCAGCAAACTGAATTACTGCTCTCATCAGTAAGAGAGATCTAGCATTTCAATGTCCTTTTCAGGACAGCCAACAACAGTGTGTGTACATGCATGGAAAATTCAGGAGGAAAAAATGTTTCAGGTGTAAACTATGGGGATGTAGTAGGAGAGCAGCTTCTTCTTGGGCAGGTCTCTGTACAGTCTTGCAGTAGCCTCAGTGTCTGTAACAGCCACATTTTCCCAGATTAAAAAAAAAAAAAAAAAGAAAAAAAAAAAGGAAATCACAGAGTTTTCTCATCTAGGAAATAAAAAATGGTGGGTTTTTGTTTTCTCTTTCAAATGATGGCAAAATACCCAGTTTTTATGTTTCCCTTCTGCTGAATGATAGTTTAAGATAGACAGTGAAAATTGGATTTATCTCTTCATTCCCATTTCCACCTTCCACAATAGCAGGTGGAAGTGACTTAATGGACACATTCTGCAGATGGATCTAGTTTTGACCAACTCCTTCCTTTTTACAAACCAGATGTTATAGAAATTAAAGTTTCATTTCTACATTTCTATAACAGATTAAGTATACGAAGGGGTAGAAGAGAAGGAGCATCCACAGCAAGTGGAAAGAGACACTGTTCATTAGCCAAGACATCAGAAAATGGTTTTTAAAGCCAACTCACAGTGAGTCTTCCAGTGTCTTTCTCTGATTAAAGCAGAGAGTCCTACTCACTCCTGCCTCTGCAACAGATTCATTCAGCGACCTCAGGTCAGGCATTTAGCATGTGTGTGCCCCAGCTCCTCTTCTCCACAGGACAGTGATACTGAGATCCTGGAGGTTTATGCAGATTTATGGGGTTAGGAAATAAAATGCCCCACTATTATGAAATGTCACATTACTCAGCATGGTATTTTTAACTAACTACATGAGGGCCTGGAGGGCTCAGAGAACTACATATATATATTCTTTTCATGTTCCCAAAGAACATGAAAATATTGCTCCCATTTCTGGTAAATATGCACATCAGAGTAAACAAAACATTGAGCAGGCAACTATGGATATAGTGGGAGTATCAGTATTTCAAACAAAACCAGCTCCTCTATTCACTGAAGCATCTGTAATGAAGACTGGCTATTTCTTACTTCACTATTCTGTAAATTTGATAAGTGCTAAGTGCTGCTCAGCAAAGATTCAGCACAGCAAAGCTGCATTGGTAAGTGAGCTCAGGCACTGAGAAAGCAGGCCCCATATTATTTGCCCACCAGTATTTTTACAAAATACACACAATGCATTTACCAGAAGGCTGGGAAGTATTGTTAATACATCACTCTAAATTAAAATGTGTCAAAATAAATGAACAACCACATTTACTGACACAGTTTCTTTTCCTGTTTATTGGACTTAAGCACTTAGTTTGCTAATTGAGAGAATTCAGGCATTTGCAATAAGCTTCTTGGCCATTAGTCTAAATGAATCCTGCACTATGGACCACATGGACAAAAAAAAATGCAAATAAATAGTTAAGAATATTTCCTGTACTCTATTCCTGTTCTTTGGGGTAAAAAGCTGCACAGCTCAGAGGGATAAGCAAAGCCTTAAATTCCTCCTCCTCAGGGAATTTGGCTGAAATACCACCAGTACATCATAGCTGATAAGTGCAGCAGTACCACAGGCTTTTCACAAGCAGTATTTTTCATGCCAGCTGAGGTTTGGGGCTGGGGCAGCGCAGCTCCCATGAAACACAGAGAAGAAAAGCCAAACAGCACCAACCCAGAGCATGGCCTGCGTGTGCACTCTGGTGTGTCTGTGGAAGGTGATTCTCTACATCTGTCATGACTGAAGTGCCTCCACAGAACCTTGGGCAACTCCTCCTGTGCAATTCTGGGAGTCTCTTTCCTGAGGCAATTATATAGATGTATTTTTATAATTGAGGTCCAAAGGGAATAAAGGACTCTCAATAATGCATGAAAACCCAAGGACATAAATCCCCTCTCTGTCATAGCCTCAAACCTAATCTATCAAACCATGATATTTAATAAAAGTAATTACATGTATCACAACACAAACCTCATTATTGTCCATAATTTAATTGTCCTTGCTTAATTATGGTCCTTTTTCCAGCTTATCTTTATAGCCTACTCCACAACATTGACAGTCCTCTGACTGTTTCATTTACAAACCCTAAACTTCTCTCCTGGGACAATTTGGTCACATTCTGACAGTCCCACAACTAAAGAAAATGCTAATGATTATAATGATACATTATAACAGGGAATAATTTAAGTTGTCCTCTCTGAAAAATGCAATTGTACAATGCTACCTTTGTTCTCTAGAACAAATCAAATGTGTCATCCTGTTACTACATCTCACCACATTACCAGCCTATGCACTCAGCTGGGCTTTTACTGTTTAGATTGTCCCTGCCACCTTCTAAGAGCAAAAGCAGCTACAAATTATTACTACAAGTGACAATCCACATGGATCCTCCTATCTCTTGCAATGCTCTGTTAGCCAATCACTGGAGCAATTCAAAATTTACAAATCACAAAGATGATGCTGATGATTATCTAATTTTAATCTATCGATCTCAGTACATTTAATCTACCCTGAATAGATTAAAATGAATCAGTCTCTCACAAACACTTGCTACTTTTGATAGATTCCCTTTTTTTAAAAGCAAAGTCAAATTACTCATAGAGATTTACTTAAGAAATCAAGGGTTGTTTTATTTTTCAAATCATAGCAGTTGTTCACTGTTCTTAACAGAGAAAGAATACTCATAAAGCAGAAACAATAAAACAGTGTTCTGAAATACTCTCAAGACTTCTCCAAGGAACCACACCTGAAACAATTACATTCTTTACTTCAGATCTCCATTCTGCAAGCCTATCTTAATCAGTTTAAAAAAAATTATTGGCTACACAAATCAGCTTAATCAAACTTCTATCAATACCTATTATATTTTTGTGGTTGTATTATTATTACCTACTTTGCACTAAATAACCAATCTAAACCAATTCTAGAAAAAACTGCCCCCCTCCAAAATCTAACTCAACAAAATATAATTATTTTAAATCAATAAATAGGTCATTATAACCTTCCTGGGTAATAGGGTCATTTCTATAAATCCACCCACTTACAAGGCAATTCACCAAAGTCAAGAAAACTGGTTAGGTTTACGTTTTCCCTTCCTGAATTTTTGCAAGATTAATACATCTCAGCAGAGTCATTAATGCAATCAAAAATCACACATCCAGAGGTAGTGAGCTGCTCTATGCCTTCTCCCTACAAAACCCCACAGGACAATATCACAACCAATCTGGCACTCTGTCACACAGCTTGTATAAACACAAGTGACCAACTCCCAGACAATCATGTTCTCTCTCGTGTTTTATTTTTGCTTAATTAACCAACTAGCCAACCATCCCTGTTTTAATAGATTACAAAAATAGATCTGAATTCTAATGCTAAAATAACAGATTATTTCTGTCTGTTAACATCTATTTATTGCTCTAGAATCTCCTGGTTATTTTTGTCATGCTTAGTGGTTCTTATTAATCATTTTCCTCAGGGAAGAGAGGAGGCCCCAAAGAGGTGAAATGACTCTTTAATTTTTGCTATTCTGAAAAAAAAAAAAAGGAAGAAGGATTCATCAGATTAACCCCCAGATTACTGACTTGAGCTAGTCTGGTTGAGTGAGTGACCAAAGACTACCACCACAGTGCTTCCCCCCAGACACCTCATGACCTGTTTGGGTATTGACAGAATTAGAAACAAGCTCAGATTAATACCCCTATCCTACAAAAATACTGGGAAATCAGGTTCAGCTAAGAGACTTGGGGTCATACCCACAGAGAAGGATTCATCCTCTTTGAAATGGTCTCTTCAAGGCACCATGGTCTGCTGCAGGACAAAGTCACATTGTTGCCAGGCAAGTTGGAACTTTTGAGACTTCAGTTTCCACTAACTACTGATTCATCGCCCACCACAAGCTCTGTGTTCCCCATCTTGTGACTTTATTCCATTTTACCTGCCCATCAGTTTAATTGAACAAGAAGAGCTGCTTTGTGTGCCCTGCCCTTGCTTTTTAAAATCACATTCATTATCACAAATGGTCCCTCAGAAATCAAAGAAATGCTTTTTGCATTTTTGGTTCCTGGAAACCCCTGCTGTGGGCATAGGCCTTGGCAAGGAAGGAGAAGCTACATCAAACTGTCCCATCTGACCTCTGTCTACAGGAGGTTTTCCTCTCTCCAATGATCTAACACATTGTCTCCAACCTATACCAGGAAGAAAGGATGAAACCAGAGCAGATTGCTGTGTTATGACCTGTTTTTTCTCCACCCTGCCAAGATCTAGCTGTAGCTGTCCAAAAAATGTAAAGAAGTGGTTGGGGGAATTTCACATTGGTGAGCCAGACTCTTTCAGAAGAGCTCCTCAGCAAGACAGGACTTAACCTCGGGATGACTTTGAAGTTTATAAAAAGAACTATCATTTAAGTGAAAGGCTCTAACCTCAACAGAATGAAATTGGATGGACAGGGAGATGCAGCTCTGTATGAAACAGAATCAAACTGACTCGTTGCATTATGAATTTTTACTGCAGTGTTCATGCTAGCACACTGTATTACTGACAGGCCCTCTGGCTTTCTGCAGTTTCACAGCCATGAAACTAGCCAGGGAATCCACCATCAACTGCGAAATTATAAGGCAGGAAGAAAAAAGAAATGGTGTGGAATATGTAATTGCAAGAAGCTGATTTTAATGAAATGAAGCTGGAAAGCTAAGCTAAAGAGCAGGAATGGTTATTCCTTCCCATGCTGTTTGGCCACTGCCTCTCTGTCATTCATTCCTATCTACTGGGGCAACAATTCACTACTGTACATCATTTAAAACCAATAAAAAAGATGTGCAAGGAGAGCCAGGTCTAACCATGTGGAAAAGGAAAGTATTGAGAAGGAGATAATTAACTCTTTTAGCTTCCAGGCCATTTTATGCAGAGAGCAAAATAGAAAGAGGTAGCTGCATTCCCCAGTGATCTCTCCAGTCAGGTTTGCTTGGCCCCTGCAGGGGTACAAGGTGCTTGCAAGGCCCCTGTGAGTGACAGCTGTATTCTCTGCCCTTGAGTTTTATAGCTGAAGCAGCACCCAGGGGTCAAAAGCAGGTCTCTGAGCACTCCCCACCTCCACCCCAGCCAGGCTGGCAGCTTTTCAGCACACAGCATTTTGGGGGGGAACAGGGCAGCCACGTGAGGTTGAATCAGACACCAGGGAGCTGCTCCTGTGGTGTGTTCCCTGCTGAGAGCTTCAGCTGCAACACACGTGGCACAGGCCACACTGCTGTTAATTATTTTATCTTTTAAAATGAGGGGGGAAGGTTGAGTAAATGAGATCAGATCAATCAAGTTTAAATTATTCAATGTCTTAATATTTCTGAAGGGGACTTCTATTCGATTACTGAGCTCCTCCATCTCAGTTAATAATTAAATAATACGCTGGCAGGCACAATGCAGCATGATCATTTCTATTATTACTCATCATGATATCTGGTGCTCTTCTGCACATGTAGCTGGGAGTTAGTAGTTTTGGCAGATCATTAATTTCCCAGTTTAAATAAAAGCTTTAAAACCTTGTTGCCTGTAGTTAGGCCACTTCCAAATCTCGTAAATGGTGGAGTAAGGCTGTGCTGATGTAAAAGAAGCTTTTGCACAGCTGAAGACCTTGGTGAGATTCACCTTTGTTATTTAAACATGTGTTCTCCAGGAATCTTGCTATATTGTATTGTTTATTTATTACTGTGCATTATATTTCAAAAGCTGTCATAAACTAAAGCTTTTGCCTGGGAGTGAGACGTGCAGGGCTGCACTGGAGAGCCTGAGAGAATGATTCCTTCCTTGGTTTTACAAGGGCTGGAATCACATAGTTACCAACAATGACTATCTCTTCTGCTTTGCCTACGTGGGCCATAAAGCACAAGCCTCACCTTCAGACGTGCCGAAATTGACAGGATGGGCACAGAACCAAAGATCTGTGCCTGCTGAATCCTCCCAGCTGCCATGGTTTCCAAGCAGGAGCTACCAGTGATTATATACAATTGCTGACCACTGTTTACAGACAGGAAGGATTTTTGGAGATGTTTTCCAAGAAGCCAGAAGGCACAATCACCACCCTTTTTTCCATGCTGCTTTGCTGCAAACTAGTCCAGGTTATTTTGTTAAGATTATCAGTTACAACCTGACTGACCTGTATCTAAATTCAATCTATTTTATAACTTTTTCTGTCCCTTAAGGAAGATATTTTGCTGTTTGGTCACACCTTGTTAGGAAAATTTATTCTCACAGACCTGGATGGTGGGATCAGATTATTGCATCATTACAACACCAAATACCTCTCAAAATCAAATCTGTCTTTACAGCAAGGAATAAGAATCATATAACCAAGTGTTTCCTAAACTAATCTATTCTACCAGAAGAATTAGCAAACCACTACATTTTGAAGAAGACAGGAAATGAAAAGGAAAAAGGTATTGCCAAACTTGCTCACCTCCTCAGCCCCTGGGGTGGGTGTAACAGCCAATCTGGGCTCCGGTGCTAATTTCACAACATCAGCCAAGGACACATTCCTCTCAGCTACAAGCCCTGCAATGAGAATCGCAATCCTGATCAATGCGAAAAAACACCATGAGGGATGTGCCTTGACTCCCTGGCAAATTAATACATTATATTGATCTTCCTTGGTCAGGTCAGCATTCAGGATTGAAGGATAAATGGCAGAAGATTTTACATTCCTATGAGTTAGCCTGGGAAGTGGGGACTCTGTGATTGAGTTTTTGCCAATCACTCAATTCGTACCCTGGGGAACAGGTAAGCAGCAGAAATGCTACTCAACAATATCAGTAATTATTTATGGTTACAACAGTAAACACCAGTGAAAATACGTGGGAGCAAGGGATTCAAGGACAAAATGTGACTAAACAAAAATGAAGAGAAATGAAAACACTTTCAAGAAAATATGCTACAAATTATTAAATATATTTATATGTAAGGAAGAAGAATAATAGGGGAGTTCTGCTACCACAGCATTTTGCTTTGTGAGCAAATCACAGCATTTCAGGAGCTCCCTGCACACCTGCTAAGAACCCCAGGCTAACTGTGAAACACCCCAGGTGCACATTGTAATATTATTAAAGAGCCCTTGCCATCAGTACTTCATTTATATTAGCAAGTCCTCAGTTTTTCTCAATTCCTTTGCCTGGCCAAGAGTGAGGCAGCTGAAAGCATCAATCAAAAATGCCATTTAGGAACACACACAGCAAACCCCCCGGGGCTTGGCTGGCAGAGGACGTGAGCCCAGGAGTCCCTCCATCAGCACAGCATCCGAAATCCTCGCTCAAACGCTCTGTCAGCCAAGCCTCCACATCTCATATGCCAAGCTGGCAGAGGGAATACACATCTCCCACACACACAAAATATCTGCACAAACTTTAATGGTGGCTCCACGTTTCACATGCATTCAAGGACAAGGAGTTTGCCTGCAGCATTAGGTGCTGGGAGGCTTCTGAAGCAGAAGGCAAAGTTTGAGTATAAAGAAAAAGAATTTGGAAACTCGACCCACATGGTGCAAAAATGGCTTCAAATATAAGATAATCCAAGTGTTCACACTGTCCTGCAAAAGCCTACTTGGCTTGACAGAACCCTTGTGCCTTTTCTGGAAATAAAGAGGAAAGAATGCTGTGTGCATTAAACACACCAATTCAGGTTTTGGTTGTACAATTTTCTGTGCTGTTTTCAAATGCAAGAGATCGTGTAGTCTTTAGATGCTATAATGTGACAGCAGAATTTGCTTCTAAAATTAAAACTTGGCTGATTTCTTCTGATGGCTGGTGCTATCTTTTCCATGTTTGTTGCAATCCCACGGTCTTACATGAACTTGTAGAAAAGTTACCCATGTCTTAAGGCCCAAATCCTAAAGATTCAAATTAAAAATACTGAGGCTAACTGAAGTTGACCTAAACAAGGACTTCCACACTCCTTGAATTGTTCAGTTGTAAGATATTAGAAACCATTTTAAAATACATGGATAAAAACTCATGGTTGGGATTCAAGTCTTAAATAGCTGATGGCCCACCCTTAACACACACCCACATGCATTAATAGATATGAGTTAATTAACATGTAAATCCTGGGGCTTGGACTGTTATGTTACAGTGAGTGATGTAGTACAGTGAGCAAGATGACTGGTGAACCCAAGATTCATGCTTTTACAAGAGAACCTGCATGGAGCCCAGGACACCTTGCATATCTTTCAACTTGATGTTTAAAAGCTGGAAGATAAATATAGGTTTAATATTCGCCAGCAGTATTATAGGTCTTGTCCCTGCCCTCATTGATCTTCTTTGCTGGGATCAACCTTTTGTTTGGTTTGGTCATTTCAGCAACCCAGTTTACAGCCCAGCCCACAAACTGGGCAGCAGGCTGCACCAGCACCTTCAGTTGGCTGTATTCTTCCATGGAGGCAGTAACTCAACATGTGAAGGTCCTAGACCTTCCCTGGACAGTACCAGCGCTTCCCAAACCCCATCCCTTGGTTGAGAAGCAGCCACCAGGCTTGGAATTACAATGTAAATTATATTCTCTGGCCTAATCCAAGTGTACTAAGAGCAAAAAATCCCTCTTTGACCTGTGTGATCTCCAGTCAGATGTGCACAGCTTTACTCCCCCCTCATGCCCAGTACATTAATCCCAAGTATTAACCAAGTGAAATTAAATTCCCTGACTGCTCACAAGCATCTCCTGGCAGCCTTACTGTGGGAATTCAGGGCATCCCTGTGGCTGCCCTGGAAGGTCTGGGACCCTGGCAGGGGGTCAGGAGCCCCCCTGTACAGAGCCCCGAGAGACACTGTCTCTGATCTCTGTCCATGGAAAAGAGTTTTCAATCTTACAGGATGAATTACAAGCTCTGAGTGTTTGATATAAGTAGTAATTAGTGTGGCACGGGTGCAAAAGTAGAATTTTAGGATTCTACATAAGGGGTTCAAAGGGGGCAAGATGGAGGAAAATTGGGCATGCCTTGTCCTTTTTCTTCTTCTTCATGCCCTTCATGTCTCACTGTGCTGTTGGCATTTTTCTGTTGGTTTAGGCTGGGGACACACTGTTCAACATGGGTGATAGATATTGGCATGTTATTGTAAATATAGCACATGTAGTTTCTAGTCTAGAATGTTTGTAACATCCCACTGAGGGGCAGAGCCCCGCACGCTGCCCTGCAGGACAGACCTGCTGCAGGTCAGAGAAAATATTTTAGATAAGAATAAACCTTGAAAACCAACACAGATGAATTGCAACTCCTTCTTTGGCAGCGGGGCTGAAAGACAGGGACTTTCTACAATCTCAGGAGCATCTAAATATCTCAGATCCCAACACCTTACCATGGATTGCTCTGTAAGCACTCCCCAGACAGGCAGAGTTGGCCGTGTCGATGGTGAACACGGGCACGTTGAACACGTCAGACAGGACCTGAGGAGCATCAAAGCATCCATAAAACACAAAGGGAAAAGAAATCCTTCATCACTGCTCGGGAAAACAAGCAGCTGTCCCAAGCCCCAGCCAAGCACTCAGGAACCCATGGAATGAAGGACTGCAGGCAACAATAAGGCCTGAACTTGTCACACCACAGGGTATTGGTAATTCTGAGCTGCAGATGTAACTCTAGCCAGGAAATAAAGTCTCATTTCTCTCCAGATCTCTTGGTTACAGTTCAGAGGAGCCCTGGTTGAAGCATCATTCCTCAAAAGCTCACACAATCAGCCCATGCTCAAGACTTATGCCAGGGCAAGGACACCTGCTCAGGAAGCCACGACTGGAGCCTGTTTGCTTCCATCATGTTAAGGCTGATTCAAGTGGGAAGGAAAGACAGAAGAACCAGTCACAGCTCCTCAGCTCTAAACTTGGATAAAAATAAACCTTCAGCAATATGAAGGCCTGCTAAGCCTTTCTTCTTCATCTCCACCATTCCCATCCTATTAGGATCAGCAGGGAGAATGACACAGGAGCTGATTACATAGTCTCTAAATTTACCAGTTTTCCTGTTTTTAAGGGAACCTTAGCTATGAAGATGTATCGAGACATTTGGCTTGAGTAATACAAATAAAACTTTTCAGGCAAAGAAATTATTATGGTATCCAACTGATACTAAAATTATTCAACCACACATCATTCTGCATTTAAATCAACACCATCAGCACCTCACATCCACTGAGTACCACTACGTCTGCTCATCCCCACAGTTTAGTTTCAGAAAAACAATACAGAATGGGAAAAAATAAGACATATTTGGATAGGGGCATAGGAGCTTTAATAACTCCTTTCCAAAAACACTGTCAACAAATGCTTTCCATTTTGGTTTCATTACTTCTAGGACTGCAAGTGCCCCTCAGGCTGAGCATCGCAAGAACCAGGAAACAATTCAGATATAACCTGTGCTGGTTTTATTACTTTTGCCAAAGGGAAGAGTGTCTCACCTGACTTAAATCCATGCAATTGAGTCTAAAATAAAGCCAGAATGTCCAGCATTCCAAACCGTTTGGATTAGTGCAAGGCAACTCTGATCCTGGAATTTATAACCCTGCTGGGGTTATAATTTCTTAGTCATCTTTTATGAAGCCCCAGGGCTTCAGAAAAGATGACTAAGAAATTCAATCCAGGTCACCTATAGAAATATAGTACATGGAATTTCATAAAGGATTTTTCTTTCTCTGAAATTTTGTGGAGAATCTTCAAATGAAAACCTTTGAAAATCACTGATTTTCACAATTTAAATGAAAGTGGCTGTTTGCTAACTAGAACCCAGTGGAAGCCTGAGCTTATACACTTAAAACTGTCTTCTGGTAAGATAGAAAAGTCAGGATTGGCTAATTTCATTTGCAAGCAAGCATTGAGCAGCACATGAGCTTCAATGCTAGAGAACAAATGAAAAATAGATCATGGTCATCTATTAAAAAGTACTCTGGTAAGTACTTTTGAAATTGTAAGGTCACAGAGCTCTAGTCCCACTGCCCATCCTACCAGCCAATGCTACCATTTTGTTTCAACATATTCCCCATCTACATCTTCACCTCATCCCCAGCAGCCATTTCTTGTCTTAAGTTTAAATTGTACAATCTTTTGGGCAATTTTTTTTTTTTTTCATCTCTGAGGAGCCTCACACAATGCAGCTCTACTCTATACTGATTGCTAAGAAGTGCTGTAATACTAAAAGTAACATTTTAACAATGTAACAAATAACATTTTTTACCACAATTATAAAATAAAAATTATTTGAAGTGCATATATTTGGTAAGTCATTTGGAACTGTGGTATCTCTCACAAATGATTTCAAAAGAAACTGTTAGAGGTTCTACTGCTTAAGAAAATTCACTGTGTTCCATGTGGTCATTAATCAAGCACCACATATGTTATAAAAAGCTTCCTGGAACTATAGAGAAAGCTGCCCTACTAAAATTTTTTTAACACATTTTCCTAAGTTGTCTCCTCTGTGGTGTAAAATATAGGAGTTCCTGAACATTGATTAATTAAATGATAGTCTTTTGTAGCCCTGGAACAAATTATCCAAAATTGACCATGATAAGGGTGGAAGCTGTTATTCTTTATGCAACTGATATGGTTTCTGAGGTTTAGATTAAATTAAAAAGAAAGATCCAATTAACCAGTGATTGAATTAAGTGAATGACACTGTATTGATCATATTATTTTAGGGCACTTCTAATGAGTTTTAAAACCAGCTGAATTGTTATACGTGAAGAGCAAGCGCCCCAGCCACCACTTTCCCAACTCCATGATTTTTCAGCTGTGTATGTTACCAAATTATGTATTTTAAGAACATTTGTTTCTCTGCCTTCATTGCACAGCAAGGAGATCCTCCTGGCACCCAAACTGGAAATACAGCTTTAAAAACAAACTCATCTGTGAACCCAATCTTTTCTGATGTACCCTTAGCAGAATTACTCCTGTAAGGACCAATGTTTTAAGCAATTAGCCAATCAGTTAATTTTCCAATGTCACATTCTTAGGCAAAGTAACCAAAGCAAATGAAGAGAAGTGACATCTGCAGGCAAAACATGCCAAATTTGCTTCTCCCCAATCAGCTGTACAAGCAGCAGTTACACACACATGTGGTTTAGATGCCTTAGGAGAAAACAGCTTTTTGCTTTTTGGCTCTTCGACCCCCATTTAATCCAGCTCAGGTTTTGTGGAGCAGACAATTGACTGCAATTGTCAAAGAGAATGGTGTGCAGCTGAGGCTGGCCTCGACCCTCTGGAGCAGATTGGGATCTCCAGAAAACATTTCACCCTGTGTTCGCTCAGTGAAAGATGAGCAATGCGACGGTTGACTCTCACAATTAAAAGGCAAATATTATGTGTAAGTTTTATAGATTTACAGTTATGTTTTACCCCTCCTTGCATTGTTATCACAGGGTGACCTGGGTGGTCAGGGCATTTGGGAGGGTCAGCTTGTTACTATGGCAGCAGCTGACCTCCAATCAAGATGCAAGAAAGTGATCTCCACCACTGGACAGCAAAGGAGGAGTCTACTGTCAAGACTTTGGGAGGGGCTAAAAGGTTAAAAGGTAGAACATCCATTGTGTGGACGAGCAAATGGTGGGGAAAAATCCTTTGCTCCCAGCATTGTATTGTTTTCTCCATTCAGTCTTCTGTTGTATTTTTGGATAGGTTTTAATAAACCTTTTAAATTTTTGGAAGTATCATTTCTCACAGCTATCACCAGTGATAAGACCTGGCCCAAGATTAGGACTTCTGGTGTACACATCTACCTCCAGGTCAGTGTTGGAGCCTGTGGTTAAAGGGGAGTTTGTCAAGGCAGCCCCTGGAGCCCAGAAAGCTCCTGGGATCACCCAGAAGGAGACATTACATTTGTTCAGTTCAAGCACCATCCGCTTTCCTCGGCGCTGCAGCAGACGGGATCTCCCCCGACTGTTACAGGGTTGACAGATCCTACCCAGACATCACAGCACAGATGAGTGGATCTGGGCAGGATGAATCCCAAGCCAGATGTCTCGCTCTGCGCTGTCAAAGCCAGGTGAGAGGCCTCTCACCATTTGTGAGCAAGGCTTTGCCAAGTCTCAGTGGGCAGAAGCAGAGAGCACACGCTTCTCTGTTCTCCACAAGATGGGTGAAGGATCTTACCCAGGCTGGGTGTGCAGCAGCAGCAAAAGAGGCTGGGAACAAGCAACAATCCTACAAAAGTGTAGCCTCCTCCCAGCAAATGATGTGATGCTAAGTAACACAAAGGCAAGGGGCTGAGGTTTGTATGAGGGTGTTTGTTTTTGTTATGTTTTTTCAGTGTTTGACACCAGCATAATTCCCCTTCAGTTGAAAGAAATCAATGGTTCAACTTTGACCTGAATGAATAAAAAAAAAAACACCTCAGGTATTACATAAGAAGTTTCTTTGTGATTTCTTTGCTAATTGATTTGATTTAAGTGATGAGACCTAGAAATCACCAGTGCTTCAGATACACATTCATAAAACCAGTCAAGTGTGAAAAAAGCTCTAAGTTCAATGTAAAATTAGCACTGGGCTAAAGATTTTCACACTAAACCTGAAGAAAAACCCCAAAGACCTGCAGCAGATTCACAATTCCATATCCACACCTTCCTGTGCAGCTGCAGTGATTCGGATTCAGTACAGCAAAATAAAAATGGAGATGTAACTGCAAGCTCAGTTCAGGACTTAATTTTCTACTTACCTGTAAGATCTTTTTATTGTGGGATGCACCACCAGTAGCCAAAATCCTTGTTCTGGGCACTGCAATGCAATAAAAAGTACAAATCAGACTGACAGTGCATATGGTCAAGATTTGTGCTACTGAACCAAGTACAGTGAGAACAAGGAGGTGGGAGTCAGGGTTCTCTCTCTGTACCTCTAATTTACCTGCTGTAAAAAAGGAGATAACACTAATTACCCACTTTTCCAAGGCACATTAGAGCACTTCCTTAGAAGAGGCAACATAAATATTGCAGATCTATTATTATTGTAGTGCTATCAATGTCAGGGAGATTTGCAAAGGAGATACAGAGTAAGAAAGGCAGTGTTATTATAATACAGCTTTGGTTTGAGGTCAGATTGGTTGGGCTCATAGCTGTATATATACAAACTGACAGATAACCTTTAAAATCAGCAGTATTTTCCAAACTTATCTCCTCATGACGTTCACAGTCGGAGTTCACTGAAACCTGGGCAATCCCTATGCGCTTGAATGACAAGGAAGTGTGTCAAAAGGCAATTAGAGATGGTCTAAATCACTCCACTAAAATAAAAAAAAAATCTGAATCTTCATCCAATGCAAACCTACAGCTTTGGGGGAGTTAAAAAATATATTCTGTGTTCTTTAGGTTTAAAGAAACCCATGCTTTCTTCTACATTCCTGAATGTCTGCCTCACCAATTATTTGTGTGCGTGCTCCTCAGGAGCACGGCATGCAACAAGCCACACACAGCTACCCATAATCACAATGCAGCAAGGCACTACAAACATAAATAGTCCAAATGTTCTCACTGAAGTTCTTCAAAGGCTTAAAACAAAATAAATGCATAAACACTTTGATATCATATATTAAAAAAAAAAAATCTAAACACTTAATCACCCTGATTTATGACAATAATACGTGATACCATCATGTGTACCCTCCCAAAAGGGAAATTTCACTGTGGTTATTGTTTTGTTATCTTAACTTCCTTTTAAATAAAAGCTAAAGATAATTTATTTCTCACAAGGCAATGTTGGGCAACTTACATTGATGCCCTAAATAACTTATTGTCATTTATCCTTTCAAGTATCTTAATGACAAAAGCCCCAAAGACAGAAATAATCAGAAGATGCAGCTCACCACACCATTTCCAGACCCCCATCTGGGTGCTCAGGTGGAGCCCAAGACCCAGACAAAGCATTGCATAGGGACCCTATTTTACTGATAAATTTAATTTTATTTTCCTCTTTGAAGGATATTCAGTGATGCACAAATTGGGTTTTAAAAGCCATTAGGATCTCTGTCAATGTCAGTAAACAAATAAAACAAACAGCAGAGTGATTCCTCAGGGAAAACAAGTTTCAATTATACCAACACAGAGTGACAGATTCCTGCCAAGATTATCACAACAACATAATAGCACAGAAACCAGCAAAAAATAACTAGTAAGCCTCTGTTCCTAGAAACCAAACCACACTCTAATTTTTTTGCCTGGTAGTCACAATTCTGTCTTGCTAAACCTTGTTGAGAATATAAGTTCTTCCAGAGCTACCACATCCAACATGAAAATGCCACATTGCAGGGACAGACAGCAGGACAGGATGAGAAATAAACACACTGGCTACACTTCCCAGCAGCTCAAACCAAAGAATAAGTCAGGCTTGCTCTCCAGTGCCTCTGGAAAGGGACAGAACCCACTGCTGGGCACCCACCATCAGGAAAGAGCAGTGGGCAACATGAAAGTGCCAAAGCCAAACAGCAACCACCCCTGAGAGCAGCAAACACAGCTCAGCTCAGCTGCTTCCTGCACTGCCATCTGCACACCAGCTCTGTCTCGGGGCTCCTGCCCCAAATGTTTCTATTTGAAATCCAGGAATGGATGGGAGACTTACTCCTTGCTAGGTCAGCACCTTCAGGTTTTGGCTACATTATAAATTCATGCCATCACTGTAATTCAAGCCACTTCTATATCAGTAAGTTATCAGAAAACAGGGGCAAATTTACAGTACATTTCCTACTTAACACAGACCCCACACAAGCAAGCATTTACCCCACTATCAGTTGAGTTAGGGGTCTTCCAAGAGGCCAAACCAGATCTCAAGTCTAAATTGTTTAACATGCTGCTATCTGCACACCCACATTAATCCAGACTAATTCTTTTGCAGCAAAATACTAAGAATTATTTCAGAATATACTTGATAAAAGAGAGTAACTTAATTTACACTGTGAAGTTTCTAACATTAGACAAACAGCTCACATTCTAAATTGGATCCACTCATGAGTACAAACACCCACAGACACACAGTAAAAGCACCCAAAAATCTATGCAGCAGCTACCTGAAGGGCAGAACCATTCATTCTCCTCCTCTTTGAGTCAATAAAATGGCTCACTCCACTGAAACACATGCCAGCAGGCTACAGCCAAGTGAGCTTTAGCCATCACTGTGGGATGACAGACTCTGAGCTGCTCTACAGGTGGGACTGATCCATCCAGGCCACACAGAAGCAAAATCTCAGGTGAATGTGGTGCTCTGCAAGTGGCCAGAGCAGAGACAACATTATCCCTTGTTGAGTTTCAGTCACTTCTTACAGACAAGGATTAGGTCCCTAAAGAACTACTGGAATCTGCTGAATTTTAGGTTTACTTCTTATTTCAGTCTCTCTCCAGAGAACAAGGAAAATACATTGATCACTGATTTCAGGGATTGTCTTTTTAATGCCAATATTGTGTGCTTTACTGAACACTGGACATTTGCTCTGAGAAGTGTAATTGGATACATCTTATAAATAAATAAAGCAAGCCCATCATTTATGTATAAAAGGCATTAACAGAGACATTGTTCATCCATCACCAGCAGTGTTCTCAGCCAGCTGTGTTTGAATCTGTCAGGAGCTACCATCCATCCCCTACAGCACTGCACAAAGAGAACTTCACAGTGTTACTAAAAATCCCCAACAACAACTGTAGCAAACATAATTCAAAAATTCAATTCTTTAACAGTTGAGAGAATCAGATTTAAGCATCTTTTAATTAAAAGCTCCCTGCATAGCACCTAACCAACCAGTTTATTTCCTTCTTATTGAAAAACTAATTATTTTTTAGAGAGCTGATGCTGAATTTTAACTCTGTCTAGAAACTGCAGCTGTACATGGCACAGTGTTGTGCTGCCATATGCACATCTTCTGGAGTTCTGTTCTCTTCTGTGGAACATGGTGATTGACCTAAAAAATAGAGTTAAAATAATGGCTCCCACTGGACAGGAGGAGGGAGGAAGACCCAAGTAAATAAGTTTGTTTATGTGGGAAGTCTGAGCAAAAGGCACTTTTCCACAAGGCTGAGAAGGCAGCACGCTCAGTGCACATTACTATGCACACAAAAATACTCATTGTGCCTTCCACAGAGATCCAGCAAGAACTTAGTGATGTTAAAGTTCATCTCCTGTCTCTTGCTTTCAGCCAAAATATTGCTTTTATTAAAAGGCACATAGGGAAAAGATAAAAATCTGTCACTGAGAATAGAATAGAAATTACAATGATATATGTTCAGCATTGTCAGTGAACTGTCCTGCATCACTGTATATTTACAAACACAAAGGAGAGGCAGGCACTGATCTCTGCTCTGTGGTGACAGTGACAGAACCTGAGGGAATGGCCTGAAGTTGTGTCAGGGGAGGTTTAGGTTGGATATTAAAAAAGGTTCTTCACCCACGGGGTGGTTGGGCACTGAACAGGCTCCCCAGGGCAGTGGTCACAGCACCAAACCTGACAGAGTTTAAGAAATGTTTGGACAATCCTCTCAGGCACAGGGTGAGACTCTTGGAGATGTCCTGTACAGAACCAGGAGTTGGACTGTGATCCTTGTGGGTCCCATCCAACTGAGGGCATTCTGTGATTCTATGATGAAAAATGTAGATATTAAGAAAAATAATTATATTGGCAAACTCACACCAGTCAGAAGGGTAACACTAAAAATTATCACCAAAAGTCTTCTGCCAGATCATTTGTGCAAGGAGACTGGAGGTAGAAATTCAGCCTCCTGTCCCACCAGGAGTGGCTGAGATCAGACTGATAACAGATCCTGATGCTGGAATTGGTGGGATGACTCCTGACCTCAGGGCTTTTGGATCTTGCTCATTTCCACTGGACAGAAACGGTGTGTCTGTGTCACTATAGAATTTTGCTGGTTCATGCACCTCAAAGTCCAAAACCAGAATTTGACTCTCCATTTTGAGGCTGAAAACCCTTCAACTTTTTCATCTAAATTTTCAGTGCTACCCACAGTCCTGGTATGTACCCCAAACTCCAGGCACACGCTGACTTACAAAACCCTTAAAAGACAATTCCAAGAATTCATCCAAACAGCTTCATAACATCTTTCTCATCACAACTGAATCCATAAATAAAACAGAACAATAGAACATGTATTCAAAAAGCAGCTGATTATGCACATGAACCCACGCCAGTTATAAGCATGATTGCAAATAACTGCAATTTACAATTTGCAAGCAACAAGAAAAGCCCCTCCTTTATTTCTCTGATTAACTTCAAATACTATAATTTAAAAAAAAATGCATTTGCTAGCTTTTCATTCAAGAAAAATAAAACAAAACAAAAATATATGGGTTTTTTGTCCCATTTATCAAACAAATATTCCAAAATCATCCTCCTTGCTTATTAACTCTTCCAAAATTCATGCTAATTTTCTTCATTCCTATAAAGATGCTGAAATTTAACTCTCACTATGGTAAAAGATTTCTCTTATCTAAACCCTTTTAAATAATGGCCTTTTATGTCTCTGAGACTTCTAGGACTGGATCCTAAACAATATCTACATGAATGAGGCAAATGTAATGGAAACTGGAACACACCCTTTTTCTCCTTTTCCTTTTTTTTTTTTATTTAGACAAATACAACTGCCCAAGTAAAAGCCATTCAAAAGCCATTTTTTAGAAGTGTTTCTGGCTTTCACTTTGAAGCATCAGCTAATTTATTACTGACAAAAGCAAGCCAGGTTTGCCATAGAGGATGGTTGCTTTCTAACTGGCAAGTGAAGTTTTCATATATTTTGTAACATGCTTTAATTTCACTGAAGGTTGCTCAAATGTTTGTCAGGAATTTTCCAGACACAAAATTTAGTCTTATTTTTTAAATGCAGTGCCTGGGGAAGAAAAACAACTTTTACAGATAGAATTGATCATCAGCCTCTAAGGCCACTGTAGTAGAGCTACCATTAAATCAGCTGTAATTCAACAGAGGGGAAAAAAAGCCTGGATTTTCTCAGCAACAAAGACAAATATGCCTAATATTCTCAACATTTATGCTACTTACATAGATAAAGTCTCTACAGTGATGTGGGGGAGACCAGGTATGATTTTTCTTGCTCAGACTGCTGCAAGGCAAGAATAACACCACTAAAATGAGCAGAAGAGCAACAACAAAGTTGAAACAGAGTAGGAACAGTTTAGTAACCAAGGCTCATGTACCACTGATAGTCAGAGGCCACCTTATGTTCTCATGAAATTGTTCTTCATGAAGATGTCATATTTGGCTTTCCTAAGACCTTATTTCAATCTAGACAAAACTTAGGATTTCAGAACCTGAAGCTTGAAGACACCAAAACATTTATTGAAAATCCTCCTAGTCTGGCTCAGCTCAGAGATTAATTTAAAATTTAATGTTGACCCAAAGCCTTCTCCTTCTTGATGGATTTCAGGAAGAAATAAACAAAGGAAAACATGCATATAAATTATCTCTTAAGAGCAGTTTAAATTACTGCAGATCACCCCAAAAAAAAAAAAAAAACCACACAGCCCAAGAGGTACCCCAGAGGAAACAAAATATACTCAAGATACAATTCAACTTCATTGACTGCAGAAGAATTATACTGCAGGGAAAAATTTGGTACATGAGTGGTAAAGACTTCTTTGGGAGCAAGCAGATCAATAGTCATAACATTGTTATAACATATACATTGACACGCTCGCAACAAGGTTTCTGAAATATTTGCAATTCTTGTAGAAATACTGCAGAGCTGCAATTGCTTATCAATTCACAGTGATTTTTAATTTATTTTTTTTTTTTAGACACAGATCTCTATTTGGCAGAATATTATGATGAAGCCTGGGACAAATTCCAAAGGTAAGGTATTAAAAAAAATTCCACAACTCAGCACTAGAGCTTACAGCAAAGGTGGGGGGGCAGGGGGGGAAGCAGCAGATTCAGGCAAATAAATTTTGTACATAAAGGTTGAATATTTTGGAAAAATATTTCTCTGAAGCTTTTAAGGAAAGAGATGGAAGAAATGGTAGAGAGGTTGGAACTAGATGATCTTTAAGGTCACTTCCAACCCAAGCCTTTCTGTGATTCTATGAACACTTAAAATCTGTTTGGACAACACTGAAAAGGTATTGAGGGAAGTCCTCTCCTGAAGTCATTATTACTAGAATCAATTTCATGAACTTTGCCATCTTTTGCTTGTCTAATTTCTAGGTTCTGAATCAATTCATTAAAGAAAAAAATAAGTAACATATTTCATGAAGTAGTAAGGTAAAAAGGATTCATGTACCAATGTAACTGCTTACATCAAGTTTAATTTTTTTTATTTTTTGGCCACTCAGTTTTTCTATTTTGTTACCCCAAGTTTGGATATTATAAGAATTGTGTGTTGGGGAAAAATACTAATAACCACTAAAACTATTCAGCAGTTGTTCAAACATCTATAAAGTAGCCAAGGCTCCAATTAAAGGCTTAACCCAACAAAGAATAAACAGCTTTGATTTACCCTATGATGTTTTTCATAAGACTCTTGGCAACACCTCCACCTTCACTTTCCACTTCAGAATTCCTGTCATTCAGCAAATAAACAAGAGATCTGGAGCCAATGTGACAAATTAACTGATTCTCAAAAAATGTTCTGAAGCAGGTGGTGCCAGTCTGAAAACAAAACCTAGAGGAGATGCAAACCAGGCATTTTAAATCTGGCCATCACATCCAGTTTTTTAATAACATACCTGCAGACAGCTCCAGAATAGTAAAAGATCAGAGTGGGCCATTTGCCTAAATGAGATCACACAACTTCCACAGAGTGATCCCAGAGTCCAGATCTGTACTCACTGAACTACAGGGACTTTAGAAAGACTGAAAATTTGCTGTGTCTACTGACTGTTTTCATGTTTAATACCTTTAAATAGTTGCACTCTTCCCATAATTTATGTTTTTATTCTTTAAAATCCTAGTCAATCTTTGTGGCTTTAGCCTTCCAGTTATTATGTTATTATGAAAATTAGGTTTCCCCTTCACATGTTGGCATATTACAGACCACAATTAAATTACATCTTGTATTTCTTTTTAGTAAGCTAAGGATATTACGTTCTGCCACTCATTAAGAGGTTTAATTTCAAGACCACAAACCACTGATGCTTAGTGCTGCTGGTCTAATACCATTGTCTTGGTCTTCACCTCTGAAACCACTATCAAAGAGAAGAGCAGAGTTGGTAAGAGCACTAAAAATGTCTGTCCCAGAAGTGTCTGACTACATGTTGTCAGACTGCCTAGCCAGATATTTACTAGCTTATAAAAACTCCTGATAAATCACAGGGGACCTTGCACTGGAAAACCTCCTGGGAGAACTTTTTGGAGAGAATGTTCTGGCTCTGAATCTCTGTAGCTCCAACAGGCACATGCCCAGCAGTGCCATGTGAGAGGAGTGTCCTGAGGTTCCCATCACAGTGGGGATTTGGAGAGCTCTGCACTGAGCCACATCCCAGTGCCTCTGGCAACCCTGACAATTCCTGCTGCTCACCTCCCAGGCTAAGGTGAGACATGCACCCAGAGGCAGGCACATGCAAGATATGCTCACAAATTAGTTTCAATAAAAAAGTCGCTGCTACCTTAGGCATTCTCCACTGATTCAAACCAACTTTTCAATGTACTCTGTAGGCAGCATTGCAGCACAGTTCAGTATCTCCTCAAAGTATTCTGACACATGAGAAACTTGTGCTTGAAACTCAGCAAAATAAACACCCTCCCACGCCTCTGGCAATTCTGATGTGTGCAATACCACATGTGGCTTTACAGATCACACTTCAGTAAATAATGCTTGTTACTGAGTTTTTTAGGAAGGCAAAGAACACCATTTTTAATAAAGATTTGTCCTCACACACCAATATTCAGCCTTGAAAATCTTCTAAGGGAAATAGAAAATTACATTGGCAACTCAACATATGACACCATCCATCGAAGGTTAAAATGAGAACAGCAAGCAAGGAGATAAATGAGCCACCCAAGGTCACACAAAATCAGAAGAACAAGCAGGAATAGAACAAAGGCCTCTTCATTACTTAGATCACAAATGCATTCGATTCTGCATTAGTTAATCTGCAGAGTATGAGCATCAGTAGCAAGACATGTCCACAGGAGAAAATATAATAATAATGAGCTGCAAGTTCAGCATTACCTAAAGCCACAGGATATAATTAAAAGGCACAGGGTGCAATGACCTGACCTTGAATGCCACTCAAGTGATGAGAAAAAAGAATGTGCTATGAAGTATTTTGATTCCAGAGAAACCCAAAGCACAACAAACCTGGGGGAAAAATCAGTTTGGGATCTAGATTTGCAAAGCAGATCTCTGCCAGATCTCAGATTTGCTCTGCTTCCCTCCCCACCAGCCTTTGTGTCTTATCAACAACAGCAATAAAAGCCTCTGGAAATGCAACAGAAAAGAGACAAGCCCAAGCAATATTTTATTTTTGATAAGAATAAGCCTGATAAAAACCAGAAAAGAACTCCCAAAACAAGGCAATTTGGGTTTTTTCTTTAAACATTTTTTCAAAAGAATTATTACAACTGTTTTGGCATCCACAAATATTGCCTGTATCTTTCCATCTCCTAGTCCAGGAAGGCTGGTTTGTGTTCATTCAGTGCCTGGTAAAGAATTTTTCTTCTTGATTTTTGTCTTTCATACCTCCTACTCCTCTCAATAGAAACAACCTACAGGTTGAAAAGTACTTCACAAGAATAAAATTAATTGATAGGAGGGTGCAACTGCTTGCCAAACATGAGCTGAGGCAGCAGAAAATCTGTTTACTTTGATCAGTTAAGTTCCATATGTCAAGAAGAGAAGAAAATAAATTGGGGCAGTAACCGTTTTTCTCCCTTAAAATTATACCAGACCTACTCACAGAAAAAAAAAAAAAAAATCACACTGACCTGCTCTATGTGACTGTGCTGAGTTACTTCACTCCTCTGAACTCATTCTTGCTGTACCTAAAGAACGCAGCACTGGGGACCACTTGTACCAGTTGGGTCTCTGAGCAGCACTAAAGCCTACTGTTATTAATAAATCTCCTCCTTTCCAAGTGGATTATTTATAAATTAATTCTGTGACCTCTGGCAGGCCAGAACTAAACAGAGAATACAGTTTGTTCCCATTTAACTGAAAAACAAAGGCTATGGAAAGATGAATAGAGAGAAGCAATTAATATTTCCTAATAATTGTCAGGGTGAATGGGAGAGCTGCTACGTTTCTCAGGGTTTCTGCTCAGAAAGGTTCCAGGTAACAATTCATTCACGGGACTGGGTTCATGTAAATCAGATGTTGTTGCCAAGCAACTATAGGTGCTAAGGAATGAAATACAGTCTGCAGAAACCTAATAGCCTGGAGAGAAAAAGGACTACAATCAGAGATTTATGGCATATATAAAAGGGAAAGAGTCATTCTCCCACACATAAAGAACACAGATACTTTATTATAAATGTCCTTAGCATGTTTTTCTAAGGCATAATTAAGCAATAAAATTCCCACTACACCCCAAATCAAACAGGTAAATTCTTTTTTTTTAATGTTTTGCTCATTAAACTTTCTAGAAATAGATCTTGAGAAATTAGCTACCAAGACAAAAGGTAAAATTTAACCCTAAGATTTTTCTTTTGCCCAAGAAAAGTGTTAGGCATACAGACAGCACTGCAACTGCCAATCAGCTTTTCACTTTACCTTCTTATGTTTTTATACCATGCTCATTAACATTGCATCTGATCATCAGAAATTCTCTTTAAGCTTATTAAGATTTTAAAATATTTTTAGCAAGTTAATTAGAATACATTAACAGAGCTCATCTGTGTTCACCCATCATGCATATTTTATTTCATTCAGGCAAATTGCTTTTAAATGAAATATTAGATCTAGGAAGGGTACACCATTGAGTACTGAACAATACAACCCCTCAGTACAAACATACTCTCTCACACACCCTGATAGCTTCATGCCACTGGAAAGTGGGGACTTTCTGATGACAAAGGGCTTTTTGAATTCCTATTCTTATTACAATCCCCTGCAGCTGTGCATCCATGGACCTGGTGCGTCATCCTTGTACCTGAGCCACCCTCTGCTGCCCTCACATTCCTTACAGTCAATAAAAGTTAAAGCCATTGCAATGGGAACCAAAGGTCCAGCTAAGGAGAAGGAAAGAACATTTTCAGCCCCTCACACTGTGATTTTTACAAATTCATGTTTGATGGGTTTGTTTTTCTCCTGCTGATGGTGTCTGAGGATCTCACTTGATCTAAAGGCAGGAGCCCAATCAGAGTCTCTGGCACAGGTTCTGACAGGCAGGGGTGCACATGGGTTTGGCAGAACAACCAGAACAGCTCACAAAGGATGAGCCTGAAATACCCTGAACCCATTGCTTTAGCAATCATTGTAAATGCCTCCCTCTAATGTGCACTCAATGTCACCAAGTATAATTAAATAATCATTTCTGAGGAAAAAGGAGACAACAAAAATACCTTGACATATTTTTTGCGTGCCACTTGCAGAATTTTACTCAAGTCAGACGAAGTCCATGACTGGCGACTGAAATTTAACTACAACTCTACTACTAATAAGATGTTCCTCAAGCTCCTGATATAGTTTCACTCAATCCAGACAAATAAGTTCATCTTTGAAATTATTCCTTTATGGCCCAAATACTTCCATATACTAATTATATATACAAATACTTCCAAATATATACAATATACTATATATATAGTACGAATACAATATATACAAATACTTCCAAATACTACTAATAAGATGTTCCTCAAGCTCCTGATATAGCTTCACTCAATCCAGACAAATAAGTCATCTTTGAAATTATTCCTTTATGGCCCAAATAATTCCTATCTGAGGAAGGATGGAAAAATCACACTAATTTCACCAACAGTTCTCAAGTTAAGCAGTTACTTTTAGAGATCTGCAAAAATAAAAGGATAAACAAAGTTTGCCAACCTCATGCTTGATTCAGATTTTACACTCTCACTGCATTTCAATTAACCTGCCACAGATTGCAGAGCTGACATATTTGATTCAGATAGTAAAGAAAACACTCTTGAAAAAACCCAGGTCTGAATCCTTTGATGAGTGATCATACAATCCATATCAAAATACACATTTAAGTCTCAGTCACCACACATTTCATGATCTGCATCATTAACACTGTCTGGTTTGAGGGATTTTGATAATCTCTTTGACAATCTATAGCAGTTCTTTATCTCCAAGGCACTGATGCCTTTTAACCAATAATCATTATTTAGGTATGCTTTGTGCCTGTAGCCTTCCCTGAGATGCTAATCTCCATAATTCAAGAGGCTGCTCTTTTATAAACTGCTGCCATACTCCCCATGTTTCCTTCCACTGATGAACCCCAAAATCAGGCGTGTTTCATTTAGCATTTGGCTGAACACATCAGCCACGCTGACATGGGGAGATTTTAAGCACAGCTGAGCAATTCTATGGAAAGTTCTTCCAAAGGCCAAGAGAAGAGAGCTGTCTCAATGGATGGAGTCCCTTTTCTCTGGATAAATCACTATTGATTGCACTGAACCCAAACCCACCTTGCCACAACCTCTTCCTCCTATTTCTACATTTATTCATCAACTCACACATCAAAAGCATAAGAAAGAGTCTGCACTTTTTTTTTTCCAAGCTTGATTAAGCAGTTTTATGTTTTAAAGGAATTCTCAGCCTTTGACAGCTGGAGAAGAGATTTCACCTCCCTGCCACAGAGCTGGAGTCCAGCAGCTGCCTTGGCCGCAGGGATCAGCTGGGATCTCTCCCCAGATCTCTCTGCATGCTGAGTAATGAGCCACACAATGCCAAAAACCTATTTGCTGGCATTAAAAAGCAAAAACTGCCTTGGTTTATTTTGTAGCATTTAAGCAGAGATATGTCCTACCCTAAAAAAAGAAAAAAGCCACATAGAAATCAATATAAATTTCTAGTAGCACCCTAATTGCAAAGAGTAGAGCTTGAATGAGCAATGAAGGCAAACCAACATTTAAATGTCATTTAGAGTGCCCAAAGACACTGAAATATGTACACAATTAAGAGTATTCTCTAGATAAAGGAGGGAGTAAAGTAAAGCATGACTACCAGACAATAGTAAAATAAAATGCAATTTAGCAAACCATGTTTTGTCACTGGCCTACCCTGGCACACACTCCTTTTTCCTACAACAAACTGACTCATTTATCCAAGCCAGCACAATTTTAACAAACCCCTATAAAATCACTGCTAGAGCTGCATCTGGAGCACAGCTATGCTCCAGCTCACCTGGCTCAGGATTTTAATGACAACCTGGAGCTCTCTACTGCTTTCAGAAACTTCCCTGTTAGCCCAGCCTTCCCCAGAGCAGCTCAGAGTGTGTTATCCATCCCAATCCCCACCTGCCTCTGTCATGCCTCCAAAGAAGTCTCAGCTATCTTCATTAAAAAACTCCTCCTGTCCATTCCCCCTCTCTTCCCCTTCTCCCCAAAACACAGCACAGAGGACTCACGGCCAATTCTTTTCATGAATTTTCTTCTGCAAAGGGCAAAATTTTCCACTACCTAAAACCCAGCCCCATCTGAGACATCACTGAATAGCCACTGTCAATTTTAATTTTTTTTTAAATTATTATCATTATTGTTGTTAAAGTAAAAGGGTGCTCACATTTTCTTTTCAAATGCACAAGGATAAGATTTTCCACTCTGGGTACATCCTCTGGGTACCTGAGATGTGGTTCACCAAAATGCAGCATACTCTGAGTCCCTTTCACTACACCACATCCAATCCTCACATAAAACAGCAGTCAACAAAAATGTACAACATCTTTTCCCAATTCCTCACAGTTAACACATTAAGTGGCAATAAAGGGTGCAATGACTTTCCAAGGGCATGTACCTGTTTAATTATTCAAAAGAAAATTGACTCAGGCACCATGGTATGAAACACTGAAATATGCAAACGAAGTAAATTATGGGGGAAAGCAACAAAAGGGAAAAAAAGGGATTATGGTGAGAGGAACATATGGGGGCAGATTCTGATCATCTTGTGTCTCTGAGCTTCTCTATATACGTTTGTATAAGAAGGAAATCTTGTGAAGTGACAGAGAAATTATTATTTACTCGCCTCAGTACTCTGACCACGGTCTTGAAACAATCTAACCATGCCTAGAATTTCCTAAGAGTGTTATTTTCACCTATATACATGAAGCAATTTCAGAAAAAGGAATGTTTACACCTTTCTAGACAATCAAATCTTACTGCTGGGAAAACACTTGTTTCAACACAGGCTGTACAGAACAGAAGAAAAGATGCAGGACCTGATCCATGAGTAGATCTCATTTATTCTAAATTAAGGGTCTGAAAAACTCACTAAAGTAATAACATCAGGTTAACAGGAAGGTACCATAACATCAATTCTAGCTATTTGTCCATAAAATATGAATATCCCATTAAAACAAAGAGCATTTGATTTTACTTTGGACCAGAGCAAATGTCTTTCCAATCAAGACATCCAGTGAATTGAATGTCTCTTGTAAGCAGGTGCTACTGTGTTATATTTTCATCCAATCTGCTGAGAATAAGCCAGAAGAAAATAACAAAGTAAATTGAACAAGAAGGTGTCTGATCTTGATGAATAATTCAATGATGCAATGCAACAAATACTGATTTTTTTTCCTTTGTAAAGGCAGCTTACAACTGTCCTTTGCTTAGAAAAATGACCTTCTGATGGTAATTATACTTTTGTCTTTAGGCACTGGATGACAGTCTTAGTAATGCTCATGATTCCAGTTCACAGCTCTGCTGCTGATCTCAAAGCACTCCATGCCTGCTATATCATCTAATCCTTTTTTAATAACATCATCCAACTGCTGAAGAACTTCAACTATAACATCAGGCACACTGGTCACGGACCATTCTGTAACTATTCTGGTCAATTTTCTGGAGTCCTAAAAGGCACCAGAAAGCCACGGAGTCACAACCACCATTCACAGAATTCACTGAATCACTGGGTTGGAAGAGACCTTCAAGTTCGAGTCCAACCCAGCCCCAACACCTCAGCTAAACCCTGGCACCCAGTGCCACATCCAGGCTTGTTTTATAGACATCCAGGGATGGTGACTCCACCACCTCCCCAGGCAAAGTATTCCAGAACTTTTATCACTCTTTCCATGAAAAACCTTTTCCTGATATCCAACCTATACTTCCCTGACACAGCTTGAGACTGTGTCCTCTGGTTCTGTCAGTGCTGCCTGGAAAAAGAGACCAACCCCAGCTGAGCACAGCCACCTTTCAGGAGCTGGAGAGTGCTGAGGTCACCCCTGAGTCTCCTTTTCTCCAGGCTGAGCACCCCCAGCTCCCTCAGCTGTTCCTCACAGGGTTTGTGTTCCCAGCCCCTCTCCAGCCTCGTTGCCTCCTCTGGATGCACTCGAGCATCTCAATGTCCTTCCCAAACTGAGGGGCCAGAGCTGGGCACTGGACATTGCCATTCCCTGAGGAACTGCTTGACTGCAAGGATAACAGACACAGAAAGCCATCACTGCCACTCCACAGCCAGCACAGACAGGAGGGAGCCTGGCAGTATTAGGCTGTGGCACACCAAAGTTGGACTTGTTGCAAGAAAAGGTTTTAATAGTCAGGACAGCGAGACATAGGAATAGGTTGACCACCAATCCCATTCCCTGAGGAACTCCTTGTGTGGATGACAATGGTCCAGACACAGAAAACCTTCACTCTGCCACGACAGAAAAGTCATTCTGCAGCCAGGACTGCCAGAGCCACAGGTCCAGAACAACCATGGCCATACAGCCTAATGAAAACAGAATTCACCAGGAAAGGGCTGAGCTGAATGCCAGTCTCTGTTCCCAGAGATAGGGATTTTTATTACCAACAATTTAAAAAGGCAAATAAGAATTCAGCTGTAGCATCCAGTGATGCCTTGTGAAGGCTGACCTAGAACAGAGACTAGACAGAGCTAAAGAATAAAGTAGGGATTTATTAAAAGGCCTCCATGGATCCACCTTGGGCAGCACAAGAGCCCAGCCAGGGCTGCAGCCAAGATGAACCAAAATGGTCCCAAAATGCACGAGCGCTCCCGGGGGCTCTCACTTTGATAAGCTCTGCTCCATTTGCACATTGGAGTTCATTGTCCAATTCCAGCTTTAGCACATGCAGTCCCACCCTTCTTGTTTTTCTCTCTTCAGCCCACGTTATTTGTGCTCTTGGGCCTGGAATTTGGATCATTTGTCCTTGGTCCCCAGCTAGAGAAGGAATTGTTTTGTCTCCCTACTCTGTGAAGAGAGCTCACCATCCCATAATATGAACCCCAGCCTTACACACTAAAGCAGCACAGAATCTGAAAAATATAAAAGCTAAAACCTGAGGCCTCACCAGAATAAAGACTATGTTGGAAGAGCCCCATCACTGGGGAGGCGAGCTCAGCCTGGTGATAACCAGAGAAGTTTTGCCTAGGGCTGTGGCACAGCACAGTGTATTCAGGTCTTTCTGTGAGCCATTCTTCATGTATCAATATTAAAACAGGGACTTATTCACTAAAAGACTGTGACTGAGAAAGGCTCATTTTGCCTTTTCTCATTTATTCTTCACTCATTGGGCTCTACATCTCTACCTTGGTGAACAATCTTATTATGACAAAAACATACAGCAAATAATACAGTCTGCAGTAGGTTATCAATACAGGCAGAAAAACAACAAAATTAAGAAAAAATTAACCCTACTAAAATCTGTCACACTTGACGTAACCAGGTCTGTCTTAAATACAAGGACACAGGCACTCAGGTGCCTCTTTTCTGTCCCCTGCAATATTTCAGTATTTCTTGCTCATGAATACTCAGCTTACATTTGGCAAGTTGGCAGCACTTCTTAGCACCTAACGATCTAATAAAAGTTTTTTTTTTCCTCTGTGCTAGACAAATCTGCCCACCTTCAACCTCTGCTACCCATAAAACAATTTATTCAAGTACCTTTACTCTGAGCACAGTTAACCTTTGCAATGTACAGAAGCTTCTGTGCCTCATAAATGAGCAAAGAGCTCCTAATGAACAAAAAAATACTTTCCTGACTAAAAGTTTAATATTAATTCTGGGAATACCAAGTATAATATTACTACCCATATATTGTACATAATACAGAATATATAGCTCATGCATCTTCTTTTGAAAGGTTTCTGTTTTCAAATTACCATTATATAAAATTTCTATAGACCACAAGGATACTTTAGGTTACAACTGGGAATCAGAAAAAGAATGAACACGAAAAAGAAAACTCACAGTCACTCTAGTTAAAAAGCCAAGGGATGAATGTCAGAGGAAAACAAGATTAATTTTGTTTTCTTCATTTCAAGGTTAAACCTCAAAGAACCTTAACATCTCACACATGGGTGTAAGTTTTCTGTGCATGGTCCATGAACTCCTGGCAGCCCATAATGTAAGAGAAACACATTGGTTGCCAAGGAGACTTCAACTTACCATGCAAGAAGTCCAGTCCCACACTGAAAAATTTAGGGACCCTAGAAATGTTAAGTTTGAAAATCAATGATCAAGTGGAAAGAAAATGGCATGTGAGTGGTTTTCATCCTCCTTTTCCCAATTTCTTACAGGGATGAGGGATCAGTACTGGACTAGAAGGCTTGAATTCACCAGTGTCACACTTCTCTTTGGAGACATTTTACATTAAAGTAAATGCTGGCTTTAGTTCTGTATTTTTAGCTATATTTTAAATGAAAAACTGCACTAAATTCTGCAGTAACACAACTGTTGATCACACTCCGTTTTGCAACAGAAGTCCTGTCAGATATTTAGCCTTAGTAACTAAAAACTATCTTCAGGGAGTACAAACATTTCCCCTCTGGCATCCTGTCAGTCACAGCAAATCTGTAAATAAACTGTCAAACTCCATTCCAATCATTCCTGAATCTGCAAGGGGAAAAAAAAATAGTAAAATTGGTGCAGCTGGTTGTAGTCCCTGTAGAGCAGGGCTGATTTCACAGCTTTAATATGGTTCACTACTTCACAGCCAGTCCGATCTGATATACAGCATGCAGAAATGAGTGACACCTTTGCTAATCATTTTCTTAAACTTATCACATGTGGAGGTAATAACAGATGCAATGACTTTTCAAGGGCATGGACTGGTTAATTTTTCAACAGCAAATTGACTCAAGTTCTGCAAAATTAAAAATCCACTAAGACACGCTGTCAAGCTATCTAAATTATGGAAAATCACACAAAAAGGGAAAAACAAAGGTCTGGTCATGAGAAAGACAATGTTAGACCCTCTCCTTACACAGTCTCATGCAAAGTAGGGATATAGCAGCAGCAAACAAGCCAAAAATCTAAAGAGAGGTACTGACTTCAGCAAAGACTGACTAAATAAAATGGGAAACCCTATGTACAATTACCTGGAACATATTAGCACCTTTATTCTGTAACTCATAACTTATCAAGTAATCCTGAAGGAGTTCCTCAAGAATTTTCCTGCCAGATACGTTTTGTTGGACCAGAACAGCTAACTGAAGAATTTTTCAAGGCCACGTTGGAAATGTGCTACTAAGAAAGATCATAACGGCAGTAAATAAACACTATCACCTTGTTGCCTATGAACTCAGGACATAAATCCCCTGGTTTAGAGCAGGGATAGAACCTGAATCTGGATCTGCTTTACTCTGCAGATCTTCCTTCACCATCAAATTAAACAAAGTCACACTGTCTCTCTAGATTGGTGAATGTTTCTTAAGAGACAGAATAGTCCCAAGTAGAAGACAGACTCAAAATCCAATAGCAAAGACACTGGCTTGATTTATGTTAAATTTAGGTTCAAGGATCATTTCTGTTATCACTCAAAAAAGGGATCTCAGCCTCCTAAAGGAGATGCATCCTTCACGTTTCCTCACAAAAGGCACCTAAAACATGACTTTAACTATGAGACAGTTTGAACAGAGCTCTTGAAAGCACATCATTCCTTATGAAACAAGACCACACATGTTTGATTGCAAATGCTCCCTCAGTCTCCCTGCTCAGGAAAGCAAACTTTTCATGCTGAAACACACCACAGGAAAGCAAAGAGCACTGAGGTCACCATGACTGCATTAAGTTTGAAGGTAGAAAAAACTAACATCATCCCCTTAATTAGGGTTGCCATATGGCCAGATTCCTGCTTTCATGTTTCCTTTCTTAAGCTCAAATTTTGACTGGCTGGCAAGAGAGGAATACAAAATGCATCAAGGTTTACCATATGGGCCCTGGTCTCCTGTGCTCCACATGTGTCAGAGATCTGACATATCGAAGACATCATGCCCACCATGCAAAGGCTACATGGCCTATCAGCTACTATTTCCTTCCACAAATTCCCAGAAGAAACCATGGGAGCCTTACCAAGCATCTTCCATTTTCCTACCACATAGAAATGCAAACCATATGCTTCAAAGTTTGCAGAAGCAACAACTGCTGCTCTCCAGAACTGAGTGTCAACCTGGTTTATTCTCCTCTGCTTGTACACAAACATCTCATCCAAGCTGCAAATAACCCTCTGTGAACCTGAAAACCTCAGTGATCCAGGTCTGGACCCTTGCACATGTTGGTGTTCAGGGTCCTTAGCAGGTCTTTCATCTGAGAATTAAGCACCAAAAAAAGAAATTGCTGGGTCTGAATCTCATTTCCCATTTAACAGCTGAAGGAGTTGATAATCCCAGTCTAAAAATAGTCAATTCGTGCTCAGAACACCCCTGACAGATAGGAAATATCAGCATCCTGATTTCAAATGTGAGAAAAATAGAAGATACTCATCTAGATGAGCTAGGACTACAGGCCAAGTCTCCTGAGGGTCAAAGCAGCACTGAAATCCCCCCCATGTTTTCACTGTGAACTGCAGCCATGGCTCTGCTTGACAATCAATGAGACATAAAAATCCAGCCTCTACACTTCTTTCCTTCCAAAAAAAGCAACATTATTTCAATTTCCAATAAGAAAGAAAATGGTTTATTGGATTGTCCTTCCAGTATTAAAAAAGAAAAAAATTACTTTGCATACAGAAGTTACAGCCCTAGAGAAGTCCACAGTGAAATGCATCCCTCTCTGGCGGACAGCACAACACAGCAACTCCTGACATGAAATGAACTCTAAGATAACACCTGACAAAAAGGGGACTTTAAGTAAAAAGAATGTAATTATCCCAATGGGAGTTGCTCCAGGGCACCTGTGTTAACCACCCTGCCAAAAGTATTTTGAACTCTTTAATGGCTACAGATGATAAGAAAAGTTATGATGAGAGAAAGTCTGTGAGGCAACACCTGCAAAGTGAAATATTTTTAAGAAAAATGCTTCAGATACAAAAACTGAAGTAATTAAAAACCCAAAGAAAAACGTGCACCGCTGTCTTTGTTTTCACCCAGGCTGAACTTCCCCTGGAATTGAATCACTGACTCACTGGGGCAGCTGGCTGACATCCTGAGCCACGAACAGGAAAAGCTTGTCTGGGAAACCTGCACAAAACTCGGGCTTGTTTGTTTGGAAAGGAGCCCACAAGTAAACAGACACACAGAGACACAGACCAAGGTCTGCAGCACAGACAGCTAGGGAATAGGACTGGGTGATAAAGGACCAAAATCCTCCTGCTGACACTGCCTCAGTCTGATTTGCTTCCAGGAATGGGAGTTCCATGAGGCCAGGAGGGAAATCCAGAGCAGGGAAAATTCTCAATCGGACAGACCAGGTTAGGGAACATTTATATAAACAGAATGCACATGGGATGCACCCCTGAATGCTGAGGTGGTTGGCTTACATAATTGTGAGACCACTCTTTTATCTTTGAAAGGTCATGGCAATTCAGGGAGGCTCCTCAGGACTGGAAGAAAGCAAATGTGGCTTCTGTCTTCAATAATGGCAAAGAGGAGGACAGCAAGAATTACAGGTCAGTCAGTCTCACCTTGATCCTTGGGAAGATGCAGCAAAATCTCCTGGAAACCATTTCCAAACATACAAAGGATAGAAATGTGACTGTCAGTCACATCCTTCTAAGATGAGATGACTGGTTTGATGGGTGAGGAGAAAGCAGGGGATCTGTTTATCTCTATTTTAGCAAGCCTTTTGACACTGTCTCCCACAAGATCTTCACTGACAAGCTGATGAAGTACAGACTAGATACATGGGCAGTAAGGTGGACTAAAAATTGGCTGAACTGCTAGACTTAAAGGTTGAACAGTGGTACAAAGTCCAGCTGGAGGCAACTCACTAGTGGTGTATCCCAAGGGTCAGCAGTGGTCTGGTACTGTTCAGTATTAACAACCTAGATGATGGGACAAAGCGAGTCCTCAGCAAGTTTGCAGATGACACAAAGCTGAGGGGAGTTCTGATACACAAGAGGGTTGTGCTGCCATCAGCAGGACCTCAGCAGGCTGGAGGAATGGACCAGGAACCTCAACAGGAGCCTCATCCAGTTTAACAAACGGAAGTGAAATGTCCTGCAAGCGGGGAGGAAACACCTCATGCACCAACGGGCTGAAGATCAGCTGGGAAGCAGCTTGGCAGAAAAAGATCCGAGGATCCTGGAGTACAGCAAGGCAAACAAGACCCAGCTACGTGTCCTTGCAGCATCCTGGGTGGCACCAGAAAGAACAATAGGATGAGGAGCTGCCCAGCACGTGGGACATCAGCAGTGCTGGGCCCAGGCTGGGCAAGAGAGTGCAAGGACATGGACACACTGGAGTGAGCCCAGTGGAGGAATGTGCAGATGATTCAGGGACTTGAAAATCTGGCATCCAAGGAAAGGCTGAGAGAGCTGGAACTGCTCAGCCTGGAGGAGAGAAGACTCACAGGGACTCTTATCAATGAGCATAAATATTTGATGAGAGAGAGTAAGACAAGAGATTCTTCTCTGTACTGTCCAGTGATAGAACAAGAGGCAAAGGGCACAAAATGAAATAGAAAAAAAAATCCTTTCAAACAAACTTTTTTTTTTCAATTGTACAGGTGATCAAATACTGCAGCAAGTTTCCCAGAGAGGCTCTGGAACCTCTAACCTTTGAGACAAGGGTAGGTTTCGATTAGCTATGAAGAAAAAATGCTTTACTGTGAGGGTGTTAAGACACCCTCTGGTTGCCCAGAAAACTTGTGAGTGCCCCATCCCTGGAAGTGTTCAAGGCCAGGTTGGCTGGGGCTTGGAGCAACCTGGGATAGGGGAAGGTGTCCCTGCCCATGGCAGGGAGGTGGAATGAAATTACCTTTAAGATCCCTTCCAACTGAAACCCAAACTGGACACAGTCCTGGGCCATCTCCTCCAACTGGCCCTGCTCTGACTAGGCAAGCTCCTGAGATCATTTCCACCCTCTTTTACAGTTTGGAAGATTTGAATTACCCTTAGTATAACACTACATGTAACTGCAAACAGTGTAAAATATCCTGAAAGACTACTTTGCAAAATCAGTCTGGCTAAGATAATGTACAAAGATCCATTTTTCATCATCATATGCTTCAGTCTGTACAGACAAAAATACTAAGCTGCATGTAAGGATTTACTTGAAATATATAGAAACTAAGTAGCTGGGGAGCAAGGAGTTAGAGCAAAACAGATGTGGTCATTTGCCTCTAATTTAAAGTGCATCTTCAGCAGACAATGAAATCAGGACAGAACAAGCTCAAGATGATAAAATTACTTAAGAAAGCACCATTATGAAGGTAATTTTTTGACTAGTAAGTAATGACGTTCTTGAGGACATCATAGCTATTTTGGAGAGCAAAAGTTTGTGAAAGTAGCCATCTCTGCTTTGCAGGAGCCTTTGACGCCAACCAAGTCACCTGATTTCAGTGAGAATTGGGTGGGATCACAGGAACACAGTGCAACTGTGCAAGCTGTGATCTAGTCCTATAGACTTCAACAAGAACCAAACATGTTTAGAGCTGAAGACCTTGAAGACAGCTAATTTACATTTTGAGATCATACAACTGAGATAATTTTCTATCCCTCATTATAAGCAGGGACCTCTTCTTCATTTTCAAGGTCCTCATACATTTCATCAGAAAAACAAGTGGTACATCCCAGCATGCATAATATTGTGGGTTTTTTTAAGTGAGTAAAAAGGGCAGAATATGTATAAAGGACATGACTAAATTAATTTTCAGAATCTCCTGACTTCCACGTGCCTGGTATTTAACACTGTGATAACTCCAGGGGGGAGAGTGGTCTGTAACTTTGCGAGGAGGAAACAAAAGGAAGCGCTTGGATGCGGCACGGAAACAGACAGACGGACACATTTACTTGACACGCTCCCTAGAAGCCCTGCAGGCTTCATCAGCTGTACTTGTAAGGCCTTTGAAGTGTGGCTGTTGCACAGCTTGTAAGTCCCTTCCTCTGGAGCTCAGGAGCTTGTGGTGTTATAAGCTACTTAAGCTCCTTAGTCCAGATCTAAGCAAACAGCTTGATGCACTTACAAGCTTCACTCCCTCTTATTCTGAAGATGTTAAGCTGCTTAGCTTACTGTCTTCAACTTTCAAATTCCTACAACCAAATCCTACCCATATACCATGAATCTGCCTTTTTTAGCCCGATTCTCCTCTCTGTTGAGGATCCTGTACATCTTTTGCCAAGTCACCAGTAGAACAAAATATTCTTTTATAGCTTGGTTGTTCCAAAGTCATAGCCAATACCTGAATGCCTATTGCTTGGGTAACTACCACTCTGCATTTCCAGTATCAACAGTTTACTGTATATCAATCATATTCACCTGTTCTAACAAATTTCTTTCCATTAATAAAGTCTGTCAAATATTTCAGTTAGTATTTTTTTAAAAAAGCTTCCATTCTGGTGTAGCTCTCACCTCGTTTTTACTACAAACTTGTGTTTTAGTAGGAACTGCAGAAACTTTTGGAAGAAACTCTACTTATACATAAAAGATGCTTTTTGTCCAAATCAAACTGGTACCAAACTACCAGCATTTACAATTAATAATCTTACAAGAGAATCCTTAAACCTAGAAGTACAGTAAGGCTGATACAAATGGACATGACACATTTTCTAGGGCTGAAATCATTAAAACTTTGTATCTATAAATAAAAGATAGAGCAGACATTAATAAATCTTAACAAGTAACCACAAAGAAGATACAATTCCATTTTAATCATAGCATGAAAATAAGCTACTGAGCCAAGTGTGGAAGTGCTGCTATATTGACACTAGAAATGTAAAAAAATAAGATAGAAAGGCTTAAAATGCCTAGTTTCCACTGAGGATATTGATAGAAGCAACACACTGGTGAAAGGCAGACAATCATTACATGCTGTAAAATAAAAGAACAAATTATATTGCAAAGATATAGGAAAACCACAGCAGTGAGTGTTGCTATACACTAATGAAAACCTGAAGCCAGAGCAGACAAAGCAGTTATTTGTACCAACTTGTAACATAATCCATATGGTCTGAATATCACATCAATACCAGGACCATACAACAGCCTCCTCGCCCAGGATGATGGCAATCATCAAAACACAAAGAGAGCTCACAAACTGCCTGGACAGGCAATACAGGAACCACAACACACTACAGTTATCCCTGTATTAGGATAAACTAAGAAACTAATGAATGTTAGGCTAAACATCCTGCTCAAATCTGCTTTATGCTACATCTTCTTAAGAACCCTAGGAAAAAGAAAAAAAAAAAACAAGCAACTCTTGACTTAAGCACAAAATCCATGGGTTCAGGAGGTCAACAAGGGATGTTTAGAACAAATCATATGTTACCCAAGCAAAAGTCGTGTGCAAATGGAGTGCCCAATTACTATAATATTACCTGTGGAAAATACAAATGCTTTACACAAGCATAAATTTCCAACAGGTATTTAGATGAGGTCCTTCACCAAAGTTTCTTGTAGAAAGAAGGCTGCCACAGGACAAGAATGGAAGTGGTCTCACAAATTAATGATCATTTTTTTAAAAAGACATGATACAAAGGGTAGAAGTGATCAGTTTTCACAGCTGCTAGTGAAAGGTAACCTGGGAAAAAGCAGAGAATTAGACAACAAACCCAACACTGAGGAGACCTAAATTTGCACACCCAACAGGCTTTGAAGTATTATCTTTGAATAAAGCATGGTAAATTTTTTAAATTTCATGCAAATACCAGATCAATACTCAAAAATGGAAAAAGCAAGTACATTAAAAACTTTTATAAAAGGAATAAAGCCAGAAAAAGCAGTTTGCCACCAGTTAAATAAAAGTTGAGTCTCTGAATACTCAGTGCAGCACCACTCTTACATCTCAAAAAGAATGTAGGAGAAATGGAAACAATATAGAGAGACACAACAAGGCTGATCAAAGGTGGGACAGCTTCCAACCAGACTTGAGTAAGTCCTGATGACAATTATTCAGCCAAGAAAAGAAATGGCTGAGGGGATACCAAGAGGCAGCCAGCAGAGCACAGGAAATCAGAGAGGATAAATACAGAATAACTATTCTCTGTTTCTCATACAAATCCTACCAAGGTGCAAATCAAGTTATCAGGTGACATGCTTAACACAAAAAAATAGGGACATCTTGCACAATGCAGAGCTCAGGTGGAGCTCTCAGTGCTGCAGGATACCATGGGTGCCAAAAACCTACGTGTTTTAAAAAGTGATTAAAGAAATCATGGGGGAAAAGTCCATCAACAAAGGTTACATAAAAAACCTGAGGTTTAGGAAGTTGCTAAGCTACAGACCAGGAGGATGTTAAAGCCTTGCATGTGTGGTAGAGACTGGCCACTGTCAGAGGAAGACTTTGGCCTAGCTGTGCCTTCAGTCTGACTCAGAACAACCATTTTTGCCTTCACAAACAGCAGCAAAACTATTTCATCTCCAAGCACTCTTGAAAGAACCTCTCCTTAATTCTCTTTTGAACAAAAGCCTGCAAATCAGGTCAAGCCAGAGGTGATCCAAAAGATTTCTCAGCTGGGAAGACACAGCTTGCACAATTTTCTTTTCCCTGTCACAAAATACATGAAAGTATTTTACACTAGGTGTTTAAAAAATTCACTACCAAGCCAACAAATAAGGCATCTTCAAATCTTGCAAAGAAATATTTGATTCTACCAGCCCCAAAAGTCCAAGTGCAACCACCCCCCTCAATAATTTTGTTTCAAAAGTTATAAAAAGACAAAAGTCTTACAACCTTAATTATATTTATCATAATTCTAGAGATTGCAACAATCTTGACCTTTTTACCCATGTGCTAATGGAACTTCACATTAATCTTCTCTGTTTAGCAGGAGTTATCAAATGCCATATAGCATGTAAACTACATCTTGATTGCTGAGAAAACATCTCTTTGCCAAACATTATTTAGGCAAGCATTGAAGTTTCATTGACTTGAGAAGTACCTAAGTACCTCCTTGCATCAGAAATATCTGATCCTGACAGCACTGAGCCAGCTGGAGCCAAAACTCTGGACTTCAACCCCAAAACTTCAGTCCATAATATCCGATCCAAAGGGTAGCTGGTCAAGATGCTGCTTTGCTTTCTTCCACTATCAGGAAGGGTAGAACACAATGCAGATAGAAGAGAAAGCATTCTCTGTTTGTCAGAAACAATTAAACTTGTCACTGACTTTCTGTAAAACTCAAAAGCCATCTGGGAAAAGAGCAGTATGTCTCCACATCTTGTGAGTGACAAGGTCAGAGCACCCCTCCCTTCCTTGGTTGCATCTCCATCACTGACTCTGTTCATCATGCTGTAAATTAATCCATAAAAATTTGGAAGGAGTACCTACTGTAATTAGCTCTATCTGTCCAAAGAAGGCAAAATGAGATGGGGTGGCAGCTGAGGGATCCAATTGGCTCATGGCTGCAGAGTGACAGAACTAGGTCAATACACCAACTTTATTCAGGAGGAGGACAACATCAAATTAGCCTTGTCGTGTTACATTTCCCAGACAAGGTTTCAAGACCTTCAGTTAACAAGAGCTCACTAATAAAATGTTTTATAGTTATACTCCTCCCTATGATTTTTTTTTTATATGTCCCATCAGAAGCTCTCCTCTATCAGTTTATGGACATTGTCTCACCTTTTTCTGCTGTGTACCTCAGACAAGAGCACCTCAACAAGCTGCCATTAGCCACCCCTCCTGTTCTTCAGGCTGAGCAAGCCCACCTCCTCCAGCCACAAGGCATTTTGGTGGCTTCCCACTGCACTTGGTCCAATTTGCCAATAAATTTCTTACATTGGAGGTCCCCAAACAAGGCACAGCACTCCAGATGTCATCTGCCGGGCTGCTGAATAAAGGACAATAATTCTTCTCCCTCAACTGCCTGGTTGTGCTTCTGTTGGTACAGCCTGAATGTTCTCAGCCTTCCTTGCTGCAAGAACACACTGCTGGCTCATTTTTAGCTAGACCTCCCACATCCTTTTCAGCTGAGCTTTCCCCCAGATTCTTATCAAGGCAGGGAGTCTATGTGCCCCAGGTGCAAGACTTGACATTTTTCCTTGTTGAATTTGATGAGGCTCCCAACAGACCATTCCTCTGTTTAACATGCAACTTACATGATTTATTCAAGTCACAAGCATGAGCTTCTCATCATCACAGCAGAGGATAAGCCTGGAGATAGAGCTGAATGTGTAAGACAGGATTAGGTGTACACTGGATGGAGAAGTGTGTTGCACAGTTCACCTCTTTGGCCTTTTCTCATTATACCACAAGACCTCTCTCAATGTTTGTACTCACAGTGACTGGAGGTTTCACTGCTGAAACTTCTCTGTTCTGAGAGACTCATGTCCCTTTTTGAGGGATTTCTGCCAGGAATTGCTAAGCACACACTGGCTCACAAATGACACAACTCAGTTTTCTCGGTGGCTTTCAGGAGGAGGTGAAAAAATCAAGTTAGGAACTTAGGAAACTGCTTAGAACATGCTTAAATCCAAGTAGCATCATTAGTATCAACAAGTCAATGAGATGCCAATGTCTGTATTTAAGTCTAGGTTCACAATTTTTTTTAATTGGCCAGAATAGAGGTAAAGTCCATTTTTATAAAGATATGTACATTTTCTTCTAAAGGTGCTTCCTTAAGTCACAGCTGCAATTGAAGTGTAGGGAAGCTTATACAGCTATTGGCTCCACAGAACCTATTCTGCAACTAAAGAAGCAGCTGAATTTCCACCAGCCATCCTGCAGAAAGTGTGTTCCCTCTTGGTTTTGTTTGCCTTCTAGATTTTCTGTGAACTTAGAAAACATCTCGGGTGTGGCCATCTGAACTTGTAATGGCAAATGAAAGAATACAGGAGACCCACACAATTAAGTGAGAGGGAGAAGCTGCCACTACACTGACAAGTCAAGAACTGCATGTATTTGTATTCATGTAAACCCATGGATACTTATGGGTATCAACCAAATGTGTCTCAAGGTAGAGTAATTTCTGCTGTCAAGATCAGAATAGCAGGGATACATGTGTAATTTTAAAAACAGTTTCAGAATATTTGAAGACTGCCTTTTCACCAAAATAGACACCCCCAAATAACTTCCAGGGACTGTTTACTAAAATTATTGCTAACATTCATACACCTGGGGCACTTCTTTTGCATCCCTGTCAAGACTAACACATCAGATAACTGCTGTGCTTGCAACCTAGAAGCACTTGGGCATTTCATGCATGAGCAGCACTAGGTCAGGAATAGGTTAATGTGTGGAAACACAAAATGGATTTGGCAAGAAGGAAGAGGAAGAAACAGTGCACTTCAGCAAAAGAATGTGACATTTCAGCACATGAGGATATTAAAATATCAGCTATTTTCTTTCTGGGCAACAAGGGATGTGCACCACTATATGCTCCATATCTTGGCAAACTGAGCATTACAATTTTCAGAGAACATGGAAGGGAATAACGGAGTAATTTCTCAATACAGTGTGGGATTTGGATGAGCTGGTATCCACTAAGGATCTGGAAATGTCCTTTTTATTTCAGTCGCAAAACAACTTGAAACATTGTGGGGAGGAAACAGTTATTCCCTTCCTGCTCTGTAGCTGAACCTAAATCAAGACCTGAAGTGTCAATTTACCCTCTAGAATCTTTTGTTGCAGTTTAATTTACTTTTCCTCCAATGTAATCCTGGTGTCACCTTACTGTTTAATATTGAAAGCTATTGACAAAGGAAATGCTGATTCATGAAAGTGAGATTTTGCTCTAATGTATTCATGTGAAAACAAATGAGCCTCTACTGCTACATGGTTCTTCCTCTTGCTCACATTTCATTTCAGCCCTGATAGAATTTCAGATGGGGTGAGCGAATCCTTCACAAATGTTGCAGCAAGTTTTTCTCAGCTGTGGGCCAACAAACAGAGCAGAGCACTGGAACAGCTGCCCAGGGAGGTCATGGAGTCTTCTCTCCCTGGAGACTTTCCAAACCCACCTGGACACATTCCTGTGTCACCTGCTCCAGGTGACCCTGCCTTGGCAGGGGAGTCAGACTGGATGATCTCCAGAGGTCCCTTCCAACCCAAACAGTTCTGCAATTTTGTGAACCGATTTGATTTCAAAGAAAAGCCTCACATCCAGTGCAATAAGAATGCTCCTTGTAGTATAAAAGGGCACAACCACTTACAGACTGAAGCAGAGCTGTCTCTGAATTTACAGAATCTGTTTATCTGGCTTCTTCCTTATTCATACAGCACATTCTGCTTTATAGATACATATTTGCTGAGGCTTAATCCTGATTAAGATTTATATTCTAATCCAGCACTACTTATCCTCACTATTCATAGCAGCTGCACTATTCATAACCCAGTGCTTTCATTGACACTGATTTGCAGGAGGAAGCAGCACAAGTTCCTGTTGTGCAGCATGGTCAACCCTTAAAGGTCAACACCAACCACGTTTCCTCTCTGCCAGTGCTTCCAGGGCTTCTCCATAACTGATTCCCATTTAACAGTATGCATTGAAAATAATAACCACTGCTTGCTCTGCCTGGGTGCTGAGATCCACATTCTTTGCAGGTTGCTGGTGCCACACCATTCAATTCAGTTCAAGTACAAGATGATGCCATGGAAATGTGGTCCTAGAAGGCCAGAGGATCATTCTGGAAGTCTAGTTATCCTCTGACAGCAGTGTGGCAAAAAGGCCCCTAAGCCTGAAAACATGTATGTAAGAGCATATTCAAAAATCTTCAAGAGGAATAGGCTAAGCAATGTCAGCCTCAAAACCACAAGACATCTCCAGGAAGATGTCTTGTAAAGATCTGTCTCCAACCCAGAAACTCCTCCCTACACACCACCACTGTGAGGAGACACTCTCCAGAAGCCACCACCCTCAGCAGCAATGCCAACATAACATCCAGGAGGTTTTCCAGCCAGAATGGTCTCATTTCTATTCCCAGCACAGATCAGGGATGACCATGGGAATCAAGTGGGATGAATAGGCTACACTGACAGATAAAAGCATTTCAGAGACTCATTCTGCAGCCACACTCCATGGATTTGTGCAATGAGGAGCATTGGAGGAAACCAAGAAAGGGAAGAATTTTGCTAATTGTATGGTAGCAGTTATTGAGCATTCAAATGCACAAAACAAAGCAACATGGCAAATATCCTTAGGGTCCTCATCATGATGCAGAAAACAGGGGATTTTAATTCTTTCCAGTAATAAAACATTATGGTGTCTTTTAGTGCCTTCACAGAACCCTTTGAATGACTCTGGATGCAGGATGATTCAGAATTCTGAGAAACTGAAACAAGAGAAGGAGGACAGAGACAGCATGGGAAAAGGATTGGGTTTCAATATTTGGAGTACAATGGGCAACAATTTCTCTGGTAACTGGGAAGAAGGCTCACAAAACACGTTCAGCTCTCAATGTCTTGTCCTACTCTGCCATACACTCCGGTGTACACATGAACATAAACAATTAAATTCCAGCACTGGAACCCCATCTCCCAAAGCCAACTAGCACTTTGAACACACTAGCTATGCCCACCACATTAGGCTAAAACAGAGCAGCAATCACCTCACAAGCCTCTATCACATCAACTCCAACAGTTATTCTGCCAGGAAAAGGTTAACCACGGACTGAAGGTGAATCAGTTGTACTTGCATGGTTATGGAGCTAATTGCACTGCTGACCTCATACACTGGGAGAAAAAAAGAGATCTATGTACAGTGAAACCAGAGCAACTGCTGCAAACATCAGCTGTCACCACTGCTCTGCCAGCATCCTGCCTGCATGCATTCCCAAATGCAACAGTGCTTTCCAGAAGGTTGAAAAACAATCATGAGGTCTCATGGCTTTTGTCTCTACACCCTGCTGCCAAGGCAGAGCAGAGGCAGCTCCTCCACTTGGTCTGGACACATGCCTTGACACCACCAGAATAAATTAAACTGAGGAGCACACTGAGCTGAAAGTGTTTTTTATCACTAATACTGACAAGCTAAGAGCACTTCTGCATGGGGGCTCAACAGGACAGGCAAGTTCTTCCACAGTGTATAAAAATGATTCTTCTCTCAGCTCAAACAGGACTCTGGAGAGCACCTGAGAAGCCCCATCACCTGATGCAGAGCCATGCAGCACCAGGATGGATGCAGAGGCACAGGCACAAGCCTGGCACAGCTCAGGAATGTGGGTCCTGCCACATGTGCCCTGCTTGCCCAGTCATGCAGCCAGACCTGCCCCTGGTTATGGTGTCCTCTCTCCACGTGGGACTGTCACAGGGTAGCCACAGGAAGGTCTGGCAGCTGGTGTGCTCCATTTCATCCTCCTGAACAGCTTCTGAGGAAAACAGCAGGTTAAAAATGAAAAATGAGCTTTTACACAGGCAAGTACCTTGGCTGTGCACACAGCGGGCAAGCCCAAAATGGCACATACATTTTCCTCTTTCCTCCCTGGATTTCTACTGATTCCAGTCAGTGTTTTATAAACACAAAAATTATAAAAAAAATATAAACCAAAGGATAAAGAACAACTCGGATCAATCCAGTCATGCTTCATTTATTTTGGATGTTTTAATCATAGAGAGATATATCATGTGAAACAAGCATTTTCCTCGCTAGCTACCAGTACTTAAAGTTAGCAAAACAGAAGCCACTGAACATTTATTCAGGTGAACTCATGTATGTAATGGAGTTGCCTTCAGCAACCCTCCCTCGCTCCTGGGCCTCTTGTGACTGTGCTACCTACATTTATCTTCCTCTGATGATCACAGCTGGGCAGGATTTTCAAACTTTAAACCAGAAAGCCTCAAAGTCTGCATTATACACAGTGCTAACAGCCCAAACAAAGAGGCAAGAGCAGCAAGAGGTTTATTGTAATAGTGGTATTTTCCAAGCTCTTATCGAACAAAGCATTTAATCTAATGTATTACACTTAATGAAGAGTCAGGAACTTGTACTGCAAATAGCAGATCAGATATAATTGGAATTTGCTCCACACCACTAGCCTACATATATCAATAAAAACAATAACCACATTGGAATTTGGGCTCACTTCATTTGCATTTCTTAATTTAGTGTTTAACTAATTTAACAATAGTAATGATTTAATTCAAATTACAATCTAAGGAAAATAATTTTAAAAAGCCATTAAAGATTTCATTAAGTTCCATCTAAATTAATATTAGCTTTCTTAATATTTTCAGTAAATGATTTTTTTCTCTCACTACTGAAACAAACATGAAGTTTCCTTTGTGCAGTGAAGCTTTAGACAAACCTTGTTAGATTTATTTGTATTATTTCAAGCAATTAATTAATATACATTAGAGTTATTTAGAGGAAAAGCAAAAAAAAAGGCAGAAAAATGGATGAAGCTGTTTTTAAAACACTGCACTCAACTTAGGTAATTGTTCTTTGAGCCTTTTATGTGAAGCTCTTAAGTGCATGCCATCCCTTAGATCATTTTTTCCTTAATTTTTTGGCATTGCTCCAAAGCATCAGATGCACATGATTATTAAAGGAGTTATTACATGCAGTTTACTTATAAACAGTTCCATGTTTTCAAATAGATATGCCAGCAAATTCTTATTCTAATGTGTCATACTTAAAAACAATGGTTTCAGATGTTCCCCTACATTTCAGTGGGTACCAAGCCTTTGTGTTCACAAAATTAAGTACCCCATATGAGCTTTGTATCACTTTCTCTGCAGTAAAACTGTTCATTTGCAGGTAACCTTAAGTCATTTAACTAGAAGTGCACTTAATTTGAAGAGATTAGTCAAGCAGCTCTTCACTCATACATTTGTATTGCTATTATAATTAGAACTACTTCAAAATAACAAAAAGTTCATTTTTGACCAGAATAAACACAGGAAAAAAAAATATCAAGAGCACCTTAAATGAAGAGAATGGATGCTTTTGAAAATATCCTTCAAAATCCCTCAGGCTCCTTGACCAGTGACCACCTTCATTCCAATACTACTCACAGGGCTGCTGCCACACAGGATAAAATATACAGCATTTCTGTATGTTTTAAGCTTCCCACCAAGAAAATTGCTATATGCAGGTAAATTCTGACATCTACGCTGCTCAGTCACAGATGCTGGCAATGGAGAGGGAAGGAGCTGAGTGACCACTCCTGGAAACACAAAGAAGGGAGCCAGGGATGAGCTGAAATGGAGTCCCCAGCACGTGGATACCTCCAGGGTACAAAGCCCTCTACCAACAAAGCCCATATTTGAAATGCAGCAAAAATGATACTAAGCTGCTGAAAGTAAGATAAGAACACCCTGAGAGAAGATGCTAAATGGTGGAGCACCTTGGCAAGATAGACAAGCATGCCAGAACTTTGGCTACCAACTTTAGAAACTGAACGTGTTCACAAGTCAGTTCATTTGTTAGTGTTACTGCAAAGGCAGAAATAGAAAAGGTTTATATTTGAGAAAGATGCAGCTGATTCTACAACCAGGAGCTTTCATCCACCAGAACTTCTGAAAATGTCCAATAAGTATGCATTTCAGAAGAACCCATGGAAATAGGCACAACCAGAGGTGAAGCATGAGGTGCTAAGCCACAGTTTATGAACATTTCAGATAAATATTGACAAGTGAAATTATCTGCAGTAGAGGTATCCTCTAAAGAACTAATTCACTTTGATACACTATGAAAAATAAAACCATTTCAAACCTACCCTTTGCTTGTATGTATATTCATACTTTTTTTTAATCTCAAATTTCCAGCTTTCAGAGATTTCTTGACATTTCTTATTAATCTTCAGATATTGTCAAATGGAACACAAATACTTAAAAACCAACAGAAGTAGTAGAGAAGTGGCTGTTTTTAAACTCACTTTCTACTTGTGTAGTAATTGATGTACAATGCTTAGCAGGTACTCCTGAGTTTCATTTTACTTTGTCTGATGCTGTACAATCACTAACTGCAGTCAGAAAAAGAATTTCAGATTCAAGCAAACTTGCTTTGTGTTTTTTTATCCATTCTTTGGATTTTCCAGCTAGGAAAGTTATAGCACTGAAAAGCTGGAAGTCACTGCAAGACACTGTCAAGTCCAGTCTTTTGAACATCAAAGAGAAAAGTTATATCACTGTCCAGAAGTTGGGATCTTAATTCTGTGGATGCTCTAATCTCACTCTTCCACACACCCAATCTTCTTCCCTGGGTTGGTCCTATCACTGATCCCAAATTCCAGCCTCCAAGTGCAAAGGTAACACATTTCTGTTCTTACCTCAGAGAGAGAACTGGAGAAGTACACGCTGCACTTGAAGGTTGTTTTTTATTAACTTGCCACCTTTGGCCACCTTTTACACTTGGACTAAACTGAGGTTGTGAAAGCCTTGAGGTTGAGACCTGTCATTTTACATGCCCCACACATATTTGTGTTACTGCATAAGTTAGACACACCACATACAGGTTAAATAACATTATAGTTTAAAGAATACCCTTCATGTGTGTTCTTGAAAACCACAGGCCAGAAATAAGAAAAATTAAAAAGTCGCCCAAATTAATTCCTCATGTCTGAAGAGAATTGAAGTTATGCAAGTAGAAAGCAAAATAACTCCTGTCCACAGTTGTGTGAACTTTACTTGGGTCTTACTTAAACAAGAAATGTGGGAGGTGGTTGGCTATTTTTTTTTCTTGAGATAATCTGGGTAAACACTGAGTAGCTGTCCTCTGGAAATCTAAGTCTGGATGGAAACAAAGCTTTAGATATCCAAAATTGGTTTTGAAATTTAGGCAGTAATCTCTTTTTAAGTAAGGGAAAATTGCCTTACCTAATTTCATGCAGCAATCACAGCTAAGAATCACTGTATGTGCAGGCAAATAGAGGCAGCAGGGAAGGAATGGCTTGTCTAGTAGGAACCCCTGTTAGCACTGAAAACCTCAAGTGTGGCTTGATGCAGCTGAAAGCATTGACACACTCAATGCTCAGGAAGTGATGCATAACCTGAGATGTGTAAAAAGCTGAATAACTTTAAACCAGGAAAAAAAAAAAAAAAGGAAAAACAGCTGGAAGGACTAGAAAAGTCTTGGGAGAGCTGATTAGAGTTCACAAACAGAACTGTCACATTTGAACAACAAAAATGAAAATACAGGAACACCAGGAGAAAGTGAAATGCTACATACTCATTACTTTAAAATCCAAGTGTCAACAAGCTAAATGTAGTATTTTACAATATGGATGGTTGTGAAAACAGAGCTTTACAGTGATACCAGAAGCTGCTATGGGTATAAATGATTGCTACACAGCAATGTTATATAGCTGTGAATCAGATTAACTTATTTTTCTTACAGATTCCCATGTGTCTGAGGTGGAATGGACAACTCTCATCTTTTAAACTCACTCTTCTGTAACATAAATGATCTCTTTAGACCAGTACACCTGGTTTTAGCAGGGGGAAAAAAAAATCTTGTTCTTAAAACTGCCGGTGCTAAAGAATTCACTGCACCACTGTCAATTGCTGCAGTTTGAGTTCAGTTTCTGTTAAAAATCTGCACCTTCCTTGTCATTTGAGGTTTGCCTGCTTTCAGCTTCCAGTTATTGAACCATAATGTTTCTGTCTGTAAGGCCCAAGAGTCCTATACTATCAAGTTTCCTTTCCCCAAGAAGGTAGTTATAGACTGCAGTCATGTCATTCCCTTGCTAATCTAATTGGATTTAAAACTGTAGATCAGTCTCAAAAAACAAGCAATAAAAGGAGATTTAGTAGATAACCCAACTGATCTCTAGGTCCCCAGCTTCCAGAGATCCACAAAGCTCTAACAAACCCAGCAAACTGACAGCTTGACTATTTTTCTGAGTACTGCCTGAACAGTACATCCACTGACAGAGCCATAAACAATCTCTCCAAACATCAGGGCACAGGAATTGAACCATTTACATACTTGGTCTTTTGCTGACCAAACATTAAAAGCAATTGTTCAAAGAATGACAACATTTTATCATTGTGTCAGAAAAGAAAGATAGATAGTACCCTTCCCAATCTTTTTATTAACTCTTCAGATTTTCTGCCTTCATTGTGTTTCCTGTATATGTATGACAACAATAAAGCAAAATAAAAGCAAGACAATAGCCCCTGCATGAAAGATTCTAGAGCACGTAAGCAGCTTCCTTATAGCACATGAGGTCATTTCCTTCAGAGACATTTTATCTAACCCTTTAAAAAATTAGTTAAACTAATACTTTACTCTCCTGAGCCAAGTAATAATAAAAAAGCCATTTTTTTGTGAAATACTTGGTCAGGGAATTGGTAATGAGCTAACCAACCTTTCCAGATCACTGGCTTAAAACCAAGCCTTGCTTGATCATGCCTTGAAGGCTTAGCTATGTGATAAAAGTCTGATGCTGTGTGAAAAATAAAAGTGGATAGAGTCAAGTTCTTGGCAAGCTATTGCCCATCTCATATTGGCACTCTTATCAGTCAGAAGTTTTGTCAGAAAATACGAATATCCTCTGCAGCAGAATGACTGGCTTATCTGGGAGGAAGATCCTGCCTCTGATGAATTTCAAAGTACTTTTTGAGCCAACACTCCTCCCTCAAAAATATAGGTTTAAGACGTAATGGCAAGGCATTTCTGTTTGTACTGCATGCCAAGCAGCACACTCTGCCCCATCTCTGTTCCACGTTTCAATCTGGCTGTTACTGCTATTCACTATTGTTTGAAAAAGAAAACTTCAACCTGTCACTGTCCTCTAATAATTTTTAAACTGTTTTCATAAGCTTGCTGAAGCAAAAGGCCCCTAACAAAGCCAGCACCCTCATGCTGCTGCTGAAACACCATCAGCACTCTCAGCAGCAAACAGCAAGAGACAAGCACGAAGCCAACACAACATTTTAGTATTGATTTCTCCAAGAAATTTAAATCCCGCAGGGCATAAACATCAATTTAATCTGTATGCAACTACAAAATGGCCTCACTCCCAGTGTTCCTTATTTCAGCCAAAACACTGCTACAGCTGGAGTAAACACACACTCAGCAGAGCAGGCAAAGGCTGACAGAACAAGTATCCCTACATTTCCAATAATTCACAGGAGTTTTGGAGAGCAAGTCACAAATGCCAGACAGTCAAGGACAACCACAAGAAGGAAAATCTATCTCACAGCCAAGCACAAAGGCATCCCTGAAGCATCCCAAGGATCAGTGGCATCCTGCCTTGCTAAGCAGGAGAGCCAATTCATCCTCCAATCCAACACTTTGTTGTGGAGTAACAGCCTCAGGTCTCACCTTTGGGTTTCTGTGCCTCCACGTGACAACAGGAACAATGAAACACAACTGCTCCATGTTGTACTAACTGAGAGTTTGGAACAAGGGAAGTGGTGGAGTCACTGTCCCTGGAAGTGGACAGGCATTTCATGAGACATCTTAGTGGGCATGGTGGTGTTAGGTCAAGTGTTGGATGTGATGATCTTGGAGGTCTTTTCCAACCTTAATGATTCCTTGATTCTATTTTCTGAGCATTCCTGACTCCATCAGACTGCCTTCCCTGCAGGAAAAAAGCCACACATTACTGCTACCTCCAGCCTGCTGAGAGGAGCATCAGAAGAAAACATTACCTGAAGAAAAAGAAAACTTGTCACCTTGGAGTTTACCCTCATGTAATCTTAAGCTGAGTTCTTCAGAAATTTAAATCCCCCCTCTAATCTCTGAGAAATAAGGCCCAGGATGCTCTGACATTCCCTCTTTGTCTTCTTAGCACTGCAGGACTGCTATTTTGTTTCAAGAATGCACCCCATTGAAAAAGCTCATTCTTACAGCAGTGCAAAGCCCCAGGCATGTCAGTGTCCCCCAGCCAGCACTTAAGGACCAGTAGAGTCTCTAGAATTCAAGGCACCAACATTATTTGTGAGTGATGGATTTATGTAGGTAAGAAGCTATAAATTACACAATAATCACAGACACAGGGTTTTATGGACAAAGCCTGCACTCATAAAATGTGGCACCTTCTATCCACCAGCCCCTGCTGAGGACAGCTAGGTGGCAGAATCAGATTCCTTAAGGTATAAAGGTGACAGAGCAGCACACTGGGCAACTGGAGTATTATGGACTCACTGATAGGCACAAAAGCAAGACAGAAAGCCCTGTCCAAATTTAACAGCTTCAGCACAGACCCCACCCCAGATAATCAGCCTTCCTACATGGCAGGATTTATTAACTGCTGCTGCAGTCCCACAAAAGCTTGCTTTACACAACTCTAGCACACACCTGATCCAACATGCATTGACTCAGGGCTCAGATTACCATTGTCATGGAGGTTCCTACACTCCAGAGCAGAATGTAATTTAAATATCTATTGACTACATGGGTGATCAACACACAGCCCTTACCTGTGTGCTATTTTCCTTTAGCATATGTAACAAACATCATGGCATATTTACTTCACCTACCAGTAAGGTGGGGGATGGATTTTGCTCCCAGAATTAATCATTTTTTTTTGGGTCTTCACCAGGACAGCCTCACTAGGTCCAAGCAAGGACCATGGCAACATGGTCTCCAGTCAGTCTCAATTTTAGGATGAACTTTAGGATTGCTTGGTCAGGAACAGAAGCAACTCTGAAGTGATCATCAAGATTATTGAAGTATATACTGGCAGATCAGTCTGTACCACTGACAGCTTTATAGCTGCTGTGATCACCTCTGTCACTGAGCTGCAGACACTGTCATTTCTCCACTAAGTTACCATGGTTTTGACTTCAGAGAGTCCCCTAACCAGGCAGCAAGAATAGCTGTAAGTCCAGCCTCTGAACTGCAGTTGTGAGCTTGGTTTTCCAAGGGGGGTGGCTGCAAGCAGTAAAAGGAAGTGAAAAAATAGGTGTTTGTGATACGATCAAAATTCAGGAAAATAAAGGCAGAACAGCAAGCCCTCTCCTTATCTTCACGAATCTCTGAATGGGAGGATGTAAACAACAGGCACAGACCAAACTTCACTTGTTTGTTTCTAGATTCAACACTCAGTCGACCCCTTAAGCACATAAGCAAAACAGGATACAGGGTGTTACTGAATGATTTCCTCTGAAACCTGATTGAGAAAGATTAGAGCAATTAGAACAGAGTGACACACACTTTGAAAGCCTTTAAATCACAATTAATATAAGGTTTAACCTTTCTCCTAAGGATCAGCTGGTGACTGTGGGCCATTTTCAGAACAAGGCTGACATGTCCCAGCCTCGGAGACAAAATTCATGAGACAGAATCCCCTGCCCTCTACTGGCACCAAAGCCACACTGAAATCTGAGCTCATGTCACAGGCAGCACAAACAGCACCTCAGAAGCTGCTTTAAGGGGTATTTTAAACTATTATTTGTAATTTATATCAGATCTATAATCTGCTGGACACATCCAACTGGGAACAAAAAGCCACACATAAGAAGCTCTTTCAGCACCATTGCACTCCTTCCCACAGCACCAGCTAGACTGAGGATTCAAAACACTGCTCCTTGTGAGATAATATATTCATTAACTGGAAGCTAATTCTAAGGGATTATCTAATGTTTGTCATGTTCACAGTGCATAGCCAAGAACTCTATATGGAAGGTTTTTATTTGTTTGTTTTTACAAAATTCTCTCACGTACGCTTTTCTGATTACAGCCATCCAAACTGCATTTGGCCCAAGAACAGAGAGGCAGGTCCATAGCTGCCAAAATCATTTTCCAGCACCTTGGTGCCAGACCTAGGGAAATTCTTAGCCAGGTTTCTGACTCATGTGCACCACTGTGACAGCACCACACAAACCTCAGGGCACCCCAGCAAGGCATTTGTTGTGACTGACCATGTCATGTCCATTTCTCACACATGGATTTAATGGGTGTCACCATAGAACCTTCCAGATCTTGTGAGCACTTCTTACTGTAGTCTCCCATCAGTGCAAACAACAGCAACAACAAAAAAAAAAGAAGCCAAGATTTACCCTGCTGTGATTATATTTCTGAATGTAAATCAGCTTGATTCCTGGAAATATCAAAGTTAATCCCCCATGTAGGCAAGGCCTAAGAGGAATTGAATAAACACAAGGGTCCCCACTGCATATTTAATCCAAAAAATAAATAAGCTTTTAAATCACATTAAAAGGAAGAGAAAAAAAAAATAAAAGCAGCCTGAAAACCAGCAGCTATTAAACAAGAGAAAGCCTGGCAATGCTGGGGTAATTTCCACAATGCTCATCCATACCCTGAAACACATTGAGAACACACCCTGTTTGCAGAGCTGTCACACAACAAATGCAGATGTGAGCCTGCCATCACTACACAAATAACAGAGTATGACATTTAAATAATACCACTAAGGAGAAGTGGGAGATGCAGCCCACACTATGTACAGCAGTTCTTTTTTAAAGCAACTCATTTGTTAAGTTACCAAATAGCTAAAAGACCCTAGGGATGCAGCAAAACAAAAGTATCTAATATTCCAAAGAATCCACAGGAATATAATCCAATCACATCTGTCTCCTCTTCATTGTAGGCATCTACAGCATTTAAAAAAATACTAAAGAAGAATTCTTAAAACTTATTAAGCCACATCCTAACATTATTTGGATTTTTGGCTCTCCTACTCAGCCTAAATATATTTACAGATAATTTATCCCCATTTGTTCCTGTGTCAGGGTTGTCTGATATCTCAAATAGTTCTTCTCACACTCTGGTGCTTGTCTAACCCCTGACATTTACAGACTGCAAAAGTGTCCTCAGCCATAAGCTTTCTAGGCTATATAAGCCAAGGTTTTGGTGCAGCAGAATCTAAGAAGGAAGGATAAACAGGTATTTTAAACACAGTCTATTTGAAACTCCACCTATCTCCATAAATAACCTCCACAAATAAATACAGTTTCAACTATATAAGAAAATGTATAACACAGAAACCTTCACAGTGTAAATTTATGAGGTGGGGTTGTCAAGCCTTATGATTTGTTCCAGTATTTCTGCATTTTCTCAACTTTCAGCTCCTGGAGTTCTCTCTTAAAAATAAACAAAAATATTCTGTCCTTCATGATTATTGATAAAAGCCTGGGGGCAGGAGTCAAGCAATGACTTGTAAAGAAGGAGGTCAGGATGTAAATAAAAATATTATGATTTTTAAAAATAAAATATTTATTAAAAATCCTCCAGATGAGTTAATTCAGCATGTTTAAGATACCACTGGCTGATACACTGACAGAAAACATCAATAAAAATCTTACAGACTTGCCTGTATTATTTTGTAGAATTGTACACATAGTAATGATCTGAACCCACTTCTCTAGGTAAAATACTGGCTGACTTTGCTGTTCCAATGTGCTAAAAACTATTCATATCATAAATTCTAGGAAGCCAGAGCTCTGGCTTTCTAAAGCACAAGACAGAGTAAGGGCTTCTGCCTTATTAACAGAAAACAGAGGTAAAGAAGCGTGTGACCAGCTTGTGGCAGATCCAAGAACAGAACATAGATTTCAGATTTTCTGAGTTAGTCTTGTGCTTCAGGCAGAAGGCTGGTCTTCTTTTCACTTAACAAGCAACGGCCAAACTCTTATTAAAAATGGACAATGCAGCTCAAACAATGAAGCAGCAAGAATACTTGAAAAATAAGTCTTCTTAAAACTAAACCTCCTTGTTCCTTCTAATGCTAACATCTACAAAAACTTGCATCCAACACACCATCAGTAATTTTTCCAAGAGACTAAATTCAGAATTCACACCAGTTTCTGTATCCATCAGGCAGGACAGGGAGCACATCACTGACATTACTGCCTTTGGCCTCCAGTGCCATTAGTTCTCATCATACTTACAGACTTTATATCCCAGCTTTTCAGCATGAATCCTCTTGGCCATGAACTGCCCTTCAATCAGTGCTCGTATTTCTACTTCCTTTGGAAACCTTGAAACCTGTACCAATTAATTAACAACAATTAACAACACCTTACCCAGCACACAGTTCCAAGCTGCAGAGTGGCTAAAAAACACAAGACAGGTTTACAGTAGATTATCTTTGCCTTCACCCTGAAGTCTGCTCTCCTCTAGGCCCAGTTCTTCACTCATACACACAAGATGGACCTAAAGACTCGTGACAGAGAGCATAACCCATATCCTCAATGCTGTTGGCAAATACATCAATCTTGAAGTTGATGCACAATAGGAAGTTTAGAGCAAGCTGTAAACTTTTCCCTAAGCATTTCCCATCACCAAGAGCTGCTTAGGAATCAATATCTCAAAAATATAAAATTAAAGCTACTATAAAAATTCATATGAATTAAGCAATATGTCACAGAAGTCTAAATCTATTTCTGTCTGTACAAAAGTGAAACCATGTAATCTTTTCATTAATTTATTTAGTTTCTATCGATAACATTTTCCTGCCCTTTCATCAATGAGGCAACAGAAGCAGGAGAATATTGAACTGCAAACAAATAGAGGGAATCCTTCACATGAAGTTGAGTTTCTCCATGCACTGCAGTAAGTGCCTACATTTGTGTAACAGCTAGAAGTGATTAAGCATTCATTTAACAGCCAACACTTGAGAGTAGAGCTGCACTGCAAACACCAGATAGCATCAATCTCTGTTCACCTACGTGAGGTCTAATTGACTGGGAGTCATGATTGATCAAAGACATCTCCTGAGTTTCAGTACCACCCAGAAAGCCAGGCATTTAAATAAGATCCATTCCTCAAAAAAGAAAAATATACAAAGAACCAAAGAACTTCCCATAAATTAATATCTATTTCATTCCACTTGGACTTGAGCTTGTGCTTACTTAAATACCACTATGTGGCTTGTGGGTAACTCCAAGCCATGCAGGACAGCAAAATGAGGTCTTTAAGTTCACACATATATAGACAAAATATTCCAGCCCAAAGTTTCAACACACCCTTATCTATGTGTCTAAAACTTAAAAAACAAGGACTAAGTCATGTACATGTACTAAGTTCTCAGTAAGCTTAAAATTAATCCTGTCTCAAAGATACTGTCTGTTTCAGTAAATCCACATTTTCCAGTAAAGAATGTATGTAATTAAAAAAATTACCATATAAGTTCTAGTTCAGACATTGCTCTCTAGATGCTCTCAAGCTACAGACCAAATACTTCCTTATGAAAATCATCCCAGGGACTTACATCAATAAATGAAACTGGAAAGCAAATATTTCAGACAGAAAGAAAAAAATATATAACGGCAAAGATTTGAAGTCTTGACTGCACTCCCTCAAAGTTTGAGACATTGACCAACCTTTTGGTTGTCTCTGTTGAATCTGTGAATCCCAACTGCTTCAGGAGTAATTTCCATCACATCAAAGTAGAAACCTGCATCAAGGAACATTAAAGAGTGTCACGTTTGCTCCCAGGCCCAAAGTTGGAATCTTATTTCTGCACACAGCTAAAATGATAATAGATGTTTATCAGGTATTTGGACATATGAGTCACCACACAGCCTGTTTCTTTACTAATTTCAGTCCACATGTCCACTTCTTAACAATATTCTGACCCATGTGGTGGGATTCTTTGGGCTCTCCTGTGCAGAGCCAGGATTTGGACTTCAATGATCCCAGTGGGTCCCTTCCAAATCAGGATATTCTGTGATTCTCTCAGTTTACAAAATGTGGATCTTTACCATGCCAAACAATACAATAAACACCAAGCCTACAAGAGAGGATACACCCACCAAAATACAAACATTTGCAAGTAACACAGCTAACACATAACACATACCAGAAATAGTCTGAGTATGGCCATATGCAAGGGTCAAACAAGAAAAAAAAACCACACACACACAGAAAAAATGGCAACCTGGTAATAAGAGTACAGGAATATTGGAACATTTCATACCCTGGATTAGATTTCATGAGCTTATTAGAGAACATCAGATATTTTAAGTCATGAAGCAGAGCTGGTTTCTGAGTAGTTTTGATGAGATCTGAGGAAATGCTGTAATGCTTTGTAGACAAAGATTTCTTTGGATTGGTCAGAAAAGATATTCAAGAAAGAGACCAGAAAAAATGAGGACAGAAAAACTGAACAGAATAGCTAAGAAACTAAGGAGAGTTTCTGAGGTTGTAACCTTGGAACAAAACTGTGCTGCCCTAGCAGACCTGTGATTACTGGCAAAATAAAACCCAAAATACTGTGCTTTAGCACACATAACCTTTCTGGTTAAACATCCTGCAAAGTTGCCAGTGAGCAACTCTGTGTGCCACAGATCTGCAGGCCCTGGCAGGGGAAGCACATCCCAACATTCCAATCCTGACCGCCAAACCTCTGCAGGGGCACCTCCCCACACAACAGGGAGCACAGGGAACAAGATTAAAAAAAGGGGGTTTTTAACCAGCTATGCCTTTGCTTTGCTTCCCCCAGGCACTCAAGTTATGGAGATTACTGCGTTTTTTACAGATATACCCAGAGGTTATTCTAGTACATAGTTTATTGAGGATTACTTCCATGAAACACCTATTTTATAGAGGAGCAAGATATTCAAGTGAATATACTATAAAACAAACTTGAAAACTTTAAGGCACTGTCCTGGTTCAGTGACAATATTTTCATCAACTTCCAATTTTTTTTAATATTGTCTAAACTGGCTGGCCTTGGGGGTTTAAAATAATTTCTTCCCATTTTCTAAAACACTAGAATTGATTTGTCTTTCTAGTGAAAAGAGATTCCTGGTCATTTTAATACCCCACAGAGACTGGATTTGACAGACAACATAACAGAGCTTCTAAAAATAAAAAATCTAATCTCACAGTGTCAAGAGGCTCTATCTTAAATTCACTTTGCTAAGGAATGAAGCTTTCTATAGCTTAAATATCTACATTTTAAAACTTTGCTGCCATAATTTTTACATTAATTTTACCTATATCAATTCACACCTGAGATGATGGTGATGATTTCATACCCTGCTCTGCAATGGGTCCATTTTAATCTCAATTAGACATGTGCTCACTTTTCAACAGCTTATTTCAGAGCTACATTATTAAACTTGTAAAGTGTTAAACTGTGGGAGAGAAAATAATGCAAAACTTCAAATCCATGAGTTTAATAGTATTTTTTAAATATTTACATCATCAGAATTTTGTTACATTTCATTCACAAACCATAACATGGGGGGAAAAAAAGGGATGAAATGATTCTGTGTCACACACTAGGGAAAATGCAGAAAATCCAGGCATCCCTTGACATCATTGCTTTGTACACATGCATGAACAAGATTCTAGAGTAATGACTGAGAAAGAAATATTATGGAGGTACTTAATTCCCTTGGTTTGAGTCTTCAGAAAAAAGAAATAAACTTTAATGAAAGCCTCCTTCAGAAATTACTAGTTTTAAATACTCTACAGCTAAGATGTTACTAACACCCTTCCAATGACCAAAGGAGATCCATAAATATAATTTTCTTAGTCAGTGAATATTGAAGGAAAACACTGTGATGACACTTGGGCTGTCAACAGAGCATTTCCAAGTACACATCAGGAATTTCTCTTGCTCTAGTTAACTTAATTCTTGACCTTTATGATGACCCAAGTAAAAAGGAGGTACAACTCCTACTGCAGTATGTGTCTAAGCAAACCCTCAAAATCCCAGCCCTGCTAAGGTTCATACCCAAGTTTCCACTGTTTCCAGCAGCAGTTGATGACAAGGCTTTGGAGAATTCATCCCAGGAGCCTGAAGCACAGTCATCTCTGATCCTCTCCCTCATCAGAGAACCATTTTTAAAACTGGAATACACAAACACATCATATGCATTTTCCAAAACATTTAGCTCTAGATTTTTAAAGCATTTTGTTCCTGTACTTGATATTGCTGTTTAGTTTATCAGCTGAATTAAAGCTGGGCAAGTTAAAAGATATAAACACTTCATTATGGAAAGAGGTAGAGAAGGAAGAGCAAGATAAAAGTTTTACAGGAGGTGCTGGGGAGCACAGTGCAGAGTACACATTTCTCCAGTGAGTCAGGTTAGATCCATGGCAGGCCATGCCAAACCCAGGCTAACTCTGCACAGCTCAGAGAAGTGAGACATCTCAGAGACATCTCAGAGAAGTGCCCTGCCACCACTCACTCTGAGATGATTCTGCAAGGAGCAGCAGGAGAGTCCCCACGTTGCATTTAGGACTTCAGGAACAAGGTACCTGTATGGAACCAGCTTGGGTGCAACAAGAATTATGATGAGGTCTAGCTCTGTGCCAGGATCTGGCAAAGGAAAGCAGCACAGCCAGTTCATAAGCCATGCAGTAAAATATGCATCTCTTCAATTTTTATGGCCTTTGCACACTTCACGCTGTCACCTTCTTTGTGACTATCACACTCCTGCAAAATACTGCAGCACTGGACTCGCATCCGGGGGAAAGCAGTTTGAACACTCAGCACAGTTATCAGAGCAGCTCAGCAGAAGGGGCACAGAAATATCAAAAATGAGGGCAAGGAAATCACTGAACTTGCTCAGTAGCACCAGCTGAAGCTATTTGAGTTTTCTATACAAATACCCTGTCTGGTAGCTCAGGCATTCATTTTCCCTATTAACTCTAATATTCTAGAAATAAAGAGGCCTTGGTGCCAAAGGGGCAGGGTCAGCTCAGAAATTATTACACAGAAGGAGCAGGAAGGATTAACTCAGCACTGCCAAGGCCACCACCAAACTGAATGTTAAGCTGCAGTGAAAGAACAGCAGTGCAACATTTATTCAGAAAAATGCCTCAGTATCTGCTTTCCTATTATGAACAGGTTGTTTATATAGCTGTTTTACACAGCAAAAGTAAAGAAAACATTGGGTGGAAGAAAAATTCAAATGTAAATTAAAAACAAAGCAAACAAAAACAACCACACAAAACAAAACATAACAAACAAAACCTGCTGGGAAATCACAAATCAAAACTCAGTAACTTGCAATTGACATCGTGTTTTTGAACTCAACTTCATGAACACTGTTCCCACTGTCATCTACTACTGTGCAGGTGGGATTCAACACTACAGCTTCAGGGCAGTCTTGAGCTTTGCTGAAGTTCTGAGTTTCAAGCATCTACAATCCAGGGCATTTAGACACAAAATTTATCTGCATATTACTTGCAAATACTTGCCAAAACACCATGACCTGGATTGGAAATTTTAATCCAAAATACAGTGGTTCAATGAGGGCAAATACAGCTCCAGTCCATCTCCTTGGCTGGCAAGGGGCCAAACAACTCCCAAATCACAGCAGCCAAAAGCTACCATGAGGTAGGATCTTGAGATATCAATATTTTCCTCAGGCACGGCCCTAATACATCCCTGAACAGCACTGATTGTGCTCCTCTCTGGAAAGGGAATCTTCACCTACTCCATTATGACCCCACTGGACCACCAGAGGAGCACAGAAGTTACACAGCCTGGTCAGGCTTCACTCATTTCACATTCTATCTCAGCAGATTTGTTATTCCTGTACATTAAATGAATTACCTGAGATACACAGAGAACTGGCTCTATCCATACACTGAAATAATTTCAGCTTTTTATTGCCATGAGAATTTATCCCCCACAAGTCTGCAGTTTCAGTTCCTCAGATTAAACAATAGGAATGCTATAATGTTGATGGAAATGTTTCAGCAGTAGATTGCCATATACCGTAGAGAATGCTGAATGTTCTATTCATTATCATTTCACAAAAGAAATAAAAAGCGCTAACACAGAAAGAAATATACATTATCGATCCCAGATGTAAAAAAAAAATAAATGCTATTACCATAAAAGTGCCATATATGTTTGAGAATCAACAGGATTGCAGAGAATATGACCTTCTAAGGCAGGAGTTGGCTCTTGGATCCACAGGAACAATGTGTCACTTGTGCCAAGGCTAATCTGGAGGGAGAAAAAAAGAATTGAAGCCTTATCACAATGTGCATGGAAAGCAATACAGAAATTAAATTAAAACCATTTGTTATTGCCACTAATTGTTTTTAAATTGCACATTAAGTCAATTGGATTCGTGTTGAAGCTAGCTCTGACTTAGGCTGTCATGCCAGTGAAATACATACTAGATGGAGACTTGGGTTTTAATGTCTGGAGTGTTAGTTAAAAATAGTCACAAGAGTTTACTTAAAATCTTTCAGGCAGCTTACAGATTGATAGAAATAGAACAAGTATAAATCCAATAAGCAGCAAATTAACACTAGCAGGTATATTTAACTGGCAACCTGCAGCTATTTACATTTCAAGTATTGCAAGCATCCAAGGACACAGATTTTTCAGGAGAGTGTTTTGACTTACTGCAATGTCTCCTTCTTGAAGTCTCATCCCTGCCAGTGATGCTGAAAGCAAAAGGAATACCAGGTACAAAGGTAGTTCTTTGACTCAATTACAGCCTGTTACCTGAGACATCACAGCACATTGCAAACACCATCTCAAAGTACAATATAAATGGCAAATACCTCCTGGTGGCCTTGGGCTATCCAGCATAAAATAAAACTTTTGGGTGAGGGTGTGATTTTTTAAATAATAATCAAAATGCTCAAAACAAAAGACTACAGAACAGCATGATTTTTCAGCAGCATGGTTTATGTATTCAGGTTTTATATACAGTGAACCCTTGATTAACAACAACACACTTTAGAGGAAGAACATTCCTACTTCCATCACATTATTCATATATTTATTGGACTAAATTGAATTTAGGTCTGTAGAAGAAAAATTGGACTTTGGGGAAATGCAGAGATAAGCTACTGTAATATATGTAATTTTCTTTACACTGAAACAGTCTCCAGGATTCAAAAAAACTGACCCTGAATTAACACCTTCCCTTGTACTGAGATCTATCAGTCTGACAAAAGGACAGCTCTAATTCTAAAAGAAAGCCAACAAGGTCCATCTCCACCTTTTTGCTTGAAAAGATACAAGACCATTTTTAAAATTCATATTCTCTAAGCTAAAATGTTAGCAGTTCATAGTAGGGATAGTTTCTCATAACAAAACCTGAAGTTATCAAGAGGCAAATGAATTCACCTCTGATTACTTGGCAAAAGAGGATAATTTGTCATACACAGCCTATCTGAGATATCTCTATCTCAAAAGAATCAGTGATGGAAGGGTGTTGGAAAGAGGAATTAATGCTGATAAAAACAATATTCTTTCATTTTATAGGCAGCATCTGAGAACCAGTGAGATAGATTTAGAATTTCAGTACATACATAATCATATCCACTGAATCTTGCACAGTTAATCATCTCACCTGGATTGTCTCCTGTAAATGCTACTATTTTACAGTCTGGGCTAAACCCATAACGTTGACTATAATATGGAGAAATGGGCCCCTAAGGAAAAAAAGAAAGAGAAGAAAAAAAGCTCAAAAAAATGGAATGCAATCTTGCAATATATGACAATGTATTGTAACATGGAACTGAAAAACCCTAGAGCAGCTACAAGAATAATTTATGAACATTTAAGGTATAAATGAATATTTTAAAAAATTTTAATGCACTTTTTTCATTGTAGTTGTTGAGAACCTCACAGGAATACCCTCAGATTAGATTTGAAAACAGGCTAGTAAATAGGAGCATTTTAGCTTTGGGTCTTTCTTCAGTTATTCACATCAAGTACCATAAACACATCTTTCTGTTTTGCACATATACATGAATATTAATAGCTAGAAATTAGAAATTCAATGCAAACATAAGAGGAAACAACATTAATATACATCACAACATCAAATGCTGGAACACAACCCCTATTATCTTAGAGGTCAAAAACCATATTCTTTTAAGCCACATTTGATAGCCATTGAGAAAAAAACAAAAGAAAACTATCCATAAAAAACACAAGGACATCTATAAGGACTTTTTTTTAATATGTTCCTCTCCATTACAGATCAGCAGTGAATTCAGAGGGCTCAGGTGATGGGGATCTCCACTGCCTCACATGTGCACAGCTAAAGAATAGCTGGTTTTGTGCTGGGTAGTAAGACTAAACTCATTTACTCGGGAGATGTGAGGCATGATTTGATTTCACCATTATGCTATGTGAACTGAGGAGCTTTAAATATCCCAAATTATTCACAAAGATTACCTCATTAACTCTACAAACAGCTTAAAACAAGATCTCTGTTGAGAAATGCAAATGTTGGGTTCTGTTTCTGCAGCAATAAACACCCGTGCACAGCTCTGCAGTGACCAGGTGCTCTGGGGCATGGGAAAGGACCCCAAAAATTCTTATAATTGGAGCACCTACCCAAAAGTCTCTCACACAGCCCAGGGCATGCAAGAACCCAAGGAGACCAAAGCTATTCTGGGTGCCAGTTTCCAAAGATGTCAGTATTTGCTTTGAAAAACACCTTCACAGCACAGCTGGAAATATTAAACCAGCAGCACTGCACACACAAATACACTCCAAGTGCCATTAGCACAGCTCCCAGCAAAGTTCCACTTGTTGCTGACAACTCTTCTGGCCAGGGACATACCAGGACTGAGTGGGATGGTACAGGGCATCCTAGTTTCTCCTCTAATCCAGGGGCACAAGCATCAAGGCAGGGCTTTGACCATGCCTTTTCCCAAATCTGCAGCAAGTTCATACCAGAACCTATAAGACAGATCAAAAGAGGAAGTGCACTGGATTTAGCAAAGACCAGAAAATTCCAACAACAGAAAACTTACAGGTGTATGTTTTTCACTTAAAGAGAACTGTTTCAGCTCCTCTAAGAATAAAGGATACTGATAATTTAGCCTCTGGAGAGCTTTCACCTGCAAAAGCAGCAGAAAGTGCTTCTCTGATGTACAATGCACTAGGCAATTCAGTCATTCACAAATTATGAGGAAAGACAGGAATATCAATGCCTCCTCATCAGCTCCCCCCCAAATCTTCCACCTTAGACAAGGACTTCGTACGAGTAAAAGTGATGGAGCAATGTCCCTTGAAAATGTGTTGTGCTCAGCAGAGACCTAAAAGTGAAAAACTTCCCCCTCAGTGGGATGGCTTTACATTGCACTTACCTTTGAGCTGAGTATCCTATAAGCATCTAAATCCACACTGTCTAATCTTCCTACATATTAATGTTTCCCTTTTCAATTTTTCAAATAAAGCCTCTAATTTTGAGCATCATTTGGTATCCAGCTTTGAATACCAAAGCCACAATTTTCAGGAAAGCTGAGCAGCCCATCTGAAATCTGCAACACCTGCAAGTGTGCAAACCTCTTGAGGCCAGATTCTGTGAAATTATTTTCAGGCTGCTAAAAACCTAAATAACTGACTTGGTCACCTGTTTTCTCACCAGAACTATCACTAGCTCTGAGAAAGGCCTTTGCAGTTTTGGTTTGGTTTCTCATTGCTCTCTTCTCACTGTTTTATTGCTGGTTTAAAAGTTAATTGAAGTTGATTAGTGGCCAAGTCTATATAACATACTCCACACCCCTGGCTTATGATTCTAAGATGCCTTTAATTGCACATTTCATTAGACTTGAAAATCTGTATTTCTGGTTAGTGCTGCTCTGGGACATAGTCTTATTCTAGATTAATGCCAATTTCATTCCAAAGACTGTTTAGCCCACAATTTATTTATCTCAGAAACACAGCCACATCCTCAGCTGAGCACAGTGGAAAACCTGGTATTTCCTTCTGTTCAATACATTTTTCAGCTTTGTATATCATAAAGATGGTGAGGCTGATGCCACATGCAGTGCCTGTGGAGCAAGACTTTGCTTGCAGTGCTGGGATGCAGAGGAAGAAAAGGATTCAAAACCCATCTCAGGCAGCACATCACAAGGCTCCAGCAGTGCTTCTACTCTGAGAAAGAGCCTTCAACACACTCCACACACACTCTGCTGCTGGTTGCACAACACAAGTGAGCCCACCCTATCAGCTCCCAGCAGACTTTTTCATACAGGCTTAAAAATGGGTTGAATAGCACTTGTAAACAAACTCTCTATTTATCAGTGCAATCCTAAGCACCCCCAGTGTTGTCTGGACTTAGTGCTCCACACGGTGTTGTAAACAAAGTGCTGCACAGTGGAACAACCCAAGCCAAACAGCAGCATATTTGGATTATACTTAACATAAAAATAGAATTAATTTCATACAAATCAATCAATCCCATTTCAGGCAAATTAAACAGATTTAAAAGATTTGGCCTATGATGAAACAGCAGGAATTTGACAGAGCACAAAGTGCAACAACCGTCCCACAGGCAAAGATTTCTGCCATCAAAATCACTACTACACACCCAGAAAAGGAAAGGTGGCAAGATTTACTCCATCATATCTCAGGTTTCTCTGAGAGATCACTCTTAAATCCAGCCATCCCCTCCTTCCCAGGGTAAACTGTGTCCTGACAAGGTCAACTCAGCCCAGAGTCACCACCTGCACTTTTCAGAGGTACAGGGTGTGAGCAGCCACAGGTTCCATGCTCTCAGGCATAACAGTCCTTTCTATACAAATCTATAAATTTTCCTGGAAAACTGCATGATTTAAAAGGCCAAGAACCTCTTCACTAAACTAATGCAATGAGGAACAGAATCTTTAAATAAATAGGATTTTTCTACAGAAAGATTAGCTGTTGTTTTCTGCGGTTTTTTGATTTTTTTTTTTAATCCTTCTTGGTTTTCACCCTAGAAGCCTAGAGAAACATTTCACCAGAATCCTCCAATGAAATTTTACAAGACATTAGGGCAGCCTCCAATTTTGCCTGCATAAAACAGAAAAGCCTCTAATCTTTATAACTGAATGTTTACATTGTACAATAGACATATTACATTATACTTGAGTTTGACTGGTAGATGCAGTGGCACAAAGACTTTCATATGCCCTGAGAAAAGAGAGGTGAGACAATTTGCCCCAAACTCAGAAGCTCATTTAAAAACTGTGAAACAACTGTTTTAGAAGAACTATTAATCTGATGGGCTGGATTCATCCTGTCCAGTTGTGGGCATGGGAGTCTCAGAGGAAAATAAAAAACAGAGCTGAATGCTCCTCTGATTATACAAGGAGCAATTCACACTGAGTTCTTGACTCTAGCACGTCTGCTCATGATCTGCATCACAAAGTTTAACACAAAAAAAAAAAAAGTCAGTCATAATCTGAGGAGTAAGGGGAGAAAGCAAGTGAAAAATCAAAGGCAGCCCAGTGAAGGTCAACAGCCAAGGCCATGGCACAGTAAGAACTGAGGAAAGGGTCAAAACATGGATTAATAGATTTCTATATTTCACTGCAAACATCACTGACTTTTAGCACAGAATGACCAGGAGCACAAGCAGGACTTGCTAATATTTACTACAAATACAGAAGTGCTTGAACACTTGTGGGGAAGGAGAGAATACAAACACCTTCATTACAATGACCCAACAATGCAGACTAACTGGTTTTATTAATCAACAAAGTAAAGATCAATATTTGCATACATTTAGAAGCAGTTCAGTGCATCTGTTTCTGCATTATAGCCCTCTGCCCAGTGAGCTAAAGCCATGAGAAATGTAACTGCTGACACCACACAAGCTACAGGAGGACCAAGTTCAGCCCACCACACCCCTTTTGAAAAGGCTCTAGTCCAACACATCCTTTTTTGGTAGAACAGCAAAAAACAAGTGTGCTAAGCTACAATTTGCCTAAGGCTCTTAGAAAAGCATTTCAAAAGATAAAGCTCCTCTAGGTCAAGAGCTGAATTGCTGTTAAGGTATGTTCTAAAAGAAATAATGCCCAAGTGTTCAACTTCTTTAGGTCCCAGATGTATCTTACTTTTAACATCTGCACAATATAAATAAAAATCATTCTTCGTTCCACTAGAAGGTGATTTCATTTTTTTTAAATCAATCACTCAGGGTGCTCAGCCATTCATAAATGATTTGAACCTTAAAAGATTGGACCTTTAAGAAGAAAAAGAAAAATCCTGGAACTGAATTCCCACAATAAACCCCCAATTTGGAGATAAGTTATTGTGTAGAGCTAAACAATTTGACAGGGTCTTTTAAAGATATGACCTGAAGTTAAACCTACAGAAATGAAGAATAGGTCTATTATCTGAATATTATTTTGAAAGATGCATTTTAAACTACAATACATAGGTGCCAAGTAAAAGATCAAATGAATTGCAAGAAATTGTAAATGACAAGAAAACAATTTTTCAGCTGCATCCAAATAACTGCTGCATCCACTATAATTTTATTACTGGAATTAGAATTTTCTCTCATTATATTAACAGAAGAAAGGAATGAATGAGGCAAAATATAGCTTACAATGCCAAAAAAACTTTTGTCTTGTAAAGAGAACTGTAACATCCTGCTTAGCTCTCTTATCTTTTTTCACACTAAGATTTAATAATCCCACATGCTCTGAACAGCACATAACATTGATTCAGGTTCTGTAAATACCCACAGGTGTAACAGAACAGGCTCTCCTGGAGCTGTTTGAAAAATGTGACTCATTGTCTAAGAAAATTTTCCAATTAAGGAAATTATTTTTTTTTCTTTAAAATATTTTGTTTTCCAATTTTTTGTGTTTGAAATTGGAGAAGCATGGCTTTCCTCCACTTGCTTCCAAGCAGAAAAGGTAAAGCAACCTTACCAAAAAAAATAAAAAAACAAACCCAAACATGAGATATTTTAATGCTTATAGTTTTAAACATTAGAAGCAAAATTAACACTTCACTCTCACTGAAAAATAAGAAACCAATATGTTTCTATATCAGAAAAAGCACCTAAAGATCACACTATCTTTCTTTGAAATACAATAGGTGGCTGAGCAGCCCAAGTGCTCAGTATTTGGACCTGCTGAGGAGCAAGGTGCAAACCTCCAAGAAGTTATTGTTGCAAATAATACACAAAAAATAAAATTCAGCTATGAATTTTGGCTAAAAGGACAGGACCAGAAAAATAATATTATCTCACAAGTGGCATGAAATAAGCATGGATTGCCTTGCCATTTCTGAGGTCTCAAGTATTACTGGAAGCTCTGATAGCAAGTTGTCCATTAGCTAAAATTGAGGTGTCTTGTCTTTTCCTGTAAGATTTGATGGAATAACAAAGGAGAAAAAATGAATTGGTCTTAACACACAGGTGTCAACCATGTCTCTATAATGCAAAAATTCCGTAGAGAGCCTTGTTATCTAACCTTTCAGCTCTGAAATATATCTTCTCTTAGTTTCAGAGCAGAAATCAGAAATGCTTTTTAGAAATAACAGCAGAGCTCCCAGGAAAATGCTTTCCTTTGTGATTGCCATTTTAAATTGCCATTTAAAAGCTGGATAACTGAGATAACACACAACAGAAAAGAGAGACAGTAGTCTTGTCACATTTTTGTCTTTGTTATGATGAATGGAGAGATAGGGACGATTTCTTTTTTTAACTGGGTTTAGTACATTTTGCTTTATTTATGCTTTTTCCTAGTTCATTTTGAAAATATACTTCTCTTGTAGATCCATACTCCAGTTAGGTGGGGAAGAAATCATCACAATATACATCATGTTCACATCCTGTGCACCTCTAAGCTAAACCAGCAAAACCAAAGAATATCAGAACTCTGAAGTTCTGTTTCAGATTGCAAAGCTTTCTGATGCCTCTAGAGGATCTTGCACCATTCCTTTATACATCAGAAAATAATGAAAAAAAACCTATAATTACATTTAAGAATCTTTTCTGTGGATCCATTTGATAGAAGTGGGAATCAGTATGATGGGGGGAGATAAGCATAGCAAACATCAAACTGAAAGGAGTAACTTAGCTTAAAAACTAATATACTTCTCATTAAAATTTAAAGATTGAAAACAAATACCAGACACCTTGTCCTCCATCTATGTAACGTGGAGATGGGAAGGAAAACTTCCTATGTTACTATGAAAAGAGTCCACACTTACCATCACTGTAATCAATGGGTGCATAAGCTCCTAGGAAAAGGGAAGCTGCAAAGCTACTGACCAAAGAAATTCTCTGAAAAAAAAAAAAAAGTGAGAAATACTGAGTCATATCAGTACTCACTTCAAAGAAAGGAAGTGGAAAGCAAATAAAATAATTGGAAGCAGCAAATGTTAATAGATGCCTAAGGTTAGGCCCAGACAGCACACTAAAATACATCTAGAAGGGTTATTCAGTTCTGACTATCACAGTAATAAAGAACATATCAATCTCAAAGTAACCCCACAATAAAAGCTGTTAAAAGCTCTGCCTTCTGAAACATGCAAGACACACCTAGTATGTTATCATACTGTGTTAGCATGAATCCACAACTTCAGTCTATTACAGAATCTCATTTACAAAGAAAAACACTAAGATTAAAAAAAAAAAAAAAAAAAAAACAAAAAAAAAACCACCACAAAACCAGCTGTGTGTTATGGCAGAACCCTGCTCTGCCCCACCTACAGCACAGGTCTGTAAACTTTTAGAAGCTCTGGCAAAGCTCTGTGAGCACCTTTAGCACCTGTGCATGACCCCTTGCCTTCCTTCCAGCTGAGACCCCAACCTCCCAGGAGTTACTCCCAGGAGCTGGTAATAATCAGCTTTGAACTGAGCCACTGCCTGCAGCTCTGCCTCAGGGCCTGCTCCAGCTGCATGAAATCCAGCTGTAGGGCTGGCCAAAAAATGCCCCATATGACACAGGACACTGATCCACCATGAACCTTCCTCCTCTTCACACCTGCTGTGTGAGCACCAGGTTAACCAGCCACCAGCAGGCTTCCTGCATGATCCAGTATTGCCTGATCCCAAGAAGCTGGCACAAAAGCAGACAAATTCCTCATTCTCCGCTGTGACTCACTCAGAAGAAATATGGCTGTCACCCAATAACTAAACAGAATCAAACCACTGCTGGTGGAGTGAGCCAGAAATGACAGGTTTTTTTTATTAATGATCACAAAACCACTGCTTCACAGCATTCAAGAGCAGACTATAGCCAGAGATCTAAGAGGTGGTTGCAATGGCCAGGAAATTTAATGATGCACTTGCTCTTTGTGCATCTCTCCCCGAGAATACATCACATTGTGCTCAGATAACAAAGGCCTACCTTCTGTGGTGCCCCAGTGGGCACTAGCTGCCTGAAATGGAAGGAAAAAAAAGGATGAAGTTAAACTGTGAATCAGCCAGCCAGTTTAGCAAGCTGACCTACAGAAGCAAAAACATCCACCTTCCACATGTCATTGAGACTGCAAAGCTGTTAAGTGCTCCTTGAGGGTCCCCAAGAGCAGCTCTGGCAGAGAGAGATTTTGTGCTTGAATGCATCTTGCATAAGTTTTATTGCTAAAAGTTGCCATCAGTTCAAACAGCCCTCAAAGTCTGAAATTGGTTTAACCAGTTCTCAGACCCACTTCCCCCCCAGTAACATATCTTTCTCTAAATTTAGTCTTAGGCTTATGATCGGACCATATCAGTGTTCTGTTTCATCTCATACCTTTCTAGTTACAATAAGAATGTAAAAGAAAACAAGGGAAAAAAAATTTAAAATTAAGCATGCTCCAACAAAATACAGAGTCAACGCTGCAATTCACTTTCTCATGAAATGAACTGCTTTATACAGTGGTGAGATTTAAAAAAAAAAAAAAATTATGCTACCAAGACCTGATATAATGGAAAACCAGATCTTCCTTACTCCCCTTTATAAAAATCCCTATGTGATTTATTAAAAAAAATATGGATATTGATCTAGCACCAATATCCAACTGTGATGGACAAAAACTATCTAACAGTTTAAAGTTAGAAAGTGTATGTTTATTGCGACGCCGGGCAGCGTGCGGGATAGCTCCCAAATACACACCGCACCTTTCAAATGATTACAGAGTCCTTTTATCCACACAAGAATCGAATACCCAAAATACAAATACATATTCATCATTTAGTACATCCCATTCCTCACTTCGTATGCTAATCATTTCAAAAACTATTAAGCATGCGTAGTTTGTTCCTTGAAATGGGCCGGTGGTCCCTTTCATGGGGAGGGGTCCCAAAATGAGGAAGTAAATGAAGTCTTCCTCTTTCTGACCTTCCTACCTTTTCAATGCAAATATGACAAATGAACCTTGGTAGAACTCCCATTCCTTGTCTTCAATTGGTTTCAGAACAGAGGAGGCCCACAATTGTCTTATGTTCCTAAAAGCTATTTGTCAGTTTCTATATTCTTCATTATAAACCCAGCTAACTAAACATTGTGTTGACAAGCAATCAATTATTAGTTAACTACTAACTCTTAACTTCATCAAGGCCTACTTACAAAATTTCTTTATTTTAATTAACTCTAGTAAAGCTTATCTCTAACTAAAATCTTAGCTCCTCTAAAATCTCTAAATCTCTTAAAATTTATGTTTCATATGTTTCTCCTTTTCCAGTCAATGGGAACTTCACCAAAGTGTCACAACTTCTCAAATATGATGGATAGTGGCTTAGCCACTTCATCCACCAGTCTCCTCAGGACCTATGAAGTATTTCATCAGGTCCTTGTGCAGCTTCCTGTTCCTTAGATGGTCTTGAACTCAATCTTCTCCTACACTGGGTGGTTCTTCCTCATCCCAGTCCCTGCCTTTGCCTGCTGTGACTCAGGTGATGTGGCTGGAACTCTTGCCAGTGAAGGTCAAGGCAAGAAAGTCCTTGAGTACCTGACCTTCTTCACAGCCTGGGTAACCAGGTCCCCCACTTCCTTTGGAGAGGGCCTACATTTTTCAAAGTCTTCCTTTTAACACCAACATGCCTATAAACACTTCTTGTTGCCCTTGATGTCCCTGGCCAGATTTAATTTTGTCAGGATTTTACTTTTACCTGATCCCTAACTGCTCAGAGAGCCTCTCTGTATTCCTGCCAGGCTACTACCTTTACTTCCACTTTTTGTAGGCTTCCTTTTTGTGTTTGAATTTGCCCAGCAGCAATTTGTTCATCCACACAAACCTCCCGATGTTTTTACCTGCCTTAATCTTAGTTGGGATGCATCTCTTCAGAGCTTGGAGGTGGTGATCCTTGAATAAGAACCAGCTTAGGAGAGCCTGTATCCTTCCATTCCAGCACTCCAGCAGGCATCCCACCATGTCTCCATGATGCCAAAAGGATCATAACCCTCTAACCCCTCTTTATTCTCTGTGCCATGTGTGTTTGCCCAGACATTTAATCTGGGCCACCAATGAAGGTGATTTTATTGGCTGCTGCTGTCCTTCAGGTGCTCTCCTGCTGCCCTGCCACCCCTCTCCAGGCCCTGGGTATCTCCTTCTGGCACCAACCTGACAGGAGTGGGATGGATTGAGGTTCTCCTCCCCCGATAACTTCAGCTTAAAGCTCTATTCACCAGCCTGAGAAATAGCACTTAAAGTAGAACTGATGTCTGATTTTTATCTGCCTAACCACTAATAATTTAATAAAAATAAAAATTAAAAAAAAATCAATTTCCATCTTAAATTCAAACACAAGAATCAGAATAATCTTTAGCAAAAAGGTCTGTAAAAACATCTGCACAAAATAAATTTTAAAAGATTTTCAACCATGTTTTCCAATAAGGGAGTTGAAGTTAAGCCAACCTCAGTTTGCTTGTAGACCTCAGGATTCTGGCTGTAAATCTTTGCTATCTGGTTTCCTGTAAAACGCTGAGAAAGAAATGCAAATGCTTAGAAACACAAACCCTAAATGGAGTCAATAATCATTAACTCTGTGTAATGAGTTCAGAACATTGCACTTTGGATATTTAATTTGCCTGATGCATGATGAAAGTCAGTGCACAGCAGGCAATCTGCACTAAACAGGGTATAACACAGTCTCATTATGAGAATTTTGTTCACCTTTTGAAAAAAAAGGCATGTGGAAAAGCATTACTATCCATAATTTACATTTCAGAAATGACAGTTCAATGGAATGAATCACGCTTATTCTGTGCACAGGAACCAGCACAATTCAAATGCTGCCTTCAAATCCTTGAAAAGGTTTAAGCTACACAATCTATGTACCTGCCTGTGATGCAGGTGAATTGAAATTAAAGCAGGAAGTTCCATACTCAAAGCAGAATCTCCAGCACAGGCTAAAAACAACTGTAAGAATACTTATTTTTCATCCTTGTATTATGTCAGATAATCAAAAAACCTAACACTGAAACCTTAACATTTAGCAAGTGAAAAATAAATTGTTAGTGGTATGCCAAGTCTGATTTCAACATTGACCATAAAGCTTGCATGATGATTCAGAGACAGAAACATCAGTTTGGGAGGTTGAAGCCTTATTCTGTTGAACCAAGAGTATGAGTAGCCAGGTGCTGAGGTGCCTGAAGGGCAGCCCTGCTCCCACCCCAAAACTCACTGTCACAGTTACAAGGAGGGAAGAGTCAGGAAGAGGAGACAAGTGACAGCATATCTCTGACAGTGTCCCAAGCCTCTGAAACACTTCTTAGGTCAACAGCTGCTTGTCAGCCTCCAGGGAATATTAAAAGGCCAACCTTTTAATTGCAGAAACAACCTAGAGCATTATTCACAAATAGATGGATGGATTTACCCTAAACAAACCTGTAACACAAACTGGGTTTCCACCCCAATAGAAATGTGACCAGACAAGATGCTCCCAGGGAGAAGCAGGCCCTGAGACTTTAAGCATGGCCACCCAACACTGTAATTGGGAACCACTGGCCAAATGCTCCAACTGCCTCCTGCAGCAAAAATTTCCAGTGTTTGGTTCATTTCACTGTAAAATTTCTGCCTCCTCCTTTGTGAGACTAATGCAAAGCACAGTATGGTTGGAGTTTCTTCAAAAGCTCTGTCTTTCATAGTTAATAGCTGATGGTTACCTGCTGCAGGTCCCTGGGATGACAGAATTGTTTCCAGCACAGGATTCTGCTGGGAACTTTCTCCCTATCCATTCCTTACCTCATAGGCCCGGGAGCCAGTGACACTTGCCAGGTGCTGGGCTCCCCCCAGGGCTTTCTCCAGTGCTCTGCACTGGGAGGCTGTGCTGGAATCCATCCAGATGGGACTGTTACTGACTGAAAAACAGCCCTGCAATGAAGAACACCCTTTATTAGCAAGTCTGATCTCTGAGAAGTCCCTGCTGGAGTAATAAAAGTACAGCAGCCGTAGGTATCAGCTCACAGCTCAGTTCTCTGCTGTGCCTTCTGCCCTTCTCTCAGCAATTACAGAAAGCAGAAATTGGGTAGAATGTTGACCAGTGATTAAAAGTTCAACCCAAACTTTGCATCAGATGGAAGCAACATTCTTATTTCTGCTGTCACTTCACAGACCCTGCAGCACATCTTCTGGTAGCCAAAACCTCAGCCCCTTTTAGAACCCCTTGGCAAACCATCAGATTATCTTCCCACAGCTCTACTAACATATCTCTCCTTAATACATGGCATAACCACCTGGAAATACAACTGTGGCTTAATACACCATTTATTCCAGCATTTCAATGCCATTTCCATGAGTTTTGCACAGATGAGACAGTTACAAAACTAATGACTTAGCACATTTAACACAAAAGTCTCCCTTTCAACATATACCTGTCCTTTCTAACACTGAAATAAGGGAAGAACGGTCTTCCAGAGGAAAGCTGAGTGCTCACAATTTTTCTTTTTAAATAAAAGCTCATCAAGTCCATGTGCAAAGCTCACCAATCACACACATACAAAATGTTGAGTTCAACAAGGTACTTGGTTAAGATTTTAAGTCCACACAACATTACACTTTTATCCTTTTGGAGGCAAGTGTAAACTGGTCTTTTTAAAACAGATATTTCCTTTTGAAATCACTTGTACGTCCTGCAAGAAACTCAGGTATAGCAGTCCTTTTCACCACAATTTTTGTTTATATAAATATATTAAAACAAAATGTTTACAGATTGTTTACAAAAATATTACATTTTCTAGCAAAACAAAGAGGCTGTTACTCTGAGACAGAAAGATTCTGGGACACCCACTGGCACCTGAAAGCTTTTAAAGCAGAGCACACTATCACTCAGGGGAAATTGAAATGTCAAAAGTTCTGCAACAGAAGGAATAACTACTACATTTCATTTATGCTGCAGGAGCTTGCAGCCCAGCCAAAAAAAGGAAGAAAAGTAATGTGTAAGGACCAGGAAAAGGACAGTGTAGCCCTCCCTTCAGAGTTTTTGTGCACCCTACCTTTAGTGATTGATGTAAAGGCAGTTCAGATGATGCATTCTTTAAAATCTGTGTGCTTCCTTTTTTCCAGTACACGCTCCCATGTTGCTGTAAGAAACACAGAAACAGGAGTTGGAGATGCCCTCCCAAGCTTCAAAGTTCATATCCTGATCTTACATTCTAAGGAACAAAAGAACTCTCTCCAAACTAGGACCAAAAATGGCCCATTTCAAATCAAGGGTCTCATAAAAAAAAATCTCTTATTTAAGACAGAGCAAAGCAGACACTAAATCAGAAAGTTATTTGGAATTACAGAATTTTCTAGTAGGGAACATTTATCATATTGCTAATGGCATTAGATATTTATTTGAGGGCTCTTTGAGCTGTAGCCAGGGCTCCACAGTCAAGATTTAGTTCTGTGCTATTTCAGCACAGCCCCCTGATCCATCAGTTACAAGCCTGTCCCCCTTGCTGGAGGGGGCAAAATAAAGGGAATATGGGCACTCTGGAAATCACTCCCTTTTTTCACTTGAGTAAGGTGGAGTTACTTGGCAGTCCCCAACTTGTGCTCCACTGAAGAATTCATAACAGAGCCTTGATACCAGCTCTGATTTTCAGACACTTTGCTCAGACTTTCAACTGCAATCAATGAAACATGGAGATAAAAGCAAGGGTTTTGATTAATTAGTCCCAGATGCATCAAGATGAATAACCTAAACCTCACATGTCAGAATTAGCTATTGCTTTGGTGCTGTCCTCACCCTGAATATCATCTGTGAAAAGTTATAAAAGCCTCTGTTGATTCATTGGAGTACTAGGAGGAGACTGGCTAACTGACTAAATGTCAGGGTGGGTTTTATAAATTCACTAAATAAAAGTCATTATGCACTGCAGGCTAAATCACAGCAGCATTTTTGTCATTTCTGCATCATTTGGGTTTTGTTGTTTCTGTGCAGATCCCTGTCTGAGCCAACAAAAAACTGCTCAGTGGGATGTCACTGTGCTTTTAGCAAACTGTGCTCCTTGCTGTTTTTCCTACCCCATTTTCCACAAGCACCTGGATCTGCTGAAATTCAAAACAAAGAATTAAAACACCTTGAAGCCAAGCAGTTCTGCACTACGCTGATCTAAACAGCTGCACTTCAAACCTCATCCTCCACACTCCCATCATCTTCTAGTGATTGCTCTGTATGCTTCAGGTGTCCACTTCCCCCAAGGAATGTCTGTGGATGCTTATGTAGAAGTTGAGATCTTATTTTATGACATTACAGTCTTTTGCCTTACAATTGTTTAAAATTATCACTCAACCTTAGATTCCATCAAGGAAATACCATAAAACTGAACGTTTTTGTATAAACTAACCTGGCCAGCACCAGACATAGCTCTGACTTGAGAGAAGTTAAAGCCTGAAGACTTCATCTTTTCCAAGATCATATCCAGAGCCTACAACAACAAACAGAATCAAGAATGACAGTAACAAGCTACCAAATTATGCATACTCACAATCTGGAATTAAACAGTAAATTCATGCTATCACTGATAAGAGTTCATTGGCAGATAATGAAAAATTAGTTAATGACTATGGACTTTTCAAAAATCTGCATAAATTAATTTATTAAGTGAGACTCCATAAAAGAAAAGTTGAGTCACAGAGGGGAAAAATAAGATCTTTAAAGAAGCTGAATCACAAAGATCCATTCTTTGAGTCCTAAATAAGAGGCAAAAATTAAAGAATTCCAGTTCATTAAAAAAGCACTTTAAGAGTGCTAGACACAAAGCAAGATTATCTTTTCTGTTCTTACTTTTGAAAATCTATAAAATCTTAATAGGGTACACCCTGCACCCCATCCTACAAGACATTTAGATAACCTCAATACCATTGCCCCCAGTGCCAACAAATTCATGCATTCTTTAACAGAATGATAATTCAAGTGATTTTCACACTTCAAAGCACCTAGGCAAATTTTGTTCTTAGCATATTTTCCTGAAATTTAAAACCAAAAATTAATCTAGCCTTCAATTGTTTAATTTAGATCACTATTTCCCAAACTCTCTTGACAAATGGACCACTGCAAGACTGCCAAAGAAACATCATATATACCTACATGATATTATTGATTTAATAATTACACCAGTGCCTCTTCATTATGGTTCAAAAACCAACTGCAAGCAAATTTACCAAACCTTTGTCAGCAACTGGGGATCACCAGGGGGGTTTTATGACCTTTTTAATATTTTAACTATTCAAATCCCTCTAATAAGAAAAATTTACAGAGTACCACATAGTGTCACAGCATATGCCACAGTTGAGAGGGCCACGACACACAGAACATCACCAGAAAATTTCAGAAGGCTTTAAGCATTTGTCCACACACAGCAACACCTTCCCACACTGCGGCGTGGGTTTTTGCTCTCCCCGGCTGCACGCGGCTCTTGGGAGCCCGGCTGTGGCGTAGCTTCCACGTGCTGCCGGGGTTTGCTGCCGCGGGTTCCCGGACACGGCTCCGTGTCTCGGGCGCGTGGGCTGGCCAGCCGCTGTTGCCGTGCGCTAGGGACCCGGCAAAGAGGAAGAAATTTGTCCATTTACTCCGTGCTTGGCAGGAACGGTTTATTGGTCACGAGGCGCGGTTCGATGGAAAGACGCGACCGCTCCCGCCACTCGCATGGGAGAAAATGGCGTCTGCGTGCCGGCGGGATAGGGCCTTATGGAGGGGCGGGGCGAGAGGATCCACGGCCTGCCGGCCAATAGGGGCGTCTGCCGCGGCGGTGACGTCAGCAACAGCGACCAACCAGAGAACCCCGCAGGGGCGGGCACCGAGCCAGAGCGGGCTGAGCGGGACCGTGTGGCCCGGGGCGGCCAGCACGGGGTTTCCCGGGGCCGGACGGCAGGGTGCTTACAGGAGCGGCAGAGGGGTAAGAGCCGGCAGCAGGCAACATGGGGGCAGAAACCGCGGGGGGAACAACGCGGGGGAAACGCGGGATTACAGCACTTGACTTATTTTAACATAAATTAAAAACCCTCATCTAAACCCAAACTCCGGGATGCAACACCACACCAGAAGGCTTCACCTATCTGCCCATACAGCATAGCACCCTCCCACTTCAGAAGGCTGCAAGCATCAGCCCTTCTTGTTCTTTAGCCCAACCTTTTATACCCTCATGTCCATGCATTGCACCTTGTGCCCTCTGCTCCCTTTGGTGGTTGCTCAGTGCCCCTGGGCACTCCGTGGCTCATTGCTGTCAGTGCTGCTCACCTGCTGCTCACAGCTGTGCCCACTGGGCATGAGGCTGGGCCAGCCCCACTGCCATTTACCACAAATTGTGTGCCTACATGTAAGTATTGCAGAATCTGCACAGAAGTAAGAAAGGCCTCATTTCAAAATAGGAAAAAAATGCTGTACTTAAAAATAAATATCAGTCAAAGTTACTGGGAACCAGTGAATAAATTGCCCTTTCACCACTTACCAGTTGCAACATCAATTGGTAAGCAGAGCTTATTCTAAATGAAATAGTTTAAGTAATAGACATGCTACAAAAACACAGATTTAAGCAGAGCAGAGTGACAGCTGCCCCATTTGTGTATGAGGGGGCAAAAAAAGAGTCTTTCTTTCAAATGAAGGGAAGTCAGGAAGGAATTTCTCACACGCAGAATGCTGTAATAGCACAGAGTGAAAAAACAAACAACAACAAAAAAAAAAAAAGTTAGCAATTTCTACTGTTTGTGGATAGCATTACTATTTGCATACCAAAGACACAGAACAACACTTCAAAGAAACAGAATGTAAGCAAAAGGACTATGTTGATTTGAGTGATGGGTTCCACTATTGCTCACAATAAACTTTCATTTCTGTGACAGCAAGGAAAAAGTTGATCCATATAAAAGTTTGTTCATACCTTGACCCACATAAGCACTGGTGAAGTGACTGTCAGTCTGTCACTGTGAATGTAGACTCCACCTTGAGTCCTGTAGAAAAACAGGATTTTCTCTTGGTAAATTGAGTAATTTTTTTTCCCTGCCAAGCAGAGTTCTTCAAGTTTATTAATGACCAAAGAGAATTTGCAATGCTTTTATGTTAAGAGCAAGGATTGGAGTTTGAAACATGAAAAAGTAAAAGCAAACTCCTAGGAGGTGACATGTTTGACAAAATTGTAAAATAAGTGATTTTCAATGAAAGGCCCTGATCCTGAAGTAAGATCTGTGATAGAAGCCATTGCTGATATTGCTCATTGGCTGCATGTGATTCATAATTATTTCTGTCACAATTAGTGACTTGAACCTCAAAGATGAAGCTCAATTCTGCTGTTAAACCTAAACCATCAAGTAAATAAATGTGTTTTACTGAAACTTGTGACTGGAGGATGACACTTGTCAATTCTAGTCTATTGTTTAAGTAAGCAAATACTGTCATCCTACATCTTAACAACCGAATTTATCTCCAAATGCCTTTTAGATGTTCCCCTCATGCAATTTACGTGCTATTCTGAGAGCATCCCACCCAGTCATGTCCACAAGTCTGAAGTTCCAAAAGGAAAAGAATGGTTTATTTATATGTAATATTTTGGGGTATATTTTCTTAATTTACCTCCTGTTGGGAACTCTTGTTATATTTACATTCAAGGAAGGCAAGAGCATATACTACCCTTGCAGAGTGGGTAACATTAACATGGCATGATTTTTTTAATGCCTCCATAAATATCAGTGAGACCAAATAGGGCAACAGTCCCCTCACCCCAATCTCCAAAGCTTTAAATTACATTAGCCAAGTAAAATATAAAATAGAAAAAGCCTTACTTAAATTCTGGAAGGTCCTTATCAAAATGAACATTATCCTCATAAATGACCCTCAGCTGTTCATTAATAGCAATGACTTTCAACTAGAAGATAAAAAACAGGAAGTTAACAAAATCTAGCAATAATTGAATAGCACTGACAACTCATTTATAATAATTTAATTCCCACAGATAAAATGAAAAAAAAAAATCACCCAAATCCATACAACTCACTGAAAGTAGGGCATAATTTTACATTAAACAATTATGTGAATTTCCAGAATGTTACCTATTCAGCAACATGTGGGTTTGTTTGTTTGTGTTTTCTTTCTCCTGTAATGCACAAGATCGGGCTACAGGCATGTGCTGAAGAACAGCAAACATGTTACCAGGTTCATAGCTTGCATCACAGTAGCCAGTTTTTCTAATTCCTCCAAAGAATACAGTGTCTTAGATTAAAGATGTCATACCCCTTCTTTTTTTGCCTCATCTTACCAAGGAACCTCACAGACCTTTTAGGGTACCTTGAGCACCTTTCCTGCTCCCCAGATGGTGAGCAAATCAAACTCTGCCCATTTGTCAAAGCTCAGAGGGCATTACATAAGTGTATTTTGAGCTACTGCAACATCCCCAACTCCATAAAGCTGAGCCTTCTTGTAAGCACGAATTAGAAGGGTACCACAACCTTTCCTCATCTGTCTTCACTTAAGTTCACCTAGTTCTAAAGAAAGACAGTAAGAGCTGAGAAGAAAAGCAAGAAGGAAGCTCACATTCTGTGCCTATTTCAACCAGGGGGAGAGTGCAAACTGCTGCTAAAGGAACTGATTAAAAAAAAAAAAAAAACCTACAAAGACTGTCATCTCAAGGAGCTGCATTCAAATAACAAGGCCATCCCCATTTTTACCATAGCAGTGTAGAGCCATTTTTTGTGCCCTGGCACAACTCATTACCAACCTGCACTAGCTTAAAAATGGCTCTGACCCACTGCAGCTTAATTGGCTCTCTGCTTGCAGCATGTCCCCATAAAAACACTTATCAACCTAACCTGGATGTGTCTTTTCAAGCTCCCAAACTTCAGCACAACCATAATGGTGATTTATGCTTGAACACCTATTTTTAACATGTTCAGGCCTCTGCACAACTTGGGCAGAGTTTCTATTTGCAGCGCAGCAATACCTGGCTGTGCCAACAAATCAGAATTTCAAGCAGAAACCTGAACATCCAGGTTCAGAGTTTTGATTCACACAAAGACACTGGGAAGCTGGGTTTGGGTGCAAATCCCAGCTCCTACAGCAGCAGGCAGAGGGATCTATATGCAGCCTGCATATAAAGGTGTCACCAAATGACACAAGCAAAAACGACGCACCACAGCCTTGGTCACGATGAAGAGACTAATTTATTTTTTCTGACTCCAATCTTTTATAGTTCTCAAAAGATGCCAGTGGATTGGAGGGTGAACATGCCACCTCTCCAACGACACTGGACAAACTACCTGTACATCAAATTTCTCCGCCTCTATGAAAGAATGCAAAACAATAGGTTATTTACAGAAAGTTGTGTGAGAAAGTTCTCTACAAGAATGTAAACTCAGAAGGCTTTAGAAAACTCTTGATAACTAGGGCGACATAAAGGACCACAGCACTACTCCAGGACTTAACCCATCCCTAGCAGGATGGGGAAACAGGACACATCCGGACATACAACCCACTGCTTCAGATGGGGCAAACAGAAAGGGATGAAGGTGAAGGGGATATGAGAACTGTGAAGGCCATGGGCATCTTAAAACACACAAATCATTTGGAATTATTACAGCCATAAGCTAAAGCACAGGAAGTTCCGCTTCAAAATGAGGAAGAACTTTGTTACATTGACTGTGGCCAAGCACTGGAACAGGATGCTCAGGGAGGACATGGATTCTCCCTCTCTGGAGACATTCCAAACCCTCCTGGATATATTCCTGTGTCCAGGTGACCCTGTCTTGGCAGGAGGTTTGAACTGGATGATCTCCAGAGGTCCCATCCACAGACTCACAGAATCAGTCAGGTTGGAGGGACCATGGTGGATCATCCGGTCGAACCTCCCTGCTTTAGGAGGTTCGTCCCCAAGCACATTGCACATGATGCTGTGTAGACATCTATTGACTGTCTCCAGTGACGCAGACTCCACAACCTCTCCGGGCAGCCCAGCCCTAAGGATCGTGCGATTCCGTGAATAATTTGGCATCAGCCGTGTCGGGCTGCAGCGGGTGCGAGCCCCGGGCAGGGAGCACCGGCCGGGCCCGGGGACCGCGAGCAGCCCCGCACGGCAAACCAAACCCGCCAGGGGAAGGAGGAGAGCGGGGACGGAAGGCGCGGGGAGGGGACGGAAGCGGCGAGAGAGGGAAGGCCTGGCCCCGATCTGGCTCGGCAGCCGCGGTGGCGGCGGGGAGCGCCGAGTTCATCCCCCGCATCCCTCCGGGGCAGCCCCCGCTGTCCGCAGCCCGGGCCCGCGTTCGGAGCCGTCCCGGGCAGCGCAGCCCCGCAGCAGCCGGGGCAGCCCCGGCCCCGCCGCCGGCCGAGGGAGGGGAGAGCAGGGCAGGGGCGGGGGAGGCGGCGCGGTACCTGCTGCGTGCTGAAATCCCAGCCCAGGTAGCAGGGAGCGGCCATGGCACGGCACGGCCCTGGTCCTCAGCCGGGAGCGGGGCAGGGACCGGGAAGGGGGCGGCTCTGCTGGCCCGGCCTCCCCGGGCAGGAGCCGCCGGCGCGGCCCAGCGGAGCGGCAGCACCGCGGTTAATGAGTGCTCAGGGGGCAGGGAGCGGGACGAGCGCTCCATCCCTCGCACGGAGGGGCCGGGCAGAGCTCGGGGGGTGATGTGGTGGTGGATCGAGGCCGTGGTGGGGTGATGTTGCGGTGGGATTGTCGCGAACACGGCCTCGATCCCCTCTGCGCAGCCCCAATTCACACACCGGGGCGAGGTGATGCTGTCCCTTCATTCCAGATTGCGCAAAGTAGGGAGCTGGGTGGTAACCCACAGAAGGCTGGCGCGCAGGTCATCAAAACTTTACACTGTTTATAATTATAACAAAAGCGTCAGCTTTTATTGGTTACAAATTACATTACTTGTCCCAGCATTTGAGTCCGTTTTGAGTAGGCGGTCCATGAGTTGATGGTTGAGATTACCTACTGCTGTAATCACTTTTCCCCCAGTTACTGCTCAGTTCTGCTGAATTCACTCTTGGTGGTTCTTGTCCAGCCCATTCATCTTAGGACTTTCTTCCGTTTTCCTTAAAACAACAGATTAGGCAAGCATACGGAATTCACAATGCAGTTGCTTAATCCTAACTGTCCTGCTACAGCTACTGGTTAGCAACTAAAAAAAAAAACAAAAACACCTGCAAAATTTGGCAAAGACCCTTGTTCAAATCTTGAGGGGTTTGGGATCAGGATGGTGTGATGGTGGGTCACACTGTGCCAGGGTGGTGCATGGGGCAGCTGAGCATGGATAACCAGCACCCATACACAGGGATCCCCAGGGGCAGCACCCAGGCCAGTGAGAGAACACCAGAGCTGCCATGCAGGAGCCACCCAGGGTCCAGAACTAAATCAAAATGAGCAACCAAAGCCACAGACCCAAAGAATTAATTAAATTTTAATAACCTGTTACTGCAATTATTATCCCAGAGCCCTGTTGTGGTATCACACTCTAATCAGCACAAACATACACAGCATTCCATTAAAAAACCCACTATTGTTACTTTGGCTGAAACATTGTTTTCTAGTTTCCCTTTTTTCACTTGGGAGGGTTGGGAAGGTTTTAGGGGTTTGCATTACCTGCCTGTGACAAGAAAAGTGGTATTCCTTAATCAAAAGAAGACTCATCTAAAATACACTTCCATTCTGCAGTCAAGGCAGTATCTCAGCAGAGCCTTAATGAAGTCAAATAGGTTTTGCATGCCCAGGATCTTAAACTATTTTTACAGTACAAACACTTAATTTGAGATAGTTCAGCTGGTCAGGGCATGGTGCCAATAATGCCAAGGTTGTGGCTTTGATCCCTATATGGGCCATTCACTTAAGAGTTGGACTTGATGATCCATGTGAGTCTCTTCCAACTCAGAATATTCTGTGATTCTAACTATAAAATATTATGAAATTTTGTCATAGACTGAGCATTTAAAAATATATCCAGTGATTTCTCAAAGCTTTAACACCCATGGGTTTATACTTTCAGTATTTCTAGTTATTGTTATAAAGAAAAACCTTTAGAACAACGGCCACCAGGAAGTGGTGGAATTTGCCTGCTCCTGAAGAGCTCATGCTGGATTAACCTGTCCTGAAAAAGGTCTCACTTAACCAGAGGCTGTGAAGGAAATAATATTTTTGAAATGTTACCAAGAACTGTTTCCTTGGTGTAATTTATACCAGAAAACAAAGGATCAAATAACACACAGAGGCTGGGTTTTTTATTAATGCAGAATGTGGCTGGTGAGCCAGAGAGGAGAGGTTTGCTCAGTCCTTTCATTGGCTGCACAGTCCCTGTAAACAATGACAGAGTCAAAGGCTGAGGCTTGAAGTACTGCAATTTTCAAAAGATTTGATAAAAACAAGAAACTGAAGTCTGTAAGTCTGAATGTAAGAACAATGAATGACTTCTGAAAAGGAAAAATTAGTAGATTTTATTTTTTTTTAAGGAGGTGTTGGCTAGTAGAAAGGGAACCAGAGTTTATAAATAAAAAAAGAAATCTTGTGAGGATGTAAGAATCAGTTATATTCTTCAGGATTCAGATCAGAATTCTCTCAAAAAACAAGAAATTACTTGACTTAAACAGCACAGAAAGGCTGGGACTGGAATAACCTCCCTTGTATTATCAATCTCCTTAATTAGGAATAAGGAGCCAAGACAAGTCAGGAGGAGAATCCACTGAAGGACAAAGTGGGAATGTTATTGTTGCTACTTTCACTGTTCATGTTTCTCAAAAGAAAGGAAGGATGTTTGTAGAATCAATGCCTCACCCACTTAGTCTGTTGCCCCTCTTTTCATCAAGGCAGTGTTGTCTCAAATTTATTGAGTATGGAATGTGCACTGCTGCTGTTCTTTCTGGACTCAAATTCATGCTTAGAGATACTGCCATAGTCTCCAAAAATGTTTCCTGAAAGCAAAGAAGGTTTAGCTGTGCATTTATCAGTGAAGCTGCATTCATGTACTGGTGAGGTTTTAGCACTGACAAATCCAGAATATCCAGAGGGGATGGACAAAATGCCGTTTATAATTGAAATGTCACCACTGCAGATTAACAGCTCGAGGCAAAGAACAGATTAATCACTCAAGACACACGAAGCAGAGTAAAGGGAAAAGCAAGTTTATTCCCCTTTTCCTATTAACTAGTTTCTGACCTGATGGAGAAGCAATACTTCCATGCTTTCTTAGGCCCCTGGCTGTTTAGGTAAGTTACAACTACTATGCCAATTAAAGCTATTTTTTCTTACCCCACTGTCAGTTAACTGCAACTGCACATTTATATCAATTCGTTGCAAAATGTAAATTAACTGTATTCCACATTCCTACATACTGAGATTTTTCACTTTTTATTCTTACTTCCAGTACCAAAACCTGCCTCTGATCTCAGCTGTGCCCTGATGTGAACTTAGATTTAACAACCCTCTTCAGCTTTGCACAGAGGAACTCCTTCGAAAACAGTGATAGCCTAAATTCCAGGCTTCATTATCATCACATCATCTGAGACATGCCAAGCTAGAGAGCAGATAGACCAGACCTTTGCTCTAAATTAGGGTGACTGTATTGACAGCAGTCCAGCTAACCTGATTTATACCAGCTACATAATTTAATGGGATGTGGAAGGACTCACACCTCCACAGGAAACCCATGGGCAACTACAAAGCTAACAATCCTCCTGCTCCCAGGAGCAGATTTTGGGCACCTAAGTAGTTACTTTAAATAGCAGGCAGCCAAGTGTTTCTAAGGCCCAGGCAGGTATTCCACATTGCTTAGGTGGGCCCAGCAGAAGCAATGGGACAGGTAAGAGTCACTGCAAATAAAGTCTTGAGTTACAAACGTGCAATAAACCACAGCAGCCGCTGTTAGTACAAGCATTGTTAAGCCTGCTGGCACAATTATCCTTTACTCAGTAAGAAATCTTGTGGCTCTTTAATTAGCCTCAGAAACATTAAACAGAGTAAGCTGGGTCAGATGCAAGCCAACCTTTCTGCCGAGTAACCTTGGTCACGTGCACTGCTGCTAATGAGCAGATGTTTACAATGTTAAGCTCCAAGTAACACAACAGTAACACATTAACACATCACCTTAAAAAAGAAATAGTCTCAGCCTGAGCACTGGACCTACCTGCTAGAACAATATCTGAACAATGGCAATGCCCTAAAGGTCATTCCCTTTGGCATTGCAAGTACTCTTATCACAAAATCTCCAGCAATGTTTAACCAAGTACTGAAAATATAAAATACCACAGTACCATAAATTAAAAGATGAAGTTTCTGTTCTTTTTATTGAGATGCTATTATAATACCAAAAGTGTTTTTCTTTCCCTAAATATGTGCTTTTGGTATTACCAATAATCTGTTGAAGTTATTTTTGCACATGATCTTGTGGTAACCGCTATGTTTGTCCATACCTCCAAATGCAGTGGAAAATCTTCACTCTGTAAGAATAAGAGCTTGATGTTTAAATGTATTGAGGTGGCTGGTTTTTTACTGACTATGCCATGAACACATGAGTGTGAGGAAGAACTTTGTTGCTGTGCTGGCTGCCCAAAGTGGTTTGTGGACTTGTGGAGTCTCCCTCACTGGAGACATTCCAGGACCATCTGAACACAATTCTATGCAACATGCCCTAGCACAACCCTTGACCAGGGATGTTGGCCCAAATGACCCACTGTGGTCCCTTCCAACCTGACCCACTCTGTGATTCCATAAAGGCACATACAAAGATCCAGTGAAATCCCCGTGAATGAGTTCTACAAGAGGAAGCCCAAAGTACAGTTGTTGCATAGAGACTAAAAATGTAGATTATTTAAGTACAGTAATTACTCCACAAACTTACTGGCTGAGTTAATTTTTTGACATGTGCATATTCAATATGCCAGGTGTGGTACTGCATTAACCAGTTAAGGCCCTTTACAGAGAACTCATGAGGAATTGGTGCAGGACTCCATATAAAAGCACACACAAGCACACAAATAATGGGTACAAGAAAAGGGTTTAAATGATGGCTTAACTACACAATCTCAACTTTACCACCAGTTTTATGGGTATTGGTCAGTTTGCAGCTTTTATTTGATCATGTACATAAAATCCTCCAGTTTCACTTCTATTGAAACCGGCAGAAGATGTTTTGACTTCAGTGGGTACTGAATCAGGTGCTGTGGAATTTTATCTGGTTTTATATACTCTAGTTTATATACTCTAGTTTTACAGTTGTAATTTCCTTGACTCAATTAGGCTACCAGTGATTATGAAGTGCAGTACAAAGTCCTCATGAGATTTCTGCATAGAAGTGAAGGATGCTTCTGAATAACAAATCATTTTTAGGATACTTTCTTCCCCTGCACAGACTTCAAGTCCACGTTCATTCTTACAATAGAAACAGTACTTAACCATCCTCTTTGGAGGACTATCCTAGCTACAGCTATTTGCAAGGCTTATTAAAGTTAACTTATGTGCCCAGCAGAGTTTCTTGAAGATGAATACCAAGTGGTTTGTGTTGTAGTGCTCAAAAGCAAATATCTCAGAAGTAAGATGGTGTCATCCAGATAAAACTTTTCATTAACAACACATTAACCAGTTCTTTCACGCTGTACTTGATTCTTATCAAACTTCACTTACAGATAAGTACATCTTATTGATTAAAAGCAATCAAAGATAAACTCATTCCTACTCAAAAAATGCCTGAATTGGACACTAATAAGGGACAAACCTTGCTCTTTTTAGCACCATCCAGGAAGGACCAAAAATCTTGCAATCAATAGTGAGTCAAAATCCTGTAGTTTTTAGGTGGAAAAATCAAGGTGGATTTTTAGGTGGAAAAGTTACACAGCTTATACAATTTGTTTTAGACCCTGCTTGAAATTCCCACAGAATTCCTATATGCCTGTTATGTCTCCTGGGAGAACAAATAACCACAGGCTGTTGTCACCTCCCAGAACTGTAGTCTTCATAACTCCATGGACAGGAAACAGTCAGAAAAGTAGTTGGTACAGAAGAGAAGGGGGCCAGAGGAACTGTGAGGAAAGATGTCAAAAGTTAATTTGTTTAAAATCTCTTAACTGGTAAATATGTTCAGTTTCTTCTTAGACTTGCCTCTGCACATTGTCACTTCTAAAAGGGAATTTCAGAAGTTCTTGGTGGGCAGGGATAGCAGAGTTATAAAATGAACAATTCCTGACCCTCGGTTTTGGAGGCTGGTTGGTTGCCCAGGAGAAATTCCAGTCCTATCAATGAGACAACCAACAGAGGGAGCAGCTTTCTAACAAAGCACATTTCAGCATTTTAGTTTACTTTTTGTAGCAACTAACACTCCAAAGGAATATGATTTAATCCTCAGCAAGTCAAGACAGAAGAACAGAGGTTTTTAAATGCTGCTTATGTCAGGCACAAAAAACACATACAGAACATCTGCTGCATTTAGCTCCTCAAGAGCAGCACTGAATTTGACATGCAGGAACACAGTAACTTCTGTTTGACCACATTTACCATCCACAAAAAGAAAAAGAAAAAAAAAACAACAAAGAATGTGGTTCTTCATAGGAGACTGGATAGCATCAAGCTCCTGACACCTGCAAAGCCAGATGAGTGAGTACTAAATCATAGAATCACAGGATACCAGGTTGGAAGGGACCTCAAGGATCAGCTGGTCCAACCTTTCTTGACAAAAGCATGTAAAGCACAAGATATTTGGCATGAAACCCTCAGTGCTGACTTGGTGTGTTTGATTTAAGCCTTTAGAGACACCCAGGCAGAGTGCAGGATCAGAGATATTTGGTATATGCCTACCTACACACACTACCTAATTATATTTACCTAAAGACACAAGGAATAAAATGGGTACTTAGAATCCTGTCAAGGAAATGTGAAGAGGGACTACATGCAACCCAAGCTCACCAAACCTTCAGAGGGACCTGAAGGGCAGCTGGTCCCTTCCTTTGACATACTTGAACCCTTTAGGTCTGAAAGCACAGGAAAGATCAGATCAGAGGAAACATCTCAAGATCATTTCGAAAACTTGCCTCATAGGATCCTTCACCCCATTAGCAAGGACACTCAGAGAGCACCAGAAATAATCTTGCACCATCAGAAAGCCCTGTGCTCTACTCACAACACACCGTAGCTGGGGCATGCTTTAAGGTTGTGCTTTCAAACAACAGAAATGTGTGTGCTCTTATCAAAAATCTCACTAAGAAGTAAACAATTACTATTGATTCTACTAATACTGCCTGGAATCCAAATAATAGCAGCCACCTTGTTTCTATTTTTCTTTGTGCTATTACATTTTTTAACAATAAAATACTCACTTTCTTACACTTCAAGACTGCACTTCAATAAAAATTTTAAAAGCACTATAGAAAACTAGAGAAAGGGGATTATCACAGTAACTTTGATTTTCCTTCTCAGTGCCAGTTAAAATCTACAGACTTTTGTATTCTGCCTTTTAAACCTCCATGAACAGTGCTGAACATGTCTATAATTCAGCACATGAATATCATGAATAATATACCTCTAGTCTCAGGTGTGCAGTAAAACCCAGTGTTACAGGAAGTGCATTCAGTCAGTTAACCATTATGAGCATTTTTAATTATCTTTAAATCAACAATTATTCCTAAAAGATCCTCCAAACAATTTTTAATAAAAACATAATTTACTACACACAAATTAATTAGTTTGAGATAAAATTAGTGGCATCTTTTTAAATGAGATTTTGCAACCAAGGTCAAGGGCAGTAAACATCTACTTCAGGTTCTAAAAGACAGCTTTTGGAGTATGAAGTAGTCTCAATTTTTTTTTTTTTTTTTTTTTTCCTCAAGGAAATGAAGAATTGGTTCCATTGTGACAGAAGAAAAGACTTAAGGGAAATAAGGCACTTCAGGCTTCAGTGGATAATCAAGTGAAAACCACTCAGATGATGTTTTGATCAGGAATTTGTTCAATTAAAAAAGAACAAGTTTTGACACAAACCTAATCATGGCAATAAATTTTCAGAACCTGTAATGCTGTTCAGAGATACATGTGCCAGTGTTAGAAAATGGCTTGGCTGCTGATACTCCTCTGCAACCTAGAGCAACCCAAATGGAGATCTCTAACGTGTCAGTCTCGGGCAAACACAGTCATGCCATCCAATAGTGCCACCTGCTGCATACTGGGAAAGTGTACAGGGCTCTGGAGCTCCAGGTAACTCGATTTATAGATTGATTGACTGATTTAAAAAGAAATCACATGGCGTGCATGTATGATCATGCACACTATGTTATTTTTATTTATTAGTAAACAGGCAATACCTAAAAGGAAGTTGTTCCACTATGATGTAAGAACAGAACCTGTGGGTAATCTGTTCTCAAGTTTATCCCAGTGGCATAACAAGGACTGGCTACATGAGCTCACTACACATCAAAGTCACAATTAACCTCATATACTTTCTGATGTCATGGAGATTAGAGCTGCAATTTATTTTATTAATCATATCCTGGTTGCAAATTATTCACAAAAAACACACACACATGTATAGATATATATGTGTGTGTGTGTGTTTGTATACAGACACAGAGATAAGCCCTGATGGCAAAGTGTACCTGCACAAACATACACACAAACCCATACACACAAATCCATACACACCTCCAGAGACTGATTCAATCACATCTCAGATCCTGTGTGCATTTTAGGGCCTGTCACGACAAGAAAGGCATTGCTGGAGTGTGTCCAGAGAAGAGCAACTGAGCTGGGAATGGGCCTGAAGCACAAGTCTGATGAGGAGCAGCTGATGGAATGTGGGGGCTCAGTCTGGAGAAAAAGAGGCTCAGGGGGGACCTTCTCACTCTCGACAGCTCCTGACAGGAGGTCACAGTGAGCTGGGGGTTGGTCTCTTCTCCTGGGTAACAAGCAGCAGGATGAGAGGAAATGGCCTCACATTGCACCAGGAGAGGTTCAGACTGGATTTTAGGAACAGTTTTTCAAGGAAAGGGTTATAAAGCCCTTGGGGAATGGCACCTGAGAACATGGTTTAATGGTGAACATGGTGGTGCTGTGTTGACTTGCTGACCTTAAAGGTTTCTTCCGGCCTTAACAATTCTATGCCGAATCTGTTCACAAGTTTTCCCTGAGAAGCAAACAAACTGCAATGTATATGGGATTGGCTGAGCTAATCCTGTTTGCAGTTCCTCCTCTCTGCTGTACCACCTGGACCCATTCCCTTCGTCTCACTGGCCATCTGGCTCCTTTACCTGCTTTGTGGTTCTGTTGCTTACCCATGGAACTGCTTGGGAGGGGACTGACTTGTATAAACCATTCACACGACTACGTGTGATGGCTTTTCTGTGATCCTGAGGGAAGGGTGCAGCACAAATAATTAATAATACTTTCTGATCAGATACAAACTCATTACATGTTAAATGCTCTTCTAATGAGAAGTGAAGCTCACATCTCTGAAGACAGAGCCTGTGTTTCTTGTTTAAGGATGCTAACCCAGTAATTCCTCCTGTCACACACAGGCAGGCTGCACAAGTCACTTTTACAGGAGGTCAGAGAGTCAAATAGTGTGACTGGAATTTTAAAAAGGTTGGGTAACTTTTATGACCATTAATAATGTTTGTATTGAATGCCAGCTCAAACTGTAATGAGGTTAATTAAATCTCCTGTCCCAGTGTATAAGCCAAGTGCCTGAAGGTCCAGAGGCAAACTCCATGGGACAACAACTCAGAACACTGGACAATCAAGGCAATTGAAGCACTGCTTGCTAGAGAGCACCAGGTGTTTGTCACTGCTGAAGGCAGAGCATCAAAGTAGATCTAACATGATACATCAGAACAATTCTAACATGACATGTGCTTTTTCTGAGGTAGAGAGAAGCCAACTTCAAGAGTATCCACAGTGTCTGACAGAGTATTGTATTTACTGTTCTTTCCCTGGCTAAGGCAGGAAAGGACTACAGCTGAGGTAGGCAACACAACTGTAAGACACAAGCATATCAGGAAGGCAGGAGTAATTACTAACAAGTCAGCTACAGCAGACTTACACATCTGAGACTGCTGATACTTCCCAGAACTCTGTGCACTGCATATCTAGAGTCTTGTCACCTGCAGGCACAGAACTTCCAAGAGGATTCCCAAGATCTGCAGAATTTCAGCCTGATTCAGTCAATCAGCCCAAGGAACACAAAGGAGCAAGTGAACTGTCTGAGCTCGGGCAGCTGGGAAGCTCAAGTGTGTTGAACAGTCTCAGCAAAGAGAACGGCTGCAACATTTCAAGCTCCTGCCAAAAGCCTCCTCTGAAATCACCCACTGCAGCTCTTTGGGCACATCAGCAGATTTCTGCTACAAAATGCATGCCAGCCTGCAACAGACTGAACTTTTACCCTTTCCCAAATAGGAAAGGGCCCAGAATTTCTGAAGCTGCAAGGAGGCTTGGGTTGTATGTCTCACAATGAGGACATTCAGTAATACCTAAAACTTAGTCAAAACCTTGACTAAAACTTAAAATAGCAAAGTAGTCCTTCTAGTCCTTCTAGTTACACAGATCAACCTGCTAAGTGTTTACTACTTTTACTAGCTACAGAAGATCGTGACTACATAACCTTTAATATATTTAGAACTTTTAAAATAAATGAATACAACCTCTGCTCATTTCTGTTCTTGTTTAATGGGTCTAAGTAAATGGCATCTTTTTCTTATATATAAATTTTCTAAGAATATATTGTTGCTTCCCAACTACCCCCACTATTTTGTTAGGGAACAAAACTTGGAATTTATTACTCAGTTCCCTGATGCCATGTAACAACACACCTTCCTTACCAGAGTGTAACACATCTTCCTGTTCCTACCATGTGTGCACTAAGGAAATGTAACCATTTCAACTACACAGATGTAACTGTTGTAGCACAACTGATTTTTATAGAGAGGACTTAACATCCTGCCTGGTGAAGAGCAGGTTGTGTGGAGACCTCATTGCAACCTTCCAGTATCTGAAAGGAGCCTACAGGGAAGCTGGAGAGGGGCCTTTCATCCGGATTTGTAGTGACAGGACAAGGAGTAATGGGTACAAATTGATAGAGGGGAAGCTTAGGAATATTAGGAAGAAATTCTTTGCTGTGAGGGTGGTGAGATATTGGAACAGGTTGCCCAGGGAGGATGTGGATTCTCCAACCCTGGCAGTGTTAAAGGCCAGGTTGGACAATTCCTTGAACAACCTGACCTAGTGGAAAATGTCCCAGCCCATGGCAGGGGGAGTTGGGACAAGATGGTCCATAAAATCCCTTTCAACCCTTAACATTCCATGATTCTACGAAATTCTCTTGTGCCACAATAGCACCACAAACCTGTGCAAGTTTTCATAAATGAGTAGTTATTACCAGTCTAACAGCTGTGGTTTATATCCTTCCAGACAAAAACTCTTCTCAGCCAGAAAAATAAAACATGCCCTCACAAGGTGTCTTGAAAAGACACCAATGGATAAATAAAAGTCTATTGTCAAAGCAACACTGTTATCCAAAGTGACAAAGTGTTATCCATTTCTAAGAGAAACTACCATTTTCTTTCACTCAAGACAACTTCAAACCATTCATCTTCCCTACTATTCCACTGACTTTAACTCAGTGGGTTAGAGCATGGTGCTAATAACAGCAAGGTTGTGGGTTTGATCCCTGTATGGACCATTCACTTCAGACTTGATGATCCCTGTGGGTCCCTCACAACTCAGGATATTCTGTGATTCTGTGACTTCTGTTGTGCTTGATCGAGGCTACCACATCTGGAGATGTTTGCACAGACCCACCTGAGCTTACACTAAGCACAGGAGATTCACAGTTCTGAGTGTATCACAGGACTTGAAGCCCAGAAAAAACCATCGTGGAACCCACTGCTGTTTCCTCTGGCCATCCATCACACAGTCCATTGTGACAAGTGCCCGCCAGGCTCCCGTGTCCCCAGGGCCCGGGTTCCACAGGAACCTGCTGCTGCTGCTGCGCCCGCAGCCCCGCCGCGGCCGCTCCGGAGCCTTCGCCTCAAGGCCAGCAGCTCTCGCCTTTGCTCCCAGGAAGGAGCTCGGGAAGCAGCCAGCTGGATCCCCCAGCATCCCCCAGAGGCTGTGCCGATCCCGTGAGGTGCAGGTGGGTACCTGGGGCTGCTGCAGGGTGATCCCGGCTCAGGGGGATGCACAGGACGCTGCTCCGGTGCCTCCGCTCCCCCAGGCACGAGGGATGTGTCAGAGCTGTGCCCAGTGCCTTTCCTCCTTGTCTTTGTTATAAGCCTGTGTTTATTAGCCAACCATCCTGACAATTCTCTGCCCCTTCCATCAACAGTTTGATTTTCAAGCCTTATTTCTCTACTTGGTTTATGCCACACAAAAGGTAAATTGTCTATAGAGGATGACATTTTAGTTACAAAACCTCAGTCTTGCATTCAAAGTGGCTCTTAGGAAATACCCAACTGTTTACTCAAATTAGTTTTGAGATAGTCCTTTTAAACTCTTACCAAAAATGTGTCACTGCATGAGAATGAGCAGATGCACAATTGTATTAAAACTACAGTTTAACTGCATAATTTTTTCACATACTACTGTCTTGGGCCCTTGATGGACCTATTTCGGGGATAATAACTCGCAGTACACAGCCCAGGCAAAGCGTTATACGTTACCTGAGATGATCAAAAGCCACATGTTTTTTGAATTTTTGCCTCATTGTGAGATAATAATGTTAACATTAAGTTTTAAAATTTAGCTTACCATGCATTTTAAAAGTTTGCTCAGCTCTCATCAACAAAATTATTACTTCTGTAGTTTATTTCATTTTATAGAACAGCAGAAGTCCTGAATGAGTCAGAATAAGGCGTTCCTGTCTCCAGCCTCCTAATTCCAAATGTTGTTGGCCCATATTTTTTTGACTCTGCACCCAGGCCTGAATACTTTTAACATATTATTTGAAAGGCAACAATAAACACAGAAGTATGAAAGCTTGATAAATCCTCCCCTCCCACCCCACTGCCCCAGGAAGTGTCAGCAAGAATGCAACTGAAAGTGAAGGAAGGGAGAGTGGGGGGGAAAGACACAAAATACACAGGAAAAAAGAAAAATATTTCCCAGGTGGAGCTCCTGGCCCAGGGATGCCTCCACAACAGCATGCCTTTAAGACTTAGCATTGCTACATAAACCAGTATTACCCAGCATTTCCAGCAGTTGGCTGTGTTCAACGAGGGTTTGTACTTCACTGTTTTTTTTGGCAAAGGTTCATATGCTCACAACCTTAAGTAAACATTAAATCCAGCTATGCAGTCCTGATCCTGAACTCTTGTACACAGGAGCTCCAGGGAACTCGGCATGAAAAGAACCTGAGCGACATCCACAGCTCCAGCGCAGACCAGGCAGCTCCTGACACAAGTCACTGTGCTTGGAAGAAAGTTACTCCTTCATTTAGGAAGATTTCAGATGCTTCACACTTGATTTGCTTTTTTTGCCAGCACAATGAAGGAAATGTCCTGCTTCTGCTTGACTTTTTCTTCCTTGTTGGAACAGATGGTGAAGGCTTACAAATACGTGACGGGTATTTTTTCAGTGACTCATAGCTCAGAGCCACAGGTTTCAGATGGTGATAAGAAGCTCACCAGGATGGATGTAAGCATGCTTGAGGAGCAGTATGACCATATAAAACAGAAGCAAAAACTGCAACCACACATTATTTTATATAAAACAGGTACGCTTCTATTTGTAGGAAAAAATGCATATGTAATGTAAAGATTATCTCTTTAAATCTTTAATAACATCTAGTTTGTTCTTTTTGTGTTCTGCTTCAAGAGATGTAGAAGTAAATTCCTTTTCTGTCATTTTGGGGGTTTATTCGTTTTGCGAAAGGTGGTTTGATATTTATATCAATAAGCTTCATGTCAGTGAAATATTATTATGTCTTTGAAACAGATTAATATATTTGAGGTTTTACAGGTTTTATATCAGTAAAATAAAGTTCTAAACATAAATAGTAACCCTTACAGTAACCATGTTCTTCACGTCTATGATAAGTGTATTTGTGCAACACATTCTGTAATATTTCTGCTCTCTTGAATGCTTCCATCAGAACCAGCAATTCTGGGTCATCTTTCTCTTTTGTCCTGTTCTATCTGTGTAAAGAAAGACTACAGGAAGCAATGGTAAATATCAAGTAACAAGCATAAGTTGGGGTTTTGTTAAAATATAACTTTAATTAAAAGTCATAGTGGGTAACTAAGATATGAGCTTTGAACAAAAGATCCTATTTTGAAAGTATTTTCAGTGCATATTGCTTGGAAAGTGCATGAATAGAAAAACAAGTAAGAATATGTATCACTCATCTACCTGCCATGTCAAACAGATTTTATATAAGAAACTTGCAATTATTTTAAAGTTTTTAGTTAGACTACCGTTTACAATACTACACTGATACATGAGCTTTCCAAGTTAAAGTGATATTGAGAATACTAAGACAACTAATGAAGTTGTCTTCTGAATTTAATTTTAATATAAAATTCATGCTTCATTCACCTCTCGTATTAGTATTTAGCTCAACAAGTGTAGAACTTAAGTTATTTCATTCTATACATTTTCCTCTATATTTTTCAGCAGTTCTAGCATTTGTCTGTGTCAGAATTCATAATCAAAACAATCACAAAAAACCATGTAATTATGAACAACAGATTTGCTTCTTCAATATTCTTTCATCCAAATGTTTTGAAATTCTCATGTGAAAAGAATTAAAATCTCTGTGAGGAAGAAAAAAAAATATATACAAGCTTATTTTATCAGGTATCAAAAAGCAGGTAACTTGAAGACAAACTAGCCCATCTAATCAGTTAAAGCAAAAATATGTTAGCTAAAGAAAGGGAGCAGAAGCCTTTATTCAGATTAATTTAAATGAAGTTTCAGATATAATGAATGTTATTACAGCAGATTTTTTGCAAGGTCATTTGAAGATTAAAATATGTAAGAAAGTAGAACTGCACAGATTTTGGGGAGTTAAAATGTAGTAGGACATACAAGTATTTTTATACACATGCACATTCCCCAAAACATTCACAAAACCACATAACCTGCTGCACTTAACTTCTGTCTTCACACAACCTGTGTGGAAAGAATTCATATCACTGTTAGGAGCAGTCAGAATTTGGGCATTTTTTGTTATACTGAGCTCTCAAGGTCCTAAAAGTTTATCTTACACATTCCTGTGGAAGCTGGGAAAACCTATTACATGGCTCAGCCCTTTGCACCTGTTACATACATCAGTTTTCAGGAATATGTGGAGCAAAAATGAACATTGCCATATCAGGACTGCCCTACACTATCCTGAAATTCCAGGATTTCAGGCACTCCATGTATGTATCAGTGATTTGTTCTGACTGGAAATTGTTTCCCTACCTAGAGGGTAAAATTATGGCTGTGCTGGGAAAGGGGTGACAACAACAACACCATCACAAACCCCCCACACACACACAAAACCTCAAAGGCCAGACACACAAACCCTCATGGAAAGAGAACACCTCCAGTCCCTCGTAGTCTGAAAAGTCCCTGCCAAAGGTCTTTGTTCCCACCAGTAAAACCCTGCTTTGCTCCTGCCTGGCAGAGCAGCTGTCCTTCCATGGAACCACAGGGATTTTGAGCACTGTAGGTTTGTTGCACCACAGCTGGAATGTTAAGTTTTCCAGAGGACTTTTAGCTTTGTATGTCACTTTCTGTCTGCAGGAGTCGTAAAATTGTGGACCTTTAAACAGAATTTAAGACCCTCTAACTTCTCTGTTTTTTGGACAGAGGGGTTAGTAACCAAGAAGATACCTGAAAACAACTTTGTTCTGTTTCTTCCCCAGTATACACAGTTACATTCATGCTTCTGCCCACTCCTGATTATTTGAGAACAAAGACCATGACAAGATTTGAAAGGCACCAGTTAGGGGATCAGCAGTGCATTCATTACTTATTGGCTAAGAAGCTGAAAAACAGTATTTACTTTAGGAATTAAGTGGGAGTATTCAGCACATGCAGTCACAACAGAATAAATACTGGGGCTCTGACTGTAGAAATCTCTTCCAAGTATTTCCCAAGCTAACCTGAGATAAAATTAACTTTTTCCACTCTGGAACCTTAAAAGTTGGAAGCCATTAATGATTAATTAAAAGTCTGAAACCTATTAATGATGACAGCATATGGCCAGATGCTAAACAACTGTGCAACAAGGCTATAATACACAATTTACATGGAGAAAAAAAAGACAGAAAAACAGAAAGAAAGGTCTGTATAATTGCAGCTCTCTTGAGAAGTTTGGACAGTGCTGGAGGTGTGTTAATTCAATGCCCAGTGGTTCAGGCCTATCACGTTTCCATCCAAGGTCATTGCTCAATTTTGTGTGCTGCACCTGTAGCCAAGTAAGGAATCAAATCAACCTTGAACTCAAAACCAGTGCACACTATTAAAATTGGACTAGATTTGTCACTCTGAACTTTCTGATCAATTCAAGACAGATCATAATTATTCTGATGACCAGTTCATAAAGTTCTAGATGTTCTGATGTTGCCTATCAATGCCAGTCCAGCCAAAAGCACAGCTAACACCACAAAAAAAAAAAAAACCAAAAACAAAAAAAACATGCAAAGGTGCTTCACCTCAGTCTCTCAGTTTCATTCTCTCTTGGATTTTCTCTCACATACAGAGAACAAGCCTTGGTTTTCACAGCTTGGTGCTACACTGTGCTGTTTTGCAGAACCCACAGGGCCCTGATTTGCATGTGGACCTTTCTGTAGCCAGCCAAGCTCAGCTTTATTTCTTGGATAAGAAATAGGCATTCAGCTTTATTTCTTGGATGAGGTCCAGTCATAACTTTGATTCTCACTGTTGCATGGTAGAGAACTGTGTATTCTCATGCCTCTGAGTGGTGTCACCCTAAGAAATTCTATCAACACAACTCACTGTACAGATGGATGCACAAACACCTGTATCTCAAAGCTCTGCACGTGCCTCAGTCTCCTCTCTCCCAGTAACGTGGCATGAGAGCCAGTGTGGTCTGACATGGTTCTCCCTCCCAGCCATGCTGCAAACCAGCTCTTATCAGATCAACCCTTCATGGCCAAGGACCAGAAAAAGTTCTGTGATACTATGCTGGGGTTGTTGTTTCAGCAGTGGGAGAGAAAGGCAGCAGTGAAAGCCCTTGCTTAGCAAAATCCCTGTTGTACAGGTTCATTTACTGCCAGTAAATCAGCTGGGTCTCACAGCTCCTACTACTTATTTGTAAAGATGACACAAAAGGCAGCTATGAAGCACAGTTTGTGCTGTTGGGTTTTTGTGCAGGCAAAAAACTGCCTACTCCTACTCAAACTAGCTTCAAATTCAGGGTCATAATCCTTTTAAAACAATTGTTATAATTTAAATTTTATTTTTTAATTGAATTTTAACTTAATTATTCAGAGACACTCAAAATATAATCAGCACTCTTTTATGTCTACGTTTCTCCCTTTAATGTGTTTCAGAACTTAGATTGCAACAGACACAGTCACTATAAGTCAACCCTGTAAATAAGGCCAGCATTCTGTACAACTCCTACTTTAAACTATATTTATACCAACTGAAGTATATTTAAGTCGTGTCAATGAATTATCTTTAGTGTAATATATCTGTTTCTGTTCATTTCCAAGACACAGGAAACCAGTCATGTCCAGCAATTTGATGACTCCTATATGTAATTAAAGTAGCATTAGCATTTTTGTCCCTAATATCTTAAGTATTTTAACAGGAACTTTCATAGTGCTTTAGAAATTAAGCTATAGGGGTAGAAGAATAAAAAAAAGGAGACCAGAATCTCCAACTGTTAAAGCTACTCTATACCATTCACAGAGGAAGCAGATTCCTCTAAGTCATCACTCAGGCAATGCTAATGTGATAAACTATTTACAAAATTTATACTGACTGGAATAGTAAAATTGCAGTAAAATATTAAAATACAAGCCTATAATGTTAATGATCCCTCACTGTGAAAAAGACAGCATTCACAACTTGTTTCATCTGGAAATACTCACAATATTATTAAGCTGTGAATACAAACTTCAAACAGTATCAAACAGAACATTTTTGTCTTTCAAATTACAGCACTTGCCAACACACTGAGCAAGTCCCTACTCACCTCAAGAAGTTTTGCTTGCAAGCAATTAATTACTGAAAGTCGATTCTCAATCTGTGCTGTTAATGAGTCTTAGAGTACCAGTTAGATCAATATTGATAAATTTCCATTTTCATTTGACTAAAACTAGGATACCATTTATGCCCTCAGATCTGCAAAAGCAAGCATGAAGTAGTTCTACTCCTAAACCTGGCATCAAAAGAACTTGCACTACTCTCAGCCACTGAAAGAAAGAGCACAGTTAAAACTCATGTTAAAGCTTTTCAGATGAGTTAATGCTGCTGAAAATCATACCCTTGATTTTTGCCACCATAGTAACGTGCACAAATGCATTTCTCCTGCAGGTGGACATGATTCTCTTCTGCCAGAATCAATGATCAACCCTGTGCTAATTAATAAGAAAGTTAAAAGATCAAAGTCATGTAGAGGAGATGTCCCTGTCAGAAAGGTCACACTGGCGACAATGAACGGTGGCGACTCAGAAGATGACTTGCTCTGGCGTGTCCACCTGGGAAGTCACCGCCTGGGGCAGGCCCTGGGACAAGGAGATTCCTGGGATCTCTCCCACTGCAAAGGCACACCATGGAGTTTTGACAACCAGAGACTGATTTCAAAGGGAAATGGCACACCACAGACCAAGGAACCAGCAGGAGCAAGTGAACTGTCTGAGCTCGGGCAGCTGGGAAGCGCAAGCATGTTGAACAGTCTCAGCAAAGAGAACGGCTGCAACATTTCAAGCTCCTGCCAAAAGCCTCCTCTGAAATCACCCACTGCAGCTCTTTGGGCACATCAGCAGATTTCTGCTACAAAATGCATGCCAGCCTGCAACAGACTGAACTTTTACCCTTTCCCAAATAGGAAAGGGCCCAGAATTTCTGAAGCTGCAAGGAGGCTTGGGTTGTATGTCTCACAATGAGGACATTCAGTAATACCAAAAACTTAGTCAAAACCTTGACTAAAACTTAAAATAGCAAAGTAGCCCTTCTAGTTACACAGATCAACCTACTGAGGGTTTACTACTATTATTAGCCACAGAAGATTCTGACTATATAATCTCTAATATTTTTACAATTTTTAACATATGATTTCATCATTCAAGATATTAAAGATAATTTCTGATGTATTTTTAAATCGATTAATAAAAGCTCTGCTCATTTCTATTGCTGTAATGAGACTTAGTCAATATAATTCCTTTCTGATACATAAATTTTATCGTAATATATTTTTGGTTTCCATCTATCCCCAGTGTTTCATTAGAAAACTAATGAGGTCTCCCCTTCTGCAAGATCTTTAGAGGAAGGAGACCCTCTCTTGCAGGTGCTTTTCAATGACACAAACAGGATCTTTGTATCACCCACTTCTGGCTGCAAGTGCTGAGATAGGTCCTTTTCTCAATTGCAGTTTTCACAAAAATTGGAGATGGGAAATGTCTCCTTAATTCATAATGGGTAGCCATAGGACATCATAGTAACTGGGTTCTTTTCTTCACAGTAGTTAAAGTATTTAAAGAAGGATTAGGAAGGGGGAAAAATAAGATAAAGAATAGATATACCTAATAGATAGAACAGGAAAAAAATACTAGATAACAATTAGTCCACATGAAACAAGAAATTACCTGGAAGGAAATACTTCAAAAACTACATTGTCCTTTGATTGATTTAGCTATCTTAATTAAACATGGACCTTGAAAACCTTGGGTTTAAAGTCAGTGCAGGTTTATGCATGGACTAAGTAACTAACTCCTTTGCAAACTCTTTTCATACAAACACTTTGTCCTCTCCTCAGGCTTCTCTAGCATAGTACAGTGCTTTGTACTGACTGGAACTAATTTAAAAAAGGCATTTTTCCTTTGGAGATTTAATTTCCAATTTAATTTCCAAAGACATTATGAAAGAGCATTTTCAGAAGGTTTTCATTTGTTAGTGGAGTAGTTTCAGTTATGAGAAAAGTTGCTATACTAACATTTCAAGAGACTGGAATATTACACACACACAACTGTTTAATGAGAAAATTACAGGTTTTTTCCTAAAGCAGCTGTAGTGAAAATGAAACACAAAAAGTAAGAAAAAAGCCTAAAACTTCAAATACTAGAAAGTCCCACTTCTGAAAGGCACCTGATCTGCAAAACCTTTCCTGTTAACTTCCTCATGTTTGGCCATCATGGGCAGGAGCTTTCATCACTGTTACCACAGATGTAGTCAAGTTTCAAACACTGAAGACTGCCATAAAGCAAATTTACTCTGTCAGTAGGCAAGCCTTACTGATTTATGCACATGGGGAAACATGGAATCCTGAAATTCTAGTTCAGTGTCTTGTTCAGATCCTTCTGAGATCCCCATTTCCAAAGCTGGAAACGGGACCCTTATGGTAGTTTGCCTGACTTCCTTAGAAAAATGTTAGGACAGTCCTACAGGTCCATCCATTCTAGAATAAATCACACTGCTGAGCAATTATTTCAGTCACACATAAATAAAATAGAGTAAAACAGAATGAAATCCCTTTGCTGCTGGGACAGCATGCTGCTGGTCACATGAAAGAATTAGCCCACGTGAGTTACTTGTAACTGGTGTTACCCATTAAAAGAAAAGTTTGTCTTTTACAGGCACCAAAAACATTCCAGGAACAAGCCCCAACTCCCTGAGGACCTCAAATACAAAACACAGTATTAGGCAGCCCATGTTGTACAGCCAAATCCCTGAAGCTTTGCTCCCTGCTCCCATTCCCAGACATTTTGGGGACTAGAAGTGACACTAAGCCACAGTCAGCCTGAGGTGCTGTTTAGCACCAGGTTTTCCTGGTGCTCATATTCTTCCAGCCCAGTCTCTGAACCCAGGTTAACTTCTGGCAGCCCCACAACCAGGCAAGACCCTGCCCACCCCCACTGATGGGGAAATACAAACTCCCACACTAAATCTCACCTGCAACACTGCTGCCTTCAAAAAATACAGACAAAACCCCGACCTGCACATCTCTGCCCCACACACACAGAGGTGGCAGATGAGGGATGGCTGCAGAACACTCACCCCCAACCCAGACACAGCCTTTCCTGGAGGCACAGTCCCTCAGGCAGCCTTGGGAGCCCCCACCACGTCCCAGGGATGAGCCATCTGGAGCCAGAAGGCCCTGCTGTTGTCACATTAACCAGTGTGCACGCAACAAGCCAATAATTACGCACTTGAGAGAGAAATTATTTATTTCGGAGTTGTACAAGCCTGGGTGCTGGCTTCCACAAATCAAGCACACCCACTATCAAAACTTTTCACTATTTATACATTTTAGCAAACAAAGCCATTATTGTTCATCTGCTACAAGTTGGATAGTTCTTTTCTTAATGAGTATTTTATCTTCTTCTGGTTAATGATTCACTCACTTATGCTAATAAGCACTTTCTCATCTTTTGAGTCTGTGGGTTTCTTGGGTCAGATCTGATGTTTCCATGCCAGAATTACCTTTTACCCAGTTGGAACTGATTTCAGCACAGTTATTGAGTTGGTTTTACTTGTTTCTTCCTTATCTTGGGAGTTCTGCCAAATGTCCTTGTGGCCTGTACATTCTGCATTCTTTGTGTCCACTATCAGTAATAGTTCCTTCTTCCCAAACTCTGTTAACCTTCCCCAAGGTCTGAGATCATTGAAACATGTTGAGCCCTAAACCTTAACACGGCAATTCTACCAACAATTAATTTGTTTTTCTAACATCTGGATGTCACTTAGAACTCATAAGCTGCTGTTTCACAGGTTATGTCTCACAGAACCACAGAATGGGTCAGGTTGGAAGGGGCCACAGTGGTCACCTGGTCCCACCTAGGCCATCCTAGAGCACGTGGGACAGGATTGTGTCCAGATGGTCCTGGAATATCTCCAGTGAGGGAAACTCCTCAGCCTCTCTGGGCAAACTGCTCAGTGCTTGGTCACTGCTCAGGAAAGTTTTTCCTCATGTTCATTTGGAATTTTTCATCTTCATTTGAAGTTTCTGCCCGTTCCTTGTCCCGGGCACCACCAAGAAGAGCCTGGTCCATGCTCTTGGCACCCCTCTTTAGGCACTTACACAGATCAATGGGGTAAATCTCCTCAGGGACAGGATGACAGGACATGGCCTTAAGCTGTGCCAGGGGAGCTTCGGTTGCATATTTGGAGGCGGTGGAGTCTCCTTAAACCCTGGAGATGTTTAAGGAAAGACAGGACACGGCACTCAGCGCCACGGTCTGCTTGACAAGGTGGTGCTCCGTCATGTCAGACTCGATGACCTCAGAGCTCTTTTCCAGCCTAAGCGACGCTGTGATTCCGTGATTCCTTCCTTTTCACTAGGCTTGAAATCACGCCGAGACCAACCACCAGAGAACACCCAAGCGAAGGGAACCCGGCCGCGCTGCGCTCCCGGCAGCGGGCGCGCCCCGGCGCCTCCGAGTGAGGGCAGGGCGCGGACATGGCGGGCGGGGCGCGGCTTCACGCACGTCACGCCCGGCTCCCTGGGCCTTCCGGGCTGCCGTAGGAGCCGCTCCCGCTCCGCTCCCTCAGGGACAGCGGCCCTCGCCTCCCTCCCTTCGGGGAAGCCGCTCAGGGAGCAGCTGCCTCGACCCCCGAGCTTCCCCCGGCGGCGGCTGTGCCGAGCCCGCGGGGCGCAGGTGGGTGCCCGGGGCCGGGGCCGGGCTGACGCCGCCGCGGTGACAGCGGGGGACTGGCGGTAGCGGCGCTGCCCTGGCACGGGAGGCGCTGGATGTGCTCCTGGGGAAGGATGAGGATGCCCGGGCCCGCAGGGATGGGGCTGCCGTGCCTGTGGGTTTGCTCGTGACGCTGCTTCAGTGCTTCCCCTCCGTCAGCCGCGGAGAAGTGTGTCACAGCTGTGCTTGCCTCCTTTTTAGGGAAAATTGATGTGTCCTGCTTTATTACCAACCATTCTGACAATCCCCTGTTCCTTCCACCAACAATTTGCCTTTTGAACCTGGTGGCTGCATCTTGTGTCGTGCATCTTATTTCCCCGTTTGTTTTATTTCACGTAAAACTGGCCTTAGAGGATGACATTTTATTTACAAAAGCTGAGTCTTGCACTCAGAGCGTTTCTGAGGAAATAACCCCGTTGTTTTACCCCAATGAGTTTTGAGAAAGTCCCTTTAAACTCATACCGAAAGTGAAATTGCGTTTGCAGCGCTTGTGGCGTTTCATGGGTGATGGAAGAGTAAGTCACAAATGTTTTTGCTGTGGGTTCTAATGCAATTTAGTGATGGTGTGATGGAATTTATTGTAAGTGTTAGAAATGTTACATATAAAATCATAGGTTTTGTGTTTGTGGAAGCAAAAGTTTATTTTTCAAATAGAGTGTTAGTAAGAATAAGTTTAATTGGAGACTGCAGTGATGTTTTCTGTTTTGATAGCTTAATTAGAAATCACAAAATTGCCAAGCTAAAGTATTGATAAACAGATGAATGACCAGTTTATAAATGTCACCTGTATTTACAGTTCTTGCAATTTTAAATTTTATCTGGGTGACCCAAAACCATGAGTAACTTCTTTTGTAAATGTTAAGTAGAATTATGGCTATAAAAAATGGGTCTTCAGCATAACTTAAAAGTGGGGAAATGGTGGTTACAGGCTGTTAACGAGAATTCCCTGGTGTGTTTTGGGAAAGGGGGAAAGCTGCATTAATAGCTACAATGCAATGTTTTGAAAATTGAGTGGTTTTGTCACTTTTAGCTTTGTAAATGCCATTGTTTGCCTTGGCTCTAAAATAATAGCAGCGACATCCTAGCAGGAAAAAGAATGTGTGTTTGTCTCTGCTGGTTTTGACAGACACTGTGCAAATTACAGCAATCCAGCTGGAAGGGTTGTTAAACCATCCACTTGCCCAGTTCATCCCTCTGACTCCTGTTCAGGGGAAACTTGTCAGTGCAGCTGGCAGGGAATTCTTTGTAGCTCAATAAAACTGGGCTTGAGCTAAGGCTGGCTGGTAAACTTACACATATTGAATATTTGCCTACTTTTTCCCCCCCCTCAAATAGCATTTTTCTGAGCCAGGAGCAGTTTTTGAAACTGGGGGAACTCTTCCCTTTTCTCCTGAGTGCTGTGTGCCAATAAACAAAAAAGAAAGATGGAAACCACTCTGAAAGAAAAGTGAAACTGATTAATCAAATTCCACGGCCACCTTAGTGCATGTATGCCAACATTTTAAATGCTTTTCTGTCTCATTTAAAGGACATTTTCCATATGATTACCAGTGTCCAAGAGCCACAATTCTCCCATGCTTTATCATGCACCTAGAGTTGGGTTTTTTTCTGTTGCGATCTCTGCACCCACCTTCCCTTGCCCTCTGTGTGCCTTCCCTGCTTTTTGGGGTGTTTGGTTTTTTCCCAAGGACATGCTGATTAACTCAGAGTTTTCTGCTTTGTCTGAGCTGAATCAGAAATGGTGGATCCAGAGCAGGGCAGAACAACTGAATTGTCAATTTTGATGCATTGACTGCAATCCCATTTCACATGAGGGGATAAGAAGAGGTTTAATTTGTCTTGAAATTGCAGGGGCCTTGTAAATTATCCCTACTCTGATCCAAATTTCACCCTCTTTGCAATTATTTTTCCCCCCATTTTTTCTCATAGTTTGGCCTCAGTTTCTCTTCCCCACCAAAATGCATGGAATGAATTTAATACTCATCATTTATTGCAGAATTCCAAGATGTCACTTCTTGAAAAGCAGGATATCTTACTACAGGAAAGCTGTATTAAAGGATTGTTTATTTTTGTCTCTTTTCCCTTCCAACTGTGCTTTTATTTTAAAAGAATGGCACAAAAGAAGTATTTGATAGCAAAACTGACAAGCTGCTTAAGAGAGGACAAGATTCAGCTATGGAAACCACCATATACAAATGAAAAAAAAGAAGCTGGTGAAGAGATGAAGGTAAATATTTTCTCTGAGTGGATGTCATACATCTTCCATGTCATACTGCTGGTGCATTTTCCCAGTTTTTCTTGTCATTTTCTCAGGAGCTTGTACAAAAATATTCATCCAAGCTGAATATCAATAAGAATGATACAGAGAATATGCTTGAAGAAATACGGTGTAAAGCAATTGAGCGTGGGACAGGAAATGAGAATTTTAAAGTGACTGGGATTGCAAGACTTGATATATATCTGCCTCGTAGAAAAGTGAGTAACACTGCAGCAAAGTCTGCATAAGTAGCTTTGTTTTGGGGTTTGAGTTCTAGATCTGTGTCTCTGCAGATATTTTCACTACAACTTTTTCAGGTGTTTAGTATGAGTGATCTGTGTCAGGTATAAAAAAATGGACTGGGGGGAATTATATATTTTACTTTCCCAAGTATATGGAAATATCATGGCAAATGAATATGATATTGAGGAGATTGGTAATTTTTCCCTTTAGGATTTAATGGCAAATAATCTTTCAGTTAAGAAAAGTAGATTAGATTTTAAGTGCCTATTTCAATTTGATTCCTTCTGAAATAACTGCTTGTTTTAGCAATAAAGAACAGATGTCTTTTTTTCAGCTGTAGAATACCTAAAGTTGATTCAGCATATTGCTGTCACTTGAACTTGGAAATGAGAAGCAGGATTTTCTGTTGTGGTGGCACTCACCTGTTCCCTTCAAAGATCCATAGAATTACAGTCACAGAATCATTAGGTTGGAAAAGAGCCCCAAGATCATCGAATCCAATCTCTACCAACCACCACCTTGTCAACTGAACCACAGCACTCAGTGCTTCTTCCAGGTGTTTCTTGAACACTTCCAGGGATGGAGATTCCACCACCTCCCTGGGCAGCCCATTCCAAAGCTCAGCCTTCTAGAGCAGGCTCCTAAAAGCTTCTCCAACTGAGAACTGAATTAAGTTTTGCCCTTTTAGACTCAGGTTTCAACTCCTATTTTCACGCATAAAATACTCCTGTAGTGAAAAATAATTACCTGGGCTAAAGGGTAGAGAGTTTTAAGTGATTGCCATGCAGTTAAAATAACCAAATAGTTTCATAATTCTACTTTATAATGCTGCTGGGCAAATAGGGGAATGAATTAATTTAAAATTCCAGTTTATCTAATCTGGGACCAGAGACACTAATAGGAATTAATCATAACTTAGCCAGTCACAGGTGAGTGGCATAATTGCAAAGCACAGTTAAGATTGGAGGTGCATAATTAAATTAATTAAATTGTTTGGTTCTGAATTTAGGTTTATTTAATTCTGAATATCCTGCTGTTATAATGCTTATTTTTAGCACTATAGCAAGTACAGAACTGGAAATTATTACTATGTATGTCCAGCCTTAACCCTCTAAATATGATTTTTATTTGGAAAATAGATATTATTGCAGAACAGTTAATGAAGAAAATGTCCAAAGTATCTTGATATCATGCTTTTCCTTCCCTTTTTCTTTTCCCCCACCCAATATAATTACTACAGAGCAGGAAAATCCCACTGGAGACCAGTCTGTTCATCACAGGCAAAGAGCTCAGATCCCAGTAAGTGCAATCACCCTTTGTGCTTCTCTCATGAGACACCACCCTGTCACAGAGCATTTAAAAAAAAAGCAAACAAACCCACTTTTTGTTTGATTTAAGCTTTTTCTTAGCATGTATTCTCTGAACAGGATGTCCAGTGTCCCTGTAGGGCAGTTCTTCATGGGAACAGCTGTGGTTTAACAGATGGAAAACAGGAAGAAGATAGTTCTGTGTAAATCCCCAGCAAGTACCAGTGTTCCAAGTCTGTAACCAGGCAGATCCTCTGAACAGTGAACATGACCTTCTCTTTCTTTTGTGTTTTTAAGCCTAAAAAAAATCAGATTCTATTCTGTTTTGCTTTTTCCCTTTTTGTATCCCAGGTTTTCTCTATATAGCACCTAAAGATCTCTGATGGTGTTATTTTACTTTTAGCAGCTTTTTGTAGCAAAAACTTTAAGCCATTTATAAGCACTTGTTTTTAGGTTTTATTGCTATTGAAACAACAATATTGTATAACCTTAAAAATTTATGTTCACAGATGAAATTATTTATTTCACAGGATAGCACAGGAGTATGCATTACAAGAGAATGCTGTCAAAATAATCATAAATAAGAAGCAGCTTGATCTGGGTATGTATCTCTAGTTAAGGATACTTTTATGATAATTTTCTAGTTTTCTGCTTCTCTGAAAGAAAAATTGCCTTGCAACTCTATTAATTTCAGAGATTTCCAAAAAATAGCTGTTATATTTGTCAGTTTCTGATTTATGGGAAATGTATTAAATTATATTAATCCAAATTCTTGAATAGAATTAGATAAATTAAAAGAATACTGTAATGAATGTTAGAAAATCCCCTTTTCTAATGTTGAAACACTAAAAATGCACATTTAAGAGAAACTCTAAATTTCTTCCAAAACCTTATTGTATAAGAGCATTTTCAAAGACTTTTTGTAACGCTTTGCCCATGCTCAACCTGTCAGACGTGGGAAGTGATGATACAGCTTTTTCTTAGCTGATGGCCCTGGAATATATCAGAGTTAGAACCACAGAACTGACAGAAGGAACTTGGATTCAGTTCCCAGTTCCTCTGTCCTGTACTCCTGTGGTGTATGATCTTGGACGTGTTTTTATTGCAGTTTTTACCTGAAGAGCAATAAACTGAAATAGAAATAATGATATTTTTTTAATGTTTTGGGGAAAAAAAAAAAAAAGGGAAAGAAACACACCAATCACTTCAAAAGCACTTTTAAGACACAAGTCTGATTCTAAATTTTGTTGACTGTGTCAGTAATTTTTAGGGGCTTTGACTGAGTCCTCAAGTCTTGCAATTTCAGTAGTTCCAGTAGTTGAATTGTATTAATCACACTCTATTTTGCAGGTAAAACCCTTGAGGACCAGGGTGTCACACACAATGCAAAAGTGATGGTGCTTCAACTGGAACAGAGTGATGAGGAAACCAAAAGAAAAGTTCAGGAGGAAGAGCTTCAGTGTAAGAAAGAAAAAGAAATAAATGACAAGATGCAGAGAACTAAGAAGGGCTTGGAAATTCTAGCAGAGAGAGGTGAGTGGGCTTGTTGGGTTGGGGGGGAGGTAGGTGTTCATTAATTTTTGTGCATCAAAAATTACATTCTCAGAGGCCTTTCAACATAGAAAAGTGCCTATACCATGGCTGAATTTCAGTTCACACTTTTCTAGGTTTCTACCTATGCGAAAACTGGACTTTAAGTCTGCTGAAACTTTTTTTTCCACCCTTTTTACACAACTAGAATGCTACAAAAAACTTTGGCATTTTGAGAAGGATATAATATGAATCAATTATTTAATTAGCACTTGGCAGTTAAGGTACTGATGACTTGTGAGAAGCCTTAGATTTACTGTAGACAAAAGCACAGTGCATAATGTGTTTTAAGTCATCAAACACTTTTTTTTTTTTTGTAGTTTAGCTATGGCTGTGTGTAACCATGGTTTTATTGTGCAGAGCAGCTCGTTTGTCACTGTCATCTGCAACATGGCTGTGGTGTTCTCATTCCCTTGGGATGTTGATTCCTGGCAACTGTGGATTAAGTTAAAGGGATATAGTTAATTTAGCAGTAATAATTCTTCAAAATGAGGTTGTGTTTGTGAGCTGCAGTGCTTGGCGGTGAGTTTAAATCACTTCTCCATTCCATTGTTTCACAAATCCACAAGCAAGGAACTGTGAAGCTGAGCAGGTCATGAATTCTTGCCAAATGCAGAAACACCCAAACAAAGCTTCAAAGCTAGTGACTTCTGCTTTCTTACCACAATATCAGATTTTGAGCACATGACAGAAGTGTTTGCTTTTTTTTTTTTGGACTTAAGGGGTGGTTTAGACCCCAAATTTTGATTCCTGAGTTGGGTCTCTTTCTGGTTTTTGCCACTGTCAGTTAGAGCCAATGCCAGAGTACAGAGCAGAGTCTGTAACAGGCTCCCAGGCTGAAGGTTCTGTGAGAAGTGCAGTAAGGGTTTAACAATCCCTTTGTTTCATGTGAGAGAAACCACAGGGCAGAACCTTTTAATCTCAACAAACTCTTCCTTAACTGTCTTTTGTCGACAAGAAAATCATCTTTTCATTGTAAATCAAATGGAAGTGAAAACAAAATTGGTAGTTTGATAACAACATTAAAGATGTGGGGAAGAAAACTACTGAGCTGTATTTTTTCCAGCTTTATCAACTATGCTTGGTTGTATTTTTTAAATATTCTAGCTTTAGTTGATAAATCATTTCAAATGCTGTGTTGTGTAAAACGTAGGTGTTTTGTCTTCTGCAAAATAAAACTTCTTTAAAATTGATGGAACTTTTGATATTGTGTCTAAATTTCTGCATGCACAAGGCCTTTTCCACAGTGACCTTTCTAGAAGTTCCTCATGTTTACCTTGCCAGAGCCACTGTTGGTTGCTATGTCCAGAAAAACACACATGTAGCCTTTATATGTAGTTCTGATTTTTTTTTTATTTGCTGTTTTAACAACATTACTAAAATAATCTTATGGCAGCAGAGTTGCTCTGTTGAAGGTGGTGTTTAAATTTTAAACTTTTTTGTATCTTTCAGAGGAGTACTTGGATGCAGACTCTGTCCCATACCTAGATATAGCTAATCAAACTGGAAGGTCAATTCAGATTCCTCCTCAAGCTAAAAAAGTAAGTGAAAGCATCTTACAATGCCACTAAGATGGCTCTTTAAAGCTGTGAAACATTTAAAGTACAGGATTGAAATACAACCAGACTTTCTGGGGGTGTAACCCTGGGCCCACTAGATGTTTGTTTAATACAAATAATTTTGAAATACAATTGAAGTAGAACTCTGTAGTGGGGAATATCTCAGTCATCTGGAAATAAACTCTGATTCCTGATCTCATTGCAAGTCTAATCTGGCACTGACCCCTGTGTGGTCCATATCTTACTTTGGGGTTTAAGACAAGCTTTAATTTTGTTGATCTTAGTGCCTATTATAAATTTTGGGTGTCCTGGAAAGGCATGAAAGTAATTTGTTTCTTAGGCCTTATTTCCATTTGTAAACTTGATGAGTCTGCATACTGTTCTGATGAAGTGCTGAATGTAATAATTCACCTGAAGACTTAAAGCATCCAGTGTTCAAGTGAATAAGATTTCATCAGTATTGATCAAGGATCAGAGGAAATATTGCAATATTGTTTCTATCCAGAATTATTATTACATTTTCATTTGTTGTACTGCAGGAGTGTTTTCCTGACACATTCAAAATTTGATTTTCAGTTCTGGGGTTTTTCAGGAGGTGAATTCTTAGGTTTCGCAAGATAATTGTGATAGCAAAGCAAAATAAGTTTGGTGCTGTTAGGAAGTGCAGCACCCAGAAAAATGCAGAGCTTTGTATCACTCACCATCGAAAATCTCTCTGGAGTTAATTAAAGTAAGCTTGGTGCAGCATTTCGTGTGCCAGCAACATCCATTGCTTTTGACTAGATAATATCTGACATTATCAAATGGGAGAAAAGTGTGAAGCAGTGTAAGATAGCACTGATCTTACAGAACTGATACAGTTGTGTTTTTCTTGGAAGAACAAGAACTCTGGTGGATTACTTGAATGTTTCCTTCTAGCTCTTTGATTTGGGAAGGTGCATTCAAAAGTCTCAATCTGTTTGTCTAGGCACTTGTGCTGGCTATGGGTTGCCACGAGAAAGGCAGAGCATTAATGAAGAAGAAAGAATATGAAATTGCACTGCCATATTTGTTGGATGCTGATAAACACTTCTGGTAAGAACATTTTGAGTCCTTGTGTCTGTCTTTACTGTCAGCCCATAAAGGAACAGCACAGCCTCTACCTGTGCATATAAATCAGGGCCAGTTTTGCCTGGGGTTGCTCCACACCCCCTCTTGCAGACAGGAGGGAGCAGATAAAGCTCTGACTTGCAGTGACAGGTGGCTTCATGTAGAACAGCTGAAACAGATACTGCCACTGGGCAAGTTAATCTTTCATAACAACATAAACAGAAACTGTCAATATTCATGTACCAGGTTATAAATTGCATTAGCTTGAGAGACAGTTACGGATATTCATTTGCAATTGCTCCTGTGAAGTAATAATTTCTTGTAAAAGGTGGAGCAGATAGCTGAGGTCAGTAACCATACCAGGGCTTCTGCAAGTAAATTCATTTGCTATCAGCTGTCAGAGCCCTAAATTGTTCTTTTGAGATCCCAAAAGTAATACTGTTCCTGTCTGTTTCTCATCTGCGTGGGTGTGCAAGGAGACTGGCACAGTTCTCAGCATGTTCATGTGCACTGAGGCAGTTTCTCAGTCCTCCCAAAGATTACATAGGGTTTAATTCCATTATGCTTTTAGAGATGCCATATTAAACAGTAGCCACAGCTCATTTTGTTACTGTAATGCTTTAACATGTAGCATTGGGGTCAGTCCTGTGTGAAAGCAAATGGAATGGGGGATCAGCATTTGATTCCCGTTCCTCTGGCATCAGTTTGCTGCCTCAGATACAAAGAGTGTGCTTTCTCCAACATGAGTGTGCACATTTCTAATGTTGTTTTATGAATGTTAAAAAGTGGTGCGGGGGAGGGGAAATAAACAACCCTCTCCCAGAGAAAAAAAAAAGAATTGTTTTATTTTCCAGTGAGTGTAGCACGGAGCTGCTGAACACGGTTGATAATTATGCAGTGCTGCAGCTGGATATAGTGTGGTGCTACTTCCGTCTGGAGCAGCTGGACTGCCTGGATGATGCAGAGAAAAAGCTGTCCACAGCACAGAGATGCTTCCAGAGGTGCTATGGGGAGAACCATGAAAGGCTTATTGACATCAAAGTATGCTGGGTTTGACTTAATTAGGGTGGGAATTTTTTCTACATGTATTCAGTTGCTGTTCAAGTATTGCAAGACTGGCTTTTAGAAGCTTAAAGTTTTCCTGTGTATCATTATCCCAGGGAAAACATTGGGCCTGGCAAAAAGGTCATGGCAAACCTGTGTTTATATGCACAGACATCATCAGGGGTTTAGGTGTGATGCTTTATCTGCACACTGAGTGTCACAAAACCCTGACTGTGTCTTCTCTAAATGTGTAGAGTGTTCTGTTGATAATGAACTGGTGTTCTACCACATGCTTCTATCTACATGATTCCCCCTCCTTCTCTAAACAATTCCTTAGGGAAACTATGGTCGGGAGAAGGTTTTATTTCTACGGCTTTACCTCCTTCAAGGGATTGGGCACTACCACAGTGGCAGAGAAAAGGAGGCTGCAGAGTACATTCAGAAGGTAAGACACCTTTAGTAAAACTCTGGAGTCCTTCACTCCAGCCTCTCAGTTTGGGTTCCATCTCAAACTTGTTCTTTGCTTACTCAGACGGGGAGGCATTTTTTGTTTATATTTTAACAGTATAAGTGGTGTCCTTTTGTTTTTCCCATATCCAGGCATCCTCTTTGTACGGAGAGCTGTCCATAGATCCTGATAAAGTGGATCGCCTGTCACTCCTGGGATTCTCGGAGCAGGAAGCTCGCCTTGCCCTGCGAGCATGCCACGGGAATGTGGAGCATGCTGCCAATCTAATCACCAACAGGAGAGAGGTAAGGGCAGTGAAAGCATTAAATCACAGATCACCTGCGTTGGGGTGTCCATGAGATGTGTGTTGTGTGGCCAGGGCAGTGTGGTGCTGAGTTAAGGACTTGGATTATCCCACTCTGGCACTGCTGGTGTAGCTGACAGGTGGACGTGTTGGCGCAAGTTTGAAACCAAAACTTAATGCACTAACAGGGGAAGCTCTGTCTCAAAACAGATGGGACAAAACATCCACGTGGCTTCCCAAAGACCTGTGGTTGCACTACAGAGCCACATGGAAAGGCTTTGCACCAGTGTTTGCTGCTCAGCAGTGATACGGGAATAAACCACCAGGACCAAGCTGTCACTCCCAGGCTTGGCTGCCCCCTATTGTGGCTTTGTACGTGGAAGATCCAGGAGGGAAAAAGAATTTTTTTGTGCTAGAGTGAGTGAAGACAGTGCTGTCCAGATCTGAAGTGATGTTTGGTAAGCTGAGGAGGCACTTCTAGACTTCAGACAGTGAAGTGTGGCTAGAAAAGCCAACTGGCTGAGGGAAGACTGAACAGAACTCCCTGGCTCCCTGCCTGGTTCTGACTGTCTGTCCTTGGCAAGTCTTGTCTGTGGGCCCATCTGCCAAATGGGTTTGTCACTTACCACACAGGGCCTGGAATAGCTGTGATGGCACCAGATCTGACTGCAGAGCGGAAGTGTGGCGACAGGGCTGGCTCATGAAAATGCAGCTTTATTTAGGAACGAGTGTCTGGCAGCACAGTCTGTATTTACAAAAAAAAAAAAAAAAAAAAAGCCTTTTCCTCAAGAGATTCAAACTTGAAGCAAAAAAATCCAAGAAACCCTACATGCACAGGCTATGTGTTGAAGCATTCCCATGCAGAGTGAGCTTTGCAGTGTCTGTGCTCTTGCAGGAAAAGGCGCAGATCAGGAGGGAGGAGAGAGCTAAAAGGCGGCGGCGACTGGAAGACATCAATACCCTGAAAAGTATGGGCTACCCAGAAAGAGCTGCTCAGGTAGCTCTTCAAAAGACACAAGGAAACCTGGACCAAGCCTTTAAGGTAAGTGATTTTTCAGTAGAAGTAGTGTTGTACAAAGGAAATTTGTATGGGATTTTTTAAAATTGTTTAGCAGATTCTTATTTTCTGTAGTCTACATTTTTTAGTTCATGGCTACCTTTTCTGAACTGTAATGACTGAACTTGCACTTCCTGATGCAGTAAACCAGATATCACTTAAGTTGGCTGAGGTTTGCTTCTATCAACCATTGGGCTGCATACACAAATGTGCTGAGGACTGTTGCAGCTCTGTTGCCCTATTCTAATCTTTCTCTGTTTTCTTGCAGTTTATTCTTGACAATCCTGAGTTACTCTTGGAAGATGATGATGATGATTCCGTGGCTATGGACCAGTTTCAGGTTTCCCAAGAAAGTATTGAGCAAGTAAGCTAGACCACTTGCTTTCTTGTGAGTTGGTTGCCTTGCTTCTGAGTTGTGCTTGCAAAGGCAGCAGATTTTCCTGAAGTAAAGCTGTACAAGTATTCTTGGACCCATGTTCACTCAGGCTGTCACACTCCAGGGTCTGGCATCCACTCACTCTTCATGATGAAGTCACTGGGGCTAACATGTAATTTGTGTGTACTTCCTGCCCGTTGCACCAACCCGCCATGCATGGATGTGGAGGGAAAGTGTGTGCACTGTAATGCTCTATCCCAAAAAAGACAGCAAATGAGAAATTTATTGAAGTCTCTAAACTCTGCAGTGCAGAAGGACCAGAGTTGGAACGTGTATTTCTCATGACAGGCTGTCTGACAAGCTTGTCAGTAGTTAGAGTGGCTGTGTAATGGGTGTCAGGCAAGAAAATATTATTGCCTCGGAAAAACACATGCACCCCCCCAATACTCTGGAGTGCTTTGAAGTTTTCTCTTGAAAACAGAAAAATAAATGGTCTAGTACTAGGCAAGAGCCTCTTGATCCTGTTCAACATCCCCATGCCTTTAATATAGGTCACTGCCCTGTTGTTAACTGTTCCAGTAAACCAGAGTCAGTGTCCTGGAATTCCTGGCATGCAGCACTTTTCTCTGTGTGAGAGGATGACTGTCAGATGCAGAGCTGGATTCCTGTCAGACCCTGTGTCAGATGAGCTTGGATTTCCCCAGATTTTCTGTATTATTCCTTTTTCCCCTCCTGCAGCTGACGTACATGGGTTTCAGCCGTGAGTCAGCAGAGCAAGCTTTGAAGGTCTTTAAAGGGAACATCCACGTGGCTTCCCAAACCCTTGCTCATTATGGGGGAGTTCTTCCCCCTTCACTGCTGCTGTCCTCAGAAGGATCCAGTCCATCAGAGGAATCCAGTTCTTCCAAGGACCTGCTCACAGAGTCTGCAGGTGAGAATGTTGCATCCAGCAGGGTGGGAAGGGAAGGCTGTTCTGGATTTGGTAGGAAATAGTTAAGCAATTTCTGCTGAAATAGTGGCATAGGGCTGCAGCAATGCACCAGGTTGTTTTTTTTGGGACCACAGTTACAGGAAGGGAGCTGTTGTTCCCTGCAGTGGCAGCCACAAAGGGACCAGAGGAGACAGGTACCAGCTGCAGGCAGGTGCAGCCCAGGAGAAAAGGTGACACTCAGGGTGTCCTGGGCAGGGCTAAGGAGTTTATTCCAGACCTGTGCTCTGCAGGTGCTGACCTGCCTCCATACTCCTTCATCATGTCCCTTACAGAATAGAACCATAATTGATAAATTTCCACTTAACAAAGAAGAAACTTTCACATACTTTTTCTCTCATTATTTGTCAGAGCTGTAGTGATCCCTGCTGTATAATTAAAGGCTTTCCTACACCACATTTAAATAATAAGGAAAAATGGCCATCCTGCCTCTGTCCTTTGCAGAGTAATTGTACGAGGTGGTTGTGCAGGAAGGGGCTGGCAGAAACAGGGAGAGCACCAGCTTCTTTCATTGGTGAATTCACTGCTGCTGCTTTTTATTGGAAGGTTCCTCTAGTTCACCAACAGATGAAGACATGGAGACTGATGCAGTCAATGAAATCCTAGAGGATATTCCTGAGCATGAAGAGGATTATCTGGATTTAACACTCGAGGAGGAAGAGCAGATAATTCATGAATACTTATCCTATATACAAGTACCACAGCACTAAATCCCATTAAATCTACTTTAGTTATATGTATTTACCTTGTCAAATTGAGTTTGGATTATAAATGCACCTTCAGCTTATCTCTTACTAAGGGCCTTGAATTCCATTAAACTATAGTTGGAATACTTAATTCCTGCTTATTTGTTACTCTGCTTAAAGCCTACATTTGTGATACATTGTAATTTTTTGTCATAGAAAAATAGAAACATTTATTTTCAGAAGAAAATTTAATAGAACTAAACTATATTTTTATTGTGAAGTAAGTTAACTCAGTAAAGAAGCATTTCTATACCATTTTAAATACCAGCTTTAAAAGAAAAGCATGAGTTTGTAAATGAGAAACCTTAGCTCATGAGGCTGTAGAGGTATATCAGCTTTCCAACTTTTCTTCTGAAAGATTTCTAAGAGACATTAATGTATCTGTTGTGCATGAGTTTATACCATGTTCTACTTGTCCCTTCCTACAGGTGTTACACAGGCAATAAAGGTAACTCTGTGCTGCTTCTGCCTTCGGTGAGAGACCTCTGTGCTTTGTTAAAAAAAGTGGGAGCTACCTGGCTGGGCCTGTCCTGGGACTGGGGGAGTGATGTACTGGAATTTCCTTTTATAACTAAATAGCCACTTTCCCCAAGCAGCTCTGTTTAACCTCTGCAGGTGTGTGGCTTAAGGTTGATGGATTTCCAGGGGATTAGAGGATATTCTGCAGTCAGCTGTTGAACAGAGCTTGGTTCAGGTGCTGTCTCAGTAGTTGCGTTCAGCTCCAGCGTTCTGAAGAAGCATTTGGGGGTTTCTGTGGTTTTATAATATTCCATTTCCTGCCGTGTAAGCACTCCTCTGCGCCGGGAACAGATATTCCTCTGCCTGGCAGCTTTGCTTGGACGTGGTTTATTCGTTTTCCATGACTCCACGCTCTCGGTAGAGGGAGCCCAGGCCCCGTCTGGAGCCGGTGGGAGCAGGGAAGCGGCCGCGCTTTCCACTTGCAGCCAGAACATCAACCCTCCGTGTGGTGACAGCGTCGCCTTAGCCGGCACTTACCGGCCGGGAAATGAGGGCGTGAACTGTTGTGCGCTGCAGGGAGCAGGGCCGTGGCCTGCGGAATGACTGCTCAGCTCCAGCGCGGGCCCTGAACGTGCTGCAGCACAGGGCTGGGTTTTATACTGATTCCCTCAGCCAAACACAGCAAAAAACAGGCAGTGATTACACTGTTAGGAATTATTTGTATTTCATTCTTCTCTATCAAGGCAAGTGCTGTAAAAATTGCATGGTTTTGTATCTCTACCCTGAAAGCTGAAGGATTTCCAAAGCCAGCAGTATGAGCTTCTGAGGGAAAACCAGCCCCAGCACCCATTATATCCTGTTTTCTTTACAGGCCAGCACTGAGGAACCCCTGGACAAAATGCAGAACAAAAACAGAATAGAGAAAATAATTTAGAATTGAAAACATACAAGTCACAGATATAGTTTTAACAAGAAGGAGGTGGAAAGACAATTTTACTCCTCCCTTCCCAAACCTCCTGGCATTGGCTGCCAGCCCTGGGCATGCACTGAAGGCAGCATTGAGCTGCACATGCAGCAATTCTCCTCTTTGAAGTGGCTTGCACAGCAAACTGGCAACAGCAACTTCAGAAGGGAAGGTTTGTCCTTGGGGAATTTAAAATTAGCATCATAACATGCAGTGCTTGTCAGAGCAGCCATTCATCAATGATGTACCTCTGCCAGCGCAGTTGTAAGTGATCAGCAGAGCAGGAGGCAGTGGCTGAAAGCTGTAAGTTCATTTTGACCGTGCATTTGGAGGCACTGTGATATGTTTAGCTACTGGCAGAAGTGGTAATGACTCATTAATTCCACTTTTTGAGATCTCTCTCTCCTGGCTGCATGTGCAGCTGCTGTGTGCCCAGATAGGCTCTTGCGTCTCACGTACTGTGTGTGAAGTTTTAAACACAAAATACAGCCCAGGTGCTCTGGGGAACTCTGTCCAGCTCCTAAAGGCCTCCTACCTAGTGATGTCCTCAGAAGCAAAATACAAACAGTCAGCTGCATGGCAAGCCAGCACCAGCTCATAGACATGTGCCACTGAGCCACAATGACCAGCCTGAGAGGTTTAATTGGAATTAAGTCTGCACAATGCAGATACCTCCCAAATGAGTATCTTGGTAGGCATTTCACAAAATTTAAATGCTGTTTCCTGCTAGATGTGGAATCCTGCCAGGTAAGAACTACCAAAGCTGCTCAGCAGGAGAGGAGAGCAGGGTCTGTGATGTGTCTGACCCACTAACACAGTGTTAAGGTGTCAGAACAGGAGGCTTTGGTGCCACCAGGGCAGTGCTGAGTCGGGGCTTGTAGCTCTTTGTCATCCCTGCTTTCCCTTAAGTCTGTGCTTTTGTGTCTGGTCCCTCCTTCCTCTGATAGGGGAACTGAGCTTTGGCACTTTGGTGGCTGGTGGGAGGCAGGATAGCTTCACACACACCCAACTCCAACCCCAGCATGGAGAGAAAGGCAAGAAATGTTCCCAAAAGTGTATGTAGGGGGTTTTCCCCCTATTCCACCCATTCTGAACTTCTGGGCTCTGCAGCCAGGCCACACCCCACCCCCCCCATATATAAGACAAAAATAAAAACTAGACAGTCAGTTGTCTGGAGATGCCACATGTTTATTAATCCATTCTAAAAAAGGATTACAGCATTTTTATCTTGCTGTAGTACAGAATAAATAAAGCCATAAAAATAAAAAACATGTGTTAGATATTTTTGTACTGGTTCTACAAAGAGCTATATCTGCAAATAGAAAAATATAAGAACCCTTGTTAATTCATGGCTCAGTGGTTATCAGAGAAGAATGAACCTGGAAAAAGACTGGGTAAACTCTTGAGTTTGACTGCTACTGGCAACCTAGCAAGACACAGCTTTGGGAGGAGGAAAGACAACACAAGGTCAGCAAACAGGTGACCTTGGCACAAAAGGGCTGAGGTTGAGCTTGCTCTGTGGCTCATGTTTTGATAAAAAACCAATTAAATTAATTTCTATCCTACTACTCCCAGCTCCCCAGAGAGATGTCCAGTCTGCTTTAAACTCCTGCTGCAGAACCAAACCCTCCTGCATTGGCCTTGTCAGCCAATGACTGACCTGAAGGTCAGCTGTGAAGATGGAATTCAAGGTCACCTTTCACTGCAGGACACCTTTCACTGCCACACTGGGCTGAACAGGGGTTATGGGGCAGCAGGAAAGGGAAAACATCTCATTAGACACTGGGCTGCCAGAGGTGGAACAACTCTGTGCCCCAGGGAACTGATGCCAGCAGTCTTAGGAAAAGTTCCTAATTGCACGCGCACAGTGGTACCTCACCTGAACCATGCTGCCTCCCGTCCCGACCCCAGAGCTGCTCAGCTGAGTCATCACAGCCACAGGATCTGACCTGAGTCCATCTGGCAGCCACAGAGAATCCTGGCTCCTCACACAGACGTTCAGGCAAAGCCACTTCCCATCTCTTTCCAAGTTCTGGTTTACATGGACACAGTGGTGCAGAAAATAAAAGGTTCACCTTTGGTCACTGACATAAAGCCTGCTCTGGACAGTCACATCAGTTCAACAGCCTCATGTTCCCCATTCTCCTGCTGTATCATACAGCCAACTTTATTGTTGAAGAGACGAGACAGACTCCCCTTCTGGGAGCTCCTGCCCTGCACAGACCTCTCCTTCTTCAAGCGCCGCTTATTTCTCTTGCATATCCCCCGGATGTCCCAAATCCGCAGCGTGCCATCATGGGAAGCCGTGTAGAGCAGCTCGTTGTGGATCTGGAACAACAGGGTCACAGCACAATCAAACTGTCAAAAATCAGAGCAAACACAGCTTGATCCCAACACTTAAAGCCTGAGCTCCTTGCAAGAGCCAGTATAAATTATCACAAAAGCTGCTGAAGTGGCATGAGACATTACCAAGTCAGGACTCATTTCTCAGCCACTTCACAGAGCCATAAACAGCAAGACTTATTAATAACCCAGACCCTCTAGAAAAGCAATGGAGAACTAAGCCCAATGTCAGAGCAGGCTGTGGCTGGGAATTTCTGCTGGAACTGTTTTCAGACTGCTGGTTTTGATGTGGAACTTAAGGAGGCACCAAAATCCTCATCAGTGGGCAGCGGGGGGCTCAGGAATGCTTCCTTTCTCACTTCCCTTCTTTTTTTGCACTAAATTATAGTGCAAATATAAATGTATAAATTCCTCCTTCAAACTCCATTGTTCTTCAAAACCTGCAGTAATTTAACCTGGATTCACTGCTGCGGTTTCATTTCCTTTATGAACCATTTGCTGCTATTGGTAATGTTTCCAATTGCCCTTGTCCTGCCCTGGAAGCCAGACATCAGTCTTGGTGATCTTCCTGTTCCTGTGTCAGTCTGTCCACCCCATGGGTGCCCTGTGGTTGCCTGTCCATGCTGTGACAGTGAGCATCTCCCTGGCTTACATGAAGCACCACACCTCTCATCTAGCCCTCATTATTATACCTAAGATCATCTTAAGGTTGCCACTTCTCAGTCCTCTTTCTTCCCGGGTTTTTTTTTGCCCCTGTACAGTTGGAAATTCAGTTACATAGAAGAACACAAAGCCAAGCTTTGGTCTTGTCAATACTTGGGGCTGCCCAGGGTGGTTCTATCAGGTACTCCCCAAACACATCCAGATGCCCACCTGCTGCACAACAACTGCCCAGTACCAGGAGGTTGCAGTTTAAGATCATCCAGCCACTTACTAATTCAGAAGAATATACAAGAGAAAACTGCATTTATAACTTCATGTGCTTGGGATCAACTCCAAAAGGAATTTTATCTCTTCTCTTTTTCTTTTGACAGTCAGCCTGCCAGAAATTACCAACAGTGTTTCACATTGTTAATGAAAATCTTCATCCTGCACACAGTTTACACTGAGATTCCAATGCAGGGAGATGTAGATTCTTAGAGTGGCTGCCCCATCCATGGAAGTGTTCAAGGCCAGATTGGAAGGGGCCTTGAGCAACCTAGTCTAGTGGAAAATGTCCCTGCCCATGGCAAGGGGGGGTTGGAATGTGGTCCCTTCCAATGCAAACCCCTCTATGATTCCATGGTCTTTGCATGGCCAGCAAGGATTACTAATTCCTCCTGTTTTAACTATTAAATGCCAGTCTCAATTGAGCCTAGACATTATGCAAACAACATTAACTTTCAGTTTGAAGCCAGTGGCAGAAACTCCTCCATTTTCCTGGCAGGATGTGGGTCAGATATCACTACTGAGCTGCTTCAGACCGTTTGGGGATGCCATGCCCCCAGGTGGTTTGGGGGACAATGCTGTAATTATTCTGCCTGCATAAGGCAGGAGCTTCTTTTCCCCTTTAGAGCACTGCAAACACTTATCATTAGTGTCCTGTAATGGAAAGGGTCTCATGAGGCTGGAGTCCATTCTGTGCCCCACACATCAGTTCATCTGTCTCAGTTCTCATGGCTGCTTATCCAACCTGACCTGAAAAAACCCCGATCCCAGACATGGGGCTGTCCCTGGGGACTCGTTCCGTGGTTTCACTTGTCATTATTATTATTAACAAGCTTTTCTAAAATTACATACAGAATATTCAAGTATTATGCTAGAACAACATCCAATCCAAGACACACAGAACAGTCAGCCACACCAGTTCCCACAAAACAAACGAGGTTGCAATCAAAAGGAAGAAACCCCACCAAGAAATCCCTTCCTGACCTGGATACAGTTGATGATGAACTTGTGTCCTCGGAAGATCTTCTGCAGGACTCCACTCCTGGAATTGAAAGCTCTTGCACAGGCATCACCACTTCCTGTGAACACTGACACACAAACCACACAGCACAGCCAGATGTGAGCAGCCACATGAGGACAGTTCATAAAAGTTCAAAAATACACCTAAAACCAGCTCATTTTGATTCTCTCCTCAGACAATCCAGATCATTTTGCTGACCCCAGCATGCTTCTTTTGAGTTGTATTTTTTGAAACACTGAACTGATTTAAACCTGAAGTTCCTACACACACCACCATTTCACTCTGCACATGTTTCAAGTATATATTTCTGCTCTTCTCTTCCTCAGCTAGTTCCCTGCCCATAATAATTCTAAGCAGGCAATTTCTCTCAAGTCTGGTTTTAAGGATTTCCACTCAACCTTTCATTTGTTTTACCAGAGTTATTTACAGCTTTCCATCCAGTACTCCAGTGTTTCCATTACTTCTGCTGCTGCAGGAGGGGCAGGGCTGGGGTAACTAAATTGAGCATGACCAGGAATTTTGTCTATTCATCAGGTTTCCTTAGAGCACCTTACATGTTCAAAGAACAATTTCTCAACACATCAAGATGAGATCACATCAGATCCCCAGAGTGCTGCATTCAGGAATTTTAAGGCAGTGTTAATATTTAGATTTTGGACTTAGCAATATGCCCAAAAAGGAGCCCATTTGTGTGCTTTAAAGGTTACAGACTCTCCTGATAAACACTTCCCTTCAGTTAAGCCAAACTCCTCAAGTTTATCTAGACATAAGTATTTCAGAGCTGCAAAAAGCAATATATTCACTGCTCCCTGCATTTCATGTCTTTGCAAAAGCCACTAGTATGGAAAGATTTTTACAAAACTGGTGTGCCTGAAGCCAACAGATTCCTTATCTTTTGGGAGAAGTCAGGAACTGAATCTCTAAAGAGAGTTGAAAAAATTATCATGGTTGTAAATTCAGGACTACAGTAACAGATGAGAGAACTGACTATGTCCTGCCATGAGCTTTTTAAATTCACATGAAACAGCAGGGAGCTGGGCACCTCCTGGGTGCACCTCCAAGAAACATCTGGATGTGGAAAATCAATGTCACTTTATATGGGCCACTATCATTCAATTTCCAGCAGAGTCCTAAAAAAGCAGCATGTCCCACTCTGCAAAGGAGAAGCAACAAAGTAAAGCAGGGAACAGGTACTGATTTTTTCCCAGTGAATGGAAATCACTTAATTCTGTTACAGACATGCAGAGAGGAGGAACCAATTAAGAGCTGTTTTCACTATGCAGCTGCCAGTTTACATCAGCTGTTGCCATCAGAACTTTGCTTTTGACAGACATCCTTTATGTCCTTTGAACTGTCACTCTGGATTTAGGAAGTCTCCTTCCACATCTGAATTTCAAAGAAGAGCTGTTGATCTAATCCAGATTTAGCATTTAAATACATACTTATATATACTACCTGTGAAATAAACAGCAACAACAAAATAAAACTAATTTTCATTTTTTACTTAATTTTCATAGACCCTTGGGAGAACAGTTTTGAAACATTTCCCTGGAGATTTTGCAACATGAAAAAAAATATAAACCACATTAAATTTTAAATGGCTGTGCACATACTGTAAGAGAAAAATAATCAACATATCATTAAATAAATTAGATTGAGAACCAGCTGTAATATTCCCCATGCTATTAATTACACAAACAGGCTGAAGAAAGCAACTGGAAACACATTCTGATGATTTAATGCTTAGTTTTCACATCTTTCTGGACTCCCTGTATACTATAAAGTGATTTTAGAAACAAACATGTATTTTTCCTCTCTTTCTTCCACTCTATTTTCTTATTTAGACCACAAACCCTTTCAGGCAATGAGCCTTTGGGCTCTGATCAGAGAGAAAGCAGCACAATTAAGATCTTCTAACAGAAAATTACCACTTGATGGCTGAGATGTTTTTCATGTTCTTGCACTGGTGCAAATGTGACATAAACCATAACAAACAGAATTTAAATAATTTTTTCCACATTTTTGAGAGACAGTTCTTTTCTGTCCCAGGTGAACAGATTGTATTTTAAGCTACACTAGTTCCAACACTGGTATACAGTTAACATGTCTTAATAATTCTAATTCTAACAAAATTATTAGATACTGTGGAAATAAGTGATGAATGCACCACAATAATGCAAGCAATCATAGTATATAAATTAATTCTTAGTGGGAAAAATTTTCCAGAGCTTTTTTTCCTACCCTTGAAGTGGAACAATTTGATACTCCCTGTTTGACACTTTTAGTATTTTTGTATTTGATTTAAAACAAGATCTTAAATAACTCTGTGAACTCTTCTATCACACTATCAGGATGTTCTTTGCACGTCTGACTAAATGTAGCAATATTGTCTGCATTTTAATTCAAAAAAAGAGTGTTGTGGAAAAATAATGTATGTGTATGACAGGGACAAGGTGGTAGAATGAGGGGGCAGGGAGAGCTGTAGAGCTGATGGAGGTGGCATCAGATAATGAAACCTTTGTTTGAGCTAAAACTTCCTTTTCTTTACAGTTTGGTCAAGTCTCTACAGGTTGCATGAAGAGTAGGATCAACTCTGAAAAACTGCAGTTCTGGAGGTGTCATTAATGAAGGAGACAGTCCCTGTCTCCCACCCAGACATGCATGTTCATCACAGGATCAGGCAAACATCAGCTTAGCACAGATCGCTTGCCTTTGGCTAGTCTTCACAAAATCAGTGTTTTGGTTTGTGTCTTTTGCTGGGGAATGGCTGCAGGAGCAGGGCCATGGGTCGATGGAACAATTGTTCCAGCAATCCCCTGTTTAAGACCCCAGAACTGAGCACTGTGCCTGGCCTGGGAACAGCAAACATCACATGTACAGATAGCAAAGACAGCATATCCTTGAGATATGAGTTGTACAAGAACAGGATGTGAAACAAGATGAGCGAAATGAGACGTACCGAGCTGGAAGATGAAGAACTTGGCTGCAGCTGCAACCACAAGTAGGAGAAACATGTAACAATGACCCTTTATGAAATAACCAATGAGAGCTTGTTGCTGACTTTGTAGAAAGCTATATAAACTGACACGATCTTTGAATAAACTGGAGCTTGCTTATCAATCATATTGATTGTGTGCTTGTCTTCCCTCACTGCCCACGGCAGTCTTTATAATTAAAAGGGGGGAAACACACACACAAAATCATCAGTACTTTGTCTACCACTGATCATCCCAGATTACAATTTATGGTTCATTTCCCTTGCTCTGCCTACATCTTGGAGCAATAATAAGTTGAAGGTGCAGTGTAGGTGCAGACCCCCTCCCCTTCCATTTCAGCCTTCTAGCCAACTGTGGAAACTGAAACCAGCAGAAATTACAACCTGCAGGTAGGGGAGAATGGGGTAATTCTGCCATAGTGGTGAGGAGAGCTGAAATAACCATAAATTTTGAATAAATATTTTACTGGAGAAAAGCAGTAATGTGGGACTCGTGCTGAAAGGAAGACCAAAAACAAGGTTTCCTGGCTAAAATTCTACCTCTGGGCCTGGCTACATGCTAAGTTTCCAAACATAATTAAGAAATCAGTTCAGTTACTGGGTTATAAATGTAGTCAGGCAAGCATGGTGCCAGACAACTGCCACTAAACTGTGCAGGTACAACTCTGCTAACATGCACCATCTTGCATCTGTCAGCTATTTATCACCATCACACTGAGGAGCTGCCAAAAGAGAGATCAAGGCCCAGATAGCAACCACTTATTTAGTGTGAGGTATTCACTTCAAAGCTGAAGTGAAGAAATCAAAATCAGGAAAGAGCTGTGAATGTCTAAGTTAGCTTAAGAGAACCATGGCCATCTCCTTCAGGGTAGGAGAGGAGAGGAGAGGAGAGAAGAGAAGTTCTTTTTTGGGAAGCAAGTGAAGGTACATCAAGTCAAATACCAGAAGCAGGATAAGACCAAAATGACACAGAGAGGTTCACTGATCAAAACAGAGGTGCTATCTAGCAACTCAAACCCAGACATGCAGAAGGAAAGCCAGCACAGAGAAGGATTTAAAGAGGGAGGTTTGATGGTCAGCAATAGACACTGATGGACAGAAACTACTGTAAAAAGGAGGACTGAAAGTAGGAGAGCTGAGTCCTGAACATTAGTAAGGCAAGCACTGCTTGGCTAGTGGAGGAAAGTGATTTGGGGAACAAATCCATGAATGATAACAGATAATTTCCACAGGTAAAGAACTTGTGGAAGATGAGTCTAGGAGATGGTCAGAACCTCAGCAGGAAGCCTAACAGTTAGAAAGGAGCAGTGAGCATCTGATGTGTGATTCTGGTTTAGGACAGGGTGTTACACAGAGCCTACAAGGCAGCAGAGAGAGGCACAGGGCTGTGTGTCCAGCAGCAGCACTTGCTGAGGTTAAACCACAGCTACACAAACAACCTCCAGACAGTTCAGAATTTAAGCCCCTTCCCTTGGTAACAGAAACAAAACAACTGCCTCTTCATTTGTGAGAAGAGGGAGGTGGAAAATGGAGGGCAGACCTAAGCCTGCCACACGGAGTGGTGCAACAGTTTGGTACTGAATGTAAACATGCCAGAGTTGAAAAAAACTGAAAACTTCACAAGTGTTCAAAATTATTCTCCATTAACAACCTTCAGTCAAACATAAACATTGAAAAGGAGATTGGAAGGGGCTGGAGAGCACAAGAAAGGCAACTTACAGATGCCAGCGTGGTATTTCAAAGTGCTAACGCTGTGTTTGTGAGCCTTGTAGGTCTGGATCCGCTCCCCAGTGTCTACAAACCAGCACTTCACCGTCCTGTCCGCGCTCCCCGAGTACAGGTGACGATTCACCAGCTGAGGGGAGAGAAAAACACATCAGCAATGGCTTCTCAGGTACCTTCATGAAAGAACTGCACTGAAGGAACCCATCCCAAGTCACATTTTCCAACTCAGAGAGCAACAAGCTGCACCTTGAAACAGAGGAGTGGTGAGCAAACCAACCTTCAGTTCTTCATAGTCGCATCTTCCATTGACTTCTGGGTCTTAAAAACAGCCCCAGCTTTCAGAACATAAAAGTTTAGCCCATCTGCTTGTGCCAGCAGGCAGGATTCCAGGGAGCTTAACAATGCTAACCCTACATCCATAATCAGTTATATTACTAAAGCCTCAAAAAAAACCCCAGCAGTGTTGTTTCTGCAATGCATATTTGACAAGAACTCTTATCAGACTGGTACATCTTAATTACAAAAAAAAAAAAAAAAAATTAAAAAAAAATCAGAACAATTCTGAGTAACAAAAATTTTTTAAAAAAGTAAATTAAAATTAAAATCCTACACACCATAAACCAGGGTTTATGTTTAGTTTGATCACTCTGTACAAGGTCAGTATTCAGAAACACTAACTCTTCCTTGAAACTGTTCTGTATCTGCATTTCCACAAGACTTTTTAGACTGTTATTGAATGAATAAATAAGTAACTATCCTGACACAGGTTTTTAAACATCTTCAAGCAGATTGTCTTCTGCTGTGTGTTACCTCCCATCGCACCAGTCATCCTACACATTGTGAAAACTCACTGGTGTGGAGGATGGGGTTTGTTCCATATAGACAGGACAGAGAATGACAAAAGGAAGGATTGCAGCTGGGGAACAGAGACAGGGAGAAAATAACTGACCTGTGTAAGACTAGAAAACCAACGAGTTCACAATAAACAAACTACACAAAGGCTGGAAGCTCAGCAAGGAAAAATTCCATAGTGCATAGAAAAATCTGGCATTCTCTGTCTGTGTAAAGACATCAAACTGAAGATTTTCACAGCCATTGTTATGTACAGCCCAACTCCTGCTGAAAGCAGCCAGTCACTCCAACACCCAGCTGTGACTTGAGGGAAGTTTTATGTGCTTGCAGCAACCTTTGTATCAGAGGGATGGAGAGACAGGAGGGAGAACCCTGAGCCCCCACGAAGAAGTGGAATTTCCCCAAGGAGTAATGAATGGTACCTTGTTTGTCCACCAGACACACATATCAGAAGGTTTGAATGATCAGCAGTGCACAAACCCCTGATAGTTCTCTGGTATCTCCAGGAAACTAGAAAATGACAATTCAACTTGTGGTTTTACTCATAGAGCACTTTAAAGGGTTGGTGTTCCTGACACCTTAGATATGGTCCCCACTCTTTGCACACTCTGTATCTGTAAGGCTGGAATGTTATTCATGCTCTTCCATCTCCACTCCCAATCCAAAAAGGAATGACCCCACTCCCAAAAGGCATCAGAAATGAGCTTTGTACAAAACAGGATTGTGCTGTATTACAACTTGAAGCAAAAGGTATTTTAAGATATGAAGCACTGCAGAGATGGGACTGTGATAACCCACACAAGAAATGTGAGCAGGCAGACCGAGAGGCTCCCTTGCCACAGCTCCCACCAGCTCAGCTGGAGCAGGACATGCCATGCTTCCTCCCAGCAGAACCTGGCCCTCGGGAGAGATTCCATAGCTGAGCACCAGAGCTTGTAAAGCACAAACCACTGTAAAAAGCCAGCAGTACTTTGAAATGTCACTTCCTATTACTTTTAAGCTGTTTTAGCAACAGCATTAATGCTACATCTCCATGAGGAGAGAGAACGAATGGCCAGCAGCACTAACAAAACCAAGAACCACAAGTTAGCCTGAGGAAGGACTTTTAAATTTCCTGAATAGGCACAAAGAGCATTGTCATGTGCACCTGCTAAATGGAGAAGGATGCTTTGAGTTGGGATCCTGCTGCATGGTTTGTGGCCAAGTTGTTGCATTTCTTTCTTAGATGTCTTGCTAGCAGCATCAACCCACCCGCTGAGCAAGGAAAATCACTAAATTATAACCTCCCCTAGGTAAATGCCATTCTGCATTAATGGTACATTAGGTTATACCACTTCATTTCTACATTTAAGTGGGTGTATCAATGAACAGGAGAGCTGCAGCTTGCCTAGATTTGCTAATTTGTTAGATACAAAAATGTTTCAAGTTATGTAGATTTATTCAGGTACTGTATAGCATTGGGATTTTAAGAGCCTTAGAATCATAGGATGGTTTGGGTTGGAAGGGACCTTAAAGATCATCTTGTTCAAAACCCCTGCCATGGGCAGGGACACCTTCCACTATCCCAGGTTGCTCCAAGCCCCTTCCAACCTGGCCTTGAACACTTCCAGGGATGGGGCAGTCAAAGCTTCTCCAGGGAACCTGTGCCAGTGCCTCAGCACCCCCACAGGAAAGAATTTCTTCCCTATCTAAATCTACCCTCTTTTAGTTTAAAGCCATATCCCCTTGTCCCATCACTCCACAGCCTTGTCCAAAGTCCCCAGCTCTCTTGGAGCCCCTTTAGGCACTGGAAGGGGCTCTAAGGTCTCCCTGGAGCCTTCTCTTCTCCAAGCTGAACAATCCCAACTCTCTGTGATTGTCTCCATAGCAGAGGTGCTTCATTCCTCTGCATCATCTTCGCAACCTCCTCTGGACATGCTCCAACAAATCCATATCTTTCTTGTACTGAAGACTCTAGAGCTGGATGCAGCACTGGATAGGGCTGGCTTTCCAGTGTCTGAGATCTGGTGAGGTGGTTGGCACAGCAACCATCTCAATTAAATTCAAAGCCTCTGTGCTGCCCCATGAAACACTTCCATGCACTTTCCTTCTTCCCCTCACCAATTTTAGCAGGTGAGCACAGTAGCACAGGATCCTCAGTCTTGCACAGGAAAGGAAATATTAACAGGTCAAACAATCTACCAGATGCCACAGACTGAGCCTGCAGCAAAGCCGAGAGCAAAACCCAGGGCAGGCTCTGACTGTCACACAGCCCCTCATTCCCACGGCATTTTTATAAAACAGCAGGAAGTGGCTGTTAGTGAAGAAAGCCTTCAAGAGCTCTCAGCTCAGGCTGAAGTTGCAAATCAGATCTGTCTTTAATGATATGATAGGCATAATCTCATCTAAACTGATTCACATCTCCACAGCTAAGGGTAGCCCCCTTACAGTCACTGTGGTCTAGGGCACAATTCCTCTCATTCTGAGGCACATCTGAAACAGATCATGCCTTAAAACTCACTATTTCCCATCCCAAACAAGGACAACCTTCTCAGCTGCAGCCAGAACAACTCAGGTGAGATCACTCCTTCACTTGACTAAAGATAGGTCTAGCTTACAACTCAGCCTAAGCTGCAACACTTCAGATATCTGCATTTAATCTGTATTTAAAATAATAATTATCATCACTTACTGTTCCCCCAGCAAAAACACCTTACAAGCTAGCCCCATACTCTGTGGTTTCAAAATGTTTAGCAGACACAGTTGCATATTCCAATCTGTGTCTGCCCAGAAAAGAGGTAACATTTCTAAAGCTGTATTTTCCTTGGCTGGCTTTTGAGCACTTGGTTCACTTTGGCCAACTGCTCAAAAAAGCTCCTGACCACAGAACACCATGACCAGGCAAGGACACCTGTAGCAGAGTGGACAACACAGAACAGATATGCAGCTCATATACCAACCACAGAGTGGACATTTCAAACCCATGTAGCTTCAAAAACATTAAAAACCTGACAACAGTTTGTTGCCCAGTTCTAAAGCCTCAGCCAGACAGCAGAAAAAAAAAAAAAAAAAAACACTGCATTGATATTCACAATTCTGGATTGTTAATTTTTCTCATGAGAAATTTTGCTTTGAACCAGATGAAACACTGACATGTGAATGGAGCAAATTTGTCTTAATCCTCAACCCAAAGTACTGGAGATGTAACTATTCCTTGAAAAAGTTCAGCCAAACTGCTTGTGAGTTGCAGAGTAATAAGTAGCAAAAGACTAGTTGTAAACACTTTAGTAGTTACAGGTCTCATTAAGAAAAAAACCTTGGTTGTAGCCCACAAACACACCAGAATTTTAATCAAGAACAAATTATCACATCCAGGGTTGGTCTCTCAAGACAATCACAACCCTATTGCTTCACAAGCTTGGCTGAACTGCATAAATACAACAGCTTAAGCCAATTTCTACCTGTAAAAATGCCAAAATTATCTGCAAAAGAGCTGTTTAGCAGATAGTTCAACCTTATAGGAGTGGACTTTGCCCTCACAATTAACCTTTGCTATGAGAAACAGTTTTTGGAGAGCCAAGGAGAGCCAATGGATTCTCCAAAGAGATTTGGACACATCCTTTTGCTGAGGGTCACTGCACTCAGACTGGCCCTCAGGAACTTCAGGATGAGTTCACATGAGCTCACATACCCCATCACCAGCTTATTCTTCTCGTGGCGGTCAGTGTTCCTACCATCTGGAATTTGAGTCTTCTGTTCACAGCCACTTCTAAGTCAAAAATCACCATGCTGGCCCAATCTCAAGATACAACTATGTAAGCCTTGGGCCGAGTTAAGAGTTTCAGGATCCCATTCAAACCACATCCATTTTAACGAGCTAACAAACTCCCTGTGGGCAAGAAATTGTTGGTGGTTTTTTTTTTGTTTTGTTTTTTTTTTTTTTTCCTGAGAATCCGTTTAGAATGAGCTTTCTGGGCTGGCTGTTAAGAGAATGTTTTTCAACTTTTTTACTGCAGTGCAAAGTGATGGCCCCATGTTTTGTTCTTACAGGTGTTGTACACCTTCACATTCTGCTCATTCACATCTTCATCCTCTGACGCAACAAGCACAAATTGCAAAAAATATGTGCACTTAATTTAACTGGTATGGCAAGAAGACATTTCTGTCCCTGTGATCACAACAGTTCAGCACATTAACAGAGTTCAAGCAGCAGCTTTGTTCAAAGCACTCTTTTCTTCTAGGCAGCTTTAAAAGGCAACTGAAGGGAATGGTCCAAACAAAGGAATTTTTGCAGGAAAACCAGAAGCAAGTCCTTGCCCACTCATGTTCATGTTCTTCAAAAGGGAGTTTTCTTGCAAGAATATTTGCAGCAGGATCCAAGCTAAATTCCAAGCTGGATCATTTCTCTCTGCCAGCTTTTAGCAGCACAATTTTGATAAATACTCAGAGGCAGAACAATCAGCAAAGGACAAAGCAATCCTTGTGAACAGTTTGCAAAGCTACTTAGGAGAGACATTTAGAAAAACACACACAAGTAAATATTTAAATCAGGGTTATTCAACCTATCACAGGCAGACACATTAATGAAAATGCATATTTGATTATTAATTACAAATACTGGTCTCTAGCCAGGCCTGAAATTTTAAGTGGAAGAATGAGCATGAGCTATGTGGTTACACTCAGCCCACCCTTGCTTTTTCCCATCACTTCCTATAAAATCTCATTACTGGCTCTTATATGAAGAGGGAGCTCCCAAAACAGCTGCTGTACTTTGTCTGCCAAGCCATCAACACACTGCAGGAGGAGGAGAGTGAAGAGTTCTGGCTGCTCCACTGTGAGTTACCTTGCCTGACTGGGAAAGTCAAGTAATCAATGCTGCCAAAGCACCTAACATGGACACAATTCCCACAGCAAATAGAAAGTCTCCCAGCAAAACCTCTCTCAGCCCAATTTAAATGGTGGAAGGAGCAGAAAAGCTGCATTATCACAAGCTGCAGAACTCCTTTGGCAGCAGAGCAGACACAGTGGGTTCAGCTGGTCTCCTTCACCAGACTGACCCCCAGAGAGCAGGATGAGCCTGGGGAATAGGGCAGCTCAGCCTCATCACTCCCCTGCCCAGAGCCACCAAGGACAGGGCACAAGGGAAAGCCCAAAGCTCACCAACACTTTCTGTTCTGCCATGCTAGATGAGACTTGTTTCCAGGCTCCTCTACTACCTGGCAACAACACTTCAAAGGATCTTGGAGCAACTAGGGAACGCTCAAAATCTGAACCTGTCTGTGGCATCACCCCTCTGCTTTTCACACACCACCACTGCAGCAAGCAGGGTGGAAAACATGGGTGTGCTTTATGGCTATCTACCCAGAAAACTCCCTCAAGTAGCTCCAGGAATTTCCATTTACTGCTACAGCAACACTATTGGTGTTTACTGTAAAGTAATGGGAGATGACTGGAACAGGCCAGACCTAATTTGCAGCAGTTCAGAACATCCTGGGGCATTCCCATCAATAACAGCTTTTTAAAGTTGGGGAAAATATGGTCTCAATATCCAAATTTTTCCTGATCTGTGTCCAGGATGAGAAATCACACTGAGCATTTCTCAAACTTTTTGAAAGGTCATCCTCCCTTAGGGATCTTTATTTTAATAAATAAAATGAAAAGAAGTCTTCTTTTTTCTTTCCCTTTTTTTTTTCTCCCCGCACAAGCATTGTACCACCCAGAGAACAGGTAACTGCCTTCAATTGCTCAGCTCCTCCAGGACAGCAGAGTGAAAATCTGATGTAATTAGTAGATCACTGCTGCACTGAAGAAAATGAATTCCTGTCAACAATTAAAACTTCTGGCTACTGTGGGCAACACACAACTACCTCCCAGTCCTTCCAGACCCAGGGTTTGAAAAATACCATCCCAGCTCATTGCCACGGATTCCAACATTGTCACTAGGAAGCCTGAGGCAAAAAAGGCCTCAAAGGCTTTCTGAGAACAAAACAAAAATAATAATAAAAAACACACCTCTATTCAGGAAGTTTCCTTTCTGTTGAAACATCTTTGTATAGATTCTGGTGATTGACCCCTTTCTAAAAGAATGAAAATACCATGTGGGCTGTGCTGAGTGGCAGCCAAGTGGAACAGAAGGGATAGTGTTGAACCCAGAAAGGCAGAGGGAGGAATTAGGAAAGATCAACAGCCTAAAGTTATTCAACAGCAGTGACTGCTTAAGCTGGGATAAGTTGGAGAGGCCTGGACACTAAATGCTCTCTGCAGGGGCTGTTTGTACCTCAGCTGGACCCTCCCAGCCCCAAACATTAACTGGTGATGAGAGAAGAGAGGGGCTACCAGTCACTCAAGAAGATTTGGCCAGGACTGCTGCCAACACAGTCTTGGCAGCAGCTACAGTCTTGTGTACTCTGAATTGTTCAGGTTTTCCAAATAGATGTATTGGTTTTGCTTTTCTTCTCCCCTACAAGAAGTTCTGTTTGTTTAAAGCCATTGCTTAACTCTGTGCTCACAGGCATTGCTCATTCCTGAGCATTCAAAGGGCGTAATTGAATTTCCCAGGCTTCTGGGAGAGGGTCAAGCCAGCTTTGTGTAACAATTTTTGCAAGAACCCAATTAAATTAAAGCAAGCTCTGTTGTTGCCAATCTGTGCCTTGGAGAAGGATTACAATTAAACAACAAAACATAGCGTGACACTAAGGATGACACTAAGGACAGCAACAGATTTACTTCAGCATCCTCAGAGTACATTACCACAATATCATAAAAACAAGATTTAACACTGAGAATTTACCCAAGCAAGACAAACATTACTCCAGGGCAATATGATATTGTGTGGTTTTTTTTTTTTTTCTTTTTCTAAAAGTGAAGGAAAACAGAATTCCTTTAGTATTCCCAGGTTTTTAGTCTTCTAGTGTCAGCTGTGACTACCTTATTTAGAAACAAAGGCAACTTTTATTAAACAGCTATTAAAGATACATCCTGTAGCCTCTGTAAGGGAAAAACACTTATGGACAACAAAAACAAACAGGGAGAGCAGGGAGAAAAACAACTGTCATTAACTTCAGTCAGACACATCCATGTATAAACATTTATGGCCTGAAACTGAGTGACAGACCATCATGTACTCTCTTTAAATACACTGTTAGCATTTTCCGGTGGATAATGAGCATAACTATGGATAACTATCGTTCCCCTCTTGCTTCATCTGCCTGACCTCCTCCTTTCCCCTGCAATGTTAACAAAGCTGGCAGCATTCAACAGAAAAATACTGCAAACAGAAAAACAGAGTATAGTTTTTCAGATCTCATTACATTTTTTCCCCTTTCTCCTCCATCCTTTCCTGATTTCTCTCCCCTGTGCTCTGCTTCTCTTTTCCATTTTTCTTGCCTGTTTTCTTGTCTTGGCCATCTGTTTCTCCCTTTTTTCCTCACATCGTGTCTGTGTGGTCTTTAATGTAGGATTTCTTTCAGCTTTATGCTTTCCTGTTATGTTTTGCCCACAGTTTTGGATTGGGCTGTGGGTTGGGTTTTTTGAAGTTATCTGGTTTACTGAGTGTTTTTCCCCTCCCCTTTTTAAATTACCTGACCCTGTGTTACTTGCTCAGGTTATTTTCTTCAAAGTCTGGTGATCCTGACTACACGATCCTGCTCAGATGAACAGTGCTCTCAGCACACCTACCCATGAGTTCCATGACCTAGTGGAATTTAAATAGATATTGAGCTAGAAGTTAGCCCAGGGCAGCCACTAGAAGCTAAAAGGAGATCACTAAGTGTTTTAGAGAAAGAGGGTTTGTCTCAAGAGCAAAGAGCACTTTTATTTTGCTATTAGACGGATATTTAAGCTCACCATTTACAACCTGTCTCAGAAGAGCTTCTTTATGAATGAAAAGACAACTGAGACCCACATGAGTTAAGACACAGACGCCCAAAGGCCCTCGAGGAAGCCTCTGCCCTTACCTCTAAGCAAATTACTGATCCTTGGTGCTCTTTGAAGACTTTCAGCTGCTCTCCAGTGACAATATTCCAGGTCCTGATGGTGTAATCCGTGCTGCCAGAGAACAGCTCCCTGTTTGGTGCATCAAGTATAAGGCATAAGACGGCCCCAGTGTGTCCCAGCAGGGTCTGGTAGCAGCGCCCGCTGGACACCCACCAGACCTTCACAGTGCAGTCCGTGCTCCCTGTCACCAGCAGGTCCCTGCTCACTTTCTCCTCCTCCTCCTCTTCCTCCTCCTCTTCTTCCAGCACATCCCTGGAGGAATAGTGAGCTAGAGTCAGGACACAGTTGCGATGGCCCCGGAATTCCTGGATTTGTTTCTCCTTGTCCACGCTCCAGCAGCGGGCTGTCCTGTCATAGGAGCCACTGAAGAGATAGTCTTTAGCAACCAGGATTCTGCAAAAAATGAAGTTTGTGTACGTGAACAGGATTGTTCTTTCTTCATAACCATCTTTTGTCACTATTTCAGTGCCAAGTACCCCAAAGTACGAAACAGTAGCATGAACATAACATCTCTGGCATTTTTAAAAATCAAACACTTTCCTGTTTCTACTTTTAAAATTGAGATCGCTCATTCAGGTAAATTGATGCAGATATTTTTACATTGTCGCATTGTAACTTTGTGCATTTTGTTTTGCTAAAATTCCTTCCAGCAAGGAATATGAACTTTCGTAAGTTATATATAATACCTAGAAGTTTGGTTTGTTGTTAGATTTGTGTTTGTTGGGTTTTTTTAATTAGCTAATTCTTGTTAATTATTCATTAATATTTCTTTATAAAAATTATTTTAAAACAGACCTGTAACAATAGCTTGGAATCAAAACAACAACAAAGCAACAAAACAACATTCCAGGAATCTGAACTGTAATTGACAGTGTGCAAAATAACCATCTTTCCATCATCAAATAAGGAGAGTGCAAGAAAAAAAATACACTTAATTTCACCTAGCTCAGGATCTCAAAAAAGGTAAAGCATGAGCAGTCCACTTATCACATAACTGAAGAGCAAACCAAAGATTGCACCTCAGGAATTCAACTTCCTGGGCCTTCAAAATAATGAGTTGTAGCTGCACAAACATACAAAACCAGAAAAAACTCTACGGTTCATATTTCCAAACCAGAAATAGGAAACATCCATAACCTGTGTTCTTTGTCAGCTGAGCTTGGTCCTCTGGAACCTTTCAAACAGGCAACAAAGTCATATGAATGGGGAACACATTTCCCATTTGCTGATTCAAGCAGAAATAAGGCCTGTGCCAAAACACAGAACCAGCCTTCCTAACTATTTACAGAATCTCACTACACATCATATGTGTTTTGAGTTTAGAAAGGAACTAAAAAGCCCACACGCCCACCAGAAAAGAGATGTTAAAAAAATACCAATCTTTGACTGCTCTATTTGCCATTAATTAAATCCAGTCCAACTATTAATAGGCATTTTAAATGGAAAGACCAATCAGTCACACACAGTAAGTTTATTATTAAACTTCATTTGCCCAAACAGGAATAATAATTAAAGAAAAATCCCTGACTTTATCCCTCTTGCTAACACAAAAGCTCGACAGGATGTTTTTAAACCTATTTATCAGCAGCATCTGTTATCAATTGGATCATTTCTTCTGGAATTTCATTCCTAGCCCTGGATTCCATTCCCCTGCTGTGTGCCTTTCATTTCTCTCCTATCTGTGTCAGCAGTGTTGCTACAAAAACTAATCATTGCAGCACAGAACACGATCTCAGAGGTTTACACAGCCCCTTTTATGAGTGCAGTAATGGGGAACTGCAGGGAAATGATAAAGTGTGTGATAACAGATGACAGGAGCACGAGGGGAGAACCCCACCTGTTGACAATTGATGTGTGGCCTCGGTAAATGGCCAAGCACTGCCCGGTCACCACGTCCCACTTGCGAATGGTGTGGTCAGCACTGCACGTGAAGGCAGCCTCGTTCTCCAAGTGGCAAAAGGTGATGTAGCTTTCATGTCCTAGGAATAACAAAGGAAATCAGTCACTGTGCACGCAGGAAGGACAGACTAGTCCAGCTCTTCACCTTAACCAAAATAAAAATACAAACAAATGTACCAAAACTCCAGTTTTAAATGCACTGCTGTGCTTTTCACGTTTAAAGATTTGTGTAAAACACAACCATTTCAAGTCACACTTGAAGTGCCAAAACCCCATGTGGCAGACAAGTTCTGGTGCTGGTCTGGCCAAAAGCAGCCACCACACGAGTCTGCTGGTTGTGCTGTGGTGGAGCTTCGAACTGCATTAGAGATACAGGTTTATCAGTAATTATAGCTTGTAAAATTAAAATTGACACGACAACTGCGTGCGTGCATAATTATAAAATACATTCAATTATCTGATTCGACTAACAGTTCTCAAACCACCCAGTCCAATCTTCCTCAGAGTTTACCCCAGACACTGATTATGGCAGATTCCATAATAATGAATGCTATCCAATACATTTCTCTTTCTAGTTTAAAGGAATTTCTAAGCCTAAAGCAAATGCAGCAAGTTTTCCAGAAGTTAGAACCATGGCAGGATGTGGGGAAAAAAGACAATACTCCATAGTGAAAAACAAGCAAGCAAGCAAACAAACAACAAGGAAATAACAGCAATGTGATTTCTTCTTTGGAAGAAAAAAACATTAGAAATTCCAAATTTAACAGCTTCCTTTTTTTTTGCTTTTGTATGAAAAGAACATGAGTGGGAATACAAACATCTTTAACCCATATCTAGACTCTTGCATATCCACTGTCTACAGTTTTTTTTTCTTTTCAATTACTGACATTCCAGTCTAAGGATAATATTTTTTTTTTAAGATGCAAAATGAACTTAAATTGAAAAAGCCCAGCAATTAACATTTCTGTGCATCAGATGAGGAGGGAAAACAGAAGTAACCTATTTAGCAAGGTTCCTTTCCAGGCTTCTGGGTCAAGAGGTTCTAAATAAACACCACCTGGAAATGAGATGATTAAAAGGACCAAAAAAAAAAGAGAATAAAAAAAAGTCAAATTTTTTTTTCCACGGGGTAAAACTGGGCTTGCAGAAAATGACATAGGTCAAACAACTTCACACACCCTGAGATAAAAGCATCTGTGCATTTGGTAACCTGTTTTGGGTTGAAACAGCTCCTGCTTAACGCTGCTGTAATAAACACCAAAACAAGCGTGATTTTGGCTGCCCGGCAGGGACTGAAAGAGACCAGAACACGCTGTGTGGCTTGTGCCATCCTTCAGACCCAGAGCCCAGGCGAAAAGCAGCTGCCGTACCTTGGAAGTGCCCGTGGCACTGGCTGTCGGCGGTGCTCCAGAGCCGCGCCGTGCCGTCCTCGCTGCCCGTGAGCAGCCGCTGCCCGTCGGGGCTCAGGCTCAGCCAGTTGATGCCGCCTTGGTGATCCGTGCAGACCTTCACGGCCGAGCCGCTGTTCCCCATCCCGGCGCGGATCACGGGCGCTTTGCAGCCCGCGGACCGCGCTCCGCACCTCCGGCCGTGCCCCACAGACCGACTCCTGCCATTACCTCAACTCCCAAACATCAGCACGGCAGTCCGGGCCCCTGCACAGAGACACAAAGGGGGAACGGGGGAGAGCGCGTTAAAGCATTTCATCTCCCCGTGGCTGCATCGCTTGCTCAGCCAGCGTGAGCTGAAGCCACTGAGCGCCCGTTTCCCCGCGGGATCCCAAGCCCCACGGCGGCAGATGGGCGCACACGCTGCCCGCTGTGCCCTCTCCACGGGCATCGGGGCACTTCCAGCCTCCTGGGGAGACTGAGCCCGGGCGGCGGTACCGCTACCTGGTGCCCTCGCCGAGGCTGCTGCTTTTTAAGCAATCTTAGGACTGACTTTGGGCACGCCGAGGAGGCGACGCCTCCGAGAGGGGAGCTTGGGCTCAGGCGGCCCCCAAAGCCCCGGGCTGCCGCCATCCCTCCCGCACGGTCCCTCGGCATCTCGGCACTCACCGCCCCGCGCACGGCTCCGGCGGAGCGATCCCGCACTCGCGCTCCGGGCAGGGGGAACCTCCTCCCGCCGGGGCACCGGAGCCACCGCCGGGCCGAGCACAGGGTCCCCCCGACCGCCTCCGCCCTGCGGGGAGGCGGGAAGGGCTCCCGCCGTGCCCCCCTCAGCCCACCCCGGGGCGGGCCCTCACCCCCCGCCCCAGCCCTGCCTCCATTACCTCCCGCTCCACGTTCGAGCCGCTTTCCCCCGCGGCGGCCGCCTCGCCCCGCCCGCGCAGCTTCCCCGGTGTTGCCGCTCTGCGCCTCGTCCTCCGCTCCAGAGGTGCCCGGCAGCGCTGCCCCTCCGGGACGGCCTCCGCCCGCAGCGACCCCCCCTTCCCGGGGCAGCGGCCTCCCCGCCTCCCCGGGGCTGCAGCCGCCCCTACCGCAGCTCAGTCTCCCGGCGGTAGGGGGTGGGAGGGGGTCTCGTTAACAACCGCACTGCAGCCGGAGCAGCCCGACAGCACCCCCGCATCCGCGGCGGAGCCCCCGGGCTCGCCCAGGGGGAGGCAGCGCTTCCTGCGGCACCTTCGCCCCTCAGGACGCCCGAGGGCAGCGGCATTTCCTTCCTGGCTTCTCCGGTGCCTCCCGGGGGACGCAGAGGTTTGTGCTGGCAGCTGGGTTGAGGGAAGCCATCGCCTTTTGTTCCCCTTCTCGCCTCTCTCCCTGGGCGAGCTCCTGCCACGTTTCTCCTCAGGAGCCCCCCAACAGGAGCCCCAAACCCGCTGTCCCGCTTTGCCCCGATCCAAAGGTTTTAGGGCTCTTTCTAATCAGTGCAGCCCCTTGCCCTTCCACCCCCTGCACGCCGTGGGCACGGCTTTGGTGGTGGGCCCCAGCTTTGTGCTGCCACAGACCACCTGGCCAAGGGCTCTGACAACACGGGCTACAGGGTTCTGTCCCAGCGTGGTGTAATTAAATGTAGGAAGGCTAAATCTCCTGGGCAAAGTAATGTGGAGAGGCTGAGAGCTCCCAGCAAGGCAACAGCAGGGTCCAACGTGGATCCCCCCTCAGCAAGAAAAGGGAGCTGCTGCTAAATTGTAGCTAAAAACATGTTGGCAGGGATAGGATAGATAAATCACAAAACTTACTCTCCTACCTTCTGCCCCATTGGATCAGAAAAGCACATTTTTGTGTCAAACCCCCAGCCCCCCGGCTCCATTTCACACCCTTGGTGCAGTATCGGGGTTCAGCAGGCGCTCGCTGACATTAAGGAGGCTCCAGCCCTGCTCTGGCACGAGGTGCCCCAGCGTGTGGGGGGACAGAAATGCGTGCGTTCAATGGATAATTCCCGGGATGTGCTATTTTGCACAGCGCCTTCTGGCAAAGGCTAAACGGGACTAATATGTCACACCCAATGTAAACAAGGAGGTGATCCCGATTCAGCTGCCAGTTATAGCCATGCAGCCATGGAGAAACTTGCCAGACGGAGCTGTCGGGCTGCAAATTTGGGTTTTGTGAGGGTCAGGTCGAGCCCTGTGGTTTATGGGCCCAAGCCAGCTCTTTTCTGAAGACAAACGTTTCCACACAGCCCTTGTGCATTCGAGAAATGACCGAGAAGTTCTGGTGTGAGATGTAAATTCTGTATTTCTCCCCTCTGAAAATCCCATTATCCGTGAAAAGATATTTTTTTGGACATAGAGGCCTGGGAATCGAGTAATCTCAGGGAGTGTCCCTCGCCATCTGCTCCTACATCTGTCAAATCCACTCACAAACCTCTGCCCAGAGTCCTTGCTTGGGAAACTGTAGGATAGATTAGCACTCCGTTTTATTTTCCTGTGTTTCTATGGTGTGAATAAAAGGAAAAACTCAGAGGGAAGGGATACTTTGTTAGGTTTGAAGCAGGTCTGCACATTTTAAATGCACACAGTTTAAATCTCAAGGGGAGGCTGAGCTAGAGGGGAAACCCTTGGCCACAGCTCAGCCATGCATTAGCTGTGGGAGCAGAGGGTGTGCTGTTCCTCCCCTTGCTCTTTTTAAAGTCTTTTCAAGGTTTTATATTATTATTTCAAATTAATATTTCCCTCCTGTGGTGACTAATGAAAACATCTGAGCTTTTGAATATTTTCATGAATATTTATTCATTTCAATGAGGGCTTTTAAAAATCTTTTTTCAGTTGGTTTTATCTGCCTGAATTTTAGGTAAGTTTTCTTTCTTGTATTTGTGTTCTTGTGGTGGGTTTTTAATTGTAAGACAATGAAGAAAGTAAAAGAAAGTTACCTGCTGCTTGATTTTGCTCCTCAGGGCCAAAATCCTGCAGTTAATCCTCCTTCTTTCAGACAGATGTGTACATACACAGATGCATGAGCTGCTCCTAGAACATCCAGGCAGTAAAAAAACCTTAAGAAAACTTCTAGATGTTTATGGCTGGATTCATAATACACGATTTGCAGTATCCAGTGGCTGTTGCTAAGTTTGGAGCCAAGTTTAGAGTCTTTAGGCAGTTATCAGAAGCAAAGGAAGGATGCAGAGTTTAGATCAGCTACACTGTATTTTGGAAGGGGAGAGGGATGCCTGTGCCCTTCACCATGGATTATGAAGGTTCCAAATTCTCCGCAATTAAGTAGAACAAATTGAGACTTTTATCTTCAAATCATACCTTCATTCCACCAAAGGGTCAACCTGTTCTCACATCTCTGACCCAGCAACAACACAGTACAGGAAGACACTTTAGTTTCCACACACACAAGACAGTAATGATCAGGTGCAAAATCCTCTGTGAACAACTTCATCCCAAATTATCTGTGCTTAGACTCACTTGCCAGACCTTCAGAAACACAGCATAGGCTCCCAGGTCTTAGCAGTATTTACATCACTATCTGCACTGATATAAATGCTGAAGAACATTTCCCTTGAAAATATTTCAGTAATGCTGCAAATGCATCCAATAATTTTATTGCTGCTGTTTGTGGAGGAAGGAACACACGCAGCTCCTCCATGTCCACCTCCCCCTCCTGGGCCCTTGGGTATCTGGATGGGCTGCAATGGTCTTTGATGGACAACAAAGGTTCTTTGTTCTATCAAATAAGCAGAGCCAATAACACCCCAAAGAAGTCAGCACAGAGAGCTCGACCAAAAACAAAAGAATAAAGTGTGCAGCAATGCAAATTGTCTTTCTTAGAGAATTAACCCCTTCTATCATCCCAGCCCCTCCTCCTTCTCTAAAGAAGGGCCTTTCCAGCTGCCAGGGTCTTTTCTCTTTCATCTATTGCTCTGCTTCAGGCTGTCAACCTCAATCACTTTCAAAACTGCTGATAATTAAGTATTACCTCTTCCTTCACCTTGGAAAATTGCAAAAGCTAACTAACTCTCTTAAAACTACTGTCAGGGACCTGGAATATTTATAGTGGCACATCCTGCATGGACATCCAGCCTTGGTTGGTTTTTTTGATTCAACCACATCATTTTCGTCAATGAGAACTACAAACAAAAGCATGTTACATGGTGTCTCCAGAGGCAAGCTCCTTCACTGAGCAAACTAAGAAAATTTCCCTGCTAAAGTTAAATTTGATTTAACAATCAATCCAGTTACACTGGTACAATGTAAATAAAATTTAACCTTAAATGGATTTAAATGTAGCTTCTACTGGTTTGATTTAATCCAAAATATTATCAACATCTAAGTGGTTTCACTTTGCAGTAGAAGTTGACATTGGTGAAGGCAAATTAAGTTTACATGGGTTCAGTTATCACCATGGAGGAGATGCAGCCTTACTCTGAAGTGAGGATGGAAGGTCAGTCTGCAGACTTTCAGACTGCAGACCCAAGATGCACAGCTGAACTCAGCATTGCAGCTCCTTCTGACCCCTCTGCAACTGGCCTCTTTTACAGGCAATACAGTTCTTTCCCTCCCTCTTAAAATGCAGCTTAAAATACCCCAGTGAAATTGAGATTTTTTTGGAGTTCACTTAAGTTAACAAAATGAATTAAGCATTTATATTTTAGCTTGTAGAGTTATGTGTTGAATTTTAACCTTTTACTTAAGAAACCTCTGCCATGGTACAAAGGGCATAGGAAAATGCACATTTCTGAAGCTTCTTGCATAAAGAACAATACCGGAGGGGACCGAGGATGCAAAGAACCCAGATAAAGAAGCTCCCCTGTCTCCAAGCCCATCAAGACTGACAGACGTACTCAGATAAGCACCAACGGATCGAAAGCGCACGCGCAGAGAGGAAAAGTTCAAAAGTTCAGTAACGAGGAAGACTAAAATCTTCAGCCTCAGAAGACCCTCGAGACCCCCGTGCGACCACCACAGCAAGCCACGCGTGCCCAGAAGGGCGTGGACCTATTTAGCATGAGAGGCGAGGACAGGCGGGGCCAGGGGTTGAATATGCATGGAAAAGTTGTGTAATGTGTTGCATATAGAACACCTTTGGGAATAAAGGTGTGGGTCAGACGGAGGCTCGGGGCACAAGTTTTTAGAGAGCTATTTCACCTGTGCCGGGCGCCGACAATACATACCCACTTCATAACTGCACCAGGTTGTGGAGTCTATTTATTTATTCCGCATATCGCTTCACTAGGGTGCTCAGAAATCTAGTTTGGGTATAAACATTTTGCAAATTCCCCTACAGGACAAAAGATGCTTGGAAACTGTCATTTACACTACAGTCTCCCATAATTATATGTAACATTCTTTTGGTTTTTAACCAGATCTGAAACTGTATTTCCAAAACATTAATTTCCGAAAATACCCATGTACATCCCTGCTCCCCACTACTGCTTCACCTGGGTGCCCCTAATCAATGCCAGGAGTCTGAAAGCCTGGGATCTGGAGAATCAGCTGGTATCCAATGACCTAATGAATGGTTAGGTGACAGTAATGTTGCACAAATGGGCTCTTAGTAGCTGACTCCAATGTCAGGCCCTGGTAGCAATGGGAATTTAGCTGTGAACTTGGAGTAGGCAGAGAGAGGGCTGCATTAACTTTCTGCTGTGATGAAGCAATGGCTTAAAAGCACTGCTGCAAAGGCATCTTATCTCCCTGGCTAAGAAAGCAGCTGCAATTTCCTAGAAATTTTTGAGCTGTGACATGCCAGGAAGTGTAAGATCTCACGGCAGCTGTTTCAAAGATCACTGTAAATAGGTTTCTCCCCACACAGTCTGTAGATGACGAGGCCCTTCCATCATGTCACAGCATAGTGGGAACTTTACTGAATAATTGAAATCACAAATATTTACAAAATTACAAAATAATAGTCAAAAGCTCATTTTACCCTGTTCACTACTTTGATGGGAGCCCTGCTGTTTCTTCCAGACGGTAAGTTGGCCTTTTGCCCAGACCATATATCTCTTATGACAGGCTCCTTAAGGACCAAATCTAAGTGGAAGCCAAAAGAAATATATCTTACTAAGTGACACAAGGGTAACTTTCTGAGTCTGATTCTGAGCCCATTTTAACTGCTTTTGCACGGATACAACTCTGCTGGCTTTAACTGCATTAATCCAGATTTGTACTGATGCAAGCAGAGAGCCCCAGTGCCTTTGACATTGGTACAAAAACAAATTTCCAAAAATGCTGAAGCTGCAGCCAGTGACCCAGGCAGTATTTTAACAATTGCATTCACATCTGGCCTCTGGAAGATTTCTCAGTTGTTTGTCTGCCTCATTATTAGCAGAGCCAAACCTTGGGTAAGGGGGGAGCAGTCACGATCTCTTACACCTCATTGTTGCTGAGAAAGTTATAGGAACAACTGATACCAAACCCACTGACCACAGAATAATCTTCTGCAGCCTTCACTGAGCTTTGTATGAGGCTTTCAGGGCCAGACTGCCCCTGTTTCTGACACAGCTGCCACAAGAAATGCACAGCTCTTCCAGGAGTCTGAGAAAGGCTGGGAAAGTCTTAGATGGGTGTAGTTGGTGGGAGCAGTAAAGGGATTCCTACCCTTTGACATTTGACATTCCAAGGGATGTCAAAGCTTCTGCCTTGCTCTATGCCTCTGCCAGAGCATGTTTACAGCCAATGCTATTCTTCATTTCCTCCACCAAAAATGAGAGTGGTCCTTGGTAAAGAGAAGGACACCAGGGTGAACATTCAGCCCACCATGAGGTTTACAAGCACCTCCAAAGCTTGAACTGCTCAGCTGTAATATCTCAAGTTGGATTTGTAGAGAAAATATTCTCATGATGCACCTATTCTTTTTTGGAACTTCATGTTCTTTTGTTCATTTCTCACCTCACAGGATACGTGGCTTTTCCTTCTCAAACACTCTCACCCTTAGGACTGGATTTTACTTCTGCCTGATCTAACATAGGTTTGCTCAGGGAAGCTGTGCTGTCGCAACCTCCATCTCTGTTTGTGTGAGTTTGGGCTCACCAGTGGGCACAGTCTGTCTCTCATGTTCCCCTTGGGCTGAATAGAACTGGGATAGCAGCAGCATCCCAGTGGCCCACAGTGCCAGTGCCTGGCAAAATCCTATGGAAATCAATGGCACAATCCAAGAGCAAAACACAGATTGTGACTGATGATGTATTGAGGGGGGACATAAAGGAAGCCTGATGCCAGCATTACAAATCAGGTGTCAGGATGTCACCTCACTCCTCAAACATATCTCCTGGTGAATAAATCTTTCTTTGTGTCTGCTCTCCTTTTTATCTCCCCGCTGAGTTCCCAGTAGTGTTCATCCCACTCTTGTTTTGGAAAGGCACCCTAACTGGAGTCCTCTCTTGCTGAGAGGAGAGATTGCAATTTAGCTGGTCTGTAACCGTCTGTTTCCATTCATTCCTGAGGTTTTCCAGCTGCCCACGAAAACAATGCACTGATACAGTCTGTGCAGACTTGAACCACGTCCAGAACAAAGGGTTAGGTGGGGCTGGGAGATTCGGGGAGTGTTCTTTGTCCTGGAAAATGGAGCAGATACTGGCATGACATGGTCAGAAAGATGATGGTGAAGGAGCAATCTGCTGATACCCCAACCCACACATGGTCCAGCACCAGGCTTCAGGTTCAAGCATCCAGCTCCTTGCTGAGCAAGTGTCAGAAGTACCAAACTCAGGCATCTAAGCACTGGGAGGAAAAACAAACTGAATTCCAAGGGGGGCTGATGCTGCACTTTCACGGATGTAGAGTAGACGGATTTCATCAGAAAGGTTGTAATATTTCATTTTTCAGTTAAACTCTCTCCCTCTCCTTTTATCTTCCCTTCATTTTCACAGAGGAATAAAGTGAGTAATAAAAATTGCTAACAGCAGAACTTCATGATTTATACCATCAGATCTCAGGCAGAACTCCCTGTTGAGTTTGAGGGAATGGCCTGATTAAACATTGATGCCACAATATGGTCTGTCTTAGCAACAACACTCACAAGTGAAATTCATTGAGGGTATAAACCGTGACATTTAAAATGCCTGTTGGGTTAAACTTGACCAAAAAAAAAAAAAATAATGGTTGTGCGTGACTCTGGAAAATAAAGGCAATTGCCGTGCCACTTTATGGAATATTGTGTGTAAATCACTGAAGCTATTACATCTTCTGTTGCCTTTTTCCAGGCCTCAAGAGGTTAACTTCTTCCCAGAGCCATTCTCTGGGGGGGAAATAAGAACCACGTGCATGTGCCACAGAGCTGTGTCTGGTCTGGGGATGCGGGTGATCCGGGTTTTGTGTTGTTTGCCTGAGAGACCCGCTGGGGAGAATAATGAGGGGGTTCAAAAGAGGAATATTCTTCCTGCCAGAAGTGGTCATTTAACTAGACCTTCACTTATTTGTTGGAGGAGATTACTCACGGGGTCACCTGGCAAAAATGACTGGAAGTTAGGAAAGAAAGGGCCTCCTGCCAACTATTTAAGAGAAAGAGAGAGAGAAATGAAGAAGAAACGGGAGAAAGAGCAGTGAGTTGGCTGCAGGGAAAGGGACATTTTGTGACTCAGAGAAGAAGCCAAGAAGTAAGACTGTAAAGGGAGAGAGAGAGAGAGAGAGGGCCCTGGGCTCCTTAGAAGGCTTGGTGCTACATTCTGGTGGCATTCAAGAATAAATTGGCACAGACAAAAGTCGCAGGCACTTACACATGGCTTGTGAAGCCCTAGCAGCAGAGGTGGAGCTCTGGGAAAGGGTGAACAAAAGGCACCAGAGTGCCCTGGGGCTCAGCTCTGGTCTGGAGCTGTAGGGCAGCTGGGCTCCCCCATTCCACCTCCAAAGAGGGACAAGGAGAGCCTGTGCTAGGAAACCAAGGCCAGGAGGCTCAGCCAAGTCACCCATGGGTTGTTAGTTGTCCTCTGCGCCCAAAGGGGTGCTTTGGGAAGCTGTGTCTGAGATACCCCCATAAATCTCAGCCTGGACTGTTGTCACACCAGTGGGGACCTTCTGGGGGTCTGAGGCAGGGTGGACTCACACGGAATTTGCCCTTGATCATGCCAACAAAGGAAGCTGTCGCAAGGCAGCAGCAATGCACCCACTGAGGTCCAAGGACAAAGGAAATGCACAGAACCAGCACAGCTCCCTGCTGCTCACACCACTTCAGGAAAACATCTGCTCACCCAGAATAAAATCCCTCCCCTGTTCTAAGCAGATCAGTTCCCCCTGAAATAGCAATAGGAGCTGCTGCATCTGCTCACACCGTGGCCAGGCTTCAGCCCCAGGAGGATAAGGCCTTGGTTCAATTAGGCTGAGCTGCCTGCTTTATCTTACATTCTCCTGTGAGTAACTTTTCTTATTGCACCTCTTTACACAAGCAACAAACCCCAAGCAGGCAGAAAAGACGTCCAAAATGCAGAAGAATTATGACAGAGGCTCCAGCATCATGGGGTTTTGGAAAGGTTATTCATTTAGCAAAGAAGTAACTGTGCAAATCAGACTCTCTGGCAGCATTTGTGTGATGATAATAATGTTGATTAAGTGTTTGAGCCTTGGGATACACTGGGAAAGGCACTAGGACCTAGGAAATAACCATCCCCTGCTTTTGGAAGGCAGCTGAGGGCTCTTCCTGTTCTGCTCTGTGAGTGATCCATCTCTTCTCACAGATCTGTTCATTTTGGATGCAATTGCTCAAAATATGCATTACTTATGGTCATAGAGATATATACTAAAGGGACCAGCAGTTGTGCTGTTAACCCTTGGGCTCCCTGTTAGGCTGAGCCATGCAATGAGGAAAAGATTCAGAGCCCAGTTCTACAACTGACTTCAATTAAGTCAAATCAGTCGCATTAGCTAAGGTCATTAACTTAGGGAATATACTTTTCCTCTCCCCACTCTAAATTTGCTTTGGTGTCCATTACTCTTTGTTAATGAGTATTACTCTTTGTTAATGAGTTAATGCTTTCTACTCTGATTTTTGTGTTGGTGAAGAAAAAGAGAAGCTGATTAGACAAATGGCCTTGACTCACTTCCAGCCTTAAATTTGACATACTGTTTTCATCTAATCAGCACTCTACAAGGGTGTCAGCAAATATCTGATGTTTAAGGCATGGAGATGGATTCTCAGGGAGTTGCAAAGGCACAGAAGTGACAGAAGAAAATAATTAGGACAGAATAAATGCTATTTACCTCAGTCGGCTGTTCTGGGACTTTCCTCCACCCCTTCTCCAAACATGAATTTCACAACTAAACCACTGAAAAGATAAAAACAATAGCTACTTTCCAGAGGCACTACTGAAATATGCAGCCTTGGAGCACTTGAACAGGAAGGGAAATGTGAAGAGTGACTTTTAACCATCTAGGAACATGTGTGTGCTGTGGGCCAGCTATTCAGCTGCGGTAAATTGGTGCAGTCATGCTAAATAAATGTGATTGAACTCTCTGGCTTGCTTGATGAGCCAGTTCTGCACCAGGCTCCTAAAGCAGCCGGTGTCCCTCTGGGACAGGCTGCAGGAGCCAAGGCACAGCTCTGGGCCTGCCCTAATTCCCACTAATTGCACTGTGTGCCTTCAGTGCTGGGTACTCACCCTGTGCTGCCAGGAAATCAGAGCGTCCCCGTCACTGCTGCACCCAGCAGAAGGCAAGAACACCAAAGGGCTGGGAATGACAACTCCTGACACAGTTTTGGGTCTTTGCCATACAAGCTAAAATGTTCCACTGTGTCTTTCAAGAGGTGATTTGAACCTTAATGGAAAAATCACTGATTAGAATGTTTTTATTATTGTTGTTGTTACTATTATTCATACTATTGTTATTCTGTCTTACTTGGGAGGTTGGGGAAGGAAAAACTCCTGCAAGAAATCAGTGCAAGCTTTTGAGAAACTGGTAACCTCTGTCCTCCCTTGGAGCTTCCATCATCTTGATGGCAAGTTTGTGCTGAGGAGTCAAATACCAAATTAAAAGAAAAAAGAAAAAAAAAATAAACAAAGAACTAGAACAAGGGAAACTCTGTCTGGTACTTCTTTCCAGCCAAAGAACCCTTTAACAGCAAGCTATTAGACAAATCCCAGACCTGGGGGGGTTGTTACAGAAATTTGGGATTCCTACCAGAATTTTTTTGTGTGTGTTTCCAAACCTGTATTGTCTAATGCAGCTGACAAGAAGAATCATTCAATATAAGTAGAAGTATTTCCAGTGTTGTGGAAGCCCCTGGTTCTGATGGGGTGTGCGATGTTTAATTGTCAAGGAAGTTATTAAATATCATTTATTAATAAGTTCTAAGAAAAGAAGTCTCAAACCTTTGAAAGGCTGATTGTCAACTCTATAGAGAGACCTGAACACAAATGATAAATTCCAGAAGTCAAAATTGTGTTTGCCTGGGTTTTTTCCTCTCTTTTCAGAAGGGAGATGACAAATTAATTTGGCCCCAACCCTCACTGAAAAAGAAAGAGGCTCTATTATTTTCAGAAGAATCATTTTGAAGGGCAAGTCAATAACAGCAAGACTCACACAAAATAAAACCTTTGAAATCCTATTATTATTATTATTATTATTACTACTATTATTATTATTGGTTCATATGACTCAAATGTTATTGTTTTCTTGCATTACCAGCCAAGAAAACCAAAGACAACCACACAAAGTATTGCACATCTCAGCAGTTTTGATTCCCGCTTACACTGCTGGAGCAGCTGTTGCACTCACAGAGTTTAGCAGGTCAGCTCTGTGTGTGGAGTGGCCCACACTGTGCTTTGTCTTCCTGATTTAAGAGCAGGATTTCTGTACAGCCTGCCCTGCAGAACTTAAGGAGGCTCATAGTGTTAGGGGTGTTTCCGTGTCAGAGAGGGCTCAGTTGTGCGCAGGTGCCTTATGGCTTCTGTAGCACTGGCTCATGTGCATGTAAGGGACTGGTTTTAGTGTGGTGACCACCTTCAGCAAAGCATGCAGGGAAGAGGTCTGTCACATTAACAGTCTTTTGCTATTTCTCTCTAAGCTCTTGGTTTCCAACAGCACAAAAAAAAATAGAAAAAAAAAAAAAAGAAAAAAAAGCAAGGGTAAGGTCAGCTGAAACCACAGAGTTTTGCCCATCTATGAGTCAGGATCATTCACCCACCTCCTCACCACCACAATCACAGGGCAGCGATGTCAAAGCTTAAAAGCACCTCTCCCAAAACATGAACAAACCTGTGCTGGCCATGAGCCTTGCCCGGTGTGGTGTCTTGCAGGGAAGGAGTTGCACTGCTTGCTTACCCCATCACAGATGATGAGCAGCACTGGTGGTCACCAGTAAATACTTACATGAGAAAAGAGCTTAGTTTATATCAGGCTAAACAAACTGAGTGGCAGCATACCAGAATTGCTGCAATGAGTTAACCAAATATTTTTAAAATTGCATTTTTTTCCATGGAGTAGCAAGGACTGATCCTTCACCATCCCAAACTCCCTAGCAGGAGCACATGAAACCATTCTGACTGAGAGGCAGCATTCAGTGCTTTTTGGACTGTGTGAGTGCAGGTGCAAATGCCTACAGGACATGTGGATTTACTGCAATCCACTAGAGATCATCATATTCAAAGCAGGAATTTACATTAACAATTTCTGTACGATTTCATGTTTACTTCACGGACAATTTGACTGAATACACTGGTACATTCCTCCATATGTTCGCATGCTTAAACCAGGACAGCTTGTCTTGATTACAAACTGTCTCATCCTGAATCATGTAAAGATGGTCAGCTGCCCATGGAAAACCTGGTACACCACTTGCTCTTTCTTCAGTGCTCCATGGAAAATTAATATTTATGTTATTTCCATCCTTTTCCACTCTTTTCCATGTGTGTTTGGTTTCTGTCACAGCCACCAGTAAATGTGGCAATAGCTCAAATTGTGTGGGATGTTATTGCACCTCCTCTTCTGATTGAAGGGTGACTCTTGGAAGAAAAAAAGGACACCAAGCTACATGAGCCTCAACCATTGAAGGTTGATTTAACTGAGCTTAACCTCTCCAATAAACCAGATTATTTAAAATTAAAACCCCCAAAAAATCACCATTTGCAATGTTGATGATGCTGATAGCATTACGCAGATATTATCTGGTTCAGGTCTTGTTAACTATAGCAGATTTAATCCTGGACAAGGGTTTGAGCCCATGGATAGGAAAAATTTAAAGACCAAATGTGTTTTCACCCAAGTTGATTTTCCTTTGACTTCAATACAATGTTGAAGAAAATGTGTAAAGACAAGAAAGTGAAAACCAAACTAGATGAAGCATAGGAGCCAGAATATCTGTCAATGGTCCTGAGTATCATAGAATCACAGAATGGATGAGGTTGGAAGGAATCACTCGAGGTCATCTGGTCCAACCTTCCTGCTCAAGCAGGGTCCTCTGGCACACATTACTCAGGACTGTGTCCAAAGAGCTTTTGAATATCTCCAGGGAAGGAGCTTCCACAACCTCTCTGGGCAACCTCTTCCAGAGCCCAGTCACTGTGTTCTCTCTACATTTTTACCCTGCCATTGCTTAAACAATGACCAGGGGTCTTCTCCTGGTGCCAGACTTTGGAGAGACCTTTTGAAGCTCTTCATTTCCTTTCTGTACTCAGTCAAAGAGGTCACTGTTGAGCCAGACTTTCTACTTAAATAGGTAATAAAACAGCTCTAGCAGACACCAAGGAGTGAATTCATTTCTACCAGGTCCAGAGAGGTGTCTCTGGAGGAGGAGAGAAAAAATCATGGGAAGGTGTGAACGTGGGGCAGCCTCGATAGCAGGATAACACCTCTTCCATTCTGCAGGGAAGGGAGGTGGCTGTGCAGCCCTTTCACCTCTGTAAGCACTGAGGAGAGATTCAGTTGAACATGACAACATCACACATGCCAACAGTGGATCAGTAGGCACTTTCCTCCTTACCTTCACCATATGTACATGTACCAAGTAGTATAGCAAGGCAAAAGCACTGCAGTTCCTCAGATATCTTCCAAGGATTCATTTGAAAGAGATATCCCATCACATTTGCACATTATCCAGCTACAAAGAAAGGACGTTCGTGTGTGCAGGCATTCTGGCAGGAGCTATTTGCTTTGGGGCCAGATGTAATTCAAAGCAATTCTGAATATTACACTGCAGCAGCTTAGCCAAGCACAGTAACGCTGATTATTAGGGTTTTCCTGGTTTTCCAGATGGAGCTGATTCCATTTAGTTCTCTCTCTTGTAATTAATAACTTGTCCCTTTTGTTCATTTTGAATCTTTGTTTCATCTTCAGCATTTTGTGGAACAGTTTCCAATTTCCTTAATCCATGGCTTGCCTCCTCGGTTCACATAGCAGAGCTCATTCAGCCATACAGTTTAACGATGTGCAGCTCAAACCTCTGCTGCACAATCTGACATCCACTTCACATCGAGCTGGTTTTTTTGTCATTTATCTTTTATACGCTATAAACTCACAAATCATACCATTTCATATAGAGCAATGTCAATAATCTCTTTTTTTTTTTTTTTTTTTAGGGGAAAAAACCACCAACGAGCCACTAGCAAGCATATGGGATCTGTACGTTCTGTCCTTTGAACAAGTGCAGATTTAGCAAGGAGGGGGAGGGAAAAGGAAGAGAACGAGAGCCACATCCCCCCACTGCCAACGCAATGCATGTTCCTGCAGCATCACTGTTTGGATTAGGCCCGTGGCCACCCTACTTAGGTTTCAAATAAGCAAAAAATAGATGGAATTCAATTCCCTGCTGCCAGTTTTTAGCGAGATTAGGCTTGTGCACACAGAGGAATTTTTTAAATAGCCTTCACATGGGACCAGCTCTTTGCATTGAGAGTATGCTCATAAATGGGATATCAGATGTCAATAAATGATGAGTGTTTACTCTGTAGGCATATTACAGACTTGTGTAAAATGTGCTATAGGTAGCAAAACACTCGCTGGTTACAAACAGGGTTCCACACAACAGCACAGATTAACCAGATTGTGTTTTTTGTGCTTTTAACTCCTAGCACAATGCATGGCTCAGTCCAGGACTGGGATCCTAAGTATACTTCCACAATTTAAGCAGCAAATATGAATCTACTAGAGGATATAAACAAATAATTAGTTTGAAGTGTGTAGATGAAGTGGGCTTGCATACAGTGGCTGGATGCTGGAGTCAGCCTGTACAGCTGTGTGTACGTGCACAGTCCCACGCTTCCACTGAGGATGGGCAGGGATGTCAGTGGGTCCCTCTAATGCTGCTCTGCACACAGGGGAGTTGAACCACTGACCACTGGAAGCCATACAGCAGAGTATCTCTATGTCACAGCTCTGACCCCAACATCAGTGGCACAGTCACCTCCCCTGGCTGTGTGCACTGAGTGTTGAGAAACCCAGATGTGGGGGTGTCTGGGTTTATGCTGTTGTTCCCAGGGGAATGTGGGTGGATGGTTGTTCTCTGTTTTCTTTTCTTTTGTCCCCCAAATACTTGGAGCATCTGGGACTCCAGTTATTGTATATTTTAAAGCCTTTGTTTCTTTATCCTTCATGCTGCACTGTGACATTGAATGCATTTCAAATGAATGAAAAGCCTCCATTAAAGCTCATCACAATTCAATGCTTGTCTTTCTCTGGGACCACTTTGGGGTTTTTTTAACAGATTAATGGCTAGGAGGTCACAACAGAGAGCACTGCATATGACTGAATATTAACTTTTAATAGAGTGCATTTTGCTCAGGAGCTGATTACAGCCTTCATGAGGCAAGAGCAACACTAATCCTGGAAGGACTCCTAAAATCTTTCATAAGCTGCATCTAATTAAAAGAGAATGGAATACGCAGGAGTTGATGCACGAGTTGTACATTTGTGCATCCCACTCAATGAATGAATCACTTCCCTGCCTTCTCTGACACAGAAATACCTTGCAACCCATTAAAGATCTTAAATATTTTTACAGCTCTAATGGACCATGTCACCACAAGCCACGCAGGACATGGCCACTGAAGTCCAGAGCTGAGCTGGTGTAACTGTAAGTGCTGCTGTGATGATTTGCATGGAGGATACATCGAGATAACAGGCTGTCTACAAGAGGATGTGATTGTCTGTATCACTGCTAAGGCAGACATCACCCAAATTCCTGTTAAATTCACAAGGTGGAATTTTTTTTGCATTTCCATACTCCCTCATAACACATATACAGCATATGTGCAGCCGGATCAAATCTCAATTGATGCAACTCTACCGACAGTGTCACTTCCTCATGGGAACAGCACATGTCCGCACACAGGCCCAGTTGTTACCAGTTACCCCAGTCCTGGTACTGGTAGAGAGCCACAGGGAGCCGAGATCCAAGTGGATGAGTGTGAGTTGGTGGAATGGCAGGCAGATCCAGTGTCAGACTGGGATGCAGCATGGGACCAACCAGCCCCTGGCACAAAGCACCCTGCTCCTCCCCATCGCTCAGGGAAGGGCAGATTCCCATGGCAGACCTGCAAAGCAGAGCAGCCCCGAGGGCACACACGTCTCTGTCAGCCTCACTCAGGTCCCTTCGGAGGGCTGGGGCTGGGGTTAGATCAGCAGCCTTCCCACTGGATTAACACAGAGCTTTGCAGCTCTGCCGGCACCATGCCTGCGCCTGTCAGGATCTATCAGACAGCCAAGGCTTAACAGCTAATAGAGTAACAGAGTGAAGAGAATAAAATTACCCCTTTCTGAAATAGCCAGAAACACCCTAGCTAATGCTGAACACAGCTTGTGATTTTACAGAAGGGCGGCTGCTGCACTATCGGGGGCTGCATGCCAGGGGAAGTGCCCAGGCTGCAGTGGACAGTCCATAAGTGAAGGGGCAGAGTGGTTCCCATCCCAATTGCCAACCATGAAATGGGGTTCAGGGGCACCGAAACAACTGGGATGGAGCAGGAACACTGAAGGGGCAGAAAGATGGAAAGAGGGTTGTGAAATAAATGGCAGTGCAGTGGCTGTTTTCCCTTGCTGCTGATCCCTCAAAATGTTGTTGTCATGAAGGGTTGGGAACAAAGAGAAGGTTGCTCAGGTTTTGTGCCTTCAGGCTTGGGGGTTTTTAAATATATTTTTTTAATGTGTACTGATCTAAAGTTAAAGTAACTCAGGATGAATGGTTGCTTTCACCTCTTTATCAAGACCAGCATGTCATGCTCAGACAGACCCCACAAGTCGCTCAGCTCCTGCTGTGACCCTCACGTGTGTCCTCACATGGCTCCCAATGGCTCCTTCTGTGCTCCCCACCCGTGTGTGCATCCACGTGACTCCCTGCAGGCACTAGGAGTCAGCTGGGGCCATCACATGGTGGCCCTGGTCGGGGCAGAGGGAACATGTGTCAGACCACAACCACAATGGCAGGCATGTTCCTACGTCTGTGCGTCACCACCAGTTCTGGCCCATCCTCCCATGGCCTCCTTATAAACCACTGCAGAATAAGAAAGCAAACTCACGGCGTTTAAATCAAGCTTAGAAAGATTACGAGCCTCTTCTCTCATGTACTCATGGTAATTATATAAAAAAAAAAAAAGTGCTTGGAGCCAACAGCTGGTGTTTAACAATTTATTCCAGGGGTCAGTGAGTGGGGAGGAGGGTGATGCTCAGTCTCAGCGGGCCATGGCTGGCAGGGTGAAGGCTCAGCTAGAAGTAGTTGACGACTCTCCTGATGGACTGCACGCTGGCGCTGCGCGCCTGCCACTCGTTGAAGCTGCTGAACTCGCCGCGCTCCACCACGTACATGCGGCCTCGGTAGTTGGGCTCCTCGTAGAGCACCCACCTGGGCACAAAGGGGGGGTCACCTGGGCCCCAGCACCGTGCTCGTGCAAAGTGGCCGCTCTGAGGGGCTGCATTCAGGCACCGCTGTACTGCAAACCCCCAGGGCCTGATTCCCAGTCCCACCCCACACAGGGAAATGCTCCTGGTGGAGTTCATTGTGGGCGCTTTCCCCCGCTCCCCCCAGTGTGGCCTGGAAAACACCCAAAGCCAAATTGCACCTTGCCCTTGGAAGATGTTTTGGGTTACACCAGCAATAAAACCTAGGCCCAAGGGCTCCCTGCTTTGCATTACTGTAGGAATGGATGTGTCTGAGCTTCACCATGTGCAACAGAAACCATTTAATAGCATTTGATAGTGTTAAAGAAGGATATGAGTCCCCTCAGCCCCTGCATAAACCCCTTTTTTAGGGACTGTAAGGAGAAACATGCAATGCTTGATGGATATTTTGCCTCTTTGAACTGATTCATTAGCTATGATGGGAACCATATTTAGTAATTTCTCTCTTCGTTAATAATTCCTAATGGCCTCTTTATGCTTTCCAACAGAGAGGAGGGCTTGGTTTGGTTATCTTTACTTTATCTCTCCATCCAGAGTTAATGACAACTTTCCCTTGTAATGCAGTCAAATGGATACAACATTCAATAACCTTGGTGACTTTGGCATGCCTGACTTCCTCACCTGGCTTGGCTACATCCTCCATCGCCCTGGCTTGTGACATGTCTTTCTCCATTTGAAGGTCAAGTCAGGAGCAATTCTGATGGTCAAGAAGGACAGTTTTTCTGCTTTTCTCTCTCTTCACTTCACATGATCTTACTGTGGCCACAAGTGTCACCCCTGTCCTCTATGTGAGTCTCCCATGCTTCTTAGCCAAATTTTGCCATTGCTCTGACAGTTTTACACTCAGGTTACCACCCTGTCATTGCTGAGCTGCTCATCTCTGCCTCTTTCCTCTCATCCCCATATTTTTTAAGATTTTATGAGGATCTCTGCTGCTTTTCCCATCTATTTGCTCAGCAATGACAGCAAAGCAGAAATGCAATCCTCCAAATAATTTGTTTTCTGTGGTCTGTCTTTGCAGGAATTCATCTGGGACATGGGGGTTGGGACCTACTGTATGTGGGATTTCCAGGGAGAAACTTCTTCAAGAATTTCTTCAAGAGGGGTCAAAGACTGCTGGGCCTTAAGGGTCAGACAACAGCTGGTGAACTCAGATCAGTCTAACCCAAAGCAAAAAGCTGGAGGCTTAGGAAAAAATGTTTATAAAACCAGCCACCCACAGGCATTATTTAAAAAACAAAACAAGAAGAGTTTGGGGTATTTATCCAAGGCACCTTACAGGTTCCTTGACATACTTGTTTTGTGTTTCTGAGACGACATGAAGTGGGACTGTGGTGGTCCCTTCTCCCAGATCCCTGTGCAGGAGCAGGAGCAGGACCAGCATGTGGATACCAGCATGGAATACTGTGCCTTGGTTTTGTGAAAGAGTATCCTGTAGTATCAGAGCCCTGTGTGTGGCATCACTGACACGTGGTTCCTGCAAACAAACAACCTCATTCTCTGGCACTTGTTGCAGCCAATTTATATCCAAACTGGAATTACAAAATCATCCTCAGCCTTTTGCTTTGATGCTCACTTTGCAGCACGTGGGGAAGGCTGCCCACTGCTCACCTGTGTGTGTAGTGTACCCCCACCACATATCCCGGTGTGCAGTGACAGAAAGCATTCCCAGCTTAATTAACAACAATTTATAACATTTTCCTCCTCTTTCTTTTCAGCTCTTCTGCTCTAGGACATCTTTCAACAACGGGTGGACCCTGTGGAATAGAGAAGGGGGAAGAGCAGACCCTCACAGTCACTGTCTTTACCAAGATTTCTTTCCAGACACATGGTTGATGTGTCTGCACCATTACGTGGAGGGAATGGGACAGGCTTTGGTGTAGATAGAGGCAGACTGAGTGACCTGGTGTGGTGATAAGAACCCCCACTTGACTTGTCCCTCTGCTTAGGGGAAGGCTGAAAAAACCCAAAAACCAAAGGAATAAAAGGAATAGCAGAAAGATGGGAGTGAAGTGTGTTGGCAGCGTAAGGTGATGAGTGAAGGACTGTATGGCTTACTTAGCTGTTCCTTTATTGCCTAAAATTTACGTTCTCTGAGACCATCAGCGAGAGGGGAAATCAAGTCAGTCAGGAGCCCAGAAAAAAAAAAAAAAAAAAAAAAAAAAAAGAGATGATCTTGTCCTCAAGCCCAGCATGGGAGAGCTGATCCAGGCACAAAGCACACAGCCCTCAAACATCTCAGTCCTGTGTTTCATTAGCACATAATCCCAGCGGACATGGGAATAAAATGCTCATGGAAACAACTCAAACTCTGTAAGCCAACACTGGCTGCTCAAACTGAAAAATGAGGAGGGGAATGCTGTAGCATCAGCCTGAACCAAGCAGGAGGCCTTCAGTGGAGCTCAAAGTCACTTATTCTCCATGTAGGACTTGAGCAGTGCCACGGGCAGGTATCACCTTTGCTGAGAAATATGTGATGTTCATTGGGCAGCAGCATTTGGGTACCTGTTCTGCTTTGTATTTCACAACCTGACTGCAGAACAGCTACCAAACACTCATGAATGCTTCAGCAGAATAAATGGTTGGTCTGATTTCTTCAAGTTATTCCACTGTAGTGTAGAAAAGCTCTTTTTGGGGTATTCTCTCCTGGGCCGCCAAACAAATTCAGCTTTTTAAAATTGCTATTTCTAGGCCGTCCTCTGTGGAGTGGCTGAGGCACAAAGGAGGACAAGAACTACACATCTTCATCTAAAATCAGATGATACCATATGTGATACTGAAGCTGGCTCTGCCCGTGGGACGGGCGAAGCCACTCACCACAAACCTGCAACAGCCTCCGAGGAGGCGGTGACACCTCAGAACTGCTCCAAAATAGCAATTCATTGCCAGCGTGCCTTAAACAGCTTTACCATCACCCTTTCTGGCTCTGGGGGGTAGCAACTGCCCGCCCCAGAAAGGCAGCAGGGAAGATGCTGGACCCCCTCAGGCTCACCATGCACCATGCCAAAGGCCAGTGTTTGTCTCCATTGCCATGTTTCCAGATGATCCATCATCACTTCCCGCGGGCACAGCCACCTCCACAAAGCGCAGGCAGCAACTTTTTATCAGCACATGACACCATCCATGGATTTTGAAATGGAAGCAAATATTTCTGTATCCAACAGATGTCGCGTTGTGGGAATTGAGGGTGAAAATCACAGAGCGAGACTGTGGCTGAAACTCCCTTTGTCTCCACTGACCCCATCTCCTCTGCTCCCAGACATCCAAGGATGAGTCCTGGGACAGCTTTGCCAGGTTATGCCCAGCACCATCTACACCTGCAGCACCTCTGGAGGCACCTGGGTTTAGAAGGTCCATCCAAAGGAGAAAAGTGGTGCTATAGGGTCCCTTTCCCTGCTCTCACCTCTCTGCACTGGTATCTCATCCTTGCCTCTCTCCTCCTGCAGCCCGGGACAGCAGGTCCCTCTGCATTGTCCTGCCTTCAATTGCCTTTACAGACCTTTCCAAGCATGTCCAACACTGACCTTCCCAGGATCTGAATGTAATGCTACAAACCTCAGTGAGTTTCCTCACCATGCTCCTCTCCATGCTTTATCTTTTTCCATTTTTTCCTCACTATTCATAGACCTTGAGAAGTCCTGTAATGTTAACACAAATAATCCAGACTCCCATGTGAGGGAGAGCAAGCTTTGTGCCCTTTATATATTTTGTAGGTGAGGGGGAAAATCAATCTGAAAAATTCAAGTGCTTGAAAGTTTCTGGGCAGCTTCCCAATTTCTCAAGCTCCAGGCTCTGCTACAGAGACCCAAGCAGTAAATTGGCCCTAAAGCTCTTGCCAGAGTACTCACAGGCTCCCTCTTGGCTTTGTGGTGTTGGTGCTCAAATGCTCAGCACTAACAGGGTCCCTGGTGGGCTCCAGCCATTTCTTCCCATCAGGAGTGGGTAGCTCTGCTCCTTAATGGACTGCCATTGCCTAATCATAAGCCTGGATTTTTGGAAGAGGAGAAGCCTTGGTTGGATCAGAAAGGCTCCTGCAGGACACTTGCTGCTGTCAGGATGTCTTGAGCTTGCATGGCAACAACCTTTCCCTATTCTTAGAAAAAAAAAAAAGGACACAAAGGGTCCAGCATCTCACACCAGGTGTCTTTGAGCTGCACAACATCCAGTCCAGGACAGGTGAAGAACAAGGTATCTGTGCTCCCTCCTCTGCAGAGGCTTCCCTCTGCCCCAGGGCCTCCCTCCAGCCACCCTCTGCCTGTTTCTGGGAAGGTGTTGTGGCATTCCCCAGCTCCCAGCACGCTTGCAGTGAAAACACAATTGTCAGACAGAGGAAAGGGGAGACAGGCAGAGAACAACCTGTCTGACAATAAGAGGGGAAAAAAACACCATAAAAAGGACCAACACCACTGAGAAAATACAAACTGCCACCAAACATCAAGGAAAAGGCAAAACTGACATCCTGCCCAGGCCTTCAGGAGCATCTGCAGGGGCAGGAGGGAGGGGCTGAGCCTCAGTCTGGGCATCACCACTGTCAGCCCTGTCTTTCAGAGACAGGATTTAATGTAAAGGGGAGGTGCTGCTGCCTCAGTTTTGCCATCATAGGAAAAGGTGTGGTGAAGCCACTTGCAAAGCAAAAGCCCTGACGTGCATCACCTGGAGCCATCCATCCAACCTCCCTGAGAGCTTCAGCATGGATTGAAAGAGGTGTGGAAGGCAGAAGGCAGGCAGGCAGAGGGAAGGGAGGGAAGGGAGGGAAGGGAGGGAAGGGAGGGAGGTGGTTTTAGGCTTCTCATTTCATACACCTTAAAAAGGTGTCTCGGAGTTCTTGTAACTCGTGCTCAGCTGCCACCCTCCAAAAGTCAGACCCCTTTGAAGCAGCTCGCAGTGGGCAGGCACCAACATTCACCTTTAACCAAAGGCTTAACAAACATTTTTAGGCTTTCACCAAGTGTCCCCAGCACTGACAGGGTTTTCTATGAGGGAGGAGTGTCTGCAGCCCCCTGTCCCTTGCAGTGCCCAGGACACGTGGAATTACTTACGCGCCGTCGCCGTACACTTTGAGGGCATTGATGCAGGCCTTGTCCCAGCCTTGTCCCTGCAGGAAGGAGCAATCTTCTGTCAGTTCCAGGCTGGGACCCCTAAAATGGCTCCCCTCGAATATTTCAATCCTGTAATGCTCGCCGTGCTGGGGACAAAGGGATTGGAGTCAACAGCAACACCAGAAAAGCGCAACAAATTATTTCTCTGGCTTTTACAAGACAAAGAGGGAGTCAGAAGGGTGCTTTGGAAGGGGAATGTGAAGAGCAATCCAAGACCACTGGTGCCAGCATGAACAGAGCACGCACAAACTCATGCTGCCTGCCAGCACACCAACCATGGAGCAGCCAAAAATCCCTCAAACCCGTGCCCGGCTGCACCTTCCTGCACTGCTGTCCACATGCTGTCAACATGCACATCGTGGGGTGCCAGTGCTCGGGCACACACAGCCCCTCATCCATCTGCAGATCCCCCCCCCAGCCCACAAATCCTCCATCCCAAATGCAGCATCAGCTGCGGCCCCGACGCTCTGCGCACCCAAACAGGAAAAAAGAAACATATCCTGAGTGTACAAAGATGTTGGACTATTCCCCTAAACTAATTGGTATTCCCTCCAGTTTCATGCATAGCTGCTGTTCCTGGTGAGAGATGTTGTGCCTTTCTTTTAGGAAAATAAAAACAGGGGGGAGAAAAGGAAACTTTCCCACCATCATCCTTGCTGCGTGAGCCCTTGATGGTCACGTGTCACAAATTACTCTGGGGAGATCTCTGCAGCCTGTGGCAGAGCTATGTGGGACAGAGCGAGCTCAAAGGATATTTTTAAGCCAAATTCAAAGAATACCTAAACGCATTTTTCAAATAAACAATGTCAGCACGCAAGAAGGCCGGGCTGCCATGCCAAGCCCCACAGCAGGGAGCCGCCACGCGGACACCGTGCCTGAGCAAACATTCCTCCGGGAATCTGCGCTGCACAAACGCCTCGAGGCCCTCGCTGGCATCTCACAGGGAAAATCTTGGGCCAGGAAAGGAGGAGCACATCCTTGTGCTGGCCAGGGTCCATGGCTTGGGCCAGAGCATCCCTCCATGTATGGATCATGGAGGTGCTTTAGGAATGTTGTTACAGACCTGAAACAGACCCGCTGCTGTGCCAAAAGTGTTTCGGGGCCAGTGAGAAATCCCACCAGCTCCAGCTGGGCTCATTATTGCCCTGGAGGTCGTCAGTGGTAGGAGAATCAATGGAAAGACCCAACCCACACTAATTTTTCTTTGCTACTTTTTAATCTTTCCATTTAAACCTTCCTCTGGACAGTGCTTTTAAAAGCTTGATAAGGGGAAGGGAAAATAATGTGTTTAGTTTAGGATTATCAGAGTCAGGGGGTGGTTTGCAACAGCAGAGAATTAAACTAAAATTTGCTAGAAGCAGCTCTATGGTCTGGTTGGAAAGCCCTCGGGCTGCCCTCTCCCCCTTTGGGTGCATGGGGAGATGGAGCAGCTACAGCTCAAACTTGCCTTGGGCAAAGAATCTCCTTCTGAATCCCCCTGTGAATATCTCACAGCAGCTTACATTAAAAGGAAAAGCACATGGTACCAGCAGGACTTTGCCATCTCATCTGGAAAACCACAGGAATATCTCATCCTCTTAAAGGCACTGCATTTCACTGTGAGAGGAAGAAGATGCATCTTCCTCCTGTCTGGGGACACAGGAAACTGTCCCAGCTTTGTGGCCCACACAGACCGCTCTGAATGGGGACAAACCCACCCAGGAAACTCCTTCCTGCTCAATGGGACACCCTGTTTCTAAAGAGCACACATTTTTATGGCACTTATTCGCAGGGCTCCTGTGACCAGGATAAACTAAACCCAGCTGGGAGAGCCAACGCCAGCAGCATCCCACTCACCATCCCGATGGGCCGGCAGGAGCCCAGGTGGTCGCTGCGTCCATTCCAGCGGTAGAAGTCGGGATACTCGCCGTGCTCCAGGATGTACTGCTGCCCTCGGAAGTCGGGGTGGTCAAAGCAGACCCAAGCTCCGCTCTGGACGCAGATGGAGTTGACCCGGTTGAGGAAACCTTGGTCCTGGAAGCTGTTGCAGCTGCCACAGACGTCCAGCTTCCTGCCTGTGAAGCATTTGCCTTCGTAGAAAGTGATCTGGGGGGAGGAGGAGAAAGGGCCCACGTTGAGGAGCAGGGACACGGCCAGACTCCCATTCCAAGCAGATGGGAATCTCCTGCAGATGCATCATTTCAGGGTGGTTTGGGTTATTTTAGCTGCTTTCCAGCAAAAGGAGCATGGCATCGCTGGCATTTTTTCCTAAGAAGCGTATTTGTTTTTCTGGGAACGCAGAGCGTCCCGCATTTATGACACTTCTCACCACCTCGTGCTCACTCTCACATATTTCCAGCAGGAATGTTTAAACAGGAAATTCAGCTCCTGAAATGCAGCTCCTTCTGCCGCACCCTCCCCATCCCTGCTACCAAATTTGCTCCCGGGATCACCACTCACACCACGTCTGCTGGCTCTATTATCCTCATCACCTCCTTCCACCCGGAGGATACTCGGGCTCTCCGGCCCCAGGCTGTAAAGGGAAGCGGTTGGGTCGTTACTTACTTTTCCTGAGTATTGAGACATTTTCTGCTGGCCTTTCTCCAAGACCAAGAGCGGGAGCCAGAGCAGAACCGCGGTGCACAGATCACTGGACACCCCACTATATAGGGGCCGGCGGGGGGGGCCGGGCCGGGGCTGGTGCCGCCAGGGCTTTTTAACAAAGCCGCGGGAACCGGGGGCTTTGCCTTTCCTGCTTCGTAGGCAGAACCGCCGGTAACGGGGCCTGCTGAGTCCGGGCTTTTGATTTTGGGCAGATGATCTGACAAAAGATTTGCTTGGCAGGGCTTTGGTCGATTAGCAGTGCACATTTACTGCTCCTTTTTGGAGGACTTTTTTTTTTTTTTTTTTTTACTTTTTTTAATCTTTATTTCTATTTCTCTTCTTATATTTCTTTACTTCCCCCCTCTGTTTTCCCCTAGTTTTTTCTTTTTCTTCCATCCTTTTTCCTCAGAACAGATAACAAGTAAATGAGGAAACAGCAGCATCTCTAAGCATAGCACTTAATTTCTCTATGTCAGGTTTGCTTTTTCCCAGCTTCTTCCCACCTATTGCAGTGTGGCAGCCAAGAAAGAGTGTCCTTGAAGACTCCCCACCAACAAACATTGCACTCCATCTGTCAAACCAATGGTTTCTCATTCAACCTTTGAACCTCTCTAAATGGCATCTCCAAAAGCCAAGGACCTGGTCCCCTCCAAAGCACAAAGGTTGGGCTCACAAACCCACTGATGTTACTCACCAGCATCATTCTCAGGAATGTTTTGATCTTCCAGCACTGAAGCCCTGACTCACAGCTGTAAGTCAGGATTAGAGGAACTTTTGGACTGTAAAGTTACCATGTTAAAGTAATTTACACTGCAGCTATATGGGACCATAAAGTCCTCATTTGTGTTATAAGAATATCCAGAGATTTTAACTGTCATATTCCCAGGGCAAACAGCAAAGGAAGCTCCCAGCCCATAAACCCCATCACTTCATACTAATGAGCCAGGCTAGGAAGAGGTAAAGGCAGATGTATGGGGGTGGCCCATGGACCAGCATGCAGAGACGTACCATGGGGCCACATTAAAAGGAGATTTGTGCTTTTATGCTTTTTAATAGCTCTGGAAGAGACTTCACACACAGCTCCTGCTCATTGAATCCTCCTCCTCGCTCACTGGCCCCCCATCATCTCCCCTTGCTGCTGCCTCCCTCCCTGGACCATCAAGCACACTCTTAAGTCCAAACCCTAAAACCTCCTTTCCTGGCAGACTGCTCCCATCCTCAGGCGTGCCAGCAGCCTGGCTCGGCAGCCCCACTCTGCTGCCTCGGCTCACTGCTTCATCTCAAGATTAAAGACTGCTTCAGGAGAAAGGATGTCATTATTAGGGCTCAAACGTGCACCACCCTTTCGATTAAGATGTAAAAGTTAATAAGCACGTGTGCAGACACATGTAGGCTGAGCTGGAGGAGGTCGCTGACTGGGATGCACTGGAGGAGGAAGGAGAGAGGTGGCACTTTGTGCTGGGAGAGGAAACACATCCTCCAGCTGAGGCAGGCAAACCTGCCCTGGCATCGCAGGAACACGGCTCTCACGTATGTGTTGTGCTGTGAGGGAGGAAACAATGAAAAAACCCTCATCTGATTAAAAAAAAAGAAAAACAACCCTGCCCAAAACTTCTTTGAAACGCCAGTGCTAATTTTAAGGTGTTAAATTAATCACCAGATGGTGCAGGGAAAACTAACAGCATGCAGAAAGTCCCACTTGGAAGAGCTGCAGACAAGACAGGGGACATTAATGTTGTTCCCAAAAACCAGCCATTCCCTGTGGCCTTGCAGCCAGTGCCCTGGGAGGGAAGGAGAAGTGTCCCTCTTCTGAGTCACGGCTGGGAGCACGAGGACAATGGGGTGGCACCGTTGCTGGCACTGGGACCCAACTCTGCATCCACTGGGGTCGTAGCTCACACACTCTTCACATTGGCCATGAGCTGTTGGGTGCCTGGAGAGGAAAACCCGTGGCATCCATGGCAAACTGCCCCAAAGCACCCGGGAAAGCAAATACTCTCCTAGGAGACTTTTATGGAACCACAAAAGCCCGGTTTCCTCTGGCTCTGTCTCATGAGGGGATTTTCCTGTTTCTCTTAAAGTCTGATTTTTAATTCAATGTGCAAGAGCTTGATGAATCTGAGACTCGTGCCCAGCTGTCAGATTTCTTAGAAATTGTCCAACAGGTTCAAAAGCTATTTCAAGAGAGATGGAAAGAGGTTGTGGCAATTTTATCCTCATTTCTTTGACAAACCACATTAAAGATATGAAATAAGAAAGGACTCATCTCTAAATGAGCAAATTGATGGGGAAAAAAGAATATGGAAGAATGGCAAATGATAATTCCTGGACAAAGCCCCTTAACTCCTTGCCAAAGATGGAAAGGTTGCCAATGGAAGAGAGAGAAGAGCAGCCTGAGGAGCCTGTGGCTGCTAACAGCATTTCAGGCAAGTGATGCTGGGGCTGACCTCACCTCCTCCTCATGCCCAGGTCCATCTGACCATGAGCCCCACAGCAAAAGGGCTGTGGACAGCCTTCATCCACTGTGGCTGCTTAAAGGATGAAACATTGGAAATGAACTTGTAAGTTTGAGTATTTGGCTTCAACAGCCAAAACCCAAAAATCTGAGATTCTTTTGTGGGTTTGGTTTACAGGGAGGAATTGGGTTGGATGTCCACAAGGGCAGCTCCAGGCTGTGCTATCTCTGCTGGCCTTGGCTGCCACAAGGCTGAGGAGTGAAATGGTGAGAGACAATTTGCTCTCCAAATTGTCCAGGCCAGAGCCAGGGGAGCTGAGCAGGGTGTGACTCCTGGAGGTGAATCTTTGGGAGTGACCTCACGTATGTGAATGGAATATTCTCTGTCAGAGACTTAGCAGGATTAGCATTCTGCTCACAGGTACCTCCTACAGCTGGCACAGCCCCACACAAATAATCAGTAGTGGAGCAGCAGCCAAGGAGTTGCTCCACATCCTCTGAAAGGGCCACGCTTCAGCTTCTGGAGGAGCCTGTAATATTTGCAAAGCAGTGTAAGACCTGGCACGGAAAAACTCTAGCTCAGGGCTTTCAAAACACCACCTTGCTTTGAAAAGCTCATAGATTTTTCACATACCTCAGTATGAGATACTTTGAGCTCATTAAATATGAAACAACCATGGGTCTTGCTCCTTCCCACGGAAAATTTTTTGGCTTGCTGCAGGGAATGATGAGCACATCCTGTGGGACTCCTCAGAGCAGCAACAGACCTGAGTGAGAAACCATCTCATGGCTCAAAGAAGAGTTTCTGTGTGAAATACACGTTGCTTGTCTAAGACCTGGCCCACCTCAGAGCAGCTGCCAAAAGTACCAATTCCTGCTGGTGATGTACCCACTCCCTGTACCGGAGTGCACCACGTGCTGCCTCCCAGAGCTGCCAGGGGGATTGGGGACACTGACCGCAGAACATCTCTGCAAAACATTCAACCCACACCCTCACTGGCAGAATACATCTCTTATTGCTGGAAATGGGAATCAGCTGCCAGGCAATGGTTTTGGGTTCAATGTGTTGCCTTCAGCATGGATGCACTATGACATAAAAATCTCTGGATAACCTCTGCCAAGGGTGGTCATCTCACACCCTGACCCACCACCCATCCCATGTCAGCAACACCTCGTGTCGCCCATGTGGGGTAAGGACTCCAAAAAGCCTCCTCAGATTCAGCAAATCCTGTTACAAAATGATGGATCTGGCCAGGTTCCTATTAGGAAAAACAGCTCCTCACCTTGGAGAGGGGACCTGCTGGTCAGGTTTAGCCAATTACAGTCTCATTTTCAGTAATATTCTGTCCAGGTATCATCACACATCTCAGCATCTGACTGAGATGGGACCTGGACTTCATTTGGAAAGCATCAGAAAGCCTGGGGGGAGAAATCCTTTCAGTTTTCACTGTATTTCAAAAAAAGTAAAAGTTCCAGTAGGGAAACAGGATATCCAAGGAAAACTTGGATGCTGAGGACACCCATCACCCACACCAGTTTAGCCACATTTCTGCATACTCACAATAGCTGAAAGGATCTGTGCAAAGGTTTTCACTCCCCTTCCCCACTTGTCAAAGGGGAGCAATTTTGACCTTGTTAGCTGAAGTTGTGAAGATTAGCCAGTATTAGCAACATGCTCTGAAGATGAGCAGTCCTGATTACATAAGGGCTAATTAGAAGCTGTTGATTTCTCCTTCTGGAGAGGCTCAGCAGTGTTAATTAGCAGGATAAGCCCAGCAAGCCTGGGCACACACCTGGGACATCTGCACCTTGTCCAGATACGACAGCACAGCTACTGCAGACACACAGGAACAACGAAAACACTTTTCCAGCTTTTTTTCTTCTCAAGCATGGACTCACCAACCCTTTAAAGAAGCTGGGAAGAAGCATTACAAAGAAGCCCCCACAGACCCAGAGGTGACTCCCCAAACTCCCTGTCATGGAGTTAACCAGGCAGGGATAAACTTTGTTAGGCACAGAAACAACAGGGAAAAGAAGGTTCCATTTAGCACCTGCAGTCCACCCTCCCACTGCTGAGCTCACCTGCCCCACTGCCTTACTCATCTTCAGCATTTCCAGGCACAGCAGGCTGGGAGATGGGCAGCTCCAGCCCTGGGTCTCAGGATTATTGACACAGCAAAGTGAGGAGCTGGACAGGGGCACGAACAAGGCAGGAGTCACTTCCAAACCAGGGCGTTACAAATCCACACAAGTCAACGAGAACTTAACATGACTTAGAGTAGCTGATCTTCACAGAATGGTTGGGGTCAGCCAGGACCCCTGGAGGACACCTGGGCCAACCCCTGTTCAAGCAGAGTCACCCAGAGCTGGTTGCTTGGGACCATGTCCAAGTGGCTTTTGAGTATGTGCAAGGTGGGAAACTGGTGGACTGTGCTCAACCTCACAGTGCAAAAATTTTGCTCATTTCCTCAACAGGAAAAGGATCTTTGCACTCTCACCTTTGCAAATGATTATCCCTTAAGAGTAAGACTATTAAGTCTATATAATTCTTTTCCTAGACTGGATCTGATAACTTTTACAAGGCTGTATAAATTCATCAACTCCAGGAAAGCAGCCGTTTGCTACAAAGCAGTATTTTGTTTCTGTACAAAACAGGACTTCCACAATTGCCCATCCCCACTTTCAGGGCTCTCAGGGTGAAGAACCCAACCTGTGCCAGCTCAGTATGAGGAAGCACAAGGCTGCCCCAGCCTCTGTTAGACTCCAGCTACTGAAGGTGCCACCCTGAGAAGCCAAGTGAAATCTGTGTACAGCCAAGGATAAGGAGGAATTCACTGATCACGCTTGACTACACATTTCAGCAGAAGTGCAAGACTATTGCACATGGCTGGTCTTTAGATCTTATTAGCAGAGAAAGGCTTGGATGATTGGAAGAATTTCAATTTTTTACTGGATGAATCAGAAAGAGGAGGAAGGGAATTACATATGGATGAGTTCAGTTCTTCAGCTATTATGGAAAATGCAAGAGCACTACACATCTCTCAGTGCTGAGTAAATGAATTGTTTGGGCTGGAAGGGACCCAAAAGCCCATCCAGTTCCAACCCCCCTGCCACGGGCAGGTTCACCTTCCACTAGACCAGGTTGCTCAGAGCCCCATCCAACCTGGCTTTGTGGAGCATCCATAAACTCTGGGCAGCCTGTTCCAGTGTATCACTGCCCTGAAGAATTTCTTCCTATTAACTGTAAACCTACTGTCTTGCAGTTTGAAGCCATTGCCCCATGTCCTGTCAATACATGGCCTTGTGAAATGTCCCTTTCAAGTCTCAGAAACTCCCACCACAAATCATCCAGAGAATCTGCACTTGCCTTTAAGCCCTTCTGAAAGCCTCACCACTGGAAGGCAGGACCTCAGTTATCCCACACTGTTGAACTGCACATGCCCTCACACATCTCCTTTAAAACTCTTAGCAGCTGGCACGCCTCAAGAAGCAATGCAGCAGCTATTATGGGGGTTAGACTGATGCCAACACACCTGCAGCCAGAGTCTGACAAAAAAATGGAGAAGATGTGGTCACTGAGGTTTGTGTTACTCCAGAATTTCCACCCTGTGACGCAGAACACGAGACGCTGTGTCCATGATGCCACAGCCTCGGGTCATGCAACAGCTCATCAGTCCTGGGGATCAGGCACTGAAGGACACACTGACTGACACACCCTGTGCTGTGCTCCCCAGGCCATGCTCTGCATCCTCAGCCATTCCACTGCCAGCCAAGCAACCCTCGCTGCAATGCTGCAGGTTCTTGGGCAGGGAACAGCCCAGCTCAGTCTGGTTCCAAAATCAAAGCATGGACTCGTTTCCCCGAACAAGCTCTCTGCTGAACTCCAGCAATCCATCATGCATAACAATCATCCAGCTACTCAACCTGTGCTTGGCACAAGGTGTGAGAATTCATGGAAAATGGGTTTTCAGAAACACTGGAAATATCCTAAGTGGAGAAAAAGGGCTTTTTTTTTTTTACCGCTTAATCTCATGATGACAAAAGAAAATACCAAGCTTTCCAACATACAGTTGAGAGGTTCAGACCATTTTTGTATCATATGAGGGAACAACTGCACATAGAAAATAAAGGAGCAAAATGCTTCACTTGTATCTTTTAGCACAGACTGGAAGGTAAAAGGTAATTCTGATTGCAAAAACACTCCAACTTTTCCTTTCTATCTACTCCTGTCAGAAATTTAAGTTTTCAAAAGAACACAAAAATGCAGACAGAACACTTCATTTAATTAACTGTTCCCCAAATCAGCCCTGCTTGTTTTTACTGTTTTGGGTTTTGTTCTGCTTTTCAATACAAAGTAGGTCAACTGCAAATTTTTAAAATATATAGTTGTAAGTAGTTTGTTTCCAGGCTTGGGAGATTATGGCTTACTAAGCCTCCAGTCCAAAAGCCAAGGAAAAGCCTGGAGCTGGTCAGGGAAAGCTGTGCAGGAGCCCTGAACTCTGCACAGCCAGGCAGCAGGAGGCTGCTCACCTCCACCAGGAGCACAGAATTCACAACAAACAGCCCACACTGATTTGTTCAGGACGTGCAATTTATTTTAAATGACATTTTTGTTCTCTTAACAAGTCTACGCTTGTGACCTGGATAAATCCACTCCATCCTGACAGCACTGCCAGTCACAAGTCTGCGTGAACAGTCCGTAGCGCAGGAACTCGGGGCGGCTCTGCTCACCCTTTACTCAACGGTTACAGAGGAAAAACACAGAGCAGGTTCTGACTGAAACTCAGGACTTCCCTTCCAAATAAAGCTGGCATTTGTCTCTCCTTCCCGTGACCGGGCACAAAGCAAAGCAGAGCTGCTTGGCCAGCCTGGAGTTCCAGTAGCAAAAACGTTTGGGATCATTTGCAAACAACTTCCCGAGCAATAGTCAAACAATCCATTGGCTCCAAGGATCTCACGCCTCCTCTTAAGGTCAGCAGGTGAACATTTTTCACAAAGAAAAAAAAAACAAAAATCCTTGATATGGAGTAATCAACGAAAAATTATAAACAGAACATTTAAGGTTTGCAGCTATTTTATTTACAAGTATACATTTAACACAAAGAAACACTGATATCCAAGCCTAGTTAATAGTAGTGTAACAATATGCATCATTTTGATGATTATTCTAACCAACAAACTACACTGAAAAATTAATGCCAGTAAAATTCTTGGTCATAATATTAAGAAATACAATATATAAATTGAAAATATGATTGCTTAAAATTTGAAGATGGAAGTGAAGCCATTTGCACAGGAGTCAGAGTTTAACATAATCTGAAGGGAAAGGCTCCAAACCAACTGTTTATCTTTCAGGTTAACAGAAGAAAAAAAAATTGGAAAAAAAAAAAAGGAAAAAAAAAAAAAAAAAGAAGCATAGTTTATCCTTAAAGATAATGGGCAGTTTTGCTTCTTCAGGTAGAATGTATTCCCAGTGTTTTCAGGTTCTGCAGTGGAATTACATTACTGAGCATGAAGACTTCCCTTGTGAAGCTGCCCCATCGATTTTTTCTGCCTCCAAAATTATCCTCTTAAAAACATCAACGGCAGTCTGCAAAGAGAGAGCACACATTTAGGAGGGAAGGAGGGACTGCCCACTTACTGAAAGAATAACTAAAAAACGTTAGCAGTTTTACCAACTACATCAGCAGATAAACGCACATCCAATGCTTATTCCGAAAGTGAGGAGGGCAAATGCAGTAATTTGAGTTTCAAAGGGAAGTGCAAACCCCCATCCACAGCAATCCTCTTCAGGGAGGGCAGGCACAAACTGAGCCAGATTCACAACAGAGCTAATAACTGTAATCACCTTACTTTGCATGGCGAGCCTGTCCTGAGCGACTGACAGCACAGAAGGTTTGGATGCTGTGCTGCTTTGGAGAATAAACCAATCACTTTGCCCTCAGTAATCTTTAAAATAATGAATAATTTCAGAAGGCAGCAGATTTTTTAGCTCTCAACACTGACTTTCCACAGCTCAGTATGAGGGGTGACTTTACTACTCTTGATTTTCTCACTGTCCCTGTGAGTAAGATCCGTATTAGACACGGTGCAAGGACACTAGCAGAAAGCACAAGCTGAACTGTCACCAATATTAAGCAATATCCTTTGATAAAGTCCTCCTGAGAGAAAAGGAGTTACATTTTAAATAGACTGAACTGCATGACTAGAGCTTCAGTGTGTGAATCTTCAGCTTGGAAATGGTCTCCTGACCATCTCAGACTAACATTTGATCCAACCTCTGGCCATCCACTTATGGAATTCCAGGCACAGGAAAGAATATTCATGATATAAAAGCAGTCATGCTAGAAAGAGGATAAAAAGGGGGTTTTGTTGGTTTTAATCAGCAGGCTGAAGAGCACCCTGTGATTTATGGCTACATATTCTGATTTAACAGATGTTTTTCCACCTCCACAAGATATAATTCTTAACTGGATCACTTCCAAATTAATCTCATTGACTGAAGCCCCGCAGCAATCTTAACAAGATTAGACTTAAAGTTTCCTACATTTATATTGTTTGTGCACAGTATGATTCTGGAACTATTTAAAGTACTTCACCAGCTGGAAAATAGGGTATTTCTCCATATAATGCCATATAATGGAGTCTCCTGGAATCCCAACAGAACCTGACAGAAGAGGCTCGTTTAGTTCAGTAATGATACAACATATTTCCTGAGCAAATTAAGACTTTAGGAGAACTATGGCCAGGACTGCAGTTGCTATCAAACTGCTTCCACTAATGAAGAGCTTCCCTTAATCAAAACCTGGTGATACACTGATTTACAAATATACTGCACCACTGTTTCCTCAGAGTTGAAATTTTCAATGGTTTCATTTTCATACATGAAATCTTTTTGCCCACGTTTCACAGCACCCATTAAAAAACCTACACAACTTACTCTGTCAACCAAAAAGCTGCACATTCTCTAAGATGAGCTGTTTGAAGCACTAAGATGTAGGAGTTCACAGGGTTTGTTAATTCATTTCACAGAAAATACGTATTCACTGGGAAGGTTTAATTACTGTCCTACAGCGAATGCCTTAGAATTTGTAATTCAGCTCAAACGTGCTGAAGAGTTTTAGACTGAGCCTTTAAACAACACAGGAAGATGTTTTGTGACAAGGAATAAAGGATGCAGCCAGACTTTATATGCATCTGCCTCCATATGTCCAATTATGGAATGTGGGTCACACCTAGCCCACTGGAAGCCATCTGGCTTTTCCCTCTACCTTTCTCCCTGAGCAAACAAAAGCGATGCCAGCCTGGGCAACACCTGCTGCCCACAGAGCCCAGCAGTGAGCAGGGGACACCAGAGGCTCAGCTGCTGCTGCAGATGTGCCCTCGGTGTGAGCAGGATGGCAGCTCAGGAGGCAGATTCCCTGCATGGGTAGGGAGTTGGGAATGTGCTGCCAGGAGGCAGCAGGAAGGTGCAACCACCCAAATCCAGCCTGCAGTGCTGGAGTCACCCTTTGGCAACTGTTTTATTATTTCAAAGAGGAAACTCTCAGCTGCTCACACTACTGGTTTATCCTAGCACAGAACTGGGCACAGGAATTTGAATAATAGCCAGGTAAAAGAGGGTTGTTTCCCCCATCCCTTGCCAGTTCAAACATGCCAGATCCCTGGATTCCAAACTACTCTGAAGCATTTACTCAGCAGAGTATCTTCTGAGCTCCAAGACAAAGCTGCCCTTGAAAAAAGCACAACCAAGCAATTGCTTTTTAAGAGAGCTCCATTTTGGTAAGAAGCAATTTTTTTTGCTACTTCCTTGCTCCTTTTGCAATTTACCTAATGCATTTTGCATAACTGGATGAACACAATTTAGTTGTTTGTTACTACCTAAATTCTTCTAGCTTCACCTGGGAAGTATAAGTTGGCTTCCAGCTTCACTTGGGTTTAAGACCACTTTGGATTCTGGTTGTATTTCCAAGAGTGATGTTATTGCACTGGCATTAAGATGAAGCACTCTACCACAGCCTAGGTGACACTGTGTAGGGAATTCCACAAGAAAGGACTTGAAATTCCTGAAGTTAGCCAAAGCAGTGCACGTCTGGTAATAATTAAGCAGCTTGAGAAGACATGACAGTAACAGCCCAGCAGTCATCTCAGAGAAGTCTTTTCCATTAATGTCAGGATTGCCTTCCCAAAGCCCAGGGATTTCCCTTGATGACTGATGTGCTGGTGATATGCAGGCTCCTCCCAAAGTCCTGCCAGGTCACCCAGCTCTGGAGGAGCTGGCACATACTCAAGTCTATCTGACCTTGAGAACTCCTGCCAGCCACGATCATTTATCATCACTGCAGCTTTAATCTTTGCCTCTCTCACTTTCCATCTACTCCAAGTCATGCTACTTCTGGGACATGTTATCTTTTGATAACTCTTGGCAGAATAGGCATAGTTTGTTTAAGTTAATCTATAGAACTATTTTAATTGCCCAGTACAATTGAGTTATGCTCCTTGAACTCTCACAGATGCTCCAAAAAGGATTTTCTGGGGGGCTGGGGGAGGCAAAGCAGGAAGACAGAAAAGGGGGAGAAGAGCCTTTGCTATCAGGGACACCCCCTCTCCTCACCACTGTGAAGAACATCATGTACACAACCAATCTCAGAGCACCACACCAGAAATTGTCACATTTCTGCTCCAAATCCTCCAAATACAGATGGGCTTGGTTTCAGAGAGAATTAACAGATATATGCCCAGTCAAGAAGCTTTGAACTCTGTGCTCAAGTTCCAAATCCCTCATCCAGTTTAGCTGATGCCTTAAGCATAAACCAGCTTTCTGTTAAGCAAGCAGAAGCTGAACACTTTTGGAAGGAATTTGGAATTAATCTGGATAGTCAAGTTACATTTACAGTACCAAGCCAGTACAGGTGATTATTTGGATGAACTTCAATGCAGAAAGTGCCAACAGACTTCTTTTTCCAGTAATGTTGGCTTACGTAAAGTGAACACTCAGTACCAGGAAAATGACAACACAGCTTGTTACCACATTCAAAACAAACCCTTTCCCCTGCCCCCAGACTAGACACAGTTTTGGAGGAAGAGAAGATGCCCTGTCCTGACAGAAGTCTATGTATCAGCTCTTTCGATTCTGTCAGGTTAGGATTTGGAGGAGAAAACCTAAATGAGTTCAGAAGTGCTCCTGGTCCAACTCACAGGCAGGGACATTACAATGTGTCTCCTCTTCCCCCAGCACCCCACAGCTCCAGACTCCACACTTGGCTCTCAAAACTCAATCTTCCACCTCTTCAGAGCTGGAGATGTGTGAGAAGACTGAGGCAGCTGTGCCAGTGTTGGGCTCCTTCACACTTTATTCCACACATCCCAACCCTCCAAAGGAAACAACTGTACCACAGAGCCTGAAGGATGGTCACATGCTGCAGGCATCCATCTCAGAAGTGACATCTGATCTGCCAGACTTCTGAAGCTGGACAAATTTACAAAGTGTATTATATAGCAGGCATGAAGCAGGAATTGTGTTCAGGCACCTGCCTCTAACAACCTGCTGGTAAATCCAGAGGGATGGAATTTACAGCAACCTGTGATCACGATTCTGAAGGGTCCTGCAGAAAGGAAGACCTTTGACAGCCAGAATGCACAGGACTTCTGAATTCTTTTGGTGGGATTTGTACAGGATTTTGAAAATCTGACATCCAATTGCCATTTTGATTTCCCTGAAGGGTACCACATTTGATATATAAACTCCAGCTGGCAGCTTAATACAGGAGCACAAATACGTGGCAGTACAGGGGATTTTGCCCGTGCAGCAAGTTAACACACAGGACATACCAAGTGTCCTACAAAGCTTGTAGCTTCTTTACATAAATAAACATGATTTTTTTCTTCTTGGTTCAAGAGCAATACAAACTCTAGAAAAGTTATCAATAAGATATTCTTCTGCTGGATATGAATTGCTGTGGTGCTGCACATTGTGAACATATGCCAAATGAAAAAGAGCACAGGCAACTGCTTTGCCTAATCCAGAAGTTATTTAAAATAAAGGGGTGGAAAAAAAGATCAGACATTTTTAACAGGTTTATTCTTTACACTGTCAATTTAATTTCCTTTGGTATGCATTTGAAGCTCTCTAGCATACAGAGAAGATACTGAGAAATTTCATGCTTCCATCATGCCAGTTTTGACAAGGTTAATGCAAGCCTTAGCCAGAAACAGAAATCCTGATAAACTAACTCCAAGTGTTCCATATCTGGTGGCAAAATATAATCCAAGTTTTTCTCTCAGGGAAAAAATCCAACTTTACTCAATAACTTGCAGAATTGTTGACCATAAACATCAGACAAAATGATCATTGCACCATTAGAGAGACTGAGCCTGCCCTGCACCTTAAAACACAAGGTTCATCCTCTTACACCAACTCACTGCTCTGGCAGCAGTGACTCCTGTTTAAGGTAACAGACCCTCTCCCACCCACCCTGTGGATGTGAGTTTTAATTTGTCACTGAGTGTTCTGATATGTTCAGTGAAGCTGAACTTTCAGTTCTTCACTTCCTCCTCCCATTGACAGTTGCAGGGAAAAACTTGTGTACATAAACCTGAGTGTAGACAGCCGTTCTGCTTCCATCTACACAAAATATCTGTACAGTGCATGCAAATATTGTAGCTTCCCTTATTGAGTGAAACTCTGAGTCATCCATTACACTGCTATTTGAATAAAGTGACTCTTGAATCCATTACCTGATTTTCTTTAGCAGAAGATTCCAAGAAAGCTGCATTCCAGGATTCTGCTAAAGCTTTCCCTTCTTCATAGCTGATCACCCTGATCAGAGAAAGAAAAATGTGTTTCTTATAACTTGCAGAAGAATTGGAATCTGATATGTCAAGAAATACCTCAGGAGTACCAAAGCACTTAGGTGCATTGTAATAGGAATGTCTTGTGAAGTCTGATCCAAAGCATTTGCTTTTGGCTGCTGTCAAATGCACTTCTGGGCCACGTAAAACTGCTCTGTGACCCAGAACAGCAGTTGTCCCAAAGTATTGCTTTGTTTTCATAATCTGTAATATCATCTGGTATTGCTGCTGTGACAAATACACTTCTGTTACTTACTTTGAAAAAATCCCAGAGTGTTAAATGACTGTCCCTGGAACCTCACAGCAAAAATCAACATTACAACAGAAGTTCATGGTTTGTAGTTCACATTCTGGACACAAGTCCCTTGCCAGTAACTCATTTTAACCTCCAATCTGATTTTAGCTCTGGAAAGCCAAGAACAAACCCAGCGCGTTGCAGCCACAGGAATGCGGGCTGCTGCCTTGCATTTCTCACATTCTGGAGTTCACATACCGTTCCATATGCAGGTCTTTTTTATTTCCAACCAGCATAATGGGTATTCTGTGAAAGAAAGTTCAGAACTTCAGAACAGTTACAGTATACTGAACAAAGCACTAGCAACATGCCTGCAATGAAATGAGATGAAAGTGTCACTACTTACTGGACTTTTCCCACCATATCCAATAACTTGCCATGGATAACTTTTATCACTTCAAAACTGCAAAATAAAGGGATGAAGTCACACATGCACTCTGATGTTTATCCTCAATACCCAATACACAAGCAATTAAATGCATATGTAGGTTGTGTTTAAAACTTAGTCTATGTATGCACAACTACACAGATGCTGAAAGTCTTACCCGTTTGTGTAACAACAGCAAACTGGTCCCAGCAGCAGCAGAGACCAGCCTGAGCCTACCCTTACAGCCTCCCCAGTTATGGTATTTGCAGAAATAAGTAACATTACCCTGGACTGATGCATCTAACACAGAATCATCCCAAGTCCCTCCCACCTCTCATCTGGTTTGTATATGCAGTGACAAATTTAACTGCTGCAGTCCAACAACCCTGGATGAGTATGTCAAATTAAAGCAAATTGAAAGAAAAAGTAATTAGTTAGGCAAGCTCCATCATTGTTTTTAACAAATATTTAGTTCATACATAATGAAGTTTTATTTATGTAAAAGCCAAAAGGAGACAAAATTCTAATTTTCTGTGGAAAGTGAGTAAACTGATCTGCAAGATGGCAGTAAAAGAGTGATTATTCAAATACTCTTTGTCTGTTCCCCTACCACGTAGGTGAAGTTTGGATGACAGGAGGTAAGAAGCAGTACTGTAGAATATCAAGTCAAAAACCTCACTAACAAAATCCACTGCATTTGATATTCAGTACTTTTGAGAACAAGCTATAAACGGGGTTGAAGAGCAGATGTTGCACTCCTCTGGTTACACTATGGAAAAAATGCTGGTACATGAAGTGCACAATTTGGATTTAAGAGAGACTTAGGCTCAGGGATGAGACACACAACTGGACAACAGAAAAGGGACCAAAACCTTTTCAGTTTCCAAGGTTGCTAGCTGCAGGCAGTGTCTTGACTTGCACTGCATTTCAATTAGAATTTAAACTCTTAAAAATAGAGCAGCACTCAAACACACTTCCAGCTCAGAGCAATCAAAGACCTGGTGCCTAAAAACACCATTCAAAGCAATAAAACCTCTCCCTTCTAGAACAATAAACTCTACCACATTTAAGATGGATTTTCTGTCAAGCAGGTCAATTTGTCTGACTCCAGCAATAATATCTGAGACTGTGTGGAACACAATGCTTCTCCATGCTCAGCTAATAGTTTCAGTGTATCCTATGGAGAAAATGAGTTCTTTGTAAACAGAAGCATGAGTTAGTCTGGCACAAATTGCTACTGGTAACTCAAGAAGGATACTACAGATTACACTGTGGAAAACGTGGAATCAATGAAAAATGTGAAATCAATGAAAGGACTTTAGGGACATAAGGAGCTTATGCTGAAAGAGTATTAAGGAAATTCTAGACTTGAGAACTCATCTTGGATGTTCATAATTATTAAGAAAATAAGAGTTAAATGGAGCTTGGCTGTTATAGAGTCAAAAGGCATCACTACACACAGAACTATGTGACTCTGCAAACTGAAAGAATAAAAATGCTACCAAAAAACCCATCTGCTACAGACCACAAAACTGTTTCTCAATCTGAAGCAATGGGAAAAATCTTAGCACCCTACCCACAGGCTAACTGAATCCCTAGAACAGTACAATCACTGTTTCCTTTCCCCTATTAGGTGTGTTGTTTCCAGCTAAGCCAGAAAATCAGCACAGCACCCTGGCGAGTCCCTGCCTGAGGCTCCCCTGTACAATGCTGCCAGGTGCTCTTGAACCTGGGCTCTCCATGGCCCCACTTTGGGTACCATCTGCTTGTCTGAGATTGTTCACAACCTTCCTTTTTTAGTGAAAATACTACAAATAAAAAGCTGATCCTTGTTAACAGACCAAGGTGGAAACCACAGGAGAAGTGCTATTTAAACTCCAACACAATTCTGACACAGAAACAAGTTGCTAAGAACTGCCAGGAATGAAACTTGACCAATTAATGTTCTAGAAAGCTTTCCAAATTAATAATGTTGAAATGAGCAAGGACAAAAAGGAACAAGGAGTGACCAATGTAAAAATAGCACCATCACATCAAGCTGTGAAACTGTGAGATTTGGAGACTAAGAGGTCCCTTCCAGTTCTGTCAAGCAAATGGGTTACAGAAAACAGCTCAATGTGTGAAATACAAAAAAAAAAAAAAAATCCCATTACTAACTGTCAGATAAATGTGTTACACAAAATCATGGAACTTAGCAAGATACAAAATTGGAATTTAATTAAGCTGAACTAGAGCAAAAGCCTCCCAGTAACCTTGCTGCTGAGAGCCTGGGCATATAAAAAATGTAGGGCATTAGCTTTCATTCAAGTCCTATTTAAACTTCCCACTGGAGGTTAGCAGAGTAGCTGATAACTTTAAAAAGAGCATTTCTATTAAGTCTGCTGTCAAAGCTCTCACCCAGCTGGATCAATATTTGGATCAATATACAAGTTTGACAGAAGTCAGGACAGATGATGACTGATCTCATTGTCTGGGCAAGTCATAGAAGCTACCAGAGTATTGTGGAAGACCTTTCCTATCACCTAAACACTGTCTTGATAAAGAACATAAGGAATTGAACAAGACAGGATCATGGACACTTTGAAATTTTAAGGAAGAAACAACAACAATAAAAACTTGGAATAAACTCATCAAGATTAAAAACTGATGAAAAGACATCTGACCTACAGCCTTAAGTTAGTCTGTCTTGTATTTTTACCATAACTTGGTTTAACTGATTGAATGCTACCACAGAAAACATGTTCTTCACATTTCTTCACCTGGTGAGCTCAAGACATCATGAGGGAACAACTGGAGTGGCTGAGAAAGAACACATCCTTCAGCTGCCAAACAGGGAACAGCACAGGTTGCAGGATCCCCTGAATGATGGACAATGGTTTCAGTCAAAGGCACTTCTGTCCTCACAGAACCCATTTATCAGTGAACTTTTTTGTATTTGCTTTAGGAGTGGAGCATTGGCTACTTAGGCAGAGAATACTGACTCCTATTTCATACAAGTTACCCAGCACCAACAACTGAACCTCTCACAAAAAAACCCAGACCCAGAGAGAGATGGGTAGTTTAGTATCTCTAGACAGACATAAAAGCCTAACATGTGCTTGTCCTTCTCTACTTCACAACTGAAGATGAAAACCAAGAATGAAGAACTGTGAAATCTGTTCAACATTAAAGACCTTGCAAACAGCAAAAGTTTATAACCCGACTATATCCTTCCTTTGAGAAGGAAAAAGAGCCAACAGGCAAGTTGCTTTACCTGTATTTTATGACAGCCTGTCAAAGAGCTTGAAATGACCAGTTTTGTTTGATTCAGAGGAAAATACATGAAACACTTCAGCACTTGTAAAAAGCTCATCAACTGCCTTGAAGTAGAAGGGAAACATCAACTTCTCCTGTACTTGATGAGACTGAAAGGTCTAAAGTCTTAATCACTTTCTTCAAACAAAAATTTCAGAAAATTTCAGCTGACCTAATAAAGATGTTGTACAACATTAGAAAATCAACACCTACTCAAGGATAAGCAGTATTTAAACAAAGCAAGATGACCAGAGGAAGGGAGGAAATAACAGAAGATGACAAAGCCACACAAAGCTTTGTGTGTCTCACATGACTCCAGGTATGATGGACTCTGGATAGGCAACAGCAAGGACAAGAGGGACACTCTGGGACAACCTCCAGGGAGGATTATTTGCTGCAGCATGCCAAGAGAGGGTTTACAGTCCAAAAGCCATCTATTGCTGTTTATATGAGTATTTCTGTGGTTAATCAGGACAGTTCAAAACAAGAAGTCAAAGGAATTTCAGTACTGTAAGATGCTACAAGGCTGAAGGAATGATCTAGCAACTAACTGGTACTTCACATAAATGTACAGTGCCCTTCAGCTTTGTATTTATGGCTGCCTTTCTATCTGAAACAAGAGCAATGAACTCATTTCTGAAATGATCCTTTGTACTACTTACACCTCAAAACAATGCAGTTTAACAATCTCATTTCTTACATGGTACCTTGCACATTAGTCTGCAAAGTGTCTGTGACATTTGGGTCTGAGGGGACATTTTTGAAAAAAAGCCTTAATATTCACTCCTACTATACTTCTAAAGGAGAAAGATTAATTGAAATAATCACACAAAATACAGCAGAGGCAGGAGCTAAACCCAGAAAATATTTAAAGAGAGGAACACAAACAGATTTTATTACCTTTTTATTGACGTGACTGAATAAACAAGAATGTAGCCATTGATGTCTATGGAGTACGTCTGAGGAAATATGGAGTATTCATCCTGTGGAAGGAATATTGCATTTAAAATTAAAGGTGCCACAGTTCAGACCTTGATGCCACTAGATCACCATCAGGTAAGTTGGTAGTATCTCTAAGACATTTTGTGTAGGTAGTACTTTCAGAATTTTTTCATCATAACATCACAAGCAGCATCTTTACCAAACCTAGGGAAGGCTAAAAGTCCATCTGTATACTCTACAATTTAATCTACAGCTTTTATGGTTTATTCCTTCTAAGACTATGGATGAGCTGAAGCTCTTCCCAATCCTCTTATCCTGCTTAATTATCTGTTTGTATTAGTACAAAACATCCACTCTGTCCCACCACTAATTAGCAAATATGCGTCTTATTTTGCTGGTGATACATTTCAAAATCTTAATTTCAACAGCTGACAACAGGATCTAGCAGTTTGTAATTTCAAATTACACTGATCACTTCTAAATTACCTAAGGAATCTGGTAGGAAGTGAATAACTTCCTAACTTATGCTTATCAAATGCAAAAAATACAGTTATTAGTTGCTTTCTGACAACTGTAAGTTTTCATTATAGGACAAGTGTTTATGTAAATAGAAAACCAGACAAAACCAACCAGAAACTCACTCAGTGAATTTATTACCCCTCTAGAAAAGGGGCAAACAAAACAGACTGATATATTGCAGGCAATGCAACATAAATATTACGAATCCAACGTCAAAAACCCGTTCCAACAGATTTTCCCAGGAAATATTTCCATTTTGACAAGAGCCATACTTCCTATTGCATGAGTTCTCAAATTGTTAAACCTATGCTTTTGAAGATGTTAATTTTAGCTGAAGATCAAATAACCTCTCTCTTATTGTCATGGCTGAACAGATGGAGCGGTGCAACCACATAGCTTAAATCTAAGACACCCAAAAGGAATCCAACTTCCCTCACTGGCAGAAGAGGAAAAACTCTTTATAAATCAACTTCAGAGATCCAGCCAAAAAAAGTTTGAAAGAATAAAACTTGGCAAAAGCTGCCCTTATTTGCTTTTATTGCTACACACTGAGGGCAGCCCTCCCCCATCTTCTCTGAAATGCCAAAGTGCCACTCCAGTTGGATGTGAAATCCCAAAGTCAATACTCAGAAGGGATTTGAGCTAAGTCTGTGTAAAAAAGGTGAAAGTGCAACTCTGTAGTGGCTTTACTTTACCTGGAAATTCCCAGGACTGCCCCAGCTGGAATTTGGGGTTAGGTAAGATTTCCTTTTACACCCCTCTTTTGTGACTCTGTATCAAGACCCGTGCTGGACTGAATTGCACAAAGCTCAGTAAATAACCAGGGAAGTAAAGAGGCACAGGACAGAGAATGAACACCAAGAAAAATAAGTGCCATAATCTCAACTGTTCCTAATTAATGACTTTATTTTTAGCTTGTTAGGAGATGGAATGAAAGCTGCTCTGCTCACTGCAACTTACGGGTCAAAATAAGAAATCTGTCAAGTGATAAAACAACATTGCTACAACTTTTCAAGCTGTAGCTAGGTTTTCAAAAGTATTTAACAAATCTGCAATACAATTCTTGCTGTATACATGAGGACTCCCTATGGGCCATTAAGCAAGACAGACTTGAGAAAGAAATCTGTCCAAGCCACACCTTCCATAACCTAACATCATCTCCCCCCTCTAACCAGAAATCAAAATTCAAATGGTTCCATGAAGAATTAAAACTGAAAATAACCACAGGCTGGGAAAGAAGCTATTTAGGTTCCACAATACTGTATAACACTAAATCAATCCTCAGAAATAGAGATATGTTAGTGGTGAGTCACACTGCCTTCCCAGAGGCAGTTTTCTCCTCAAAGAGGAATTTTTCTTTTATCACTACACTACACAGTCAGAGCTGTAATGCATGTGCACTTACAGAGGCACTGAGTGACACCTATGGAGCTTGTTCTGCTGCTCACACTCCTCAGCCTGCCCCTCTCTCACCCTCTCCTCTGCAGAGCATTCCCCATCCAGCAATCCTGTGGCCACTGTTGTGCTCAGACACCTCTGAGTGATTACACATGCTGCTGATGAGCACCAAGGGCTGACACCATATAAATACAGCATGGCTATTCCCTAGTCACACAGCTCTCTTCCAGGAAAGCAATCAAACATACCTAGAAAGTTACAACCCCTCTGAACAGTCTCCCAGCTATGAGCAGGTATCCTGCAGCTTTAAAGCCTTAAGTACTGGCAGCATATTTTACAAGACTAACATTGTTTAACACTACTCATAGTTTGGAAAAACCCAAAGGCATAGGATGAGATCATGGAAGGCAAGAGCACATAAGCAAAAAAAAAAAAAAAAAAAAAAAAAGGATAAAAATACAGGGGTCTAATTAGTGGTCCCTGATGAGTTTTTCCACTCATATGGAGTCTCTCAAAAGACACAGCACTCTCATGCATGGGTTCAGCCAAGCAGCAGTGTGTGATGAACCCCTGTACCTGTAAATAATGAACACCTGCACTTCCCAGAGCTCCCCAGCACGCTGCAGGACACGTGCTCGCTGTCTCCTCACTCCCTGTCATTACGTGGAGCTCGGATGCACACGTGAACCATCACGTTAAAACACAGACAAACTGCAGCAGTTCATTCCTAACTCAGTAAGTGCCACCTACATGAATCTGTGTGCTGCCCATGACTGCTCCATGGATACAAGTCATGGTGGTGTAGCTGGAGCAGACAAATACGAAAAAGCCATGAAAAATTTCCCCATGGTTTACTGGAGCCCCATTTTTCATCTAAAGCAAGACTGCTCATTTACTCTGTAAATAGCACACAAGCTACTGATGAACTTTTGGGCCATCAGAGTTAAGGTAGTTTCCTCTTCCCTTTTTTTAGGTACTTATTCAATAGATAGTGAAAAAAAAAAAAAACAAAACAACCCAGTAACAAAACAATAAACCAAAACCTTTCAATAAACACTACAGAAAAAGTTCTTTAGTGACTAAACAAGAAGTCAGTATCATTTTAAAGTTAACTTTCACCTCTGAATGCACAGTCACTATGAACTTAGCTCAACAGAAATATCAATACCTGTTGTCATAACTCAGAAAAAAGATTCAAAGAAAGATAACTTACCTGGCCAGCAGTGTCAACCAGCTGAAGATGATATTCTTGGCCATTCACTGTGATCAGTTTTGTAAAAGCTAGAACAAGAAATACATAAACAGGTCAGAATTACACACAAGAAAGAGATCAGAAGTCACTCATCTGTGCTATCATCAGCCAAAGCATGAAGAAATGAGCAATAAAAGGCTTATCAGATACTGTTTTTATAACTAGTCTATTGCAGCTAGCAAAACTCAGAAATTGAATTTAAGAACTCAGATGTCAGATGATTCTCACTCTGGATACAGCAGCGTATTCTTTGCTCTCTTAAGTAAAAGAGGGAATAAGAGGAATAAAAAGGAGGATTTACATGCATTTCTCAAAATCCAGACAATCATAATTTAACACAAGACACATAAATTCAACTGGCATCAAAGCTAAGTTTTAACTTATTATTGGGTCTTCTCCTTGCTTTCCAGACAGTTTAGCAAGATTAATTTCCTAAATGTAAATACCATGAAGTAAGTGATCTAGATTGAAGAAAGGAAAAATCTTTGGGGGCTAAAACACACAGAACTTATGATTATATTAAACCCAAATGATGACAATTAGCTAAGTTCACTATGTTGCTTTCACATTTGCTGTAGCTACCAGCCTATGCAGTCCCCAGCCACAAAGTACAGTCAGTCCCTGAAAGTGATGAGAATTGCTGCTCTTCCTTGGATTCATGAAATGCCAACGTGCTGTGAGCAGAGGAATCTTACCCAGTGTTTGTGTTATGCAACTGCAAAAGCAAACAGTGCCACAGCTCCTGCAGGAATAATGTCCCAACCAGAGCACACAAACCTGGCTCTGGAAGTCTCGTATGGCCTTTGAGACACACTCCAGAGACCATTGCTGGACAGTACTGATACACTGAGTAAAGTCTGTGTTATCCTCTAGTTGGGGTGGTTTTCCCAACTAGTAACGGTCCTCAGAAACCTCATCTGCCACTGCAGAGATGAGCAGGGAAACAGAGTCAGATGAACAGGTCACTTAGGTGAGCTGAGTTGACCAACAGCTTCCCAAAGCTGCACAGCTGAACATTCCTGACCCCGCTGGGCAGTCCCTGCCCACGCCTGAAGTAGATGGAGTTGGCCAACTTTCCTCCTCCCAGCCAAAGCTTGTTGCTCTGTCAAGTCCCTACAATGTGAGCATTATCTTGAATAAGTGGGCTGAAATAGCTGAAACTGGCGGTTTCAACCCACCTAATAAATCCAATCCCTGAAAAAAAGGAGCAATTCAAACAGCAAAGCCAACCTAACAGTGTCTAAATCAACAGTGTATAGTGTACCTATAGTTTCCACTACAAAATCAGCAAATGACATTTGAAAGCCTCGAAGAGAGCTCCTGCCTTACCCTGGTTATTCCCTAAGAAAGTTGCTTTAGCACATGGGCTGCCCTCAGATCAGTGTGGATGATGTTGTTATTGCTGCAAATAGCTAAAAGTTTTAGGTTATGAAACACAGATCCACAATGGCTCTTTGCCTTGGATGAATGCTATGATGGGGACAAGCTGTTTGAACAGATATTAGCAGGCAGTGTTGCTATATACAATATCACTGCTTGGAGTCAGAGCGTAAACAGACTCCTCTGGAGACACACTGCATTTACAGGTGTGCAAGTAACAGCCTCTCCAGTCTCTTGACACTTCACATACACATCAAAGCATCTGCAGTCAAAGTAACTTCAAGGGCATCATGAAGCTGATATTTAAAAAGGGACAGGCAGCAGTTTTTTCAGACTATTCTAGAAGCCTAGAAGAGACACAGCAATGATGTCATCATTGTCATTACTGGAAGCAGAGTGTGACAGAGACAGGAGAAGGGAAACAGTGAAGGAGTCAGCACAGCCGGGTGAGGAGAGCTGTTAGTACAGTGCAGAGCCTTGCAGCACTAAGCACAGCCCACGATGTGAAGACAAATCTGCTTCAATGAAGTCACAGCTAATGACTTCCATTTCTTTGCTGAAGCTTTTAAAAATCATTCCTAGTTAAAAATTTAATTTGGTGAAAAGCCTGGTCCCCTTGATCCAGCCCAAGTGTTCACTTCCAATTCCATCACCTATCATTGTAGGACTTCTGCTGTGCTTGTGCACAAGATAACAACAATACAATCCCTGCACAATTTGGCACTTCCTGGTAGACCAAGGACACTTTTCAGCAGACCTGACCTGACATTAAATCATAACGTGAGCATCTCCAAAGCACTGCTCATCAACTAGAATATGGATTTTAGAACAGGACATTCTTACACCTTGCAACACTTAACTCCAGTGATCATCACTACCTGAAGATCAAGCACATTGCAATTAGACCAGCATGAATGAAATTATTTGCTTGTGCAACTCAATGACAGCTGCTGTGGAAACAAGCCATTATGCTAAAAAACAAAATCCCAAACAGTACCAGGCAAAGAAATGCAGGCCTTTAGATCAATAGTGATACTGAAGAAAGGTACAAGAGTGCTATAACATCATTGCCATAATATGGCTGGTAGCTAAATACAATCACCTCACAAACTTTTCTTGCTTACCACCTCCTTGGTGGCATGTCTTTCTACTTGCCTGCCATTCCAAAGTCAATGGCTGCCACTAATCTACCAGGACACCTTTCACAACACTGAAATGTGCCATGCAAGAGAGCTATTTTTAGTTTTCCTCAGAAACCTCACTGGCGCCCATTAGAAGGCTGCTCACCAGCAGCTCCAGAGAAGTACAGTTCACCCTTCCAGTGCAGGTTTCCAAGGCATGTGTAGAAGTTTAGCCTTGAAGATTCTCTCCCAGACTCATCTAAACCTACAGGTGCCCCCTCCACTACTAGTAGGGGTCCTCCAGCCCTCTGCCTCTTTCTAATATGCATTTGTATTAACATTTGTATTAAAAAACATGGGATGGAGGTAGGAAGCATGGGGCAAGATGTTTCTTTCCTTAGGGAGCTAGTGAGGCTATTTAGGGGAGAAAGGAAGACCACAGAGCTGTGAAATGGTGCTAGAAGGCCCTCTAAAACTGCAACAAAAATCAAAAAGCAGCCAGGCAGGCTTTGGAGGACACATTTGAGACCTGGGCAGTCAAGTCATCTTACTTGCAACACAAGACATCCCTGCAAAGATGGTGTGGGTGGAGTTAAGTGCACATCTTCATTATCTGTTCCTTCTGACCTATTTGAGTTTCAAATTCAGGTTCTAGTTTTCATTCCTGTAAAAACTGTTGCATTTTAATTTGCACTGGTCTTAGATCATGTGAGCTGATCTACCTGCAGAGCCACCCTTTGTGGACACCCAGCCCAGTGTCCACAAAGACCCTCTGCACAAACTCTTGTTCTCCAAGGATCTTTCTTCTCTTTCCAACACTCCTTCAAAGTAGCAGTTCCACTCGTTTCTCAAGGTGGCTGTGTCAAGAACAGCCACCCACTGCGATGTCACTCCCGCTGAATGTTGGGATAGTGAGACAGGGAGAGTCTCTTTCCTGAAGCAATTATCTCTCACCTCCACTGCTGTCACAAAAGGATACAAGTTACTCTTCCTGACACAGAAGTTTGGTACAAGCAACTGAATTCAACATGCTCCTTAAGTGTAATAAATAAACTTTTCTGGTGCTAATGTAATAGAAGCAAAAGAAAACGTAGCAGTGAAGTTGTCCTAACCTTCATAAACAATAAGCAAAATCTGATGCACCTTATTTTCCCTTTATCACTTCCAAAGGCAGAGATTTTCATACTTAAAATTTATACAATATTAGGTCTTACTCCTATTGCTCAAGGCTTATAAACTATACAACTTGTTCCTGTAAGAACTTGAATACAGCTTGTCTTACATACAATTTAGCTTTGCTGTCAACATTTTGTGCAAGTTTTATTATTTGAGGACAAAAAATATAAAGACTACATTACCAGCAGTACTGCTGCTTTCTACTCTTTCTTCACTGCTGGTAGAATACTTTATTAACAATTTTCTGGAGACAAAACAGAAATCACATAGGCCAGACTATCCTTTCCCATGTACGCTTTTCATGTCCAGGTTTTGTTACATGTGTAGACCCAAACCACCACATGAAACTGAAAAGGTTTTACAGCTTACTATAATGCCCTGGAAAATCCCAACATTCTCCAAAACTGTCCTTAGTATAAGAACCTGGACTTTTCAACCTTTTTTGCCAACACTGTCCACCAAATGTGAAATCACGAGCTAGGAAAAGTCTAAGAGTTGCTCAGGTACTTTGCATCTTATGACCCTACACAGAATCAGAAACACAGCTGGGAGTGTCCAAAGACTTCACTGAACAAAGACTTCTGTTTAGAGGAAAAAAAAAAATGTATTACATTCTTAAGTCAAAAGAATTATTAGCACATCAAAACTAGTTTCATATATGTCTTTAAAAAATGTTCAATAAGTTTTAAATTTTAGTGTTAAATTACAATGTGTTCTCTTGTCTGTTCTTCACAGAAGCATTTTTAAGACATTTTATCTATCAGGCCTTCTGGGACTTAAGGATGGGACAGATTTCCCACTGTTTTGAGCCCCAGGGCATAACTTTTATCTTTTCAACCTTTACTTCCCAGCAATGTTTTCTGATGTCAGAAGGACCCTTCAATTCTCTACCTTTCAGAAAGCAAATTCCTCCAGCCATGCCACAGGATCACAAGACTTACAGCAAATGAATAATGTTTATTTTCCAAACAAGAAAGAAATCAAGTGAAAAGTTAAGGCTTTTCAAGATGCCATCTCCCAATGGCATCATGGCCAGGACATGCTCAATGCTTAGAATTCAGATCAAGCAAACAGTGCAGACTAAGAGAGTCAAATAAGAGCAAAATTCATCTACAGTGTATTGTTGTATAGTTCAGAAATGCTGAAGTTGTGAGACACACAACTACAGAGTTACAAACAGCAGCTACAGAGAACAGGAAAAGGATGAAACAAGACAAATCTTGTACCAATGTGTCAAAATCCTAAAACAAGACACAGATTCAGGATTTTGTAGAGACTTTGACTCCATGTCTCTCAGTCTTTATTCATTCACATGCAGCCGCATAAAACTAAAAGATAACTTTAAATAATTTGCATTTATATGGCACAGACAGTGAAAAATAACCTGCCCCAACTGAATTAAGATTATTAAGAAACTTAAACCCCAGTATTTTGCTAGCAGCTTTAATTCAAGACATACCTGACTTATAATTCAAACAAAGTAAAAAAGGATTATGGAAAGTGTTAGTATTAATATCTGTACAAGAGCTACATTAAGACCAAGGGCCAAATTATCCACTTTGACTTGCTAAAGCAAATTTAGAGTTTCTCAAAAAGTAGGATTTGAATTTTAGTTCTAAGCAATAAAGTAAAATATCCTGATAGCTACTGATTTGTAATTATATACCGCATATATATATATTGAAAAAACCCTTGTTTTGCTGATTGCTTCATTCAAACTTCAGGAGTATCACATAGGCTTAACATCCTACTGCAGAAGTTCAAAACACTAAAAACATGTGCTACACCACTGCAGAAGTCATTAAAATACAAGAACCCAAGGGCTACGATCATGAAACCACTTTTATTTGCCACATGACTAAAGTAAGCCAACATGATCAAGTTACTCAGCCCAGCACTGCAGTTGTTCAAGTACTTTATGGCCAAGGCTAGCTCAGAAAGAGGTGGCTGGATTGTAATGAATGCCAGGTAACCTCTGAAATTACTTTTTCCTCTTGGCAGCATTTTTAACATTAGTGTCTTTACTCACCTGCTATGCCAGCTACTCACAAAGGTGCTAAAATTATTTTTAAAAGAACTGCTAAGAGGAAAAAAAAACACTTGAGAAGTCAAATACCCAGTCTTTGCAGCAAGCTGATTGTGTGGCAGCCTTGTTATCCAGCTGCTGGAAAGGAGTAACTGAAAAGATTATCAAGCTATCATAGCCCCATAGCCTACCTTCTAAGTGGTTTAATCCTGATGGGTATTGCTGGCTTCCTGTTCATCTGGACATACTGACCTTATGTGAGACTCTGGAATACTTGTATTTGGTGGCATATTTTCATATAGCATGATGTAAGAAATTTAAAGTGCCACAAGTACATTAAGGGAAGTAGATACTCAACAACACACACAAAATACAAGAAGGTGCATTTTGGCCAGATTCATTAGGTGTATCTTCATTTAAAGTTAAAAGTTTAGCTGTTTGGAGAAATATGCACACAGTGATTTCCATGCTGCAGCAATCAAGTTTGTTTGGTACAGAAGAGGAGCTTGGCAGTTATTTACTTACTGTTCTCTATGGTTGGATCATATGAATCAACAAACTGTCCTTCCACAAACTGGATTGTCAGTGAAGATTTTCCTGTAAATCAAAGGAAAGAAAAATCCAGAATGAAACAAAGTCTTCTGGTTGTTATCACTTCATTGGTTACTAGTAGATACACCAATTTTCTATCTATCCAATATGAGCTCCATGTGGTTCATTTAAACTATCTATACATGACAACTGACCTATTTTTAATTTGTCTATTTCTAGTAACTGGGTCTCCTGAACATATAAAAAGCAGCGCAAAAGCTACTCGGCATGTGTTCTGCTTTTGTTTTAACAGGGCATAATTTAAATGGCTCCTCCAGTTTAAAACAAATCTAAAAGCAGCAGTGCACAATCCTCAAAGAACTAAATTTAACAAACTGATATACTTGGAACGTTTTTCTGTCAAGAAGCAAGTAAAATTCAAAATAATTTTCAGTAACCACAGAGAAAACTTGGATAGAATTAGCCAAATTTGGTTTTACTAGGAGACTGGACAGATTTCCCACGACAAAAGGATGATCTCAAAATTCTTGAGACCAATATACTCTCCTATTAATCCTCCTACTGCCACATCACAACAGACCAGTGGATGCTGCATTTTAAGCAGTGACTGAAGTGGCATAATTGGTTTTTTCTTTAGAACAATTTAACTGCTACTTTAGAAGACAACATTCCCCATTTCACTTAAAGAGTAATGCAAAGCGCTGAACTTAGTAGCAGACCAAAAAAATGAGAACTCGTTTAGTCTTGAAATATTTTATAAGATGGTGAATCACATACATTGACCATAAAAAGCACCTTTAAAGCTCTGCAGCTGAAGACTTCTCAAAGCATTACTGAAGCCTTAACACAATTTCCATTGCAGCACATCATCTACATTTGGGAATCTCCTAGATCCTATTACATTATGTTTACTGGACAAATACCCTCTCACAAAGATTGCCAAGCACATTAGCTGCTTTTGGACACGAGCACATTCTTCACGCTCCTTTATACTCTTTTCATTGTCAAGAAGCACAAATAAAATACAACCTCAAGTTAAAATTTTGACTCAAAACCACCCAACTCAGTGGAAACCTCTCAATGACCTCTTAAGTAACCAACATTGTGGTGGAAATATACAGTATCATTGTTTACAAGAATAAATTGCTTTGGGTAAAAAACTGCCTACTTCCAGAACTCAGAAAATGCTCTTTCCTAAGCATTCCTTCAGGAGATATTAAAAAAAAGTAGTCTTCTGTTTCATTCTCTGCCATGCTTACCCCTTTGCTGTCTCCTATCAATCATGACCGTTTATTCAAGAAACAATGCTAAAAAAACTTCCAGACAAACGCCATGAAGACCAACCATCACCAAGATTTTATCAAGTTGCTTTTTCTAAAATCAAGTTCTTAAGATACCATTTCCTGGTCTTATCTTCAAGCATGAAGGTGTCATGCTCACAATGCACGACTGGACAGAAGACATTTCACTTTAAACTGCTGCTCCAGCAAGGCACATACACCCCACCCCCAAATCATCCTAATAAAGTCAGATTAAGGATTGAAACTGTGCCTCCGAGGAACTTTCTGAAACTGTGTATTTTGGACATCATTTAGAAAGTGAGCAAACTTTCAAGCTATTTCTCCCTTAGTTATAAACTTATGAAGTTGCTACCCAGAGTTCATGCTCCCAGATTCCTTGCCAATACCAGCACATTAAGCACTCCATTTAAAAAAAAAGGTTAACTACCCTTATATTAGGCTGTTAGATCTCCAAGGTAAGGGAGCTAAGTTCAGTAAAGATCAAAACTGAACTTTTTTCCTCCTAAGAAGGATTTTGAACTAACTGAAAGACTTGACTGCTGCCGTCTGTCTGTGCTAAGCCTGGAAACTGAATAGCAGAAAGAAGCCGGAGCCAACAGAAAATGCTGCATTTCACACCCAGCTGTATTAATTACTGCTTTCCTCCTAACAGTGAAAGAAGAGGAAAGAGATAAAACCAGTGTTCTAACACTCTCCTCCTAAATTCCTCCAAGCTTTATAACAAGCCTTCCAGTAATGATGTGTTCATGTTTGTGAGAGCAAGCCTGCTTTCTTCCAGGAGGCACAGGGAAACTCTCCAGTCTGGGATTCAGCACCCACCCCCTTGGGGAAGTGCAGGCAACTGTATCCCACTAAATCAAGGCTTCCATGGACATGAGAAATCTAAACCCTGAGGTATTAACACCCTGCTGCCCACGTGCCTCAGCCCATGACCAAGCAGCAGGCAGAACCCTGTGACCAACAGCTTGGCTTGAACTTTGTCCCACAGGTTTTATTCCAGGTCTTTGACCTATGCTCATGGACAGAGCGGAAAAATCAAGCTGACAATTTAGCTCCTATCTGCTCTTGCCCCAGAAAGATCAGGCAAGGATTGCAACACAAACACAACGTCTGTGAGGCCAAGGGACCGCACACAACCGCGCCTGCCGATGTGCCAGCTCCATCTCGGAGCACAGCAGGGAAGACACGGCTGTCTGTATGTGCAGGCACCACGGGCACACTTCAGCCTCAGCAGCACCAGGGAGTCTGACACCAGCAGCAAAGGCTTGATTAGCTGATTACTCAAGGGTGCACACCTCAAAGAGGCTCAGCTCTAATGTATTCTCGTTTGGAATGCAGCCACGCATTTTTGCAGTTTGCTAAGATTCTCCTTGTAGCATCCTCCATGCTGGTAAATTCAACATATCCACTGTATTCAAGTTTTAGGAAAATAAACATCCACATCCACTGAGACCAAAAGGAGAAGTGATAGGAGTTGAAGCAAGGCTGGAAGCTGGGTGCAGAGCCTTGCTACGGTAGCACCAGATACTCCATGGCAGAGTTGTAAGCAAAATCCTCTAAGTTTACTGTCTCTCCCTCCCCCTGAAGGAACGGGGCAGAAGAGAAGGGCTGCAAGAAATGGGTTTCATGAGTGTTTAGAATACAAGTCCTAGGTAACTGAAAACATAGTTCAAGTTGTCCAGAAGTACCCAAAGTGTATTTGCATACACAATTCATTATTTATGGTATTATTTGAGAGCGGTAAAGACAAGAGTCTTCCACTGTCAAAACAGAAAAGGAGCAGACTTTCAGACAGAAAGCCAGTTCAAAAACTAAAGCTGTCGTGTTTCTGCTCAAACACTAGACCACTTGCACCATAAAGCAGAACATCCCATAAACACTCTGACTAGTGCAATCATAGCACATCAATTTCAAATGCCATTGCAATTGTCAAGGCAAAACAATTGCCAAATTGTGTTTTACTCATCCTTTTACTACTTGGACAAGAGCTGTGGTATTTATAATCTAGCCTTAAAATTCAAGCTTTACAATACTAGGCAGTTTAACAAGCAGATGAGTAACAGAGCCTGGGTGGGCTTGGGGACAGCTGGCCTCCCCAAAGAGGTCATGTCCCTCTTCTGTGCACCACCACCTGCCTGCTGTCCCCACCTCACACCCTGTTCTCCTTGCAACAGGCACAAGGAAAGCCCAGATTAAACTCTCATGGGCAGCCAACTTCTCCCCAAATCCAGGAGACAAAAATGATGCAACCAGGCAGAGAGTAAGTCAAACAACAGCTCCACAAGCAGGGCATTGTGCAAGCGGGGCTGCACAGCTGCCCTCGGACGTGGCACGGCCACGGGCAGCACAGTGCAGCTTATCTCAACAGGAAGGGTTTCTCAATCCTACAACTGCCCACACAAGCCATCAGTAAACAGTTTGTCCTGCTCAAGAACAACAACTACTGAAGAGCTGCAGTTCTGTTGGCAGTGTAGATGCAGTTTCCTTAACCCGTCTTTTGCTATTAAAATGCACAGTTATGTAATTTGCATGGTCATTAAATATTTAACAGCTGGCAGCATCTCATCTACTCCTACCACAAGCCTAGCACCTTACCTAAGCTAGTCTCTAGACCAACTTAGTAACTACACTTACCTAGTTAGTCTCCTTAGACTCTCCTTAGGTCTACCCAGTCTTGCTTACAGAACAAACTATTTTAGGCTTTGTCACAAAAAGCACTCAACAAATTTCATAATGAAATGTTGTCAGTCACATCAAATTAGGTAAATCTGGCTGCATACTCAACTTACTACACTCCACAGAGATGAAGTTTTCATACCAAAAGATACACTTGATTTAACTTGAATGTTGGGATCTTTATTTTCTTTCATTCACAATACCAATATGCACAAAATGGAGACACTGCCATTTCCATAGTGCAGATTCTCCATCCTCAGAGCACAGAGTGGGACTGAACGACTTCCTGGAGCCAATGGAGGTTGACTGGGTAGCAAAGAGGATTACAGCATCCCTCTTTGACAAAGATAGTTTGCAATCTTGTGAGACTATCTCAGAACCCATCACTAGCTCATCATTCATCTCAGACCACATCATTAGCAACTTTCTAGAGTTAATTAAGATACCCCCCCAGGTACTAATTATGGCTGTGTAGTTACTGTTTTGCTGATCATTGCTTTGTATTTGGTGAATTAGTCTAATGACTATAAAAATGATATATCTGGGTCAATAAAGAATTCTGTTTCTAAATCTCTGGAGACAGCAATACAATGAGTAGTTTGTTTTTTACTCAAATGCAACTTAATTCTACTATTAGACTTTTAATTGTGAGGAATTATATAAATATCTACATTGAGCTGTAGTTTTATATGTTTTTGTAGTGACTTCCTTGTGATATCAGCATTACAGTAGCAGGATTAAAAAAATATTTTCTGATGCTTAGAGACAAAACTCTCCCTCAATTCCTGACTTGCTCATGACACTCGTGCTTGATTTGCAACAGAGTGGTGGCACTCCTCTCTCAAATGCTCTCTGAGCTTTCTGGAGGACAGACTAAAGGTTGTAATTCTGAGGGAGTGAAAGTTGGAGGACCTCGATGACACATCTTTTGGTAAAGTGATAAGGAGCTTCAAACACTGCAGAATCCTTTATGACAAACCGAAGAGCAGATCATCTTTTCAGGACAACAAAAGTTCTCCTTTAACTTCTTTGTCACTCTGTCTTGTTGCTACAACTGTTCCCTACCTTCTCCTGCTCTATTTTTTTTTAAATTAGCATATAAGGAAATACATTTGAAGTCTAAGGCAAGGTTTTGTAGCAAGAACTACTTCTGCTGTAAAAGAGGAGTCTGTAACACCCAAGAGCATGAGCCTGCTGGTAGATGCTGGTTTCCCTTCCATCTGCATTGCACAATCTTCCTGAGGTTTATCAAAGGTATTCCTCTGCAAGCCAGAGGAAATATGAGAGCAGTCATTTAGAAACAAAGCCACATGGCTTCCTTTATTTTCTTCAGATTTCAAAGCAATCGGTCACGCTTACAGGAGTAGCTCCAGGCCCTTGCTAGGTCGGCAGCAATGAGCCTTCTGAACACAAGCCAAGAGTCCTAATGCTATCTAGATCATATTTCCTGTAAAGAAAGCAAGAAGAGAGCATGTGCTTTACTCCCTGATATTTAGCAGCAGGCTCGTTCCATCCTACAGCAGTGCTCATCTCTCAATGCTCACTTAAACTGTGTTGCAATGTATTACATGTCCAAGCAAGTATGTAGAGAAAAAAATCCATTGCATTCCTGCAACGGCTTCTACTTCCAGGCAGTCCATTTTGTCTCCAATAAAGTCAGTAACCACAGCAAAGGATTGTCAAAAGAAATCTTTTAGTTATTTTAACACAGAGTCCAGTTACCTCAGCTTGTAACTTGCTGGCAGAAAAGCAGCAGGCTGCAGCTTTCCTCCTGTTTCCCTTTTAATAAGTTAAATGAATTTTAATTCCATGTGTTTACTGTCAGTTGTCAAAGATGGGAAAAGGTGTTACAAAACTTCCAAAAAATCCCCAAAACAACAACCCCTGTGGCATATACCTCACCAGGCCATGGAATGCATGCATGCATACCTGGCTGCATTGAAGATGCTTTAAACAGGTCAGGGGAACTGCATCCTGGTGTTCCTTAACTGCAAAGGAAATTCAGATGTTCCTACCCCAGACAGTCAACCTGTATTTCTAAGATAAATACCATTCTCTGTATTCCCTTCAGACTTCCTGCAGAAACTGTGCATCTCTGCAGCACCTGCCCACAGCACAAGGCTTAAAATATTTCAGGTGGCAGCAGAAATTCAATGACATTGGTAGGTGGGCAGTGAGCAATTGCGTTGTGCATCACTTGTATATTTTTTTACCATTACTATCATTTACCTTTCCTTTTCTGTCCTATTAAAATGGAATTGGGATAAAGACAGTTTACCTTTTTCCCCAACTGTGTCCCCAGTCCCACTCTGGAAAGTGAATGAATGGCTGTGTGGTGTTCAGCTGCCCAATGAGTTAAACCCTAACAACTTCTAAAGGGAAGTTTATTAAGCCTAAAAATCAGACCCTAACATTCCAGTTTATGACACACCTAAATGTAAAGAGCCTGAAATTTGTACTGACTTCCTCTCCAAAGGGGCAAAATTCAACTTCTACTGCTGAGTAGAATCAAAGTCCTTTCTCCCTATACACACACTTCAAGCAGCTCATTAGGTGTTTGAATAAACTTGACCTTTCTGGATCATCGGGTATATACAACATGAAATGAAATGTCTTTGAAAGATCCTTCCAGGAACTGCCATTGTTTCATCATTAAATCAGTTTTAAATGCTATGTCATTAGAAATAACACATCTCTCTTGCTTTAATGCATTCCATGCATTCCCCTTTTCTATCTTCAATGTTTTAGTTTCCGCACAAGAGATCAAACTCTCAAATTCCAGTCACTTCTTTCTTGTGGCTAAAGATTTCTGGGAACTACAACCTAAACTGCCATTCATTCTTCAAGTGGATCCTTCCAGCTGCAGTCACAGCACCAGCTCTCCATCCTCTGCACAGACACTGCATGTTAAACTTTTAAGTTCTTTAGAAAACAGGATGAACCCTTCCTTCCACAAATCTCACTTGCATTTTCAGACCAGTAAGAGAGAAAGAGAAGCCTTACCAAGATGAAAGACGTTCCACTGACATTCAGGTCTTCCCTTAAAAGGACCTTAAGGACTGGAGCCATAGGATTCACAGTTGCCAACACTGTGGCCACCAAGTGATACATCAATCACTGCTTACAGCCACCACCAAGCAGAGGGCCAAGTCTTTGAAAACATCACTAAACCTTTCCTGGCATAATTTAAAAACACAAATCTAGGAACATGACCCTGAGCATCCTGTAACACCAAGTAGCACCAAAAGCAGCTAAAATGGGTGAGGAATAGACCATCTTGGCAGTACTACTGAAATGCATATGACCAGAGGGCCCCAGGATCTTCCTGGAATTGCAAGAACAATAGTAAGAGATGTATTTCTCTTTTCCTTGTTATGAGATGGCAGAAGACAAGTACCTGACAAAATCCTGACAGGACAATATTGGCAATATTCCCTCTCTTGGTAACATCATCCAATCAAATCATGTGATGCACATTCTGTAACTACTGCTAAGAAGTTTCAGCCTTACTCTGAAGGGAAGTTCACAGAGCTCTCCACAAACTGTAGCAAAAGCTGGAAGGTACAACTGATTTGTACCCCCAAGGGCAGGCCCTTGCACAGCATATTATAATAATACAAAAATCAAACTGCATAATAACCACTAGAAGATCTCGGCAACAACAGACAGCTCCACTCTGCAGCAGTGTGCAACTGCTAGGTGGTCAGTCAATGTTTCAGGCTCTTTGTGTCACCGCTGATGGTCCAAGGTCTGACAAACCCAATGCCAGCAATGCACGTGGCCAATAAACCCTGACACTCATGGACAGCTGCTACCAGCACCCAGTATCAGCAGACAGCACCATTCACCTGCTATCCCTACACGGAGGAAGTCCCCAAGGCTGCATGAAGCATCAGGCACTGCAGTACCAACCCTGCAATACCAAAATCTCTTAGCACAGGACAGGGACGGTGGTCTTTGGGGATACTGACAAAGAGTTGTGTTGACTCCTTCTTCCTCCAGCAGAGCAAGATATGGTCAACTCCATCACATCTCTGTCCACAACTGGTGGACACAGAGTTTTGATTCATGTTAATATTGTTGAGCCTTGACTATTTCTTGTGTGCTAACCCAGTGGCTCTATACATAACCACACCAATATAAAATAAACCAGTGTGTGCCTGAACTGTTCCTTCCTCTACACAACTCTCTCCCCACCACCAGGTTCTGATGGCTTTTTGTTGTTACTGTTGTCTCTTCTCCATTTTAGCTCTAGATCTTCTCTGAATTAACTGCATAGGCACCTTCCATGTTACTTCTGCTGATCACAGGAAGCTCCTCCCCTCTATTTATCAGGGTTGAAAAAAGCCACAATCTGTTAAATGCCATCTTCACAGCCTTGCACTTTAACGAGCTGGAGTTAGTCATCAACCCCTCCCCACCAACGCTGGCTGCAAGCCTCCTGCATTTACACACTTACCCATCTACCCAAGAGTAGCTGCTGAATACAGAGGACAATCCATCAACAGGAAGGGAGGTTTAAAGTAATAATATACCAAAATCTCTGCCTGACACCCATGGGTAAAACAGCAGGGCAAAAATAAGACTCCAGGGTAAGAATAACACCACGCAGAATACCAGAAGAATCATTGGAGCCCCCAACCTTGGGAAATGTTAAGGGAATTTAAGTCAAAGATCTGGCAGATATGACATGACATAGCTGATTTTGCCACAGGGCAGAGAAGACAGAATAGGTAACCCTTGTTTGCTGTATCTTACTATCAAGTTCTTGCCTGCCATGAACAGCCAGCTGGTTTTCTTACCTTCCTAACCAGCACATATCCATCTGTTGGCTCAATAGGTACTTCAAATCAAGAGGTTTTGGATAAGAATCATACTTTCCTATTCTCAGTTTTCATATTATGTAGTACTAAAAGGTCACAATACAAAATTCTAACCTCTGCAGGGAAGAAGAAAAACACAGAACAAATCAAAAAAACCTCACCACTGCCATCTCATTCCCACCCTCCCTCAACCCCCCTGAAAGTATCCCAGGAGGATAAATGAGGATGACACCTGCAACTTGAAAATAAATTATTTTTCCATTTTTTCACAAGTCAAGCATCTTCTAGACAGTCCTGCTCCAGCACCTGAGGAAGCCTTTGCAAATACAAGCTGGATACTTCACTTCCCAGTGCTCCACTAGCACAGCCACATGGCTTGGACAAGCAGCTGAGTATTGAACTACAGCTTAAGACAACCTAAAGTCAGGTCAGGCTTCAGGAGACACAGAAGAACATTCTATTTGTCTGTCTGCCCATCAACCCATCAGTTCTGCAAGTTTCATGTTAGCTCCTCCTCTATCCTACTACCACACTTGCGGATAAAAGCGATAAAAATGTGCAGCTGTAGAAGAATAAACAGAAAAAAGGCTTAGGTGCCCTAAGACTCCTATACACTTTGTATAAGGAACAAGATTTTGAAACATTCAGACAACTTATTCTTCCTACCTTCACTGCTCAGAAAAACTTGCATTACCTTCCAACTGAACCATTTTTATACTTGAGTTTAGCAACCTCAAAAGGTTTATGAAGAGTTTTGATGGTTTTTTTTCTCAAAATATGAAGGTAGAAACAGCACAACCAACACCTTCCTTTAGACTTTATTCACCAGGGTCAAACCATACAAAAGAAGCAAACACCATTTCCAAAAAAGCAATGAAGAACAAGGTACTTCAGCACACTAAGAAACATGGTGCTTGTTTATATGCACATTTCAAAGCAGAAACTTCCAGTTCTAATTAAAAAATGCTAATTTTGAGACAGATTTCAGAAGACCAAAAATTTGTTATTGATGGAATAACAAGCCTTGAAGCAAAATACACTTTACTGCATTAATGTCAAGTGCTTGATTGTTTTGACAGTTTGTAGGGCAGATTTAATGGAGTTTTCCTACATATTATGCATCCCAGCTCTTTTGCATACAGCAAGAGTACCTTTAAAGGAGGTCATGCATATTGAATGAAGTTTTGGCAATACAATCTGACAAGTTGTTGAAGCTAGACAGATGTATCCCACTAACTCTGGAGACAACGTTGTCAAGAGACACTTTCATATCCTAATTTTGTATTACACTTGCACATGTTTACATCCACACACTGAGGACCACTTATATATTCCATCTTTATCCAAATTAAAATTAATTTAACTCTATACCCCACAGAACACAAATAACTAGGTTTGGCACATATGATGTTCTGGTTCCTGTAATCTAGAACACCCAACAACACTGACAACCATCCCAGAAATACTGACTCCTCAATCTTTGAGATTTTAGTGTCATATTTTAAAATAGTGTTGAAAGAAAAAAATTGCCGTTTAAAGCATAAGCCATCAGGGAATTGTGATTTTTGCAGCTGATACCTATTTAACATAGACCACAACTTTCCTGAACTAATCCTCCAAGTGTCACACAGGATCTTTCATTCCTTAAAAGCCTTTCAGAAATCATGCACTTAGTCTTATGCCTCATAACCTTTTGCCATTACCCACAAACTCCTGATGATTCCACCCAAATAAAGCTGCTGTACATTTCCTCCTTTTGTTCTAGCCTCAAGTTCTCTAATTCACATAAGAAGTCCCATAAGAAATTCTAGCAGACTTCCCTTTTGCAGGAGGCCCAAAGGCTCAAGCTGGTGTTCTGCTTGTCCTAACGTCATCTTGTGGAATATTGTGCTTCCTAATCCAAAATCCGCATTTTCAGAACCTGTGTCATCTGTTTGCAGCAATGCTTCATTCACCACTGTCTCATCCATACATCCTTCATACAGCTATTCTTAAAATGTATGTGCCCAGCAATCAACATGTGTATGGTAAACTGAGGAAGAACCAGAGTACTTCAACAATGAAGTAGCTGTCATTCATCCCTAGGCTCCAAGTGCTGATAAACACAACCAAAGGAGGAGTCAGCCAGGTTGAGAGGTCAATTTGCAAGAAACAGATACTTTGAAAGGTATCCTACCAAAGACAGAAGACCACACCGAAAAGCAACACAGTTTAGATTTGTTTCCACTGGCTTTCCACCTAGGCAGGAAATCAGTGACTCTAAATGCTTTTCACTTCCTTGGACAGGTTGTAGACAAGTGGGAAGTCAGCCTCATATCCCAAATAACAATCAAGAGGACAAGAGAATTGTTCCAGGAGAGGTTTAGATTAGAAGATAGAAAAAAATTTTACACAGAAAGTGTTGTCAAGCATTGGAACAGGCTGTCCAGGGAACCAATTGAGTCAACAGCCCTGGAGGTATTTAAAAGGTACGTGGATATGGTTTAGGGGTGGCATGGCAGTGCTGGGTTAAGGGTTGGATTCCATGTTCTTACAGGTCTTTTCCAGAAGCTTTGGCTTTGCTCCATTGCAACATCTTTACCAGCATGTGTTTCCAGAAAATTCCAGACTGTATCACTTGTGGCATCATCTGAACTTAAAGACTTTTGGAACAAGGTTTAGGTTTACCCCAGGTCAAACATTTTTTTCCTCAATTCTGCGTGAATTGATTAGATTTGACTACAGTTTATTTAAAAAAGAACCTTGAAGAACTCGATTTCTCCATGGCTCCCTAGCACACACACCACCTGCACAAGGCCATCTTTTTCCATCAAGACGAAAAGTCCAGTTCAGAAGTTCCAGCGATGAAAGTTGACCAAAAGGCACCCATGCCTATCTCAGGTGGTGAAGGAAAACACTTAGAGATGTGGTTCCACAACAAGTCTGGCTGAAGAAAAGTCTGCACAGCCACAAAGAGCCTATACCACCCTCCCCCAAAAGCCTGTGCTCCTGACCCCATTCCCTCTGTCAGGGTTGCAGTCACTGAGCTGACCAGCTGAAAGATACAACTTTCCCTTCTGGTTGCTTTACTTTTTTAAATAAATCAATCCCCTGGGCTGGTGGACAGCCTTCCATCACATCAGGGCCAGCACCTGGGTGGGGGTAGCAAGGTCCAACTTCAAGCCACAGTGCAGGATTAGCCCAACTTGGGCCAAGAGGTGCCCCACCCTACAGAGTTCATTTGCATCTGCCTTCATGATGTGGCAATTAAAAAAGAAAATGGCTTGGATGTTTCTTGAGAAAAGCTGCACCTGAAAGCCTGTTTTGACACTTTGTTCAAAAATTGCCTCAGTTTACTTCCTTGTGACAAGTTCAATACAAGCAACTTTACCCCACAAAAAACCCAATTCAGCATCCACTATACTCTGTATTTCTCCAAAAGGAAATGCAACCTGTAATGGTCCATATTAATATGCTTTTAGCAAACTTAATAATCTGAAATCTTGTTAAAAGGTCTGCTAGGCAACATAAAACATGGATTTTGTCCACACTTCCCTCTTCCTCCATCCCAATACCCTCATTAACAGGAGAGCTGCCCTCAACGGGCAGGAACCACCGTGTAATGCCGATGTCCTGACCAGGACTGGAAGAGAGAAATTTTAAGGAATAACCATCCCCCAAACTCAGGAAGCAGATTTTGTTTTCTCACATTATCAAATTCACAACAAATCTGCCATTCACTTCAAATACAGACCTTGGAAAACAAAAGGGAACCTCTCAAATCCTTAAGGAGATCAATTCATGACTGACAAGGGCCACTTCGTGTTTTTACGCACCACGCTTCACGTCTGCAGCTTCTGATTTAGGAAAATTTGAGATGACACCAGCCAATTGACTCATGCAGGATTCACAGAGCCTGAGTGCATTATGAACATCCCACAGAGAAGCTGTTTCGATTTTGGATGGAATACACAATTAAGTTGAGCAGTTTTTAAAGCACACCCTTGGATGTCACCTTCAGGAGAGCTACAGGAAATTAATCATAATGGCATTTATCACTTTTTAGCCTGCTCTTCTAATCCCGGCTGCGTGGTCACGCCAAGTTTCCGCAGCAGCCTGTACCGCAGAGGTGGCTGCCTGAGCCAGAACCTACACTTCAGGCAGTGTAGTATATCTAAATGAAGAGCTCCAACTTTATATAGCTTATAAATTACAGGACCTACATTTCATTTGGCTTTTCCGGTCGACGTTAACTTCAAGTTGTGTAATCAAACACCAAAACACCCCCACACATACAAGCAAAACGTGCAAGTGTTACCATTGATAGATCAGAGTAGGCAATTTAAGAGTTAATCCTCGAGCAGTGTCCTCAAATAACCCTACGGTGGGTTGATATTACAGCTGAACATGCTGCCTCTAGTGCTTCCAGCTACTGCTATCAAACGCTCTGTAGCAACTTCCCCTGCTGCAGCCACTATCACAGTCACTAACAACACCGAAATGCAATTAAAGCTGGCATTTCCAGCCTCATCCCGCTCCCCTGGGAGCTGCAACCTTTCCTCCTCGCAGCATTGCCGCACCCTGGCACAGCCAACTGCGGCCCTGGCGAGGGAGGGGCTGTGGAAGTCATCTTGGCACTTTACAAGGGACAGCAAAATGCTAACCTTCCGTATCAGCTGGCTCCCAAAGCGCTCAATTTTCCTGTTAAATCTCAGGCTTTCCCATGTTGTGGACACAGCCGATTGTGTAAACCAAATTACAGCACACGACAGCGGTAATTTCTCCATTCCTCCTCTGTTGACATTTACACGGGCAATTTATCGCCTGCTAAAATTACCACTTCCCCCATCCAATCCCAGAGGGATCCCTGCTCGGGGCGGAAAGCTGCTGTGCGAGCAGATGCCATCTTTCAGACACGAACAGCAAAGCCTCAGCTCCATTTTACAGTGCAAACCTCCTAATATTCAAACAACTCGTGTTTTCAAACTACGTTCTGCCATAACAATTATCTTTACTATTTACAGGTCCATATTGAAGTTACTGCTTTTTCTGCCCTTCTTGCTTTTCAAGCAAAGTGGAAGGGGCAGAGGCATTTTTTTAGCTGAATACAATCATCTGGAAGCCTTTCCATACAAATCTAACCCTGACTGGTCATTTTGTTCCATCACAGGTTTTTTTTTGATACCTGCATGCCGCAGTCAGACCATGACTACTTCTGCCTGCAGCATGGTGTGCTCTACACCTACGCACACAAAAGAAGTTGATTAATTTGTCTGGGGAAGAAAATAGGTAAGTTCCCTAATATTAACTGGATTTTGCCCTCAGAGCCATAAACTGCCCAGGACAGCATTTTCAGATGACCAGTCCAAACATGTAAAATTTAGAAAGAGAATTCCTGTTTCTGCAAGTACATCTGTAAAACCACCAGCACAACTTAGACAAACAGCAGGAAAGAAATCAGGCTGAGATAAAGACCTACAACTGAAGCAGTTGATTCAAACAATACCTTCCTGCTTATCTTAAATCCATCCGTTCAATATAATACAGAGAATCCCATTAATAAGGTACTTTTACAAGATCATCTAAGAAACTTCTTCTTTCCTACAGGCATTTGTGGTCTGAATTTGTACATTTCTTCTATAAACAGAAAGAGAATGAAACTGAGCACAAAGCATTTTTGGCGACTCTACCCTGCTTTTTAGAGAGGCTGTTACTCTAAAAAGATTCAGAAAATCTTAAGTCCTGCTTGATTTATTTCCAAGCAAATCCATTATTTCCAATTATATTTGGGATATTAAGTTATGACCAAAATACAATTATGAAGATTCTTTTTAGTGAAGGCAGTAACTTTGTAAAATTTTATGCTTCATCATGCACAAGGCAGATTTCTTCCAGAATCAAATCTCAAATAGCTGATCCACCCTGGTCACTTCCCAACTAACAGTAATGGAAGTCAAGTTCCTCTGCTGTGAAACTCAGATCTTGGGACAAAATCCATCTGATTTTGACTCAGAATCTTGCTGAGACAAGCACACTTACATAATGGAATTTAACTTACTTAGACCAATTTAAACCTGAACAAAACCCAACAGAGAAATTCTTGCGTGATTTTGTCTCGTGTCATGCCACGACCTGCACGCTACATCCACAGATAGTCAGTCTTCTTCACCAAAAAACAACTCCTGAAGCTCCTGGCAAATACTCTGTCTGCATCTCAGAAAGTATGACTACCTGGGAATTCATGAGGCTTCCACTGTGATCTCTCCCATCAGCAAAGAATAAGAGTTTCACATATGAAAGGCTTGATGGTGGTGTTGAAAGATAGAGGGAGTGTATTCAAACAAGCAGACTCCTGAATTTTCTATTCTGAGAACTATTATACCAGAATACCACTCCCAACATCTAGTTTACCTGACAACAGCACCGGGATAAGATTAAAATTTAATGTAAATAAAATAAACAAGGCCTTAGCACGAATGCAGTAGAATTTTCAGACCCTGTTTCACAAATCCCCAGGGAGGGCGTGCCCACCCTTCAGTGCACACACTCCTAACCTGAGAGACCCACGGCATTGTTGAATCAACAGCTGTAGGGAAAAGCTCACTGCTTGACATATATCACCAAAACCTGGTTATTTCAGCAGCTGACTGAGAGAGACATGGGAAAAAGAGCTCCTCATTTTATGACACCTTCATCTCAAACACTGTAGTTACAGGGGGAGCATCCAACTTCCCAGAGCAGGTCACCTAAGCATTTAGGGCCAACCTATGAAACTGTAAGCATTTTACAACTCACCAAAGTTAACCTCCCTCATTCCAGGGTTAAGATTAATGTTAATAGAAAAACAATGCCGTTCCCTAACTACACAAGGAAATGTAGAAAGCATTTCCTTCCAGTCCTTCAGATTCTGGAATTATTCCCCACTTTAATGAGCATTACCTCTATACAATGCAGCATTTCCTCCAAAAGAAACGTACTTCCTTTTCTACCACCCAAACACTTGTCCTAAAATGAGATTATATCCTTTCTTACCCAGGGTTCAAGTGATATCCTTGCCATCATAATACAAAGCAAGACTTAATCAAAAGTTTCCCTGAAGCCAAACTCAGTCCCCATCCTACTACACTTTAGGAGGCATATTTGGGGAAGCAGAGGACAGTTTAAATCTCACAGGTTAACCTTCCTGCTTTTCTAACAGCTTTACAAGATGGAAGTAGGACCTCAATGGCCCATTCCTACTGCTTGAACTTCTACCTAAGTATTTGTTGAGAAATTTAATGACAATGAAAGGAAAATTCCAGTAAACCAGATTTTTTCCCCCCACTCTTAATTCTATGTTCCTACAACTTGTAGCTCTCCTAATAAAATTGGTCTTGTCCTATCAAGGCCAATTCCACACTAGTCCCAGAAAATTTAGTTGAAGTTCAGTAGTAGGTCTTCACAGTTAGGTAACATTTTGGCCATCCTTTTCACGAGTAGCTTTGCTCACATCACCACCCAAACTAACATTATACTACTTCTGTTTCTCCTCAACTGGTCCTATACCCTACTAATATCTGATTTCCCGACTACTGCTTGTCAGTGTCAACAGATGAAGGACCAAAGCTCAACAGTACACCCAGTCCCCACCACAGACTTCCAAAGGACAGAATTTCAAGCATTCCCCCTTCCCACTTACACTGCCCATTGCTTTGCTCCCACCAGTGCTCAAAGAAGAAAACATAACACACAAGACAATGAACACACTGCAACAAGTGATGTCATACGGACTGTGCAAACTGATCAATCTACTCCTCACTGTTTTGTTTATGGGCTGGACAAATTCATCAATCCTTTTAACACCAACCTGGCTGCAGCTATGCACAAAATGCAAGAAAAAGCCCTCCTTATTTAGACCTTTTTTATATTAAAAAAAGCTTTTTTAAAGGGTTCTTTATGCTGTGTGCCATGTAAGACAAATTACTGATATAGCCACTGCTTTCAATGTAAAAACCTCATTTATATCAGAGTAGTATCTCTCTGTAACATCTTTTTTTTCCCCGACCACACATTATCGTCCACACTGATCTATGCTTTTAAGTTTGATCGATTAGCACCGGCTGTACTACAGCTTGTTTCCCCCCCTGCTTCAAGAAACATCTGACATCGTTCTCCATCAAAGACAGTGAATGCAGGATCACACTTTTTATACGGAACAAACCCCTCTATCAGCTGCTATAGACTCGTGCTGGACGCTTCCAGGAAGTTCGTCCCAGCGGATGAGCCCGTGCTGGATTGTCCCAGCAGCGCCGTGCTGGGAACAGCCCGGAGCCGAGGCGGCCCCTCGGGAACAGCGGCTGCGCTGCTGCCGCCGCACCAGCACCTCCACGGGGGCAAGAAACAGGCCAGGCACGGGCAACACACCCGCCTGGCCTCCCCAGCACTTCAGACTGGCTCTAAATCACAGAACCACCGAGGCTCGAAAAGCGCTCTGAGGTCGACCAGGGAGGGACCCAACATCACCGTGTCAACCACGGCACTGAGTGCCACGTCCGGTCTGCTTAAACAGCTCCAGGGACGGTGGCTCCACCACCTCCCTGGGCTGCCCATTCCAGCGTCCGATCACTCTTTCTGAGAATAAATTCTTCCTGGTGTCCAACCCAAACCTCCCCCGGTACAGCTGAAGACCATGTCCTATCGCTGGTTGCCTGGGAGCAGAGCCGGACTCTCGCACCTGGCTGTACCCTCCTGTCAGGGACTTGTGGAGAGCGACGAGGCCTCTCCTGAGCCTCCTTTTCTGCGGGCTGAGCTCCCCCGGCCGCTCCTCACAGGACAAGCGCTCCAGACCCTTCCCCAGCTCCGCTGCCCTTCTCCAGGCTCGCTCCATATGGAGCGCGGGGCGGAGCTGGACCTCAGCACAGCTAAGCCGGCGGGGAAGGAACCTCCTCCGCAGCTCCCCCGATCCCGCTTTTCCGGGCTGCGTTCGGGGAGTGCGGGGGGCGAAACTTCCTATTAAGGGCACGGCGGCCGCGGGCCCGCAGCTCTGCGGCGCCGCCATGGCGGGGCCTCCCTCGCTCCCTCCCTCGGGCCGCGGCTGCGCGCTCGGGGCGGCGGGAAGCGCCGCTGCCTCCGCTGCACCTGCCGCCGCCGCCGCGGGGGAGGGCGATGCGGCGGCACCCGGGGCGCCCCGCCCGCAACCCCCCGCCGCGAAACCCGCGCCGCGCTCACCCACGCTCCGGTAGCCCAGGATCGCGATCTTGCGGGACTTGGACGGCGGCATCTTCTCCCCCGCCCGGCCCCGAACCACATCAAGGGCGGCGGCTGCGGCGGAGGGCGGCGGCGGGCGGCTGTGGGGGCGCGGGGCGCGGCGCCAGCGACATGCGGGGGGCGCGGGGGGAGCGGCGGCGGCCGGAGCGCGCTCGGGACGCGCGGCGCTGGCAGCGGCGGGGCCGCACCACGTGACCGCCGCCGCCGCGCGCCGGCCCCGCGTACGCACCTGCGCGTCACAGGAAAAAACTCCCTGCGTCACCCCCGCCCGGCGCGCGCCGATTGGCCGGCGCGGCAACGGCGGCGGGCGGGGATTGGCCGGGGAGCGGCAACGGCGGCGTTCGAAGGGGAGGGGGCGGGGCCGGGCGGGCAAGGGCGAGCGGGGACGAGGGCGGGGGGGGGGAGAGGCGCGCGCCAAGGGCCCGCGCGCGTGCGCGCGCAGCGTGAGGCGGTTGGTGCGTCCCGCGCGCGCTGCCCGGCCCCGGCCCCGTTCCCGAGCTCCCTCACCTTGGTCATCCTGTCTCTGTCCCGTCCCCGAGCTCCCTCACCTTGCTCATCCTGTCCCTGTCCCGAGCTCCCTCACCTTGCTCATCCTGTCTCTGTCCCGTCCCCGAGCTCCCTCACCTTGCTCATCCTGTCCCTGTCCCGAGCTCCCTCACCTTGCTCATCCTGTCTCTGTCCCGTCCCCGAGCTCCCTCACCTTGCTCATCCTGTCCCGTTCCCGAGCTCCCTCACCTTGGTCATCCTTTCTCTGTCCCGTTCCCGAGCTCCCTCACCTTGCTCATCTTGTCCCTGTCCCGAGCTCCCTCACCTTGCTCATCCTGTCCCGTTCCCGAGCTCCCTCACCTTGCTCATCCTGTCCCTGTCCCGTTCCCGAGCTCCCTCACCTTGCTCATCCTGTCCCGTTCCCGAGCTCCCTCACCTTGCTCATCCTGTCCCTGTCCCGTTCCCGAGCTCCCTCACCTTGCTCATCCTGTCCCGTTCCCGAGCTCCCTCACCTTGGTCGTCCTGTCCCTGTCCCTCTCCCGTCCCCTATCTCCGGCACCTTGGTCATCCTGTCCCGGTCACTGTCCCTGTCCTGGTCTCTATCCCCGTCCCAGTCCCGTCCCCGAGCTCCGTCACCTTGGTCATCCTGTCCCTGTCCCTGTCCCTATCCCCGTCCCTATGCCTGTCTCAGTCCCGTTCCCGGACCCGGCCCAATCCCGTCCCTATCCCCGTCCCGGTCTCCTTCCCCATCCCCATCTCAGTCCCTATCCCCGTGCACATCCCTGTTCCTATCCCTATCCCTGTCCCGGTCCCTGTTTCCGTCCCTGTCCCCATCCCAATCCCGTCCCCCGCCCCTGCCCAATCCCGTTCCTCTCCCCATCCCTGTCTCCATCCCAGTCCCTGTCTCCTTCCCCATGCCCGTGGCCATCCCCGTTCCTCTCCCCATCGCAGGGGCTCCTCCCCAGGCACTGGGATCTGGCGCTGCCCCTGCCGTGTCCCCGCAGGCTCCAGGGTGCCGTGCCGGGAAGGGCCGCTCGGCCGGCCTTGTTTGAATTTGTTTGAATTTATCTCGCTGCCTCTTCAGAGCGTTCCCCGTGCGCGCAGATGATTTATGGAGAAACGTCGGGTGCCAGCGTCGATATAAAGTGTTGGGAATTGCATGGAAGGGAAGGCAGCGTTTGGGAGCTTGGGAATGGTTAACTGTGAGATCCAAGGGGTGGGGAGTTTTCCGCTGTGAAAAGAGGGCTGCGTGTACTGGTGGTGGCTGCAACACTTGCAACACTTGATGGATGCAGAATTTAAGGGAGAAAGACAGGAAAGTCATATTCCCCCTTCTACACTTTGAACAAACTTCTACATTTTGAACACTTTGGATTAATACAAACCCTTTACACATTTTCTTGAAAAATGAATGTTAGAATGATTTTTTTTTTAATGTGCATCTTTTTGGGGAACACTGATACCTAGCACACAATTATGCCAGGGTACAACAAACCACACTAGCAGCTGGATGATATTGAGTGACATGGATTGGCTTCTCCCTGATCTCACCCATCCACTCCCACATATTCATCTAACCTGGTGAGAGGGTGGGGAACTAAAGCAAAAGAAAGCCATTTGTGCACAAAAGTGATTTACTTCTGGAGGAGCAGACAGGCTTTTGGGAGATGCCTGCATTTTTTTGGGATAGTCTAATTATACCCTTCATCTTCTGGATAATGGGATTTTACAGGACAAGTGCTGGTGACCAGTTAAACAGCAGGAATAACAGCTTTCAGTGAATAGGTCCATGATGGAAGGATAGTTTTTTCTTGAGGAAACATGGGGGGTTTGTACTTTCTCAGTGATGGCTGTGGTGATACAACTCTGCATGCTCATTCTCTGTGTCCAGCCTTGTTTTTTCCACTCACTACAGCAGATTTCCACCTCATCACAGCCCTCGAGCATCATCCCATAGGGATTGGTGGGATTTGGGGAGTCTGCAAAAAAGCAGCAGCCTGTGGAAATGCAGCATTTGTGAACAGGGATCCTGTTCACAGCTCCCCGAGAGGTGCAGAGGGACAGTCCTGCCTCATGTACAGCACCAGATTCCTCTTTGTCTCGTGTCTTGTAACAGACAAATGGTTTCTGAAGCACATGAGGACTGCAGTGAAGCCATGATCCTGCAGGACCAACTCTTGGAGCTGTGCCATCATCTTTACATTCACTCCCTCTGGAACCATGCCATGGTCCAAAATCTGGGCTTTTTACTGAGCCAGAAGACTGAGAGGACTGAGAAAAGAATTACCTTCCAATGTCATACATGGATCTGGAAAAATAGCTGACATTTGTGGTAGTTATGCTTTCAATTTCCATCTCCTTACAGTTCTTATTACTTGCCTGTCATATTTTGGCACTGGGCTTTTTACTCTGGTGAAACCTAACTTGTATTTTCAGGATATATATCCGTACCCATCCACATGGTCAGAGTGGTGAGAATCAGCATTTTTTTCATTTGTAGGAGTTTCTGGTTTTGTTCCTTCCACTTCTTTTGATTAGGTCTTTTCCCTTACACTCTTTTTCTTATCCCACTCTCCTTTTGGAGCTGTGTCTATTTATTTATCTGGTTTCTGTTAACTTGCCCCTGGCTCAGTCTGTGCTTGTTTAGGGAAGTTCACTACTGCAGGGTTTCTGTTCCTCCCCCTTTATTGGCTTTATTGCCTCAAATTGCAATGGAGTTGTCTCACCTTAGGATGCTTGTCAACAGCAAAACAGAACTCATCCATTCTGGGCATGGGTTTGTTTTGAAGAAAAATCTTTAACTTCCTTTTCTTCCACTGTTCCTTTGGAGGGAATTGGATAATAATCCTTCCTCCAGCAGGATCCTGTAAGTGCTTCATTTTGTCTTGGCTGGGATGCTGGGAATACAGGGAAAAACAGAGCTTTCAGGGGAGTTTGTTGTTTTTCCATGCTCTAGGGCTGGATGACACTGCTGATGGCCTTTGGCAGCACTCTGGGACACTGCTACTCAAGAGGCAGCAGCTTAAGCAGAGGTGAGAGGATCTGGACTGTGGTAAGGCTGTTACTACATTTCTCCTGCCCAGCTGAAGTCTAAACACTTCTGGAGTGCTTTGAGCAGAGGGACAGCACACCTTTGGCTGTGAATGTCTAATCCAGGCATTGTGCATTATCTGAAATTTTATTGTTGATATATTTGGGGCTGAACAGCCTCACACACCAAGTACCCCTTTGCTGAAATCCTCTTCCCCTGTAGCAATCCAGGTGTGACGCTCAGCTTGTGTTTTCCCAGGGCAGCATTCCATAGCATTGGCTGCAATAGGAATTAGGGTCGTGCTTGTACATTCCCTGCTCCTGCTGCAGCCTCCTCACGTCTGCAGTGTTTGCACATTGAGCTCCAAAGCAGTTCAGAGAACTGTGGGACAAGTGACGTACCCCGTGTGCCTCTGCACTGGCCGTGCTCCAGGCCTTCTCCCTGTCTCCCTCTGCCAGGTACTCCCTCATCAAACACAGCCTTGGGATCAGGTCAGATGATAAATGACATTAATGTTACTATAAACTGTTTTCTCAAAGAAAGCAACACATCAGATGTGAAAGACAAGATTCCAAGGGGGAAAACAGCAAGCAGGGCTGGAGTGTGTCTGTGGGGAGATCAGGATGCTGAGGGAGGCAGGACAAACACTGCATGTTGCCTGTATCTACTTTTGTTGCCTGCATCTACTTTTTGTGATGGAGAAAGAACCACGATAGATTTCATGTAGTAAAGGTAACTCAACAGCCAAGTATTTTTACACTAACCCAGTACATGCAAACCCACAGCCATCCAGCTACTCAGCTCCCAAATGCAGAACAGCTCTGACTTGCACCTTCAATTCCTGCAGCAGCAATTACCAGCACCATTACCTGCTCTGTCCTTCTGCAAAGCAGGGCCTTCCCAAGGAATGATTTGAAATGTGTCCAGTGTTTGCACTGGGCGTGCTTCCACAGGCACAGCACAGCCCTTGCTGCCTGCAGAGGTTACAAAGTACATTCAGTTCAGCCTTGCACTTGTTGCTGCTCCCTCCTGCCTTTTCACAGTGATTCTATTTTGCAATATTCAGATAGAAACGCTGGCAAAAAGTTAGTAGAAGGAAATTAAGGGACTAATTCAGTTCAGAGGGGCTGCTGACACCATGGACTGGTGCCCTACAGGTCCTGGTGTGCAGTTGGCAGGGACACACATTCCATAGGGTTTTTTCTAAAGGAAAGAGTTTGATGTGTAAGTACAGGTCACCTCCTGCCCATTCACTACAGCAGGAACAGGTCTGACTGCAACCAGAAAACAAATGAGTACCAAGAAAGTGACTTTCAAAACCACATTTAAATTAAGTGCTGAAGTGAAGAGTAAAGAGCAGTGTCTGCAGAACATTCTTTTTGCATAAATGCATTATGTGGGTACAAGGGTAGCATTAAATTATCCGGAATGGCATTTTCCTCTGGAAATTACCCTTAATAAGTGTTCAATATGGGTGAAAGTTCACAGAAACTTTAGAAGTAAACTGGTTACTTCTAAAGCTGCCTGGAGAGCTCAGTGGGAGCAGTTACAGGGCCTGCTGTGAGGCAGGATTGAGCATGTGTGGTTTCACTTCTAGTTGGACCAAAACTGAAAAACTCCAATTTACCCTATGCTCCCTCCAAAAATGGCAAGAAGTGTTCTCCACGTGCAGTCTTGGAAGTGCTTCAGTCAGATTCCTCCTGTCTGCCATGAGGACGAGTGCTCAGGCCCTGGAAATCAAGGCTTGTTCTTCCAGTTTTACTCCAACATTCCCAGCACAAGAGCATCCCTTAATAAAAGTTAATCTTTTATTAGGCCTTAGATACACAACAATTGAATTCACTTCCTAGCAAACAGCAAACACCATCTGATCTCAGACCCTTTACCTAAAGGATTCCAGAAGTAAAACAGGAAAATGTTTTTCATACATGTCAGCAAAGGGTGATTTTTCCTCAGTTCAGAGCATCTCTAGGTACTGAAAAATACTGAGGGCTGAAGTCTACTAAGAAACATTTTCTTACACCTAAGCAGTTAAAAATATCCAGAGTAGGTAAAAGCCCTTCAGAATAATTATCTTTCACAGACATCTCTTGCTGTGCAAGGAAATGCACAGGAAAGCAAAGGCATCAATCACATGTTATTACAGTCCTGCTGGTTAAAATAGAAACCATTTCTTCACCTCCACTACTGTACAGGCTCTCAGGAGTCACAGGGGACATTTACTGACCCCTCCATCTGCAGCACGGTCGTGTCTGTGACAAGAAAAGGAGCTTCTGGAGCTATTGCTGTAGTCTCAGATCTGCAGGTACTGCCTGCTGCCTGTCCAGAGGGGAGAATGCACAAGAACTGGAGTCTAATGACATTTTATTACTTCTTTTTCATGGCTGAGACCTCTAATGAGCTACGTGAAGAGCCCTGGCTGAAGCTTTAGTTACACTATCCCTTTAATCTGGAACATGCAGCAGCGCTGCTGAGTCACCCCTCCTCTCCCCACCCTCATTTACTTACTCCTGTCCCTCCCTTATGCTGGAACAAGCATTTTTCTAGCTCTGTAGAAAACTGATCTGTATTAAAAATGACATGATTTCTTTAGCTTTGTTTACTGCATCAGCACTGGCACTTGTGCCAGCACAAGCAGAGTGTATTTTGATGGCACTGCTATTTATTTGTGCTGGTGGGGTCACATCACAGTTCTGTCACTCACAAATGCAGACTTCAGAGCTGAATTCCAGAAAGAAAGGGTGGAAAGTCTCTAAACACAGTTTTGTACCACTGAGGAAGCTGTTCTCTAGTTTTACTAGTCCTGTGTCCACAACATGTCAACAGCAGTTGTAATAATGTGAAAATAGGAAGCTTGTATGTGGCTATCTGAAAACTGCAAATTCATTCTGGCTTTCTGCACACTGCAGCACGCAGGCAGGCCCACAGCATCTGCATGAACAGGGACAGAGGAATTTGTGCTATAAAATAGATATTAAAAAAATACCAGTGGTTCAACCCTTATCTTTAAAAATACCTTGACCAGAGGGCCGAAGAATGTGTTCATGCAGACAAGTGATAGAGAGATGTCAGGATGCTTTTGGGCACCTCCCTGCCACCCCATCTCCCAGAGGAGGCTGCAGTGCCTGTGCTGGAGCAGAACCTTGCTTTCACTAAGCTGCATCCATGTGGTTTGTGTGGCATTTGCAGGTAGCATTACTGCCCACTTACCCTTAATCAGTTTCCTACCACAGGTTCTCCCCTCCACCCACCCTATGAGAAATGAGAGCCACTATTTGTAGTTTGAATCACTCCCATCTCCCACACGAGGATAATCAGAGCTGGGCTGGTGTCAGCTCTGAAGAAAGCAACCAGCACCAAGTTGTTGCTCTTAGGACAAAGCAGCTGCTCCAGTTCAATACCACCTGGAATTGCAGGGAACAGAGTCAATATTTACCCAGTCAGAAAAGGTGCTGGAGGAGACTTGACAATGTTTTTCACAAGGTAAGAAAGTGAAAGAAAATCTAAGTGAACAGTTTCCATCATGTACTACAGGAATATTTTTAGTCATGAAAAATACCTGTAAGAAGGAAGTTTTCACACATTTAGTTCAAAATTTAAATTCACGTAGAAAGGGGAAAAGTTCTGAAGAAAGTTTTTCATTACTATTATTACTATAATGTTTACATTTTATAAGCAAACTGAAAACTGTTCACCTTTTACCTCCATGTTTATGAATGAAAAAATAATGTATCCCTTTCCTGCATTATTCCAGTGCAGTATTCAGGCTGGAAACATGGTACAGAAGTCCTACCTACAGTATTCCATCAGCATAAGCCACCTTGAAATCCAGAGGAAAATAAGAATGCTCCTGGTTTACACTAATCCCAATGCATGTACATTCATACCTGCGAAAGAACTTGGCACGAACTGCTAAAACCAAACTGATGTTGTAGGGTTTAATTTCTTCCATCTACAAGAATCTACAATTATAAAAGTCTCATCTTCAAACTTTACAGTACATTTACATTAGCAAATACCCCACGGCTTTCCTCACTCCTCCACTTCTGTACAAATCATATACAATAAAAAGTTTCGGGTTTTCATTGTACAAACATCATTTTACACTTTAATACAGGTGAAAATATTGTCCTCTGGCACCTTATTTCCTCCATGGTGCCTGTGTATGACAGGACAGAGCACTTTCAATCCACGCTTCCAAAATCTTCAGCTCAAGTAACACAGACTGGTGAACAGGGCACAGCTTCTGCAACTCCAAAGTTTTAAATAATGAGAAAAATCTCCCACTTGTTTGTATAACAATCAACAGTTTATTAATGGATATGGTGAAATTTTAGCTATCCACCAAAGATGTGTAAAAAATTGTCATGAAAGTAAAAATAAATAAAGCTGTTTTTAAATCAGTCTTGTTTTACATTTCAGTTCAGAATGCAACATTGAACACAAAACTGTCATTGAAGTTTTAAAGAAGTCTACTGATACCCAAATTACAGCTTTTATGACAAATCTAATGAGAACTGAAACTGATTTGGTTTTAGGTTTAAAGACTTTCACATTCAAATACAGTGTCTCGTTTAGCACAACACTTCCTTTGACAGTGATGGGCAACAGTGATGACATATTGCTGTATTTTGACATAAGGCACTATGATATGAATATGCCATACACTTGCCTTATGTCACATATATCCATTGCTGACCAGTGACTTCTGTCAAATACAAAATGAAAAAGTTTCAGAATACAGTGCATTTTAATGAAGGACATCATGTGAAGTCTTCCAGCAAATGTTTTGAAGACATTTTGAAATACGAGCCTACATTTTAACATAAGCTTTTGTCATGCTGCTTTTTTTGCGACATCACTGGGGGGAAGAGACTCATCATCCATCACAAAGTCCCAAAACACATCCTCAACCATCCTGCTCTGTTCCATTGCAGTCACTGCTCTTGAGACAAACGACCCAGAAACTCTGTTCAAGTTCTCCTACAAATGTTTACATTCACAGCAGTCATTCGCTCTCGTTCTCCTTTTGTTTGGCACCTGGGAACAGAAGAGGAAAGCAGCTGTCATTTCCTTGGCCACACAGAACTCATTCCAATTGCTGCAACTTTCCCTGATCACATTCAGAGTACTGAATACAGCATTTATAAAGAATAAACTGCAGGATTGCTAAATGTCAATGTGAGACAGAGCGAAGGAGGCTCGAGACCATCACTGCTTTAATTTCATTGCTAAGTTTAAGTAACCCTTCTGGGAAGTTACTCCAAATGCCTTTGAAGATTCTCCCCAGCACATAAAAAAAATTTGTTTAAAAACTCCCAACTAAAAACCCACAGCCCAAACCTGTCCCTCAGCTTAGAGCCAAGCTTAATCATCGTAACAGCCCCCAGAAAATGCGTCCTGCTTGAGCACAAACGATGTAAGAATTTAGTTTAACTACACTTTGTTGATAGACTCATTTTTCCTGGCTCAGAGGCAGATTTTGCTTACAGCAGGGATCTGAGAGACCTGTCCAGCAGGACTGTGCAGCATCTCACCTCTTCTCCAGATACTCAAAGATGCTGGACAATGAGTGAACACTGTGGTGAGCTTGGATTCAGCATCCAACTCTACAGAATAACAATCTTTTGCCAGAAACCTGGAGTTGCTACTTGCATGTATAATCAAACACTGAAAGATTCATTAAATGCATCCAGTTTTCACATAACAACTGTTAATTTTTTCCCAAACACAGGCTGGTCTCAATTCCTGCCAGTCAATAAATTTTCCTTTCCAGTCTGTGAAGAGAACTAGACAAGTGATTTATCTGGTGTTCTTAGGAGCAAAGTCATACTTCATACTCTACAAATCAGATTTACATGGCAGATATCCTCCCTGCATGAGACAAATTCTAGTCTAAAATTGGGCAGTTGCCCGTGGAAATGCAATCTGATACTTAACTGCTCCCCAAAAAACCTTCCCTCACCCCCTCTCTTCCAGTGGCATAGTCCTGCCCTCTCTGTTGCTCTAACCCCTGTCCTCAGTACCAGACTGTTCTGTGGGCAGGTTCAGTGTGCCAGGCTGACTGAACTGCAGCTTTTTTGCTGGCTCAGTTTCCTGTTAGCCCAGTGAGTTACAGCAGCTCAGGGATCTCCCATTGCAATAATTCCAGAGCACTTTTAGCTCAGCTTAGAGTTCCAACATAGATGTCCATGTAACATCAGTACAACAAAGCTCTTGGTTTGTCAGCACCCAAATGCATCTTTTCTGTCTCAACTTTGCACCATTAGCACTACAATCTGCTCTCCTGGAGTCCTGCTACCCTCCAGTCATGGATGAAACTCCCTCCTCTGCCTGGAGAGGCACTGGCTGCTTGTCTTTACACCTCTCTCTTCTTTCTCCAGGCAAGGATTCCATTTGACCCAGACCTCTGGGCTGATTTCTCATCCATGCTTTCACAGAGAGCTGGGTTCCTTGCTCTGCTCTTGCTCTTCCAGGTCATTAAAAGGAACCAGATGTACTGACACAACACCTCCAGCTGTAAGGCTGATTGCTTCTCTTCAGAACAGAAACATTTCTATTTAAACAAGGCACATTACCTTTTTTTTTTTTTATGTCTACAGAGGAAAAAATACTTCTATGTAATTATGTTATCCATCATCTTTTCTGTTAGGCAAGAAATTAAGAAATTTCATTTAAGCTCACATATTGACTTTTTCTTTTTTTGAAGGATGTATCTGGCTCTATTTGTCTGATTTTTTTGAGGCAAAATAGTAATAATCCTCAAGACATTTTACCTTACTCACAGAGCCAAAACAGGACTTTGCTTTAGTTCTTGTGACACTGAAGTAACTTATGAGGTTGAAATGAAGTTACAATTAAGAACATAAAGCAGTTAAGAATTAAGCAATTAAGAAATTGGGCAAAATTTAAAACCAAAACCAATCTAAAACCAGCCAAACCAAGATAAAAGTAGCAGAAATAAACCTATTGCTGGATACTTTTGTTAAAATGAACCTGGTCATGTTTAGATTGATCACTAGAGATTTAACCTGATCACAAGAGTTTTATATTGGAAGAGTTCTGGTGGGTTGAGGGGCCATCTCTGACTTAAGTTATGCCAGCCAAGCATAGCTGGACAACAGCAAGGCTGCAAGAAGTGATTTTTTAGTGGAAAACACAGCTGTGACCACACTGGGCCAGAATACAGAAACTCAGAAGGTGGGAAAGGTGCCCTGTTGTAGATGTTGTGTATACATTCAGCTTCATGCACTTAAAACATTAATCAAGACCTTTTTTTTTTTTCTCCTAGAAAAGAAGTATGAACAGCAGGGACATTTATGAAGCTTCTGCATGCCCTCCTCAGTGAACAGGAGACTGACAGTTAATATTCTGTCAGCATTTTCCTGAAATTTCTTGTGTATTTAAGAACTATAGTCAGTTACAAAAGCTGAAAATCAGACATTTATCACTGTGAAATAACTGAAACCCAGCAGGGTGTGCACACCAGTGCCTCATGGCACGGCCCCAAGGGCAGATCCATACCTGCAGGTGTGAGTACCAGAGCTTGTAGGATGTCAGACAGGGAGATGATACCCACAATGCTATCAGCTTCATTCACTACCACCAAACGATGAACCTGCCAGCAGGGAGAAGAGTCTGAGATATATTGACCCGATTTAAAGTAGGCAAAGCAAAGAAAAACAAACAAAGAAACAAACAAAACCCCTAAAGTAAAGCAGTATGAAGACAAGTAGGAAAAAAACAACCCAAAATGGTTCAAAATGTCAGGAATAGCAATTCTCTCTCAGCAACACCAACATGCTTGCTCTACATAAATGAAAGTAGTGCATGTTAAAAAGGCACACAGCTAGCTGGCATGGCAACAGAATCCAATGTGAAGTGACAGGTAAGTCGAGATCTAGGTCTTGAAAATACTTCTGCTCTCAAAATCTGGCACTCACATCAAAGACTTTTCCCCAAGTTACAGTCTCTGCCCAGCTCAGCCTGTGGTCTCCAGAAGATTAGATACAGTAATAAAATGAGGATTCCTTCTGAAAAATACTTCCTCAGCAGAGAGACACAACACTAAAATGTGTTGTATTTTGGCACCTCTGACTTGGTTTTAAGTTAATTTTTATCACAGGGATACGAAATGGAAAGTGAGTGCCAATTTGTTTTAAACAGACTGTTTAAGACAGAAAAAGGATTCAATTTATCTATGCAAATAAACACAAAGACACAACTTGGAAGAAAGATTTATCAACAGTAAGACCATATTTTCAAACAACAATCTTATCCATACAAACCTCTTCTATGGAACATTTTACACCAAAAAACTTTTGTCCTAACTGTAGGGAAATTAGGTGGATACTCTTGTATCCTGAAGCTTATTTGCCAGAACAAACTGAGAAAAGCCACTGCAGACCCAGGGAACTGTCTGTCCAAAGTTCAGAGCCTACTACATATGTTTACTTTTACCCAAGTGAATTATCTCTCTTCACTATTAAGTTGAGAGAAAATATTTTATTTTTGATAAAACTATTTAGGTTTATTTATTTCTGCATATGCACATGTTTAATAATTTTATTCCTCCCTCAGTGTAATGAATTCAAGAAAAATGGACAACGTTTCATTTGTTTAATTGCTTGTAAGATCAAGCAGTTGTCTGGCAGCTAAAAATAGCTGTGTAGTAGTTTTGACTGACTCATTTTTACATGTAAGCTCACTGTGTTTAGACTGAACGAGAGGGTAGGAGTTGTTCTTCAAACACAAATGTCTAAAGCTTCTTAAGATAGTAATAAAATAATCCAAGTTTGAAATCTGTGTATCAGGAATGCTAAAATTATTCAAATCAGGAGGAAGCTCAAGCAAATGCAGAAAGTTACAAGTAGAAATTGCCTAACGAGGTTCTAAGGGCTTGTTAACAAAGTGCAAGTTTTCCTCATATCAAGTATATGCCTGGTTACAACCCTAAAAAAAAAAATCTCATAATTGATGAAGTTAAAGCATCTAAACGGAGCTGATCACACCTCAGAAACCACTGAAACTGAGAATATTGATTTTCTCCTGCAGAGAAGCCTTACAAGGGAGGAAGACCTACAAACTCATTCACCTCTGCATGAAAGGAAGTTCCCGGTACTAACAAACAAGATAAACAGCACCAAAAGAATGGACAGCACACAGATAAAAAATTTACAAGAGTAGTTAGTGAAGGCTTCTTCACAAGAATTTACTTTATGGCCCTGTTTGACTGCATTTCTATGAGAGCAGTGCAGGATTCCATCATGCATCAAAACAGGTTGCACCCAATACATTTCCTGAGCCAAGCTATAAACTGGAGTTTAACAAATGATTTGTTTGCAAAACTTATGACAGGCTTGGAAGAAACTTGGGAAAGCTTTGCATTCAGTTTAGTTAATGTCATAAAACAGAAATGCAAATAACTGAATATCGTAACAGGTATGCTGTGCAATATTTTGCACATCCCTATAAGCATCTAAAACTTGAGTCTATAGAGCAGACTGAGTTAAATATTAATTATTTAAAAATTATATGGTTTTAAATTATTTAATAATACAATAATAAATATTATATTATTAAATATAATCATTCAAACATAATTATTAAAAAATACTTTCACCAAGTAATCAAAACAATTTAAAGAGGACAAAATTGTACAGTTTATCAGTTTCATAACACAAATTATAACTTATTATGCAGAGACTCACCTCAGCCTTCACTATTCTATCCACAATGGTCTCCAGTGTTTCCAGCATACTACACTTTACAACACCTTCAAAATACTGAGAGCGGTGCTGTAGGGCTTGTGTCACTGTGATATCTAAGTTATTATACGTTTTTTCAGCAGCAAGATTCTGCAAAAAAACAAACCCAGGCCACATCAGAGAGCTCAGTACTTAGTAACAAAGTACTCAATACAGTAAATATTTTGGCATCAAGCAGATAGGCATTTCTGGTCTAAGCTGAGTGCATTCCAAGTAACACATTAAACAAAGCAGATGCTCTTCAGCTTCACATTCTGGGAACTGTCAAGCACAATGATGCTGAACACCATCTGACACCCTGGGTTAACTGATAAAACTGGAGATATGCATTAGCCCAGTGAAAATCTTACTTTGTATCTCTTCTTTGGCTCGGTGTCACTCATCCTGCTTTTGCCAGGAGCAGCACATGTGAAGGTGAAGCTCTTCAGGTTTCACACCACACAGAATATACAATTTTTTCTTTGTTTGTTTTTTCATAGGGCTGGGGAAGACACCAACTGTTCTGAACACCACCCACAGAGTAGATGTTAGTGGCTGAGAGCTAAATGGAGAGCAAATTTATTCTTCACCTTTCTAATTTGTGGGCTCAAACTCCCTCTCCTGGACTCTCCTGGTGCTGTCATTCAATGACAATTTGTGTGTCTGGGTGTATTTTAATAAGTACTATAAGAATAATAACAATGAAACCCCATCCCCATCACTAAAAGGAAGAGATTAAAAGAATTTGAAAGCTGACATTTTAAACTTTCATTCGAAGAACAGGATCATGCCTGCCGTGAGAGGACTCTGTCCAGACCTGCAAAAGCTTTCTGTAGGTGAGATCATTGTGGTATTTTAGTAGTGTTGGGACACCCTGGCCTACTGATTTTGCTGCTGAGGCACTGAAGGAAGAACAAAGTCAGAGCTTTTAAATGAAAGCACTGAACCAAGCAATAAAATTAAATTAATTTTTGGCTAGAAGATACTCAGGTCAAGTTGTTTGATTGAATTACACCAAACGTGACAAGACAGGTTCAAGGTGATCATGAAGATAAAAACAATTTTAGTTAATTAATTTAACCAGGTCCTAATGAAGGACACTGAGAGGACATAAAAAGCCTCTGCAAACTGAAGTCACCCTCCACACAATAACTGGTGCAATATAAAGCTATTCCTATACATCATTCCATTCCCAGCTTTCCCCAATCAAGAACCTGAAAATTAATTCAGGACTCTTAAAATGAAAGAAATCTATCAACTTAGCCAGCTGCATACACAGGCATAGCTTCAACCACCAAGCAAGGACAGGAGCCACATGGTTAAAAATCACCATCTTGGAAATTCTATGTTTAATGGAAGATCAGATCCATACACTTCAGATTATAATTTTTTTCCTTCTTTTAAAGCTGAAGATCAGGTTTAAGCAGCCTGATGAAATCTGGAAGCTCAGAGGTGATCATCTTTTAAGAACAGAATCTTTTTCCCCCAACTTAATAAGCAAACTAGGACATGTGAGGAAAATCCCAGATAATCAATAGATGCCCTAACTCCTTCTCATGTTACTAGCTGGGTGCAAAGAGCTAGCAAAAAATTATATCCTAAAAATTATAGTTTTGTGGTATATTTTTTCCCAGATAAATGATCCAACATCTCTAAAAATCCTATTTGTTGCCTCATCACTTAAAATGAGAAAAGAAGTGAAAAACATAAGGAGCCCTCTTCCTTTTGGTGTCTTTCTGAAGAAGAATGGGAAATGAAGGAAATACATCCTGCCTCAGAATCTAACACAGTTACAAAACAAACTGAAACAATGAATCCACCAACTGGGACATTTCATTGTCTTTGACACATCAGGTCATTCTCTCTCCAGCTACTGCCTATTCCCTGACAAGCTTTTATGGCAGAACAGGACCTTACACATAGAGAATCCCAAATAATGAAGACAAATGACTAGAAATAACAGGCAAGAGTGGTGACATCACAGAATTTTCAGTATTAAGAACAATGTTTGCAGCCAGAGATATTTATAAGCTTAAAGTATTTCCACTTGGGACTATTCTCCATTTTACTGAAGGCCTTCTAGGCAGTGTTTCAGACATCTGGACAACCTGGGCAGTGAAACCTCTAGAAAACAATGTATTGTCAGATGCTGCCATTAGAAAGCAGGTGTATACAGCTGGAAGGGGACGGGGATAAAAATATAGATATATTTTTCAAGTTTCTGGAAACCATGAGAATAGAAAAGCCCTTGCTCTCAGAGGCTGGTAAATCATGGCATGAATCTGAGTATGCAACTGGAATCTTGAGGGAAATCCAGAAACAGAGTCCTGGATTAGATCTAAAGCAGAAGGAATACAGATGCAAGACTCTGGACTAATGAGCCAAGTAGCTTTTACATCACTGAGGAGGTCAAGCTGTACAAAGTACTCAGACTGCACAGAGAAATCTGCATTCTCTTGAGAACAGACTGGAGTGGCAGCAGCTGGAAAAAGGAAGTCCTCACTCAGAAGAGAAACCAAGAAGAACAGAACAGTTCAGCTGAAAGGGACCTACAATGATCACCTGGTCCCAGTGCCTGACACTCCAGGAGGAGCAGAAGCTGAGGCATTTTATCCAGGGCACTGCCCAAGTGCCTCTTGAGCACTGACAGCCTTGGGCATCGCCCACCTCTCTGGGAAGCCTGTTCAGTGTTCAGCCACCTCTTGGCAAAGAAATGCTTCCTAAAGCCCCATCTGAACCCCTGCAGGGTGGCCTTGGACCATTGCCACATGTCCTGTCACTGGATCCCAGGGAGAAGAGCTCAGCACCTCATTCTCCATTTCTCCTCCTCAGGAAGCCCCAGGAGCAATGAGCCCATCACCCCTCAGCCTCCTTTTCCCCACACCAGACAAAGCCAGAGTCCTTAGCTATTCCTCACAGAATATTCCTTCCAGCCTTTTCACCAGCTTTGATCCCCTACTCTGAATTATGCCCAGCCAGATCTTATTTTGGGTAACATCCAGAGCAATAAAAGCCTGTGTGCAAATAGCACTACTAAGGATAATATAAATAAAAGTAGTAATTAAAAAAAAAAATTACGTGCAGGGTGAATTGATCTCTTTCATTCCGTTTGTTAATTATGGCCAAAGGAACAAAATAAAACTGTCATATTAACAAATTAATTAAAATGCTTACTACATATAAAATATTTAATAGAATTTAAGAGATATACTTACTATTACATCAAATTTGGAATAAATATCTACAACTTTTCCTAAAAAGAAAAAAAAAAAAAAGTTAACAAAGTGCTTAAAATACAGTATCAGTTTTCTTGCTTCCAGCTTTCACCTGTTATAATTACAAGAAAGAAATAATAGGTCAAGAAAGAAAGACTGAAAAATAAAAAAACTCAAACAACCTATCAAATAATAAAATTCTTCCAAGCCCATCAACCTACATTTTGCATAAGTATTTCTTTATATTCCCTTTCTTCCCCTACGCCTTTTAAATTTTGTTTTTTTTTTACTCTTTCTTGTGCTTTCCCCTCCTTCCCAGCATCAGCCCAGGGCTCAGCAGCATTTCCCTTCCCTGTTGTACCCACCTGACTCATCCACCACAGGCAATGCCGATATCCTTCGCTCTACAAATATATTCAAGGCTTTAATGATAGGAGTGTCTGGATGTATGAAGGCAATGTTGTGGTAAGTTCCTATTCCAAGTTCATCCAGGTTCTTCTTCATAAAGGCAGGCTTTGGCATCTCTGACATCTAGGGGAGTCAGAAGGAATGGATTTACGCTGACATTCACTCATCATCTGCAGACTCCAAGTGATGGTTACATGTCACTGCAATTTCCTGATACCAGATTAATACAAAACCCAAACAGCCTAAGGGGCTTCTGTTCAAAGCAGCTCTAAATTAAGACAATGTAACTGGGATTTTTGCTCCATTTTTTCTGTAGTAACACATCACTAAAAGCTGTAGATCCTACAGTGTCGTTCCCACTAAAACTGGAGAGAGAAGACAGGAAACATTAATCTGAATATTTATTCTGAACTCTTGTTGCTTTGTTTGGCCTCCTGTTCATTGCTGTGACTAACATTACTACAGAGTAATGACAATCTCATCTCTGGGAGACAACTCATTTTTCTTTTCATGTAAACAAACTCCTGAAGCTGAGGAGATGTTCCAGAAACAACAGCCAATTACACCAATAGAAAAGTCCTTGGTGTTTTAAAGGAGAAAAACAAAGTAAAGGTAAAACAGAGGCCTTATATCAAGCTTTAATTTCCCTGTTACCAATAAAAGATACACAAAGACACAATGAATTTGGAAATTTATTATGAAATTTCTGCAGTAAGACTTTAATAACTTAATTATATCAGATGTCTACTGTGGGGAAAAATCAGTTAAACACAGCATAGCTTTAAATACTTACAAAAAGCTGGAGGAACTTGAGGATTCTTTTATGGGTAAGTATATAAAGTGCATTTCCACTGACTGGATCTATAACTGGCAATCTGTGGATTTTGTTTTTGATCAACGAATATACAGCATCAAAAAGGCTGAGGAGAAAAAGATTTTATTTTTTAATGAATTCTAGCTAACAACAAGTAAAGCCAAATTATATATATGCACACATTTTTAAACTCACATGAAGTCTATGTGATTATTTGCATTATAATTATTTGCATTGTAATTATTTGCATTATCTTTAATGCTATAAAAAACAGAAGTTGAGGGATTTCAAATTAACTTTTGCAGCTTTTTGCTTTGCAACACATGAACAACTATATGCTCATGGAAATCTAAATCCATTAAGAAAATGTGATGGAAAGTTCATTTTGTGGTATAAAGTATAGAAAAAAATTTCTTCACAACTGTCAATTGTTTTTCCAGCAAGTGCTGTGCTTGCAGTATCCCTGCACTCAGAATGAGTCTTTCTGTTAAGAGACAAAACTGTGAAAAATGGAGTTCCTGCACTTAATGAATCCCAAATTTCTGTAACATTTTCTACAAAGGGCATTTTTATGGCAACATGCATATATGCAAATATCTCCAAACAATTATCTAATAATTTCACTGAATTATCACTGGGGATTGGCAAAGTTATCCTTAGGAGATCTAAAACATTCCCATGCACTGCAGACTAGGATTTAGCAACACTCCAACCTGTGCAAGTCTGCTCTTCTTGCAAGTGACACTTTTTAGTTTTTCCTTTGGTGTAGTAAGATCATGATAAAGCAGCTGACCAGCAACTGCAATAAATTATCAAGTAAAAAAGTTGATAAAGCTCTGAAAAAAACCAACTTGCTGAAGCAGTCTTCTTCCCATACACAAGCTGTGTGTTCTGAGTCCATCACAGGGATGAAATAGCCCCACTTGATGTACACAGAGCCAAGATTCCCCCACTGCTGCAGATCCCACTCCTGCAGTAAGTGTTTAACAATTCCTAAGTGCTGCAGTCTGACTGCCCCAGAACCCAAGCCCATCTCTGGAACAGGTCTGAAGCTGACTTGCTATAACCTTTTGTACAAGTTTTACTGCATCTTCTTTATGGCAAAGCTTCTCATGCTGCACTTTAACAGAAAACAATTATGGCTATTTTGTTGTCTTAACCATATCATTTGCAACCTGCCACCATTCAAAATACATCCCCCATGACTGAACTGAATGACTTATTCCTGACTAAATGGCAATTCCACTGAGGATACAGCATATCATTACTTCAGTGTAATCACTGGAGCTCCCTTCACCAGGGCACAAACAATCCTGGTCCACAAACTGAAAGCAAGAACCAGAACTTCACCCTCCAGTTCAGCAATTAAGCAGTACTCAAGATTTAAGAGATCAACTAAATCTCCCTCTCAAGTTATTTAGTAAATAAGGCATAATGACAGTTTAAAAACAATTTCTTTCAACTTCCATCAAGAAGAAAAGGACAGTCATTTATATTTTAAGAAACAGAGCCTTAGAGCAGAGCAGAACAAACCACAGAGATATTGTCTTTCCTTTAGTTAAGGGAAGTTACTTGCCTTGAAAAGGACTTTTAAGTTTTCAATCACTGTGACTGCTTAGAACAAGACAGCTGAAGGGCTCTAATTTTTTTTATTTTCACGAAATAAAGATGACCTGCAGGCTAGCTTGAAGGGTCATCTTATTGCCTGTTTTGCATTTTAATTTTGACCCATGTCTAGCTCATTTACCAGAACAGTTATGCTGATAAACCACAAAAGTTCAATTTAAAATTCCCTTCTTAGGATAATCAAAGAAGTCTTCACTCACAATAAAAAAAAGCTCTCACCCCCTTCCTGATTATATTAGAAGACAGTACTTCTTTATTGTACTGTTGTTTACAAAACAAATTGTTTCTTCTTACATATAAAGAGGCCTTAAATTCAGAGTTGAGACGGCGTTAGTGTATTTCAAGTTAAGCAGAGTGAACAGTGAAATCCTACCTTGCATCTGGGGAGATGTTCACTAAAGGTTTAAAAGTCTCTTGTAAATAAAGCTCTGTGGTTAGAAAATTAATAGACTGTTACCACTTCAAACAAAAACATCAGCTTTTTTATGAAAGCATTTCATGAATTCATTCATACAAAATTAAGTGGCACACAGCAATTTACAGTTAGTTATTCTACCATTTATGCACAGTGCTCTATATTGACATTAAAATGACATAAAATTTAAAAGCAGGACTAAGCTTGATACCAGCAGAGGTCACTGCAACTACAACAAATAATCCTTTTACTCATGCTGGTTCTGTGCTGCACACAGATACCTCCATGTATCATTCCATAGGACACAGACTACTTTTTACATGGAGCTGCCTCCCTGCATTCAGCACCTCTGGTCACACCCAGAATTTTGCAGGAATTTCTGGCTGCAGTGTGCAGCTCACTCTGGGCACAGCTCTACTCATTCCCACTCCACATATGCCTCCCCCCACTGGCTTTTTTTTCTTTCTTAAAGAGCCATGAATGAGGGGCAAAGTGTTACACACCCAGATCACCAGTCCATAGCTGTTTCAGATAGAAAAATAAAGAACAGGAGCCCAAAGAGAAGCTTTTACTATTTCTGCTTTCATCTAAAAATATGTGGAGAGAATTCTATGATGAATTCAAAATCCACTATACTGAAAAATATCAGAATCTATTAAATTATCAACCAAGTAGTAAATATTCTTACCCCTCCAGGTTTCTATCTTGTGCTCCTCCAATTCATAAATCTGAACCTATAAGGAGTAGATTGAAGTTCAACTTGAAGTAATTTAATTTTAAATCTATCATTAACATTGTAAGATTCTGAATAATTTTCTTTGATTTCACTGCCAAAAATGTAATAGAATAAGAATAGCCCAACACAACATTTCTTGTAACAAGGAGAAAGGGTGCAATCCTGCCCCTAATGCAGAGTACAATCCTGGATTTATCATTTCAGGGGACAGGAAAGCCTTTTACTGGCCTAGGTTTGCAGCCCAGGTCTTTTCTGGACTCAAAGACATCACCTCAGTCATTTGTGCCACCTTCAAACAACCATCCAGGGTAAACGCCCGGGGATTCCTCACACACCCACACCAGTAAAAAGCTTACCCTGATCACCTGACTTCTTAATGCCAACAGAATAAAGTTACCTGATCACTAACAAGCAAGAGCACTTCTTTAGGGAGAAACCAGCTGGATGTTCCTCATCACTCAGTGGTGGATATTATGTAGCACATGAGGAGCAATGTGCTTCATACTGTATGTTCTGAGGCTTTCAGGAAGAATGACTAAAATACTTTTAAAAAATGTATTTTCTGCATAATTTCACCTACTAAAACTAGAACATTCCCTGATGGAACATTCATTTATTTATTTTTCTTACAGAAGACTGCATCAGTCACTTAAGTCAGATATTGTCCCTCCTCAGCTTCTCCTATTTACTGCTGCCAGTTTAAGCAGAACCTATGAACATGACCTTAGACAATGTAAATGAGTGAGAACTCATTAGGTAAAGTCGCATGGAAAAATCAGTAATATTGATGTAGAGGGTGATTACGACACAGAAACAATTTTAAATAAGCTACCAGTGTGCAAGCACTTTTCATTTGTTCCTCCCCCCACTCCCTGTCAGTCCCCATGGAGAAAAAAAGAATTCTTTAACATGAAGAAAGGACAGTGCACCACACTACTGGCATCTGATGAGAATTTCACTATCAATTTTAAAAAGTAACATGAGCTTTGAGAAGGCAACTACATCACATGTCTGCCCCATCCAACTGTTCTTGATTTTTTAGCTAGTAAAACATAGTACATATGTTTTAATTGGTTGGGGGGGGAATTGTGATTTGACAGGAACAAGAAAGGGATGTAAATGTTTGTATGAACATGCAAGCTAGAGAATTTCATCAACTGACTGCCAATAGGAATTTCAAATTACAGTTAATTGAAGTCAACAGATCTCCAACTGATTGTGCAATTCAGCCATGTAACTAAAATATTTGCATATATTTAACTAGTTTAACTTGTTTATTCTATACCATCAGTCCAAGAGCAGTAATTTTTTACAGCATCCAAGCCTCTGTAAGTTGCCATGCACAGACTTAAATAATAATGACAATCATCATAAACCTTTCAGTTTGGTATATCAGTCTCTGTACTGTACAGCAAATTATCAAATTATAGCTTATAATCATACTTACCATAGGAGACTTATAGTATCTATGTAGTATGTTAATGAAATCTGTAATTGTTAACATTCCTGTAACAAGCAATACATAAAAAAGGTCTTTAGACATATACTTAACATATAGGACTTTCAGCTATTTTCTCAATTTATATTCACAATATATAATATGATAAATGTTAAATCCATGTAAAATACTACTGGTATTGGACTATTTAACAGTAGGATTTCAAAACCATGTCTATTCACTTTCACACTGACACAGTGCTTCAGAATAAAAACACATCTGAAGTAATATTCAATATTATAACCCATGTACTTCTCCTCACTTTCATTCTGACTCAAAAAAACTCTTGAATTCAGACCACATCCACCCCCAAAAGCATGGAAGGAAAAGAGGGGGTTTAGAACATCTTTCAAAGTTGGAGAATTATTCTTGCCTTTCATTTTCATTTTGAATAAGACACATTCTCATTATGTACTTGCCAAGTCAGGCAGACTCCTAGACTCAAATGAAGGAACAGTATAATACATTTTTCTTGACTATTACTTATTACAGAACTTCATTCAATCATTTCCATGGTAATCTTCAATGCCTGTATGGAAATGTGACTTTTCAAAAGAAAAAAAATAGCACATCCATTGTGTATATATATATTTTAAGCACCAACACCAAGCTATGTAATATAATATTGATGATTAGTTTAGTTACCTGAAAATATTAATCTTTTTTGAGCTTTCAAGTTCTAGATTTGAGAAGATGCAATTGCTCCACTGTTTACTACTCTTACATCTAAACTGAAGAAACTAAGAAATGGGGAAGGGAAAAATTAATCTGGAGGTCAGCTTTAAATCAGTAGAGCTTAGTTACAGACAGAACATGAAATTAAATCAAATGAAAATAAAAAACACAGCACTCCTATGGTGTATTGCAAGACTGCTCCTCCCCACTTGGATTTAGAGTATTTTAACAAATGCTTTATGAAGTATCTACCATTCATTTCCAGGAATCCTCAACGTTCCAGGTCACAAGAAATACATATAATTCTATTTGTCACTGCCACTGTGACCTCATTTTCTAACTGAAAGAGAGATCTAGTTTTGGAAGATTATTGTTGTGATAATTAATGACATGATGTTAAAAAAAGCCATACACAGATCTAATGTTTTTCACCCAACATGGGACATCTCTGTAGCTTCAGTTCTGGTTTTAGAGATCCTCACTGCACCTCACTGAGCACAGGCAGAAACAGCCTCGTACTGCACTTATTCCAGGATACTGGAATATTAAATTATTCTCTTTATAGCTCCTGTTTTCAAATTTTCCTTTCTGTGACCATTGCCTCTATTTTTAAATACACAGTGAAGTGCACATCTTAGAGACTGAACTTCAGAAGGTTGGGACCTAAAAGAAGCATCATTCTCAAGGCACAGCAACGCTGTGAAAGCTGGCACCATTTCACTCCTCACAAGGAGGGAAAAGAAACTCTCTTTGCCAGTATTTCTCTAGGATGATATGTGATGGCCAGGCTCAGATCACCCTTCTGAAACAATAAAGCACCTTGGAAATTCAGGTAATCCTGAAAAATGTCAGAACTACTTACCTACAAAACTCTGTTTTTTACTCTCCCACAGTGGAGCTGCTCTCACACCATTTGCCACCAAGGCAAAAAATGCTTTCTTTACCTGGAAAAAAAAAAAAAAAACAAAAAAAAACCAAAATAAACAAATTTCAAATTTTTGCCTTGATTTAGCATACCAGACAGCAAGAGAAGAAGGTTTCCCCTTTCACCAGGAAAAAACCCAAAAGCAGTATAATGGGTAGCTGGCATTCAAAACAGAACAGAAACCAAAATGCCAAACAAAAACCTTCAGCCTTTAACTTTTAAAATGGTTAAAAAGCTAGAGAAAGCTTAGCAAAACCAGATATGTTTTTCTTTCATTTTGTGAATGTTCTAAATGAAACCTCTGATATATGCATAACCTAGAGAGGGCCTTAAGTTTAACACATGAAGACTATGCTACCTTCTAATCAATATTTACTGCAGCAAGTTGTTAAAAATATGAGATTGAAACAACAGCAGTTCCATGTCCCCTACAGCTTTTAGACATCTGATTTATACATTTTTTTTAAAAGTTTGATTATTCTAAATATGACTGAAAGTTAAAATAATTATCTAGCCTGTTTTGCTGCTAAAGAAATCAGTCAAGTACTTCAATTTTTAAATTAATGAATCCTCTCCAGAATCAGAGGTTACGAGGTCATGGTGTCATTCTGGAAAGAAACACTTCCCTGTGAACTCTGATTCTCTGAAAATGAAGGACTCGGGCATTGGTGCCCCTCAAAATCCTGATCTGGTGATGTGCTGGAGTGTGACATCCTTCCTGTCCTGCCCACACCCCCAAATAGTCTTTCTATGGAAAACACAATACAGCAGTGATGGTTCTTGCCCAGGTCTTGACCTGGCACAAAACCAGGACCAAACCAATCTTTATTTCTGTGTCCATAAAATTTGTCCTTGGTCCAATAACGCAGAATTGCAATTGCTGGATGACAGCAGTCTGAACAGATCATGATTTCACATCACTATCTGAAAGGTCTACTTTAAATTATGTGCCAAGGGCATCCTCCCCACATCAGATTAATAGGAATAAAAGGACTTCACAGTCAATGGAATCAGCATCCAATAAAGTAGTGGCAAAGAATGTATCCTTCTTTGTATTTCTTGCTACATCTATGCAGCCTGACTGCTTCCTCCCTGATCATGAGAAGCAAATCCACTCCCCAAACATCAGCAGATGGCAGATCTCAAAGCTGCCTCCTGACTTTGGAGATCCCATATCACCAATGAACAGGAATTACCATCAGCCATCATCCCTTAACTGCACTGAAACTGAAAAAGCCACATGGGGAAAAACAACAACAAAACCCCAGGGCAACAAGTAAGACTAAAACCACTGGATTTATCTAGAAAATGATTAAACAGAAAGGTGCCAGAGGTGTTTAGCCACCCTGCTGATACAAGGAGGAGTCAGCCTAAACAAATATTACCAAATCCATCACAAGAGCATCCTAACTCATGAGGAAACCACAAAGAAACCCCCATGGCAGGATACATGAAGTGCTCCCACATAACTGCATCACACTGAGTAAATGCAGCAAAGGCAGGGAGCTATTTGGGGCACAGATACGAGACAGATGAGACTGCACAGACCAGCTCCAGCCTGGGGCAAAATAAGTTCTAACCATTCTTCATCAAAAAAAGGGGAAAGCACCTCACACTGCCTGAAACCCCGAGCCTTCAGCTTTGCTATCTTTCCCCAGCAAGAGCCATCACAAAGGTCACAGTCACTGCCAGCTCCTGTCCCCAGTCTTTCACAAGAGAAAAAGATGCTCAAGGCAGGATCAGAGCCAGAAGGGCACAGCTAACCTATTGAGGCCAGGGGGAAAACAGCTTTCTCCCAGATAGCAATCAATCATGCAACACAACTCCTCCAGCAAGTTTACAAATCCTGTAATTGATAACCTGGAAGAGAAGCATGCCCCTGGCAGAAAACATGTGGAAAGCCAACTACAGCACTTCAGGCAGCCTCCAAATTCCTGCTACTCCTTATTTCCCAGACACAGCATAGCAAAGAACACCAGCTAGCACCATGCTCAGGTGGGTGAGACAGCAAGGCTGTCTTTTAGATTCAGAAAAGACACTTTCAGAGAGGGAGTTCCAAAGATATACTACTCAAGATGCCGAGCTTGTAGACAATCTAGAAGGAAAAGAAAGGATTCTTCAAAGGATAAGTTCTTGCCCTGATCCTGCTGTTTGATTTACTTACAAGTTATTTGCCTCCAAGAATCACAAGAATCTTCAGTTAAGTGCCATCTTGTTTAGCTTTAAAAGACATGTTTTGTAAAATCTGAACAGATACAGCTACTAAGACAGTTCATAATTAAATCCTTCATAATAGACAAGGATTTTAGCTTAAGCATTAGAATACTAAACATTTGATGTAATAAATAATGGAAATTTAGTAAAGAAATACTTAAACTCAACCCCCTGGGCTGTCCTCCTAGATCACAGCTCAAGTGACATTGCTATTGTTGCCTTCAGTTGTACTGTAGAAAGTGTTACATGGTCACCTTTTAAATAAAGTAATAATGTCATCAAGTTCTTATTGTTAATACTTCTCTCTTATTTAAGTAAGGTAATTACAAAGCAAAAACCCATCTTAATTCTTATTTGCTAGAAGTGCTTGCTAGTGCAAACATATACTCATCCACTCACACTTCCCTGCAGTTTCTGTGGTTGACCAATTTCAGTTGCCCAAAGTACTGCCTGGTGGCCAGCCAAAGCACAGGGGTGTGGAGCTGGGCTTCTGTCCAGCACTTTTAGATGTTTCAGTGATGTTCATGCAGAAAATACCCACATGGACCTTGCCTTTTGATGATATATAGCCAGCAGCCTTTGAAGATCTCCAGCATGTCCCATCTTTGGACCTCCAACAGTGTCGTTAATTCTCGACCCCACAGTGCTGGACTGGCCTGACCTTCACAAACCCATTGTTCAGCAGCCAGAGCCCATAGATTGTTGCTGTCCAACACCATGTACAAACACTCTTTAAACAAAGCACTTTTGTTCTCATTAACCATGTCCTAACACACACAGTGAACGACTAAAAATGGGAATTATCCGCCCAAATTTAGTGGTTGTTCAGACATTTCCCCTGACCTTGCATATTCACCCTGACTTCACAGTCAGCTGGGGCACGACTCACCAGCCTTCCACAGGGATTAAGTTGCATCCCACAGATGCCATCTCCCCCCCACTAAGATGTCTAGACATTTACAATTAGAAGAGCAATCCTACTTTGTGTGACTGTACTCTCCAAGATTCTGCCCTTTAAGTAGAAGAGTCACATTTCAGCAAAAGAACACGGCAGCTAAATCATAGATATATCACAGATCACCTCAACAGCAGCTGCTATTCCACTACACTGAGCACAACAGGAACAAGCTTTTCCTACTACAGGAACTCATTACACTGTGAATATGCTGAATAGAAGAACAGACTGATTGATTTAGGTTAGACACAGCCTCTGGAGGTCACTGTTATCTGCACACCATTCAAACATTTCCACTGCAAGTCCGAAGGAGGACAAAGCCTCTTCCAACACAACAGTCATTACCAAGAAAGCAAGAGACCCATACATAAAAGTCCTGTTTTTCAGGTAGAATGTTTGGAAAATCTCGTCCCTTGCAGTTAGTGAGCTCCTAAAATATCTGGATTACTGGGCAGTGAAACCCGGAACAGTGGTAGAAGATTTCACCAGACTGCAGAATAAGTTTTTCCTCACTGCTGGGAAACACTGGAAGGGACACTCCTTCTTACCAGATACCAAGGATTTTACAAGCCCTTGCAGAAATGCTCTCCTCAGTAAACATCTTTGAATGGGGGAACCACCTGAAAGGAAAACTGAGGATGAGCTCCTTTCCAAAAATTCAGTGTTTTTACAACACACACATTTGTTTTATCTAACACTGTGTTATGGAAACTGTAACTATGTCCATAAGTAACCAGTGGTTTCAGACTTGTCTTCCAGTTCTGCCCCTTAAGGCAAGGAGGCTGACTGCTGCTGTTGAAATATTTGACTTCATTTGCCTTGCAAAAAGGTTCCTGTCCTTGACAAATGGTTGTGAGCAAAGAGCTGTCACAGTTCCTGGTGCTAAAGGGTCAGAGCTGAGCAGAGAATCCTACTGAGCTGAAAAACACAACTCAGCACCACTGCCTCGTGACAAAATTCACTGAAAAGGCTCAAAGGTGACAGAAGTAAGAAACAAAGGCATGGGACACCTTCAGATATGCCAGTACCAAGCAAGAGGATGATGCAAATCATTGTCCAGGAGCATGGACAGCATTCAAAGACCTGCCAGAACTTCTGTGGTGTGGCTGCCATCAAAGGGCAGGACGAAGTGTTTCACTGGATAAGCCAGCATCAGCCACTTGCCTGGAAAGCCCCTAATGTAACCCCAGGAAATGTCTATTTTAGCAGATCAGAATAGAAAGGAAGAAGCTCCTTCTTACACTCCTTGACACAGAGCTCCCATAAAAGCAGTACCAGACCCAGCTGATCCCTGACATTTTTATCATCTCTGATTCCTGATGGATGGATGTTCTAAAGTGATGTAGAACATTCACCATTTTCACTAGGTAAATTGACAAATTACCAGCTTATTTTTATTCCCAACTATTTTTAAGGAGTACAAAACTAGAGAGGACAAATACCTCCAAAAATACACATGCAGACTGCAGTCCCTGAGAAACAACCACCCTTCATACCATAACAAAATACAAAGTTTGACATATAGTTGAAAGGAATTTACAAGAGGATGGCATGCAGTCTTAGCAGACTTGGTAGGAATAGCTAAAGAACTAAAGGAGAAGGTTGGATTTCACCAATTCACTCAAATGTTTTAAGTACCAAAGCATGGAGGGGCTTCTCAATGGCTTCCCCTTGCAAAGGGGGAAAGTTTTATACTTTCAAAGGAAAACAGCATTATCTCCATCTTCAAAACATGAGCAAATGTGGCAAAGTCACTCCAGACACAGACTTTAAGAGCATGAAGGTGGAAGAAAGTTACTCTGAGAATTCCTTCTTAAGAGGCCAAACACTCTCTTTTCAATAGTTCTTACCAAGTAGGAAGACACACAGGTCTCTGCTGTAACAGGAAAATCATCAGAGTTCTGCTGCAACCTTTGTACAGCATAAAACCTGGGCAACCCACACTTTATTCCTGTGGTTCAAGTGTTTATGAGCCAAGACTCCTGAATGAGGCAACAGCTTCTAGCCAGACATAAGCAGGACTGTGTTTCTTTGAGTAGCATGGCAAATTCTCTGGCTGCTCAAATCTTAGCAAGTCTCCAAGAGAGGAAAAGGAACAAACTACTGCAGGTAAAGCTGATGGTCTTGCTCCATAAGACAGGTGTGTAACACATCTCCCCTGCTACTCCCTCACATCACCAGGATTTCAGGCAGTGCTTCCTCTGCACGAGGCTGCCACCTCAACAAAGCCCATGAAATATTATTTGGGAACATGTTATGAACATACTACTAAGTTGAAAAGACAAATTTGCCATAGAGCTCTGTAGACAGCCTTCTTCTTCCCTGCTGCTGGCATCACCTTCAAAGGACTTTTTCCTATGAGCTAAGTTGGAATACTCCTGCATTCATCCCCAGATCCCACAATTATCATCCTGATAATACAAAATCAGTACAAGCTAAATATTCTCCAAGTCCATAATGCACTTTCACTTTGAAGTAATTCACACTGGGAAGCACATTTAACTCCCAATTTCTTTTTTTTTTTTTTTCCCCTTCAAATGAAGTTGTAATGCTCAATCCAGACATCTCTAAGTTACAGATAACTACAGTCCTGTAAAGGAGCTATTTTGAAAAGTTTAAAATCTCTCTTCTGGTGCACTTATATAATTCAGTGTTTTTACAAACTGATTTGTAAAAAACCAGTATGAAGAACACAACCAACCATCTCAGCATTGTGACTGCTGCATTACAATTCATTTTCCAATTATTTTTTCTTTGGTCTATGAATTTATTAGAAGCATTTCCTCCTCAAAGGACTATGCTATCAAACAAAGAGGCTACTTAAGGACAATAAAGACTTTTGTCAAGGGACAAGCACTCTTGGACTATATCAAGTGGAATTTCCTCCTTTACCTTACCAAGTAAATTGGACAAACCTGTTATTAACCGGGCAGCTTCAACATCTGCTTCAACATCTGAAAAACCCCAACCAATAAACATTCACAATCAGGTCCTCTAGCTCAGGTTGAATTTTGAAAAGCTTGTATGAAGCCAGATTAAAATTCATTTATCTTTTGCAGGTGATGGAAAGAGAGCACTCCTGGGTAGCTTATGCATTTCTTATCACCACAGCTGAATAAAATGTAAGATGTGATGGTTTAATACCCTTCAGGGCCAAGCCAAATCCCAGAAGTAACAGGTAGAGTCTTATCCCCAAGTTAAAACCATGCACATACTCTAGATTTCTCCCCTGGGAGCAGGTGCCATGTCCACATGCAGAATTCCTCCCCACATCACATGCCTGCAGAAAGGTCCCGGTCCAGCCACAGGCACCAAACCAAGTCCTGCACTGATGCTCTGTGTCAATGTGTCCAACCTGGAGCTTCCTGCTGTCAGATTTCACACCACAATGGGCCAAGGGGGAACATCAGGTAAATCTGACAGGCAGAGCCAGTGGGATCAGCTGCATGGGGAAGGGCACAGAAATTCCTTCACAGATTGAGATCTTATCCAAAAAGTGGTGATGGGGCAGAGAAGGCAGGAAGAATGATACGTAACTTTCACTTAGCCAACCACAAACACCTTACCTGCAACCTGTGTAGAAATTTCCATTTAAGTGACACTATCATTCCTCCAGTATCCACAGATTAGTGCTTCCTATTGATTTTGAGAGCTGCAGGATTAAACTCCTATGCTTGTATACCAGCAATAGGAGAAGCTCTGAAAAAACACAACAGTCTTCCCATATTATGCTACTGATTCCAGCCCGATCTCAATGAAGGGAGCTTTTATGTGGCTGCTCCACTGCCTCACCCACATGCTGGTTAGAAGCTAAATTAGATGATTCTCTTACAGTTCTGTGGGCAGGGTAAGCAAGGAGGGGTATTCACACTCCTCAGAATTGCAGACAGCAGCAGCTTCATCAAGGAGAAACCTCAAAGCCAACTAAGGAAGAGACAGTCAGTCCTTTTGTAAAGCTGTGTGACAGCAGACCCAGAGTCTGCTGTGTGGCTCTGGGAGCAAACCATTGTGGAGCATTATTCCTGGAAGCCTGATTTATCTCATTACCGTGGAGAGAGGCAACACCCCAGTCAAGAATGACCTGGAGAGAATCAGAATAATAAATCCATTTACTGAATAGAGTCAGCACAAGGAAGAGAAATATAAATCCTCCTCCATTCTTCTGATGTTGAATCCACTGCATGCTCTGTAGAAGTTACAAGGTATACTTACTGCCAGCTCGTCAAATCACTAAAGTTTCCAGAACATTGTTTAAAATATTTTTTTTAGTTATGTGGTAGAAAATTATTTGATTTCTTACTAGAGTGACAGGTTCTGACAAAAGCCTACATTGGTGATAACAACACTTGGTCCATTAACAACTTAGGTAATTTCATTAAACAGACAGGTTAAATAATTTAACCAAGTCACGCAAAGATTTCTTCTGCATACAGAAGGAAATGAAAGTGTCTTTAGGATTCTGAAAGTTTATTCTGATGACTGTTTCCACATAAACATGATTTTTATTAGTCTGTGAAGAAGTGCTGGACAAATGCTTTAAAAACATTTTCAAGGTCATGGTGAGCAAAAGCTACATATGTTTTATTATTAAAACCTAAATTTGCTTGTAACAGGTAAGAACATAATTTAGTCAAAGATTAGATAGAGCTTTTGACCCAAAGAGAGCTTATGCAAATTCCACAGGACCCAGCCACTACATTTGCTAGCAGATTATTCTTGGGACTGCAGATTGCTGCTTGATACAAAGTAGGGAAGCCCCCATCTAATATTCACCTTCCACACTGCTCTTCAAGGGTTAATTGCTCTGTGCTAGAAAACAAGCTAATCCTTCTCATCTTTGTGTAGTCTGGGCAAAGCCACAACAAATTAATACATTTCTTTCAAGGTCAGACAAAAATCTGGCCTTAAGAAAGCTTTTGGAGTTAAGCTTCAGAGATTGCTATAAGCTAGGTAAGAGGCATTTCCCTAAAAAATGCTAATACAGTTCAGGATGGGGTGGGGAATGCATTGGCCTCTAAAAAAAACAGATGCATGCAGCAACAAGGAAAAACTGAAATCACATTAGATAGACAAAGTAACCTGGCAGACAGAATGTCAACAAAGTGTTGTATTTCATTCATCTTTATTTAATACAGGAATTGTTTTGTTTACCATCAAAGGAAAAGATCAGATTGCTGTGTCACTGTATGTACCTGATACAGGTCAAAACCAACAAAAAGAAAGGCAAGGCAGCCCTGGGTGTCCCCTCCTTCCCCCAGATCATCTACACACCAAATGACAGTCAGTGCTCACATGCTGTGCTGAAGACACAAGCTGGTGACCAATTAATCTGAATCCAGCTCAGTGATTTCCTGTAGTCTCATAAAGACAATCCAGAGCCATTTATATTTAGCATAATTAGAATGAGGAAGAACAGTAAGTTAATGCTTAGAGCAGCCCTTCAAGGGATAACCTCCCTAACCTTTTCTAGGGGCTGTGAAGGGTTTATCCTCCTGTTTACATCTCAGGGGATGTGTAAAAGATGAGAAAGTTTATCCACTGTGAGCTGTACACTGCTGCAACTTGCCCAATTTCCCCATCATCCACAGAGTCAAATTTCCAGACTTCACAGGAAAGCTCATAACATTTAATTGTCTCCTGAGTCCCTTCCTGGTCAGATCAGACTTTATGAAGTTGCTTTCATGTGTGCCAAACAAAGACAGTATCTTTCCTGGGAAAAGCCAAAGGCAGCAGCTTGTCACAAACAAGGAGCACTCATGGGTCATAGGCAGGGAAAGGCACAGCCATGAAGCTCAATATGATTCTACAAATATTTATGAGGAGCAAATAAGTATTAATAAACTGAAAAGGTGAAAGAACAGTCCACAGTCAGCCTAAATCAAGAAAACTGTGCCAGCATGCATTTTCCCAGGCAACATCTGCCACTTCCAGGTTCAGCATGGGCCAGGCACCACTCCAGGCAGGCAGACCAGATGCAGATCCTGTTTTGGGGAAGCTCTAGGTGAAACCTCACTGAGGCAAACTGAGCTGTGCTACTTGGCCTCAGGCAGGTAAACAGAGCAGGGCTCAGCACACTGCTTTTATTTAGTGTGGATGCTGTGTGCCAAGGGGAACCTTGTCCTGCTGAAGCACAGCTCTCCTGCACCACAGGAGCTGATGCCCAACAGAGGTGCAAAAGCCACAGCTGTGACAGCCACATGCAGGTGACAGATGAGACACACCTGTGACATTCACATTCTCTGTCTGGACAGAGAGACATCATTCTGTCTCTCAGGAGAAGCAGAGAGAAGAAGAGAAAACTATCTCTGCTCCTTTGTTTTCCCCATGTGGAATGTGGTATGGAGATTGTTTACCCGCAGTGCAGAGAGTCACGAGTTTGTTTGTTAGTTGATAGGTAAGTAAGAAGTAAGCATGTAGAATAGTATAGTCTCCCTTTAAATAGTATGTTAATGTAATATAGTATAGTTTTAATAAAACTATCCCTCAGCCTTCTGATCTGGAGCCAGACATCAGCATTTCTTTCCTGATCCGGGGTCCGCTGCATTTTTTACTGCACACAGCACACGTGTGCCCTGCACGCTCCAGCACACAGGGCTGTGCCAGCACTGGGAGCTGCTGCAACCAAGCTCCCCACGCCTTCTGACTGACACACAAGCAGGGCTGAAGAGGCTCTCAGCCCTTTCCTGCTCTTTATTAGCTGCTATTTCTGCTATTTAAAGCCTTCCTTCTATTTCCAGGGTAAAGGCACCTCACCATCCCCTCTCTCAGGGCTAAAACAAGATTGCCTTTGAAACTTCATACTAATTCCCTCACAGACACTGAGACTAAATATTTACTTTTATGAAATCAATGTTGCTTCAGTGGTATGACTGGTGCCCTGTTATATAAGGGTAACATCTCCAATTTTCCCACAACTAACAACACGTTTAGAATACTTTCCAAAGTATCTCACGAATAATTTTCCAGGGTAGAAACATGTGATGTGAGCTGTGATGGCTGACCAGCAGAGGGAGTCGGGATACTACTGCCAAACAAAAATCCAAAATCCAGAATCTTTCAAAGGATGCCATGAGAACACAACCCAGCTCCATTTTTTCTTCTTCCTCCACTGATGATTACTAACTTATATTAAGGGAGGCAAGAAGTGACCTCCTAAATTGTGTGGTTTAGTTCTAATATTATTAAAAACCTGAATTCAAATAACTGAAGAACTTTTTCAAGGCACTAAGTCTTCTTTTTTCGGTGGGTGTTTTTGGTTTGTTTTTACAGTTTTTATATCAGGTGAAACACTGATGTGGGTAGGAAAGAAACAGACCCAGGAAAGACAAATATCCATTTGAGAAGATTCATGGACATGTTTCAGAGCTGTGTTTTCAAAGTACAAACTGATACAAAGTCCTGAGCTACTGGACAATAAGTAATTTATACCTTAAAAACTAAAATGCAAGGAACAGTTTAGAAGTTTTATTTGACCATCCTTATTGGGCTAATTCTCCATCATGTACTTATTCTGCTGTTTTGGGCAAATAAAAAAAGCTGTTCTATTTTCATATTCCATACATGTTTGTGCACCAGCCACACCAATCAAACTGAATGACCATAATGTGTTTTGAGGACACTGATGGTGGCACAGGAACACAGGGTGCCAGGTAAAGAACTAAACAGAAGTACTGAACAGAAGTATTTAAAAGATCTTCTAACAATGTAGGCCTGGTAAGCATTCAGATCTCCCTTTTTAGTGTTTTCTTAAATACTTCTGCAAAATCTGCTAAGTTGGAAGCTAGTGCCCATGCTGGAAGAGGACTCCTGCTTTACAGTATTACAACTTTATAAATTAAAAGTAATTCATTAAATGCAATAATGCAAAGTCAAAAAAAATGCAGTTTAGAGGGAAAAAAAAAAAAGCTCCTCACCAGCAACACAAACTCAAGATTTGGTCCATATTTATTGTATACTAGAGTCTGAATGAGCAACTCCAGACTTCCCTTCTGGCACCGCTGCTTTCAAATACCTGGAGAAGCAGACTGAGAATATGACTCCGTGATCACAGACCTTGCTCTCCTCTAGCTGCAATCCATGACAATCATTAGTGATGCCAAGTACGACAGGGATTTTGGTGAAGTGCTGGTGGAAGGTTTTCCATCACCATTAGGTTACCTGTTCTCCTTTATGGTGAAAAACTCACGAGGCTCACTCACTCCCCAGTTTCCCCAGGTTTTACCTCACACTGGCTCACCACAGGAAGAGGAAACTCTCACTTCTTGACATTAATAGCATTTTCTCAACACAGCTCCAGCAATGAAAATTGGTATCTGGCATGATGTCATTCATCAAGAGACCTGGAGACTCCAAAAGGAATCAGTGGCCTGCCCCAATGGCCTCAAGATGAACTGGTAAATGGAATAAAGAACAATCATCTCTCTAATTGCAACAGTGACCACGCTCAAGCCTTTGACCAAGGTCACAGTGCAGGCTGTGGGTCATGGCCACTGCAGATACCAACTCCCAGCACAGTGTGAGGAAAAAAATATCTTCTGGAATGAAAAGGAGGCCAACAATCTTTGAGAAGAGCTGAAAGACTGACACTGAACCCCATCATCCTAAATCTGATTTTTCAGGTCAAAGAGGTCTAAACTTTTTACTCAAGAGCTGACAGTCATCCTCTCTTTCAGGCAGAAGAAAGGAAACACTGCAGAACTTTCTGCCCTCTAAGATGGTGAAAAAGTTAATGTAGATTTTCTACCTTTCAGACCATAGCACTCAATCCAGCACTATATACAATTATCTGATACACAAGATGGTTCTGTGAACGTTTTAGGACTGAGTATCTGTTACATGGCTGCCTCTGACTGTGGAGAGCTGAGGTCTGAGTAGTACATTCCAGACCAAAATTACTAAATGGGCTTAGTTAAGTCAGAATTTGAGCATCTTTACAAGAAAAAACACACTGAAACAGCAAAAAAACAAACAAACAAACAAAAAAAAAGAAGCAAGCAAAAAAATACCAATTGCAAAATCCAGGAAACAAAGAAAGCCACAGCTTTCTACCACACTGCAGAACAGATTAGTCTGTTTCTATAGCAGGCAGCTAATGCCTTCTTCTGGCAAACAAACTCTTCCGACAGAGCCAAGAGTCTAGCAGATGATTTACTGATTAAATGTAAAATGAGAAGCTGAAAACAAAAATTTTCTGGAGAATGTAATAATTTGCATAATTAAGCCATCCATTTGAGTCCTAAACTGTCTTATCAGTATAGCAGGAACAGGCTCATAGCACCTGAGTACTCTTTAGCTGTTGCACAAGGATCTTACACCAAATGTCTTTATGAAGATTCAGGTGACCATGAAGAAGCCAATATAAATTTGGGCTCATCTGAAATTTTTGTTTTTAGATAGAAATTTCAACTGCAAACCAAATTACATCCCCTCTTTTTGTACTGCTAGGATGTCTTCCCCCAACTCCTGCTCTGGCATAACATGAAAGACACAGTTGAAACAATATAGTTTTGTACAGTTAAAGCACAGCACAATGGCAGGACTTCTCCTCAAGAGATCAAATTTCATTTAACACTCAGGAAACACTCATTTAAAAAAAAATGAACTGCAAGCAAAGGCAGACTGAAAGGAGAATACTCACTTGTAGCGTAGTGTCGAAAACAACAAGCTTAGAGCTTGTTGGAACAATGTCATAACACTTGTGTGACCTCATGAATCGCACATAAATGTCACTTTCCGATTCTTCAAGTGCTGCAAGTAAAAACATTGTGTTGTTTTATTTAAGTAACCTTAAAAAAAAGAGTAGTAAAAAAACATGCCAAATCAACTGAACACCACTTGTGCAGAAGGACAACCCTAAAGGAAAACTCAAATTCAGACTTTCAGATCTGGGCAGACAGTCACAGGTTTGCACTTTGCATTTCACACTCATCTTTCCTTTCAGATTAAATGTAACAAAGACAAAATGCGTTGTTCTTCTTTGATGAGAAAGGACCTCCATGCTGAAGAGTACATTCTTAAAAAAATCTCTTATTTTGTTTTCCCTAACTGCAGCCTACTGGAACATGCGTCTCAACACTATTATAAACAGAGGAAGACAGTTTGAAACTTAAGTAGTGTTGAGCTTCACTAACTCAAAATCCTCAAATTAGTATTTATTGAATCTTTACCACTACCTGTTTCACTTTTCACATAGTAATTTTCTAAAGAGGCAGCAGGAAAGTTCTGTAATCAGCTTCACTTTCTTCAGGCTACACAGAGCATTACAGCTCCAAAACTTCGTTAATAAAACCAGGATCCATGTGGCTGGAATGGTTTTAGTGCTGCATGTCTGTAGCAAGGACATGCAATCCCATCCATATTACCTTAAATTTCTTTTGCATTTGTTCAGATGCATGTGCATACGACCCTCAGATCCGCTCAGTTACATTAACTTTTTTCTTTTTTAAGCAGCTTGGCTCTCCATTCTTTCCAGCAGGTACCTAGAACTTGGTCAAGGATAATCCCTCCATCAGAGATGTACCCTTTAGACCCTGTAATAATTCCACAGAAACTTGGACATATATTACACTTTTGAAGAGCACAATAAAAAAAGACAACAAATTTAAAAATCCCCTTGAAATACCTACTGACCATTAAAGAACTTCATAGTAGGGAGTTAAATATTCAAAATACTAATTTGCTAGATTTGCTCAAAATCAGTTATCTTGCTCTGGATAAATTGTCATTTCCACCAAATAGCTCAGCACAGCCTTTTTTAGTCCAAATTTACAGAAGCAAAGCTGGATCTCCCCTGCAAGTAGTTGCTCCAGGATCCAGCATCTTCTACACACTGAACAAGTCCTACATTTTCTACTCCCATTATTCTTAAAATAAATAAATAATCAATAAATCTGGTCTTTAGAAAGTTATGGTTGCTTCTACAATCCTAAGTGCAGTCCCAAGAGCCCTTATTTACTTCAATCTCAAGTTTGTAGACAATTAAGATCCTATAGGCAGAAACAAGCATAGGAACACCTCAGATTCCACCAGAACAGTGGAATCACCATCCCTGGACACATTTAAAAAATGTGTGGATGTGGTACTTGGGGACATGGGATGGTGAACACAGTGTTATCAACTGGACTTGATCATCTTAAGAGTTTTTTCCCAACCTAAATGATTCAGTGATTCTATAAACCACGAAACAACCAGCTGAAAAAAATTAACACTCTCAGAGCACATCATGGCTCCACAGAGTCTTGCCAACTCACTAACAATTTTTAAATGTATGAGGATAAGCACAATAACTGTGAGCCAGAACAATTCAATCAGGGGAGGCTGTTCATGGCAGCCACAACCAGGAACTCTTATCAGCACAGTGAAGGTGTGCCCATAAACCCTCCTCTCACTTGACACACATTCCCACCCTCCAAACACAACTTCAACTGGACCTGAACAATCCTCACCCAGAGGCAAAGGATCTCAAAGGAAAGGGAATGGTTAGGCAAAGGAATGGTTAGATGCTGCTGTCTTCCAGTTCAGGGGAGACACCACAAAGGGACTGCTTCCCTTTAATTTTAACTGGAAAGTTACAATTAAAAATATTCAGAAGCATCTGTGAAATAGCTAGGAAACTCTAGCAGGATCTGGACAAGATCCAATTGTCCAGCTGTAACTAAGGTTTATTTCTAGAGAAGATCCTTATACTGTAAATAAGTACAAGGCACCACTTTATTAGTTAATAACTAATGTAACTAATGTAGTAACTTATTAGTTACTAACTAAAACATGCAAAACATCAGCAGCACTGATTTAACTCTCATGTCCTCCACAACTCCTTACCTGTTGGAAAGGGTATTTAAGACCTTCTAACACCTTCAGCTACCTGGGAATACTCAACAGCTGCCACAGCCCAATTCTTTGTACAGGTATTGTGTATTATGTATATATTATGTACATACACAGCTGTTCAATGGAGAAAAAGGTTTCCCAAACCTAAGGCTCAGCACATCTCAGGGATGCACTCACACCCATCTTTCCTGCACAGGGCAAAATCCTCTTTACAGTTTCTCTCCCCTTCCAGAGGACAAACCTCCTGCTTTGGTTTGTATCCAAGCACCACTGTGCTGCAAATATAAGTGATCAAGTAAGAACACCCTCATCTCCAAGAGGATATTTCTACTTTTATTACCTACTTAGTTTCTTGTTCCAGTCTTATTTGTTTTCCCAGTAACTGTCCCTTAATTCTGAAGCCTCTGTAGCACCTGCCAAGCAATACTTCCTTTGGATGGACATGGATAGATCCCTCCTGGACTGACTTACAACCTCCTCAGTCTCTGCACATCATCTCTGACCTGCACCCGAGATCATCTGCCCAACATGCAGGAGCTGTGAGCACAGAAGTGCCTCCAGCCAAACCTCAGCTCTCTACAGCTCATCATCTGGAAATCAGCTGGCTCACAGAGCAGATTCCCAGCAGGAGGCATCTGAATCTATGGCAGGACTGGGGAGGACAAGAACCCACTAATAAGTAGCTGAATGAGTATTTCTGTGGGGGTGCACACTGATACAGGCTTATCTCCTGAAGATTCATCTGGAAGTTATTTTGCAAGTGGACATTGCCCATGTGCACCCCCTTTCCCCAAGACACAGGTGAAGGCAAAAATATCCAAATTCCCAGTGCTGTTTTTTGTGATTTTTAATAAAAAAGAAAAGAGAAGTCACCTGGAAGGTTACAAATAAACCCTGTCAGACAGTTTAACACCTGAAGTTGAGCACCTTGTCATACAGGCTTTCACAGAGTAAATTCTCTGCATTGGCATTTTATTTGTTCCTACTGTTAGAGATCCTTTAAAGAGTAGAAGATCAATCTATTTCTATTTCTGCCACTCGGCTCCTCAATCTTATTCAACCAAAATGATTTTTACTTTCTTCCTTTCTCCCACCCTTCACTTAACATGAGACATGCTTCTGGTTTTTATTTCAGCCAGTAGATGTTATTTACAAGCACATCATAGCTTTTTTTTTTTTTTTTTTTTTTGACAGATTAATTATTCAACAATACTGACTCAGAGATTGCAGTGGGACTCAGTACTAAGCATAATTCTTTATTCAAAGAGCTCTAAGGTAGAACTACCATCTGAATACTCAGGAATGACACAGAAACTTCTGCAGCATTGCTGCAGCCATTTCCTCTGAGATCTACTGAACAGATGCCTTCAGTTCCACTCATGCCTTTGCCATCAGGCAGGGTGCTTTCCTCTGAGAATTTCAAGACCTTCAAAAGCAGAAAAAAAGAAGAGGGAAAAAAAAACAACAAAAAAAAAGAAGTGCCTGCAGATGGAGAATAGGAATATAATGTCAACACTTATGGAAAAGCTTCCAAACACTGCAACATAAAAACTTAAGAGGAAGTTCCTCAGAAGTGTCTATTGCAAGCCACAGGCTGCATTTCTGGGCTGTGCTCTTACTGGGATGCCCCAACAAGATCCTGGACCACACGTGCTTCCTGATCTCCACAATACAACAGCAGGACCTTTCCTATTATATTTTATGTTTCAGTTGTATTATGCTCCTGGTATCCAGTCATATTTCAAGTTCACTCATTGGTTCCAGGAGTATTTGAAAGAAAGACACAGGTTCCACTGAGGCTGTGTTCTCTCACCTTCTTTAAAGTGTTAATTCCACCACAACCATGGCACGGCAGCTCTCCATAGCACCTCTGTCCTCATGGTTAGATTGAGGGCTGGGACCTCTGGCAACTCTCAGTCATTTGAAGAACTCGAAGTTATGAACCTAAACCTTGTTACTAACCTAAACAACTGTTAGTATAACTTACTTCTCAAAGGTTCATATGAAATTAATGGCCAAATTTTTAAAAGGCCCTTTAAAAAGTAAGGGAAAACAGCAGAGAGCACTATATAAAATTTACACTCAGCTAACTGGCTAGCCTGGTGAACAGCTTGGAGGAAGACAGAAACCACAAATATATGCAGTAATTGCACCATGCCTGATTTTTTAATAAGAATCAGTATGGAATCTGTACAACTTGAAAAGCTTAAGAGCTCTCTTCGAGCAGCAGGAGCTGAACTAAGCACTCCCAGCACTACTTTTCACCTTGACTACTATTGGCATAATCATCTCCCCTCAGCCAGATCCAAAGGATAAAAGGAAATGGGGAAGTAGAAATGTAGTTTTGTGATGTTCTCACTTGTACTAAACAACCTGGTTAGGGGAAAATACATTTTATTTTCTGTTACTGCACACATAAATATCTGCACTTCAGGGCACTCCAAGCCATACCTCTACATTGAAAGTCACATGATATGCTGTCAGATGCCAGAGGATGAAAATATTAAAGACCAGATTTTTTTTCATCACAATATTTACTATGGAACTGATCCAACAGCAATACATTAAGTCAAATTTATCAGTGTATTTACACTGATAAACTTTATTGAAAGGTGCTATGCCAAAGTACTCTATACTATATTCTTATATGTATATATAAATCCACACACATATTTATGTATCTCCTGCCCTTTCCTTACACTAGAAGCTACCCAGGACAATGACAGCACCCACAGCAAAGATCAGCTTAGCTGTGCCAAGTGCTGCCAGAAGACATCAGGGTGAGCAATCACTTCAATAAGCCAGGACGAGTTACTCTCTCTCCCTCCTGTTACAGATAACCCTTGGCAGAGAATGTAACAGGTAAAAGACATCATTAACCTTGTAAATTGTTCTTCTGACTGCAGTTTTATCTGAAAGCTGTCACCAAAACTGGCTTTAAAGTTTCTGATAACTCCTGGTCTGAATTTACTGAAGGAGTTCCTTAATATCCTTGAAAACCTCCCACACAGCTTTCCCAGTGCTGGAGATTGTAGGAGTTCCAGCATAAGCCACTAACATAACACAGATCTGGAAAAAGGCATCCACAATGGATGTAGTTCATCCATGCCAAGTGCAACAGTGACACCACTCAAAAGGAACCATCAACTACTGCTCACCACCAGGCCCTGGAACACAGCTTTCAAGGGAAATAGAGGCATCTGAACGAAGCAGGGTTTCAAGAATAATGTTCTGGGAATCAAATGTCCAGGTAGGATTTGATCAGCATTCCTCAGCAAAGGGACAGACAGGAACAGATCCTGCAGAGGGATTCCATAGTTACTGTGCACAGGATATTGCTGTGATCATGAGCAACAGCTTTACTTCAACCTACCTTCTGCAAGACAAATATTTAGCAGATTTTAGCTAGGCTTGAATGCTTCACAAATTAAAATGTACATGGTATATCCAGTGAAAAGCTTGGGAACCAAGCAGAGAAATGCAAGAAAACTGCAATTTTGTACAGAATAACACAGTAAGGGGACACAACTGCTCAGTCTGCTGAGCTGTCTGCTAAAGAGCCAAGAACATTGGACAAGAAACCAGATAGCAGAAGTTGAATCAATGTCAGACTTGGTAGGAAGGGAATACTAACATAATTTAAGAAGGGAAAGCACAGGAGAAAAGAAGCACTGTTGTTGTGCTGTATCATTTGATTTCTGTTTATTCATGAGGAAACTTTTCTCAGAAAAAGAAAAAAAAAACACCACCAAAATAACCACCCATGTAATCAGCTACAGAGTAAGACTAAGTGGTAAAAAAAGACAGAAAAAAAGCAGGAAGAGATGGTAACAAGAATACCTATTCTATATGGCAGGAGATAAATCACAGAACTAGAGAATATCCTGATTTGGAAAGGACACACAAGGATCAGAGCCCAGCTCTTGGCTCTACACAGGACAACCCCAGAAGTTTTAGAACATGCTTGACAAAACTTTGTTGCAGAGATGGCAGCCAAGACTAGCAATGTACTACTTCCAGTTATACAGGGGAAAAAACAAACAGGTTTACAGTCCAATGTATAGGAAATAATATGATGACAGTGATAGAAGTTGACAACTCCATCACAAGCTGAAAGGCTTTTGAATGCAAGGAACAGGAAGAAAGGATGTAGAGACAGAAACAAGAATTTATTTTTCTTTCTGAGAACTGCAAAGAGCTTTAAAATATTCTGGAAGACCACACATTGAAGTTACACAGTAGCATTATTCATGCAGCCACGGGCTATAGGGCATGGATGTTGCAGATTGAACATTTCCCACCCTCATCTAAAGGAACGCCTGAGCTGGCAGATAAAGATTACAGCAAGTTTACAGATGTAAGAAACTCTGATACAAAGAAGTGATAGGAAATGTATCTAGAGATCAGTATCAGGAGCTTCTTCAGTGTTCCAAGACTAATTCAATTGTTTATCAGAGCATGGATATATGATGTGTTAGAAGAAAAGGATTTTAAAAAGAAGTGTGAGCACACAGGAACAACAATAGAGTTAGTGAGCTCTCCCTTGCTAACTGCACCTCATCCTGCAAACAGGAAGAGGGTCTAGAGGCACAGAAGGTAAGAGAGAACAGGTACATGAACAGATAAGTAACAGTGATTAGAGAAGTAAATGTGCTGTCTTGTTGCTCAGGTCTTCAGACAAAGGTTAATCCTTCTAATAACAGTAACAAGCTAAAAGAAATCAGAACACATCTTTAAGAACTATACTCAGAATTGCTTAAGACACTTTCAAACATAACCTTCACTACTGTGTGCATCTACTTTTATTTTTTTTTTGCACACATTTCCATGTGTTTTCTGAATTCTAGAGTCAGTGCAACTGTTCAGTCACTTTGGATCACCAAGGTAATTGAGATGTTTTCTCTCCTTGTCACAAGGAGTTGCTTCATGCAGAGACAGCAGTTTATTATGTGTGCAAACAGGAGTCACCCTAGCTAAAAGCAACCATTCCTGAACTCTGCAAGTTCATGAAGGAGAAGATATACTACCAGTCTATAGGAAAGCCAAACAAATTCAAACCCAGTCAGAATTCTTAGGAGTGTATTGAAAAAAGTTATTAAAACCAGGATATTTGTAAGCACCTACAAAGGCAGCTCATCAAAAGCAAAGAAAAAAGTCAACACATCTCTGTCAGGAACAGTTCAGACCAACCAATTTTTACCCAGAATAAAATTATCAACTGGATGAAAAAGAAGGAAGACACAAAAATAATATTAAAAAATCACAGCATGCTTGAGACACTAATTTTAAAGCAAGCATGACTATCACTGCATGAGGAGAAGACAGAGTAGAGTCACCCCATGGCAGCTGCCTAACAAGCAATCCCAGCTGCAGCAAAACTGGTAAAATGCTTTTTGTTCCAGTGGGTTTGCTGGATACTGGATGACAACTGTGTGTTCTTAACAAGACACAGACTCCAGTTCAAACTCTTCCCCAAGCTGGAACATTTGCAAGGCCCACCTCATGCAAATCAGGTAGTGCAGAAGGGCATGCAAGCTCATACTGCAGGACTTTACATTTCTATAACTCACCCTGGAAGTGTTTTTACCAGTAGTTTGATACTTCCCATTACAACAGAGTATCAGGGGATCAAGACTTCATTTTATCCAACATTCTCTTTAGTGATCTTCAAAACAGGAACAGACCACACTTCAAAGAGCTTGCAGTAAGAGTTTGAAATGGTTGCAAGACTTAAAACTTCACAATATCTTCAAACTGAATTTAGAAGTGGATTTGAGATAATACAATTTTTTCAGGAAATACCAAAATCTGAAAGAAACACTCAACTGGAAGAGTGCAAATTATGGAGTAACTAAACACCACCACTACTGAGAGAGAAGTACCTTGTTATTAACTTAATTTGCTACAGCAGAAGTAAAGAAGAAAAGGCAGTTTGCTTAAACAGAACAATAGGCAAACAAAAAAACCACCACAATTGCTGGAGAGCTATTAATGCATTCCACAAGCTGGTTAGACAGAACAAAGCAACCTTAGGACACTGTACAACTTCCATCCTTAAAGGTCCTAAACATGGAATGAGACAAATTTTTTAAAAGCACATCCTGTTTAGAACAAAATACTTATTAATTCTTGACAATACTTCAAAAGATCCTCTTTTCTGGTTTTGAGGTTTAGATACCTACATGTCTTCAAATTCCAGCAGTACCTAAGACTTGTAAGAGAAAACTGATACAGTCATTTGAAACAATGAAAGGTTTGGATTGCAGTCTTACATTCACAGCACGCTTCAAAATCCTGCCCTGAATTTTGTTCCTCTTTATTGATGTTAGTTAAGTCCTGGTAACTGGGCTAAGTTAACACTTCTGTTTTACTGTAGCTCACCACTGGCAGTGTGGATAAGCAAATGATTATTGTGAGATTTGAGACAAGACAAAAAAAAAAAAAAAAAAAAAAAAAAAAAAAAGATGGGCAGCTTAAGAAACTCCACATTCCTGAGCTAATCATAGTAACTCTGAAGTTCCTTGTCCAGGCAGGCAGAGAAACTTATTTGTGTACAAGCAAGAGCTGCCTTGTTTAGGACCTAACTGGTAAACAGTATCATAAGCCCAACTGAACCCTTTTGAAAAATACTTTTGAAACAGCTCTGTATCTCTTAAATCAACTGCTGGTCAAAGGTCTGTACTTTGAGAAAAGCATCACTGTGGTTTTGTGAATAAAGGTAGCAACTTCAGCCTGCAACCTTAACGCTGCTAGGATTTCACCACAACAAAGAATAAGCTGACCTGAAGAATTTTCTAAACCATGTTCAAGATTTTCCCTTGACAACAGGCACTACCATTTTTCCCTAAGCATCCCAAACAAAGATCTAAATTAAGATGTCGCCTGTCTGGAATGTGGGCCTGCTCTTCAAGATTGCGAGACATGAAACGCAAGAAACTAAAAATGGTATTAAACTTCTGAATATTAATATCAGCAACCACTCTGTGCAGAGCTGGATTCAAGGGAAGTCTAAGGTATGCGATTAATGAGAGAATAAACCAGCCTGTATCTCTGCTGCAAGATTAGTAAACAATTTGAATTTTTGCTGTATCTTTAAAATAAGCCCAAGTCTCACTAGATACACAGCTTGCACAAACCTTTAGAAAAGAAATAGTCATTTAAGTCTTCTAGGAATTTGTTTAAGATCAAACCTAAACATGCAGCTTAACCAAACCACAACAAGCATTTTCAAAATGAGCACGCAGCATCTTCACAAGCTGCAGCCATATCCCTACTGAACAGGGCAAATATTTAATCTGGAGGCAATCTTCCACTGAAGACTAAACCCAAAGGATCAATGCTTTAAGGGAGAAATATTTTTTTTAAGACTTCAGCCATAAGGACTTTGGACTATGTCTGCTGGAGAAACAGTTTTGTGAGGTTTAATAAATTGCTGGTCTCAAATCCTGAATAATTACTTACAACACCTTAAGTTGAAGCTTTTAATAATTAGTTATTTACATTTTCATTTCTCTCTAGTTTGCCCTTGTACATTTCTTCTCCTTCCCTCCCTATGCATGCCAACACCCTCTAAACAGCTATTACTGGCATTTCTTATAAAAATTTATGAATCTGTATGCATACTTTAATAGACTATCAAGTGTTCTGTTCCAATATACCACTTAGGAGATTTCCTACAGCAGATGTAGCTTGAAGCTACACAGAAAAATAACTAAGAGCTCTGTAACTCAAGCTGGTGACATCCAACACACATTCAATGTATTCAGAAACAGTTTTCTGGAACCCATTTTACAGGTATTATTGATTTTTTTTCTCTATACCACAGATAAACTGCAACTCTTCCCAAAGCTGATCTTCCTCTGAGCTGACTTGATGTCTATACAGAGTAGCACTGGAGTTTTTGAGGGGCTCTTTTTGCCTTATTTTTTTCCCCAGGAACTGACTCAAAATTATACGAGGGAAATCCAAGCAAGACTGTGGCAGGAGAGATCCATGCAATTGCTTGTGCAGAGCAGAGCATTCACCTTCTGCACTCTGGCATTCAGAGACTTCTATCAAAGGCAGCCACACAATCCCCTGCTGTGAGTGACCACGCTCCACCCTGAACTGAGCCAAAGCATCAAATCTATCCTACAACCCATCCTACAGTACCTATGCTGGAAGTTAGAATACTGTTATAGGAACAGTTTATTCTTGTGCCAATGTTGCTCTTCATTTAATTTCCCTCCCTGGTGTTTACTCCCTTCCCATCCCTTCTAGGATATTTTCATACATCCAGTGTTATCACATTCCTTCTTGGTTTTCCTTTTACTGAGTTAAATGAGCAAAGCCTTATGGTTTCCTCATAAATGGCCTTTTTCTATGGCCATCTCAGTTTGCTCCCTTCTCCAGCAGCTCAGACATCTTTTTTCTCTCTGTCTTTACATCAGTAGAAATTCAAAATAAACAGCAGAAAAGAATGCCACAGTGTGAGGGACTGGTAGGAAAAACAACCCTTTTCCACTGTATTTCTTAAAATGCCCAGCTAAATAATGAAATACTCTGTCACAATACAAAGAGAAAAGCAAAATAATATAATAATATTGTAAAAAAATCCAGTCAAACAAAAAAAAACCCACCAACACAACTTAAAAAACACCCTAAAAAGACAAAAAGAAAATCACATCAAAAGTAAAACCAGTGGTCTATAGCACAGGAAAATTGCCTTTAGACAAAATGTAGGAGTACCATTAACCTCTGCCACAGTCAAAATTGGTAAAATCACCCAACTGGTTCACTGAAAAAGTAAAATCCACAAAAAAATCAGCAGAGGAGGAAAGAACCTAAAACCAAGTTAACTGTATTCAAACAGTACTCAGAAGCTACCTTGAAGATAGCCACAACATACTCCAAAACCTTTTAGATGAGGTCCACTCTTAGAAGGACAAGGTTGTTTAAGCTTTTCCAAAGTTCCACCTAGATGCCAAGCTGGATGCCTAAAAGACAAATTCGACTTTGCCTTAATATAGTTAGGCTTGTATTAAACTGCTTTGGCTTTATGTTAATCCCAGCCATTAGTGCAACCCTTCCACAAAAGGGTTTTCCCCTGAATTACCAGATTTTCCATTTGTCAGTCTTCTGTACTCACAGAAGAGCTACAGGAAAGCCCACCACAAACAGGCAGCCAAGGCAAACTCAGTATGGAGAGGAACATTTTGTTTCAAGATACAAGAACTGCTCTGAAAAACAATGCCATCAGCTCCTGTACTTACTCTGGAAATGCTGCATTTCTTCGTGTTTCAGACTTAACTACTTCCCCAAACCCATGCAATGCTAATAGAGTTGTACATTCTGGAAGCTAAAAATATTCAAATCAACGAAGTACCTGCAGACAGATCATTGCTACCCAAAGATCAAGATCCTAAACAGCAGAACTGGTGTGAGTGTCAAGAGTTCAGGCTCCAAACACTGTGATCATGCACCCTTCAAGTTATCAAAACCACAGTGCACATTACAAAATGTCCTATCTTACAGAACAGCCACATCTGCTGCAGATGATTAATAAGCAGAAATATTTATGATTGTTTAGCAACAGTTAGATTGAGCCAACTGATGCAAATATTCTGCTGTCATTCCTGTCACACTGGCATTACTTCAGTTCAAACCAAGACACCTCCATGCACAACTCAGCCATGCCCCAAGGCAGTAGGTTTTCCAAGAGCACTGACCTGATCAGCCCAGTTTAACAGCAGAGGATATCAAACCACCAAGACAGTCATCCTGTTTCATCTGTACTGTCCTGCCTATGAATGTGCAGGGCATTAAAGAAGTCTATTGGATAGAACATTGGAGACCATCCCCTAAGAAGTTTTTCTTAAGGGAAGGACTCTGTAGTCACCCTCCTCCATCCCGGTAATGCTCAGCAAAGCACTCACAGACCAGTAACAAACAGCACTTTGGAGTCACCTACAAGGCCACACTGACTTTGTCACACCTTCCACGTCTATCCTTGTCCAAGCACAAGACACTGTGAACTCAATAACTCTAAACCAGGAAATGGAGATGATATTGGCCAAAGTCCTTGACCTCCCATCAAGCAGTGGTTTACCAGCTGTGATAGCCCCTCTGCCAAACCAAGCAGCTTCTGGACAAAGGAGGTTCTGCAGGGAAGCTCTTCACAGATTTGATGTTGTCCCTCTGGTGCACACAAAAGTGGCAGCACCAGCAGGAGTGGCTGGTAAAGGTGACTGTAAATCAGTCCTTGTCCATCAGACACTAACACACCTGCACAACCTGAAGCAGCAGTGTCATTCAGGTTTAAGAGAACACCGTTTTGTCCCAATATTTTTCAGGGGTAGCTGCTGGCCAAGAATGGCTTTCACTTGGAAGATAATGTCTGCAAATCATGCAGGTGCAACTCTGGGCAGGATACAATGGGCCCCAACACTTCCTGTAAAACTGTTCTCAGTTCTCTGCAGCTTTGCCAAAGCAATTACATGGAATTGCTGCCATGGTAAGCCTTTTCTAGGAAGTCTCAGCCACTTGTTTCCATAAAGAAGTCAGGGAAAATACATGTTTTGACCACATTAAAATTTTATGGTAAAGAAGCTCTTGCATCCCTCAAGACCCAAAGCAGAGCTTTGAAGCATGTCCTATGTGTCTTTTGCTGTACTAAAACATCACTTCCCAGATGGGTAAAGCTTAAAAATTTTTGCTTCCTGAGAAAGACTGCAAACTTTAGCTGCTAAATGGGTTATTTCCTAGTCAAGACAGAGTAGGGCTTTGCTCACTGCAAGGATAAATACCATGTTAAGAATAGGACAGTTGTATCCTCTGCAGGAGTAGGAAAACAGGACTGTTTGGACACAGTGAGCACTGGGCTGACATGAACCCCTTGCAATACTTGCACAGGATAAAGACTCATGTGTGGATTACAGGAACAACCCTCACTGAAGACAACAAAACTTCCAACATCTTCTCTTGCACTGCTCAATGAAGTTTTATACTTTTCATTATGTATCACTTTATACTTAATTTTCATCTTTAAAACATGTGGATGGAAGTTTTCTGGGGGGAAAAAAATAATGTATGGTGTTCCTATATAGCCAACTGGAAGGCAAAGGACAAGGGTACCTAGAACAGTGCAGTACTCAATCATGATTTCTTGCATAAATAATAAAGCTGAACATCTGAATACTCCAGATGTGTTGTTCTTTAACAACTTGGAAAGTACATCATAGGCAAGATTGTATGAAATCTATTAATAACAATTATCATCTCTGCTTAACAACTCCTTACTATGTTCGCTCAGAATTCTAAGCTATGTAAAATTTAATATAAAACATCCCCTTATCACTATCACCATGTCCCTTGGTATCTCAAAGCACATCTTGTGGGCGAAATACAGTGCCAGAGAACATCAGCTTTAACAATCACATAATGAATGTTTATTAGAAATTAATTACAGTTGCAAAACAATGGCTTAACTTTAACATCTCCTAACCCAAGCACTTGATCCTTCAGTCTTAAGAAGGAAACAAAACCCAACCTGCCTATTAACATGCATTTTATTACAAGCTTCTTTTAATTATTTTTGGCCCCAGAGTGACATCTGTTTTCATACCTCGGTTCAGATATTCACTTGACAGCAGGAGGCTGGCAGGCAGGAAGAGTTCAAGAAACTAATTTTAATAAGAGGCAGTAAGAAAACCCGCAGAGCAGGGAAGGAATGACCCCAGACACAACAGCACTGGAGATGCAATTATTTGTGAAAGTCTATTTCAGGAGACAGCCAGAAAGAACAGGTAACAGAAGAGATGCATGATACAGAGAGAGTGAGATGAAGGCCAGAGCACTACTAGGAGAGATTCCACTCTAATGCAAACTGTTTATCCAATGTTTAAAAGCTGCTTCGTGCAACAATCCAGAGGAGTAGAGTGCTGAAGAGGGAGGATGTCGGTCCCATGACGCTGATGCTGCAACTGCTGCACACACTCCGCAGAATTCCCTTTTTCCAGACTAGGAATTGAGCACAGACACAGCAGAACCCTGCAATTAAATGAACTCACTCTGCAGAAAACACCTCCAATAGGGGTTTGCAGATGCTACAGAAAAGTAGCTAGTTCTGCTTTCAGCAGCCTCCACTTCATTACTCAAGGTGAGCAGAAGGAAGAGAATAACATGGATGAGAGACAACACTGCAACAAAACTGGTTTCCAAAATAACATGCTAAAACTAAACCCACTGAATCAATATTCCTGACAGGTATCCGTTTGCTACTTAACTTAGTTTCTCCTCTCAGAGCACAGGTAGATGTTGGAACACAACCATTTATAGAATAACATAACAAAATAAAGCTTGTAAGTGTAAATCATTAACTGAAGTCCCTTTTCATGTTAGATCTTCAGAATAATTTCTCCATGTCCTTTTCCAGGCTCATCATATCATCCATAAAAGACCACTCCTGACACTGATCAGAAGTAGAACTAATCTTACTACAGAAACATTACTGCACATACACTAGAGCTAAAAAGGAAAATCCATGTGTATGAAGACAACCAGTTTTTGATCATTTATTACATTCATGAGAGGCCTCTCAGCACTGTATTTCAGGCTACAATGAAAAACTACACACCCATCAACAGGTAGCTCTCACACTTTTTGAGGAAATGTAGGTAGGTCATTCCCATCCAAAGAAATACTGAGCAGGATGAGGTCATTACTCAAAATTTTCTGTTTATTTTTAAGCTGAGCATTCTTCAGTTAAAAAGAGACTCTGGACTTCTTACATGGGAGTTTTTCCTTTCCTGCTCTGACTGGTGCTTGGAGGAAGGTCCTTTAGGGAGCCCTAAATAAAATAAATACCCTGGCCTATGCAATCCTTCTCCTCTGTGCACGTACTGAGCCTACAGCCTGTTCCAGCTGTGGTGCCCTGGTGCTATTTAACATCACCTCACTCACATTTAGACTTATACATCACAAAAGCAACATAATGAAGCCAGTCCCAGACAGAACCAGTGCCCCACCAGGAAGAAGTTACACTCATCTTAGAGAGTTCAGCCAGATATATGAAGATGTTTTAGGCTAAAAGCATGACCAGCACTTCTCTCTGCAACAACAGTATCCTATCTAACACTGTCCATGCTAATTAAGTACAAAATAGCTCATATACATTCTTTTTACAAAATGAAAATTAAAATTGCTCTTCACTTGACACCACTGTTTTATTTAGAAGTCACACCATCAGGCCAGACTGTGCATATTTCATTACAGTACTACATAAATCATAAATCTTTCTAGCACCTTTTTTTCAATTCACCCTCTTAATTAGATTCTAAATTAAATTAATGCCTTCTGTGCTTTCACATTCTCATTTGTGTAACCTTTGAGGAGAGGGACTAACAAATCCACTTCACATACTGGATGGCATTCAGCACACACATTAAGCCTCATTTTTCAGCTCTTTTTATTAAGCTCCCTGTTTCAACAGAACTGCAGCATAATTTGATACACAAGATAGTTAGCAACTGTTGATGGATACAGAACTGGAAAGCTCACAAGAGCAAGTACTCCAAAGTACAGACAGTCAGGAAAGCAGTTCTAAAACAAGTTTCATATTTCTCATTCAACCCACAATTTTAAGCATCAGCAGAGAAACTTAAAGTTTGACAAAAGATCATCAGACACAGTTTGGCTACAGCCACTTCATGAAACCTTATCAAGACTTCAGAGGTGTTTCTCAACTTCTGAGCACCCACCTGCTATCCAACAACAAAGTGAACATTTCAGATGTCTTTTACTCTCCCACCCCCAATATTAGCACAAATACAAAGACAGCAACCAGTGCAAAAATTTAGGTCATAAAACAGGTACTGCAACTAAGCTGCTGCATTGCCAGCTGCATCTCAATTTTCTATGGTTCTCTTTCCCTGGGCTCTGTCATACACAAGCACTCTGGGCAGCAGGTTTTAGTCTCACACTCACTTTTACTCACACCCCAGGTTCTGAATCCAGCACTCTACCCGCTTTATGCCTGGCTTTAAAATTAGACCTAAAGGCAGGTTCTCATTTAGTCTGAAAGGTTAATAAGGTGAGTGCTTTCTTTCAAAACCCACACCCTACTTTAAACTTGCTATTAGCCATGATCTTTTGACAGGCCCCTGAACTCCTCTCACCCTCCCAGCATGAGCCTGAACTTTAGAGCTAAATAAATTAGGAGATGAAGCAAAACAGGAGCTTGAAAAACATAAAAAAATATTTTGAACTACTAAATTTCCTAAATAATTCGAATAATTTTATTGCAGGGTTTTAGAAGACACACAGATCTTCACCCTTATCAAGTGTCTCCACATAACTCCACATTACACTTTTAAAAGTGCAAAGGTGTTTCAAAACGGAAGGTTTGTAATTTCAGATTTTTTTTAACCTAGAGATCCTTTTCATATACCTAAATTTGTAAGATATTTTAAATAGGTTTTGAAACGGCTTAACAATTAATGATTAAGCAGGTTTTAGGAACCTGTATCTCACAGTAGCAAGCTTTAATGCAAAAATAAATAGGTAAATTGATACATTTCTACCTCTCCATAAGCATAACATGAATGCCTAACTAAAAAAACAGTGTGAGGAAAAAAAAAAAAACCCTACAAGTTAGCAACAGATCCCCTGCACCAAATACTCATACTTAAGCATGTTCAAGATGCACAAAGGGACAAGCATTTCATTGCAATTCAAACTCTGTCTGGACTCCAAAAAAAAAAAAAAAAAAAAAGGCAACTCAAAGAATGCAATTGTTAAGAGCTTCCTTTTCTCACACACAGAAAGATTAAAATAAAAGGTGTTACTTTTCCAGACCAGTCCCACAACTGCAGGCAAACATGCTAGTAACCAAGAAGCTGCCTTATTAGCATACCAGCTTCGATATATCTTCTCACAGAGTGACTCAGCCTGCTATTCTCAAAGTTTTCCTTAAATATTTGCCCTACATTTTACAATAAGAGTTACCAACTACAGAAAAACACATCCCATGAAGTCTTAGCCACTTCACAATGCTGAGCACAGAGATTAAGCCATGCGTCCACATTTGCATCCACTAAGCTAATCCTTTCTGAAAATGAAAGCTCGAGATATTTCAGCACGGATCTTTCAGAGGTGAAGTGGCTGCTTGGCGCAAGTTGGAGGAAAAAGAAAAAAATATCCATGCTTTCCCACAGCACGGTTTAGTTCCTGCGAGAGGGAAAAACTTGCCAGGAGTTGCCCTGTGAAAGCACAGCACACTCCGTCAGAACTGCAGCTCTTCAGAGCACAGCAAAGAACAACCACAGAGCGCAGCCACATAAGGAAAATTCAGTGCACAGCTGCCGCTTTGAACAGATGTAGGTGCTGCCATAAGGAGTGGAAGCTTTACTTGAAAGAGCTTTCCATCACTGCTCTCAAAGTCTATATTTGGTATCGCAGACGTATTCGAGGAGAACGGGGTTTTTACGGGGAGGAGGAGGAGGGGGTGCCGTGAAGGCTGCGTTCCCCCGGAGCGGGACCCGGCCGGCGGCAGCGGCGCATGGGGCACGGCCCGGCGGCGGCACCGGCACGAGGGCGCCGCAGCGGGATCGGCACCGGGACAAAAGCTCCGCAGCGGGATCGGCACCGGGACAAAAAAGCTCCACAGCGGGATCGGGCTGGCTCCGCGGCCGGCGAGGCTGCGACCCGCCCCGCAAGGACACGGCCCGGGCACGGCGCATCCCCCGCTCCCCGCCGGGGATCCCCCGCTCCCGCGTCCCCGCCGGCCGCGTGGGTGTCCCCGGCCCGCCCCCGGCCCCCGTGGATTTTTACCTTCATCTTCGAGCTCTAGTTTCTCCAGCATCCCTTCGGAGGCGGCCGGGAGCTGCAAGGGAGCCGGAGCCGCTGCCGCCGCCTGCGGGAGGGAAGAGAGGAGAAGGAGATGAGCATCCAGGCGCGGACTCACCGGCCCCGCGGCGGCATCGGGTCGGGAGTGGCGGCGCGGAGCGGGCGGAGGGGAGGGAAGGCGGGACGGCGGCAGCTGCCCCTCGGCCTCCGCACACGCTGCCGCTCGCACATACCGCGGGGGGAGGAACCGGGAGGAGGAACCTGGGCTCGCCCTCCCCCAGCCCGTGAACCCCCGGGCTCCCCCCGGGCTCGCTCGGGCTCCCCGGCCGTGCCTCCTGCGGGCGCCGCCTCTTCGCCGCTCGGCGGGAGCGGCTCCCCGGGCGCCCGTTCGCAGGACGGCGCTTCCCGCCACGCCTCGCCGCTCCCCCCTCCCCCCGGCGGAGCGGTTGGTACGTTCCGTTTTGCTGCAGTCGAGCCCGTTGGTCAGCGGCGGGAGGGGGAGGGAGCTACCACTTCCGCGCGGAAAAGGGAGGAGGAGGGGGGGGAGGTTAGTGCCCTGAGAGCTCTGCCGGGGCAGCCGCTTCTCGCAGCCTGTTCCGCAGCCTCGGTTCTTCTCCGGGCTGCCCTGGATTAGAGCGCTGCGACTGAAGGTGGACCGGGGGAAGCCCTTCGCTTCCCCCGCCAGCGGAGTTTGGTACGCTCCCGAGCGTTCACCTGCGAGGCAGCGGCGGGGAAGCGGAAGATTCCACTGCGCCCCGGGGGGTGTACGGGTGTCGAGGGGGTTTCCCCGGTGTGTGCCGGGAGCTCCCGCAGTGCACCGAGCCGCTATCCCGGCCGCGGGGTGCCCTTTGTCCCGGGATACCCGCTCTGTCCTGGGTACCGCCATCCCGCGGTGCCCTCTGTGCCGGGATACCCCCTCTATCCCGGGGTGTCCTCTGTCGCGATACCCGCTCTGTCTCGGGATGTCTTCTATGTCGGGATACCCTCTGTATCCCGGGGTGTTCCCTATTTCGGGACACTCGCTCTGTCCCGAGGTGCCCTCTATGCCGGGGTACCCCTCTGGGCACGGGCGCGCTGGTTTCCGTGTAAAACAATTCCAGATTAAGTTACAACTCGAGATTAGCCCGAATGTCGGCGTCTCCCGGGAAAGCGGCGCGGCTCTGCCCTCCCAGAGCAGCGCTGAAGGACGGGGCTCGCACCACGGGGCGCTTCAGTTCCAGGGATGGGGTTTACCGCATCAGAGCCCCTAAGCCAGGCTGCAGCAGAAGCGAGGGAAATAAGGAAATATTCGACATAGATTCGTCATGTGCATTTATTTTGACAGTGAGGTGTGGTAAGCTTTAGCTGGGCTTCCTTAGCTGAAATGCGCAGGTCCCCGCTGGCTGCTTAGGAAGCTCAGCCGGACCGGTTCAGACACGGATGCTGCAGAAGGGGATAAAGGGATTATTTCTTTGGCAGTGGCAGCAGACGCACATGGATGGCGCTCCAAAGGAGTCACGGGAGTCATCAAGGAACATTTTAAACCTACTGGTCCCAAGGGGAAGCTCAGGCTTCAAAAGTTCAGCAAGCCCTTCAAGGAGGTTAGACCTAGCAGAGCACAGTAATGTGCATAAAACATAGGGAAATATGAAATATAATGAGGCTAAAACTATGATAGGGGAGAAAGCCAAAATTTACGGGAAAACAGAAAGATGTCTTGTAATTTCTCAAGTCCAGGAAAGCTTCAAGCAAGGAAACAAACTGCTTTTTTCTTTTCCCAAGCTACCTCTTTCTAAGGACTCTTTTAAGGATATATAAGGAAGTCAACAGTAGCCAGTTCTTCTTTACTGTAAAGATCATTTGAAAAGAAAACTCTAAAATATTTCATTCATAGGTGTATTTTTAAGGATTCCAGTAAATGTTCGAACTGACCAGTCACACAAGATACCAAAGCAGCTCATATTAATTTATAATATTTTCAGCCTACTAATCAAAACGCTTTGGAAGCTTTTAATTTCTTCTGGGTGCTAGCTTTAAAAGCTCTAAATTATTTATCTTCCTTATCGTGTACCTTGATACTGATAAGAGTTTTTAATCTTTTCTTAATCAAAGGCAGAGAAGAAGATGACATATCTGATTGGAAATAACTGCCATGATTTTGTTTCTTTTTATTTTAATTTACTCCCCATAGTTATCTAGTGAGCACCAGCCACGAGGAAATACAACTCCGAGGTTTTTGTAGCTGGAAGTGACACTGAGACTTGAAAGGTGTGCATTGAATTTCACTGCTACAAAACATGATATGTTTATAAGAAGTCAGTTAAGTCTATTTCATGCTACGAACCCCAGAGCTCACTGCAAGATCAGGGTTTTACAGTGGCAGAACCTACATCCAGACCAAGAGTACTATGAGAAACTCAGGATAATAAAAAGGCAGTAATTTAATATACAGCAGAGATTTGTAATGGAAACATGTGCCATCCACACTGCTCAAAAAAGAAACCCAAAGGAAATGGAGAACTAAAGGCTGAAACCCCATCCTTCAATGTGCCTGCAGTCTCACGATTTGTTTAAACCAATTTTGGAACAAGCTGCTGATCATGGCGTTCCTTTTGCTCCTCGCTTTGCATTCTGGCTCCTTTTGGCTTGTGGGCAACACAGTGAGTCAGAACAGGAAACTGATGCAGCTGAAAACCAAAGGGACTAAAAGAAAAGATTGGGTTTTATCCAGATCAGCTCCTGATCCAAGTCACTGTTTAGTTGTATCAGGACTGGCACAGGAATTGTTCAGGGCAGGATTGACAGTGGGACCACACTTTCTGGGAACAACCCACTCTTAAGTCAGCCTAAATCATGGTCAAAACACTGTCCTGTTCATTGTGGACAGGATTTGACAAATTAAAAGACATTTTTAACAGTATTGTCTATCTACAAACTCCTTCTGTCATTTTACAGCAGGATTACTGGCTGAAGATAAAGAAAAAATATTTCTTGAAAAGGAACTGTAATTTCCAAGAGGGTGATATTAAATCTTGTAACATTTCCTATCTCTTTTTTTGTGACTATTTGTTTATTTGTTCTACTGCCACAGAAGGTTTCCCTGAACTATAACCAAGGGATTTATCCAAATTATGCTTCAAAAGTTTGCTCTCAGAGTGTGTCAGGTAAGCCAGTTTAACTGTTTGAGACACCCAATGTGACAGAACAGTACACACTTGTATCCTAAATATTGCCAGGTGACATAAATGCCAGAGAGAAAAGTTTAGAAGAGAAACATGCACAAACCCAAAACTGCCTGAGTACATTTCTTCTTTGCCACATTTTTACAGGAACATTATTTATGCCAAAAAACCTAGACCTACAACATGGCCTTAATACAGCAGTGGCATCAATCTTTGTAGACACAAAGTAAAACAATTCATGGCTGATACAACAGCAAAAGTCACAAAAGTAGATGTAAACAAAAGAGATTTTGGAATTTCTGGGAAGGCTGGAATGTAAATTTTAATAGGTAACTGCTTACTTTGGCTGTTTTCTTTAGCTTCCTAGGGTAAAGGGAGTGAGGAATGACTAATAGTCTGTGGAAGTAAAATCAGTCCTGTAAATTATAGATGCACTTACAATGAATACATTAAAGTTTATCTGATAATCTATGTTTCTTTTTTCTGGTAATCTAGGAGTCCTTTCAGTCCTGAGTCCTACTGAAGGAATCCCATCCTTTTCATAAGAACATGCAAAGTATTTAAGTCATAGGGATGGTTCAGGGATGTGAACAACAGCTAATATCAGCAGAAAATAATTTTTTGTATAGTTTCCTGCCATCTTGCCTTACAGTCTTTGGTGTAAGTTTGATTCTGAGATGTGCAAGAGGCATTTTAAACAGATACAGGAAAGAAGGATCATCAGTAACAGTCAAGGTGTGCAACCAAAGCCCTCTCAGCCTCTCTAATGATTCACCCAGATTGTCTGGGTGAAACGACTGCTAAAGGTCACAACAATATTCTCAAGGAAGGTACTAAGATTTCTTTATCTAACTGGAAGGGTTTAAGAGAGGGTTTCACAGAGGTCTGTGTTCTGTCTGACATCATTCAGTGTTTCCACTGATGACTCAAGGAAGAAATAATGAATAACCTGACCACATTTTCAAATGACTCAAAGGGGCTCAATGGTAAAAGAAGCTGCTCTTTTAGGGACAGCCCTAGAACTTAAAATAATCTTAGAATTGCTGCAGTGCTTTGAAAAATAGGATGCACTTTGATATGGATAAGAAGAGTGTGTTATACAATAATCAAATTCAAAAATAAAATGGGAAAGGATTCACTTCCAGCAGTCATGCAAAAAGACCTGGGAGTGAAACTAAATGTGAGACTACAATGTCAGTTTCTTGGAAATTAAAAAAAAAAAAATCACACTGTTTACAAATGTGTTATAGGTAAGACATGGAGCATCTGTGCTACACATTCCCTGGTTAGATGCCAGCTGGGATATTGCATTCAGTTTTAGGGATTAAACTCAAGAATGAACTAAAAGAGTCTAAAAAGGGGGAACAGTAATGATCTATGCATTCAGAAAACATGACCTGTAAAGAAGAAGTTGAAAACTTCCCAGTTTCTTCATCTACAAAGGGAAAAAAATCCAAACAAAAAAACCACACAAAAACAACCTCCCCTCCCAAATAACCCAAACTAAAGCAAACAAACCCCCCCCCAAAAAAAACCTCCAAAAACCACAACACAAGAAAAAGAAGACTGAAGGAAAATACCTCAACAATCTCCAAACATGATGTGTTTTTGCAAGAAGGAAAGTGGTTAACTATCTTCTGGGTCCACTGGTTATGGGATGAGAAGTTACCTACTTAGCCTTTAAAGAATTCTTAGGTCAGACTTTGGGAGAACTTTCTGAGTGTAACAGAAGTGAAGCACCAGCACATTTTTCTGAAAAAAAATCTAAAATCTCCATCACATGAGGTTTTTAGCAATGGATTTAAAAAAACCCATTTGTTCATTATTATTTCCATATAGTTGATTGTGTTGGTGGGGGAAAATGAATTTTTAATGTCCCTTCCAGACTTGTTTTTTTTTTTAGTTTCTATTTTTGTCCAATCTTTGGAAAAATAGATATAGTCTTAGTATGGTAATTCAATGAGAATTCTTTTTATGTATGTTATGCACAAAACCCAGTTTTGCACATAAACTTTCCCCTTCCCTTCAAACAAGTAGCCTTAATTCTGAAATAGAAATATTCTAAAACAAATATTGTCTGAGTAATAATAAAGATTACATATTAGTCTTTGATGACAGGGTAGGAATAGAAAGAACAACCTAAAAAAAGAAATCCTGCTGCAAATCACAAGTCTGTGCAGAGCAGACTTACTCAGGCATTGCAACAAAAATGTTACCTGTGCTTTATTTAAAAATAGGCATTTCCAGGTAAATTCAAGGCTGCCTTTCTCTTTCCTGATGGCTTTAATATGGATATGCTGGGGTGCCAGCTGCACAGCCCAGCAGTAAGATTGAATGCCCTTCCCAGCACTTCAGAAAGGAAAAAAAAAAAAAAAAAAAAAGGCTACTTACCTTATAAAACCTAATGGATTGAAGAGCAGCAGAAGGAATTCCCATCTAAATGCAAATCAAGGCAAAGCCATTTTGAATGCAAGAGTAAACTACATTTTCCCACCATTTGCTACTGCTCCCTACTACAATTACAGTTCTACACAACTGAAGTAGTTAACAACTCTTCTCCTGATGAGCTGTCAAAGAACAACTTACAATTTTTCCCAAATGTATGTCATAGATATGTTCATTCCCTTGCAATCTGTGTAAAATTAATTTAGAACAGTTCCTGCTTATTTTTGCTTTAATGTAGTCTGGTTTGTGAAGTGGAAAAGGACAAGTTACCAGGAAAAAAAAAACAAAAAAGGGTTTCATCTGCTGGTTAAACTGTAAATTAAACTCCTAAGTGTGGTAACTGATACCAGTGGGTTTAGGACAGCTGAGAGCACTGGAATCAGTGAGGCTGAGGTCAGGATCCCAGCTTGGATCCCTTCTGTATCTGAAAGTGCCACCTGTGTGCTGCAAAGGCTGACAGGGTGGCAGTCCCTCAGTCTTTTGGGTGTTTGAGGACACAGTTCTGGTCTCACCTCAAAAACCTCAAAAACCTCGGGGTGACCAGAGCAGCTGAGCAGGAACTGCAGTTTCTACCATTATTCTAAGGAAACTCTGCTCCAAGCACCAAACAAACCAGTAAGGAAGGGGATGCCTCATACAAAATACTGGATTACAGTTTTTATTTCCCATATCCAGAAGGAATGTAAGAAAAAATGCTTTTGTCTTAAAAGGCTTTTGAAATACCCAGTGCTGTAATCACGTCTGTGCCCAGCATGTGTGAATGAAGGTGGTGGCAGCTCAGATTTTACAATTTGTTTAGACCAGAGTAACCAAGCCCCACAAAAAAAGCCTGGTACTGACAGTGTTCCCCACCAGGTCCTTATTGGATTCATCTGGGTGCTCTGTCCCTAACCTGAGAGGCCCTCAATGAATTAGGGACACAGCTGTTCCACAGCAGGTTTGAAAGTGAGGGAGTATCTATTCTAAATGTATTTCCAGTATGTACAGTGAGGCTGAAGAAACTAACAATTGATTTCATTTCAAAACAGCTCATACAGAACTCTACCCTGGAAGGATTTTTTTTACTTCATCCCAATATCATCAGGATATGACTCGCCCAGTGGTCCTAAGCAGGAGTCTTGTGGCATGAAATACAGAACAACTGCATATTGCTTTTACATTTTATAACTTGTAACCAGCCTCCTGCTACAGATATCCTTCCACATAACAGCTGTGATATTAATTACTTTACAGAGTTAATTATTAGTGATAAGCAGTTGGGGATCTTTAGTAGGTCAAATGGATAACATAAATGTAACAACAATAAATTTTAGCCAAATCCTAAATAAATAACAACAAAAAAAAATACAACAACAGAACCCAAACCAAACCAACAAAACAAACAAACAAACAAACAAAAACAACAAAAAAAACCCCAAAAACAACAACAACAACAAAAAAAACCCAGAAAAATGGAGTGCATGCTGCACTAGGAAAGATGATAAAATGGACAATCTTCATTTCTACTAAATCCTCACTGCAATACTGAATATTGGAATCTGCTTACCCTGGAGATACATGAAAAAAATGTGCAGAGAGATTTCACATTTTTAGTGGTGAGCCCTTCCTAAATATTTCTGTATGGAAATGAACTTGAAGTTTAATCCCAGTGAGTTTTGTTCCTGACTTAATTGAGAAACAATAGATTTACAGAACTTTTGATCTAACAGCAGAAACAAAGAACCTGTGTTGCACACAGTGTCCTCCAACTCCTCAGTTTAAGGCAAAGAAAAATGGTCCCAGTGACAGAAGAGTTAAACACTTCTAAAAATAATTTTCAAAGAAAGTAAAATATGAAGGAATAGACTAGATCCCAAGCTAAACTTCTAGAGAGAAATCAAGGCAGGAGTAGAAAAGAGGCAGGATTTGTTTACATAACCTCTAATCTGGAGCTGTGTCTGATCCTGTATCACTCTGCTACTCAGATAAGGTGGAGTTTAGAGTCAAGAATATCAGAGGCATTCTCTAGACAAGCCCTTGTGGCCAACATTCCTTCCTCAGATTACCCAATGTTGAGTATAGGTGGAGTCCAAACCAAAATTATCAGTGTGACACGTTATTAATCAAACAGCCCAGCAATTTAAATTCTGTCCTTTTGAACAACTTTCAAAGAAGTCAAGTACTTGTGAGGAACTAACCTGAGTTTGTTATGAATACAGATGTTACAAGTGTTCTACCTGACTGCAAACACAGGGATGCCACTTAGTTTTAATCTCTTCCAGAGTTTTTAAGTGTTCTTTTCTTAAATATTTGTTATTGTATATGATCAAAAAGATGTACTTCAGCTGTTTTTACACATATGCTGGAGTGCTCCTTAGGTTCTTTGAAATAGGACCAACCTCTCATCACACTCAGGGGCTCAGTTAAGAGCAAGAGGGAATTATTGCTGGAGAGAGCTGCAGCAATCAGCTACTAAGCATGATTATGGTAGATATTTTCTTGTGAAAATGTACATTAAAAAAAAAAAAGCAAACAGAACAGATTAAGGTACTACTAATGGTAAAACACAGGTAAACATTCACTAATTTAAAGTGAATGGGAAAGAAGAAAGAGAGCCCACATCGATGTGTGTCTTCATTTGCTGGCACTGAATACAGGTTTATTTGTCTTACTTAAAGTTATGCACTTATTTAAGTACTTAAGCTGGATTGAGGCCAGAGTACTGATGAGTAATCTGCAGAACCAAGGCCACTGAGAATAACAAATGAAAAAAAAATACTCATAGCCAAATCTGATTTAAATAAACACATTTACTATCTACCATTTTGCTTTCTTCATCTCAGTGTTGTATTTCAAAGCTCAGTCATGAGTAGTGACTTCACTGAGAGAACACTTATTACACCAGTGATAATATCACTTTCAGTGATTTTTTAAACTTAAAATGAAACATGTTTCCCCTAAAAAAAGCCTGAAATTAGTTGATATTACACTTAAGGCTCGAGGAAACATCACAAAATTCTAGTAACCAAATTGTAGTCTATCATCAAAATGTAATTTCAGAATCACAGAATGGTTTGGGAAGGGACCTTAAGGTCATTTTATTCCAACCCCCTACCCTGGTCAGGGACGCCTTCCACTAGACCAGGTTGGCTCAGAGCTCCATCCAACTTGGCCTTGAACACTTTCAGAGATGGGGAGTCCAAGCCCAGTGCCTCACCACCCTTACAGTAAAAAAATTCTTCCTAAAATCTATTCCAAACCTTCCCTCCTTCAGCTCAAGACCCCCTATCCAATCACTACATGCCATTGTGAAGAGATTCTCTCCAGCTTTCTTGGAGCCCCTTAAGGCACTTGAAGGTGCTCTGAGGTCTCCCTGAAGCTCTCTCCTGTCCATCCTGAGCAGCCCCAGCTCTCCCAGCCCGTCACTTTCAGCACCATCAGCAGTTCTGAAAGGCTGACATCAGATCTGTCGAACCCGGGCACCAGATGTAGGGCAGAGTCACAAAGGTGCTTTTCTGAGAAACTCAGACAACCTTCAGCTCAGAGCTGAGTCATCCACAACCTCAATAAAACTTCAAGAAACTGGCACAGACCTGGCCTGAACAAATACCTCCCTCCTCTGTGGCACGAGCTGCTGTGCCACAAGGTGCAGGTAACTGCAGCCTAACAGAAAAGGAGCAGCTGCTACAGGTGGCCACTTTCTGCAGTGCTCATCACGCTCAGGATCCCAGGAGGGCTCCAGAAGGAGCTTTTGGAAGCTCTCTCAAAGAGGCAGGCAAAGATAACGATGTATTTTTTCACTGCAGTTCTAGGAGGACTTTGAACACTGAGGAGAACTTCCTTGTAGCACTTGGGGCTTGTGTGTTTGCATTAGATTTCAAGCCCACCCCACAGTGACAAACTCGAGGCATGAGTGCTACCAGGGGCCCCACTCAGGCTTGTGAGGGCTGTTATCTCACTGTAGCTGCTATTATGCACAAACAAACCAATATATTAATAAACTCCAACACAGAGACTACGGTTGACCTGTAATCTCCAAGTAAATTAATTTTTGACTAAAAGCTGTTTTTCAGATGGCAGTAAATGTGCATAGCTTGAGGAACCTAACCCTCTTCCTGAATTCATTCCAGATGTACTGCTGATCACTCCAGGCCTTGTTTTTGTGTGCTGCTTCTTTTTTTATTGTTATGCACAAAAGAAATCTGCAATGACAGCAACATGCAATGGGTATCTTCCTTCTGCCATGCTTGTTTTCCCTTTTCACAGCCTCTTAAGTTCATCCTTCCCTCGTTCCAGGTACACTGCCAGTGAAAGCAGACTGTGCTCAGTGCTGGTTCTGTGGTTTGACACCCTCTGGAAGGACTGGAACAAAGGCTCTGCTGAGCAAGAAGCGTATCAAACACATGAGCTCAATGTTTCATGCCTACAAACAAGATCACAAAGGGACATGCAAATAGTGGTAAGGCTTTTCCCTGTATTCCAGGAAGTGGAATTGAAAAAAAAAATGAAATTAGCTCCACACTAAGGACTGGGGATATACCTCCAGCAAGCCATCCACCATGCTCACGTTCCTGCAGAGCTGCTAGAGATGCAGATACAAAGGTGCATTCATGGGCACTGGGTGCTTTCAGTGTGGAAATGGCAAATGCTGGCTTCACTGCACCTAACCTTAGATGCAGATTGAGTCTGTAGTTAAATGTCTGAGAAGAGCTGAAATAATTTCTTGACATGCCTCCCTGGGGCTCAGAAGAGCAGCTGACTTCACAGTGATCTTTTGTGTAAATCTTGATGTGCTCTGAAAACATGAGGCCTTCCTGGCCCCAGTACAGCCTGCAGCATGAAAGCCTGTTGCTACAAACTTTAAACACAACAGATTCTATCTATGGTTAGCTTATCTTAAGCCACTTGCAGCTCCTGTTCAAAAAATATCTGAGTTATGCAGAACTTTTTAATGTATTTATCACTATAACATTTCTGACTTAGAGCAGTGTAGCACCACTTTTTTTATAAATGGGAAACTGAGGCACTGAGAGACCAAGTGACTTAGGGCTGCACCAGTGATCTCTGATGGGGCAGATGGCTGCAGCCAGGTCTCTCTGATCAGCTACTGGCACTATTTTTCTCCTCTTCAAAATCTTGCTTTCCTTAATGACTCTGCAACTAAAACATTAATTGAATTCCATTTTTTCCCCTAAAATAGCAACAGCCAAATCCTTGAGGGCATGAAAAAAAAAAGCATCTATATCTTCATCATGTAACCTCTGTACCCATAAAATCTTTGATGATAGAAGCAACTACTTAATGACCAGTTCATATTGTACCATAGCCATGCCCTCATGGCACACTCCAGGAAAGAAAGTTGTGCACTTTCTGTGGCAATGATTTTCTATCAAGAATTGTGTGGCAACAATGAGAGAAATGATTGTCCCTCTGTAGTCAGCACAGGTGAGGTCACACCAGTTCTGAGCCCATCACAAGAAAGACATTGAGGGGCTGGAGCCTGTCCAGAGAAGGGCAGTGGAGCTGGAGAAAGCTCTAGAGAGTGAATTCTATTAGCAGCAGCTGAGGGAGCTGGGGGTGGTTAGCCTGGAGACAAGGAGGCTCCAGGGGAGACCTTATCACTCTCTACAGCTCCCTGACAGGAGGGTGCAGCCAGGTAGGGTCAGGCTCTGCTCCCAGGCAACAGCCACAGGACAAGAGGCCACAGCCTCAAGGTGCATGAGGGGAGGTTCAGTTTAGACATCAGGAGGAATTTCTCCATGGTAATGGTTGTTAAACATTGGGATGGAGGCCCAAGGAGGTGGCAGAGTCACCATCCCTGGAGGTGTTCAATAAATGAGTGGATGTGGCACTCAGTGATCAGTGAAAGATCAATGATCTTAGAGGTCTTTTCCAGCCTGAATGATTCTGTGTTTCTGCATTCCTCACAGTGCTTCCTAAGAGATCAGCTTTGGCAGTGTCCTGTTCCTGTGTGCAGAATGTCTGTTGGGATTTACTTTTGTGCAGTTCTTTCTGGCAGGCTCAAGGGAAAGGGGTAGGAAAGGGGTCAGGTGTCTTCCCTCATAAGCCATGTCTCCATCAGTAGCTGTTCCCATTTGCACAAGGAGCTCCATCCATTCACACACCATGAATGTTTCCAAGTAAATACAATCCTGACACCCAAAGAAATGCCAGACACACAACAGCAGGCAGAGAGCAATCTTCCAGCTGCTGCCCTCCCTGCCACTCACTCAGCAGCAATTTTCCATTGTCACCAAGAGCTTCTCCTCTCCTCTCCTCTCCTCTCCTCTCCTCTCCTCTCCTCTCCTCTCCTCTCCTCTCCTCTCCTCTCCTCTCCTCTCCTCTCCTCTCCTCTCCTCTCCTCTCCTCTCCTCTCCTCTCCTCTCCTCTCCTCTCCTCTCCTCTCCTCTCCTCTCCTCTCCTCTCCTCTCCTCTCCTCTCCTCTCCTCTCCTCTCCTCTCCTCTCTCCTCTCCTCTCCTCTCCTCTCCTCTCCTCTCCTCTCCTCTCCTCTCCTCTCCTCTCCTCTCCTCTCCTCTCCTCATTTTTTGAACCTTTAATATTTTCCTCAACTCTTTTTTTCATTCTCTGTCCTTCAGCTTCCTTTCTTATATTCAGTACCTGCTGTTGTCATTTAAAAATATTTTAATAGACCATAAAAATTGCACAAAGACCCTGATCCAGCAAAGTGACTTGACACACACAGCTTTAAGTGCTCCAGCACTGTTGACTCCAACAGAGCTACCACTGTGCTTAAATCCAACCACACATTTAAGTGTTTTCCTGGATCAAGGCCATCACCACACTGTCATCAGCCAGAACAAAACAGCACCTGAAATTCAGCAACATAAATACATAGCAACCCCAACCAAAGCCAGTGCTGTAACCTTCAGGTTACCTCTCCTCAGTGCCTCCTGTCATTGCTAACTCTGTTATGGCTACACTTAGAATCTCTTCTGCAAGTGTCCACTGGAAGTGGTGTTTAGGAACAACCCTGCTTAAGCCAAGGCTTTCTTGCAGTTTTAGAATTTGCCAGGCCTGTTTTGCTAGATCAGGCTTTTGGACAATAAGGTCCCCAGGGCAAAAAGCATGTTTATTTTTCTGCTTGAATCATATGTGCTCATATACCACAAAATAGCAGTTAGTAACTTTCTGTTCACAGGTACAAGGAAGAAGATTCTTTGCATACCACAGATGACCTGATCTGTGCAATTGTAAGTGAAAAAGTATGATAGAACAAAATTTCAAAAGTCCAAGGTATTAACCTTAGCACTGGCATTTTACTGTAACCCTAAATATGCAAAAAGACTAAAGTAATCCCTCCCCTCCTGAATTCTACTCCCTCCCTTTCTTTTGCTAACCTTCTGCCTCCATTACCTTTTCTCTTTTATTCTCTGTTGATTACTTCCCTGGTTTACACTTCAGCTTATGAGTTCCATGTGGTTGGAGCCTTGTCCTTTGTTAATCATAAAATAAGATTTTGTACACCTTGGGCCCAGTACAAATCATTATTGTCTTCCTATAAATGTCTTCCACATGGCCCCACCCTCGGTTCCAGCTGAGAACTGAGCTGCTGTTGTGAACAAGCTCAAAGAATAAATATTTTGCATTGATTTCACCAGCACAATGGAAACATTTTTCCAGGCTGCTGCCAAGATGGTATCTAGTCCTCCTCTGACTCAGCAGCCCATGCAGCTGACTTTCAAATGGCCAAACTTGCTTGATTGTAATCTTAAAAGAAAAGAAAAAAAAAAAAACAAACCAAAAAAAAAAACCAAAAAAAAACCCACCAAAAAAACCACAACAACCATTTGCATTTTTAAAGAGCGGTATTGCTCTCCTCTTGCACAAGCAGGTAGTGACACTAGAAAATGTGAAAGCTGGGAGAAAGAAGCCGAACAGGAGTGAGCCCTTTTTGGGATGTCCCCTTTTATGTCTTCCAACCTCACCAGTTTATTTCATCCAGTCAGAGAAAGGGCTTGGGCAATGTTATGAGGAAGTGAGAAAGGAAAATGACTGCTTTACACAGAAAATTTCCTCCTGGTATCAACCAGACTTTTACATTCTGTAAAGCTCTGGTGGCCATTAAAGATAGTGTATCTAAAATTAAAATTTAGACAAAACTGGGTTAAGAGAGATGAAGATGGCTAGGAATTCTAAGAGGTCCCTTCCATAAGAATGTTTTCCTTATTCTTATGTCACTTTCCCTCTAATCCAATCCAGAAGCAGGAAAGGTGTAACCAAACAGGTTCAAAGCTGTTTATCTCTCCTCCATTCTCATGGGAAAGCTTTGCTCTATAATCCCTACTGCTCTGTGAATAAACAGCCCTGATGGTGAATAATTTTAGTGTTCCAAAATTGTCCAGATACAGCTGGTAAGAAACTGTCAGTGACCCTGCATGAAAGTGCAGCTTTATATTAAATCACAGAGTAGGCATCCAGCTTCTAATCACTGATGGAGGTTACTCTTACCAGAAGTTCTGATATTCCAAGCAGAATAACAGGATGCTTATTAAATTCACAAGTCTAAAATTCAAAATAAACCATGCCATGAGAAATCAGTTCAATGGGTAAAATGAGGCTGTCCCTCCAGCACCCTCTTACATCATGGTACTTAACCAAAAGATATCTATTTATACAGACACACGAGGCCAGATTCTTAGGTTTAGCCTTTTTATACCATGCATAGTGCAGGATTTAGGGTGATAAAAGTAATTTAGGTTTAAGCTACTAACTCTGTCTTCAGGGTGCTGGGGTCATGATTTTGGTACCAATGAGTATCTTAAAAAAGCCCCAGAGATGCTCTAGTTTTAATTGCCTTAGCTACTTATAGCCTTATGAGAGCTGTCAGAGCAGCTGGGAATTGATTGGACTCAGCATTCTGGCTATTCATCCTTTCCACCTCGCCTTCCTCCTTTTGATCTAGGACTAGAAGGAACAGGAATTGTAGGACTTCATGTCATTAAAATAAATTCTCCACTGAGTGAACCCACAGATAGTTGATTAAATTATTTCTGTAGCTGCAGAAAAAGCCATAAGTCGACACAGACACACATTTCCTTAGGGCAGAAAAAAAATCATCTTTATGCAATAAAATTTTTCTTGCATTGTAAGATTGATTGCACAAATCTGGACACTGCAACCAGAATACAAACATATGAGGACACCAGTGTTTCAGGAGGTTGTGGTTGAACATTTTTTCTTTTAAAACCAGTAAGTAGCTTAAAAAAAACAACTCAACAAATTAACCAATATAAAAGGGATAGCAAGATGCTTTTTGCATATTTTAAATACTAAAATGGGAGAAAAACACCAAATGGGATACAAAAGATATGACTAATAGGGAGAAATGAAGTGAGGAAACAGAATATTAATAAAATGGGAGCTGTGATTAAAAAGTAGTGTGATATAGCTGAAGCTTTCTGTTTTTGTAAAGTTCAGGTTCATTTATTCTGTATGTCCCACTAAATCTCACTATGGACTTTCCAACTATATTAAATAATTCTCCTGTGAACTTATGTTTGATTCAGTGGAGGCACCATCATGCTCATGCTTCAGTCAGAGGAGACTGAAATCAAATCAAGTGGGCTCCAAACATTTTCCCAGCAGTATTTTCATAATTGTTGCAGGGTTCATAACAGAGTGATTACTTTAGTAGGTTTGCAACTAATTAGTGATGTGCCCACTATTGGAGAAAGATTTTAAATTTAAACACATTTTCACATGGATAGCAACAGCTCCCATAAGGAAAAAGGATTAAACAAGGATAGCTTGTTACAGCTCCTGGGATCTCTTAGGGAACACAATCACCTCCCAGGAGTGCTGCTATTAAGGCATTTAAAAGGAGCCTGGACACACCAGCACTGCTAGAGCTTTGTCCTGGTAAATGACAGCCTTTGGGGCTCTAATTTTGGTGATCAGTTTACTGTGGTGTGAATCACAGTAAAGTCTTGGCACTCTCATACACTGCCTTAAACCACACAAATACTAAAATAAGGAGTTCTGGTACATTGGAAATCTGGATTTCTTCTTTCCCCAGCCTGTACCTTTTTTTTTTTTTTTTTTGCCTTTTGTTTTTTTGACCACCTCAGAATCAAAGAACACTTTTCTGATCTCCTCATCAGATTTCAATCTCTTTACTCACCCAGCAGATTATGGAGCTCTGATAGGTGGCATGGCTTTTTGGAGAGAGCCAAACCAAAGGAGCTGCTGCACACATCCTGGTTCCCAGGCTCCCTGCCAGCCCAGGGTGGGATGTAACAGCCTCTCTCTCACTCTGAACAAGTTAACAGCCCTGTTTTGGAGTTTACTACATTTTGGCTAAGAAACAGCATGAATAGCTTTGCAGGGAAGTGCTACTGTTTAACGAGTGAGTAGCTGCGGGAACAATCTGGTTTCTCCTTTTTATCCCGGGCTGGAAGAGAGTCCCAGCTGTACATTACATCTCTCCTCTCCCACATGCTGGAGCAGCAAGGACTGTGTAAAATGAATACAGACCAGCCTCCCTTCTGTGTGCTCTGTCTGCAGTTTTAACAGGATTCATTCACACAAGCTAAGAGTAAGTCTCTGACTACCTTCTGGCTGACTTTTCCTCTTGGTAAGAATGTTCTGGGAAATTACTTGGCTTGGAACTTCTTTTGAGGGCAGTGGCTCACTACACAATCATATGGAAAGGACCATTTGTAGGCATGTTCTGCCTTTGTCACTTCTTGTGAGCAGAAGAAGCCCCAGCCTTGTTTTCCACCAAAAGGGACCTCTCCAGTCTGGAGCCAACACCTTCTGGCCTGGGCTCCTCTCATGCTGGGAAAGGGGAAACCAGGAGATGAGGTAGCACAGAAATGTTTGTGTTTGCAGTGAGTAGTGCTATTTTCACAGCATCTTATGTGTCAGGGGAAGAAGAAAGGATGAAAGAAAAGGATACAACCACACAATGCCCAAAGTACCACATTTCACTTCAAAATACAGACAAGGTGGAAACAGGGCGAACAGGTTCAGTACTGAATTTGCAACCTCTCTGCATTTCTTTCATGGCTTGTAAAGTCACACTAGAGAAGAGTTATCATTTACCCCTTACTGCCTGAAGGTTACACCATCCAAACAACACAAGGCCAAAGTACAGAATAGTGAACTGCATTGTGAGAAATCAAATGCAGCACACAGTAAACTTTAGGCACAGCTTTGATCTCTTATCAGCTGAATCTCTCATTATAACCTTCAAACTCGGCCACTAGGAACGCCTACACATGCAGGGGAGAGCCTGGCAGAGCTGCTGCAGTGGTGTGTGACAGCCCCAGCAGCTCCAGCTTTGGATGTCTGGATCAGAAATGCAGCACCAGGAGTCAATTCCTCCCTTCCCAGTCAGCCCCAGAGGCTCCCCTGCCCCCTGGGACCTGATTCATCCCCTGCAAACGCCTCTCTGGGGGACACAGAGACTACTGGAGCTACTGCACTGCCAGCTTAAGCAGCTCAGAAAGGTTTCTAAGGTTAGGTGGGATAAATCCAGACCTTGCTGATTACCACAGACACCCATTTAGCATGAGGTTAATTGCTTAGCTTTGTGTACTGTGTTGAGATGGTACTTGATGAAGGAGGATCTCTCTCTCTCCCACTATTTATTCCCCTCCCCAGAATTGAAGGCTTAAAAGTCACATGAAAATACCCACTGTTGGAAGTGCTACTAAAACATTAAAAGTTTTGGCTACATCTGCTGGGAAATAAGTATTTTTATTCTTATCTCTTACTGAACAGATTTAACCATTCTGCACCCGAGTCTCAGACAGGTAAAAAACAATTTCAGAACCAGCTTCAAATGCCATTAATTATACAAATGGGCTAATTCCAAGTCCTGATACTATCTTCCTGGAATTATCTGTTCTTCTGGTTTTTTTTTTTTTTTTTTTTTTTTTTTTTTTTTTTTTTTTTTAATTTTAATAATATTTCCAGGTCTGGGTCCAAGGGTTCCTCTTTCCTACTGCAATATATATAGCAATCATGATTAATTGATAATAGTTCTGGGGTCTCACACATTGTCATTACCAGTTAAGCAATGTAATAAGAAAATGAGATTTAAGTTGACAGAACCCTGTAGATAAGAGTCAACTTCTCATTTCAGATATCAACATAGAAGATTCCATATCATTGAACTGATCACCTAACAGAATGGCCACTATGAAACCATTTATCATAAAATTTAAGTGTGTTTTTAAAATAACTGAAATTGTTCTGCCAGGAAATAGTGATGTAAGTAAAGAAGAAACTGAGTTTGCCCCTTACAGATTTGTTTATGGCACATGATTGTGAAATGATGTATTTATTAACACAGAACTCAGAATAAATGAAATGTTTGAAATACAGTACTCAAGTCAAGAATGTTTGTATAGTGCTGTTGTATTTGCAAAGGAATGTTGGGTCAATAATTTGCAGGGATCAAAATACACGACAGTGCTGAGAGAACACTCATCAGCTTCAGATTCATGTCCTTCTACAGGAACTCAGCCTTTCTCTCTAACAGTTTCTCCTTCTAGAAGAGAATGGCAAATCTAATCTCTCTTTTCAGTCTCTGTTGAAAATTAAACATCCAGAGCTTTGTTCCTCACTGCTCTGTGGCTGCTGACATTTATTGCCAAGTAAACCAAAACACTAATGATTCACTGGTAGCCCTGCACACTCACTGCTCTCAGACATAAATGAGTACAGAGGGTACCAGACAATCAGGTGCTACACATCGCACATATTTCTGCATCTTCTGAACGGGAGAGAACTGAGTTTGGCATTCTGAGTTACTCCCCAGACTCTCTCTTGTACACAGATACAACCACAACTGTTCATAAAAACCTGCTGAGAATTCTGTTTCTTTATTCTGGCATCTTCGACTCAACTTCATGTTGTCTGAATCAGCAAGTAATCAAAAACAAAACAAACTTTTCAGTCTTTCAGTCAGTGGAATGTGCTAAGATTATGCTGTTTCCTCACTTCTATTCTAACAGGTACAAAAGACTCTTCTGTAGCTGCATAACACAGATGAACACATTCATATGCAAATAATATAACTGATTGACTAAAACCTAGCCAAAAGATTTTTGTATCCTACAAACTTTTGGGTTTAATAATGTCTGCATCCCGAGAATATACTGACATGGAAAGGCAGTGAGCTGGCTGCAGAAAGGTTACTGCTGGAGTTCCCTAACTATAAATGTAGGACTTATTTTATTTAAAAATTTAATAATTTACTTTTGCATAGCAGAAGAACAGAAAGTCTGTAATTTGTAGGAAGAGTTTGGCTTGCTTGATCTAAAAAAACAAAGGTTGGCTACTGGTACAACAGGATGTAGCAAACAATGAATGAAAAAGGCCATTATTTATAAAAGCAAATAGTTACAACTTGTCCATGAAAAAATTATGTTGAAAATGAGAGATTTTCTAGCCTGTACAGAAGAGGCCCCCAAAATAGGGCAGGTGTTTTATGGGATGTGTGTGAACGACTTGAAAGTAGCAGATGAACTCTGATCCAGGACCCAAATGCTTTCAGCATCACAACAGCTGCTGCTACTGGAGGTACCTCACACAAAAGCAAAAAGGCTTTGGGATTGCTGTGTTCAGATCCTGGAACAGCTTTCCCATGGGTGAGTGGGAGGAGACTTCCTGCTTTTAAATAAATTACTGAGAACTGGAATGAAACAGAACTCGTAGCTGTTCAACAGAGCAACTGACCTCATGAACCTGTATGCCCTTTACATTTCTAGATTTCTAGATACAAAAAATGTTGAAGATTTTATATTTTTGAGGGGAAAAAATAAGAAGAAAATCTGGGCAAGACAGATGCAGGGTAGTTTACTCTGGTGACAGATCACAGTCTGCTGGTTCCATGAGTCAGAGGAATGGAAAGATACAGGTAATGTGAAGGAATTAGCACCAAAGGAAAAGAGGGGGAAAAGGCAGAGGAGAAAGAAAAGGAGAGTGATGCCTCTGAGGCTCAGGCTGGCCAAGGGAGAGGGGAGGAGGAACAGAGCTGTGCAGTACTGGAGAATATCAGAGGCTGGAATTCATGTGCTCCCAGGAACTGCTGAGTTCATGCATTACCAGGAACAGAAGAAACCACTCTTATGAAGACACCTTTGCTATGTGGGAGGCTGCCCTGGTAGTGCTGCCCTTCTTTTTCTACTCTCTGAGCTGGGGCAGGAGGTGTGATAGCAACGTGTGCTATTAGTCACCAGCTGTCCCAGTCATCTCAGACTCCAGAGGCAGCAGGAACTCTGAGCCCCTGCAGCTCAGACTGTGAATTTCTTTTTTTTATGCTCTCTTTGGCTGTTAACTCTCTCATCAGCTCTTCTTAAGGGAGATAAAAGAAAATCCTAAATAAAATTTTATCCACCTCTAGGGTGGCATCTCAGCAGTGTATCCTGGGATCTGAAGCCACTGCAAAAGTCACTTTGAAGGCAGTGCAAAGATTAGTTATCATTTGGGTAAATCAGAAGGGAGCCACCACCTCTGGATTCCCAGTGGCCTCTCAGCCAGACTCTGAAGTAAACTGAAGGAAAAGGCCTTGTTCTCATCTGTCCCACAGTATGGACACCCACACTGCAGCCCATCACTGTAACACAACACACAGTCCACACACAGCCCTGTACATTTCCCATGGCAAACTGGACACAAGCTTTACTTACAGGTTTTGAGGTAGCACAGGGAGCTGGTGTCATGATGGGAGGCTTGGCTGCACTTTGTGATGGAGGCAGAGAAAATCTCTGCCCCGTGTCCGGAGGTGAGGAACAGTGAATTCTTGTTTCTGGTCTCTCAGGCTCATGCTTATAGGATTCCAGAGGAAACGTGGGCTGCTTGGTCACTTGTGTTGGGGTAGATGGAGAAGAGGAGAGGCCAGAGGCTGTGAACAACAAAAATGACCAGAGATCACTTCAGGTGAAAAGCAGATGGAGATCTCAGCTTTACAGAAATCCTGTATTTTTTCATCACATTTCCCCAAACTAAAAGTACGGATCTCACCTCTTTGTTTATGAAAGGGAATCTGTGCCTTGCCATTAAAACTCTTTTAAGCTGCTTGAACTGTCTGATCCACTACAGGGAGGCACAGTGGCAGGATGGGAGTGCTGGAGGTTTGTCTTGTATTAACCTCCTGTCTGATTGCTTACTTCTAAAATGACACTCAGCACGGGTATTGCTTTGTTGTTGTCATTTTAATACTCCTGTGAGTCTCAGGATTATCTCATGGCACATGGCTCAAAACCTTTAATGGTTGCTTTTTCTTCTCTTTCATTATTTTAACAGTATCTCAGCCAGCAGTAAAAGTACAATTAGGAGTAGAGACAAAAAAGAAACAGAGCATATTTCTCCTGAGCCTCAGTTTGCTTTCTGTAAAGCTCTTGTACAGCCTTTGTACAAACTAAAATTGTTTTCAGCTGCCTTTGAGGAGAAAGATTGATCATATCTTTTGCCAAAAATCAGTGTCAGCAGCAGATAATTGCTCTTGTGAGCACCCTGTTTTTATTTGACACGTGTATGTACCCCAGCTGTATTTTTTGTTATGTTCCTAGTTCAGCTCTGAATTGTGAACAAACAGATTTAAACTGTGTTTATTCCCCATTTAAGAACCAGCAGACATCCACCACCACTCAGAAAATTCAGGTTCCAACATCTGTGTTTCTGGTTACATGTACAGCAGCAAACCAAGGGTGGTTCTCTGGTGCCAGCATAAATCAGGACAGACTTAGATGCATAAAAACCATGAGGCTGAATTGGGATGTGTATTTTTAAGTGGGCTGAAAGACCTCTGAATTTGGCTCATTTCTTGTGCTTCCATAGATTTGTGTAGATGATCAGTTAGTCCAAAGGGGACTCAAGCCCATCAAAAGAGAGCAGATTAATGAGCATAAAAGCCCAGGCCACTCAAAGGAGTGTTTGGGAACACAATGTTGCATTTTCATGGTAAGTCTGGCTCCTTGGTGTGAGCTTTCAGGGCTCCACCAGAGATTATTGCACCAGAGGTTTTTTCCTAAGTCCCTAGACTTGGAACACTGGACATCCAACAACTCAGGGAGGGATCTATTACTTGAAGAAATTATTACTCCTGACCTATCTGGGGAAGAGTTGGCATATTCTGTGTTTAAAGGAATTAACATGTAATACGGGTAACTGTTCTTTACCTATTATTCTTCTTTGAAAACAACTTTTCTTGATGGCTTTTACATAATAAGAGACTTAACTCTATATAATAGAGTCACTCAACATGAAACCTGCAAAATAATTAGGCTCTAATATATTTTATTAATGGTGGGTTTAGTGGTACACAGTACTGTATTTATTTCTTTCAAAGAAAATCTTAATTCTCACTGATAAATTTTAGCTTTGCTGGAATCAAAAAGGACCCCCTACTCAGTCCCTATCTTTGATCCTTTTCCAAACTTGCAGCTGGACTTCCATTTAATTTGATTTTTAAGGGGCCCTGCAGCTCTGCCAGTCAAGCAGCAATACCTCAGGCCCAGAAGAGACTGGGGTTGGAGGCAGGTACAGATGTTGGCAGATGTGACATGCCACGGAGTGAGGCAGGAGTAACCACCCTGGCATTCCGAATGTCCTCAACCCCTGCTCATTTCAGGGGACTGGAGAGTGTGTTCCACCTCCTTAAGGATTGAAAGGACACCTAACTGGCCTGTTCAGATTTTGCTCACAGACAAATTTAAATAAGCAGCTCTGGGGAAGATGCTCCTCTGTATTTTTATTGAACAAATGTTCCCTGAGTGCTCAGAGTGGGAGTTGAGATAGCTGTAATCGATGCAAATGGAAAACCACTAAAAGGGAGAAAAACACCATTAGATCTTAAAGTCTTGCTGCTGGGATGTGTTTATTGTGTGCTAATGTATTCAGCAAGTCCACAAGAACAATTTCCAGTTCCGAGAGGCTCTGCCAGAAGAGCTTTTACCAGACATACAGAAACCACACACTCAGCAGCCCAGCAAGGCTGGCCTGCCAAGAGCAGAGGACATCTGTAGGACACAGGGACACGTGGATCAAAGGGGACCACGGAAGTAACACCTCTTACATCCTGTGAAAACTACTGTCACCTCATCGCCTGTAACAGCCCAAGCAGGACAGACAGCGTGGTTTCCATCTTATAAGAACCTTCACTGGTGGTGAATCTCCTTTTGGATGCCAGCCTTGGATACTTGGCATGAGTTTTTATGGATGAGGAGCATCTGTGACTCCAGCACACTGAGCCTTAGAACTGTTTGTTTCAACCAGGCACTTCAAACATAAAGTACTCACTGTGAGGCACACCCTAATACATCTGAGATTCAATTTGTCTGTGACTCAGTTTCTGCACAGAGTTGGAGGAAAAAATATAATTATTTTGCAGGGCACTTGATAAAATTATTGTAATTAAGCATTTCAATCTTTTATAAGCCTACCTCATAGCATTATTAGGGTATCTATGTTATTTACATTTGTACAATACTGAGATTGAATCATAATCACATAGGAAATGCTATTTTTTTTACGAATATTACAACAAAATACTTTTGGCTGCTGTGATACAGCCTAACACCCTAAACCCTATAAAGTCCTTTATAAAAGCCTTCCACATCAAAGAATAAAAATCTGTAATATATCTCCAGAGCAAAATCAGTTCAGGAATAACAGGACTTTGTATTGACTTTAGTCCTATTGGACTGACAACTAAACAGCAGCATGGGTGTAAATACATTGTTATCTGTACATACAGTAGGTGCTCTGCTCTACTACAGCAGAAGGAATCCACTGAAGAGACAAGATACAACTCTATCCCATGGCTAAAACCAGTTTATTTGGGAGAATGTACTTAAAACAATTAAGCAGGGAAAACCAGATAACAATTCAGGATTCTTCTGTAATGAAGCTGAAACAATTTGGTATGTATGTAGGATTTGGGGGAAGAAACAAACCTTGACATTGGCTACAAACCCTACTAGTTCTGGAAACAATATGAACAAAATGTAGTGTTTTCATGTTATGAAATGAATTTACTGTCCCTTTTTTATAGCAGAAAAGAATTTTAGAAAAAAATTAGAAAGAAAAGGGTCTAGCAGACTGGTTGCCGTGTCTCTGGCTAACAAAAGGTCTTGTCCCTTGGGATTGGAACTGGATGATCTTTAAGGTCTCTTCCAACACAAAACATTTTATGATTCAGTGATTCTGTATGTCCTATTGATTAACCCTATCCAGTTCTGAAACAACCTGAGAGTTTTGCTGTGTTCTGATTCATTCTCACATTACCTTTCTCGGGACAAAACAAAAGCAAATAAAGAGGATAACTTTGTGGTCTCCAAATTGATGAATCCTAAGTACTAACATTTGCATGACTGATTATGCATATGAATAAGAATATTCATGAGATTCACAGGAATATGTGGTTCAAAACAACTGTCATATTACAACTTCAGATGGAATGTGTATGTGAGATCCTAACAGAACTAGATAGCAGACTTTGAGCAGAAAGGGGCTGTCTCCAGCTACCTTCCCCCTGTGACAAGGACAGCACACAGGGATGGCCCAGCACTCAATTCTGTGCCCCTGTTTGAGCCACCTCAGCTGGGATCAAGCCACACATCATGGCTTGGATGCAAAAGCCCCAAGGAAGTGCTGCTGGAATGGCAGTGCCCACACCTTTGGCTCAAGTCACACCCAGTGCTGGCTGGTATTGAGCTGGGCACACACAAAATAATGTTGCTCCTTTCACTTGTTTCTCTAGGTATTTACAACAATTTCTCTTAAATAAAGCCCTTATTTTGCACAGCAGTTAGTTTTTCCCCCACGTACTTGGGCATTCTGATCCAAAGCAGCCCTCCACTGCTACATAACAGGAAGGGATGAAGTGCTGCCTTGTCATCCGTGTACTCCCAAGGGAAGAAGGGTGGATGCCCTCCTACATTTCCTACATTCCCAGGGTGACACCCACAATGAGTTCTGTCACCTACATTTCATGCCTGACCTGGCAGGATGCATCTGGTGGTTTCTGGGAGGCAGGATGCTCACAGCCCAGTGATTCCTGCCAAAGCCCCCCTTTTCATTAACCCTTTTCCAGAAAGAAAAACAGCTGCTGCCCCCATGAACCCTTGGAGCCACCTGCCCCCAGAGGATGCTGGAAGGGATTTCAGGGATGTGCTAATATTCATTACAGAGGTCTGGCTTCAGGGGGACAGTACTAGAGTCACACTCCCCATTGAGGGCCCTAAGGTTGGAGCCAACAGCCTGCCCTCAAACTTTTACATTTGTGTACTTAAGGTGCTGAAACTGGAGAGAGTTACTGGCCATGAAAATGAAATCACTATTTGCACTTTCCATACGAATCACACTTCAGTATTCTCTCATCCTGTACCTGATCCTCTACCCAATCAAACAAATAAAGCTGTGGCTAAAACAGTTTTCCAAGTTTATATATAGGGAAACATGCATTTACCATTTAGAGTGAAACTTCTTAGCAAAAAATAAAAAAAAACTCCAAAAAACTCCAAAACAAAACCAAACCAAACCAAAAAAAACCACCACCACCAACAAAACCCCAAAGGAATTTCCATTTGCAGTGTCTCCCTGTGACACTTTTTGTCTTGACTCTTTCCCAGGACAACACTGTCCTTTCATTTGCATTCTCAGCTGGCAGTGCAACAGAGAAGGAGGCAGGCTGTGGCTGCTGAATTTTAAGTACCCTGCAGCACAGAGAATCTGACTTGAGCTGCTGGTTCATTAAGCTGATTCACTCTTCAGACACAATACTGTGTTAATTCTGACACATAAGCAAATCAATGCAAATTATGTGAAATGAGGTTTAATGCCACTTAGTGGCAGTAAAATTCTGAACCCATCAGCAGGTAAATGGCTACTGCCTGTTTCCATCCAAACACTACTGATGACATTGGCACTAAATGTTGTACAACACCCGTTAGTTTCAAAAATAATAAATGAAGTCTGAAGAGTAAATCTGAAGAGTTATTGTACCAAAAATTAGCATGGATACTGCCCAGGAAATTTCCTGTTTTATCTAACATTGTCACGTACACACCAGTTCAGGTACCTCCCATATAAGAATTACAGGTCCTATTCTTGAACCCTATAGCCTTTATCTGTGGTTGACACTGCATCACCCATATAATGGCCAGGCCTTTCAGCCCTTCCAAGCTCCCTGGTTCCAGCTGAGCAGCATCTATCCCAGCTGCATTAGCAAAGGCATTTGTTTCAGTCTTACTGCAACAGCTCCATGGCTTTCCATGTAGTGGGTACACCACTCAATGGGAAGCTGTGTTTCCAAAAACACATTTCTGATGCTTTCATGAACCAGAGGAAGAGAAAAATACACCTCTTAAGTAATTAAAATATCATACACTGTCTGAAAATTTCACAGGAGAATGTATAATTTTGTAGCTTAAAAAAAATCTTAACAATCCAATTTATTTATAGTAGTTTGAACATAGTAAGGAAACCACTTCTTAAGTGGCCTCAGCCATAGAAATACCTGACTAACCCTGAAAGCTCCAGCTTTTGTTTCAGATGCTATGACATTTTGTAAAACCAAAGACAAAACCCCACTGGCATCCAGAATTCAGCCTGCTCTACTCCTCTCGTGGTCTATTTACATGCCAAAACCACACTTGTATCTGTGGAATCTGTAAGGTAACACCTTTTCCTCATAAAACTGAGAAAATCAGGAGCTGAAGAGTTTAATTAGCTAAGTTTTGAAAATTGTTCTTCTTTCTGAAGACCTCAAGGCCCCTTTATGAGGAAAGGCTGATCAGGAGGAACTCTTGGCTGTATCCTTTAAAAATATGATGGTGTATGCTTAAAGGAGTTTACTGAAGATCTCTCCTGCAATGATGATTAGACAGAGGATCTTCCACCTTGCCCAGAACCACACCTTGGTTATCTTACACTTGTTAAATGTACTTGTCAAATTTAGAGAGACTTGACACATTATGTTAGCTCATAAAGCAATAAACACATGAGATCCAAGATCAGAAATCCTGGTGGAGAGCATCCCTCCCAATGGGCTTTTTCTAGTTCTCATTGGCAGCAAGGTTCCAGTCTGGCTTCTAACTAATAATTTTCTGCCAATGCTTCTCCTTTGTCTTGCAAATACTGGAGAAAAGACCACGGCCAGATAATTCAGAGGAAAGAAAGAGGGAATCACTCACAAGCTTGATGGGAAAGAATGGCTTTTTTTTGAGACGGCCAAATGCACATTCCATTGCTGTTGGGCAGCCTGACAGGTGATGAATGAAGAGGTCCTAGTAATGGTTGAGGTAGACACTGAATAAGTGCCTGGGCTGGCACAAATAATTAACTCGGCACGGTAATTATACTGAGAGACTCAGCACCAAGACTTCGTCAGACACCAGATGGCTGCAGCCAAGACAGAGTCAGAAACACAGACAACGGGTACCTTGCCAGCACAAGTGCCAGTGAGAGGAGAAAAGGACTAAGAGAGATCCTCAGCAGCTAACAGCCTGATGGCGGAACATCCCGTAAAACCAGGATGTGGAAACCTCCCCCGTGGATCCCCCTGATGGGGAGACCCCTAAAAAGTTCTGTGCTAGGAATGGGAGATGGATGGGACTTCTGGTTTTTTGGGCCTTCAGGTTGCTGTTTATTTTTCTCTTATCAGAAGTTTGGCATGCTGTCTACATCCCAGACTTAGCATACAAAGAGAAGGCACCAAAAGTTGCAAGACACACAGATTCAAGGTCTTTTAAAGCTATTTTCTTCAATTAACACTTAGAACGTATTTTATTTCTACCTTTCTACCAATAACTAATTATTACTCTCCATGCAACATCTGCATTGCAGTTCTTTCTAACCAATCACTCTGTGCTTCCAACACTGCAGAAAATGGAGTAGATGAAGAACAAGAAGGAGATCAGACAACACCCAAAATCCTGCATCTTGTCTCCTATCTACCTCCATACTAAAACCCCAAAACTCTAAATTTTTCACCCTGTGATAAACTATACCACTATCTATTTCACACACTTGCAGATTCCAATTCATCCCAAAGCCTTGGAATCTTTCTCCATGGACGAAGGTTAAAAGCAGTGCTCCCCTGGGGGGTCAGGATTTCTCAGGACAGGCAGAGAAATATTCCCTGTGCCCTGCATTCCAACCCCAGGAGAAGGAAGTTTGGGCAGGAATCTCCACGAGAAACACACACATGAGCGAAGAATGCTTCAGCCTTCTGTTCATCCATGACCCACAGGGTCAAGAAGTTTGCAGGTATCAGCTTTTCACGTTGGCCAGGCAACTCCCCTCTCCTGCCACCGAGAGCAGAGCAGGAGGAGTCGAGGAGGGCCACGTCCCGCAGGGCTCCTGCTGCACACAGAGCCGGGACTGGCGGTAATGGGATGTGACATCCCGCAGCCGCTGCCTGGGGACGACCGCTGGGCTGGAACAAAAGCTAACCCGTGCAGCGCTGCGATACCCATCTAAAAAGTCACTAAAATGAAAATCTATCGCTCCGCTTCATTCAAACACATGGCATCTGTGCAAACCCCGCGCTTCTGATCCAAACCAGATGAGTGATGAGCGAAAGCCAACCCAGGCGAGCGAGCCACGTGCCGCAGCTGGCCCTTACGGATGCGCTGGGAGCTGCTGAAAGCCAGGTCCCCGCTGCCTTCCCAGCCCCGGCCCGGGCACAGCCCCCAGCACATGGCAGGGCTTCACATGGCCCTGGTAGCGCTGCTGGTTACAGCCAGCTGCCGGGAGGAACAATGCCTACAGCGGGACGCCTTTATTTACTTAATACACCACCTGGCACTTAAACTTTCACTGAGTACTTTGTGTTCAGAGTCCTTAATGAAATAACTTTTGTTTTCTATTTTAGCAAAGAGGCTGGCTGCTCAGCGGGCATTTAACAGCGCTTTCCACATTAACCTCTATTGTCCTGTCCAGGCTTTCTTCTGTTTCGAGCCAAGCTGAGCTAAATGCTCCCCTGCCATTACAGAAAGATGCAAGTTGCCCGTCTTTGGAGACACTTTGGTGGCCAGCACTGTCTGTCCCTCCATCACCCTGCCCTCTGTCAGGGGCTGCTGGAACTGCTTTCTGCCTCTCTCCCTGGCTTTGCACAGCAAAGCTCCCAAAGCACAGCCACCATCATCACTGCTCCTGTTCTGCTTCTTCTTTGCTGCATACAAAGTTCTTCACGGACAGACGGGGAAACAGAGCCCCGGCCCTGAAGGGTTTGCATTTTGACAGGCAAAGGAAAAGAGGAGGAAAATTAGGGGGGGAAGGTGGGAGGAGAAATGCTGCATGCACAGTACATAAAGACAAGTTTGGAAGCAATTACTTACTTGCTCTGATGCTTAATTTCACATTTAGGGATTTCATATTTAACCACTGCAATAAACGTCAGCTTTTTGAAAGCAGCTGCTTGAGGGGTTGCAGAACAGGGTAGGCTGTTGCTTCACCTATGATTTATGATATGTTCTTCCCGTGTAATTTAAAAAAAAATGAGGTAATTGAGGCAAAGATTTGCTTGCAATAAAACAATACCTTAACCACGCACCTTACTTCTGTAACACACTAAAGCAGAGGAACACCCCGTGGAATCGCAAAAAAGCTCCAAACATTTTACAAATATGTCATTAGAGGTGCAAGCTGACGAAAAGAACAGTCTAAATCAGAGTCTGCAGAACCCCACTGAAATCCCTGTGGGTGATTTCATCTGCACAGTACATCCACTCGCTGTGTAACAGCGAGACACAGAATATTAATGCACATAAAGACCAGTGGGGCATCTATTTACAGGGCAGGCATGACAGCTTCAGGGCTGGAGCCAGGGGAATGTGCACTGTACTGTGCATGCAGCTAAAGGCTGTGATCACACTGTGATGCTTCCCAAGGCTGGGAATAGCAGGATATAAGGCTATCAGGGCAGAGACTTCAGGACTCAGGCCCTGGGACCTGTTCACGATTTAATTCATTGGTTTATGTTAGCCTCAGGTTCCTACTCTTGCAATGAATAAGGATAGCTCCAGAGGTGCCAGTAATAGCACCAGAGGTACAGCTGGAATGCCAGTCTCGCAGCACAGTTTAATTTTATTTCCTGCAATGTTTACAAGGGCACTGAGCTGCGAGTAATTAAATATTTGCAAAGTACTCCAAATCCTCAGGAAAGCTGTAGCTAAAGAAAGAAGTCATAATTTGACATTTCTTTGCTTCTGATACTAATTTTTTAAAACCTTCTTTTCTGAAAAGGAAAGAAAAATCTCTCCTTCTAGCTCTTTTCAAAATTCAGCAAGAGTCCAAGCACTGCTTCAGCCGGTGGCATTTGCCTCTTCCCACTGTGTCTGAGTCAGACCTGTGCCTCATCATAATTCCTCTCTTGCTAACCTGGGAATTAATCTTTTTGTGCACATATGGCACGGCAGAGACAACTCAGTGCTCTCTAGCACACCTACCAAAGCCTTCTGAAGAAATAACTAATGACTTCATGGCTCTTGTTTGATTGAAAATAAATTGCTGTGGGACTGCTCCTGCTCCTTATGCCACTTGGTAGTATAATTTCCATTGCCTTAGTTGGTACTGGATGGTGCTTTCAGCAGAACATTAGTGCAGCAAATGGCTGCTTTCTCTAGACACCAGCTGGCACAGATCTTCCCCTCCCCTTCTCTTGAAATGATCCATGCAGCACCAGCTTTCTTCTGCCTTTCACAATTAGATCTCAAGGTGATGTGGATGACAAAGAACCTCAGGCCTCCATCCTTCTGGTTAGTTCCAAACCAGACTGGTTTCCAGTGCAGTACAAACACTCCTCTTGGCACAGGCAGGCAGCAGTGGGAAAGGGGCCAGGAGCGAAGCAGAATCACTTTGTACAGTGGCATTGCTGGTTTTTACCCCTGGCAGTGTACAGGAAACCATAGCCCAAGTTCTCCTGTGGGACAGAGTTGTCCATCTAGGATCTGGTTGAGGGCACAAGGGAGGGAAAAGGAGAGAAGACAGCTGCATAGCCAGGCACCAAACCCACAACTATATCAAAGCCCTGAACTGGGATGTACTTAGCAGCCACTGGCAAGTCCTTGCTGCCCATACATGAGGAATCAGTTACCATCTTATTTTCTTTTCTCAGCACAGAAACTGGGTAAGATTAAAATCCAATTAAGCCCTGTCCTCTTGCTGTAACTCTCCACACTCTTACCAATAAAGTACTGTTATGATACCCAGCCATGAAATGAGGCTGAGGAGAAGCAATATCACATCTCTACATTTAAACTTCAGCATGGAGCCAGGAAGTATTCCAAGAAGCTGTCCAAGGGTTACCAGAAGATATATCTACAGAATTTTAGATGCTGGTGTTGCCACAGCTGTGAAGTCAAACAGGCTTATCAAGCGTGCTACCTGTCCAAGAGAGCCATGAACACTTGGGCCCATCCTACTTAAGGAGTTCAGCCAGAAATTAATCCCTAATTTGTTAACATAAGCCTAAAGGGAATTTCAAGCTCATACCTGGATAAATATCAGTTACATGGAATGAACAATAACTCAACTTGGGATGTTCAATGATCCTATCAAGTTAAACTCCATCATCTTATTCTTCTTACCTGCCCATGAATAAAATTCAAACTCATGTGAGGGGACAACATTTCAGTGCTGTCCATTGCATTGGATCAACCAACACCTGGTGTGATTTCGTATCTCCATTGCCAAGTGCTTCTATTGTCCACAACATTTCTGATATTTCTGCACCAGCTACCGGGCACAGGGTTGGCCTGTGCCTTCCCAGCCATGTAGGCATTCTTCACTCCTGATCTGCCTCCTTCTTCTTCAGACCAACCATCTCCTCTCCCCTCCATGTTTCCTGCTAAAATGTCACATCTGACTCTCCATTTCAGGACCAGTACAGACTGATGCTATGATAATAAATGAGAGGAATTCCTCACACGTTTATTTTTTTCCTTGCAATTTCATCTTCAACATGCAGGCTGATTTAGACCTATCTCCTCCACTTGCCAAGTCAACAGAGTGCCTGCAAGACCAGCCCCCAAAAGCATGCTCAAGGGAGCTTTCTTTGCTTGGATGCCCAAGAGGAGCCGATTCCTCCTCTCAACACCCAGCCCTGTGGTGCTGCAAACCTCTGGCAGGAAAGAGCCTGAGAGCCCTTTGGCAGAGCAAGTTTTTCCAAGGGCTAGTCCGGCAGTTTGCATCTCCAGGAAATCCTTCCCCTCCCCTGTCATCCAACCCCAGCTTCACCCCACAGCCCATCCCAGGTCACTATTACAGCATGCTTCCAGCACATGATAAAGTCACTTTCCTGGCTTCTTCTACTCCCCAGAGCTGTCATCCTGCTATGAAGCAAATGAAAACATAGGAGCCAAAAGGACTTGGCATGTTGAGAATGAATAGCTCAACAGCAGGCTTGTTGGAGCACAGGACACCTCCATGCCAGAGATTCCCCTGGCTCAGTGGGAAATGTGATGTATTTCAGCAGATCTACCCCTGCCCTTGCATTCTGCTCCTCTCCATCCCTCCAGTTCTCGTCTTTTGCAAGTGTCTCCAGAGCCTTTGACCCCATTCCTGCACATCAGCATCAGCTGTGGACAGGCAGTTCACACTGACATACCAACCCAGCCTCATTTCCCACTCAAGTTAATACTCCAAAGTGGGGTAGGGATTTTATAGCATCACTTCAGTCCTTGGACTCAGGATGGCTGAGCCATGCCTGCTCACAGACAGCCAGGTGCAAAGTGGCACACTGGAAGCTGCAGAAGTTCTGCAAAGCCAGCAAAGGTGAACAGGCTGTTTGGTGTTTCCTTTGCATCAGGGTAAAACTTGGCACATCTCCAAGCAGGTACATTTACAGAAGCTCTTCCTTGAGGTTTGCTGCCTTTCTAACAACACAGTACACAAAATCCTGGGCAGGAGAGATGCAGACAAAATCTACAATATGAATGTTAATATACTAAAAGGGGAGCAATTGTAGGAGCAGTTCTGACCTGCCAGAGAAAAGAAGCATGGACAGGCAGCTCTTAAATATCTGCTCCCAGTGTTTCCCACCCGAGATGGGTGAGTAAGAAAGCCACACTGATGACTCACAAAGCTCTGCATTAGAGGGCAGCCTGTGGGCAGAGGTCTGACTGCCTGCCCTGTGGTCTTCTGTAACTCTGCAGTGATCAAGGAAAGGAAATGCACACAAGACTTGTAAGCTCTTCTAGTTAAGGCTTTAATCCTGTGCACACAGGAGAGGGGCTTCAGAGCAGGCTGTGAGAAAGGGATCTGAGGGCAGGACCAGATCTCCTGGGGAAGGGATGACTCCACCAGCCAGGACCAGATGGACAATTGGTGAGGCTGCTGTGACAGCCCTGGCAGAGCCACTCAAATGCTGCCCTTCAGCTTGGAGCAGATGATTCCTACAAGCTCCACCCTGCCCACTGAGACAGCTGGAAACAGGCAGGGGTCAGGGCTTCAAAACTGGAAGAAAGTACATTCAACCTGAACCCTTCTGAAGAGCAGAAGGTCTCTTCACAGGACACGTGTGATCCCAGCAAGGCCAGCGGATGCTTCCCTGCCAACCTGCCCCAGCCCTGTGCAGGCCTGAGCAGGGGGCTGGTTATGCAAGTACTGACTCAGATGTCAGGGAGCACAGCCAACACTGCAAAGGCCACGGGGAACAACTGTCAGATGAGAAAAGATTTCAGTCACTGCTGACTGAAGCTGGATTTAACCTAGCAGGGAAAGGCTTTTTAGCTTTTTATCTCATCACCAACCTGCTGCACCCGTCACGTCCCTCCCAAGCTGCACTGTTTTGACCTCATTCCTGAAAATAAATTATGAGTTGTTTTCCCTTTGTAACAAGTAACTATTGCACTGGAAAACTAGTTGTTTTCAGTTGTTAAAGCATGGAAGTGCTGCAACCTGTTCCTCGAAGCACTGGCAGCTCTGGGACAAGTGCATTGCATCCCAGTGTCTGCATATTCCTGAGAAGGAAGCCATTTGGATTGAATCTGCCTCCACAAACACTGTGACAAATTCTCAGGCACTTCTGCAAGCAGTAAACATCTATATATTACCCCAGTTTATAGAATACTGGTGAAAATGTATGTCATGTTGGGAGTTTGCTGCTGCTGCTGCTGCTCAACACAAATGGATCCATCAGGTGGTAAAAGACCAGCTGGCTTTAAAGAGCCACCCAGACAAGGGTTGGTGGCTGACAGCACATGAGCTGAGCCAGGTCCTGCAAAAATTAGTTAGAAAAAGGGACTGGTTTCTAGTCCTTCCAGTCCAGACTCAGAGGACATAAGATTAGGAGACTGCACTTGCCAAGAAAACCACGTCCTTTGCTTTCCAGAGCCTGTTTTTTCTGAGGTATGTTCTAAATACCTCCAGAAAAATAGGTGATACTGCAGAGACAGCATGAGATCCTTAACTCCTATCAACCATGAGCTTCCAGATTGACTGCAAAGCATATCAGGATTTTTTGCAATGTTCTCCTTGCAAGAGAGGACAGGATGGTACAGAATAATGGTCATGGCTCTCCATAAGTTTCCCTAAGATTTATCCTTATGGGCTCTTGGAAGAACAAAGGGCTTCAGCAGTTCATTTGCACCACTTGTTCCATTACAGTGTAAAGCTGTGGCAAAAAAAGCGCCCTTTTTTCCTCTTAAAAAGATAAATCCCAACAATTGCATTGATTAAACAGATGAAGTCTGCTGAAGTTTCACCACTGTAACAGCAATTCAGTCACTGTTCTGGAGAAGGCAGCTGATAGTGATACTTTTTCTTAATACAGGATTGAGTATGAAGCATCCCTGAAGTTCTGTAGAACCTGAACAGAATCCAGCTTGGAACAGCTCAGCTGTGTCAGTGGTTGGTACAAGCTGAACACCAGCCCAGGCCAGCTGAGATCTCTGGACTATCACGTGGCTGGCCACTGGCCTTGCAGAGCTTCTGTCCAAGGTATTCACACTATGTGGAGCCAAGTGTGGGATTTGTGATAGCATTTGACTCAGCCCTGTCCACCTCAGTGATGCCAAAAGAGCACTGAGCCCTATTCCAAACACAGATTGTGTCAAGTTCTGCCACCCGTCAAAGTCCTGGAGCTTGTATGAAAGTAACTTCCCAGCACAAACCCAAAACTTTACAACCAGCAAACAGTTTTTGGAGAAGGCACTGACTTCCATTCAAGTGCTGCAGCAGCAAGAGTGGCTGTGGGTTTAAACCAAGACAAAATGGGAGCTGGGTGTGCTGGTACCACTGGTACTAAGCAGGCAGAGCAGGAAGCTTGAGATCTCAGGGGTTGGGGGAAGAGTTTCCCCAAAACTGCAATAATTTGTGTTACTCTGGGCTCTGAGTGTGTTGCTTCATCTCAGTAAACAAAGGCACAGTGAAAATAAAGGCTCTGATGGTGAATCAAAACCATTTAGTGTGAAGGAAAATAATCAGAGCTGGGCAGGGGGCACAGCTGGCCACGGGAGGAGGCGAGAGCTGCAGAAACAAACGGGTATCAACCAGAGCCTGCCCTGCACTAAAATGGCCAAGGTAAACAAAGTCCAATCTGTGGGAGTCCCTCAGTAACATGCAAAAGGAAAAAGGATCCCCAAAGGACATAATTATGTAACTCTGTCATTGCTGAGACACAACAGCACCAAATCAGTGACTTTGTTCCCCAAGCCCTGTGTCCCACCAGTGGTAACAAGGCTCCCAGCCACTGCACACCTTCATACTATGGCAGAGTGCAAGAAATAGGTAGAAATAAATCCATGCAGGAACAACAGAACACATTGGGAACTGTATTTTGTTTCATTCCTTTGGTTGCTACCTGAAATCAATCAAAATCCAAAAGAAAATATCCCAAACCCTGCACTAAAAAATACATGCATCCCATATTGCTACTTTCCCATTTTTCTCTTGTTGGTGTCCAGAGCTGGAGTTTTAATGACATTTTGCCCTGGCTCTGTTTTCAACACCTCTGATGATAAGTATGTGCCAGCAGCTGCTGAAGCAGCAGTTGCTGCAGATCCAGTGTCAGAGTGTGACAGACATGTGGAGGGCTGCTGTAGATGGGAGGACACGCAGCCGGGGACCTGTGATTCCCAGCCACGTGCCACAATGTGATCAAGGAAAACTGGCTCAGTCCTTTCCCTTGACTGCCTTCCTGTCCTCCTCCTCTTCCCTATGCTGGTTTCCTCTCTCACACTTGGAGCCCTTTGGTTTGGCTGACACAGGAGATTTATCTCAATTAAATGAAGAAAGGAGAAATGTGTGCTGAACACAGGGAAACTGTCTGCCACCAATATATATGAAGTGAAGGGTGCAGGAAACGCCTCAATATTCACAGTCATCCACAGCCACTTCATCCTTCCTTTATTCAGCTCTGGGCTCTCCCAGCAGCCTTTCAGGCAGGTCTAAAACCTTTAGCCAAGGACTAAAGCACCTGGTGAACAAGATTAGATTCAGGACTAAGGCTGGAAATAATAATGCAATTGCATGAGCAGAAGATTTGTGGTTTTGATGACATCACTAGTGGGATGGGACCTTGCTGGGAGCCAGGTGCTGTCCTGGATTGCAGGATTTCATTCCCTCATGGAGGTTACAGGGACGATTCCTGAAAATGCAGATGTTGCTACGTCCTTCTGTATTCCTGTGGGGACTACCAGACTCTGTTAACAAATCTCTTCCTTCCCTCCTGCATCCTGGTGCTCCTGGTGCTCCTGCTCCCAGGTTTGCTGAAGAAGAGGAAGCAGGAGCACAATGTGCTCATACCCTCACTTTTCCTGGTGGGAGCACCCACTGGTGAGCTGGCCCTGCCAAAGGAGGGGAAGGTCAGATGTCTCAAAGCACAGAGCCAGATTTCTGCAAATTCCAGGAGAACTGGCATCAAGTTCAAACATGTCCACTCAGCTCTGCAACACTGTCACAGATCAGCTACACCATCACAAATACTGAGCACTTTGCAGAGAAAAAATAACCAGATAGTCCTCACCATGAGCTCTTCCACAGCAGATTATTAATCACTGTACAGATCCCTTACAGGCTGCAGTTCTCTTCTCTCTGGAGAGTTGTATTTGCCAATACAACTGCCTTAAACATGTGGCAATGCATATTTTGTATCTTAAAAGTGATAATATCTTTGCTTAGAACAACAGGCATTTTTAAAGACCAAAGCCAACATTTGGTGGTAGAGACTTTGCTAGAACATGAAGTCATGATTCAGCAGGGAGAACTTCTTCCTAGGAAAGTTTTCTGGCTGCAGAACTACTTAAAGTGTCAGCTTAATGCACTGAGGTTGTTTATACCTGTAGCACAACACATATCAATTGATCAAACTGAAACTTCAAAGGGGTCTCAGGTGCTTGGAAGCAGCAGTATGGTTAATTAATCATGTGAAACAAAACCCAACAAAGGCAAGACATCAGCAGTAGGATACACTGGGCTCTGCAGAAATTAGCTTGCATTAGACTTAACCAGAGCAGCATCTCTTACTCCCCTGAGAACAGAGATGCAATTTATCCCTTGAGCTACACACTTCTTTTGGAGCCAGACCCATTGCACCATTTACATCAAATATGTAGAGCATTATCCACAATGAGATGTAGACCAAAATAACAACCTACACATCTCGGTTCACAAACCCAGTATTTATACACTCCCCAGGGTTAAAAGTTGCTCTTTGAGCAGGGGACAGAAGCACAAACCAGTGCATTCCCTTCCTTCCCAAGAGGCCCCAGCAGATCCCTGTTCCTCGGCAGAGACATGCATTAATTCATGACTTTTCCTGGGCAGCCGGGGCTGGCGGCGTTCCCGCTGCGCCGAGCTGGAATGCGGAGCTGCCCGTTCCTGGCAGGCTGCTGGGGTCAGCCTCTGCCATTGACTCAGCTGCCCCCGCTCGCTCTTGGGCTGCTGATCTGATCCCTCCAACTCCATGGCGATGACTCCTGCTCAAATATTTGGCTTTGTGAGAGGCCAGCTTGCAGATAACGTGCAAAACGGAACGTGCCACAGAAATTCATGGGAAAAGCACATGCTTATCATGATGGTAACACACGGGATGACTCTAGTCTGAAATGTGGCTAATCATGAATTTGTTTATTTGGTTTTTCCTGAAAACAAGCTGTCTTGCTTCAGTGATCTTTCAGATCTCATCTGCTCTCCATCTTCTATACATTTCATCCCACTTGGATAATGAAACTGATTCTCATTTGACCTTACTTCATGGGGCACCTGGGCTTCCCAGTTGTCCCCACCAGTGCAAGGCTGCAATGCACAGGTCTGTGCTGCAGATAGAAACAAGGGAATTTCATTGAAATGCCATGAAACCCTCATTCTTACATAGCCAGTTCAATAACATATGCTATTTTCCCTTCCCTGTGCTCCAGTCCTACTCCCAGGGGATCTACATGCCTTGTCTCCAACATGGACCTTACCCTTTCTGGCTGAGGATGCCAGGTCCACCCTCACTCCTGTGAACAGGCCTAAAAACCTCCCCAGCCATTCTGCTAAAGTAGAGGGTGGGTTTTTCTGCAATTTCCAAACTGAGTTGCTGACCTTGTCAAACAGTTCTTCAAAAAAATTCCCTCTGGGATTCACAGGGGGTCATTTATACTTTAATAAGTCAATGTAACTAATCTAGGTTTGGATTCTTAGGCTGTTTATCTACTCCATGCATAAGGGAAGACTGTCACTTTTGAGAGCTGTGGCTTCTGCTGGCCATAACACCAGAGAGTGGCCAAGCTGAACGTGCTCCCAAACACCTTGTTTTGCTCAGGGTGTTTCAGATCCCCTGGCACAAATGCTGGATCTCACACTCTGAGTTAGGTACAGCAACACCAACAAACCATTCCCCTCTTGAATGTAAATATAACCCAGCATTTCAATAACTGTGTTGTTAGAAGTAGACTTGATATGGCCACAGCAGAGCTACCAAAACACTGGATTAGTCATAGATGTCTCACAAGCCAATCCAATTTTAACTCATTCATTGATTGGCATCACAGGCAGCTCAGCCACCTTTGCTTGAGCATTGCACAACCCAGACCAAGAGCCAAAATTGTCAAAGAACTGTGCCTAAAGCTGTGCACGTGGAGCCTGTGTAACGCAGCCCTGATTGTGGAGCCAGCTCCTGGTTCAGCTGCCTGGTTTTCCATGGACATGTCCAGGATTAAACAATAGTCCTATACAGCCATTTTAATGCATATGGTCCTAGAACACAACATTTGTGTGCACACTGTATATTCAGCATTAAGACTGCTTTCAAATGCCTCAAAAAATCACCAGCTCAACCCTGAAAGTGTCACGGTATTTAAACCTATAAATGTCAGGATTCCTATGTTTTCTTCTTTTGAAACATTAAGTCTTTCTAATATTTTTCTCCACTCTAAGGGGCTATAAATTCCAAGGGGACCAAAAAAAAAAAAAAGCTTTTATTTTTGTTTCATTTTTTTTTAAAGGAAGAAAATTAGAGCTTTTAAAAGGTAATGTAATTCCAGAAGCCAGGGGCATTAGAGACTACAGATTCAATAAGCTGAAATAAATTTAGACTGGTAATTCTGCTTCATAAATTTTGATTTCTTTTCTCATTTATATACACATATGAAAAATTAATACCTCAACCAACTCCTGATTTGTATCTATTTATGAAGCAAGAATCAGACTTCCATTGTACATAATATGATAATAAACCCAGCAATTATTCATGAGTTATGATCACAAAAAATTTGTAAATGTTCAACTGAAATAATGGTAGAGGATATAAAACCAAGGGAAATTAAAGAGCACTCCAGGTCCACAATTTTATTTTCCTCTGATTCTGCTCCCCTTTCTGTGAATCCTGGGGACATTTCCTACCTACCACACAGCAATGATTTATGACTTGCTCTATCATGCTATGAATATCTAAGAAGCCTCTTAAATTTTTTACAAAACATAGTGGCAAAATGTAAAATAGACCACTACACCACCTTAGCAACATTGAAATGCGTGCTCCACATCCACAAAACTGATGGAACGAGCCACAATGAGCTGATTTGTTCAGTTATTGTTGTTATTTAGTGAAGCTGTATTTTGGAAGGGAGGAAATGGTTTGTAATTGATTCCATCTCTCATTTCACTCTCAAGCAAAAGTCTTGATCTAAATCCCAATAAAAACCAATAGAGAGACTTTCAGTGAATATTACCTGGACTCCAAGAGAGTTAACAATTCACTCTACATATGTGCTCATGTACTTCCTGCCTCAGAGTAACTTCTGGAGCAAGCTGTTCATATCTGAGTTGCACAGTCTCTGCCACTTTTATTCCCCAATATTTTAAAATTCAAAAGAACTTAAACTATTCTGGGTTGAGTTGTTTTTTTGTTTTTTTTTTTTTGCCTCTACTTAAGTATAGCTGATCTTTGCCATGCATGCATTAGTGTTTATAGAAATGTGTGTTATAACTTCAGTCGTGGCCATGGACTGTATTTTGATTCAGCTGTGACATTTGATTTGCTACCAGATTTACAGGTTACCAACTTCCAGCTGCCTGTACCTGTAACTGTACACATGTACACACATAAATAAGCAAATAAAAAAAAAATCATGACTCAGGTTTTTAGAACAAACATTCCATGTACAAATCCAGGCTGAACATCTTTCAGATTTTTTATGTGTAAAACTGCACTAGAGAAGTTTGGGGACTTCAATATAAAGCCATGTCTAAGAAAATAGAAGAAAAACAAGCCATTCTTTCTGATGTCCCATAAGGTGTGGTAAAGAAACTGAAATAGAAAGACCTATGACATAAAAAAAAAAAAATTTATTCCCTCACTAGTGGAAATGGAAGCATTTATAGACCAGCAATGTGGAGAATGAGAAGACAATTACAGTCCCACCAGGCAGCATGAAGGGTACTGTGTGTGTCAGTGGAAGGACTATGGAACCCAGATCCATCAGAAATCTCCAACAGTAATCCCACAGACTGTGGAAATACTTTTGAATTAATGCAATATTTGTCTAATTGATTGCCACTACAAAAAATGGCCCTTCTCTAAATCCTGAGGACCAAATGCACAACAGAACAGGGCAGTAAAGGTGCCTCCCTCATTTCACAGCAGTGCTGAGATGCCTTTCCATGACTCCTTTATATTCGATTTTATGCTCTTACACAACTCCCAAACTTGTCCTGATGCCATTTAATTAATTGAAATCACTCCTGCAGCCTGAGACTGAACACTGAATGTTGTAATCCCTCTTGTTTCAATCAAGATTCTTTCAAATGTGGGCAAACATGCTGCCTGGTAGGTGTGCCTCTCTAAACATGTCAAAGAACAATCCGCCTGCATGTCCGATTGCCAAGCCACGTGGCTTGGCAGCCTTGCTGCAGTGGGATGAATGTTATACCACTCCATACAGAGACACCTGGGCTTGGGGCATGCCTGGGTGACACACCCCCAGGTTAAACCTCCTGGTTTTACATTCTTTGCTCTGTGCTGAGAATTTAGCACATTCTTTCTTGCCATAGCCAAACCGGCTGGACACAGAGGTGGAAGGTCTCCATAAAACCAGACAAATGCAGTTTGGGAAGGGCAGGACACAGAGAGGCTCTGCCAGAGACATCTCTGGCCTCTGCTGCAGCAAGGATGGGGCAGAGATGGGCCAAACTAGCCAAAGCATAGCTGAGGACAGAGAGATGAGTTCAAACCTTCCCCTTCCCCAGCAAGGTCTTTGTGTTCATATTCTCAGCACAGAGAGCAGCTTTGCCTTGGCAAGTCATTTTTTGCCTTCCACCAACTTTATGTCTGTGCTGGATCCAAGCTGATGAAGGGCTAAGGATGCTCTCACAAAGGGGCAGAGGCAACCACAGCCACCAAAACATTTGCCACAGTCCTGGATCATCTCTGCTGCCCCACAGCCCACAGAGGAGATTCTCCCCTTTGCTCCCTCCAGATAGCCTGGGTAGAGGTTTACAAGTTATGGGGATCTGGATGGAGACTGATAATGTATTCTTAGATCTAAGTGGCTGCCAAAAAAACCCTCATGGAAATCAAGCAAAGCTGCCTGTGAGAACAGTTGAAGACAAGCAAGTGTTTGTCAGACAGCTACAGATAACTGCCAGGCTCCAATACTCAAAACAGTACCGGGAATTTAGTCATAGAAAATCCTGAAACCCAGCCTGCCTGACTGCCAAACCCTGTGTTTTTAACAAGGGTTGAAAAACAGTCTAAAGTAACTCTGCTGGTTCTGCAGAAGGAACAGTACAGTTTGATGCTTTTTAAACAGGAAGTAAAATTCACCTCTAATTACATCCTCTGAAAAGAAAAAAATGTAACAGCAATCCCAGGTAAATATGATCCTGGAGTAAGAAATAGCCATACATTTCTGCCCTGAAGCCCCTCTGCTGCTTTCACCTCTGACTCATCCACCCCCATGCCTATGTTTCAATATTATCTCCTATAAAAAGTTGAATTCCATGATGTTAGTGGGACAGATGCTCCCTGTCCTGCCTGTATGGCAAGGTTTATGCAAAATAAAATAGAAATCCTTAGGGCTGGGAGAAGCAGTTATTGCTATGAATAGTCCCTCCATAAGTTATTCACATAAGGAAGCTTTTATAGTGTTGAAAAGCTAAGCCCAGAAATTGTACTGTGATTTTTAATGCCATGAAAACCTACATTTACTTACAGCATTAAAAACCATATGGACACAGAATAACTCACTGAAAATCACAATGGGCTGTATCATTAGATGATCTGTCATTAGTTACTTGTTCACAGCCACACTGTTTCAGAATCTTGTGCCTTACCATTCCCTGTTCACAACTAAAATTCTGCGCCTAATGTGGCACAATATTTGGGTTGAAACCACATGACAACAGGAAAGCCTAGTCACATATATTTTATATATAAAATAAAATCACAGGAGAGCAGAAGTTTGTGATCCATAGCTCATGTATTTCAGGTTCAAGCATCACATGAGCTTGATTCACACTGCGTCTGCTTTTGGAAGAGTCACGCTCAGCATGTGCCCAAGAAGGCAGGACAGGAAACCTACCCAGAGGCCCCACCTGCAAACCTCTTCTATCATGAGATGAAAGGCTGAAATGAAGGAAGCTCTATGTCAGCTAATGAGCACTGACAGGACCAGTTGAGATTTTTATAGGTGGATTAGATTCCAAGAACTCGCCCACGTACCTTCAACAGCCCATTAAATCATTAGGATGAAACACAGGGAGTTAGAAAGCAAAAAGCCAAACCACTTTCACAGTTTCTGCTCCTTTCTTTCCAGTTCTGGGAGTTTGACACTTCCACCTCCTTTTCAGAAATCTCTCAGAAACCTGTTTTCTGGGGAAGAAAACCTGTTCCCGGCTTTTTTGCTGTTTGGTGACACATGGCATTACTACTTGTGCTACCAACACCTCCTTCCCAGAAGCATCAGCATGCCTTTGACTTTCAGACTCTTGGCTCTCTTCTCCCTCACTGACTGCACTGGTAAAATAAAGTCCATAAGCTCCAGCACAGCTGCTTCTCCCTACAGAAATACCCACAGCAGAGGACACTGCAGTTCCAGACTCATTCCCAGAACTGCAGGATGTTTCAAAGCTTACTAGGGATACAGCAAAGGGACAGCAAATACCAGCTCCTTTTCCAAAAGCCTCAAAATGCATCAACCATGATTTCCTGTTTGCCTCAGATCAATGACTCTTCAAATCTCCATCCTATATTAATGTGCATCAGATGCTGAGAGTTCAGTTAAATTAAATTAAGGAGGATTGGCGATGATGCTGAATGAAGTGAGATTGTTGCCAAATGAGGCTCTCCCTCTACATTCAGCACTCTCATGAAATTCAGGATCAACATAGGGAGCTCACTCTTCCACGTTTTTCACCAGCTGTGTAAACAGAGATCGTAAGGCAAGAATTGTAAACTTGATCTGACACTCAAATCCATAGAAATTACTTAAATAACTGCCCAAGTGCCTTAGCTAAGGCAAAGGGCACTCACTGGATTCAGAGATTCCACTGTGCTACTGAAGACTGTTCTGGCATTGTGCCACAGGGTTTTAGGAAATGAACTGCAAGCATCTGAATGGGAAAATTTTTATCTGATTTATCCAAAATCACTCAGTGAGCTCTGATCAACAAAACCTAAACCTTTCATTTGCCCTCTCTCTTGTCTAAGCAGTACATGCATCAACACCCCAATCTGAAATGGTAATCCCAGTCCTCTGAAATTCAGCAGAATACTTTCTTGAGCATCCTTTTAAACGTCACAATACAAGAAAAATCTGAGCAAACAACATACTGACTGCAATAAAGCGCATGTCTGCACCACAACCAAAGAGATGTGAAAATGCAACCATGCACTCACCAGATCTGCCAACACCTCAGGGTATTTATGCAGAGAGTTTCCTGCCAAAGGATTACCTGATTTAACTAAATTAAAGCCTACTCAGTACACCTGCAAGGTGGCTGTATATCATCACAGCATGTCAGAGAGACAGACACACTCACACAGGCCTTCAGATTTCCTCCAAGAGAGCAAAAAAAGTGCATTAAAATATGCTGGTTTCCTCTCAGTGTGCTCAGCAATATCTGTCATAATTGCAAAATCAAGGATTATTCCATGTGTCTCTTTGGTTTTCCCAAACATCGAAATATAATCTCACATTGAAAGGGACACAGTACCCACAAAAATCTCATTCTGTTTGAGTTTCTCTACTGGCTCTTACTTGCTAATAACTAAATCACTGTTCAGAAAGAAGTCAGTGTTTGTCCTTCTACCCTCCATAAAACTGTTTATGTTGGAAAAATTAACAAAGATGTCTGCAAATGCACCTGCTAATGGGAAACACATACTGATGGGAGACCTGAGGAGAAGATACTTGGATGAGATAACTGAGCACAAAACACTGTCTTTGGATATGAGGATGGGAAACAGGCACTGATACAACTGAAGGCATCCTGAGCAAACCAGACCCTGAGTTACCTGCTTTGTAACCCAAGGAGGAGATGTGGTTTGTCTGGTCTACTCTCCAGCCTTCTCAAATAACAAGCAGGAATGAATGCGTGCTGTGATACAAAAAAAGCCCAAGCAAAATGAGAGTTCAGGAATGCTAATTTAAATAGAAGCACCTGTTACACACAAACTAAGTGAGCCAGCCAGCAGAAAAGGCCCCTTTTATGTGAGAAGTGCAATTTGAAATAGAAAAATTTTAAATTTCAGTTCTGATTTTGATACTGAATCCCTCCTGACAGAATTCCTTCATCTTTCTGTGGCTTCTGTAAGATTCTGTAAAAAAACAGGAAACTGCTATTACTACCCCAGACCATGACACATTATTGCAGAGAGCAAATAGATCATAAAGACTCTTTGGAACTGCTACAATAAGACTCCTGAAAAGAAATACTTAGGCAAAATGTATTTTGGGTAAGTAACATTAAAAACATTGCATGTATAAACAATTAGTCTTCGTCAAATTCTCCAATTATTGACACCATCCTGCTACAGTCCCTCACAACATCCCCTCTTACACTGTTTGTGCTCCTTTCCCTCTCTATAGGAGCTGTCTGCCACTGTGAGCCAGGATTTACTAGATTTGATTTCTTCCCTGAGAGTGAGAGAAAAAGAAATAAAATACCTACTGTCATGAGCAGTGTCAGCAGGGACAGCAGCCCCTCTGCAATTCAGCTGCCCCCTCCCAAAGCAGCTCAGCTTTAGAGCATCCCTTAATCAAAGGTAGGACCTCCTGCATGTGAGTAGGAGTCAGCTGGGGTGAAACTCAAGCTGCCAGTGCAGTGAACACAACTCTGATTTTCATCTGCTACATTAACCCCTCTTCTTATGACAACACCTTTTCCTGAACGACCTCACCCAAGGGAATTTCAAATTGAGTGGGTCAGATTTCTTTCATCGAGTCTTTTCTCAAGGCTGAAAAGAGCTGTGGGAGACTGAGAGCAGGAGGGGAATTGATCTGCATCCTCGTATCACTTTCCTGCAAAATACTGCATTTGAATACAACTCAGCTATTTTTTTCTCACATCCTTCGCAATGCCTGAGTAAGCAACACAGAGCTGAGATTTGCTACTTTTCAAGTGTATAACTACATTTGTCAGCTCATATTTCTGTTTAACCAGAAAGACATGTCAGTCTCTTTGAAGAAGAATATTATTGGGAAGAATGTAATCAGCTTCCTCTGTCCTGAAATGTTCCTTTTGCCACTAGACAATGGAATAAATCCAAGAACTCCTGTGAGTTCCTGTTTCCAATCATTGGTGCACAGTTTCTTAGCTATGAGCTCTTCAGACAGTCTCCTACATTGCAGGCTTAAAGTTCCTTTCATATTTCCTGTTCTTCCAGATGCCAGTGGAACTGGGATGAGCTCTGGCACCTGCCACTAAACACAGTGAGCAGGGAGTAGGTTCAGGCTGGGATAATGAGCCTGAATTTCAGAAACCAGAAAGTGGATACAGACCTGTTCCATTATGCCCCTAGAACTGCAGAAAGGGAGTTTGTTCTGTCTCCCTCTCTCAGGTTGTACCCTTGAGAATTTAAATATCCAGCACTTCACAGCAGGGGGGTGATTGTGGTGGGTCATGTAACCCAACAAGGGACACAAGTCTGTCCTGATGCAGGGTGAGCTGACTCATCTGTGTTCTAGTTATCCAAACCTTTAAAACATGCAAAAAGCTCATTTAGCTGATTAGCAGCTTTTGGGAGGAGAATGTTCTTTATGTATAGAGCAATGTCAAATCCTGCATTTTATAAATATGGATAAATACTTTCCAGGAATGGTTCAAAAGTATATACATTAAAGAATAATTTGATAAGTAATGTATGCTCTGGAGTGTATGTCAGGACAGGTTCTTAAAATGAAAAAAACTCCTCATTTCAAGTCTCACCTTCTTCTGTCTCATTTTCTTGCCATGACAGCAGGGACACTGGGTATGGGCAGGGCTGAACACAGGGACTGAACAGCAACACACCAGTGGCTCACCCACAATTTTCTCCTACAGCACCCAGGAAAGGTGTGGTAGCCATACAGAGCTGCTACTGAATTTAGGATCAGACTTTGCTGAACTTGTCCTACTCATCACTTCTAACCTTGCTTTTACCTGCTCAGCACTTCATACCTTCCCTCTGCAACATCAGGCTTGTGCTTATAGTCTCTCCTTATACCTTTATAACCTTACAATTGTGATGTGAATCCAAATATGGGAAGAAAGGAGCCAAAGAAGACAGGGACAGAAAAGCCTGAGGCTGAAGTATAACCAGGTAACTGGCAGATTGCTCACATCAGGATTGATAACAATTTAGGATACTGAGGCACCATGAGGACCACAGAGTGAGGTTTTCTTTTCTAATTCTTAGCTACTTTCAGAACACCTTGATGGGATGGATTAATATTATCAGAATTGTACAGATGGGAAAATAGATTTTTCTGATCCTAGTTGTGATGTCCTTATGATGAAACCAAGGGCCTACCTACACAACAATTTTTTCCATGGCATGCATACATCTCTGTGCCTCTATCTGCCACATCACCTCACATATGAGTAATAGCACAGCTGTCCCCACCAGGCTAGAACAGGTCTAACCAGGCATGGAGGCACCCCAGTGTGAGCTGGCCTGCTGTCAGGGAAGTGCTGCTTCAGGAGAAATTTGGTTATAACATATCAGGAAGGAAAGAAACCCCAACAACTCATTTGCACGTATAGGGTTTTCTCCTTGGCTAGAGGAATGCAAATACCAGGCAGCTTTTACATTGCCTCCAACAGTTTGGCTGATTATCACATTTCTAATTCCAGTTCACACAATCCACACAGCACTTTCTTATTATGGATGTGCTGCTGACATGTACAAAGACTGATTAGATAGTCAGACACAAGCCAAGGAAATAATAAATATACAACTCCACTTTTCAGAAAATTAGTTTACTATCGGCACAGTTGTGTGCAGAGTTGAATTTGTCTTCAAGGCAGTCTGATCTGCCTTTTCTTTGCAAACAGCTTTCCTGCTATCGAGTTAAATCTTCTCGATAGATAAATCACATAATAACATTTTTTGGGTTTATCATTTTCCCATCTGCTAGACAGGGAACTATTTTTGACTACCCTTATTACAGGTCTTACAAAGCTACTTTCCTAATCCTATCAGTGAGACAAGAAATGCTTTTCCCTTTACATGTCCCACCTTGCAAATGCACCCATTCCTTGTTCATCAGTGTAGGAGAAAAATAATAAAATATATCATAAAATACAGCACAAAGACCAAGCTCGCTTCTTTTCAGGTAAGCTGTGCCTTGGGTGGCCAAGGCTTGCATAGCAGAGTGGACAATCCACAGACATAAATGGATGGGCTGCAGAACAAAAATAACCTTCTTTTGTGTCAAGCTCTACAGGTCAGGCCCAAGGGTGGCATCAGTGGTGGCCTTTTCCTGTCACTTATGGGCTCTGCTCGAAGGCAGCTTTGTGATACAGAGAGGCAGAATGAGCTGCAGTCATACATTGCAATAGATGACCTTGGGTTTCTATTGAGCAAGCTCAAAGAGGACTCAAAAAAGCCAGAGAAGATGCAGGAAAGGCTGATAAGATTGATTGAAGGTCCAGAGTGACTCTTCAGTTTAGGAAAATAAGACTGCAAGCAAAGACTATGACAGAAGCCTGTAACATCAGGCATGGGATGGAGATGGTAAGCAGGGAAGGAGCATTAGATAAAATTAGCAGGTGGCTCAAAGCAAAAACAAATACTTCTGATATATCAGATTCTTAAACAGCAGGACAGGTGCTGTTGTAGTTGCTGGAAGTTTGGGGTTGAAATGAAATTGGACAAGATCCTGGAAAGAAACTATTTAAAGCCTATCAAACATCAGCTTTAGCTTAGGATGTGAGCCATAAAGTGCTGGAGGCTGGGAGAGTACAAGGGGAAACATGTCCCTTATGTTCCTGTCCTGTTCTTACACTACCTGTGTCAGTGGCAATTGGCACAAAAAGAGACTGACCTGGATGGATAATTGGCCTGACCTGGTAGAGTTGTTCTTGTGCTTTAACTGAAAGTGAGTTTCAAAGCAGTAAAAATAGCAATGTAACCTTACACCCAAGCAGGACGTGCCTTTATCCTAGTGCCATCTACACGATGTAACTTATGATAAAACACTCTGTTTTCTACAGCTTAAACTTTACCATTTATGAAACGATACTAATGGTGCCCATCTTTTAGAGATACTCCATGATCTACAACTGAACAAATAACACAATGACGAGGAGTTGCTCATGTTATTAACCAAAACCTTCCAGCCATCTAAATGTGTTTATATGTGCTGGTCCAATTAGTCAAGGGTCTGTGAAAAGGTCTTAAAAGAAGGGGTAAAAAGACATCAGGCATTAAATCTGATTTTAAGAAGCACCAACTGTTGCAGAGTATTTGATGCCTTTTGAGGTCAAATCCTCCTTTTTGTGTTTATTTTGGAATCCAGGATGAGGGGCTCAGGCTGCTGTTTTCAGAAGTGCGAAGAGTCAAGTCCGAGCTTACGTGGCCTGTTTATGGTTACAATAGCATTGCAATAGCAGTGAGAGGATCAGACCTGGTGCATTCCTGACTCCTATTAGGAAAGAAGCTGGGGAGGAAAAAGCAAGCTGGAATTGTCCTGCCTGCAATGCAAAGGGGAGGGATCCAAGCCACCTTTAACACAGCACCAGGATAACGCCGTGTCAGCACAGCTGTGGGGCTCACCTGGGAAGCAAGGGGAATTACTAACTCCCTTTTGGGGCAGGTGGGAAGCTGCTGCTCTCCTTTAAACTGGCAAACAGCTAATTTAAATTTGGCTTCTATGGGGTCATTCTGCACAGCAGGGCTGCAGCAGAGGCACACTCAAGTCTGTGTGGTCCAGGGATGTGGCAGGGACACAAATCCACCGTGGCAGCTGCAGTGAGACTGAGGCTATTCCTTATCCCCACATGGAGGGAAAAACTTCTACTAGAATGATTTCTTCAGCCTAATTCTTTTCTAGTTTAGGCTGACTTTCCCCTTCATGTAGGAGCCTCACAGATCTAATTTTTGGCTGAAAGCCAGCACCAGGTGTATCATTCCAGGTCCTGACCACTCACCAGCTCCACCCAACAGAGAAGCAGCATCTCTTGATCTCCCACAGAGTTTTGTAATTAAATATTAAAGAGTGCTGCTCATTCAGTGTTTTCCAGGCTTTCATTTCACCTGGCACTTCAAAGCCATAATATCATCATTTCTCTACAAGTCTCCATAGTTAGGATTAGTTTTGTCAGTCTTGAGTATTTTACAGTTTTTCTGTGTTAGTCTCCAACATCTCAAGGTTAGTTTATGCTGCTGGGACTTCTTGTATGGGTATGTTGCTGCTTTGCTTTATGCTCTAAATCAGACTGGTGTTCATTTTGAGAAAAAAATTGTAATAATTTACAGTAAGACCCTTGTTTACAACCCTTAAAGCTCAAACAGATTTCACCCAGTCTCTAGTTTTCCTATTGCTGCTGCCCAGAAGAATCTCCATGAAGTTTTAAACAAAAACCTGGCTGACAGAGAGGAAAACTCTGGTATCCTATTATAGGATAAGGGGAGAAAATAGGGAAGAAAATAAACCCCAATCTGACAGCAGGAGAAAGCTGTCACCTGCTCTGGGGTATGAAAGGGAGTTTTACTACATCTCAGTGGCAACAGCAGCTTCTTTAGAGGCAGAAGAAACACTTCTAGTAATCTTTCCAGCTAAGTGAGGTAAAAAACAGTTTACTGTCTTGAAAAGATCATGTAAGGATAATACTGGTTCTGGGTATCCTGCTCTTTCCTACAGCAAAATTTGTAACTGTGCCAAACCTGCTGCCAGGCTGGAGCTGGGAATAAAAGCACTAGCAGGGCGTTTATTGGCACTAACTCCTGCAATTTGGGGGAATTCCTGCTTTTTGGCAAATACAGCACTGGCACCTTGAGTGATGGCAACCAGCATCCACCCCTGCACAAGTCTTTGAATGATATGTACAGTTTATTTGCTCTCATCTCCTCCTCATTAGGGTCTCTGTGTTAGAGACATTCACCCAAACGTTGATAAAGCCAAAATGCAGTGACAGAGGGCTGGAGTCATGCCTGGAATGGGCTTAGTATCACAGGACCTTTTCATTGAATGATTTTCTTCTGTTTACAAAACTAAATTTCTATTTTTACACATCCATGCCTGCTGTTTGGGAATACACTTAGGATATCTAATAACTTCCCAGTGCAGTTCCTTCACAACTCCAAAGCTGATTAAAAAGATCATCTGGTGAAGAGGGAGGTGAGGAATATGGGTCTGGTCCCCAGATAGTGTAAAAGCAGTGGATCTCAAGTGAGGTAAAAAAATGTACTAAGAACTAATTCTATATTTTGAAATAATATCCTTGAAAAGGATGGAAGGGAATTGGTGATTGGTGCCACCTCTCACCCTCCCCTATTGCAGCGGTGCATGACAGCATTGAAAGCTGCTTATCTTAGTTCTTGGAAGATTAACTAAATGTAAAAGACACAATTTATAATGCTAAATAAAAGAAGAATCAGTATATATAGGGCAGGGGCAGTTAAAGCACCTACACATTTTAATATCGCCTGTGTCAGCAAACTGTCAGCCCTAAAAGGTCATTAAAATAATCTGGCCCTTTATCAAGAGCAAACTCTTGCTGACTGATAATGCTGAATACCTGCTGCTAATTCCAGTCATCTCTACAAGCTAAATTAACCCTTTCCTGAGCATCATTTGTGCTGCCTGTGATATATGAACTGTCTTTATGCAAATTCTGTTCTTTTCCCATCAAAGGCATTTTCAGTTAATTCTGTAGTTCTTTAACAAACTTTTAATCTTGTTGCTATTTTACCTCCATTGCCCTATCTTTGTGAGGATAAGATGTAAGCACTAGCTGGGTTTGGAGGAAAAATAGGATCAAGTATCATTTACACGCCCCTTACAGAGGGCCCTGTCCCTATCAGGTGCCAAAACACTCAGCTCCCCTTCACTGCAACGTGAGATAGCAGCGACTTCACCAACAGCATTTGGCTTTTTTCAAGTTTGGGTCCCTCACAGACTCCTGCAGACACCAGCAACAATTTCATAAACCAGCAGGGATTTTGATAACTTATATACAAGAGTGCAGGAGGCTATCAGCTCCAGGGACAGAGCTGCAGATCTGCTTTTAGGGAAGATAAGATCCCTTACGTGTCTTAACCAGCTAAACAATGTCCCACAGGGTTTCACATCCCATGTGCTGGGTGATGGCTGCAAACACACTCCTCTGATAAAATGTCATGTCCTTTGCTAAAGCTTCAAACCCAGTGACACAGGGGGGCTTCTGGATAAATAGATTCCCCTGAAATATTAGTTTTATGTGACAGATTATTCCTAAGAGGTTTCAAATGCTCCAGACTTGAGTCAACACCTGACTCTACAGCTCTTGCTATCACTGCCCCTTTTGATTTCCTTTGGTTTTCTTTCCTTGAGATCAAGGTGATCTATTTTTAGTGCAGGCACTGGTTAAGTGAGGAGTTGCTATAGTGACAGATAGCTGATACAAACTGAGTCCCACTGCAATTCCTGGGGCTGGGAAAGGAGCACTCCCCAAAGTGGGGCAGCACCTGGGGGTGCCCAGACACTGCTCAGCTCAGGGGGCATTAAAAACTGCCCAGAACTCTCAGGGTGATGCTTAATGCATATGAAACAGCCAGAAGGCAGCCTAGGTACCTGTTGTAGGAAACAAACACATCTTGCTGCTTCTGTTGGCCCAGTAAATGTGCTGGTGTTGGTCTTCAGCTTTGCAGTGGTCCCCTTCTCCAAATCAGCTGCACGAATGCATCCACCATGAAAGTCACTATGTTCTTGAATGTTCACCAAAACAAGAATGATTTTGTGCCTGCGTTGAGAATTGGGTGGGAAAAAGCCACAATATTTGCAACTTCAGCTTTCCTTGCAACTGAACAACTGAGCATCACAGAAATGTTGCTTGGAAAGGATGTCTGGAGGCCCCTTCTTCTATGTCCCACTCAAAACAGGTCTGGTATCAACCAAGACCAGGTCAGCCATGGCTTTGATTAGAAGACTCTTGCAAATCTCTTAGGATGGAGGCCACTCTCTAGGTTACCTGTGCCAGTACCTCAACAACCTCTTGAGGGAGTTTTTGCTGAGCCTGATCCTCCTCAGGCACAAATTCTTGCCTTTTCCTCCTTTTTCTACTATCTGCACTACTAAGATGGGTTTGGCTCTATCACCTTTGAAACTGCCTTTCAGGGAGCTGCAAGCTGCTGTTAAAATGCACCTTTAGTCTTCTCTCTGCTGGACAAAAAAAAAAAACAAACCCTGCCAGTTTCCTCAGCCTCTCCTCACACATCCCAAAACATCTGCTGTAGGTCACAAAACATTTTGACAGCCCTTCAGGAAAACCCTCTTCAGTTTCCCAGCCTCCTTCTGTCCTTCTCTTGGGTGGAACCAGAAATTGGACCCCTTGTTCTGGGTGCAGCCCAGCAGGCCAAGCAGGAGGGGGATAACAACTCCCTAAACTGGATTGCTCCATTCCTCCTGATGTAACCCAGTATGGGGTTCACATGCTGATAATGACAGCACATTTCTGGATCATTTTCCAGATTATATCCACCACAACCCCAAGTCCTGGGGTGCCTGGCTCACTGGGAGTCAGGACCCAGCATGTCCTGCTGCAGGCTCACCTCACCACCCAGGTCCCTGATGAACAATACCAGTCCCCATACTGATCCCTGGATATTAACCATCCCTAAATTCAGTAATACAATTAGGTCCCTTGGGAAATGCCAACATTATTCCAGCTTCTCATCCTTTCACCTCAGTCCTCCTCTCAAGGAGACTGGTGCAACCCTCACCTTTGAACACCCACCCAAGTTTTGTAGTCACTCCTGCAGCAAGACCCCTTCCATTGCAAGCTTTCTATCTCCTTCATGTCTTGGTTTGACTTGCCATCTCATTTCTGCCTGACCTGTATTTCTTAAATTGACTTATTGCCCTGTTCTTGTTTATTATCCCTAATTATACTCTATAAAAGCCATGAAAATGTCACAAATCATCTGTTCCTCTCCAGGAGCATAGCCCTCCAGGATTGTCACAGGGATCCTGGGTTCACTATCATCATTCCTGCTCTGACTGAAATAAAACCATGGGGCCAGATGGGCAGGATCTGTTAAACAATCCGGTGACTGTAGCTCTGAGTGTGTCAAAAGGGTCCTTGTGGCCCCACAGGGAACAGAGCACTGGGAAGCAGCTGTTTTCCAAGGACTGGAAAAACCTCTGAAGAAACAACAGGATGCTATTAATTAATGTCAGCCAATCCCACCATTCATCCTCCAGCTAAATTGCCCCAACTTCATCAAAGGAGGAGCAGAAGAAGGACAGAATGGGAGCTCTTGGGTGCAAACACTGGGGTCTGTCCTTAAACCAAGCGAGGCTGTGTGACCTTTCCAGCAGGGAGAATTCAGCCCCTGAGCCAAACCTGCCAGCTGCACCACGATATCTCACAGAGCAGCCCTTCATCTCCTGAGAGCAAAGCCTTCATGTGTCAGTGTGACTCTGGAGTGACAATCAAATGGCTGAAACAATTTCAAGGCGTTCGATCTCAGCATTACCAGCACTTTTAAGTCCTTGAACTGCTTTTAGGTTGGACAAGAATAGAGGTGAAAGTAGAAAACAGCTGAATCTTGGTAATTCCAGGGATTTGCTGATCCACTAAACCTGACAAACAAACTGCCTTAACAACATCTTTGAAATTGCACTCTTGGGCAATTCACTGAAACTTTGAGCAAGGAGTCAATAGTCCAAAACATTGATTTCTAATTAAACTAAAGTACCCACCTACCTAAATGCTACTGTCAAGTGCAATTTTTGGCTGTAAAAACAGACCTGGGCTTGAAATTTGCTTTTAAAGTCTGACAAGACGATTTGTAATATAGTTGCATGGGAGTATAAATAAATTGTGGTCTAGCTTAGCACATTCAAATAAGTAGAAAGTCAGTCTAGGATAACAGCTTCTCATGTAGATATTCTTTTGAAGTGAGAACCCTTGGAAAGTACAGGGAAAGCAGGGAAAAAATTATCTCTATGCTATTCCCAACTGGTGCAATAAGGATGAGAGAGGATGCATGGAAATCAGCAATTCCTGTGATTTTTAGTATGTAGGTTGTGATCTCCAGCATCCATCATGAAGGCACCCCAGGCTGTGTTCATTAAACTGAGGTGCCACATATGAAAGTCTTATCTACATTATTTTATTTCAGCCTCAAAAATGAATCAGATACTTATTTATATCAGAAGTAACGGAGATAGTGTTCCAGCCTTACATACCTATCAGAAATTACTTGTTACCTGAAGAGAACAGAAGCAGGGGATGAAAAAAGGAAATATGATAAATACTTAAATATTACTTGCTGTCAGAAAAAGGCAGGATCTGCACCCTCTTTCATTCACAGTCAGTATCCAGCTTCCTTCTATCTCGGTTTCTCCTTTTCCACTTCAATGAACTCCATTTGCATTTCACATCTTTGCTCAGATTCAATCCCAAAACCTGCTTTTAATTTCTTTCTTTCAGGAATAACATTTATCCCACTTTTCAAATAATACTATTTGAATAATTGCAGAATTACAAGAAAGTGTCCTTCAGACAGTTAAAAATGAAATTTTCCTGCTGTTGCTGTGTCTGGGGGACAAACACCTGCACCCACAAGTAGCAACAAGGACCAGAACAACTTGGACTCCTCCCAGATAGGAGATTTCCCTGCCCAAAATCCTGCACAGTTTGTAAAGCAGCCCATCAAAAGGGAGGCTTGGCCCTGCTGCTCTCACCACGTTGTTGACAACAGCACGTCAGTGCTGAGTAATTCAGTCATTTATAGTAATACAGATATTTTGGACCAAATTTTGTGATGAGACACACAGAGCTGCCTGGAGCAGGACTGGGAAGAAGAGTCAGTGGGCAGATTCATTTGCACTGATCTGGAAATTTGTGCCTCGAGAACACACTGTATTTTTACATGTCTAACCTGCCCTTCAGGCAAAAATAACTTCTTTGAAAATAAATTACTCAGAGAATTTGCATTCTTGGACAACTCATCGCGAGGGCAGAGTCTACATCTTCTTCAAGCCTGCAAAGGGCTGCAGAGGCGGGATGCTGCACTCTGCTCAATCCACCTCCATTTCAGTTTCCATCAAATCAGTGGAGGTCTTATGGGGTTTATTACTATCTGAATTTACAGGTGCCTGCTTGAAAACACCTTGCTGTTTCTACTGCTTCATGGCCAGAGTCCTTGTCCCCTCATTCAGAATGCCTCAAAGCTGTGCACAAAGCCAGGATGTGCCAGAAAGCACCAGGACAGTGACTATAAGAAAGCAGAAAATGGCAAATTAAAAAGTCTCAGACATTTAATCAAGCTTGTCACTGCTTTTCTCCTTCCCAACAACCAACTACAGAAATTTCACAGCTTCCAGCTTCTCTCTGTAGTACAAGATTAATCAGTACTGATCAGCTGGGGCTGCACATCTTCTAAAATCACTGTCAGCTCAACAGAGCATGAAAACCACTAGAGAAAATCATTAACAAACCAAAGCTGTCTCAGTTTCTCATGCCCAGTGTCTGATGATGGTGGTTTTAAGCTGCTTTACTGGAGCAACAGGATTTTGCTCTTTCAGTTCATTTATGGCAGAGCTGGAACATGCAGCAATTCCTTCACTCTCATTTATTTCTCCAGAATTTTTTTCACTATGATTTCTCCCCCACTACCTCATAACAAAAACATCTCACCAGAATGAGAAAGATAAATATCTCTGATCCTCCCACAAGCAGCACCACCCACTTTGGGGTGAAGCACTGGGTGAGCTGCAGCTCTCCAGGCTGGAAGGGAAGGAGATAAAGTCTTGTTTCCTTTTTGCAATTGCTACTCCATCATGTGTTCTGTGCTTCATGTTTTCATCCTGCACTTCTTCCATGTTTTCTGCCCCTGTTCTCAGGCTTGTGCCAATGAAAGGTGATGAAAGCCAGGCTGAATTATCCCCTGGGTTTTCAATTGCACTTGGGGAGGCTGTGAAGCACCAGCTCTTTGGTTTGGTGTAAGTCCCTGCCCGTGGACAGCTGTGTGATCTGGTCACATCCCATGGCACATTACCTGCTTGTGGTGATCATGGGTGCAGTCACCACATCCCCATTATTGGGAAGGAAGAACATAATTTCTCTGCTCAACACACGATCCACCCTCACACCCAGCCCCTGGGGTCTCGGATGGACCATGACAAGAGACAGAAGAAGCCCCTTGAGTTTTTGACTGAGAGGGGAAGACATTTCCATTTAGGCTGAGTATTCTAAGGACACCCCACAGCACCTCCCAACACAGTCTAGAGCTTCAGCAGCCCTCCATTCCATTCCATTCCATTCCATTCCATTCCATTCCATTCCATTCCATTCCATTCCATTCCATTCCATTCCATTCCACTCCTCAGCAGCCCTCCATCCACTCCATGGTGGTTACAGAGACATGAGATGAAAGGAGCACCGCGCAGGTTACAGAGCGACTCTGGGACCACCTGATTCATGTAGGGCTGAAGCATTTTTGCACTTGTGTTTATTGGGGTCTGAGACATCCAGCAAATGACTAAATGACTCCTCATTTAGTCCTAATATGCACCTAATTATAACAGGGAAATAATCCTCAAGAGAGCTGTTGAGGTGGGATAGGACAGGGGCTGAGGGGCAGCACCCAGGCTTGCTTGGAGCCCCTTGGACCTGGCTTGTTGGGGCTCAGCTTTGGCACCTGATGATTAAAAGCTACCTGATTAAAGTAACAAACCCCAAGAGGAGCAGCGTGGGCAAAGAGAAGCTCCTGGGCATTTCCATGCAGCTAAAAGACTCCAAAACAAGTGTTTTGAGGCTAAATGCCCAGCACAAGGCAGCCCTGGTGCAGCCTCACAGCAGCCACATGTGCTGCAGAGTGGTTCCTTTGCTGAGAACTCATGACTTGGGTAGGGAAAAAAACACTTTAAACATTATTCCTTTTGCATATGTCACCCAGTCCTTTGTGGAATACATGGTGTTCTTTAAAGGGCAGAGCAATTAGCCTCTCTGAGGTCAAAAATCTTTCCCCTTCAGAAATGCCACAGAGCCTATCCATTTACAACACATCGGGCTGTGGCGAGAGCTGCCAGGAGGAGAAACTGCCAGAACCCTGCACAGCAACTGCAAGAGGAAGGAGGAAACTATGCAGCAGTGATCTAGAAGCTGGAGAAATTTTGGGTAGTCCCTGTTCTCAGCCCTGCCAAAATCCCATTGCATAAATCAGCTTCCCTGCTGTTTGGTGGACAGCTCAAGCTTTGAGGTCTCCCTGTTGGCTGCTTCTCTCCCAGAGCAAACTGTGGGATCTCTGCCTTCACTCCTGCTCTCGTTTGCTCCTGGTACTCATTCGTGTTTTTCTCCTTTCCCTCTCTGTGTGTTCTCTGCTTCTGTTTGCATTCAGGTCTCCCCTTGCTGTTCACTTGGAAAAAAAGGACTGTAAGGCTCCAAACCTAGGGAATTACAGAGATGACCATCCTTGGCAATGCCACTCTTTATTTCTCCATCAGGATGCAACCTCTGCACCAGTGCAGAGGAGGGAAGGGGTTCAGCTCAACCAATACACAGAAGAATGGTACTACTTGATAATTTTAGTTGCAGTGGCCTGATGGCATCTAGCCCAATCCTATTTACAAGGACTGGAGGATTCATCCTTAAAACAATTATGGAAGTGGCCAAGAAAAATCAAAAATTCCAAATTCAACCAGTCTGGGTGTCAGATTACCCCTTTTGGGTAAATATCATGGGATATTTTCCTCTTGTTTCCTTTTCCACTCCTTTTCTGAAAACAGTCCAAGCTCATTTACCAACAGGGAGGCTGCTGTCATTCATTTCTCACCCCTGATGGTAGATGACAACCAAATGGGATGTGCTGGTGTGTGATTAACCCTGAGGAGCCACCAAGCCTGGCTGCTACCAGCACTCCTGCACACATTAATACTGGTCATAAAACCTGCTGAGTGCCAGCACTTCCCTTGAAAGCTGCTCAGAAAGTGTTTATTGAGGCCTAAAAGCTACAATTGAAGCTACAGATTGAAAGCAGCAAATAGTGCAAAGCTTTTGTTTTGACATTTCCCTGCAATTAATTAAGGCCATTGGGGTGGGGGGCATGAGGGGAAGGCCTTTGCAAGAGTGTTAACCTGTTCCCTGAAAGGAATCCAGACTCTGGTGGGATGGCAGAGGCAATCCCCACAGCAGAGCATCCAAGGAAGACAATAACTCAGATATATCTCATTTGATTTTTCTCACCCTTGTGACTCAGTAGTTCTCTGTTGGTGATGGAAGTGCAGGGAGCTGACCTGGTCACACTCTTACAAGATCTGTAGAGTAAAAACTGTGTAGAAAACTCTGCCTGGTACTCACTGTGTATCACTGGAGTGGGCTACAAAGCTGGAATAACAGGAATGAGGAAAAGAAGGAGCAAGTATTTTGGCAGTGCTAGCATTATACTTTTCAATTATTTTTTTTTTATATAACTCTGTCACAAGCAGTACAGTTCATGTAGTCAGGTTTTTTGGTGCAGAACAAATTATTTTCTCCATGGAGGGAGTTGAGGACAGGGTTTAGAGTTAGACTCAGAGGAAGCAGACATGCAACACTACGTTTAGTGCTTCCAGCAGTGAATCCTTTTGCAGATACTGGTTATACCCCTGTGTTGATGAAACCACAACCAGACTGTGAATGTCCAAAGTGCCATTCAACATTCAATCAACAAATTGCACCTATGTTTCTATCTACTCTACATGAGAATTTAGGAAGTTTAACCAGAGATTTGGGAAGGAATTTTATGTCTTTAAGATAAATATTCCCCTTCTTATTGCATAAACCCTGTGACCTGTCTTTGTGCATGTTTCTGACACTGTGAAACTCCAAAGACCTGGGTCATTTCTCATTCACATCACCTTGACCTTCCTACCACTCCCACAGAAACACCAGGTGGGTTTAGGAAAACACAGAACAAGACACAGTAAACAGTTCTAGATTTAAAATCACTTAACTGTATGCAGCAGGAACAAAAGGAGAAGTGTTTGCAAGGATTACAACTTAAAAATTACACAACCAACCACTAAATAAATTGGAAAACATTACCTAGAAAAACCAAGACTCCAGGACAGCCACCCAACCAACAGCTGTATTTCCCCATCACCAAATGTACATGTATGTCTCCACATTGTGCATTTGGTCCAACACTACTCCTACTTCCATCATTCTGCTGGATTTGACACAGTGACTCCTGATCAATAGAGAGCAAAAGAGCCTTGCCTACCTTTTGTACATGTCAGCCTCTCTAAACTGAGCCTTATCCAGCTGATTCAGTGTAATATCAGTTTTAACCTTCTCAGTCACAGAACAGAATTGCTCAGTAACACTCATGGTCTTCAGAGAACCAGCTACCATTAGTCCATATGCATTAGGAAATGCATTAAAATTGGCATTTCTCCATTATTAAGACAACAGCCAGATCCTGTTGAAAAATCCCTTTTGTCCTGACCAGCTGATCCTTATGTGACACACAGATACTCTCTGACACACACAACTCAGCACCTGTATTGGAGCTGATACTCAGTGATGAGGAAAAGCTTTTGCTTAAGAGAGAACGGTCCCGAATTGCAACTCAAACACAAATATACTGATAACTGCAGTATCAGAAAGATGTTTTTCAAATGCATTAATTACAAGACTGATAGGAATTTTTTCTCTACTTAAAATTCATGTATCAATAGATACAATTAGGCCTAACTTAGAACTTAGTTGTTATTGTTCAATTAAAGTGACATCAGGCAACAGCCCCTTCTGAATGCCACAGGATTTACTGCAAAGCTTCCTGTACCACCACTCTTCTCCTAAAGGTTATGGCTGATGTGTTACAGGCGTCAGCTGAGATTTTCATCTCTGGTGCAAACCCACACCAGAATAACCTCCACACAACAAATGCACGATTCAGTCAGTGAAACTGGGGAGCACAACATTGTTGCTCAATTATTCACTATCACCCTCTCCCAAAGAGCAGTGTCCCTCCTTGCTGGATGCAGAGGGTCCTTACCAGACAGGCCCTGGGGGTCGGAGTGGCGCCTTTCCAAGATTTTGCATCGCTCCTTTCTCTTCTTGCTCCCTCTGAAGCTGCCAAAACGCTTCATGAGCTGCAACATGCACTCGCGTGGCGGCAGCTGTCGCTCATGCCCAGGGCTGGAGGAAAAAAAGCAGCACGAGGGGCAAGGCGAGGTGTTGCTCACACCAAAAGCCCAGGTGTGAGAAAATAACTCTCCAGAAAGACAGTGTGGCTGCAAAAGAAGTCCAGCTGGCCAGCAGCTCAGCTCTGAGGTGCCTGGCTGTGGTCTTTGTGGAGAGCTGTCCTGCAGCAGGCTGCCAACCCTTGCCCGCCAGGCGCTTCCAGCCTTAATTCCGGCATACAGTGACTGCCCTGCAAGTCTGTGTGGACAGCGGGAGAAGTTCAAAGTCTGCCCAGCTTGCAGCCACAGAGCTCTTATACATCAGCTGTCAGAAGCCCCAGAGACCAAAACGTTTCCCAGTGGATCAGCTCATGTGGAAAAGGTCAGGAGCCGCCTGATAAGCTCCCTTGTTTAAAAAATAGTGACGGTGCGAAGGAGCCACCAGCCCTCTTGAAGGGAGCTGTCACGTGCAGCTCGGCATGACGACTCTTTCAACAGGCTGTAAAAGGAAACCACCCCTGGACAGACAATTCCTGGCAGCAGTGTCCCAGGCACGCTGGCACCATGACGTGACATCACCCAACTATTTTGATTCACGTGTGCTGGGTCTTGGGAGGGACAGGAGAGCCCAGCTGACTCCATGAGCTCCGGAACGCCTGGCCCTCCACAGCTAATGACCGATGGATCCATGGGATCCAGCTCCTGCCAATTCATAAAAAGAAGGCTGATACTTTCTGGAAACCGTGGAGTGAAGGGCTGGAGCTTCTCTGTGACGTGCCCTCCCCGTGCTGCACGTGTCCCTGTGCTCAGTGCAGATCGCTCTGTTCAAATTCGCTTTCTGCAAAGCAAAAGGCACCAGCACAGCTGTTTGCAGCACAGCTAAATCCACCTCGTGGTCTTTTCAATGAGACAAACATGCACGAGGCTGTTGCTCATCCCAATCAGCCAGGCTGTATGATGATGTTTGGCTCTGAGTCTACATTTAGAGCTGTTTATTTTAGGAAGGGGTTGATTATCGTGGGCTGGATCTCGAGCAGCTGGAGAGGGGTGCAAGCATGATCCAAGGCATGGTCAAACCATCGTAGCCAACCTTCCTAAGATCATAGTAAATGCACTGTTAAATCAAAAGCTTTTTTTAATGTTTCCTCTGGACAGCACTAGATTATGAGGCTCAGCTCTTTCAAAAATCAAACGCTATATGAGTAATGAGAGTCTTATCTTTTTAATTCCTAGGAGGAATTGAAGGTTATATCACCTTTTTCCTCTACAAAGAAACATGACTTCTTCCTTGTGCCCATGATTACTTATGGGACTTAATATCATTGGGAAGGACAACAAAGCCCAGCCTTGAATGCTGCAGAAAAGGCCTTTATCAACACAGATTCCTTGCAAGCTCTGGTTTTTCAGAAAGATGCATTAATGCAAGGATGCCCTGGGCCTTCAGGGATCCCAAGAATATGTGCAGAGGTGACAGCAGGTTCCTCTGTCATCTTCAGCTACCAGAGGTTCCCCCAAGTCTACCCTGTGAAGAACATGAAATAAGACAGTACAGAAGACACCATTGTTCTTTCACCTAGCAACCAAAACAATCAAATTATTACCAAGACACTTAATTACCTTCCACACAAGGCTCTGAACTGATATCCAAGTGAGGCACGATGATAATTAATGTGAAGCTGTTCTCAGACTTTCCCCTTCTGACTAGTCCTCCCACTTTCTCTTACCCTCATCTCTGTGGCCCTGTTTCAGCTCTGCAAGTGAACATCCTGCTGCTTTTAACCAAATAACAATCCTTGGCATAAAAGCTCCTGTCAGCACAGTGTGTTTACAAAGCCCCTTCTCCAGCCCCTCCCTTGAGGCTCACTGTTCACACACAGCACAGAGGAGAAGCAAAAAGAGCAATGAGTTGAGGAATTAGCAGGCTAAAGTGTCTGTGTTACTCAAATATTCGGTTTAATGTAGCTGTAAGAAGCCTTAAGCTCTGCACACCCCATCTGTGGTGAGTGACCACCACATTTACCTCTGCAACTTCACCTGCACTGTCCCCTCCCTTCACTCTGCCATGATTATGGCACCACCACTGAGACAGCAGCTGCCGTGGGACAAGCTCTGGCTCTCCCCACAAGCACATTTCAAGTGCTGATTCTCAATCTATTTCCATAAGTACTTCCTGTTTGAAAACCAGCTCCCCCAAACCAAACCTGGATTCTCCTTGCTGCAAACTAAGTCATTCTTCTCTCACTCACCATGCACAGGGAGAACAGTGTTCCTTTCTGATCCAGAGCCACCCCTGACATATTTGACAACAGTTATTCAGTTCCCTGTCCAGTCTTTATTTGATCAAAGACACAAGAAGTGTTGCCTACACCCCCAATTCAGTCTGAACCTCAAGCTCCCTCTATTTCAGGGAGGAAAAGCATTCCTCATTCTTCAGTGGCCAAAGGATTGCTAGGAATGATTCGATGTTATCAGAAAGCAAAAAATTTAAAATCCCTTTTTAATGAGATAAGAATTGCTATTGCTTCAGCATGGAAACAGCCCCCTTTTCGATAGAAACCAAGGATAAATAGTCACTGATGACCTTTTCAAGCAGGGCCATTGCACCAGGAGGGCTCATTTCCCCTCATTAAGGGAAGCAGCAAGACTCTAATGTTTCTACACAGAGCTACTAGAAAATGAAACAACACTGTTTAACAACTGACTTTCGCAGTAATTTGTTAAAAAAGCACTAAGTGTTTTGAGTATAATCAGTCTGTCTCCCACAGCTAATGGTCTAGCAGACACTTGCACATTTACACCAGGTACTACATCTTCTTAATGATTCCAGTGCAAGGATCTTGTAAAACTAATAATAAAAAGCTGTGCTTCAAAGTGTTCCTTTGGGGCCATCTATGTTCTGGAGATTGAAAACACAAATCCCTTCCATCCCCTCCAAGCAACCATGAAATGTACTCTTGTCAAGCTTCATTAAAATCTCCCAAATTAGTTATCCCATATTATGATTTTTTAGCTGCATAAGGATAACACCGTGCCCCTCCAAAAATCCTACACAAGCTCACTCTGAGAGATACCAAGCAATGGGCAGCTTAATAAAGTTATTTTTGGGGAAGGAGCAAACAAACACTGGTGTATGTGTGAGAAACACTTCCCTAGTCCCACTGTATCTGCAAAGCTCACCAGACCTCAGCCCCAAAACCCCCATCCCTGGCTGGGCTCCCTCTTTTTGATGTTTCTTGCTTTTAAGTTCTCCATCTATCAGGATAAAAGGACCTGCCCTCAGTGATTTACCACGACTCCTCAGGCACAAACATAACAAAAATCTTTTTTACTCTGGATGTGATGTGGAGGTCTGTTCTGTGAGGTAGAATTGAGGGCGAGTGTTCAGATTTGGTCACCAGACAGAAAATATGGAAGATGCCTTCACATCAAACAAGTGCAGCCACCAGAGCTTTGAAACACAAACTGATTCATCCATTTTACAGAGGTGTAAATTCTGTGCCACGGGGAAAATACTTTAAAATCTGGTATTTCAAACCATTTCCTCAGTTGTCTTTTTAACAGGAGCTTGAACCTGATATACAAACGCAGCAGCAGAACACAGGGCAGGCAGTGGGGGCCAGTTAATGCTATCTAATTTATTTTGATGTGAAAATGGAAAAAACAACGTTTTCTTCCTCGAAATTTAAGAGCTCATTTAGCTCAAAACAGGAAGGCTAAGAGGAATTTGTATCCCCTTAGTGACAATTACTGTTTGAACTGGCTGCTGACTGCAAATCAGCAAAACCAAGTATTTCCCTTTCCTCGTTGCTGAGAATTTCCTCATTCAAAAATGCCCTCTGTTTTTGTCATTGCTAAGAGAAATAAAGTTCAGATCCATGCTCAGAAAGGTAAAGTATGAATCATACTTGCATTTCTACATGGATCATGTTTCTCTGCCATGTTGTCCTAAAAGCTTCCCCTAAATTGGATTTTTTTTCTAATTTTCATTTTTTAAACTCTACATAATGATGTTGGCAAAACGGAACATTTTCTAATGCTGTCAGTGGTGCTGGTACATGCTTGCATGCCTTACAACACCAGACTCATCTTAACTGCAACCATATTTCATATAAATATAAAATGTGGAAAATATTTCAAAATAACATGCAAATAAGTATGTAAAAGAGATCTTTGCTCTCAAAAAAAAAAAAAAAAAAAACAACCTCTGGAGTCCAGGTGATGCAATGCACAAAAACAAAAAGCCTGTTTAGCCTGAACACCATTTGCAGGCCGATTGAACAGAACATATAGCCCATGTTTGCAAAGAGAAACACAAACTACCACTTTCTCCATCTGGTCCAAGCCCAGCTCACACCCCATAAAAGAATTGCAAGTTTATGACTCCAAGCTGGGCTCAATTACTTCCCATAATCATAACCAAGTGTTTCTGTGTAACGAGTTTTCATCCCCCTTTTTTAATACTACTTCATGCTGCTTTCACTATACATTAACAAACATTTCAATCTCTGAAAAATCTGCCAGAAAAATTTAAAAGGTTAATTTCACTTCTTTCCCACAGTCCCCTAAGGTGCACACTATATTCCCCAGGACTCTTGGTAAATTACTTATAAATGACATCCTGGCATCTTTGTGATGTTTTCCCATCCTACCTTTCCAGACCTTGTAACACAAACCAGCAGGAATAGGAGTAACAGCAATGGTAGTGTTGGCATATTGGTGATTTCTAGTAAGAAAAACACTTTTTCAGACCCAGAGCATCCATCCCAGAAGAGCAATAAGCTGGGACTGATGACTATGATCCCATCCAAATGATAATTTTATCACTTCCCCCCATCCTTCTAATAAACTTGGTGCATATGTTTCCAGCACTCACTTCTTCAGCAATTTCACATCTATTGTGAAAAACGGAGCTGTTTTTAAATGCATCACAATCTGGCTGTGCTCAAAACACCAAAACAGTATTCAGTCCAGGAAGTACAAGATGTCTGGTGACAACACCACTTCTAAAATTTAGTAAGTTCTCAGCTAAAGAAAAACAGCAGAGATAATAAGTTCCTTAGAAGCATTTTCCACTTGGGCTTTTCTCATCTCTTCTTGCTCCTCTTTCTTCTTTTCTTCTATGAAGTCTTTCAAATATATCGATCCACAAAACCTTGAGAAGGAGATAGAATTCAGTGGAATATCACAAATCTCCTTTTTGTTCTCTTCTTGTCCTCATTTCTTAACTGCTTCTTCACTTCTCATGCAGAATTGGAACAGATTAAATGATGTTAAAGTCAAAATGGGCATTGTAAGGCTGAACAAAATACCCCCTTCAGTTTAAATTAAAGTCTTAAAACCAGCACTGAATGCATCACAAAGGGAATGTCAGCAAATGAAATAAGACAGAGATTGCTCAAAAAAGATAATGTTAGGGATGGGCAGTACCTGAAAAGTGAAATTCATACAACTATCCCAATACTGAACTCCCATGAAATCTAATAGAATTAAAAATCAGAGCATCACAATTCTACAGAAATACAGCACTGCACTGATTCAGTTTTTGGAGAGAGGAAGGGAAGGGAAGGGAAGGGAAGGGAAGGGAAGGGAAGGGAAGGGAAGGGAAGGGAAGGGAAGGGAAGGGAAGGGAGGGAAGGGAAGGGAAGGGAAGGGAAGGGAAGGGAAGGGAAGGGAAGGGAAGGGAAGGGAAGGGAAGGGAAGGGAAGGGAAGGGAAGGGAAGGGAAGGGAAGGGAGGGAAGGGAAGGGAAGGGAAGGGAAGGGAAGGGAAGGGAAGGGAAGGGAAGGGAAGGGAAGGGAAGGGAAGGGAAGGGAAGGGAAGGGCCTCACTGAGTTAGCAAAAACTAGCACCAGTGCTCAGCTGTCCTTGCATGCCAACCCTGCACAAACCAGTCACCCCAAAATGACCCATTGCTATGCCCCAGTGGGTGAAATAAAGACATATATGCTATATTTATATTACATACATACAATCAGGGACAGTGGCCAGCAGCATTCTATTAGACCTGTGAGACAACACAGAAATGCTGGCTGAAGAGAAAATTGAACCACACCTTGAAAAGCTAAATGCTTAGATAATGCTTGAGAAGCCTTTCCCATTCCTGACTCCAGCCAGTTTCACCAGTGACTCTCCCACTCTTCACTGATTAAAAATGGACCTCATAGTTCAGATGCAAGGGAGCAGCAATTTCCAGAGTAATAAAACATTCCCTGTGAATCTCAAGGGCAAAGGAGGATTTATGTGCCTTTCCTGCTCTTTGATGCTGTGATGGTGCAGAAGAACCCGAAACCTACATGGAGATCACCTATAGGTGTTTACATAAATGTTATTTTGGCAGTGAAAGCAGGGTCTTGTAGCAGTGAGCTGAATTGCTCACTGAACTCAGCTCAAAGCTCACAAAACCCCAAGGACTAGCCAGGGTATCCATGGGAAGGACTTCAACTAATTCTACAGCCACTGCCAGTGTGGTTACATCAATGGCCAAGGACACTGCACAGGACTCCATCCTGATGAACCAAACACAGGAGAGATGCCAAGAGGGAAAATTCCTACAGGATCATCCAACGCAGCATTCTTAATACAAGTGGGATTGCTCCAGCCAGGGGAATACAATAGAAAGGGAGGAATCCTCTGTATGTAGATGGGGACTGAACTGAAATCCACCCCTCTGCACAGTCTTTTGGAATTGCAGCAAATCCCTTCATCTGTTTGTTCAAGCCATTCTTAGCAAAATACACCAGACCTTCCGGTCTTTAAAAAATAATACAAGGGATTAAAAAAAAAAAAAAAACAACCCAAAAGCTGCACCAAAAAACCAGAAAAAAACCAAAAACAAACTAACCTTCACCTAAAAAAAACCCAAAAACCAAAACCAAAACAAAAAAAAAAAAAAAAACAAACAACACAAAACCCAAAAAAACCCCAAAATAAAAAAAACCCAAACAAACCAAAATACCAAACTATCAAACAAAAAAAACCCATAATAAAACAAAACCAAAACCCACAGAAAACAAATCCACAAAAAAATCCCTCAAGATCTGTCTTCATTTTCTACCTTAATTTTCCAAGAAAATTAATGACTCAGAAGCATCATTAGTTGTAAGCAAACAAATAAAATCAAGTGCTTTGCATGCTTTAATGTCATAATAACTGAACAACTGGCAAACCAGCTCTGTTAACTTCCCAAGATAAACATCTCAGGAACCACCACCATCTTAGATATTGATATAGATATAGATATAGATATAGATGATATATTGAGAGAGGAAGTTTACTAGAATTAGTTTTCCAAATATGCCAGAAGAGATGGGAATATAGAGGAAAAAATACACATTGTCACACACTGTATCTTTCTGGAAGAGAAAATCTTTCTGGTTTCTTTTTCCAGGTTTTGTTGTTGCTGTTTTTTGTTTTAATGGGGCTTTTACACTTTTTGCACCCAGATGACACCGAGCAATTTTGATAGCAAAAGAAACTTCACTGGCTTTTAAAGAGAGATGAAAGCACTGTGAGAAAGACAGACTCTACAGATTTTTGAGGTGGTACAGAGGCACCTTAACAATCTCCAAAGGTACAAAGGGGACACAGAAAGAGACAGTGGACATGTATGGGAAAACTGGGTTGTTTTACTCTTGACAATGACCTAGAAACCACCCAAGTATTTCCCATTTATTGATGATTCTACCAATTTGTGTAACTGGAAGACAGGTGATTTGGAAAAAAAGGATCCCCAGGATTCAGCTAAAGAGCTCCTGTGACTGTGGAAGGCACAATCCTACGATTCAAAGGATAGTGTGGAACAGCTTGGGTGGTGAAAAGTTCCCTGTTCATTCATTGTACCAGTGAAAACACCAAGCACTGTGAAGTTCAGAGTTGTTATTTTTAGGATTGTGTGAAAAATCTCAGTGGGTTGGCTGGGACCAACGCAGACATGAACTAGAGAAAGCTTTGAGTCTTTATGCCTTGAGATGACAGAAGGACTGGAAACCCGGGAGCTACAAGACAGCAAGAAAATATTCCTGGAAAAGCCAACCCTGCCAGTCTGCACACACAATACCTGGCAGGAGAAAAAACAGCCTGAAACTTTTCACAGCAGCTAATCATAAAGGAAGAGACTGGAAAGGCTGTCAGCCATGTCCCTGGGGATCTGCTTGAAAGCCAGAGACAGAGTGGGAAAGGGGCAACACCACTGCCACTCCTTGCACAACATTTCCTTGGTCATTTTTGTTTTAGGATCCCCTTATGAATCAGAGGACCAGTGCTCAGGCACATCCCAGCTGACACTTAATTTGCAGCCAGCATCTTTCCCTGTTCACTTCCTCAAAACACATTGAGCCTCAAATTGAGACACTTCTGGAATCATGGAATCTCTTTTAGTGTGACTTGTCTTAGCAATACATTGGGTTAATCCCAATACTATTTGTACCTTGTCAAGTAACTTGAAAATTATCTAAAATAGTATCACAGATGATCAGAATTTGTTGCAGAGAGCCATCAGGTCCCCAGATCTTGTAAAGGTTCATGCAGTGGCTTCTGTGCTTAAAGTAGAAAGCACTCTACCCAGTAGCCCCCCTGTCACTAATCCTTACACATTCCACATCAAGAAACAAAGCAGAAGCTCACTGTTCTGGTCACAGAGCTCTGGATATAACCAGCAGCAGAGACTCTTGAATTTCTTGTCTGCCCCTAAAGCCTCCTCCATCCTTAGTCCCTCACTCAGGTGCCTCTGTTCTCAGGGGCACATTTCTAACACAGGCCTAGAGCTTTCTCCCACTTGGTGCAATTCTGGCTCTCAGAGTCAAGGTTGCCAAAAACAGCTTGTAAAAACCTACCCATGTTCCAGACTGAACACTTTTGTTATTATTACATATTTGTGGAAAAAACCACTCCATCATCACCTGGCAGCTGGCAATAAAGCCTGGCAAATCTGACGCTCAGCTTATTTGCAAGCACGTCACTGGAGAAAAAAAAAAAATTAAAACCTCTTTGCTAACAGACACAAACAGAAATTACTGCTCCAAGCCACATAGTCCTCTTTAAACCAGGCAGGTTGTTTCCAGTCATAATAAAATACTTTCAGGCCAGAGGAGGGGAGGAAGAAACACTGAAATGGGACTGAGTATAGCATTAATAGACTTTGGTTTTATTCTAAACTCTGCTATCAGGCAACTGCACAGCCAGGAAAAACCCACATCACCTCTGTGAGAGCTTCAGAGGAAAATCTGTTTTCAGGTGTTACTGCACTGCAAGAGTCTCAAGCTTAGACTAATCCCTTTTCTACTCCTATTAACCAGAAAGTTAATTAAAAATCTTAAAGAAAATGAAGACCCACAGCAGAAGAAGTAGATTTTTACAGTGACCACAGGTTTCTGGCTTTCCTCCCTGTTTATTTGCTGCCTATATCCATTACAAGCCTCTGCGTTCAAAGGCGAACAGCAAAATTCCTGTGTCCAGGAACTGCTCAGAGAGGGATAAGTGCAGGGTGGAAAGCACCAACCCTCAACCCAAGAGACCAAACTTCCACTGTACTCAGCAGCAAAACCCAGGCTCATTGCCAGCAAAATTGAGCTTTTGAAGATGTCTTTAAATTAATTTCTCAGTGTTTTTTTTCCTGCACGTGTTAAAAGATGTGACATGAGCTCCTGTGCCAAGCACAGCACTGACTAGGAAGGTCCTGCTGATCTTTGAATCAGAGCCCTCAACACCACCAGCCTAAATCAGCTCTTCAAATTCCCCCTGCACCCTTCAGTCCTCCCTATTTACAGTCACCTGCTACAAAATTCACACTCTCAAACTACATTAATTAATAAACCTTCATAAAAAATGGAGAAGATCCACTCAGGCTCATGGACAAAGCTTTGGGGAAGCTGGAAGCAGAGAGGGATGCTCCTGTCCCAGCCTTTACCCTCCCTGCCTGCACAAACCTGCAAAAATCCCAGCCTGCACAAATCCGGCGTGGGAGGGAATGCGTGGGGCACCTGCAGAGCCCAAAGGACTTTCTGCTGCTCAGCAGCTCCCTGTGCCTCTCATCCTAATGTGCTTAAGAGGTAAACAGCTTCATGTCAGCAGCAAGTTTTTACTGGGTTTTTGTGGTACCCCCCTTCATGACTGGGAAGCTCCAAGTGTCTTCACAACCTTTCCTTGGTTGCTGTCACCAGGCACTTCCTGATGTCACAGATGGTTTTGCTTTCTGCTGCAAGGGCACAAAACATGCAGCCATGCCTGGAGAGTGCTTGGTGCAGCCTGAGTTGGTCCACAGTGAAGAATGAAGCTGGCTCTTCAACAGTTTTGACTGCTCAGCTCCAAGAAAAGTTCCACTGTGTTAACAATATCAGCACAAAACCACCTGCATTTCTCTAAGGATGTGGCAAACCAGTGTCCTTTCCTTACAGCACTGAGCCCACCAGGCTGCACTACTCTGTGCCCACCTCACCCCTTCAAGGCTGCAAATCAAGGGCCTCTCCCACTCCTATATTAGCATTATTAGTGTATTAATTATGTTCTTAACCTCATTTACCTCCTTGGCTTTTGCACCATGCAAAAAGAACGAGGAAAGAAGAGCTGGAGGCTTCCCTAGGACAGCAAAGGGCTCCTCTATCCCTGCAGCCTTCAGTGGAGTGGCAGCAATTGCTTATAAACAGCTCAGCTGAACATGATTCCTTCCCCAATGCACAGCAAGTATGTGTGTCCAAGGCAGAGGATAAGAAACTTTGGGGAAACAAAGTGCCAGGTTTAGAGAGAAACACAAGTTCCTAGCCATGAACTCATCACCGGATTTTTCCCTCGGAATTTTTGCAAGATGTGCATGTGCTGTGAGCTGCTGAGCCTCGCATCTGCTGGATGGTCAAGAAAGTAATTTCTAAGAATGTCAGTGATGTCAGGCATTTTCTTTCTTAATGTGGCCATAAAGTGGCAAAAGCTGTCAGCGGCACTGGCAGTAGCTTAAGAAAAAATGTTGATGTTGCCTGGATACTGAGTCCTGCTCCAGCCTCGGATTTGCCTGCATGTCAGCATTTGACAGGAGTAACTCCTTGGGATTTTAGGTTTTCTTTAATATTTTGAGATCTGTGCAAATATCTCTCCTTATTCAGATCCCTCCTTCTCTCTCCTCCCCCACTTTTCGGCTTTGTAAAATGCAAACTAATTCCTCAACCGTAGTAAAGCCATAAATAAGAAGCTGTAAAAATATTTTTTCTAGCCTTTTTTCTTTTCTCCAGGTTAATCTTTTCAGTTATATAAACACTTTATAAAATAGCATGGCAAAAGTATATGAGAATCTGTTTATGTGATTAAAACTTGGATCCTTCTTTCCCAGTGACAGTATTTCATGCCTTGCATTTGCCACTGCTGAGATTTGCTCAGCTGTCTCTCTGTGACCTCCAAAGCAGAAGGCAGCAGGATTTAACACTGCTTCTCATGGAGTGCTTACAGTAAATCACTGCTGGTGGGTATCCATGGAGTCTTGGAGAAAAAAGAGCATTATTAAGTACCTGCTAATTTTTTGTTACAGTGGATGGATTTCAGGTTTTCACAGATGGCAAAAATCCAGCTACTCCAAAGGGAAGTGATTTTTTTCCCAGTCTTTCCCTTTATTGTTCTGTTCCCAATCTGATTTGTGCTTTAGTGTTTGAAGAACAGAGTTCTGGATGCCATTTAATGAAGTACTGTAGTGTTTTATTATCCTTTATGGTAAAGAATTTGGAAGGATTTTGGAGAGCTTCAGGCAGAAACAGAAACAGGACCAAAGTGCATATACAAAATACAGCACTAAACTCTTCCTGGCAGCTAGATGACAGAGAAGTAAAAAACATCCACTGCAGGAAATTTTTCCAGTCTGATCCCTGACATGGTTCCCAAGTGAGGAACAATGCACAGTTATCCCAGTGCCCCACAGCAGCAGATTTCAGCACCCTGCAGGGTTATTTTCCAAAGGAAAGGATGTGCTGTTCAGATACTTTCTTTAGCGTCACTTTTAAAATTTATCTAATAATGTCACAGGATTTCAATAGGCAAGCAAGTCTTTCAACAATGCCACCCCAAACATCATTCCTGCAGAGCCCTTCTGCACTGGGGAATGACTCAGTTTAGCCATGCCGAAGTGAAGGGCATGCTCTCCTTCCTCTTCCAGTTCTTCATTTTAAAAAATCCATATATTTTAACACTAAACATCATGACTGCATCATATCAAAAGGGTAAATAAAGCTTGAATTCAACAAGAACAGGTACCACAATCTCATAACTCTTCCCAGCTGATGCCAAGCACAAAGCTGTGTGAACACGTGAGGTTCATCTATTCAATGTAATCCTGTTTTCCCTCTTATTACAATAGTAGCAGACATGAGATTTTGGGCATTGTCAACTTCAACAGCTCTGTGGGGAGAAGAAGACACTTTCCTGTTGAAGCACTCCAAATTTTAAAATTTAAGCACTGGCAAAAAATTTACTCATAAAAAACTTGACATTGACAAAAAAAAAAAAAAAAAAAAAGGAAACTTATAAGCAGAAACAAGCCCTGAAAAAAATGTCTCTTCTTCTCAGCTTTAAAACTGGAATGGACAAAATTATAGGCAGAGGAAAGAAAGGTGGAGATGACTCAACAGGCTCGTTTTGTGTTGATGCCTTTTGCTGTTGCCTTCCCCAGTCTGATGTTGCTGGAACCATCAGAGCACTTGGATGTGTTTGAAGATGCAAAAGTCAGTGCATGGAGGCAGTGCCAGGAAGCTCCCACTGAACTTGTGCACAAGAAACGCCTTCTCCCACTGCACATCTCTTCTTAAATACAAAATGCAATAAGGGAGCAAAAATGATGGTGTGAGTCCTGATAATGACGCTGTCCAATTCTCTTTTCCAAGCACAGGTGAGGCTCCCAGCCCAGCCCAGGGCAGCTGGATCCTCTCTGGTCTCTCTTGGCTGACCAGAACCAAATATGGCAAAGCCCTGGCATCACTGCTGTCCATGCTTTCTTGGCATTCCCCCTTCCTGAGTTTGTATCTGGGCTCTCCAGGGAAGCAGCTGCATGTACTGGATATAAGTTTCCTATTCTGCAGCACAGATTTTTTACCCATTCAGCTTTGTAAGCTCCTCCACTGACTATGTTCACTGTCTCCAAATCCCAGCTCTCCAAACAGAGGGGCTGTAGGGACTTCCTGTGATAGCCACTGTGGCTTCCAGCTCCTTCAAACAAAGCTCCAGACACTCTGCCTCAAAGCTCATCCCAAAATGATGGGTGACTTTAACAGCAGCATGACTTCTGGCCAGTCCTCAGCAGTGGCTGGCTTGACTTTAATGCCATTTAATTGCAGTGACATGTCTTTAATAACAAAACCCATGCCAAGAAACTGTGGTTGGAGCAAGAGTTGACTTAAGGACAGTTTCCAAAAGGTCTTCAATCCCCTCTTCTCTAACTTGTGGCTTCCTGGGGCTGCACAACTTCTCCTGGTTCACTGAGGGACTGCAGCCACCCACAGCTTCCCCAGCTGCCAGCACAGTCACATATAGTGAGGAACCTTACCCCAAATGTCACCCTCTGTAAAAGCCACATGCTCCTCCAGCACCACTCTCTGAGGCTGGGGACAATCCCAAGGTAGCCACCATCCTTGAGTTTCTGCTTTCTCCCTTTAAAAAAAAAAAATCTGAGATTTCAGCTCTCTTCATCATCCCTAAACTCTGTGGTTAAATGAAAAAGCAGCACATCAGCATGGGTCAGAACCCCCCTGATGACATCTCCCTTGCACAGAAGCTCCACACATACCCCACACCACCCAAAAATCAGGAGAGCCTTATCTTTCAGGATTTATTTGACAGCATGGCTATGTGTGACTATTGCTACGTGGAGATGTTCCATATAACACACAGAAATACAACATGCTAATCTTCTTATTTGCATTTTCATATTCCAGTATTTTTTACACATTCTTCACTCCAATGGCCTGGATAATACCAGAGCCTAAGTCCTCTTTGCTTAAACAAACTTCAAGGGACTGTGGCCCATCACAAAGGAATCCCAAAAGAATGGCTATTTATTATATACATCAATGAAATAGAGAAAAATATTAAATCTCAGCTTCTTTTTTGGTCTTTGTTTTTACAACAAACAGAGAAAAAGAAAAATGTTCTTAACATCTGCAACAAAGCCCAAATCTGTCACTCCACAGCCGTGGCTTTGACCATTTCTCTAAATTTAGAACGTCTCTCCCTACCTGTCTTCCCTTGACACTAGTAAGAATTTGCTGATAATTCACCTGTTTTTCTGCAGACTGGGCTTCTGATCCAACAAAATCTAGAGAGCTGTACAAATGGGTTTGCACTAATCCCCACCATTTGTTTGAAAGATTTCTGTGAACACCAGCAAACATACAAGATGTCAGATCAGCAATATTCCTCATTACTTACTATTTATCCCTTTGATTGCATCAGAAGGGTTTTCCTCTGGCTTTTAAGCACAAAACCCAACACTTAGATCCCCATGTAGGAAACTATTGCTTATTGTTCACCATCTTCATAGGGGGTGAGCAAATATTGCTGAAATTAACCAAAATTCTGTTTTTTTGGTTTGGTTTAGTTTGGTTGTTTAGTGGTTTCGGGGTGATTTTTTGTTTGTTTGGTGTTTTTGTTTTGGGTTTTGTTTGTTTTGCTTTGTTTTGTTTTAAGGAGGTCTTTGCTTTTTTCTTCAGATCAACTGGCTTAGATGGCTCAGGGATTTACGATTAATTTCAGGCACCCAAGTCTGGAAATTGTTCCACTGGGTTCAGAGCCCAATAATGAAATCTTCCTATGTCACTGTGAAAAAGTCAGAGGTGGTAAATCCAACGTCTTTAAATGCACATAACAGAGCAAAATTTGGTCTTTATGGAGGTAGAAACACATTTTAACCAGCTTTGCTGCAACAGGCAACACTTTCTTCTAAAAGATGAAAAAACTCAGCTAACCACACATTCATTTTTGAGATTCACTCTCCTGAACAAGTTCAGGCTGGTGCTGCCTTGCTGAGGACTCCCTTGCCAAAAGCCCATTTCTATTAGCTGGCTACTTGTTTCAGCTGCCACTGCTGCTTCTTGTCTTTCAGAAATCCTTCAAGGTGCACTGAACCTGGCCAAAGTCACCCCTTCTCTACCACACACAAAGGAGGCAGCACTAATACAGATGCTGAACACAGAATAAATCACACGGGCTCTATTTGCCACCTGTAGCTGCTCTTGCTCCTGTATTAAGCATTAGCTCACGTGAAATTCTTTCACCTTCCCTCTAGAAAGTCTTGACTTTTGTGGAGTTTTGATGTGCACCTCTATTTTGCATGGAATAAAGCCAGTTTTGGCCTCTGGATGCTCAGTGCTCAGGGGCATGTCAGTGTGAAAGAGGAATTGAAGCAAAAGCTTTAGAGCAAACAGCTTCATCCTGTTGGAGCTACAGCTCAGGTTGCCAAGTGCAGTTCTCTCACCATTAAACAGTTTCATGGAAAGACTGTGAACATGAAGAGCTGTGGAAACCTTATACTGAGGTTAAGCAAACAAATCTGACACCAGACCTTCTGCCCAGCTCAGGCAGGCAGTGGAGCTGATACATTCACAGTGACCCTGAAATGAAATGCTCTCTACTCCCAAATAATGGTGTTTGTTGAAGAATATTTGATTAATGGCTTACCTCCACATGTGTTCCTCAGCCAAAATTTAATTGCATTGTGGTTCATGCATTTATCAATGCAATTAAATGTCTACCTTGATATGGAGTGTCATATCCTGACCTGAAGGCAATGTTAAACTCTCCTGGGATGAAAAGAGGAGAAGTTGATTTCCTGAACTGCTGAAATTAGTTTGGAGGGAGGGATGCTTTTAGTCCCTGATGTTTTAATGTTTTAATTGGTTTAGAAGTTTTTTGGTTTTGTTTTTTTTTTTTTGTTTTTTTTGTTTTTTTTTTAAGGCAACAAAACAAAACAACAGCAAGCATAATCAAAGTTCTTAGCTCAAAACCTAAGCCAAAGCATTTCCAGGCAGGCAGGGCAATGCCAGGCTCTCCACACAAGAAGGAGAAGCAGTGGGATGCCCACAGGAGGGCACCTCCATTTCACAGTGCTGTGGGAGCTGCCAGGGAGGTGCAGTCTGGGCTGGCACAGTGTGGCACTGTCTGGCACAGCTGCTCCCACGCTCCTGTCACCACGGTCCCGTGTCACACGCCCACACAGGGCTCCCAACCCTTCACTCACTCACTCACTCACTCACTCACTCACTCACTCAGAGAGCTGTAAACAGCAGGAGATGCTGCAAGAGGCAAACTACAAAGAAACCCACCCCAGCTGCCAACCAAAGTGTGCTTACAGGAAACCCAAGGCAAGCTTCAAAATAATTTAACTAAAGAACTGAGGTGCTTTGATGGTTGATCATCAAAGCCTCTGAGTACTTGTTTCACATATCAACTACACACATTAATATTTTCATCATCTAAGACAAGAGGTTTTTTTAAGATACGGAAGAACGTTCAAATATTCTGTGAACTGCAAAAGAAAAGGGCATAACAGAAAGTTTATATAGAAAAAAATCCAAAACAACAACAAATCAAAACAAAACAATCCACAACCCCTTTTTGTTGTTTGTTTTTTGTTTTGTTTTAAAACTAAAATAAGAAACTTGGATTTCATTAACACTTGGTGCCCTTTCTCCCTGGTGGGAAGGTGGTTGAGTCTACTGATCCATCTTAGAGATCCCAGGCATAGGGACCTTTGTAAGCTCTCTGCTGGCTTTAGGTTTGTCATTTAGCAGTCACCACTGCTGGTTTTAGGACTGTCATAAATCAGTTAATCTCTGCCATTTGAATCTTGCAGCAATGCTCTGTAGATGCACTGGTTTAGGTGTTCAGCTGGATAACAAATTCTAATACCCAAGCAGACCAAAGGGTGTGAGAACACCAATCACAGATTATTGCCAGAGATGGATAATCAGAGATTACTCTACTGACTAAAATCTTCCCTTCAGAAAGTTTTTCTATTCAAGGCATTACTCTCAAAATCACATTCACCACAACATTTTTGCTTACTCCAGCTTCACACTGCACCCCCACAAATCCTCATCTCCCGGCCCCACTCTTTGCACTTTTTCTGTGGAGCATCCCCACACACCCACTCAGCAGCACAAACCACTTCATACAAAACTGGTGCAGCACAGAGAGGGCAGATCACAAACTGGTGCAAAATTTGGGGAGCATGGACCTCTGGCTAACATGCATGTGAGTGCCTGTGAGTAACAAAATGCTTTTATAAACCTGAATGGGGTCCTTTGCACAGTTGTTGTCCTTCATTCAGTATGTCCCACATTGTGCCAGGGAAGCTTGTCAGAAGTTTTGATGGATTATCAATTAAATTTATTGAAAGGCTCAGATGGATGGGAACCATTCATAGATCACTGTCCAAAAATTAGACCCAAGACTTGTTTTCTGACATCAGTAGAAGACTTTGCCTATCATTTTAGACTAAGAGCATGACTTCTAGCCTTCTCCAGCTGATGTGTTTATCATTCTACTCACAATAAACCTCAAATCAATTAATTCACTGGGCTAGAAAATCCTGAAGTAATAATTTTAAAAAGTGGCATCTCTGTTCTCCTTGTCTTTGACAAAGGAAACATGAGCTCACTTTGGTCAAAGAGAAAGCAGCATGGAAAGATTCAGCTGCACTACACAGATTCAGGAGAACAGGAATTAGATCAGTGACCTAGGTTGGAATTACACCATTTCCACAGCAGTTTCACCTCCGTCAAACTACAAGGACAAAAGACTTCTTCCTAGATCTCCTAATTCAGACTGATATTTATTTGACTTACTGTGGCAATGGGGAAAATAATCCTAAACCTGGCACCATGCAGAGCTTTATACTTTTTACTCTTCTTTTCCACATTTCCTTCTCCCAGTACCAACCAACCTGCTTCTAAATTTGCTGTACAGATCAAATGGGCTAATGACAACTCCACTGTCAGATGATCACTACACAACTTGAAGGTGTTCCAGCCCCTGAGTGAATCCAAATACATGATCCAGGTTGTCCTTGCCCAGTTTGTGACTCTGCCAGTGACTGCTGGAAGAGAGGAGTTGCTAAAGCAGCTGCTGGAAGCTCGTGTGATGGTTTACAGCAGCTCAGCTGTGACACTGCAGTGCCTGCCCGTGATCATTTCCCATATAAATGGGGATGTTACCTTCAGCTGGCTTTATGGTCAATGGGAAAATGTACAAGTGAAAGCAGGAACAAATCTAGAAAACCTTGCAGGCAAGTAGCAGAGTCTGTGTGAAGCCTATAAAACCCTCTCAGTCAAATCACTGGTTATCAGCAGAGCTCTCCTTCAAGATGTTTTCACAGCCCAAAGGCTGAAAAAGCAAAGGCTCATTTCCACAAAGCCTATAAACTGAGACATGATAGTCATCAGCTGTTTGCCCTATTGACTCTCACAATGCACAGCAATTTACCATCATTTTTATAGGGCTTATTTTATTTTTAAAATCAGACCAAGCTCAGACATAACTCACACAGACCCAAGAAGGGCTAAGAGCTGGCCTGAGCCTGGGATTTAACTGCATTTTACCCACTCTATTACACACACTGTATTCCTCAATCCATGCATTTTTATGCCTTGTGATCAGGTTCTTTCATTACATATTTTTCCAGATCAGAAAACTGATTGAATCGAATTCTATCATGTTTATTCAGCCCATTTTTGAGGCATTTTCCAAGCACTTTATTAAAGAAGCTGATAACCCATGATATCTGTAAAACTTGGATCTGATACCTCAAGTCATTATTACTCCTCCAGACTCCAAACACATAGCAAAAAATCTTGGATGCACCATGCTTTTTCAGTGGAATTAGGACAAGCATTCACCTAGAATCAGGAAAAGCAATGTACTTTTAAATGTGTGAACAAACCTACTAAAATAAATAGGATTTCTCTAGCACTTATAAACAAATACTTGCTTAGGCACCAAATTCTGAAATGATTGATCAAAATGGAAAATAGACTCATAAATATAATTGAAGGTCTGCTCCTACATATACTCTTGGATTTGTAAAATCCAGACAGCTAAATATAAACAGCCCACAACCACAAAAATTTCCCCCACAATTTATTTCCAAATTATTTCCTGTGGTTAGACAGCTTAAGACAGCAAAGCACTCTCTTTAGCTTTACTATTGCTTACATTGCTGCCTGTGTGGAAAAGTCACCTGCACGTCAGCAATGCCCTTCAGACAACTTTTATCAAAAGACACAAAGAGCAGCAGTTCATCAGCCTTTGGAGATGCTCAGACTGCAGTTTCTATTTCCCCTTCATGCCAGCAGCAGTCTCTAAGAGAGCAAATATAAAACTAAGGTCTTGTCCGTACATCACAAGAAATAATAATTTGGCTATTATTAAAAACTTTGATTATTTGCAGTATGTTCCACAGCTGAAACCTCAGGAAAGAGATAAAAGATGGGAATTAATGCAGTCACAGGTCTGACACATACCCTACAGATGAAAGTTAGGGACTGATTTTGTTTTTTTTAATGACTGCATAGGAATCATTAGAAATTTGAAGACAATCTGAAAAATCCTTCTTGCCTAGACAGACAGGGGAGGAACATAGAAGCATACTGGATGTTTTCTCCCTATGCAGACAAGACTGACCGTGAGAAACTAAGGTGAAAAGGGAAGCACATAGAAAGATATCTCCAAATAAACTAAGAACAATCACCATAGGCACGTTTTAACCAGACAAATCATCTGCTGCTGACAGCAGACATCAGTAACTGGCAGGAGAAATGGTGCTGAACGTGGCTGGTCTTTGGCCATGTGTGCAGCACCAGCTTAGCTGCAGCAGTGCTGACACATTTTGTCTCCAAAAAGTCATTTTTCTAGTGTAGATGAGACCAAAATGAACAGTGCTGGTCCCCTTGTCTGCCTCTGAGGGCAAAGCAAGCTTGAAAATGGATGATTAAATGTCCTTGCACACCAGTACTGGAGAATAAAGCAAGACAAACAGCTTTTCACCTTTTCCAGGTTTTATGGGATGACTGTGGGAAAGCCTACATCACCCTGCAAGGTGGACCTGGACCAAGCAGCCCTGTCCTTCCCCAGCTTGCCCTCCTTGTCCTGCATAGTGGTCACAGCCACAAATCAAAGCTGCCTCCTGCCCTTTCCCTCTCCATCCTACCTGCCTGCCCATTCAGAAGGTCGGGGCACTGTGAACTCAGGAGAAGAACTGGAAATGGAGTGGCCTCAGTGTTCAGTGTTCAGTGTAGGCTCGAATTGATGGGTCTCTGCAGTTGTGGTCCAAAGGCTGGGAGGCTCCAAGACCATGGGAGGAATGTATTGATTCAGAAAAAAAAAAAAAAAAAAAAAAATCCAAATGCAGATTGCAGCAGCTGGCATGAGGAAGGACACCCCATTGCATGGTGCCATCCTGCAGGAAAACATTCCTGAAGAGTAATGGTGGGAAATAGCTTGAGGAAAGGGAAGGTGAAATGTCTGTGCCCAGCAGCCAACCCTCCACAACAGCCTGCCCTGGGTTAACCTCACTTCTCTGCAACCTGTCACCTAAATACCACAAACATGGAGTAAAATCTTGGGAGGGAATGAACTTCAGTCGAATGCTTGAAGAAAAATTTTAGCAGAGATCAGCCACAATCCAATTCAAGGTATCAGAGCACAATCTGGCAGCAGTTTGGCAGGGTTTTCCCAATTTCTTCCCTGGGTTACTGCAAATGAGAGCTACTTGCTCCATCTATGGGTAAAAGTCAGTACAGTCATAGGTTTTCCTCACAGAGGGCATCATCCAACCATGAGATGTTCGACAAGAAAATAAATTATTAGAATGAATAAGGTAAATGACAACAATTCTGCCTTGCTTCTCACAGTCTTTTGAAAAAAATACCACCTGGACCATTATTATGGAAGCACCTGGAGTCCTCATTATGGATTACTTTAGGCACCACAGTTAATAGTATTGAATACCAGAAGGAGAAAAAAGTATTAAGAGGAAGCAGAACACTAAAACTTTATATTGAAAAACATTTCCTTTCTCAAGTGCAGTGAAAATTCACCGTGATTCAAATGTGACCACCAGCATCAAGGTGCTTCAAATCTGGGTAATTTTCAATTCAATGTTCCATAAGCAATTTTCAATTCTAAGCTAAATTTATCTTTTGATTCCATGCACCACAATCCAAAGCTTTAGGTCAATGGGAACCTTTTAATTGATTTCCTTTGCTGGTAAAACTGACAGCATCATTAATGTGTCATGAGTATTGCTGGTACTTGAACCAATAGTTTCAGAAGGAGAAGCAGCACTGGGATATGCTCTGATGTCCTTCAAATGAGGCACTCACACCCAGCAAAAAAGGTACATTTTAATGAATTAAATTTCATACAAGCATCTACTTCTAATAAAATATTCAGGGTACCTGAGTTTAGCCTATTTGCAGAGGTAGCTCCCTGATTTCCACTCTGTGAAATAAAGCTGTTCTCATTTATTTCTACATGTTTTGACTGTGCAGGGAGAGGTCATGCAAGAAAAGTGTCATCTGCATTGTGCTTCTTCCCAGGGCAGGTCATCCTCCTCTGTTTACTTTGGATCACCCCAGTTTGCTTTACTGAGAAGTGTCACTGCTTTCTCTTGGCATCACACCTCTCACAAAAGTGACACACATGGGAAGTGCCTTCCCACTCAACCATGTCTTGGAGCAGCAGGTCCCAACTTGTGCCTTATAAGAGCAGTTCCTGCAGTTTTGAGCCTACCTAAAACAAACTGGGAAGCAGTTCCACAATGCCAATTTTGAAATCACTTTTTGCAGCCCCTCAAACTTCAACTTGCACCTCTTCACTCACCCTTTCCTCCTGTTGTCCCTGAAGAAAATCTATGAAATCAGTGTCAGCTCAGTGGAAGCCTACTGCAAGCTACAGGTCACACTAATGCACTTGAGATCCAATTAAAATGTAATTATTTTAATGTTCCATGGCTGCTCATGTGCCCACGCTGCTGCTGGTGGTACTCAGTTGTACATCCTCAATTGTGCAGGATATTTTCCCATTCTTAAATATGCTATTCCAGAGGTGCTACCACTGTTGCTGAGGGGCTCAGCCTTGCCCAGCAGTGGGTCCTTCTTGGAGCCATCTGGCCCTGGCTCTGTTGGACACAGGGGAAGCTTCCAGAAGCCACTCCTGTAGTCCCCCCCACTACCAAAACCTGGCCACACAAATCCAGTGCAGTTACCAACATTATTCTCATTCTGAATCCAAACCACAGCATTGTACCAGGCACTAGAAGGAAAATTAACTCTATCCCAGACAAAACTAGGGTGGTAACCATCCCTTATTCTCTGCTTTGACATCACACCCAGGTCCAACATTTTCCACTGCATCCCAATAAATCACAACCACCTCTCCTGTCCTTTGATATACACACACAGTGTTGGATGGTTGCAGGCTGAAGCCAGCCCTGGGTCCATGTGCTGGAGCCAATCTCCACCTGCAGAAAGCACCTGGCTCTGGGAGGTGTAAGGTGGGCAGCACTGAGGGGATGCATTTACCAAGCATCACTGTACAAGGAGCAGCACTAGAAAGTCCTCTGCACCACCTCACAGCCAGGCTTAATTCACCCTCAATCCATATTCATTTTCACCCCATAGCCTTATATTCATATTCACCTCAAAGCCTTATATTCATATTCACCTCAAAGCCAGGCTTAATTCACCCCCAATCATATTCAGCTTTCAGCTGTCAATATAACAATGCTGTTGCAAAGAAATTCTCCAACAAAAAAAGAAATGAAAAATTAAATAAATTTGATGATTAAATTTCAGAGCACTTGTACAGAAACCCAGCATGCAAAGAGCTGCCTTGGATTTTTCTGCAGTGAACTTCTCAAAGTGAAGGGGCTGGCCCAGTGGCCAAGCACACAGCAAAAGGTCACTGCAGAGCCTCTCCCATGGGGGCCTGAGGTGGATTTTTTTGCAAAGGAGGGAGGCTGAATGTGAAGCCCCAACCAGCAGTTTACTGCTCTTACTTATGAACTACCTGAAGTGGCTGGCAGCCAAGTACATTTCGTGGGAAGGCATTTTTTTCTTTCAAGGTAAATCTTTTGTCAGATCAGAGCTGTGGGGTTATGACCAGATACTGAACTGGGTAACCAAAGGGAAGAGGCACAAAGATGAGCTCTTGGATATTGCCAAAACCAATGAGAAAATATTGAAGATAAGCAAAACCTTTAAACTCCCAGCCTGAAGTGGAAAATATTTTAAGTTTCACATCTCAAATCACTTTCTGTTTTAACATTGCCTACCCTAGCCCTTCTTAAATTGTGTATATTCAAAAGGCAAAATAATTTAGCTGGGAAAAGAGCAACTACATGGGAAAGCAAGTGCTGCGAATACCACACATAGTCTTTAAAATGAAAACAAGCTAGCTGCTTCCAAGAAAAACAAGGAATATGCAGAGTAACAGGTTAGTCTGTGTTTTGAACAATGTGTGGGAGGAGGAAATGGATGGAAGACAGGGTATGTTACTTAAAACAAGGACTGCACCTACTTTCCCCCACATACTGCTCATGATGACAGGAAAGCAGTGCAGACAGACTCCTTTCAGATAAAGTGGGGGACAAAAACAAACCCCAGGTCCCTGTGAACTTTTATCTGATGCTTTTTTTTTTTAATTGCTGATTGCCTGGATAAAACACAGATTTGCTATAAACCCAAAGGGAAGACTCCAATACAGAGTTTCCCAGAAGAGCCACAGCTGGGAGGGACATCTGCAGATCTCTGTTCTGATCCCTGCTCAAAGCAACTTTAAACTGGGGTGCTCAGAGCCTAGTCCAGTCAATTGATTAAAATCTGCCAGGGCAGCGATTTCATAGCCCCTCTGGAGCCCTGCTGCCACACCAGCCCCTCCAAGAACATTTTTCCTACACGTTCCTGGCATTTCCCTCGCTGACTCCTGCTCTTTCTCTGGGCATCCCTGAAGGGCCTGGCACTGTCTTGTCCTAACCCCATGAGGAAACTGAAGAGAGCACAAAGGTCTTCTCCTCCTTTTTCTTCCTCCCACTGCAGCCCCAGTGCAATGGCCCTCTGCTGGACCAGTATGTCCCCATCTTTCTTGTACTGGGGAGCCCACAGCTGGACTCAGCACTTGATGTGTCTCACTGGTGCCAAGCAGAGGGGGAGGATAAATAAAGCATCCTGCTTTATCCTCCTTTGACCTGCTGGTGATCCTCAGAGTGCAGTCCAGCACCACAAAGTTAATTTTAATTTTAACACAATTAATCCAGCACCAGCAGGGATGTAAAGGCAGGCAAACACAGCAAGTCCAGCTGATCTCAATGCACTCACAGACAGAGAACTGATAAAACAACCTGAGTCCCATTCACTTTTAACACAGGCATCCCAAGCTGTTTGAGAAAATGGGATTTTAATCACATAGGTTGTGACAATTTTGAGCAGTGAAGCACTTAAGCACCTTTAGAAATGTGGAGCCACGTGCTGGTTTAGCTTTTGTCAGAGCTCTTCAGCACAGCATCTCCGCAAAAGTCTGAGGTATCTGGTCTGAGGAGTGTCTGAGAAGTCATGTCTCTCAGGAAATGCTGTTCAAGCCACAGAGACCTTGTTTTGAGTGGCACATAACCAATTAACTCTACTCTTCTGTAGTACATGGGGTTACTCTATTTGCAAAGTAGCAGAATGCAGAAGTATTGCTTGTGAAAAGATAATAATACAGCAGAAATGCTAACCCATACTTTTACAGAAGTCCTGAAAGGGTTTTGCTAAATAAAATCCTATCAAAGTTAATTAAATATAGTAAACTCTAAGAGTGTAATTCATTGCTGCCCCCTGTTTAGCACATTCTGGATAAAATCTACTTTAATGTGGTAGTGAAGGGTAGGTGTCTGCATTAGACTCACTGTAAGAGAGCTAAATGCTGTGAAAGCATTTAAGATAAGAAATGTTCTGTTTTTCAAAAAAGCTGTGGGAAGAGAAGAGTTATCAATTTAAACACCAATTAAAATCAGCACACCCTTTCCAAGAGGCTGTCTCTCTTGCCTTAAGAACAAAAGACCACGAGCACCCAAGCCCAGTGCAATTCCTGCAAGGCTCCCAGAGCAGCAGGGTCATGGATATTTTCTGTTAGCTCAGATATAGCATGGCCCCATTCCAAGCCTGTTCCTGAGGCAGGGATGTGACCTTTTCAAAAGGACTTTGCTGACTCCTGGAAGATTCCTTTATTTAATATGCTGTTGTACCTAGCTAGGACTTAAATAGTGCTGGCTGCTCAGATCAGTTGATTACAAAGTCCCAGGATGGCTTTGCTCTGCAGTGTAAATTGCTGCTACTCATGCAGCAGAGCCCTTCTCTGCATACTCCATCAGCAGAATACTGCCAATATTTAAAGGCCAGATTTGAACCTATGTGGACAAGCAAGAAGAACTTACATGGATTTTAATTATTGTGAAGTTTTAACAAGAGGGGAGCTTAAAAAGCATACTTGAACTTCAAGCAGGGATGAAGAAATGTCCTTGAATAGATGTTTAGAGCCTTCTCTGAGTCCTTCAGAAACACTGACTCCTACTTTCAATCTCTTGATGGTGTTTTAGAGAGAAACAAGGAGTGGAAAAGATACCATTTCAATTAGCCTTCAGCAGCACTTCTGATAAACAAAGAGGAAAATCCTGTATGGGTTTGTATTGCTGTGTTCTTGTGCACAAATCATTATGAAATAACTTGTTCTGATTAAAGCCAATTATTTTAAGATAAATTTTCATAAAGAAAAATGAGAAGGTCCCTCTCTACTATTTAAAATCATTGAAAATTATCAAAAAATTGCAGGAAACACATAGCCCAACACTGGTATATGAATGGCCAGTTCTGTACCTACATTGTCACAGAAGATTTGCCAACAATTTTTCATTATTTCTTTTGTTTACAGACAGAAAACTCACTGTGGTCTCACAATCCAGCAACATATTTTTCCTCTCTTTCCCCTATAACTCTGCTCCTTCCCCACAGCCACCAAACCCTCATGCAGATCAGGTTTGGTTTGTTGACCAGCACTGGGAAACTTCGTCCAGTAAGAAAGTTTGGAAATTGAAGCACGTCCTCAATCCTGCTCATTTCTGAGTTCTAGCAGTGTGTTGTTAATGGCACCCAGGCTGCTGAAGAGCTAAAATCTTTGCCCAGTATAAACCTGTATATAGTAATTACTCTGAGCCAAGGAGGTTTGCTATGCCTTTCATATTCTTGCAGAGGAGCTCAAATATCCCCTCAATGGTCATTTGACTGGAAACAAATTAAATTTATTTCCATCCAGCAAAGGTCACTTGCCCTTCCTACAATAGGGCAAATAAATACCAATTAAAGAACACAGCTGAAATTCCCTTTGGGGTCTACAGAACCTGTAACTTCTGAGTGCCATCATGTCAGTGCCCACCTCCACCACACATCCCATGAACATCTTCAGCTGTCCTCAAGTCCTCGCACCAACATCCAACCAGCCTCGCTGAAACCACCCAGAAAACTCCCAAACGCGGACAAAGGATTTCTAAACAAAGCACAGGAGTGTGATTTCTATCCTCAGCCCTGTGTTGGTGTCCATGGCCCTGCAGAAGTCACACCTAATGGCCAGCATGTCAGAACCCCACAACACACGGTCAGTGAAAGAGATAATGAACAATTAGCACATGCCTCATCTGCACTTACTTCACTACCGCAGGTAAAGAATGGGCCAAGCCCAGAGGTACCGTGTATCTTCCTGAAATAACATGAGCAATTTCTTACTTTTTCTTGATCTGGAGAAAAACTTGATGCCCCCAGGAGAGGTAGACGGGTTAGAATTGGGGGAAGACTCTTTGGAGGAGGACCTGAAGATCCCACTGAAGCTCATTCGGCGTGGGGAGCGTGGGGGAGACTCCTGGTAGGGGAAGGGGAACACTGTTTTGGGTGAGCCAGGACTGTGTTTGGATCTCACAGGGGCAGAAACGGGGCTGGAAGGTCGGTTCTGGAGCCCCTTTGAGAAAAGGCCTTTTGAAGGACTGCCGGCTGAGTAGCTTTCGTCCACCTGAGGAGGAGACAAGAAGGAAGGAAAAAAGAAAAATTTCCGTTAATTCAGTTCAGTTCAGGCCTCCAGGATCTCTGAACTTGTCTCAACTGAGCCAGCTCCTGTTTGTTGGGGTGGTGGATTAGCCAGAGCTCACCTTCCCCAGCACCTGCCTCCACTGACAAACAGGTGTGTGTGTGCCACCTCTCTGGCCTCATGCTGCCCCTTGCTCCTAAAGACACCCTGAATTTCACAAAAACATTTCAAGGTGTGCATACATTTTGTTATCACACATATAATGCAGGAATTTATCTGTCACACACCCCTCTTCCTTCCTGGGACAAATGAAAGATGACTGGCAATGAATGTATTTAGTGATCGTGGTTAAGGAAACACGGTGCCCCAAAGCCTTCCCCATGAATTTAAGCACCTACCCACAGTTCTTAAATCTCCATCCCATGATGTGATTCAGCACAGCACACAAGTCCCCAGGTGCCTGACAGGCCTCTATGAGGCTGGCCACAGCTGTGGGATTGCAACTCCTATCCCAAAAATAGAGGAACCATTTTAGAGTGATGACGCTCCTGCTAATTACCTGAGCTGGGGTATGACCTTTCTAACAGCTGGATCCCTTGTGGGACCTGGGCTGCCTTTCCAGCAGTGAAAATATCTGTGCACAACACAGCTCTGCACTGTGCAGGCTCTCCCAGTGAGGGGGAGAAAAGAACCCAGAAAAACAAACAAACAAACAAAAAAAAGGAACTAAGATTAAATTCTCCTCCCCATACAATTAACAGAAGCTGACCCAAAATCTCTGTGGGATTTGCACGTGCCTGGGCTATACGGAGAGTTGATTTCCTTCTGGAAGCACAAAGTAGTTCTGTGGCTTTAAGGCTGCTGCTTTAGCTGGGGGCATTTCTCATGAATGAAGGGCTCTGTTCCTGGCAGAAGGCAGCAGTGGGTTTCAGGTCACCAGGGAATGCTTAAGCCAAAGCCAAGGTGGATGTGCCCACAGCCCCCTGCGTGCCTGCTCCTCTGCCCAATTACTCAACACTAACCAGGAGGGATGGAGCAGGCAGTAACTCCTGCCTGTGAAGATCCCTCCTGATGTGTGTCAGTCCAGTTAGGGAAGGGCGTTGCTGCCATGGGATTAATTGTAGGGAAAAATAACATTTTTCATTAGGATGATTTAGATGAAAGGAAACCTCATAGGCACATATGCTCTCCTTTGGGTCGGTGAAGGGCTTGTGTGTATGAACCCAACTAAAAAGGGTCAGCAAAGTTTAAAACCCATGCAAATAACTCTCATTTCAAAATAATGTTTATTCACTGCTCCAAAACACGTGTAGAAATATGTACAAGCAGCATAATGGCCAAATAGCTTCTCCCTCCATAACCCAGGGTCCCCCTTCTTGTAGACCTGTGTCCTGCACACACTCTTTGGACCAGCTCCTCTTTCCACTTGGGATGGGACAGAGCTGGAGCAGGCCCTGATGTGTGGAACTGCAGAAAGGTCTGCAGAGATTACAATCTCCCTTTTGGGAAGGTTTCTAACTTTAAGGGCGAGTGGCACCTCAGTGTGGGTCACTGAGAGGGGCACAGACTTGTGCCAGCACAGCCCTGGTTGGATGATGAATTCTGCTTTGTGTTCCTCTGCATAGCACAGAGATGTCTGACAAGAGACAGAAGAACTTTTTTTTTGTAACTGCATTCCTGTTTTTGACAGTGTGGGCAAAAATGTCTCAAACATATACCTGTCCTTTTACAGATGAATTAGGGGAGCAGTTGCCCTCAAGGGGAAGTTTTTGAAAAAGATAAATCAATTCTAACTGAAGCAATAGCAACTACCAAAAGCAACAACAGACTCTGGACAGTCTCCACAAGAAAAGAAAAAAGCAGTGTTTCATGCTTAATGCAGTTGCCTGAGGCTCAGGTTTGCCTCCTAGCTCTGTCACAGATTCTATGTGCAATCTTGAAAACTCATTCTAAACTACAAATCTATTCTGCCATGAGGACTGTACCTCCTTTATTCCCACTCTAAGTCCTCCAGTACTCAGACTGTCTCCCAGTGAGTATTTATCAAGAATAATAGGGCACAGTCCCTCAACTGAGACCAGGAATAATAACCATGCTATAGGAAATTAATAAACAAATTGCACTTTTGTCATGGGTAAAACAGTCCCAAAGTGATAGCTTTCTCATAAAAGCTCATTAACTTTACTAAAAGATCATCTGTAAATCATCTGAGACTACTTCTACCTTGTTCTCTTCACAACTACACAGTTCAAGAAACAACCAAGTAGCACAATGGCACCTCCTACTGCATTGCAATTTAAATAGGTCTGCTGCCAAATCTACTGCCCAAAAGTGAGGAGTAAGAACATTTTCTAGCTTATTTTAATCATGATACAAATCTGCCACTGCAACTGTAGTTTAGGTGTGTTTCCAGGATGGTAAGTTCATTATATTTTTTCCTAAAGTGACAAGCCATGACATTTGTAAAGCCAAGGACTTCATTCTGGCACTACCCTTAAGGTTTCATGTTAACTTTTTTTTCATGCTTGTTTGGTTAAAACGACACACTGATAGGAGACACTTCAAAACAACTGCTGTGTCCTTGCACACTAAAGCAATTTTAGAGATGTAAAACGTCAAACAACAATTTGTAAAAAAGGTCAGTATTCCCTTGTACATGCAAGCCAGACACAAAAGCAAATTGTTCTCAAATTCTGAGCAGAAGCAGCAGGGTGTTTTTATTTACTGCAATCACAACCAGTTGCCTTCTCTCCATCGTGCCAGGCAGATGAATTAATTAATTGTCAGAGCACCAAGGGCACACTGCTAAATACACATGTGCATGCAACCAAATTAAAGGAAATTACTACATTGAATTCTTCCCCAGCCTGTTAATTACACACAGGTTACACCCACTATCACGGTGGGTAAACACTTATAATTTTGCTTGGGGAATTACAACAGGATTGCTTGCTTAGAATATCATTTGTGGCTAATGGATTGCAAGTTTTAAAAGATTATTAGGTACTTCTGCAAGTAAAAGCAGCAGCAACAGTTATCACAGCATATCCAAAAGTCATAAGGCAATGCTCGTTTTCATGCTTCAGCTGGGAATGCAGAAGAATCTTTGCTGTGGGATAAACCCCATCAGCCGGTGCAGACTTGGTGTGACAACTGTGGCAGTGATGCTAGAGGCAGGTTACACAGCTAGATCATTCACCAGACTGTTTTTCATACTTTTTGGACTCATTCCCTAAAGCTATGATAGACAGGTGGGCTGAAAACTCCCACATGTGCTTTGGAAAGATAACAATTCCCCAGCTGAGCTTTAGTAGCAAAATAAAAGTATTACACCCTGGTTTCTCGCATTAGTAAGCACTGTGAATCACTTTGTGTTGGTCCAGGAGAAGCTGTAAAGAGAGAATGGGCAGAAATATGAAATACACCTAAAACCAATATAAATGCATGTGGGGCTATGGCTCATTTTATCCCAAACAGAAAATTGGCCTTTTGGAGATAAGGAATCCAAACACACAATGCAACTACAATACTAATCAATGCACAAATAACATCTAATAAAAAAATTGAAAAATTCTTCTAAGACTGTTCAGCTATTAAAACAAAAACCCAAAAACAAACAAACAAAAACCAAACTCCCCCCCCAAAAAAACCCACCAAAACAAAACAAACAAACAAAAACCAAAACAAAAAACCAATCAACCAAACAAGAAAGCCCCAAAAAGCAACCAACCAACCAACAATAAAAATTTTCCTGTGTTGGCTTTGTGCAAAGAATAAATGCAATCTTTGAGCTCTCTGCCTAACACTGGACTCCTTAAATCTTAAAAGTGGTTATGCTGGAGAGAAATGTCAACCCCTGACCTTATGCCTGCAGAGAACAGTGGAGCTGGAACAGGGATAAATTAGCAGCTTGGTGTTAGTGCCAGTGTAACCCAACCCTCAGCCTACAGCAATGTGCTCCCCAAGGGAGGTGAAGCAACAGAGCAGAGCCCTCTTCTACATCAGATGTGCTGGTTCTAGTGACCAACTGCACTTGTTCAAGGCTAAACTGGTCATCTCACACAGCACTGAGAAAAAAAATCTCCTAAAATGCTCTAAACTGTTAGCAGTTTTCATGCTTTGCAGCACAAAAGGATCCTCAGCTGGGTACCAGGGAGAGATTTTGCCCAGTTGTACACACGAAGTGATCATAGGCATGTTTTGAAAATACATCCAGAACTGTAAGACGTGTCTTACAGTGTTTGGCATCTAGCAGTCTTAGTTTTCCATTTTTTGAGTGAAACATAAAGTGATGGTGGGGCACTCGCCCCAAGTCAAGCAGCTCTGGAAGATTTCACTACAAGGAATAAGAATACGAAGGCTGGCCCTGTCATTTCACCTGGATGATGGAATCTTTCACTCTTCCTTTCTCCTAGCCTAGAGTTTGGCTCTGCAACAGGATTGTGCCCAAACTCTTCATCTTCAGACCAAGACAACGCTCCCTGACCTCTTTTACTTGTTGCTCTGGTTAACATACATCAAGTGAACAACCTTGTATCTTGTGCTGTTAAGAATTATCCACCCTGATATCCAGGTCTTCCTGTATAAGCTCCCTCCCTATGATTAAAAACAATACCTTCCTTTGCACCTTCAATAAATTTGGTTGCTTTGCTTCTATTTTTTGTCTCAGCTTTACTGGCAAAGACCCAGGAGTGACACTGGGGAAATCCCAGCAGTTCTGTCCCTTCATCCAGCACTCATCCTTTCAATACCAATCTTTTCCTTCTTCTATTTTCTTACCTGGCTTGCAATTCTTCATCTTATTTCACAAGAAATATTGAAGTGCACTACACTTGATCACTACCATATGATAATCCCCAGTGCAATGGGCTAAGATAGCAAAGTATTCATATTTCACCACAAACTGGTCTCTTGTCATCCTCACACCACCCATCTCAGCCCTGCCACAGGCAGAAATTTTCCCAACATGGTCATTTTTGTTACTTTGCTTTATATTGGAAAACTGATCACTCTTTTTTTGCCTGACAAAGTCTTCTCTAAGGAGAAATTTCTGATCCCAACCTAGAGTTTAAGGAGCACTGAACTTCAGGGGAGAGAAGTGTCCTGCCAAAGCTGCATATCCAGAAAAATGAATGAGCTCTGCTGAGAAAACCCTGACCATGGACAGGCAGAGACTGTGTTGGAAATCCAGGCACTGCCTGTGCCCAGCACCTCTTCACAGCCATCCCCTCTGCTCTCCTGCCAAGGGTGCTCCAGCAACAGATCCTTGACTGAGCACAAAGCCTTCCCCAGAGGATGCTCTGTCTGAGAAATCTCTGGCTCTAGTTCAGTTTGTGGTGAATTTAGTTTCATTTCTCAAAACAAGCTGAAAAAAATTTCTGTCGAATACAAATGGGCTCAATCTAAACAGCCTTTCAAAATGCTTCTGAATTTAAGTGAAAATTATAAAATACTCCTGAGCTCTGTTCCCTTTTTCTCCAACCCTGAACAGTGAGGACATTTATGGAGCACTAAGGAGTTCTGTTTAATTTTACAACAGTGAGTTATTTGACCTTTATTTTGCCTCTTCACTTAAATTTTTTTGAAAGGCAAGGAACAGAAAAGGAATTACCTCCCACCATCCTTGAAAGGGACAGTAAACACAATTAGAGACAATACACCAGATAGATGTCTGCACTTGTTTCCTGCCCTTCCACTGAATCCCAGCAAAAAAACCCCTTTGATGAAGTTAATTGGATGATTCTCTCATTCTGCTGGAATAAAAGAGCTCACAGAATCACAAGAGCTGACTTCATTAGACTGAAAGGTAATGAAGGACTTGCTCTCCCAGTGTCACACTCAGCACCACTGGTCCCCTTCGTTCTGCATGAGCTGCACCAATTGAGATGGCACCATGTTTTAGAGGTCAGAGATGCCACTTCCCAAAACTAAAGTACAATGAGACTTTCCCAGATTGAAATACAATGGGATGAGGCTGGCTGTTCTGGCAGGCTCTGAGAGCTCTGCACTGCTGCACCCATGGTCAGGGGAAGGTTTCCAGCAGTGAGCAGGGCTGCTCAAAGACAGAAAGCAGGCATTAGGAAAGGGAAAAGCAGGGCTGCTCCCTGTCCAGTTCCTAATCCCTAAGTATCTTTATTTCACAGCAGAGGATGGGGAGGAGCTGTGCACATCACTGTGCAGTGGTTGTTGTACATACCCTTGCCCTGAAGCTCCCTGCATCCATTGCAGGTGCCCTTTGCCAAGGTTGTGGCACTATCCAGGACTTGTTCCCCATCTTCACTGCTCATAAAAAATGGACAATTTAAAGTAAATCCAAAGGAGATTCATTTGCCAGTGAATGAGGAAGGAGAGGCTGATTTTTTTTTTCTTTTCTTCTCCTCCCTTATCTAGGGGTTGGTCATGCCATTCCCATGAGTCACTGGACAAAACAAAAAACAATTTTGGGACCAGTAGCAGGACAAAACACTGCTTGGAATGTTTCAATATTGGGGTCACTCCCACAATGGTCTGATTCTAGTTCACCAACACTTCCCTGCATTGCTGATAGCAGAAGAGTGAGTTAGTGCCAAACAGTGAGAACAAAACCTCTACTTTCACTCTATTCCTTCATTTGTACATTGTACATTTGTTCATTGAACCCAGACTAATCCTTTAACCACTGAGTCACATCCAGAATCCACAAATAGCTGATTACCTACAGCTATTGTCAAAATCTAACCCAGGCTTCATGAAAGACTTCCCAAAAAGTCTGCATTAGATGCTCCTAGGTGTAACTGATCACAAGTTGGCCAAATGGAGATGGGCTGTTTGTTTGCAAAATGTGTTTTAAGTGAGTAATGTCATTCTGCATCAGAGTCTCTTGCTCAGAATTTACCACTCTCTCCCCTCTCATTTTTGTATGAACCATAAATTGTACCAGTAATGAGTCTGTCTATCTTTCAAACCACTGATAAGGTATGATATAGTACAGAAACAGAATGTTTTGTCTGCCTAGAAACAAAATTTTCCACTGGTGAGTCTCCATTTATTTTAGCAGCCAGGTTTTTATTCATTTACTAGGCTCCATGTTTATTCAGTCTCATTCCAGTTTCTTAAATAAAAATGGCTTGTGCTACTTTTCTATACACATGACACCAACGCTATGACATTTCTCAACCCAATTTATAGCTCATTCAAACCCCCACATTTGTTCAATAAGAGCCATTTACAATTAATTTCAATCCAAATGAGTCTGTTATAACAGCATCATTAACTAGCCAACATTAGCTATTTCATTGTTTTGCTCAGGACTAATGTTTGACAAACCTGTACATTATCCTAATTGCAAACATCATAAATATTAACATGGTAATTGCTTTTTTTTGCAGTCTTTTGAAACTTCCTCTCTGCTCCATGATTTATTCACAATCAACACTTGGCACAGAAAGCTCTACCACTTCATTCAAGAGTGTTTCATCAGAGTTGTTTGGATTTAATCTTAAAATATCTTACTTTAACAGCTTGTGCTTTAAAGAAACTTAAGCTATTAATAGGATAGACCCACCTTTGTAATCTAAGATAAACATCTCCTCAGTTTTGTCCCCACATAGAGAAAAGAATTTTAATGCACACTTCTTCTTCAAGCTTTTGTCTATGTTTTTGTGACAATTCTGTTATTTCTATAAAGAAATGGATCAATATTATTCTTCAAATGTCTTTTCTCCCACCTCCTCCCTCCTCCATCTATAATTTGCTAGCTGATGCCTCATAAAAAAGTTTCCTGTGTAATTTTTTTTTTCTTTTTGATCATTCACAACCCTGGGCTTTAAGCTGAAGGTAATGGCTGTCAGTTTCCTGTAATTTCCACACCTTATCCTTTAACCTACATTTGAGATGAAAGATCTATAAACATTCAAGGTGTGAAGATCTCCAAAACTGATAGAGCCATTTGGGTGCAGAGGGGCACTTCATCCCTGACTGCTGCCCTGCCACACCGTACCAGAATTATTTTCTGAATGATGCTCCCAATCACTCATGATTTTCCAGGTTTCTAAACTGCCCCTCTTCCACTGTCTTTTCCCAGGCTGAGGAAATACAGTAAATGTGATTGCTTTTCAGCTCCCAGTTGTCCTTGTCTATATTTCTGTCTTTAATGATCCTCTGTGCAGGAAGGATTTAAGCCATTTCTGGAGAGCCCCACCTTTGAGCAGTCAGCAATACCAGTTGCTTTAGACAAAGCCACCCACACAAGTGTTAAGGCATTTTGTCTGACAATAAGAAGGATAAAAATATCTGTTCCATGTCCCTTTCTCCACCACACCATGCCAAACATTTCCACACAAGATCCTTCACAGTATTATATTCTCCATCTTCAAAACAGGAGAGTGAAAACTATCCCTATCCTCTTCCTGCCATTAGTCATAAAGAAGAATACATCATTTATAATAGTAGACATATTAATGAGAAGTGATTAAGCCTGAACTTCAGGAAATGTGTGTCACTTTACCACTGCTGCCAAAAAAATTCTATGTGAAGCTGAACAAATAATTCTAGACTTGAATTTCCTAGCTGTGTAATGAGGATTGTTGTCACAGGATAATGATTGAGAGACACTTGCATGGTAAACTGCTGAGAGTTTCTGTGGAAAACGTTAATTCAGTTTCTAAAAGCCCTTCAAAAAGAGCAGAGAATTAAATTAATGGCAGATTGGAAAAATGGGTTGTGAACTACTCTTGATCTATAGCCCAGGTGACAGAAGAGTTAAGTGCAGGAAGAGAGACACCTCTGATGAATTGCCTGTCTCCAGCATGATGAGTGAATGGAAAAAGCCAAACTACTGATGAAATACTGACGTTTAATAGAGAAAAGTTACACACCATAGAGTGATTTCAAACTTGAACTAAGAAAAACCTTCCTCCTTGAAGAGTAACTTGGGGACTTTTTTATGTATCAGCAGTAGGGACTGGCAATGTTTTAGTTAGAATTAAATAAATTCTGCAGTCTGATGCTACTCATCATTCACTACCAGCAGAAATCCCATACTTCTCATTGAAGAAAATGACAAATTGGATGTCAATCCATTTTGTGGCAATGGATTTTAAAATATGATCACTTTTTTTTTTAATCAGAAGTGGGGCACTGCCAGCTCCCTTCTTACCATTTTGTTGCATTTGTTGAACAGAGCTCAAGTATAATAGTAGGAAAAAACACTAGGTCTTACACACTCAGTCAAAAAGGTCAGTTAAAAATACAACTTCAGATATTAAGCCCCAGCTCCATGCTTATTCCAAAGTCAGTTGCACTTCCATAAGCAGAACTTGCTCCAGCATTTAGCAATGCTAAAAAATAAAGGCAACTATTGAAATGTCCTTCCAGTTCTCAACAAGACATGAACTCACCAAAGGCCAGGTGGTGATCTAAGGTAGGACCCAATAATCTCAGAGGTCTTTACCAACCTCAATGATTCTGTGCTTTTGTAAAAAAATAGTCCTGAGACCAGCTGGAAGAAAATGACAGCATTCAGGAACGGTAGAGTGGAAGTCATTAAATGATATCATGCAGTTCTGCACATCAGGGCAATTAGCCTTGGCACATTATTTCCTCATGACTGAGATTCATGCATCTTTCTCACCTTTCTTTGTGGAAAGAAGGTGATAAATGGAAAAACCAAGTTTTAGCCAGAAACCCCTGCCTTCTTCCAGCAGAAGACTATCCTTTCCAAAAACATCACATTGTTCACTTTATTCAAACCCTCTAAACAGGCACCTTTTGGTAGCACTGTATATTTTAGCTTCCCTGGCATCTACAAGAGTTACAAGTCCTGGTTTCTACAGGAGTTCCCCAGCATCAGCAACTCCTACCTCAGTCTAAAAGGTCCAACACAGAAAGAACAAGGCCAATGTTATAAACGTATTCAATTGCTGATGGATTGCAGAAATTCTTAAAATATCTGTCCTTAGCTGTGAGGTGCAAAGGAATAGAAACTCATGCTGTCAACAGAGCTAAGTTATTATTGTTCTAGATGCAGATCAGCTTCATTAAGGAGTATTTATTACACTGCCTGCATTAAACTAAACCTGCAGACTCTCTGCCACATTGCTTGTAGCAGGTTTAATGGTCATGGAGGTCCATGTACAGACTTGTAAATACTGTGACCAGTGGAACTGGTCTGCAGAGCAGCTGGAGATCAGCTTTTGGGGTTGTCTGTGAGTCGGAGGAGAATCCCTCTTTGCCAAGCTCAGAACGTGGCTTGTAGGAGGCTTCCATTTAGCAGACCTGTTTGTACTTCAGTGCTTTGTGAAAATGAGGAGGCCAGGACCTGAAGATGACAGGTCCCACCCACCATTTTTATCACTCTGAAGATCGTGCAGGCGCTGTATAACCATCCCCAATGTCATCCATTGAATGTGCTGCCCTGATCCTTTTTAAAGCAAGCCAACTCTGTGACTACACTGGCTTAATTTAATAGCATCAGAAAAAGAAATCAATGCCTCCAGAAGGATAACCTTGAGTTTATCCCACATTGAGGAGGAAACTTTCTATTCTGTTCACGGGAAGGCTCTACCACTGTGGCTTCAGCAAATGAAGGCAGTTCACTTTTCCAGTGCCAAGGACAGAGAGATCAAGGGCAGTGAACAGTTAAACCCTCCATAGAGAGGGAGCAGCCATCAGGAGGCAAGTCCAGGAAAACCTACTAACAGCCATAGATTCCACCTTGGGCAGTGTATATTTCTGCAGCAACACCTCAGATTTTGCAAGGTAAAGATATTCCTGAGAATACAGCTATGCAACATCACCTTTCTGATTTACAGCTCTGTTATACACACCACCTGCAGTATTTACAACAATACCACCAGCAGCTTGCATCCTGTACAGGTTATACTGCACAGGCACTGTCATGGTAAGGTCAGCAAAAGCCACTGGGTTTGCCTTAGTGCACCACTCACAACAGGTTAATGGTAAGGCAGGGAAGATGAAAACTCCAGGCTTTTATAAGCCTTACAAACTGTGTGCACCACAAGGGATTCAAGCACTGCAAAGAGGGGGAAGCTTTGGATAAATCCTACCTTGCGAGAAGCATTTTTGTCTGTGCTCTCCACATCACCGTCCAAGAATGGCATGGCAAATGAGCTGAGATCCTGCAAGAACAGAGAAGAAAAATGGATGTATTTTATTAATGCCTCCTTCCTTCCATCAGAGAACCCCATGACTGAAGCCCAGAGGTCTGTTTCCAGAGTGCCCACTGCTTCACCCATGGCAATTGCTGGCAAGCAATACCACAGGCTCTGCTGGTTCTCCTGGGCTGTGAAACAATGTCAGATGTAAGTTACAGGTGAACAGGGAGCCCTCAGCAGCACCTGCATCACATCACCATCAAAAACCACCTGCACAAAGTCAAAAGTCCTCTGTTAAAACTTTCAAGGGGAGGTACTGAAATCCCATAGAAAAATTGGTATGAAATTATAGTTTAAGCACATCCACTTGCTCAGCAAATGCCTATCTTGCCTTTAGTGGGATGCATGATCTTAAAGCATATTTATGTCAATAAACACAACCTGAATGAAAGTATGTCAACATTCTAGGAAATACGTAACTTCTGAAAAAAGACAGAGAAAACTGACATGGTGCTCAGGGAGGAAATAACCAATCAACCTGCACAAATGGGAGAGGAGCACCCAATTCTGCAGGACTGAAGACAATAGAGCCATAAGAAAAGCACACATGCTCATTTTTAACTAACAAAAACAAACTGCAATTATATTCCACCTCCTGCCGTCTGTTCTGTTTATGATACTTCATGTTCCAGCCACAGGGTTTTTAGAGCTCCTTTCTACATGCATAAAGAAATTATGTTAGTGTCAACTTTAGCATCTGTTTGATCAGAAAAGTACATAATAAGCAATTCTGTGACCAGAAGCATGAGGTTGCCTAATCCTGTGTGCTGAAGAACTGAGTCTTGGGCCCTAAATTGTGTTCTAAATGTCAGGAATACCTCCCCAAAACAGAACCTCCCAGATGCGAGGCATCACCCTTTCCATGCAATGATTCAGTGCTTCTCAACCACCACATCTGCATTCATTTAAAAGAGTTCAAAATATAAATAAATAGCATTTTCACGTAAACCTAATTTGTGATCAAACAGCTTAATTAAAAATTAGCACCATCCATGAAGTCTGCAGGGCTTGCTTGTCTTCAGAATTCAGAACAGCCACAGGTCTAATCACATCGCTTTGTGTAATCATATTAAAGTCAAAATATGCTCAAAAATTGTGTATAACTCAGGCATAATTCTTAACAGTGTTTGAAAATATTCTGGTTATATAACAAGCAACAAAAATAAGGAACAAAATATTGAATTACTGGAACTGAAACACATGGGACTAATTCATGCCAAGTTGAAAAGGGAAAAAAAAAAAAAAAGCAGCAGCCAGGCTTGGCCAAGCTGGCCCCAAATCATTAGGCCCCAAACAAACATATTCCTGACAAATTCTTCTGCTCCCAACCCTATTCATGCACATTCAATGGGAGCTATCTACAAAGCTCAGCTATGTAACATCTCCCTCTTGCCCGGGCATCTGTGTTTCACATCACCTTTGTTTGCAAATAAAAACATAAGGAAACATCTCAAAACCTAAGGAAGAGATTAAAATTAAGATTAAAATTACTTACTCCATATACAAATTATTTAGCCATAAATGGCATTTATAAACACCACCAATATACAGATTATCATCATCATTACTATTATTAGTATTATTACTTCATATGCTACTGCAGGAGTTAATTGAAGAATCTCTGGGAAGATATTTAAGAGCCTAATGAAAGTTATACAAAAACATATCCCCTCGTGTTTAATTTAGCCAAAGGATTTACCAACATTTTCCTCTACCCATCTTCAGTAGGGCAGAAGCTGGAATCTGATGTGTGCTAAGTAATTTTCCATGGAATAAATGAAGAAAATAACCTCTTTTGAGATCCACATATTAGTACCTCTGTATTACTCCCTGGTGTAACTTCCAGGGAGGAAAGCAGCTATTTAGGAAGGCTGGAGACTGGATGGCAGAAACTGGGTTGAAGAGGACACATAGCCACTAATCAGAGAAGAAAAAGCTGTTCAGAAAATCTAGAACTGCCAGGAATGAAACCAAAATGTCTTATCTGAGCAGAAACCTTCAAAACCAGGAAAGGGTAGGTAGATACAACTATTTTTCTAGGAGCTAAATTTCAGTTTCATTTATAATTTCAAATTTAAAGCCACATAGATATTAAAGTCTGAAGTCATGAAACCCAAATGACAACTCTATTCTGATTTGTAACTCTCAGATACCACGGAGGTATTGTGACTTCATCTATCTTTACATCCAGAACCAATCTCTACCTGTAAGCCAAATTAACAGAAGCTGGAGCTTTCTGGGCACTATGAGACCTTTTGTTGTTAATACAGCACTGCTGAACATTTCAAAGTGGGTAATAATTGTACTTTTACTCCTGTGAAAAAGCCTATAATTGTAACTGCTACCTAACAATTTTTTCATGGGATTCTATATATGAAGGCATCCATTCACAGAAGGAAAAAAATACATATATCAAATACCAGGCTACAAATGTTGCTCTCTCTATTCCAATCTGTTGGTTAAGCAAGGAAATATTAGGTGCTTATTTCCCCTTCATGAATATTTCTGCAGAATACAGAAAAATAACAATTTCTTGTGTTCCACTTAATCCAGAAACACGTGATGATGCAGTTGATGATGCAGTAACTCTTAAAAAAACAAAACAAAACAAACAAAAAAACCCCAAACCCAAAGAATTAAACTGCTCCAAAAGTGTTGCAAAATACCACAGAACACTTGACAGACCAATGGTGCAGCCCTTGCCCTTGTCACAGTTGTGACTGCTCTGATCTGATGCCAACAGATACACACAGAAGGCTTGCTCTGCCAGGGACTGGGGACTGAAGCTGTTCTTAGACAGCTTTCCTGCTCTGCTTTGCTCCACTTGGAAACAGCTCCCTGCACAACCACATGGTTCTGCAGAGACATTTAAAACTCCATCAAAGGCACAGAGTGATGTCCTGGTAGGAGGAGGAGTCCTTCAGACTGCAGAGCCCTGGCTGCAGAATGGCATCGAGCCCTGTGTCCATCAGTCCTGCATTGTATCCTTGGACACACAACTTCTGCAGAGACCACAGGCTGTGATCACCCCTGTATAGAGAAAAAGCAGGTCCTAGTGCTGCTAACCTGGAATTAAGAATATGAAAAGCCTGGTTTGGAAGTTTCATTGGCTTTCCTGTCATGCTTGTGCTCTTTAGTCAATCCTTCCATCACTCTGCTCTACGTGACAGCCAGACATCACTCCTGCCATCCTGTTAGAAAAAAGGACTTCTTGTCCACTTTAGATCTACTTTGCAGCCACAAAGCTGTCTCAGATTTATTTTGTTTTCAATCTGCTTTTATTTACAAGAGGTTGTCATGGCAGCTCCTGATTTATTCACTGAAGAACACAGCCCCAGGGGCAGCAAAGCTTTTCCTGGAGGACAGCAGAGCCGTGACACAGCAGAACCACAGCTCAGGGCTCCTGTCAGGGAAATCTCCCACAACACCCACTCAACAGGTGATTTTCCAGTGTCAGGACTGAGTCAGGATTATTCTGTCTGCATTTGCACTTGTCTTCTCCACCACTTCTTTCTGTATTTCTTCTGGGCAAACAACAGATATCTGGAAGGTTACAGATCCTTCACACGAATTTCTCCTCCAAAGGTGAGACTAACTCTAGCATGATCCCTACATGTACAGGATGATCCTTCTTAATTCCAGCCCCTTTTCCTCTGACATCCCTTATATCAGAATATTTGGGATTATGTGAAAAGAAGTAAGAACAAAATTTTTGTTCTTTGATATCCTGGTAAAACAAAGAAACTTTTTTTAGAACTAGTTTGGAGAATAGGAAAGAAAACCACATTTGAGGATGCAGAAAGCAAATATATTGGCAGGCACAGCATAGTCAAATAGCAGGAGCAAGATCTGGTTAGCCAAACCATTTTTCACCTTTTCCAGACAGTTTCACTGTTTCTTTCCTTACTGGGGAGAAAAAGTCTTGCCCAGACACGCTGGTCTGGAGGTTGCTGCAGTTGGAGACCTTGGTGTAAGAAGAGGGCTTCCAGCAATTCTGTTGCAGAGGCTGCATACTTAAATAACACACCACTAAAGCCTTGAATCCAGTAAACAACACAGAATAAACAGGATTCTTGTTGTATTATTGTTTGCTTTCAAGGCTACTTTGGCAGCCAGGCTGATAAAGCTTCTCTGCAAGGGCTGAAGCCAAAGAGCCAGCAAGGGTTGGGGCATGCTGTGACTGACAGGCCAGAGACCAATTTCCAATGTATTTTGGGTGGAAGTAAGACCTTTTTATGGCCCCACTCGACTGTGGTCCAAAATTTCAGGGCTGGGTATCAAAAGAGTATTTCACAAACAGCTCCCTGCTGGCATCTTTTGCAACTGTCTATTCAAACATGAGGAATGACTGTGATCAACATGGGGATGTGAAATCTGTGCCCACGGTGGTGGGTCCCCATGAACATGGTCAACTCTTTGGCCACGTTCCAGGGGTGACTCAGGTCAGAAGAGCTTCATGGTATCCCCATAACCAACCTCTGCTGAAAGTCTGGGCTCCTCAGCTATTAACAGCTTCAGAGTCCTAGTGTGGGTAGCATCACGCAGTCCTGATTACGGATGGTGTCACCTCGAGGCATTTTTTTTCTGCCTCACTAAGTTCTATATATGTGCTAGGATTGCACCAAATTTAAGGATGTGAAATGCCTGCCAGACATTACAGTTTCTTTTTACAACATATCTCAAGCAGAAGGTGACACTTCACTAAGGCAGTTTTCAATATGGGGAGACAGCTCCTTTAATAAAATAAACAAAGAAAACAACATACAGTGGAATTAAGCTGCGTGTTGACAAGAGCTCTGATCTCACAAAAGATGGATAAAAGCATCACTCCTCAGCATCACACCTTAACAAAATCTTCTCCTCTGCTGATATTACTGAGCTATGAGCACTTCAAGTATCCTAGCAAGGACAAAGAAGGTCAGGATTTTTATTAACATCAGCTGTGAACAGTTTGTTTCATTGCATTCTGCACACCAGCAGATTTTTTTAGATCAACCTTGAATTTGTACCTATTACAAGCCTATGTAAAACTCTGAATAGCAAATATGCTACATATGCTAATAGCCTGTGAGCAGATCCACAGTTTGATCTCCATGGAATAGAGGGCATAGCTTGGTAGCTCTGCTTCAATAGAAAATTGTCTTTTTCTGAGAACAATCCTATCTAGAAGCCTTTGGGGATTTAAAACAAATCACTCCATTATTGCAAAAGGAAAGATTCAAAACTGACATACACAGGCATTTCTGTCCTTTTGTTATTGTTGTTTTGATATACCAGTTATAGTAAAGTATAATAAAACTTGCTACATTCCTTTATTCCTTTAGGAGTAGGTTGCTCATTGCTTTGCTTTTCTCACTCCCCCATGCCATCTAGACTGTAGCATGTGTTTTGGAGAGAAATATATAAGTTGTACTGTGAGACTGAGGATGCTGGTGACTAAGCCTCAATATGACTCAATGGGAGTGGGCAGGAACAGATGTACAAAGCTGGTTGGATTTGTGCAAGACAGCTTTGTACTGCACAAGGCTATTCCAATTTATCTGTTTGCTATTACTTTTAAGGCTATTTGTATTAAAAAAAAAAAAAAAAAAAAAAAAAAAAAACACCCAAACAAACAAACAAACAAAAAAAACCCACCCAAATACATAGGTCTGGAGAGCTTGAGAGGGTAGAAATAAGATATAGAAACTTGATTGGTGAGGCTGTACCTTGAATCCTGTGCTCAGTTCTGAGCCCCTCACTACAAGAAAGATACTGGGGGGCTGAGAAGTGTCCAGAAAAGGGCAAGGGGGATGGTGAAGGGTCTGGAATACAAGTCCTATAAGGAGCAGCTGAGGGAGCTGGGGAAGTTTAGCCTGGAGAAAAAGAGGCTCAGGGGAGACCTTATCAGACTCCACAACTCCCTGAAAGGAGGTTGTAGCCAGGTGGGGATCAGTCTCTTCTCCCAAAAAAAGCAAGAGGACAAGAGGAAATGGTGGAGATGGCAGGTTTGCAGTGAACTCCTTAATCTTAGAGGCCTTTTCCCACCTTAATGACTCTATGATTTTGTCCACAGTATGAAGAGTCCAGAGGCAGCACAGTCCAGGGGTTACTGGGTGACTGTGCAGGACCAGCTGTGTGCACTTCAAGGTGGATACAGCATCAGACTTGAAATAACAGAAGGTAAGTCCCCCTAAATGACATGTCTGGAACAAATGGAAAATATTCAGTTCCAAAGAGGCACTATCTAAAAGGTTAGGGAGTAATGGCTGACTGAAATCTAACCCAGATCTCAGTATGTGAAAATCCCCATCCATCAGGTGATTATTCAATGTTCTATGTAAAAAAACTCACATATGAAAGCTTGGCAGAAGAAAACCAGCCTGTGTGCAACTCAAAGGCATTTCTTTCAGCTGCAACAGGAAGTGGACATGGTCTACTCAAAGAGCTACTGAAGCCACTGTTCTCACCACAGGTTCTCCAGCTTGGATTGCCACCACTTGGGCAGAAAAAGCTGCTAAAACAATGAATTTTACAGGGAAGGGATTAAAGAGAGCCATTAAATAATTAAGTCCTTGATATTTTCCTGAAAACAGCTGTCTTCCAAGCTCTTCTTCCTGAGTTATCCTGATCATGGGATACTGGCAGCATCCAGCACAGCCTTCTTAATTTCTGAAATTCTTAACTGATCCTGATAGGCATTAATCTCCAGCAGTCTACAGCAAATTCACTTTTTTTGGTTTTGGAGCTGCAGACAAGATCCATCCAAAAAAACTTTCAAGAGAGCATGGATTGTTTTTTTGTGTTCCCAATCTCTGACTTAATTCACTAGAACACATTCCTATGCTGTTTACAGAAAAAAAATGAAGTTTTCTTTCAAGCCTTGTGCTCTCCTGCCAGGAAACCCCACTGTATCTCATCAGTGATTCAGTCTTTGCAGATGAGCTGGGCACAGACAGCCTGGGGTGGGATGGAATCCCTCCTGCCTGGAGCCCCATTGTGTTTATAAGGTGCAGAGAGCTCAGGGCTGCGTGGAAATGCTGTGGTGGAGGGTGCTGCTCCCCACCTCATCAGGAAGTCACAGAGGCACTCTGACAAAGCCTCACTAGGATCCCCAAGCACATGACAGCCTGGTTTGTCAGCTCCTTCACACCACGAACCACACAGCAGCGACTGGCAGCGTGTTTATTACAACAGCAGATGGACAACCTAGCGAACGTGCAAATAATGAAATGTCACTTAAAAAAAATGGAGAGAGAGAGAGAAAGTGAGAGAAAAGCAGAGAAAGCATGCCAGGGAGGAAACCAAAATTCCCAATAGTCTCTGTGACACCACCATGATGCACATAGAAACCCATTATTAAGTGCTATTCCTGGGTGCTCGGCCAAAGACAACCTTTCTCCGGTGAGACGTTTCATTTAAGAAGCACCCAAAGTTTAGAAACACAAGGTAAAAGCAGAAGATAACACACCTCAGTCCTGGAAAATGTGGTTAGGTGAGTGATGAGGGAATTAAGAAACCAAGACACACGATTCTAAGGAAGGACTGCAGGAGACTGGAAATGTTACCCTTTGGATGGCTCATAGTGCCAATAAAAGTGCTTTCCAATACCTATGAGTTTGTCTTACATAAATGAGACACTGGATCTCAACATATTTGCAGAGACAAGCCAGCATTTGCTACAAAACACAACTTCAGCCACAGTGAAATAGCAGAATTGCAGGAAACAAAAGATGATTTTGCCATAATGTAATGAAAACACTTGAGCTGCTGCAGCACAGGAGCAAACAATCTGAAGGGGATTCAATTCAAGGATTAGACTGAGGCTTACTAAGTCATCTCCAGATTTCAGCTACTTTGAGTCACTGTGGTTTTTCATTTTTTTGTGTTTTCCCCCACTTTTTATTCTTAAAAGTGAATCTCTTAAAAATCTCTTAAAAAACCACATCCTCAAGGAAGAATAAAATAAAACAGAATCAGAACTGAAAACCCCCAACTCATGGCCTTATCTGAAAATGACCTTGCATATATATGACTAAAAAAGGTGACATTCACACCAGGCAAAAGATCTCTGCCATAAATACTTGAACTGCAACTATTTTTCCAGTTCACTGCATTTAGGAAGACAGCTGCCTGTTGCCTCCTCTTTTCATTCTTGTCAGTCAATAACCGTGAATAATCTTGACAATTAGAAGAAAGCTTACGGCTGGAAAGCCAGGCAAGTGAGGGACCTGCTCTGATCTCGTAGCCCCTCAGCTAAAAAAAAAAATAAAGGGAAAAAAAGCAGAAGCAAAGAGGAAATTAGGGAAGGAAAGGAAGAACAAGATGATTCTGTGCTTTGTGTGCTGAATGGGATGTCAAGGGGGAACATCGTGGTGTCCATGATGAGGAAAGATTCCCCTCTTTCCCACATTTTCCTACATCACTCTGCAGCTGCAGAGAGCAATTTCACCTCTATGAAGTTTACAGTAACTTTGCTACAGCTTTTCTTATATCTTTAGCACCACATGTAAAAAGAGACAAATAAATTTAATATGCTTTATTTCGTAAGCTAAACCGTTTTTTTCTTTTCCCAGAAGAATGGATGTCTTCATTCTTCATTCATTAAAGGTGCATTTTGCTGAAGCTGCAACATAAAATGCCCTCAAGGACAGAAGAAAGCTCAGATTCTCAGAGACAACCCAGAGGATTTTATCACACTCCTAGAACAGTATTCTGCCCAAACACAGCCTTGCATGCCCTTTAGGTCTCACCCCTGACTTTGAGCTAAGAGATAATGAGATTTTGTGCCATTCCTAGATTTTCATTTAGCAGTGTCATCCAATGCTGATAAATTACAATGCATCACTCATGCTGTGGGAATCCAAAGGGCTTTACAAACTGCAGATCCAGAAGAGCTTCATGAGAGCACTTCAGTGATGAGACTTTCATTGCCTGCTCTGGCTTTCTGGATTAGCTCTGGGAAGGCATTAAGGATATCTGTCACTAGTCATCTCCCCACACTTTCTGTCCAGCCTAGAGGGAAGGGGAAAGCCAGCATCTCCAACAGGAAATGTGCTCCCATATCCCAGGCATGGGAGAGGCTGCACAACTTGCTTAAACTTTGGAGAATTCAACATAAGATAAATGAACCCTGCATCTCACCTCTCCATCTTTACTGTCCATAAAGTGGGAATAAAGTTGGGTATTTTTTTTTCCATTTCCCCTCCTATTTAGAAAGCTGTCCAGACAAGAGACTGCTTCTCACTCCGGTGTGCTCGGCACTGCGGGGCGTGGTTTGCTCCGGCTCCTTCCCCAGCTCCACCCGCGGTAGCAGCGTAGCCATGACAACGCTGGGGCCGGGGATGCTCCATCCCCGCAGGAGGCTGAGCCAGCGCTCCGGCAGCACAGCGAGCTCCCAGCTCCGTGTTGGGCTGCAGGACCCAGCCGGGATCATTTCAGCCCCGTTTCAACCCAGCTTTGCTCGCTGTCGAGACACACTCCGGGCATCCCTGCACTGGGAGCTCTGGGGGCACTTCCAAGTGTTACTAAAATGACATTTTCTTTGGCTGCTGTGTAGAAAACAGGGTTAACTCTCTGAGTGCCCAGTGGAGTGAGAGGAAGGAACCTCTGTGTCCAAGTGAAAAATCCTAGAATTTAAATTTTAAGAAAACAGGCCAGCTATACAGCTTCTGAGAAAAAGCATGTTTGTTAAGAGAATTGGCAATGTCCAAGGGATAGTAAATCTCACATTTCCAGGCTCACACACACCAAGCCCTGGTCACTTGTTAAAGTCTATCTCAAGGGATGTGCTTCAAAGAGCATCACAGTTCTGCTTGGGAAAAGGTGTTAGAAGACAGCAGTGACCATCTCTGGAAGAAACATGGATAAAATACTTGCCCATCTGGAAAATCTTGTGAACAATGAGACAAACAGAAGAACACAACAAAGAGATTACTCACTCACACTAGAAATAACCACCACTCAAAATAAATTTTTGCAGTAGGTCCAGTTTGGAAATTATCCTCATATAGAAAGGGAAGGGAAGAAATGACACATACCCAGGGTTTTTTTTCTAATAATTGTACATGCAGTACTAAAATTCTGAGGAAGATATTTCCCCAAGTAAACTTCAGGCTTCTTTCAAAGACTATGACTTCATTTTTTTTTTTTTCCAGAAATAGTTCCTATTTTAGATCCAGTGCAGGGAAGAAAACCTTACAAACGAGCCATATCAAATTCTGACTCCTTTAGCAGGAGCCTTCTGATTTTAGCCATCTTATTATTCTTTATGAGTCCATTTAAGCACCACAGTTACAATGGACCGATCTGAACATGCTGTGGAGAAAGGACAAGCAAACACACACTCAGGGAAGCCCAACTGAAAACTTAAGCTCATTATCCACATACACCAAAAATAATTTCTGCCCTCTGCAATGGCTTTGAAACCCAGCAGGCACTGGTGAGCTGAAACAGGCAAATCTGCATTTGATTTGGCTGACAGTTTGTGCATCAAAATGTGTCAAGAAGCATTTGATCCTGCTTGGAGAGTGTGGGAAATATTTCCAACTTAGCAGGACACCCCGAACATGGTGACAGATGGGCAGAGTATGAGCCTGGCATGGGAGAGGCCATTTCAGAGCTGGCTGATGCTCCAAGCCATGTGGCAGACAGTCCAAACTCGTTTGTCACAAAAAAAATAAAGCTCACACTGGAATTACCAAAGCAAGACTCAGGGAGAGCCCCTGCCTGCAGCTCAGCCTGGCACAGACACCCACACTGCCAAGGAGCACCACTGAAAACCTCCCATGAAATTAATGAGCACCCAAGAAGGAAAGAAGGAAACAAAACAAAGCAAAACACAGCAAAGCTTTTTTTTTTTTTTTTTTTTTTTTTTCCTCAAATTAAATCCACAAGCAGGAAATTTTGATTCAGAATAACAATTTTATTTTTTCATTACTACCAAAAATTAGGTTCACACCAGTAATACAGCCCTAAAAATAAAATATTGGGTATTTTTTTCCCATCAGGAACATTAATTTCTATCTATACATACTGAACAGCTGTACAACTATTGGTATATTTATTTACATCCAAGTTTTATTCACACTTACTTTGAGGTCTATCAGAAATGGAAATTGGTCTTAGAACCACAATCAGGCTCTAGAAGTCATCAAATACCTATGAGAAAAGTGTCTGTTACATCAGCACAGAAAGGGTAACTTTATCAAAATATACATCAGTTCTAAAAGCAAAGGCACTGGCACCTACACTGAGAAGCAGAAACAAACTGCCCTGGTGACTATTTCCTCCCAGATGTAGATGTGACAGAGTTCAACTCACAGGGCATCACTATTTTTTCACACATATAAAACATGGTGTCATGTAGGGCAATGGGTATGGGAAACATATATAAACATATGTGCATACAGACATGGTAACAAGCTCTTACAGATTTTTACCTGCCATTTATTTTAAATTTAGGATGATTAAATACTTACTGTCTTCAAATCAGCTTCAAATCAGTCAGTGCCCCTACTTGGGTGGCCAAACAGGCTGAAATGACAGGAGGATTTTCCCCTCCTGATAGAAACCCGATGGCTCTTGGCTGCCTGAAGCAGACTCTGGTTACAGGTGATTTCCATCAACTCTGTGTTTTGCTTTTAAAGATTTGCAACAATATTGCATTTAATTCTCCTAGTTTCTTCTTGATGAATGTCAGACATCCTTGTGCATTCAGATTGATGGGATGGATATGGGTGGATGGGGGAGTTTTTTTGTTTATTTCAAACTGGGGCATTAAAAAAAAAACAACATTTGTATTCCACTCCCAGTAATAAAAATGTACTAAACTGAAGTACCACCAAGTCTTCTTTTGCTGGGTTTCCCACTGCCTCCCTTTGAATTGAGGGCTGGCCCCTTGTCAGCAGGATCCCTTTCATCCTGCTGCCCATCATTCCCTCTTCCATCAGATAATCCTGCCCCCCAGGCTCCCAGCTGCAGCAGCTCCAGTTTCCTCACACCTCCCAGGGCTGCTCAAAGTCAGCACTGCCTCTGCTCTCCTGCACTCAGCACAGAGGGGACACAGCTGAGGGGGACATGTCCTCCCCAAAGGCTGACACTCTCATCTCTCCTGTGGCCCGGAACAGTGAACAACAAGCAAAACACACAAGATGCTGGCAAAATACCCTGCATCTTATACTGGATTAAATTTCATTTGCTATTCACCATCACCCCCCTAACAGAAGATCTTGAAACCCTTCAGGCTCTGATCTCAGGATGGAGCCGCCTCATCCGTTTTGGGTTTTGGACGTTCATTATCTCACAGATCCATTAATTGCAGTGCAAATTGCATATGTTCAGCACTAATTCTTGTAAAAAGGGAAAACGCAAGGAGGAACGTATGAAGCCAGTAATACAGCTCTTTATCCTGACAAGCCTCATCAAATATAAAATTAAAATCATTAAGCAAAACAGCACTTCCTGAAAACCTGTGATTTGGGGTTGCAGTGACTAGCCATGGCAATTAGTTGCTCAGCAGTTCAGGAGGCTCTGAGATGAGCAGTAGGAGAAACCAAGCATTGCAGGATGCAGAGACCAGATGGTTTTAGGCTGAAAATAAATGAATACCCCCCCCCCAATGATAATCTCTCTTTCCAAAACATTAATGAAAAGTTCTGCAAGGGGAAAAAAAAATCAACAAACCAACCCCAAACCCAAGCTACATTCTTTAACTAGATAAAAGACGATTTTGTTCAGCCTTGGAGTAGCTATTGTAATTAAATGCTCTAAAAAACAGGACAACAGCCCCGTGCCAGTCATGCATACGAGAGATAAAACACGACAAAAAACCCAAAATACCCAAGAACCATGCATTTCTTACAGAGCCTGAAGAATTCCTGCCTCTCGGCAGACTCCTGCAGTGCACTCGGGCATCCACCTAAATGAATGCAGAACCTATTTTCCCCTGCTAAGATAAATCAATTTAATAATAAAAATAATCAAATCCAGAGAAACCCAGGGACAATCGAACCCCCGCTCTGACTTACAGCTCTGAAAAATCCTGCAGTCTGGCTGGAAACGTCCATCGAAGAACTGCATTGAAAGCTTTTCCCTAAAGGCAAGCGCATTTAAACATCTCGGGCTCTGCTACTGGAGCCGATGCTGCAACAGATGGGGACCAGGGCTGGGTGTGTTGGTGCCTCCCATCGCGGCACGGCGCGGGGATGGCAGCAGCGGAGCTACCGCAGCACAGGGAAGGCGGGCGGGCTCTCCCCGGTGCGGGCTCCCTGCCAAAATCGCCTGGGGCATCACGGCCAGGTTCGGCTCCCCGCCTGCAGAACCGGCCTTGAGCTCGGACAGCGCGGGCAGGTCATTGAGCCGCGTTCTGGGCGCGTTACAGAGATGCTCGGGGTGCACGGGGGAAGTCGGAGGGTTCAGATAACCGCAGGCGTTTTTAATGCGATCTGAAGGGGGAGAAAAAAAGATCCCGTTTTCAATAGCAGAAGTTTCAGGTGACTGAGGCTGCGTCTGCATCAGTATCGAATACCTTGGGGAAGGCAGCACAGAGCAGCAAATGCATTTTCAAGGCTGGAGTCTCTGCTGCTCCATAACAGCCCTATTCCCCACTTAACCACAGCTCCACTTTGTAGATGCACAAAAGTCACATTATTTCTCTGGGCTTAAGTTTTCCCATCTGCAGCATGAACAGGGGATGATTTGGCTAACTTTTTATTTTATTTTATTATAAAGACTTCACTGGGAAAATAAAGTGCCTGAGCACAAAGTATAACCATCAAAAGTATCACCATCCAAAAAAAAGATAATAGTTATTTTGAAAGGGCACCATGTGAGCAAGTGCTTAGCAGAGCAATGCAAACTCTCCCAGTAGGAGCTGAGGGATGGTGGGGATTTGAATTTTCTTTTTCATCAAGCTAAATCCTTTTTTTATAACCCCATTCAGCTTTGATTACTCCACCAACCAGTCTCACAGTGTCCTTTACTGGCAATGAAATTATTCCCCAGATCATGGGGACACATCCTTGGCCCAGATGCTATCAAAGGCTGGCTCAGATGAGGACACCTCTGCTAGAACAAAGCAAAAGGCAGAAAGGTCATCCCTGCAGCTTCCAATACTTGAACAGAGGCATCAAAACACCATGCAATGAATGGCACATCTCTGGAGAAACAGGTGGTCCGATCTTGAGCCGCGGAGCATTGCCAGTCCTTTCTTGGTCATCTCAAAATATCTTTTTTGATGATCTGTTGAAAAACTCCCTAAGATGGAGGGTTTGCTTTAATGAATGACTCCAGGTCACTAAACCACCAGATCAGTGGAGTGGACTTGGTTTACACATCTCAGTCTATTCATCCCATTCATTGGATGATGCTGCACCCTTTTGCAAGAGAATGCAGCCAAAACTGACCTTAACTCTGCTACATCAATTAATAAATACCACTGAGGCTGGGCAGTACTTCAGCAGCAAAAGAGATGAGGTCCAGGTGACACCCCTCGTGTGCCAGGCAGACAGCACACCCTAGGAACCATCCACTGCTCTCTCTTCCTTCGGTGTGCTGTGCCTCTGATAACACAAGCCCCTCGGGAGCAAAAAAGCTGAAAATGGTACACAGTGTTCACTCACAAATGGCAGCTATTACTTGAATCCTTTCAAGACAAGATCATTGGCATCGTTTTTTAACAGAAACATGCACAAATATTTGGTGCTTAGAAGATTTGTCCCCATCTAAATTAATATTTTATGCATGCAGAATGTACAAATAGTTTAAGAAAATAAACAAGCTTCCTCTTAAATGCTGTTTAAGGGGTGTAAGAGAAACCAGTCAATCAGCTGGAGCAAGCAAAACACATTTTGTCTCTCCTCCTCGAGCTGTAGGAGAAAGGAAGGAATCTGTGGCTGACCTAGAGAGGATAAAAGGGAAGATTGGATTCATAGTGGAATATAAAGGGTTCTCCTGATTAGTAATCAGATCAAATAAAAAGGGGCATTAACAGCCAGCAAAATGTCCCATATCCCTAAATCATCCCTTTCAAATCACTCATAGGCTCAGTTTGATGTAGGCAATGCCAAGAATCATCCAGACCTATTAAAGTGTTTTTGTAAAAAAAAATAATCTTAAAACTGTTTCGGGTTTCAAAGTCTGACTGGCACAAATTCTACTTCAAAAACCTGCCTTTTCCTCCCCCACCTTTGGGTAAGGCATATGAAACAGATTGCACAACTACATCTCAGATAGGCAGAACAGTTAATGGTTTAGATACCATTTCATAAATATTTGCTGAACTAGTTTTTGGATTCTGTCCAGTTTCTGACAACCATTAAAAACATTGAATAATTTGCCATTTTCTTTCACCCTTCTGGGGTGAAAAATAGGCAGGGAGATTTTATTGCTATAATTTCTTACCATTATTTAATGACTACTCATATTCATGTGGATGTTTCCTGCCAAAGAAGCCCAAGTGATTCTTGAATCTACAGGCCTGAAGTGTCCAAATCACATTTATGTAAACATTTATATATTCTTTATTAAATATTCCCATACTGAATACCTGGGCTCATATGTGGCTGCATAATTGGTGAAGATCTGAGAGAAACCAACTAATTTCTGAATAAATACCTTGTTTCACATTGGGATTTCAAGTGCCTGTGCCCTATCAGAGATGCTGAGGCTCAGTGACTAAAAGCAGCAGTGAGTTACAGCACATCATCTAGCACAAGGTGGTGCAATATGGGAAATCACACAAATAAACTTATTTGATGATAACCACACTTTACCGACAAGTTCTAGAAGTCTCTATGAACAGGGATCCAAAACTCAAGTCCCTTCCTTGCTTCCTTATATATTAAGGACAATTCAGGAGGTTCCAGAAAATGCTTTCTATAATCAACTTTCCATGACGATAGATTTTTAAGATATTTTCAATTTTTTTCTTCCAAATTCTTAAGTCCTTACATCTCAAGCTCAGCAGTCATTATTCATTTTATAACCGTGTGTCTTGAAAAAAAAAAAGTTCCTTTGAGAGGACTTCTAGATCACTTACATATTTGGACTGGCTGTAGGATTCTCACACTTTACCAGAGAATAACACTGGAGGGAAAACAAATCACCAAGACCTGCTTGTGCCTTGGACTGTGAATTGCACACTCACCTATGGCCCAAAGACCAAACTCTGAGCAAAGCAGATTTATGACTGTCACATTTCCACCAGCATAAAGCTACAGAATTCCCTGTCCAACTGAAACAGGCATTGTTGTACTGGTTTGTTTTTCCATTTGAAGAGTTTGGTTTTCAAAAATTCAGAGCCAGATCCCTCAATCAGCTTCAGATTTGACTGCACATAATTCCTGCACAATTTCCTTGAACTGTTCCAAAACACCAAGTCAATTTCATCCTTTTAGTCCAAGTACAAGCCTAAAGTACAATAAATTTCTAACTGGCAGTACAGCAACCTTCCACAATTTCCCAGAGGAGACTGAAAATGTCTGGCTTTTGGTTGTTGTTATTTATATTCCATAATTTTCCAAAAGATATGGTGGGTTTGTAAGTACTGTATAAATTAGATGAGTTCATGGGGCCAGCTTCCATTATAGTTTCTTTTTTCTTATGAGGCAAAGAGTGCCTTGAAATCAATGGAGCTTCTGTCTGTGAAGATATCACTTCAGAACACAGCAGATACAGCAATTATCGAAGTGCATGGGGAGCCAGAGCTCTGCATGGCAGGGCAGGGCTTTTGTCCAGAGTGTAATTAAGAAAGATTTTTCATATTTTTTACAGCCAACACAGCCATTATATTCATGGTTGCACTATCCCCACTGCTACTGAGCACGACCAGCAACCAAAAGCAACGTGCAACACAGATGTGGAGCCTCCAGCCAAGAAGCCAAAGCACCTGGGGAATGTTCAGATGAGAGAAGCAAGTTTTTGAAGGGCAGGGAAAGCCACAACAACAGCTGGGAGACCAGCAGAGCCCAAGGGGAAGATGAAACAGGGAGAAAAAATCTTAAATTGCACCATAAGACACCAGCTCTTAGTAGAACAGCCAAAGTAGTCTCTCAGAGTTGATGTCGGGCAAAGGGCAGCTGTGATCTGCAGGATTTGGAAAAGGGAGTACAAGAAAAAAACCAAAACATTTAGCCCCAAGAGTAAGAGGTAGGGATGAGCTGCAGAGTCCACCCTGCCCAAATCAGGCAAAACTGCAATGCAGGGTGATGGAGATGGTACAAAATAGAAAGAGAGAGGAGCAGAGAAAAATATCCCATGACAAATGAAATCCACAGTTTACTCCTTTTTTCATCTCAAACAGCCACAATTTTTTCCTTGCAATTTTTCAGCATGATCTACCAAGCAATGAACCAAGTAGCTGGGATTCCTGACTCACTGCTGACAAGCCAGAAGGAGAACATCCATGTGAGAAACATCAAACCCCAGTGAGCAATCACCCATCTCTCCCGGGGGAGGGAGCACCCTGCCAGCCTCTGCAATGAAGATGGATCACACTGCACCAGGGATGCTCAGCCAGCTTGGTACCAAAAGCAGGATAGCTGCATTCTCAAATCTAGCTCTTCAGCAGGACTCACACAGAGGGGTTTTTCCCTCTGTATTTGCATTTGTACCCAGATGCAAATGGCATTGAAATGATGAGGTGCTCATACAAAGGCAGTACTGGAGGCTGCACAAGAGCAGCCTTGCGCCTGCTCCACATGGACCCCACTGCCCTTCCCACCTGTCTGGATCTCACAGATGGAGGGATGGAGCCTCTTTGCTGCATCATGGTGGGGAGGAAGGGGTGGAGACACTTCTGGAGAGGTGCCAGTGCAGAGCTGTGCTGTGCCTGGGGTCAATGGAGGTCTCTAGGTGCCTGGGGAGAATTACAAAGTCTGAGCTAGGACACAATGTTCAATAACTCTGGGAGAGAAGGACCAATGCTTTGAACTATAATCCTCTGTGGTGTGGGTGAAACCTCTCAGAGATGTCCTGGTCTCTGAGGATGAATAAACCAGAGAGCAAAATTACTGTCAGGAATTTGGTGGTGCCCCTGTGGTGCCTCATTCAGCTTTGCTTGAGGCATTTGGAGGGGTTGCCACACTGGTATCAGTGGTGATCTGGGAGGTTTTGAATCACAGCAATTGGTGATTCAGGATAACCAGATTTAAACACTGTGGATTAGCTCAGATTTAAACACTGTGGACTAGTCCCATTGCCTTCATTCTCTACAAAGGCATTGCATTTTAAAAGTTTTGAAGGACACAGGGTGGGTCTTACCTTGCTTCTACTGTATCCCTTAAGAGCTTGGATGAGAAACACCCTTTGTGGGCCAGAAACAGTCCCACAAGACAATAGAAGAATGATACTGCAGCATCTAGAAATGGGAGAAAACCACAGGGAAATAGGATCTGGTGGATTATGGGTAAGCACTCCAACCAGGGGCTTCAGCATAAAATCCTTTTATACCTGTATGCAAAGGCTATTGGGATGCTTAAAAATGTGAATTCTGCAATATGGCTTTCAGAGTGGGATCTTTAAGGAGCAGCACTTCCACAAGGACACAGCAGTGGCCACATGGAGGACTGGAGATGCCTCCGCTCTGCTGCTGCCTCCTCGATCTCTCTGCCTTTGGGCTGCTCTGTGCTCCCTCCCCTGGCAACACACACTGCTCCTGGGGGCTGTGACAGCAACAGGGATAGGGGCATCAGTGCCAAAAAAGCCAGGGGAATAAGGTGAAAAAATGAGGCAGGAAGGAGAAAAGGGTGATGGCAATTAGCTGCACACACACCCAGCCACACCTGAGCAGTCTTTAACATTTTTAAGACTGGCTTAGAGATTGTGGTGGAGAACATATAGCACATCTGCAGCTCTCAGGAGAGCACTAATTATTTCCCCAAAAGAAAACATCTTGCTACAATAACATCACAGGATCCATCCAAGAATTAAGATGCTCTTGCACGCTCACAGCAAGTTTTACTCTCTTTGAACCTCATGATTTAGGTTTGACTGATGTGGTGGATGTTGAGTGATTTCATTGAAGTTGTCCCCGTGCCTGCAGGGCCCAGGTGAGCTACCCACATTCTCACATCTTTGTACAGCCTGGCTAGGGACAATTTGTTCTTCAGGTCAGGGATTCTGGGCTTTCTAAGGCACTCTGTGCACGTAGCAACTTCACTCTATGTAGGTTTTACCTTTTGTAGGCGTGCAATAAATAGTAACCATTAACTGAATTGAAACAAGGGCCCACCTAGAAAAGGATAAAGTGGCTGCCTACATACAGGAATGAACAGTTAAAATATCATCAAAGGTTTAGAAGCTGAAGTACAAAGATCTCTGCTGGTATCAACTGGCTGTTAGGGAAATAAAAAAGGAGGTAAGAGCACCTTGCAGCATTTAAAGTAGGTCAGCACTGCCAGAAAAGAAATACTTTTAAATACATTGTGATGCAGAAACCTGACACAGAGTTACAAATTCACCAGAAAGAATTTGTCAGCTTAACTAAAATAGAAGTAAACGAGTTTATCCACTCAATTGAACTTAGAGACAAGCAGCAGTTGGGGCTAAATGTAACAAGCACGAGCCACATCAACACTGGCAGACTGGCATGAATGCCCCAGGAATATTTACACCCACAGTATTCTGCTGGATCCTACTGGAATGAGCAGTCAGACTTTCAGACTGTAACTAGAGATGATCACAGGGATTTCTGGAATACAGATGGACCATTTCCCTGAGAGCTGCTCCATCCACTCCCACAGCACCGTGGCTGCCCAGCTCTTGGGAAGGTGCTCCACAAGGCTGGTGCCAGAGCAGGCACATCACACAGGGCTGCTGGCAGCAGCTCCCCTCTGCTGCTGCTGCAGCTCAGGGACCTTCCCAGCTGAGCCACATCCCCTCCCCAAAAGGATGCAAAATGCTCAGGGGCAAAGCCCCACTGCTCCTTTGTGGCATCCACAAGCACAGTGGAAGCCCTGAAATAGATGCCATCTGTGACAGAAGTCCAGTGTTTATTTAACGGCCAGAGGCAGTTCTGAATATAGGATGCACCCAGCAAGAGTGAAGTTATTTTAAGATCAAATATTTGATTGCCACCACAGAGACTTATTTACAAAAAAAAAAAAAAAAAAAACAAAAAAAAAAAAAAAAAAACAAAAAAAAACCAAAACAAAACAAAAAAAAAAAAAAAAAACAAAAAAACAAAAAAAAACCAAAACAAAACAAAAAAAACAACAAAAAACAAACACCAACCAACCAACCAAAATAAACACAAGAAAGAGCATATATAAGTTTAGGCCTTACTTCCTAATTTGGTCATGTAAATAATAATTTAAAATAATCTACCCACACTGGAAAGAGAAGTGTGTTCTCAAAGTTTCTCACCTCAGACAACAACACTTTAAATACATCTTGCACACAAAATTTGCCTAAAGGAAAGTGAATGCAATTTAATTTTAAAAAACCCAACTATATAGAGCCAATAAAATTTAAAAAAATCAAATGCAAGTACAAATGATCACATCAGAAGAAATACTTATGTCAGTTTCTGCAGTATTCTGGTTTTAATTTTTTTTTGTTTGTTTGCTTTCTTGGGTTGGGTTTTTTAAAGGTAAGACAAGTTGCTCACAAAGCAATCACTAAGGTATGTATATAAAACAGGCTTTTTTCATTTGAGAAGTTAATTAAATAATTTAAAAGGGGAAAGTCTTTTAAAGGCTGTAACCTTTACACCTCACCAAAAAAAGGGTGCAAATTGTCACTCAATTTTACTAATACTGTGACCCTGGTTAATAAGAGTAATAATGTGTGTGAATATATGTACATCTATCTGAGAAAATACACACACACACATACACATATATATAAATTAATAAATATATAAATATATAGATACATGCACAAAAACTACTGTTGCAGGTGAATATTTTTAGTTCTTCTCACATTCCATGGCCTCCCTGTTACATCTACATTTTAAATGATGAAGGATGTCTTTGTGGTTGAGGTTGGCAGGGTACCCACATTCTATTCCCAGAAGACAAATTCCAGCAAGCCCTGAAGGCTGATGGGTCTTTTCTCTCAATCATAGAATGACTAGATTGTTTAGGAAGAGTTTTGTTTTTTTTTTAATACTTTCAGCATTTTGTAGAACTGGAAGAAAAAGCAATGATTTTTTTTTAAGCTTTGTACATTTGACACAATATTGACTTACACACACAAATAAAATGGCAGCAACAACTACAACCTACACACAAAGCATCACTTGTTTGATTCCTCACACTGAAGTTGTCCTCCACAGACATTTGGGCTTCCAAACCTGCTCCAAACACCCCAGATTCCACTGGGGACAGCACCACAAGCCCCAGACCTGTTTTGGGGAGATTCTATGAATTATGCTGAAAAAATACTGAAGATTGTAATCAGAACATTAATTATGTCATATCAATTTAAAAGATCAACCAATTGGATTCAACTTTCTCCAAGGCATGGAATAACCCAAGTTGGAAAAGACCTCAAAAGATCATCCAGACCAACCTTTCATGGAAGGGGAGCCTAGATGAGATTATCTAGCACCCTGCCCAGGCACATCTTGAAAACCTCCTGGAAAGACCAATTCCATACCTCAAATACCACATTTATATAGTGTTTGTTTTGATCACTATGTTAGAGTGCTGTACTGGGTAACAAAAGTCCAAAGGCTTTTGAGCTGACAGAAATCCCCCTGTGAGTGCCCAACCACTCCCTCCAGCTGTCAGCACCAGAGCAGCTTCTGAACAGGAACACGTCCCATAAACAGCAGGATCATCTGTTTTGAAGGTTGGAGACTGAAGTCTTGTTTCTTGGCAACATTCAGTAATTCAAAGCACATTCTTATGTGTTTCATAAAATGTCTTTTTCTTCCTTTTGTAGTACTTTTAAGCCTCTATGCATTTTCCAGTGAGAACAGGGCTGGTGGACAGGGGTCCCAGTCCCAAGGTTTGAGCTGGCTCCCCACATGGACCTGGGCAAAATTGTGCTTTGCTGTGGCAGGTCTAATGAGACCTGATAGACCTAATATAAGATCTAATAATACTTCCACTGATTTATCAGCAAGAATCACTCTTCCACACCAGGCTGTGCAGCCACATTTGCAAAATTCAGGAGTATCAACTTAGAACAAGCAGGTAAAACCACAGCTCCTCTTTATTTATCATGAAAAGGAAAAAACATTAATGGCTGTTCCAAAAACTTTACTGTTTGCATTTCTCCCCTCCTGGCTGTTCTTTGTTGATTTTTTAGACTACACTCTATTCAGAGGTACCACCTTTTAACAGAACATACAGTAACAAGTATTGTTCAGCGAAATTCTGATATAAAGATAATAAGATGGCATTAAATAAGGAAGCACCAAGAAACCTGAGAAATCATTTGGCTACAACACCAGCATTAGGTATGACAAACAGCAGCTTTGGATCTTGATCAACAAACAGCCAGTGGTTGAGGGCTTTGCAAACAACTCCAGAAAGGCTTTCAACCTTGTCCTTGTTGGATACCTCTGTAGAGCTCCTGCCAAAGATAATCCTCCTCTACAGCCCAGTAATATATTCCAAAAAGAGAATTTCATTTACTTTAGGATATGTTAATTACTATTTGTGTGTGTTATTAGCATCAATTTCTTAAGAATGCAAAAGTTGTCAGCTATTTTGGAAGAAAAAAAAGGAGGAATTGCAGCTACAAAATACTTCTGGGTTTATCCTCTCCTAGTACTTGAATTAAAACATTATGAGTGTGGCATAATATACCAGCTACAATGTCCTAAAATAGAATAAACATTTCCATCCATGTACAGCTCAAGATATTTGTTTCTCTAGGACCACTGCCTCTCTTGATTGCAAAGCAGCTTTTGAAAACAGATTTCTCAGTCCCTCAGTTTTCCACTCGAATGCTTCTGAAATATGCCCATTTAACAAGTTGCAGGAGGACCTTGGGGACCTCCTGCTGAAACTCTGATGGCACACAGACATTGTAATAAACTGGCTTCCACCTCAGCTAAAGCCTTTTTATGAAAGGTTTTTCCACACAGAATTCATTCCTTGTTGTTCAGAGTGTAACTACCTCTCTTCAGAGATTCAGTGCAGATTTCCACTGAAAGCTTATCAGCAGAGACTGCTTCTGGGAAAGGAATAAGAGAAATATATCTCACTTGAACTTTGCAGTGCAGCCTTTCACTGCCTTTGGAAGCTACGCTGTGAAGTCAGATTTTTGTGTAATGCACTGACAACATCTCAAGCATCAGTAGAAAAGGAGCTAATTTGGTTTGTTTGCTCTAGGGCAGGAAGAAAGGAAGCAGAAAGCATCTGGAAGAAGAAAATTAAACCCCTACAACTGCCTGGAAAATACCATTTTAAATGCTAGATTTCAAGGTCACGGAAGGAAGTGACCACTGACTGGACTATATTTAAATGCACTATGAAGCTCAATACTGTGCTTATTTTTAGGCAAGAATAATAACTATTGCCCTTTCTTCTGAACAAACTTATTCCTAACAGGCATCCTGTCCAAAGAGTCATCCAGGGCAACACCTAACACTGACAGGAGCACAATATGGGGCTATATGGCCGCCTACAGGAACACTTCTTTTCTTCCTACCACCAAAAAGATATTAGCAGTGCATTTCCAGGATGGGGTTTCCTTCCCCAGGTCCAATTCCAACATCTACTCCAGTCAATGATGGTCCAGATGTCCTGTCAGACTCTACATTACATCCCAGCTGAAAGGCAGTCCAGCCAGTGTCCCTCAGAATGTCTTAGCTTTACCCTGTGGTAATTTTAGCTGTGGTCTTCCACAGCTTGCCCAGACATGTGTTTCAGAACCATCCAGAGAAAACTGAGCTCCAGCAACATCCACTAGCTAACCTTTCTGAATCCATTCCACACTTGGGTTTTACAAAAATTAAGAGGTTTATCTAACTTAGTGCTACAGTTTGAGCTTCATGTACTGAAAGGACAAGCATAATGCTCTTGCATGATTATTGGATCACTGGGAGAAGAAAAGGCGATTCACATGCTCGAGGTTGAAACAAATGGAGGTGTCCAAGACAGAAAGGATTTTCTTTTCTTCCTTCCTTCCTGCACCAACATGAAAGTGCTTTGTGTGGTTGGTTTTCATCTTTTTATGTGTGGTCTCATTTCCAGGGCCACTTCAGAAAATTACCTAACAAATCCTTCCTGCTGGGAAAGTAAATTTCAGATTAAAAGGTGGCAGCAGTCTTGATTACTCCAGCCCCTTTCCTGCAGCACATCATGGTGGTGGGTTTTGGTTTCAGTGACACTCTGCTGAAGCTGTGACATGCTCTGGACTGTAGTGGGGTCCATTTCTGCCTATGGGGTGTAATAAATGTTCTGTAGATCCTTGTAGCATGAAACCTTTGGAGATGGCAACTACCAACGCTGACAGAGGAGCACCTCTTGGAAAGAACTGGCATCAGTCATGGAACAAAAAGCAAACACAGCACTTCAGGGATGTATGTCCAAGTTCCTGGCTCTCACAAACATCCCTGCACACACCCCACCAACACGCTCATGGCAACCAGTGCCACTGCACACAGAAATTTTGAGACATTCATTTTGTTGTCCTAAGCAACCACCAGATCAGCTTGTTCCTCCAGATGTAACCACAAACATTCAGCAGATTAAGCTAAGCTCTCTGGCCAATTTCATGTCTTTTTTTTTTTTTTTTAATTGAGGAAATGAGGTAACAGGACAATGCAGAGCAGTCCATATTGATCTTATCCCACTACTAAATTTCTTCAGTTTATGAAAATCACTAAGATGTAGTTTCTGTGTCAGCTACTCAGAAAGCTGTACAGCAAGTCAGTGCCTCTAATACATTACAAAACTAGCTGTAAAGTCATAAGCTTGATGCATGGCTTCAGCTACAGCAACATGCTCAAAACAAGGATTGCATCTGAATCTAGTATTTTGCAATTGCTATTTTAACAACCTGTTTTAAGTTGTCTTCAAGTCTTGCCAAACTGTAATGAGAAAGAGCAGAAATTTTCCAAAGCTGTGTCTGCCCAAAGAGGAACTATCTGAGAAAACTTCAGCCAAAATATTTAAGCCATTCCTAAAAATGTTGCAGAGAATATTTCTATATAAGAAACAATTTTCTGGTGAATTTTAGAGATGTCTACCTCTTCCTTGGGTTGGGTTTAAGAGTTATGACTTGGCAGGATAGACTGCATAAGGCAAACATTTCTGTTCTCCATACAAAAATGAACCGAAATTAAACTACTTTATACAGGGATGCTTACATTGAACAAGCACTGACTGCAAAACTGAGCTCCTTCAAATAAGGGGAGTGAAAATGTGGGAGATAATGTGGCCAGATTAACAAGGAAGCGGCTGTGGTATCTGAGAATATCTCAAAAGGAGCAAGGGATTGAGAGGTAGAGGACAAAATCTAATACTTGCTGGACAAGGAGACTGAAATTGAGTTCAGACATCCACAGAATGGAAGTTGGGATTAAGAAGCAGACATGAGGCAGGGACAGAGCAAAGTGGCTGAAGGCATAGGATGTGAGTGAGACAGCTTTAGTGAGAATGGGCAAAAGAGACTTCACATCCTGTCCACCTCCAGAAGATTAAACAGAATCAATTCCTCCTGAAGAAAGCAACAGCACTGGGTGAACTGACATTATGAGCAGGAGTCAACTAAGACTGAGACACCTAAGCTGAGGTGTCTCACCACAAATGCTTACATATAACCTAGTGTTTGAATTCCCAGAATAGAAAATAGATGTAAAGGGTGGCATTCAGTGGCTGAAACAGAGGTCCTTATTGCCATCTGAGACAACACAGCTGAGGGCACAAGGCTGACATCTGCCACAGCATCTACATGCGGCCTGCACTCTATGGGAAAACACTTCACTGATTTGCCTGGAGTCCTTTGGCAGAAAATATGTTACTGTTTGTGACTGACAAAGAATATCCTCTCCAGAGAGGGGACAGCAGCAGTATCCCAGTGTCAATGAGGAAAGCTGAAGGCCTGGCAGGGTACCTTAGCTCCAGTGGTAGCTTACAGGCTTATACATGGGCATCCTAATGGATCTGCAGAAAAGAACCCAATTGAAGTTGGACAAGCTACTGTGTCCAAACATTTCTCAGCTTTTGAGGCACTGACTTTGTAACCTTACCAATATTCTTTCAACACTTCTTGCATATTCTTATATAAAGGCCTTATATATGAATTTGGACTGGGGTAGCCAGATGCATCTGATGAAATTTAAACAAATCTTCTTTGATTTGTGATAGTCCATTAAACAGCACTAGGCATACATAATGCACAGCATGTTCTCTACAGATAGTTACCTTTGCCAACTAAAGCAACCCCAGAGATGGTTTTCCTAACCACTAAAGACAAATATGCTTAAACAAATGGTTTATGAAATCCAATAGCAAGGCACTGAGAGCAAGGCCAGTCTAGTTTGAGTTCTCTGCCTCCTGTTTATCTCTCCTTGAGGAATTCAAACTGAGAAGTCCTTGTGTAACTCGTGAAGACCAAAGAGGAAGCTCAAAGCACTGTGAAAAGGTTAGTGAAGACAACAACTGGAAACAGATACATGCTTTGCACTATGTTAATCATGAACAGTTTTTGTTTGAAATCTCAAACACAAGATCAAGCAGTTCAGGCCCCAAATCTGATGTGGATATTTGGCAATCACCAACCTGTGTGCAAAAGAATAAAGAAAACCCTGCTCTTTGTCCTGCTGTTAGAGCTGTTTACTTTCTGGCATGAGTTTGCAGTTCCTGAGGTCTTAGAATAAGGTCTGTAACCACAGAGCTGCAAAAGTTTGAGAACTGTACCAGACCTTGGGCCAGCAGTTCAACAAACAACTACAAAAGAAGAATTCAGATCTTCAAAGAGAAAGAGGAAGGAAATCAGCTGTCAGCTAGCTTAAAAAAAAAAAAAAAAAAAAAGATGCAGATGATTTATTGCTTACCAGCTTACCTAAGAAAAAATCCCAACAACTACGAGCCTGTGAGACACCGAACACATAATGTTTAAATTTCTCATTTAAAAAAAAAAAAAAAGGCCATACAGAGAAAACTAAGTACAAATAAACTTCCTTGGGAAAGCAGCATCGGCGTGGGCAGTAAAGAAGTTGTTGAAGTGGAACAATGTGGCAAACCTGACATTGATTGGATTTAAGCCTCTAATCACTTTCCCTTGCACACGAGTCTCATATCTGTTGTTAACTTTAATGAGACTTATGTGCCAAGTCTGCAAGGAGAATTGGTCCTTAACTCTCCTCGCTGCCAAACTGTTTCATTAGGAAGCATTTCCATGTCTTCCTGTTGAAGTTTCAGTCGGCAGTACTGACACAGACGCAGTGCTGGTGACGAGGAATTCTCCTCAGATCTGGGAGCTGTGGTGAGAGAAGGGCTCGGGTAGATCCAACACTTGTGCCAACAAGTGGGACTAAAGATCTAAAGCTTGTTACCTCCTGCTTGCCTCTGCAGTGCTTCTGGAGGAATGTCTTTCTCTGCTTTTCCTTCCTTAGTTTCTAAAAAGGAGAAGCATTTGTCACTATCTCCTCAGTGGAGCTATTTGGAGGATGAATTAGGACGTGTTTGTAGAACTTGGGGCGTGAGAAGTTTTATTTGAATGTTACTCCTTATTAACCCCACCAGCATTTCTCTGAACTTTGATGGTAATCTTTGGCCTACAAATATTGTATGTGACTCCACAGAAATGAATACCAGGTGAGCAGCTTCAGCACGTTTTGCAGTGGCTTAATGAGTATGTTTATAGCAATGATCTTATAAACCCAGAGTAATTGAACAACAAGCCACAAATCAGTTGCAGCCTGGAAAATCCTAATTTGAGGCCACTTTCTGCCTCCATCTGCATAACGTTTTAAATTTGTTGCTTTTCATTTTAATGTTAATTTACCCTGTGTGTTTCAAAGACTACTTCAGCCTGTTGGCAGCTCAGGAATGGGAGCAGACCTGCTGCTCCTTGGCAGCAGGTGAATGCCTTGGCCCTTGAAGGGCTGTCCAGATTCATGTTTCCCCAGCAGCTGGCAGTTCAGCCAGGCCTCTTTGCTGCAGAGCTTTTCTGGGGGGAAATTCCTAGCTTATTTTCAAACTGAATAGCATTTTGGCTTCAGACTTTCCTTCTGCTCCCAGCACCCTGAGGGTTTGTCTGCTGGGCTCCCTTGGCACCAGAATTCAGATCTTTTTGCCTTGAAGGTGGCATTATTTAGGAATTATTCCAAAAGCTTTCAACCATGTAGGATAAACAAAGAGAACCAAATTACCATTTTAAGGTGTTGAGGTACTACAGGCAGGTAGGATGAGTTTCCCAGAGTTGTTCTTAGTTGCTATAGTTTATACAAATATTCATTTAGTTTTATGTAATACTATTTGTGGTCCAAAATATTCATGAATATCATTAGGGAAACATGACCTGTGAAGTTTGCTGTTGTTGGCAATGTAATGCAGACTCTAGGTTGCTATTGATATTAATATATGATATTTGTTAGCAAATAGTATTTATGCTGTGGGTCATTTTGGGCTTTCTTGGCTTCTTCACTAGCAAAGCTCAATGTCATTTGGGATAACAGTAAGAACCGAATTCTCTAAACTAACTCTGCACTCTTTCAAACTGAAAATGCAATTCCTGTGAGTTGAGCTGGTGACAGCTCTTCAGCAAAAACATGTATTTTGTTTTTCATTAATTACAATGCTCTAAGATCTCCTAAGTGAAACATATTGAGTTATATGTGGGCTGTCAATCATGTTTGCCTTTGCTCATGCTGCATTCCTGCATAAAAAAATAAGCTAAATTATAGATTGTCACTTCCTTTAGTAGCTCTTACAAGAAATGTGCACATCTCAGTTGCTCAACCTCTGGCCAGTAATGATGCCTATAAAGCTTTACATGGGTGTCTGACGTGTTTTTCTCAGCTTGTTTTTGTGGATGTGGATGGTAACTTTAGAATTTTGCCTTGTTTTTCTCATATACATCTTTACTGGGGTGTTTGGCTTACTTCAGCCCCTGAAGAACAAAATTTTATCTTTATATAGGCTTGATCTACATGGCAACAACACTCACACTGCGAAGAGATGTAATCATGCTGGAATATGTGCATTTTAGGATGTGTTTGGGGTAAATTGTATCCTGTATGTGAAACTAGAGTGTGAGCCTAAGAGATGGCGAACAGATATCTAATGAAGATGAAGATTAAAGACTGTGTTTTATACGTGTGTTAGTTGGCCAAGCAAAATTATGAAAAGGCAGAAATAAGAGGGGGCAAAAAAAGCAGCAACTAGAAAGGCAGGTAAATGAGTTATTACCAAAAATCAGCCAGCTGAATTGACTGCAGTGTATCAATAGTTCAGCTAAATAAAATGAAGTACTCCCAAAAGTTACACAATTTAGTAAACTTCAGTGCATCATAACCAGATGAAGCTGTTTTTTACATATCCACTGCTGGTTAAGGCAAGAATGGCATTGCTGAGATAACTTTGTTTCATATCTGAAAAAATTCCTGTATGATGCTGCTTGGAGACATCTGCTTTTGCACTGGGAGAAAAACTATGTGCTTGCAAATGGAGTAACCTAGAAGAGATGCTCCCAAAGTAACAATACAATGCATTAAATAACTGGGAAATAATATTAAAAATTTTTGAAAAAATAAAAGATTATTCTTTACTATTCTTTTATGAGTTTGTAAAAACCATGATAGATTTATAAGACAATTGAAATATGGGAGGGGAGGGAAAAAAAAGGAGAGAAGAGAAGAAAATCAAAGAAAGTTTCTTCCTGTTTTATCTTGGGATGCCATACTTCTCTCTTCTCTTGCCTGCTTACTTATCTCATCTTGTTCCTTCAGTGAAAGCAACAAATCAAAAAGTTTTGTGGTTATAAGAAATAGCAATTAGCAAAGAAATAGCAAGAATATCAAAGTCAGTTGAAATATATTAGTAAGTGGTTTTGGGATGACACAGTGGCATTATCCTTGGGATATTGTGGATTTTTTTTCCCCAAGGGCATCTGTGCATTCCCACTTAGAGGATCTGGTGTGGAGCTGTGAACTTCTTAGTGAAATGTTGTACAGCTACAAGACTGTGCCTAAAAAGCTGAGGTTGCTGAGATGGCTTTGATTTAACCTTTCTGTGTGTGTGATAGAAATCAAGGTTCCCCGAGTGTGGAGAAGGTCACAGTGCTCACTGTGAGAGCTTGGGCTGTGTCGACTCCTGAAGAAGCACCTAATGCTGCTCAGTGTGATGGGCTGGGGACAGGGGTTGGGACAGGCTGCCCTTTAGTGCCTCTGTGAAGGTCCACACATCCCATCCCTGCTGAAAAAAAAAAAACCCCAAAAACCTGTGTCCCCTTGAAGAGGAAAATTCCAACTTCAGCAGGTTAGAGAAAGAAGGGAGACAACACCTAAAATGAAGCAGGGAGCAGCTGGCTATTAGCCAGGCTGCTAAAAGGGAGAACTTCTCCAGGATGAGTCAGTGACATGAAACTGCAAAAAAAACCCCAAATGTATCCAAATGGGTACATTAGGAGATTTGTCAGACAGGCAATTTAGGCAATTTTCCCACTCCATAATATTTCTGTGAGTCTAATTTTAGATCTTGTTTGTCCAGACCATCTTCAAAACACAGTGCTCCAAAATGGAGCAGTGAAGAGAATCAGAGGAGGATTATCACATTGGTCTATGTGCTGATAGAACTGGGGTTTCCAGACTAGGAAAGAGAAGACAAGAAATAAACATGTCAGTGGTTGGTCAAATACTCTTCATGGTCACTAAGGCAAGAACAAAGATAAATTAACTTAATTAGTAGGAAGTAAGATTTAGGTTGGTCAGCAGGAATAATTTCCTGTCAATATGACCACAAAGTTCAAGAGACAGCCAAGGGATGCTGAAGAACCTGCTGCTTTGGGAGGTGGTAGATCTTTCTAGTTGAATTGCAGTGAAAAATCAAAACTTTACAATTCTGACAGATTTGTAAGTCACGGTATGTATTTTTTATTACAGCGCTGGGCACACGCTAGGATTTCCCTTTAATGGGCATGTGCACCTCTGAAAACTCTCGATCCTTTTTTATTACTCTAGCTAATTTACATATTCATAGATTCCATAATAGGTTTATGCATATTTATTCTTTTGATTTTCTGTTACACTTACAGCTAGTTACACTTGTACTTGGTTTTTGTCAGAAAGTACAGAGAGAACTCTTGGGTCACTCTGCGCTGTCTGTTTCAAAGTCTGAGGAGTCTTTTTTATCTCTTATCTCTTTAGCTTGGAAATTTGCATTCTTTGTCTTTAGCTGGGGCAGCTTTGCTAGTGCTGCAGTTACTAGACTAAACAGCATATTTTACTTATGTTGGCAAAGTCAAAGCGGCACATTTCACTTAAATTTAAATGGATTTCTTACTCTGTTGAATTTTTACTCTGTCTCATTCCCCCCTTTCTCTGATGGTAAGTAAATTTTTTTACTTAATGCAAATTCTTACATTTGACTTACTAGGCACAAGCTAGGTACAAAGCTTCTATCAAAAAGCTTAGATGGTCTGATAGTCTTGGAGGCTGCATCTAAGTTTTTTCTAAGCATCCCACATACTACACTTTCATGGAAAGGCTTGTTTTGGATAAGGGATAAGGGAATTTGCAGCATTATCTCCTCTTCCCATCTGGATTCAGCAGAGGCAGAGCTTCACCTGAACATCTGTGTGTGCAGGGCCAGGATGGGAGAGCTGGTTATGGAAGCACCATCTGCTGCTTTAGCAGGCACTCCCTCTTTTCATTCATCCTGCTGGATGTTTGTGACCTACCTGCCATCCACGGCCTCAGTCCAGCCCAGCTGCACCTATCCTGCTTTAATGCAAGAGCCTGGAGTGAGTGGTCTCCTAGGATCCAGAATGGGAAGCCACCTTCCAGAGGATGTGTCACAACAATGGGGCTGAAGATCTTGGCTTTGATTTCATAAAGGCTGAATCCATTTCAGTTGTTTTCTCCCACTACAGACAATCATGAACTATCTGATGATTCCCAGCAGGAATGAAATATAGTTCTGTAACATCAGATCTGGTTTCCTTCACCCCATATAACAAATGGAAAGAAAAAGATATATTTGAATAGTCGTGATTTTAAGAGCCCTCTCACATGCTGCAGTCTTCAATATATTCTTACATGAGCAAAATTTGTAATAATTTTTTTTTGCCTTTCATTCAGTGCTTAAATATTTAATTTGTGGTACCAAAGAACATTCCACAAACAGGACTCTGTGCAAAGTCTATAGTTTTCAATAAATAACATAATAAAGAAAATAACCCCTGAAGCACATGAGCTAACACGTACATACTGACAGCCATTCTTGTTCCTTCAAACACATCAAATCCACTTTCCCTGTGCACTCAGAACTTCAGGTGAGATTTGTGGACAGAAGGGGCTGGGACATCCTCTGCTCCCACAGTGAATGAGCAAGGTGCTCATTCAACACCTTTGTGTCTCAATTCCTCTTGTTTGGCACCAGAAGAAACATGGCATTATTTTAGCAGAAACTGTACTTTCCCTCCAGCAAGACCCAGGGATCACCCGAAGGAAAGAGAGCTCCAGAAAAAGTGCAAAGTTCAACTCACAAACAGGTCAAGTAGATTTTCTGATCAGATCTCTTTTTCATGCTATATTTACACAGCAAAATGCTCCAACCAGGCTAAGATCCTACCCAGGCTGTTCATCAAACACTTCAGCTACCTCTAAGCATTCTTGCAAAACCCAAAAGCACTTTCCATTTCATTTAGTAAGAACACAGAACAAAGAGTGTCCATAAAGTCAATCATAGGCTCAAGAGCAAAAAGCTTCCTGACTCATGAATGTTCCTCAGCCAACACACCCTTCTTCACCTTCTCACGGGTATGGATGGAACTGGCTGAAGACTGGAGCTGGAAGAGGTGAACTGGCTTTGGCTGCACTGTAACACCAAGTCCCAGCACTGTCCTTATGGATTTTCCTTCACACATTGGGTAACATTGAGGAAAGCCCTGCTCTACCAAAGTGGGCTTGCTGGGAAAACATTTATATAACAAAGAATTTCTGAGAGTGCAAGGGTGAAATATGATCCTGGCATAGTACGACATTTAATAATTAAGCAAGTTTTGGAGTTTCGAGATACAGAAACACTTCCCTGATTAGTATCAAAGTAGTAAACACTGTCTTCAAAAGGGTTTTGTTACAAATGTAGAAGTGAGGAAAGAGAATTCAAAGCAGCCAAAAATGTAAAGCTTTCATTTCAACACACTTCTTTATTCCTTTTGTTTTAGCTGGAGAAACACAGGCACGGTACAATGCCCAACCAGCCATGCAGCAACCTGTCCAATTTATAGCAGTGCTTGGCAATTTAAGATTTTCCTTCAGGTGCTGACAGTCATGATGCAGAAGAAAAGCCACATGACTGATTACAGCCTGCACTCTCTGAAAAGACAAAATAAAAGAGAAATAGAAAAAAAAAAAATATCCCTGTTTGGCTGTCATTTGGGAGCTAGACAGAGAGATTATATTGTTATATGTCCATCTTTCTGTCCCTGACGAAAGCATTCCTCAAATAAGGAAAGGCCATTGTGGTGACAGGTCAGAGCTGGCAGTCAGGACAGCAGGACATGCTTCCTTTGGCCTCCAGTTCCCAAATATCAGGTGCAGATTTTAACACTCAGGTCACCAATGGTGGATCCCAGAAGTGGTACTGAGCCCATGGTCATCTTCTCATTTAGAAATGCAGCCTTATTTCAACCAAACAAATGTAGATTCATTGATTCCTAATTTTGGTCATCTCTTGATTAGCAGTTATTTTCTTAAAGTAGTTCTTGGGTACTTCACTAAGCCTAATGCATTCATTTGCTCTCAACTATACTTCTGTAAAAAAACCACATTACTTCAGAAAAGTTAGAAAACTGGGTAAAGCCTTCTGTCCCTTTTTGGGGGGAGGAGAACAAAAACCAGGTTTACAGTCTGAAACTTCCTGTACCAAATTTGAAATTTTAAAATATGGGTCAAATTTGCAGTGTAAGGAGATTAATTATTCTTTAAAAACACAATCTGTTTTCCTAAAGTTATCCTTTACTGCATTATACAAGTAACCAGCCCAATTGCACAAGGGATGCTGAAAAAAAGAGAAAAAAATTTCACCACAGCCACAGAGACTGACAACTGTTGGAAGCAGGTTACCAGACATAACTGACAAATTATTTCACCTGCTATTGCAAATCCTGCATTCCTAAGTACTTTAGACAAACCTCTTAATCCACCACTTGAAACAATTCCCAGGCTGAAGCATCCAAATCAAAGTAATATAAAGTTAACCCTCAACAAAGAAAGCTCATGGCTTTACAAAGACGCGCTCTACAGCAAATTTAGCTTGAGTCAGATACTTGCAAATTAATCAAACCTGGCTGAACTGCAAAGGCAGAGGTTTTCCTTTAATGGAATAACTAAAAGGAAATGAACAGTTAAAAAAATATTAAGATAAAAATCACACAAATTAAGAAGCCACAAAGAAACAAGCACTGTCAGCTGGTTATTTTTAACAAAACCCAAACCACCAAGGTATTGCTATAAGGTAAAAAAGGTAACTCATTAAACTGACAATAAAAATAGATTAATACAGCCAGAAAGTTTTCCTTAACTGTTTTAAAATTAAAATATGTGTATATAAACCAGGTCAACAGCAATTCTACTTGTGAATTAAGATAATGTTGTGAATTATAAAATCTTCCCAGATGTAGGTTACAATTCCTCAGTCCTGGCAAGCTGTATTATCAGGCCATCAGGTCAGGAATTAAGAATTGCCTCTGTCACTGATATATCTTCTGACTTTTATTAAAGCAAAGCAAAAATCTAGCTTTCAGTCCTGTGTAAATACAGAATATAAAGCCAAAATGCACTGAAAAGACAACCTGTGTACTATCATCTGATAATTTATAGTCTGTGTTTGACAAGGATTTACTAATGCTTATTTAAGCAGATCTGTGCATGATTCAAGATCATAAAACAATTCAGTGGGGAAAGAATTTCTAAGTCTTTAGACCCACCTCTTACTGAAAGTAGAGTCAACAGGGAACTTCAACCAGGGCGCACAGGGCTTTGGCCAGCCTTGTCTTGAAAACCTCCAAATATTCATAATCTTTAAGATCTGAAAGAAGCAACTCCTTTCAAAATTACACATGAGTTCTTGTCTCAAAACAGTGGGTTTGTGTGATAATCCTCTAATTGCCTCTGACATGGAAGCATTTTATTACTGTACTGAACATATTTTCATATCACCTTCTCTCTTTTACTTCAGCAGGCTCAAGACACACCTTCAGTCTTAAAAACCCCAGATGTTGCATTGATGATAGAGTGACGTTCTGGGCATATGTAAGCTGGAAATGGAATTTCCTCAGGTTTCAGTAGAGTGGTCACTGGCTAGTGGACCCCAAATATGCAGAGAAAAATCCCCAAACTGAAATTTTTACAAGGAATTATTAGGGTTGATAATTTTATTCATTTTAATGGGACAAACTGTATTTTCAGCCACCTATCAGTTTCTTAATCAGCAGATGAGCCTAAAAGGCATTTCTGTAAGATCTAAAGCAGGACTGTGAGATCAGAGAAGAGTTCAGGTTGGAAGGGAAGGACATAAATCTTTGTCCCAAACATCAAGCTTTAAACGTGGTTAGCTATAAGGTCAGACAAAGGGTTTAACAGAAGACTACCCCCAAAGCTTCAAAGTGACTCTATAAACACCAAATATCTCAGAAAAATGGGGGGAAAAAAGGTTTTTAATTCAATCTCATCTCAGGTTTTGGAAAACACAATTTGGAACATTTAGTTTTGGTTACAAAGGAAAACAGACATTATTGGGTGGATAGTGAATTGTTTTGGTGTTATATAAGACATTGGTTAAAAATCCATGTGACTTCAAAGGGAGATTACACAAGATTATAGACCTAGGGTGAAATTCTGGCTCTGATTAAAATCACTGGCAAAAATCCCATTGCCTTGACCACTGCCAGGATTCTGCCTCTAACATGCCCTTGTTTTACCAGACAAAGCCACACATGTACTACACAAAGCCAGATGTACCTTACAAATGCATCTCTCTGCAACAATTAAATTTGGAAAACTTTTTTTATCTCCTCTAGAGCTGTGTAGGGACTTTTCTTATTTTTAAGATAGTCTCTCTTCTATTGTAGATTTTTCTTTCTATACAAACTAGGAAGATTGAATCTAAACAAAAACAATGGAACTCTCTGGAGAAAAAAAGCTGTGACATGGATTTTTCTGTTCTTTTTGAAGCTGTGGCTTAGAAATAGCATGGAATACAGAAACTTTCCTCCCACTTCACTGCCTTTCCCACTACTGGTGAAGCTGGAGTAACCATGGTCCAACTCCAGTAGTGGCACAAGGCTGGTATCCTGCCACACAGGAGCTTGCAGAGCATCCTTTAGAAAAGCACCCTGAGACAGGGCAGACCTGATCCAGAAATCCAGATCCTGAGTGCTGAGGTGGGAATATTGCTTACACTGGCATTTCATCTGCATATCCACATTCTCCCTTTAAACATCCACCTGCCTGTACCACAAGAGATGCTGCCAGGGGAACAACTTCATGACTGAAAAAAACCCAGAACAGTCTAAAAGCAACAACTGGAGTGTTCCACGTGCCACAGATAATGTTTCACATGGAGACTGGCAGCCCAAAGGCAGTCAGATTAGAAGTAAATTCTGATCCTGATTTTTACAGCATTTCCTCGTTCCCCCAGACAAATCCTGCCTGACTGTTCCAGGGTGCCCTGCACCAGCAAGTTAATGAGCATGAGGCCAACACCTCTGCAAGTGATCAACACAGCAGCAGAGAGCCAGGCAGGCACCTTCCATGCTGTGTGACAGGAAACCACCTGCAGAGTCAGTGCACAGCTGCAAACACACATGCACAGCCCTCTTGGATGCCTGCTCTTCCCAGCAGGTACAGAGGTTATGTATTATCATATATTCTCCCTTGCCAGGTAAACCCAAGGCATCCTGCCTTATTCTGGCAAAAGGCATTGTTGGAATCCATCCCAACAGCATTTGTTTCCTTCATGCTTTCAACACAGCCCTGCTCTTTAGCAAAAGGTTTCCCCAAATAAAAAATGAGCCTAATGCTCATTTACAGCAGAAATGTTGACACAGTTAACTGAGTAATGCTGGCAGAGGCCTCTGAAAATATAAATCACTATAGTGTTGAATTATTAATCTTGATTATTTTTGCTTATGCAGTGCTTTGGGTTAGGGCTCACAAAGGCAAGAGGAGATTAATTATAACTTGTCCCAAAAGCAAAATAGGAGGACATGGAAAACCCTCAATTTTGCTCTTATGCAAAATCACAGTCACTTAGAGCAGCCTGAAGATGCTGAGATCACTGAGCTCTCTAGGCAGTGGCCAAGGGTGCCTCCAGTGAGCACGAGCACTCAGCCACAAGAAAGGAATCAGTCAGTTCCTGCCTCTCAGCAGCATGGACCAGCTTCCCAAATGTATCAAATGCCCCTTCTCAGACTGGCCCAGTGACAGACCTTCACATGTACACAACTGAAAAGCATCAACTTAGGAAAGAACCTCTTCCCAAAACCACAACCCTGCATTTTGTCATAAAGTTTGCTTTTTGTCGTCTGCTTCTGTCAGGAACTTAACAACAGAATTTAAATTGCTGTTGCTGTGTTAAGAGAAAATATCAAAGTCTTCAGAGCAAGTTTTAAATGCAAGCAGGGTACCCTTCTGTGCCCAGTGTAAACACTGCACAACTGCTGCACTGCTGGGCCCTGGAAGGAGCAGGAGAGGCAGCTGTGGCTGCAGGGCAATGGGTGCTTTATTGTGTGTGTTCTGAACTGATATGGAAAATCCAAGTTGTCTGTGAAATGACACCCCTTGTAATACTGGATATGTATAGAACACAGAATGTGAAATACAGGCAGCACTGGTGTTGCTTTTTGAGAAGTTAACTCTCTGGTTTCTCCAAAAGGCCTGGAGGATCCACAGGTTGTTTTTTTTTTTCCTTCCCAAAACAATCAAATCATGGACTTAAATCTGTCACAGGCAACTTGCACTATGAACACTACTCTCCAAAAGTATTGACGTCCTTGCACATGCATTGCCCAAACTAGTGAAAGAGCTGAATAACAAAAAATTAACCCACTGCTGGCAACAAAGTCAGTAATTTTTTACCTTGATCATTTCTCCCTAAGGAAGGCAGCACTGCCCTTTAGAGAACCTCAATACAAAGATTATCAAAGCAGTTTAGATACCTCTGCAAGTGAGACTCTGGCCCCTGGAAAAGCAGAATAAGGTAATTTCTTCAGAGTATGGGGATATTAGCTCAGACCTCTTTGGCTGAACACACTGCATGTGCTAGTCAGAATTAAAATGCTTGATTCAACCACTATCTCTTTATTTGGATCCAAATGTTCATAAAAACAGCAGGGATTTTTTGTTTTTAATCTTGCTGCAGATGGAAATTTCCATACTACAGTTCTGCAATGACTGTAAACAAGAGGTTTCAACACCATCAGATCTTAACCTTTTATAAGAAGAGTGGCTGAATATTCTGTAGGGAGGGAGATCAGGGCAATCCAACAAAGGCTTTGTGCAAAAAGGAGGAACTGAGACTGAAAGCTACAATTCTGCTGCTCTCCATTTTTAAAGTCTAAAGAAGACAAGGCAAAAGGCAGGGGAAGGGGATGGAAAGGAAAAAAAAAATAAAAGGTCACTAATTTCACAGAACTTAAAACTTTATTGTTAAAGTCTGCATCCACTCCTTAATGCAATATTATATATTAGTTTTCATCTGAGAAAGTAAACAAGTCATAGGAGAAAAGCCTCTACAAATGCTACAGGATTCCTCCCTCTCCCACACCTCCTAGTTCAAGACACTTCATAGACACTTTCCAGCACTGGTTGACTTTGATTTTGAGCCATGACATCCAAAGCATGACATATTTGGTGTTTTTTCATTAACTTGAGGAATGAACAGGGACAGAGTTTGCTTCCTAGAATAAAACCTTTCTCAACCACACTCTCAAGCTGCTCTAAGGGATAAGCAGCAATGCTGAGCTTCCATGTCCATGCTCCACATCCCTCCAATTTGTTGCACATCCTGGAGATGCAGTGGCTCTGCTTCTGTCACACTTTTAACAGATCATGTTTTCACATGTACACAGGAAAGCACAGGATTTCTGCACTTCCAACCCTTGTGCTCTGCACAGCAGTTGATTTTAAGCTACTTCACAATTTGCCTCAATCTTCAGGGATTGAATGTCTAAAGGGTGTATTTATATAAGCAGGCCTAAGTTATCTAAAGAACAATTTGTCCCTGCCACACCTCTCCATGGAAGAAGCCAGGCAGATTAACTTTGTTTTCCCTCCAAGGAAGAATAAAGTAAAATAATAATAAAATATTTTTTTTAAAAAACCCAATATACAAACACCTAACAAGTTTCATGGTGATTTGGGGTTAAATCCCAAATATTAGGTCTTCCTTAAGGCTTAAATTATAAATCAAGTGCAAAACTGCCAAAACCTTGCGTCATATCTAGCAAACACAGACACATATTTCAAGTGCAGAAAGAACATTTCAAACCCTTGAAACACAACCAATCTGTTTAACAAACCCACATTCTCCAAGCAGAGATGTTCTGGTTCATGACTTCTGAACTTTGTACAGAGAAGTGACCCAGCCTTGTGCAAAGTTGTCTCCACTGGAGAGGACTTCCCCCAAAGTCTCATTTGGCCATTCCCACCTTTCATAAGACTTACCAGACTCATTTACTGACTTGTTTATCAGGTTCTTTTCACAAAATACTCCAGCTATGCTGTTACAGGAGTCTGAACAAAACCAAATGTTTAAACTTCCTTCCATCCCATTTTGGCCAACAAGGGCATATCATTTGCTCCCTATAGTTTCCTATCCACTAATTAAACAGTGCACCTCATCTGCATTGCACCACTAACCATGCAAACCCAATCAACCACCTGTCACACTTGTCAATTGAACTCTATGATCACAGCACCATAAAAACCAGCTGTTACAATGTCCGTTCAAAATTAGATTAATCTTCTTCCTTATGGTTGTTTTTGGGTTTTGGTGATGGTGGTGTTTTTTTTTTTTGTTGTTGTTGTTTGTTTTTCTTAAACCTAACAGGAGGGATCTGGAAAGCCTGGTTCTTTCTGAGCACCAGTCCCTTGAACTCCTTGTTCAAGACTGCACCCAATGTATAGTTTTTGATTAATATATACTTTTTACTTACTTTTGAGTTCTGCATATCATACTGGGCTTGGTTTTACTAACCTGGCAGCAATACCTATAAGTTAAATTTTGTATTTTTTTAGCATTAACAGGGATAGCTTTGGAGACTATTTTTGTTTTTTTAAAAACCAACAAAAACAGTGCCACATGGAAAAATGGCTACTTTCATACACTTGTGAGAAGTGACTATGGTTTGCTGCTGAATTATTGCATAGATTGGAAAACACAGCTCCAAGAAAAGATCTGTAATTGTTTAGTGGTTGGGCTGCTGGCAGAATTCCCTGCCTGGGGCTGTTTTTATAAATAGGCCTGAGGACAAACAAACAAGCTACTAATAACAAGTCGACTATTATGTTTTGAAGCAGCCCTGCTTTGTGTTGTCCAGCACACAAGAAGCTCAGATGGCAAATATAGCAAAATCCATGGCAAGAAGTAAGGATAGATCATGCCCATGTCAAAATTTCAGTCTGCTAAAATAAACTTAATCTGGGGGAAATATCAAAGTACACAAGGCTATGAACACTACGTGTATGGCTGTGCTGTGTCAGATCTCCATTTCCAGTATTAGCAGGTATCATTAGGAAATGAGGTAAAATGGCTCAGTAACAACCATCACCTACTCCAGAAAATCTGGTGAATTCTTCAAGTCAGCTGGTCTTGCTTTTTCCACGAGTTCTTTTCATCATGTCCTACTCAGAACAACATCAACGATCTGGACACTATTTAGAATATCCTGTTTGACTCTGAAAAAGTTCTCAGGTTTATCAGAAACACAAAGGTATCTCATCACAGCCTTTACAGGAAGCTTCTCATTCCACAGATAATCTGGTAGCTACTTGTCTAAGAGCAAAGGTCAGATTTTCTGCCACCTCTACTTCAGACTGTTCGTCTAATCTCATCACACTGCAACATTTTTTTCTTTCTTTTAATGTTTTCTGAAGGTAATTTAGGATTCCCAGCTGAACACTCAAACTCATTTACTGGTTCTGCACTATCTTCCCTTGAAAAATACATTCTCTCTTGGATAGCATTCTCTGCTATTTCATATACTTCTTTCTGTTTCAGGAAATAATTACATCAATAGAGGATATTTTCTACCTTTGGTGTTGGAAGCTTATTTGTTACCAATCAAATGCAAGCCAGAGGAGTTTATATGGGAACAGCCCATCCTGATACAGTAACTCTTCCAAAGAGCGCAGCTAAAGTAAAATAGCTTGGAAGAAGGTGAGAAAAATTAGGGCCCTTACCTTTTATATTTCTCTCCTGATCTTATGGATCTTATCTCTGTTACATGGAGGATGATCTTCACCAGCCTCTATCAGGCTTCCTTCACATAGACATCACAACTTTTCTGACTGCTGCCCATCTTCTCTCCTAAGCTTCTTCTTGGAGTGGCTTACTTTTTCTTTCCATAACTGTTTTGATTTTCCTTTCTTTTGTCTTTTGTATCCTCCTTGGAGAGCGCTCTTTATCCCTAGGACCCTCCTCAAAGACTTAGCAGCTCTCTTATCTCTTTCTTGATGTCATTCAGCATTAGCAGCTTAGCCTTCGAAAACAAATCCTCTTTTTTTGCTGATAAGAAGAGCCACTTACGCTCTTCCTTCCCCTGCGTTTTCTCTCTTTGGAGGGAAGATCTCTCCAGTTCTAACGCCACTCCATGTGGTGACGCAGGCAAGAACACGAAGTCCAGTGGACCATGTGTAATTGCTACCGAGGTGAGCACTTTCCCGCTAATACCCAGAAACGACGGAGTCAGCACGGATTAAGGCAACAACGAAGCGCTCAGCATTTCTGGCAGCACACTGACGCATTTCAGGGTGCGTGCTGCAGCCCCAGGGGAAGCAGCAGTAACATCACCAGGACACATGAAAGGACTCTAGGTAGTGCTAAAAACAAAACCAAGCCAAACTAATGCATTTTCACAGAAGAAAACATTTTTTTCCCCCCCCCAGAAGAAGAGTTCTATCTGGCTGGTAGAATATTGGTCCTAACAGAAGCAGAGCAGAAAGAAGAGCTGGTAGGAATAACAGGCAGGAGCAGCAGCTGGTTTCTCTCCAGAATCACCAGCCACACAGACACAGTTCCCTTGGCACAGCAAATGCCCTCCCTGACAGTGCCCTCGTAAATCAGCTTCACTGCCACCAGATGAATTTGTACTTGGTCGAATTTTGTAAGGTTCAGAGTCTGCAACACAAAACTATCACAGCTTTCAGCAAAGCTTAACTTCTCCCACCTCCATAGGATGGTAATGGGGTGGAGAGACAAATTCCCTCTCCAGGGAATCTTGGCAGATGAGCCAAAGGGAATGCCAGGCCAGGGGCTGGGCAGGACCTGCTCCCTGGATAAATGGACTACTACAGGGCTGTTCATCCAGCAATTTTGCCACAAGCACTAAACCCACAAGAAAAAACCCTAAACTTTACTAAAGCTTAAGCATTACCAAATCAATTATCTAAACATTTCACTAGTAAGTATACATACATGCAAACAGCTTTGTTCCTGAAATCCTGCTGTTTCTCAGCAGGTATTTAACAGCACAAGAAAACCTTCAGAGCACCTACTTACACAAGAGGGGATGAAAATTACATTCTTTTTCAGCTTTAACAAATCCAGTTGTTTCTGCAAGTTTCTGCTGCCCTGCTGTACCACAGCTGTTCCACTGTCAGCTTTAGCCAATTGTAAGTCATCAGTTTTCAGCACACAATGCAGCTGAAAGCCAATTCTGCTGGTAGCACTGTTGGAAATGAATTATTTGCCCAGATCTTGTATTAACCTTTTATTTCCCTTGAATATTACCACTGAAAAAGGACAGCTCACACCCTTTTAAGAGACCTGAGAAAAGAGATAGTAAAAATAAAACTTTAAAAAAAATTAAGGAGATAGGTCAGGGAAACGGGGAATAAAAAATATAAAGTGTAGCATAAAAAAAAAAAGGAAACAAAACTTTAAAAATTATTCCAAGCATTATCGGCATCTCCAGTCAGCTGAAGAAGACTCTGAAAAAGAATCCCAGCAACTTCTACTTTACATGAGCTCAGTTTCTTTCAAAAAGTATGCACCCCATCAATAAAATAAGTGTGAATAAGTGTGGAAAGCAGGTTACCTTGAACAGAGGGAGACAAAGTGTAAGCAGGTTTAGCTCCAAAGGTCATGTTGTTTTAGTCAAACCACCCAACATCTACTCCATCCACTTGCTCTAGTCACACTCTCTACTGTAAATTTAAAGCTCTAGACAGCTACTCCTGCACAAAACTGATCTATTTTCATTCACAGTTCTGCAGCAAGAGGTCTACAGGCTATAAAACCTGTAGCTACACAAATACTTAGAAAACAACTCCTGTCTTAGAGGGCAGTAATTCAACAAAAATGACAGGTGTTCCCTTATGGTATAAATTTTTTCAAGCTAAGTTTTAGCTAAAATTAAGATTTAAAAGGAAAATTTAGAAAAACATAATATGGAATCACAAAGATCTGTCACTGTCACTATGACCATGAAATCTGGAAGGGTCTTCTGGTCTGTCTTATACCATCTCTGTGAGACTCTGCCCAACTTTGGCCTAGCAATAAACCAGGCAGCTGTGGGAGACATCTCAATTTCTTACTAAATTCTGCCAAGATTTAGTTTGCACCCAGAAAACCCTTGTTACCCCCTTTACATCCTCTTGCTGTTTTTCTTTGCCACTCAAGTGTCAGCTAACATTGCTGAGAAAAAGAGGAAAGCTCTTGTGCTCTCTCTTGCTGGCATGCCGGGCATCTTGGAGGACAACAAGGAATTTCAAGTCCCCAGTGCAAAGAGTAGGAATAATCTTTCCATGGAACAACTTCCTGAAACCTGGGTAAACAACAACAGTGTGTTAAGCTAAGCCAGGCACCTTGGTGATGATACCAACATACTGGGCTCACTCCCTAAGAGAAACATGAGGATCTCTCATGAAAAGGACTGGACAATCTGAACAAGTGGAGGAACAGAAATCAGGTTAATTTAATCAATTTAATTTAATTATTTTAGTTTAGTCCTTAATTCCTAATTTATGTATTCAATGACTATAATTTTGTCTAAAACTTGAGCACTCAACAGCTGGATAGAGACAAACTGAAATGCACCTGTCTGAAAAGGTTAACTGGGAGCTGTCATGGTAATGTTGCTATGGATAAAGCACAGATGAGAACAGGCATCAGGAGGCCTCCAGAACAGATAAAAAGCTTTAATCCCATATTGATATATATAACCAGTATGAAAGCTCATCTGGAATAATGTGTACAGTTCTGGTCATCTGCTCAGGGAAGGTTAATTCAGCTGGCAACAGGTGCACCAGCAGGCTGTTTTGATGATGACAGGAACAGAGATTCTCTCTCGTGGGACGTGACTGAAGGAGCTTGGCTTGCTGGGTTCTGCAGTTGACAGCTGATAGTGTGTGTGATCCTTCTCCTCAGTTACATAAGGTGCATAAACACCAACAAGGGAGAAGAGATAAAGGACACTTTGTGGGTGCAATTAGAAAATGGAAAATTATTGTGCATAAATTGAGGTTGGAAATTAGGAAGGGAAAAAAGAGTGACGTTCTGGAGGAAAGCTCTAATGAGAGCAAGAAACATCACCACTTTGCAAACTGATGAAGTTTATGGCAGGGAAGATATGATGGCACTGCCTAAAGGGTTTTCCTACAGGAGGTAGGAAATAAATTGTAAGTTAAAGAAGCCTCCTTCTTGCTTTATGCAACCCCTAGAGCAAGAAGGGAAAAAAAGAATAATTATTTCCAGCATTTTTTTCTAGACTCAAGAAATTCTGATCCTCATGTTGAGACCCAATAACTGATTGATCTCCAGAAGGAAATCAGCTCTGATGTCTAATGACTGAAAGATGAGGAAAGGCTGCAGACATGGGAAAGGAGTCATTCTAGGTATAATGTGAGGGTCAACATAAAAATATATGATGATTCAGAAAGGCTAATTCTGAACTGTTTTCCAAATCTAGAAAGAGTCTGGTACACAACCTGTGGCTACATTCTACGCCAGAATGTGACCTTTTCCATGTTCAGAGAGTGATAACCATCTTCTTTGGCTACACCTGCATCAAAACATACCAGATGTGTCAGAAGAAATCCTTGCTCCCTGATGCCATGGTTCCGGTCCTTCTCAAAAGCCTCAGATCAGATGTGCCCCAAGGATTATATGCAAAAAATACACATGGAAATATGGGTGTGTGCAGGCACACCCACCTACACATGGGATACTGCTCATAAAAATGTACCATCTGCTTATTTAAGAGTTTCAAATGTTCCAAGTTTTGATGAAGAACTGTATAATGACTCCAAATGGGAATCAAGAGGATACTACCTATGCAAACTAACCAACAAGCAGAAATTATCTTTGTAACCTACTGAACAGCCTGGGAAAACAAACAAGCAAGCAAACACTGTTTCTGTGAATCTGAAAGAAATTTCTTTCTAACAGATTTGAAAAAAAAAAGCCCAGAAAGAGGAAGGAAGAGCTTTAAAAGTGAAATTACAAGTAAACAAGGACAGAGAAAGAAAAGCAAAAAAACAGCTTCCTGAAAATGGATGGGAAAGGCCACCTAGAAATGCACAGCACTGGAATTTCCAGCATTTGACCAGCCACCACCACAGTCCCAACTTTCACCTGTCTCAGCCACCTGGACAATTTCTTTTATCACAATTAGAAAAAACAGACCCTCACTGGGGGAGTTCTGAACGGATTTGTCACCATCCCTGCAGGTTCCAAGCACAGTTCCCATGGTGAGTTCCCTTCGCAGCACAGGCTCCTCCTCAGCTCTCCCCAGGGCTCAGGGAGCACACGGCTCTCCAGAGGCTTCAGCTGCTGCAACTCTGGGACTTTGCTGACCTGCCTTTTAAAATAGTGGGAGTAGCTTCCGCTGCTGCCCCAGCAGTGCTTTTAGGAGCCCAGAGCATGCCAAAACCCTGCTTGCCCTTGCATATAACTCGAGTAACAAAAGCGCAGCTGTACTCACTTGGAGGCAGGGCGATGCTTTCCCACCCCTTATTTAACACTGGCTTATTTCCATCAGCCGTAACAACAGTGAATGGCAGGGAAGGGAAGTTTTATGGGGAGCCATAGGCTCACAATCCTCTTTGATTTTGCTTCAAGTGAGTCAAATTGGCTTCATCCACAACTGAAGGCAGTAAATGTACTGACACAGAAGTCTGGCAACAGACCTCATCCCAGGTAAACTCCTGAGGCCAAAGGGAGGCACATTATAGAGGTTTTATATAGGGAAAGCTCCACACAGTGCAGAATCAGTAGAGTGGGCCAGGACATCTGCAGTGCTGAATTACCTACAGTGGTCTGGCTTTAAGCATGATGGGTTTTTAACTTACATATAAGACTAGCCACTGAGCTGTACTTTCCAGCATGCAACAGTCTTGGGCAAATTACTTCTTAAATTTTTTCTTTCCAAGCCTCACATCAGAAATAATGATACTTCCAGGACAACACTAAATCAATCATTTCTCCTAAACATTTAGAAATTTGCAGAAGGAAGGACACAGAGGGGGGCAGTGCATTAGGGTTATTATGTTGGCTCTTCCTCAGGCTTTCTTTCGAGGAGAGTTTTAAAAGAAATGCTTGGATCAAATACTTGTTCAATAAAAACCTGGATATCCTCCAAGAGTCCGCTTCTTTGGTGAGAGCAAATAAAACAGGTTTCCCAGTGTTTCAGGTGTAAGTGAAACCTTGAGTGCACAGGAGGTTGATATTAGAAGACACACTTGTCTGGTAAGAGCTGCAAGAGGCTAAACTGAATACCATATGGATAACAAGATGAGACTGGGGGAAATCAGGATCTTGTATGTGTCCAAAAATTGACAGTTCAATGACTGGTGATACTTTACATTCCTGATCCAGATTAGTTAGGGCACTGATGTTACTGGGTTCACCAGGAAACAAGCCAGGGCCAGTGCAGGCAGGCAAAGTGCTACAGAGGAAATTGAGTTTACCTGAGATGAACAAAACCATATTTTCTCCAGACACAGAGAAGTAAACTTCTTTTTTTTTTTCATTCAGGATCTCACAACAGTTTCCTTCAGAAAAAGAATTTAAACTCTGTTCCACGCTTGGCATTTTTTGGAAAAGTCCTCCAGATGAAGTAACTTCCTTGAATTCCAGCATAAATGTTCCTAGCACTGCTAAACACCAGCAAAGCACTTAGTGATCACTGCCCCAGATATCTACTATAGATATCTGTATGTCAGTCATGTATGACAAAACAGAACTCCTAAAGCACTTCAGGGCTTTTCATATGCAGAAGTTTGTATCAGCTCCACAGTTCACTCCACATACTCTGTTCCCAGCCAAGTAATGAACCAGCCAAAGGTCAGTGGAGTGAGAGCTTGGTTTGGGCTACACACTCTCTTCAAGATGAAGAACCAAGCCATCAGGGTGTCAGGGTCAAGACTGCCCTGTTCACACTTCAGGGATATCCTCTTCCTCCTCAGCCCTGCCACATGGAAGGAGAAGCACAGCTGGATCCAAGATAAAGCCAGCTTGTGGTTAGGAGGTTACACTGTTGCTCAGTCTGGCTAAACTTGGCTTTAACCACCAAATCGACTGTGTATTTTTGGACTGGTGAGGAAATGAGATGTTCATGACCTGATTCAGAAACTAAAGCTTTGGACAAAGTTTTAGATGGATCTGTTAATGAATTACCAGCAATAGCTGAACTTATGTTTGACTGAATTTCTATGGTCAGCTTAATGAATACATGTACTTGGAAAAGACTTAGCTGAGATAAACATTTGGCCTCACTCTGCTTTCAAGTTATACATAAAATACAGAAATATGTTGCACCAGTTGCAGTTGCTTTACATGCAAATTCCCAACAATAAAAAGAGCAAGAAAATGTTAAGGCTTATGCCAGAACATATAATAAAATTTCCTTCCCAAGGCTATAAACTTCCTGTGAAGCCCAGCCAATGTGCCAGACCAAGAAATCCAACTCCAGCTCCAGCCATCAGCCATCCTGTCCCTCCACTGGTGTCACAGATTTTTTTCTGTGACCACAGAGCAGTTCAGTAAAGTGACACACCATCAGACTCACAGACAGCTGTGCTGAAAGGCCTGAGAAACAGAATATCCTAGAAAGAAAAATAGGAAATTCTAAGGCCTATTTTTAATTAATTGCCAGATGGAAATAACCAGATGGAAATAAACCTTTCTTGGAACTTCTGAAAGCTTCTCGGAAAAGTCAACCTTTCCCTCAAATTGGCCTTGTGTACAAATTAGGACAGATAAAAGAAGGTTTTTTTTCTATTAATGAAATCATGATAAATTCTGAGATGATGCTTAGAAAAGAAAACAGCATTAACTAATTCACCATGATCATTCCAACAACTAAAGGATACAGGCAAATCTATGTACTACACATAAAACCCCTTCATGTATTATGGAAACATGCATAAAACAGTTTGAATTTACAAATTCTCAGCCTGAGCACAAAGGCATACTTTATTTAAATGGCTGTTATAAATCCATATTAAGTACAGGACTTAGCTTGATAACTGTCTCTTCATCTCATATCATTACCAAGCCTCTATATAAACAAAATATGGGCTGTCAGATTTCTCTTTGGCCTTTTTGTATTTTGTCTCTACAATGGGGATGTGAAAGAGAAAGGCTGAATGTATTTATTCTGGTCTGGGCATCTGGCCAAAAGTAAAAGAGATATTTTAGGTTTCCTGGCTCACAGTGAGTTCAGCCTCTTACCTGCCTCCCCATTTTAGACCACAGCTACAGAATTAAAGCTGTAACACAATCAGAATAGCAGAGAGGGTGCATCATAGCATTAGCCATAAATATTACCACTGTACCCTGGTTTCACTCGCCCATCTCCATCACAGCTCTCTTACATCAGACACTTTGCACAATCCTCTCACATGTGGTAAGACTTGTGGTAAGCAGAACTGTAAAATTTGTCTGCAAGGAGAGAAAGGTCTCAGCAGAACAACTAGAAGAAACCTGGTTGTTTGTCAAATGGATTTTTTGCAAAATCAAAACCAAAAATAGTGATATTTTGGTATCCATTCATGACTTTCTGGTACATCATATTTTGCTCATTTATATTTTATAAACCCATAAGCTTTAGGTGGTTCCTTCTTCCCATCCCTCTAAGCTGCACAGAGCCATAATGAAATCCTAACACTTCCATCCCGTGTAGAAAGAGCTTCTCCAGTTCCAGCCCCACTGTCCATAGCAGCTCCAGTGACAGGGAAAATGCTCCTGGTAAGGCAAGTAACACCAGAATGGCACTCAGCAGATCTAGTGGTGAGCAGCTCAGAAAGCTGCTCAGAAATCCTCCTCCAGCAGGTTTAGCTGCTCTATACTCTGCACTGCACATGTTACCTAAGCCATATAAAATAATTTTTAAATCCCCTAAAATGCTAACTGTGGGTATTCTCCATGAAATAGCAGGAACCTTGTGGCACACATTAACATTAAGTACCCCAGCTGTGAGCAAAGTCACCAAAATTCTGAAAAACAAGATATTCAGCCCTAAAGCTTGCCCATGTCTCAGGAAAGTAAACCAATCTAAAAATCCTTTCCATAAAGACCCAATATGTAATTCTATGAACCTGATTTTTGTTCTTCATATTTTGTAGTAGGTTTGGGAAACTCTAGAGATAGCAGTTACTGCTTTTGGCTCGGGGAATACAGCTCAGGGAATATTCACAGAATCACAGAACAGGTCAGGTTGGAAGGTACCACAGAGGGACATCTGGTCCAACCCCCCTGCTCAAGCAGGGTCATCCCAGAGCACATGGCACAGAATTATGTCCAGACAGTTCTGGAATATCTCCAGCAAGGGAGACTCCACATCCTCTCTGGACAATCTGTCCCAATGTGTCGTCACCTGCACAACAAAGAAGTTTAAATAAAGAATTATTACTTATGTGGAGGTTACAGTGGCTTTTGGAAATCACAGGATTACAAAAGTAGGAACACATAATAAAGATGAATCTGATGTAAAAAGTGGAAGATTGGGAAGAAGGTGGAGAAACTGAGATCTTTTGGCAACCTGCTCAGAATCAGCCTTAGTCAGCAAAGATGTTCAGGAGATTACTGTGAAATGAAGTTCCCAACCCAGGGCCAGGAAGTCAGATTTCCACACTACAATGGTAAATATTTCCAGTGGTAATTGCTGGGAGGCCAATCCTGCATGTCAAAACTGAAATGCCACAATGGACTGTTGTGATGAATTTCATAGGATGAACTCAATTTTCACTCTGACCCATGATCAGTCTTTACAGCTGTCCTTGTGATAACTTTCACAGTACTGAGTTTATTTTTAACTAAAAAGGGATCAATCTAACTGTTTGGATAAAACCATGCTATCTTTCTGCTTTGTCACTTTTCTGCAATGCTATCAGCAATCATATTTCTACTGTTAAATAGTTTTCCATCTCCCTCTTTCCATTTAAAGCACACTTTGGCATAATCAGAGTGCTTTTCAATCAGTCCCAGTAAGAACAAGTATCTATCTCGGAGAAAAAGCAATTGCATTGGCATGGTCAAGTTACTAATGACAGATCCATTATATAATCAACAAATTGGTGTTTCTGATGGCTATTCCCTTTCCTCCTGCCTCCACAATGGCTCTCAGCTCAGTCAGACATTTGCAATTCATTTAGGAAATGGATAAAGTAAGCATTTGGATTTTCACCAGTTGTGTTGCATTGTGCTGATTACTAATTGCAGCTGTTGCATCTCACTGCAGAAATATCTGCTTTTCAACATAGGTAGGACGATCCTTCAGGCACACATGAACATGCAAGAGCCCTGTGCATCACTTGTGTTTTCTGCTTCCTTGATGTAAAAAACCTTTCCATCTCGAGGCGATGAGGAAGCCCAGCATGGGTTGGTAGCTTACCTGTGTACAAAAATTTCCACTGTCTAGTGAAACATTAATCTACTCATTTTACTTTATGAATCTCACTAAATTTACTAACTTCATTTTCAGTTGATTCCATATCGCTCCCATTCTATGGGGTAAATGTGCTATTTTCAGGCTCATCCTTCCAAATGGTCATCTCTTCATCACTGTCTTTACCTGTTGTGTTTCTGTGTTTAAGGAAATTTACAGATATTTCTGCATGACAGTTCTTGAGAGGAAATTCTATTTTGTCATTATGGATAATCCCCCCCCCCTCAAATCCAAATATGTCATTTTATTTTACTTATTTTATACAGTTGATCTGGAAATCACTCCACCCTGCTTTGGATTAGAGTACACAGTATGGAAGAGAGTCACTTAGATATTTAACTCCACCAGGATATATTTTGAAATGCCACTTCCATGTTACATGAATAATTAGGTAATTAAAGTTTTCCATTGCCAATATTTAGGCAATATCAAATAACCAGAAACAAAAAGTAACAGACAATTTCAAGCTAGCTCAGCAGTAAAATGCAACTACCTGTTACAATTTAAGGTTGCTGAAGTTCATAACCCCAAATAGCCAAAAAAGTCTCAAGAGGTAAATAAATAAAAAAATAAACTTTCTAAAATTATCTGGCAGGGGCAGACTAAAGCAGAAGATTCCTGTCGTGGGAGTTCTCCTGTGCTACATTTACATTCCCAATAAGCAAGTCCAGGCATATTTGTTTTTACACAGTTGTTTCCACACCAAGACACATTTCCATTCCCCCCTCCCTTCTTCTGCTTTTGTGTTCCATCGTCCACATCAACAATTAGTGGAAATGCCTGGCTGTGCCTGCTCACATTGTTCCCAGAATTTTCTCTCCCCCAGTGAGCTCTGAAGACCATGCATTATTTGACATGACATGACTTGGAGGCCTTCTACAGCAATGGCTGTATGCAGGGAAGCAGACAGAGGCAAGGAAGAAGTCAGTCCTGGTTACATCTGGCACAGTAGGATGCAAGTCACTATGTGTTAATCCCTTAGCACAATAGCCCAGGTGATTGAACTTTAAATTACTTAAGTCTTGTAAACCAAAAACCACCAGAAATCAAAACAGCCTAAAGGTCAGGCTCATTGCTCTGTTTGTTTTGTGACATGAAAACATAGGATATTCATAACATGGGGTTTTCCCTTGAAATAATTAAACACCGATTGTATTTTCTATCACAGCTCATTTCTCTGCAACATGAGCAATTTGCCAGCTTGTCTATACACACTGAATGTATTCAGTTCAGAGCAAACAGCTGCACACAGGGCAGCTTCCCTCCACACACACAGCCTCTTCTCATCACAGAATCACAAAATATGCTGAGTTGGAAGGGACCCACAAGGATCATCAAGCCCAACTCCTGGCCCTGTACAGGACCGTCCCAAGAGTCACATCATGTGTGAACAAGAGCATTGTCCAAACACTTCTTGAACTCTGTCAGATTTGGTGTTGTGACCACTGCCCTGGGGAGCCTGTTCAGTGCCCAACCACCCCGTGGGTGAAGAACCTTTTTTAATATCCAACCTAAACCTCCCCTGACACAACTTCAGGCCATTCCCTCAGGTTCTGTCACTGTCACCACAGATCAGTTTCTGCCCCTTCCCCTCACAAGGAAGTTGCAACTGCAGTGAGGTCTTGCCTCAGTCTCCTCCAGGCTGAACAGACCAAGTGCCTTCAGCCACTCCTCACATGGCTTCTCCTCAAGGCCCCTTCATCATCTTTGTTGCCTTCCTTTGGGTGGCCTCTAATGTTTTAATGTCTTTCTTGTCATGTGGTTCCCAAAACTGTCCCCAGGACTCGAGGTGAGGCCGTCCCAGCCCAGAGCAGAGCGGGACAATCCCTCCCTGCCCAGCTGGCAATGCTGGGCCAGATGCCCCCCATGACTCTGTTGCCCTCCTGGCTCCAGGGCACTGCTGACTCCCATTCAGCTTGCCAGTGACCAGGAGCCCCAGGTCCCTTTCTGTGGCACTGCTTCCCAGCCTCTCACCCCGTACATCCAGTGTTGCCCCACCCAAGGTGCAGAATCCGGCACTTTCTCTAGTTGAATTCCATGCGGTCGGTAAGGACTTGTGCCCTTATCTGTTTTTTAAATTAACCTAGGCAGGTACACAGAACATTCAAGACCATAAAACACAAACAAAGGAACCTATTGCCCTCTGAAAATGAACTTTCTCTCACTTTGTTGCTGAAGTTGAGAAGTTCGATTTTACCATTCCTCCAAGAGAAGGTGATTGATCCCCAGACGTGTCCCCAGATTTCAGCCTGTGTGTCCCAACTCTCATCCATTAAAGTGCATATAGTGATCAATGCCATTATCTTACATCCTTTGCTGTTACATGTGTGCCTCTTACTTGGTTACTTCAACCCAAATCTACTTCATAAACATGCTGACTTAAAGTTTTATATGGATTATTGCAGTGAAACATACTTTTTTAATTTTTAAACATTTATATTTGAAAGTAAATTTGAAATAACTACCCACATAGAGTCTGAACACATTAAATGCCTACAGTAGCTCACAAAACCTTTGAAGTTTACCCAGGTAAAAAATATATAAACAAAAAACCTCTCACGATTTTAAATGATTGCAGCCTTTTCTCAAGTTACATTGAAAAGAAATTTCTTTCTGAAGTCTTTATCACATGTAATACTTGGTCCCTCTCAGTCAAACGTAAGACAAACAAACACTGACTTTGTTATGTGTCACAACAGATTGCAATGCACCAAGTATCAGTATTAGTTTCAGTCTTTATCATCAGGAGAGCAGCTGCTATTTATCTCTTCCCAAATTACTTCCTAGTATTACTTTCAATCTCTGTTCCATTGAACTAAAAACCAATTTCTGTTTTGTTTGGGTGTGTTTTTTGTGTGTTTTGTTGTTGTTGTATTTTTTGTTTGTTTCTTTTTTTTTTCCATTTTAGCTATCAGGCACAAGAGAATGTAACTGGAAGTGGAAAAGTAGGGAAGTGGCTTGTTTGTAATGCAGGTATAAATAGCAAAGAGGGAAGAATGGCATCTTGAACGTTTGAAAGATGCAAAGCTTAATTTTCAAATGTAATTAAGGATATCCTGATGCAAATGGACTGGCAGGATCTTCAAATACTGTAAAAGAACCTAAGATGCCTAAATTCCTTTTAAAATCACATCTCTTTGAGCTACTAGCCTTCTTAGCGCCTATTTTCTTTTCTCAAGGCTTAATCCTGTGAATGGCATTTTAAATAAACTTGAGTCATCTGTTTGCAGATTTTTGGACCTGAGACTACAGACAGATGGGCATCAAAGCAAGTGATTTACCAAGGCTTACCAAGTCACCACTCGTTTTATCTGACAATGAAAATAAAACAGATTGGCTAAGCAGAAAGGCATTGTAATGCTTTGTTCAGCATTGCAGGAGGATGGGAAGATGCACACAGCTGGGAAATCCAGCTGGGGAACAGCAGCCTCCCTTGCCTTGGTAAATGGCTGAGGTCCACCAGGATAGCTGAGGAACACTGGGTGAAGAACAGTTTTGTCTGACTAAGTAATGGAGATGAGCCCAATCCTGTGCATGGTTAAGTAAGACACTTCCTCTTTTACTGACTCCAGTGTTTTACAGCTGAAAATCAGAAGAGTTGCATTAACAGCAACTTTTACATGACATGTCCACAGATCTGCAGCAGTGAAAAGAGACAGAACTCTTAGTATAACACAGAAAAAAAGGAATTCAAGTAATTGTACTTTTTTAATTACTGGATTTGCTTTAGAAAGAAAAATGCTGGCATGTACTTTCCTGCCTCTGCACAGCTTAAAGCATGTAGAGTCATTCTAAAACACATAAAAATATAAAGAAAATGTATAATTAATCATCATCCAACTAAAAGAAGTATCAAATTAGTATTTACCTTGAATATTGACTACTAAATAAAGAGCAAAGGGAACAGCTGAATAACATCTTCTACCTCCCATTCTTTTCAGGCTCCAAATTTTATGTTTACAAATAATGTTGGCTCAACTTTTCAAATGGCAGAATTTCTCCATTTTCCCATAAAAATGTAGAGTTGATCTAGGACTGGTGGAAGGAGTATCAAAGAACGGTGCTGAGACCATGCTGGTAATTCTCTTTCCTGCTCTAGCTGGCAGCAGCAGTAGAGAATGTCCAGCTCCAGCAACTGGAAGGACAAGCCAGTGGAATTCAGGAAAGGAGACAGAATGCCTGCAAACTCTTTAGAGACTGCTGTAAATTGAACATGGCTGGTAAAAGCTGTTTCAGATGTACCCAAACACCATTTTTTTTGACAATGTAGATGACTACATGTGAAAATACTGTAGATGCCTTGTTTCAAGAATTCTACAACTGATGTGCCACCAGCTATACAGAAAATTAAAGACTAATATTGCACAGCTTTCAACAACCACATGAACCACATGGAGGATGTGATAATTAGGCACACTCATTGGTACCACTTTTGATGCTGGAAATCAAAATAGTCTCCTCTAATTTATCTTATATCCTCAATCTTTGGTCTTCCTGATCAGGCTGCCAAGAGTTCTGATAGTTTTATTTTAAGACCTGGCATGACTGTCTGTAGACTTTAGACTGGAATCCTTTAACTTCACACATATTTTCAAAAAGCAAAAGGAAAAATACTTCCCATGACTGCTGCCTTGGGTTAATGTTATACATGGATCTGACTTAGGTTGAGCTTGTACATGGATCCTTATGGAACAAATACCATAGCATGAAGGTTTGGCTTACGCTTAAGGTAAGGGAACTGGGTCTAAAAACTTCAGTAGTCCAACTGTCACATTCCTATTCAACTGGGAAAAGTTGCTTTAACTCCAGCCATCTCCTTGAATCTCAGCACTACAGGGATGAAGTTGTTTCTTCACACCTCCTCCAGCCAATACAATCTGTCAAGGCTTTAAATTCTTCAGAGAATTTGTCTTTACTAACATATGTACAGACATCTATCAGCATTCAGTCATGGATGGAAAGAAGATCCCACGAGATGTTTTGGTGTTTCAGTGTGGCACACTGACACTTTAGAAGTTCATTTTTTATGGACCTCAAGGCTCAGCCATTCATCAATGCACAGCTTACACCTCCTCAGCCCTCAGGCCATACAGCAGATAGAGACTCAGATTGCTGAGGATTTAGTGCTCTTACCCTTGAACTGTCTTTCCTCTTACTTCTTGGTTTAGATCACACTTCCAACACGTGAGTAATACTCAGTAACAGCAAATACCCCTCTAATGAATTTATGCAAAAGGAATGACAACACATGATGAAAACCACATTCCAGAAGATGCAGTGATCTAGTGAGGAGCTGGCAAACTCATACACAGCATGGTAACACTGACTAAGCACCTTTTTTTACCTCTCTCTTACTCTTCCTGCCTTTCTCAAGTCTTGTTGAGACTATTGTGCCTCCAATTTTGATACTCATCTCAGAGAATCCTTTTCCCAGAAGTCTCTACACTCCTAGCCAAATTCAATTTCACTTGTCAGACTGGCTCTATACTTTTGGAACAAGATCCAACCAACTGTGGAGTTCAATTCCATGTGCCTGTGGAGTGGCCGAATATAGTCTGTTTCCAGGAACTTTCACTTGCCCAAATGTGTTCTGTCAGAGCAGTGAAACTAGGGAGTTTCCATCCTTGGGGAAATTCAAAATCTGATGGGGCAGAGTCCTGAGCAACCTGCTCTAGTTGACCACTGGGTCAGCAATAACACCTGGACTAGACAACCTACAGATCTCTCTTCCAACATCAACAATTCCATGATTCTGTAAAAACACCTGTTTGCACTTAGACTTTTTAAAGGCCACATGGCCAAAAGCAAAGCAACACAGGCCTAGCAAACACATTAAATGCACACCTACTTAAAGGCATAGAACAGGCCTGTATCAGTGGAAATTTGTCAAGGATTAGGGGTAGGTAGCCTTAATAGAGTCATTGTGACACACTTGAGCAATCTCTACACAACTCCCCTTTTCAGATTTCCATGTAGTACCATCAAAATAAGTGCAAGCAGGTAACCATTTCTTTCCATTTCTTTCACTAGACAGGCAACAGGCAATGCTTATGGCATCTGTTCAGTCCACATTCCTAAACCTATCCCATTTCTATAGAGAAAAGTCTTCACGGAAAAGTTTCTTCATGCTTGGACTCAGATTTTACCCCTAATCCAGCTCACCAAGTACTGATTTCTCCAATTCCATGGAAAACACGTTTCCAACCTCTTCTAAAGGAATCAACAGGTGTGCAGTTTCCACAAACCAGACCCAAACTTCAGTTGTTCATAAAAGACCCCTGGTAAGCCCACAACTGAGCAGGAGAGTCCTGTGTTTTGTCATATTATCAGGAAGCACCCCAGCCACTCAGAGAGGTTTGCTTTCTTCAGCTTGCAGAAGCAGAGTATTTTCTTATTTTCATTGTTCCAGCAGTGTTACTGACATGAAAAGTTGACTGAAAATTGCACAATGGCTGTTGTACATAAATGATGATAAAGACTTCAGAACATGGCAGACAATGCTGATAATGCACACACTTCCTCCTAATGAATCCCCAGATGTGTGAGCTCTCCAGCAGCTTAAAAAATGCATATAGCTCTCTCAGCCTGGTCACAAAAATAGATTAAGTCTTCAGTTTATGACATAGGTTCTGTTTTTGGAGCAGAAGATCACAGGCACCCTTTGCAATAATGACCATAAGGTCTGAAGAGTCACAGTGTGGGAAATAAATGACAACCATGAAACTCACACTGCAATGCATTTGCTCTGCATCCCACAGGGTCACGCCTACATAATGTAATTTACTGTCAAGCTAAATTTTATGAAAATTTGAAGGATGTTATCAACCATTCTATGAATCTTTAATGTCAAAAACTGAAGTACAGCGTGATGTTTCTGTGTAAATAATGCTTTCATGCTTTAAAGGTTTCATATGCAAACAACTTGAGAGAGACAGTATTACAGAAGCAAACACTGAACTGAAGCATTATACTCCAGTTTCTACAACTACATAAAGAGTAAACACAAAAATAATTCTGCATACATTTGTGTTTTAGCTCACTGCTGGTATGAGAAATAGTTCAGTAGCAGCACAGCACTGTATCACCACACCAAAAATAATATTTTATATTTATTGATGGCATCGTGTATTCATGTGTGTACATAAGTTTTCCTTCTCAAAAGAAAAACCACACTCCATTCAAGATTTAATCTTTTGCTTTTAGCCTTTGAAGACATGCACAGGTCTCCCTGTTTTTGAGACTGTAACACTTTCTCCAGTGTATCTACAGTGCAAACAACAGTAGAAAATTGAGACAGCAGCCCCCTGCAACCAGATCAGAATCTGGAGCCAATTCCCAAAGCCTGGTGATCAGTCTAGGGTAAAATAGCCCACATTGTGACATTCCTTGTCTGCTGTGGATGTCTTCCTTGATGCTTCATTTCTCTTGTAACCAACTCTGCTCTTTCATTATTCCCTGTGCATGGGATGCCTTTTGACAGAAATTCAGCTTTTATTCAAAGGGATAAGAATTACATGTGTTTCTTCAATCAACATGAATGTCCACAATTTGGGCAACTAATTCTGACTCAGTTTTGCCTGCTTTCTCCTCCCATTAGCTCTGACAAGCCAGCACCTGGGCACACCAACCTACTTCCATGACTGTCCATATATCATCAACAAAATGAGGGTTAAATTCTGGATTCAGTCACATGTAAGTAGCTCCCCTGAATTTAATGTGGTGAAGTTGAGCATAAGCTGAACAGGAGCTGTTCACAGGGTCTGTGAACAGGAGCTGGAACCTCCCAGATGGAGATCACTACTCCCCATTTCACTCCTGATCCCTCTGGAGCATGACTTTTCTTCTGTTTCACTAATTCCCAATACAAGCACAGTGTAAACTTCCCTGAGCCCAAAAGTCTCACCATCCACATTTCTGTGAGGACCTTCCACCTTCATAACTTATTTCTCCAAGGAAATTCAAATTCCTCTGAGCCCACATTCCTCACAGGCTCAGGTATAAATAAAAGAGGTTGGGTGAGACCCTCCAGGAGCAGAATCTAAAACCAGGAAAAGTAGTATTTTGTAAGACACAGCACATTTCTATATACTGATGGTCTGTTTCTCTTATGCTTTAGAACCAAGAAGACTAATGCTTCCTTAATTGCAGTGGCAGCTATTATGATTGTAAACATTAATCCTTTCTTTTATCCTTCAGATAATTCAAAGAACCATCTCAACACCCCTGAGCAAATACCTCCTGCCCTTTCCTGTCTTAATATATCAGCTCTTGAGGGAGGAATCCAAATTTAAACTTCAAGGCCATAGAGGCTCAGAACAACTCAGAGCCTGCCCTGGGAGAGCAAGAGGGAGAACAGTTGATTTAATTTTAGGGAAACATTTCTCTCTCCTCTGTCTCTCTCTCCCTTCACCTCCTCTTCCCAAGAAAACAAACATTTCTTTCATTCCTAGATCACATTGGAAGCTGATTTCTTTTCACCTTTGAAAGGATTCACTAGATTATTCCCCATCTGCAGCTTCCTAAAGCGACTCCTAGACTGAAGTGCTGTTCTTATCAGCCCACCCTGCAATTACCGGGAGACAAGAAGCACCCTGCAAAAACTGTGACAGAACAAAATCATTTCACAGTGATTTATTAGGCATGCAGCCACTAATGACTTTGCAAGTGTGGAAAGCAAGATGGAGGGGCAGAGCCTGAGCCAACAGTAGCTGTCAGAACATCATTGTCATCCATTGGGTTAGAAATATTTAAGCCATCTGATGTTCAGCCTGGCATCCCGGCATAACACCAAGCCTGGAAACAGCAATAAATTTTGACATTGAGGAGTCTCTTCAAATCACAGAGGTTGACAAAGAAAAGGGAGAAACTGTGCAGAGATGTTTCTTTGTGTGGCATAGAATATAAAGAACCCTGATCCTCAAGCACATCCTTCTAGTGCATCGACTCTGCCATCAGGGCTGAAGTACCAGAGGCAAGAGCCACCTCACTGAACTGAAAGGTGTTTTGATTTTCATTCACAGATGTTGTTTTTGTGCTTATCGTGAAAAAACTTCTTTGTCCTTTTGAATAAAAAGTCACCTTGCAATGTAGTTGGGAAAAATCCAAGGAAGTGCCAAGCTCCTGCAATTCCCACCTGCTGGGAGCAGCATGTGCTTGGCACCTGGCATAGTGAAGCTCTTGAGAAAGGTTTTGCCCTCAGTTGTGCTCATGTAAATACAACATAACTTTGCTAGCACTGACTGAACCATCCCAGATGAAATTAAAAGTAAACAAGAGCAGATTTTTTTTTTTTCTCAGCACCGGGGGCCTACAATGGCACCATTAACATTAGAACAGATCGATTTTGCAAGATGACAAAAGAACATTCTGATCTCACTGCTGTGAGCTCCTACTCAGCAGACAATTGCATCCCATCCCAGAATAGAGTTTTAAAAATGTTCAAAGCAATGTGCAAGCATTAACTTCTAATGGCTTAAAAAGGAATTTTATAATGCTAATGTCTTCATATTACAGCTATGATGCATCTAGAGAGCAAAGGTTTCTATTTAAATCTGTAGCAGCTTTCAAAGATATTTGGACCAGAAATTTCCATTTAGGCATCTCTAATTTCAAGACTTCTGAATGTGCTGCTGGGACAAACAGGGGTTGATATGACCTTTACAAAGGCTCCTGCAATTATATTCTGGTCCATCTAAATTACTAGTTTAAGTCAGCTGTGTATCTACAAAGAAAACAACAACCAAACAAGAAGATGTTCCACCATCCCAGCCATTCAGCAAACGCTGCCCTGCCATGCTACAGAATACAGTGGCCCCTACTTTATTCTTGGCTACTGAACACAAGCTGAGAGCAGCAGGGAAAGCCAGCCTGCAGGAATTTAGTGATCCACCACCACTTCCAGAAGTACAGGCAGGGTACCACCCACCTGTGCTGAGGGAGACTGAGCACAGAAAGAAGGTGAAAATAGAGTGTTTCCAGATTTTTTGCATCACGTCTTGTCCTTCCTTGAGAAAGGTGTACCTGAGAAATGCCCTGGAGTGTTGCAAGCCAAAAAACCTGCTTTCTTCAATTTATCTGTTTTTTCCCACTGTTACAGACAAACCCAAAACAACAGAACTATGTTGGGGAGGGAAGAAATGCATACAACTTTCTTTTCAGAAATCCTTATTATTCCACAATCTTCTAACCTAATTATAGTGTATTTTGCATCCTTCCCTCTTTTTTTTCCCACAATATATATTATTTTTTCAAACAGCATTTCTGCATGACCAGTGTTTTAGGTCATGACCATGTTTTAGGTCAGCCTGCATCACAACAGTACCTCTCTGTACCATTGCTTTCTCTTTCAGAATGGACTCCTCTCTCCCCTCCTACTCAGGCCTTGTTAGTTCTTCTCTTGTTCCTAATTTGAAGATCCAAATGAGCATGAATTACGTGTCTCAGCAATAAACATGATCTCACAGAAACACAAAGAAAAGGATGAACAAAATAAAAATTACTGTCTGGTGAAAGCTCCCTTGACAACTACAGCTACACTGACAGGCACCACTGAAATAATAGGAATGATGCTTCAAAACAACAGCCAAGACAACGTTATGAAAGAGAAAAAAACCCAGTCTAAACAGATCTTTTCAAATGCAGATTCCTTTGTCAAGTAAGGAGAATGTGAAAAATGTTCTTTCTTATAGCACAGCCATGTTCAAACTCTGCCAGATTACAGAAAACCACTAAAAATATGAGTACAACCATGGGCTCAATAGTCCATTTGAGGAATGTTAGAATGATGCAGGATGAAAGAGAAGGGTCATATTTTGGGGATGGAGAGGGAGGATGGAAGGTGTTATCTCATTACCAAATCTTGAAGCTCTTCCAGCTGGGTGAACAACAAAACTTATGTTGACTTCAGTGTAACATCAGGCATTTGCAAGCTTTTGTATCTGAGTCACTACCATTACCCAGGTGACAAAGTGCATAGCAAAAAGCCAAGAGATGAAGAACATGAAAAATTATGACCCACTACTAAAAATGTTCCATCTAAGACAGAACTAAGGCAACATTCACAAAAAAGGTTGTCTATGGATGAGGGAGGAAATTAGGAAAAAAGCATTAGCATTCCTCTGTCAATAATAATTTAGTACTAATGAGTTCCTTAAGTACTTTTTTTCGTGTTAGCTTCACACCATAAAAGGAGGAAAATTGTTCTAAGTTCCGATGTGGTCAGAGATATTTGGTGGTCGGCAGGTATTTCAAAAACACCAGGTGGATGCTGTAAATCCTGCAACAACCACAGGAAACTCCAAAACTACCTATGGCTCCTCAGCAGGCAGAAAATGCAGCTCCTGAGAGCAGCAGTGGGGATCCAACTGCACAAGAGTTTCTGGCTAGACTGAGTCAGAGGTGGGGGGGCAGTGGAAAGAGATGGCAGAGACAATATTGCAGGCAGGGTGGGAAGGAATAATGAGCACAGGGGGAGTGGTGCTTTGGTGTGGTACATGTTATTTGCTGGTACTTTACATCCCTATTGTGAAGTACTACTGGCAACATGGTAAAGTTTATTGCCTAAAATCTTCTGTCACAAATACATAGGCAACACCCGTGTTAGCAGAAACAGACCCTTTTCTTCTAGTACTCAATGCACTCTGAGCTCCAGAAGTTTGGCTTGGGCTCTTGGGCTTGTATTCCTCCCCAGAGAAAAATAAAATCTGCAGAAGAGTCATGTACTTTTCCTCCATTTTATTCCACACACTTGAGACCCCTAATAAATTTGCTTTGACTTCTTATTCTTTCCTAAAACAAGGGAAAATCTTAGAACCACAAATATCTTTTTGCTCCTTGGTGGCCTGGCAGAGATATAGGTAGAACTGTTTCCCACTTTTATATAATGAGATTTAAAACCAACTAATAAACAAAACAAAACAAAACAAAACAAAAAAAAAAAACCCCAAACAACAAAACCACCAAAAAAACCTAACACAAATAGGCAATAAAACAACAGACTGAACAAAAAAGATACAAGGACTTTGCCATTTCTTGCCAGAAGCACTGAAACCAAAAGTACATCAGGACTGTGAATAGAAAACTAATAGCTACACGGATCACAAGAACATCCTAATAGTAAAAAACCCAGTAATTTAAGTTTTGAAAGGCATGTAATTCTGAAGATGGAGCCAGTTAGCCTTTTAGTACTCCCTGGAAATAGAAACTTTTGATCTGTGGTTATTCTGTATCTATATCTAGAATTTCTTGCATGTTACTTTACAGTGGAATATACAGAACAGAGCTGGTGAACAGACTGCACGGCTCACTGGTTTGCTCCACTGTGAATACAACCGCCCTGCTCTTTAGGCAGTGACCAGACTGCTTGGATCCAAATCTGAGCGAGCTCTGGGTTCCCCAGCCCTGGGAAATTCAGAAGTGGATTAGTCTCGAGAGAGAGGGAAGAATTAGATTAAACGCTGGTTCAGCCACAGGCAGGGACAGTTCCCGGAGCCAAACCTGGGAATGTTGAGACCAGCGTTTGGGGGTGAGCAGACCTTTTGCTAGACCGTGCTGCGAGTCTGAGAGGGAGCTGGGTGAGACAAACTGAGCCAAACCCACAGCCCAGGGCACAGGAGCACTTGTAGAGCAGGGACTAAGAGTCACTTCTGAAACTGGGATAGTGAGGATACTCCTCCGTGCCACGGACACTGCAACCTGGGCTCCCAGCACTGCACGGGGGGCCAAGACCCCACTCCTAAGCCCACCCCAGATGTGAAGGACTCGCCTGTTGCAGGGGTGCACCCCCAGCCCAGCATGCCCCAAACTCCAGAGCTCGGCAGGAAACACCTCTCCCTGCCTTTCGCTGCGCTCCATGTCAGAGAAAAACATGCCTAAGCCACGCCAGCTGCCGAACGGGAGGAAGAGCGAGGAGCCACTTACGGGGATGTGCACTCGCAACATGAGTTTCTTGCGGCTGGAGCTTTTCCTGCTGCTGCTGCTGCTGGAGGCATCCTTCTTCTTGTCCATGGCAGTGCTGCCCATGCCTTCACCCAAGCGTGGTGCTGAGCGATGGATCTGGAGAGGGAGGCTCCTCTTCCACCTCTCCCCACCGTCCCACGGGCCGCAGTTACTCCAAGCTCTTTATTTTCTTTTTTCTTTTCTCTCTCTCTTTTTTTTTTTTTTTTTTTTTCCCTCCTAATGGCCTTAGGAAATTTTGGGGGGAAAGCAAGAGGAGGGGGGGAGAAAGAGAGAAGCCGAGGGAAGGGGAGGAGTTTCTCCAGCTCCGGTCTTTAAGCCCAGCAGCGAGGTGTCAGGGGGGACCTCCGCAAGAGCATGAGATGCCCTTACAGACGCTGCTCCCTTTCTCACTCTTCCGCCCTTTCAAAAATATCCGGAGCATCCTTGGGGAGGGGGGGGGGGGGGGGGGAAGAAAGTTTCCTTCCCCTCGCCCAGCTCGGCCGCACTCTCACCGAAAGAGAGAGAGAGAGAAAAAAAAAATAAAAAGCAACTCCCCAAACACCCAAAGGCCACAAAACCCGAAAGGGGAAGCGCTCGGGCGACGCTCCCGGCAGACTGGGGAGTCCCGTGGGGAGCCCGACCGCGGAGGGAAGGAGGGAAGGGGGGCAGGAGGATGGGAGGAGGTGCCCGGGCGCTCCGAGAGCCCCGGCAGGGTCCCCAGGAGCTGCGAAACGAGCACCACGCAACTTTCCCGCAGCCCGGCCGCTTCCCCCGGCTGCCGCTCGCCCCGGGCCGCCCCGCCGGCCCCTCGGCCTCGGGGGGAGAGGAGCTGGAGCTGTGCCTGCATTCCCCGGGCTGCCGGAGCACGGAGGTGGGCGAAAAGGCTGCGTTTCACCTTGCCAAAAACGCCCAAGGGCGGCGCGGTTCCTCTCCCTGCCGACCTCCCAGGCTGTTTTCTCGCCTCCCTCCCCCAGGGTTTCTCCCGGCCGTGCCCTAAAGGAGGGGTATTTCTTTCCCCCCGAGGCACCGCTTCCCACCCGCGCTCCCCGCAGCCCAGCAAGGAGGGAGCCCCGCCAGGCTTCATTCCCTCTGGGCAAAACCCCAGGCTGCCCTGCCTCTGCCGGGCTGACAGGGAACGTGTGCCAAGCCCAGGAGGGCCGCAGTCCACTCCTGAACGTAGATTTTTCCGCTCCCTCCCTCCAAAAAGCCTTCAGCGCGCTCGCAGATTCAGCCGAGCGAAAGAGGCGGCTCAGCCCCCGCGGGCGAATGGATTTGGCGTCAGCGGGTCCCAGAGAAGGAAAAGCTTCCAACATCCCTTCACCTGTGGCTGTGCTGCTCTCCCAGAGCAACCCCACGGCAGTGCCACCCCTGCTGCCGGGCTGCCACCAGGGCTGAGAGTCTGGGACAGCAAGGACAGAGAGGTGTCTTTTCTTTAGGACAGCAGGTGGTTTAAACAAGCATACATGCTGCATCAAAATATGAGGGTTTGTTTCGGAAGTGCCTCTTCTTCCCTTGACAATCTCTGCGTCTTTTTACAGTGCCTAAAAGTATTTGAGGATAAGGCCAAGCCCGTTACAGCCGCGGAGCTTTGATCACAGCACTTAAACTCACATTTTCCCTGGGTTCAAAGATCTGCATTCATAAAGCCGACACTGTAATCACTCCCAGCAAACCTTAGGGGATTCTATGAAACAACGATTGAGAGAAGGGACAAGATTTTCTTCAAAAATCTTATATTCTGAAAAAAAATACAGGGTTATGGTGGTTATCATCAAAAAATACAAGAATTCGGATTTATTTTCCTCCTTATGGAAGTGTCTGTATTTAACAGGTGCAAAGCTTGGTCGGGTGTAAAGCCTGTAGCCACTTCTCTAAAACCACACAGAATTAAATAAAAATATGACCCATCTAATGAAATAGGCAACTGTCCTATAGGTTCCTACAGGATGTCATGGAAAGAAACAGACCCAGAAATGAAACAGGGGTTAACATCACTGACACCAGATCAGGAAGGGATGTGGACAGGTCTGTAACACCTGCTTTCTCCCAACATTTATATAAACTCTGCCAACAAAGTGCTGTTGCAAAGGGATATTGGAATGACTGGAATAAAGAAATGAAAAAGTTACTAATAAGCATGCTGATGAAAAAAACTGTCACAAGGTTTTTCTAGCCACTGTGGTCTTGAAAGTTAAAAAATCAGAGAAGAAAAGGTAGAATTTCTTTAGAAGGATTTTAGCAATTGGTACTGTAAGCACGCAGATCTTCTGGCCATTCTTCATTAAATTAACTAAATTAACTAAATTAAATTCATTAATTAATTCAGGTGGAGTAAAATCTACCATATAAATATTCCTTTCCCTTGCTTAAGCAAAATTGTTTCCCACAATATTATAATTTATTTTCTACATTTAGTATTTTAAATCTAAATTATTACTTCTTTTAGATTATTTGTAGGAATAATTGTGGTTATTGTAAAAGAAATTTCATAAAGTGACATAAAGGCAGCATGACCAAACTCCACAACCTAAAAAAAAAATCCATAAATCAACCTCCCCCTGTCAGGACATTGCCTTAAGCATGTTTATAACTTTCAGAATACCACAATAAGGGGTTATCCTAATTTTTTTTTCCTTTGACCTTCGAAGATCTCAAATATGACCTTTGATTCTCGAGTCATATTTTTAAACTTTTCATTGCAGCTCTGAGGATTAGAGACATGTTAAAAAAACAAACAAACAAAAAAGAAAACAAAGCACAAAAAATACAACAAACAGCAAAACAAAGCCTAAATCCTCCTACAGCTGCTAGACTTCAGGAGCTTGACTCCTTGTAAAATCAAGTGTTAATAAGACCCTGCTATAAAATAATCACCAATTATTTCAGACATTAGGGCACCATGTTTTTATCTCTCTTTGCTTTTTATCTTTCATGGATAAATGTAGCCAGTATATGATCAAACAACATTGTAAATAGTTTTAATGAAATCTAAAGTTATTTTGATCGATTTGACTACCAACAACCATGTTTTCAGATGCATATCAGCATCTAAATTACTAATTTCACAGACAAATGGGTACTAAAACACTTTGGAGAATATAAAAGAATCACAGAGTGGTTTGGCTTGAAAGAGACCTTAAAGATTATCTGGTTCCAACCCCCTTCCCATGGGCAAGGACACTTTCACTAGACCAGGTTGCTCAGAGCTGCATCCAGTCTGGCTGTGGACACTTCCAGGGATGGGGCATCACATTTATAACCCAAATACTTCCAGGGATGGGGTATCACATTTATCACCCAAATACTTTCAGGGATGGGGTATCACATTTATCACCCAAATACTTTCAGGTTTCATGACTCCTCAGGGAGACAAAGCAGAACAGCATTTCAAACACACCAGCCACACTTTGCCTCTCCCAAAACACCGCCTGAATGCTCCCCATTATAATTCAGCCCTACCTGTAACTCAGCAGAAGGAGCACATTTTGGGCTACACCCTGCCAACAGGACTTGCCCTACTTAATCCTTAAATACAGGTTGAGTCAATTTTTCCATAATACATTTCCCCGAGTACATGCCTAAGTTTATAAAATAGCCATAAAACTTTGCTTTGAGCCTTGGTTGTATCAATTATAGTTGCTGTAAGGAAAATAATATGTCACCAGCAAACTTTTGTGCTGAGGTTCCATGTGAAATATGTAGAGATTTTCTGAAGACTTTAAATTTCACTGAAAAAGCATATCTAAAAAAAGTGGTGAATAGGAAGAGCTATGTGAGTTGCTGGTGGGTTTTAAATCTTTATTAAGATCAGCATTTCTTGGTAATGCTTTATAGTTTGTTGTTGGTAATATCATATATATTGCATTAGAGAAAAAAAGCTATCTGTGAAAAAAACTAATATTCTTTCTATGCAGATGATATATGAATCATACTGTGAACATTCAATGTAGATTTTTTACACATGCAATCTGTAGGTATGTTTTAGGCACAAACCCCTGCAGAAGTCTCATTCTGGGTGACTACATTTCTTACCATAAATAATGTGTGTATTCCATACCAGGGTAAATATTATAATTTCTCAGGTCAACCACATTATTTCTTAAGTATATGTATAAATATATTCTTATTTGGGACTTTCAAACCTTTTAAAAATGTTTCCAGGATTTAGAGACAAGTTCTTAAAAATCAAGACATTTTGAAATCTGGGAGCTCAAGACCTTGTCTGGCTGTTAATGGTATTCAGTATCTCAGCATTAACTATGCTTAATCATAGCAATTTTTCTCTTTATTCTCTTCTTATGTTAATATTTGTCCCTGTTGGTTTCTGCACTTCCTCCTCTGCTTGTCCCTTTCTTTTCACATTTCACCTCTCATTCTTATCCTTCTGATTTTGTTCTCCATTTTTCTCTCTTCTCCAATTTGCCCCTCAGTTCTTTGAGCACGCTTGAATTCGATTGCTTGGTTTCTGTTCAACACATTTATTAGATTGAATTAGACCCTGCTGCATTAGGGCTCCTTAACTTAATTACCAGTACAATCTAATTAACCTGATGCAGTATTGGGATGCAGTAGTCCCTGCACAAGTCTTCTGTAGAGGCCAGAGAGGACACAGCCCTGACATCTGTCTGCCCACAGCCACACTCACCTGCTACCTGCTGTCACTCAGCACATTGCAGGGTGCAAATTTCAAGCCAAGTAGAATATAGGCTCAACATGAGGAAATTCCTGTAGACAGCTAAATTGCATTGTTTGCAGCAAAACTGCAATTGAAATTGCCTTCCATGGGGAAATTTGCAGGAAAAATTGCAAGTCTGCCAGGAAAGCCTGAGTGGCTGAAGCAAGGTGAGGTAATAAGGTTAATGAGAGGAGCTTCTTGTCCCCAGAAGGTCTCCAGGAACATAACAGTAGCAAAGAGTGACAAATATTTATGCTGAAAGAGGGGTTGTGTGGACAGATGGCTGTGCTTCCTCTCCAGGCTGTCAGACACCTTCTGGTAGGTAAGTGCTTACTGCAATGGATTCTCTTGTCACCTGAAGCCCAGCAGCACAGTCTGCCCTGCAGCCCCCTCCCTACTGTCACCAGAATCCCTGCCCAGAATTTCTGCTGGGTGCTGGGCACTCCCTCCAGAGCTGCTGCACTGCTTCATACACTGAGCCACAGGGATGTCTTCTCACCCAGGAACACAGCACAGAGGAGAGGAAGTGAGAGAGAAGCAGTTTCATAGGACCTTTCTAAGATGTTTCTCTAATTTAATCTGACTGCTGATTTCTCTCAAACTGCCAAGGGAAGGGACAGTTTTTTGAGTTTAATTACTTTTTCATTTGCAGATCTTGTCCATCTTGACAACTGATCCTGGGTATCAAAAAGTTTCAGAAGTCATCATTCAAAATGAGCAGGCCCATGGAATGGGTTTATCTGGTACACAGAAGGCTGTGGCATGGGCACTGGTGAGAGGATTGGCAGGAGCTCCCTGGCAGCTGCAGTGTTTGTCTTACTGTGTCCCATCTTCATGGCTCCAGAACCACAATCCCCATGAGGCTGCCCTCATGCTGCACAGCACTGAGCCCGCAGGAAATGCAGGCACAGGAAATCAGATGGTGCATGGCGCTGTGACCTGAACCCCATTGTGTGGTGGCATTAGTGCCAGCACTGTTCCATAGACTGTATCAACAGGTAAGTTCTGTTTCTCATTTGTATCACTACACTGTAAGAGTAAAATAAGAATAATACTGTGTCTTCTCTGCTAGAAAGCATCTGGGAGACCTGACAAGGTACAAACATGGAAAACACATTTTTTTGTTTGAACCACAAGAGCTTGATAAAAAACCTTGAGGCTGAGTCTTCAAAGTTCACACAACCTCTGTTGGTTCTGAGAGCCAGGAGAGCCTTCCAAAGATTGAAGTACCTTATGAGACATTATCTTTTTATATTGGTTTTTATATATATAAAAAAATTCCATTAACTGGAATGATGCTCAGGTTTTCTTAGTACTTTAGAGTCATAGAAGAAATGACAAAGACTTTTAAAAGTAGCTGACTTCCTCCTTATTGATACAGGAAAATTTCTTTTGTGTTTTCTACTGATTGTGAGTCAGAATTTCTGGCTGTTAGCCAAACACAATAGTTGGAGCTTTTGATTTGCATATGTAGGCCTACAAGTTAGAAAGATAACCTCAGTCAAAATTTAATATAATAGATTATATGCAAAACCAGTGAGAAAAGATTCATTTCCCATATTGAGTGATTTTTGTCAGTTGTGCAAATTAACCCAGAGAATTACAGATAGAATTCAAGATGAGTCTGCTTTTAATTTTCTTTTCCAACAATATGCATAATGAACTACATTAGCTAAAAGAACGTTTAAAGGAGGCAGAGACATGGTTCTACCAGGTATGTGTGGGCATAAGAACAAAAAGTGTTTTCAGCAGCACAAATCTGAAAGTACTTCCATGTTCTTCCCAGTTCACTGGGAAGAATTCAGAGAGGTGAAGAATTACAAACACACTTTCTGTGAGCCTTCTCTGTGTGATAATATCAGAATTTATTCCTTGGCATGGAGTATGCTTGGCTTCAGACAGGACAGTGGGCAGGAACAGCACTTTCCTTCTGGAGTAAAGGGGATGAGACTGCCCCAAAACATCAGTCTGTCACTGCTTGGTGGTACAGAGGCAAAAAGAGGTGAGGTTTCCAAAGCAGTCATAAGCAGTGAATTCCAGGATGGTCTGTAAGATCTCAAAGAAAATAAATTTTGCATATTTAGCTTCAAATTTGTTATGCTGCAAGGTACTGGTGACACAGTGTCCCAGAACACCTCTGTAGCAGTGTTCTCCACTTGACCTCCAGCCAGGGCCAGTGGCAAGATTCCCTTTAGGGAAGGCAAAATTGCAACAATTGTAAAACAATCCAAACATATTTTCTCACCTGATAGTAACTAATAACATGAGTTATTATCCCATGATGTGTCAAGAATCAATGAGAAGGTGATAGTTTATGGATGAGACAGAGGACTGAATAATAACAGGAAGAAAGAGAAGAATAATATGAAACCTGCTCTGCACAATGGCTTCCAAAGGACCAGAATGCACTGAAACTGCCTGGCTACACCTTGGTATCCAGGACCTGTGGATATCACAATGTGTGCAACAAAAACCCAACATCCAAAAAGCATGACAGGTGAATGGCAACTCCTCCTTGTTTTCATAAATGAATTGTATTTCTCTTGTACTGAGAACACAGTCTTTCTAAATTAGGCTTTTTTGCAACATTGCCAACATATTTTTTTGATCCCAGGTATCTACTCTATGTAATTGAGGTGCTCCAGGATTTGTTTTTCTGCTTCCTCACATGTGATGGGCACAGGCAAGCACGATGAGCAGGTGTTTAGTGTGAATTCATGCAGATCCAAGATGACATCTCCCCAGGACAAAAGGTGACGTGTAGGAAAGGTGGCTCAGAACTGTCATCTCCACCAGCAAACCAGAGCACCAGAACACAGGCCTGAGCAGAGTCCTGGAACTGTCCTGGTTGTTAAACTGTTCACAGTCCCTGCAGAGCTTTGGCTCAGGCTGTCTGCAGCTCTCCAAGACCCTGCCAAGGCATGGTTCAGGAATTAACACCAGTCACAAGCCAGTAGGAAGGCTGGTCATGGCTGCTCTGTCTGAGGCAAGAGTTTTCCTAAAAGCCTTGCTGTACCACCTGAGATCTGCAGCTCAGGCCTCTGCCAAGAGGATGGAAATGTTAGATTCTGGCTTCTCTGCGTGCCTGGGCTCTCTGAAAACTAAACTACATTTGTTCCTCAGTCTTTTCAATGCCTGTCAGCAGACCACTTCCATAGGAGGAGGCCACCAGAGTTCCCACTGTTCCTGTTTTGGTAGAAAAGGAGCTGTACAAGGAGGAATCTCAGATGTGCAATGATGAAGGTACCAAGGGTTGTGATTATTGGCAAATCATTCTGACACATGAATGGTGATAGATATATCCAGTTAAAGACTGCAGATTGTACATTACCATAGCATTGATGTAATTACAAAATAAGTATATATATAACATAGCAAGTGCAGATTTAACAAATTTCATGCAGTCAAGATTCTAAAGCCAGGAGAATCTGACTAATGGTGTTAGAAAATGGTGGAAATGACAGTAAGGAAAGGTTTATAATAACATAATTTCATGTCAGGAAGAACTTTCACTTCAAAATATCTCAAAAACATTTTATTATTATCATTTTTCTTAAGAAGAGGATCTAAAATCTTATCAGAAGAGCTTTAGAAGCAACAAATATATAGAAATGACATATCTATATCAAATTCTATATCTGGAATATAGAAGTGGTCCCCACAATCAATCCAAAGAGTTCCCAAAAATAGTTAATGTAATTCAGTGTAGCTTCATTAAGTTTATTATTTTATTCTCAACTAAAATTTTGATTATGTCTTATTATGCAAAGTACCTGGACTTTAGAGTCTTTAAATGAAAAATTACAAGGTAACATTAAGGGGATGTGGAAGCTCAGTAGATACATTGAAGGTAAAAAGTGAGTTAAAAGAAAAGGAATGGGTCAAGGACAATTTCCAGGTGTTGAAGACAGACAACAAAACAAACAAACAAACAAAATTATCAATTGACTGTGTTCTGTTACTGATGAAGAGGTTATAGTTGTAATATTCCTAGATAGGTGTGAATTAACATTTGAAGGCAGCAGGTAATTAACATGAATCCTCAAAGTTATGCTGGCCATGCAAACAGAGTATTTTCTACTGAATATCCTAGATAAAATAAAAAGAAAGTAGCTCTTACCTTTGTAATTAGTAACTGAGAGGTCCCCATTTTGGGCCCACTTAGTAACTTCCAGCAGAAAGCAGCCACTCCTCTCAGCTCTCTGGGTACTCAACTCTGCAGGGAGAGCACAGAGAACAGTTTGAATTTAGGTTATTTGAAGTCAAATTGCCTTCCCAATACATGGTCTTTACTCCTTCTTCAACAATCAGCTTAGAGAGCCAAACAAATACAAGCAACCAGCAGGAATATCTCTTGTTTTAGTGAATGAGGACAGAGTCAGAAGCTCACACAAAGTGCTGGGAAAGTGAGCATCAGTACAGTGCAATTGCCTGCTGGAATCATGAGACATGGAATACAAAGATCTGCTTGGAAAGAACAGATGTCAATAACATATCCACTTCTACAGTCCAAGAAGTCTGCCACAAAGTGTGGAAAAATGCTACTGCTGGATGAATAAAATCAGGAATCATGTGCAGGAAGGGCACAAAACTTAGGTACTGGAGGAGGGTGAAGAGCAGGGGGATGATTGAAAAAATTATAAAGTCCTGTATCAGGTGAGATGCAATTGATTTCTGTTTCTGTAAGCATCTGTGTAAGCTTCACAGATGACAGGAAGGGTATAATCTTGACTTTATGGTCTTCTAACTAAATACAAATTTATTTTATTTTCTGGTATACATAAAAATGTGGGTGGGAAATGTGGGAGGCTCTCATAAGCTGAGTGAAATATGTTCTTTATGCCCAGCATTACTGTGGTCCACACAAGACCCATTTCCACTGGGAGCTGACCATGAGCTGAGTGGTCCCAAGTGTCTCAGTGCTGCACTCCATGGCTCTTGATGGGCTCACAACAGCTTGGTGGAAAGGAGGGAGAGAGCAGTCATCCTCCTGTCAAATTTCCTCATGCCCATCCACACTACTCTTGATGGCACGAGGCTGATCACATGGAAGATATTTTTATTGCACAGTAATAAGCTCTACTGAGCATTATTTTACTATCTGAACTAATAAAATTAGCAGTTATTCAGAGTTATCAGAATGATGAATATCTGAGCTGGTATTTAATATCTAGAAGATTATAATGACAAGCTTTTTGTGTCTGGGAACTTCAAATCAGGACTGTAACACATTTGTATTTTGACTGCATATACTACAAGAGTAATTAAATTATGTATAACTAATTAAGAATATAGGAGGACCACCCATATGTAAAATCCACCATAAACAGGTCCAATTTTATACCATATTAAAGATGCAGAATTGCTGATAGGCACACATAAACATATGTGGCATATATATCTCAAACCAGTCTCAAGCATCCCATAAGAAATTTGCTGGAAGCAGGCCATTAATTACTAAAGCTGAGGCTAATCCTGCAATCTTATCATAACAGAAGTTTTGTTTTCATCAGGACTTGAGGATCCATATTCAACAAATATTATTTCACTGCCAAAATAAAATACAAAATACTTAGTGCAGTGTGGTTGATTTAATGGAATAGTTAAATGTCACTCTTAGGCTGTTAATACTCAGAATTTATTTTTTGGTATTTGGATAAACATTTATGCTATTCTTCAACTCTGTGAGGTTTGCTGTCATTCAACTTGTCAGCAAGACTTCCAATCCTGGGAGTGGAAACTCAGTTTATCTTAAGGTTTTTGGAGATAAAGGAACAACTTTTGCCATTCATGTCTGCTGAATCTGACATTAATCCCAAAGCAAAAGGCTTAGTCCCACCAGAGCACTGATGTCCCATAAAATTAGGGCAAGTTCAGGAAAAATATTTTTAGTGCACTCTGCTCATTAACACTAAAAGAGAAGCTGAGGGAATCCCAATACCCCAACAAGTATACATCAAAGGTCACACAAATATTTATCACCAAATCACACAAAAATTACAGCTTCAACGGTAAAGTTGAGTGAATGATACAATTTTCTTGTCCATAAATAATTATGTCCCTCATTAATTCTTTTCACAGCAAAGCTGCTTCATTACTTATCCTCTGGGTAAGCAATTAGTAGCAACGTTGCTCCTGGGTAGTATATATTGAATTTCTCTTTAATATCTGCTGTGAGGGACCACATATTTCAAGCTGCAAAAGCAAAATTAAAAGAAACTCCCAACACTGAAGAGCTGCTCTAAGCAAATAAATAGCTCTTGGTATCAAAGGAGTGCTGGACAGGAGGAAACATGTGCTTTCTCCTTGAAGAAAACTAGAGAGCATTGGAATTACAGATTTATAAGCTCTTTCAAAAAACATTAGCCTGACTCTGAGAGTGTTCTCAGCCAAATCAATTAAGCTAAAATTTTAAATTGCTGTAAGAAAAAATATTTTTAAAAAACCCTGTAATGAAAACATTTAGAATGGGAAGAATTTTCTTATGTATAAGAGCAAGTAAGTTCAGGAATAGATTTTCAGTGAGAAACAGGGGCAAAAAAGATAATGGCAATATATTAATGAAAGGGATTATATTCAATATGATAACAGGGTTAATAACAGGGGATTGGAATATGTTCCCACCCAGAATGTAAATGTTAATCTGAGAATTAGGCCAAATGAGGTATGACTACCAAAAAATGAATGTCCAATTCTCAGCTGGATACCAGGGCTGGGCATGCCCTATCATTACATTGTTTAAATACAACCCCCAGCTTAACTCAGTCAGATTAAAAAAAAAACAAAACAGTAACCCTTAAATCTTGGTGCTCTCAAGCTACAAAGCTAGAATTGAAAGCACCACGGATTAACTCATCTCTCAGGGTCATTGTGAGTTATAAACTGAATTAAAGAATGTACTCGTTTGGATGAAAGAGCATTATTCCCTTACAACAATGTGAATAGAAGTTCACATTCAAATGCTCCAAGTCCTCTGATGTTTTCCAAGAATATATATCCTTGCCCAGAAGGAAAGGTGAGTTCTTCCAAAAATTACTAAGAAAGGGCAAGAATGACTCCTTTTGACCTTAGTCCTACAGACTGTGAGATAGTTCTGAACATTATGAGACTTTTCCAGAGGTTCTGGCATCATGTGGAAGTACCGTGAAGCCAAAGAATGTGTGGCACCACCATGAGCATAGAATCTCAAAATTATTCTCAAAATTATACAAATTAGACTGGAAAAGAGAAGACTTTGAGGTGACCTAATTGCAGCCATCCAGCACCTGAAGGGAGCTTACAAGAAACATGGAGAGAGACTATTTACAAGAGCATGTACTGATAGGACAAGGGGGAACGGCCTCAAACTGAAGAAAATTCTTTATGACGAGGGGAGTGAGGTGCTGGAACAGGTTGCCCAGAGAAGTTTTGGATATCCCATCTCTGAAAGTGTTTAAGGCCAGGTTGGATGGAACTCTGAGCAATCTGGTCTAGTGGAAGGTGTCCTGTACATGGCAGAGAGGCTGGAACTGGGTGATTTTTAAAGGCCCTTCCAACGCAGGCTATTCAATGCTAATGATTCTGTGAAAGATGACTATAGTGAAAGTAGCTTAGGGGAAAAATGGTCCTGTCGTATAAAATCTGTGGAAGTGAAATACTTCCAGGGCACAGGGCAATTCTTGTTGGAGGAAAAGGAGTACAAAAGACTGCAGACAAGTTAAGGAAGGCAAACAAGGGTGGGGGTGAAATCAGTTTTCAGCTGCCACTGGACATGATAGTTCCAGGCCATGTCCCCTCTGCCGCACAGCTGACACAGGAATGCATTGTCCTCTTTGTTCCCCAAGTGACCACAAGGACTTTCTGCTCTGGGACAAATGTCACCTCTGAGCTTCAGTGTTCCAGTGGCTTGCAGACACATTGAGTAAATGCTGGATGCCACATGGAGCCCTCAGAAACTTCCTGAAGTCAAGTGCTGAACTTGTAACACAAAGCCACAAACCTGTTGCTTCATGTGCCTTTATCACATTAGATCTGGAGTTGTTGATTTTTTTAAGTCTTACAATGAGCCAAAGTAAACCTATTTTTCATGCACTACTATGAACCTATAAAATCTAAATTTTCTCTTTTGTTAGAAGAGTTTTGCAGCCTTGGTGATATAAACTGATAATCATTGCTCAACATTTAAAATGTGCCCATTTAAACTTGGTGTGGGTATTCTGCAGATTTTTTTTTCGTGTCCCTGTGAAGGGTTTGCATGCTTTCTGCAAAGAAAATAAATAGAACAAATAGTATGGCACCACAAGTTGGTCAATTATTAGCTTTTACATACTCAGATCATGGCTTTTCTTTACAAGGACATGTGTTAATATATAATAGAAGTGTATTTCAGTTCTTTTTAAATTGATTTTTCAGACACACAGTGCAATCTTATAAGGTCAGCTGGAAAGTAAGTGGCCAAAGACAGGCCTTTCAGAAGAAATGAGCCACTAGCCACACATCATGAGAAATAAAACTGGAACTAAACATATGAAAATGATTTTTATTTTGTAGTAGTCCCAGGATGGCATTTGACATGCACCCACCAGCCTCCCTTAAGCCTGGACAAACTGTCTGTAATGGTCTTAAACTGTGATTTGAGCATTTCTCATATCTAAGAGATGTAATAAATGTCAAGGGCCAAGTTTACAACCCACTGCTTCAGGCTACTGGTGCTGACCACAGCTCTGACCATCCCTGTGAAGCTGTAATTGCTAATTAATATCCAATTATCATTTTGAGGATGTAGAAGCTGTAAGTGGGGAACAGCAAACGAGTTTAATATGATTTTGTGCATAGAAAATGAGGTGGTAGGGAACTCAAAATGGCCAGGGTAAGTACACACAGCAATCAAAATTTTTGTGGCTACATTCAGAGACAGAACTAGGAAAATGTGTGAGAGAAATGTTTTATTCTGAGATGGATTAAGGCAAGTCATAGTTTTGTGAACCAAAATATTCCTAACATAGTTACAGTTAAAAATGACCAGAGGAAAAAATAGGCAGATAATTAGAAAACAGTAGCCAGAGAACTGCAAACTGATTTATGCAGCCTGAAGACAGAGACTGAGCCAAGGAACCAGAGACCAAGAAGCAGTCAGGAGTCACCAGCTCATTGGGAGACTTTTGATAAGATAAAGAAAATCATATCAGAACGGTCCAGTTCAGCCTTCAACAAGCTGCCTGAACTTTGTACTGTTATGTCTGGTACAGCCAATGTTAATGCAAGGAGGACTGTGTTCCAGGGCTTCACACCATGCTGGGAATGTGTTTATTCTGTACCAAGTTCAAAGTCACACAAAGTAAAAACACCTGAGAAAGGTTACAGCAGAGGTGTAAAGGTCTGAGGGCTCTACACTCCCATACACAACCCTGCACACAAAACCAAAGAGCACTTGGGTGTTGTGTTTAATATATCTGGCAGCTAAACTCTCCCATCCCTCTGCTAAGCGGGGGCTAAGAAGCAAAAAGGCCCTTGAAATTAAGAGTTCTTAGAAAGTTGAAAGTTCCAAATGCTTCAATTCCCATTTTTGCCATCCATTTATCTTCATTAAATTTTTAAAAAATTAATTGCATTGAATTCCAAAAACTGAGCAGATTTCTTCTTTATTTTGAAATGGAATTATAATAATAATTTATTATTTATGAATTGCACATTATGAATTTATAAGCTATGCTTTGCAAAAATTATAGCCCTGTGTGAAGGGACCTGTAAGGGAAAAAAAAACCCAGCCAAAACCAAAACTAATTGAAAACTGAAACCAAGAATGTGTTTTAATCAAACTGCACGACAGGAAAATAAGGCTTTTACAGAGTACAGTAATGACCTTATCTCCTTCATTAATTTGAGTGCCCTATTGTAAGAGATAAGGGAAAGAGTTATCAGGGGTAAGTGACAAGATATGCTGCTTCAGGTTGGAACAGCTATTCCAGACTCTGAGTAACCTCTTTATCACTAGGACATGAAAAAGGCAGCTCTCAAGTTTTCTAGGTGAGCCAAATCTGATGTGGACAGCAGAAACTAATCAGTCTGTCACCCTGCATGAGATGCTGGAACACCTATGAAAGGGCTTTATTGACAAACATAATCCTAGTGACCCATCCTGTATATTTTTGTAATTTTTTCCATTATTGAAAATCTTGTGGGTTTAAGTATTGTTTTATCCCCAGATCTTCTGTAGTGGTAAAACAGGTTCTGCACAGATGGCATATGCATTCAGCACTCCTTTCAGCATTGTGGATCTGTTCCTTGGGGGGTAAATGGCAAACTCCTGGCATATTTATTGCATACCAACTGTGGGACTTGCTCAAGTCACAAGGGAAATCTATCACCGACTTGCAAGGCCCAAGCCACTGGCAGACAGCAAAAATTCCTGGGGTAAAAAGCTACACTTGCTCAGCAAGTTTTAGTCCAAGCAGTGGCAAACAGTGAAGTAATGGAGGGGTTGGAGATTGAGAGTCACCCCTACAATGCCAGTTTTTACACTGACAATATAAATTACATCTCTAGTTATACTGGTGAGATTCTCTAGTATTATATACTTCACTTAATACATTAGTGAGATATCAGTTATCTAAGTATATCCAGAAACTTGACAGGAAGAGCCAAAACAGTTTGGAACTGTCTGGGTGAATCTAGGACAGAAGCCTGAATGTAACAAGCATTTTTCTGTTTACATTGTCTTGGGGTTTAAAGTGTGTTGACCTGCAGTTTGGGATGGGTCCATATGCTTTATGGGTTTGGTTTTCATTTTATTTAATCAGGAAAAAAAAAAAAAAAACTATATATAAACCTGGAAACCTGAGACCTGACTTTCTTTTAGCTGTATGGACTTTAACCTATCTGTATAACATATGTACACATGCCATTAAAGTTTCTATCTCTTAACAGCTGTGAGGAAAACCTCAAAGATTTGATCACTACAGACAGACAGGTGTGCAAGGAAGCTGGAATAAGAATTCTGAGACCTGTTAGCTTAATCTATTAAGCTATCTATTAGCTTAAATACTTCCTAATGGCAATCTGAAGGCCAACACTGTTAAGAAAGTTATACATTAACTTGTGAATATGTTTATCAATTTTAATTTTTGTCATTACTGCATAAGAAAACAAAACCAGGTCAAGACTTACATACAAATAGCAAAATCCCTGGTAGTTTTCTTACAAGCAGTTAGAGGGTGCCTACTCCAAATCATTTAAGATCCACCATTCCAGAGTACTGTGTGCTCACAGTTTGTAATGAAATAAGTGAGAGCAGGTCTGGTTATATCTCCTTGACCCCTGTCTCCAGCATGGACACAATCCCACGTGGTTCATTCAGATCCCTGACATTAGTGGTCTGAGGCAAGGACAAAGAAGGCAACAGGCTCTTCCTGAGTGGGAATTTTGCCCAAGAGAAATCTTACAGGGGTTAAGTGCTGTGCTACTGTTTTCTCATTTGTAAACCAGGACTTACCATCCTTCCCTATTTCAAAAGGCTGTGGAATGATAAAGGGTTTAACACAGATAGACTGCAGTTATAACATAATATGCTACATATCCATGGAACATTCTCTGGGAGCCTAACAGATTCAGACAAAAATGTTTTAAAAAGCCATAGCTGGAAAAGCAAATCTGGCTTTTCCTTCTGTTCCAAGGCAGCTTTGGCAGGAAGAGCTATACTGCAGAGAGCACACAATAAATTTTCTGGTTTAAAATGTGAAAAAAGTAAGGACTGTGTTACAAGAGCATGGCACTATAAAAGGATGAGCTAAGAAAGCCCACTTCATGTGGTTTACACAAATATCACTGAGCCCACAGTGTCTCCTGGTTTTGTTCAGGCTGTCTCCTGACAGGACACCCATTATCTACTATCTGCAAACAGATAAGCATTTAATTCTAGGTGAATTCACTGAAGTCAGCAGAGCTCCCTGTGTACACATAAGGATGGTAATTTTAGTCCAGCTACAGCATTAGACTTTTGGATCCTGACTTTCAGAACTTCAATATGTTCAGCAAATTACATGGCTCCAGCAGCAAGTGAATTTTATAATCAGGCCCTTAGCACCATATTGGAGTGACCCTTCTGGTTGAAACTTTCCATGACAGGGCATTGAGCAGGAGCATTGCTCTGAAGGAATTTCTCTCTTCTGTCTGCTTTTGCCAATAATGTTGGCTAGTGAAGGTTGCTGTGTAAAGAAAAACAAATCCCAGTTTACCCTCTCACTTCCAAGCCTTCATCCCTAGAACACACAGATTTAAAGGAACCTTTGTGCAATACACAAAATAAAACAGCTGGCTGCCCACAAGGCCTCACCCAAGACAAAACAGTAAGAGTCCTTCAGTTAATCTATCTTCCTGGCTCAGCCAGATGCCAAGGACTCCAGAGCCTCCCAGATTTCTGGGAAGCAAGTAAATATCATAAAATGCCATAGGTCAAACCATCTAATGCTGCTTTACTGCCCCTGATCCGTAGCTGTTGGGGAGCTGCTCGTCCTCAGGCTCACAGCTCCTGCTGATACTCTGGTGGCAGCACTAGCTGGCAGGATGCTGTTGCTGCTAGAAGTCTGCTGTTCCTCTTACTGCACCAAAAATGAAATCACCTCCCAGATTACATTCCAGAAAAGGCCAAGTAGCTGCAATTGCCCTTTTGTGAATAAGGGTGGGAGAATAAAAAAAGGCAAATGTGAATATGTGTGTGTCCTTAGTTGAGGTTCTTTTCCTTTTTTTTTTTTTTTTTCCCATTTAGGTGAATGTTTTTGGTGTGTTGGAAGCAAAAAAACAGCCTTGGGCTAATACGTGCAGATTAAAAGGTGAAGTTGATCACTATCAAAAATACTTTGTGACCTAAAATGAAGCTCTGAGTCATCGTCACAATTGGCTAAAAGGAAATTGAATAATTAAACTTCTTTAAAGCACACAGTCATAGAATGCTTTGGGTTGTTGGAGGGAACCTTTAAAGCTTTTCTAGCCCAAGCAACAAGCAGGGACATCTTCAACCAGACCATTTGCTCAGAGCCCCATCCAAGCTGACCTTGAATGTTTCCAGGGATGGGCCATCCACCACCTTTCTGGGCAACCTGTGCCAGTACCTCACCACCCTCATTGTAAAACATTTCTTCCTTATAACTGTCACCATCACAGTGACTTTGTCAGACAGGGTACTCAAAACTTAAGTTCACTTGATCTCTGAAAGCTTAAATAGTTTTAACTTTGCATGGTCTGGCTTTCTCCATGGGGTAGAACGCATGATTTGATGGCAGGGTACCAGCAATACTCTCCACATTTCTTTGTTGTTAGTAGCACAGACTCTTGGCATTTCAGCCCAATGTTTCAGTTATGTATATGGATCTCTATTACTAGAAAATCAGAAATCTCACAAACTCCTTATCCCATCACTTTTTATCTCCATTTCCTGTAAGTAAAGAACATCTTATTCCCACTGAAGAGCTGAGGAATGGAGGTACAGTGAAATGATTTGTATATGACAGTCAGTGGTCTAAGAAGAAACTGAGCATAAATCTACAGAAATCATGGTTGCAGGCCAAACCAAATGACCACATTTGAATCAAATCTAACTAAATTAAATAAAATCTTTATGTAGCACTCAGCACGATGTTATTTATGCCTTGAAACAGCATATCTCTTTCCCAGATCTTCCTGTCCAATTATTTAAAGGCTTGGTCCAAAAGAGATAACACAGAGAATCTGACTGTCAAAGAATCTGCTGCCAGCTGCAGTCACCTGCAGGGACTGGGAAGAAAGGCATGACTGATGATAGCATCAAGACTTTGGCTGAGATTGTTAAGCTTCATAAAGCTGTCATTGTTTGACAAGTGATGTCTGTTCCGTCTGCATCATGACGGAACCAGCAATGATCCATCCCTTGGATTCTACCCAAAGAAAGGCCAAAGAGAAGCACTGAAAACAAAGGAAATGGGCAGACCACTGTTGCCTGCCTCTGCCCCCAACCACAACCCACATGAGCTCAGTTTGTTGTTTTGGCAGGAGAGCAGGCACTGAATAAGCAAGAAGAGCTGAAACTGGCAGAACAGTCAGAAAAGTATTTAGAGTTGTTTATGTATGAATGATTGCAGGGTGGGAAGGGCAGACTTATTTGGATAGATCAGGTAAAGCCCTGGGGGCAGCGCTGAAAACAGAGCCCATTTGCAATCAGATGAGTAACATGATCCTGGACTGCTTTCTCTTTTCCCTCTGTGCACACTCCAAGTTGCAGTCAAGCTTTGCCTTGGAGTCCTTTTGAATGTTTCATTCACAGGTATTTGTTAAATCCTGCTGTAGCCCAGAGGATGCCTACCCCTTGAATCCTCTATTAACAACTCAGCAAGGTTCGCTTGCTGACTTTCAGCCTCAAGAGGCCTTGGAATATTTAGATGGTGTATTTACCTTCCCCTGATTTCATTACAAGAGTGACACTTGGCACTTCTCTACTCCTCTAAAGGATAAGTGTGACAACACCAGCCATGCTTAATTGCATTCAAACTCAGCCTAGTAAACACAGAAACATGCAAATGCAATGTCTGTTTTGCAGAGTTATATCCTCACTGAGAAACTACTACTATTTGAAGTGTTCACCATTGACTTTGTTGTGGGGCTTATTCCTTTTGTAAACGCAGCCACTGTGGGGCAGCAAGACACAAGCATTTAATGGAGTTGCTTTGCCTCTCCCAGGATCCGGAAGGGGCTGTAAGCGCTGTTACCCTCTGCTGCAGACAAGTGGGATGATGCAAATGTTAACACCCTTTGCTGTAAGCACATTTCCCCGGTCAGGGTGACTTGGTGACTTGGGAATCATGATAGGTTTTGACGGTAATGTTGAGATAAGGTAGCACCAAAACTGCTTTAAGTAGTTTATATGTCAGTTCTGAGAGAAGATGTCAACAACTCATAGCTCGAGGACGTTTGAACTTCGCTTGTGCTCGGTGCCAGATTCTGCGTTCTCAGGAGGCTCACGCCCACGTCCAAACAGACAAGTTGCTATTTGCTTTTGCCATTTTCCCAGAGGAAGGGACGGTGCCAGACAAGTGTGAGCAGACCAAGCTCATACAGTGTGTCTGGCTGTGTGGTTTGTAACTCTGCAAGTGGAATGATGAGCACTCCCACCACACTCTGGTCATTGCCCAGGGACACAGAAGAGTGACTCTAATCCAGGAGAGCATGAGATCCCCTATGTACATCTCCAGACTCAGACACACAAGCTCTTTCCAAATTTGAATCAGGCTCTTACTGGAATTCTCATCACTCTTCATTGTCCTGGATTCCTAGAGCATTTGCACTCAGCCTAAATGAAGATTTGGACCCCAGCTGAAGAAGGGGGATTGTAACCAATGCAAGTTTGATAATGGAGAGATAACTACTGGAGCTCATAACTTTCATTTAGAGACATAAGTCAACTAAAACAGTACAGAAGCTATTTTTTTTTCCAAATTGGGTCTTGCCATCAAAATGAGGAGAAGGAGACTATTAAAACTAGTTTGGGTAAAACATAGAAGGTTCTATCTATTTGCTAAAAACAGGAAATCAGATGTTATAGTCACTCCTGAGGATGAATTTTGAGCCAGATCTCTCACATAAAGTACTACCATGTTTATGTGTGCTGTGACAGCCTTTCTCATCTTCCATTTGAAAAAAACAAGATTTTCTGACTTTAAGTATAGTCAATAATGATTGAGTTTTATTTAATGCAAGTTATTGGTTACTGGGCAAGAAAACAATCAATTTTCATTTTCAGTTTATCTCTGTAATACATAATGTAAGAATTTTCTAAACCTTTCTTTGCCCTTTAAACATAAATCACAAGGAATAAAACCTTTAGTTCAATCCAAATTTGTGCTTCTTGATAGGCTTCTACATGAATTGTCTAATCATGTCAAATAAGAAGATTAAACAGATTCACTTAGTGAGCCTGGATAAGAAAGGAACAAAGGACAAAATAAAAAATCCCAAACCTCACCATAATGGAAATTGTCTGCTTTGATTTTTTTTTTGTAGGTGTCAAGATATAAGAGGTGGGCACTGAACTTGTCCTTAGAGAAGTGTCCCAGAGTAAGAGTTAACTAAGTTAAATCAGTGTTACAGACCACACAATAAAGAGCCATGGGTTTAAGTGTACAAGGTTGAAGGTCAGAAACAGCCAGGACGTGACAGTACAGAGCTCTCTGCAGGTTAAAGGATCCTCTGTCTTTTCAGGGTGAAGACACAATCTGAGACAGTAAAGAAGCCACTTGCCTCCTCAGTCAGAGCACCATGGACATGGAAAATATTGTTAATATATTATTTCTTTTTTCCCTTTTCTTCTCTATGAGACATTATGGGATACAGAGGTCTGAAGCTTTGTGTTGGGTTTTGTCTTGGTCAGGTCTAGGGGGTAAATACTTTTCCATGTTAAATACACACATATAAAACACTTGGAAAGAAAATTTTTGAAGATTGTAGCTAAAAAGTCTTTAACACTAGTCAACTGACGCCAAATTGATTTTTTGCCTCTTTTGCTTTTTTATATTCTCTATATTCTTTACACATAAAATTGTAGCTCTGTAGCCTATTATTGTATTTGTAGCTAGCTCCAATATTTTTCCCTCCCTCTTCTCTACCCTGACAGGCAGAAAGACAAAACACATTCCAGAGGCTCCAAACCCCTGGGTCCAAGGCCCCTATCCTATCTTGGCTCTCTTGGAGCCAAGGTTGAAACCAGCTCTTTGAGACATATTTTCATTAAAATTTCAGTTCCTATCTAAAAGGGGGCTACAGAAGTTGTGGAAGCAAAAAGGGGGAATTACTTCATCACTTATGCTTCTAATTGGTGATTCTTGTCAATTATGCTAATTTGCTAAATTTATAGAACTGTGTTCACCCTGTGTGGGGTGGGCAATTTTCCGTATCTGCCCCTTGGAGGCCTCCAGTAAAGACCAGCCTTTATAATACCTCCTATACTAATATTGTCTTGAAAGTGTGTTGCTTTATTTCTCGATCTTTAAGGCATCAAGTTAATACTGCACACACATGGAAAGTATTTTTTGTTTCTTTTTGACTAGTATAAAAAGTATCAAAGCATTAAAAATGATGTGATTTTGAACATGAAGGACATATGCAATGCTGCTGATCACCAGCTTTTCATCACCTTTTGAAAGGTAAAATAATTGCAAAAATTGATGGGACTGAACCTAACTGGCTATCAAAAACCTTACACTGGTTTTAAATTCAATTTGAAAAAGCTAAGTTTGAGATGCAATAGTCCAGGGAAGAAACAGCCCCTTTCTGACAACTTCCCAACACACTGATCACCAGATTGTACATCAAAACACGTGGTGTAGTGAACTTCTGCCAAAGGAAGTGTAAATAAAGCTGACTGGGAGATAAAGTTACCTGAGTGTGTTCAGACTGCTCAACAGTTTGCTTCCCCAGTGCACTGTTGTGGGGACCCACCTAGTGAAACCATGAAGCATTGCACCAGTCCACAACATGAAAGAAAGGGAATATTGAGCCAAGGAGACAAATAACTGAACAATATAATTTAGTATATTGCAAGTGGTGAAACATGTGGCAAGACGAGAGAGACCACAAATTCCAGCCAACCTACAGTCACCATCTGGTATTGCTTTGTAACTCTCAGATAACTTGGTTTCAAAATCTGGTGCAGCAGAAGCTTGCATTTAGGAGAATGGATAATATATTTTGGTTTAACTCAAACTGGTGCACTGCCAGACAACATATTTGGGACTTATGCTCAGCATTACCAGCCTGAGCACTAACAAAACCCGGAGCTGGTTTTTGTAAAATCAGAAGAATGGCTTTGTTAAAAAATACTAGAAGTTATTTCCCTTTGTCTCTTCACTTATTTTTTATTTTTAATTTGACTCTGTAGGATGAGCCATCATTTTATGTATTTGTCAAATCTTTAAGGCTTTATTCTTGTGATCATAAGAAATGGAGGCTTTCATTACAATGAAAGCTGAAATTTTTATCTTCTTTCTTTTGGCAACAAAAGCTGTAAGAACACCACCAGGACTGTTTGGTTTACGACAGATTTTTATGCAATAAAGTGCTGAAATGAAATTTAGTTACAGCCAGTATTGATCTATTCAAAGGGATTTTTGCCTTCATTTCCTCACTTCCCTGTCCACACTTATTTAATCTAGAAGAGAACCAAAGCTTTCATTAGTAAAAAAATCTCCAAAATATGTAGAAATTAAAATCAGATACCTGGCTCAACCACTGGTATTTTCTCTTAATGATACAAAATTATATACTCTTTTTTTTTCCCATTACAAGGGTATGGATTAATTTACTTATGAAAATAGTTTATAATACTCTTTTTCTTCTTGAATGAAGTAACAAACACAGTTTGTTTTGTCATCCTCCAAAAGAGAGTTGCAAATACTAAATTCCAGTTATAAACAGGTAATTTATAGTGCAGGAGCTCCACCCCAAACTCTTAGAATTGCCTGCTTTTGATCCCGCTCTTGTCTACACATATTTAGGTCCTTATGGTTCATGTGACTTTATTTCTTGAAAAGTTCTGGATAATCAACACCACAGAACAACTTCCTAGCATCTAGAACTGCCACTTAAGTTTGGAGAAAAGCCATCCATACCAATTTAGAGGCAACAGAATTCTAATTTCTCTTACCCCAATAACAGTTTTTTTCTCTCTTCCCTGATAAGACTATTCCAAGAAAATCATGACTTTTCTAAATCCTCTGCGTGCCAACCAGCCTAATCTCAGACCTTGAAATATTTCCACTTCTTTCTCTTCTTATCCTATTCAAGATACTACTGCTACTTAGAAGCATTTCTGTAACAAATGACACTTAAAATTCTACCTGAAATCCAGGGCTGCTTTAAGAGCATGTCCCAGTAGTCACTGCACCACTCCCTGGGACACAGGGACTCTGCTCAGGGTTCTGGATTACACACAAACATCAAGGCACACAGGCCATACTTGATTTCTACCTTCCCAGTCACTGCTGTCCCTGAAAGCAAGGGGAGCAGGCATTACTGTCAGAGCATTGGTTCTTGGGAGCAGTGATTTTTGACCCCAGTAACAGGAACAGAAATACTTGATCTCTAAAGCCTTCCTCTTGGGCTTCTATTCCTCCCTTCCCCTCTGCTGAAATAAGTTCCTTTTCTCCTGTCCCTTCCCTGCTTCTTCCTCTTCTCAGCAGCCCCAAACAAGTAGAATTTTCTAGGAAAGAAGAAGAAGAAGGAAGAAGACAGAGTATATTGGGATTTGTGGTGAGAGGAATTCAGACACATGGCTGCACAGGCAAGTTTGGGGATCCCCATAACTCTCACAATGCTCTCTATCAAAGAGACATCATGGCAAAGAATGGAACTCCTTTCTCTGGGGCTCATCAAAGCCTCTCCAACCTCCCTTCCATCTATAGCATCCATAAAATGCTGCTGACCCCTTCCCCAGCTGGATCCCCATCACCACACAGCATCCTCTAACTCCTACTGAAAATGTTACCTAAATCTGAGTAGCTTACAGCTAATGCTTCTTGTAAATGGCAGTTAGATGCTAAATGGCATTGCTACCAATCCCTCCTCTGCAGCTTTGTGTCCTTACGAAGCTTCCTGTGCCTTTTGCACTTTCTTATCCTCTGTCAAAACTTCAGTTGTTCTGTCCTGGTGTTTTCTCCTGCTCTGACTGTGTAAAATGTCTCAGCAGAAATACACCAGGGGGCATCTCAGAGCTCGCACAGAATTCTCCTGCTATTAACTTGCTATTACCTAGAATAGCACAATGTCTATTCAGGATAAATTTCTGTAGTATTTATCTTCCAATTTCACCATTTTCCTTAGGCAGTTCACTTCTTTCAGAGCTTGGCATTTTCAGATAGTGAAATAATGGTTTCCTCCAGTCATTCATTTAATTTAACAGGCCCCAAAATTGCCTTGAGCATTTTAATCATACCAGTCTTGTTCATGCTAAAATAAGGAATAAATTTACATGTAACTGCACAGCTCTTGGCTACTGTATAGACAAATTAGAACTCTTATTTTTGTTTTCATCATTTATTGAAATCAAGTCTATGACACTTCTAAAACTTGCATTTTAGAAATACTCTTTTTTACAACCTACTCTAACATTTCTCTGGTAAACCACAAGTTAGTGGTGCAACAAAGAGTACCTTGCTGATGGGATTTTTTTTTCTTGTTTTGTTTTCAATTTGCCTGAGAATTCTGAGAGAGGTCAGGCATCTCTGCTTGTAGTGATATTTAATTGCCCAACAAGAAACTGTGTTTGAGTGCAAGTAGTTCTAATCTAAACAGATAAAGTAGGCACAGATTGTGGGACTAAGAATTTTATCAACATACTGTATATAACAAATAAAAACACCAAACAATAAATCCAGATTTATGGAGAGAGTGCCTCGAGGGACAGTCATGTCTCCTAATTCTTGTCCTCTGAGCTATAGGAATATAATTTCCTCTGCAGTTTCTCACATGTGCATAAGGTAGGAAACACAACTACTCCTGAATTACAAATTTGTAAATCACTGTCTGATTGCTCATGAAAGTTGTCAAGTTGTGAAATTTTTTTAGGATGTGTTATTGAAACAGACAAAAAAAAAGACAAATTTGAGAGGGGAATAGAAGAAAAAGAAGAAAGGTACCACTGTGATTAAAATTGCTAGAGAGAAGCAGGAACTACACCCAGTTAGTGCAAATCAGAATACTTTTATAAAACCAGTGGAAAAATAGATCTAAAATGGAACTATGAATATTACTGGATAATCACCCTTTCCCTGTTACACATACATCCTTTTTATGCATTTCTCAGTTCTAGGAAAGTGAAAGCCCAGTCCTGAGAATGCAGAAAAAACCCTATAGTATGAAAAAGCAAAAAGGCTCAGCATCCTGTTGTACAACAGATTTGGGGCTACAGGCTGAGATATCTTTTGATGAAAGATTATACCTGCTATGAGAAAAATGACCAAAAAAAACCAACCAACCAAACAAACAAACAAAAAAACAGAAAAAAAAAAAAAAAAAAACCAGAAAAAAAAACCCCAACCAACCAAACAAAAACCACAACAACAACAACCCTGTATAACAGAAATGTCACAATTCAGGCTTGGAGTCCTAGTCTCAGTCTGAACTCTATCTAACCCCAGTTTATGTGACATAACTAAAGGTTTTCTCAGACTGTTCAGGAAGTCTGAATATTTCTCACATACTTACCTATGAAAATGACATTTTAGAAGTTTTCATCAAAACAGGAAGACAGAGTGATGCAACAGAAAAAGCACTGAAGGACTCACTTCTATTTTTTTGTCTGCCACTGCTTTGTTGGATGACCAGGAACAAACAACTTCATCTTTTTGTGCTTAACTTCCACATCTGTAAAAAGGAGATAATGAGATGGAACTCCTCTGCAAATAAACTTTTTTTCCTTTTCTTATCAGGGAGTTGAAACAACGATGGAAGGAAACTCTTTGTAGAGTTGTAATATAGTTCACTGGTAAAAAGCCAATTCAATTATGAGATTTCTTGGGTTTATGGGATTGTTTTCATTCTCAAACTTTGCAAAACAGTCCAAAGTGGAAAAGAAATCAGCCCAGGTTGGCCCAGACTCCAGAGCCTGTGAAGTGATCTGAGCACAGTTGAGCAACACTGGACAGAATGTTTACCCAGTTACCTCCCTCCACAGATTCCAAGGAAAGTTTTATTTCAGTAAAAAGAAATTCTAGAAAATGTAGCATCTCACTCAAAGATCTTAAGAGTGAGAACCTCTGAACATGAAAAACAGATGGAATTTAGTCAGCAACACCTCAAAAATAAAATACAACTTTTCCACAGTTCTGGAGAGACTCTACAGAACTTAAAAGTGCTAAAAAGTGCAGAAAAATAACACAGCCTAGACTGGAAAATGAAGGACAAAAAATTGAAGGGAATTGAAGAGAGCATGACAATATGACTCTGTATGCTCAGTATTGCAATCCTTGCTAAGACAAAACAACTCTTAGCAAGATCCTTAGATCTGTGAATTCTCCCACACACTGAAGGTCACACAACTGGCTCCTTCCTCACATTCCTGCAGATTTTAGGGCCATATAATACTTGCTCATCATTCCAGCTTACTACTTGTTTCCTGATTCATTAGGATGGGTTAATATATTTACCTAGTTTGTAGATCTTATCTGTATCTTGTGTATGGGAAAAGGGACAGAACCTATTTATTGTAACATATTAGGTTTGCTCTCATCTCTGTCTGAGCAGGATATTTGAGAGTACAGTGCTCTCTTGACACCAGCAATGCTAGAAGGAAGTATTTATTATTTATTATTATTTATTGCACTATCAAAGCATTCTGTCAATAAATAGCAAATGTGTAGGAGCACAGCTGGTGCCCAATGATGTTTGAAAAAAGCTTCATAGCTTGTTGTAGGATGTCCAAAAAAGAAACTCTTAAGCCTGCTGACTTGTTTTGTTAGAACTTTCATCAGCCCCAGAGGACAGCATTAGTGCTAAAAGTTTTGTATTTCCAACAAGAAAATGTAAATAATTTGAAGCATGAGAGACTGAGGAAACAACTGATTCAGCTTTCCAAAACTCATTTAATTATCATCTGGCTTCTCTAGTTATCCCTCTTTTTGATTTCTTTGCCCTGAATCTTAGCCTAAATTCTTCTAAGACAAGTTGTGCTACTCTAACAAGACCTAACTGGTCTGATTCACAGATGACAGCATGCAAAGCCTGTCAGCAACCAAATTAGTTTTGATTTCTCTTTGTGGGGAAAAAAAAATCCCTTTCAGCTACAGGATTTAATGGCTTAAGAATTGGCCATTCTGGGTGTCAGCAGCAGTACCTGTGACTGCCCCAGAACTCTTGGCCATTGGGTGTCTTCCAGGCTGAGGGAGTCATGTAAGTGTGCTCCAAGTGTCACCCCATATCCATGCACCATGGTACAACACACTGTCACTAATCCTTCACATGAGCCTCATTACCACCAGACCTGAGTATTGTGGGATGGCTTTTCATACATAATCTCTTGGATTCTTCCCCTAAATCAGTACTTGCTGAATCAACTCACTGGTCTGACTTGCTAAGGAAACTTCAGGAAACAGCATGAAAAGCTAAGCAATATTCCCTCTGTACAGCCTAGCAAAACCTACAAGTTCTGACACCTAGACTGAAGTGTCCTCATGCCAATGTCTTCATCTGCATGCAAATTTCTCCTACAGTCGATACAGAACTACTCAATACAGCTGATGGAGCAAGGAGCTATTCAGCTGTTCAGAATACACTGATCTATCTGCCTTGAGGTGGTCTGAACAGCTTGCTGTGCAGCCATGAACAGGGTTCAGCCTGCCAACCATCTGTGCTCAGTGACAACTGGGGTGGACTGAGGTATCAACAACTTCCACGTGAGATTTCAGCCAGAACAGGCTTTTTAGGATACCTGCTGCTTCTTGGAGCAGGAGGCCAGGGAGAAAGCTCCTCAGTGCCTAAACTGGCACTCAGTGCCTGCATTTATGTAACTAAATCCCACATTAATTCTCTGCTGAGTATAAGGAGAGCTTAGACATCTGGTTCACATGGAGACACCTACACATGGAAAACCAAATTTAGGTGCCTTAATCTGCTGGCTGAATCCACCCGTTTACTTGGAGATTTCCTCAGCTGGCAGCTGCATTAGCATTATGCTTAAGAGGCTTCAGTGGACATTTTTCTCATTTCCATTTCTAATCCACTCCTGAGAACATTTATACTTTTGGCCTCTCCAATACACTTGCAGCAATTTACAACTGTAACTCTAGAGAAAACATACTGTCTTTTGTTTATTTTAAATTTACTGCCTGGAAATTTCACTCAGGACATCTAAATCTTATGCTATAAGAAATACAGAATTCACTTTTTCTATTACAACAGGTTTTTTGACCACTATCCCTTCACAGTCTTTTGCCAGATTAAACCATTCAAGTGTATTCAAACACTTTTTTTTTTTTTTTTTTTTTTTTTTTTAAAGGAAGCAATTCCAATCAGTTCATTGCTTTTCTCTGTACCTTTCTTGGTGCTTTGGGGAGAATTCCACACAATATTCAAGATGGGCAAGCATTTTTTTATTTTACAAATCTTCCCATCTTGTTCTATATTCTGGTTTTAATGTACTGAACATCCTTTTTGCCTTTTTACCTGCTCCAAAGCACAGAATTGATGCCTTCAATAGATGAGCCACAAGAGCTCCATGGATTCTTTCCTGAGTGCTCCTAATAAATTTAAGGGTATGTGGGATGACCTTGTTCTACAGGCTTTTCCTTGGTGGTGGACAACAGTCTCTCCTATTCAGACATCTGCTTTTGCAAAGCTATTTAGAATATAATCCCTTTGAGATCTCCACCCACTGTCAAATTTGATATATATTGCCCAAGATTTTAGAAGTACTTGAGAAGAGACTGCAGAACAGATAAACCCATACACATATTCTGAGTTGTCATTTGACCTTATTTCCTTGGGAATGCAGGCAAAAAAAAAGACCACACGTCAAGTGGTCTTCAGCAAAAGTTAACAACAGGAAGGAAGAGGTTTGAGAGCAACCAGACAAATGTCCTGTTTCTTCAAACACTCCAAATAAACTCTCCAGCACTTGCAAGGGCTTTTCTATGCCACTCAAAACCAGAATCACTTAGAAACTCTACTAGGGGATGTGCAGACTGACTTCAGTCATAGACAGCCTGCAGGCAAACAATTGTAACAGGAAACCACTGAAACAAATGCAAGTCCTCCCAGTTATTGAAAGAATACTTGGAGTTTCCTCCAAGCTTCTCTATCAGCTGCTCAACAAGCACTACACATCAGCTGAACACGTTTGTTCTGAACAATTTGGGTTTGGAAAAACAATACACATTAATTCTGTTTGGTTTTGGGAACGTTCGCCTCCTTTTTCACAAAGTAGATGGGTCAATCTAAGAAAAAAGACAGGATTTAAAGAATATCTTTTGTAGCTGACCTTTTCTCTTGTGTAATTTCTGTGTCTAAGACATGTCAACAACAGAAATGAAATTTCAGTGCTTGAGCACCTATGGAACCCAAATTTTGACCCCAACCCACATTGACACAGGATTACTTTGGGTTACGGCTTCTTGCCAGGATTTTTAAGAGTTCTTGCCTCTTGCTGTGAGCACATAGGAAGTGGGTCAATTAGTTAACACTGAGGAGTTATCACAGATCTTATTAAGCAATTGGGCTGGACAGATTATCATTATCAGGAATTTTGAGAAGTAAAACACATCTCAAGCACCTTACAGTAAATGACACAAAAAAGATATAGGTTTATTAATTCTGTTAATAAAATGATAATCCAAGCACCAGGGAAATTCTTATCAATAAGAATTAAAAGAGATTAAATAGCTAGAATTACAAGGTGGGCAACAACTGGCCAAATTAGGAGTTCCAGGAAATTGGTTCTGCAGAAAACTGATATCATATATGCTGAGGTTGCTTTTACCTAAAAGAGCTTAACACACACTTGCAGTCCTTGGGCTAAATTATTATGAGAGATCAAAGGTGCATGTTAGCAATTATGAAGCAGGAATTATGAAAAGCTGTCTGATGGGGGGGCTGACTGTGTGGCTATCTCATTTAACTGCACCTTGCTTTCATCCTGATCCCTGCTACCTCCTTGCCATCCACCTACTAACCCCTCCACAGGCTGTAACTCCCTTTTCTCTCACTGCAGCTTCTGATTATGGATTGCCTTTTTGCCCTCTGTACTCTAATGCTGCAGCTACAGCTCTTTGACAGGTTCTAGGTTCTGCTCTATTTTTGTTATTATAAAGCACCTTGCCATAATCTCTGGATATTGGGGGCAATATCCACCAAAGAATGGGCTTGGATGTGTCAACCCAGTTTAATTTCCACTTCAATAAAATAAAATCTGCCATCTTCAGAGTGTCACTCATGAGCTCATGTTCTGTAAGCTGGGTATTTATAAAATAAGCTGCCAGTCCCGACTATGCCGTGCAAATCTGACATTAAGTTTGTTCTTAAACCTCACCAGGGTTTACAAACCCTAAATGCCTTCCAGTTTCACCCCTTTGCCTGGGGAAATGACACCTGCCAAGTCGGTCCCGCACGAAGATGGATCTGTGGTGTGGTGGGTTTAGCAAGCCAGTGGTTTGACCCTTTGCTCTGGATATCAAAGATCTGAGGTTTCAGCATGACTCCCCACCTGTGAGGATGTAAATCTTGTCACTGTGGAAGCACATTAACTGCCAGTCTCAGGTTATTTCAGTGTAGTTGTGGTAGATTTTCCTCTGCTATCTCCCTCTTCCAGCTGAAGAAAGCACCCCCTCAGACTCCACACAGCAACTCAAACTATAGATGAGGGATCCATGGCTGGTCAGCCCAGACATCCTTCATCATCCTGACTTACACACCTTTTTTCTCCCTTCAAAGCCCTGGACAAGTACAGGGACTGGAGTATCTCTTTTATGAGGGAAGACTGCAGAAGCACTGTTTAGTCTAAAACATGAGAGAAGGGATCTCATGAATACATACAAGTATCTCAGAGGTGGGTGCCAAGAGGATGGTGCTGGACTCTTTTCAGTGGTGCCCAGCAACAGGACAAGGAGCAATGGCCATAAACTAAAACACAAGAAGTTTCACTTCAAGATGAGTAAGACCTTCTTTACATTGAGGGTGGCAGAGCACGGAACAGCTGCCCAGGGAGGTCACGGAGTCTCCCCTCACTGGATCCAAACCCACCTGGACACATTCCTGTGACACCTGCTCCATGTGAACCTGCCTTGGCAGGGTTGGGCTGGATGGGACCCAAACAATTCTGTGACTCTGTACTTCCATGGGGCCATTTAAGGCCGAAAAGTCCGAAACAAATACCTCGAGGGGCTAGAAAAGGCTTTAATCAAAAAAAGAGAGCTGCCAGAGCTGCCAGACACCGCGCAAACCCGGTGGGATGAGCAGAGACATGCACAGCAAATCTGGGGGAGGAGAGCAGTGAAAGCCGCACACCCACAGCCCTGCACTCCTCAGTCCCCTCACAGCTCGGCAAAAGGGACGCAGGGCACACCCCCACAGCCCCTCGGCTCTACCCTCAGGGCTCGCCATGTTCTCCGGCTGCCCCAGCCCCGCCTGTCATGGCGGCGGAGGAGGAGGAAGAGGAGGAGAATGGGGAGGAGAAGGAGGAGGAGGCAGCGGTCACATGGCGCCAGCGCCGCCACAGCGGGCGCGGGGCGGGCGAAGGGGCGATGCCACCGCCGCGGTGAGTGCGGGGCTGTGCGGGACACGGGCCGCGGCGGCGGCGTGAGGGGAGGCGGCCCCGGCGGGGGAACCGGCGCCGGGGTGAGGGGCAGCCTGGGGGTGCGGGTCGGGGTCAGCGGCGGTATCGAGCTCTCTGTGCACGGCGGTGCTCGGTCGTGGATTGGACTCGATGATCTCAGAGGTCTTTTCCAACCGAATTGATTGTGTGATTCTGTTTTCCCGCCTGCCCTGAGGCAGCGGTCCCTGAGCCCCAGAGGCTGGTCCGGTGCGGGGCTGCCCCGGTTCGGGTCTCGGGTGAGGTGACAGCGGGAGGCTGCCCCGGCCGGGTCCCCGCCTGACACGGCCCCTTACTGGGGGCTCCTGGTTTAACCTGACCCCGGGGGGAGACCGAGGAGCTGCAGCGGGGTGTGCTACACAGGATGGGAGATAACGTAATTACTGTTCCTTATAGTCTTTAAATGCATGTGAAGGAGCAGCAGCAGCCCGCCTGCAGGTAGATTGAAACTCTGCAAATCTGACCCGAAATGTGAGGATCCGTACGTGTTGGTGTTGCTGGCGCTGCTCCGTTCATTGATTCGTTTGTAGGGCGAGGTCAGGCATTGCTTTTTGGAGCGCTGTGTGACCCCGTGAAGTATTAAAGCTTTCTTTCCTTTATGACTGGGAAATTTATTTTAAAACCGTTTCTTCCCCCTTCCCCCCTCCCGCTCCGCCCCCGTCCTCCGTTCCCCCCTTGTTCCTCAGTATATACTTATATGCAACACTGAGACTTCTCTCTTCCTTTTAGCAAATATGTGTTATTTTTCGTGGCTAATCTCTAGATCTCTAGTTCTTCTAGTCAGTTCATTATTGCCATGTGATATTTTTCTTTCTTGTGTGTGTGTGTTAAAGCCTATAAGGAAAGCTGCAGTAGAGCATGCTGAAGCAAATGGACTGTCTCAAAGTTACTTGCAAGGCAGAATAAAGGGTCCCTTGCTTGCAAGAAAACAGATGGATTTGAATAAGCCACTAAAAGTCCTGTGCTGCTGGCAGTGGGGGGCTTGGCAGGTCAGAATTCCCTGCTGTAATGTAGTGCTGGAAGCAAACATTGTGTTTAGAATCCACCTTTCCAGACAGCTGTTTCACCTTTGTTCACTTTGTCACAGGTGTCAGCCTTAAAACTGCTGTTGAAAGTAATTAGAACACTGATGCTTTCTATTACAGCATCTCTGCCAAGCTGTATCCTGAGTTGTTTTTAATATCTGTTTCAGGGTAGCTGCAGGAGACCCTACAGACTTTAATTATGTAATTAAAGTGCAGCCCTTACTCTTCCAAAGAAAAAAAATAATATCTCATGCCATGGCTTTGTGGCTATTCTGTAACAGTGTTTTCTTCATTTGGTCCGGGGTATTTGGAGCATTGCTTTCTGTTCAAAGGGAGGGTGAAATCTCTCAGTGCCAGCACAGTAATTGTGCAGGTGGGCAGGGTTGCTAGCACTCTGTTAACATGCTTTGTTTTTCCCTGGAAAATATATTTCAATGTAAGATCAAATCCCTTCTCTCTTAAAAAGGGTAGTCTGGTAGTCTGTAAGTTACATTAAGTATTCTTGCATGCTTTATGAGCTAGGATCTGCTTTTTTTTTTTTTTCCCTTTTATATGGATGTCATCTTAAAAGGAAACTATTCTTGGGTATCTCTGAATAGCTTAAGCTGATCCAAATGCAGGCTATGCCCAGGAAAGGATGGTATGCAGGCTATGCCCAGCCTCTTCCTGCCAGTATGTTTCTGCCATGCTACCCCATAGAGAACATCTAAATATGTGAAACAGTCCAGCTGGGATTCCTAGGCCTCATTTTAGAACAGCGTAAATGTCCAGGTGGTTCCAGATAAGAGGCTTTTGATTAACAAGCAATTGGCCTCCCCTGGTAGAACTGTCTCTGAAGAACTGCATGCCTTCTGCATAAGCTTTTCCTCATCTCTGGGTAAGATAAGCTCCTGCAGAGTTTTAGGAGCTCTTGTGCAGCAGGGAAGGAAAGAAATAAGAGTGCAGCTCTAATGAGCCTTCGTCTCCCAGCCTCAGATGAGGATGCCAGCAGGGGAAGTGGCATTTGTTCTGCTGGAAGACAGTCTGACTGCAGATTTCAGGGCCTGTGGCCTGGCTTCTACTATCTAATCACATTCTCAGAGGATGCAAATCAATACTGCAGGAGTAGCACTGGATAGAGTTCATGAAAAGTTTCTGTGTGACTGTAGTTTATGAGAATGGGTGAGTCTGATAATTTTCATAGTGATGTAAAATAACAGTAGGTGTGATTGAAGCATTTCAGGTGGCAGAAAGGCTGGAAACAGCAGGGCAAGGGGAATAAAGATAAATTATTGATATTTTCAAAATTTATCTACAGAAAATAGGCTTCCTCACAATAAGTGATGGAAAACTCAAGTTTTTACTGGTAGGTATAAGGCGTGCCTGTGGTGTGGGGTCACGTGGATGAGGTTAGAAGTGTCTGAGCAGATAGTAAAAGTGGGGATTTGGCATCTTCCAGTGAGAAAGAGCAGGGTGCTGTGGGGGTGAAAAGAACAGAGGCAGGATGGTTCTTTGGTGACATTCCTTGACAGTCCTGTAGAACAGTTGCAGTCAGAGCAGCCAGCAGGCTGAGTTTGGCAGTGTGGCAGCTGTGTGTTGATAACATGAAGCAGAGAAGTAAAGGGAGACTTCCACTGAAAGGAAAAAGTAAAACTTCCAAGATTACAATCATTCCTTTCCGTGACTGCTGTTTGTCAGCTTCCTAAAAAGTTGCATCTGCCTGGTAGATGATACTGCAGCTAAAGGTATCCCCAAAATCAAGCAATTTCCTTTGGTACCATTCATTTTGGAGAGATACTACTTGCTGTTGCAGAGTAAAAGTATGTTCTTCTATTTCAAGTGCAGAAATGAATTTGATTTTCCCTTCTCAAAAATTATTACAGAGGTGAAGTCTGTTTGAATACCTGTTAGAGTGTGGGAGGCAGATAAACTGTCTTCTTATCTAAGGTTTCTTTTCAAAACATATAGTGGTTTATGGAGATGGAAGCATCTGCTGTTGCAGCTACTGTGTTAATGTATAAAGTAGTGTCAGTGGTAAGGTCTCGGCTGCTCAAGCAGGGTTTTGCAGCAAGAGTAAAAGCATTTGTTCAGCTCTCTTGGTGTAAGAGATTTGTATGCACCACATCCTTCAGCCACGTTCCAGCGTGTTTCTCATGTGAGTCAGCATTGTGTAAGAATTAGTGTAAATGTTCTGTTTGAAAACTCTGTAAAAACGAGAAATACACTGTAGCAGAAAAGGTGGAAAATTAGGAGGCTGATTGTACTGTTTCATTCAAAAATTGACTTCAAGCATACTAAATTTCTGATATTTTCATGTAGGAACTTCTGAGTTTATTCCCTGAGATGTGAAAATATGCTAAATCTGTAGATTAAATAACTGATGGTGTTACTGAAATGTAGAGCATGGATTAAAGTGCCTGTAAACATGTGTTTTATGTGTTGCATCTCAGCCCTTTCTTGTGCAGTCTGGCTTGGCAGCCTGATCCTTTGCATGTTTGAAGCTGGAACGCAGTGCTCAGGGGTGAATCAGCTTTTTCACTGCTGACACGGATTAGAGACCCCTGATGCAGGATTTGCTGCTCTGTGCTTTGGAGGGGGAGCAAGAAGAAGTTGTGCAGGCCAGGGAGGAGTCCAGACCTGCTACCCCACAGTGCTCACAGGTCTTTGATGTCTTTGTGGCTCGAAGTTCAGCTGGGAGCAGGTGAGCTCTTGTGGTTTTCTGTCTCATGGCAGTAGTGGCATTGCAAGTTCTGCATTTCTGAGACTGAAGTTGGCTGTGACTGACAAGTTCTACCTTACCAGCTTTGCTACAGAGACTGTTCAGATTCCTGCTCCAGCCTCTCTTGCCATGGAGCAGGACAAAAGTAACTCCTCTTGCTGCTTGACAGGGAAGGAATTATGTGCATGAGTGGCTGCTTGGGGGGTAACTGCCTACCTGCAATAACTTTTTGTCATTTCCAAAACTTCAGCTACAGAGACACTGTGCCATTTAAGAAGTCAGATTTTAAATTGACTAAGACTAAACTAATAAACTTGCAGAGGCATGCTGGAAGGAAGGTACCTCAGTGAAGGGTTGCTATGTGCCAGACTGATTTAAGCAAATACTTAATGAATGTTAGAGGCATGTTCGTGGAGGTCTTTTTAGTTTGTGTAAAACCGTCCAAATGTTGCTTGGCTAAATGACACAAGATTTTCTTGTGCAGACAAGAATTAGATTGGATGCTTTAAACCTTGGAGGTGGCTTTAATTAAAACACAGATACTTTTCCAGGAAGCACAAACTATCTTGTTTGGATTCAAAAGCCCTTATGAATCAATCTTTGTAGGTATTTTGACTATTTTGCCAGTTCTTAAAGCATAACATCAAGAACAGAGGATGCCACTGTCTCTATTGATACATCTCATATTTGTTATTGAATATGTTTTCTAGAAGTATTTCCTTTAGTTTTCCATTTCCTGGAATACCTTAATTTTGTCAGTTACCATGAATCTCTTACCTCTGGTGTCAGCAGCTGTCAAGACTCATCACCTCTGAACCAGGAGATGGCCAAGTTCTGGATTGCACATTAACCTTCTGTGCAAGAAGAGTGTTGGGAGGCATGGCTCCTCCTGAAGTGGGAAAATGTATTTTTGATCTGCTATTCATTTTCTTGCAACATCCAGGATTTCAACATCAAAATCCTGAGTATTTTTTCCCGTTAGAAACATTGGCAATAGATAAGTAGAAGAAAAGTGACCAAGAGGGGATGGAAAAGGAGTGGTCCACAACTCTTTCCTCAAAGGGATTTCTTGTGAGAAGGAAAGACTGAGTCTGTAAGATCACAGAGAAGGAATGAAAGACTAAGAACATTAATTTTTGGCGTAACTTGTAGAAGTTTGCTGTCCTTACAGGCAATGTACAGTCTGTTTTTGCTAGTGACTTGTTTTAATCCAACAATTAAGGTATTTTCCTTAACGCATGAGGAGAGAGCTGAGACACTGAGTTGCTGAGAATCTCATCAAAATCTGCAGCAGAGCAAACTCTTCAACCAGAGTGTTTCTTGGCTTGGTCTGGTACCTGTCCTGGTGCAGTCAGTGAGTTGAAGAGATAACACAATGTAGGTCTATATCCTTAGGATTCCTCTCTTTTATTAATGTCTAGAGACATTTGTGAGGAGATAAGAGGTAGAGAGAAACCTATGTGCAGAAAATACTTTAAACTTCTGATGAGAAAATGAATCCAAAGCAAGAAGATTGTAGGGTCTTGGTTTATCTCAGAATTTCTTACTGGGGAAAAATGGAAGTTTCAAATGGCATGGAAATGTGGACTCTGTGCTAAAGCTTGGAGTGAAAAACTCCAAGTGATGTTTGTTTCTGGACATGAGAAATGCAGATGAACATTAAGTTCAGATCATGCTTTTAGTATTTTTTCACTTCTGCTTTATTTAACAATGGCCATTCCCATGGAAAAACACAGGACATGGTACATTGAGGGAATCACTAAGTGCTATCCTTAACAGCATTGAGAAATGTAACAGGGTTAAGAACTGAGCAGTTTAGCATGAGTTAAATATTTTCCTATTAGAGGCAATCTAGGGATTTAAACTGTAACTTGTTTTAACCTCACGTCTAATTCTGGGGCTACTTTTCATCTACTGTTTATATTTTTGTTTTTGTTTGGCTTTTGTTGTTTGGGTTTTTTACACAAATAAATCCTTATGCTTATATCAATTACTCAGGCTCCATAAACATGTTTGATTCTGGTCTGACTGAACCATGACTGAACCAAGTATTTATATGTAAATTTCTGCCTATTGAAAAGGAAAACCATGCAGAAAGAGAAATGAAGTAGACTTGTATGATTTGTGGGGAAGAGGCATGGAAGTCCAGGAATTCTGTAATGTGAGGCTGCAGGATAAGGTGCAATGTAACAATTCTCATTAAGGCAGTTTCCAACTCTCTAGTACGAATAGGAACATAATTGCAGCCATTTTACATTTTATACGTGTTCAGGTAGAGTCTTTGGAAGTTCCCAGTGTGAGTTGGCAGATGTCTTTTGTATATTTTTTTGTATCCAGCTGTTGATATCAGTCTGAGTTCTGCACAAGTGGATGGTAGATGTCTTCTGGGAGCTACTGCAGAACCTGTGTTATGTGCAGTTGCCATGGTCAGTAGTCACAGGTTTAAAAAGACTGGTCAACCCCACTTTTTACTACTGTCCCACTCAAAAGTCCTTCAGTGAGGTCTGTCTTTTTGACAGATTTGCTGCCAGTTTTTTTTTGTCGGGAGGGTTGCACAAACAAGGCCTGAATATTTTTTGGTAATTTTTTTTTAGGAATTAGAAAATGTGTTTTCACTTTCCTAGTAAAAGACTGGAAAAAAAGCCCAAAAGCACTTTTAATGAAAATTTCTGAAAATGAACAGAAAACATACCTAGAAAATTCCTGTCAAAAATGTAGGAATATTTTGAAGTTCCTAGTGATTTGGAAAATGAGAACTAAGGGAATTTTTATACAACTTAGTGATCATTTTCTCTAGCATTACTGTGGTCTAGTCATGATGAAGAATGTTACTGATTGATTATGTGAATGGCAGGAAGATGACCATGTATATATTGCCAAATCCATGGATTGCTATATGGATCATGCATCAGCTGAAAAAACATAATAAAAGAGATGCAAAAAATAATTACAAAGAGAAAAATACATTGATGATTTTGGGGCAGTGAATGCAGCCAAATGAGTATATGCAGCATTGGTGTCCTCAGACCCATCCAAACTGGCCTGTTTTCCTGGAGAAACCTGTGCTTGTTACCCCATTCCCAGTCAGGACTCTCAAGCAACAAAGTGTTAAGTTTCTGGCTCAGCGGTTCATTGTTCACTGGGAATGAAGACACCGCTGCTGCTGCTGCAGTCAATGTGCTCTCCCTGTGTAACCTTGCTCTGCTTTAGTGCCGACTCTTCTGGAAAAAGGTGAGGGTTCTACAGTTCAGCTCTTCCTGTAGAAGTGTCATTAATCTAATTATTTTGCACGAATGTGCGTTTTTGTTGTTGTTTTGGTAAGCTTTGCAGACACAAAATGTGAGGAACAGCTAAGCAGATTTTAAGCATTTAGAAAAGGTATTAAGCAGCTTATTTGTGTGTAGTTGACCTTGTGAGCTCTCTTACATTCTGCATTTGTGTATAGTGCTGAAGGGTTGTTAAACTAATATTTAGATGCATGGATTGTAATGTGAGAGAGATGCAATGAAGAACAACTTGTGGGGTGTTTAACCTTGCTGTTTTCTAAGCTCTGTGAAGAAGGAGAGGGCTGTATTACAAAATGCATTGCAGCTTTCTTTGGAGACCTTGTGGCTTCTTTCAGAGCTGGTTTTATGGATGAAAATAAAATCTTGCTGTTTGAATTAGAAGAAAGTATTTGTCAGCAACAAGAAAGGCTGAAGGTATTTTTAGGACTCCGGGAATGGCATGACATGTATTAGTGAGCCAGATGGCTTAAAGGAACATCCAGCCCAGCAGCCTGAGTGTTTGTCAGGGGGATAGGTAAGAATTTCTTTCTTATAACTGTGCTTTGGTGAATAAAAAGGTTTTTTTTTTGGAGGGGAATGAGGACACTGCAGCAGCATGAAACTGTGTACTGTATAGCACTTATTTAACCAGAACTGTGAGCTAGGATTTTGGTAAACTTGTATTTCTAATCCAATAGTTCTTTTTTTTTTTCTAATCAGGCTGCACTATTATGTTACTTTTCGTGATGCAATGTTGTAGCACTGGTTGTAACTAAACCTGGTGTTCTTTTCAGCTGTTTGTTAACTTGAGATCCTGACTTTAAAAAGTTTTTCTTTTCAAAACTTGTAACTGTTTTTTCCATTAAAATTGTGTCCGTAAATTAGAGCCCTTGCGAGATACTCTCACTTCATGGAGTGGAGTAATATGTGGGGAGAAAGGAATCCTTTATCAATTAGGGAAAACCCCAATATGTTTTATTGTTGACAAAGAAGTGGAAGATGTTACTGCAGAAGATATTTGAACATTTATTTAAGGACTCTTTTTTTTTTCACAGGAATTTCACATTTTTATTATAAAAAAGCCAGAGTGTTTGCATACACTCTGGAATGGCAGCCTGCTAAGAACAGCTTTTTTACTGGAGTTGAAAAATTCCTTGATAAGCAAATTTATGTTCCTAGAGGAGAAGGCATTTCAATGTATAGTTCACAGATTTGAAAATGATACTATGCAATATTTAGACATATCTGGTTAAAGCCCAAAAACTGAAATACAAATCAGTATATGAGTGACTCATTTGACACTGGAAAAACAGTGAGGGCTGAGAACATAAAGACTTAACTAGATGAATTTTTAAATTTGTCCTAAATCACTTAAAGCTTTTCAGACTTCATATATTTGGAGAATAATTTCATAGGTCTTCAACAATTCATGCAACTAATCTATGTGTCTTTCTTTATCTTTAAAATAGAATAAATATTATTGGTATTTTAAGATTATCTGTAAAGTGTTGCTCAAGATTTTGTATTCATTCCAGGAGGATTTATTTTAGGTGGTATGACATGGATTTGTATATCTGTGCTGAAATGACTAAACTGTTTGCTCTCAAAGCTTTGAAAGTTGAATTTAGAAGGGACTTGCAGAGGCTAATTAAAAATAGATCTTAATGTGTCATCTCATTAAAATGAATGGGAACAGTGGTCTTATGCAAGAGGACAGCCTGTGGTCCACAGGATATTTCTGTGAATGAGTGTTGGTGTGACTGAACATTAACATGATTTAACTTTAGTCTTTTTTAGTTATTTCTTTCTCCTACCTTGCACCTCACTAAATAGCCTGGGTCTGTTTTCTTGGTAACATCCCTGTTGGTAGCAACAGGCTGCCATTTTAGTTCTCATCCCAAAGCTGTCCCTTCTGCAGGCTGAAGGAGCCCAGCATCCTCAGTTCTCACAGGGCAAATGTTCCAGCCTGTGACCATCCTAGTGGCCTTTTACTGACCTCACTCCAGTTTCCTGATGTCTGTCTTGTACTGGCAAATCCCTCCCTGGGTGCTGTCCTCTGCCTGTGGTCACAGGGAGCTGTGGAATTGCACCCCTGGCTCAGCTGCCTGTGCTCCTGTGGGTCCATCCCTGAGCTCTCCTTGCTGCAGGGCTGTGCTCTGGCTCGGGCTTAACCAGACCTTGGCTGGTCCTTGTCTGCAGAGCTGTTCCTCAGGCTGTGCCAGCAGCCACAGAGTTTGTCTGTCCCAGGTGCAGGACTTGGCATTTGTCCCTGCTGAATGTCACCATTTAGGTTCCTGTAGGCCCAGCCTATCTTTCCATGAGTAGTTATCTGCCTGTATTCTGTCAAAAAAGGCACTTAATTCATAAAATGCAATCACCCATCCCTCTGTAAGGTCAAAAATTAATGGTGGTTTTTAATGAAAAACAAACTGGTGGGTAGATCCACTTTAGTGATAAAACAATCCTGTAGGAGGGTTTTTAAAGAAGGAGTTAATTTGGCTTGATGCTTAGATTCTGGAGCACATGAAACACTTTTCTTTGGAAATGCCTATTAGTTTTGCTCTGGCTGTATGTTCAGTGGATGTTGCTCCTAGTGATGGAGCAAAAACTGCCCGAGGTGTCCCTTTCTCATCTTGCTGGTCTATTAAGCTGTGACTTTCCCTGAAGAGAGAGATTCTAATGGAAAGGTTGCCTGGAAAAAAATAATTCTTTTGCAAGTGCAGAAGGAGTGTGAATGGCATCTCTGTTTGGGTGATGATTGTGTCTTATTGCAGTACTACTTCCTCCTAATCTGGCCTCTGTTCATTGCACTGTTAATGCTGTTGTTTGATAGTGATTCCACCAGTAAATTGGAAAGCCTGCTCATGGGTAGCTATAACATCTTGGAGGCCAAGAAATGTAGGAAGGGTTAAGGCTATTAAAAGAGCAAAGTTGCATTCATGAGTAGTGTTGGTTTATATTCTTGTGTTCTGCTGTTCCCAAAAAATAAAAAAGTAAAAATTAGAAGCATCTATAGAAAGTCATGCAGCAAAATATCCTAATACACTGTAGAAAGATGAAGTAGTTTAATGATTTCTTTTTAATTAAAAAAAAATTTTTTTTTGGTAGAATGCTCCTTAAAAATGAAGATAATATGCATCTGTTCCTTGCCTCAACATAGTTCCAAAATACATGGGTAGTCTTGCAAGGGACCTGAGTAGCATGAGTTGAGTATCTGTCTTTTCCTGTTTTTTCTTTTTTTTTTTTTGTTTTGTTTTTTTTTTTTTTTTTTTAAAGAAAAGCTGTTTTTGGAAAAACTACAAGCAGACTTTAAGGTTTTCTCAAATAATTTTTACTCCTGTTTCAAAAATCTTGAGGTTAGTCTGATCCTCTGTTTGACCTCTGACAAACATGAGTTCTGGCACAGTTATGAAATATCTACTCATACGGTGTGTTTGCTAAACTGTTGAGCTTAATCCAAGGAGATGTCAGTGCCTAAGCAGTGGCAGGTCATAGACTCTGTAGCAAATATTGCTCTTTAAGCCAAAATATTGTGGATTGTGGTTGACATTTTTTGCTTCCTTTTAAAATATCCAAGGCCAACACATTGGGCCAGTGTTACTGAGGGCTGCACAGGTTACTAACAATGAGCCCTCCTGGGCTGTGGGGTGAACACAGTTGTATCCTTGTTGGGCCAGTTATTAAATGAATGTAAATGTTCCTGGGCCTGAGGTATGAAATGAATGTCATGGTGGTGGTGTAAGGCTGCTAAAAGAAGCTGCTGTGACATGAAAAGCCTATTGCACAGTGGGTACTGCAGCTCAGGTCTGGCAGGTGGGCTCCTGGAGAGCTTTTCAGCTTAATGATTGATTGAATTTTAGAGACTTTTACTGAGTTAGTAATATTTAACCCTTATAGTTCTTAAAAAAAAAAATCAGTTATTTACTACTTGTGCAAGGAACTGAGAATTATGTACTGAAATTTGTGGAAATCAGCAGTATTTTACTCCTGGCATTTTTGGTATGTGGGTCTGCAAACTCAGTTCCAAGGCTTTGCCACAGGAAAACTGTCATGCAATAATTATATGACAGTCAAAAAAGAGCAACAAGAGAGACACTGAAAGGCTGAATATTTGGTTAGAAATTCTCAGAATACTGTTCCTTTCAGTCTTGGTGTCTTCTGAGCTGATGCTGATGGAGGCAGCTTCTAAGATATGGTTTTTTCCTCTCTTGCCCCCAATCTGGATTGTAATTTCCTGATGTAGGAGATACTGCCACCTTGGATGATTTGTGTTTGTCATGTTGAAATGTCTCTGAATGCTGAGTACACCAGAGTGAACAGCCATGAACTCCATGCATCCCTAGGGCATGGGAATGACTGCCTATAAAATACTTAAAGGTGTTATCATTTATTACTTGCTCTGGAAGCTCCTATCTTGCCAAGGGAAAGGAAATGCCTTCTGTTTATTCTGGATGTTCTTTACTACTTGAGTTTTTGGAAAGAAGAATTGTTTGAGGTTTTTTTTTTTTACTTTTGGCAGCTGTAATGCTTTTCAGAAATGAAGTGGAGATGCATGATAGACCCTCAAATCTAGTCTCTTTCCAGGAAAATTTGTGAGGAACTGTATTGTAAAACAATTCTTCTTGCTATGTTTAAATAATGGTTTTTCTTTTGTGGCATTTAGTATTTTTGTTTGAACTTGAATAAATAAATAGAAAAGGGTTTTAACTGTACTGTCCAAATAGCAATTTATTGGTGACTGGACTCATTGTTACAGTATTAAATAAGTGAAAATTATTCTTACGAGCCCATTGGTTATCTGAATAATGCAGTTATGCTTTTTTTATTTCAGTTGTTTCTATCTTAACTGTTCAAACCTGCCAGCTGTGCTTGCATTAGCAGAGCTTTAGGCTGTTGAGTTAAAAATACATATAATCTGTTTTTTTCATGCAGCATATATCAGGACTGAGAAAGATCCTAATACTTTGGATTTGAAAGGCATGTCCTTTGCATCTGCGGTATTGAGTTTTTTTTCTGTTTAAGGGGGAAAAAAAAGTGAGGAAGAAATAAAGAAGGATTTGGCTTTGCTTAAGTTTCAAAATCCTGCTTGGAGAAATCAACTGGGAGAGGATGGATATTTAAGACACTCATCAAGATATTATGACCATCCATAGGCTGAGACAGTTGTTGGGTAAATTGGCAAAATGTATTTCCTAGAAGACTTCACAACACTGGAGAGCAAAGGAGTCTGGACAGAGTAAGACTTTTATTCACTGTGTCTGCATGGAAGGAGTTCATGGATAGGGAGATGGCTGAGGTAAGAATCAAGGGTTGAGTGTCAGGCTCTGTGAACTGAATGTTTCCTCCTGTGCCCAGCTGCAGTCTCCTCTCCTTCTCCCTCTGCACTTATCAAAGTGGTCATTTTTTGTTGCACACTGAAATGAGTGGAGAGATTCTTATTTCTTGGTATGTTGAGGGAGGGGCAGAGATACATTAATGTGATTGTGCTTTGTATGCATAGAAGTGTAGGGCTGGAAAGGTTCTCTTGGTTCCTCAGGGCAGATCCCAAGCAGGACTGATGTGGCTGAAGACTTAGAAACCTCCTCTGGCCTAAAGCACATCTGTAAGAAGGCAGTCAATTTAAAACTGTCTAAAACTGGAGTGTGCAGCTCTGACACTGATCATGACTCTGCTTAAATGGTGGAAGTGGTTGAAATCCAAAGGACAGTGTTTGTCTAAATACATATGTGTTGGTGAATAAAGTAAACTAAAAAGCCTCAATGTGATTTTCATACACAGGGTTAACCTTTTTTCTGTTCTGCCTTCAGAATGGTCTGCATAGTGAGTCTGTATTTTCCTGCCAAATAAATTACCAAATGTCTTGGTTGAATAGCAAGGTACTGAACGGGCACAGGCTGAGCATTGTGGAGATTCTGTCTTTTGATTTAAATGCAGTATTTCAACATCTTTATCATTTTACAAAATGCCAGAAGGAGAGGAAAAGAAGGTGAAGCAGATCTAGCAAGGATGAGGTGGAAATAATACTTGGTTTATTTAGCTTTGGTTTGCATTGGTTACTTTTGTAGCAGTAGCCAAGCATGAGCTTTTAGCCTGGTTAGAGATGGAAGGGATGTACAGCAGTGTCCTCACTCTGGTGATTAGTAATTTATCCCTTCCTCTTTAATCTGAGTGTGCCTGATGTCAGTCACAGCAAACTTTAACTTTGTCATGGCTGGAAGTGCCACAGCAGCAGGTGTAGCTCTGAGCTATGAAAGAGATGCAAGGAACTAGGGAAATACTTAATCCATGAGGAATTCTGCTCTGTGTGCCTGTCTTCTGACTGTTACCAGAGATAGAATAGATAGTTTTTTCTGTGAAAGCTGCAGTGTAGATGTATCCTTAAACAACTCTGAAATGAGAAGGTTCCTTCTCTGTTATAGTAATTTTTATCTTACTAGGACAGTTCTGCTCCAAAGTGTCAGTGCATGTCAGGATTGTCCATCCGTGTTACCATAGTGAATGGAAAAACATCTCTAGCAGTTTTTGAGGAGCAGTATGTTAGGCTTGGACAAATCTTACTGCAGATGACCTTCTAGTGGCCATGCAGAAAGAACCTGGCAAGCACCCAGATCCCCTTTTATGGAGAAGCATTAATTGTCTGCAGACTGCTGAGCAAGAAGAATTATTATAATGAGAGGATATAACTGTTTGTCTGCTCTTGCTCCTCTACAGCCTCTCATGCTTTTTCTGAGCCAAGGTTCACCTTGGTGTGGTTGTGTTAGCACGGGGTATGAGGCACTGGGAATTGGTCATCTGTTCTTCTCTAACTGGTAAACCTATTCTGCTAACAAAAATGAGGATTTTCTTTGATCATTTCTGCCCCAGAGCATTTTATGCTGGCCTAATTTCATGGCTTTGCAGTTAAGCAGTGAGATTTCTGTGTGACAGTGTTAGAGAGAGAGCCTGTTTCACAAGAGTGCAATTCATCTGTATGCACAGGGTCAGCCTGAGATTTAAACCCTGTGTAAGACCCTTTTAAGCTCCTTGGGCTCAACTGCTCCGTAGATTGTTGCCTTGCAGAAGTGAGGGAGTTTGACATGGTAAGAACAATGGGTAAATTATTTTTGAGGAGGGTGGGTTTTGGTTTTTTGCTTTACTCTGTGGATATTTTATTCTCGGGAGATGATGACCTGCTGCAGTCTGGGAAATGTAAGCTTGAATTTTGACATATATTCTTTTTGGATGCAAGTCACTAAGGACTTACAATTGCATTGCCAAAGTAAATGGTGTCTTTATGATGTTCTTTGGGATCATTAACAGCTTCTGCCTTTGTTTAATAGTTTCCCATATTGAGAAGGAATAATTTGTTTGTACTTATAAATGTTCTGGTTTGTTCTTTGCCAGACTGACCTGAAAACTCCTGGTTTCTGACTTTTTGAGTAGTTTGAAAAATGCATCAGCATACACGATTGACTCCTACCCCAATATTTGTTTTCTTAAAATAAAAGTTTTGCTAATTAAAAGGTGATTAAATTATTTCCTGACTTTTTGTTACTGTGGAAAGACTTTGTTTTGGTTAGGTAGTGATGAAAGAAATCAAATTCTTGGAGTCAGCATTTTTCCCCCTCAGTTTGAGGAACTGATCTGTATAGTTTTTGAGGCGTGTGGGTTTTTTTTGTGTGTATTTGGAGGTTATGTTTTGTTGGTTGTGGTTGGTTTTGTTTGGTTTCTTTTGCAGGGTGGGGGAAGGGTGTTGAACATTTTTTAGATTTGGGGAACTCCAGAAAGACCACCCAGTTCTCCTCCTCCATAAGTAAAGTATAAGTAAAATAAGTAAAATATTTTCACCAGCTTCATTTGCTTCACTTCACAGTTTTGCTTATGCAGTATAGCTTGGGAAAATTGTCTTACGGATGTCTAAAGTAAAACTCTACTCTGGGTTGCTTCCTTCCAGCTCTAGATGGCATCTCCTTCAGGGACTATGAATGCTTTTCTGGAGTCTGCAGAGGCCTGGAGGAACCCAGTAAATTACCTTAGAGCTTTTCCTTCTTTTCCTGTCCCATCTGTCTTCTTTCTGTGCAGAAGATTATCTGTAAATGTGACTGTCTTGGTGCTGTGTGTTGTTCAATAGCATACCATTTTTTCTGGAACTTCTGGGACATTCATGAGGGCAGTTCTTAAATTTGGGGCAGGAAGAACTGAACCACGTAGCTTTTTTGAATCTGTGCTCTCTCATTCTATGCTTTAGGATAGGATCTGAGCTACAAAAATGGATAAAGTTGGACCTAGTCTTGGGCAACTGGCTCAGAGTGGCCCTGCTTGAGCAAGGGGGTGGGACAAGGTGACCTCCAGATGTCCTTTCCAGAACAATTCCATGAAGAATCAATTCCCTGTAGACATATTTAATTATATAGTAACATGTTTAATTCAAGGCAGGAGTACTGGAAATATACTATTGTGGAACAGATAATTATATAGCTATTCTGAGGAAAATTAATCATTTTTACCTTTAATTGTGGTGTGTCACTGGGCTCTTAGTGATTGTTTGCTCCATATTTTAATGCAGTGGTATCCACATTAAATGTGAAAACTGGTCATGTTTACTTTTTGAATGGGACAATTAAAAGGGATTTACTTCTTTTAAGGTCTGTGCCTAAAGTTTAAGCTCTAAAAATCATTTAATAGAGGAGTAATCTATTGAATGTATTTTGCAATGTAGAGGGTAACAGGCAGCACTCTCAAAATGTGTGTTTTCACTCTTTTCCAGGTAACTGAGAATGGGCCCTCAAGGATGCTGAGTTTACAATGGGAAGTGTCACACTTCGCTATTTCTGCTATGGGTGCCTCTTCACATCTGTGACCTGGACACTTCTGCTCTTTGTTTATTTCAACTTCAGTGAAGAGAACCAATCCTTCAAGAATGTGCCCATCAAGGGGCTGGAACCTCAGAGGCCATTTCCAAAAAAATTCTACCCCCGTTTTACACGGGGACCAGTTCATATACCTGAATTGCAACAGAAAGAGAATAAGATAGGAAACTCTTTTGGAAATCATATCCAGGATCCAGTTAAGGGGGAGATAGAATTCTCTCCTGAAATGGGTAAGTGGTTTTTAGTGTTGGTGACAAACTTAATAACACAACAGGAGAAATGACATTTTTTTTGCAGAAAACTATCTCAGGGAAAAGTGTATAAGGAAGAAGTTTTCTTTGTTAAAATGCAAGTGGTATTTGTGGCTCTCTTCATTAGGAATTATTTGAAATTTATTCTACAGTGCTTAACCCAAAATACACTCTTTCTAACATTTACATCTATGCTGTGTAAGTGCTGATGAAGACTGGGTTACAGCAGGGTCTGCCGTTGATGAACTGAATCTTGCTTTCAGAAGGTTCAGTGTGTGCTTGTTTCATATCTTACTCCTGTTTTAATTGGACTCAAATACATAAGTTTTAATTAGCTACAGAGAAACTCTACTTATATGCAGTAATTAAAAATAGCTTGATATCAATGAACAATTAAGAGGGCCCATTAATTTGGAGAATATGCTTGGAGTATGACTTAATCTACAATAAATGCATGGGACAAACTTAAAATGCAAGATTGAGATGACAATGGTTAGAGCCAAATCCTGCTTACTTTGTACCAGCAAAGGTCTGTGTGTTTCACTGGAGCATGTTTCATCAATGAGGTGATTTAGTTTTGTGTTCCAAAATAAAATGCTTTGTGTATTCTAGTGCTTACAGCATATTCACTGCTGTGTTTAGATGAGCAAACAGGCACATTGTGTACTGGCTTAAATCTTGATTTTAGTCTGGAGGCAGAAGTGTTGTGGCAGAGTGTTGGGGTATTGGTTTCTGCAGCTGCTTTGGGAAATACAGCACAGAAACAAACCTTCATAGCCAGGGTCTAATGCTCAGATCTCAGTGAAGTCCCCTGTCATGACTGTGGACAAATAGTGAATCACGAGCTTCGTGAGTTCATAGAACTTTACCAAACTTCACTTTCTGAGTTGGTCATTAGTCCTGTGTGAATGTTAGAAAAATGGCAATTCATGTTGCCCTGTGGCATTGCAAGTGTTTTTCAGTTCACTGCAAAAAGCCTGAGTGCCAAGTGAGGTGAAGGCCAGTCCAGAGGTGGCCATTTCTTTCCAACTATTCAGTCTGGGCCAGGAAAGAAATGGAGCTTTTTAACTGAGAAGTCCTTTGATCTTCAAACCAAGTGACTGGTTTGGTTGGTGAAAGCCAAGGGGAGTTACAGTGCCAGGATAAATTCTACAGGAATCATCAGGACACAGCTCTTAAGACGAGGTGTTGTAGGAAAGGGCTCTCTGCAGTCTGTCTGGGGTAGGACACTGATAAACACACAAAGCAAAAAAGAAAATAAAGTGAAGAGAAAGTATGATAGTCAAAATCAAACTGTCATCTGGTAGGTCAATCTGTCTTTTCTTTTTTCATTAATGTGCGAGAGCCACATAACTCTGCTTACGTAAAGCCTAAACTGAGGTTTTGATTGCAAGCCCCTTATTTTCCAAGGGCTTCTATATGCTGTTTGAACTGAAATCATTCAAGTCTTTTGCATGCATTAGATACTGTTCTTCATGAGGTGGTTTTAAAAACATTAGCACTCCTTGAATATATTCAGAGGACCAAAAAAATATAGTTGGCTATGGATGGATTGTAGAATGAAACATTTGGGATGTGTTTTAAGCTCGTGCTTGGAATGAAAAAAACATTTTAAGGTGACCACAATACATTGTGCCACTGATTGTGCCAGAACAATGTAGCTGGGTGCCTGAACTGACCAGCTGGAGATATTCCTTTGGGAATGGATGTGTTCATTAGGGGACTGACTGACCCCTTTAGACTGCTGGGGCTGAAGGAGTGACACTGCCACTGTAAACAGACCTCATTCCTACCCCCACAGCACAGCTCATCCACAGTGGGAGCACTCAGCGTGAGCAGCACAGCCACAAGACACTGTGTGGGTGTGTCCCATTTATCTCACAGACATCCCTACCCAACACTTCCCACTTGGTCCTGCTCAAATGTCAGGGCATTTACTCTTGAGCTGTTTGATTGTGCAGCTGCATTGCCATTGCTGAACTCGAGACTAAAAGCCACAGGGTGGTAAATGTAAATGGTGGGAATGTGGATGGAATTCTCTCCAGAATGTCACTTGATACCTGTGGGTAGACTTTGTCATTGAGACATAGCTGTGCTCCGAAGGCCCAGAGGGATTACTTGTTTTGAAGCTTTTTTCCATTTCAAACTTTTTAAATTACTTTTCTTTTGAGTTTAACTCAACTCATTTTCTCCAGGCTTGAACTCAGCTGGCTTTTTCATAGCTGGTGAAAACTGGAGAACACGAGGTGTGGAGACAGGCTGAGGATTGAGTTTATTCTGTCTCAGGGTGAGATTTTATTGCTGTCAGCAGCATCTGGATAGGAGGCTGTAGGGAAGATGGAGGCAGACTCCTTCCAGAGTGCATGGGATTTTGATAAGAAATTGGAGCGAGGGCATTTCAGTTATGGAAAAGGAAAAATATTTTCAGTGTGATGGTGGCCAAATGCTTGAACAGGGAAATAAGAGGTTGTAGAATCTCCATCTTTGGACATACTGAACTGCACTGGTTCTGAGCAACCTGGTCCAGCAAGAGCTGGACCTGCTTTCGGTAAGGAGATTAGACCAGGTGTCCCTTTCAATCTGAATTAGTCTGTGAATGTATAAAACATATTTTCCTAGAAGTATGGTAGTATGCAAATGAGGAACCCTCTTGTTAACTATTTTCTACAGATTTTGAATGATATGGAGACGATGGGCAGGGTGAAAGGAGGTAACTTATATCATCCTTGCTCACTTCTTGTACTGGAATTTCAGTACAATTGCCTCTGTAGCTTCATAATAACTGAAGAGGTGACAGGCATCTCATTCTGTGCAGCCAGCTGAATAGAGACAGTAAAAAATAATCACTCTGCTACCTGAATTGTTGCAGAAGTGGCTAGAGGCACAGGTGGTGGCAGACACCAGCTGTTTCTCCTTTGTGGAGTTGTGTGAAGTGCCACAATTCTGGTTCTGTTCACACTGGTGAGTGCATGGCTCAGTGAGAGAAGCCCATGGCACTGAGTCAAGGCAGGAAGGATGGCATTGAAAATTTCATCTTGGCTTATAGCAGTGTCCTAATACCAACAGTTACTTCTGCCATGCTTAGTAACAGTTGCCGCTTCTGCTAAAATAATCAATAAACAGCAGCTCTGCTGGTGTTTTACTTGCTGTCAAAGTCCCAGGTGAGATAAACAAAAGTTTACAGTTCTTGCATAGCTATTTTTGTTACCACGGACTTCAAACTGCATGAAATGGGAGCTGCTATTGTGCAGATTTTTCTACCATTCTAAATGTATTTCCTCACTCAAAAGTCCCATTACACACCTGTCACCTGTAGGGATAGATGCCTATTCATTGTGTGCCAAAGTCTATCCTCTGTTGCTTGTTTGATGTTGGTTTTAGATGATGATAAGAATTAGAGGCTATATGAGTGAAGGGAGGCAATAAACACAAAAGAGCCAGCAGTCTTTGGAGAAGGATTTAATTTTATTACAGCTGCAAGGGCTCATAAATGCTGCCTGTTTGTGAAAGGGAGCAGAAATAGTTGTACAAATACACACTTTGCAAAACTAGAGGGATTTTTAAGAGCATATAATGGGTTTTTGAAGAGGTTAAAGCATATGTTTCAATCCTTGATTTCTTTCAAATGATGTTTTTAAGCCTTCTAGCTGATCTTGGCCTGTTTCTTTTGCAGGAATGATTTTTAATGAAGAAGATCAGGAAGTGAGAGACTTGGGCTATCAGAAGCATGCTTTCAATATGCTTATCAGCAATCGACTGGGATACCACAGGGAGGTGCCTGATACCAGAGATGCAAAGTAGGTGCTGATTTTTGGAGAGAACTTGGCATAGTTTCATGTGCTCAATGGCTTGTTACACCTGATGCAGTGTTTAATATTTTTGGTATTTCTGTCATACACTGTTCCGTCTCCATGTGTTGATGAAGGCGGATTCTTCAGCTATTTAACAGGAGTGCTTGAGGTTAGGATTTCTGTTCTTTGGTCTTTTCTGTCTTTTTTTGACTGAATATTGTTTCTGGAGATGTAATTTTTTTTTTGGTCAGCTGCTAAAGGTATATGATAGGTTGTGCACTGCTCTGAATATTTTCTATTAAAGAATAGATATTTTTCTATAATCTACCTGGTGCATATAGGGGAGGAACAACTTAGCTCTGTAACAACAATAAAGACTCCCAACACTGAAAAATAAATAAACTTGCATAAATTTTTCTAGTGGTTTCTCTGGTATGGGTGAATGTAATGACTTGTACTTGCTGATTGAGAATTGAGCTCATTCTAAGTAAATGAAAGCTTTTCTTGTATACTTCTGAGTTTTCATTTATAATTTCTTATTTTTATTGGATCCCCCCATGCCTGGCACCTTCATATGGCATTAATCTGTGATACTTGGCCCTATTAGAAGTAAGGACAAGCTTTGAAAATAAGAAAGAATGATATTTTCTTTGAGTGGGATTCATCTTGCAGATTAAGATGCTTAGATAACTGCTTGTCTCTGCTTTTATTATAATTAGCAGAGATCCAGTCAGTGGAGTTAATGAAGCATGCAGAGCTCTTCAGCTGACAAAACACACTTGACAGCCTTAGGGTGAGCTGAACACTATTTAGACTGCACTGACAGCAGTGACTAGACTTAAGTGTCTTAATCTACCCTCTGAATCCCAGTGTTGGTTGTGTAAATAGGTATTTAGCACCAGTGGAGGTTTTCTGGGCTATCCAACTCTGTCTCCAGCAGCTGGCCAATAAAGCTGTGGTATTTTTGTGGGCCTCATGTCATATTTGAACTGTCTGAGCTACCTGAGGGGTACTAGGCTGTGTTTTGACAGCTGAAACAAGCCCTCACTATCTTCTGATAGTGGAATTGGATAGAGATTGAGGATCTCTGGTTCTTATTCCCACCTCAGTGCATGATATCCTGTTTCCTAACAAGCAGCAGTGTTAACTATTGAGTCTGTATTATGTGGAAAGTAACTTACTATGCTGGGTCCTCCTATAGCTGTTACATGTCTGGGCTCATTATGTTCACGTTAGGGGTTCCTCCTACACGTTTAATGTTTGTTTGTTATTTAGGAAGTTTCAGCAGTGACGCAGCTCTGTGGAAACCCCTCTGTAAATAGTGGCAAAAACACTGTTCCTGTTTGCAGATGCAGAGAGAAGTCCTACCCTGCTGATCTGCCCTCTGCCAGCGTTGTGATTTGTTTCTACAACGAGGCGCTCTCGGCCCTGCTCCGCACGGTGCACAGCGTCCTGGACCGCACCCCCGCCCACCTCCTGCACGAAATCATTCTGGTGGATGACAACAGTGAATTGGGTGAGAGACTCTTTAGGAATATTACACTACTGGGCCTTCCTGTGCTTTATTGACTGGTCAAAATAAATTGTGGAAGTCATCATGTAAAACCAGTTTGTACTGCAGCCCATCACCAGAGTGCCAGCCAGTAGAGATGTGTGGTGTCCTGAGATGCCCAAGGTGGCATCCTTTTTGCCACTGGTGCCATTTTACTGATGAGCTTTGTGTCATACAGGCTTTAACATTCAAAATCAGGTTTTGAAGGTAATAATCACAGAATCAAAGAATGCTGGGGACTGGAAGGGACCTTAAAGATCATCTAGTCCCAACTCCTGCTGCCATGGGCAAGGGACACTTCCCACTAGACCAGGTTGCTCAAGGCCCTGTTCAGCCTGACCTTGAATGCTTCCAGGGATGGGGCATCCACAGCTTCCCTGGACAACTTGTTTCAGTGTCTCACAACCCTCACAGGAAAGAATTTCTTCTTAATATCTGACCTTAATTTTCACTCTTTCAATTTCTATTCATTACTCCATATCCTGTCACTACAGTTCCTGGTGAGTCCCTCTTCAGCTTTCCCTGTAGGGTTCCTTCAGATACAGGAAGGTTGCAATGAGGTCTCCACACAACCTTCTGTTCTGCAGGCTGAACAACCCCAGTTTTCCCCTGCCTTCACAGGGGAGGTGCTCCACTCTAATCTCACCTCTTGCATGCACTGATGAGCGAGGGACATGAAGCAGTTGTTTATAATTTGGGTTTTTTAAGCAGTTCCTGGCTTGGGCTGCTCAGGTGCTCAGAGCAGATGGCAGACAGGCCACTACTCGCTGTGAATGCATCTGAAAGGAGCTGGAGGCGCTCCCGGCTGCAGTCTGGCCGATGGATGGCTGTGGCACGATGGAAACAGTGCCGTGTTTTGTACTTGCTCAGCGTTTCGGGCCGGTGCTCAGCGTGGCTGGGCGGGCTCTGCGTGGCTCTCCAACAGCCTCTTGTGGCCATGCTGGGAGCGGCTGTCCTGGCTCTGGGGGCAGCCTCTGCTCCAGCAGGCGTGGAGGGGCCCTGGAGGGGTAGGTTCTGCAGAGTTGCTTTGCTCCTGTTGAAGGATTGTTGCTTTTTCTCTCGATTGACAGACAAGGCAAAGACAGACACGCAATTCAAGCCTGGCCCTCAAAAAGCCTTTCATGTTGGCCCTTCAGAAGCCAAATTACTTTTGAGGAATGTGCTAGCATAGCAGTTTTGCCAGCGTGACTTTGCAGGTTCCCTGCTCACCTCTGTTCAAGTCCACATCTTTTTTGCATTTTAAAAATGCTTTTTAGATTGTATTTTTATTTAATACATATAATTATAGCTCCCTTGGTCTTGTTTGGTTTCTGGTTTAAGGTCTCACTTGCTCTAAGAGACTGATTAGATATGTCTGGTGTAGAATGGCATTCTCTTGTTATGCTGGAAGTTGATTTCTCTGAGATCAGATCAAATGTTGAGATACAAGAGAGAACAAAGATCAAACACTCTACCTTGCTGATAAGAATGTGTAGCAATTAAAAGCTTGTTTTGTTTTGTGTTTTGGGAACATATGCCTTGCTATAAAGTGTCTTGTGTAATTTGTTTTGTATTCAGAGCATACCTTACTTCAAAACTCAGTCTTTTGAATGTAAGGATGCATTTGATTGATGCCTGTGTTGAGGCAGTAATACCATCACTCTTCTGGTCTGTTGTTAAATTGAAGCAATTGGTGAATTTGAACCAAATTAAGTTCAAAACATTCAAGTAGCTATTTTTGTCTTTCTGACTTCAAATGAACTTGTTCTGAAGCCAAAGGCAGGAGGAGGTATTGTTTACACAGAATTACTGCTCTTGATGCTAATGATCCTGTGTTTTTGCTGCTGCTTAATTTTAATGGATGGATTCCTACAGCAGAAGAAAGGTGGGGACTGGGGATGGTTTGGGAACTGAGGAAATGGCTAAAAACTTTGGCTGTGTTGTGCATGTCATGAGCTCGGGCAGATTGCTTGATCTTTAGCCCCTTTGTTTTGTTTCTTAATTAAAGATTAATTTTCCTTCCATTGCCTGCTTTCTGAAGTGGTGTTCTAGACAAAATTTTCTCTAGTTCTTCACCTGCAAATATGAGAACTGTGGTACACATCAGTGCTGTTGTGCAAACCTTGGGCCTTTGCACCTAGTTTTGCCTCAAAAACCTTCTTAGACTCAATCATCAACAGTTTTACTAACCAATCAGGCATTGCCATGGCTCAGCTGAGCTCACTGTTGTATTTTTTTTTCCATTCCCTGAAAGGCAGGATTTCTTTTTCTGGTATGACCTCTTTCTCCCTGATTTAGCCTTAACCTATTATGAAGAAGCCCGAGGATGTGTTTTGAAGGCTGTTACTGGAGGCATTCTTCTGTGTAGGAGGAGAGATTGAGGAACAGAAAAGGAGCCAGTTGTCTGCAACTCAGTACTTTAGAACAGTTTAAAATAATAACACTCCAGACTCCCATCCTAGGGCCCGTTTTGCCTTTGTTGCCTAGATATGGAAGAAGGTAATGCCTAAAGTAATTTTTGAAGACTGGCTAAAAGGGAGCAATTCTCTCTTTGGAGGAAAATTTCTCAAGCTGGATCGAAGCAATTTTTTGGATTGTATCAGAAGTAGTCAGCCTTCCCAGTGGACATGAAGGTGACACACAAAAACCCAACAGCAAAAATCTCAAAATGTGTCCGAAACAAACCTGCCTGTTAAGAATGATCTGTGATGTGGGCACAGTTGCCAGCAGAATGCTATTTTTTGTGGGTCAAAAATCTACTGGCCCTTCCATTCTGCTGCTCAAGCCAATGTTGTGGACCTGGTTTAGCTCCTGGTGTGGATGTGACATCTTTTCCTTTTTTTTTTTTTTTCCTATTCTTTTCAGAAGTTTGCAGATGTGCAACTCCTTCCTTGTTTATTTGCCTCATCTGCTGTAAGAGTTGAATTTGATAACTGAGCTTTTCTGCTTTGTGCTGTCCCATTGTTTCTGCAGGTGTACACTGTTTTTCTCTTGCTATAATGAATCAGGTGAAGAATGATTCAAACAGTATTTTTTTTTTAGGTTTGCAAATCTGCCCTGCTTGTTTGGGTATCTCATTTGGGTAGCACTTTTTAAAGACTATTTAATCAGTTTTCTAGGAAATTTTCTCTGAAAACATCTTCCCTATTGTCTCTGACATATGATGTCATTATTCCATACCAAGGGAAGGAATTCCTGTGACCCCAATGAATTCTGTCTGTATCTCCCAGAGAGTTTCCTAAGTCCTAGAGTATTCTCTAGCATCATACTTGCTGTGTGTTACCTTCTCACTTCTGATCCACCATGTTTCCTTGCAGTGCAAAAACTAAGATCTTAACATTTGGAATGGCATCTGGGAATCTCCTGCCTGAAAGTTCTTATTCCTCCTTAAGGTTACAGCTCTGACTTCCACATATATTCCCTTGGCATTTAATCTTGTTAACAACAACTTTAATGTTTGAGATGACATTCATCAGAATAATGTTTATTTTGGCATATCCTCTGATGAAAGTCTGTCTGCCTCTCTATACTGAGGTTCTCTATGAAGTCTCAGTTGGGTTTTTGCTTTTCTTTCTCATTTTATATTCCTCTTTATTTTTCCATAAGCTTATTGACTTATGCTTTTCCATTACTTCAGTCCTTATGTGTCCATCTTCTCTTCAGTAGTTCTGCTTTAATGTTAGAAACCACTGGCCTTGGGTGAAAGCAGTATTTACTCTTAAAATTGCCATTGATGTTAGCTAAGTTACAGTAGTGCCCATAGACTCCAGTGAACTCTGCACTCCTTCAAAAGCACAGGCTTGCCAGCAGAATCTTTGATCCTTTTGGGTTTTAGAAAAGCAACCAGCTGTGAGTGACTTGTACTTGGTATCTGTTGTTCTGTCAGTTAAGCAGGCACAGATAATAAAAGGTGTCTTCCTGCTTCTTCTGAAATGTGTCAATTTGTTTTCATGTATGGAATGCAGTAATTTAAATAATTTGCCTGCGTGAAATGTTTATTGTCGCGTCTGTTGCAAACGCCAATCACCATGAGAAGAATTTGGAAACGTGTTTCTTTGAACAGCAATTTTTTTTAGTCTAGTAGTTCCAGTTAACTTGAGTAATTTACTAAAGGCATTGCAGGGTAAGTGTAGGATGTGGCAGTACTGTCCTTACGATACTCTTGCTTTGAAGCTCTGCTGTGTCAGGGTAATGTTTTGATCAAGATTTTGGCCATTTTTGAGTTAAATGTCTTGAGGTTTTAAATAGAGCTTTCAGAATTTCTGTCCTGTTGTTGAACTTGTGTTTTCCCCTTTTCAGCTGACTTGAAAAAAGACTTGAGTGAATATGTTAAAACTCAGCTTCCCAAAACCACAAAATTGGTAAGAAATGAGAAGAGAGAAGGCTTGATCAGAGGAAGGATGATTGGAGCCTCTCATGCCACAGGTACCATTGCTTTTTTCTCTTTTCCTTGCATACTTTGACAAGTAGTTGATTGGGTGACTTCTCTTTTTGTAGTGCAGCTTTTCAGATGTTGAATGTTTGACCTGTGGTTACTTTAGCCCCCTGAAGGGGGTCTCCATGTCATTCCACACTCTAAGCTATGCAACTTAGCATTATCCCCTTAGCATTCTTCCCCTGCACTATCTCAAATGATAACTGAAATTTGGATCCAAATTTGAGTGTTTTTTAAATCATGAGACACTTTGAGTGTCTCAGCTGTTGATTATTTTCCTTTTTTTTTTTTCCTGGAGTCATTTGCTTTCAAGAAAATGAGGTACTTTTTTAGAGTGGGTAAGTGAAATTGTGAAACAAAACCAGTATTGTGCCCTAAAAAAGTACCTCATTTTATTGAAAGTTATGAACACAAGTTATCATCGTCCCAGATCTTCCTCTGCACTGTATCTCAAACAACGACTGCAGTGTTAGTGAGACAATGTAGAGTTTTTCCTATATTTGCCCTGAAAGAATGTTGTTTCAGCAGCATCTCCATGTGGTCAAGATACTGTAGTTGCAGAACATTTTTTTGCATGTTTTATGTGCAAACTTTTGCTCTAAAATGAAATCTGTTCTGTTTTAAGGTACCCTAATCTGGTTTTTAATGCTCAAATCTAATAGCAATGTTTTTTGTATAGGCTCTTCTGTCGCAGTGAGTGTTAATTGGGAAAACCAATATTTGGTGCTTTATGAGCAGTCTTTTCCAGAATGTGCTTTCAGTTAAATTCTCTGGCATCTGAGAAAGTGTGTGCTACTTTCTTAAATAATTTTGAGTGGCAGATAAGTCTCTTAATTGGTGTTTACTCATTAGCATTGTAATGGTATAATCCAGAGATAAGACTGTGCTTGCATTTTCCAAGCTGTGCTAAAATTCATTTCAGTTAGTGCAATTTTAAGTAATTTTATTGCTCTTCTGAACTGCAGGAGTTCCATCCCCATGCCCAGTCAAATACTGTCTGTGGGGTGACTTGTTATATTTGCATGCTCCAAAGTTGTTTTCTTTAAAGCTGTTTCCCATCTCTTCCACGTTATTCTAGTGTTAAATTTTGTTTTGTCATAAAGATGCTGGTGCCTTTTTAGACCAAGTGAGCATGAGGGTATGTCATAGAACAAACTGTTCTTGCTGACTGGGGCAGGTAATCTCCATGTAAATTGCCAAGTATTGCTTTGTCCACTGTGCGTGTGTTTGCACTGAATTGCATGTTTGTGTTCCGTGGCACTGTGGATCTTTGTGTTGTGTGCTCTGCAGGGAAGGTGCTGGTGTTCCTGGACAGTCACTGTGAGGTGAATGAGATGTGGTTGCAGCCTCTGCTGACCCCCATCAGGGAGGATCCCAGGACCGTGGTGTGCCCCGTGATCGACATCATCAGCGCCGACACCCTCACCTACAGCTCCTCGCCCGTCGTGCGGGGGGGCTTTAACTGGGGCCTGCACTTCAAATGGGATCTCGTTCCCTTGGCAGAACTGGAAGGACCCGAGGGAGCCACTGCTCCAATCAAGTAAGGCTCCTCCTCTCTGCTGAGAAGCTCTGTGTAACACAGGGATGATCAGGAGCACTTCCTAAGCAGTAGGGAGTGTCCTCTGGCTGTGCAGGTTTAGGACCAGGTGCCTAACCTGTCAAATATCTGACTTGTTTATTTCACTTAGAAATAGGGAGTGGTAACCAAAACTATTTCATTTAATTTCTTGTATTTAATTGTGAATTACATATATCTGTTTTATTAGGTCAAGAAAGCAGAATTTTAGAAAGTGCTTATACAATAGCAGGTTTTACTGAAGATAAAATTCTGAGGGAGCTTATGGTAGTTTGTATTAAATTTGTCCAATAATTTCACTTTTGAGCTATGCATTGATGTTTGTTTCCAGTCTGTTGATGTGCTTGGCTTCATGATAATACTGTCTTTGTTGTAGGACAGTATTCCTACTCATACGAACTAATATTAGCCTGCTTTCCCACTAATACAAACGATATAATTTCTGTGATGAAGTGCTGAAGAATGACTAGATTGGGAAAATCTGTTAGTGGTAATAGGAATTTGTTTTTAAAGTCTTTTGAGAGTTGTTTTGAAACAAAATTCTCAGTAAATTTTCTAGTAATTCTTGGTAATATTTTCTAGTTGCAAATATCAATCTCAGTACAGAATTCAGGTTTGTCAGGTGGAGGAGCTTCCCCTTTTTTACAAAATAACTTTGTGGATAAGATTTTCCAAGTGAATCAGAAATTAGGTGTGTTTTCATTTCTCTCTCATTCCCTTTTCTTGGACTGTAAATGAAGAGCATTATTGCTGCCACAAACAGTTCCAGCACAGGTTCTCTGCTGTCATCTAACAGCTCTGCAGTTGGCCTTCCCATGTCTCCCCATCCCAAGATTTTTTCTGAGAAGCCAGGAAAATTATTAAGTTACTTAACAGTTTGACTGGCTTGTTTGGAAAGTGTCACTGTGGCAGTTTCTGAACCTGGAAGGAAAGGACAGACTGAAAAAAATCTGAGTGGGGAATCAGCATCAAGTGTTAAAATCCTTATTCTGTTAAGAGCTATTCTCACATTTAATTTGGTCAGTGGCTGAAGGTTAGCTGTTCTTGTGTTCAACACTGTTGTTGCATTCCTTCAACTCACTTTTATGAAAAAGTCCTATGCTAAAAAGACAGAGAGCTTTATAGTTAAAGCAAGTGTAATAATCTCAAAAGATTACCTTTTCTGAGTATGAAAGTGATTTTTCCTACCTAAAGGTCTCTAACTACTTTGAATAAGGAGCCTAGATTGCTATTTAACCTTGAAAAAGGCTTTCCATCCAACAGAAAGTATTGCATTTTAGAGACTTTCCACAATGAAGTATTTTGGTGTCGGAGTGGGAAAATTGAGAGTAACCTTTCAACCCAGTTTTTAAGGTGACAAACTGTAGTAGAAATTTGTGTGAGAACAAGCAATGAAATCTTGGCCTAGGCTTGGTTTCGTCACAGGGGGTTATTTGCAAGGATGGGGAAAAGCCTTTTTCCTCTACTCAGTTTTTACTCTACTTTTGTAGGTCATCCACATATTCCAGTGTTGTGATACAGTAGGAATTCAGTCTAGAGACTGAACAGTGAGGACCATATGTAGATTTTTACAGACTAGAACACATTCTAGTAACATACAGGCAAGGTGAAAAACTAGGAAATACCAGAGGGATCATCTGTATAAATACATGAAGTGTAAATAACTTGCCAGTAAACTGATAATTGAGTCAATAATGAAACAAAGCTGCCTCTTGCATTTAGTGTTCCTCTTTCTCTGTCCTCTTCCTTTTCCTCAAGTTTACCAGGTAAAGAAATATGATTTATAGATATTGGAACAATGGAAGATTACAAATACTACTTACAGATCTGCTTTTGCAAATGTTTTAAGACTGGAACTCATGTCTAAGTGACTGAAGGATTTAAATTGTGTTATGTTGGTTTATCAATTTGGACTTTGGGACCAACAGATTCAGCAAAAATTACTGTGTGGGGTTTTTTTTCTCTGCCTAAAAGAAAATGAACTTCCTTCCATGTACCTTTTTAGATCGCCCACCATGGCTGGAGGGCTGTTTGCCATGGATCGCGAGTACTTCAATGAGCTTGGGCAGTACGACAGTGGCATGGACATCTGGGGAGGAGAAAACCTGGAAATATCTTTTCGGGTAATCAGAGAATTTACAGCTCTGTAGTTGAATGTTTCTGGCTTTTTCTTGGTTTGGTGATGGAGCTTTTCATAATAGCTGTAAAGAAGCATAGGAAAAGAAGAATTATGCAAGTTTCTGAAATTAGTTTATAGCAATGTGTAATGAATTTCACAAGTTGATTAGAGATGTGTGGCTCACAGCAATATTGCTAAGATGTAAGCTTAGTATATTTCCTTAGACAGTTCAGCCTCCTTTTTGAGGACCTGGAAATGTAAAGTTTTCTGGAAGTAAATTGAGAGTCATGGAGAGGAGTCATCTTGGTTGGAAAAGTAATGAGAAAATCATAATCAGATGTTCTGAAAATGGAGCTGCATTGGGCTTCCTGTATTTTCTCTCATCTTCCCTGTCACTCCACTGAAATAAAAACAACTTACTGTGCTTAATGTTGTGCTTCTCTCTTTATTTTTGTAAGGGGCATTCATCAACAGGTTTGACAAGAGTCTGCCTGAAAATGATATGCTATCATGACAGATATGAAAAGGGGATTAAAAGGTGAAGTTATAAAAAACAAACAAACAAACATAAAACCAGACACACAACCGCCAAAACTTTAGAGAATCTGTCAGTTAGAGAAATCAAGATTAGTGTTCAAAAATAAGAACTGGAATTTCATACATTTGAGTGACTTTAAAGGAGTGTGTACTGAATAAATAAAATCTTTGAATTTTCAGTGTAAATGTAATTATTAGGTATCTGAGTAGGAGTGTGTGGAGTGTGAGGAGATCATTGTTGTTATCTTGTAATACACAGTTTCAGTAAAAAGGGCTTTGAACTATTGGAGCACATTCAGAGAATTTAGAGCTTCTGGAAGTCCATGTCTCTCTGGGGGAGGGTTGGAAAGAAGTTGAGTTTTAAAAGTGACTTGATTATGAACTGCTAATGTGGGACAATTTTCTGGGCCTGGAGGACATATTAGTCCATCAAAGGGCCAGTGCTGGTAATTTGCTGGGAGATGAAGTTAAAAAAGCAATTTTAAAAACATAAATGGAAGTAGAGTGTAAATAAATATAGATCCCTGGTACCACTCCCGAATGTAGCATCTAAATGGGAACAGTGTTTCCGAGTTCCCCTATCTTAACAGAAACAAACAGCTCTGTCCAATAAGTTTCCATACTTAGCTGAAAAGCTCTCCAGGTTCCCTTGATGACAGAGATTGGACTTTGTTATCTGTCACAGAATTGTGGACAATTTTCATGCAGGTAAATGAATTTAGGTACCTTAGTCTGCAGGATTAGTCCTAGCCCATATATCCCAGTCTTTTCTGCTAGGTCGTTAGAGCAAAACAGCAAAATTTTCTGTTTGTCTCTTGAAAGCCATGATGTGTTTTGTGGAAAGTGTGGTCACATGAGAAAAAGAATCTTTTGTAACATGGAGATCTAAAAATCTAATTTGTCAGATAACATGACATGAAGGCCAACATTGCTGACACCTAATTCTGCATAACCTATAACCCTGCCAAGGTATCCCTTGAAGAAGGGGAGAAGTTATTGAGCAATCTGAACAGTGAATGAGCAATCTGAGCATGTTCTGTTTTTTTGTGGACAGATCTGGATGTGTGGTGGCAGACTTCTGATCATCCCCTGCTCCAGGGTGGGACACATTTTCCGTAAGAGGCGTCCCTATGGCTCTCCCGGGGGACAGGACACTATGGCTCATAACTCACTGAGGTTGGCACATGTGTGGATGGATGAATACAAGGTAAGAGACTGTTCTAGGTCGTGAAATAAGGTTATTGAATGGTTATTGACTGGTTTGTTTGTCAAAGAACTGTGTCAGAGTGAGAACTGTTATGTCTCTGATGGGGTTTTCCTTCTGTAGTCTGAACTCCTAATACTAGTTCTGAAAGGAGTTCCTAAATTCTGTAGAATTGTCATTTGGCTTTTGAGTACTTAAGTCTCCTCCTTGTTACTTTACTGCCTGCAGGAGATTGACTTTTATGCCTTTTTAGTGAAGTAAAAGATGATGGATGAGCTTTTGTAAGCTCTGCATTGCTTTGTGTCCAAATCAGTATTACGTGGCAACCATGTACTGTGCCTTCAGGTAGTTTCCATGTTGGTGAGACAGGGATTTTTTTTTGGCTGCTTGCTTGCATTCTGTTTTAATTAGCAATCTGTTTCTTAGTCTGTTTTGCCCTGGAAGAGCAGTAAGGATTAACTTCTGGATTCAAGGGCAAGTGTATTCCTTCCTTGTCTTCAGATCTTGATACTGATGCTGTTAAACATAGATCAGGTGTTTCTGAGACCCTCATCTCTGAGATACTTAATGACATTTTGCCCTCTGAGACCATAGGATTTGCTGTGTGCTCAGATCCTGTTCTCCCTACAATTTCTATACAACATATATTTTATTAATTTTATATTCTTTAGAGGTTTATGTTTCATTCCTCATCCATTACCTTGATCTTCAATTTGAGGAACCTGTTGGAGGTCATGAATTTTTATCTCCATTCTTCATCTCTGTAATGCTTTGGTAGATCTGATCTATCACCTTCCCTTTTACTGATGTCTGGGCACAATTATTTTGTGATTAATGATGGCTTTTGCTGAAGCTTGGACTGGTTTCTTTGTTATAATTTCCAGTTGAACTGCTTTATCCAGCAAGCACTTGAACTGCTGATTCTAGCAGTCTCTTATCACAGATTTGTGTCCAGAACTTTTCCAGCTGTTTCTGTTCTGATTCTCTGATAGCTGCCAGAGAATGTATGGAAGACAAGCTTGGAAATATTTTTGTTTTTATAAGAATAATGCGAATATTTATGGCCAGTATAATTTACCAGAGCAATCTAACAATCCACAGTACAAAGATAGGACTTAAAAGAGTAAATATCAGTATTTAATAAATGAAATGGCATAAGGGAAATGATTCAGCAAAGTTTTCATAACTGTCAAAAGCAAAATGCAAAAGTATTACTTCATGTATACAGTGGTAATAAATAACACATGCAAGGTAGATTACCAGCATTTGAATTTCAACCAGGAAAGAGGAAGCTGGAATAGCAGAGCTACTTTTTGAAGCAGGCCAGATTGTGATGTCCAGTCTGTCTCCAGACTGTCTCAGAGCTGGCCAACAGTCCAGTGTACACCAAGTACCTATTTCCCATTCCTCTGCTGTTAAAATAGCATCAGTGATACATCAAGCACATCCAAATACTCAAAGATCTTGATGAGGAGAGATGTGTAACTTGTCCAGAGGTGATGCTGTCTGTTCTGGGTATCAGAGAGCAGGAAATAATTGAAAACTGTCAGAACCACGTCATGGTGGGTGGATTCTAGATGTCTCCTAGAGATGAATCCAGCAACATACCATAGTTCAGTGCCCTAAAAACTGAATTCTAAATGGTACCTAGTAAACAAATTAATATGCAAATACAATGCCTTTTTTGTGGGCTCTGTAAATCTATCTGGAATTAAATGCTAAATGGGGATTTTTTCACAGTTTTAGCAATAGTATTTGTCCCACACACATTCATGAGTTCCTGTTTGTCCCCATTGTCTCTGCATTGGAGTGAAGCAGCACATGAGATTGGGTTGGAATCTTAACCTTTCTTCAACTAATCTGTAAGACTCTTGATTATCATAATAAAATAGAATGTGAGAAGAATAACATTGTGTGAACCTTTTTGGAGATGATGCAGATGAATGGAAAGAACTGGGCTTCCCAGAAAGCCCAGGTGACAGTTCTGATTATTCACATGAATAAGGTGTGTTCCCACTTAACTTCATTATATTAGCCCCATTTATAGGTCTATTCTGGAATTGTTTTACCCTGATCATTTGTAAAATTGGAAGGCTGGAAACTGTGCAAGACAAAACACACTGGAATCCCACAACAATGAAAACGATCCATTGAACAATCAAAATAATTTCAAGAAACCTTTGTCAGATGAGGTTGCTGATGATACGTGTATCTGGTTTTTACATACTGATTTTAGGATGCCTGTACTGACAATGGAATAAAGTCAGGGGCTGATTTGTTTCTTCCTCAAGGTGGCATCTAAAAAAGATCAGCAAATTTGTACCCAAGAATTATCTTGATAAAAAAAATCCCTCAGTTAGAAAGATTAGCTCAGAGTTAGGCAAGATTAAATCTCACTTCCTGTGACAATGCAAGCACTGCAATTTCCTACTGCCAGTTTCAAACCACTGGTTGAAAGCACTAGCAAAATGAAATTAAATTTTGGGAGTTCTGAAAAAAGGAAAAAATTGGGAATCAGTAATCTGAAATTTTTCCCCTCTTTTCCCCAACCTGTTTCTCTTAAATACAGGAGCAGTATTTTGCTTTGAGACCTGAGCTGAGGACGAGGAGCTATGGAAATATCACCGACCGTGTAGAACTGAGGAAGAGATTAAACTGCAAGTCATTTAAGTGGTATTTAGATAACATCTACCCCGAGATGCAAATATCTGGGCCCAATGCCAAAGCTCCACAGCCAGTTTTTATTAATAGAGCACAGAAACGACCAAAAATAATCCAGCGTGGAAGGGTAAGAGAAACTTAAATATATAGAATTCTGGTGTGTTAATTATTATGAGACTCTTTTTCCTTAAAGATTTGCTCAAATACAACAAAAATAGTCTGTTTCCATAAGTTTTGCAACAAGTTCTCTTGAAAATAACAGGATTTGTGTCAAATCAGTTCCAGTCTGATCTATATTTCAGGTCATCCTTACACTAGATACTGTTCCATGAAGTTTCTTACCTTGAAGTTCTGAGTTAGAAAGTTTTGCAGTGTTTAGAATGTGTTTTCATAGCTGTTGGTTCTGAAGATCGATTTGGACAGAGAGAAATTTGGCCTCAAATATTCACACTCTGTTGGTTTATGATAAGAGTACAGTGTAATTAGTTTCCAAACTCACTGCTTTTACTGGGTGATTTTCTGCAAAGGTGAACATTTGCATCTGAGGCTGATGATGGCTTTTCTAGTCTTTGCTGTTAACTAATGAACAAAAGATGAGTTTTTCTCTTCTTTTTTTTTTCTTCAAAGTAGAAGTGAAGAAAGAAATTTTTTGTGTGTTCATGAAGTAAATCATGATTAAATTCATGCCTTAGCTCTGACACCTTTGCTTATGGGTTTGTATGCAGGCAGAGTCACCAGACAGCTGCATCTGCTCTTTCCAGGGTCAAATTCACTTGATGTGTGTGTTTTATGCTTCCCCAAAATAATGGATAGTTTCAAACCCAAGACAACTATCTTGGTGTCTTCTCTGTGGAAGAAAATACTCTGGAATAAACTGCTCACACATAATGGCTAGCAGGTTCCCTTTTAGCTCAGTAGTTGGAGGCATTTAGTAGTGATGTCCCCACAGGCTGCAGTAGCTGCTGATGATGGCTGGTTCTGCAAGAAGTGAGTCAGGACCTGTGTTCATGCAGGACCTAATGACACCATTAGATTTTTTGCTTGGAAGCAGCTGTGTGGGAATCCTCAATTTGTGCAGTATTTTTATAGCAATATCCCAGCCAAGCTGTGAAGTTTATGTGATTTCCTTGAATAAAACTGATGGGCTGATTCCCCTAGTTGTTGGATGCTGTTACTCCCCTAGTCAGACCTTTTCTTCTTACTTTTAAAATTTAATAGCTTTCTGCTTTCATTCAGACAGAAATTTAGCTGAGAAGTTGTTGATTTTGGAGAGAACTCCTTGAATGATCTGAATATCTCAGTAACACTTAAGGTTAAATCTTCCCTGCAGTTATTTACCGTGGTTTAATTTTGAGGAAAACTATGTGCACCCTTAAGAAATGGGGAAAATAAGCAGAAAAATGCAGTTCCTTGGCTTGGTTCTCTGGGGTTCAAGAATTATACCCAGCATTGTATGAGAGAGTCAGCTTTGGCTCTAATGGCTGTATAAACTATTTCCAGATGCCTGCAAGGAACAGAATGATCAGCCAATGTCACCACTGCATGCCAGACTCTTTAGGATTTGGGAGGAATCACTCCAAATCTCAGTTTATTCTCAAAAACTAATTGGGCCACAGATAAGTGGTGGTTTGATAGCTGGGAAGAAATGTAATGATCACAAATGGTTGCAGCTGTTACCAGTGTTATCCAATGCTGGCCATGATGGCCAATAAAAAAAAAGGACAAAAATCATACAAAACTCATGTACTCTATGGTTTAAAAATCTTCTGTTGTGTGAGGAATAATGCAAATGAAATCTGTGCTAGATCTGGGGTGTGAGGAAATGTTACTTAGAATGTCTTGTGTAATTTGTTTTAGATGTGTGTGGGGAACAGGAGAAGCATGGTGCACCCAAGGCAATTGTTGATATGCCCTGGGACAGCTATTTCCAGAAATGGTGTTTAGTGAAAAATATTATTTGGTATTTGTGCTAATTGTTGCTATCATGTGATCGAGCAGTTTGTTCCTTTTATTACTGGAAGTCTATTTTGGTTTCCAAAAATTTGTAGTGTCAATAGCAATGCCAAGACAGCTATGGATGTCTTCATAATAAAGTTCAGCTGGCTAGTTAATCAGCCTGGCCTGGCATTCAGGACATTCTTTTTTCCTCTACATCCAGTTCCAGATTGGAAATAAGTATTTTTAATGTGGGTGTCAGATCTGAGGCCCTGCCATCTCTCAGCTTGTAGTGTGCAGGCAGTGTTTGCTGCCTGCAGAGCCTGATCCCCACCACATCAGGGGAAGAGAAATAATCAGGCTGAAAAGAAGTCATCTGCTGGCCAGCAGTTAGTTCAGAGCATGTGTGTAATTTAAAGCCAGAATTAGAGGTACTTTGTCTGCCTGAGTACATCTGTGGGGATACATCAAGATATTAATGATTTTTTGATTCTTGAAATAGAACAACCTAAACTTTGTACAGCAGAAAATGCCTTGGATGTCTCTTAGGGTGGGCATCATTGTTCAAATCAGGAGAGAGTGCCAGCTTGCTGAGAGCCTCCTTGTTTGCTCTGATGGTAGATGCTTACAGTTCTGCATCACAGGACAGGCTTCTGACTTGAATTCAGTCCTCTGATACACCATTCCCCTAAATCAGACTAGGTAGGGCATTAGAGCAAAAATAGCATTTGGATGCTTGTAAAATGTTCTCTTCCTTCCTGATCCATCAGTAAAATACCATAGCTGATAACAGTGGCTTTTCAGTTACGTAAATGATCTTGAAAATCAATTTGCAAACAACATAAATCTCTAAAATTGTTTTTATTTCAGTAATTCCTGCTCCTTTCTCAGGGAGGTGGTCCTGTTTCATGATGAGAAGCTGTAGGAGGACCTTATGTTTAAGCTAAACTGTAGTAAAATGCAGTTTATATAGTACAGTCAATATTCTTGAGTAGAATTTGTAGGGCCTTAGACTTCCATGGAGAGTGAAGAGAGCAAAGAACCTTGACAGAGTAGAGCCAGTATGTGTGTGCTGCAGTTGTACCAGAGACAGAGATCTTGATGTAATTAGAAAGCAAATTGGAACTGTTTAATGCAGTTTTTTCTCCAAATTATCTGAAAAACAGAATGATATTTTAAAAGGGAAGATTTTTTAATTGCTGGAAGTGTTGGCTGAGTTTTTTTGAGCACACTAGGAGTTCTAGGGCTGTTTTTTACTGACTATCAAACTGTTTTCCTTTCATAGCTGTATCACCTCCAAACCAACAAATGCCTGGTTGCCCAGGGCCACCCAAGTCAGAAAGGAGGCCTGGTGGTGGTTCGGGAATGTGACTACAACGATCAGAACCAGGTATGAGATTCCCAATTATATTGAAGAGAAATTCTTGCCTTTAGAATGACCAATATGTTTTCCTGCTGGCAAAGTGCCCTGGTGTGACATCTCATCAGCAGACAGGCTGCTTACAGAGGGTCATTAATCCACGGGGCTGGCCAAGGACACTGTGGAGCTCCTACTGATGCTGAGTGTTGGATATTATCATCTCCTGTCTTTATGGTGTGAATTTCTCTATTTGGCTGAAGGCTGCCCTAAAGTGGCTCCTGATGGGTTCATAATCCACTGATTGGCACTTCAGAATTTGTAGCAGCTCTTTCAGATGGTTCCTCATAGTGGAATTTAAAGCAGCCCTTTCCTGCCCTGCTGGTGTTTGTGTACTGCACAACCAGTCCTCTGCTGCTGGAGTGGCTGCAGTTTGGGACAAATGAACGATTTGGTGTTAAATAAAGGGAATTCAGAAGCTTCTTTAACTACAGGTGAATTGCTGATCTGGGGATTAATTTGGGATAGATGTGAAAACCTAATGAGAATTTTTGTATCGCTACATGAGGCCTTTGCTGTTTCACTTCTTTCAGGTGACAGAAATTCAGGACTTGGATAAAAAGTCTCCAGGATAGAGAGATCTTCAGCTAATGCCATAAAGGCTTACATAGCTAAGAACTACTCTGAGAACATTATGATTTAGGAGCCCGTGGGACACAATTCTAAAAGCTAGGTTGGATCTAAAGAGAAAAGTAATCAAAGACACAGAATAAATGGAGCATGGGATGTAAAGCAGCATAGCTTTAGTAAAGGTGGGTTGTACTGGACTGACTTGATGCTCTATGATATGGTTTTCAGAGTATGGAAACTGCAGCAGTGGAAGCAGAGTGATTTGTGATAGTCCCAGCAAAATGCTGTGTGCTTTGTCCCCTAATGGACTTTCTGCCTCCTATTGTGGCCTCACCAGCTGAGTGTGACAGAGGAAGACAGAGGGGTGTTTGCAGTTCTCTGGATAAGTGTGGCTGGCTCTTGACATGTGGCCTTCAGGTCCAGTTGTCAGACAGGAGCAAGTACAAGTACATCCTTGTACTTCACCTTGAGAAACCATTGAGCATTGAGAAATCATCACTGCGACCAAATTACCACTTCCTGTGTTAAAGGTAGATTAATTAAAGCTGGCATGGGAAAGGAGTTTTTCCTATTTGATCTATTCCATTAGCTGTAAGACAGTCAGCAAGTCTTGTAAATATAAAGTGTGTATATATATATATAAAGTAATATAAAGTAACTGATGGGCACCATCATCACCAAGTGATTGTATGTTTGCAGTGCCAAAGCTGCAATTCTGAGCCATTCTGTCTTTGGGTGAGAAAGCCTGGGCATGGTGTCCACACAGTTATGCTTCCCTTCTCCTTGCTGCAATATTTCTCATAATAAAGTGCCACAAGCCTGAAGGAAAAACTCTGTTGATTTTCCACATTAAAGCTTTTTTCTGACTTTTTTTTAATCCAGGAGAACAAACTTCAGTTATCCCTTTGGTGCTGAGGAAGACAAATCTGTGCTCTGATTGTTGATCTTTGGCTTCTTTTCTCATGAATCTGGTTTACTAGTGGTAAATTTAGCAATTATTTCTCATTAAAAAAAACTGGCTGTGCTATCTTCTTTCACAATGATTTTGTTCTCCAACCAAGTATGTCAACCAATACTGTTTTTCTGCTATTAGACTTTTGTTCTCCTAATAAATCCCAAGAGTGCATTCAGCCAACTTGCTGTCATAACCTCTTGAACAATCTTGCTATAGATATGTGAGAACAATGTAAAGAAAGATGACATTTATTTAGCAGCTACTTATAAAAATAGCAAGAAACATCCTGACTATTGGAAGCTTTAAACTGTCATTTCATTCAACTTGTTGGCATTTTCAGCTGGTTTTGCTCTAGAATTATCTGGTTTATGCCTTTGTCCTAGGAAAAAGCCTGTGTTTGGTCTGGTGAATGCATGTGAGAGCTGACCAGCCTCTCTAAAGTCATGGGACTGGCCTTAAAAGCAATTCTGTTTTGCCTTTGGTTTATACTTGCTTTGTTTCATCTAGCCTTCATGGCTGCTAAGGAATTTCAAATTCTCATTTAACTTGGACTTAAATAACAGGTATTCTGTAGCTTTCAATTGTATCAGCATTATGGGCAATCCTTTTCATTGTAGTTGACTTAGATGGTCATCATTAAGTAGAGTTGAAAATTAGTCAAGCACATCTCACTGTCTTGTTTTCTCAGATTTGACATGACTGACATTCAGTTCATATTTTTGCTATAGGAAGAAAGTAATAAGGGAAGTGGTTCTTGTATCTGGAAAATGTATTAAAAATTATCTCTTTAAGTTATAATGAAAACTAGGGTGCTTTGTTAAGTGTAATAGAAAGTCTGGGATAATTCTGGGGACTGAACAGAAATTCAGGAATAAGTAATGAAAATCTTGTTAGAAATAAGTGGAAGAGGTGATGGGATCTTACAGAGTAGAGGTTTGAAGTGACAGAAGAGGCATTCTGTGCTCTGGACCTTGAAAAAATGTACTCAAGCACAGAACTTCAGAAAAGGTCTGTTAACATTCCTGTAGCACTTAATAAATGTAAGAACATGTCCTTTACAAGCTGTTCAGGACTCAGGAACTACAAGGTCTTGCTCCCACATGCAATTCTTCTGTAAGATCTCTCTCCTTAAATCTCTAGATCATGGCTATTAGTTAGCTTTTCTGACACAGCACACGTCTGGAGTGAGTGTGAAGATGTGCAAATTGTCTTGCTCTTTTTCCATAAGGCACAATTCTTTGGTCCCTCTAATGTTTGTCTCGAAGCATCACTGGCACACTGAACTGTGGAGCAGAGGGCACATACCTGCTTTGGAATGACCTTCAGAAGGATGCTGGGTTTTCAGAGTAGCAATAGCTTCAAACAATGATTGGAGTTCACCAAACGTGGCTGCTTGTGGTGATTGTCACAGGCTGTTTGGTGCTGTGATGCCATTGCTATCCATAATAACAGGAGCTGAAGTATCTGCAGGTGGATGTGATGGTGCAAATGGCTGGGCACATCTCCTCTTCTGAGCTGAGGCAGCTTTTTTGTGCTCTTAAGCTGAATTTTAATCTTTTACAAACTGTCTGACAGAATAATATAGCCACGCCAAGCTAAGCAACAGATTGTAACTGGAAGTACTGGAATACTCAATGGGTCATGGCAGGGATTTTCTTTCAGACAAAGGGCTGTGTCTGCAGTGGTTACTGTCTTGTATTTACTGAAATTTTTCAATGTATTTTACTAGTACTAGTGAAATTTGCAGATCAGATAAAAATGTGTATCCACAAAGCTTTGCCAGTTGGCCAGCCATGCCTTTTGCTGCACTCCACTGATCTCTGAAAGCCAAGGGGTAGGCAGATGTTTCCTGGCTTATTTCTTACTATTTTGGAATTCAGGAGAAGGCTGTGGGATTTGTCTGAGTCACATGAAGGAAGTAAAGTCCTGAAGGTACTGAAGTCCTAGGAAGCCTCAGTCTTAAATCTGTAAATAGCTTAAACTACATTTTGAAGGGTCTGAATTAAACATCCAGTTCTTCCTAAGCTGCACCTGTGTAAAAGAAGTTTAGACTAACAGAATTCATACTTTGGACCTCCTCCCATTTATTTTGTCCACAAGATCTACTGTAGCACATGCTGTGCACCTGTCTGAAGGTGTCCATGCACTTTTCATGAAACCTGTTGCCTGTCTTGAGAGGCAGGGAGAAAAAGCTGCTAGGAAGAGGCCAGTCCTACAGCATTCACCAAATTAAGTATTTTATTTAACAACAAACATGATCTATTTCATTATGGAGAGGGGATTTTTCCGTAACATCTGCCATTTAGGTTTTATTTGAAAACAGAAATTATTCATTATACTCTAATTACATCTCATTGATTTTGTTTGATACCAGTGAAAATGGCCAGTGACTTTCCCTAGACCTTTGGACCAAATCATTGCCATGTGTCTCTGGGGGACAACAATTAAAAGTGCTGCTTTCCTGAGTGTGGGAATTGGACACAATCCCAGTTTTAGAATCCAAAGTCTCCACAGTGATGCTCTCCTAACTCTGCTAGTTAGGAAGTGTGTGCAGGTTGAAAATATCCTGCACCTCTGTTGCCTCTTTTTTTTAATAGATTAGATTTTTTATGGTTGTGTTTGGGTTTTTTTTTTTTTTTTTTTAGAAAATACACAGAATAAAAGAAGAGAGCTCTCAGAAATGAGACATAAATCCTGAGAAGGCACCTTTCTGCTTATAGACTTAAGCTGTCTGCCAGGAGTTTCTTTCTTATATGGGGCTGTTGCTCCTGACAGCCTTTAGCAACAAGAGCTGAACATTACCCTTTCAGTCCTCAGCAGAAAATAAGTTAATAATTTTTGGAGTATGCAAAGGCTTGCAGTTGTGTAACTAAGAAACCTCATGGGGTGGCTTTGCTTTCCCGGTGTTTGAATCTGTTAATTATCTGCAAATTTATAGCGATACTCTAATCTGGATTTGGAACCAAATTTTGGTCTATTTTTCTTCTTTCCTTTGTTTTCTACACTAAACACAGAATTAGCTTGAAATTAATTTTGGCTGTCTTGTGTAAGCCTTTCTGGAGAAATATCACCCTGGATTTAACCACTGTCTTGTGTTCTTTGCCATTACTCAGCTTTTGATTGAAGATCTGTTCCCTGTGTCACTGCAGTCTTCTCTCTTCATTCTTACCAGTTCATCTCTTGTTTGGATTTGGCTCCACCATTGTTCTTTCCATAGTAATTCTCTCTGGCAAGTCCTGCTACTTCTCCATTCTCTCCTCCCTCTTTAATCTTGCCATGCTCTTTTACATGGCAGGCTTTCAACAGAAAAGACTATTTTAGAAGGCACAAAATGCCTGAGGTTGGGGCAAATTTTAATGTGTTCTCTGCACTTCTTCCAAGGAGGCCTTCCTTGTGTTGTAATAGTCACTGTGATAATGAACTATGTGCTTTCCAGTCATACTGTCCAACTGAGGCTGTGTCCCAAATCCCAGCACCCCCCAGAAGGCTGCTTTTAGTTTCATAGGCCAAAAAAAGAGACAAATCAAAATTTATGTGCCTGACTTTTCTGCCTAGAGTTTGATATGCCATATTCTGACTGAAACTCATGCAGACTTAATGGAAAAAAAAAATACGCAGTGGGCATGGCAAGTGCTTCACTGAGCTGAGAAATGGGAACGGAGCTGGAACAGGAGCACAGCACAAGAACTTCATGTGTCTGTAGGTACTTCAGGGACAGGTATGAGGGGCTCAGCTCCTCTTGTTCACAGGCTCCCATGTCAGGGGGAAGGGAGTTGCCTTGCTCAACATTCCCAGAGGCTGGGAAGTGCTGTCCAGCTGCCCTGTGGGTGCCAGGGCTCCACTGTGCATTGGGAATAGCTGTCACTGGGTGTTGGGCCACATGGTCCCAGGATCTTCCCTGTACTGCGGGGCTGCACTTTCCATTTACTTCTCTTTTCTCTACCCCTCTGTAACCCAGGATGTTCTGAGGTGCACACCCCCAGGTTCCTTAATTGCTTTTGCTTTCTGGCTTGGGATTCAGACTCTCCTGTTGGTGATGGGAGCTCCAGATCTTCCACAGATGTGATCTTGGCCAAGGGAGGGAGAACCAGCAGCTCCTGCAGTTGGACCAGGCTGCTGTTCCTGCTTCCCTGAATGTCCAGCTATGCCAGATGTGCCTTGCTGAGAGCCAGCAGGGTGTGGGCATGAATGACAGCAACTGAAGGTGCCTGACACATTTCTGTGCCAAGAACAAAAATACCTGCTCTGTTCCAACAGCAGATGGGAGAGGACAGACAAGAGGCAGCTTGAGTGTGTCCTTGCTGCTTGTTGGAATTGACAGTTGTTTTTTTCAGTGTGATCACAGAGAAACTCTTCTGTCATGGAAATTCAGGAGCCAAATTGCAGTTGAAGCTCCAAATATGAATCAGTGCATTCCTGCTTCATGCAGGTGGGCCCCAGGGAAGGGGCTGCATTCAATTCTCACCGCTCACTGCAGGGCCCATCTCTGATGTCCAGATGTTGAAGCATCTCCTCTGTAGGCGAAGGAAAGGTTCAAGGAAACTGCCCTGAAATAAATGCAATAAATGTCTTTCTATCTTCTGTTTCAGGTCTGGATTTACAACGAGGATCATGAGCTGATTTTAAATAATCTGCTTTGCTTGGATGTTTCGGAAACTCGCTCGTCCGATCCCCCTCGTCTCATGAAGTGCCACGGCTCCGGTGGCTCCCAGCAGTGGACATTTGGGGTGAGTGGAGAGGCTGCCATATGGCACATTACTTGTAATCAGTGTCTCAAGCAGGGACAGTAGCACTAACAGGACATCAGGGTCGAGTTTAATTGTGACTAAACCTCAGATGTACCAAGGCAGTTGTACCAGGCCCAGCCCATGGTTCAAGCAGCCTGTACAGAAGTTGCACAGGCTTTGATGGCTGCATTTCAGTCTTAACAAGACTTTTGCTGAGCTCTGGGACATGCAGGTTCTTTGCAACAAAGAAAGGTTTCTGCAGCTCCACTGGGCCTTTCTTCTGCCAGTCACAGCCACCCACAGCACTGTGCCTCATCTGGGATATGCCAGAGAGAGCAAAATCCACCCCAGAGCTTTGTTGTGTTGCGTTTGCAGGCTTGGGAGACAGGAGGAGTCCACGTGGTGATTCCTGCTTAGTGCTTGAAGAAGCACAGGGCAGAGCAGTTGCTTCTGCCCTGTAATTGATCTCATTAGTTTAATTATTAAAGCCTGGAGCAGCCAATTCCACAAAACTGAGCCAGTGCTGCTCACACATGGAATTTGTCTCCTGGGTATTCACTCAGAGGCTGCCCCTCACATGCCCTCAGCCTAGCTGAGTGTTTGTAGCACCAACATGGTTGAACAAACAGAGCTGCCAGCCCTGCCAGTGGTGCTTCCAGCACAGCTCTGCACAGCCTGTCTCTGGTTCATACCATGCTGCTGGTTGGCAGCTCGGGTTCCCAAGGGGAGTCCCACAAGTCCTGTTGCAGCCCAGGATGGTGTGGAGATACAGAGGCAGATACCGTGTGAGCCCAGGGCTGTGTGTGTCTGACACTGGCACCAGCACTGCCACAGCCCCCAGAGGCAGTGGGAATAGTGAGCTGAACAATTCTGCTGAGCAGAGGTTATTGAAGGTTCTGCAGCTTGTGTTAGCAGGCAGGGATTTACAGGAGTGGGGGAATGGGCACTGACATTGGTGCATGTGGCTGTTGGTGATGCCTGTGGCAGGGCTGGAGAATCTGCACTTCCTGTGTGATACGTGGGCTTTGAGCTGGCCATGGCCACTGTGGGTGTGGGGGCTGGATCTGTAACAGGGTCACATTGGTGCTCATCAGTGATCCACAAGAAAAGAAAGTGACTCAAATACTAGGATTGATTAGGAAGGAGATACAAACTGAAGCAGGGAAATGTCAGCACACAATGGCAGTTTGTTTGTACTGCACATGCTGGTCCCCTCCTCTCAAAAAGGCTGAATTAGGGCTGAAGAAGGCTCAGAGGGGCATGGAAGGGCAAATGGAAGGTGTAGGACACCTTTCCTGTAAGGAATATGAGAGCTGGCTGGGGTTCTTTAGATATCAAGCCTTTTGGAACAAGGGGAAATCCATTGAGTGAGTCATTGATACAGGGAAATACTAACTGTGCACTGCCAGTTGTGGTACAAGACTTGGACTGGGGGGATATTTTGGAGGAGTGTTTTTTCTTACCATGTCCTCCTGCTTCACTGGACATCTGGTTGTGGCCATAAGCAGTGGCAGAGCCTGGCATGGCTGTTCTTGTGTATCTGCTCCCTCTGTGCAGGAGAGCAGGAGGTGGCTGCCCATGGGAGCTGCTGGGGCTGTGCAGAAAGCCCTTTCCAGACAGCTGCAACAGGCTGGTAGTAGAGGAGATGGCACAGTCCTCTACAGGTAATACAAGAATAGGGTCTGTTTTCTTGTCACTCTGGGCTGGGGTTTGGCCTTGCCCTGGCTGTGGGCACCCACCATGACCACACGCCTGTCACAGCGTGTGGCAGCTCCCCAGCGTGTGGGTGCTGGGGGCAGTGGCACTGCTAATGCATGGTCAGATGCAAAACAGGGACCTCTGCTCAGCCTGGAGAAGAGAGGGCTACAGGGAAACCTTAAAGCATCCTTGGCAGTGCCTAAGGAGGCTACAGGAGAGCTGGAGAGGGACTTGTTGCAAGAGCATGGAGTGATGTGATAAGAGGGGATGGCTTTAAACAGACAGAGGGCAGGTTTAGGTTAGATATTAGGAAGAAATTCTTTGCTGTGAGGATGGTGTAATGATGGAACAGGTTGCTCAGAGAAGCTGTGGATGCTGCATCCCTAGAAATGTTCATGGCAAAGTTGTATGGGCTTGGAGCACCCTGGTCTAGTGGAAGGTGTCCCTGCCCGTGGCAGGAGGGTTTGATCTAAATGACCTTTAAGGTCCCTCCCAACCCAAACCATTCTAGGATTCTATGACCTGTCTGCGCCCACTAGAGCCTTGTGGGGTCTCTCTTTGCTGCGTGCTGGGGAATGGGTTTGATCATCCCTCCACCTCATTAAAAGACTGTGGTATAAACAAAATGCCAACTGGAGGCCTGTGAGGACGCTAGAGCCTTTGTTCCAAAGTCTGGGTGTGGTTATGGGGTGTGCTGTACTCCACTACTGCTGTGGGTCTGGTGTGTCAGGGAGGCTGCTGAAAGGCTCATCTGTCAGGAAGGAGCACCCCCTCCCCTTGGGCATCACTTCCAGCTCCAGTTGACAACAGAGAACAGAAATTTTAGTAAATAAATCCCATCTGTCTTTGTCTGCTCTAGAAAAACAAGCGCCTGTACCAGGTCTCCGTGGGGCAGTGCCTGAAGGTGGTGGATCCACTGAGCCACAAGGGCTACGTGACCGTGGCCATCTGCGACGGGTCCCTTCCGCAGCAGTGGCACTTTGAGAGCTGAGGCAGCGAGGAGGTGGCTGAGGAGGGTTCAGCTGAGCCCTGGTTCCCCTTCAGCCACGATCTGAAGTCATTCTGGAGGGGTTTGTGTGGAGCCTTGGCTGCTGCACCTGGCACAACCCTCGAAGCACCTGCTGGAAATGCCCTGCCCTGAGGAGCTGAGTGTGGGAAGGTCCAGGTGGTCCCTGGTCACACACTGAGAGCAGCAGCCCCACTGCACCAAGAAGTGAAATTATCAGTTCCTTGGATGGTCCTGGATTATTGGACTGGTTTTAAGTAAGAGAAATCATTAGCGCAATGTAATTTAAATGGTGAGATTTCAGCTTTGTGGATCTTTTAAATGACAATGACAGAAAGAAGTCCTCCTTGACTATTTCATGCACAGTATCTCAATAATTTACATTTCTAGTATGGGATTACTGGCCAAAATTATTTTACTTTTTCTGAAAAATATTTTTATTCCATTTCATGTTCTGATAATTGTCATTTGAAATATTTAAATTTAGTACTTTTAATTTTAGGACATTTAATGTAGTTTGAGTTCTTTGCTGTCATTCGTCACCTCATATTTAAAACAAAGTAACTATTGCAAAGTCTATTTTGATGACTCATGACAGTAGCTGCATTTAAAATAAAGTATCATTTTTTTATTAATTTGTATGGCCTTACTCTTTGTAGCTGTTGGACCAGAAATCACCAACTTAGACAATAATGTGCAAACAATTTGGGTCTTCCCTTGTTTTCACTCCCTTTCTCCCTTCCTCACATCTTGGAAGGCTTGAAGGTAATTTCTGGTTTTTGTCCTCCACTTCTCTCTTTTCCTTTATTTTATTATTTCTTTGACTTCCTACCTCAGCTTCTCCAGTGTGTCTCCTGCAGAAGAGAAAAGCTGCTCTTAGCCGGTGTATTTTTTTCATAGCACCGTTGTTGGCCTTGTTTCCCACCCACCCCACAGCGACTGCCTTCCCTGGAAAGGCAGAGTTTGGATCTCAGAAGTGCCAGGACAAGCTTTGCCTTTCCACTTGGGCAGCAGAAACATTCTCCAACTGCACAAATACTCCAGCATCCACTTACTGACCCTTTGGACAGTGTGAAGAAAATAATGATAATGCTAGAATAATTACAGACCCACGGCTTTCTGCAGAAAAGAGATCTGCTTGTGCCAGAGTCTGGTCCTTCAGCCACCCGGCAGGGCCAGCACCTGGGAGGAGAAAAGCAGGAGGATGCAAGGGAGCAGGTAAGAGTGGCCTGGCCACAGGGCAGGTGCTTTGCCTCCTCCACTAGTCCTGGAGGGAGTGAGCCCCTGGCAGGGAGAATGAGGTACCAGGGTTTAAAAAGCAGAACCAGCTGGCTGAAGTGGAAGTTTTTCCAGATAAAGCATTAATGGGAGTAATTGAGACATCAGTCATGCTCCTTCCTATGAAGAAAAGCCTCTAAAACCAACACCAGCCCCCTTGGTCAGCTGAGCCTGTGCTGTGCCTTGCTCAGGGGCACCTGGAGTCTTGCCATCCATTCCCAGGTGACGCCTGCAGTCAGGCAGGGCTTGCCGGGTAGGGCTGGAACATGGTGTCAGCTCAGGTGAGCCCTTTCACTGGCAGCAGTGGCAGCCTGGGTGGTTGCTGTGTGTGAAATTCCAGTCTTTGCTGGGATGAAAGGATGAGCTGCAGCTTCCTTTATGCCTGTCTGGTTCCCCCTGACCGCAGCAGGTGCTGGCACAGCTGCTCCCAGCTCTGTGTGGGGGCTTCTCTGTGACACTGGTGGTGGCAGCCACTTTGTGCAGAACCCTTGATTGGCCTTGTCTTCTGTTGCCTTTATGATATCTTAAAAAAAAAAAAAAGGTTAAAAAATCAGAAAACCCAAACAAATCCTCAAATAGGGAGACCAGCAGCTTGCTTTATTTACGCTCTGAGTTGGGTGCCACAGAGTTTTTGACCTTTTGCGCCCAGTGGGCAGAGTTGGAGGCTGCTGTCACCGGGAGAGGCGCTGATTTCCAGGAGCAGATGGAGGTGATGGCGTTTTTGGATGGTGTCAGTTGTTCCTGCAGGGCGTTCCTGGCCACAGGCAGATCTGGTGCAGCCACAGCCAGGCCATTACCTGAGTAAGGGTGAGAGATCTCTGCTGGGAGAACCCATCCCTGGGCCAGGGGCCTGTTCCCAGCTGGGCTGCATGGTGTAAGCAGAATTCAGAGTTCTGCCCTGTATTTGAGTGACCCAGCTGACCTAGGAGGCTTTGGTGAATAGAAAGCACAGAAGGAAAAGCCTCATCCCAGGGTAGGCACTGTCACAACCCCCAGCTTGCTGCAATTCTCAGTCATACTGAGAATTTATTATTTGTAAAGAAGGAAACTCTGCCTGGGGCTGAGTTTTAAGCCCCTGTGTCAAGGACTTCCTTCTTGCTGGCTCCTGTGGTGGCCGTGGCTGCCAGAGGAGCAGACAGATCCTGCAGCAGCTGAAGTGCACCATGTAAATAACACCAGGGAACAGCTTGGCCTGGCTGCTTCCCACTGCTCCATGGTAAGTCTTGGAACCTTTTTTTTTGGTCTGGAGCCATGGTGAGAGCTTGCTGGGAATGTCTCTGGTGTCCAGCACTGTCACAGCAGCAACATGGAGGTTTAACCCCACTCTGTCCTTTGCTCACTCCCCTCCTGCAGGATGGAGGGGACTGGGGAAGGGTGTTCAGTCTTCCAGCTCATGGGTTGAGATGAGGATGTGGCACCCACTGTGAAATTGAGGATGCACTGGAGAAGGGGGAAGGCAAAATACTTCTCGATGGTGGAAGCAGACACAGATCCTAGAAGAAGCAGAAACCAGACACCTCAAATGACAACAGGAGGATGCACTTCATAGATGTAAAATATTTTTATTCGTAAATGCCGATCTTCTAAATCTGTTTCCACAAATTCCAAAACCCATAACACTCTGTATACTTCAAAAAATTCTTTTTTTTTTTGTGTTGTTTTTGTATTTTTTTTTGCCAACATTAGATACTATTATACAGAACAGAAAAAAACTGTAGGACAAATACTGGTAGGATGTTGGAATATTGTACAAGAGAAGAAAAATATTCAAGAAACAATTTAATACAGCTATTTATCAAGAGAAAAATATATACAATTGATTTATTCTGTAAGATAAAAATACATCATGCCATATACATTACAAGTTCAGAACTGTATTACTGAATATACCAACAGTTTACAGTCCACTTTTAATTGTGCACACAAAAAAAAAAAACTTCATTTTTTTTTTATATTTAGCCTGTGAAGTGTCAGTACCAGAATTTTAAGTACAAAATAAAAAGCTAACCTGGTTCCAAATGCTGATTAAATTTCTACAAGCAAACACAAAACAGTGTTTATTTTTTAAAGAAATGTAAACAAAAACAATCCATACAAACACATCTTTAAATTACATTTTCCAAAATCCTATTGCCAGAGTCCTGCAGCTGCAAGCACATTACACCTAATTTTTTCTCCTTGTTTTCCTTTTAAGAAGGCTATCGCATGAGACTGAAGCTCCAACTCATTCTATGTTGTTTACATGATTTAATCTGTAGGCTGAACAGTCACCTAATCCTTGACTACTTTTGCTGAAGAATAAAAACCATGTCCAGCCTCTATTTTGGGTGGTTTTAGCAGTTATTCACAGTTATCACAAATTGTAAGCACAAAAAAACCTGACTTAAGAAATAGGGATGCAACAATATAATACAAATAAAATTAATCTAAATTACCCAAACATCTACAAAAGTCAGAATTGTAATATACACGGCCTTTACCAGGCTTAAGGTTTACTTAAAAAAATTCTCATAAGACCACAGTTGAGACTGCTTTAAACATACAAAACCCCTCTCTTTAAATTGAGATTTTGGTTATTCGGAACTGGGAATCGCATGTCCGTGAGTACATGAGATCATATTGTAACATCCCTATCAACGTTTGAGAATAAGCACCCGAACTGCTGCAGAGTCTGGTAGCATTTGGTCAATAACTATTTTTATACTGTATTTTTTTTTTTCTCAAAATATTTACACTTTTATACAAAGTAACAGAGTTTGTTAGTTCTGCAGGTAACAGCAGCAGCTTGGCTTTCTTCTATCTTTCTTTTTAAAAATAGCTTCATTCACTTATTCAATAATAAATACAAAAAGGTTCTCTTATTTTACAGAAATCAAAAACTACAATAAACTGACTCATGGAATCAAGTATTTAAATGTATTTTAGTGCAAGTTATTTTTTCCCTTAGCTCTATCCCTAAGGAAGTCGTTTCAGTACATTCCTTGTTCAGTGGTGTCTACTTTTATTTAAAATTTTTTTCTTTAATTAGAGGGCCTGCCCCTTTATCAAATAAGGCTGTGGCCAGCACTTTGGACTTCTCCCTTTCGCTGGTGATTTCAGTCTTACATTCATAGTGGCCACCTGCCCTCCTGCAGGTCAGCCAGCGGTTCTTTGCCCAAGTTAAACAGTTTCTCCTTAGTGAGCTCAAAAACAAAAGTGCTGGACCATTCTGTTAACTCAGTTTCACCTCCACGTGTCTGGAAAGTCAGCTTCAGATTTTGCCGCTTGCTTCTGGTGCTTGTTGGTTGGTGGGTTATTTTTCCTTTTTTTTTCTTTCTTTCTTTTTTTTTTTTTTTTTTTTTTTTTTTTTTCTTCTCAAATACTTGTGTAGAAATCTGTATTTCCAGAAGTGATATTTTTTTTTTTCCCCCTTCAAAAAGGCAACAGTTTTCCGTCGACAAAATCAAAATGTGAATCACTTCTTCCTAGGGACAAGCAACCCTCAAAGACAGCAAGGAATGCATTCTAGTTCATCCACTTTCGGCAGTTTACAGCTCCACAGTGACATGGAATCTTGTGCTGGTCATCTTCAAAATCAAACTTATAGTCATAGCAAAGCTGGAAGGAGAGGCATGAGAGTGGTTATGGAAGAGCTGGGATTTGCCAGCTACAGGATTTGTAGCTACAGGTTAAACAGCAAAACTCAGCAGAGGCTGCACTGTAAGGGAAGGCACAGTTTTACAGCAAAGGGGAAGGGAAATGTCACCTCCCCCCAGAGCAAACAAGTTGTGCCACTGGCCAGGAATCACACAATGGATGCACGTGGCAAGAGGGGTGTAAAGAACCTGCCCTACCTCCTCCCCCTTCTGGATTCTTCTGCTGGAGCTGATGATAATTTTGTGTCCTCTCTCAAAAGTGACCACCTCAGCCACGCAGTTGGGCGCACACGAATGGTTGATGTACCTACAAAAGAGGAGTGGGACAGATGAAACCTCTTAGGAAAAGCCATCCCTTGAGGCTAATCTGAACCAAACCTCAGGATGGCCTTAGCTCCATGGGTTCACCGCCTTTCCACATACAATTACATTACTCTGTACTTGTTTCTTTACCTAGAAAATGTCAAAAAAATCAAGGATCAAAAAAAAATTCCTTTCTTCACAGCTGCCATGAAATGTAACTGAAGATGAGCAAAGCTGATGGAAGAGACAGTGGGACAGTTTGAAGACTGAATGTACCAACTGAGAGAATAAACCCCACAAACTCAGAGCCTCCAACAGCCCCAGGCCAACATGGGGGATGATGCCCCAGGAGGAGGTCAGGGATCCCTCCAGGGCCACCCACCTTGCAGGGCCTCCCGTTAGGGTGGCGTCGATGACGTGGTCGTTGTCAATGCGGAACATGTACACGCCACGGTTCTGAAAGACACAAGTGGCACAAGGACTCTGGTAAGGTTTTACTGCATTGCCAGTGATGAACCAACAACATGGGCCAGCTCCAAAGTGCCCTCCTGCACTCCAGAGATCAGGCACTGCCCACTGGCTCACGAGGGAAAGCACTGTCACATACTGCCTGTGTCCCCATGGGTTTGTGAGAGATGATGGGTCATAAACACAAACCTCTGGACAATTCAGTTTTCCCTAAGAGCTTCCTACTGCCTTTCATCTGGGATATCTGACTGCTTCCCAGACAGGCACTAACTGTTACAATGCCATCAAGTTACACAAAGGAAGTGGCTTTAAATTTAAGAAGTTTTCATTAAAAACTGAGGTCCTGACATGTCTGCCAGAACTGTGTCCTCTGGAACAGAGGATGTGTCCTCCCTACCTGGCCAGGATGCTGTGAGATTTATTAAACATTGAAATACTCTGATAGTAACCATTTGTAGACTCCTCTGGTTTTATTTTAAACCTATTTGCATTTATGCCACAGCAGAAAACAAATCAGGGAACCTGAATTCATCAGGCAGAACAGCATTTGTTTTGTTCTATGAATGTCTGAATGGGGAAGGGGAAAGAGAGAATGAATGAACAGTCTTACCTGAGACTCATAGAGCTTCTCCTTCCTGTTTGCTACCTCATTCCGGATAATCGTCCCGATGTATTCAATGACCATTGTGTGCTTTTCAATGTCTCGAGCAGCATATAAGCCCAGGCCCTACAGAAAGTACACTGAGAGTTACTAACTTCACACTCACACCGTCTTCCTCACCATGCCCCAAACCAGCAGTGGAGAGGGGAGAGGGAGACGCAGCACTGATTGATAACTGATGCAGTAACAGCCCAGTGCAGAATCCAGCCTCACACAGATCCCAGAAAGCTCAGCTGCTGTCTCGGTGAGAAAGCTGCTCTTACCCCTCTGACACTGACTCTGTAAAGGTTATAAATTCACTGAGAAATAAAAGTGGGTCCTGTGAGGAACCCAGGCACGGTGAAGTCCAGCCTGAAATAAACAAAAACTGTGCCCACACACGGCCAGATTAGTGACAAAGCTTTTCCAAAACAGACTGCAGGGCAAACCAGCAGCATCACATAAAGCAATGCATTTTATATTCCTATGAAGGCAAACAAGTACTGAGCTCTTCCTGCTGGTCTTGTACCACTTCATCAGCATGGCCTGAGCATCTCATGCTTCCACTGTGTATTTCTATTTTTATTAAGTTTTACTGTGGTTTTGAGAAATAGGCTAAAAAAACCGAACAACAAACCACCTCAGAACTTTAAAAAAATCCTTTTTCTAGATGACAATAACAAAGGAATTTTTAAGATATTCACAGTAATTAGAAACAAATCTTACTTAAGGTAAATCTGTGCAACTGATGTGCCACGTACAAATTGCCAATTTTGGAACAAAACTGGAAGGAATTTTGCAATACGTTTAGTTTCAAGTTTTCATCTGGACTCGGATAAATATTTATATATAAGATATGACATATACAAAATTTAGCTGTAAAACAGATATTAATAAAAGCATATGTCATTTTTGTAACAGCCATTTGCTGAAGTTGGAACTGACCTGAATGCGAGAGCGAGCCAGGTACACGTTGGATTTCCACTCGGTTTTCATCTTGCGGTACTGAGAGGACTTGGAATGGACGAACTGTTTGCTGTAAGGCGCGTTCAGCTCCCCCGTGACTGTGCTCTGAAAGGACTTGGATGTGCTGGTGCTATTCAAGGTGTGAGGCCTGTAGGAATTGGGCATGTAACAGGAAAGAATACAAGAAAAACTGAAGATTTCTCTGAAAACAGCCATGAAACCCAATAAAAATCCTCTCAGACATACAGACACTTAAAGCCAGCTAGCGGAGACACAAAGCAGTTCCTCTTACTGGGGCATGCACATTCACAGCCAAGGACGACAGGGTTTGTAAGCAGCAGACGAAAGCACAAATAACCCTAAAGCAGCCTATAAACCCTGGGCTGTACTATGTGAAATTAAAACAAAATACCTTAACACAAACCTCTTGACATGGGTACTCATTTTAGGCTCGGCACGGGCACAGCCCGTGGGGTTGATGGCAAGAGGAAGTTCCATTAAGGGGTTTCGGCCGTAGCGGAAAGTGTAGTTCTCACAGGCCTCAACCCCTGGCAGCTGCAAACAAAAAAAGATAGAAAGAAAAACGAATAATAATTATGTGTTTAATTACATGTGTAACAAAATGTTTACTTTTCCACACTTCTTCCTGTTCCACTTCTCATGTGTCTAACCAGCAAGTGGGATGATCCAGCAAGAACTGGGGCGGTGAACTCACCGATTCTGCAATCCTGGCCACTGCAGAGACTGTCAAACCAAAGAGGTCTTCACCCTTCAGATAGCCGGGGAACAGCTGGAGCATTTCAGATTCTTTTCTAACAGAAGCAACGGGCTCCAGGATTTTATCCCACACACCTACACAACCATTGGGAGAGAATTACAGTGATCAAAAAAATAAAAACTATTGCACTTGGTTCTAAAACAAATGCCTGAGGATATGGGAACCAGAACCCAGCACTGAGAAAGCTTTTGTCTTTGATTGCCTATACAAACAGGCCAGGATCTAAAAAGTGAAATGGAGAATGACTGTTGAGTTGCTAATTTTTGGGATTTAACAAATCCCAAACAAAACCACCATTGATTCTGCACCCTCAGTTCTCAGAAATGAAGCTTCCAGTGTTCTCAGCATGGAAACTTTTGGTCCTCTGACAAGAACACGGGCAGGTTTCTGCTGAGAAATGCTGCAAAAGTACGATTTTCTAAAAATACACAATATATTCTATTTCCACTGATTGATTGTAGTCAGTGCTCATTCTGTGAGGGTATCAGCACCCACAGCACCAAGACCTTGAGACCCGGAGGGTTACAGGCCTCCAGCACATCCATGAGCCCATTTCCAAGACCTGCCTAAGTGTTTATGGACACCCTGACATTCTTCACCCTGACACAGACATTACCCACCCTGATGACAACATGGTCACTCCGCTGTTTTTAGAGCTCCCTAACTTGAGCCCAGCTGATTTGAAGATAACTGAGCAGTGGCTCTGTGTTTAAATGAAGTCACTTTTCATGAAATGAAACCTGTGCTGACTTTCCTACTGCTTTAGTTCATTTTCAACATTCAATCTTGGGTCTCCTCTGTGGACTTGGAACAATTCTTCTGATCTGCAGCTTATACAATATCTTCAGAGGTGATCACAGTCTTCACAGCAGGGTATGACAAATGGGCCCTGGAAGCTCACTATGAATGTTATGTTAGAACAGTTGCTCCAAACAGGTACTGTACCACAGGAATCAGCAGTACCACAATGAACAGCAAAGCCACAAATTCATCATCTTAATTCACAAAATTTACCTTTAGGTGTTGTGTCAGTCAGAACCAGATCCTCGTGGCCCTGCTCCACCACCTTGATGACGAAGAGCGGGAGCCCGTCCTTCTCCTCGATGGAGCAGAGGTAGCGGCAGCGCCTGTTGGCGTACCTCATGCTCCAGTACAGCCGGCTGGCCTCGTACCCCACGGGGAAGAGGGCTTTGGAGGAGTGGAAGGCCTGCATCTGCTGTGGCAGCAGCTGGCCCACGGTGTGGAAGATGAGGCTCCCCACACGGAAGGTGTGGTCGCGCTCCCCGCGCTGCACGATGCTGGCGATCTGCCGCACCTCGTCGCGCTGCACGTACACCCTCCGGAACACCGCGAAGTAACTCAGCTCCTGCTCGTGAGTTCCCTTTGGTTTGTGCATGGGGCAAAGCATGGTCTTGTCTTTAAAAAACATGCATTGTGCTTTAATGGCACAGGTAAAGTGATAAATATTGGTGCACCTTAACCTGTGGCAACCGCTGGTGGCACCCATTTTGTGACAGAACATGCATTTCATCTGCAGGCCTCTCCGCAGTGCTAGTTCCACGTTTATTAAGGCACCAGCTTGTGTCTCGTAGACTTCTGTAGACCAAAGAGCACAGTTCAAATGGACCCAAAGGTCTAAATCCAGGTTGAGAAGCCTTGCTGGTCCATCAGTTAATCCGTCACCCTCCTCATGACAGAAGCAACATTTCCTGTAGTCTCTAGGCACAGGGTCTGGTTTAAGGGTTGTGCCCAGTTTTTTAAGAAATTCATCTATTTCTTCTTCACAAGGAGGTTTGAACGATCCTTTAGGAATCACAATCTGAATGCTCCACTTTTTCCATTTCATCCCTTTCCATTTCTTACTGGGAGGCCGGCAGTCCTCCAGACTGCTGTGTATTGCTTTTAACCTGGGTTTGAGTTTCACCGTTACCTTCAGCTCATCCGGTTTCGCCTCTACCTTGGCTGCTTCGAACGCAGGGGGGAACATGATGGGGGGTGATGAGGGAGGAGAAACCTTTTCCTGCAGCTGAGGCAGACAGTGGACGTCCAAAGTGGAGATGTTGTTGCTGTACTGATGGAATGCTTTGGGTGGCCTCTCCTTCATCGGCGACTGTGGCAGGGTTGGGACCGATTCCTGATAACCAACAGAAAACTCTTTAAGAAAAAGATCTCTAACTTGTTAATCATTAAAAGTAAGCCAAAAACATGGGCAGCTCAGTATGGGAGAGGCTTCTCCAAATGCCTAAAATGAAGATGCAGCAACAGAGAAAGATAGAAATTATCCTGACTCATGTTACCACAGCCTGGACCAGGATTTGGAGCAGGAAACTCTCCCAGCCTACCTAGAACATGGTGCCCCTTTAAAACATGAAAGAAAGCACAAATAATCCTTTGTCCAGGTTCTGAATGCAAAACTCCTCTATTTTCCTTGATGAGCTGACTGCCAGCTTTAGTTCAGATTCTTAGAAAGTTTTGTTACATGAAGTAACCTTACAATATGGGTCACAGAACTAATTTAAAGTTTAAGAATCTAGTATATGGTAGAAGTGGAAAATTTAGAACTAAGTTTAAGAATCTGGTATATGGTAGTGGAAAATTTAGAACTAATGCCACACATTTTTTTCCTGGAATCAAGTGAGGAAGAATTTCTTCAGGGCTTTGGATGTGATACAACTTGAGGACTTAAACTATTCAGTCACAGTAAACACAAATTATACCTGCAGAGATTTGTGGGGAAAAAAAACCCACAAAAAACCTAAGAGAGAAAACAAGAACAACAAAGGAAGTTTATATTATGAAGTGCTCAATGTTGTTTGTGTGATTAATCTTGAAAGAGTAAATTAAAGGATCAAGAGGCTGAACATGACATTTAATTAACTTAATTAGGTACATGCTGATGCACTTGTAGAGGAATGTTACCCTGTTTATACAACAACTGAAAATGAGCTACATGGGACACTAAAAGGATATGGATGTACACAGAGGTATCTTCTCCGGGATTGTATTTTTTAAATTCAATTCCTCCTGAGAAAGTAAATAGGATGTACTTGAAGGAGGGCTTCAAACTATACAGTCTATACAGGACTATGAGAACACATTAATTAGGTAAATCTTGAAGGACACAGCCTGATCTGTCCAATAGTTTAGGGGAAAAAAATGGTGCATTTGATCCAGAAACAGCAGAAGACAAGTTAGTTAAAAGAAGTACTCAAAAAAATTTAACTGTGAGAAACTCAAGATCATTCAGCCTTCAGTGAAGACTATTTCACTTTTAATGATTAAATAATTAAGTAATAAATTAATAACTTAAATAAATTTAAGTTCTCCTTCCTCTGACACTGAATGACCCTTGAGACAGCAAGAAAAGATGCCCCGTTTCTCTCAGGTGTTGGACACCCCTTGCAGCATCTGCAGGTAGAGAACTACACAGAATATTTGGGGCCACCAGAGAAAATTCCCTGGCCTAATTCCACCTTCAGTTGAACGAACTTCTTCAGATGTACTTCTCCATTAATAAGAATCTCCTTTTCCTGGTCACTGTCAGCTCACAGGCTCCTTACTGGTGTTTTGGTAATCAATGCTTTAAAATGGCAGCTTCACCCAAATAAAGTCAGGGAACAGGATTCTATTTTCCCAGGTACACTGAACAAATGAAACTCTTTTTACAAACTTGCTGCTCAATTATTATTTTCACAGCTGTAATTTTATTTTTAAATGTACAAGCCAAATCCAAATGTAGGATATACCCCTTAAAAATGTGTCTGTGGTTGTTTACAAAGCCCAGAGAACTTAAATTACTCATTTTTTGAGACTGCATCTTCAAAACCCGGGAGGGCAGTCAAAGGCGATGGCTTTTCTGCCATGCATCTGTCAGACACAAAGTTCTGCAAATATGATTTTTAATTCATGCTGCTGGTTCAGAATCTCAACATCTGAATATACAGCAATTAATTTATAAACCTCTCAAATGAAGTGCAAACTTCCCCCTCGGCCTCTCTCTGTTCTCCAACAAATAGCTGCAATAATTTCAGCTCACTTGGGTCTGCCAGTGTTTGATACTTACTTTGTTCTCTGAGTTTTTTGCTTGCACAGCTGCTGAATAAAGAACAAAGCAGTTGTTGCTACAGAATACAATGTCCTTCATTTTATCTGAGCCTTCTTGGGAATCCTGGGAATCAAACACAGAAGAGTGTAAGAAGTGCATTTTAATACCATTCTTCACATAGTAAGTGTAATGAAACAAGTCTTCCAATCTGGCTGGAAACTCTTTTTATTTGTAGAACATTTGTGAAATAATGAGGGATGCTGTGATATAAATACTTGATTATTTGACAGATCTAACGTTACCACCACCTACACCCTTGTTCTTCAGCATTTCCTGCCTTTCACAGAAGTTTAACAATCAAAATAAAGCATTCTATACCATGCACCCATCTGCTCCATAGGCACTCTTACAAAGCAAAATCCATTTTCTTTTATCTTTAGATGGCAAAAGAATGTCTCATTTCAGCCTAATCAAAGCCAGATCACACTGTTTTATCTACTGATCCATCTGCAAAACCTTACTAGGAATTCAGTGCATTCCTGCCTGCATGAACACTTTACTCTGTGCAAGGTCTGGCTAGGTCTTTGTGGTGTAGTCACCTCCTGGTCACTGAAGAGCAATGGCATTCTTTGAAGGAATGACAGTTCCCAGTGTAAGGACAAGAGATTGCAACTGAAATCTGATCCCTGTCCAAAAGGAGTGCAAGTACTCCTGCTCTTACAGCAATTCCTGACACAGCAACGTGGCTGCCCCACAAATGAGCATTTTTTGAATTCAGGTCCCTGAAGAGGCCAGGGAGGGAGCTTGGTAGCAGAGCTTTGATAACTCCCATAGATGGGACCTGTTTTATGAAATGTACTGGGATTCATTTGGTATCAGTAACAACAACTTTGCCATTTTTCAGCTGTACTGCAGATGTGCCTGAATGTCCCACCCTGAATCAGGACACACAAGGAAGGGGGACAACACAGGAAGCTGACAGGCTCTTGGCTGGCAGGACAAGCAGGACTTCGTGCCATCTCTTGCTTTAAGGAGCCCAGCTGAGCACAGGGCTCTGCCCTGGGCACCTCAGCACTGACCTGTTTGAGGAAGGGCAGGTCTTTGAAGGATTTTCTCACGCCACTGCCCAGAACCACGACCTTGCAGTGGGAGCACCAGCGAGGCCTCAGTGCTGAGCCTTCTGCCATGCTCTGGCTGTGATCCTTGTAGCCAGCCAGACCTAGGGAACAGATTATCTGTCAGAGGCTGGATCAGATCAAACCAGATTTGTGAGAGATGACAGTATTCTTCACTGGTCTAGTAAACCTTGACCTGATAGATAAATTGTATAAATCAGACCTAAGACAACTGTACAAACCAGGCAAAAAAAAAAAAAAAAAAAAAAAAAAAAAAAAAAAAAAAAAATCACAAAATAAACTAACAGAGGAATACAGACTTAAAGAATCATGTCAAGCTTTCCAGTATGGGAACAATCTTCCTGAATTCTGTATTTAAAACCAGACTGGACATAAAAATCCCTAATAATGTTAGGAATTATGGGAGAAATGCCTCACTGACAGTCCTGTAAACAGGCAATGGAAATCAGAGATGGATGAGAACTACCCACCGTAAAATCCAGGAGCATCCACATGATCATGTAAGAAGTGAGAAGTTTTATTTCAAACAAGAATCCATTATTGAATTCTAGAGCATGGATTTATGAGGCTGAAATGCATCCATACTGACTCAGTTAAACCCTGGTACTGAACACTGGGAAGTTAAAGCCCACTCACCATTGCTGCTGGCAGGGAATGGCACACTGGGCTGCTTCAGCCCGTAGGGCCCCACGATCCTGGCAGGTCCCATGGATCCTGCCTGGGGACCCTGCAGGAGCAAGTGCTGCCTGTACTCCATAGATGGGTTCCCTCTGTGAGTGTTGGTGGCTGCCATGGAGGATGGGACATCTGGAGCATTACTGACCTCGTAACTGTTGGGAATTCTGACATGGAGCAGGTTGGAGAATGCTGCTACAACGCTACTGATATTCTAAAAACAGAAATAAAAACAAACCTTTGTTTACATCTGACAAGCCATTCAGACAGCACAGATACAAACTATTAGAAGATTGCAACAGCAGCGTTACTTGCACTGTAACCCCCCTCAGAGTCACTATTCATAAACCAAATTAACTGCCCTTGTACTCTATGTATGCAATACATGCTTATTCTTTTTACCTCGGCAGCTGTGGGATGTAAAGTAATTGCTACAGAGATAAGGCCAGATTTAGGGCCGTTCTGGGATGGTCCAAGCTGCGAGGAGAAGAAGCCAGAACCAGGTAACGCTCCTGAACCGGGTTCTGATTTTATGTAATTCCTTTTGGCTTCTGAACCTGAAAATAAAACAGAGTACAGCACATTAATCCTACACTTACGGGAAGAGACAGAAAAACAATCCTAGCTGTAGTGTTCACTCTGCTGCAGCCTCACCTTTCCCAGTGCTGCTGGGCAGGATGGGAATGATGGGAGATGGGACAGGTTCTGGGTTCTCCTCCTTTACAACTGACAAGTCTGGGTAGCGACTGATCTCCATTCCCACCACGCTTTCGGGAGAGGAAGAAGGAACAAAGCTGTCAGGAGTGTCCCTGTCTTCACAGTGATCTTGAACCCTGGAACAAAACCCAAAAAAGCTATTTTGGAAATGGACTAGACTTTTGGTAAGCCAAAGTTATAAATCATGACAGGGAACTAAAATGAACTTGCTAGTTGCTACTGGTCACAGAACACAAGTAGGTGGTTGGCCATCACCTCTGGGTATCTCATATTCCATTGCACACATTTCTTGGGAAAGATCCATGAAGAAAACAAAGAGACTAACAAAGCCAAGCCCTCTGTTCATGGCTCTATCCACCAGGGTAAAAAATGAGCATTTAATATTTGAACTGTTTTAATATTTAAACTGTCTGGCCTTTGTCCACACACAGGCTTCAGCGCTTCACAGACACCCATACCTTGGGCAGGCAAGTGAAAGGGAGGCAAAAGGGAAGATCTCTGCAGGGAGACTCATGCTACAGCCAGTGATTCTCACCTTGGAAACTGAGTGGAGCTGTGCAGTTTCAGGCTGGATCTGGCAGTGTCTTGAGGCTGCTACAGCAGTCACCTGTCACTGCAGCACCACACTGCCCCAGGAAAAGCACCTATTTGTATCATTTTCTTCCACTTTTAAGAGATCAAGGTAAGGAATTCCTAACAATTTAACAGAATCTAGAATGGCTAGAATCACCTACTTCACTATGCTGCTCTCTACACATGGAATGTTAAAGAGCTAAAATGATTCCATTCCATTCTGTGCCTGTGCAAAAAGGATTTTGTTTCTCTACACCTTCACAGTCTCATCCAATAAAAGATCACAGATTCTGCTCCAAATACCTTTTCGAAGATGTCAAGTAAAACCTACCTTAACTCTTCCTGGTTGTTGTGAGGTGGTGTTGGAAGTGAAGCAGGAACATCCACCGTTTTGGGGCCCTGAGCCATTGCTCTGGCTAATAAATCATCTTGTGGTCTGAAAGGCAACTGGAACTGCTTTGGCCCCAGAGCTTTGGTAACTGAAACCAGAAAGGCACAGCACAATGAGACATCCGGACAGCTCTTTCAGTGACAGACATGCTGCCTGCTGGGTGTGGGTGGGGCCTGATGGTGACACCACTCTCAAGACATTTGGGAGTTCAAAAAATTGTGACCATTCAAGATTAACTTCCATTTTTCAAAAACCTGCAAATTTTGAGCAAACAGAGCCTGAAAGGCTTTTGAGTGTGTCTTCTGCCACTATGAGAGGATGTTTGTTTACTTAAAAATCCCCAAAAACGAGAAAAAAATCAACAATTTTGCTAGAACAAAGGAAAAGGAGTGTGAAAAAAAGGATTTTAATCACTGAATAGTCTTTACAAAGACCCAGTATAAAGAATAGAAAGCAATTTTAACTGTCCAAATTGTAAATACCAGGAAATACATACTGACTGCACACATTCTGGATAGGCTGCTTTGAGCTCACTCAACCAAGGAGCTCCTGCCAGTCATTTGTACTGGACCCAAAAAACTAATCTCAAGTTTTTCTTTCTCATTTCTTAAGAGTGTATCTAGCTCTCAACATGTTTTTGAATGGGAACAAGGCAAAGGCACTGACACCTGACACTATACCGGTGTAAAATATTGCTGGCTAGTAATGATTATAACCTTGAAAAGTCTGAGCATTTTCTTTTTATAAAGGAGCATTGCAAGTGAAAAGCATCCTAGGAGGTAACATGGAGGAGTCTGAGGGGAGACCTCCCAGCAGTCATCAGCTTCCTCAGGATGAAGGGCAGGTGTGGATCTCTTCTCTCTGGTCACCAGTGAAGGGAGCCAAGGGAACGGTCTGAAGTTGTGTCAGGGGGAGGTTTAGGTTGGATATCAGAAAAAGGTTCTTCACCCAGAGGGCGGCTGGGCACTGAACAGGCTCTGCAGGGCAGAGGTCACAGCACAAAACCTGACAGAGCTCCAAGAGCCTTTGGCCAACGTTCTCAGGCACAGGGTGGGATTGTTGGGGGAGTCCTGTGCAGGGCTGGGAGCTGGACTCAATAATCCTTGTGGGTCCCTTCCAACTCTGCATGTTTTGTGATTCTAAGATCTGTTTTGCCATTTGCTACAAGCAGGACAGACTTCACAGAACCAACACACACCAGCCTTACCATCGTGGCCTCCCAGCACTCCAGCCTTGCCAGCGAGTTCCTCTGTGGTGGCGAAGCCATTGACCAACTTCTGGCAGGCCACGGGCGGCGGCGTGGGAGGGAGAGAGGCCGGGGGGGTCGGGGGATTGCTCAGATTGTTCTGCTGCATGACATGAATTAAAGAACCATCAATCAGGATGGAACACAGGGAGAGAATTTCCCTTGTTCCAATACCAGACAATGCAACCCACTCAGTTTTACACCCAGATGTAGAACTGATATGCAGCCATAGCTGAGACCTGAGCATGAGATAGAAAGGTATCTACTGTACAAGACACATTGATTGCCTTTCTTGTATCAGTGATATCACAGCAATAGTTCACATGAGTAAACACTGCCAAACACACTACCGAAAGAAGATGTGGCTAAACTATTTACAAAAATGCAAGGAGAACATTTTAAGGAACAGTTTCAAACAAACAGTTTCAGCAAAGGTCCCAACTCCACGCTGAGAGAGCTGTTCCACAGTGACTCTCCAGCACCATGAACAAGTCACCTTCCCCAATTGCCCCTCAAGGGGAAGCTGCCTCACATTCAGCACAGGATGAGGTGTCACTGAAGCAGCTACCATGGAGCAGCAGATACTCTGCAAGTCCATACTATGGGCTACTTCTCACCAGTTTATTCAACTGCCCATATTTTAAATTAAAATTAAATGAGAACTTCAGTATCTGTTGTTCCTGCAGTCATGCTCACAAAGCTAATCTTCATTACTTACTTTTGACCACAAGAACTATTTCTGTAGGTCCCATTCTCAGCTTACACACTGTGTAAGACTGGAAAAAACACCACTGGTTTTAATAGGTTTTTATATTAGGGTATCCAAGCAGCAAATTTGATTCTGTCTATTCAGTATCCCACTGCCCACCCAGTATTGCCACTCTGATCTCAGAGACTAAGTTTTAAATGCTGTGGGTTATTAACTCATCAACAAACAGTCTATTTTGTTCATAGTTTCCAGGGTCTTAGTTAGGGCTTGGTGGGCAAATGAGAAAAACTCTATCTCTTATTTAATTCACATGAAGAAATGTTTAATGCTTTCAGTGACTTTGCAAAATACTGAGAACTCAGTCTTTTCTGCTCCACAAAACTGTAATTACAATTTTCATTATGTAGCATCCATTTGTTAGAAGAGTATTTGTAATTTTTAATTAGTTTACAGCAACACAGTTTCCAGAACCAATATCCACTTTCAGAGAGTAAAACAATGGTGACTATTTCACACTATCTAGTCTACAAATAAAAGGTTATTTTTCTTCTAGTTGCATAAAAGGCAAGAACTGTGACTGGTTGTACTAATATAATGGACTTCTCTTCCCACAGAAAGCACACAACAGAAATCCAGATTAAAACCATACCTTGTAAATGAGCTGGGAGTAGTAATCTGAAGCCCCATCAAGAGTAGCACTACCAAAACCTCCCACAAGTCGATTTCCACCATTTAGTTGGCCACTGCCATAAGGGAGAAAGTGTGCAAAGCTCACTCCAATTATTGGTTCCACCAAAGGTAGAAGAGAAAGTTGCTGTATTAAAAAAAAAAAAAAAAAAAGTCAGAAATTAAGTCTAAGACAGAATGCTGCTATTCTCCAGTCAGTAGAGTGTTTCTAATTTAAAAGAAGAATTGGAATTTATCCACTGTCAGGAAATTGTTCAGCTCCAGCTCCCTGCCAGCTCATCCAAAGGCTGCCAGAGCTGACAGGAACTCTGTGGCTTTGGGACTACCTGCCATGTCAGCCCACCTTCCAAAATTAAACACCAAACTTTAAATTCCCTGATCTTGTGGAAGTTCATATTTTCCCCACCCTGTGCTCAAAATTCAACTTAAGCATCAATTTCACTTCCACTGGGAGAAATCCACTGTTCCACATGGCCTCTGGACTGCCTTTCCCAGCCCCTGCACACTCACCTGTTTCAGCTGGATGAAGGTATCTGCATTAGGATAAACAGCCTGCTTTTCTTCTTCCTCTTTTTTTCTTTTCTTGGACCGAGGAGCTGCCTTCTCCCCTGTCCTCTGAGCCCGCTTGTTTCTCTGCTTCTTGGTTTCAGGTCCTACATCTGCTCTCTGGAGCTGGCTGTTACTGCACCCAAATGCACCTTGCATCTGGGCTCCTGCAGTTTGCTGGTGTGAAAAAAAGAAGTGCAACAGAATTTTTGACATGTTAATACACACTTCACTCCGATTTACTGCACGACTCTGAAAGCACAGGCACAGAGTAATAAATCTCACTGATAACAAAGTGTATTTTACTGGCAGGTGGAACTGCTAATCTGTCCCTACAGACAGAATTATGACCTCCCATTAACACCACTGATATCTGAAAACATCATTAAAAACTCACAGGCCAGTAACATTCTCTTTTGAATACCCCCTAAAATAAAGTTACATGTGCATGAAACCTTGGAGATGCTCACAAGGGCCTAATGAAAGACAGACTTGGTGGCAGAAGAAAGGCATGGAAGTTAATATAATACAAAAGTATTTTGAGGTTAGCAAAAAAAAAGTGTTGTGAAACCTTTCTGGATTGTACCACTTGCTTAAATACTTCCAGTACAAATCTGCAAAGCCTTTCTTCCCATGGAAGTACAGCTGGGTAAAAAGGATCAGGATCTAATGCTACAGGAGCAAGCCAAAAGAAAGCCCATTAAAAAAAAAATTAATTAGTATTTTAAACAGCTCTACATGACCCCTACCACCAGTATTCTAATATTCCTATCACATGTCTGAACTGTGGATCTTTGACAGCTCACAATTACCTTTATGAGTATTTTTTTCCTTTAAAATACATTAAATTTTTGTTTTAAGAATGAATTTGGACTTTAGGCAGTCAAAACCCTAAAGTAGAGATTAAGATTACAATAAAATGACCAACAAGTCTAAGTGTAAAGGGTATCCTACCTCCACAGAAAGCACTTTTCTTTAGGTCTGTTTATAAAGACTTTATAAATTAATAAAGCATACAAACGACTCAGGTGGAGTCACAGGAGAAAGGAGCACACAGACACCATGTTCTGTACAGACACATATCAGCAAGTAGTTAGGAATCATACTGTAAAATCCTGCCTTAATATTACGAAGTGGTATTTTCTGAAGACAATTTTCTGTAGAAAAATACTTTTTTTTACATTTTAGTGACTTCTGAATATGCTAACCTATGAAGCCATATTAAAATTTATTCTTTGCTCAACACAGGTGATTTACTTGTGGAGAAAAGGCAGGAAAGAGGCTGAAGCTTAAAGCTCTTTCCTCCACCCCTGTACAGGTAGGTTATGTCCCCACACATGCCCACAGTAAGGCACAGACTAGGCTGGACTGCTGCTGACCAGAGTGTAACAAAAGCAGTACCAGGCTCACCATTCCTTCAGCTGGACTCTGCTTCTCTGCTAACTTTTTATCCCCAGAAGCCTCTTCTTCTGCTCGGCCACTGTTCTCCGGTTTCTGATTTAGAAGAGATGAGGACTTCTTGTTTTTCAGCAGGTGTTTCAGCAGTTCATTCCCTGACTCCCCTTTGGCTGCCAGAGCACCGGGTGGCTGTGCTGGACTCGGAGCTGAAGAGCTTGGCTGTGAGGTGACCTTATCCTCCTCCACCTTAATACTGCTTGGATTTTCTGGTTTAGGCTCAGCTTGACCTGAGCACTGATCAGTTTCTGCCTTTTCCAGTTTAACTTCTTGGAGGCTGGTGGCTGTGTCCATTTTAGCCTTTTCAGCCTCTGCATTCCCCCCGGGCTGTTTCTGGGACGCGCTGCTGCTGCTGGGGAGCTTCCCCTCCAGCTCTGGGGAGCTCTCTCCTGGGTTGGATGTTGAGGGGCCCGTTAGCTCCACAGACTCCTGTTCATCCTGGTGCCGTGGCTCGTTGGGGGTGTTCACTGTGGGGGTGGAGGTAGCATCAGAAATGGTTGGGGTTGATGGTGCAGTGATATCTGAGTGTGGAGTTGACGGGGCTTTTATGGACTCGGCATCGTCATCCTTTTTCTTTTTCCGTGTCCTTTTCTTTTTGCCTTTCTCTTCTGGGATTATGTCAGAATACAGCTGGATGAGAGACTGGCCTGATACAGGGATGTTTGCAGCCTGGGGCACACCAGTGTCCGACCCACATGGGGCACTGCCCCCCAACACTGGAGATGAAGGGACAGCAGAAGGGAACGGAGGCCTGACCTGGTTCTGCGTAAAGGCAGCCCCAGGGAGATTCCCAGGAGTTTGTTTTACGTTATGGAAACTGGGGGCTCCACCTGGACCAGCAGATGCATCAGGTCCAAAAGCTGCAGGTCCCACTGGCCTTCGCTCTGTGCTTTGCATAAAGTTGGTGGTGGGAGGGGAGGTCACAGCACCCTGCTGCAGGATCTGCCCCAGCTGCTGCTGCTGCTGTGGGGACGGCTGCAGGGGCCGAGGGGTTTGCATGAAATCACAAGGCAGCTCAGAATTGAAGAAAGGTATCTGAGATAAGGATGTTTTGTTGCTCAGTTCAGGCCCCATCATACTGTGCTGCTCCAGCTCCATCCTCTGCTGCAGAGCTCTCTGTCGATCCACCTCCTGCATCAGCTGGATGCGCTGCCGCTCCTGCTGCTCCCGTAAGCGCTCCTTCCGCTCCCGCTCCTGGAAACTTTCACTGAAAGGGTTGTTGTCCTCAAACTCCACCCTTGGGGGTGGCCCTGACTGTGCAGCTGCATTTGGGCCAGGCACAGGAGCCGGTGCACCAGGAGTAATTGGCAGTGGTGTCATTGGAGGCTGCATCCTTGCTGGATTCATGGAAATGTGACTTGCAGGGTTTGCAGGTTGCCATCCGGATAAATTTGGCATCCTGGTGGGGTTGGATTGCCCAGGGATCACCACTGCGTGCTGCTGATGCTGGAGCTGCTGTGCCACCATGGGGAAGCTCTGCTGATTCATTGCTGGAGCTGCTCCCCCTGGAACCATGGGAGGCTGGGCCTGGACCCCTGGCATGATGGAATGTGGGGCCATCCCACACTGCTGCTGCTGCTGCTTGATCCGGTACTCCTCAATCAGCTCCGCGTGCTCCTTCTGCTGCTTCCGGATCTAAACATTGAAACACCCATTATTCACCTCTGCCACAAACTGGCTGTGTAAGCAGCATAAACCATGTAACTCACCACTGTAATTCCAGAAGACAACGAACCTCAGGCCAAACCAGAATTTCTGCAGTTTTTAATGCTGAACAGCCATTATTTTGTTAGAAATACTCCCCAGCCCAAGACCTCAGACAAAACAGCAGCATCTGGAAGTTCTAAATACACACCAAGACTGCACTGTGCTAGAGAATATATAAACCTAAACCAGCAGTGATCCTCGTCCTACAGATCTTGTCATCCATGCACTGAATACAAACAGTTTGGAACAGACAGGAAAAGGGCAACAGTGAGAATAGATGATGTTCACACATCAGCAACATTTTGAAAAGATACAATTGGAAAGGAAAAGTTTGCAGGAAAACAGTGATGGATATTCCCATTTGTTCACAGGCAGATCCTCAGACATCTCATGTCAGATGAAAACTGCGAATGCTGCTTGAAAATTTAATATTTTAAAACCAAAATAAACTCAACATGGACACTACAAATTACGCCTTGTAGCTTACACAAACAGGAGAAGTTGAGGGAAGAACACAACATTGGCAACTGGACAAGCAAGAGCCTTTCAGAAACACTGCAGACACACAACTAAACTAAAAATAGAAGGATTTGCAATCCACTGGTTGATGGTACATACATTATGGAAAATCTCCCTCTCACTTCTGTTCATTTGACTTCCACAGCTTATGTAGGGATAGAAAAAAACTCTGTAATGTATTTCTAATTGTGTGATAGCCCTCTCCTTTTATGTGAAGCAAGGACTAAGACAGAAAGCTCAGGGTAACAGTGATGCCACAGGACACACTTAGGGTTGAAGGACAGATGTACCCAAAAGGTTATTTACACAATAATCCCAGGTCCAAGCTGATTTATGAGCTCCTACTTGACAATGACACTGCTGGATAAACAGTGCTACTGCACAGAGGCACTGACTGGATCCATCTGCACTGCACAGACCCAGTGCTCCAGGGCTTCTCCTGGTCCTACAGCACTAAACCTGGACTGGCTCTGTGGGGCTGTATCATGAGGCACCCAAAGCACCACATCCTCCAGGGCCTGCAGGGGTGGATCAGCCATGACTGTCCCTGGAATGAGCTGCGGTGTCCCAGGCCCAGGGCCGAGCACACCCAGAGGCCCTGAGCTGAGCTGGAGATTTCAGCAGTGCAGGGAGGGCAGGGCAGAGCCTGTGAGCACAGGCACGGTGCCACAGGGGCCATCTGGCAGTGTCTGTGTGGCTCCATGCCTGGCCAATAACTCTGACTCACATCAGCTCCTGGGGCACAGTGAGCTCCGCCTGCTCCGTGCCTGCGTCCAGGACCAGCCACTCACAGGGATCCAGGAGCTCTTTTCTCTCTCCATATATACAGAGACTTTTCAAAAACTACCAGGAGCTTAATTGCAGAAAAATGACTTGATCTGAGTTGAAAGAGTGGCAATTTGCTTCCAATAGAAGGTGGTTAAAACTATACTTTAAACCTCATTTAAGCTCCTAAGAGGTACAGAACAAAATGCTGCTTATGATGTGGATGAATCAACCACTGGTCTGAATCAGTGGCTAAAGCGCAGTGGATGGCTTCTGCCAGCAGTGGATTAAACTTAAATTTAAAAATTACAAATAGGACAACTGTAATTATGGGGCAGTAAATGGATCTGCCAGCAATGTCATGGTTAGCAGCTGTTACTTCAGTCTAACTTCACCATAAGATTAGGCTGTTGTATGTATAATGAAGATTGGTTAAAGGGATTTTTTTTTGCATTTGTTCTACTTGTGATTCATTATTGACACAGAGTAAAAACTTAACAAGGCAGAGATCCATTTGGATTTAGGTGAAATGTGCTGCTTTGAGCTTGCTAACATAAGTAAAATATGCTGTTTAGTCTGGTAACATCAGCACTAGCAAAACTGCCCCAGCTAAGGAGAAAGAATGCAAATTTCCAAGCTAAAGAGGTAAGAGATAAGAAAGTCTCTTCAGACCTTGAAACAGACAGCGCAGAGTGACCCAGAAGTTCTCTCTGTACTTTCTGACAAAAACTGAGTACAAGTGTAACTAGCTGTAAGTGTAACAGGAAATCAGAAGAATGAATATGCATGAACCTATTGTGAAATTCTTGGAATATGTAAATTAGCTAGAGTAATAAAAAAGGATCGGGAGTTTTCAGGGACACGCATGTCCTTTGAAAGGGAAAAATCCCTTACATGCGTCCAGTGCTGAAATAAACATGTTGTCCCTACAAATCTTTATAGGAATTGTGGGGTCTTGATTTTTCACCACAATTCATTACAGAAAGGGAAAAAATCATGTAGAAATAATTTACCCATTCCATCCCCCTTCCACACAGTGTAAAGATGAGCCAACTAATATTCCGTCCAGTACATACTTTGTCTTGAAGCAACACAGGAGAACTCGAGGGTCAGATACTGCTCAGGACTTCATTCCAAGCTGTCTGCTGCCAAGTTTTTTCCTTCATACTAGTAAAGGATAATTCTAAAGCATTTTCTTTTTCAGCAGGACTAGTTGATCCTGACAATCATGCCAGGTAATTTATAATAAAAGTCTTGAGGAACACAGCACTAAGTACAGGTGGGCAAAGCATATTAACAAAACTATCAGAGGTTTCACCTCACTATTATCACAGTTACAATATGTGAAATTCCAACTGTATCTAAGGAAAGGAAAACAAAGCCTGGTGAAAGTGGTTACATGTATAAACAGAGGCCCAGAAAGGCTGGGAAATCTCTTCCCCTGGAGACTTCCAGAACTTGACTGACAAAGTGCTGAGTAACCTGATTTAATCATGAAGCTACTTCTGCTTTGATCATGACTAAAAGATCTCCAGACATCCCTTTGACCTGTGTCATTCAATGACACAATACTGATAATCAGCATCTAGGAATGAGACAGACCATAAAACTAGTCTAATACTAAAGATATAATAAAAATAGATTTTCAAACTGTAAAAAAAGAAGATTGGGTTAAGACATTCATTCAAGCCTGAAACAAAGCCCTGCATGCTGAAACTTTTCTCAGAATGTTTCATTTTTGCTTTGCATGGTGCCAGTAACTCTGCTGCAAGACATTTTGCCATGGAATTCCCCTCTTCCCAAAGTACTAACCCAGCTTTTTGTCATAATGTTTGCCACAGAATATTCCTTTGCAGCTCCAGTGTTACCTACACTCCAGAGCAATGCTGTTACACATGCAAAACAAAACAGGGAGTGGCTCCTTCAGGTAGAGCTCCACTGTGTCTTTCAGAAGATTTAAAGGAAAGACTTACTACAGTGACAGCTCAGTGCCAAGGTGAACAGTCTGGATTCCAGATGATTACCTGATCTAGCTGTTTTTGGACCATACTTTGCTGCTCAGTAACGTGTTTCAGCTGCTCTGCATCCTCCTCTGGGAACTCCCGGCCAGCTTTCTTGGCTGTGCGCTGTTTGGCTGAGAGGGCCTTCTTGGATTTTCTGTGGGCTCCAATCTGCTCCTCCAGGTACTTCTGCTGCATTTGAAGAAGTTGTTGTGTATCCTGCAGCCATTCCTCGTATTGCTTTCTTTGTGAATCGTCTAGAGAGAAGGGAAATGAAGTGTGATATGATCTCATCCCGGAGATGACAACTCATCCTACTCTTTAAAGCTCAAGTTTAACCATCAGGTTCCCCCCTTATTTTAAGAAACTAGTGGTCAAATTCAGCCAGATTTGACAGAGAACTTGAAAGAAGTAGTATGTTCTTGGAGTGACTTGAGTAAATGACACAAATATCCAAATTACTGCATTTGTGAGGGAAACCAGTTTTAACACAGTCCATTTCAGGAGGTATCAGTCAGCTGTTGAGGCAGCAAACATGCTCTTGCCAGTGAGCAAATGTGGCTTTGAGAACTGCTAGAGAACCCAGTGATTCCCTGTCCTGCCACAGAAGAGGGGACATGGAAGGTCTCTGGAAGTACTCAATTACAGAGATTAGGGAACAAGGACATAAACTTACAGGAAACATGGCATTTGCAGAAAACTGTTGTACATGCAAAAATTATTTTTATTACAACTTCTAAGAAAAATATTATAATTATGAACACCATCAAATATTCATGAAGTGAAAGAAATATACTGTCTTTGTAAAAATCACTTTGTCAGTGTCAGCCCTCAGCATGGGGCCTTCAGCACCAGTGCCATTTCATGGCCTCAAAGTAAATGTGTCTCATTTAGGCTGTAACTGAGGCATTGCTCTTCTCTGAAATGAGAAATGCTTGTCTGCCACAGGCAGTCCATTGCTCTTGATGTTTTTCTGGAGGCAAAACAACCATGTCTGGTAACACTTGACCTGCACTAAGCACAGAAAGCAAGAGAGAACACTGATGATGTCATTTGTCTCCTGATCACATTTTCAGTGAGCTGGGACACCATGAATAAGCACAGATCTTCCTTGTGAAGATCTTTGTTTAACAGAGATACCACACAGCTCCACGATTTCAATATAACCATGTCCTCCTTGTGCTCCAGACCCTGCCACCGTCTACTCCTCGAGTCACTGTGTCAGTGACAGCTTTGACTGAACAGCTCAACTAAACCTACTCAGGGTGAGCTACAGCCTCAAGGTGCTTTCAGGGAAAAATTCTGCAGAACTGATCCCAAAAACTGAGGGGACAATTGAGTGTAAAAACTGACAGTATGGTGAGAAACATGAAAGTACTGAAATTTTAACGAGTTCCAGGTAAGAGTAGCTACTACTGAACTGAAAACCAGATTTATTCAAGTGCTCAGAACCCACCACCACCCAACCAGAGTAGGGCCATGCTGAGTGCCATGTGGAATCCCACCACAAATAATTAATACAGATAATATTGCCAAAGCTCCTTACTGCATACTCAGTACTGCTACTCCAGCTTCTGGAAAATGTGAAGGAGTTTACTTCTGTTTCTTATTCACAAAGATCAAGTGAAGTATTTGTAGTGATGGAAACACTTTCTTTTACACATGGTCTTCCTCTCCCAGCATATGCTCAGTTTTAATTTCTGCTAATAAACCTTTCTCATCAGAGACTAGGATTCACAATTGATCTAGGGCAGGCAGAAATATGGAATGCAAAAAGCTAGTGCAGTATACTTCTGCTTTCAACAACTGTGTTTCACCAGCCAGGCTTGTCTAACCAATGCCTGGAAAGCTTTTTCTGGTATTTGTTCAAATGACAATGATGCTGCACAAAACTTTCTGCTTCTGAAATGAAAAAGTCCATCAACAGACACACTTGTTCTGAGCTCAGAATACTGCAACACAACCCAAGACCAGGTTTCTGATACAGCAGTCTGACAGTTAATAAGATTACTGCTCTCATACAAATCCAAATAATGTTAATTTTCTGTTTCCCTCTTTCCTTATGGTGTTTTGTTGATAATAGCTTCTAGAAAAAAATGTTAACAGCATTTAATATACATCCCTTCACTACCTGGCACTGTAATGATGAAATGACTCAATTTTAAAAGGATGATCTTTTTGAGAGACAGTATCCATTTATGGATAGTTCACTTTAAAGAAAACAGAACTGTAAAATGAAAAAAAAAAAAAAAACAAACCAAAAACAACCCATACAATAAATTACTAAATCTTTACTTACTGACAAAACCAGGACCAAAATTGGGAGGATTAGGTCTAGAAATCTGAGGTGTCAAACTTCCATCCTAGAAATTTCAGTAAAACAGACAGACAAGGATATTAAATTATGATTCAATTAAAATACCCCAAACTTAGTCATCATTATTGAACACTTTTGTTTCAAGTTGTCTTACCTGTGTAATTGCCTGTTGCATATGATTTTGGCCTTCACTGGTCTGAGCCCCTGGCACTGGCTGACCCATAAAGGGAAACCTGTTGAGAAACAGAAATTGTAACCTTGCAAACCAGCACTTTAGGAGAGAGAGAGAACTTTATTACATTCAACTTAAACGAAGCACCCAAATATTATACAAACATGCACTTGAACTTCTGTACAAAACCTTTTCAACATCTGGAGAATACAAACAGCATTTTGCCCTTGGTTAAAACCATTGCATATTACATTTTTCAGAGAGATGATGTAAATATGACCTACTGTGCTACAACAGTGAAAGCACACACACAAATCTGTATTTGTATTTTATAATTTAATGAAAAACAGTTGAATGTATTTAGGTTTCATGGCCACCATCACAGTCAACTGGAATTCTGTAAATTTATATCTTGGGTAAGCCATTTATTATCATGGGGCACTGGACAGAGAAAACCCAGTTTGAAGGGCCACACCGGAAGAACAGGCACAGATCCTCCCTGGCCCATGGACTCCCCACCTACCCTAAGGACAGTCATGGTGCAGCCTGCACAGCTCATGGCTCCTTTTGTCCTCAGAAGGGATTTAAGGAGAGGATGGAACTTCCACTACTTGGGCTAAAATCTTACTTATACCCAGCATTAAATGATTTGCTGCAACATGAAGTTCCACTGTTACATGGCCACCCCCAGTTTCTGGCACAACCCGTGGGAGATGTGTCATTACCTAATTAGCAAGTGAGAAAACAAGAAGAGCATCAACAGTGAAGCCATGCTGGCCATGTTGACCCATGACATGACAACTGGAACACAAATCTGATGCATTTGAATACCTTTTATAGCTCCTACTACCACACTGGCCTTATTCCTAGAAGATAATCCTGTGTTAGCATCAAATGCAAACTACAGGACAGAAAGAATTTTTTTTCATTTCCTGCACACAGTTTCCCTGAGCTCTGTCATTTCCTTTCACATTCTGTACTCCTAAAGAATGGCATCAAGAGTTGCCTACCTGTTCATGACCATTGGTGGCATCCCCATGTTACTCTGTGCCATGACTTTGTTGATCCCCTTAAGAGCCACCATTTTTGCTTTCATTATGGGATCCGTAATCGCATCAAAATCTGTAAGACAAAAACAGCAGCAGTGAATCACACAGCTGAACATTGAAGTTGTTAAATGGAAATTACTTGTTTACATTTAGTTCATGCCTAAATATTCAATAAAACATTAACTGCATTCCTATTTCACATTAATTGTCCTCCCCACTTTGATATTCAAGGTTAATAAGCCGTTTCACATATCCTGTAGGAGAAGTTATTCCAGCAACAGCTGTCCTTGTTTTCAGCCACAACATACAAACAAAAGCAGGTCAGTCTGAGAGTCTGAGAAGGGCTCTAGTCCAAATCTGGCCTATGACCCAACAGATTAATAAATTCTATTTATAGGTTTAAGACTCAGGAAAAGGAGTTGCTTCTGTGATCTCAAATGGCAACTGGCACACCATCAATAATGTGCACTACGAGAGTGGCCTTGATGGTCACTGTAGTTACAACTTAAACAATTCTCAAAATTTAGTGTTTCATTATCAGTTAAATGGATGGTCTTGATTTGAATGCTCAAACTGCTAGGTTATATTAAACAAGCAACCACAGTTTTTCTTGATTTTTTAGTACAAGCAGAATTATATGTGATATTTCTGGGCCTTGCCTAGACTGTGGGTTAGTAATAGCTTTTGATAATCCCTTTCCTAGTGACACAAAAAATACTCCAAAAAAAGTCATAAAACAACCATAAACATAAAATTGATATATCAAACATCAAGAAGGTCAGCTACTGCACTTGACCACTTAATTTTGTTTACAAAGGATGCATTTACTCCTTATCTCATGAGAAACTAAAGAATAAAGAGAGTATGTGACACAGCTGATGTCACAAATGTTATCAGTAAAGCAAAGTTACCCTGATCCTGGTAATGACAACAGGAGCCTTGCCAGAGTTCAGAATTCCACCTACATGCTCAATTTCCATACTCCCTTTGTACCTAGTAGGCAGGCTGATTTTTATTATGCCACCTTCAACCTTTACATACTTACCTGCTTCTCGCAGTCCTGTGGATTATTTAACTATTTGTTGCCGCATTTTTAGAACACCAACCAGAACATGGACAAACAGGACACCCACATACCAATATTGGGGAAAAACGGCTCCGAACGCTGGCGAATCATGGCTTGCATCTGTCTCTGCTGCTGCTGCTCCTGCCTCTCCTGATCCAAGAGGTCCTGCAGAAGAAGTGGCTGCTCCTCTAGCAGAAGTGGCCTCTCTCGGTTTTGCTGCTGAGCTAATGGCTGAGGGAGCATCATCTGCTGAGGACCAGAGATCCCGCTGGGACCAGGACGGTTTGGTACAGCCACAGTCTGATTAGATGTCTGTGCTGTCCCAAAGTTATGATTAGATGACTGACCCTGAATAAATCCTGGATTTGGTGACCCTTGAGAAAAATTATGGTTCATTCGTGGAACCATGGGCAGATTGGAATTTAAAGTGTTTTCCAAGATCTGTCCAGCAGGTGTCATGAGTGTTTGTGGAATACCTGATCCATGGTTCATTTGTGTGGGTGGCAGAGATTGAGATGGAGATCCCAGAGTTCTTGCTTCAGCATTGTCTGAGCTTTCACTAGAGAGCAAACTTGAGAGGACTGGGGTGGACCCAGAAATACTGCAGGAACTTACTGCTCCTTGAACAGGCACTGGAGCAGATCCCTGAGCATCTGGACTAGGCACAGCTGTATCTTGACTAGGAACAGGAGTTTTGTCAGGGAATTCTGGATTAGCAGGTTGTGCAGGAGCCTTTTCTCCATCCTTTAACTCCACTTCAGCAGCCTGTTGAGTACTTGTGGACTCAGTATTTCCATCACCTTTTTCATTTTCATTCTTCTTTTCCTCTTGAGTGTTTGGGGAAAGCACTTTTGTTTTAGTTTCATTTTCTGTAGCTGATTTCTTTGGTGGAGACTGGGTCTCAGCAGGAGCAACAGCTGTATCACCTTGTTCTTTCTGTTTGGGGTCTTCTGCCTTGCCCTGGATATCTAGTTTGTCATCAATGGGGACACTCAGGTCTAGTTCTTCATTAAACATTCCTTTCTTATCCCCCACATCAAGGTCTGGGTCTGTATATGCAATTAAATCAAATTCCCCAGATCTCAGAAGATCATCAAGGTGAGGATCATTGGTTTCCAAATTATCTAGAGTGTCCAGTTCATCTCCTTTCCCATCCTCTGTGTCCAGGTTCAGATTTTCCAAATCCTCATCATCTAAGTCCTTGACTTCAACCCCATCAAGGTCTTTCACATCCAAATCTTTTACAGCAGGATCATCAGGATCAAGCTTTTCTTCTAGACCATCACTTGGCTGGCTGGCAATCTGCAAGTTTGCAGATTCATCACTAGGTGCAGATGTAGACAAAGATGGTCCTGGGAATGCATCAGCAACTGGCTGACCCAGAGAACGCATTACAAGTGCAGGTGGGTTCTCAGGATTGATTTGATCCTGCTGGGACTGGGACATGTGCTCCAAACTCGCAGACATCTGCAACTGGTTTGGTATTCCTTGAGAATTGTGTCTCAGCGGCTCTGCCTGTCTCGGGCCTGGGAAGTCCTGCCTGGGCAGGAAGCCGGGGTGCCGCTGGTGCTGAGCTGCTGCATCCAGCACCGTGGCAGCAGCAGGGTTGAAGGGCAGCCTTGGCCTGCCATCAGGAGCTCTGTGACGCAGCTCGATGAACGCCTGGCCCAGGATGTTGTGCTGCTGGACCGGAATTCCCTGCGGGGGAAAATGCTGCGAGATCCCGGATGTGTTATTGATCTGTGGGGTGTTCACTGGCCGGGGCATGTCAATAGACAGGGATCTCCTCAGCTGTGGGGGAACTCCAGGGCGCTGCATGGGCTGCTGAGGACCGAGGAAACGTTCCTGGCCCGAGGGCGGACCATGGCCACCTCCTGGAAACCCATATCTAAAACAAAGCATGAAAGGCAAATCATCTTTTTTCTCATTGTCACGTGACTAAATAACTGTTCGCCAAAATGCTTTACATGATGCATTCATCAAGATATTTAAATCAATGTTTTGACTAATTATACTTACATTTAAATGAGCTTTATGACTACAATAAAATAATTGCTTTAATTATGTTTAATAAACAACCTGTTTTCAATTTCAACAATAATAATAGTAATGGATAGAAAACTCTGACAGTCAGAACTAACCTAGTAATTAAAATACAAGCTAATGCAATTCAGAGTAAAAAAATCTCAGTGTGTGGATTTAGAAATTAGTGAAATAAATCCAGATACTGAAAAAAATTATTTCTGAGAATGTATGTTGTTACTGGTATTCATTTTATATTGTAGCATTCACTAAAAATGGCACAGACATAAGCTGATATTTGATTAGAAATTAGAAATTAATTTATTCATTATTAAGACATCAAAAATAAAGCCTGATCTTTTTTTTTAAGAAATGCCCCAAAAGCCATGGACAACAAGATGTTTCAGGTCACGCAAGTTTTACTAGTTCTGCAGTTTCTCCATTTATTTTTCTGAATTACTCCCAACAAAACAGTGTAAAATACTTAGTGTAAAACACACATTCTAATGTTACAGGAAAACCCAATGCACGTACAGAGTTCAGGAAAGTTACCAGCTCCTGTAGAGGATTTTTCATCCTTTTTCTCTAGCTACCCCTGTAATACCATGAGTTTAAGAGATCCAAGAACTTACCTCAGACCATGAGGTCTCATCCCCATGGTGTTCATATCTCCTGGGAACTGGGGCCTGTTGAACTGCCCATCCCCAGGGAAGGGCCCACGCTGGTCCTTCGGGTACATGGAGAACCTTGGCCCGCCTGGAGGGACCACAGAGGACCTAATATTCCCAGGATAGGGAGGAGGAGGGCGGTTAAAGATCTGATTTAAGTTGTCTTGCTGCCAATGCTGAAGAGGGGCAGCATGGGGAGGAGCAGCTGCATCCTGCAAGGCCTTTTCCTGGCGAACTGCATTCTTCTTCTGCTGCTGCTGCTGTAGGATAATCTCACGGAGCTTCTGGCGCTGTTTACAAGAAAATAAATCATTATACTTGACACTGCAACTGACATCTTTTGAAGTGTTACACTCTGCTAGGTTAAGCCTTTTGGAGGAAAGAAATTCTTCTCTTGTTGCAGGAAAACATTATCAACAACCACAATCAGCTCAGAAATGAGAAGGAGGATCAAATGGTGCAGGATGCTGGTAACCCAACTTAACATCTTGGTGAAGTGTATGGTGTGATCCCATTCTACCATTTAACATGGAAGCTACTCTCTCATTTTTCTATTCCAGTAATGCAGGCCCTTTCAGCACAGGTAAAGTGCATTCTGAGAGACAAAGGTGACTAGAGGTCCACTGAAGAAAATTCAGCAAAAAGTTTTTACACTACAGCTGCAGAATTTACTCTTAACTCTGTATGATAAATACCACTGGTTTTCCATTAAATTCACTTCCCATCCCTCCTTCCAAATGTAAGACTGAGCTGCTTTCCACAAGCTGAATGTAATTCTATCTCTGAGCAAGAGCTGCTTGCCAGACTTTCATGGACAGAAACCTGGAGTCAATGTGCCTCAAGAAGAGCAGTGACCAGGGAAGGATTCACCTCAACACACTGGCCAACTGCAAAGTCAGACATGTGGTCTAAGATCTTTGCCTGTTCTCCCTTCTCCAGCCAGTGAACAAGTCACTGACAATCAGTTCCACACCTCATTTGTTAAAGAATAGAACAAACTGACCTTTTAAATTGTTTTTTTCCTCAGACTGTAGCTAAAAGCACTATTACAGACCAACCATCTATGGCTTCAGTGTCTTCAAATATAGCCTTTGCTTCTTTTTTGGATCTTGTCCAAACTCATTAAAAATTACTGATGTTTCTGTGTTCTGTATATTGTGGTTCTATCCACAAGGACCAAATGAACATATTAAGTAAACTAAGATAATTTGTATCTTACACAGTTATGTTTAATGGCAAGAAACTTCGAGTATTAACAAGAATGGGGGAAATTCCTCCACTTCCAGAATTTTAGTAACATGAGAATTCTCACCTGTCTTAACTTCTCAGTATCTGCTTGAGACATATTCATGGTGTTCTGTGAATCTGTTACTCCCGTGGTGGGTGCTGGCCCAGGAACTTGTGAAACTTTGGGAAACTGTTGTCCTTGAGAAGTCATTGGAGCATTTCCAGATGCACTGAAGGTGGCCTCAGATCCAGGCCGCGGCTGTTCGGCAGCATCATGGGCCAGTTGGCCAGGTCCAAAAGATTCTGGCTGAGGTCTTGGAGTCATTGGTGGTTGATCATATGGGTCATGTGCTGGAGTAGCTGCACCATGGCTAAAGGAATCTGTTACTGCAGGTCCTGCAGACCTGGGAGTTTGAGAACATGGGTCTGATGGCCTGACAAAAGTGCCCTGCAACCTACTCTGTGGTGTCTGCAGGAAAGGATCTCTACTTGTTATTAGTCCTGGCCTTGTCATGGCAGGTCTGTTAAAACTCTCAGGAATCCCTGGCCTTGGGGTTGCTGGCTGCTGAGAGTAAGGATCACTGAGAACTGGCCGTGGTGTTCCAGGAGGTTGGGCATAGGGATCAGAATGTCTCTGGTTTGCTGGGGACTGAGCAAACAAATCTGCTGGTTGAGCAGGTCTTGGTGTTGGTGGCTGCTGCATATATGGATCCACTGTGGTGGGACGAGGAGTTCCTGGGGGTTGGGCGTAAGGATCAGCAACTGGCCGAGGAGTACCTGGAGGCTGGGAGTAAGGGTCCTGAGAAGCTGGCCTTGAAATGGGCCCAGACTGAGGGAAAGAATCACCCTGCTGGCGCCCTATCCGTGGCGGATGGGCAAAAGGCTCCTTTATTGCAGGGTGGGGAGTGAGGGGAGGCTGGCTGTAGGGATCATTGGCCTGGTTATGGGAAAAGTTATCCACGGGCCTCGGTGTCAGAGGGGGCCTTTCATAGGGATCAACAGCAACGCGCCGGGGCGTGGCTGGCATGGAGGAGTAAGGATCCTGTGGGGACTGAGGAGGGCGCAGAGGAGTTTTGAAAGGTCCAGGGCTCCCATCCACAGGAGCAGGAGTTGGAGTCAATGGAGGCCGTGCATAGGCATCAGCAGAGGCTACTCTCTGTCTCTGAAACGTGTCAGTCCTAGGAGCCGGCTTAGTAAACGGATCGCTGCTTCCAGCAGCTAAAGGAACCTTCCCTGACTGCTCCATAACTATGGGCGACCGTGGGACTCCCAGTGGTTTGGAGAACTGCTCTGGTGGCAGGACAGGCCTGGGTGTGTCTGGCGGCTTTGCATAGGGATCGCTGCTACCTGGAGATGAAGAACACGAGTCCCTGACTGGTGAGGGCCTGCTTCCTGACGGCTCCCGAGATATGGAGGACTGTGCTGCACAGGAATCTAACGGGGCAATGGTGTTCCTTCTGACAAAGTTCTGGTTGATGGGTGCTGGTCTGGGTGTTCCCACCATTTTAGCATAGGGATCCATCGGAGAAGGAGGCCTCGTGTTTGTGGAACCTGGAGAAAACATCTGTTGTGATGATGTCTGAGGAGTCTGAGACTGAGACAGCGAATCGTGTACCGGGATTCGGGAGGGAGTGGGAGGTGGGGCCTGTGGCTTTAGGAACACATCATCTGAGGACGCCGATGTGGGCGTAGCAGGGAGCTGCTGCTTTGTGAACAGATCCTTATGGAATGTCTGTTGTGCAGGAGACATACTTCCATTGCCAGTCTGCGGCGTTAAGGGGCTCTGGATCCCACTGCTCGGTGTGTCTGAGCCAGACTGGTTCAGGAGCTGCTGTGAACCAAACTGCTGCTGCTGCTGTTGCTGCTGCTGTTGCTGCTGCTCATTTTTCACCTGCTCAAGCTTCTGTGTGGCTTCTATTTTGGCCTGCTGCTTACTTTTTTGCCGCATTTGCTGTTTAAAAATTACGAGGAAAAATGTTACACTTCTAAGTTTAGGGTATACAAAATCTTTCTAATGACTGACTCTATAATTAAAACATTAGGACATATCCAGTATCAGTTACAAATAATTGTAAATTTTAAATGCAATGGGAGCAGAGAGTCCAGCTATTTGTGAAGATCAATTACCTTGACATGCATCTTGCTTGCCTGGGAATAAGAATTTCCCAGGCTGCCTAAAGAGCATCACTGCTTTCCGACCTTATGCTCTGGAGACAAAAGTTCCTGACATGCAGCACTGGTGTGGGTTTTGAGAGACATCCAGCCCCATGTGAGGCAGCAATGTGCAGGACAAAGTTACTGCAATACAGGGTATATAATAAAAACCTACTGCACCAGCCACCCATGCAGAGAAAGAACAACCTGTTTCTATAATACACAGGATTTAAGAGTCAAAATTTAAAGAGTTTTTTTACTAACAGCTTATCTCCTGAAGACATCTATTTTCTTCCCAAGCAGAATGGCTGACTGTATACTCTTCTACAAAGAAAGATTCAAATTGATTTTATTACAACATATTCCTACAATGCAATAAAAAGCAGGGAGAAAATAACAAACACCTTAAATGCTACACACCTGTCTGAATTTCCATTCCTGCTCATGTTCTGATTCCCTCTGTTTTAATGGATCTTTAAAGAGGTCGGAGTCGATGCGTGAGCTGGGATCAATGCTATCCTGTTGCTGCTGCCTTTTCATGGAGTCATTTGACATCTGTACTTTATTGATGCGCAAAGCAGTTCTGTTATCTCTGGCTTTTTGCTGGAAAAAGAGAAAAGATGCAGTTAGACTTATTTTCTTCTACTAAGTGTGCACACTGCATCTGTTATTCCTACAAAATCTATCACCAAATTATTTGTACAGCCTGTTTTAGTCCAAATGCATCCTCGTGGAAATGACATTATGCACTTTGGAAAGAACTCCAAACAGAAAAATTTCACACCTCTATGGAAATTCTGTTGCTTAACATATATGGAAGGAACTAAGAGGTTACTAGCAATTAGTAAATTAGTAAACCTATTAGCAAAGCTTTTCTATACAGGAGGGTGTCTGTTCCAGGCACTGTGCTGTGCCAAGAAATCGTTAATCGCACCAGTTTACCTTTCGAATCACATATTGGTGTGGTCTACAACGTGAAGGCTGAGCACAGCAGATGATGCTTGGATCAATAAAGGCCACTAATGTGGAGAACTCCAATGACAAGAAAAATACAGTCTAGTCCATTAAATGACCTCTAAAGATCTGAGTCTGTTAACAGTTAATAGTATAAACATAGGATATGGGCTTATGGATCAGGAAAAACTGTATGGAGACACAGCAATTCCTCTTCAATGAGGCATTTTACAGCCATAGTGACACTTTAAAGTATCTAACGGAAGTTTCAAAGAGCCTGTTTTACCACCAATCTAGGATGTGATTACTTTTCTGAACCAAACCCTCACATCCTCTTTTTCACAAATTTATCTGCAGCTGTCAAGTAGGGGTTGCCTAGAGGAAAAGCCTTTAATACTTCCCCCCAACAATGAAATACGGACATGGATGAGAGCACCAATGTCACAGCAGCAGAAAAATCACTGTCATTTTTCCCTGAAAGTGATGGGATTGTGCATGCTAAGTAAAGTAAAAAACCTACAGTGAAAATTTGCTAATACTTCTCTGAATTTCATTTCAGCCTTCACTCAACCCCTCAGAGTGAGGTCCCTCAGGAGAGGTACCACAGCAGCTTCTTGTGTGCCCAGTGCCAGGCACACCAGCAGGAGCTGCATGGCAGAAGCACAAGGACTGTTCTGAGAGGAATTAACCACATCCTGCTGTGTAAATACTGGTGTGCAGGAGCATGCACTCTCCTCCTGTACGTAAGGGAAGTAAATTTTGCTGCTGACTTTTGGATACCCATCACAAGGATATGACTGCATTTTTTAAGAACAATGAAAAATAAAGCAATCAGCAATACAAATAATTGTGAAGTGGTAAATGCCACCCATGTAAGTGGGTGTTATAAATACCACAAAGAAGAAATCACCAAGATTAACTATAGCATGGGCAAGATGACATAGAGGTCCAAAGGTGCTGAAACTGCAACACTGAATAAAAAGCAGAATAATGATGATGCCTCAGTGATACAAATGAGAGAATTATTCTTTCAAGTGGAAAGGGTTTCAGAAAGATCAAGAACTCCACTTCTCACAATGCGTTTAGGATATGATTTATCCTCTTAAGCCAGAGATCACAGCAATTTTGAATTTGGACAGCAGAAGATGATGCAGTACTGCTAAACTCTGAGTCATCAACATGCAGAGGAATGAAGTTTGTTTACTGATGGGACTATATGAAAAAAAGCAGGTAGAGAAAGGCTATGAGACTGAAAACTGCAAAATCCACAGAAACCTGCAAAAAGAGAATGATCATCCAATTGCTGCTGTGAAGACACAAAGACGGAGAGAGAATGGAAGGAGAGAATGGAAGTTAAAGAAAAGTACATTTGCCAACAATTGTTGGGAAAGTCCAAAAGATTCAGTAATACTTTGTATGCACACAGGCTTCAACAGAGGCATCAATAAAGCTTAAGGGTCACCCCCTTTGAATGGCAGAAGTTCTGTAGGGTGAAATTAATGACCATGTAACTCCAGATCGCTGCTACAAGTACCTGTGCTCACTTAACTCAGATGTGAAGAAGGTGAATGATTTTGGAGAGAAAAATGGAGTCCTTCATACTCCCCACAAAATGGTACCAGAAAAATGGATATCAGAAGGTATCAGAAGAGTTTCCATACAAAACAATACAAGAGAGTGAGCAGACAAAGGGAACAGTAAAGCAAGAACACAAGGAGTGGAAATAAATGAGGAAAGCAGAGGTGTGAGCACTGACACCTCTGGAATTGTTAGTTCAAACAGCTGAAAGACTTCAGGAACTCTAACAGGGAAAAAAGAATAGCCCAGTGAGAGGGGATGATGAAAGGGAGAGGAATCTCATGATCAGTTGTTATTATCCTTCTGCAGAAACTGGTGAGATTCTGTGTAGAAAGAGACAGAGCAAGGATGACTTGAGGCATGAATCAAATGCAGCTGAGAGGCAGTGGGAGCCACAAATGTTCTCATCTCAGCTGATGTCATTAGATTGCACAGTACTAATAGAATTTATTCCAAGACTGAAAAACAAAGAATACAGATGCAAGTATTCAGACTTAAATTAAAAAGGAGTATGGAAAACTTTCACTAAACTTAAAACTTGAGTTATTAAAAGCAAAACAAAACACAACCTTATAAATGAAAGGTATGTTTGCTGGAAGCATGCAAATGCAGGTGGAAATTGTTCTTACCACATAGGGAGCCCTCTCTTGAGAGCTTGCTTTCCTCCACAGTTTAGCAATTTGCTTCACTCTTGTAGCCCAGTCTGCAACCAAAAAATGTGTCAGTACACAAGGCTATGATAAGTCTACTTGAGATACTTTCAAATCAAGATGCACCAATTGCTGCAAAATATTCAACTTGATTCAGTATATCACTCACCTGGAAACTCTTCCTTCAGGTTAGGGAAGTTGATATTTGTATAGAGAACAGGTGCTACAGTTGCCATTTCACCCAAAGCTTCTTCTTTCTCCCACTTTAGGGTGCTTCTCTGAGCATTGGACATGGTATCACCTTCACCCTCCAGGGGTGGAGCAGCTGGTGCCCATGAGCTGTTGGGATCACTCACCACTGGATTGAACGCTGGATTCTTGTCCCTGACAGACCAGAAAAGGGGCTTGTTTTACAGATTGTATAAAAACAGCATAACAAACCAAGCCTCAGTAAGCAAAGTACTCATTCTGTTTGCTATTTCAGCAGTGAACACACTGCAAGAATACATAAGGTTTTGTGGTCAAGAACTAATAATATCACATTATTAGTAACCAACAACACCCTCCAGGTGTTTTTGCTACTAATAGTTTTTTTTAATGCTAAATACACCAAATATCTTTTACTCCCCATGTGGACTTACCTGGCATCAGTGTATGGCTGCTGTGTAATGGGAGCGAAGGTGCCCAGCCCACCTCCAGCAGCCAGAGCCGAGTGAGGAAGATGAGGGTTGGGGCCAATCAGACCATTTATGAGGGGCACTCTTGGAAATGCATTCTCTCCTGGAAAGAAGAAGTTTAAGTTACTCATTTAAGTTTTCAAGGGTGACTGCTTCTAAGGAAGAGGTACAATGTCTCCTCTAGTGAAAAATTAACCATTTTTAAAAATTTTACAGTGCTGACCTTACTTTTTTGGGAAAGATTTTAGATCAGTTTAAAATCCTCCCTTGTATGCTTAAAGGATTATTTTCTACTCTATCACATCCCTGGCACAGATTTTTTTTTCTTGTCTAAAATACAATTTTTTTCAAAAATGGATTCCCAAAACTTTTGCAGTAGTCCATGCCACAGTACTGCACCTTCTATTGAGGTAATAAACTTAAAAGCTGATGTTCTTCATGTTTGTTAGATCCAGATACAAGCAGCAAGCCATGGAGAAGGTAGTTTTCAGTCCTTGCAGGATGATCATTAGCCACCTGAATTAAACATCTCCTCTTCTGAGACTCCTGAGCATTGTACCAAAGTAAGTCTCATTATCTACTAACTCCCTAATTTGTAACCAATGAAACAGATAACTCTACTCAAATGAGCATTAACATTTTCTAATTAAATGTCCAGTCTAGCAGTACGAAGCCAGAAAATGTTATTTATTTGATTACAGTATTACAAATGTGGTACAGGCAGATTCATTCCAGCAGATGGTATTTGCAGATGTTACTACACAGAATTAATTCTGGCCCTTGGATCCCATCACTTAAGTGAGATTATAACTGTTGCCCCAGTATTTCCTTAAAGCACAGAAGTAGCTCAGGAATCAGATGTATCTGCAGGATGACATGGTATCATTCTCCCATTTTAGGAGATTCTTTCTGACCTAAAGGTTATGTAAGCTATGCAGTAGCTACAGCTGTAACACAAAATTTAAGAGTGTTACTGTGCTGGTAAACAAACAGAGCGACTAACTGTGAAGACCTGGCAAACAAACAGGATGGAGTCAGGCCTCTGGTTTGCACTGTGTGCTCACATGTCTTTATGAGAAGAGAGTAATAATTTTATCTGGAATTGCTGAAACTTGATGCAAGCTTCACCACTACTGAAGCATTTATCTGTGGATCATTCCACTGGAGCAGAACCAAACTGTAAATCCAAAACTTTGTTATCATGGCAGTTCCCACAGGGAGGAGCTGAACAATCTTACAGAGCTCAAATGCTGGAGCTATCCCCAGTACTCAAGTACTTGGGAAACAGGCAATGGTATCTACATTATCTTTTGCTTTAAATCAACTCATTATTTACTTAAAACACTCTCCTTTCTAAGAGGTTTTGAATTATTTTGTTTTTAGGAAAACTGATCCAACTAGGAACCAAATCAGTTTTTTTCTTATTATTAATTCACTGCTCAAATCAATTTGCATAGTCGTTCTTTGTAGTACCATAGTAGTATCAAAGTGTGGACACTCTTTACATGAGCTCACAGAAAACCCACTAGAAGTGATGTCTGATGAGAAAAGGAGCACATTCAATTATATTCACACATACTGCTTATAAAAACAGCTCTACTGATAACATTAATATCTTGCCTTCAATACAAGAGCAAGATGCTGTCTCTAACTCACGGTAATTTTAGTAGTAATGAAGAAAAATAAAGTATAATTTCCAAGATAAATTTTAAATTTGTTTAGCCTCCTTTTTATTAGGCCTAGCTAATGCATGAAACTACATTCTTACAGATATTAAGACTCAGTAAATCAGTGTTACATAGTGTCTTGCCTTACCCTTGAGGAGGTACTCAAAAGTAATTAAAGAGTGTCAGAAGAGAACACATGCTTTATCACAGACTAATTTCCAAACCATCTAAGTGTCAGCTAAAGTAAAAGCACCAATATGTCAGAAAAATTTCAGATAACTGTCCTTTTCTATTAGCAACATTTACATGGATGTTAATCACATACTCCCTTCAGAACAGATTTAGAGTAATATTTCACAAATTAACAATGTCAGATTCCACAATTTTGCACAGCATAAGACGAGTCCTACATCCACATCAGCATTTAAAAGGTGCACAACTCTCCTGGCCAGACTGCTGCTCACAGAGGCACCAGAGGAACATACCTTGGCTGTGTAAAGACATGAGCTGTGGTGGGGGAGGAGGCTGTGGCAGAGGAGCTGGCTGTGGGGCTGCTGGACTCAACACGGCTGTGAACAAATCTTCAACATCCTTCCCTCCCAGCTCTGCAAAAAACACTCTGCATGAGTTGCTGGCATTGCTTGTGAACTGTGTTCCATAAAAGACAAGGAGGATCAGAACACGTACCTGGGATTTTGTACAGTTTGCCAAGAATAGCACCTGGACAAAGCAAAGGCAACACAGGGTAAGTAATCATCAGACAAGCAATGAAAGTAATTGCGCAACCAAGTCCAAATAGGTCTGTTACAATACAGAGATGTGTCATTTGGGGGAAAGAGAAAAAGAAAAGATGATTTCTACCTAAGTTCTGGAGAAGACCAAGATTAAGGACAAAAAAAATTACCATCTGTGACCATTTTGTCTAGCTCTGGACTGAGGATTTCATCTAACTGCTCTTCACTCAGTGACCGTGAGCTCTGGTTGACATTCGGCTGAGGCAGAGAAGAAGGATCATCAGAGATGGGGCCAATATCCAGTCCAGCTGCAGGAAGAAAGAATATTAAATTAGACATGAATAGCAAATTTTATTAGTATTGAATAAAAAGCAAAAACCCTATTTCCTTCCCCTAGAATTCAGCTGTCAATTAAACCAGGACATTCTAATATTTGAAAGGTAAGGCACAACAAAACATTGATTAGAAAAAGTAAAAACACCTTCCCACTCTTTACCTCCAGTTTATTGTATTGTTTGAGGAATGTTAATTGAATATAATGCAACTGGAAGAATGGGAAGTAAGACTACTGAGTTTTGAATGTATAGGTTTCACAATATAGTTCCACTTTAAGTATTTTTCACATTTTGAAAAGAATCACACCAGTAGTAAACGTGGTTCATGCTCATGTACCTTAAAGTTCACTTCAAATATTACACAAAATATTTACTGAAATGCTGTTGACGTGTAGCCAATATAAAACAAATTAGAGAAGTTTCTCTTTCAAAAACAAATCCTAACTATTATGGGTTATGTCAAAGTTGATTTGTTGGCACTAAGAAAACAGAACTCACTACATAAATTTCCTAACATCCCTTACAAGTCAGTAAATCTCTCAAATGAGAAAAAATCTGGGGAAAAATAATTATGTCTTTTAGTATTTAAAATATATTTATGTAGTAATTACCAAATAACCCCAAATTTAAAATAATGAAACATGCCATTCTACTTATTGTCCACCTGTCTTTTGCATAAAGTGATGAACCATTATCCAGTGAAAATAAAAGGATACTTACTGCTTTAATCATGCTTTCATATATTCACTTTGATAAAAATGCTTTTCTTTTACAAAATATACCATTATGATAAAAACTACACACTACTACAGGAAGTAATATTTACAGTGGCAGCAAGAAAATGCACGGGTTTGTATGATGAAACACAAAAAATGAGGAAGGTTTTCAAAAGCTATAAGCAAAACTTGATGCAGGACTCTTAAAGGCAGAGTGCAGAGTTTAGAGGTCGTGTTAGACTCAAACACCACAAAGTGGAAAATGAAACATGAATTAGTGACACAGTAAAGGAGAAGCAATTTCTACACATGCAGTTCTTTCAGCTAAAACCACTAGGAAAAGAGGGCTACTGCTAACCATGGATCATCCATTGTTTAGATTCTTACCAAATGGGGAGGGTGAGTTCTCAACCTGGAAAGTGCATAAATCAAGACCTACAGGACCCAAACCAGATAAAATGGATGATTACAACACGAAAATAAAAAAAAGTAAAGAAAAAGCTGCATGCTGAAAAAAAGCTACGCAGGTATGAGAGACAACAGCAGCTACATTTTATCTTCTCTTAAGCAGCAAAGCAAAGAGCCAAGTAAAAACAAAATGTTGACAAGTTTGGGCATTTTTTTTGGTAGAATAAACCAAAATTGTTCCAAATCAAGGTATTCTTAAGACATGAAAATTGTATCTGAAATAGAGCAGAACCTACAGATACAGTACAACAAATACATCTATAATAAAGAGGAAAAAAAGGAAGCAATAGGGAGAGACCCTATGGACATACATACCTGAATGATCTCCAGACTTTACCAAATCATCAGAAAGTATTCCAAGAATATCATCATCAGTATTTAAGACCTCAGAAAGATCAGCTAAAGGATCGTCAGTGCTACCTGTAGAAGATGCAAAGAACAAAATCAACATTTCTACGTCTCTGGTGATGTTCTTGAGCTGCAACCCCAAGCACAGATGTACCAAGCTCTAAGGGTCTCCTATGCCCAGGTGTCCCTGGGGTCAGAGACTGTGCTGACCAGCAGCCCCTCCCTGCCAGGACTGAGCCACCTACACATGCTTATGTTGATTCATCTTTTTAGAAGTGATAATGTGATGACATCATGTGAAACAAAGACTGGATGATTCCAGGGGAAAAATAATCCCAAAAAAATCTACTCTGAGCTTGCAACTTCTGAGACAAAAAGGCCCATGAATGTGTAAGTCAACAAATAGGTTTTATATAGGATAGCTCACAGGAAATCTACAAGGAGTGTTTAAAAAAAAAAATCAGTTACTTCTTTTACCACCACTCTCTTTCTTAATACAGAAACAACTGGTTACTGCACCCTGATAGGGAAGTGAAATCTGGAGTAAAAAGCAAGATTAAATAAATAGAAATTGAAGATGATACTTTTAAGATCAGAAGAAAACCTGACAGAGTGGTAATGGCCAGAGGTAGAAATGTCATGTTTATTCGCCATCCAGGAAAAACTAGCCTGGTCTAGCAATAAATTCTTTAATATTAAATAATAAATTCTGGATACTATTATCTTCTTGACCTCCAATTCACTAGAGAGGAATTACTCCAAATGGCCCATCTGGTTTTATTAACTAGTTGCTTTGGACTATTACAGATGTGCAACATTTGCAAAAAATGTTTGAGAAACAAATAAAATTTGAAAAAAATATTTTTCACTAAAACTGCAGACTGTCATGACAACATGAGCAATCACTGTCAGACTAATAAAACATGATGAGATGGCAAATATAAATTTAATAGAAAAAAGGAATTAATACAAATCATAAAACATACAATGTGGAAAATAAATATATGGCCAGGTTGAAGAGGGACCAGAAAGCCAAAGAACACACACATTTCAGACAAATACAGATGTGTTTCCCATTGTTACAATCCAACTGCCCCAGGAAAATATACAGCTTAATTCAGAGCCTGGTGCCAAGGACTTACTTCTATCATGAGGTTACTTTCCAAGATGCTAAGTTTAACAATGAATTACAAGTGTCTTCTGCTGATTTTCAGAGACAACCCTTTTCCCTTCCATTACCAAGTCAAAACAAAAATTGTTTTTCTTCACTTTACTAGTGAAGAAAAACTTTTACCCTTTCTAATGCAGACAAGATGAAACCAACCTAATTAAATCAGGTTTTATATTTGACACTCGACAAGGTGGATTAATAAACCAGTGCAGAGCAGTCCATTTAAATGTACAAACAAAATACAGCTCCTACTGATACCAGCACACCACTTTGCAGGCATAGTTATTTGTGCACCTGATAAAAAGTACTGCTAAATGTAAGTCCCTCAACAGAACCTAGTTGTTGGTGTTTGGTGGGTTGTTTTTTTTGGAGTTTTTTAGTTTGTTTAGGTTTTTTCAGATACTTGTTTTCCTTCTGGCAATTTGGTCTAATTATGCAGGTAACTATAACACCAGGCACCACAAGGTGATGTAATGACTTCAGCTGCCTGATGGATTGATCTTAGCCCTTCTTTAACTTTTCTCAAGTCAGGTTGAAGGTAGCTAAGTATCAGGGAAGAAAAAAAAAAAAAAAAAAAAAAAAAAAGCCCATGAAGGAAGCATTGGGACTGTACTGGCAGCCTTTATTTCTTCTCTAGTATTTTATGTTATGGTGCTTTTCTCCACAGCCCTAACAATTCAGCTTCTAATGTGAATATGAATATATTGTGTAAATAGCTGGGAGGAGCTCAGGTGAAAAGATCTAACATTTAAGGATATAAAGTTTACCATCTATAGCTACAAATTGGCCATGAATAAATTCAGGCTTCAAATTTGAGGGTCTCTAACTATGAAGGAAATTTGATTCCACAGTGGCCTTCAGAGGAGATAAGCTGAAAAAACCATCCTGCTTTCAAAATGGAGTTTGTTAAGTCTATAAAAATACTTGAATGCTGGTGACAGCAGAGGGATAGAGTCTATAATCCACAAAACTCACACAAGACATCTAATCTAAAGCATGTTTTTACTTTTTTTTCTTCTGTTTTTTCCTTCTTTTAATTCCATGTGTGTTAAATATTATCTTGGAAACAACGAAATCACTTGAGTCAGCTGCTTCAGATCACAATCAATAGCTGGTTGACATCTGCTGCCAAACAAATAGCTCAATACTGCTCATTAATTTGACTCTTTACAGAATGGAGATGAAAGCCAAGACAAAGCAAAAAGGAAAACAATTTGCTTGCAATGCTGGATCTCTAAGGGAGTACAGTTCTAATGCTATCTTGTGAGCCTGATCCCCCAAATGCAACTATTTTTTTATTAAGTTCTAAAATCATAAAAATGCCTCTCCCAAGGCGGCAGCCATCCCAAGACGTTTAATCACATAGTAACATTTCTAGTTATAAAATGTCCCAGCAGCACCTGAATCAGTTGCAGAGATTTAGACAACTCCTCTCCTTTTGTCTCTAGGAACAATTTCTTTAGCATCCTCTGAAGACCTTACTTGAACAGATGACTTTTTCAGCACTTCCAGAAAAAAATACACTGAATTTAAGCTATTTCAAATAAAGGAAAGGTCACGCCTTCACAGTACACACCTCATCAAGAGGCTTCGTTTTTTATCAGAGACACACAGGTCAGAAAACTCAAGAGAGAGGCAGACAGTCCTCAGAATGCAACAGATCTAAATCAACACCTTCAAGTTCACCAATGAACAGACAGCAAGACCTGTGAGCAAATCTTTGCACTCTGTTCCAGCACTTAGAAGTGATTTAAGGGTTGCTGCCATGCAGAACAGAGTGCACGGAGTGACACATGTTATAAAAACATAGGAAAGGTGAGTTTTCAACTGAAAATAAAACCAGCAACCTCCCTGTCAGACAAAAAGCAGGGCTGGGAGCCTAAAGCTCCCTTCAGTCACAGTTTCTAGAATTAACAGTAAACAAAGGACTCCCAAACCCCTCTTCTGTCCAGCTCTGCCAATCCCCATCACCACTGCAATCCTGGCTAGTGAAAGGTTCAGCTACCCTTATCCAAGGTGTGAGAACAAATAAATCCCAGAACATGTCCCTGAAATGTTCAGGAGCAGCCTGAACACATCGCTGCCGTCCCCAGCAGTGCTGGGTACCTGTGGAAAGCAGAGCAGGGACACTTCTTTAGATGCTTAAGAGCTCTCTGGAAGATGAACGAACATATCTAACCCTTAATCCTGGGATTATACAAGTGCAGTTTACAAGAGAAGAACATTTTCCTTGCGGAAAAGACCTATGCAATTAAGGAAGGACTCTCACAGGAGTCAGCAACTCTCGTGGGAAGTGGCAGTGTAGGAAAACATCACAGTTGGTGACAACACAGTCCTGCAGCCCCCCAGTGCAGGGAACAAACAGCTCATGTTGTTCTTGCTCCACAGCCAGGCCTGTATGGAAATGATGAAAACACCACAGTGCCCTGGGCCACTGCTCTCATCTGCAGCTCCAGCCAGAAGGGAGCTCAGCAATTAGCCAGTGAATCTATCACACAGGGGGATGCTATCATGGAAATAACTGTGTCCCAGAAAGTCACAGGCAAAGAGTTCAGAACTGCACTGGAACTGATCAATACTGGCAGATGACTTCACCCACTGGTGCCCCAACTACACCCAACAGTTGGACACAATTCTGGCTGGAAATCTGAACAGTTGCAAGAGAACTGAGAAAGACAACTGAGTTGAGAACATTCCTATGGCCAGAAAACACTGTCCTTTGAGTGTCTCACATGTCAAATGGGAAAGACAGTAGGTTATCCACTAAAGCCATTGCTAGTGATTGATTTATTTATGAATAGCCACCTCTTTATTATTTATTTCTGAACAAAAAGAAGACAAAACTACAAAGTTTTACAACTCTGCTTTTTAATGAAGAACTTTCAGACTTTGAAAAAATAGACCACTAAATTAACATCAACTTCATGAATTTCTAAAACCCTGTACTACCATAAGACATGAACACATTAGTGACGTCAAGCTTGCAGGTGGATAGGTGTCCCAGACTGAAAGGCAAGATATATTCCATTTGCCATCTGTATGGCAATTGTCTTCTGTTAAGTGGGCACTTTTCCTTATCTCTTCCACAGCCAATCCTCTCTCAGGGGAGACATCTGCTGTTAATGGGCTAGTGAATGTCACTGCATGACTGATAACAACTAGAACATCCCATTGTGAGATGCTCCGCCCAGAGGGAGCAGCCAAGCATTCCTAACTGGATATAATCTTGGGTTTCTGGAACACCAGCACGGCTTTTTCTGCACTAGATTTTCCCAGAGGAACACCTGTCTCTTCCACTGCCTCTTCAGAGGAAGACTGCACCCTTTTCTACAGGATCACTGCTCCAACAGAACCACACCTGACACTCCAGGAGGACTGCAGCCATTATTCCCAATGGGACTGCTGCCAACACCCTGTCCAACAGGGTGTCAGGTTGTATTCTGACTCTGTCAGTGTTGTTTTGGTTTACTGCATTGCTTATTTATTTTTTTTATTTTCTTCCTTAATAAAGAACTGCTATTCCTGCTCCCATATTTTTGCCTGAGAGCCCCCCTTAATTTCAAATTTATAACAATTTGGAGGAAGGGGGTCTACATTTTTTCCATTTCAGGGGAGGCTCTTGCCTTCCTTAGCAGACACTTGTCTTTTCAAACATAGACAATAGGCCAGGTAAGATCTCCGAAGGTGAATTTGTCTGGCTTCAAAAGAAAGCTAGGGTGGAAAAAAGTCCTAGTGAGCTTATCTTCTTGTAGTGCTGGAACTAAGGAAATACAGACCATGGAACACTTCATTTCCAGAAGCTTCACCTTCAGGGGAAGTTACTTTTTTGCATTCTCTATTACTCACAACTTCAACTGTAGAAGAATCAATGTTTAATTATAATACAGCCTTTTGCTTTTCATTTAGCAGATTTTCACTGAGTAACAATCACAAATAGGTGACCTTTCTTCAAATGACTCTCTGGACAGTGGGAACTGTGATAGTGTGTGCAAACACTTATAGATGGAAAAACTTTGGGCATCAGCTGAAACACAAGCCATTAAGTTAATGAATATACAAAAGAAATAGTAGAAGTTCCTAAAAATAAAGACACCTCTAACTAACAAACTAACAGCATATACTACAAGACAGAGAAAATATACTTTGAAGGAGACAGTAAGGTTTTAATTGCTCTTTTGTGTGAGGCTGCTCTTTCAGCAGCACTTTAGAACCCTCTGGCTATTTGCAAAACTCTCAGCAGAACCTTCAGTAAGGTTTTGCAATAGCAGAAGCAAAAGATTGCCTAGGGGCTACAAACTGTACCTGAAAAGGGCACTCATGTTCAGAAAGGACATGGTGAAAAAAAATTCCTAGGAGACTGGCAACCTAAAATAATCTAAAACAGTAAAGAAAAGAATAGTTGGATGATATTCACCCAACTAGTATTCACTAAACTACTAAAAATATCTTTTAATGAGAGTATCTCATGTTTTCTTCTATAATGGACTGTATGCTTTTTCTTACACAAGAGCTAATTTTAATGGATTTTAGAGTCGAAATGCTGCAGATTTGCTTTAAGTGCCAATTGTTGTGTCATCCACTGCTCTTTCTGAAACAGCTGGAGCCCTTGAGAAGAATATCACTAGTGTTAGTTAACCTCACAAGGACAGTTCATATACAGAATGCTGAAAAATACATCAGATAAACTGTGGGAAGAAGGGAAAAGAGTGTGGAAAAGCCCCAGTCACCACAATAAAATCAAACTACTGAACTATCACTAAGTTCAGCTTTGTATACCTTGAGGTCCCAGTTTTGCCTGAGCTGGAGTGGAGGTGGAGCTAAGAAGGGGGTCAGATGAAGGATCCAGGAAATTGGTGGCCAAGTTTGTTTTACATGAAAGTGGAAATGACTCTTCAGGTAAATTATCCAGGCTCATCTTGTTCTGTCTACTGGTATCCAGTAAGTCTTTCCCAAAAAAAGCCTCCTGCAAAGAAGACAAAATGATTTAACGTAGGAAGAAAGTAAATGACAAGCCAGGGATTAGTAAGAATATAAAAACCACAGTCTCAAGTCTCACAAACATTCCAGTATTGCAATATCTTTTCCAGGCTACAACTTACCTGAGGAAGCTACATTACCAAAGTTTTAGGATTAAATTCATGCCTTAAGATTACACAGAAAAACTTTAGTCTTCTTACACATATGTGGCACAGACAGTGTACCAATGCAGTGTTATTATCTATCACAATTTTTTTATTATTTAAAGTATTTCTCCTTGCACAAAAAGGAGAGCTGAAGAAGGGGCACATTACTGGGCAACTTGATGTAGAACCCTGGTTCCATTTTGAGAATCACCATATACTGCATTTCACAAAATCATCCTCATGTCTAACTGCAATAACAAAACACCTGAAGATGTTTAACTTACATTATAAAAGTGCCTTTTAAAATATTACATAACAGCTATCATTCACCTAAGCCTGAATACTCAGTAATTTGCCAACTTTTACTCATTATATAACAATCTTTCTATTCCCATGTTGTCTTTAAAATCTTGATTTAGGATACAGTTCTAAAAATAAATCTAAATATAGATTTTTCAGTAGCAATTATTGTAATAGCAATAAAGAATCTAAGAAATAGTCTATGTTTTAAAGGAGTAAAACGTGCATTAAAAATATTTATCTTTATTAGTCCAAAGGAAACGTTGTTTAAGTATTTTCTTTCCAAGTCACTTCCCCACTTACGAAATACTATTTTTAAAGAGAAAATATTCTGCCTCTCTGTTAATTTTTTGCTTTCAATCCAAATACAGTTCATGCCATGAAGTTTGGTGAACATCTACAAGACAATAAAAATTGCAACTTTGGAAAGTTCCCTTCACCATGAAGAAGGTGGCTGAGAAGAAGAACAAGCCAAGTAAATGAGATACATTTATATATAAACCAGCCAGTTTGTAACCTGATTAATGTGAGGAAAGTTGCTCAATCACCATTAATATCCTGGTTATTATCCACAACTTCTGCCTCTTACCTGCTAGGGACACCATGAAATCAATGGGAGGGAAGAGCAGACATTATTGTGGTAGGGAGATGCAGGGCATATAAATCATAAAACTGTAGGAACCAAGTTTCCCTTATCAAGTCATGTTCTATAATCCTCTAAAAGCAAAATGAGAAGCTGAGGAAGTGGCCTGATCAGGCTAAGACATCCTACAGGGCTGAATGTGGAAACATCATATGTCAGTTCAGAGAGCAGAAGAATGGTTTTTCCACCCCATCTCATCTCAGAACAAGGAGAGATCCAAATACATTGAAAAGGATTCTCCAGAACCCTGGAGATTTAATGTAACATACATTTTCCTGTATAAGCTCATGAACGTTCTTTACAGAAAACCCGTTTCATTTAAATCATCATTTTGGAATCAGAAAAGAAACATTACTGGTTTAACACATGAAGAGTAGGCTTTTAAACAGATTTACAACACGAGGAGCAGACCACCAGCTTTACCTGCAAGTAGGCAGGAAAGGTTTCTTCGAGTTTATTTTTCTTTTTCCTGTAACGCTTTTTGATTTTCTCAGTACTTTCAGAAGCTGGGGTAGACTCCTCAACTGGAGTGTCTGGCAGCTGCTCTGTCCAACCTACAAAGGAACATCAGGCCACAAGTAAATAAAATACTCAGTACTTTGCTCTAAAGTTACAATGGCAGCACACCTGGCTACCTCTGGGTACATGGGTTACTGCACATCACGCCAGATGCATGCCAAAGGTGGCTTTCATCCAGCTCTGAACTGCCCTGATCACCCAGGCTCTGGCAGCAGGAAATGCCAGATGTGACACCAGCCACATCACTTGTACCTCCCAGGTACAGACAGACCTCTAACTTCTGCATCCCCAGGCAACCTAAGAATTCCCTAATCTGACAAAAATTATAGGTGCCGTTCACCCAGATATTTGAAAAGACAATTCCACTGAAGAAGTATCTCCAGTGTCATCAGTGCTGAGTTACACACTAACCACCTTTCATTTCATACACTATTTTTTCTCAAATTAGAAGTAAAAAACTTTTTTTTTAATCTGAGAAAGAACTATCATATAAATAATGAACAGTCTAGAAAAGAAATCTATAAAGAAGCCCTTCAAGAAAAATTACACATTTATTCAGCTGTCATATTTCCAAGTGGCACTGCTTTTTCTAATAAACACAAAAGCACACAGTGCTCATCAATCATTCAGTATTTTATTACAACAGAGCAAGAAAAACACTGCAGGTAATGCAGAACTTCTCAAGTTCTGCTACTTCTATCTTGCCAAAGCAAATTAAATGAAGTTAAGGACTCTGGCAAGTGATTTAAGAAACTATATTATCATGGTAATAAAATCAGCTCTGCTTTGTACTGCCAGAGGACCATGAGTGGAATGAGGTTCACCAACACTGTGACCTCTGCACTGTCTGAGAGGGAGGTTTTACAGAGAAAAGGACTGGATGTGACAAGGGTGCAAAAAATCCTGGTAAAGCTGATGAGTACTGGCCACTGAGAAGCAGGCTCTTGGCAAACTATGATTTGTATTTTTCTCAACTAGCAATTGTGCCTGAGCAGACAAAAAGAAACTCCAACTTTCAACTGAAGAATACTTGTTTAAGAATACTCCTTTTTAACAATATGCATTGTAGTCTTACCCAGAATGGGGAATTAGCTTTTTAGCCAATTTTTAGAAGAAGTTTTACTTAAAGGAGCAGACCCCTATGCAAATGAAAAGATCTAACACAAGATTTTCAGCACAACCTGAAATAAGGCAGTATGCTACACTGAAATATTATTTACAAAGCAGAAACACAGCTGTAACACTAATACTGAAGAGAAAGTAAACACTATACCAAGATTGGGAACTTAATCAGAATATCTGGCTGCACTGATAAAAGAAATGTTTATTGGCTTTACGAAGTAGTTCTACAAATGCAAACACAGACCAACACTTGAATGTTAGATTTTAATAATACTGCCTCGGTGCTGTAGCAAAGATCCAGTCTCCATCATGTACAAATCTACAGCAAGAGACTGATCTGGCTCTACAAAAGGTAAAAAAACAAAAGGAGAGAGTGACAGGAGAAATCACAGGCCAGGGTCCTTATCTGGGGTGGTATCAGCCATCCTTTTGAAGCAGCTGCCTCCTTCTACTGACTTTCCAGGGAACAGGCTCTGAACTAAACGTATTCCACATCTCCCCTGCATGATACCTCAACATTCTCTAAGATTAGTGTGAGCAACTCCAGTTGGATGGAATAATTTAGACTAATCACACACAGCAAGAAAGAGAAAAAGGCCCATGAATAAAATCTGACTTCTTGTTAGGTGCCCAATCTACTGAGAATTGCAGTGTCAGAGGCATGGAAATGGCTCTGCCATGGGAAAAGGCACCCAACAAAGTCAAGGATTCCTCAGCCCTGTAAAAGGCAACACTGATGGGGAAATACGATATACATCTAGAAAATATTTCTAGAATTAATGACTTTTTAAAAATAATCTTTTATAACATTAAATATAAGGACAGTTTATGAAACTCTCAGATATCCAGTATCTGGCTTAAAATAAAAAGGAATTATTTCTTCGTGCAGCAATAACATATGACTAAATTCTCTAATAAAGGATTTTCCAGAGCATAAACAGATTTATAAAAATTGATTAGACACACTGATGGAATATGAAAGACTGCTGAGTATTTAAATTGATGGTCCAGGAGATACCCCTGGACCAGGGTTACATCTGGAGAAAGGTGTATCAGAAAGAGGATTGCTCTAAATCTAACATCAGCATCTCATCATAATTCTCACTATTTATCTCCTACAACAGCCTGCAATTCATTGTTCCAGTTTCTTTGTATATCACAGGCTGTGTTAAAATTATAGCTATGCAGGAATGGGTATTTTCAGTTGAATTAATAAAGCCATCATGACAAACATACATGTTGATGAGCTGTATTGCTTTTACTGCATTAAGCATGAACAAACATTTAATACCAAATTCCTGCACTTACCTTCATCTCTGCCAGGCAACTGTTCAGAAACAGATCCAGAAGAATCTTTCCTGGAGAGAGATCTTTTTGTCTTCCCCTGCCCCGTACGACTTCTCTGACGTACCATAAATCCACCAATACCTGAACAAGGAAGCAAAAATTCAATGTATTGAATAAAAATTGTGTTTCATAGTACAAGTAAGAGCCAAGATTACCCTGCAGGTCAAGGAGACTGCTGCATCTAGATGTCTAGGAATGAATCTGAGATACTTGAGGGGTTTGCATTTCAAATTCTATGAGACATTTCTGAATTTTTATGTCTCAGTGGGTATACATGTAATGAAAAATGATCAGAATTTCAGGACTGTAGAACATCCACAAAAGTTCAAATCACCAAACCTGGCAACTTTCAGATGTAGGTTTTCCCCTGCCTTGGGGCAAACTGACGAGTTGCTGGAATTAGATGTCAATCTACCAAATGAAACCTATTAAAGAACCTCAAAGGACCACAAAAAATCCTCTGCAAATAGCTCTAGAGAGCCCACCACTCCAAATGATGCTACTAGAGAAGGACCTATCCCAAATAAAAATAAAATTAATCAACATCTTAGTGGCCTGAAACTCCTGAATCCTTCACTAGTGACTTGACTGCAGAGTTCCTGATCCTTTGCAGTTCGTGTGTATGTATCTAAATGTAACAGATACAGATATTTAATTTTCCAGGGGAATTGTTGGCTGCAGAAAACTAATGGATAACTAATGGATGTATTCTATGTGGATACAGCTCAACTGTTTGTGCACCAAAGACATACAGTTCATTAATTCAGTCAGGATAATTAAGAATCAACTGCACAAAGAAATTAAAATAAATGAATTCATCCAGTAACTGAATTCATTAAAATTCACCTGTCAGAAGTAATCTGCAAATACCTGGTAAACTACTATTTTAAAATATTTCAGAAAGCACATAAAATAACTGCAAAATTTGTCTGAAGTTCAGATATTTCCATATATATATACATACACACATACAAACTCTCCTTCAACAATTATAGAAATACAGCACAATTTCCTATCAAGTTAAGAATCAATAAGACACAGATCTGGGCTACTACAAGTAACTGACAAGCACACTAAGAACAAGTGCACTGCTGACCAGCAACCTTTGGAAATGTGTTTTGGCAAAGAAGAAAAAAGGCAACTTTAAACAGAATAGAGAAAAAAAATCTACAGTCAACAATAAGCAATAGAATACTTCAGAATTTCATAGTGTTTTCTAATTTTTTTTTTTTTGTAATTATACAGAAAAAAAATGAACAATGGATACACAATGATCTAAGTTACTTTATCCTACCAGGTCTGTATGGTTTTCGCTTCCGTTTTTTAATCCCATCAGCTCCTTCAGCCACTTTGGTATCATCATCCACAGCTTCCCGTTCTGGGCTGGAATCTGATTTTCCATCACAATCCATGAGGTCACCTTCTGCAGAAAAGAGGCAATGGTAACTTTTACTGGAAAAGCGAAAGAAAATTATTTTTTCCAACATTTCCACATCTGACTGTTTTATGAGCAACTGGATGAGAATGACAGATTTTTCAAAAGGGTAACAGATACTCATAATCCCTGGACATTTTTGGGAAACCCATCCTATCTATACACACATTTCCTATAAGATGATGTTTAGACAAAACCAGCAAATAAATGCTGTAATCAGTATATGTAAATCAGAGAAAGCTTTCGGGACCTCCTTCGGAAGCTTGTGCTAAGTGTCTGAGCAATCTCTAGCTATTCCATCAAGGAATATGGATTCAATTTACCAAAATATACTTCCTTTTCTTCACTGTCCTCCTCAGTTTTCTTTGGCAGGGCTTTTTTTTAATTGAGAAGACACTTAAAAACTGCAGCCTGCACTTGGAAGGTAGAGTGTAATGACTTCTAGTGTGGTGGGTTCATGACTTGAAGCTGTGTGACTGACTGAAAGCAGACTGATCTGTGAAGAGGAATTTGATTTATAGAATACAAAATTCAGCCCAAAGGAATTACTCAGCCTTGAACATGAAGACTATAATTCAAAGTTAGAGTTTATATTCAGTGGGAAAGCAGGGTAGAAACAGATGTAAAGTATGTTGACACTAAAAAGCCTTTGGTGTTGAAGAGAGAGGGAAGTAATTCTTGATATCCCCAAAAAGACCTTGCATCTTTTATCATAAGCCTTCTGAAATGTTAAGTATGTTCTCACCCCTGAAAAGACACTGGAATTCTCATGTTCTGCTTTGGATATAGGTGTATAATTCTATATGGAGTAAAACCCCATGCAGTTGTAAGAGGGAGAAGTATTGTTATAACAGAGCTGGACTCTTTTCACATCACTTTTGCTGTAGCAGAACTGCCACCCTTACTCTTCCACAGGCTACGTCATGGCCCAGACTTTCCCACTGATAAAGACCTCACTGAGTTCTACCAACAAAGCCAGTGGATGGCAAAGGCCACCAAGCTGAAGCTCCCAAAGCAAGCTCAATTTTCAAGTGGACTCTAAAATGTAAAAGACCCAATGAAATCTGAACCTGATGCAAACCTACAGACAAGATGGTAATGAAATGAGCTCAATTTTCTCAGATAAACCCTCTTTTTCCACCTGGAACATCAAGAGTCAAAATAAGGTTTTTTTTCCTTTTGCCCTGGACTTTCTACAATGTGTTATTCCAATCAAAGCCATGGCACTGTTTTATTCATGCTGATGCTCATACAAAAATTCCAGATATTTGGAGACAGATACTGATCCCCTCTCCAGAGTAGAGCCCTACACACACAGAGGTTCAAGGAAATCCAGCCCATCTCCTATGTACTCACTGTGCTTTATCTTCAAAAAGGCAACAAAAGGTGATCAGAACTAATCGAAGTTGTGGATGCTCTGGCTCTCCCTTTCATACCCTGCTATCACATCTATATATCCTGTTATCTACTTGAAAAGACCTACCACTTATAGAAGAAGCCAACAAGCAGATGAAGTCAGAAAAAGTCATATAGAAAACAGGCACACATTTTTAAAACTAAACATTATTAACCACTGAAGGAGAACAAGAGAAGTGCCTCCAAATTCAAAAGCATTTTTTGCTTTCAAAAACCCAGGTGATGGAGAATATGAAAATGTGAGATGAAATTTCAGAGTCCATGTAATGCTAGGATGATGTACCAAACCCTGTGAATACTGAAAGACATGGAAGAAAAACAAACTGTTTAAAAGGTTAAAAAGAAATAAAAGGAAGCTATTTTTAGTAAAGAATAGTTCTAGTCAACAACAAAGGGTAAGAATGTGCTCATCAACAAATAGAACCATACTTCTATCAGCAAGTTAACACTGAAACTTCACTGATGGCTGAACTACCCACCTTCTTAAGACATTTAATCTCATTAACAAGGCAGTGTTGCATTTCAGAATTGTGGGGAGGTGGGGCACCTGCATGCCTCAGTTCCTCACCAGAGACGGCTACATGACCAATGCAATGATTTTCTCACCTGCCACTGGAAGGAGCCTTGTCCCAGGCCATGGATTAACACCTCTTGTGCCATCACCCTTCTCAGCATGCACAGGCAGACCACAGCAAGGACAATGGTGCTGCACCATGCACGTGTTAGCCCAGATCACTGACTCTCCCCTTACTTCTTTCAGAAAAGAGAAATACTCTGAGCAAGCACTACTCCACTTTCCTACTTGATTTTAGTACCAGCCTCTCAGCAATACAGATGTTGCTTTTCTGAGCCAACGCTTTTGAACAGTTTGCACTGAATTTGAGTACACCTGTACTCCGTGAGTGTGCAACATTTCCCACAGGTAACCCAAAGATTAGACAAAAAAAAATCATCTCCTATTTCCAGTGCTGGCAGCCCTAGAAAGGTGAATTTCCTATAGGATGGATGACCCATAAACAGAACAACAAGGAAAATTCCTGATATGGACAACAATGAGCCATGACTACTGTTCAAGAAATTTCCATAAAACATTCTGTACAGAACACAGGAGTATCAGTGTAATAAAAACTCCCAGGGATATTTGCAATACACACAGGTACTGCAACACTCCAAACTACAAGACATGCCAAAAGTAGACTGCTACCTCTACTGTCATCCATCTCCCCATCTCTTGAGTGTTCTGACTGGGCATCTGGGGGTGTCTGAAGCACAGCCACACTGTTCTGATTTATAATCTTCAGTTTAAGCTTTGGTTTCGTCCGTTTTCTTCTCGGTACTGTAACAGTGAGGCTCTGTAACTGAGACATGCCGGATTCTGTCAAGCAGACTCCATCCTGGGTGTATGTCTTCGGTGGGTCTATAAAAGTTGAATGAATCATAACAGCAATACAAAACTCTTTTAATTTACAAGTCTTTGATTTTTTAGGAATAGCACTTACAAGAGTTAATAATCCACAAGTATGGAGCTGACCCATGAGTGAAGAAATCGGAATAAATAAACCAGAGAAATCTGACACTGTCTTACACATTGCAATTACAGCTTTATGATTTAGAGTCTGATGTCAAATCCAGCAATAATCCATTACACTGCTATGAAACAACTTACATCAAGGACTCATTAGAAAGAACAATTTGATTATGGAAATTGGTGCCTTGCAGGGTATTTCTGTATTACTGGCACCCACAGAAAACTGTGCAAGTCATACTCTGTGTCCCTGTTGATTGTCAGCCAAAGCCCCCATTCAGCCCTCAGCACTTGACCTTCATCTTATTAATAACCTTAAACCTCCAAGATCTCCTGGTAACTCAGAGAAGTTATCAGCTCTATTTAATAGGCAGACAAAAAATCCAAGTTGTATCAAGTGAGCTGCCCAAGATCAAACAGGAAATTGTGGGTAGAACCCAAGTCTCCCAAGACCTGCAAGACTGCTTCCTCCTCAAGCTGTTAAATGACAATTGAGTCCACTGATAAAGCTCTAATATTCCTTAATTCACCATGCAGAAAGGCCCTGTCACCTGTGCTAGGGTCCTGCAAGTGGAAGCTTGGGAACTTTCAGGGAACTGCCAAATAATGAAGAGGCTGCAATGATGCTTCAGCTCTCTGGAGCCAATTAAATCATTATTTGATAATACAGCTTTTGAAAACATACAAATACAGTAATATTTGTTCCATTTAACCAAAAACTTTTCTCATGTAACGTCTGACAATACAGCTGGTTCTGAACAAATTCTTCCCACTTGACTGCCTTCTTATACCAAAGTTGAAAGGTATGTGTGTTTCAGAAACATCTCACACTCTTTTTTAGACTGGATATTTGAGGGGAGAACTTTCTCTCAGGTGTCAAATAGAAAAAAAACTCTGATGTGATGGAAGCTGTCCTAACATGACGGAAGCTGCTGGGTGCTATCACTGTAAAGACTGACTTGTGAGTGGGCTTGTCAGGACTATCAATTCCTAGCACAAACCAGACAAACACAGAAAAGCTGCATCCTCCTAACCTTGCATCCTCAAGCCTGTAAACATTTGTGTACATGCTTGACTCAGCCACAATGTGTTATCACCACTGATATTAAGGCAAGCAACTAAGACTGTAGGATCAAAGCATAATTTAAGGGAATTATTATAGTGCAGGTATGGCAGGCAAGAGAGAAGAAAGAAGAGAGAATGAGGGGAAAAAATGGAAAGCATGCTGTGGTAACTGAAGGATAGTTAATGCTGTGTGTTACAAAACCACAGGAAAAGGAATTTTTCTCTCATATAAAAATACACCCTTAAAATATTCTAAATGATCAGATATTAAGCATTTCCATTCTTTACCTAGTTCTTTTGATTTTGAAATAATCTGAGCTCCAACTGATGAATCACAACAGTCCAAAGAAGGCACTGAAAAATATAAGGAAAATAATTTCAACTTTTAAAAATGGTGACTTGATTTAAACTGAAACTATCAATTTTCCTTCAAGCAGTTCCATTAAACTCCCTAATTTATACTGTTGGCAATTATTTACTTGCACCTTTAAAATAAAGTGCTTTCCAGTGTCACAGATGTGACTAGAAAAGAAGTGTGAAACAAACTGGAGTGCTCCAATTTCCTAAAGCCAAGAATGGCATTGGAATAGCACTGAGCTCAATGGGAAGTTACCTCCTTCTACTGGACCAAGGGCAAATGAATACACTGGGTCTTTTGGGTTAGAAAGCAACCTCTACACTAGTCATGATGTTCAGGTTTTGCTGCCCTAATCACTAAAACTGTGAGGGTTTTGTGAAGTGGGTATTTCCCCCAGGAGGGGCCAGCACACTCCAAGAGCTTTGCTCACAAGGCTCTCACTGTGTCTGTGCTGTCAGGCCTCTCACACAGCACTTGGAGAAGGCTGAGGTATTGAGAACAGATAACACAGGACCTGCTGAAGTTAGATAGGGCAATTCTTATTCCAGATAAGAGTATTGATAAATGGAACAGCAGAAATTCAACTTAAGAACTACACCTTGTGTGCTGCACTACAGGGCAGCAGTGGAACAGTGGGACTGCAAAAATAATAATCAAAATGTCCTGCAACACAAGGCTACTTTTGCAGTGGGTAGAAATGCTCTTCCCTTTTGCCTTAACTACATAACTGCAATCATGCTCCACTCACCTATGATGTGTAGACTAAACTTTTAATATTAGTAGTGACTTCACAGAGATTACGTAGACAGAGCAGTAAAGTGAAAATTAGGAGCTCTTATCTCGCAAACACCGAACTAGAATCAGAAAACCTGTTAGTCAGGCACAGTTAGCATTACCACAGAAGCAAGTTTATCCACACTGTTTTTGGCCTACAAACCTTATTCATGCTGAATTTAGGACTCAACATCTGGAACATTTTCTTTGTGCCTGTCACACAAGTTGAGACCCCTGAGGCAGAGAACCCGTGGGGGGTTCTTTGTGTCACATCAACCATGGCACGTGTGCTGCTGCTCCCACCTCACAAGACACCATGGGAGTCAGGACAAGATGGGGAAAAGCACAAAAGCTTCCAAGTAACACTTAAAATGAGTATGAAACATACAAGATGCTTTCTAGCATATAAACAAATTTAAGGAAATTGCAAGTCTGTCTTCAAAAACTACAGTGCTTTGAAAGTTTTATGTAATGTGCAACTAATGCACAGGGTATAACCTACAGACAACCAGCATTTCATGGAATTAGTAAATAACAGGAGCCTATGAGAGCTACTGAAAAACTGAACTCAACAGTGGAGAGAAAGACAAGAAGAAAAAAAATTGAAAATGACATTTTGAAAGAGACATAAAACCAGAAAGAAGCAAAAAACAGAGGACAAGTTGCAGAAAGGAAGATACTCAAAACACCGAATTGAAAAAAACAGAACATAGGCAGATTGTAAGTGGAATAAGTGGAATTCAAAGTGGAATAAGACATCATCTGTTCATTTAATTTCTTATAATTTGCAAGATGGTTTTAAGACTGAAGTAGCAATTATTGAATTGGATCTAAGGTAAACAAGAAAATCAGAAAGACAGTTGTGAACAGAAATTTGAAATCCTTAATTTAAAAGTCAAACAACAGAGAGATCTTCTCATTCTGGTCAGACTGAACAATTTTAGCTCTGGAGACTGAATAGAGTTGAAAGGCTCAAATAAACAAGCTGATAGTGACAGAGGTGAGGCCTTCAGAGACCCACTCACAAAAACTGCAAGAAAAAACAGTGTTTGAAGACAGTATCAAACAGACTTCCAGGAAAGTAGCTAACGAGAGTGCAGATTAAGGATTACAATCAATAAAATGGGTAGCAGAAAAGCATAGGACTGATAGAGAAGGCCTATCCAAAGGAGAAAAAATTAAAATGGAAAAAGAATAGTACTTTCTGAGGCATTCAGCTCAAGTTTAACCAAAAGTGCTTAACTTATCTGCAAAAGGGTTTAAACGTGTTGAATACTGTACAGCATTTAGTAGCCTCAGCTGAAAGCAAATAATTGCACAGAATATAATGATGAGAAAAGAAAGCAGAGTTCATTTTTAAGTCTGTTATAGAAAAGAACAATTCTATGAAAAAATGAAACCAGCATAAGGGATAGAGTGGAATGGCTGATGTAGAAATACAGCAGTAGCAGAGCACTCTTTATTGAGTGCCTGCATAATTGTGTCAATGACACAGGGATTTTTTTGGTAAATGCAGTAACACAAGAACATTAGAGCTGACGCAATAAATGTGCCAAATAATAAAAAAATTCAAAAGTTAATTTTTTAACACACAGTATTACGTTGGGTTTGAATCTTGTAAAGTACATAGAATTCAATTTCAGAACGAATTAAAATTTACATCAGTTTAATGAAAATAATACAACAGAGACTGCCAGCCACAATGTGTCTCACTGGCAGTATCAGGTACCCCTGGACAAGGGTAAGTGATACCAAATCCTCACTGCCTCCATGAGCATGTTTACTTGAGCCCCAGGAGGAAAAACCGCACACAGGCAGCTTCAGAAACTGCAAACAGATCAGTTGTAACTGGTTACAGAAAACCAGGCAGAGCTCTGCATCCTGCAGAGGAACAAAAACAGCACAAAGGGAGGAGGAAGTTGGAGTCTGGATGGAGACAGGATGGGAGTTAAGTGAGGAGGGATGAAATTTGCAGATGGGGCATATGACATGCAAGGGCAAATGACACAAAGGTACAACTGCTGAGTACATGGTCAAGAACTGCTTGTCCAGGAGCTGATGTGGGTGAGAGACACACACTCCCCTCCTGAACGTGCAGGAATTACACCACAGGGAAAAGCTGCTGCTACCTAATGCACCTGCCTAGCATCTAGTCATGAGAATTTATAAATTTCTCTACAGGACATAGTAATATGCTGGGGGACATTTGTTATAACTTGAGACAGTACTAAAAGGAACCTGATAAATTAGTGATCAGTGATGGTTATTTCACAATAACCTAGTAATGAAAGTTTCTGGTACACTATGCTGGAGCAAATCTTACACCATTCTGGGTTTTGATATTTATGTATGTTCAAGAAGAAAAACGCTGTCTTTTATTTCTGTTTCTTGATAAGGATGACTTTTTAAGAATATCAGGTATGATGAGACAGGGAAGAGCTCTTACAAATTTAGTAACGTTTCCACTTTCTGAAGAAAGAGAAATCAAAGCTCCTTCTCAATACCTACACACAAGAACCATTTACTCTTCACCAAGGGTACACCTGCAATGTTTTGTTTCTTTATTAGGTTGAGGGGCTCTTGTTTCTTCTAGAAAGAAATTGGTTACAAACCCTGTAATAATACTTGCAACACAACTACGATACATCAAATGGAAAGGGTAAGAACCATCCTAGTAAGAATCCCACAATATGATACATTTTTAGATGCTTTCTACTGCTAACTAACATTTATTTCCCTAAGTTTATCAAACACTAATTCTTCTCACTTTGAAACAAAAAATTATAGAAAATTTCCAGAGACATTTTAGAAGAATTCATGAAAGACCAAAACATTTCATGTAAAAGTACATGCAGGTATTGCTATCAACATGCATCAAAGGATATATTCAGACATGCAACTGTGCAAATGTACACGTGTTAGAGATGTTTTAATACTGAGTCAAACAGGAAAGAATAAGCTGAAAAACTTGTCTTACAAAAAAAGGTGAAAAAAATCTGCAAAGAAAACTTGGGAACTCCCAAGGGACTGGCTCCTATTCCTTGGAATCCAAACCTAAGCAACACAACTACATAGAGGTGTGCAGGAAGGACTAACTCAGGCGCCAGCTTCTGCCTGGAAGTGAAACACCTCTTGTGAAGCTGTTCCATCTGACATATCATGAGCTTTATCTCTACAAGGTAGCTCTGCCAGCTCCAAAGAGAAAGGAAGAAGTATTTCTTACTTGGATCTTTTCGCTTTAAGTACACAAAGCTTATTATAAAAATACACTAAAGTCTGTGTTGTATCTGCAAGTTTCTTGCTTTTTCCACTTACAAAACCTCTTTCCTTTTGAATTTTTGGAAGCAGATCTTTACAGTGAAGTGACTTGCAGAAATACAGAAGCATTAGTCATTTTCTATTAGTGATAAAAATAGATTCCTTGGAAGACTTCCAGCAGGGAGTATATAAACCTCCAAGGTCAGGTCAGTAAGTTACAATTACTGCTGTGATGAGGACATCACAGTGTTAAGAGACATTAGATGCTCTATTGAACTTTTCTTGGCAGACCTCTCAAGCTTCACATCATCTTCCATCTTGATCAGGAAAACCAATCTTACAACAACTTCTTGGTGGATATGATTTTTTTCTTGAAACATTTGCTTAGTTCTTGTACCTTCTGTTCTCTTGTGATACCTCAATGAAGGGCTAATATGAACACTTTCATGTGCTTATGCTAAAAATGGGAATGGGTGTCAATGTTAAAGGAGCCAACTGAAGCAGCAACTTCCCTGAGCTGACATGCAGGGAAAACAGACCTGGGCTATCACCCTTGCAGCAAGACTAAAATATAGGACTATAAATCATGTCACAGGCCAACCTAACTGCTGACAGGCCACTCACAGGAACGTTAACCAGCACCAACCCATGGAACCAGATGCTGTAAATGTGCTTAGAGTGCAGTAACCTCAGCTCCTGAAGTGCCACTGCTCAGAACTGTGATACAGACCAACAAGACTGTCGGTATCCATGTTCAGAGAAGTGCAAAGTTCATCAGAAGGAATTACACATTTTAATTCATAAGGAAGTGATAACTCCCAAACGAAGAAGTATGGCCAATTCTTTTCAAGATTGCAGCTAGGGAGGGAAGCACTGGTCTTGAATACTGGGAGAGCTGAGGAAAAGGCATTAGGAAAACATGAAGGAGGATGGGAAAAATGCTTACATAGCTACTGCTGCCTCAGACAGCCTCAGAGCATCAAAATACACACACTTTTTCTGCTTAGAAATAATTTTCTGATTCTTCTGCAGAAGTAACTTTAGAGAATTGGGCATTCTTCCTTCCACTTGACAAAGTGAGATGCCTTTTACCGGTTCACTACCACTCTTAGCAGTTTATCCCTATCTCCAATACCTCTACCTAGAATTCCCAAGAGGTTTCCTCTGGCCTAAATCACTTGAGGCTGCAAAAGAGCCTAAGACACCTCCACAAGAGCCCTTAAAACAAACACACACACAAAAAAAATCTTACTTCTACCACGAGCCAAACCTCCAGCAGAGCACAGAACACATTCCCAAAACTATTTATTGCAGTGTGCAATCCTGCCATTGGTTTCGATCGTCTTCTTACCGTTCGTTGGTGGAATGTATGGCCTACAAATGGTACAGTCAAAACCCATATCAGCTATGTTTTCCACTTCCTCCTCTGTGTTTAAGTTCTGACAGATTGCATGCATCCATCTAGAAATTAAGTGGGGGAAAAAATACAATTTAAAGGAAATAGGTGGTGTTTTAGAAGACCCAAGTATCAGTCTATGGTCCAAGTAAATGGGGAATAGTTGTTCAGTTTGAATTCTTTTATGGAGAAATCACAGAATCAGGTTTTCCATATACAGCATCCCCTACAGTGGTGTGTGTTACATCCTATATATGAAGCAGCAGATCAACTATTTCCCTCCACAGGAAGGAACTCTCTATAAAACAATCTCCCAAGTATGTTTTTGTATGGTAATTTTCTCCTTATTCACAATGATTTTAATTACTTTATACAACATAATCTAGATTCAGCCTCACAACAACAGTCTTGTGAGGTAAATTAGTTTTATTTTTACAGGGCAGGGGGGAAAAAGCACAGAAAGATCAATTAATTTGCCCAGAGTCAGACAGTTAAGTCTGTGGTACAACCAGGAATGAACTACTAAGAGACTTCTGAGACTCAGTAAAATCCAGTGTTCTTTACCACATGACCATTTCCTTCATCTCTATGCTTTTACATTAGGGGGAAAAATTAAAATAAGACTTGAACAGGAAAAACATGGGAAATATTAGAAATTCTTACCGATCACATTGTCTACACTGAATTATGAGCTCCTCATCCCTGTATGTGCGGTAGCAGATCGGGCAGGTAGACAAACTTGCACAGGGAGCACATTGTGTGTAATTATTTTGCCATTCACATCTTAAACCTGGAGAAGTTGCTCCACAGTGTCTGCACCAAACACACCTACAGAACAGACAGAAAGATCTATTACTGTCAGTTCACAGGAAGATGATTTTGTGGCTTTAAATCTCTTCCACTTAGAATGAGGTGAGTAATTAAGTTTTAACTTAACAACATGTTTAACCACAAATGTTTAACAACATTTTTTGTACTTTTTAAAGAAAGTTCCTAATTAATAATTCCCTTGAAGCTGCAAAAGCAGGCAGATGGGTTCTTGTAACAGCTCAACAGGTCAGAGGAGTTCCTGCTTCCAGTTGCTATTCACTTTGAGATCTTGAGACTTAACCATGTGAGAGGTCTGGTCTGTTTGTGTTTCACCCAAGTAAAACAAATGGTTTTCACAGGGTTTTATGTTGAGAACATGAGGGTGAAGCACCCGTTCATTTTCCCAACTGAACGCTGGAATGATTACAATGAATGTAAATTGGATTTTTTTTTTTTTTTTTTTTGCTATGAGTTTCAAAAGAGAAATTTTGTCTGTCTCTGCTTATGTGGTGTTTGGTGTGAAGCAGCAGTTTTAAGAGGAGGTAAGAGTTTCCCTTATGCACTGATAATTGAATAAAACAACTCAAAAGCATTTTGTTGGCTTTGTTTGACACACCTGACTTAGACACAATTAAAACCTTGTTACAATTCAACTGACATTACAAATACCAAGTGATAGAGAGAAGCAGAGGAGGCCAGCAGTCAGCACCTCTGACCCCAGACCCAAACACACCATTTGCACTTCCAGCCTCCCTTTGGCACAGTCTGCAGGGGTGGGTCCAGGCAGTAGGTGTGGTAGCTGATGTCGCAGTCGTCGCACAGGAGGAGTCTCCCTGGATCTGTGGCTTTCCCACAGGCTTCACACACTGTGCACTCCAGACACCTCCAACCTTTGCTAAGTACCACTTTAGTAATCTGAAAAATGCAAGGTGAGAATTAGTTGAAAATGGCTCAGTGAAATGTGATCAATGTATAAATTAAGGTCTGGCGTGTGGAGCTCAGGATGCTCTTCTGGGCACACCACCCACATCTCAAGGAGCTTTTATCAATCAGACTTTCTGAAGCTTCAATGAACAGGAATGGATTAAACAAAGAAACTGTCCTCCTTTCTGATATTTTTAAAAACAGGTGCAGTGTTTCCCTTTTTAAGTCACCTGACTGCCAGGACTTTTCAAATATCATGGAAAAGTGGCATGGCAGCTGCATCAGCCAATTCCCTCAGGACTCTGGGATGCATCTTGTCAGGTCCCAGAGACTTGTGTACATTCTGCTTCCTCAAGAGGTCACAAACCTGATCCTCATGATGGGATCACGGTGCTGGAGTTTTAGCCATCTGAAGCAAACAGCTAACTTACTGCAATTAATATATAATGCAAGAGTAGTATATAAACAAAAAGTCAAATTATAATTGCATGAAATACGCATATGGCATTTTGTAAAGTATGTGCAAAATAAAGTTTTTTGACATGTTTTAAAAAACATCTCACTTTTACACAGATATACTTACATCACAACCAATGAAAAGTGTACAGTGTATATACTGCAGTAAATAGCTTATTTTGTGCTTGCTAGGTCATTTCACAGCATTCAAATTTAATTTTCACACATTCTCTCCTAGACTAATGAATGCAAAATGTATTAATTAACCACTCCAACTGCTGTCAATTCTGACAGCCAACAGGCAAATTGAATCAACTAAACCTTATGCCCCAAGTAAATGAAGACGCAGTGCAATTTTTTCTTTGTTTTTAATTCTGCTTGTATCTAGGTTTAAAACTTGTATCTCGAACTGTTATTTTAACCAACTGCTGGATAATCAGCGCTATTTATGGTTGCAAAATTACAAAAAGGTTAATTTCTCTTGAGGCTATGCATACTATAAAATGACATTTAATTAAAGTCTTTCATAAGTCGCATACAAATAATGGTCACATTAGCTGATGAATATCTAACAAGTTAATGACTCCCCTAATTACCACAAAACCAAAAGCAGCGTAGTGCTATTAAAGTACAATATGAAAACAGTGCAATCAAGTAGGTTTTGTGTGTAACAATAGCACTCACCTTAATACTGACACAGTATGGATGGTAACACTGGCCACACTGGGAACAGGCCAACAACCGGCCCTCAGCACCTTGGCCAAAACTCCCACAAACCACACACATATCCTGCAATGACACACAAGAGCAGACTCTCAACACGTGCCAGACACTACATTCTGAAAACATGTAACCGTAAAATCCAACTAGCCTGCTGTATAATTTAACTCCTAACAAGGACATTCATTCATTTTTTTCTAATTAAGAGCAGGGAAACAAAATGAAAAATCGTAACTATTATCCTAACCTGATGGAGAGTGAACTTGTCACTGTTAGAGAAGAGGACAACTGTATTATGCATCGAGTTTTCTTCCTCATCTTTATTAGATGAAATATCCATGGTTGTGACCTATTAAAAAACACAAAATATAAATAGCAAATGTATCACATTTTGTAAGACATGAGACAAAACGAAACATTCTCTAAATAAGAGTTTTGCAAGCATTTATTCATACAGTTTCAACTTCCCTAAAAAGCTGCCTGCATCAGAAATTACTGCATTAATTCACATTTTCTCATAATCAGTATTATAGCTTTACAGACCTATTCTCTTCCTCTATTTTTTTCACCTTCACATATTATCCCATTACACTTCCAAATGGAAATGGAAGGAAAGACATAGTCTAAGAAAAAAATCACTAAGCATAAATTGTCATACTGTGCCCAGTCTGCTCTGTTCCCTGCATGTAAACACTTAAGTTCTTTTTATCAAAAAGTTAATTGCAGTGACAGACTTTTGAGTATTAATTCAAAGAGCAACTGCAGAAATGTAGTTTGTCCCATATTGCCTAAAATGGGGTTTAGCTAATGTTCCAAGTATGTTAGAGGAATAAGCAAGAGCTCTAAAGTTACTCACTGCAAGCAGTTTATGAGGCTTATCTATCTTTACCATAAAAACTGGCACTGAACTTGAAACAGCTGTTTTGATCTCAACCCATCAGCTCTTACTGTAGACAGTGATTTTTCTTTTTCATCAAGTGATTTTCTGACCTGCCCTTTATTAATTCACCACATTCATATACAGCTTCTCAGGAAGAGAAACACCAATGAAAGATTTCAACTGTGTTCTCACTTTCATGTGAATCTTGCAATACAGAATTTGCTGTCCATGAATTTAAACTAACAGGCCGAACTATTATATCTGAACCAGGAATATAAGGGCACACATTTCCATACAAAAGGTTAAATGCATGCTAGAGAAATGTAATTTTGTTTTACCAGCTGTTCCAATTATATGTATGTGGATTATTTTAAATACAGTGTAAGTCCTCCACAGATAAGTTTTGTTTAAATAATAATTTAAATATTTTACAAATACAAATGTAACTCTAGGGACAAATGTAAATATCGTAATATCAGCTAGAGGAATCCCTCTGATACACAGTTGCTGAAATTCAGTATAGTTAATGTATGTTGATGTAATGCATCAAAAAATGCTTTACAAAAAATGTAAAGAAACAGCTAAAAAAGGGAATATATTTTTATGTGCTTTGATTACCAAATATTTGCGAGCACTGCAGCTGTAACTACCCAGTTAACCCCAAAGCACCTCAAACACCTTGATACCTTCAGGGATAACATTTCCCTTACCTACTTTTCCACAGTTTCACTTGTAATTGCACATACAAAAAAGCAGAATTTGAAGGACTGAATGACTGCAATGTTGGTGTTTGCTGAACCCCAGCACTGACCCACCATTCCCAAGATATACCAAGGCACTTCCAAACTGTGTGGCTGTCCACTGATCCCATGCTGAGTAAGAATTATTTTGTGCAAATTGACTGAAAATACTCCCATTTCAAACATTTATCTGACATAAGGCTGATCTTTTGGTATTGCTAACTTCATCTACTCTATCACAAGGCAGTCACATCTCTGGAACTCTGGAGCTGCATGATGACTCAAAGGATCAAATTTCTGTAGGAAATGGTGAAGAGTGATGTCCATTTTGTATTTATAGCAAGTTACCTAAATCACTCTCCTCTGAACAATTAGAAAAACTTTTAGAAGTTTGATCTGTAAACCCCAGCTTCTCTTGAAGTAAAGATTTGTGCATTTTAACATCAAAATAATGATGTTCATGCCTCCAAATCATTAAGGTGCTGTGATTAGCCTAAGTGGAATTCAGCCTGTATGTTTAAAATTACAAATTTGCTTATGAATTTTGACCATCCAATGCTTTAAAAGGGAAAAGTGATAGAGATGATTGTTCCTTTTTCAAATCATAAACACCAAAGTATTTCAAGATATTATTACACAGGCAGCAGAAAGTGTGACAAACTCAAACAGATTACATGTAAGAACACAAAAACACAGCTCTAAAGAGAGTCTCAGTAATTACTTCATAAAGACATAAAAATGAGCAAGCTCTTCTCTGAACACAAGGAATAGGATGTCTCTCAAAATATGCAGGGTTTGTTGATAATCAAAGTTTAAAAGGAACATTCAAATAGAACAAGCCCACAGTGGGGAAAAAAATAATTGTTTTACAGTCCAGATTTCCACGTTTTTCATAGCAAAATCCCTCTTCTTATGAGGACCAGACTAGGACTGTATAGGATTTTCGAGTTTTAAAAATACTTGAAGTATTAAGTAGCTTAACTATCAATTCATTGAGCAATCACTTGCTTACAATCACTTCAGTACTCCTGAAGAATAGGAGACAGCAAATATAATCATTATTTTCTCAAGGGTTTCTGGACAGAAGCTGTGTACAGAATAGCAGACATCTGATCACAACAAAGAACTGAAAGTCACTGATAATGCATTAAAGAGTCAAGGAAGCTTTAGTTAGGGTAAATCATGATCTGTAAGGGTTCTCTGAAGGAGTCAGCAATTCTAGGGACAGGGAAATCTGATTGATGCAACTTACTTCACTGCCAAACTCTTTTGGCCAAGTCCTTCACCAAAGCTACCTAAAAAAAGTTAAACTGAAGAGGAATGGTCCCTATACTGATACAAGACACAAAATAAAAGAGGGCAAGAAATTATCAATTTTGTATGTGGGAGAACATTAGTAGGTGAAATCTAACAGGCCTGCCTGCTAACAGGTGGTAGTGCTCACACACTCATGTGCAATCTGAAAAATCAAGTGAGATGCAAGGTGACAAAGGTTGGCAAGCTTGCCAACAGGATTGGGATATTCAGAGTAATAAAATCCAAAAGACAAGTGTGAAGAACTGCACAAGAACTTCATAAAGCTGAGTGCTGGGCTATAAAATGGCAGATGCAAGTCCACAAAATAAGGAAATTAACATGACAAAATAACTGGTATTGATGATCAGAAATACGGAGTAGCTTCCATACAAGGAACAACTCCAAGTACATCCTCCATACTTGCAAGTCAAGACTGCAAAAAAACATCCTCCATACCTGCAAGTCAAGACTGGAAGGAAAAGAAGGAGAAATGATGGAGGGTCTATAGAAACTGAGTGGCATGGATGGAGGAAGTGCATAGAAACCAACTTTTCACTGTCTATTCTCTAAGAGCACTGAGGGGCAGGCAGCTAATCCAGGAGTCTGCCACTTAAAACACAAGCTGAGGAGCCACAGAACTGAAAAGGGATAACATTTAGTTTTTTTTAAACTAAATGGGCAGATTTATGAAAGCAAGCTCCAACACAGGCTGCCCAAGACAAAGACACATCCTCCTGTTCAGCAAGTCCCCAAGCCACAAACTGCTGAAATGTCTCGTCCTCTTCTGTTCTCACTCTTGCACCATCACTCAGTCTAGAAGAACCTTTGCTCTGGTCTCCTATGGCTGCTGTTACAGTCTCATGCACAAACCCTGCTCTCTCCTTCTGGGTTGTTCCAGTCAGTGCTGCCTTTACCCAGCACATTCTGCACCCGAGGAAATGGAAGGAGTACTTTAAGACTCCCAACTGTTGTGTCTTTAAATGGCAAGAGTAGCACAGAATTGCCTCAGGCCCACTGAGCTGTAATGTTCTAGTTCTTCATCACAAGCAGTAACAGCCAGGCTCCATCAAACATCACTGGCTCTGTAGAGCTCGTTGTTTTTTTATAAAGTATTTTAATACGAAAATTACAGCTGATTAAATTGGTTACATTAACAGACTGCAATATGACTTTAAAAAATATATCCTTACCCCTGGAATGACCACAGCCCCAACTCCATTCTTCAGTTTTGATCTTCCTCTGCCACCTCTTCCTGACAGACCCGCTCCACGCGGCCTCCGCTTGCCCGGGAATCCGGATCCTCGGCCCTGTTCAATGTAAGGTAACAATGTAAATGCAACCTCTCAAGTTCTTTTGTTACGTGGGATTCAAACTTGTTTAGTTCATCTAGAGAAAAACACAAGTAAAAAACACCCTGTGATTTCAGGTGAGTACAAGCACACCAGGGCACGGTCATTAAATCTCTGCATAAATCCATGTGTAATAACTTTAATTACTTACATGGCATAATAGGATCACCTTTATCATCAGTGAGAAAGCAGCCAAAACCAGAAATGTTTACTTTCTGCTCAGGAGTACTGGAAATATGGATTTCCCCCACCAGTTCCCCCACACTTCATTTGCAAAGTTTCCAAAATATATCTTTTATTCTATGATTCATTTTTCTTTTCTCTTTGAACAGTCAGCCCAGACAGTCATGGGACTTTTACACAGGGTCTGGGCACTTGATTACTGGTAGATGCTTTTATTACACTATGAATAATCAAATGAAACCTGGAATTTATTAGGATTGAGTCCTGCTCACAAAGGAAAGTGGGAGCTGGCTCCATGAAACTCTCTTAATTCAGCATATACAGACAAGAGTTTTTTTATATTAATTCTATCAGTTACACTCAGATCAACATTCCCCATAATGTGAAGTTTTTCTTACACAATCTCCACTTGATTTACAGACAGCTTCTCTTCTCCCTTCCTTATTTAAGATGCAGAAGCAGAGTTGCAGTGTTGTGCTTTGGAGTATTCAATGTTTTCAACTACAATTATCCTTGGGAGAGTTAAGTATGTTTTTACTAGTAATTACCTGTTATTCATACTGTGAGTTAAATTTGAAATTTAGGGGTTCTTTTTTGTTTGTTTTTTTTTTTCTTTCTTTTTTCAAAATTTCAAAGTGAACTAAGCACAAGAGGATTCTTAATCCTCTCTAATCATTTCCAGAGAGAAAAAGAACATATTCACATCCACAAATTCTGCCTGATGTATCAGACATCTTTACAATGTGTCTCAAAGCCTCTAATCTGTGTAATAATCTGATAATTATGGCATGTACTCAAATAAGCACCTTTCCTACAACAAAATAAGCACTGAGATTATTTAATGCATTTCATATTTGTCAATAAACTCAGCTCCCAAAACAGCCCAAGTATGGAGTACAGAGTATGGGGTATCCAAATGCTTGCTGCAAAATACTTTTAATACCAAGGCAAAACATTTGCTCTGTAAAACAACAGTGATGGAAGCAACAAAGCTCCGTGGGGACTGTGTCACCAAGAGACATGAAGGGCCTTTACTGATGGAGACAGGAGTTCCTTGGATGGGAAGAAACACTGTGGGCTCAACATTCCCTACAGCATTTCTCAAATATTCCAGCTCCTGCTTTAAAGAAAACATTGAACTTTATGGTCATAATTAAAGGGAAAATTGAAGGATCCCAATGATAAGATTTTATTAACATCCATTTAATAAAGGAAAAAGAAATTAAATTGACTCATACACCAAATTAATGTAACACAATGATATCTCAGAAGTGAAAGGAAGGATGCTGCTGGAGGCTGAGGTCAAACAAAAAATGTCCTTAGATTATCTATGGAGCTAATACATATGCACACATAGGACATACAATCATCAATTTTTAAACATGAAAACTCTTCTGACAAGTTTCTTATTTTCTGTTTCAGAACAGGTGTCAGTACTGTTATTTTCACACAACCAGTAACAGGAATAAGCACATACTTATACCAATGTTAATGCTGAATATTAAGCTGAAAATTAATGCTTAAAGCAGCAAAAGCTAAGCTGATGTCAAATCAAAATAAAATTAGCATGAGAGTTAAAGTGAGATGAACTTAAATCATTGGGGAGCTACAGCTATTTGTCAGTTTCATAATTTAGCTTTTCTTTGCCTTTACTTAAACCAAATAATTCTACTTTAGTTACTTCAGGTGTCTTTAATAGTATATGTCACTGTGGATACAATTCTGGTCCATCTCATCAGGTAGGAAAGTTTTTGTTTATTCCCCCATCAGCTAAAAACGATGTCACTTTGAATCCACTCTGCAAGATTTCTCCACAGCAACAAATTCAAGCCATCCTTCAGATCTCTGTTCCTTTCCATGCCTGGCTTACCTTACTGCCAGTCTTAAAAACATTTTCCTTCTCAGGTAATTTATTTTGACAGCCATGTAAAGCCAACCACAAAAAGTGATGTACTCAACACACACGAAATTTGGGTAATACAAAGTATTCTTTGCCACTGAAAATCAAGGCAATGCCATCATAGTGTATGCTCTGGAAAGTTCACATCTTAACCTGAAACCTCCAGAGCTTCAACAATTTTAGAGGTCTTGAACAGTAACAGAATGGAAGATTAATTAAGGTGTGAGAGACAGAATTTCATCACTAATCTCTACAGCAGAAAGATAGCAATGGATACATGAAAATAAATTCAAGTTATTTACCACTTTGATGCTCCAAATGGCACTGCCAGGAAGCTGTCTGGATTTAAAAATGTCCCGACCTTCTGAAATGTCTGGGGACCAGGAAGGTGGGCTGACTGTATTATTGGTACTCCAAGCCCCCTAGGATACGGTAGGTGAGAAAATAGATGTATAAAACTTTGCAACATAAAAAAAAAAAAAAAAAAAAAAAAAAAAAAAAAAAAAAAAAAAAAAAGGCAAAAAAGCAAAAAGCAAGCAACAAAAAAAAAATCTGAAAAGCAAAGCACATGCAGGCATAGGCATTTCTACATTAGTTCACTGAGTGAGTAGAAAGTGGGAAATTTTTAGGTTCTCACTGAAACATGCCCTAAAATCAATACTTACTTCCAACTGATGGTTAAGTACAACAAAATGAGTTTTATAGACAAAGATTAATACAAATATAAAGCAAGCAATCATAACAACAGCAAATTACATGCCTAAATTTTATTGCATCAGTGAAGAAGACAGTAGTTGGAGGTGGTAACATCTCCTTTTATATTCCAAATCATATTTTGAAAGAACTGATGGCCTCAGTTGACTTTTGAAGCTAAACTACCCCCAATCACAGCAACAACTAGTTTGAGAAGCACAGCAAACAAAAGGAATATGAATAAACCACTAGACAAAAGAAAAGGAAAATAGCCATGGTAATCAACAAAGCAGCTCATGCCTGCAATTCTGCTACAAAGAAACCATTATAAAACTCTACCACTGATTTTTTTTCACCCCAGTGTTTTCATGTTATGCTGTAGTATCACGTTTTAACATGTTATTATGTACATATAATAATATACATCCATATGGTGTACCTACAAACTCTTTTTAACTAATTATTATCCCTATTTATGTAGTTGCATCATGGTGAGATATTGCATGACTGTCAGTAGAAATAAAGCAAAATAAGAAGAAAATGCTAAGACAGCCAAGGAAAAAAATGCTGAGGCTCCTCATAGAAAGTAAAATCTGTGGAAGACTTTCTCAAGAACAGAAGAAAGACTGCGGGAGACAGACGTCATAAATAACTTCACTGCCAATTTACACATTAGATTAATTAAGGACAGTACATTTTCCTAATTCAAAATTTGTGAGAGTAAAAAAATATTGAATACCAGGATGAGAAGTGGAACTGATGAAGAAGTGCAGGTTTACCTTCCCCAGAATGCCATTCAGCAGCATAATCCCAAGGCTGATATGGAATAACCTCATGCATACAAACAATCCCAACTATTCACAACTGCTCACAAGGGCAAGCCCAAACACATTTACACCTTTGAATACTGGGATGTACAATAATAATAAGCATCAACGAAAATGAGATGGCTCTGTAAAATGTGTTGGTTTTTTTTTTTTTCCTTTTCTGAAATGCAATTTCTCCATCAAGAATGTGTGGGAAATGAGTTTCTTTGGAATCAACAACTCCATCGAAACATACATTCATCTTAAACTGTAAAGAGGTGTCTTGCTAACTTACTGAGAACAGGGCTATCCCTTCAAGTGATCTGGCACCCAAAAGAGAAAGCTTGTCAGTGACCTAAAAGCCTAATTATGGATAAAAGTCTCAAGGTAAAAACACCAACACTCGGTACAACCCACAGCGTGGACACAGTGGTATTGAGCATAAATCTGCTTTCTGGGAGTTTAGCTCTGCCTGCACAGGAAAAGGACAACGAAACACTTAAAAAAAATAACAATTTGACAATTCTGCCCACACGAGGTGGTAACTGGACACACAACCTACAAACTGCTTAGTGCCCAGAACACCTGTGTGTTTGGGAAGGCCATCAAAGCCTCCCTTCTGCCAAGGGGCTTCCAAAACCAACTCCAGAACAGCTCCTGACAGCAACTGCTCAAGGGTTCCAGTCAGTGTGGCTGGAATGAACACCCTGGATTGGAAGATTTTGCTATCCAGTTTTTTCCTTGACTGCAGATAAGTGGCCATCATGCAGACAACTCAGAAGATCAAGAGGTTCATCACCCTCTAACAGGGGAACAGGGCTGGCTAGAAACCTTCTCACCTTCAGACCTGGAGATGGACAAGTCCCTGTTCACACCCAGGGCACAAGGACAGAACATTCCTGACACAACAGGGACATCATGTCAGAAATGGAGGAAAAAAAGGAAATTTGATACACTGGTAGACAACTACATCAACAGGTCTGTGGTACAAGAGATTTGCCTTAACTATTCCAACCCTAGTTTTAATACCAAGTTACAGTCAATTTTAGCAGGTAAAATTCAAACTTTCATTGAATTTTAATTAGTTTCCTCATTACTTGTAAAATTCATAATGCATGGTAGTTAACCGTTCTTATAAAGTGGCAACCCAAAAAAAATCTGTACAGCAACACAAAGAAAATCTATTTATCAGAGAAACAATCTTGGCATCAATATGTAAAAGAGGCAATATGCTCACAGTGTCAAAATTCAAGATCTTAAACATGCTGAAAATATTCAATCCACAATTCAAATACCTCTTAGTTTGGAGGTACAAAACTATTCTTCTCTGGTGATTAAATATATTCAAAAGATTAAAAAGCTAAAAGAACATTAAATCTGAATATGAAATATTCAGTCTTACAAAACAAAATGATTTGTATATGATTCATGAACCATATTGTTAAGAATTAAATTGGAAATTTAATCCAAGTTTTATTGTAGATCAGAAAAATTTGAATTCTTGGTCAGATAAACTTAATTAAAAACACACATTTCCACAATACCACGAACAAATGAATTACATCAAAGAGATGCATCAATTATATTTTTGGCTTTTAATTAATGCCTATTACCACACAACACTGTAGAGAAAGTTCTATTCAGTTCATTTACATCAGAACCCCAGCAATAATTATGTACTGTGACAGAAACAGGAAGTTCTAATTCTCCATCATATTCTTGAGTCCTCAAAATTGAACAACACAGCTGCAAGTAAATTATAACAAAAGGAAACCCAGTGTCAGCAAGGGTCAGGAGATCTCACTAAATTACCACTGACTGTGTTTAGCTGCTTAACGCCTTATGAATCCTACTGCAATTGCAAATGCACAAAGCTGGATTTGCAATTTAATATTTAATGTAATTTTAGGGTTGTGAACAAACTTTAATCACTTGAAAATACAGCTCTCCTCATTAAAAAAAAAAAAACACACGAAAATGGAAAAAACAACCAAGCACCAAGCATAAAAGCTGTAACAACAACTGATCCTTGAAAAAGACTTTTTTTTCATCTTTTTTTTTCAGCATCTACCTTTTACAACAACATACTTAGTGATACCATGTAAGTTAAGAGAGCAAAAAACCCATACCGTCCAAGACAGCACACATCCAAACCCATCACAGTGCTCTGCCTTTTTTAATCTCATTTTAAAAAATCTCTAAAAACACCAACAGATATTCAGTGTGTTGTGGAACAGTGATCACTGACATCTTCATGATGAAAATTAAATACCTCTGAACAAGGTATTTCTCAAGGACCACACTGTGGAATAATACTAAAATAATATTTATGGAATTTACAAAACCAGCAGAAGTTTATTGCTTTTTATTCAGAATTATTCCACAGAATGCTCTCAAATCTTCACCTAGCAACGTTTCAGTGCCAAAATTTGTAATGTCTTCCATTTATTGACTTAATCTTATGCTTTCCAGTACACAGTGCCATAGCAAAAGTAACTATTTCAGATCTGTTCAATTTGGATACACAGAATAAATACAACACCACTGAACATAGACCTCCGTAGAAAAATAGTAATTTTCCTTGAGAAGGTTCATTTCAAACTGGATGTGTGTCAGATTAGTCATTAATAAACTTACATGATAATTTCTACTAAGACTACTCCTTCAGAAAAGAGAAATTTGGAAATTATGAAAGAGAGGTACTGCCCCTAAAATAAATTTGCAGCTTACAGGCAAGAGCGAAGCATGTCCACATTCCACAGAGAAGAAACTGGACAAACACAACTCTAAGGACAGCACTGTAAAAACCTGACCATGCTGGCAGCTCAGGGTAAGTACCTTGTGATCTATGAACACTTAAATTTCATATACATGTAGAAATTAATTTGGATGCATTATGGAGTAGGGGAACATGAAGAGCAGACAGTCCATGGAACAAAACCCAGTGAGATGCTGAGCCTGGCAGGCAGAGGGTCCTCTCAAGGGGCAGAATGCAGCTTTCCTGTAGCTGAGGGTATGGATAACATGCTGTCCTAAAAAACACTGTCAGAAGGGCACCTTACTGACAGGAGCTGCCACGTTCCCCAAAGAGGAGTAAGCTTGTACTAGCCAAAGCCAATTCATACAGTTCTTAACTGTACCCACACTTTGATTTATACACAGCTCCCCTCTGGGTTAGAAGCTGGATTTTCTCTTGTTGCTTCTAAGCAAAGTTGGGATGCCTGCAAATATGCCAAGGGGCAGAGGGATGCTGACATCAGTGACACTGACTGCAGCCCTGAAAGGGGTTCATGAAATCTTTTTAAGCAGAATATTGTCTTCATTTTTGAGATCGGTTTTAGTCTTTTTCTAATGTGGCGCTGCAGACACGTCATTAAAGCAAACTACTAATATCTAACAGGAAATCACTTCAGATTATGCATAACTTTGTATTCAATGGCAAACCAGAATAATTATTCAAATATATTTTATTAGCAATTGTATTAATAGATTGTAAAGAAAGGGCTGATAATTTGTCCTACTGTCCAGCACAAGACATTAACTTAATGAGAACAAATCCGAATCAGAAACTATCCTTCTCCATGGATTCCTTAACTCCAGTGAAGCCTGTCTCTTATAAAATTGAGGAAAAATATATCCAGAATCCAGAGAAATTTATTTCTTATTCTTCTTTATAGGAAGTTCCATAAACCCATTGCAATAGATATATTATTGCATTTTTAAAACAGGAAAAGGACATTCCAACAAAGTAAACTGCATATTAGAAGCTTTCAAACTTCTGGGAGAGAGTGCAGAATATTACCATTTGTGAAACTGTGCTGGCTTCTCTTTGGGGTTCACAGAGTGATCAGACTCCATGAAGGAACTATTTTAAACCTGAGCAGTCCTGGCCAAGGAACAAGTCCTGCAATGAAAATTCCTTTGCACAACAGAAGAAAGCAGGGGTGAACCCAGTGTTAACTTCACCTGGCACAGGAGCCACAATCTCTTGAATCAATAAAATCCACCCAATTTGTGTAACTTTCTGCCCTCCCCTCTATGAAAGGCAGGCAAGAACTCCAGCAGCTGCCAGGTAACATTTGTATGGCATAACCTCACACCTGACAAAGCCACAGAACAGCAGAAGCTGCTATTTTATAAGCAGAAAGAAGCAGACCCCAAACCCAGAAAATTAACCTGCTTTTGAGAAGACAATTGCTCTTCAGTGCCACCCAGAGAAGAATCACACATGACCTAGTTTACTCCAAACAGCTACACCTGTAACTTTATAGAAGCACCTTTTCCTCCAGTATTGTTTTCCCCATTTTTTACTTGCTTTTACATCAATGGGATCACCTCCAGGTGAACAAGAACTGAAACACTGTGTTAGGTTAGAATGTTTTAAAACAAGCTTATGTCTCTTCTTCATCTGTGGAGTTCCAATGGCATGGGAAACATGATGGACCATCACCAAGGAGCACTTTTCTCAGCTGCCAGCACCTGCCCTGTATGATGCTTTCCAAAAGCCAGAATTGGAGAAAGCATCCATTTTGATGTGTCTACAGTACTGACACAAAGAGACAACAGATCTTATTTCTCTGGTTTTCTTCCTAGTGAAAAACTGCCTGCTTGCCTTCCAACTTATCCCACAGAATCCCCATGTAACAGGAAACCAAACTGTCTGGATGCAATCCTGTGCCATGTGCTCTGGGATGACCCTGCTTGAGCAGGGAGGTTGGACCAGATGGCCCATTGTGATCCCTTCCAATCTGACCTATTCTGTGATTCTGCTTCTGCTCCTATGCACAGCTCTCCATTTGGAAAAGTACACACTCTTTTAAAAAATGAATGTTTTCAGCAGAAAGAATAATTTGAAACCCCCACAAAATGAGCCTAAACCTACTTCTGTCTGCAATCCAAAGCGATTTAAATAAACGCGTTCCACATCGTGGATTTGTCCAATTACATCTTGCTCAAAAAAATCCCACCTGCCTGTAACTGGACATATAAAAATCTCTTCTTTTCATAGTCTACAGAACACATTCAACAGCTTTCAGTCCTTCATCAAAAGCCCAGAGTAGGAACTTAAGAGTACTGAAGAGAAATTTGTTTAAGGCATTAACATATTTCTGCAAATATGATATATACACCTGACTGTACAGCGACCCAGGAAAACCTAACTGCAGTACAACAAACGCAGATCTCCTAAACTCAGTGGAAACAGCAGAAAAACTTTCCAGAACACTCTCTCATACCTTAGGAGCAAAAATTTTGAACCCTTAGGTGACATGTCAAAACTGAAAGAATTGTGCAATATATAAAAAAAGCTTTGTCAACACTAAGTCCACAAAAGCACAAAATCATCAACCTGGAAGTCACAAAGACTAAAAATAAATTGTGATGAGAAGATGAAACACTAACTTGTCACACTGACACACTTTTTGTATAGAATTTCACCAACAAGAAATGAATACCCTGGACTGACAAACCATTTTCCCTGGAACACAACACAAATAGAGAGAAAGACACAGCACAAAGTGACAGACTTGAGGATTCTTTTCACTTATCAAATTTAATCCTAGTCAAACCACAACAATTTGTACAAGACAGCTCTTGCACAGTATTTCCTAATGTAACAAACCCACAAAATTATTTACCACACCATTAGAAACATTGATCAAGAAAATATCTGGCAGACAACAGAGTTGTAGAAGGTTCTTCTCTAAAGCCAGTTTAAGAAGCTTTAACACACTTTGAGAGTACCAGCCAAAATAAATACATATATGAAAAATATTAAAAGGTCATTTAAATAGCACAGCATTATGTCTATCTGCATTTGTAGCAGATGAAAAACACAACAAATTTTCTTCTAGTCTACTTTTAACTATGAGCCAAAAGAAACTTAAATTCTCACCAGAGAAGCTTTATGATGGCTGACTTCTTCCTTATTTACCAGAACATTAATTCCTTGAAGAAATAAACTACACACTTAGGAGAATCAATGCATTTTTTAAGAAACAGGTGGATTTGATGAGTTATACTGCAATTTAATAAACACATAATGGAACAGTGCATGTGCTTACCTGTCTGGATCTGGGCCTTCCAGGGGAAAACTTGCGTTTGGTGATGGCCGGTTTTCCCATGCCGATTTTTGGAGTGACTGATATGTAGGTGGTTGGGAGAGCACTCCCAGCAGCTGGAGGCAGCACTGGGGGCTGACTGTGCTGCACATCTCGTGCAGAATTCAAGTCTAGAGAAACATCTGGTGAGGAAGACACGTTTGTCTTGTTTAGATTAAGTGGTGGGGGAAGTGAGGGGCAAGTCTCAGCTGGTGGTTTTATGGGTTTTTCTCTGACTGGTGAAATATTTGCAACACCTCCATTTGAAGCAGTAGTTTCTACTTCTAGAAGAGATGGTGCTTCCGATTTCTCATGGGTTTCTTCCTTTTCTACATCTTTCTGCACTTTTATTATTTCCAGTTGCTGCTCTAGGGGGACAGAAATATCTCCTTTTCTTTCAGTCTCCAGAATTTCTGGTGTCACAGTCATGGTCTCAGGTACTGAAGACAGAGACCGAGAGTCTGCTGTGGACACTTCTGATACCTCCACACTACCCTGAGGCAGCTGTGTCTCTTCAGCTTGTTTGTCCAACTCCTGCTGTGTTACAGCTTGAACACCTTCTACCACTTCCATCATTTTCTCAGTCTGACCGTCACCAGATGCTGGTGTCTTTTTAGGAGACATTTCCATTTCAGCTGAATTGATTTCAACAGAGATTTCTGCTTCCAGTTGTGTGGTCTTTTCTCCTGGTGATATGCCTGTAATTAAGTACAACCATATTAAAGGCTCACTGTGAAAAAGAAAAAATCTTCTGGTGTTCTGGTCAACAAGTATACTTGGTACACATCATGCAGGCCAACACATATCACTTTACTTCAGTGAATTTAATATGTAGCTTAAAATATACTTCATGAACATCTTTCTTTGTACCTATTTTTAGAGTAGTCTATATTTTTAGTTCATTATTTTTCTTCCCCAAAAACACAGCAGAGTAAATTAAAAGAAAATAGACCCAAGATTAGTTTTTGAAGAACTGAACACACATTTCAGGTAGGCAGCCAAAAGTAATTTCTTCTTTTTCATTTCTGTGAATTGAAGATGCATGCTATCATAAATTAATGCATTTTAAGCTACTGTCCCAACATTTCCAATAAGCCAAGAACAGGACAAGTACAAGTAAAAAACATTTTCCTCCTAAAACTCTTTCAGACTTTAGGAAATTAAGTTAAATGAAAACAGCTGCTGCTGGTTTAATTTAATTTACTAATATATTATGAATTTCTTTCAAAAATATTTATCTAGCCCTCCCTTGAACCAAATCAAGCACTCTTCATCCGTAACTTTCTTCATCAAGGAGTTCCAGAGTTTTTGTTCCACTCTATAAAGAACCACATTCTTTGCTCTGAATTTGGCTTCTCACACCTTCCTCTGATGGGCCCTGATTCTCTTACAGGCTAGTTACTTTCTATTACACTTGCACTCTTCTTAACTCACACTACTGTAACTTCCTCAGCCACTAAGTTCATAGACAGCATTTTAATCTGAATATTTCTTCACAGTTTAAATCATGGCCCTTTTACCATAGGCTGTGAGGCACAACTGAGTGATCACAGCTAAACTGAAAAGTTAGGGTTGTTTTAACTTTGTCTTTAAATACAAGTTTCTTGTCTCCCCTTATAGCAACCATCCTCAATCATCATCTGGGACTGAATGGGACATACTGCCAAGTTCTTTACCCTTGATACTGGTCACTAACACACCTAGTAGATTTGACCCTTCTTTAGCTGCATGCAGTTTCTCCCGAAACAGAAATGATCAGCTGCTGCAACCCTGTCAAACGTCATCTTTTACTTACAAATGGAAAAAAAAAACCCAAAAAAAACAGAAAACCCCTAACCAAGGATGCCTGTGGAGTTACAACCATAAAGCACATAAGAGAAAGTGTGAGTGATGGTATTTGAATAGCAACAAGTCATTGCGTTTTACAATGAACTTCCAGCATACAAAGCATTCAACTATTTTTCCAGCTTGGAAAAAGCCAGTCCCAACAAAAGTAAAGCAACACAAATAATCTGAAGACTCTCTATGCCTTCAGTAAAACACTTATTTTATCAAGCAAAGAAGTTAGTACTCTTGCTTGAGAACTCAGAACTGTTGCAGTATGTCTCCTAATGCTTCCTAGGTGCTTTTTCCTCTTGCATTTATAAAGCACTGCAAACATTACTGACTGGAAGAAGGCTCTGGTTCTGAACTGGTATTTTCTCAGAGTGCAAAACTCTTTCTTACCTTCTGTAACACACCCAACAGCTGATTCCTGATCAGGGCCATCACCTGTAATGGGTTGTTCCTGAAATGCCATAGCCTCTCCACCACTTTCCATTTCCATTTCATTTGTACAAGCTTAAGGAAAAGCAAAACAGTTATTAAAATTGCTGTGTTTATTCTATTACTTTGGCATCAGCAACTGCTGCCACTTTTGACCTTTTGGCTAAAGAGAGACTGATATTTAATGATGACAGGATTTAGGACAAGTCAGGTCAGTGAGAAGGTTAAGGAGACTACACAGTACTCCTTCAAAATTAAGACCATTTTACTCATTAATTCTGAAGCTTTCAGATGTCTGTAAGGCAATTACATACACCTAATAGTGAAAATATGCACACACAGTCACACACTTCTGCACAGCCTGAGCAGTATCAGAAAGAATTTTCTTCAATTCCAAGTCTAGAAAATTCAACAGAACTGGCAGCATGAAGGCTTCAAATCTGTATACAAATACTACAGTGGATTATGGCATAGATATGAAGTTTCATCAGGACTGGGAACACTGGTTTTCACCTTATGTGTTCGACAACATGAGAACTGCATTCTGCCACTTTAGAACTAAGATATTTTTATCTTTGCATGGAAAAGGCACAACTGAATGTTTTTTTTTGTTGACAGGATCATTACAGAGCACAGAAACAGGAAATACTTCCCCCCCCCTTTTGTAAAAGCTCTTTCAGTTAAGGAAATTCATTAAAATGAAGTATGGAAAACAAAGTGTATAGCAAGCATTAACTTGAAGAGAACTGATCTTCCATGGATGTTAGCACAAAGAAAAGGGAAACAAACACAGCTTCCTGCATCAAGAAAGTCTTTATTAAGTTCAAAAAGCCCACAACTATTAGGTGATACTATTTTAGCACCCTAAAAGCTGCTCTCAGACTCTGTCAACTTTAAAGTGATATTTTAACTTCAAGAAAAAGATCACTTAGATTGGCTCCAAATCTGATTTTAAAGTACAGACGTGTTCTCCTGGGTATAAAACCCTGCATGACTCTACTGATGTAATAGCTCCAGATTACTCCTAGCAGGTGAGATGACAGTCCTGTTCTTCCTTGGGGACAAGAGCATGCTTGTCAATGTTTCTACTACCTAGAAATCCTAACAGAAGCATTGCTTAAAACTTCAGCCTTTCAGATTAACCTGCTACTTATTCAAAAGGGGTTTTTGTAGGAGGCTGGGAGCTGTGACAGTCAATGTTTTGTTTTGGACATCTTCAAAATGCTCTAAGCACACTGCCTGGGAGTCCACAGTCTCTCCTAAGCTTTCAGAAGGGAAACAATCTGAGGAGGCTGAAGTGGCCACTCTTCCTACCATGGTGGCTGTGTTGTTCACTGACAGAGTGAACTAATTTACAGACATTTCCCTCCTGTCACTGCCCTTCCTCCAGGAGCACCTTTTCCATCATGTCTTTACTGCTCACAAAAGGTAATGTACAGGCTAACATCAAAGGGATGACTTGTTTATACAAAACATCAGTTTGAACACAAACATTCCAGTTTTGTTGTACCTCAACACTTCCGTTTTCCTGCCAAAATTTACCAGGCTTTCAAAACCACAGGTACTTATGGATAACAAAAGATCAGTGCACAAGCACTGCTGCAAGCCCAAAAATTGCACATGGCAGAGGTTGTGCAGTTAATCTGTTACATTTTACCTTGCTTCTGCATTTAACTACAGCTGTGCTTCTCCAGGGAAATTGAGCCTGGATGAAAGTAGGTGCTGCCCAACAGAGCACGTGGTGTGAAATACTCAAAAGCATTTAGTTTTGAGTTTATAACACAGCCCTTGTGGATGACCCACAGGGCTCAGATCAGCAGATCCAAGTCCTCCCTGTATTTCCTCCTTACTGTTCCTGACTTATTTTTTTAAAACATACTTTACACTTCTCCACAACTTTCCACCTTCTGCTTGATTTGTCCACTTAGACAAGAATGTCTCAGAAACAAAACAAGATGACTGATTATATATTGCTCTGAAAAAGGAAAACCTATTAAAAGTGTCTAGTTAAACAAACACCTGTCCCTTGAACACAGTCCAGTTCCCACTGCTCTGTCCTTCCTAGGTGAAGTGAGGAGAACAGGCACTATGATACTGACCAGCAGCTAGAGAGAAACAGGAGAACTGAATGTCTCCAAAAATATCTACCAGGCACAAATGAGTGAAATAGCCAGGCTGTCACATGAATACATTTATGAACTGTACCACATCCAAAATAAATCAGTGGAGCTTACAGCTACAGGCTCAGAGACTGGAGCTGGAAGGTTGAGAGCCACAATTATGGTGCTCACTATTCCATGTTTGTATCCAGGATCCTGAAGCCAGAAAGAGAAGCCACCCATGGAGTGCCTGAGCAGCTGCTGTTAAGATAGAGGAAGGGATGAACCTCACAGAGTAGAATTTGAGTGGCTGGTTCACAAAAGACTTGGTGAGATTACAGATATTACATCTGATGTAAGCATTTTGGAACTGTGAAGTTTAAGTTTGATTACCTGTTAGACTGTCAGGTTCAGGAATGAGTTCAGAAGTGTTCATTACATCACATGACTGAGTCTGATCCCCTTCTCCTTGTCTACAAAGAGTGCAGATGTAGTCTTTCAACTGAGACTCCAGTTCACTACCTGGAGATCTGTCACAATCTATGTGAATCCATCTGGGGAGATTAATTTATTGTTATTTAATTTATTGTGAGTGTGATTTTAGTAATAAAATATAAAGCATCATAGTAAAAATCCATTAAAAATAGCATTATTTCTCATTCCTATGGGGAAACAGAGATTTTCAACCAATGCTTGATTATGGAGAACTTCAGAGGAATAAGCATGATAAATCAGCATGTAAAACAGTGAACAAACTTAAGCATAAAGACCTAAATTGTCCCTAAAGCAAATCAGACTCCACAAGATGTAGAGCACCATCACGATGCTGCACAGTGAGATACAATATTATTGAATACAAAACACAGCTTACATTCTTAAAATGTTCCAAATATTGTATTTTTATATACTGTAACTTTAGGGTTTTTTTAATTACTGAAATAGTAAAAGACATAAAATTAAACAGAAAACATAAACTTGAAAATTAGAAAAACAAACAAACAAACAAACCAAACAAACAACAACAAAAAAAACCCAGATCATTGCAAATAAAAGTCTTCAAACTTTAGGACAATGACTTTTTCAGCCTCCTTCCTCACAAAATAGGTTAAATTCAATAGGCAGCACAGCTTGCAGCAATTAACTGCCAGGTACCCTCAAGTAACTGCCAATTAATACTTATTTGCTAAGATTAAAATAAAGCTACCTGCTATTGTTCATTGTATTTAGGGATGAAGGATCAAGGAGCTGCCCAAGATCCTGTGGCATTGTACATCAAACACATTGTACATCCTTCCCAGCAACCCATCCATGTCACACAGCTCCTCATAAGCTTTATCCATTTTAGTACAATTTAACAAAAGCTGGATACTTACCTTTTGCACATGTGACAATGCAACATATCTTTCTGGAAGTCTTGGAGGCACAGTTTTTCACAGAAAGGACAAGATAAGTTGTCTTGCTGTTGGTAACAACTGTCACATACCAAACAATTATGGTGCCACTGACAACTTGTTCGTGTACCACACTCAGCACATACTCTACAGTTCTAGAGATCACAAGAATTTAGTAGTTAATTATGGTATTTCACAATGTGACAGAACTGCCATTAACTGACATTTTTCTGTTTTTAATTCAATTTAACAGCTTTTGTCCTTGATAACACAAAAAGTTATCCAAGATCTGATAGCAGAGCATGAATAACCTGCACAAAAGCAAGAAGTTGCCTGACACTACTCCCTGACTTGAAAGGAGTATTTCTTATTTATTTCTTTTTTATTGCTACTCTCAGTTATCTAATGACTGCCACAAGCCAATGTAACATCACATACATCTCAAAGACAAGGACTTCCCACTGCAATTACTTACAAAGTTACTGATAAAACAACAAATTCATCCTGCCTTCCTCAAATGCAAAGGTTTTGCATTTGAGGAAGGCAGGAGGAATCCATAAGCTGCAGAATTGTTTTCATAAGCAAGGAGGAGTTGAGTATCAAGAGACTTCAAGTATGGATTACATATACCACTATATAGCTTTGAGTTTACATTTTTGTTCCCATTGTATCATGAGAGCAGCTGTTATTAACTGCAGGTTATCCACTGCACCTGGATCCTACACTTCTCTTTTCCCTATGGAGGCTAATTTACTGTCCTACATAGGCTGCTTCAGCCACAGCACTGACAGCTCCCACCACGGAGCAGCTGTAGAGCCACAGGATTTACATCCAAATGGGATTCCCTCAGAAATTACAAATTATATTACACAGCAACAGCAATCCACAATACACCTGGAACAGCATAGCTTGGATAACAAAGTTTGGGCTCTTATAAATGACCAGGAGTTACTCTGAAACCTTTCCACTTACTTTACATTTCCAACCATTTGTAGGTACAGCATCCATAACTGGCTGTAGACAGAAAGTGTGATAGCCTTTGTCACATGTATCACACACGAGCATCTTGTTGTCTTCCCCAGAGTGTCTAAGGAAAGTAACAAGTAATCAAAAATTACTTCAATAAGCAGCAACAAAATATCTGTTTCAAGAAAAGTCTAAACAGGAAGACACAGGTGTGCACATAAAAATATACAAACACTACTTGCAAGTATCTCCAGAGACAATGCCTTCAAATTTATTTTTAAATACAAGTGCAGACCACTGTGTTTATTCACCAAGAGCTGAGCTGGTGCAACCATTCTGAATACCAGGTATTGGCCCACTTTCACTTACACATGTGAGGTGAAAGTGATGGCCCTTCTGCACTGAAATCAGTTCAAAATCTGCAATATACATTTTATTTCTTTCTAAAGAGAACATCCAGTTGTACTTGTTTCTGCAGTCTGACTGTAATTTTCACAAAGGAAAAAATAAGTCATCAACTCAGACTATCAGAGCTCCTACAATGTCAGACAACACGACTTCAAGAGCAAAACAAACATTAAAGGAAGAGATTTCAATTTTACTACAATGATGTATTACAGTGCTCCAACACAGATTCCAGTGATAAAATAAATTTGCTGAGCACAAGACAAATAGTTTGGTAATATCTAAAGGCATTGAGTTCTGCCTTAGTTTAAATAAATTAATGCAGTAAGTAAACATGCAACAAGATTTGCCTAGATAAAGCCTTTCAGTATATGGCATTATACATGCTAGATACTACCTCATTACCTGGGAGACCTGGTATTTTAAAAAGCCCTCTCTTTGCATGAAGATATGCTTAAAATGCTGTTCTTCCAATAACGGTGAAGAACTGCTGTACTTAAGTAATTATTGAATCTAAGAATGGTTTGGGTTGGAAGGGACCTTAAAGACCATCCAGTTCCATGGGCAGTGCCAACTCCCACTAGACCAGGTTGCTCAAAGCCCATCCAAGCCTGGCCTTGAACACTTCCAGGATGAGGCATCCACGGCTTCTCTGGGCAATCTGTTCGGAGTGTCCCTCTGCCTGTACTCCTGCTTGAGATTGCCCCAGTCCAGGTGCAGAACGTTGCACTTGGCTGTGTTGAAGTTCATGAGGGTCACACTGCCCCACTGCCCAGGTCCCTCTGGATGGTGTCCCTTCTCTTCAGCATCAACTGCCCCACACAGCTTGGTGTCGCTGGCAAAACTGCTGAGGGTGCCCACTGCCCACGTCATAACAAAGATGTTTATAACAGCACCAGCCCCAATTCCGACCCCTGAAATAGGGGGACACTCATCACTGAAGAACACTCATCACTGGTCTCCACTTGAGTCCTTGATCCCAACTCTTGAATCCATGGAATGCTCCATCTGTCAAATGCATTTCTCTCCAGTTTCGAGGCAAGGATACTGTGCTGGACAATGCTGAACACTTTGCACAAGTCCAGGTAGGTGACATCAGTTGCTCTTCCTCCACAAATTCTGTAACCCCATCACAGCAGGCACCAAATTTTTCAGGCACTGCCTGCCCTCAGTGAAGTCATGGTGTCTGTCACCATCACCTCCTTATGTCCCACATGTCTCAGCACAGTTTCCAAGAGGATCTGCTCCATGACCTTGGTAAGCAGGGAGGTGAGATTGACTGGCCTGTGGTTCCCCAGATCTTCCTTATTTCCCTTTGTAAAAATAGGGTCCATTTTTCTCCTTTTCCAGTCAGTGGGAACTTCACCAGGCTGCCAAAACTTCTCAAATATGATGGACGGTGGCTTAGCCACTTCATCCACCAGTTCCCTCAGAACCCATGGACGTATCTCACATGGTCCCATGGACTGGGTGTGAACATATCACATTTTCTCTGCTTTTCCACTAAAGAGAAGATTTGTTAGCAGATGCTGTAATTACTCAGTACAACATTTTCAGGGATGCTTTTCAGAACGTGCTTCCCTATTCTAGCTTCATTGCTGAGATTTACTATCTGCTGTGTGTGATCAGGGAACACCCTTCTTTTGAAGTGGGTTGAGTGAATTCTAGCCAATAGCAAGTGTTCTGCTTGGAAAACAGGAAAGCACTGAGTGATCAGATACATGAGGCAGTAGTAGAGTGGGTTTTTTTTCCTTCATACTGTCCCAGCTGATCTGACTGAAGCTGAACAAAACTCATTTCATTTTCAATAAGTCCTTTAAAAAAAAATAAGCAAGCAAAAGAAGCCTGCAGTGCCCATCAGATTAAGTTATAAGAGAACAAGCCTACAAGCAGTCAGAATTTTCTAAGTGAACCTTTACAGTGCCACAGCAACTAAGTTTCATTGTCTTTGTCTGGTTCAACTACTCAGTCAGGGTCACTGATGTCACTTTGTTTCTTTGCTCAACTAAGCCACGGTTTTGTTTTCATAATGACTCTTTATCTGCCTCTAAAAGACATTATATGAGAGGGCCTAATGCAGGAGACCTGCCCAGAGTGTAGCTACAGACACAACTCAACTGTCAGCTGAGTAAAAGCACAAGTTCTCAGACTGTGAAGGCACTACATTAAAATTATTTATTTGGTAAATTTGAGAAAAATACTCCTGTATATAAAAAGAGGGAAAAAATCAGAATATTTTGCTGCTTTCCAGAACCTGCCAAGATAATGGTAACTCTAGGGGTAAAACACACAGGACTTCAGCTCAGTTCTTTTAGAACAAAGCTTCCAATACAAGGGTTTGCTCAGGTACTTAATATAGCATCATGACAGAAAAGATGGGCTAATAATCTACACTTTTTGGGAAAAAAAACCCTAAACATTTAATGAAATATGCATTTCCAAACCACAGCACAAAAATCACACACCATCCTCCTCCATGTCCTGAAAGTCTCACTTACTTGCAGTTCTGGCACACTTTGCAATCAGGACACTGCCAACCTGCTCTTTTTAAGGGTGTGACTTGAATGTCCAGACACATCCCATGGTAGTGCTGGCCACAGGTAGTACAAAAAAGTTGATCTAAGAGGTCTCCAGGGCTGTCGCACACTGCACAATTTGCTTCTTCCTTTGCTAAAAATAAATTTTTTTTCAATTATTATGTTGTTCAAAATGATGAACAATTCAACAAACCCTAAAAATTACTTAGTAGTTCTTATGCATACAAAACTTGACCATTCTTATGAAATTCAAATTTAATATATTTAATAGCTACTACTTTAATTCAGTTTTCTTAACTAATCTTCTCATAACAAAAGTAAATTCATTTTAAACCTTAATGAAGTTTTACAAAAGAAACAGTTTTATTCTCCTCAGGATAAAGCTGAGAGCTTCAGAACCAACTCCTTTGTGGAACAAGTAAAAAATAAACAGACCTAAATCTAACAGACCTACATCTATTATTTAGCTGAAATGTTTGCAAGAAGGTTGTCCTAACGTGAGTTAGTACAAGCAAGTCTATCAATTTAGAATGAACTAAAACCTGACAGAAGACAAGCCTTACCAGTAAACCTCTTCCTTGTTCTGTCATTAAAAGAAAACTACTTTGCTGTGCAGGACTGCTGGTCTTTAAAAACAGAAGAGTATGAACTCACATCTTTTCTATCCCTGAACACACATGAATTCTTGGGTATGTGAACTGTGACAGCGCATCTAAACAAATGTATTCTTAAGCTGATCCTATGACAGTGCAGTTTTCAAAAAACATGGTACTAATTGTGTCATTTGAACACTGTGTACTTACATCTTTCAGGAGCCTGATCAATGTGGTCTGGACAAAGGAGGGACAAGTTACTGAAATCCTGAAATGTGCCTGCTCCAGCAGCACAGGGGTAATGGTACATCTGGGTACATTTCTCTTCACAGCATTTGATAGTGGCTCCAAGGTGCTTACAAAATGCACATCGCTGAAAAACAAACAGAACAATTCATTTAAAAATTCCTTTTTCTTGTAATTTTTTAGCCAGATCTGTTCCCTCCCTTCATTTAGCAGATGAACACCCTGACCAGTAGGAGGTAGTGAATACTGAGAGTGGATAGGGTTGTCTTTAAGTGGCACTCCCAAACGCAGTGCGCTCTGAACGCACTCTGACAATTGAGATTCTTCTTGTCACAGGAAAGGATTTTCCTTCTATATGTTATCTAACCTGAGCTATGCCTTCAGTGATGGGGCTTGGAGACTTATATTCTGAAAACAAAGGCAGATGACACCATGCTGTCAATAGGTTATGACTAAAAACCACATGGCCCTGTAAGCTGTAATGTAAAACCACAGACACTGTAATCAGAAATACAAATGGAACTCAAGTATGATGTTCTCCCAAAAATCTTACTGGCATTATACAATTCTCTCTGGGACGATAATGCATTACATAACCTTGCAGTTCTTTCTCATCTTGCCTTTCAAGAGTACACAAATATCACCACTAAACTTTGAGAAGTCATAAATAAGCACGATTATTATTAGACACCAGAGAACTAATTTCTCAGAAAGAGCTATGCAACGATCCTCCAGTCCACCAGTCAAGAGAGAGCAGAGTCTATCAGTCTGCTTGCAAAAAATCAGCCACACCTTTCTGATTCAATTAATCAGTCTTTTTTCTTTCTCAGATTCATTACAGTCCCTGAAGCACTGTAACATCCTTTTGCACTTTTTCACCAAGGCAACAATTCTTTTTAAGGCACAGCACTGTAAGATTTTGAGTAAACTTAAGAAAAAACAGGTCAGTGGCTCAGAGGAAGGCATACATAATACAGCAACAACTGAGCTCAGGGACTCTCATTTTTCACAATAAGAATACAACACTAACACTGGCATGTTTGATTACTAGCTGAAGTGTCAAGGAACATCCAAATGTGAACATAAACCATATCAAAGAAAAGTTATGTACTGCCTCTGCTTAATTCTTAGAATACAGACAATATTTATTACCATAATTCTTCTCTGTTTCAAAGCCTGGCATCAAATTAGGCATGAAATAGTGCTACTACAAGTTCACAGATATCAAAACCAGCCCATATGAAAATACAAATCACAAAGCTGCCTGTGTCAACAGCTACCTTGATATTCTTTAAAACCAGATGAAATGAATGATCTTCAGAAAAATATCTGCCAGCACCGCAACTCATGGACAAGAGACAGAAAAAATATTAGTGTATGCTAAACAGAACTGCAGTCTAAAGACAGAAAATGCTCTGGCACAGAAATTAAAGGGGATCACCAAGGAGAACTACTGCCAAGTTTGTGTGCTATGGTGCTTAGTCTGTCCTGTGATCTGCATGACATCTCACCCCTACCCATGTCTAACACCTGCTGATAGATAGTATGGGAAAGGTGCATCCTGTTACTTTACCAGCTGAAATGCAGAGGAAAAAAGGGAACAAGATAAGCGAATAACAACATGGAGCTCCTGAAGGAGAGCAAGGCAGCGGCAATAGTAATTACATTTATGAACTGCCAACAAAACAAAGTCTTGCAAGAGACTCCTTTTAGGAAATGATACCTTCAGTTAGCACTTGCTGAGGATGCTGCACAAGGTAAATCCTGAACTTACATGTAAAACCATGAAAATACAGCCCAAAGCCTCCAATTCCAAGAACTGCAGCTCCACACTGAGCCACACACAACCACTGCCCTAATTTGTCCTTGATATTCTGAAAACCTATGGAGATGGACCAGGTTTAGCTAAGATACAACTCTTATAGGCCACACTTTTTTCAAAGATTTTACTTAGTACAAAAAAAAGTAGAAAGGAGAACTTGGGAGGTGCTAAGGTCCAAAATGTATCCCTCAAAAAAGTATTCAACAAGACTTTGCTGGATCCCATCGTTGATCCTTATTAATCAGGAAAATAAAATTATGAAGGAACTGTAAGCACTTAAATAATTCAACATTTATTAAAAGCTAGGAATAATGGAATAAAAAAGCAATATAAATGGCATTTTTAAATACCACATCTGTTTTTCAAAACCACCAATCAACCACGGTACATAGCAACGACAAAATCAGAGTGTAACTTTTCCCAAATTATCTATGACTAAATGAAGAAATTATTGAAAATTAGCAAACTACAGGATTATTAAAAAACCTTTAAAATGTTAATATTGGTTTAAGGAACCACATAAAGATGCTGGAAGAAAAATGGAAGTCCAAGTTACATGTAATTGAACCCTTCAAACCCATCTGCTAAACTGCACTGGCAATGAAAAGCATTTGGCAGATAAGTGAAATACACTTTGAAAACAATGTGGTATGTATCATCTGAAGCAAATAAAAAGCACAAAATATCAACATTTGCTGAATTTGTAAGAGAGATAAAGCAGTCTGAACAAACTAATGCCCAAAGGGATTTTTTTGGCAGCAGATGTTGGTGAGAGGAGTTACTTTTCCAGCACTAGAAGCCAACACTCCTCTGAAGCCAGACCCCATGCTATGACCCCAAAAGAACAGCAGAAATGTATTAAATTAAACAAAAATATTAAAAGCTCTGCTAAATAAAACCAGTAATGAATACTACTTTACTACTGCTACAATATGGCATCATGACAGCAGGAGATGGAATGAAGCAGTCAATCATACTGCCCATGAGATGCATGCCCATATGAGGACAGTGCCAGAGCCAGGGACAGTCTGGAGTCTCCAGTTTCATTAGTATGAGCACAAAATAAGGTGTTATGTGAAGGGAGTGGAAGCTGAAATCGAAGGGCACATATTACAAAATGGTCATCTGTCAAGGCAAGACAAACACTGTTCTGTTTATGGATCAAATAATTTTACATTCCTGTTTTACAGGGAAAAAAACCCCAACTTTACAAGGTGTCAGAAAGCTGGAGAGATAGTTTATTACTTATTCCTAGTACACTCAAGGAAATAAACTAAAGCAGAGCCATAGACTATTTTCCTACTCAGGAAGCCCTTCAGTGGTTATCAACTGTTCCCTTCAGGAAGTTCCTTGTGCACTTGTCTGTTGCAAGAAAGCTCTGAGTCCATCTTTACTTGTGCTACTTCTTACTATTGTGATTTCCATAATTTTAAACTATCTTTCTATTTGGCAATTTTGACTTTTTTGCTTTTTACATCTGCTTTTTCAGAAAGAAAAGGAACTGATTTTTAAAAGCAAAAGCTATGCCATCTTTAAAATCTGATTTTAAAATTCCTTTTATTTACTAATCCCACTGACTCAAATATGACATTGCTGGACAAATACAGTGGAAGAGGAAGAACTAAGTGAACCAAGATAAAACAAAACCTGATCAATCACCTTCTCTGTATTCTAGCTCTATGGGAGAACATCCTCCATGGAATAAGAGTGGCAGAAACCACACAGAAGATTTCCAGGAAGACAAAAACTCAAAAACCTCCTTGCTACAACTGTAATTGCACCAAAACCAGCTGAACAAAAATGTTAATTCTGCCTTGTTCAGCTCAGTTGATGCCACAAGTCCTACTGGCTTTACTGGAAACAGATGGCCAAAGTGGAAAATAGTGACAATAACAGCAGCTTTTTGTTTATCTATTTCTAAACTTCCTGCTATTCCATACTTTAGAGTACTCCAAAATCCTGTGCAAGTTTTATAAAAAGATGCCTGTAAGACAATATAAGAGTTTATCCAGATAGTACCAAGAACTAATCAGAGGTCATGTTTTATCATTATTTTATTACCCTTAGAATTACTTTATAGTATTACTGTCTCAGCAACCAGACAAGTAACAACCCTTGGAAGGCAGATATTAAAGAAAGGCTAAAATACAGTCTTTGAGTAAGTACTTTGCAACTTGGTTAGTGTCCTAAGCATAAATGCTAGTACTGTGCAAAATGTTCTTAAGCAAATGACAAGTTTTTCATGGATTTTGAACTTTTTCTTTAAAAAAGATCAGGTGACACAGCCTATGAGAACAATAAGAACATTTAATTTTACGATAGTGTACCAAAAATACACAAAAGCCATCTGTCCTTGGTTAAACAATTTAATGTATTAGCTGAAAGAGCAAATTTCAAACAGTTTAGCTAGAGGGAAATGCTGTCACACAAACCTGTGACTGAAGAGAATTGGACCTTAACAACCTGTCATTAATGAGAGCATGAAGAAATTTTTACATGAACAGTGGTTAATTAAGTATGTTCTCTGGTGATTCTGATAATCTTCATTGGTTCCTCCATCATCTATAAAAAGCTTTATACTGCTTGCAGACACTAATGACCATTAGCACCTCTCATGTCAAATACCCTGGTTTAAGTACCGTAAAGCACTAAAGAGCACAATGCAGTAAGATGGCAACATAAAAACAATTAATGGCTTTCGACTGAACTACTGATTAGAAGTACTAAAAGAGCACCCTTCCAGGAGTACTGGAAATTACCTTCTAGCTTTTTAATTTTATATGACTCATGTCGCAGAGTTGGAAATTACTTTGATTTATAACAAGCAAGTCAATGAGAGATCAGTTACTCTTCTTCCTCAAACCTTAACACAGTGACTCAACACATGCAATCAAGGTAGAAAGCAGAAGTCCTTTCAAATGTGGAAATTTCAGGCTCTCTACAAGTCACTACTTTGTTTATCATTCATACCAGCTGCCTCTTTTTCTCTTTCATTAAAAAAGTACATTAAATAAATTGTGTTGATATTCAGGCATTTAAGAATTCAGAGGAAAAAAGCATCCAAGTTTTGGAGGGGTGTTTTTTGTAATAGCGGTGAATAGGTTAAAAACTTGCAAGAATCAAGTTTGCTAAGTAAGATACCATTTTTTATTTGAAACCTGAAGTAGGTAGAGGAAAACATGCAATCTTTATGACACATTAATTCTTCCTCATATAACCTGAAATGTTCCCAAACCCTGTTTATTCAGAAGCTCCACGGAAGGGTTTGGGTGCCTTGGGTGCCTCAGAGCTGTGTTTTACTCATCATTACATAAGCCAGCAGAATAACTGCATGGATATCATTTCCCTCACAGGCTCTGCCTTTGCTGCTTTTTTTGCACTTTCCTGAAGAAAAAGGGGGGTTTTTTAATCACCTCCTCGCTTTCTGCAAAAGTTAGGATAACGTACATGTTTTGAGTGAGGCTAAGCTTTTCCACAGCTATCAACCAGCTACTCCCTTAATTCCCATCTAATATCCACCATGGCAGAAGAGCACACATGAGCCTGCTGTTTAGTTAGACTGTCAACAACAAGAAGGTCAATAATGTTTAATGCAATTTAAACTAGTGGTTATTAGGCTTCAGCATCAGCAACTCCAGGACAAACAAGGCAAGAACAAAAATCATCAGCTTTGGTTTGAGGCTGCTTTTTGGCAGGCTCAGAAAACAGACTATTGTGCCAGTTCCATTTGATTCATGCTCAGAAGGTCTTAAGAAATGTGTGTAGACATTTCTTTGTGTTGGCAGAGCATGGGCTGAGCCACAAAATTGTTGGAGGCTTGAGAAAAAGTAATTGAGGGAAACATTGCTACATGCTTGTTGTTTAATGATCATCTCTAGGCATCTGTTACTGGTCACTGCAGAACATACTGGGATGAAGTCAACTTTCTGTCAAATCCAGCGCAGCTCCTAAACTCCTAAATCATATATAGGGATTCTGAAGTAGCTCAAGCATTCTACAGGTTATGTCATAAGTACATTTATAAAGGCATTTAAAGTAAAAGGAGAATTTACTGCTCATACAGTCACACTGTGCTTCCAAATGACACAAGGCTTGATGAGGACATCCAAACTTCATTATACTTAATAAGATTTAGTCATTTTATGGAATTTACTTCGTGGCAATTCAGTTGGCCAAACAGTGGGTTACCATTTTCAGGCTCCACTGACAATACTGGCCAGATCTCCACTGCCTGCAGCTGGAACTGGAACACAGCTCACAGGTAGGCACATCCACAGGGAGGTCAAAATTTAGATAAGAGTCTTGAGCTGTCCTATGTTGACACAAGTTCTCTACTGGTCCCACAGCCAAGTCTACAATGAAGTTTTTGTCAGCACACAACTATCAAAGAAGGATTTCTGTTTAGAAATACTTTCATATAAATCCTCTTCTATTTTTACAAGTTTTCTGAACAATAAAGAGTTGGGGTAAACTTCTCACAACACATCTCTAAACTCTCTTATATATTTTTGGAACACTTAGACAAAACTTTCCAGCCATTTCTGACAACAGGAAAGTCATTAACAAAAACATTTTGTTCATCTTAAAAACAACCTCATTCATGGGACTTGCAATTTGTCATGAGTTTTAGAATGGGGGATGCACCTTCTGCCCTTTCCCTGCAGATCTACCTAGATGTGACCAAGCTTGAGAAAACTATCTCCTTTTTTTTTTTTTAATGTAAAACACTTCCACAAGTTTGTCAGTGAAAAATCACAGAAAAACCTATTCTCATTGATCATGACTGATCCTTTCCAATTTCGAGCACTTGCTGGACATCATGTACCTCCTGCAAAGATTTCCTTCAGTCTGACAAGGATTAGAGGGAGGAAGTCTGTAATAAAATACTCTAAGCCTAAACACAAAAAATTCACTGGAATGGAAAGCAGACATCCCTAAGGATCCTGATACTACTGTCACTTAATCATCTGGGGAATAGGAGTATCCAGCACACAGGCAGACAGACAAGTAAGAAGCAAAGAGACAAAAGGGATTCACTGTGTGAATGGATCTGATGAGACTGGGAGGAGAAACCACGGATGGAGATGGAATCTGAGGAGGGGCAGGGATAACACTTGAAGGGCCAATTACTCACACCTGGGCACTCAAATTGAATAAAGACCTTGAGGGAACTCAGGTGCTAAGACTCAGGAAATGGTGATGGGACAGATCTCAGAAAGAACCTAGGCAAAAGGGATGAGAAATGTTAAGGAGAGATGAAGAGTGGAGTGGCTAAAAATATCAACCTGAACAAAAAGTCAGAAGTCTGATGCAATTGAAATTGGATGAAGATTACAAGGAGGAAAAGTACACTGTTCTCTGACACCTAGTGCTGTATCACTATCATCCAGCCAGCTCAAATAGCAGTGCTCTTATGTAGCCACAAAGGCTTTAAACCTGCAGTTTGGGAGGTCTGCCTTTTCCTTTTTCTCCCTGACAAAAGGAAATGATACAGGCAGACAAATACAAGGCAACACAGAGACATGGAGACACAGATAAAAGAATGGGCAGACATACACACATGTGCGTGCACTAAAACACAAGGAGGATTACAGATCAAACGTGAATTTTGTACATAAAACAGATCTTTTAACAGGAGTCACTGACTTAAAGAAACCTGTTACCTGTGAGTCTGTGCTTAATTTACAGAGAGGAAAAAAAGGAAAAAATTGGAAAAGGTTGTGGATGGCTTGTAAGCACTTACCTATGGCAACAGAGCAATGGCCTGCAAAAGAGTTGCAGTTTCATTTCTTCCATGAAGCTCCTTGATGATACTGGGCAGAGCACTAAGTAAAATTTTTCTTAATTGTTTTTTTTTTTTTTTATTCTTAATCTTACTGTTAAAAGTTTTCTTTGCCCTGTAAAAATTCAGCCTTAATTTCTACATAGATTGTGCACTCACAACTGCACCGGAGTGAAGGAAGAGCTGCAATATCAGTGCAACCTTTTTAACTAAGTCTGAGTATTTTTGAAACTCCTTCAATTTGCTATCCAAATCAGCAGATATAAATAAATTCAACTTCTCTGAGGGAAAATGTAGCCTAAGACACATAACAAGGCCATATAAATTTGCTATTTAAAGAAAATTTACAGACAAGTTATTCACATGTTCATTACAGTAAAATCATTATTGAAAAAATCATGTAGAAATGAGGAATTCTTTCTTTTCAGTAGTATCTGCATAGTCTACATAACTATGCACTAAACAATAATGAAAAAAAAAGTAATATTGAAGAGGTTTATACTAAGACAGCAATGTCCATCCTATGGACTGAACTAGGCACAAACTGTTCTGCACGTTATCATAAAATTAAAGATGCATAGTCAAGCCAAGGCACAAAAGACATTAATTGTGTGCAAAGGACACAAACTGTGTGCAAAGGATGTTAATTGCGTGCAGACAACCTGTCTTCTGACACGGCCTTACTTTGTATTTTCATTTTATTGTCTTAATAATGCACTCTTTTAAGAAAGATGTTGAAGATACATTACCCTGATTTAACAGAAAGTTAATGTCAGCCAAAGTCACTATACACACTCAGTGATACATATAATTTACAAGGTAATAGAAGGGATGGAGTGACATGAAACTCTGGATTATGTAGAGACATAAAAAATGCAAGAATTTCCTGCCTTTAATACCTTCCTCATTAGTGAGCAACTCCTTAGTATTCCTTCCCCACTGACTGCAATCAGTACCTTATTGTTCATAATTCCTATTTCCTTGGCTGTTTCTAAATTGCACTCTCCAAATGGCACAAAGTCATCGTAAACAAAATCCTACATCTTCAGTTCACTAATTTCTGTAAATTGAGCTCAAACAAAGCAATTAGGTGGCATACTTTGAAACTACCAGCTTGAACATTAGTATCATTTCTTCCCTAATAAAAACTTGACATGTTTTATCTGGCTAGGGCATTTAGCTTTTTTTTCAACTTGACTAAATTAGTCACTTACATGTATTTGTCCCATTGCTTCTCCCAAGACATGGTATTCCAAACATTATATAATTATTTAACTCACTAGCCACTGAAATAAATAAATAAGCCCCATGGCTTTCCATCCTGTTCCTTCACTGGTATTCCTTGGGCAAGCATTGTGAAGTGCAAGATCTTGACCTAGAATTTAAAACCCTAAAATTACTGGTCAAACCTTGAGGCAGGTTATTCAGCTGGGCTTCAGGGAGGTGAGGGTAAGAAGGGGCTGTTTGTTTCAGTTTTGCAGAATGCTGCCTCAGTAGCTTGTGAAGAAAAAAGCTGCCAAATTTTGTAATGAATTCCACAGAACATTAAGTCTGATGCTTAGCAGAAGCCATAACTGTTAAGTAAATGATATCCTTTTGATGAATACCCTTATTTGAAAACAACGTTGATTCTTCTAACCCTCTAGCAGTGTCCCAAAACAGATGTGCACAACTGCAAATTCTGTTTGCTTTCAGGTTTACGAAGTGTGATGACATTTTTACAATCCTGCATGAGCCCTTTTACCCAGGAGTAAAATAAAGCACAATAATTCTTCACCATCTGTTTGTTAATTTTGCATTCATTTAACTTTGCATTTTAAACTAATAATCATTTTCTTATAATATAGTTTGCTCCATTGGTAGAAATTACAGCTGTTCAATTAAAAAAAGAATGGTTTATAACACAGTTTTCCTCTAAATAATTCCATTGCTCTTAATTATAGAAATGTTAGTGCCATCAAATGGAAAAGAACTGCCAGAGATTAGTGTTATGCTTTATATGCCACAGATTCCCTTAGTAAATGTACATATTTTCTTCTGTTCCAGCACCAATTCCTACTTGGTCTCTTTAACATTAAAGCCATTTTTCTCCACTACAAGATTCTGTGTGTTTTTTAACATTGTTGTGTGCAAAGGTACAAACAATTAAATGAAGCTTCTGTTTCATTTGTGGCACAAAGTCAAACCAAGCACAGTCCTACTTCTTCATAATGCTTTCCTTAATCTCTAATGACAGGACAAGGAGGTTTTGAGATTTATATTTCAGCTGGTTACAGCTAAACTAGGGCTGGAATAATGTCCTAAAAGCTTTTTCTCACCATGTTTACAGTCAAATGGGGAAAGCCCATTCCTTTATCAAAAGTAAAACCACATTGAAATAACATGAATAATACATCAGAGCTAGTGAAGGGGAAACAATTTGGGTCAACAAAAGATGTGGTGCCTGGAGAGAGAGCAGGAGCCAGTCTGAGATTCTGAGAGCTCTACTGGGGACTCTGTGTTATGCTCTGGACAGGGCATTTTCCACACAGACCAGGCTGTAGGGTCACAAGCCCTAAACACAGACTGTCCCCACACTGACACAGTGGAGAGTCCACTTCACTGAGGTTCCTGGGCTTCATCATCATCATCTACAACTAAACTCCTCAACAGCCACAGGCCACTCAGCGAATTCATGTGAGCAGTCCAGTAGTATTGGAGAGCTGTTCAGATGGTTAAAACAATCAAGATGATTGCACTGTTTTCTAAAACCAATTTTATCTGATGGCATAGAAATCTCAGCATCAGATGACATCCTAATGCTGTGACAGTGTTAAGATAACAATTCTGTCACAGTAATAGGATGAGTATTTTACTTAAAACACCCATAAGGCAAGAGATGGTTTACCACAAAATTGATTTATTTCAATTAAAGGAGTTCAGAAAAGGCTGAAAAACACTCAACTGGTGCCTAAGACTCTAACAGAGCACTCACCTACGGAAATGAACTTCCAGAAGCACCACAAACAAGAAGCTCACACAAAATTAGGAGTGAAAGTACAACCACAGGTTAGTGAGATGCTCAGCTTCCACTCCTACCAGAATCCTGCACATCCTGACCTTTCAGTTTCCCAGACGAGTGAGCATTGCTGCCAGGGCCGACCTTTTCTGGGGGATTTATCCATCACAGCATTTTACGTCTGACAGCAAGCAAACATGCTGGAGGTGCCCAAGGCACATTCTGATGTGATGGATGTGTAATGGTAACAGTCTTCCCAATGATTTGCCATCTATTTCAAGTTACTCTCATTAAAAAAACCTCACCTGGTGTGACATATGAGAAAACTGAAACTCCTACTTATTGAATGTATCAAATCCATTTATATTTTGGAAAATGAAATTTTCCCTTTTTTTCCCTTTCCCTCACAAAACTCAAAGAAAAATAATAACAACTGAACTGTATTCTTGTGTCATTTCTCCAGAAGTTCTCTATTTGCTTTTAAAGGTTTATTATTTGTCAATACATCTCCCTGGAAATACCATACAAAAAACCACCTAATATTCTGTAACAACGTGCAATAATTCAAAGGAAAAAAGCCCTCAGTATTTGCCTAGATATTTGGTTGGATTGGGTATTTACATTCAGATTCGCTATTTATTCTGCGGATTCTGTCATTCTTCCCAGTTCTTTGCAAAGCAATTTCATACTGCAGCAGTGTGGGTGAAAATTTTTGAACAGAAAGGAAATATTATATTATAAATTAAAAAGTACCAAGGGAAAGGCTAGATGTGGAAGCACTTGCAGTTTTATAAAAAAAGTATCTAGACTGTAGCTTGAATGCATGTATCTGAAGTGAGACCATGACACTGCAATATAGTATCAAGTCGTTTTACCCATGTTAGATGCTTCGGGAAATAAATATTTATTTATTTCATAAATAACAGCTACTTTCCCTCCCTGATGTACCGAAGGGGAAAGTGACATCTTTGAGGGAAACCATTAATATCACTGGAAACACACTGGTAAAAAAAAACTTATGTGAAGTGCTGCTTTGAGAACATGCCACTTCATCAGTTCTTCACTTAATGTTATTTAATAGATTCTTATAATTAATCATGACTATGACTCATGGAACACCTACACATTCATTACTGGCAGCAGACCTACTACTGTCTGCCTACTTTTTGTTCCCAGGTCAGATGTGCAGAATGGGGAGGACAACTATATACATGAAAATCAACAATATTAATTCTTGCACATAAATAAATATCAACAGTGGCCCATTAGGAAAAACAGCTTTAATGCAAGTAATGTCTGTACTTCCCACTGAGGTGGTGCACTTGCACAGGATGGGCAGTTGCTCCACATTTGTGAAGATTCTTAAGATGCCTCTCTCACGCCTGATTTGCCCCATGTTATTAAAAAAACACTCAACGACACCTGCATTAATGGCACTACTTCATACTGATGTCTGCAATATTTATGCTCAATCTGCAACTCTGGGACAGAACTTACACTAATGGAAGTCAATAACAAAATCTTCAGGGAGTTCAAAACTATTTTTTGCTAATGGTTTGATTTTGTGAGCTGCTGAGTACACCGATCTCAGACATAGTTTTTAGGCTACTGCTTAAAAGCAAACTGATGCCAACAGACTAATATGAGTACTCCTGAGTTTTAAAGCATGTTTGTAAGATATTTTTGAGGATGGGTGAAAATCCCAAATGAAAATCCACAATATGATTTATAGTAATCAGGAAAAAACCTCAGACTCTTTTGACTGGAATAATCAGAACCCCTTTATAATTCTAATTTCATTAAAGAGTCTGGACTGGAAAGCTCTCATTCAAAGAAACCCACGTGACTCACATTCATGATAAATTTAACAGACATGCTTAAATAAAATACTATATAAAAGGGAAACTGCTGTGAAACCTAGATTAGAGTCAGTTGTGTAACACTAAGCAAACAATGCTACAGCTGAGCAAATACACCTACTAGTCCCATTGAGGTACTTTTTCCTTTTATTCCTGTGCTATATATTAAGAAGAAAGCTGCTGAAGAGGCCTTTTTATTTCTATAATGCTCAAAGCATAATGAGGACCTGTCCCTGACTGAAACTAACCAATATTAACTCCAAAAGACTGATTACTCTTTTTTCAAAAATATAGCCATCACACAAAAGGCAAAATTAGACCCTTGAACACCAAAAATAAAAAGTCCCAGATGAGCTATGGAAAAGACTGAATATAAAATATTTAAATCAGAAGCAACCATGAGTGAGGTCGTAATAAGGCTGGAAAAGGAGGGCTGCATTAAAACACCTACAAAGGTGAGGAGCTTGGTGGTACTGCCACACTTCCTTGTGTAAATTTTTATAAACTTTCTGCTGGCATGCTGGTTAAGAGATGGGTATGGTTTCCTGACTTTTTAAATACATACAGAGTTCCAGTTTTCTTATTTGCTGAAAATACTAATGGCATAATAATTTAAATTAATTTGTTAATATTCTTCTTACATTTTAAAATGAGATTTTATTTCTTTGTTCCACATTCAGAGTTTGAGAGCATTCCATTGACATTTTCTCTCTTTTGTAGAAATTGAAGAACTGTGCCATTGTTGCTGAGCACAGAAAGACAGGAGAAAGGGAGGGCCCAAGTATCTGCATTTTCATTTTCTACAGCATAGCCAAAATGGGTCAGTCCCACCAGCAAAATGACACACTACCAAGGAAGAAGGTACATACTTGATTGGAGAGACAGTGCGATTTTCCTTTAGTGGGTTTTCTTTGCTTTTCAGAGATCAGGTTCTCTCTGGTTTTAACATACAACCCCTCCCCACAGATTATAAAATCTTGCAGTGGTATGTTAGTGAACTACCATGTCACTGCCTTAATGCTCAGAATAACATTTATGAAACACATCAAGGGAATTGGGGGGAGGGAAAAAAAAAAAAAAAAAAGAGGATTTCTTTTGATGCATTATGAAAAAAAGTGTTTTCTACCCAAGTCATGCAAAAGGAAGAAAAGGTCTTTGTGAAACACACTTCAGCAGTTTGGAACACACACTGAACAATTTCACCTCAGAGCCTCCAGTAAATTATTTCAGTGAATGTTAGTGAATAAAGGAAACCTGCACTGGAAATTCCTCCAGGAACACAGGCCCTTTCATGTTTCTCAGCAAGGCTCTTCAGCTTTCACTCCTGGGCTGCTGCTGTTTCTCAGTCTCTTTCTGTGCTCCCACTCCATTTTGTCTGGTTCCTACACCTCAGCCTGCCCTCAGTGCCTATCACCTACTCAGCATCAAAACCCTCTCAGAAACGTTTCTGTAGCCACAGTATCTCTCCCAATTCTGGTACCCACCTATCTAACATCTGGAGTTCAAGAAAGGTGCATTTTTCAAAGCATTCAGCTTGGAAAAAACCCACAGTGAAAACTCTAAGGCTGACTCTGCCTTCCTACTTGAGTGTCATGGGAGTGCTCCCATGGTGAGCTCCCTGGAACCTCCTCCTGGCTCCAGAGCAGGAACCCAGCAGCACCACTGTTCTGGGGGAGAAAAACAATGGATCAGGCTGAAAAATCAAACACCTCCCCCTTCAGATGAAGCCACACAAACCATCTGAAGGAAAGACACTTAGTGCTGCCTAAAACATTTAAACCTATTTAAACCTAAAACATGTATTAGAATCCATGCACTGGTCACTGTCCCTGGCAAGGGTAGGCTCTAGAACTTGGTTCTTATGGCCCAATTAAGGAACAAGACACATTTTTACTCTAAGCAGTGAGTTCCAATGTGCACTGACAGTACCACTTGATCTGCACACAAATTCACAGTATTTTTTTCATATACTTGGAAACAAATAGGTAGGGATACAAACATAGCTGCTATTTCACAGAAGGTTCATGACAAAGCGTATCAAAAGAAAAATCTCAAAATAAAATCTGTTTAAAAATGTGCATAGTTTGTTCTGCTTTATCTGAAAAGGCAAATTCTTCTCTGAACTGCAATTCACAAATTAAAACCTGCCTTCCTCTTGTAAATACAATACACATGATGAAGACAATATAAAAAAAAACAACAGCTAAATAAGTTTCCCACGACCATGTGCTCCTTCTTCCAGGCCAACAGGTCAGAATCACACTGATAACAGGTTATCAAACAAGGAACTTCTACAGAGATTGGAAAGTGACATTTAAGTATCTGCACTTGATAAGAATCAAACACGATAAAGAAGTACCAGAAAAAGCTCTAAATCAAACACTTCGCTGGTATTTGGTATATTGATACTCTCCTGTACATTAGCACATAAACAGATCGCTGTTTTGTGTCTTTAAAGGAATGTATTTTGTTTCTTGAGATGCTGATTTTAAAAAGTGCTAAATTGGACATGTGTAATGTAATCTTGAAGTATTTCTTCATATTCCTAATAAACTTTTCCACTTGTAAAAATCCCAAAGACCTTAACAGGCTGAAGCATAGTACTGGCTTTACTGGAATGTTAATAATAAAAATTTTAATTATGGGAAAATTACTTAAAAATTCTGTATTTATTTTAAATTAAATTTGGCTGGGGAAAAACCTAATATTGCTCAGATTATTTTAGAAATAAGTTTTTAATTAAATACTTTCAATTTAATACTGTAGCTTTCTACGCCTTCATTTTTTTCTGCTGGCTGGCTGACTTGGAAAGTTACTTAATTATAACAGAGTATTTCACACCACACAGTACAAATCTGAAGTATCAATCCATCTAACAAAAGGTGGGCGAAAGAAAAAACACACCAGCTCTTCACTCAATAAACCTCAATTATATTGCAACAATTAACACTTACTAACAACCTCTCCCTCAGCCATGTACCCAAACCTACCCAAGTATCAAAGTATTCTCAGAAAGACTAGGAAAATAAATAAAGAGGTTTTTCTCAATAAATGGAAAATTCAAAATCAAAATTATTTCCAGACCCCTTCAGATGTGCTTAGCCTTTACTTCAGCCACATATTTCCCACGTGTTACTGCCTCTTACTTAATGACCATAACTATTCAGACAGACCAGTCTAGTTTATAGTAATCCTTACAAACTTTACGTACACCACTGAAGATGCACATACGAGCATGGAGTCTAACTATATCCCAAGGCAGCCATAATTTCGGTGCCATAAATAATTATAAAAATGTACTAGAAGAAAAGAATCTCAAAGCTCTTAATTCGCATTTACTCCGTTTTAACTAATACTTCATTGTTTTAAATGCCAGCAGGGATTTAGAAAAATGTATTTTATTTAGTTCTAGAAAATGTGGTCTATCAGACAACGGGAGAAATGAAAACTGTGTTTTGAAAGCTGAGTCCTTAAGTCTGTAACTTCAAAGGTGCAGTGTTTTGATAGGTAACAAAACTTTTCTGTCAGAACTTAATTTACATTTTTCTGTTCTATGTTTCACTGAAGAAGAAAAAACAGATTCATAGAGTCAAAGAATGATTTGGGTTAGAGGGGACATTAGGGATCATCAGTTCCAACCCCCTGCCATGTGCAGGGACACTTTCCACCAGACCATGCTGCCCAAAGCTCCATCCAACCCAGCCTCGAACATTTCCAGGGATGGGGCACCCCCAATTTCTCTGGGCAACCTGTTCCAACCCTCACCCCCTCACAGGAAAGAATTGCTTCCACTCTAAACCAAATTTATATCTACTCTCTTTCTGTTTGAAACCAAGGAGCTTTGAGCAACCTGGCTGGAAGGTGTCCCTGCCCATGGCAGGGGAGGTGGAACTGGGTGATCTTTGATGTCCCTTCCAAGCCAAATCGTTCTGTGATTCCGTGAGCTCAAAAGAGCAATGCTCTTGTTACAGCAAAGCTTCTTTTGGTTCAAATGAAAGAATATTTTAATCACTGTTCACTTGACACTGCTAATGAGAATTATGTTGTAGATCTTACTAACTATCAAATATCTATTCTCAAACTGCTGGACCTGCAAAAAATCTGAACAGAGGTCCCATGGCAGCTCTGTAACCTGAACAGATTTACCAAAGCTCTACTGACATCATTTATGGTGTACAAAGTTGTTCCAGAAGAATTACACATGTAAATCAGAACCAACGATGATAATTTAAAGATACCACAGCTGTTTTCCAGAACTTGGGAAATACAGCTATAAAACAATTGACACAGGCTTTCTGATGTCATTTGTAAGCTCTAAGAACAATTCACATTCTTCAAGACAACAAGGATCTGGTTTTAAGTGACCAAAATCCAAACTATTATGGAAGAGAGTAAATCATGGAAGATGATTTACAGTGTTAAACTATCCCTAAAGTTGTACCCTCAGTCAGTAATGTCCTTTAAAAACAATGCTTATCCTCATCAGCAGGGAAATGGCTACAGATCTCTAGAAAAACTCCAAATAAGAACAAGGAAATTCATAGAAAACTTGAATAGTCAACTGTTACAGTGTGTCTAAAACATGCCAACAACTGAATGAAACTACCAAACTGACCAAAAACACATGCAAGTGTCTTGTTGGTGACATGTATGTCACTATTTCTCCAGTGTTTCTCTAGCACGTTCTGTGCTGGAGTTCTCTAAGAGACAGCAATCCATTAAAAAAAAAAAAAGTAGATGTTATTTTGGAAGAAAACTTCCTGCAGTATTTCCTCAGCTGCAGGACAAAAGCAACTACAGGAAAAAAAACTCAGTAAGATAAAATCAGAAGCCACTCCCAAGAGCAACCAGGTAGTCCCTCCCAAGAAGGGACATGAGGAGAAGCTGAGTGCCTGCTGTGTGGAAAAACACCATAAAAAACTCAAGGGTTGAGAAAGGAACTTCTGAATACCAGAGGTGCTCATTTAGTTTCATGTTACAAAGCTCATCCTTGAAAAAATGGGCAAATGCAGGGGACACTACCTAGAAGTCTTGTAAATTGTAATATATTACGTTCTCCTCATGCATTTTTCTCTGGATTTAAGAATCAGTCATTCTTCCAATAATGAAAAAGGAAGAAGGGAGCTTTTAAAGCATCAAAGAGATGCAAATTCTGCACTCTATCTAGAAAAACCCCACATCACTCCATGCTCTGTTCAGCTGGGTTGTGACATACACAAAGCCAACACCATCCCTACATTCAAGATTCTGTCATCTAAGCCATTTCTCACACAGTTTTTCTCAACAAAAAGTAAAACCAAATTTAAAACTGCTGTGGTTAAATGGGTACAACCCTCCCCAGTATATGAAGTTAACAGTACATTAGGATGTTGATGCTCACTTTTACATACAAGGAACAAGAAAAGGAAGTATCATTTTAGCCAAACTGGTTTTCAACTTGAAGCAGCAGAAATAAAACACATACAACATGAAAAACAAGGACAATTTTCAACAAGATGAGAAGAGCACTGAGATTAAGGGGTGAAGATACATTCAAAATATGGACAGTTTTAAAAGATGTGTAAACATGTTCCCCATCTTTCCCCTCAACTTATTTATTTCTGATCTAGCATGGTAGGCATCACACTAGAATCAAGTCTTGAGCAAAGAATTTAAAATAGACTCTTCATTACTATCATGTTTCTTCTGTTCAGCCTTCAAGCAGACAGAAACCTCCTCCTTGATTTCCACCAGCACTGTTTTCTTTGACTTTCATGTCCTTGACAAACTCTCCCAAACTTGGAAACCGCTTCCTGCATCTTATCAGAAGAGAAAGCTGGCTGGGAAAGTTACCCTTGCATTCCTTTCTTGTGCTCAGTTTGTTCAAAAGTAGTTTAAATACATTATCTACTTAAATTCACTTTCTGAATTGAGCTATTTACATACTGGGGGACAAAAAGCAGTCCACCTTACTTAGGACTCTGTAGCATACAGAATAGCTATGGCTAGACTATGTAAGGCAGGCAATTGGCAAACTTTAATTTTCCTCGGCTGACTGCAGACAAACAAAGAGCAACCTACTCAATACATGCAAAATAAACATCAAACTTATGACGTATTATTTTAAAATACCTGAAAATATTATGGGAACCACTATTTCAGAAACCAGTCTTGTTAAAGGCTGAACAAATGCAAGCCTTAAAGGCCTCTACATTTTACATGATAATGTAAGTTCACATTTCCAAATATCAGAAAGCAGAAGAGTTACAAAAGTGTAAGACTGAAACCAAAAATACAAGAAAAAGCTGTAAACTCCAGTTGTCCACATCTATTGTATTTTTTGCAGGGAAAAAACTCTAATTTCTGTTCGATCAGATTCTTTTGCTTAGTTTGTCTAAGTCTACAATTCACATTGTTTTTGCATCTTACACTAAGTATCTGTAGAAAGACCAGTAAAGTCCATCTTCCTGAACCTGACAACATGACAGCTTCTTTACCATGGTGGATCTCATATACTGAGCAAAACAGTATATTCTTATCTTATGAATGCAAGAAAATTAGTTTTGGATCAAACAAGTCACTGGAACTTTTCTCTCCCCCATTGCTATTTTAAGGAGTTATTTTCCTTCAAACCTTGAAACAAAATAACTCCCAAACCCCATGAAATGCTATTAAAGTAGTGGGGGACAGGCACTGCCACACTGGGGTGTTGAACCTTACACACTGTACCAGGATGATGAGGTGAATTCTTAGGATCATCTTGAGAAAAGCTCTGGTACTACGTTTGCCATCAAGATCACCAGTTCTTCCTTATGACCTCCTCATCTTAGAAAGCAGTTCTGAGAAAAGCCATGACTCTCCCTTGCTGAGATCATCAAGACAAGCAATGAGACGAACTGAAGCACCTCCATTCCAGCTTTTCTTTGTCCCTTGTCACAAACCAATGAGACACACAGGATTTCAAACATTTTAGAGATGCAGGTTTGTGCACTCATGAATAGTAAAGAATGGCAAACCCCAGACTTTGAAAGAAAGACAAAGAATCCACCGCTGTCTAGACACAAATACATGAAACAAGCTGGTCAGGTGCCTTTGCCAGGCCTTCACAATGAGCAAATCAAAAGAGCTGAAGAAGAAAGACACGCCAAGCAGGGTATTTTGTGAGACATTCACAAATTCTAAGATCTCCGTAGTGCTGTGTTTTAAACCTTCAGCTAACCCAGAAGAAAACCAAAATGGATAAAAATACGTATTTTGGAACAGGTCAGTGGAGTATGTTCACACAAGCTTTACTAATGCAATCACAAGTTCAATGAAGCCAAATTGACATCTCAACTGGTAAACACAGTAATAAGAAACACTGCCATATCCAGTTAAAGCAGACTTGCAAACAATAGGCAGCCTAACTAATGAGAAACATGAATGTAACTTACAAATTAAAGAGTTCCTTCAAGGTAAGAACAGGCCTGAAATGCTCTCCAAAAACTAAAATACCTAAACCAATGGATTATCAAAAGCTGGTTACACTTCAAATACACATTTTTACATGAACAGAAGGAAAAGAAAATGTACTTTCCCAGTAAAGGAAAGATGCAGTGCTGCAGACCACACCTCAAACCAGTTCCTCATGCCAAAAGGACTTCCAAGACAGAAATCCCCTACCAAGCAAACAACAACAAACCCAAAGCAAATTTGGTGGCAAGCAGAGGAAAACAGCATACAGCTCAGTTTTATTTAAACTAGTTTTCTGTATGCCCTGAGCACACAGCTGCCTTTGCATTGCCAACAGATTTCAGAACATCTGAATAAAACTTTTAAAATGCAGGAACATCCCATTAGAAAGAAGCCCAAATGAAACGAAGCACAAGATGCTGCAAACACAAACACATACTTTCAATTAATTTACCTTTCATTCTAAACTTATTTTTAAAAATAACTCACACAAAGATGAGCTTTTCCATTACCACACAGGACAACCAGGACCTTATACTTTTTTCTGCCTTCTCAATCTTAGTAACAAATTAAAAAGCACTGGAAAAATTATTACCAAGCACTATAGCCTGGACACAAGCAAATGTAGGATTACTTCGGCTCCAGGCCAGTTCCACATAAACTCCTTGAGCAATCACTACACTTCTCTGTAGTCAGGAACAGAGAACTACAGAAAAGTTTGGTCCTTATTTTTTAAAAAAATAAAATAAAATAAAAAGCAAACAAATCCCTGGTGTGATAGTGGGAAAAAGAAGTCCAAATCTATCTAGCTAGTCTTCTAGAATCACAGTTGTGCCTTTACTCAGCTCTCCCTGCGGGTATCACAAGAAGGATGAAAGAGAATAACCAAATCAGCATCATTCTTCACTGCCTGACTGCTGGACTACATAAAAAAAAAATTCTCAACGGCTTCAGCAAAGAATCAATGGAAAATACACAGAATGGCATTCGATTCAAATTCCTCTCCTCTCTCTGCATTGCCATGAAACGTGTGCAACAGGGGGGTCTAAACATTACTTGCAGAATTTGAAAAGATCAGTAGGGAAGATTCAGTGCAGCACATGAAAAGACGGCTGAAACAGAAACTGCAACATCAGAGATGTCCATTCTTCAAAAAATTTGTAGTAAAGTAATTCCATTGTAAACATCTATGCAAAATTTAAAAAGGTACTGATGACATAAAGGTGAGGCACCATCACCCTGAGCACAGGGAAGGATGGACAGAAAGAAATAACGAAATAACGGAAACAGGATGAAATTCAACACAGCAAAACACAAACTTGAACAGCTCAACCAGGATTTCTGTTAAAAGAAATGACTACAGACAAGAATGAGCTGATCACAAAATGACTGCAAGCCAAAAACAAGGGGGCAAAAACTTTCAGCAGCAAGACTAAAAACAAAGAATTCAATTTTGAATATTCTTTCAATTTTTACTGTCGTTTTTTACACATACACACAAATGTTTTAACATTTTCAAGTTCATCTAGAACTTAATACTGTCAGGTTCACTCATTTTGAATAGCCTTATTTTGAAAGTAGAAACACAGAAATTAAATAATTATTCAAAATAAAGCAGTTACTTAATATGAATAGAAGAAGGTGCAAAGAAAGCTGTATTCTATGGCTTCTGCTGAAAGACTGATGTAAAGCATCTTTTTAGTCCAAATGATGGAGAACATCTACTGGTATCTTATGCCAAATTTTTTTGTTCTATTATAATGCATGAAGAGCAAGAAGACTCAAGTGAAAAAAGGCCTAAGCATAACCATGGGAAAACCACCAAAATTACAAATATTTGTTGACAGCATGGCTGATTTAATATAAAAAATAATACAATTATTAAAAAAAACCCTCTTAGGCATTATTAAATAGGACCAAAAATACAGCTACATGTGGCAAAACCAATGTGAAATACATCTCCAAGATTTCAAAATGGTACCAGAATATGACACCAGAACAAGTTCACCCTTTTCAAAGGTACTTACTTTTCCAAAGACATTGCCACTTCAATTTAAAAGATTAAATATTTACCTGTGTGTTTCTATGAGTACTTAAGAGTATGATCGTAAGTTTTCATGGCAAACACTGGATTTTTTATACTAACCTGCTTTTTGAAACTGGCATGAAAATAATTAAGAATTTTTTTATAATATTTGTATCATATAATTTCAGGATATAAACTGGTACAATAAATATTACCTCTACCTACCGGAGTATTTGCTAATTGAACTCAACTTTTCTTTTGTCTCTAATTTGTTTTGGTCAGGCTGGTTCTTCCTACATTCTAGTTACCTCAAAACTAATTATTGATATATTCCATGCAATTCCATGAAACTTTTTAATAAATGGCAACAGAAGTTTTTAGCACCAGCATCTGCCCAAGAAAACCTTATTATAAATGGGAGCTCAGAGATCCATATGTGGGTATTTTTAGTCACACTTTTTATTGCATTTGTCTTTTTATCAACCCTACCCACCCAGTTTTCTTACAGAATTGAGCATTTAAGCATTTTTACTCACTTCTGTGCTCCCTGAGACAACAGCTTTGTCCACGTTCAGCGACAGCTGCTCTTCAGTCTGGCAGACTCCCACAGACCACTCCGCACAGCGGTGATGAGCCCAGCAGTGACCTGGTGTGAGCACAGAGACAAAGGGCCAGGGTTGGACAGCTCTGTCAAGCACTTCCTCCGAGTATGGAACTCCCTTCTGGCAGTAAATACTTGCCAGAAATAACAGAGAAGTCTTCTCCCCCTTTTTTTTCTTGTTGCAACATTGAAAACCCATCTTCTCATACACTGAATATATTGCAGTTACTATCAGTAACTGCAGTTACACTAAAAACACTGCAATTTTCTTATATATACAACACACCTTTTTTATCTGTTTCTAATTTTCAAGTGCCTGAACATGTCATCATAGCACTGGGTGCAAAGCGTTCTCTGACTTTGATTCTACATTCAGTGCTTGTGTGACACACACACAGAGTTCCATTTGACCTTATACTTCACTACTGATAACATTTCCTAAGTTTGTACTCCTAATTTATGATTCCCAAGTACTGCATATCTGTATGTTCATGTAGAATATGCTAGTATGATACTTTAAAAGTCTACAAAGTGTTTAAAAATATAACATGAACAGAAACTCATATAAAAGACTGAGAAAATTGTGTCAATACAACAAATACAGTATAGAGATACACCTATCTAACAAAAAAAAATCAGAATTTGTAGAATTCAACAGGTAACTCTTACAGGAAGTTTCTAATTCAATTCTGGGAAAAACAATGCAAATGATGTATACTTCCAAAGGAACTCTCTGACTGCTTTAAACAGGAATTAGAAATGATGGTTTACACTAGCTGGTGAACTTAGGGATCAGCCAATTTAATAATTCAAGCTACAAAAAATAAAAAATCACAAAAATTTTGGTATGGGTTTGGGAAGAGTCATTTACAAATAATAGCAGTTTTAAAAATGTAGATTGATAAATCCACACCACCCATCTTTACAAATAATAGCAATTTTAAAAATGTAGATTGATAAATCCACACCACCCATCTACACCCACTATAGTAAAGCTATTTAAACAAAACCACTGGATTTTTTTTTTTTTTTTTTTTTTTTTAGTTAGACCTTGAAATAAGTTTCCACACTCATGAAAGAGTGACATTTTATATTATTACATAAATGTATTTCCATTTTTTGGAGCAAAATATGTGAACGGACTACTGTCATCAAAGCATTTGGATTCAGATGCCATCTAAAAAAGTAATTAATAACTTAATTACTAGAAAAGTTTAACTGAAATGAAAAAGCAGATGATAAACCAGACATTTTTCTGACAGAAAACCTGCAGATTCTGGAAACATGCACATGCATTATGCCTCTACTGCTCTTCTAAATCTTGTATTCCATTGTTTCCAATAACATTCGCAGCAGAAGATCAAGTAACGTTGTTATAGGACTAAGATTTTTAAGAATTATATTAAGCTGTGCCCCTTTCCTTTTCCCTTTTCACCCCAAAACAGAATCATGGTACTGAAGGTATTACTACCTGAACACCAGCTCAGCAGCAGATTACAAATATTTCCCCACACACAGCTGAGGATTCTCTTTTCTGGAGAGAAGACTACAAAAACAAAACCTGACACGGGCAAAAGCTACTGAAGCACCATCAGAGACTTGACAAACACCACAGCACAAAAAACCAACAGCTGCAAAACTTCACTCATGTCACTGTGGCTACTGTACTGCTACTGGACAGGGAGAAAAAGGAGGAGAACAATGGATCTTACCTGTTGGCTCAAATAAGGCTTGAACATCAATGTCATCTGGTAAGCCAACTAAACTGAGTTCATCCCAGAATTTGACAACCTGATCGTCAGAAGCAGTTTGGGTGCTTACACTTGTACATGATGCTATACTCGATCGAGATCTGTATCAGGGAGCAGAAAAACAAACTTAGAAGTGACCACATTCTTTGTTCAGTTAGTCAGATACTCACAAATGATCCAAAACTCACGGCAAGCGAGTTTTCTCCTAATATGATTAAATGTAAATCAACATGAACAAAAGTGTTCCGTATATTTTATCCCAACATCTTCCCCAGTAAGAGTTTCCAGTTAAAGCTGCTATTCAGTAAACAAGCCTGCTCCCCTTCCAGTTCTTCAGGACACACACGCTTCTTTAAGTTTGATTCTGTTTGATATTAAAATTTGTCCAACCCTTGGAACTGAGAATGAGGTAACAACATCCAGAGGTGATAAAATACTACAGCTATGGGGGGAAGGTAGAAAAAAGACCAGGACTTCAAAATCTGTTTGGAAATAAACATGTTTATACAATGCCATCAGATGTTTAAAAAAAAAAAAAAAAGTTGGAGGTGAGCTGGAAGAAAGAAGGGGGGGGGGGAGATTAAAAATGCAGTGATATAAAGACTACTATATTGTACTAATTTATAACCTTATTAATTTGTTCCCCAAATTCTAATCTCAACAGAAAACAATCCACACAACTCAGATTACTGCATTTAAAGAAAAACAGAAGTGACAATTGTGCCTTTACTTCCTGCAGGCTAAAGAGTATCTTGGACATCTTAGGGTGTGCATTTAGGCCTACTGATAAGAGACCTGATCACTGATGCCTCAACAATTGGTAGGAAAGGTGGTGCCTCATTTTCCACTAAGGTTCTTTGAACTTGATTACTCTCTGCTATTAATAACTCAATTGTATGCATTTGTCAATAGATACAGTAACCACTGGAATTTTAATCTGTGATAACTCTGCTTTCCTGAAAACCATTCTTTACTTTAGCCATTACATTTATAAGTACATTTTAAAGCCCCTTAGTTTATGGGGAAAAGAGTAACATCTTTCTTGCATCACAAAAGAAATCTTAAAAGAAGTCTACCCCAAAACCTATTAATTTTGACACTATCAACATTTAAAACCTCCTTAACAAAGCACTACGTTCTGTTTGACAAAACTGGTTCCTGAACACCATTCATGTCCACTGCAATTACAGAATGGTTTGGGTTGGAAAGATCTTGTTCCAACCCTCCTACAATGGGCAAGGACATTCTTCCACTACCCCAGAGGTTCCTCTAAGCCCTGTCCAACCTCACTTTGGACACTTCCAGGGATGGAGCATCCACGGCTACTCTGGGCAGCCTGTGCCAGTGCTTCACCCCATGACAGCGGAGCCTCCTCTAACACCAAACTGCTACTCACAACACCAAAGCTTAAAGGATCTTTAAGAAAAACTAAATGTCAACTGACAAGGCATTTTCCTGTTTCAAAAAGCTTTCTCAAAATATCAAACCAATCCATTTACAGAACTTCTCAATTTATTCTGCAATCTCGCCCTTTCCACAGACTTCTCTGAAAATACTTCATATACCCATAGAATACAGCCTGAGGTGAGGGTGTTACTTTTATTAGCTTTAAGAAAAGCCACTTTTCTATATCAGCATTACACAACGTGCACTTTTCCGCCACCAACATGATGACAAAAACGTACTACATACACCCAAGCACTCTGAGCAGCTTCTGCAGCAGCAGCACAGCCACGGACAGGTCTGACTCGGGACTCTGGCACAGCCGGCAGCTGCCTCCCTCATTGTTCCCTCCCCGGCCGGGCCGCGCACGGAGCCGATCCCCCAATGCCCGGTTTGTGCCACACACCGCCCGTGGCTCTGCATCAACACCCCCCCAACCCTGCATCCCTGCCCCACATCATCAACCTGCCCTCAACCCCACATCCCTGCCCCACATCACCACCGCCCCGGTCACAGCCCCGCATCAACACCCTGCACTCAATCCCCCATCCCTGCCCCACATCACCACCGCCCCGGTCACAGCCCCGCATCAACACCCTGCACTCAATCCCACATCCCTGCCCCACATCATCAACCTGCCCTCAACCCCGCATCCCTGCCCCACATCACAGCCCCACATCATCAACCTGCCCTCAACCCCGCACCTCTGCCCCACATCACCACCGCCCCGGGTCACAGCCCCGCATCATCATGTTGCCCTCAACCCCCCATCTCTGCCCCACATCACCACTGCCCTGCCCTGCCCCGGTTGTGGTCCCAGATCACCATCCCACCCCCGGACTCCTCATTGTCACCCCACACCACTGTATGGCATCACTGCCTTGCCCTCTGCCCCACACTGCCCTCAACCCTGCATCACTGCCCCATATCATCCATACTGCCCTTGATCCTGCATGGCCCTCAACCCTGCACCATCAGCATCGCCCTCAACCCCACACCACCCACGGCCCCTCACCCCCCTCAACCCTACACCATCCACTGCCCCTCACCCCCCTCAACCCTGCACCATCCACAGCTCCTCACCACCCTCAACCTTGCAGCACCCTCAACCCTGCACTACCCACGGCCCCTCAGTGCCCTCAACCCCACACGGCCCATCCCGTAGCCGTGGCCTGTGGCCCTGCATTGCCACTGGTTCCCTTCATGTTTCTCTAGGGTTGCAGTCCCTCTGTCACACAGACAGCACTGAGTGATCCCACATTCACCATCAACCCTGAATGAACCCAAGTCAACACAAAGGCCCAGTGACAGGGCTCCCACACTCACAAAGACGTGGCTCTGATCAGTCCCATCCCAGTGCCCTCGCCAGACACACCATGCACTGAGCAGCCTCCACTGCAGGGCCAGGTATGCCCCTGCCATCTCTCACAATCACTGAGAAGTCAAGGGACCATGGCCAAACCCCTCTATCTGGGAGAGCTGCCAGCAAACCCCACTCGCACAGGGCAGAAGCCACTGCTGTGTGCCCTCAAAAGCACTGGCACCAGGGCAAGAGCCAGTGCTGGACAGCAAGACCAGAGGCTCTAATGGGCAGAAGCTGCCTGTTATTCCAGGCTACACAACACATGAAGTGTCAAAAGTGCATCCTCTTCCACCCTTCATGTGTACTTTTACTTCAGCATCACAAGTACATCTCTGCTTTACAGTAGCTATGTCTCTTATCTGTGTTCTTCCAGAGTGAAGATTCTCACTTGGGGAAGAAACAAACCCGTTTTTAAAAAGCAGAAGAGACAGCCACTGCTTTACCCCTCACGTGTTGGCTGCTCTGGAATTCTGTTTTTAGTTAGGTTTTTGTACATGTTGATTTTCCTTACAAACATTTTTTAATATTAAAAACCCACATTTACACAAATACAAGTTAGTTGCCTATGGTAGTACAGAACTAGTAAAGATCTTTCTGGAATTTCATGCAAAATTAAAAAATCTACGTATTTATTTTAGGACAGACTTACTTCTTCTGGCCTCTCTGTTTGCGCAGCACTGAGTTTTGCCTTGGAGTTCTCTCACAAGCTCCATCGGTGCTGTCGCTGGCTTCACTCTTATTTAAAGGCTGGTTTTTCCATGGGACAACATACCCAGGAGTGGGACCGAATTGTTTTAAATCTCCTTGTCCTAATGAGCTCCGTTCTCCACAATAACAAAAGGCGCAGAGTTGTTCGCTGTAAAAAGGAAGATCATTACTTCTTTATTGGGGTGAAAACCAGCAGAGGATACCCCAGCAAAGAGCAAATTTCATGCTAATTTAACCCTTTATAACAAGACAATAAAAGCTCCCATGTGCTGTCAGGTATCAGAATTCAGCATTCAGAAACACTATTTCCAGCTAATTAACAGTTACACTAAAAGAACTTTTTTTTTTCTGTTCACAAAACTGCCTGATTAACGAAGAAAACAAAGAAATGTCCACGTTATATTCAAATGATTAGAATTTCCAAAACTATGTGTGTCTAGACACATACTTGCTAAAAGGCATCCAAATGTTACAGAACACATGGAACATTACAACACACACACCTTTCTGGAAGCACATACAGCTTATGTGGAACACAGTGTGTAAATACTACAGACTAAAAGGTTTACTAACATGGAGGAAAATGGAATAATGAGAAAACCACAGCAATGGCTACAGTCACACTTGCCAGAGAACACCACATGCACAAATGCAACCATCCTCATTTACTTCAATATTTAAAACCAAAATTATGTCTAAAAGTTTTACTGGAGGAATTTTGTATTTACAGAACCGTGACCGCTGCAATACCCTGTACCATTTGCAATTATGTTTTAACATGCACAACATAGCGACAGGATTGAAATGACAGCTCTGACAGCACTCCTTGTGTCACATCATATGGAAGCTACTGAAAAATATTTCTATAATAAACATATCCACAAACTTAAAATGTGAACTTCTGCAACTAATGCAGTTTGCATTAAAGGAAGGCCATTTAGCACTTTTTTTTTTATGCTTAAATGAGCAATTCTGTTTTCTTCGTATTTCTGCCCCAAAGACCCCAAAAAGATGCCTCAGGGAATCAGGCACTTGGATAGAGGCTTGGTTATGCCTGGATTCCATTTAAATAGATTTCAGTGCATCTCCAAGGTGGCACATTTGGATTTGGGACAGTCTGTGCTGTGTGAGTGAGAGGAGGGAAGTGAAGTGGGAGGAAGAGAAAACCTTAAGGCTAAACTGCTGTAAAATATTTACTAAATTCTGGGGGTGAAAATAAAGCCTCCTGTGCTTTTCAGCCCGGAGAGACAAGAACAGCAACGGAAAAAAGTAAAAGTGGAAAAGGAAAGTTCCAGATCAGAACAGAAACCTCCAAGAATCCAGCAAAGCCTCTGATATTTGGGTTATCCTACTCTGGGATGTCTCCTTTTGTTCTCACCATAGAGCAAATATAGGAAAAAAGAAAAAGAAGAAAGAAAACTGAACTGATCTACTACTACTAGGAATACCAGACAGTCAGATGCTAAGGAAGGGAGAAGCATTTCATGAGCCCAAAATGAAGTCCAGAATGAAGCAAAAGCTTTTATTTATTTCCTATGGTTGATAGGTAGGACTGCACTTTCATTAAGGCAGATGGACCACTGGGAACATGCAGGTTGGTGGGCAGATAAACTAAGTCCCATTCATGGTACTGAAATTACACCTTCCTATGGTACTGTTAGGAAACATTTGTCCTCATCTCGTGGCCTTGGCTGCACATCCCTCACTGATCTGCCTCAACACACAACCAGCATGAGCCAGCACAACCCCCGGAGCTGATGGCAAATGTCTGACACGTTCCGGAAATCTTTAGAAAAAGATATCTGAAGACAAAAAAATCCAAAGAAAATATGGATAAAGGTAGTGTGAGAAAAGTGAAAAATGAGAAGTTACACTGAACAGTACATATCTCTATTTTATAGCTAGCTTTTAGTGTGATAGAGCAACAAATACACTATTATTTGTCTGTCAGTGACTGTAACCACTGGACTGCCAGTGAAACCTGATATGGCCTCATAGGCAGAGTTCCTAAGCAGGGAAAGCAAAGCTATTTATGCTGGTTGAGACTAGAGAGACTTGTGAGGAGACTTAAGAGATTTAAACAGGCAACACCATGGTATATAAATTACACTAGTTACAAACACAAGCTTATCCACAGTGGAATAAATAATTATTCATACATCCTGTTAGGACAGACTATCACTGCTCATTAAAAGACTTAAGGATAATTACAAACAAATAAACAAAGCCCTCTGAAGTGGAGTCATAGCAAATATGCAATAATGTTAAGATCTATAAAAGAGAAATCTGAAACAGTAATTAAGAAAAAAATAAAATAAACTAACTTTTCAAGTGGTAGTGTTTGAAAAGGCATACAGGAGTAAAGCTGGTATTTCTGGAGCTTGTAAGGCAGCTCCAGCATCACAACTTCCAGCAGCAGCATTCTGCAGGCAGGGTGGAGTGAAACAACAGGAGCAGTGAGTTTCACAGCTACTCTGCAGCGTGCTGTGGACAGCTGTGAAGCTGTCAAGAATCATATGGTTTGTGCTACTGCTCCTGCTTCAGCAGAGCTGGGGAATGCAGCTGAACCGAGTGCTCACCACGGGGAGGGGGCTGGGAGAGCCTCCACTGAAGGCTGTGAGCACACGGGTGCAGAAATTAAAGACAGGAGCAGCAGAACGTGCCCAGAGCACTGCCAGGACACTGGGGGGCTGAGATAGAGGGGAGAGATTATACAAAGGGGGGAAAAAAAAGGTTTCACACTTTCCAGGGGGGTTACCAGAGGGGCTTCAACTGTACCCACAGCCAGGTAGCCACAACCACTCAGTGGCAGTGAACTCCCTGCCTCTGCTGGGATGCTGGAGAGACCCTCTGCAGGAAAGCCACGCTCCTCTGACAGGCCACAGCTGCTGGCTTGTCATGCCGTACAAAGTGGCCAGTTCCATCACGTTAGCCTTTTAGCTTTAAGTGCTCAGTAAATATTTTAAGTTATGTCTGTATGGGCAGAAGGTAGAGATTTTTTCCTATCATCTGAGGACTGCAGAAAGTACTTACAAATCTACTTTCCATATGTCAATATGCAATTAGAGGATCTAAATCTGTGATGCAAGAAGAGCTCTCATATTGAAGATAATGAAACAGAGATACTGGCAAATCTTAAGATCAAACCCTAGATCTGTTATCATAATTAACATATTTTAAGAACAGGATAATTCAAAATGGGATAAAAAGCAAGAGACAATGTGTCACAAATCTTTTTATAAGCTACTAAAAAAAAGGCAGCTCAACAGTACTCAATTTAAGATATATCTTAGGTGCTCCAACTCATATTGTAAATTCATCGTTATCTGTAACTTCAACTTAAATTACATATTTTCCCATGAAAAATGCTACTTTCTTATAATGGTTTAAAGATCCAGAGGTGGTTTATTACCAGGAGGTGCTCCTGTACCTCACCTCATCCCAGAGGATTTCGTAGATTTGAATGCACAGAAACTTTAATACATAACACTGAGGAAAAACTGTGTTCAGAATGAACCAGACATGCTTGGTTTTGGGGATGTAGTAAGAGGCAGAAAAGCTAGTAATGTCTGAAGCTAATGTCTGCCCCCACTGAGCCATGGCAGGAGATCCAGATTTAGATCCTTGAAGGATGTCCTTTCTAACAAGAAACATGTTGATCCCATCACTCTTTCACAGCCATTCTCTTCTACAGATTCTTATTTCATCAGGTCAGTGTCTCTTCCTCACACAGAATTTTCTCAACCCTCTGACAAGAATCTGAAGTGCTATAATCCTCCCCTGTCCACATCCTGAAAAAGGATAACAAAATGCCCTGCAGCCACTTAATCCTGAAGGAAGAGAGACCAGTCACTATTTCCTCTACTTGACTGATGACAGTCATCAGGACTCATCCTAAAACACAGACTTTCCCATTGAAACAACATCATTTCAACACATGCAGTATTGGGCAACTAATTGCACAATATTAAATCACAACCAGAGGAGAAGAAACATCTGGTTTGCTTGCAAATATTCAGTTAGAAAATTAAGGTAAAACAGAGAGTCCCCCAGAATTATTTTTCAACAGAATTAAGCCTTAGCATCAGGATTACCAACACCTGTAGTTGTACTTCCAGGAGTAAGCAGAGGCCCCTCCTGGATCCTTCTGAGCTGGGAAATGGCACTGGGCAATCCTGTGTCAGCCAAGGCTCCTTGATAACAAGCAGATGTGCAGACTGGCTCATGCAAGCAATGTTTTGTTTAAGCTGTGGCTCCTATCTCACAGATGTGCACTTGTGCCCACGTGAGCACTGTGCAGCTTCTGGAAATCTTCAGATGTGTCCAGGGGAGGTTGTGTGACCCTCAACAGTATCTCACTCTCACTCTCCTGCCTGTTTTTCATACATGGGTAGAAAGCTGCAGTGATATGAGGCACTGCCATGCCCCACACCCCCACATATACAGCTGGGGGAATAAATCCTCCTTCCTCATTCTCACAGGAACAACTTCCTGCCATGTCTCCAGGGCCCCCATAGAGCTGAATGCCAAGTGAGACAGCGAGTGGCCTGTGCTGAGCATGTCTGTCAGTGAGATGCTTGAAGTTACCCAACCCTTTCAGCACTCCATGGAGAGGGTGGCAGGCTAAAGGAAATCCTGCAGCTGCCTGTTCTTCGGAGAGAAGTTAAACGTGCCCTTCTTTCAGGAGAGCCTGCACCGGGCAATCCGAGCATCAAATGGAGATAAAGGGGAGGTTGTCAAAAGCAGGAGAAATTCAAACTCTTGGATTCAGCTCAAGGGATGCTCACCTTGTACCTTTTCTGAAATCCCTCCCAGCCTACTGTTGGACTGGTATTACCAAAGGAGTTTTGCTATGCATTCACCTTTTCCAATTAAGCACGCTAAAACAAAGGTTTAAACAGGAAAAAACAATGGATTATATATGAGAAAATGCAAGGCATGGCAATTCCAATAAGATCCACCAGCTACAGCCATTGCCTCAACATTAAACACTAAGTTGCAGATGATCACTACTGCCATTTACCATGATAACAACTGAACTCAAGTTAAAAAGAAACCCACCTTGGAAAGCATAAAGATTTCTTTCATTCATGGTTGAAAAAGAAAGTGAAGAGGGTTATCATGTGACTTTTGCTACAAATTTATTTTTAAAGGCCTGGAAATGCCTTCAGGATGTCTTTTTCACACACTACTTGTTACAGAAATTTACAGTGTTTTTAACACCTATTTTTCACAATTAAAATTAAGCTCATCACAGTGAAATGGAGTACTTGGGAGCAAAACAGAACTTCAGAGCATCATCTGTACTAATTACTGAAGCAGACTGATGAGAACTGGCCTTGAGAATTCTTCTTCCATCTAACCCTGTTAGTAGTTTTAACATATGCTAAAAGGCTAAATTAAACACTACAGGGGACCTACTATTTATTTAGCTCTGCCGAGTTGTGCTAATGCACAAAATACCTTTGCTCTCATTTTATGTTGTGTTATTTAAAGAGTAAAGTATTTTTCTCCTTAGTGAAGATCCACCTTTGTATCATTTATGTAAATTCAAATCAATACCTGCAAGCCGCATTTTAAGTGAAGAAAAAAATCCCCATTTCTGACTTGAAACAGTAACAGGGATCTGCATCAGTGTTAAGTTCAAATGTATGTGAGATATTCACAGAGGAAAAGTCTATCTTAAACTCAGATTCAGATGAAACTTTTCAGCATCACCTAAATATTCTGTAAATATCTGGACCTCAATCATAAGGAAGCTTGAAAGGAAACTACTGAAGAAACCTCCTTAGGTGAGGCATAACAGCTTCACATTGATACAGGATTAACAACCCAATAAATCACCCTTATGAATAAAGGATACTAAGGACAGGCAAGGATGGAAAGGGCAAATGGAGACACCATAAAAAGAAAGAAGCAAAAAATCTCTGCTAAAAGCTGTATTTAGGCATTTGATACACAATCTCTTTTCAAAAGGTACCTGAATCACAAAACAACTTGAAATTGTGAAGTGGTTTGACACTATTATACTATTATAGGGATTTGGGGTTGAAGTAAGTATTTAACTTGTGCAGCGTAATTCTTTTTTAAGAAAGGAGGCGGGACAGAGTTCATATGAACTTCAGGTGAAGAATTTTAAAAGTTTATACAAAGCAATTAAACTGCATTAGACAATAACTGCTTTCCAATTTCTTCAAACCAGCACAGTTGGAGTTCTACAGCCATGTAATCAACTTAATGATACTCTTCTCATTTGAAAGAAAGAAAACATTCTCCTCCAAACACAACCAAAACAACACATCTTACTGACATTTTGAAATTTAGAAAATACATTCTTATTCACCACTGAATTGTGTCAGCTTTAATTTAAACAGGTATTTAAAGCTCAGTTAGGGCTTAACATACCCTAGGTGCAATAGGAGTTACCAGAATGCCAATGCTGAAAGAAGTGAATTTAGAGGTCTAATCCAAGGCCCTCTAGATAATTCCTTAAGTTCCATGTGAACTGACTTGTGCTCTCAAGTAACAATCCCCTATAGAATGCAATTGATTGTACCTGAAAAGTGGCAATTCATGCAATTCTGAGAGTTATCTTCACCTCTAAAGGATAGAAATCAAAGAATAAGAAGTCCTGTAGCTTCAACCTTCAGTATGCATCTGTGCCCAGAAAGTATTGTCTGTGTAAGCCAAATTCTCTTAGTACATAAAACATAATTACACAGAATGGTTTGGGTTGGAGGGACCTTAAACATCATTCATTTCCAACCCTCCTACCAGGGCAGGGACACCTTCCACTACAACAGGCTGCTCAAAGCCCTGTCCAGCCTGGCCTTGAACACTTCCAGGGCTGGGCCAGCCACAGTCACACCCAACTCACACACAGGTGCCAGCCTCTCTTGGAGGCCTCATACAAATACTAAGTAGGGTCTTACTATCTGAAAATTACTGAGATTTACCATTTAGCAACCTGGCTTTGAACAGCAGTTTTTCAAGAAAGCTTCATCTAAGCAGGATAAGCAGAGGTGCAGGATTATTAAAGAAGAGGCAGACATGGTACTATCCATGCCCCCCAGTATGTTCAGTTCAGGGCCTCCCCGTGTCAACTGTGATTCCTGTACACTCATTCTCAGTTTCCCTTTCATGAATTTGCCCAGTCTGCTCTTGACCACACCTAAAGTTTCAGCAAACCACATCCTTTGGCAAGGATGTCACTCTAGACAACTCTCTAGTGTACAAAGAATCACCTCCTTTTATTTTGCACCTAACCCTTGAAAGTTTCACTTGATGACCCTCAGTTTCTCGCATTAGAAACTAAAGTCAGGATACAGCCACCTTCCCCACTCCATCTATGATTCTGAAGCTTATCTTCCTTCTCCAGCATCTTACAGAGATTTAAGGGTCCTGAATTGTTTAACTAGAATCTACTCCAGATCTTTGATCAACCCTTCTGTTCTGTGAAACGTTTAAGAGTTTCACTACATTAATTTCTGACGTTAGATAGATTTTCTGTAACCCTATGAAAATTAGTCCAAACTTGTTTCTCTAAATGCTTCTATCCTCACCAAGCAGAGCCCATGTGCTTCAGAAGAGCTTTAGCACATTGAAGCTACGAGCACAAAGATTCTCTCCTCACTAAGCACACTCCAATCTCTCAGTCCCTACGTGAAAGCAGACTTCATATGCACCATCCATTCCCTGTGAATGAACATCCTTCTGGCAAAGGTCAGAGACACTCAGAGGGATCATCTCTGCAACTGCAGCTCTGGGGTGCTGTGAGTCCAGATTTTACCATTTAAATTGCTTTTAATTTCCATCAGCTTTGGTATGGAAGCAATGAAGGAATGCAGGGCAGAACACAGAGTTTGCTGTGTGAGGGAAATGGAAGGTGCTGGAGAAATAAGACTACCGACTATGGGAAACAACACAAATCACACAGACAGCTGAAGGAAGCAAGAAGAGTCACAGCTGACAAGGAAATGAACAAGAAAATGGACAAGAAATATGTGTAACACACAGCTATCTAGAAGCCACTGGAAATGAATGGAAGGAAACTGCACATCAGGCAAAGAGACAAAGAGTAAACCTTAACTAAGTGAACCTTGAAACAATGATTAAAATTGATGAGCAGCTTAGAATTAGCAAAGAGATTGGGAATATGAACATTCAACAATATAAAAAAAACCTAAGAGGCTGGCAAAGAAAGCTGGAGGCAAAAAAAAAAAAAACAAACCACAAATGGAAGAGGTGATATTTGGAAGAAATGAGAGAAAATGCTGTATTCACTCAACACTGACACGGAAGATCCCAGACTATTACCACTGCTTGTGAATATCCTGTATCTGTGCAATCCCTGACAAAGCAGGCATCCCTTGCTGCAGTGAGTGCAGCCCTCAACCCTTCAGCATGGCCTGACAGACTGTCAGCCATGGGTTGCTTCTGTCTGTCTGTCTGCCATCTCCCAGAGGACAGAAAACTTGTCCAGCCATCAGACCTGACCTGCCAGTGCTCAGCTTGCTGCTCACCGGTGCAGGACTTGTAAGCAGCAGGGCAGACCCAGGTGGAGACATGCAGCCTTAGGATGGGGATGAGACAGAAAACCTGCCTAAGAAGATCTATGAGAGGCTGAGAGTGGGACTCCAGAAACCTGGAGCACCTGTGAGCACCTGCTCATGCTGGGCAGGAGACATTTCGTGGTTTCTGTGGTTGGACCTTCCTACAGAACAGATCAGATCATGGAGCAAAGGTCTGTGCAACTTAAAGGACCATCCATGGATGTCATTGATTATGGTGTCAAATCCCAAGAGGCACAAGTCTTACATGAGAACATTAAACACATTATGGCCACAATGGCAATTGTTCAGCCTAAGCAAAAGGCAGGATTTTGGCTGCCTGTGAAACCCTTCTTTGGCCCCATCTGTGTGACACGCCTTCTATGCTCTGAGAAAGACACAGACCATCTGGAGAAAACTCAAACCAGCAAGAAGGATCTGAGCTCAAGAAAACATCATCTACAAAGAAAGTAGGAACAAATTTGGGATTTCTGTTACGAGGTAAAGCATGCTGGGGAAATAAATGAGAGACTTTTGCACAAAGCTGTCCTCCATTATCCTTGGCAGATGGTATGAGCAGTAATGGAATAAACCCAGGATGAGGAGAATGTGTGTTAGATGTGAGCAAAGTGGTTCCAACAGTAAAAACAAAGAAGAGACTGGAAGGGACTGTTTAGGGAAGATATGGAGCTTTTATTACTGGAAGATTTAAGAGCAGTTTATGTAAGCTTGTGTCAGGAATGCCAGCTGTAGATAACTGCCTTGGAAAAGGAGGTGAACTAGATGAGCTCCAAAGGTCCTTCCTGCCCTATAAATCCAAGGAAAAGTTGCTGTAACAATGATTTGTCACAGAATTCTTTTTGAGACAATTTCCCTAATAATGCATGAACAAACAGGATGGAAAACCAGTAAATATTTAACTTTTTTTTCTCATTTTTCAGTGTGTGGTCTTAGTCTTTAGTTGTGCCCTGCTAGCCAAATCAGTCATTTCACTCTGGGTTAGACTGGTCATTATTATAAATGCTGAAGTTGTACTTCAGTTTGGAAGACAAAGGAATGCTATGTCCTCTTTTCAGATGTAAATCACTGGATTCAGAGGAAGATCCCATAAATGCTTATATGAATCTACAGCTGGAAATGTAAAGGCAAAACTCTGCAATTATTTCAAATGCCCTGTGTCATGCAGAAGGTCCATCCTCTGCAGAAACTATCCTTGGAGAAAAACAGTCTCACAAAACAACAAACTGTATCACAGTACATGTTCATAATCAGTTTCAAAATTAATCTTAATACTGGTATCTCCTCAAAACATCTGCTTGACTTTACAACTTCAACACATTTTTAAACATCTTTTAATATTAAATCTTTTATCTAACTTCCTCCTGACTAGAGATCTAGCTTTTCCTTCCATCACTGCAGTATTATTCTATCCAGACTGTCTACTCTCTGCCACTCCACAATTTCTTTTTCCACTGAATGTTGCACTGTTACAAATTTTGTAATGTGCTTTAAGATTAATAAAAAAAAAAATTAACAAAGATAAAGAAGTTAACTGCTACTTTTTCACTATTTTCTTTGTTCATGCAATGTACAGATGTTCACCAACCACTTCTTTTTGATGGAATAAAGCATCCAAGCCCTCCATCTCCACACTCCAGATTTCATCTCAGCAGCACCAGCAACAAAATAACAGGGAATGGCACAATTGGTCTGGAATGAAAATTACGTGCTTTGTCCAATTACAAGTGAAGCAAGAAAGCAGGAAGGTGTTTTGCCAATTCTTTGGGGTTTTTTTTTTTTTTTTAGTTTTAGCAACAATCTCACAAGAGCAGACATTTAAGCAGGCCAAAGCACCAAAATGAAAAAGAGCTGTGTGAAAACCTCAGCTTCTACTTTTTAAGAATGTTCCGTCTTCATGATTATGGCAAAAGGACCGAAAACATGCAATTAATTAATGCGATTCACAGTCTCCGAGAGCAGACAGAAAGTAAAATGAATCAAAAGGTGTTTTGTTCTTCTATGAAATTGTGTTTCTAGGCCATTCTCGTTAGCTTTTAATGCCCGCGGTTGCCAATGTGGGAAGCAGAGGAGGAAGGTGGAAGTGGGCTCTGCTCTGAGTCGCAGCCGGCTCCTGGCTCCCTGCCTTCCCCAAGGGCTGCACTTCCCCTGCTCTCTGCAGGCAGCACAAACCAAGGCAGCAGATTCCTTTCGAAGAAGCTGGATTCCACTCAGCCATAAGTCCCGGGCTGACAGAAGCTTCTCACAAGGCTTATAAAAAGAAAAAAGGGAACAACCAAAGGAAAAGGCTCCAAAACCCATGACGCTCGTGATATATAGGAGCTGGCAGTGTCACTCCTGCCACTGCCAGGCTTGGGAGTTTATCTCTGCTTGATGTTATTGCCCCTCCCCACATGTGGTCAATAATTCACTCACTCCTTTCAAGCACATGCCTCACCCTTTTCAGCCTCCCTACCCCAGTGTGGCTCAGACTCTATTTTAATGGGGTTTTAACTCATTGCTTTCTGAGCACTAATCCTGAATCTGTTATTTAATTCCCTGCCCCAATCCCACTCACTGTCAGTAGCTCTCTTGGTTTCCCATATTCCACCTCAGGAAGGTTCCAAAATTTACCAGCTCTCTCGCCTTTCTCTTGGATGTTTTTATTTAGCTGCAGTCTCGGGAAGGATCCAAAGAGAAATACCACACAAGCCAAGTTCTGGCTAATCTCTCAGCTACTGAAATCCCCATCCTAGTTTTGACATGTCCTACTATGTTAAAACCACTGTTTTTCAGTAGCAAATTATTTAATTTTTTCATGGAAAAGATTTTATTTTACACCCTGTGTCCTGTGCTTCTCTAATTCCTTTATCTTCACTACCAAAGACAGAAATGCAGTATTTTCTTAACTCTGAAAAAGCAATGCAAAAGTAGCTCCACCTACACCTGTATCTACTTCTCGTGGAGGCTTGGATTCTTTTCTGTCTTCCAGGCGACTTCTGCTCTGTCTGTTATGATATACTCTCAAAATGCTCCTATGTCTCACATACCTAAAGCTATTTTTAAATCTACCAACTCTTCCATTTTATTAGAAAGTGGAAGTTACTTATGTTATAAAACAGAAAAGCTTACCAAGAAGGAGATGAAGCTGATGAGTATGAATTATTTGGAAATCAGCTTTAAAACTACTTCCCCAAGTAACAGTTTTAAGGCACTGTGGAGTCACACTTTATCCTAAATCTTGATACATTTCCTCCAATCATTATTCCTCCAAGCATTAGCAGAGTCTGTTATTTCACACACTGTATTTTTCTCCTAAGAAAACAGAATCAAGCCCCCAGAATTCAGCCCTCCAGGCCCTGCATGACACAATGTCAGTGGCAGCACTACACAGACCATGACACAAATGATTGATCAAACATCACAGATCAGAAGAGGCTTTTTTCAAGAATCACTTCCACAGAAACCCTGACATCTGGGTTTTTTCCACTGTTATTACTGAGGACATCAATGACTTCTGCAACTAACCCCAGGTTCTGCATCTAAGATTGAAATCAAAATTACTGGGGTCAGAGAAATCCTCTGATTCCCAATTAACAGTTTCATATCTCCTCAAAACATTTCTTTCCAAAATGTCAGAGACAGAGCCTGGTCACTATTATTTTAATTAAAAATTAATAGTATTCAGCTTTTTAATGCTTTGATCAGCCAAAGCAATGAGCACATAATAGCCATTCCATCCTGACTGATCAAAGTCAACATTTTCAGTTGGAAGGAAGAGTAAGTTGAGGGCAAATAAGGGCTGGCTCAGTACCAGGGCAAAGTTTTTTCAGGAGACTCTTGTCCAGCTCTTAAGAAACAAGTCTGTGGCTATGGAAAGTGCTGTAATCAAATATTCCCGATAACAGAAAAAAAGTAACCTTGAGAAGAACAGAGAGTGGATGAAACAACACTAAAATTTTTGCAAATTATCCAAAACAGGGTCAAATGATGTAGCAAAACAGCTGCTCAGTTCAAGTTGCTCTACATATTTAGTGCAATTTAATCTCAGCCTTGGAAAATTCCATCAAGAAAAGAAATTTTTACGTATTTCACTCTAGTATATGCACAAGAACTATTTAACTGAATCTTCTGTATGAAGGAAAGCAGCTCTTGGAATCTAAGAAGTTTGTGAGCATGTAAAACATGAAAATGATATATGCATCAAGTAGATTAAGTAATTTTTTGTGCATGGAAAATATGCTCTGTGTTGGATTAGGAAGAAGAAAAATGGTGACAACAGTTCTCTCCAAGTCTGTCAAAATGTAGTTACACCTGTAACTGTCTGGTAGCTGGTAAGAGCACCTTCTGCAGCAGGAGAGACCTGCAACTGGGTTAGAAGCTGTTATCAGAGTTTCACAAGAGAAGCTCTGCTAGAATTATGTGACACCATTTCAACAATGATCAGAGACAGCATACTCTGGTTTCCCTCATGTAACATAATTAATACTTTCACGATTTTTAGACTAATTTGTATTATTAAAAGTTAAAAAAGTACAAACATTATTTCCTCTGTTATAAATTCCAAAACAAGGAAGAACACAGTAGATATGACAAGAGATTGGGTTTACTTTGTTCCTGAAAATACACTTACACAAGCTGCAACATCAAAAAATAACTTTATATAAATTTGCTAATACACCATTTCCTACACAGCAGGAAAGCTTCAGTAATCACACATTTTATCTCCTATCACTTATGGCTCCTTTCATTTACCCAGCTAATAACTCAAGGGTTTCCCAGAGCACTGTGAGGACAGCGCTCACGGAACGCGCTTCTCACCTTGATCTCCCCCTGCGCCAATTAAGGCACCAGCCCCAAACTTCAAAGCAGCGACAGCGAGTCCCAGCCCTGTGCCCCGAGCACTCAGCACCCCAGAGCCCCAGCCCCAGCCCTGCCCCTGACTCAGCAGCTGCCTCCTCCTCGCTCTCTCGCTCACCTGCTTTTGGCTTCCACACCCACGGAGGCGGTGGAGCTCGCGGACTCCTCGGACACGGAGTGCTGAAGGACTGGTGTTAGCTGCTTGGTGCTCTCCACTTCCGTCTGGGCATCCTCTTCTGCAGACTGCTCTTTGACTTCTGGGTAAAAAAAAATACCAAAAAAAGAGATTTAATGTTTTATCTGCATGTGGAAGCTTTCCTTTGCGCAGGAAACATCCATTTTATTTATAGACAGGTTAACCCATGTAAATATCTTCTGCCACATAACAAAATTAGAAGAATAGGAAATTATGACATCTAGCTACAACATGAAACTGGATGCTTACAACATTATTTCCGTAACACAAAGTACCACTCTGAACTAAAGCTGTTCAATAGCAACAAGGAATGGGCAAAGGGAGAGCTTTCAGTGGCAAACTTCATACAAGGCTGGAGTTTTAGACATTTCCATTCTCCCCACATCTCTCACGCACACCTGCCGTGTCAGCCCTGAACAAACATCACAGTGAGCACGCTACTCTGGGGTATATTAAAATTTTTTCCTGCCCTATTGCCTTTAACTTTGTTCAATTCCCTGCATATTCATTCCTGATTACACTAACTTTGCTGGCACAGGGTTGAAGAGGTGAAGGAATGAAGGACGTGGTTTATGCCAGCTTAAACTTCATCCTGAACTGAAGGGACTTTATGAATTTTTTAGCATGCTTTTGCATTACCTTAGTTGTTAGACAGAAAAATACATACATCTGCAGCTGACCATGCTAGATTTGACTAGGAAGTTTGGTTTTGCTCTGAAACATGAAACATGAAGTTGCCACTGTTTGTGCAACTTTACATCCTCTTCCCAATCATTTCCCCCTTTGCTTGGACTGAGTCAGGGATTTACCAGAAGGACATTGGCAAAGTGCTGCTCCAAGTGCACCAGAATGCACAGGAACAAGGTCCAAGGCTGCACAGCAACAGAATTTGGTGTTTCTGCACTCCTCTGTACTTTGATTTTGAAACCTAAGCAACATAACAATCACAGGACATCCGACAGATGTGCTTTGACACATCCAGCTTAAGATACACGTGCCTCATCCTGCCTGTGTCCATGCCTTCTAGATCTCTCTCACAGCAGCACCAGAGGAAGGTCCCCTTCCAAATTCCCAGTGCACATGGGTTTGAGCTCAGAGGCCAGTACATACAGCTCTTGCAAAGAAGTCCAGTTAGAGTAAAGCAGCAGATTATTTAGAAAACTTCAGCAGAAGATACATTCACGTTTTTTTAAAAATTAACATACATGTCAAAATATAATTAAATATTGCAAAGGATAAATGACAAGTGGAGAAATGAAAGGATAGAAGAATCTGCCACATGGGTGGGCATGCATAAAAACCTGCTACAAGCTTTAATCTTATAAATAAAAGCAAGAAAAGAGAGGAAAATTCTCTGAACATGTAACTGTGCAGCTTGGTCTGAAATACTGATATCATATGCTTGCTACAGCTCACAGAAAATGGGAAATCTGTCTTGTTTCATGCACAGAGATTTGAAGTAAGATTTTTCTTTAACCTAAAGTGAACTCATTTAGGAAGACAATGTATAGCATTTAAAACTCTCAGTGAACACCTCAAACTATACTGAAGAGAAAAACAACATTAAGGGAAAAAAAAAATTTCCTTGTTATGACTGGATGTTCCAAGTATTTATCTGAGCTGGTGTAAATTGAAACTGCATCTCCTATTTTAGTTAAACTACTCAGTAACATACATCTGAAATGTTTCTTGGACACCTGACATCCAGAAGTGACTACCTGTCCAAAATCCCAATGGCTTGTGTTAAACCCCTTTCACCAACCAATTCTGAAAAAAACATGCTGGATTATGATTTGACACTAGATAAATATCCTCTTGAGAATACATCCCTCGTAATAGTAAATATCTCTGTACAGAAAACAAAACAAAATAACCCAAATCCCACACCCTCAGTTTTTAGCACGTCTGAACAAACACCCCTGGATGTTTCCTGGATGAAGATTCCCGAAGCAGGCAGTGTCCAGCGGAGCCATTCAGAACGGTCTGCAGTGCATTTCCAAGAATGTTGGATCCAGAGGACAATCCTGTGCCAGTAACCCCCAAATTTCTAAATGTAACCTCAATGAAGAGAGCAAAACATAAACACCTAGAAGACAGGCAGACGCCAAAGCACTCAGAACAAAACCCACAACACAGCCTGGGATAGCCACGCCTGAAGTGCTCCAGGAAGACCACCGGAAACCCTGGCCCCGCTCTGATCCATCTTGGCGACTTTCTTTAACCTAGTTAAACTGTGCAAAAGGAACCCTGGCTTGATTGTGTGCCTGCTCAAACTTTCAATCAAGTTAAAGGAAAAAAAGCCATTTACTCTCTGCCAGCTTTCAGCTCATTACCATTACTGGGCACCCAGCACACTGGGAAGGCAAAGTTCAGGGGCGCTCTCACTCACTCCCAGAACTCTGGACTGTGTGAGAAGACACAGATTGTTTCACTACACATGACAACTATATGAGCTTATATCCTTATGGTGCATTTCCCCTGCTGTTTGCTTCTCCAGAGAAGGAGGGACCCAAATTATACTAAATGAGACAAACAACATCTCAGTTGCTGTCTCTGCAATAAAGCAAACTGTGCCTCAATATGCCGTTGGAAGACTGAAAATACGGTGCTCACTAAATAGCATGAAAGTTGTGTGTGCTACTTGTGAAAAAAAACTTTGTGGAAGTTTTCCTGCAGAAGATGAAGGAAGAACAGGAGCACTGCATTTCATGAGTCAGATTCCTAGGAGATGGATCCCAGCACTGGCCTGGCGAGAGGACATCTCAGATACACCTCAGAGATGTGGAAGGTGCTCTTGGAAGCACCTGGTACAGTGTGTTTAATGAACATCATCAGATTTGCTTATGGCATTCTACTTTGAAGCTACTGGGAATGAAGGATCCATGGATGATTAATAAATGGAAAGCTCATTTGCAGATTCATATGTAATGCTTTATTTTGTATCCTCTTTTCATGATTGTTTCTGGCACAATGAAGGTCTTCCCTATGTACAGTGAGTTAGCGAGGAGACTGATTTAAAAAAACTGATTGTAAAATTCCCCAGTGTCTCTAGGTTATTTTTTAATGTCACTATCCTTCACTGAAACTTTAGGAAAATACTAGGAAACACTGCACTTATTTTTTTTTTTATTACTTAAATAAAATGATGTCCAGAGTTCTTTCTCACCTAGTTGCTGAGAACAGAAAAGCTTACTTTTTGTATTAAAAGAAATCTCCCAGAAGTACAAGGACTAAAGTTCCTGTCCATATGGGCCATCAAAAGGCTTGAGACTTCCACATGCTTTACAACTTGGGTAACTCACAGAATCACATCTGGTTGAGGCTGGAAGGCAGCCCAGAGCCACCTTGTCCAAACCCCTGCTCAAGCAGGGCCACCAGAGCCAGCTGCTCAGATGGTTTTTGAGCATTTTCAAGGATGGAGATACGAAATACGAGGGAAAAAAATCAAACTGCCTAACACTGACAGGGGACAGATATACAGGGAAGTCACTGGGACTGGTAAGATTTACAACATGTGTATTAAATTTCTCTTTAATTAACACTTCCATCACATTTGCTTCAGTAATATGTATACAGTGGTGAAAAGACTTTTACACTACTCAAGTTGTAATTTGGGTTTTTTCAAGGAGGAGAAAAACACTTCACTGAGGTTCAAAGATTTATTAGTATTTTTATTCCCCTTATAGAGCAGAATGCAGAGAACACTCAAAGAAAATAACAAACAGCACATAGCACCCTCAGCTGATTATGCTGACTACCCAGCTTCCTAACTGGTCTCCTTATTTACATGTCTTATGTAGAGATTTACAACATTTCAAGTAATAATTGTGCAGCTAATTTCCTGTTTTCCTGTTCTATCTTCCAAAAGCTCTTGGAAACCTCTCTCTAAGTGAGACACAGGTGGGACATGCAGGCTCAGGAGGGAAGCCCTGGTTTTTCTAAGCCCTCCCTGTGGCAGGGCTTGTGGAAACTGGGGATGCCTGGGATTTTTTTACACTATCACAGCTTTCTTTGGGGATGTGATGAAGCAACATCAACTTAAGATCTAAAATGTTCTTTTGTTACAAACAAACCCTTTCAGTTTTCTCACAGTCACAAGGCCCTGTTCTACAAGCTACTTGGGTAAACATAAAGCAAAATAAGGAGATGCATGTGTGGGCTCTGCTATGGCAATCAGGCAAAGGACAGACAGCAGACAGAATATTTAAAATATTATACTACTCATTATGAAGTGACACTTAAAAAATGAAAGAGCTGTCATAAACATAAAATTAATATTCTACTACTAAATTAATATTTAGGTGCAGCAGGTTGACTATTTAACTACTTTATTGTCAGACCTACTGATTAGGCAGACAATGAAGCACTGTCATGAGCTTCCAAAACTTTCACTAAGAACAGAAAGTACTGCAGGCTGGAAAACACCAAGATCACCAAACACAGTAGGGACATCCCAGGGGCCTCAACTGTTGCCTACCGAGATGCTCTATGAGAGGGAGTAATGAGCTTTTGAAGGCAGCCACAGCTATTTTTGCACAAGGAAGGGGTAGTGCTGTGTCAGGAAGCAGCCAATGGGACCAGGTGCTTTACACAGCCCCACAGGGGTCTGCAAAACTACAAACACACCAAAATGCTCCAGCCAGTTTTGACAGATAAAAAACAGGTCAGTGTAGCAACAACATGAAAAGAAACCTTAACAAGAGAATGCAGTCTTTGAATTTAAAATCCCTACCTGTCCTGGGTTTGGCTAGCATAGTCAATTTTCTTTTTAGTATTGGGTATGGTACTGTGTTTCCGATTTAGGATGACAATTTATTTTGGTAAGACAAAATTTTTAGTTGTTGCTAACAGTGTTTACTCTAAAGCAAGGACTCTTCAGTTTCCCATGCTCTGCCAGCAAAGAGGTACAAAAATGAGCCAGGGGAGGGCATGGCCAAGACAGCTGACCCCAACTGGCCAGAGGGATACTCCACACCATAGAACACCATGCCCAGTAGATCACATAATGGTTTGATTTGAAAGAGACCTTAAAGATCATCTAATTCCAACCTCCTGCCATGGGCAGGGACACCTTCCACTAGACCAGGGTGCTCAGAGCTTCATCCAACCCATCCTTGAACACTTAGGGGGATGGGGCAGCCACAGCTTCTCTGGGCAACCTGTGCCAGGGGCTCACCACTGTTCTAATCTCAACGCTGGGGTTTTACCTGTTTCCAATTCTCCCCCCTCAGCCCAGTGAGGGGGCACCTGTGTGGTACTCAGCAGACAGCTGGGAGAAACCATGACACTATCCAGTACTACAATTACCAAGCTTCACTCACTGGCCCAGTTTAGGAACAAAAAAAAGTTTCCACTACTCAGAGCTCATAATTCTGTTACTGCTCTGGACACAATTTGATAGCAACATCACCTCTCCTGCCAGTGGCTGAGGAAGTCACATGCAGAGATCTCTTAGGTGCAGGAATCATTTACAATAATCTGAAAGAGGGTAGTTTTAGTTTACTATTAGAAAATAATTCTTCTTGTGAGGGTGGTGAGACTCTGGCACAGGCTGCCCAGAGAAGCTGTGGATGCCCCATCCCTGGAAGTGCTCAAGGCCAGGTTGGATGAGGCTCTGAGAAATGTGGTCTATGGGTCCCTGTCCATGGCAGGAGGGTTGCAACTAGATGATCTTTAAGGTCCTTTCCAATCCAAACTATTCTGTAATTCTCTGATTTACTTACTGCAACAGGTGTTAGATGGAGACGAGAAGAAAACCTGCAGTTATTCTTGTTCTGTAAATTCCACTGTATATTTTGATACTTTTCACTCAAATAAGTTCTTAACTCTTAAATACATTTAATACAGAAAATAAATGCAAATTTTGTATTAGTTATAAAATAAAAACACAATTATCAATGTAGGACCATTTGAACTGTAATTCTGGTCACCCAAAAAACATGAAACCATATCATGGATTACCATAACATGGAACGTCCATGACTCCTAAGCTAGGACTGGTATTCAACAGCACTCATCTGATTATTTTTCCACTAATTGTTTAGGTCTTTTTGAAACCCATGTCAAGTTGTTCATGCCCAAAGCCCCCAGGAACAATAAATTCAGTAACTGCAGTAGATGCTGAGTGCAAATGCACCTGCCCCTGTACTCTATGAACACCACCTGATGGCCCCTAACTTTTGTGCTGCACAACAAAATGAGTCATCGTGCCCTGTCCATCTTCTCCATACCACTCATCATTTTTGGGACCCTAATACATTCCTCCTCAGTGAAATCACTTCAGATTGATGGTTTTACCTTAACTGATCCCTACACAGAAGCTGTTACTTACTTCTTGTCATACTTGTTGGCCTTTCCTGTACTTTCCCAATTACAGCTCATTACTTTTGGAGAAAGGAAAGCAGAACTGCATGTGGCATTTAACATGCCAAAGGTTTATAAAGCAACGGTAAAAAGAGAAAAAAAAACCTTGCTGATGCTTCATTCCACTTATCCCTTTGCCAGTAATTCCTAGAATTTCTTTCTCTCTTTGACTTATGAAAGCTTCTGCAAGTCTCAGAAGAACTGAAGCACCACTTGCTCAGGTAGCAAAAGCTATTTGAAAGCATTTTTTTTTTTTATAAAAACAGGATGGCCAATTTGCCCTGCATGTTCTTTTACATGAACTACTACTGAATTAAGAGTAATTTAATTTTCTATGGTCACTCTTCAACGCCTTGCTAATGGGTAGCTCTTTTATTATCCTAAATAAGTTCATTTTACCCACTACTTTCTTCCCATTTGAACCTGACCTAGAAAAGGGCTACACCAGGGTAGGTGTTTGTGGGACTCCAACACCAGCCTGGTTTATGTGATTTTAATTCATCAGCAGTGAATTTCCCTTCTATTTCTTTTATCAATCTGAAGAGTCAGTCTCAACACAGCATTACTGTAATAAAAATTAAGACAGGTCTACAGAATTAGCAAGTGGTTCCTGCTCATGGCAGAAGGGATGGGAAAAGATGATCTTTGTGGTTCCTTCCAACCTAGACCATTCTGTGATTCTATGAACTAAAACATACACAGAGCAGCCTCTTTTCCCAGTAAGGAGAAGAGCACATAGAGCACAAAGCACATGCAACTATTTCAATATATTGGACTGGTAATGGCCATGCAGATCTTCCATCATATCACTAAGGACACAGCAGCAAAGTTAAACATCAAGGTAATGGAGAAGTGGAAAATTCTAGGTCTTGGAAAACTTTTCAAACATGCTGGATTATGTTTAACAAAGCCTTAGTTTGATACCAAAACTGCAAAAACACTATTGAATGAATAAGCAAAATCAAAAAGAATATACATTTCATAAATAACCTCCAGAATGAAAAACTCAGTGAGGTTAAAATTGATTTGGAATTAACAGATGCCACCAGTTCTCAAAACACCTGAGACAGAGATATAGGTCAGAAAGCAAAAAAATTGGATTTTTCTAAATGGCCCATTTTAAGCATGCATGATGATAAATAGTATTACTGAGTAAGCCTGTAATGGTTTAAATGCAAATATCAAGTAACCTCCTCTTTTGTTTGCTTTCCTCATTACAAACAAATTACCAGAATATAAAGCAAAAATAATAAGATGCTTATAATAATTACAACAACATGCTTCGGTTCTGCTAATTTTTCCAGAGGCTGAGCAAGTAGGAGTCAGCAGCATAAGAAAGACGAAATTACTCCTTTTCTAATGAGTACATAGAATATTAGTTGCCTTAAAAATATTTAAGTCCATTTCTAGGCATGTATTTGCCACAAATTGTATGGCCAAATTTAATCTAGAAGAAAGTCCTCAGTGGTGTCAATTCTTCCTTTCATTAATTTGAGAAGGAATGGGTGGTAATGATGAGGCCAAAGTATCTGCCTGGATTTTAAACCTGGATTTTGGTATTAAAACACATTGCCAAGAGCTTTTGCCATCAATTCACCAAGACCAGGACTTGCTGTGTCCTGGTGCGTTTTACTTTGCTTCACTGAGAGGCTCTACTCGGTATGGTTCATGTAATTGCTAAAGGATGCCTATATTTCCTTTAATAAGCAGGATATTGCTGATTTTTTTTTCTCTAGGAAAGTGCTTTCCAGGCTGCTTCAAAGCTGATGAGATTCTGATGAAGTCCAAAAATCCCTGGCAACTTCTGCATGAATAACTTTCCTCCACTGAGAAGTGTTTGTTTCTGGTTCTTCAGTGCTTTGCTCGAAGACAAGTAAGTTTGGTCAGAGGAAGCTTCATCTTCAAGAAGTTAATGTGGAGTCCAACAAGAAAAGAACTGGCCAGGCAACATCACTGGGTCTGATAATAATGTTACTAACAACAATAATGTAGATAAGGAACTACTGGTTGATAAAATCATCCAGGATCTTTTATCTATTATCAGATCGCCATGGGGAGTTGAGGGTCTGACAGAAAGCACTGCTGTAAGAGCTGGTTGACATTGTATGGATAGTTAACAAAATAAATACCCGACCCAAGAGATTCAGCAGTTTAAATAAGCTTATTTTATTGCACTTATTCCAGATCTGAATCTCAACACTTTTATGGTGGGACATAGGAAGAATTACAGACTCTAGAATGAGTTGGGATATTTCACTAGTGTTCTCCAAAAAAAAAAAAAAAAAAAAAAAAGGAATTAAATGATCAGATAATTAACACACGGAATTCAGTTTCAACTTAAATGCAGAGCCAAAAAAATATCAAGTACAGAAACTTGCTGAAACTAACAAGATGGGGAAAAGAAGTAGAAGCCAAGTCTTCATTAGTAGCAAAAGGGCTACCAAACCTACAAAAAGTGTATCAGGAGCTTCTTGGTGTATTATTTCTTTCTTGCATTAGCAGTTTTATATTTGCATATATCCCTGTGCACAAAGCCACATGGTTTCCAGAATTTTCTGGTTTGTATATTCTTGGCCATGAGAAACTCACTCATCAGAAGAAAACTGTTCTTACAGAGATGAGGAGCACAAGAGGATCCAGAGGGGAACACAGCATTTTGCAGCAAATCGTATTTTACTGATAACCAAAAAGGTGGAAGGTGTTGACAGCTGGAAGGTCTTGACAGGACCAGAGGCACCAGGCACAAACAAAAACACGGGAGGCTCCCTCTGAACATCAGGAAACACTTTTTTACTGTGAGGGTGCCTCAACACTGGAACAGGTTGTGCAGGACAGGTTGTGGAGCCTCAAACTTTGGGAGATAAAAGCTGTCTGGGCATGGTCCTGGATAGCCAGCTCTAGGTGACCCTGCTGGAGCAGGGCTGTGGAGCAGATGATGCCCAGAGGTCCCAGCCATCCTTAACCATGCTATGATACTGTGGTGCCAAAATGATGGGAAGAATGGGTAACCACAACATCAGCTGGATAGAGAAACACCAGTGCAACATCACTGGGGGAACCACAGTGAAGAAAAATGAAGGAGCAGACAGCTGGGAAGACCAGCACAAAGCTGAAGAGCAGAACATGAAGAGAGGAGCCAAAGGATCAGCAAGAGAGACAGGGCTGGTGGGTAAATGAAAGGAGTCTGTCCTGAGGTTTACAAGAAGCTGAAAAACTATTGATTCAGTAGAAGCAGTTGTCAACACCCTTTTTTCAGGAAAAAAGTTTACTTAGCTCCAAACAGATCTTTTTTTTCTAAATTCCAGAATTTCCTTTCTCCAATTCCAAATCCCTCCTCCTCTCTTTCCGTCCTTAAGAATTCATCTACACCGAAGGGAACTTAGTACTTGGCAGAAAAGGGACAGGGCTCAGGAACTGCTGCAGTTGGCAGGAGAAGCAGCCATACTGAACTGATCAGAGCAGCACAAGGCTCACTCTGCTCTCCTTCCAACTCTGCCTCGCTTCACATGTGAGATTACAGAATTTTGGGAAGGGCAGTAACTTGTTTCCCGAACTGCAATTAAAATGACTGTGCCTCAGCATTGCAAAAGAGCCCTTTGGGAAGAATTTTTGCCCTTTTTTATTTAAACAAACATTTGTGTCAACATTACAAATGGAAATAAAGTTTAGTACTTGCACACTCCTTGCTTTTTCTCCCCAAAAAAGATTTGACAACTACTAAACATGTCTTTATCTTCGGTGGGATTATATGGGGCATATGCTTTTTTCCCTCCCTGTGAGGAGAGTTCTTATTCCTCCTGCATAGCTCTTTCCCTAAAAGCAGAGCTCATTATACTGAATACAACATTAATAACATGGACTTCTCTCATTTTATGAAACTTAATTAAATAAAACAAAACAGAAACAACCTCAAAAACCCAAACTCACACAGTAAAAGAATTCTTGATTATTCTCAACATACAAATCAAACAATGGAAAGGAAGCTAGGAACGCAGAGACTCAAAATATGTCACAAATCACATGTCAAGATCTTTAGACATTTCAAGTTCTGTAATATTACTATATTGTGTTGTGGTTTGCCAACTACTGCAGGAAATTGCTGGCAAGACCACTCTTTGCAAGCGAAGAAAACAAAACCCTTTTTTAGTTGAAGCAGAAATTAATAAACTAGGATAGAAATACCCTTCAATTTAATCAACAGTTTTAAACAGAGCAACAAACTGAGATTATTCCTTCTCCCACACTTCTGTACTAACTCAGAAAAGTGCTTAGAGTAAGTTTTAGAGGCAGCAGCCTTTTCAGGTAACATGATTAAACCTCTAGCAAGTCACATGTGCCCAGCTTTTAAAATAACGTAATTGTGATTCTGTCTCTATCAAACTGCTCAACATGATAATGCTCTTTCAAGTCTATTTTTGTTCCCCTGCAAAAATGGGATTTCAGACATATGTATTTTTACTAGGTATCTTTTCAGTGAGGAGCACAGTCTGTAAATCCATCCTGGGCTCAGCACTGCAGTGATGGTGCCTCACTTCCAGCAGCAGACCCACTGCAGTCTTGGTCCATTGGGATTTCCAGCACAGTGCTCCTACTGCCCACCCCTTCAGAAACGGGTATCAGCCACCTGTGACACTCAGGATCATTCTGATGAAAGATAATGGAGAGACTCATCTATATGCACTCTCAGAGCCTTAAAAATAATTATGTGTTACTCTCTTTTCTGAATTGGGAATTGCTCTCAGGTTTCTGTTGAGGAACTTTGTTAAAAATGACAAAAGCAAAAAAAAAAAAAATACAGCCATCATTGAATTCTCTACACAGCAGTGTACCAGTTGTTAGGTTTGAAATTTTTTTCTTTTTTAAACATATTTAGAATTTATAAAACTTATCACTTTAAGAGAACACTTTCTGCCCCCTTCACTGACTTTTATAAGAATGTTTCTACCACACAGGATAGGAAGAGTAATCATCATCACCATCATCACGTAATAATGATATAATAATAGAATCAGAACTACTCTTCCTTTACCCTGCTCTGTTTTTCTACACACAAATACCTGCTCCAACTTTTTCATTTACTTATTATTGGTTTATTAACTATTAATTACCTACTTGTAGAAGCTGCAACACATCACCTAAGTTCACTACCACCGGCAGTTTTATTTGCAGGGGCAGAACAACAAAGGGCAGAATAAAAAAATGAAAGATCCGTGAATTAAGCTTTAGGCTCCCTCCACATGCCATTAACACTTAAATTCAACACAAGTTGTGACTATACACTCCTGACATTCCCAAAGCCTCGAGTCACAAGCACAGAGACTTCTCAGCACCATTCCACATCTAGCAAGTAGGAAGCAAGCCACCAGCATGCACAAAGCCCATCCTCAGGAGAATTTCAGCCTCCTCCTCCTCTGTAGCTTTCACCACAGCAGCCAAGCTCATGCATGGCCCATGAAAGATGCCGCTGCAAAAATGGCTCTTCTCAGGTTCTCTACTTGCTGTGCCTGTAAGTCTACACTAAGCACAGATCCTTGTCTCCATCTTTAAGGATTTCACTACTTTACCCCCTCCACTCAGCAGCTATGAGAGAACTGGACAACTCCCTTAACTCAGCTGGCACTCCCATGCCACTTCTGCCCTGACCAACAGCTTCTGCCGTTCATGTCTCTGTGCTTCCTTCCACCTCTCTCATTACACATACAGGATCACCTAATTAAATTTATAAATCCTTAGGTCTCAATGCATTTTCGAGGCTTATTTCTGTCAAACCAACAAACTTCTGCCACGTGGCCACAGAATTAATTTTCCTGGTGCGTTTCATCCTTCTACACTCAGTCCCTAGTTAGAAACAGGGAAATGGCTACAGACATGTGCCTGGCAAGGAGATGACAGTTCTTCACCATGGCCTTTATCTCATGTGTTGGCTCATCTGTTTGTCTCTTTGGGCTCCTGAACTGCCAGAACAGAAATCACAAACTGTTTCAACAGTACTCGGTCCAGAACAATGAGCTCCCTCTGGTAACTGAAGCATTTGGGTACTACCACAACAAATATTTACCACATCAAGAGCAGATTTATCCTGTTTCCTAAGCAGCAGCAGGAAGCATTAGCATTTGGTCATCCTGGTTATCCCTTTGGTACATAGTCTGCTGTAGTTAGCTGAAGATACAGGTCAATAAGTAGTAGTGTACTTTGGCAGGTATTCCAAAAACAGCAGCTGCCACTTCAGAGTGTTTATTTTTGTTAGCCTTGCAAAAGTAGGAAAAGAATCTCTACATATGTACACTACAAAGAGATTCCCATTACACTACTTAAAAATAATAGCTTTGATAACTTTAAATTATTATAGGTTTAAATATCAAATAATTATAGGTTTAAAACCTATAATTATATAACCTAAAATTTATAGGTTTAAATATCAAAAATATAAATATTTTTCCTTTTAATTTTTTCCAAATGCACATGTTGTACTACAAAATGGAAGAACTATTTCTTGTCTACCAAAGTCCTGCATAACTAAATGCATTTCTGAGAGAGAAGCAATACCCAGAGTGCATCAGCACTATAGTCTCAGTACCTGTTTCCACAGTGTTTTCTGTTTCTGCTGCCTCCAAACCATCCATACTGTCTTCATCCTCCACTGCAGTTTTTCCTCTACTCCGAGGCCTGAAAACACAAGAAGGAAAAACTCTTTTTAGACTGAAAGCATTTGTAAAACTAGGATTTAAATCACTTCATTTCAAGGGATGAACTTCAGCACTTAATTATGAAACATTCAAGTTAACCCATGATTTCAGTCTTGTACAAACTGGAAGCTTCCTCCCCTTTTTCCCCATTTTACGTCCCCAGTAAGGTACACCTGAATCAGTAGCTGGCCCCTTAAGTTTCTCTGATTATTCTCACAAGAAAAATAAAATAATGAATTTTTACTGATCAAACAACAGACTAACCCAGCCAGATTTTGATACAAGCATCCTCTCTGCTCCATGTAAAAAAATGTAACTACAGAGAGGTAAGAGAGAACACTATCCAAAATCTGGGCAGTAGCTACTATAAAACAGAGACTGATCCACGCAGAGCACCCATGGAAGAAATTTCCATAGAATAATAATGATGCTAAAGCAATGAAACTGAAACACACATTATTTTCAGTGAAACAATATTTTGACACATGAAGAAAAATGTTATGAGAGATGACTAGATGTCATCACATTAAAATAGTCATCACGTGAGGACAGCCTGTCAAAACTAAAATACCTGGCAGATTTGTTTCAATTTCAACCAAGGTCTGACGGAAAGCAGACAGGTTTGCGCCACAAATTCCAGCCTTTTTTCCCTGCCTGGCTCTTCAGTAACTATCATGGTGGGCTGTTGAGAAGCCCAGGCATCCAGATTCCCAGCTGTTCAGCAGCCCATTTGAAAGGGAGCCAAGAGCTTGGCAACTCGCCTCCCAAATTTTCAGGCTACTTGGCAACCTGCCTGGCATGCTGACGGAAAGCCTGGGAGACCCTGGGAGCTTCTGATTCCAAGTACACAAATTTTGAGCAGTTTGGGGCATCTCAGCAGTTCCAATGTCCAGAGCTCCCAGGCAACCATTCACCCAACCAACATGCCTTGAATCGGGATGCCACGCAGGCCAGCACACGGGCACCCCGCCTGCCCCCCCAGACAAAACCCCTCCAGTTCCTCTTTCACAGAGCATTCTGAAAGGTTTGGGTTTAGTTCTGCATCAGGAAGAAAAGGTTTTGGGATTTTTTTTGAAGCGATTAAATCATTCCAAAACCAGCATTTCCTTTTTTTGTACAGTCTGTTATAGCACTTTGGTCCATCCCAACTATTTCCACAGGACTGGATCTGCCAAATCAGCTACAGAAGAAATGCTACCATGCAATGCCTTTGGTTCTCTTGGATCAAAGAACTGGGCAGAACTGAAACCATCTCTGGAGTCTGTGCAGGTTGGTCTCCTGCTAGAAGAGGATTGACTCTCTTGGACTACCTAGCAAGACAACCCCTTCAGATTGTGTTGGGACCATTTTAGTCTCTGTGAAGGAGGAAAAGAAGAATTAAAATGAGGCTCAAACCAAAGTCTGAAAACCTCCCACTCAATTTACAAAGGAACTGAGGGAAAGAGAAAAGCAAGAAGATATTAAGGACAGGAGGACTTTTCTTGGTATCCCTAAAAAAATTGTTCAGGCTGATGCTGAAAAACGTGAGCACAGTGGGAACCCCAAGGCTTACAAGGTTATCGCTCCCCTTGCCTGCTTATCCACAAGCAGTGACAGCACACCCAGAACACACAAAATAAGTAACAGCCTTCTTACGAGAGACAGAAGCATCCCCTTCACTTACTTGCCACTTCACAAGCTCCCAGTGTAGTCTCTTAAAACCCATGTTTCACAAAAATTCAAACCAGAATAAACTGCACAGTGACCAGAAACTGTCCCGCACTCCTCCCTGCAGCCACTGCATCAGCCCATCCAGGAGTACAGTGACCAGTGAGCTGGCCTGAATGGGGACACGTTCTGAAGTGGAAAGGACACAAACATTGCTGGCAGCAGCATCTGAGATGCTCACACAGATGGATTCCCATTTGTAACAAAGAGTAGGGAGTAGAGCAAATGGCATATCACAGCCCCTGGATAGAACAGACTCTTCCAGCAAGACTGAGATACTGCAAGGAGGGTAACACTCCTCTAACACTTAGAAAAACAAAGCAGCAGGTAAAGAAGCCAAAAGCATTTAAGTATTAAATTTCTTGCAGCTCTTCACAACTTTCCAGCACATCATCCAGCACCAGTGAAAGGACAGGAATGCAGGTGAGTGAAAACATTTCCCTTGGTGCAGGAATACTCAAAAGCTTTACAGAACACAATCAACTAAGGACAGGGATTATTTCTAAATCCTATCCCAATTATTCTTCTACCAACTACCTGCCTGTAATGCAAAGGTACAAATCCATACCAAACAAGGATTACTGTGAAATCATCACAAACATAAATGATAATTCTGCTTTTTCACAGGTACCCCTTTTCAGTATTTCCCAACACAACCCTGGAGGTAAAACTCGCTGGATAGTGGAAGATGATGATTGTTTATGTTTATTTAATAATTTACAGATGAGTTTAGATTTTCTATTGAACTACAGTTCATGTATTAAACACCAAAGTACCTCACAAAGTCTTTTTAAACATTTTGTTTAAACAAGAGCAGTATTTGCGCCTTGAACTCCCTATCGTATTTTAGCAACCTATTTAACACCAGGGAAAAGCAGAGGTTTCAATTAATTAAACATAACTGCTTCTTTCCACAGAAGATATAACCATGTCTGGTGTTTCCTTGCCGTTCCCCTCCCCCAAATATTCTACAAAAAGCCTTCTTAATGTTGTGCAGGTTTTAAATAAAACTGAAGAAACAGTGGAAAACATGGCAGATTATATCGTTGACTTATTTTGCTGGTTACATTCACTCCCCAATCATAAGAAGAGATTTTATAGCCTACAAATTTATGTTTGGCTTAGAGCAAAAAAAAAAAAAATTAAAAAAAAAAATCAAGTCACAAAACAGTGAAATATATACTGTACTGACAACTGTAATTTAATGTTTCCACAGCAAATGCCATTTGAGAAGGCCATACAGCACATCTAATCGCTGCAATCAGCATTTGCAGTAAGAATGGATTGTTTCATGTTATTTGCATTAAATTTAAACATTTTATTTAATAGTTTTATACATAAAGCTTTTGGCTGGCTTGCATAACACTGCATTTTTCCACTGACAAACCCAGTTAATTTTTTTTTTTCCTCTCTACACTTATTTCTACTTGCCCTTAAATACAGTGGGAAAAGCAGCCTGTGCTCCATTCTTTGCCTGGGACTTGGTTTCTTCTCAAGTTCATCCCCCTGAAGGAAGATGTGAGAAGGCAATAGGGCAAAGATGGTGTCGAGGGCCAGTTTTCACAGTCTTAAAGCAATTATGAAACAACAGCCAATGACTAGATGCCCTTCACCCACATGAAGGCAGGCAGTCCTGAAACATAATTGCTGTATTGAACACTACAACCTCAGATCTGCTTTGAATCTTGAAGCCCAACCCCAAACTTTCCTATTCCTAGCAGGAGGAGTACCCACATCACCCTGCAGAACCCCCAGCAGCTCGGGAGGGCAGAAGTATTGAACACAGATGAGCCACGTCTCCTACAGCTCACAAGAGCCCCAGAACAAAATGTACAGACAGAGCCTGACCAATGCACACTCTGGCAGAAAACAATAAATATTAGTGGGCAGGCAGGGAGCTTGGTACACAGGCTGAAGTGCTGCCAAGGTCCCTGCCATGCCTTCCTCGCCCGCCTTTTTCCTACAACAGAGGTCAATTTAGAAGGAAAAAAACCAAGAGCACGTCTCTTTCTGCTCAAAAAAAACAGATCTGCTGAGAGAACTAGAACTTCTTGAAGTGTTTAAAGCACGTTCAGTATTTTATGGAATAAAGTCAACAACAAAGACAAAACCAGACTTTATTAATACAGGACTCCAGTTGAATATAATTACTTCTATGATAATTTTACTCCTACTTCGATAAAATAGAGTAATTTATCAAAATCCTTTGTGACCTACTCCTAAATTTTTTTATCAATTAGCTTTTTTAGCTAATGCCTTTCATTAATCTTCATCTTTAAATACACCATGGTAAACAAAAATCTCGTAATTCTTCTCTGCATAAGCAACTAATTAAATTTAGCCCTGAGGGCAAAGAAAAGCCCAGAAAACCCGTCAACAGGGCTCAGCAGAGCATTTCTCCCTCTGCACAGGGGGAAAGCCCTGCTGAGGCTGTCTCAAAGCCCTGAGGACTTGGATACCACTGGGAGATCACCAGGTACCTGAACAGCTTCTGCTGAATGCACGGAGAGCAGCATGGGAGAAAATGGAAAAGTCTCTTATTCATCTGACAGTAATGAGATACTGTTTCTTTTCTTCTCTTTTCTGCATGGTTGGGGTTTTTTTTTTGTGTGTGTTTTGTTGTTTTTTGAAAGGTCACAGCAATAGCACCGTAACTGGACAAGTACAATATAGGTCAAAAGTACATCTTGGATCTCACTCCTTCTTTCCACCAAGTGATCAGGAATAAGGCCATGGGCCAACATTTCCTGGAACCACATGAAATAACTGACAAAGCTCCTATCCTCAGACACTTGTCACTGCCAGGCCTAGTTTATGATTACCCAGAAGTTATTGTCAGACACCAGTTTCTGTAAGTCTTCCCTAAGCTGCTACCAACAAAACCACGTGACAGCTCCTTCGAGACTATCTATCAAAACAGCCCTACTCACCCCATGTATTTTGTTCCACGCTTATGAAAACAGGTACACAAGATCCACTCAAGAGTTGACTCCTTTTTCCAAAATGCTGAAACCTCGACATCATTCAGAAAAGAAACCACCTTCCTTAGTATGCTTTGCAAGCCATGGAGCAAACTGATGGTACTAAATATATAAAATAGGGCTAATAGCCTTAAAAAGCAGTGCAACATCTGGGATACAGTAACATCCTAAACCAGCACAGATGTCTTGTTAAATGAACATCTGCCCACAGCCTTACGCTGGAAGACGGTACAGGAATGATTTATAAAAAGGTTCAATTAGTGCTGCCATCAGCACGGCTAGTCACAAATTAACGTTCACAGGCACCTTCACACGTGAAAGCTGTTCCCCTCTTTTCAGGAATCTTTTTAACAGGTGTGCAAAAGCCACATGCTCCCACTACACTACTACTGAACCGTGGAGTCCTAAATACAGCTGTGAAAGTTTAACTGTGCTTAAGTAGAGGTTAAAATACTCATGGTTCAGCTGGTAGCCCCAAGCAAAGAGAACCACAGCAAGCAAGAATCAGTTCATGGAAATACCTATGAGGAAAAGGGTTTTGGGGTTTTTTTTCCCCTCCCTGATCACTACTTTACTCTTTATTACTTCTAAGAGTTGAGAAAATCCTACATCCAAGTCTGGATAAAATGAAGAGCACAGCTCTGGAAGCAAGTATAGCTAGAATTAACTTCAATAGCCCTAAACATTAACAAGCCTTAAATAGGAAACTAACTCTTATATTGACTCCAGCTTCAAACTGATTGTGATTTACAAAATTCTTCATAGGATTTTTTAATTGAGCAATCAGCAACAGGTGAAAATATTTTCTGCATTTCCCTCATTCTCCCCTGTGTTTTCTTTCGTACATGTTAAAAATAGAATGAAACATGTAGTTTCTTCATATTTACTTCTTATATTATGTATGTGTATACTAAAGGCTGAGGGATCCTGATGCAACAGAATGTGCAGAAGATGTGCAACAGAAACATGACAAGTGAAAGGTGACAAAAAGTTGACCATTTACTAATAGAGAGAAGTGAAAACTTTCCTGTTTAACATCTGCCGAACCAGACTTTCATTAAAATTTCATGGAACTTGCACAACCTTCAATTTCATTATTAAAACATCTCAAAAATACACTTGATATTGCCTATTAGTCTCCTGGTACAATGAAAGACAAGTGTGTTTCTTACTAATTTTAATTTATAAAGCATAATAAACTTTAAATAAAATAATACATCAAAGAGAAGTGATCCAGCTTACATTTAAAGACTGCAACTTCCCATCTTACACCTCCTCTAACCACTAACAATCTAAAAAACATTATTCAGTCACTCAACATTATTCCTTTACTCAGGCTACAACGTCTTCAGAGATGAAACTTTTTCACATCTATATTTTATGCAGTTACTACTAAAAGCAATGAAACACCTGAAAAAATATATCAGGAGATATATTGAGATCAGGATGTCTGAGAAAAAGCGTAAAAAGAACCTACCTCCGTTGGACAATTCTCAACTTAACTTTTCCAGTACTCCCCTGTGACAGGGAGATTTGTCTAAGATTTCCTACACTGCCCAAAGAAATGCAAATAGAATTCTTTTTAAGATTATTTGTACCAAATACCATCGATACATCTTTGCTTTCATTCTAGAGTACAGTCAGTGTTGACATAAAGTAAGCAGATGCAAAGGAAATCCACAGGTAAATGCAGAGCTCTTGAGGAAACAAGGCTGTCCTGAGAGGCTGGGAGTGAAGGATCAAAATGAATCTGCATTGCATAGTTCTAATGATTTAAAAGCCAAATAAATTAGCACTTTTGAGCAAATGTGAAGTTTGGTTTATCAGTATTTTTGACTTCAATTGTCTTCACACAGTTACCCGTACTACAGAGGTTCTCAGGCCCATATTGGTGCAAAATTACTTTCCATGGAAGACTGAGAAAAGGCAAATAGGATGTACTGCCTGCAGGCACTCATCAGAGGACTGTCTACCCAAATCAAAGAGCATTAGGAATGTCATCCCACTGTTGAAAAATCTTAATCTCAACTCAGTTCTGTGGAAGACCACCAGATCCAGGAGGCTGAAGCTGCACTCTATTGAGTGATGAGGCTGATCTGGACAAAGCCACCATATTCAGTATTTTCTCTGTTCATCCCTGATGCTATTTACAGTTGTTCATTTGAGTCTGGAACTGCTCTATTTGAGACATAAAGCTAATGAAGGCTATCATAGCTGAAACAGAGTTTTACTAATAATATCAAGACCATGAAGTCTTCTTCCCAACTTGTTACCCATTGGAGAACATGCTCAGTGGGCTGGCAAGAGAGACAGAGGGTCACACCAGCCAAAGATTAAACCAGGAAGATTCAGTATCACTGATTACCAGTTCATTAACAGTTGCAGGTACATAAAATAATACATTTTTCACATGAGCCCATAAAATACCCATGAAATTACAGCTCTGCTACAGCCAGTTATGACCTGAGACATTGCCAATAAGCCTACTACATTGCAAGGATTTCTGCACACCTTTTCGTGATACCATTACATGAGAAAATCTGAGTTAGATGTTCAAAGTATGAAGCCAGGCTGCCTGATCTACATGTATGGACTTGAGATTTGGAGACAGTTCCAACAACAGAGTGAGAAATCATATAAAAGGCTTTCAGATCTTTTAGCTTTCTTTTTTACTTTTCAAACTGACTGCTTAGACATGTATAAATTCTGTAAGTGAAAATTGCCTTCAGTCAACTATCTGTCACATTAACCCAGCAATGCACAGCATCAGAAACTGCTACAGGTTCTTCTTTCTCAAGAACCACATTCCCACTGATCCGCAGCCTTGTTTATAGTTTTAATTCTGCAACACAAAACATTTTATGTGCAGACCTGAACAATTATACACTTTTCAGAAAAAACTGCAAAAAACTTTCAGATGCAATTACAACACATTATCTATCTGCAGCTTTGCACAAACTACATCCTTTCTACATTTGTTACCAATGCACTTAGCCACATTCACTAATATAATGATGCACAACAACATACTACAGAATTACAGCACTTGCAGTATTTTTAAAACCTTTTCTAGAATGAAATTAAGACCATTTTTTGGGAGCACCAAGAGCTACCAAGTAGAGGCACCTGCAAGTTTCCAAACCCAGTAAGTTCTGTTTATCTACCTGGCTCCAAACTTGATAATGGCTCTGCCTTTGTAACTCCCTCAGACAATGGCAAGTGTGAAGCTCTTTGGTATATTTGCTAAATAATGTTTAGCAAGTCCACTGACTGTTTTCACATGTTCTCTTTTGAATGACAAAGAGAATAAAATGGCAACATGAACAGCTGAGAGACCAGGGCACTGTCAAGAGCACAAATTTCTAACCTCTGCAAGACTTCCATGTGTGACAAATTCAACCCTCATCATTCACCACTGCTCTCGTCCACATTCCTCTGTCCTCTAAGTCAACAAAATTGCATCAAAATATGCTACTGCACCCAACACTGCATTTTCCTGATGGGAAGCTTAAGCATCCACTTCCATCTGAACACAAGACTTGTTTCTCCATGACGACGGGCTATGCCAAGTTCCAACTCCTCCAATCTTGTGAACAGCCATGGTGCCCAGAATTTTTTACCCACATCAGCACCAAGCTCATGTCTTTTTTAAGAATTATCCAGCTCCTTGTTCTTTCACACGCTGCAGGGCTCGCCTGCTACTCTCTTTTGAATAAAGGTGGCAACACAATGGTAGGGGCTGCAATTCTCATGTCTGGTGATTTCAAGATCCTGTACATAAAATTCAGCGGATCTGAGTCATCACGCATGAGAAACAGCTGCCAAGTACTTGGAACTTGGTAGAAGTTTTGGTCTCTGTGAACAGATTTTTGTAATTTTAGCACCATTAATTAGAAGTCATTTTCAAAGATTTCCTTTTGGAACTTTGCAGTCTGACAGAGTCTTATAACAGGAACATGGTGAAGATTCTCGCAAAGTGCATTTGTCTCTTTAAGTTAAATATCCTCACTGGATGTATTTAGGTGCCAGGTGAAGGCTGTGCTCTCTGTCACTCAGCCACACACAGTGCAGGTGTACAAACAATCCAATAGCCTAACACTAAATACTGAAGTTTTTACTCAGAAAAGTATTTTTATACCCAGCAAGTACAGTCTGCATACACTGATTATACAGTGTTGTAACCACTGCTTTTATTCATCATTAATTCAGCTTGGACACTCAAAAAAGGATGCAAATATTCAACTATCTTATATTTTAGATAAACTAACCCCCCCACAACATCATTTTGAGAGGTTTCCAGATCTTACATCTATCAAAATGCATCAGTCAGCTCAGAACATCTCATGCTTTCTCATCGAATAAAGCTCAGGATCTTTTGTCTCAAGTCACTTTCACTAATGTCTTCAGACTTCACAGCAAACACAAGTCTTCCTGCAGATTACATGGACAATAACTCCATTCCTTCTTATGTTTTTGAAATGTTTCTGATGCCACTAATACAACAAAAAAACCCAACACCCTTCTCTCCCTCAGATGTGTGTTGCAGGATTTCCCAACAAAGGCATCTGTCCACCAGTTTCACCTGAAATTATGTTTACAAAAAGCAAAGAAGAACCTCTGGGGACAAATTTCAGTGTATTTAACCTTAAGCAAGCATTTAAGCTTCAACTAGAAGGATCAGAATGGGAAAGGAAGGGCAGTACCCAAAGAGCTATAAATAACCTGCTTTTATACAAGATGCTGGCCTAGAATACATTAGATAGAATTTTCTTTATAATTCTCAAATTAATTGATGGCATGTAAGAAAAGCAGTTCTTGCATGTCAACCACAGTTTGTCATTACCCATCTAAAATGGATTTAGACAGGAAAAAAAACACAACAGAAATGAATGTCATATCACCACGTATCTTTTCCATCTGTTAGCACCCTTAGTGCTCCTTATAAAGAAATGCATTTTTATTTCAGATAATGTCAACAAGTATTATGAAATATTTCTCTTTCAATAAAACTGCTAGGAAAGCCAAAGGGAAAAAACACAAGATCTACTCACTAATTCAAAATCCATTAAAACTTAGAAGGCTTGGAAAACCTCAGAAGAATAAAAATAGATCTAAGAAGAAAATGGGCAATGGAATCAGATGGGTGTCAGTGCATATTTATAATTCACTTGAATTGTTTTTCTTTTAACAAAATTGTTTTCAAACTAGACGTAAATCCTAAAAGCCAGATCATGGAAACTATTTTTATACCAGAGTAAATAAAAGTCTGGAAATACTATTGTGAAATATAAACAACAATATAAGTAGCATAATAAGCGACACTCCATAGCACAGGCACAAGTAATGCAGATCTTCAAACACCTCTAAAAGCTTCTATATAAACAGGCATACCAATCTCCAGGGGTGTTGATGAGGTAGAAATTCTAAGTTTTTTGTCAGAAATTCTGCTAACAATAATGTGCCTAAACCTTTTTTTCATCCCTGAAGAAGAGTCTTCTAACCTGAAGACATAAATTTGCCTTCTGATAATTAGAGATAGCTTACAAATAGCTCCAAGTAATTACAACAGAGAACTTTTAAACTTTTTTTCAAAGGACTGTTAAATTACCATTATTATCATTGCTGTTCACCAACATTCTCAAAATTTCACTTAATTTTATTTGAGACCACTACCAACTATACCAAGCTGCTTTGCATATTTTTTCTCCATGCCAGACTTCAGTCCTTTAATATTAAATATATTAATTAATGCTACTTTTTTTATATTATCGGGCAGGTTAATTATTTTTTTCAAGTCTTAGTTCCTCATTTCTTTAGCATGCTCTTAAAGAAAACCTTTAAAAAAGTGAAGTTAATAAAAGGATGGGCTTCCCAGCACTTGATGTTAGAGGAGCTCTTCTACCTGATGATCACCTTCACGCTCCCACCCTCCCCAGCCTGAGCAGGGATCAGGCTGTGTCAGAACTGCCAGCACGAGAGTGATCTACTGCTCAGCCTACGTCATATGATACAGGTCAGAGTTATAAACAAAATTGTCTCTGTGTCACATGAGAGGGGCACGTCCCCAGCGAACCCTGCTAGAGCAACTACTACAATGGAAGTCATCCAAGAGGACCAACTGATACCTCCAGGTCAAGTTCCTTTGAGGCCACCATCCAAGGACACAAGGCTGCGAGCTCATTCCATTTACTGCCCTGCAACTTGCACAAGGTCCTCAAGTTCCACAAATATACTCGGTTTAAACATTAAAATGTGTTTTTTAATGTAATAGGAAACTAATTCTCAAAATCTAAGTTCACTGTGGAGAAAAACATGAAAATGTTCAAGATCCAAACGTGCAGACCTGGCAACTTACAAATTATACTAAGTTGAATTAACACTGATTGAATTTCCACACAAATTCAAAAGATATAGTTTTCATCCCCAACAGTTTGCTTCATTCATTAGAAGTTCATGAACGTCTGTGCTGGAAGCAGCCAGGGAGAGAGCAGTGATAGGAAAGGGTTACTGGAGAAGGAAGAGAGAAAATAAAGCCAGTGGAGCTTCTTTTAGTGACAATGCAAGTAATGCTGTCTAAAAGGATTTGGAAATCATCATCTGAATCCCTTTGCTTTCTAATTTTTTTTTTTTTGCAAACCACCAGAAAAAAAAAGTAATGAAAATAATCAGAAATGATACTGCAGCTGATTTATAATGGGGCTATTTGTGTATTTACCTAATCTTTTCTGAGCACAGACCTTCTGGAATGACAGCTTCTTAGATATTTATACTTTTATTTCAGCTTGCTTTTTACATATACACATATGCTTCTAATTAACATTTACAGCATGGAAATTCAGTTCTACTCACCAGACCACACCATGGAGCCTTAAAAATTATCTTAATCAAACGTTTCAGAAGTACTTTCAGGTATAAAAAGCTGGCAGAGCAGCTCTGAAAGAGCTATACTGGCAACCACTTGTGAAGATGACACAAACAGGGAAGAACATACATGAAACTTAATGGCCCTAAAGCTACTCATATTTATCCAAGTAGTGCCTTGGTGTCATGACAGGACAAAGCAGTTCCTAGCTCACAGCCACACAAATTTCAGTGTTAAAATATTTATTTTTTCTTAAAGAGTATTCTGCATAATTTTTTTTTTGCAGTATTTTTGCACACTGAAATTTCTCCTTGAAGTACCTGAAAGCCTTTATGCTAACAAAAAGAACTACAACTGAGGCATGCCTTGCCCTCGGAACCTTAGAAACCATTTGTCTTTTGCAATCAATGTATTAAAGATAACATTTGAAAAGAATCTTCAACCACAAAGGTGTTCAACATTCATTACACCATCCCTGGAAAAGCTGCTACAGGGAGTGCTATCAGAACAGAAGTCTGACTGCTCACAGATTCAGTGGACACAATGCCAGAATCATTATCCATGCGAGCCCAATACCCATAACTATCACTCAATAACCGTAATTGATTGAAGCCCGTTTTCAGAAAGCCACTCACTTTGCCATTCCCTTTGTCGTTTGTTCCTCCTTCTGAATTCGTGCTCATTTCCTTTGTGAACTTCTCTGGTTTCAGCTTTCAAACCACTGGTTCTTGTCCCTTTTCCTCTTACATTAGGGATCTCTTAAGAACTCGGTATTTTCTCTGCCAGAGATATCATTCTCTGTTCTGTAACTACGACTTGTTTTTAGGGTTTAAATCCCCCACTCCCATAACCAAACAGACTGAGCATCTCTACGTTCCTCCCCAAAGCAATTTTCTCCAAGCTTTCTACAATCTCTGGTCCGTTTCATGACTTTTTGCCAATATTTCGGTCTTTCAGTCGTGGATATCTGAATCACATTGAAATGGCAGCAGCAGATCTCACAATCTCTATGATAAAACAGAGCTTCAGTGCACAGCCACCAACATCTCACACTTCAAATCTCTTGCCAGAAATGCTCCTTTGTGGACTGTAACCCCATCCCTAAATCTCTACATGGCAACACCGTCCCCTCTCCTTATTCTGAAGAGTATTTTGTTTAACTGCTCTTCTGCCTCTTCCCTGTGCTCATCCATGTCATTCCATATCCAGCTTTCAACAGCAGTAATTGTTATTAATATTGACTAATACCAGACTCCACTGCTGGAGGACCACCCAAAAAACCCAAAGCAAAGCGATGACAGTTCCCAAAGACAACAAAGTGCTTGGTCAGCCAGTCCTTAAACCAATTACTGCAGGCTTTATTCCATTGACTAATTCAAACAAATAGTTTTAATCAGAGTATAAAACACTGTTAAGCCCAGCACCTTTAAAGAAATCCATTTACATTACATCTTCATAGAAGATGATGGATAAAGGACCACATCAGAGGACCTAATACCTACATCAAAGGAAACCTGCAAAACTCACAAAGTGGATAAAAGGATGAAAAGGAAGGGAAAGAATAAAAAAAGCCCACCAAACCTAAGAGTTCCTGCCTCTAAAGAACGCAACAAATATATTTATTTCTAAAACAAAAAGTATCCCTATCTGCCCAAAAGTCATGCCTTCCACACTGTCCTCATTTCAGTGGGAACCATGGGATTTCACTATCTCATAGAAGTGAACAGTATGTATTTCAATATACTTTGTAGCATAATAAAATAGTCTACTGAAATTACAAGACCTAAAAAACAATTACTTTATTGCTTCTTACAACTTTTTCACTGTAAAATTCAACTCCAAGGTAGTAATTGGCAGGGACAAAATTATGTAGCAATTAGGGCATGACAGCAAAAGCAAACAAGAACTGAAAATGGGTTCGACACTTCTGGTAACAAGCAGGTAATTATCACAGCAGCTTGAAAGGGGCATAATCAACCAAACTGACATCATCCCTCCCACATAATAAAATGTGAAATCCCTTTACGTGCAGTGTAGCTCTTACACACAGCTGGTAAATGCTGCTAGTCTACTCTCGATGTTTGTGTCTGCAGAGCAGCTGAAGTTACATTTGGGATGGTTCAAGAGTGGATAATTTTATTTATTTATTTAGGATGGTAATAGTTATTACATGTTTTCATCTGCTGTGGACTACAGATACTATCACTAGAAAACGCTATTTTATAAAATTACCCTCTCTTTTCTGAGTATAACTTTGTTTTCAAAGTTCCTAAAAAAGAGAAAAAAAATCTCTGCCTACCATTACATTTTCACCACCATCCACAAGATAAAACAGGTTTAATATTTTTAACACAGAAATAGAAAGTTGCTAGTTTTACATGTGCTTCATTCTTAACTACTGTATTTAGCCAGCAACACTTTTTTCCCCACGATGCATTTGTTTAAACTCAGGTGTGACCCTTAACTGCTGTCTCAAAGCCGCACAGTGCCCTGGACATGCCTGTTGTTATCTCAACACAGTGTAATTGCAAAATAAACAGTAACGTATTCATCTTCATCATCTATTTGAAGTAATTAAAATATGATCTTAAAAACCCATTCATTTATCTGCCCTGCCCTTTCAGCACTATTTTACTGCGAGATTCTCACTCTCATCAGCGCCGTGTTTGGAAAACCCATCAGCCCCGGCTGACTCAATCAATGGTTGTTGTTTCGTCTCTTAGAGCAGGCTGGGGGAAACCTCCTTCTTCCCTGTTTTGTATATTCCTACCCCGTGTCCTTCTCCATTTTCTCTCTCTTTGTGCTGACAAATCCATTTACCTCCACACTGTCCCGTCAATACCATTAACTCGCTGCTCCCACCTTTTTCCAGCTCATTAACAGCAAGGCCGAACCCAACACTAATCCCTAAGGCTGCCTTTAACTATTTCCACACGGCTCCCACCTTTCCAATGGGTTTCACTCCTTGTTTCTTGGATACAAGCAATTTCAAACACGCTGGAATTGCAGCTCAATTTGTATTGATTTTTCATTACAAATTTCCACAAAACATTTACAGAATGCAAAATCATTTTGTAAACTGTGCTGCAAGTACCATAAGTAAAATGAATTATTAACCCTTATTTTCTTATCTTTAAAAGCTCAGTGCTAACACATCACAACATGAATTCTTTAGACAGCTGTTATGTTAAGCAATCTACTTTTTATCTTTTTTTTTTTTGTTATATTCAGACTTCCCCCCCACACACACACAAAATTCTCATGAAGGTAACACAAAGTTGGCTTCCTGGATCTCAGCTTCTCAAAAGTATTAGGGCAGTTTTGAGTATTCCTTGTAAAAATTAAATTTCATGAGTGTGTAGCCTCAACGTGGCATGCCTTGACTTGTGGAAGGTTTGATTTACTGACAAGTAAAGCAGATGTGGGCACAACAGGAGATATTTAATAACAATGACAATGTTACTGACATGATAAAGACGTTAATACTAAACCAAACCTGTCTTTTTTCCTGCATATCTGAACCATTTTAAATCTCAAATTATTTCTACAGGTTAAAAATTTTCAAGATGTAGCATCAGGAATTCTCTAAACTATGGGGAATTTTATCACTATAAAGTGATAAAAGCAACAGTTTATATATTTAAATCTATACCATAGCAAAAGGAAATGTCAACCTCAAAGCTAAAAAGGATAAAGACTAAATAAAGACTCACAGAAACTCCAGGCCCCATTAGCTCCAGAACAAGCACATAAAAGTAATCTGATAAAGGGACAAATACTGGTTTTCTTCTTTGCATCTGGATCCTACAGTAAAGGTAACATGCTTGGTTCAGGGTCCCTAAGGGAAACTTTCCTCATCTAAACAGCTGGAAATAATGTTTTGTTGGAAAAAGTACAGTATTTTGAAGTAGAGATCCTTCCAATGAAAGCTCTGAGAAGATGCCAGGAAAATGAAGTTAATAGTAACACAAAAAAAAAATTCACTTTCTCTATATACAGACACACCCTACCACCTTTTTTTCTTACAGCCAATTCTACATCCCAATCTGCAGATACATTGAGGGTTTCTTTCTTCCAAAAACAAGATCAGAAGTTGAGATTTAGCTTCCATTGGAAAACAAAAATAAACGTGGGCTTGAATCTCATTAGACACACCCCACATTAGCACACCCCAACACTTAATTTCTTGCAGAATATAACTAAATTAGTAATGCACAGCATTAGAACTTCAGCTTAAAAAACAAAACAAAACAAAACAACACTGACCAAGTGTTCTACCATGAAACAGAATCTCTTAGCAATGCCACTGAACTCATGGCTAAGCTTAATACAAAATATCCCCAAATAAAAACTTCATTAGCTAAATACATTTCTGTTCTTCCTCTTCCAAGTCAAATGCAAGCCTGTCTAAATGCTTAGCCTTGGATGTGCACATTAAAATAAAAATATGAAGCTGAGAGCCTGACTCAAAACCATCACACCTGCATGTGCAGGGCTGAGTAATTAACCTGTGTAGTTCATCAAGGACTGTCTGAAAGCCCTTTGGTTTTTATGCATTCTGTTATGCATCAGCATAATCCAGAGCATTTGGATGAAAAGCCTGTATCATTCTAAACTATTATGAAAGCTTTTTTTATGAAACCCTACAAATTCTTATTACTTCTTTATGAATTCTTCTGAAGAACTGTGTTCTTTCAAGCTTCCTTGGCCATAAATTTTATATTCGGGTTCACTCACAGAAATCATGAAAATTAAAACTGCTGTACTTACTAGCTAATAAATATACTATCACTACAACAAACCATGAAAGAATCCATCAATGGATTTGCTTTTTAAAATTAGTGACAGCACATCTTAGAAAACATACTGCTGAAGAATGAATGGCAGGGTGAAAAAAATCTCTGAAAAACGTCATCCACCCCTAAACAGCTCGGATAAAATGTGCTACCTTATTGCAGCAGCTGCAAAATTCCATCTCTGCTGCCTTCTACACACTTGGAAGACTACAGGAACCAGGTTTCACATCATCAGGAAAATCATGGTACAAATACAATGGTGGTCTGACACGTAACTCACCAACACCTCAGTAAGAAAGGTTTTCCTTTTATCAAGGAGCTGCTCTGAGCGAGTGCAGCAACTACTGATGTTCTTAACCCACGTAAGAAAAAAATTCTAACTTTGTAAGAAACTCATTTCAAAGAGACATAACAAAAACTACCAAGGCCAACCATTTATTCAACGTGACAAATGTATCAAAAGAAAATATACATAAAATAAATGTGACTCAGATAAGCAGTTACTATCAGTTTACTACAGGTACCTTGTTTGAATAAAGCAAAATGAGTTAACAGTATTCTCCCACAATCAGATTTTTAATACTTGCATTAAATCTAAGGAAAACAGTAAACTCCTATTATACACTTTTAAAAACAAATTTATAATAGAGGTATGTCTGAAGCTATATCATAGAAAAAAAAATAATAGCCAACAAAGTATTTAGAATTTTCCATCCTATTATTCAGGAAGATCTAAGAATACCAAAATATTTTTAAAACAATAATAGAAAGTAAAGCCACATTAGAAAACCTCCCCCTAAAACTCGCAGTTACTGCAGCACTTCTTAAGACAGAGTTTCATGACAAAAATACTCATTTTGTGCAGCAGAGACACACAAAAGGATTCTTCGGGATGCCAAACACTTTCAGAACTCTCCAGTGATGACTCATCCTGTTATGTATACAAAGCTTTCATTAAAAAAAAAAAAAAAAAAAAAAAGTCAGTTGGCATCATTACAGATCCTCAGTTAGCGATCTTCAACTTACTGTTAGTTCTTGTACAAAGTATTCTAAACACTGCAATGAAGTATTCTGCTATGCTAATTTTGGGGAGGAAAACGTGCAGCTTAACTTGAATGGCCTTTCTTACACGGAGTTTCTACTCCAGCTCACAAACGGCTCCAAGATGGCCTCAAACAGAGTTTTTAGCTACACAGAAATTCTTTGTTGCTCCACAGTAGTTCCTTGCCAGTCGTGCTGATCAACTATTTTGCCAAAACCAAAAAAATAAGTCTTTCAAAATGAGTCTTGATGACTGGAACAAAAAGAACCACTTCTTAAAGGGAAAAAAAAAAAAAAAAAAAAAAAAGCAGGAGGGGAAGGGTCGTTTAACTGCTCCTAAAAACTTTGAAAGCATTCCTCCTGGATCTCTCCTTAGAAGTGCTGTTTTAATCCCCACCACCCTAAATTAATTGATTAATTTAGATAATCTGTTGTTCTGCAACAAAACCACATAGATGCAAATAATTGTGATGAACTGTGCTGCTATACTAACAAGTATTTTTTAATAAGACAGCCTTCTTTTTTATTATATATACAACTTCTTTGAAACGTGGCATTGGTTTTTTTTAATTGGCTGTTGTTTGCTTTACTTATACACGCGAATGTTTGCAAGATGTACTGAAACCAGAAGCCTCCCACAGCACTACACACAGCACAGCGAGCCTGCATCTCGCTCCATCAAGTCTTTCCAGGCTTTTCCAAGTCAAGGGGGTCCTTCTCATTCCAGCTCATCTCCTACCTGCAGGCAGCCACCTCCAAACCCAGGTAGGGAGGAGCTTGAGCTCAAACAAGCTTTGACCTCCTCAAACTCATTTCCAGATTCACTCCTCAGAGGCAGCGAGTCTGCAGTTCGCAGCCCTCCCACAGCATCGTCTGGCCCAACTCAAACAAACAAGCCAGACAGAAATAATTTCCTTTATGTTCAATCCCTCCAGTCACTCACTTCTCTAATAATTCAGTTCCTAGTGTTGATCCTTTTCTAAATATGGCCACATAAGCATAAGTAGCGAGCCTCGGTGCCAGCTATGCAATTTCTCTTTCCCACTGGGGACAAGTTTTCCAGCATCTCAGATGTTTTCAGAACAGACGCCTCCCCCACCACTGCCACATATACATTTTATTTTATTTCTTATGAACGCCTCTTACCCACAGCAGTTCCAAGTGCCAAATCATCTGATTTCACAGAGTGTCAAAAGAAAAGCCAGATCTAAGAACTTTTATAGCATTTTCTACCCCTTCTTCCTCTGCAACATGTTGATTTGGAAATAATACTCTTCATTTGCTCAAATTCCAGTGACTACAAGAAGACCGCTGTCCCTCTCCAGTCATTTACACTGATCACAGGACTTAATCAACTACACCATGTTTCTGTAAGTTTAAGCTGTCCATGGGTACTGTCAAGGCTGTATGTGATCAAAGATACAAACTAAATTTGTGGATTCGTGCTATGAGTCTCTAGCTTTAAGCATACTGATTTCCATGTTTCACAAAAAATAAACCTAAGGAACAGCCCATTTTTTACTGCTTCTAGACGAGCCATGAAGGCTTGTGTTAGAAAGCGTAACAAAATCCTTTTTATTTTTTAATTCAGTTGCAAGTTTTTGTTATTCTCTCATTACTTATGTACTACCACAGGTGGTCATGGCAAATTACCAACATAATTTATGCTGGTTCTTTAACTGCAAGGCTAGCTTACTAATTAAATACCAGAAAAAAAACCCTAAACAAACAAAAAAAACCACCCCACACCCCAGTCTTCAGCAGTTAAAAAGCAGAGGTACAGGAAAGCAGGAGACACCCCCAGACAATAACAGAAGCTTCGTATTTGTCTTTAGCAGATTATGTTTAAATGAAAGCAGACACCATTTTCATTTCCTTGCATTTAATCAGCAGTGGATGGAAGAGGGCAGAGGAATAGGGAAAGCCTCTTCAGCAGAGGTTTGGACAGGGCTGGGGTCTGGGGGGTGAACAAGGAGCCTCACAAAAAACAGGAGGCATTTCCAAGCACACAGCACAAACATAATGGAGGGTCCAGCACGGGCTTGGCTCCACTGAACGAACAAAAGGGGATACTTTAATCATATTTTAATGAGGCTTTGCACGTGACCTGGTCCATTAGATGCTGAAATGCTGCTGCAGTTACTCTACAGCCACCTTGGCATTTGGTGGCTAATGCTCCAACTGGCCTCTACAGTACCCTTGAGGAAGGAAAAATAAATAAAGCTGCTGCAGCAGCTTTGGTTGATAACAGCATCAATACACTGGGGGTTTAAAAGATCTGTAGATCCACAGACATCAGCATCATCAAGTGTGAAACCTTAATTCACTAACAACCAGTACTATCAGGAGACATATTACACAGAATAATTAAGTTAATTTATATTATATAAAAAACAGGTTCATTATCCAAATACAATTATTTAACTAATAGAATGAATAAAAACCTAAGCTATGCAATAGACATTTAACATCAGAAAACAAGATACCATGGTACCTTTAAGGCTGCAAAAATCCCTAAGAACCACAGCAAACTTGCTAACACTCCAGAAATCCTGCTTTTGGAGTCTATTTGTCTCTTATTGCCTTCAAAAGGCAGTCCTGTTACATGCATACTATTTTTTTTCAGTTTAAATAAAATTTCCCTGATGTGCCCTAACGCTGTCAACCACATCTTTGGAAAGCACATAGTCTGGTATTCCCACACATACATTTTCATGTATCCTGACAATTACAACCACAATTCACATTGAAAAGGTGATCACAAAATCAGCATTTACTGTCTCTTCCAACACTTACTACACAGCACTGATGCTAGTAGGTAGAAGGATCAACAAACTCCCAAGTGAAAGCCTGCTGTTCTCACACTCTGCAGCTGAACTGTGGAACTCCATGCCCATCACACTGAAAGTCTGTGTGACTGAGAAGAGGCTGGACACATTCAAAAGAGAATTTTATGCTCAACAGATCTGACACAGCAATACTATCCTTGACTCCAAAAATCCCACAATTCTTTCCCAATCTTCTGCAATTAGAGGCTTGGGGAAGTATCATTACAAAATTACTTTTGTCTTACTTTCCTATTAACCACTGCAGGAAACATGGTGATGGGACATCCACATCTCTGATCTGACCCAGCACAGATGCTGTTGTGAAATAAGTAATTTCTCCAAATTATTTTACAAATAGACTCTGAACCAAGAAAGCTCATCATACTGTCCAGATCATTGTCACATCTAAAGATTCATCTTTAGCAACACTGAACTTTATTTCCAGCCTTGTATTCAATATCCTGTACTCTGAAAACTGAACCTGTGACTGTGCAGCTTTTAGTGGCTTATAGAAGTTTCATTCCTCCAAAAGACTGGTTCCTGATTTCTGATGTCCAGATACTCCCATGTGGACTCCCAGAGTCAGTTCTGCATGGGGGGAAGCAAAGAAAATGCCCAAGCATCCTGTAGACCTTCCCCTCCAGGATCTTTGGCCATACTGTACTGAAAAAGTTAAATACCTTATCCCTTACTCAGGGATCTACCACAGCACATGAGGCAAGCTTCACATCCTACAATCATGCTTTTTGACAAGATGTTTTCAGTGTCAAAGAACACCTATTTTTCTTGTATTTAAGCAACATGAAGCTCTTCTGGCAGATCAATGGATCTAAGTTGCCAAATTTCTTGCACAACATCAGAAATAAGTTAAGGCCCCTCTGTCCTGAAATACAATTACCTGACATTTTGCTGCTATCTTCTAATCTGAAATAATACCCAATCGATACCTTTATATAGGGAATTTGTAATTTTTTGCTTCTTCTTGTCATTTAAAGACTACCAAGAGAGATTCATGCAAGGTTTTTCTGCCCCACCTTGGATAAAATCCTGACTTTGAGCACTCAGGCTCATCTTTTTGATGGAACTTGACAAGCATCTTTAAATACCACGACCAAAGAGCCAAGGAAGGAGTTTTATGAAAAACAGTTGATGTGCATTGAGTGTTGGCAAGTTCATCTTCATTCCTAAAAGTTGCTTAATTTCACCCATCTACTTTCCATAAGGATGTGGTCAATGTTCATGAGGAAACCTAGTAAAAGACAAAGTGTATTATGCAGAATCCCACGACCTGGATAGTTCTGAACTGGAGTGTGTGTACTGAGCTGGCACGGAGCTCTGTCAGTAAATTTCACTTTTGCTGCTCAGGTAGAATCAGGGTGTAGAATGATCTGCAGAAAGTTTAGTTCTGATGAGTTTAGCAGGCTTAGGAGGCTGTTTGAAGGACTGGAGAGGAGATTACAGGAGAGATTATTTCAAGATGTATCGTCCTTCAATACAAGCTGTAACCACTGAAAGGATTCTGCAAATTGAATTCCCTAAAATGCAACTACCTCCCCCTGCAATCCTTGCTTCTCTTAAGAGACATGACCCCACCACGACTAATTTTCTGCCCCTAACTATACCATCTGCTAGATTTCTCAGAAGTAATTCCATGTTCAGAAGATGTTACAGAATAGTCAGAAAAAATTGCCATTATGAACTACAGAAGAGACCACAACCATCACTGGCTTTTCAATTACAAGGAAGGCCTGGCAAGACAGCCTTCCCTAGAAAAAGTCTACTACTCTTCACCTACAAATGTATGTCTTACTTACCAAGAAAGCCAACTAAGTAGCTGTCCTTTACCTGCCCCCTGGTCTGAAACTTCTGGCACAGGAGACTGGGAGAAGCGCAAGGACAAGATGTGGAGTACTACATGCAAAATTATTCAGCCTTATATCACTCTGATAAACTGATAAATATCAGTTTTTCAGATGCTGATTGTGCTTGATGAAATCAAGTAGCTGACAGTAGGCTGGGTCTCAGAGGCATGAAATACATATCTAGCTCAGGAAGAAATAAGCCTAGTTCTTTCTGAGTGACCCCAAAGTGCCCCTTCTTTTTTTCCTTGCACACAACAGGACTGTGATTCTTGCCAGCCTCTGCAAAGCAGTGGGAGTAAAACATGAATTAATTGGCCAGTAAAAGAATAATAGAGAAATCAAGAACAAGTTTATGCGATTTATAATTGTTGTGATTTCAGCTTAGCAATGTTTCACAGAATCTAAGTTGACAGAAAATTATTCTCACATTTTCTTGGTATCTGAAGAATGAAAAACTATTCCACAATGGCTGGTTTATTTTTCTCTGAAGCATCCTCTTCCCCACAGTTTTTGATCATGCAAAGCAGTGATTGGTTGGCTCTATTCAAAACAGTGTGTGCAGAACAGTCCAGGCTATCGAATTCTTACTTGTACTGATGAATGTTTACTCTCATGACTATTTTATTTCAACGGAAAACTTTCTATTGACTTGACTTGTCTTTGAAATAGAATTGTGTACCTTAGAGAATACCCCATCATGCTGATTAATAATTAAATGAATCCATACAGTACTTATTCACTGACAGTTCTTTATTTGGAGGTCCAGAGGCATCAATAATGAAAACTCCTCTGTAGTACTGGCAAAGCTGTCAACAGCAGATGTTGAAGATTAGGCAGCCATGAGGAAAGAAATAAATATAATATAGGATGGTTTAGATATCAACTGTATGTAGGTCTGTCAATGATCAGGGGAACTACCTCTCCCTAACCTTTACATCTCAGTTTTCACCAGAGAAAACAGCAGCCAACTATCTTCTTCAACATGGGTGAATGCAGATATCAGAACTGGCCAGAGCAATCCCTGGCTACACAGCACAGCCCAGAAACTCTGACTTTCTGGTAACAAACTAAACTGGAGTCAACCGATTTCAAAATATCCCCAAGGGAAGCAATAGAATGGCCTGAAATAGAAGCTGTTCCAGGATTCTAAAACTTTCTATGGAAAAGTGACACAACCATCTCAGCTACTAAACCACAGCCATCAAGATAGGGTCAATATCTACATGCATTTCTGAAAAATGGAAGAAAATAATTAACTTAACTCCTCATAGCTAAACATTTTTCATCTTTCTAGGCGGATTTTACTATCTGAGGACAAATATACCAGAAGAAAAAAAGAGATGTATCTAACTATTTTACATCTTGTTGACTAATAAATACCTGAACAAAATCTATACAGCAGACTGCTCTCCCCAGCCCAGTTTCAAGAATTTTTCAATGCAGGATTGTACCGTGATCCAAACAAACTACCTCAGGAATCTTCCAGATTTCCTCACCATCACTCTCTTCTTCCGAGAACTAAACTTCAAGTTGTAACAGTTGTTATTTCTGGAGCTGCATAAAATGTCTTCACATGGCTCCCTAGACTGTTTATTTTTCTTAATTTAAAAATCTTAGCTTCTTTTAACAAGGTGAAAACAAAGATGACAAGGAAACAGAAAGGAAAAGCCAACTAAATACACATAAGAATAAGCACTGCTTACAGACAAGCTACCTCACCAAGGTGGATTAAGGTGAAAGAGAAAGACTGAAGTCCATGCCCCTCAACATCCATCTCCCATCTGTCTTCCAGCTTATATTCCTGTTGCTCTGGGTTCCTCTTTCCTGAGCACTGCAGACCCACGATGCTTCCAAAAGCCCTCCACCTTGTTTCTGTACCCCTTCCTATGTGCAATCAGCCTTCTATGAAAATACTACAAAGCCAAAGTGAAACGTTTCCAATGAGAACAGTGTCTCAAAGGTTAATAGTAGTACTTACTGCTCAATCCCAACCTCCATTTTATGGCAGCCCTGAACATACACTTAGTCACAGTTGTGGCACAATGACTTCTGCCACAACTGTGACTAAACCTTCTGTACACAAGGCAAGGCTGACATGGCAGTGACAACACCTAGCACACCTATTATTTGACCCAGATCAAGGACCTTTGAAAAGGTGAGAAAATATTCTAGGTTCATTCATTCCCTCATCACTGTCCTTGACCACTGCTGGTGTCTTCTTGCATGCTAAATACATTCTCAGTAGTGCCACAAAACCATGCTGACAAAATTGCCCCACTCAAGCCTAAGGGCAAGGTGACTAAAATAAAGCTCCGACCTTATTCCTTCTCTTTGCTCCAGATACACCATCCTTGCATAGTCCCATCCAACCCATCCCTTCCCCCTGCCCCATCCTCTTTGTTCCACTAAATATATGACATCCTTTCACCTTGTTCCTCCTGCTTCAAAAAAGCCTTCAAATTGTATTAAACTCAGTACCCTCACAAGTCACTTGATTCAAAGGTGGCAGATTTCTGCAGAACTGTAAGCCTAAATAAGAATTCTGTTTGAGGTTTTCTGAATTCTGGAAAACATACAGCTCCCTTTCCTCTTGGTCTAACTCCACCTCAAACAGATCCCACACCGAATGATTATTCCCAGAACTGCCCTTTTCAGAGTTTGTCCCATTTTTCTCTATGGCACCTGCTATTACATGCTAACAGGGACTGCAAACTGGTTAATTATAAACTATATATGAACTATATAAACCTGGCAGTAATAACCTGCTCTCACATGTACTTCTTCCTGAACTGAGTCTTCCAAAAGCAACCTACCATCTCTTTTTATACTATCGGGGCATTTGGGGCCTAGGAATTAAAAGTAAGGGAAAAAAAAATAGAGAAAAAGAAAGATCCAGAGTAAAAACAACATGGAAGTGTGTGTGGTTGGAAGGAACACATAGAGCTCCATCTAAAACAAAGAATTCATTCCTGAAACTGAATTATACCCAAGAACTGCAAGTCCTGGCTAAACAAACAAATAAATACAGAAGCAGATTCTTCTTTTCTTCCATGCCTTTATCTTTTCTAATTAAGTAACATTACACAAGTATTCACCTTTTAATGCTTGGAAATCAGGGTGAAGACATTGGACAAAGAGGCCAACGTGAAATCTTTTATTTTCTAGCTGTATTACAAAAGCACCATCAGCACAAGCCACACTTACTGTGTAACATTTCAGCAGTGAGTACAAACAAGAGGGAGACTTCCCTGAAGAGGCAGACAGAAACACAGAGTGCTATGACTAACTTCCAACAGACCTTATGGAGGAGCCAAATATCCTCCAAATGCATTATATCATCCATGCTTGTGCCTGGCTTTGGACCTCAACACTGAGATGAAAAAAAAAAAATCTAACGAGGAAGGCCACAAATAATTATGCTCCATTTTTTTAATCAAAGATATTTCCAAAGGACAAAGCTTCACTGTGATGTTTCACCACTCAACTCCATCTGAGATGTCAGGGAAAAAATCTGTCAGGACCACTAAAAGACACATCTGTTTGCTGAATACATTCCACATGAGATTACCCAACACAAAGACGTGAACACTGTCAAACAGAAGGCGCTCACCTATTCCCAAAGCCACGTGACAGCTCCTCTGCCACGCTTTCCCTAGCGAATTTCCATGACATTTCCTGGTTCACCTCGGCCGTCCCAGGGAGCACCAGTGCGGCACGGCAAATGCCGTGAATCGCAAGGAGACATCTGATATCTGTGATATCACACGCTGGGATCCTGCCAGAGAACCACAACATGCCAAAAGGATTTCGCAGAGGAAAGACAGAATTATAAAAGACTAGCTGAAGGCCCACTGTCAAACTGGATCTCAGTACTTCTTCAAACACCCTACGTCCCAGGGCTTCCAGGAGCTTTAGTAATTACTCAAATTGGAACTGCCCAAACAAAACAAAAGTGTGTCTTTCAGCTTTTTTAGAGTATGCTTTTGACAACACTCCAGAGCCAGTCTCCCATCCTCTTGGGCTGTGTGTTTTATACTAAATGGCATATATCAAGTACATACTCCTCCATACTAAGAGTTTTCTATCCACACTTTCAGAACAGGAAACCAGAATTGCAAAGCCGTAAGAATTGACAGCAGTGATATGAAAAGAACACTTTAACCATTATTTTTAAATAGCTGAATAAATTAAAAACAGTAAGTCTGGAAATACACGTAAAGCACATACTGAATGGTCCTTTTAGCCTGAAACAAAAGGAGGAACAAATACATGGCTGCTTTTAATTTCTGCTCAGCCATTTACCCTTAAGAGATCATTTTCAGGCAAGTCCAATGAACGGTCACATTAAGAAACTGTACATGATGCAACTACTTTCTACTGGTATATTATGTAAATGACAGTAATATCACCCCGTGTCCTCCCCTCCAAAAAAAAAAAGCTTCCAAAGAACATTTTGCCAAAACTCTGCAGGACTTTCTGCTTGAGAGAGAATAATACAGGGAAAAAAAAAAAAAAAGGAAAAAAAAAAAGGCAAGGAGAAAAAAATATAAAGTGAATGCAGAGTCTGACAAAATAATTATACAAAATTAAATACTATTCCTACCAAAAAAACAAGTATTTTGACTGAAAAGCATCTATATTTAATGCTGGCAGAGTATTAGGTATTACTTTGCATAGAACAGACAAAACAAAACAAGAGTCATAAAACAGTTTATAAAGATGACCTGTAAGTGAGGCAAGGAACTAAAAACTACAGATACTTGACCTCCAAATATATTCTCAAAAGAAAGGCCATTTACAACAAAGCAGTAAAAGATGCATAACCAAACCTTTTAAAAACAAATGTACAGTAGTCATCAGTGAAGTTACTCAATGGCACTTAGATGCAGCTGATCACACAGCACTGAGAAAAAAGTCTATCTTATCTCCTGCTTCTCTCTTACAAGTAGATGGTTAAAATATTTCCACTCAGCAGTCTGGAAGCTGCAGTTATTTTCTGTAGCAAGTGTATTTTATTGTGCAGGAGCATCAAACACCACACACAAACCATCACCATGATGTACACACAGCACAAAGACCCCTGCACGTAACCTCCAGCTTAGGAGCTGTGTGTACTTCAATACCCAGCATTGTACAGAGTCACTGAGAACCTTTAAATGTCTGCCCAGTTGTTTCAGTTTTGCTACAGGAGTACGAACCCACTACTGCTTTCTTTCTTCACATGAAAAAGCCCCAAACCATTTTCATACTGATCTTCAGTTCTTTCAACAGCTCTACGCCAAATAACACTATTCTAAGAAAAAAAAAATGAAGTTAAACAAAAATCTAAACTAACTCAGGAACGTTTTTCAATTATGTAAGAATCCAGTTAGTGTTAACTAATGATTTACTGGTGAGTGTGCAGTGTTTAGTATCCAGAATTAGGCACAAGACCGAAGGAGTTTTTCAGGAAAATACAAAACACTACACAAATTAACTGGATCGTATTTTGAAAGCATAGGTTGTTATGTTGGGTGGGTTTTTTCAATCAGCCTGCTACGAAGTAAGGCCACTGGAAAAAGGGGTAGCCAGCCTCTCATACTGCCCAAATAAAAAAAGAAACAAGACTTTTTTCCTTTACAGTTGTACCAAGTTTGTTAAATCCAGCCAGTTACATAACACTTACTTTGACTTATGACCTATTTGCTCACATGAAAATCATCATATATGATGGTCTGACCATCCATTATGCGCTAGAAACATAGTTTATTTTTTCAAGTGTTTTTATTTTTCACTCTTAGTTTAGAACTACAGTTTAAAACAGTGGGAGGATCACCTAAAATTAACACTATAAAGGTATGCTTTGAAAGCGTGCAAAATTAAAATGGCACATTCTTCAAAAATAGCGTGCACGGAATACTTCAAAATATTAAAGAAAAATTAACCCTATCTCCATTTTCCATCTCTCCAGTATTTACATCAGGAAGTGACAAAAAATATAAAAGGAAAAATAAATAGTTGTGCTATAGGTATCCATAAAAAGTCCTGTTTTTTAAAGGATATCTGCGGGCACACGTGTGTAGGTGTACCCAGGGCAGCGCTGACCGGATGCCCGGCTGCGCCCGGGTCAGAGCGAGCGGGGCTTTTGTGGTTCTTTCTCCCACCCACCACCCTCCTTTTCCTTATTTTTATTTTGTAAACGGCCGCGGATTATCCAGCGAGCGTGTAACTTGAACCTCTACACCCACGTCTGGACGCGGGTCCGGGTTTTTTTTTGACCAAACGGCGTCGAATCCGCCGTGCCGAGTGCCAGCGGCGCCCAGTCCCCACGCCAAGTTTGCCACCCGGTCCCGGCGGGTCCCCCGTCCCCGGGGAGCCCCTTCCCGCTGTCACCGCCTGCCCTCGATACAAAGAAGTTCAGCGCCAGCCGTACTCACCCCCGGCGAACTGGCCCTGCGCGACATCGCCCAGCGCCGCGGAACCGCTCGCAAATCCCCTCTGGAAAATGGAGGGGCTGGCACCGGTGCGATCCGGAGGAAAGAGAAGTTATTTACATGCCAGGGCCCGAGCCCAGCGCGGAGCGGAGTCGGCGATGCTCAGCACTGCCCGCGGTCTGCCATGTTCGTGCCGCTCGCTCGGCGCTCCCCCGGCCGCTGCCCCGGGGCCTCGGGCGGCTCTACAGGGCCCCCCCCATGGCGGCGCCGCCGGGGAGCGATGCGCCACAGCCCCGATCGCCGCGGAACTTCGGCTCCGGGATCCTCCCCGAACCAGGCTGGGGCCGCCGGCGGAGGAGGGCGGAGGGGGAGGGGAGCGGGGGGAAGGGGAGGGGAAAGGAAAAAAAAAAAAAAAAAAAAAAAAAAAGAGAGAGAGAAGGGAGAGGGAAAAAAAAAAAAAAAAAAAAAAAAAAAAAAAAAAGGAGCCGAGGGAGAGAAAGTAGATCCGACGCAGCCGGGCGCCGCCAATGTGCGGACCGGAGCGCTGCGGCAGGAGCGGGGCCGCCCGCGCTCGGGAGGCGGAGCGGCGGCGGCCGGAGGCGCAGCGCCCCCGCCGGAGGCTCCCCCGGGCCGGCCCCCGCCCCGCGCCCCCGCAGGGGCCCGCACGTCCCGGCGGCGAGCCCGGCGGCCAACCCGGGAACCGAGCGCGGGAGCGCCCGGCCGCTCCCCCGGCCCTGTCCGGGAGCACCCTCCGAGCGCGGCGGGCGGCAGCGCTCCCGCTCCCTTCCCCCCACGCCCGCACTTTTCCATTTAACAAAGCGGTGCAACCAAAAGTTACGTTTCCATAGACGCCAGCCGCTTTCCTGGCGGCCCCTCCTCGGCTGCTGGGGCTGCTTTGGGAAAACCAGGGTTTCTTTCACGCGTGAAAGACTAACGTGGGACTCCGGGGATCGCGGTTTTTTTTTTTTTTTTCTCCTTTTTCCAGAGAATCACAGGACCCTTTGGGTTGGAGATCAACTACTTCAAGCCCCGGCCAAGGCAGGGTCACCTGGAGCAGGTGACACAGGAACGCGCCCAGGTGGGTCTGGAATGTCTCCAGCGAGGGGAGACTCCATGACTGCCCTGGGCAGCCTCTTCCAGTCCTCTGCCACTCTCAACGTAAAGAAGTTCTTCCTTATGTTGAGGTGAAATTTCTTGGTGTTTATTTTTGTGGTTTGAGTTAGTGTTTTGTGTTTTAGTTTTCTTTTTTTTTCTCTCCCCCTCTCATGCCCCCCCCCCCCCGCCCCCCAACGTTTTCCAGGCTGCTCTACACTTCTCCAAAACAATCTGGACTGGACAAGCTAAGAAAGCAAAGCTTGACAAATGTCCATCTACAAACGGCTCTTTCCTAATCCTCCAAATGCTCCCTGCCAATTTTATTCTCCTACAGACACAAAAACAAATCAAGAAAACATTACGCAAGTGTCACTTCACTTGCATTGATAGATACTTGCAAACCAATGGGTACTGCCAATTTGAGCAGTAACGCAACTACCTTTGTTCAACTTCCCTTCATGCAAAAACCCCAAAGCAGCTGTTGTGTAATGCTTTGCTTCTGTCAATCTCAAGTTTTCTTAAAATTTGTTTAAGTATCAGACATCTGCAAGACACAGGTTGACACATTGACAACAATAATCTGACTTGTCTGCCAAACAAAGTAAGACAAGCATCACCTCTATTTTCTCACTCATCTCAATATTTTCTTCTTATCAAAATCTCTTCTGTCACACTAAGCTGCAGCTGGACATAGTTAATCTGTTGTGGACAAGCAAGTAAGTTCAGTATTGCCTTATGAGTACTGGTTAGAGAAATTCTCAAGAAATGCACCTAGGAACTCAAAGATATCATTTCACCTCTAAGACTGAACAAAACAAACCCAAATTCCCACACTGATTCACAGAACGGGATCTACCCAGGTAGAGGGAGTGGACCAATGCTCCCTCTCCTTCCATTTTCAACTGGAATATGTTCTAGGTGCCCAGCCTACAGGAAAGTTTTTATCAAACCCATTCTACAAAGATGAAGATAAAATTTTAAAAACAAAGCACTCACATGAAAAAAATCTCCAGATGTTTACTCTGAAACAAGTAACTATTGTATAAGAACCATTGTGCCATGTTAGTACAGGTACGGACACATAAATATATTTGGCTACAAGGTACTATCAGGCTCTGGCTTATCAGCACATCTCTGTAACCACATGTATTAGCACACTCAGTCTGCTGCAATGAGAAGGTTAAATATGTTATTCTAAACCTTAGCTGAGATGGTGAATGTCAGGGGTTTATTTTGCAGTGAGGGTTGGTTGCCTTGGTCCAACCAACAAGTGGTGAATTGCAAAGCCCCTACTGAGACATTAATCACTTTGCCTATTCCCTTTCACACTCACAGTCCTTCAGGTTCAGCCAGGACAAGCCCCTGTTGGGCATCCATCTCTGCTGAGTTTAAACACTTTTCTAACCAATAATTCTCAGATCAAATAAAGCAAGCTCCTCTTCAACCAAAGAAGATATCAAACAGCAGAGAGAAGCTGTGTGTTTTCCAAACTGTATTAAATAAAAGGAGTGTTTAGGGTCAGTAAGCAAGGCTGGACTACCAAGTTTCCTGTGTGTCATCTATCCCAGAACTTCCTGTTTTCATGGTACCATTCCAGGTGATACCCCTGCAGCATGACTGACCCCTCTGTCAATACACATGGTTGTCTGTGCTGCTGTACCTTAAACCTGCAGATGTTACACTGTTAAAAACTTCAGGTTCTAACTTAGAAGGTAATGGGTCACCTGACAAGTTTAAGTATGCTAGCACAAACAAGCTGTAATTTAGTAATGGCTGGTTAAAATAATAATAATAAATGACTGTTAGTATTTTTCCCTGCTGTTCATGTGACCCAAGATCCAAGCTAACAGGTATGAAGCCATATTAGCTGACCTTGTTCTTCTCCTTCTTTGAGGATGTATTTTCTCTCACATCAAAGGGTGAGATTTAGTTCTTTTTCTGTAAGAGCACATTAATTGCCATAAAAATCTTAGGAAGGAAAAAGGATAATTTTACTACAGCACAGTCAGATGTGGTCCAACACCAGTCATGTTGACTGATTACTACTTCTCCACACAAACTGCCCATAAATTGCATTCAGTAGTATTATATGTTCAAGAGCAGTTCCAATGGAAGCTGATCCCACCCCATACCTCTTCTTCCCAGACCAAACCTGCTACAGGGCAACCCAGCAAGAAGCAGCAGGGCTGGACACTGAGAAAAGGCAAAGCAATTGTGTCTGCAGCAGTTCCCTGCCCTGATTCACACATCTCCACAAACGTGTGTCACCATAATGGCAAGGCAGGAAGTGTTTATGCCAATGCTTCTGCCAAGAAAATGTACATGGGAAAAATGGGACCAGTCGTCTCTCCTCAGACTTCTTTTTTTTTTTTTTTTAATAAGCAACAGAAGTGATAGATTTAATGATTAAGATAAAAACTTATGTCTATACATATGGTGGACTGTTTTCTTCCAAGCTCAAATTGATTAACTCAAGGATGCCACACTTGAGTTAAGACACACTGAGCAAAGCAGCCCTATGTTTGTGATAGGCCCTATTTACATTCCTAACTTTGAGAGAATGTTTCTTCACAGCAACCATAAGAAATTCAGAAATAAAACAAGTCACCAATTCCAATATACTCCCATCAAAATTTCAGATGGAACACATAGAGAAATAAAAGACATGGGCTTCTCAACAGAAGTATTGGTTACTCTGAGTCATACATCTGGATCTGTTACTTCATTGATTTTAAAATGTAAAGACAGATATATTAAGAAGCTCAAAAATGTGTTTGTCTTTCTCAAACATTTTCCTCAACTCCTGCAGACCTGCTATTTCCAAAATATTCAATGGGTTTCTAAAAATATTACAGTTGTAACAACTTGAGATTAAGGCTAAGTACTGAGCTACAAAAGGACAACAGCAGAAAAGGAAATGCAAATATTTCTCCTTAGCCTGGCAACTCTACTGAAATGTAAAGGCATTTTACCTTCTAGCATCCCTTTATGCTTCCATGCTACATAGCAACTCAAACCACCCTCTTCTGTGAATAATTTCTCTGTAAATTCCAATTTCCATGCCAAAGGATTAAACAGAAGAAGACTGACTCCTTTTTTTACTACATTTGAAGGGGTTTGGAAGTTCTTTGTTTCTAACCTGTACTACAACATTCTCTAGAGATAGACTCCACTTCCAAAAGTAAAAAATAAAATAAAAGAAGGTCCCAAACAGTTTATTTCCTCACCCCTGCTTTCTCTTCTTGTGAGCATGAACCAGATCATATCTAGACCCAAAGACAGGTTGGCAGCATGTCACACAGCCAAGAAACATGTTTTGTGTATTAACTGCATACCCACATTAACATACTGTGATAAATTTGATTTAAAGCCATTACATCTAAGATGCCATATCTAGCAAGCTTGCTTTTAGAACCAGAATTTGAATAGCAATGTAAATCAGATAATTGAAATAGCTTTCTATAAAGAAAGCATCACATTCTGTCTCTTCTCATGGTTTTGACTGGCAAGGTTTGGCAAATATAACTTCCAACCCCCCTACCATGGGCAGGGACACCTTCCACTAGACCAGGTTTCTCCAAGTCCCATCCAGAGTGGCCAGGAACACTTCCAGGGATGGGGTAACCACAGCTTGTCTGGTTAAACTGTTCCAGTGCCTCACCACCCTCACAGCAAAGAATTTGTTCCTAACATCTAATCTAAACCTGCTCTCTGACAGTTTGAAGCCATTCCCCCTTGTCCTGTCACTAGAGTTCCTGATGAAAATTTTCTTTATCACAAAAAAAAAGAAAGAGATGAGCAAATAAGTACAGAGAGGTCTAAAAAGCAATATAGATTAAAAACCACAAGTTCAAAAGAAGATACAATATGAGAAGAGGCAGACAACAGAAATACCTGAACACTCCCAGGCCATCAGAAAATGACTCATTGCTAGTGACATGCATTGTTAGCTGCTAGCACAGGCAGGACAAAACTGTTTTCAACAGTGCATGATGGAAATTCAATGAGAATATAAATTCTGACATATTTGCTTTAACATAATCAAAATAGTCCTACCCTTTTCTAGCAGATAAACTTTTAAATGTACTTTGTAAAAAGAAAATCTGGAATGCCAGGTGACACCATTTCTGAAAAAAACAATCCCAACGTGTAAGGAAGTAATAATTTATTTAGTATATGTGGAATCACACAGATTAATAGATAAAGCAAGTATCAGATGACAAAGGAAATAAGAAACACAGACAATGAAACAAAGAGATTGAGTAAACTGTTTTCTTTCCATAAGCAATCTAGGAAAACATCATCTACGTAATAAAAGTTATTACACATCATTCACTGTGTAAAAGCAATGGGTACCACAGAAATAATGGACATCACCATCAGCAGGGATGCTCATGGACTAGGATCACACTCAGGTTGAAAAAGACCTCAAAGGTCAGCCAGTCCAACCTCCTCCTCAAAGCAGGTCAGAGTCAGTCCCCAAAATGGTTTAAAAATATTTTGAAGTTCAGTTTGTTGTTTACATAGCTGTGTAATTACACACAGTGCTGAAATCCATTTGGGGGACCTTATTTGAAATAACTTATTCCAAGTACAGACAACAGAGATCAGGGCATAAAGGTGAAGCTCAGACAACCTAACTCACACCTAAACACCTTTGTTTAGTATTTCCTATTAGATTACCCCTGCCCAGACCCCAGTCTATCTGAATTGCATTTCAGAGATAACTACTTCATTCTTCTGACTAAGCATAAGGACCTCTGCAGAATTTAAAAACACCTCCTCCTTTCATTAGTAAGGTCCTCTAGAACAGTAAAATAAATATCATTATTCTTTTCAAGTTTTGAAAGAAAACAATTCAGACAGGAACGAGACCATCACAATGCTCCTAAAAAAGAAACCTAGGTGGCATGACTACAGGAGCTAGAATGCAGCCCCTGCCCTGTCCCCAAGGCCCATTACTAATAGCTGTTATGGAATATGCTCCCACACCACATGACGTGGTCACATCCATGCAGATATAAATTCCCCAGCTTCAGTTCAGGCTACACACTAGGGGACAAAAAGGAAAAAAAAAATTAAAAAGAGAGGAAGAACCTCCAGAAATATTTAACAACTTAACTGAACAACATTTATAGTCTTTAGATAAAACCCAGCTAACAAATGTCTATCACAATACTCTTCCAAATTCTAGCCACACAAGGAAAACAGTGCATCTGAGAAGATATGGAATAGCTGAGAGACCAAGCTTCAACTCAAGTTTAAACATGTCCAAGACAACTATGACTTCACTTTTTCTAAGTGTGAGCATGTTAACAAAGAATAGGCAAGAAACTCTCATTGGTCTAAAAAAGCCTTTAAAATAACATGGCCAAGTTAACAATGTAAAAACTGGTTATTTTTTTCATATCGAGACAGCCCAAAGCAAGTAAAATTAAAAGAGACACATGAATTAAAAAAAAATAAGCTGAAAATATTCTTAAACAAATATTTATTTACATTATCAGTAATTTAAAACCCCCACTGACAGCATCTGGTTAACAAGCCTTGAGATCAAGATTTTCTGCTTGTCCATAAAGTAGGTTCACAACCAACAGTACTTTCTCTGTTCTGCTCTACCAATGTATCCTTGTCTGAGAAGACCACATAGAGAGCACATGAAATGTGAGTTTACCAAGCTTTTATATTTATTCTTTACCAACTAATACATTTGAAATGAATGTATTTCCAAGCCGTTCACAGCGTACCACAAGACAAAGAATACTCTCCCTTTCCATTAAAGAAAGAGACAATAGCATAGCCAGACATGAGCCAGTCCTTAGTGCTACATGAAAGAGATCAGAGATTATTTCTTTAAATAATTTTGCTTACAGATCATTTATTTCTTGAGTTAGCCTCCCATTTCTGGGCCCAGTTCCCTCCTAAAGGGTTTCTGGAAGACACAGGCAGAAATATTAATTAGAATTCCTGCTGAATATGTTTTGCACTTTCCTTTGTATAAATCTCTACCACCAGGATGTCTGATGCAAGGTTAATTACTCAAAACACGAACCAGGAAACATTGTGTAGCACTGAAAGCCAGCATTTCCCAGAGCCTCATGGCTTGTACATCCCATCTCCTCTGCTCCCTCTAGAGCAATTCTGCAGTGAGCTGTTCCTCCTAAACTCACATCCCTATGGGTTAGAGAACATTAACTGTGGCACACTGTTTGCCCAGGAGGCTGAAAGTGAAACTGATGAGAATTCTATCAGTTTGATTGAATTCCTCCTTGAAAGAACGCCAACAACAAAACAAATCCTGTTATGGTTATACCAGTACATTGAACAAAGGTGGTGGTGCTGGCCTTGAGGCTGACAAGCACCGGACAGCTTCCATCCACACTATCCAATTCCCAAACTCCCACACAAAGCAGCCCCACACAAACTATGCTGGGAACAGCGTGGGGACCACACGAAACCTTGGGCCAGCCTTGAGAACTGTTTTGGCAGAGTGGTCAGAACTGGATGAGCAACCACTGGAACCGTGTGACAGTGGAGACAAGACTGGGGACAACAGTGTCCAGCAACTCCAAACATTCCCTGCTGGGTTTCTCACAAGAAGCTGAGTGCTTCGTGTGCCAGAACACTATTGCTGGCTACAGCCATGCCCCTCATCCATACAAAACACTAGCATAGCCACAAATTAGCCCCTCTTAGAAATGGAAAAATTTAAGGAAATTGAAACGATCAGGTTTTTTTCTTTCCAAATTTCCAAGCTTTTCTTCACAATGAAAAGCATCTGGCCCATTTCTAAGTTCTAGTCTCATCAGATCAGTGGGCCACGGTAAAAAAAAAATAGTCACTTGCTTTTATTACAAGGGAAAAAAACAGAGAAGGAAAAAAGCTGGAGGTGAAACAAACACATAAGCAAAAAAGAATGGGAACTAGGGAAAAAAGGAACTGGGGAAGGCTGGGAGAGAAAAATCTGAGGAAGCTGCTCAGTCTTTGGAATCAGCTAGCAGAAGTTTTCAGAGCACGTATCTCAGAGGGTAAGACGAGGCCTTCATCATCCATACGTCTAATAGAAAACCAAAATATCAGAACAAACAGCCCAACATGTTTGTGAAAACGCTGAGGACAACTGTTTCACAAAGTTGAGGGTGCCAGAAGAGCAGTTACTTCACACTTCACTCTATTAGGGCAGGCTCCATTTTAAACATCTCAATGTGTACAGTGATTTGGCTGGAAGTGGTAACGAGAAGCACTCCCTGTGCCAAGGAAGGGGGAAAGTGAGAGCAGTAGAGAGGGAAAGCAAGTTTTTATCTTCAATTAACTGAAAGAAGAAAAGCAAATTTCAACAAACTCTTTGAACTTGTTGCTAGAATCTCTTGAGACTACAATTTAAAGGAGGACTGGCAGTTATTGTACTGGAACGTGCACAATGGCAAAGTATTCCAAAGCAGGGGAGAGATAGGAAATCTATATGAACAATACAGGCTACATAAAAGCAGCCTGTAATAAGGGTCTGAAACTAGAAAGAATCATATTAGGAATGGAAACAAGGGCATTTTAATGAATATAAAGGAACAGCATAAACTGTCAGGGATAAAAATCAGAAGAGATAAAAGCACAGCATGCAGTATTACCACTGTGCAGTATAAAAGGCAAACAAAGTTTCAGAAATATTTTAGAAGCAAGAAGTAAAACACAAAAGTCTGTACAAATAGTGTTTAGAAAGAACAAATGGATAACAAAACAGACTCAAATGCCATTTTCTGTATTTTAGCCTTCAAAAAACAGATTTATTGTAGCTAATACTAGAAACTGATTTTGTTGCTAGACTAAATAATCAGAGAAATTCAAGTCAGCAGGACTGGAAGAATTTCACACAATGCGTAAGAAACAGAGAGAAGTAATCTCTAAACCATGAGCAATCATCTTCCCTAATACAGTCCTGGTAAAAATGCCCTAAGAGAGGCTGGCAGCAATGAGCTATGGCACCCAGAGGGTTTTTATTTGCAAATTCTTTTCAATCCATGCGGATGAACATTGCAAGAAAGTCCCTTCCTCCAGGACCTGGATGAGGACATTCACACACACAGGAGAGTTACATACAAGACATGGCAGAGGCGGGGGCTACAAATATTTTTGTTGACAAGACCTTAACAAAAATCATTCTGATAAATCGAGAAGTGGCTCATATTAACCAAGAGAAATTTAATAAAGACTAGAAATCTTTTGAAGGATAAATCAGTTAAATCAGTATTATGTTGCTTAAGAGGTTAAGCTTGTTCAGCGCAGAACAACAGAGACAATCGCCTGAAAAAGTTTTGTATAAAAACTGTTCTCCATTTCAGCTGTGGAGTCTTAGCTGTGAGTAATACAAGACAAAACTGGCTTAATCAGCAGTAAAGAATATTTATTTTATACTACACAAAATTAATTACTGAAACCAATTGCCTAGAGATAGAGGGGAACTGCATTCACTAAATACTTCAAAAACAAATCAGAGAACCATTTGTCAGAAATGGAACACATACACAACACACAGAAGGATGAGCAATATCACCCTGAAGTCTTTTTTGGCCATACAGTTCCATTTATCTCTGCTGATACAGGAAAACTAAATATTCCTTTTATTTAAAATAATTTCATTGTGCTTTTGAACTTCACACTTCAGGAAAAAGAGCCCTGAATAATTCACACTCTGGGTTTATGAAATGGCTTACTAATAAATCTCCCAAATTTTAAGACAGAATTACTCCTCTCTTTATCAGTAACAATATGGAGCCATCCTGTCCTGTTCTCTTGAGCCCTAAGAACACTGCAGACAGTCTTCACTGCCAGACAGCAGGGTAAGACACCATTATTGGAACATCCAGGTTCCATGAACACTGGGATGTTCCAGAGGTCATTCTGGATTAGCTACAGCTTCCAGACTCACATCACAAAGAGCCATCTCAGATGTCAGCAAATGTTCAGTGGCAGAGACTGCACATTTGGACCACATATTCACTACCAAAATCCCCTTTATCTTAACTGTGCCACACAAGTGACTCAACTGCACATGCTCCAAGGAATATAAATATATAACAGGCAAAGTAAAAAACTGGTAATTTTTTGTAAAGTTGATTTTTTTTCCGGAGAGCCTCATTAAAACAAGTTTTGGCAAGACTTTATTTTCAGCAATAACACAGTAGAAGAAAAAAAGTCCTCTTTTTCCCTCCCCCTACCCAATGCCAAAAGTCTGGGTGGAAACATCCTAGTTCGATAGTGCTTCCACCAGTTTCTTCAAGGAAAGTAATTAGAATGTTGATAAATACAGCACTGAAAATTAGTAATTAGAAATTTATATTGGAATAGCTGGCAGTCAGATTGGGTGCACATGTGATTTAGTAAAAATACCTCCCAAAAAAAAATGTGGAAGGCAAAAATATTCTGAAAGAAGCAAGATCTTATTTGATTTTATTATAATGCCTATATATTGATATACTTGTAGGAAGGAGCTTCCAGTATACCAGAAATTATTGTTAACATAAAATATTTTACTTACATTGTTTTTTGAGGGTGCCTTAAATACTCAGTTTAAGAACGATTCCCAGGATCAAAGTGGGAACTGAAATTGGCATTTAATCAATGCCAATGTCTGAGGCAAGGAAGAGGAGAACAACTCCTCTATCCATATGCTGTGAAGAACCCTCTCAACATCACCATTTCTTTTTGAACAACCAGTGAACCAGCCTGTAAAAACCTCCATCTCCTGCATTTACTCCTGTACTGGAAAGCTCGAAGGGAGTCAGCCTGAAAACCAAAATCCCCCAAATTTCAGAGAGCCAAGGCTGTACCTTTGCCGAGAGCGCTGCAGGCTGGCGGTGCTGCCAAGAGCCACAGCTCTGCCTCCCTCCAGCAGCCTGGCCCTTGCTCTGGCCTCCTCCTCCTCCCTCGTGCTATCACAAACACGTTTCTTTGCCAGGTTAGTCCTACCCCAGCTCAGTTTCCCAGCCCAGCTCACCACAAGTGCCTGGGTCAGCACAGGGGAGAGAACAAACAGTTGGCAGCAGAGGGAGGGCAGCGCTGCTGCTCCTTTTCGTTGCCAGAACCAGCTTGAGATTTATGGTGATTGGGGAAAATAACCACCTGATGCACACTCACAGCCTATGTTTCTTTAAGTAATAAATATTCCATGTTTTAAGGGTTTTCCTATTTTATCTTACTTGCTTTCAAAAGCACCAGTGCTGTTAGAAGAACTTACTCAGCGTAGTTCTTGAAACAAGTGCCCAAAGTTATTTTGACTAACAGAGGAATGGCATGATCAGCACTGTCTGGTGCCATCCTTCCAGTGGGGGGGGGGGGGGGGGAAGAAAAAAAAAAAAACAGAACAAAAAATGCAGAATTCAGTAGAGGTTAGGAAAAGTACAAGTTACAAACAAAAAAGTAGTAAAATCTTGTTCCTCTGTATTTATCCAAACTAGATGAACCATGCAGATTGTATGAACTGGTGATCAAATATATTAAACATAGGAGAAAAGCTTTCAATATTTCCTGGAATTGTCAGTCACCTAATTATTTAGCAATTAATAACATTTTAGTGTACCTGTGACAGCATTTCTTGAAAAGTTAATTTCACAGCATTAATGTATAACAACACTGTATAAGGGAGTGATCATTAGTGGTGGATAAGGAAATTCTGTTTTCCCTGGTAATACATAACCCTGCTACCCCTTCAGTATTGCTGTGGTACAAGGAGTTAAAAACAACTCCAGCCTGAGAAAGGCAGAGTTCACCTATTCTCAGCAAGCCAACTGCCTTGGAAAACCATCTCTGAGCTGAAATGATGACGAAGAATAGAAATGTCTATTTCCAATTACTTATCTTATGAAAGAACAATGACAAGAAGTTAGTAGGAGTTAACATACTAAGAAAAAAAATCCACAAGCAAAGCCAAGAAAATGGAACTGTTTTTATTGTTTTAAGCTGGGAAAAGTCTCCAGTGTCACTGCACACAGGATGAAGAGATGTCTGGTGTGTAGATGGCTCAGAGTAGCAACCAAGAGACTGGGCAAGACATTCCTTGTGACCAGTATGTCGAGATTTCAAACAGCCATCACACTTGATCTGTCTGACAGCTCTTGGAAGTCCTCTCATGACAAGTGCTACAGAAGTTCAATGGATCATTAAATACAAACACAGAGAAACTAACAACTGAAATGTCAAAAAAAAAAAAAAAAAAAAAAAAAAAAAAAGTCTCCAAGAGTCCTTCACAGCAAGTCTGTTTCAAATTGGGGAAACTGTGCATCTATTTCCAGCATTCAGCTTAGCTTCACTCGTCCTTAAGACACAAGTAAAGACTCTACATAAATCTGTATTCTAATAATTTTGTGGCAAAACAATTCTATAAACCCTATCCATCACACAAGCACTTATCAAGAACTGAAAAGCTGAAGATTAATACAGATATCATTCACCTCCTGAGTACTGTGAGCCAGGCTCCTGTGCAAAAAATACATAAAGCAGGTGGGGAATTGCTTGGTAATTCAAATACGGTGGAGGAAGTCACAGAACATGGGCTGCTGAAGAAAATGGCACAAAGCTCAGCCCTGTTCTGCAAAGAGCCAACTTCAATCCTCACACCTCATCTCCTCCTCACTCTGTGTTCCACTATGTGCCTTCTGGCTTTTGGCCAAGCAGTTTGATACACGTGGCTTGTTCAGGCCAGTGTTCGCTTTAATACATTAACCCTTTGCTGTGCCACAGTTGTACAAAGCTTGTCCATCAAAAAACCTCTGCCTTGCCAGGTAGGGATGACCTCCCCTGACTGTGATCTTGTTTAGGAACATTTTTATTCTACAACACAACATACATCTTACATTTGCAAATGTTAAATTTTGAATTGAGAAAAGGGCAGGCAAGTAAAGACACAAGTATCACACAGAAGGTGTGTGATGAACTAAAGAAACACAGCTGAGCTATAAAGCTCCATCCAACACTTTAAGGTTCTTTTGCAATGAGAGTAGGTATCTTCAAATATTGGCCTACCCTAATGCAAATGCAACTGCAAAGTGATGATAAAAATTCTCAAATAATCATTTCCTGGCAAAAACACTTATGCTTAAGGGTCCTCAAAACTATCTGCACATGTGAAATCAATGGCCTTTGAAAACCTTCTGCACCTTACATTGGCCAAAGTAATGAAAAACTACTATGGAAATGAAAGCATGGGTAATTAAAATGGGTAATTAAAAAAGACACACAAAATGTTCTCTACAGTTTTGAAAGCATTATTATAAACTGCTTTAAACTAAACACATTTGCAAAAATAACTTGTAACATACATCAAGATCTGATGGATGCTGAAAATAATGTTTAAAGTGAGCTTAATCTATAAAGGGTCACAATCAATGAGACTTCTGCTACTAAATTTTGCTAAGAAGCTGCATCTGTTTGTCCTGCTTATAACCTGCAGAGATTAAGAAAGCTCTGGTACTTCAGTTGATGACAAAAATGTTTACTGCACCCGTACAATACTATTCTGATACATTTTCATGAACAACCAGCTGTTTGTACACAGTTAAAACAGAACTCTTCCTCTACAACTTATTTTCAACCACATTCCTATCCTTCAGTTCCCTACTCTGGAATTTAAAGTATAATCCAAGCAAGAGTTAAGTTCCCAAGATTTCAGGCCATACAGAGAGCAGAGAGGTGGCACCTAATTTCCATTTTTCCTCTACAATCCTAGCAAGAGTTCTTTTAACTGTGCATCTGAAAGCTTCCTTCTTCTCCATCATGTCTCAGCTTTAGTAATCTAACTTTATTATCTTTTTTCAACTTCTATAAATTCAGTCTTTCTACCTTTTAAGGCAGAAACGCAATACTACAAAAATATTTTCTTCATTCACTGCTCTGATTACGGTTCTCTGTATTCTTGCTGATGCACCATAGCATGAACAACCTCCTTGCTCTAAATTTCAAGGCTCTGCATGGCCTGTTCTTGCTCCACCTCTTAAATTTGAGTTGCTGCTCTGTACAGATATCCCCTTGTCAAAGCGTAAGGAAGAAAACAGGAGTGTTGGCCTGGCAGCTCAGGCAGGAAACCAGCTTTCTGTGAAAATCCTCAGGGTGACAATGCTACCCCTGCTTTAAATATATCCCCCAAGTTGGGAATCACTCCCTGATGCTGAGATAGCCAGGCTACTTGAACTTCTGCATGTTCTTTGGCTCACAGCATTCTCACAGCTCCCTTGTGCTTTCCCAATACATTTCTTACATTGACATGCAGTCTTATCTTTACATTTAAATTAAGAAATTGTTTGTGCAGGAACAACCTTTGCTTATGCATTTGTACTGCGTGTAGTGTAATGGTGCCCTGGCCTCTAGGCACAATTACAATATAAATAATAAAAATGAACTGTTCACCTAAGATTAACTCTCCTGACAGTGCTACGTGAAGCTAGATCCTTCAAACAATGACAAAAGGCTGTTCTAGCACCACATTCTACCAGCTGTACCTCTCTCTAGGTACTGATGACACTGATTCCCAGTTCTTCACCTGCAGGAAGCCTCCACTGTTCCCTGTACTTATCCGTGTCCATAGCACCACTGGAGTTTTTACTGATAACCAGGCAAAATGCAGAATGAGATGTGGGCAAGCACTGTCCTACTGAAGGACCCTCTGCTCCCTTAACATAAGCCTCCTTCTGGGAAGAGCTGAGAATCCCTGGCATCTCACAGGAGCAGACTCAAGGCAGTTTTCCATCTGTCTGCTTAAACTCATCAAATTTGCTTAAAAACATGGCCTTCAAAGAAGGTAAAAGTACCAACCTAAAGCACTCTCCAATATTGCACTGCTGTTTAATGGAGGCATCCAGAGCTGAGGAATTATTCTATTGTGGCTTTACCAGTTTAATGCAGGGCTCTTCGTTTTATCATTACTTAGACTGCACTTAGACTGAACATTCAGTGGAACATTTCCTATAATGGGATAAAGCAGTTGAACAATTTGACTGGCTAATAGTGATTTAGACATGTGATTACAGTACAGAAAATGGTCTGACATATGCTCTTTTATCTGGTTTACATGAGGCACATTAATCCAACTGGAAAGCACAGAAGTGAAAATGAAGACAGGACCAAGCACTCTGAAGGAAAAAACAGAAAATAGTTTTAGTTGTCTCATTTCTGTATTTGCTAGGCTAGTTGCAATCTGTATTTTGTAACTAGGAAAACTTACAAAATAAAACCATTTTCATCCCAAAATGGATGCACCTACAAACCACCAGTCTACACCTATGCTGTGCACATTAGAAATAACAATTTTTTATAAAACTCTAGCTTCAAAAGCATTTATGACTTCAAAAGCATAATGCCTTTACCAAAAAGTACAGAATTTTCAGAAAGATGCAGCAGGACAGGGAGCACCACATCAGCCAGGAACAATCAGTGTGAACAAAAAGAGTATTGATTCATTTTAATTTTTGTCTCAGCTAATTTAATTTCCCACGTTTACACAAATCCTTATAAGCATGCCAGCATAAATTCATATTTTACAGGAATATTTTATTTCTTCCTAAATCTAGCCAACATTCCCATGACACCAAAAACCTATCTGAAGGCAAGGAATTACCTCTTTAACACACACTTTTTTCCCCTCAAGAGTGCATACACAACCTCAAACTGGCCTAACAAGATATGTCAATTTTCACACATAACACTATTTAGGTTTTTTGTGCAGACTGGTACATTTCAGTTGCATTTGCATTTTTCTTCAGAAAAAATTTCCTTCAAAATAAAACATTCAAAGGTTTCCTATGTAAGGTTTGGATTCTGTAAGTAACAATAAAATCAAAGTATGTAAAACTAAGCATAAAGATGAACGCAAAAACTTCACCACGTGTACTTATGCCAACTACTTTCAATGACCACTATATCAAAAATTCTATCAGGAAAATAATGAAAAGAGGAAGCTGTAAACAACACACCTTCCCCAAAACCAGAGGTGACATGAAAATCTTTGCAGGTAAACTTTGAACAAGAACAACAAAAAATCATGTATCCCAAACTAATGATAGTTCTGTCCTGGGATACTTATGTATTTATAAAAACGAACGCATATAAAAGATGCATGGTCTTTGCATGTGTTTAGGTCCAGCCCAGCAGAATCCCTTGTGGATTTCCACTGTGACCTTATGGTCGGGCTTGACCTTAAAGGTCTTTTCCAACCGAAATGATTCTGGCACGGAAATGGGCAGTGATGTTTGGGGTGGGCCAGGATGTTTAAGGAGGCGCCAGGACCTCGCCAGAACAAACACGGCACTGTCAAACCGAGCGCGTCCCCCAAAACAAAGGGAACAACCTCTGAACCCCGAGGCTCGGACAGACCGTACAGCGCAGGAGCTGCTTTGGTCACCTCCTGACGTTCCTTCGCCGAACGTGCCGCCCAGCTTTGCCCTATTACCGCTGCCATCAGCTATGCCATGGCAAGCTCCATCCTACTCAAAAATAACCCGCGGGGAGCGGAGCCAGCGCGGCAGCGGCGCTTCCCGGGAAGCGGCCGCCGGGGCCTCTCCCCGAGCGCAGACCGGCCCTGCACCCCAGGCACCCGCAGCGGCAGCTCGGCCACCCCCGCTCCCTCCGCGGGCAGCGCTGCCCGGCCCGGCCCGGCCCGGCGGGATCCCCGCCCGAGGCTGCGGGAGCGGGGCGGCCCCTGGGGAGCGCCCGGCGGGGCGGGGGAGGCGCTGGGGCGGGCGAGCGCCCGCGCCCCCGGCGGGGAGAGGCCGCGGCGAAGGGAGAGCTGCCAGCGCCTGGGAACGGGCTCCCCCCGCCACCCTCCGCCCCCTCCCTCCGTGTGTTTGTTGTGCTCCGGCACCGTCCCGCCGGCGCGTCCCTCCGTGCGGCGGCCGCTGACAGCTCCCCCCGCGCCGCCGAGAAACTCCTGCCTCAACTCTGCGTGTGCGCGGGGGGTGCGGGGGTGTCCTCCCCGCCGCCCGCCGAGAACCGTGCTTTCCTTCCCAAAAAGAGGAGGGGAAGGGGGGGGGCATAACAGGGGGAAAGCGACGAGGAACTACCGTCAGCGCACAGGGAGTACCCAGGCGACGCTGAACGCAGCCGAGCGTCCTGGAAGGGAACGGACCCAAAAAGAAGGGGAAGGTGCCAAGGCAAGGGAAAAAGGAGGAAGAGGGTGGAGGGGGAAGAGCTAAAGAGAAACTCCGAAGAAGGAGGAAAAGAAAGGAATAGGGATGGTGAAAGAAAAGTGGAAAAGGGAGAGCAGGCGGAGGAAGACAAAGGTGAAAAAGGAGGAGGAGGAGGAGGGGAAAGTGCAAAGGGGAGAGGAGGAGAAGAAAGAAGGGCCCTTCTCAAAATGGCATTAGGCAGAGGGAGGAGGCGAGTAGCGAGTCTCCACTGACAGCTCTGCCTGAGCCTGGCCGCCTGCCCCGGCCCCTCTCTGCCTCGCACACACAAACGCTGAACTTACTTCTTTCTGGCTCTCTGGAAAGGGGAAGCGCCATCTTTGCGAGGCCGGCCCCTAGGTCTTTTGTCTGTGGCTGCTGCTGCTGCTGCTGGGGGGGGAGCTCCAGGCTCGGGGGGCTGCTGCTGCTGCTGAGGCGGCTCCACCACCGCCACCACCAGACTCTTGTCCTCCGTTGACATCCTAGTCAGCAGGACGAGAGAGACACATGGATGATGATGATGAGGATGAAGATGAGGATGGTGATGGGGATCCCGATGCTCCTCCTGCTCCCGCGGCTCCTCTCCTCCTCACCTCCGCCTCCTCCACCTCCGCCTCGCATCGCTGGCCTCAGCCGCCGCCGACCAGCACAGGTAGCAGGGGGAGCAGCATGGGGAGAGCAGGAGGAGGAGGGGAAGGGGGGGGGGGGGGGCGAAGAGAAAACGCAGAGGACGGAAGGAAGGGTCTCACACACAATAACACCCTCCCCGGGCTCGGCGGGGTCTGTCGGGGCTGGGGGAGGTGAAGAGAGCGAGCGACAGAGACGCGGCTGGTCCCGCCGCTGGGCGCCCCCGCTCAGAGGCCCCGGGCGCTGGCGGCGGCTCCGGCTGCTGCGCTGCCCGGCTGCGGCGGCCGCCGCTTCATTGTACCCTGGCCCTGCGCCCTCCCCCCGCGCAGAGCCCCCGGGGGCGGAGGAGGAGCGGGCGGCGGCGGCGGAGGCGGCGGGGGCCGAGGCCGAGCGGAGGAAGTTTTGACAGCTCCAGCTGTTGTGTGTGTCGAGGGGCTGAGTCCGGCCGGGCTCCGCGTCCCCTTCCCAGCCGGGCCGGGAGCAGGAAGTTTAACTTTGGGGAAAGAAGGAGGAGGAAGGGTGAAAAAGGGGGAGGAGGAAGGGGGAGGAGGAGGCGGCGCCCTGCCCCCTCCCCGCGGGGTGGAGAAGGGATCCCGGCGCTGCCCTGGCGTGTAACCCCCGCCTCCCCGGCTCCCTTCCCCCCCGGCCAGTGCGACACATAGACACAGCGACCGACCGCCCTCCTCCTCCTCCCCTGCCGCGGCCCCACACTGCGCCTGCCCCACCCGCCCACCGCCGTCCCCCGGCGCAGACACCCATCCGCCGCCTCGCCGACCTCACGGGCTGGGCTGGGGCCGCGCCGGGCTGCGGGGAAACCGCGGAGCGGGGCCCGGACGGGACGCGGCGCCACGGGGAGCTCCGCGCACCCCACCCCGCACCGCGCCCCGGCCGCTGCCCCAGCGCTCCCCCACCCTCTCCCCGCCCATGTTATTTCTTTTTATTTATTTCCCCCTGGAAAAGGAAAAGCCCCTTCGGATGCGAGCGGCCGCTCCGCGGCGGGGAGTCCCCGCCGCTCCCCGCACACGGGCTGCGCTCCGTGCCCGCAGGACGCGGCTCCGGGGGCAGCGCTCCGTGCCCGCCCCGGCGGCGCTCGCTCCCCCCGAGCCCCGCGGAGCCCCCGGGGAGGCGGCTGGAGCCCGGCGGCGGGAGCGCTCCCCTTCCCCCCGCCGCGCGTCTGCGGCTCGGGGCGGTGGAGGCGGGGGCAGCCGCGGGCGCCCCGGGGGATGGGAAGGAGGGAGGGAGCAGAGTTCAGCGCTGTGTGCGAGGGAGACAAAGTCTGGGGAGCGTGGCCGCTTTCCAGCAGCTCCGGCTGGAACAGCTGCGGGCGCTCGGGGCGGGGGGGGGCTCCCCGGGCAGGGGCCCGGCTGGCTGGCTGCCTGCCCGCCCGGCTGCGGGGCGGGGTTAAGCCTCATTACACGGGATTTAACGTGTCCCGGAGGCCAGCGGGGACTCGGGCTCCGAGGGGAGGCGGGGGAGCGCCGCGGCCTCGCAGCCGGAGAAAAGTCCGGCCACGGGGCGAGGAAGCGGCCGCGCCCCCGGACTTTCCTCCCGGGCGCTGCCCCGGCGCGCTCCGCCGCCCGCGGCGGGAGCGGCTCCAGCGGAGCGCGGCCGCCGGCCCGGGGCCCCCGCGCCGGGCACCGCCCCAAGGGCACCCCTGAGCCGCCCCCCGCGGGGCCCCAGCTCGGCCGTCCCTCCCTCCCTCCCTCCCTCCCTCCCGGGGCCGGAGCGGCGCGTACGGAGGGAGCGGGTTCGGGGCGCGGGTGCTGAATCACGAAACGGCGCGCACGGACAGAAGAGCAGCGCGGTGACTCGGCGGGCGGGCTCGGGAACTTCGCCGGACTTGCAGACGTGGTGTGGGGAGCGATAGCCCCAAGGGTGCGAGTAAACACATCCCGGGAGCCCGGCACGGAGCGTGTTTCCAGTGGCTTTTAGGTTTCTGTTTGAATCTGACTTGATAAAATGGCCTGGGGTATCACACAGGTACAAAGAAGGAAGGAGGGGCTGATGTTAGTCGCTGGTTTTTTTTTTTTTTTAAGTAAAAATAAACACAAAGCAATCCATACCTTTTCACTGCTTTTCCTTCCCCAATTTTTCATTTGTCAGCGTCAGAATACAAAATTAAATGGTATGTTGTGGCAAATACGACTTTTGCTGGCCTGGTTTCTTCAGAACCATTTCATAACAAAACCTTTGTTGATTCCTTTCTAGGTTTGTGAGTAATTAAGTAGACCTTTGTGACATTTTCATATAATGTAGGAAATACATTAGAAAGTAACACATTTGTCTCCACTTACATACGTATAAAATTATACAGAACCATCCCTATTGTTTAACCATGCAAGGAGAACAGCTGGATTGCTGGTATGGCTTTCTTGGCCCTATCACTGAAAATGTACTCATTTATGCCAAATAAAAAGATACCTCCTGAGTTAAATGTTTGTGTTATGAAGTCTGCAAATGACAGCATGGGTATACTGCTCATACAGTTTCAGATACAGGATCTTAATGTGTTTACATGTTGTCTGACAGAAGAAAGTGCCTTTGAATTTTGTTAACTCAGGCAAGTTAACGTAATTTAACTGAAAACATTTAATGCTATAGAGGCCTGGGCTTGGGTGGAGTAGAGAGAAAAGGGCAGGGAGAGGGAAGGAAAAGGCCACCATCTCTGCACAGTGGGATTGCTGGTGTGGCATTTGCTGGAGTTGCCAGGTTGCCATCTGGTCTACTAAAAAAAAATGGCCATCTGAAACGCTGGCTGTGCGTGAGCGGACCCAGCGCACATGCGCCACGGCTTGGGTGAGCCTCGGATGTGTCAGAGCCACTCTGTGTGTGCAAATTGATTGGAGCTGTGACACATGAGCACACTGTGGGCTCACATCACTGCTTGGTGTGTGGGGAATAGCTGCCACATCCCATGGCACAAACGTGTCTGGTGAAATCACTGGGTTCCCTTGTCCGTGCATTGTTCATCCAGTGCCCCCATGGAAACGTTTTTTAGTACCCTTGGATCACCCGCGAGTGGTTGAGCTTTGGGGTGTGTGTCTTATGCAAAAATGCGTAATTCAATTTTTTTTTTCTCCTTTTGTTTTTGTTAATACATTAATTATGTGTATATGTAGCGACCACGATATAAAACGGGAGTGGAGGCTGGACTAAGTCAGCGTTGGCGTAGAGTGGTCTAGCACAGGAGAGAATTAGGGATTTAGCCTATGAGTTCTGCTGCTGTGCCTTATCTCCTGACGTGTCCAAACACAGCTGGGCAGGTCTGTGCTGTGAACAGCTGCAGCCACTGCTGGGGCAATCAAAGGTGTGAAGAGCTGTGCAGGACTGAGAGAGACTCGTGAGCAGGAACCTGAGGTGGAGATGGAATTGTAGGAAACTCTATTTGCTGGCATTATCTGTCACTCGGAGAAGGCAGAGGGACGAGCTGGGACACGTGTCACCACACATAAATCCAGTGTGGGAGTGCTTTGTTGATTCAGGATATTTGAACAGTTCTGTCAGGAAAATTTTTACGTTTATGCCTTGGCCACACTAACCACCTATTATAAATTCTCGCTGTCTGGAAAACACACGCTTTTGCAGCAAATATATAATATTGAATGAGCAGGTTTTCTGCTTTACTGAATGTTAAGAGATCCTCTAGTTCCTTGTAAACTATCTCAGGTGAGCTGACACACCTGCTTTTTTTTAAAATTTCAAGGGCAGGCAGTGTTGAAACTTTCAACTAGAATTTTACATTCTAGCCTCCCTTAAACATTTCTGTAGTTTTGGAATTGTTTCTGAAATGTAAGTGAGATCCTTGCAGTTCTGATTAAAAAAGGCATGCTAGTGGTTTTAAATTCAAAACATCCTAAATTGTCCCAATGTGCTTAATAACAAGTACTTCCATAACAGAAGAAGTTAAGACAGGATGTTGTCTTAAATCAGCTAGTTAAGGATAATTATTCTGTTACAATTAAAGGAAAATGACAACTGGAATGTAAATATAATTTTGTCTTTATACAACTAAAGTGGTGTATGGAACATAAATAATAAGAAAATTATTCTGGATTGTATCAGGAATGGGATCCAGATACTTTCTGGTTTATGACATTAATTCAGAGCTCTGCCAGTTTAATGATCATCCATCACTCTACATAAACCAAATAAAAATGTAATTTTTGTTTTCTTTGCACTTGTGTTCCCATTGCAGAAACATCCAAGTTATCACAAAAGCTGCATTTAAGCTACATCAGCAACATGCTAACATTTCAAATGTTCAGTATATTGAACCACTTTGTCTTACCCTTTGCTAAATTGATAATTGACTGTGTTCAACATCTGCTTACTTCAGTGTGCTGCTCTGAAAACTGCGGACAGTTTGGTGCTGCTCACATCCCATATGGTTCTCCTTGTAGCAAACTTCAGGATGAAGGTGGAGGGGCAGCTGAGTGCAGCAACCACATCAGCTGCTTGTGATATTTGTTTTACATCTGCATTTATATTCACCCAGGTAGTCCAGAAAGAGCCAAATTATTGGATTTTTTTTTTTCAGTAATAAAAACCAAGACCAAGATAATTTAAAAGACTTCTAGACAAAGCCTAAATCAAGTGACAAAATCAGGATTATATCATACAAATATGTGACTTCTGGTTAATTTGTACTAAACTTGGCTGGGCTACAAAAAATGTTAGCATATGCTAATTGTCGTATGCTAACCAATGTGTTGTGGAAGCCTAGTTTTAAACTTGAAGTGTTTGTTTCTTCTTTTCATCAGTTTTGCTTACTTGTCATCCCGTGGATCTGACTTACTTCAGGCAGCAGCACAGCCTTCCTTGAGCACTGGGGACTTTCCCAGCAGTTTGGGGAGATGCTTTTTGCTGCCATGGTGGGGCAACAGCCTCACTTCTCATCCTGAGCAGCATTCCCAGCTGGAGAATTTCAGTTACCAGGGGCTCTGGAGCAGTGCACATAGTGGGGAGGTCCAGTTTGCCTAGAATCCATCTAACTGCTCTCTTTAGAGACATTCACAGCCCATGAGGAAAAAACATTTCATTCTAGTTGATGTTTTCTCACCTGCTCCCCTCTATGAAATATCCTGACTTCTTTGGACAACAGCTGAGCCCCACACAAACGGATCCAGAGTTTGTAGGAACGCGAGGCTGACATAGGCCAGGCTCCCCATCCCTGCTGGCTCCCCATCCCTGCCAGTTCCCCATCCCTGCCATTTCCACATCCCTCCCTGCTCCCCATCTCTGCCTGCTCCCCATCCCTGCCAGTTCCCCATCCTTACCTGCTTCCCATCCCTGCCAACTCCCCATCCCTGCTCCTCATCCCTGCCAATTCCCCATCCCTGCTCCCCATCCCTGCCAGTTCCCCATCCCTGCTCCCCATCCCATCCCTGCTCCCCATCCCTGCCTGCTCCCCATCCCTGCCAATTCCCCCCTGCTCCCCATCCCATCCCTGCTCCCCATCCCTGCCAGTTCCCCATCCCTGCCTGCTTCCCATCCCTGCCAGTTCCCCATCCCTGCTCCCCATCCCATCCCTGCTCCCCATCCCTGCCTGCTCCCCATCCCTGCCAGTTCCCCATCCCTGCTCCCCTGACCAGCTCGGTGTGTGCTGAAGGCAGCAGTGCCCACGCTGTGATGGATGTGCTGCCTCACACCTTTACACCTCGGCCTCACCAAACCCTAAGGCCTTTTCATCATATTAAGCTCCTTTGACTGGGCTAATGTGACTGAGAAACACACCTTTTTTATCCATTAAGATGAGGCCAAAAATGTTAAGTGCTCAAGATGCAAGCCCCTAGGGCTTGTCTATATATCGAGTTATTACACGTGGAGGCTTTTATCTTCATAAAAAAATGTTCTTTTTGTGCATGCCAGAGTGTGAATTTAAAACCAGTGGTTGTAGTATAACCCTCATGCAGACTCACTCATCCTCACATCTTCTGGCTTTTTTTTTCTTTTTTTTTTTTTAGATTAAGTCTAATTTCTTTAATTTATTTATGTAAAATCAAAAAAAAAAAAGGTATTCGGAGTGAGTTTGTCCACATGAGGAATTATGCTTGCCTACCTCTGGTAGTAGCATTAATAATACCTTCCTATATGGAGAAGCTTTGTCTATTAGGAATGTTAATTTTGCACATGTTTGCACTAATTTGCATTTGAATCATCCTATTTTTACAAGTGGTAGCTGAGGCACTCTACTGAAATTCATTAAGTTATTCCAAACTGAGGCCATGATCCTGGGGATGCTACATTAGGCAGATAAATAACCAGATGCATAAATAGGTTCACTATCTCCTGATTAAAGTTTGTTCTGTCTTTAAACATTTGCAGAAATATTTAAATTCTTCCTAAACTTGCAATTTATATAGTTTTTTCTTAGAAGAAACAATGAATTGTGCTATGTTACGTTGTATTTTTTAAGCATCCCTGTGAAGTCACATGAACAAGTTACTTAGGAACTTCTGTTCCATTCTCTGTGAATTCCTGTCTAGTTTACACATTAATGAAACTGTAATTTTATAAAATTTAGTATTCTTTTATTTATCTATGTGGTGGTGGGCAGCAGAGAAATAATATTTTGTGACATACTGTTACTTGTGTGGGGGTTTTAATCCAAAAAGGTAGAATGCTAATAGTTTGAGGAAAATCAAATTAGTACCTGAAAGCAGTACGTGCCAAGCAGTGCAGAAAGATGGAAAAACCCCAGAGCCAGCAGCAAGAACCCAGGGCAGTAGCTGGCCCCTTTGTGTGCACCCCTGGGGAAAGACAATAGATTGCTGTGAAGTTGGGACTTTATCATGCAGAAAGTTAAATAAATCTCTGAGCAGTGTTTGCTGTTTGCAGGAGTGGTGCGTTACACTCAGATTACTTAACAGAAATAACACAAACCTGGCCACGAAATGGGGGAAAGGATTTGCTGGTGTGCAGTCATATATTGGGTTTTTCTTCTGTGTTTTGCACAGAACCTCGTGCACAGGGGTCGTGGTTCCTTATCTGAGATCCTGGGTGCTATAATAATAGGAATTTAAATACTGTTTCTGGAAATAAGCTTGCCATAGATTGCCAGTTTTGCAAGGAAATAATCTCTGCCCCACGTTCAGTAGAGTTGTTATAGTGTGGGAGAGGCCTTGGGTTGTAGTGAGGTAAACACTTGGACACAGGTGCCCAATCCTGTTTCCAGCTGTTTACTTCAATAACATCGTGTGTCTGAGTAAGAAGGACAGCATTTGGCCTTTGGTTTTTGGAGTTAATTGCAGACAATTAATGGGGACATGTCACATACATGGGTTCCAGAACAGAATTCAGTCCTTCACTTCTTTAATAACTAATTCTTTAAACCAACTAGCTACATACCCCTATGGAAACAATAGCAGAGCCTTCACAGCCAAGACTAAAGATCTAAATTACATATATAATAAAAGTTGTGCATGTGTTTTCTGGCTGAGAACCATGTTATATTTCAGCCTCAAGCAAAAATTTTCTCCAAGCTGTAGTCTCTCAACAAAAACACACTTTTTAATGAAAGTCCTGACACCACCTTAATTACAGTGCAGCTAACATTACCATCATAATCCCATTTCATCCTTAGGCAAGGAGAGCATCCCTGGGGGCCTGGCTGCTAGTGACCAGTTTTACAGAAACAACCTTTTCCCCAGTGCATTTTTTAATTTAACCTGTGCTGCGCTGCTTGGGGGGAAGATGCATGTGGAGCTGCTCATGCTCATCTCCCCACGCTCCTTGCAGCCCTCCTGTCACTCCTGGAGCATCAACCAGCCCTGGCCCTGGAGGATCAAGCAGTACCCAGGGATGCCCAGCCTGCAGCCACCTCTTTGGCTTCCCCACACTTTTGCCTGTCTGCTGTGGGAGTCCAGCAGGAGCCAAAGTTCATGTCCAGCACGTTTGTACCACAGGGGATTCACCCTGACACTTTCCAGCATCCCCCAGGGTTCTTTCTGGCTTATCCCATACCCAGAGACAATCCCCTCCCTTTTTTGCTGGCTGCCACACTTCAGTAAAATCCTTGCTTTGGACCCAGTGGTGCAGGGGGAAGGCTCTCCCAGTGGCAGCCCTAATCCAGGTGGGTGAGGACAGAGCTGTTTGGAAAGCAGGGCTGTGCCATGCCCAGCAGTGATGTGTTCATTTGAAGCAGCCTTCAGTGTCTCCAGGCTTTCACAGTGGTTGGGTGGGTAAGTAAAATGTGATTAGTTTCTCATTACCATGTCAATTCAGTGCATAGATTTTGTGTGGGGAGTGCAATATTGGCAGGACAAGTTTGCAAGGCTGTGTGAAGCTGGGATATTTTCCTACCAGAAATTCCTACCAGAATATATCTATGTACATGTATAAACACAAGGGGTAATACTTGTGGTTCTTACATTTTTTTTTCTCCTGCCTTTTTAAATCAAAGTAATAAATATGATCAAAAGAGTTAGAATAATCAATCTCTCCAAATTGATCTGAAAATCCTAGTTAAAGGCTAGAGGGAAAATTAAACATGAGGTTTTTTGTTCTCTCTACAACATTGTTAAGTACAGTACAGTTTTCTATTATGGAACTCCTAGAATTCTTATGTACAGAGTAAAATCATGCAGCTGAGATACTGTCTCTAAAAACAAGCCAAAGCCCTGTGTCTGCTGGGAGGACATTTCTGTTATCCTGTTCCCTTCTATTTAGGTTCTCATATGGTGTTAATCACCATGGTATCTTACAGCTTTGTAAAAATATAGTGCACCATATGTGATAAATCACTAATATTAAGAATGAAGATGCTGGAGAAAAATACTCTTCCCAAATCTAAAGCAGAAGACGTGCAGTAATGGACGTACCTAGACAAGCAGCCTGAGTACAAGGAGCAAGAATACAAAAGATGAGGTCAGAATCATTCCTAAGGTGATAGATAATATTTCATCCAGTCACTGCTTGTGAGTGTGAATGGCACTCTCACTCCTTTCTGCCCCAACCTGTGCTACTGCTCACTAAAGCACAGGGACTATGTCCAAGCCATCTTCTGTTCCCTCTTTTGCACAGCAGACCAGTTTCTGCTTTGTAGTGTTCAGGGCATCAGTCAAAAGAAGATAATTTGACAAAAAAACACAAAGTAAGCTTGTGCATTTGTTGCTAATTAAGTGCACACATAATTACAGTCCAAACATAAAGCAAAATGAGGGGCTGTACTTCCATTGGAAAGAATGCACTAGGAGTGGTCATAAATTATCCCCCCCTCAACTGTAATCTCAGTTACATATTTTCTCATGTTTTTTTCATTTCCCACTTAGTTCCAGCCAGATCTGTTTTCTATTTATATTGTCAAGTGTCAACACATAAATAATTTTCTCTGTTGTATCCCTCACTACTACATTCTTTTTCTTGATAGAATAGCAGAAGTAATTATATTTATAAATGGAATGCCTGTTTTGCCTAAGTACTGCATATAATTCCCCTCTGTAAGAGGGATTTTTATAATTCCTCTAAAAATGCCTTGGCAAGGATCAACCCACCAGTTGGTAGTGTGGATCCAGCCTTTAGGAACAGAACTGGGGATTCTGATCCCTTTGGCCAACAGGCAGGAGGGCACCACAGAAAAAAATGCTCTTGTTTGTTTCAGAGAATGATGCTGTTGAAAATGTGCAGTTATTAAGTACCCAGAAAGCAAATTCACTGAGAACTGCTTCCCACCTGTGGATTCTTCTGTTCAGCACAGAATTATTTTGGCAACTGAAGAATTCTTCATTGTGGATGGCTGTGGGAAGATACTAATCCTGTTCTTCAAGTAAGATGCATTCACTGATCTACTAGACCTGCTCCACCTCTACTGTTTTGTATTGTGAGAGGAAATCAAAGGAATCTCAAGTGATGAGGAATCTCAAGTCATTCTTACCCCTTTCTGCCTTTTTTTCAGCTGCCTTCTGCAGACAAGCTCAGATGTCCCTTGCTCAATAGGAGTAGAGCAGAGGGAGATCTGTTGTGAGCTCTGCATTAAGGCAAGTTCAGTTTTCCATCTCTGGGCACTCCTTGAGAAAACCTCACTCAAAATGGTTGCATGGGGATGGCAGATCCCAGCCACAGACAGTTCACAGCTGCTTCACTGGATGGAACAGCAAAATGCCTCCTGGAGCTGATCTGCAGTACAGGAGGAGAAAATCAGAATTTTCTTACTGGCTTCTGCTGTCTGAATGTGCATGGTGTTCTTTCATGAGAGTTTCTCCAACATTTGCTCTGAATAAAGGTTGTTCCAGGGCACCTACAAAGCAGCGAGCCATCCTGTTCCTACAGATGTGGCAAGCTTGAAGAATGTTGTATTGGAGCATTCAAACCCCATGTCCTGTGTCATTTGGGAGCTGTGTGGGAGAGATGTGGTGATGTAAGACACATCCTTGGCCTTGGTGAAAAGAGTGCCTGTACCTCTGGAGTCTCACAGGGTTTGAGGCACGACCCTGCAGTGTGGTCAGCATTTCCACAGCTACCTCAGCCAGTGGAGGTTCCATTACTGAATTTTCCCTCTTGTATGATCAGCAGAACCAAACACACACTGCCCTGGAGCTCAGCAGTTCCTGGTCCTGTATCTTCCACACAAATCAGCTTCAACTAACAGGGAGGTTTCACTGCCGCATCAGCGACTTGGCAGCCAGCACGGCCATGTCTCTGTCCCTGCAGGAGGGTTCCTGAGCTGCAAAGGCAGAGGTGTCCCTGCAGGAGGGTTCCTGAGCTGTAAAGGCAGGGATGTCACGTCCTCAGCCACTGCAGTGACATCCAGGAGTCCCCCGAGAGCCAGGGCTGCCGTGGCCTACTTTGTGCAGATGATTGGAGCATGCTGGATCCTGCGCCTCCAACAGCATCCTTCCAGCAGTGTCAGCTACAGAATCCATCAGACTGGGAATGCTCCTGGTGGTTAGCCCTGCCAGGCCATGGCTCTATCCCTGTCCTCTTGGTAAGTCTGATTTAGCTCCTTTACAGCTCTGGCTCCATAAGCTGCAGCCTCTGAAGCACAGAGAAACCCAAGTCCATTTCCCACTCCCCTGTACATTTATTCAGAGGCCTCTCTGAAGTTTTGGACTGCAGTCTTTCCTTTTCCCTGCGTACCCCCTCTAAGGGTTCATGTTTATTTAAGATTTAACTTTATGAGCAGTTTTCTTTCTCTCAGTATACACAGTTCAAATCTGGTCTGTTCCCTCAGCTTTTGCATTCAGCTGGTTTGACTGATTTAGTGTCACTGATTTACCGGTATAATTTAGCTTGTCTGAAGGGAAGGAAGATTGATGTTGGCTGAAATAAAATTCTGAGATGCCTATGGAGTTTTATTGCCCTAGATTTTTTGATTGCTATTTATTCACAAAAGTGGGCAGAACTCTGACTTGAGATTTTTCAGGAATGCCTTCATTATGTCAGAGCTGCTAATTCTTTGAGTCAAGTCATTGTGGTTAGCCAATCTTGTTTTCTGTCTCTGTGGTAAGATTTTACATCCAGAAGGCTAACCTCAACGCTCCCCCACGAAAGCAGGCAGGGATGACAAAGCATTTCCTTCCTTGACCTCTGTACTTGAGTTTTGTAGAAAGATGAAATCTGTCAAATCAGACCAAACACCAAATCACCTGCATGAGAATGAACAGGTCAAACCCTGTTCCTGTAGCAGTATGTGGAACAAAAATGTACTGAAACATGTTTTTAAAATTAATTTCTCTTCTACATTTTCCCCCCAAATTCAGACTATGAACTATGAAATTCTCTCATGCTTGTGAGTTACATGTGGTTATGTATCATATTAGAGCAAACTTGAGGTTATTAGGATTTTCAGATTGTGCATACTTGTCTTGAATTTCCTGAGTTTGTGATGTTTTTGGGGGGAATAATGGAATATTCTGATTTCATTATATACCTGCTGGGATAGTGCTGGGCTGGATCCCTTCTGCTGTGACAAGGGCCATACTACAGACCCTCAACACCTCCTCTTGATTCACACAGGGGCTGTCTCTCTCCTTCCAATTAGCAACATAATCACCCATTAACTAAAGAACTCAGTCCCACCCAGATGCATCTGGAGCTGGTTTCATGAGTGGAAGATATATAATGTCAGCATTATGTCATATAAAAACCTCTGGCTTGTCACCATGAAATTCATTTGTGCACTCTGCTTGTACCCCTGGTGCTGTGCTAAGCAGCTGAAGCAAACTGACCATTTGGACCAGGCTTAGCTCCCTACTTTAAATCCCAGGATTACAATGGTAGAGCTGGAGTATTCCCTGTGCTGGAGCTGCTTTCTAACTGGCCACTCTGCTGCCCTGGCACTCTCAGATCAGTGACAGATCAGACCAAGTGGCAGCAGCTGGGTGACCAAGGAACCTGCCACTGACAACTCTGCATATGGTTGGAAGGACTGGTGACTGCACAATTCCCTCAAACCGGAGCATTTCAAACAATAAAAGCATGGTTTGGAAACTGCCTCTAATAGTGGAGGGACAGCTGACCACTTTGTCACTGCTGCCACTTTGGCATCACAAAAGACTGACCTGAATTCTTGACCTGGGCAGTCTGTTGATCTATAATCATAGTGATCCGTTAATTACTTGGCTTAATTACAGACAATTTATTATAATGAAAGGTTTAACTATACTTACCTTTGTAAGTTTCCATGTTATTTTTCATTGAGGTAATATTCAGGCATAAAAAAATCCAGCACGCAGTGCCTTAAAACAACCCATTCCACAAAGATTGGGGAGCTTTACTGGCAAATTCTCCATACAGTATTCTCTGCTCAGGCAGTAAATATCAGAGCCATGAGAAACACCCTGTATTCTTCACACACACACCCTACAGGGGACTAGAATCCCTCTCAATGCTGTTTTACCCATGCACTCATGACCTGGACTTCCATAATTCCTCTTTGCTGTGATATTAGCACCAGGTGCACCATCACTACACCTGCCTTTTCATGTAATCTCTGATAGAGAGATGCAGTTAGCAAATGGCATCAGGTATTAATGCAGAAGTGACCTTTTAATGTCATGCACAGATACACGAAGAAAGAACTGCCACTGAAAACTTCTGATTAAAGATAAAAGTAGACAGCCTGTAAAAACATTAAGATAAAAAGTAAATCCATTTGCCCTGAGTTTCCCCTGCTATCCCACCTCCTACTCTAAATTGATGTTGTCAGCACTCATGATTTTATCACAAGTCTTGTGATGTTTGATGTTTCACTTATACTCCAGCTACTACAGTTGTGTAATGAGGTTAGAAACTCAGCTTTCCTCTTTCTTTAATTTAAAGTCAGTTTCTAGTCCTAATGGTTAGACTATAAAGCTTGCAAGTGTGACCCAGGTGGACCCTAACAGCTCAAAAACCAGAAAGCACAGTAAAAGAACTCCACATTTATAATTTCACAGACAGGCTTGTGATTTTGAGGGTCAAACTGTAGATCTTGAACATTTGGAGCTGGCAATAGCAGCTTGGAAAAAAAAGTGCTTGAACAAAGTCCCACACCAGGGAGGCATAGCAGTTATTATACCACAGTGATAATTCCCTTTTCAGACATGCACATTTTCCTATTTAGTTTGTTATGCGGCATCTCAGGGCTCAGCCCCAGCCTGCCTGGTCTGGAGGGGATCATCCTGGTGTGTAACAATTTGCCTCATGTTGGAGGGCTCAAACTGCTCCTTGTGCTGACACAGGGGAGAGGTTTTGCAGCACTTCTTAGTCCCCACAGGCTGGCAGGTTTGTGCATAAAAACCTGTAAAACCAGGAATGTTCTGACTTCCAGTCTAGGAAGTTGATCTGCCTTTTGTAAAGCTCCTTCAAAAAACCAGGAATACCCCACCCCTGCCAATCCAGCAACAAAGGGGCAAAGAACCAGACAATTCAAATATGGAAATACAGTAACATTGAAAACAGCTGGTTTGACTTACAGTGCCCAGAATGTGCCAACTGCAGATTTTGATGTACAGACCAAAAATACTCAGCTGTTGGGTTTGGAAAAACCAAGCTTCCCACAGCAACAACTCAAATTTGAAGGAGACACCATATTTAAATGGAGTTCCAAATAATCAAAGACTTCCCAATGTATCCCTAAAAGTATGAATTTCACCAAGAACTGGAGGGGTATCCAAAGCAATGGGCGGAGTCTGAGTGTGGTGTGGGCACATTGGTCAAAACTCCTCTGCAGTCACAGACTGGTGGTGCCAAAGGTCCCTCTGTGCTTGCCCTAAATGATGGTGTAATCCATTCTGGAGGTGACAAAATTACAAATAACTGACAAAACCTAATTGCAAAGAGAAGGTGAAAGTCCATGAGACTCAAATACTACCTGAGTGTACAGAATAACAAGGGAGGTTTTTGTGTTCCACAAATATAAAAGGGTGCCAAACTAAAACTGGATAACATTTTCAAAGAACTAAATACATGGATATAACTGGATAACATTTTCAAAGAACTAAAGAAGTTCAACTGATTCTACACTGCTCCTGTTAATAATTTTGTCCCTGAATTCATTTGTAATTTCCATGTGGTGATTTCCATGAGACTGACACTTTGCTTCTAAACTGCTTCCCCTGTAAAAAGCTGAAGAAACCATTATTGACTCTTGATCCCTTTGCTGAGTGTTTCAGAGGGCACACACATCTCTGTATCACAAACCACATTATTTGGGCCTATGGACTTACATTTTTTTACCTTTTCATGTCATCTCTGATAGAGAGATGCAGTTAGCTAATGGAACTTTTTCTAATTTGTGATGAACTTTTGATTCTGATAATGAACTTTCTCTAATTTAAAGGGCTGTGAAAAAATCTCTGTCTTCCAAGAGGTGTATTCTTCAGCCTTAGGAACTTCTAAATAACTTTTAAAAGGCTATACAAAATATTGGAAGGATCTGCATCTTCCATATATTAGTTTCTGTGAAGAGGAACTTTCTTCTTGATGTTTTCCAGCTTCTTTCTAGCTCTGTTATCTGCAATTACTTTCAAATACACCCAAATCATCATCCTGTACTGAAATGAACTGTCTCTTCCTCTCACCTAGGCAGGCCTGTGCTGCTGGCATAACAATGTCAGTTGTATTTTTGAGATCTAAAATGAATAAGGTTTAAAAGATTTTCCCTCCTGTATTGCCCCTGCTTCCATGGCAGTCTGGCAGGACTCCTGTTGCTGTGGCAGGACAATTTAATGCTGGTTGTTGTTTTTTAAATAACAGAAAGTGTGTAAGTTCCTTGTGGCACCCGTGTAGATAAAGCTGTGTTCAAGCCATTGATTTGACTTTGAAACTCCACAACATATGAGTTAAAGTGCTGGAATTCTGTCCTCTGAGTCTGTCTCCTTTTCTGCCTCACTAAGCATTAATTATTGTGGTCTTGACATTCTGTTCTGCTCTTTTTCTTCTCTTTCCTCCTCCCCAGTCTCCACTGTCACTCCCAGTGGCTGGGGAGTCTTTCCATTAAAGCAATCCTGTTCATCTCCCAATAAAGGGCCATCAGCCAACACATTCTGGGCCTGAATTCATCTCATAAATATTGGTACAGGCTTAAATAAATGCAGTCCTTCATTTAATGTACTAGATTTCAATGGAATTACATGGGGAATTAATTTGCCTCTGATTGTAGTCTGAAAAACAATAAAATAGGGAAATGCTTAGAATCCATGGCTCAGCTTTCCCAATTGGATGAAGGATGGTTCTGCCCATTAACCAAGACAGGAGCAGATTCCTGATGCTCATGCCTTTTCTATACAAACACATAATATTTTAGGCCTTACTGATACAAGGCCAGAAGGATCTCTAGGTGACAGCTGCCCTGACATCAGCCTGTGGACCTGTCTGTAATGTCATGTATTTCATTCCTGCTGCATGTGACAACACTTATTTTGGGATGTTTCTGCCTTTGGAGAATAAAAAGAGTTTTCATTTGTGCAGCACTTTACAAAGAGGTGCCAGCAGCAGCTCCAGGGGTCAGTGTGCCAAGGTCCAGCAGAGGGTGAGCAGCTGGCCTGGCGTGTGCTCCGTGTGTAGCACTTGTTCACTCCCTGTGCCTTGTGACTTGCTCTGTACCCAAGCAAAAAGCTGAACATCAGGATATTCCAGTACAACTGGATGGGAAGTCACACAAGTAAAGGACTCATGATGAACTTTTCAGTTAAAACTTCAAACCTTTTTTTTTATTCCATTTATTCATCTCCCATATTTTCTGCCTTCCTATTATACACTGCTCTGTTTCTTTACCATCTTTTCCCCCATTGCTCTGTGCCTTTTCCTTCCCAGATGAAACATCTCTCTTTTTTCCATTGACTGCCCTTTGTAGGTTCTCTCCACATAGCTCATAATTTCTCTCCCTCACCTCCCCCACTCATCCCAACATCTTGGGCAGGAGTGATTGAAGGCATGGAGTCTGAAAGAGCAAACCAGTCTCTAGAGAGAGAAACACTGCAGATCATTATCTTCCTCACTCTGTTAATGGAGAAACAGAAAATATGTGAAGTCAGCTGATAACATAATAAATGTGTGGATGAAAGTCCTTTTGCTGCAAGAGATATTATAAATATAAGGTACCTATAAGTATTTGATCTGAGCAAAGTCTTCCTTGAGTCTCAGTATTCCCATTCTAGGTCCATGTGTAGCTGATGTCTGTAGGAACACACTGGAAATCCAGATCTGTACATGAATTAAATGAGTGAGGTTTTATCACGGAAGGTGCAGGAAAGCATTTTTTATCTCTTCCAGAGTGGTCAGCACACAAATTCCAGTAGTTTTCATGATTATTGACACCCTGATAAAACTGATCTGGCCAAGAGCCTTTTCCTGGTTCTTCGTGGATCAGTTAGATCAGTCTTCACAGTGAAAAGTGCTTGAACTGTAGCATTATCATTTCAAATAATTTTCTAACTGCTCTCTGAAAATAGAAGAAAAATAAGAATACAATAGTTGAGACTCCTTATAAAATCTTCCTGGAGGAGTCCAAGGATACTCACCATTGGTCTCAATGGACTTTTTGCACATCCTTGAAAGGAATTCATTAAGCTGGAAAAGCTGGCTAGAAACCAGTCTTCCTATAATGTCTTCCATAATTTGCTCCAAGGGACACATTTATAGTCACTCAGCCTTTTTTATGGATCTTGTGCAAGATGAAGGGCTGGGTCACAATTGCAAGGCTTTAATGAATAGATGTTTGTTACATGCCACAACCCAAATAATTTTTCAAGCATCTCAGCACTGCACAGTCTTTTCAGTCTGGACTTCCCCAAGGATATGGGACAGGATGAGAGCTGCAGCCTCTGGAATCACAGGGAGATAGTGCCTGGTTTTGTTCCCTCTTCCACACTGACCCATTAAGGCGCAGAGAGAAAACACCCAGCAATTGCAAATTTCTACTCTTGATTTTGTTTCCTGAAGAGTTGAAGATTTCAGTAATTTCTTTTTATTCATACAAATTTCACTGTATACAGGCTTATATGGAAACAAACTACAATAGGAAGGTTCCTCCAATTAACAAAACTTCACTGAAATTTTATCTATCAGTCATGGCCAGATCTCAGGATAACATTTCGCTTTTCAAAGAGTCCCAATATCTTCTTCATGAACTCTGTTTAATTTTGTAAGAATTGTCTGTCATTTCCATTCCACCAAATGATGCCATTTTTGGGTGTGAAGCCCACTGGTGTTTTAGAATAAGGTGACCTTTGACTACCAAATACAAATTTAGTCAGAAACTTCTTATCTGAAGGAAGCCCATATTAAGAATTAGTTCCCTTCCTAATTGTACTTACCTTTCTGAGAAAATAGAGCACTTGGACATTGGACTTTTTTGCTGGATATTTTCCACCTGGCCACAAACACTGGAAGTCATGTCTTAGCATGGTAAACTGAGTTGGTGTTGCACAAAGAAACACTGAATTCATTTGTGTATTGCACCAGAACCAGCCTTGAGTCACCATATTGATATACAAAGGATCAGATAGTAAACTTTTTATTAGCAGCCAGGAATTTCTTTTGAAAATTATTCTTTTTTTGACATGCCTACATATGGCCTGAAGGATGCTGGTACTGTTCTCCTTCTATCAAAATAGGATATAATGTGTGACTGTGTTCTAGAAAAGTGTTACCTTTTTTAACAGATTTATAATTTTTTAATGTCAGACCACCACAGAGCTTTCAAGCGATAGCTGCTGGCCAAAACTTGCATTAGGAAAGTGCACATTCTGCTCCATTTCCCTCAAGGAAGGAGAGGTAAACGTGGCCAATCTGGACTGGGAGGGCCAGAGCAGAGGTAAGGAGGCACAGCTCCCCTGGTTCCTGCTCTGCTCTTCCTGGGGCTGCTGCTGGATTGATCCATGGCAGCTTCAAAAGGAGATTACAGAACCTTTCCTGCAATTAACAATCCCTTGCTTTCGTGCCTGTATCCATATTTAAGAAAAAAGTTGTCTTACTGAAGAGCAGTAGCAGCTCTCCGGGGCAGCTGTTGGGCTCTGTGCAGACAGACAGACAGACAGACAGACAGACAGGCTTCTCCTGCCCCAGCCTCTCAGCAGCAGTGCTGGCTCGGGCACTGAGCCCCGTGGCTCGGGCACAGGGGCTGGCACGAGTCCGCTGGGGTCGGGGCAGGGTGAGCTCACATCCGACTGCACCTGCCTGTGCTGACGGAGTTAAAATTGGGGCTGGAAGAAGAAACAGGAGCAAAGCTACGGGAGCACCTGTGAGCCCGCCTTGCGCCGGCAGCCGGAGCGCCCCGAGCCGGGGATGCTGCAGCCGCACCCGGCCGGGGCTGCTGCGCTGGAGCTGCCGGGGACACGGGGACAGGCTCTGGAGCTGCTTCCACACTGCCCGCAGGAGTCCAGCAGCAACAACAGCTCTTGCAGAGTTTCTGCAGGCAGCCCATACACCCATTTTTTCCCGAAATGTCAATACAAAAGTGACAATGTGAAATACCAAAGGAGGGATATTGTATTCTGCTGGATCTCGGCTACGCCGAGAATGGAAGGCACAGTGGGATTTCTTTGCCTCCTGAAGGGGTGATGGAGACAATATTTGTGGTGGAGGGGAAACAATATTTATGGTGAATTAGCACTGCTGACAGACATACCTGGTACATAGGGCTGGTGGAGGCTGTTCTTCCATCTGCAGGGGAAAGCGGTGCACTGTAAAGCTCAGTGGCATTTTGAAATACTTGTAAAATCCGTGCAGCACAACCTGAAACTATTATTAACCACTTAGTCACAGCGCTGCTAATTGCAAGTCACCTCAGACCAGGGAAGCTGGGTAAGGAACTAAGCTCAGGAACAACGACCACCTACTTTAGGCCACCATTAGTCATTGCTGAAATTAAGTGACTTGACTCCAGCAGGATGAACCAGGTCACCTTGGCTGGATATTTGGGCTTCACATGCAGAGAGCAAGTCAAAAAAACAGTCTGCTTTCCTAGAGACAGGAGGTTTTGGGGGGATGTACACAGTGCTAAATGTTGTGTTTGCCTTCATTCCCCTTCCTTCCCCTCCCTGAACTCCCATCCCTCCTCTCAGGGCTGCCCTGGATCCCTTTGGGATCTTGGCCCTGGAGGAACTTCTGTTGGGCACTAAACTGACCTGGGCCCATTCTTTATTAAGAAACAATCAGTGGTACTGGGCTGAGCAGAGTCTGTAGTGCCCTTTTCCTGCTTCCTGTGGGGTGCTCAAACTGCTGTGAGCGAGATGGGCAGAGATCTCAGCTCATCACTGTGTTTCTGTTAGCATTTGTCAGTGTTTTCTGAGAGTGCCCTTCCAGTGATCTTTCAAATTCTATGTCGGAACTGGCCAAAATCTGGATTGCAGGAGGGTTTAGGTGGGAGACTGACCAGGGCCCCTTGGGGAATCAGGCAATGATGGTAGTTAGGCAGTGCTCTCTTTGGTATTTCTGGAACTAAGGACTCTAAATTCTGTCCAAATCCAGATGTTAAGGAGCAGGGATAAACTCTGAGTATCCTTCTAAAAAAGCCCTCAGTATATAAACTGCTCCTGCCCACAGACAGCCACATTGTTTGGGTCTGTGGCAGAAGGAAGAGGGGTCAGGTGTTTCTTTTGTGCTCAGTGAAATGATATCTGTGAGCCCGAGGAGCTGGAAGGGATATCTGAGGTCGCCAAGTTCAGCCCTTCACTACTGCAGACAAACATGATGTAATCCCTTTCATTACATGGGCAAACTTCCATTCTAAAAGTAGTTTTGCTTGTTTTCCTTTTTTTTTTTTCTCCCTTTGCTTTGCTCTCCTGTCCTCCTGCAGTGAAGTTATGCCCAACCTTACTTTTAGTTTTTGAGCTCGTGTTTGTTCCCAGCTAGTTTTCCTGTTATACTCTTACGTCTAGCCCATGTCTCCACATTTTTGGTATTTCTGGTGAGTGGAAATGGAAGATGATGAAATCCACAGGAAGAGAGTTCAGTATCTCTATTTGTGCTTATTAACTACTCAGCCCACTAGTGCTTGATTAGGCAATTTTGAGATACAGGCAAATGATAATTACATTGGTCACAATACATTTAACTGAACATCTGAAGTATCCATTAAAAAGAAAACCCTTCTAGAACAAGAACTTTTATTTTATTAAACGATTTAGAATTTATTCATATGGCTCTTAAAGATACTTATAGCTGAATTATAAAGTAGTTTATTTCACTTAGTGTCACTTTACATTTTACCAGTTGGAAGATCTGCAAAGTGTTTCACAAGGCAGAGATAAGTCCCCTGGAGCCTCCTGACTCCATCTGAAAAACCTGGGCTCCTTTGCTCTCCCTTTGTTTTAGCACATTCCAGCTACCAGTAATCCCAGTCAGCCAGAGCCCCCACCAGCAATCTGGCATCTCTTTGCTCTTCATCACATCGGACTTGGGAGATGGTTTGAAGCCAGTTTTGTAATGGAGGTAGAACAGAAAAGCAAAGGCTTGGGAGCAAAATGATGAGGGTAGAAAAATGTTCTCTAAGTGTGTGCAGGTGACTGTGGTTAAAAGGAAGTGTGAACATTTGCTGGCTTGCCTAGCACAACAGAACACTGCAAGCCACTTTCCCTTGCAATACATTCAAGGCAATTTTATTCTGAATTTCTTTCCAAGTAAAATTTTAAACTTGTTTTCTGATCAATTTAACACATTGGTCCCTGGGACATTCTGCTCAATGCCTATCGGGCTACTTCTTCCTCCTATCCCTGCTCAAAGCTTGGCTCTCCCTATCACCTACAAAATAAAATAACTTGGATGGGTCTAATCAGCATGATGGATATTGATTCACAAAGACACAGGACCTGTTGGAATTTGTATCCATGCACTATCAGCATGTACTGATTCACAGTCACATGAAGCCAATTTGAATTTTTATATATGCATCATCAGCACTGCATGTATCGGTTCACAAACACAGAACCAATTTGCAAATACATCCATAACCCCAAGTGGCACATGGCCATTTGGATGTCTTGACTCCATTTGGATATCTCAGCTCCATTTGGATGTCTCAGCTCACAGTTTTTACAGAGTGGGCTCCACTTTAGGTCAGTTCCTTGAGTGGTTACACAGGTACACACAGACCTGGGTGCACTGACTGCCTCTAAGACCATTTTCCCTCTCTGATGTTTGGCTGCCAGGGCTCCAGGCCAGCTCAGATGTGCTGTGGCTGCAGCCTGGGAGCAGGCTGCTGGGAAGAGACTGTGTGGGAGGAACTGGGAGAAATCCCACTGGCAGCTGACCCCTTCTATCCAGAGCTGCTCTCCAGATCCCACCGCGGGTCTGTGCCCAGGTGATGCTGCAGCTACATCTGAGCCTGGCCTCATCCCTCTCTGAGCCTCACCTTGCTGGGTCTTGGAGCAGCCTCATCCCACATCCATGGTGCTCCCTGGCCCCATGCACAGTGTGGTCGTGTGCCTGAAGCCCAGAGGAGTGGTCCCCTTGCCTGTTTTGGGGCAGGGAAGGCACAGACCCATTTTCCTTGCATTCAGGATGAGCAGCACTGGGCCCTGTTCCTGTGCAGACACCTGAGTGCTGTGGTCATGTATATTTCTATAAATAATTACTTCACTTCATCACTTGCAGCCTCTTTTCATCACCTCCTTTCCCTCAGACCGATGGCTGTTTAGGGATGGAAGGTTTTTTTCCTCTCTAGCTGGAACAAGGCCATTCAATGGAGTGAGCAGCAGGAGGTACTGAAAGAGAGATACTGTTAGCACTGTTTCCACATGCCCAAAGAGTGATCTTTATGCAGCTGAGACTACAAGGGATATCCCTTAAAATAAAGGCCAGCTTATTACCCATCTTCTCCAACTCCTGTGGAACTAAATATCCTGAAGTTGAGAGAAGCTGCTGCACAAAGCGTCTTTATAGCTCTCAGTGTGCCTTCTTTGCTGGCTCCAGCTGCCCCTACACTGTTTTTCCTCACTCTTTTCTTCAATATTTTTTCCAGTTGACTTAGTTATTACAGTACATGGACCAGACTGAGGAAAATACACTGAAGGTCGGAGCTGGCAGAGCAGGGAGAGCTGCGAGGGAAGTGCCTTTGCCATCCCATGACATCATCCGTGCGTTAATTGGTCGCATTCCCGCGGATGGGAGGCACTGGCCGGTGTCCTTGGGCTCACTTCCGTGATACAGAACAGAGACAGTGCCTGTCTCCTGCCAGCCTCTTTCATTGCCAGCCTTCTGGCAAAGCTTAGGACATTTATAAAAACAGTACAGTACTTTATTTAGCCTCTAGTGAGAAAAAGTCACTTCGCAGCTCCAGTTTAGGCACAAGGCACTAACAAGGAGATTAAAAAAATATTTCCTTTACATAAAAACATTTCAAGTGAATACATGAAAGTTGATTTGTATTCCAGATGACCTCGCAAACCAGGAGATTGAGCTGTGCCTTTTATCTCCAGAGAAATGGGTTCAAATCCTGATTATCCCATAGAGGAAATTCCATTTAATGGTGTAATTTTGGTGGGCTGAAAAGCTGTTCCCTGCCTAGAACCACCATCTATTATGGCATGATTGGCAGTCTGTGTTCAAGACAGAACAGGAACTTCACCTCATCTCTACTCTTATTACTTCAGCCTGCCATGAGCTTGCAGTTCCCAACCCTCAGCTCCCACAGAGCCTGAGAAAAGAGGGGATTTGTGGCATGAACAGAGTCCCCACAGCTGTGTCCGGGCAGGGCAGAGCCTGCCTGCGGCTACTGGGGCTCGTGGTGGGGCCAGGAGAATGGAGAGGTGGCACAGGGGAGCCTGAGAAAACAAGGAAGCTGTTGGAATGAAGTTTCAATTGAAGAAGATGGAAAGTAGGCAACAGGAAAAAAAAAAGGAATGAGGATGGTCAGGGGAAGGATGAATGGATAAGCAAAGGGTGGGATGAAGGTATGCCCTGAGCTGAAGGCAATAAAGCAGAATGGGTGTAACTCTGTTTAAATAGCAGAAGGAAATGTCAGCTGTGGGAGGGAGTCACCCAGGGTCACGATGTCACCAAATGTTCTCACTGTGGCTGGTGGTCCTGGTGTAGAAATGCCCTTAGACCTCACAGCATTGTTGTTTCCCCAAGTCTTCATTCTTCAGAGCACAAAACACTGTTTTGCAGGGGAGCAGAAAATCTGCAAGAGAGATCAGCAGCCAGCTCAGGCCTCTGTCATATCTCTGCAGAAGCCACAGATTAAGCAAAGAAAGGCTCATCTTCAGTCTAATCAGTGCAGTATTTCCATATTGTCTGGCTGAATTTCTGGGGTCAGTGGGAAAGGCCCATATGGGGTCCTGCCAGGTGTTCTCCATAGGCAGAGCAAGTGGAGGAAGACAACAGGAATTTTCACTGTGACACTGGTGAGCCTTGTGACCCTGTTCAGAGAAGGGCTGTGAGCAGACACAAAACTGTCACTCTGAGGTGGTGCAGGAGTGGATGAGGATCTGTAGGTGATGGCTATGAAAGTATTGCTGCCACACCAGGACAGCTTTTCAGCCAAACCTCAATGTTCTCTCTCTGTCCTTTTCATAACCACCTTGTGTGTAAGAACAAGGGATGTGCTCACAAGAGACCTGTTTGGGGTGGTCTTACTCAGGACAACAAAATCTGAGTTTAGAAGGGCATTGATAATGAGAAAAAATGTTATAAAATCAGCCTGATGATGAAGTGCAAGCTACAGCACTCTGGGAGGAGAAATACAAAAAGAGGATTTTCCAGCTAGGCAGCAGCAGGAGGAGGGACTGAGGGTGCAGAGGGGACAAAAGGCTGAGGGTAAGGACAATATCAGGTTTCCTTTCCTGGCTGCAGTTCCTCCAGCTGTGAAAGCTGCTGTCCATTATCCTGTTGCTCATCATCTCCTCCCACCTCAGGTTTCAGCTTTTTCATACCTGTTCATCCTCAGCTTCACCTGGGCCTGCTGAACTGGTGATCAGGAAAGCCCTGTTATTTGAATTATTGCCTCTAACCTGGACTGTTCACCCAGATTGTGTTTGGATCAATCCCCTGGCAGTTACGCTGCTGACCTGGGAGGGGGAGAGCCTGCAGCTGGGGGGTGGTGATAAGCAGCTGGAGTGGGTGAAAAGAAATAAACTTTTCACCCAGCTCAGCTGCAGGCAGAACAGGATGTGAGACTGCAACCTAAGACATAGGAGATAATTATTCTACTCCACTTGGCACCGGTGAGGCCTCAGCTGGAATAGAGTGTCCAGTTTTGGGTACTGTGCTGTAAAGAAAAATGTAGACAAACTGGAGAGAGTCCAGGAGAGAGACACTAGAAATATCAGAGGCATAGAAGGAACAACCTAGGAGGAAATGTTGAAAGGATTGTTTGTTTAGTCTGGGAACAGCAGAATCTAAAGAAGAGCTGTGATAAAAATCTTGCACTATTTTAAAGTTTATTGTAAGGAGGCTGGTGATAAATCTTTCTCCATGCTTGCTGGGGGATAGGGAAAGAAGGAACTGGCTTTATTTGCAGATAATAAAATTTAGGTTTGACATTAGGAAAAACTATCTAGATAAGAGGGTGATGTTGTAAAACCAGGCAGGGAGTGAATGGGTCTTGTTAAAATTCAGAAGGGTGTTTTATTTTAATAATGAGCACTGAAAGAATAAAGATGTTTCTTGTTTAAATAACTTCTGGGCTAATGCCTGGGATTGGGTTTCCATATGCTGAGAGTCCAGCCATGTGGATGCACTTGCAAGGAACAGCTCTTGGCCTGCAAGCAGGTCAGATACTCTCCTTCATGAGTGGTGTATACAAACCCCAGCACCTTGTGACTGATCTCCTTTTCTACATATTCCTGCAATACAAATAAGCCATCATGGAATACAAGGATCTGTATAAAATTTTACAAATGTAGGAATAACCTTTCTCTTATGATCCCATTTCTGACCCCACTGTATTTCTTCCTTGCAGGTTCATACATCTCTATATCTCTAATCACTTGTTTGTAGATTTGGTATGTGCACACAGCCAGAGACACATCCCTGATTGCTGTTAATCCTTTGAGTGTTTTTACATTGTACAGCATATGTCCAGGGAAAGTTCTGTCTTGTGCTTTAATGATACTCCCTGATCCTCCAGCGACACTCCTGAAACAGAAAACCACCTGTTTCCATCCCAGGGAGTTCTCAGGCTGTGAATTGGGTTTTATTCCACATCACAGAAACAAAGAACCTCTGAATATTTTCAGAAGTTCAGTCTGATGTGTTTGCAAACCTAGAAAAGAAATGGAAGGTTGGTATAGAGGCTGGATGTGGAGGAAGGAAGTCGGCACACAAAGGCCCCACACGGCATCTTCAGACTTGCCTATGACCTTGCAGGGGTCAAAATCCATGGCTGGAGCTGGTCAAAATATTTTTTGAGGCCTATGATAGAATGTGTTTTTCTCATGAAGTAAACTCTATCAGAGAATAAATATATTAGCTATTTTGAGGGTGTTGAGGCTCTGGAACAGGTTGCCCAAAGAAGTTGTTGATGCCCCACTCCTGGAACTGTTCATGGCCAGGCTGGACAGGGCTTGGAGCACCTGGAAGGTGTCTGTGCCTCATGGCAGGAGAACTGGAATGAAGTGATCTTTCAGGTCCCTCCCAATCCAAACCTTTCAATGATTCTATGATTCTAATATTAATTAGTTTGTATTTTAAATGTAACTTCAGGAATGAGTGCTTTCTGCTACAGGGTTTTACTTTAGTTGCAAAATCTGTCAGACATGTTTTACTTTGAATTCCCAGTATATGTGCTTAACCTTCATTGCACCTTGAGGTAATTTATCTGTAAATGAACACTAATCAAGAAACCTGAAGTCATGTGGGATGATTCTAATATTTTGAAGATAAGTAATATTAAGCCTAAATCACATTTAAAGAGGATATTAATTGAAGTAGTAGAGCAGGACAAATCAGTAAAACAGAACAGCCAAACTGGGTTATAGTTGCATTGCTTTCCACAAAAGCACGAAGTACCCATGGGGTATTAATTACCATATTAATTAATATTTTTTACAGTTCTTTGCAGAAAAGAGGTGTCTACACCATGTGAACCAAGAAGTGGCCGGTCTTGCCTATTAAAATAAACTGGGAAAGGAAACCAGATGTCAGGAACCTCCTCTGCTGGGGGGTTGCTGGTTCACAGGAGAGCTCCTGGAGATGCTTCGAGCTCACAGCTCCATGGTGAGCCTTCTAGCCCCTAAACCCTGGCAGTTCTGTGGGAGATTAGGATAACTCTGTGCTCCCAGGTCTTCTTGACAGAGCTGCAGCATCATGAAACATTTACTGGGACAGAAAAAGAAGACAGGAAAGGGTTGGAGGGAGGAGAGGGGGGACTCATCATCCTTGATGTAGATATTGAACAGCTGGACTTCAAAGACTGTATTAGTCACCCTAAGCTCCAAGTCAGTGGAGAGGAAAAGGAAGTCCAGATACAGGAAATGCCTGATTCCCTGCTGCCTATAGGAGACATGTAGGTACCTGGACAGTGGTGAAGTTAGCTGAGGTGACTTTGCATGCCTTATTGGTTATGGCAGTCTCCTGGGAGGAGAGATCCTGAGCTCTGGCCTCTGCTTCAGGGACTTCTGATGGAGTTTGTGCAGATTACAGGTCACACAGACACAAGCATTAGTGAATGCAGAGTGTCCCTTCTTCCTTCAGTTGAGTGCATTATCCCAGGGGCTGAGGTATGCTGAGGAAAGTGGGAGATGCATATTTGAGTGTCCTTTTACAGAAGAAGGAACTTGGTCCACGTGCTGCTTCCAGGAGAGTGCTTTGACCATTAAGCAACTGAAAGTGGAAACCACGTCCTGCACAGCCCCTGCTCTGCGAGGCAGCAGGGCTGCCATTACCTTCTGGGGGAGGAAGACCTGCCAGGAGGTTTTGCAGCAGCCTCGACAGACTGGTTGTTTCAGGGAGTTTAGGCTGAAGAGCAATTTCAGAGCCCTGATGGACTTGGAAGTGAGCTGGGTGCTGAACTTTAAGACTTGTCAGGCCTGAGGCTCTACCTAGGGAGGAGCACGAGATGTCACAGTTAAAAAGACTGGCTTTTCACTCTCCACACCTGACATCTGGGCAGAGAAAACCTGAATCTCTCCCAAGGGTATCAAACCCAGCTCCTGTTGTCTTCCCCTGCGTTTCTGGCAGCCCTTGGATGACCCATGGTGGATCACAGGGGTGAGGCACCAGCTGAAGGGCTCTGGGTGACAGCTGCTCCAGGACACTGCTGTTTTTCCCAAACCTTGCAGCACACCCCAGTAAAAGCCTTGCAGGCAGAAGGCTGTGCTGCAGACCAGTGGGAGGGAGAGCAGGAGAAGGAATGACACAACACATTACAGCCAAAGAAAAGGATTCTGCATCAGGGATTATGTAACTTTTGACATGTCCTACATATCACGATCCAGTACCAGGGAGCTCACGCTGTGCCCTGCCACGTTAGCAGGGCTCACTTTAGACAGCCACTGTTAAATGACATTCCCGTCCTGTCAGAGCTTCTCCAATTTCAAGTCTACCACGTCCTCCTGGGGCAGCTCCTCAGATCCCATGTGCTGCGTGGCACCAGGCTGGAGCTGCACGCTGCACGTGCCTGTGCCCGGCCTGTGCCAGGGGAAGCTGCTCTTCTCTCCTATTTCAGCTCCCTGCAGAAGGACGGAGGCTCGTGGACGAGTCCTTCACCCCACTGCAGGCCAGCACCCAACAGGACGTGGTTTGCATTTAACTGCACCTCAGGAGTAGGAATCCTCATTTGGGAAGCAAAATCCTTTGGCACTGTTACCAGACCAAACCCATCCCTGCTGGCTTTACGGCCCCTGATGGCTTTTCCACATTTCACATGGGACTGAGCTCTCAAATGCATTTTACAAACTTGACCAACTCCCTCCAATGTCTGCTGGGGTTTGTTTTCCCACTGATATTTTGCTTATTCCAAATTAACTCCACACCTTGATATTTTTTTTTTCATAAGTTTTTTTTTCTTACAGCAGAGAAAATGGGCAAGTGAAAGAGCATCACACGTACAGTCTGGGAAGAGCACAGAGACAGCCAGGCAGCCATTGCAGGGGTTTGGCACCTCGCTCAGGAATGAGCACATGCAGGTAGAATGTTATTCTGCTGCTCCTGCTGAGCACTCAGCAGTTCAGTCTCTGCTGAATCCCAATGTCGAGCAAAAAGCAGCTGGTTAAGGTGGAATTTGAAAATCAGTCATAAGATAAACAGGTTGCAACATTAAGCACTCTCCAAGGGAAAAGCAGTGTGCAGCATATGTTCTTACTTTGGAAGATATTTAAAAAAAAAAAAAGAACTTTAATGGACTCTTCACTGGCTTATGGTAGTGGAGCTGTTAATTAATTAAATAACTATATGTGAATGGCATCCATTGGGAAAGAGCCTCACAGCTTCCAGATGCCAGTTATTGGCCCCATTACGGACCTAAAACTATTACAGTAAATCATTACATGCTCCAAGATGAACTGGCACACGATTGCTGTGAGAAAGGATGGAGCTATTCTCACTTGTGCCATTTTTTGCCAGTTTTTATCTAGTGAGATTAATTAGTCCTTTTAGAAGTGCAAGTCAGAGCTATAAAATATTAAAGGATATTCCATCAATGGAGTGGAGACCTGCTTAAGCAGGGCTTTTAAAACTTTTGGATGTTCACGGGTAGATGGAAGTTGGAAGAGATAATGAACAACATCTGATTTTGATTTTTTTTTAAAGAAAGGTCAGATTTATAGCTAGTGGGACTGCATGAAGCCTCCTTTGTGTGCTATAGGAATACTCAGAGGAGGACATTAAAGTTTATCACTGAAGTTCAGGTGCCAGGTAAGCAAACAGTTTCTCAGGCCAAAACCAATCATTTAAGGCAGTTATTCCAAACAGAAAATCAACCAGAAAGTATTAAATAACCTTTTAGCCTGGATCCCCTGCTGGGAGAGGAACATTTTCTGACATTGGATGACAGCCTAGAATCTATGATCTGGCCTAGAAATGGCTTTTTTTTTTTCCTTCTCTTTTAATTAATAAGCTGTAAATTTTCACCCCAAATGACCACTGTGGACCTTTCTGTCTTTTTAGGCTGTGAGAGGGAAAACCACTGAGTCACCTACATCATCGCTTGCCCAGACAGAGCTTCCTTTGAAAATCCTCTTGCCTGCTCTGTCTGTTTTGAAGCCCAAAAGCTGAGTACTGAAGAGGCACTCCAGGGACTGTTTATACAGTTTACCCAATAATTAGTTCTTAGAGACATTAATTCATGGATAGACACTTCCTCTGAAAAATTATTCCACAGCTGAAATTCCTCCCACAGCTGGCTGGACGAGGCAGGCTGAGCACATGGGGCTGCAGATTTTGCAGTCCATCAGCCAGAGCTGGGGAGGAGCAGTGCCGAGGGATCTGCTGCTGACACTGTCCTCTTGCTCCAAGCCCTGCTCTGAACCACGTGCGAAATCTCTCGCCTGAACCTGAGTTCAAGCAGGGTTCAAGTGGGGCCAGAGGGGCCAAGGGGCTACAAGGAGCCACTCTCGCTGGTGCTGGTAACCAGCCCTCCCACACAGCCCTGCCAGGGCAGACTGAGAGATGCCAGCACTGATAGGCCTCCCCTGCTTAACACAACAACCTGTTTGTCCAGAAGGACAGACAGGATCTCCCCTGGCTCAGTGGGAAAGTGTCCCAGACTGTTCCGGAACAAAGAGCCTCCACTCGCCCCCGGGACATGGAGCAGGGGTGGCAGTGGGGCTGTGGGTGAAATGCTCTGCTGCTTGGCCACATCACATCCAGGTCAGCCTGGCTTGGAGGACATAATCCCTTCCCTACACATGCTGTACAGGACACAGGGTAGACCATGTGTCCAATAGCTGTTCATCGTGGGTAGAAAAATCTGGTGTTTGTTGGGTGAGGGGATTCACCAGAGAATGGATAGCTCAGGGAAACCAACCTCATCTCACTGCTTCTTCTAAAGCAAAGGTAAGGCCACATTCACACAAGTTCTACAGGGAAGTGAGACTTACTGTACGAGAAAAGCATGAGTGAGGGTTTGCTGACTAATCCCTAGTTAAAGGAAACAAATTGATTTATTATATGAGCATGACAAATTGAGGCACCGGTCTTGCAAGTTGGGCTGTGTGAGCAGCTCCCTGTGTCCACGTGGCTCTGATATAGCCCAGTAAGGCTGACAGCTGGGAGTTGTAGTTGCCAAACCAGGAATATTGCTGGCTCGATCGCAAAAGGTTGGAAAGTTTGTGGTTATACTTTTCTGACGCGCCCGAGATTTGGGTGGGAGCCATGGGAGCTCCAGCTCCTGTGCTGAGGCACAAGGACAGGCAGCTGCTTTGTCAGCCTTCCCCAGCGTGTGTGCTGGTAAGAAAGCACGGCCTTTTCTGGTTTTAAATGAAAACAAATTGCTTTTAGGACCTTGGATCTGAAGAGGGGAGTGTCATCGTGTGTCCAACACAAACAAAAAACCGAGCTGAGCCAAGACCAGCCCAGTGCTTCTCTCCCATTCTCTGGCTGTAAACACAAGAGACTCCTCTTGGCTTGTGTGAGAGTGGGAGGGAATGCAATCACCAAGCAAAAAATGTTGTTTCTACTTGGTAGTTTAACGTCATGTAGGCAGGAGTTGTGCTTTTCTACTGAGCACACTTTTCTACTCCATGGAGTCCTTGACTGGCCTGTCCTTGTAGTAGAGGAAAATAAACTGAGATAAAATGCAGCTACTTTTCTTCTGCAACACAGATTATTACATTTTGTTGGATTTTTTCCTGAGTGGAACATACATACCAAAAATACCAGTGTGGTCCTAAGCTGTCAGCACATGACTGATGTGTTTGGTGGGAAAGGGCCCCAAGTCACTGGGGCATGGAGAGTACAGGGGACTGGGGACAGATGTTTAGATCATGGATTTTGATCCAGAACAAGGTGGAAGTGAGTTCCAGTCATCACAGACTGGGAATAGGACATTTGTCTGTGTGCATTGAGCCTGTGGATACCTCTGCAGGCCTCGGAATCACAACAGACACTGTCAGCACGGCCTGATGTCCTTCTCCAGCCAGCACCACCTGGCTCTTCCTGTGCATGTGCTTTCCTAGCCACCACAGTAATTTTTTCATGCCCTATGTTCTGAGTAATTTGGGAAAGAAGCAGGGAAAAGGAAGAGAGCCATATATAATAATTGTAGAGTTAATGGTGGATTTCAAGTTTCTAGGTGGAGGAATAATGGATTAGTGTTGGAAGTCTGGTTCAGTTATGTATGTTCTGGCAGACACAGCTGGAGGAAACCTTGAGGTGTAGATGAAAAGTCCATTTTCACTTTGTAAAGATGTATGCACACCCTTAACTTTAAAGGTATAAATTTTCCCATTGACTTCCCTGGAACTATTCATGCATTAAACATATGCATGAGCCTTTCTAGAAATAGGGAATATAAATGAGGCTACCAAAATAGTTAACCAGAAATACTTTCTGTACAATGGAATAGAAAAATTTACAAGAGGTGTGCACACAGGAGCTCTTAGGAACAGATAACCGTAGGTCACACTGTTAAAGGACAGGGTATCATTGCTTGTGTATGAGAGGGTGTTTTCAGCAACCTACAGAGCGGACTGGAGTGCAGTTTGCTTTCGTTACGTTAATTAAGCAATTTACTGGAATTTAGCATGTGGCAGATTGGCAGGAGGCAAGTTTAACTTGGGTTGTGTGGCTGAGATCCTTTCACTGCGTTGACAGCCTCGAGTCCTGCCAACAGAGCAGCACACTCACTGCATTTCTGCTGGTGGCTTCTGTGCTAAGTCCAACTTAAACAATTCCATTGGGGCCTGACAAAGGGAATGGATAAAAATGAACAGGATCTACATTATTTGAGCAGTCTGTTGTGAGCAAGATATCCTGAGTCTGTTTATAAGTAATGAATTTTCATTCAAGCAGTATCTTACCTGGGCTGGCAAGAATTCTGTTAGCTATTAGAGCATAATTATTTTTTAATATTCACATGGAAAATGTTTTTATTTTTATTGTCTGTAACAGTTTCTTCACATTGTTTTTCTTCATAGGTTTATTGTCTAGGTTATGCTGTAGTCATTAGCATTTAAATCTATAGGTTGTTCTGGAGTTGCCATGGCTTGTTTGGGAACGTCAGCTACACAAACTTCCAGCAAATAAGCAAAATTGAGACTTGAGCTGGTGGTTGGAGAACAACATGAATGCAGCCTATAGCACACTCAAAACCAATAAAAGCCAAAGGCTGCTTGTTTGGCAAAGCTGCCCTATACTCAAGCCTTTTAGACCTGAGTTTGTTAAAACACCTTAAAACAGACCTTTAAGCTTTGCTGTTTTCATGGCAGAAGCCTGGGCAAGTCATAGCCTCCACCATCTTCTATGTTTCCTTTGATGAATTAAAAATGAGTACTCAAACAAGACCATCAACTAAAAGTCTGCAAAAAACCAATTCCTTATTCAGGAGTACTTAAGGCTTTTATACAGTTTCACAGGATTGGGGGGGTTGGGGTCTTTGTATCAAGACTACGCTCTGACCTCTCTTTTCTTCTGTATTCAAAACCTAACGTCACCCTGCCCAGGATTATCTGGATCTGCTTTTCAGTATCAAGACCAATTAACTGGTGAGAAGGAAAGCTGTGGGGAAACAAGGCAAATCCAAAATGAGATGAGGCTTCAGTCTCTACTCCAGTCTCCGCTTGTATTTATTCTGGTTTCCAGCAGGCTTCTTTTGGCAAAGAGAGATTTACTGCTTGAGCTTTGGCACAGTGTTTCAGACAGGGAGGAGAGCTGGGACAGGAGACCACAGTAAAAAAATGTACCTCGCATTCAGTTTTCATTAAACAAAAGGATTTCTCCATTTCTTTTGAATGTCCTCTTCTATGTTATGATGGCTTTGCAAGATGAAATGCCTTCTGTCGTATCAGTGTGTTGCTGTTGTTCACAAGAATCCTGGTGGCAACTAAATATATGTTTTAGTCTGTGTATGAATTAACATTTTAGTTTTAGTACATCCTACCCCATAATTATACTGAATTGGTTTTGGGGAGCCTGAAAGCCTACCTGCTTCCCAAATATAATGGTTTTGACTTCAAATAAATGAGAGGACAACAGTGACACTGAAATCATCCAGAGCAGAGAGTAGCCAGGACCAATTCTACATACTGAGAATTCAGCAGGTTTTGAAATTTTGCACTGATATTTGATGATTTCTTATCCTAACAAAAAGCACTTTTGTTTGTGCCACCTTTATTTTCCTTGCTCTTGGAGAAAACAGGTTGTAGGATCAAAAGATCTAGAAAACCGGCCTTGTTATTCTGTGTCTGCATTTTTATCATCTTCAGTCTCTAATTCAGCTGTGCTGCACATGTAAAAGTGCAAATTCAGAAGGAATAGTTCAGTTTGACTTTCGGCTTTCAGATCTGCAGAATTTTCATACCCAGTGAGTTCATTGGAACACCTGCCTGCAGCGCCACCTGCTCTGTGTTCTAGCACTCTCTCCTACTTTTCCCATTGTCCATGGGATCTTTTATCAATCCATGAGTGGAGCAACACTGTGTTGAAGAATGCACAGCCCAAACCAGAGTATGTTTTTAGTTCAAAAAATAAACCCAAAGAATAGTCTTTTCTTGCCTTTGGGGTAGGATACCACACACACTCTTATCTTACCAGAAAAGGAAGTATTGGGAAATTTTGTTTCCTAGAAGAGCTATTAGAAGCAGCAATAATACCCACACCAAGGCAAAGAGAAAAGCCTGTTTTGTAACTTTGACACTCTGTTATGCTGCTCTTTCTTGTTACTATTTGGTTCACAGCCATGAGGGTGGGTGAAGTATCACCAAGGGTGGGTGAAGTATCACCGAGACTGGTGGATGCAACAACCTCTGTCCTTCATTCAGAGCAGGAAAACCATTTGAGCTTCTTTACAAAACAGAAGTGACTTTGACACAAAACACAGGCACGAGATCCCACCAGAGCAGAGGCATGAGCAGAGCTATGAAATTTGATCAGAATGAGAGACAGGGTTTCCTTTAGTGGTGTCTGTACTCTGTGACAGTGGTTGGGTGTCATTGCCACCATATGTGAGCATTGTGCAGCTCTAGAGGGGAGCAGAGCCAGCTCTCCCTGTGCCAGGAGGGATGCCAGGAGCAGTGCCCTGGTCCAGGAGCTGTGCTGCACCTCCCAGCAGGTGCCCCCAGCTGAGAGTCTCCATCAGGCTGTGCTGTGGTGCTCAGTCACAGGGGTGAATTACTGACATCAGTGTCAGCTGATCTGCAACCAGCAAAGACCTGAGAATGTCAGAAATTCCAATTTCCACCACTGAGAAAAGCTGATTTGCTACTGTGGCACGGTGAAAATCAGGCATATTAGGATTTCCCTTCTGAGTCCAGGGTGGCCTCAGTGACTCCTCTGCCATGGTGAGTGATGGAACCTTTCCTGAGCATTTAGCAGCCAGCAGTGGGTCATGGACACTCTCTGGCAGGCATGAGGCAGCTGAGCCCTGCCTGCCTCCAGCTAGCACTGACTGCTCCTTGATTTAACCACACCTGTGGGAGCGAAGGAAAGAGCTCAGCCAGTTGTTAGGATACTTATGGAATCCCACAAGACATTTCCACAAAATTGACAACTGTGCTAGTAAGTACTTTTTTGTGTCTGCTCAAGGGACTGAAATGTCTAAGTTATTATCTGCAGCAGGGACTTCAGGCTTAATAGGCTCAGAGTGCTTGTGCAGGCCATACAATCAATGGGAAGGGGCGTGTAGTGTCAGCCTGCAAGATTTGTTGTGAACAGGACTGCAGAATAATCATATTTGGAATGCCTCCATGGATTTTAAAGATGGTGAGCCCTTTCCTTTTACTGCGTGGGCTATTCAAATTCCTGCCTCCATTGGCTCCTGTAACTTCATTGCCTATGCAACTAGTCTATAGCATTTGCTTAGGGGATTCATAATTTTTTTTTAAAGCATCATTTTTTTTCTGATGGGTGAAAATACAAGCAGCTGTATAATTTCACGAAATGTGATTTTATTGTCAGAAAAGTGCCACTGATGAATATGGTAATTGAAATGCAAGCAGTGCCAGTAGTATCACTGCAGAGCCACTAAGTTAAGGCATTAAAATATAGGATGAGGGAAAGTTTAGCCATGACCTTGTAAGTGAATGCTCATCATCATGGGCAAGACTGTTAGCAGCCATGGGGACAGGGTGGCCTCCCACCAGTTTCCTGCTTCCCAGAAGGGGTTGAATGGTGTCCCATCTCCAGTTGTGACATTCAGTGGCAGTATGTCCACCAGGACATGCTCACAGGAATTCAGAAGAGCAGAACAGCAGCTCTGGTGGTGTCTCCTCTCCAGCCAGGTTTTCCTCTTCACGGTGGCTGCAGGCTGCTCCTGCAACCCCCTGACCTTTTGAGAGTGTGCTGATTTTAGCTAAGCCATTCTTTGCTACTATAGGCATTTTTCTACAGGCTCTGGAGAGAAATGAAGCCCTTTGCCTGCCAGCTTTTGAAGACCAAATGGCTCTCCTGTTTCCCATACTTCAGCAAAGCCTTGAGGAGTTTCCCAAACGGCCTCCCCTTTTCTCAACCTCTTCCCCTATCACTTCCCTCCTCAGAGAGATATTGGGATGGAGACAGAACTGTCAGTGATGGAGCCTGAGATGTGTCTCACAGACAGCACTGCCTACCACAGCGTGGTCTTCTCCATCAGCAGTGTGAATGTACAGATATTCTAAGTCAAAATTCCTATTCATCCCTTGACAGGACATGTAGAGTCCATTCCTTGACCTTTACCAAGCCACCTTTGCCGCCTTGGCTTCTGTTTGCCATTGCAGGAACCTCACGGCTTAGCCTCTTTTTGGAGCAATGGCCTAAAATCTTGTCCTTAATATTCAAACCCCAAGATTTCTTCTCTTTCCTATCTCCCCCACAGCTAGGAGGTCTTTAGCACAGGCCCAGCGAGATGTATGAGAAAGAAACCTGGCAAAAGGTTTAAATTAACTCTAGTGGTTGTGCCAACTCCTGCAGAACGAGAGTGCCAAGATGCAAACATGGCTGTTCACCAGCATTTGGCAAGGCGGTGACATCTCATCACCACTATCCTGGAGCACTGAGGCCCACACAGGTACAAGGACCAGCTGGCTGGGGCACGATGCAAAGCAGGGTGGGAAAGCAGAGGGAAGAGTGCCAGACTTTTCCCAAACGAAGTCACAGCCCTGTTTCTTCAAAATCATCTACTCAAATGTGACATTACTCCTGATTGCCAACAGAATCAAGCCTCCACAGCTACTTACCACTTAACTGATGTGTCACATGGGTTCAAGCTTCCCTGTCTGGGTAGCCCAGTCTGTGCTAGTAATAAAGAGTGCACATAAACTCTCAGCAAAGGAGAGAAGACTCACTTTCAGTGAAACTTGCTCCTGCCACAGAAAGCTTCAAGAGTGCTCTGGAGCAAAGTGCTGACTGTTGGGAAGGTGCCTGGAGCTGGAGAGAAAAAAACCCCAACATAAAATAAAAAGTCTGCTTTTATATTTAATTCCTCCTGGGTTCAGAGCAGCAGTTTTATATTTTCATTATAAATAAGCTATAAAGCATCTACATAGTGGAATCCAGATTCCCAGGTGCAAACAACCTACAGGTCCACTCTAGTCAACCGTCTCTTTGAAAGTATTACCATGCTAGACCAGGTCTGTGAAGTTCATGGGCCCTTTTGTCACATTCCACGTTATTCACAGCCCAGTGCCACTCTGCTGTCTTCTCTCACACACAGGGATGGCCTAACTTTTGATTTCAGAGACTGCTGCAGGGCATCAGCTCTCCATCCAGACCGTGCACATGCATTGTAGTCACATTCCTTTACCTGTCTGAATTTTTTTTCCATGGCCAAAGTCTTCCAAGCCCTTCCAGTGCCCCCCCTTCTTTACAAAATGCTTGTATTTTGTAAAGCTTTACAGGCTTGATCCTGTGCTACTCTGTAGCTGTTGGACACACTGCTCCTGTCTGCAGCTTTTACACAGGAGGGAATTCACTGCAATTTCCTACACCAGCTGGAGTTTGGTGCTGTGGCACAGCTTTATCCTGACGTGGGTATTAAGTTTGGCATCAGGCTTGGTGATGGCAAAATGATGTTGCCCTTCGCCCCAGTATGCTATTTGCATATCAAAAGTACATTTGAATAAAGAGGTTCAAGACACATTTTATTAAAGTAGCCACAGAAAAGTAAGAAGTCATGTTCCTCTTCAGACACAGTCCAAGGCTTCTATATAGCTGCCATCAAAGTGGTATTTCTTCTTCCTCTGTCCATTACTCTCCAGCAAAAACACAACTGCAGGTATGTTTCTACAGGAGAACATTTATCTTCTGCCATTTCCAAATGCCAAGGAAAATTAAGTTTCTGAGATTAGTTATATAAGAAAAAGGAAATTTGAATTTTATGCGCAAGTGCAAACTTAAACCAAGCAAACTGTTATTTGTATTTTTATTTGCTCTATAAAAAGCCTAGGAATACAAAGAACTTTTAACTGAATATAAAACTCAACATTTTCTTTCCAGGTGTCCATAGAAATACCAGTTTAGTAGAAAATAAATACAAAACCTGCAAAATACCTTAATTTGGATTTGCTAAGAAGCCCTCGTTATTAAAAGAATGGGGGAAAGGGTGAAGTAGTTCCTTTTTATTTCAAGCTTGCTGCTTTAATTCCATGTTGCATATGAATCAACAAACAAAATTCTAAGGAATGTAAAAAGTTCCTGTGTCTACAAAAGCCTTAATAATACCACCCTGAGCTGAAGAACAATGGCACTGACATGAAAGGATTTTCATTTCTAAGAAATATCTGGCTAAGTCAGAGCTCAGGAATACATGTATTCCATGCTCTTCTGCAGGGCTGATTTAAACCAGACCTACTAACCTGAAATGTGCTTCCTCCCTGGGAGACTGAGCTGCAGCAGCTCAGGGCACCTCAGGTGAGACAGTGGGCTGGAGACAGGGTGGTACCTCAGGTCTAGGTGAAAGAGGAGAATCTGCATTAAACAGAGTATTCCAGATATAATGCTACATTTCATACACTGTTCCTGGCTCACAAGGATGGACTGCAGCCTCCACTAACTACAATTGGTACAAAATTTTGAGTAAATTCTCCGCTTAAAAAATGGCAAACTCCATGTTTAATACCCACAGAGCATTAAGGTACAAACAAAATTCCTGCTTTCCATGTTCTTTATCTCTGCATCTTTCTGAGACTTGTATCCTACAGGTTCATTTTTCCAAATGGCGTAATTTTGGCAAAGGATGAGGTCAGTGAACTCCCAGATTATGCACTGCCTATCCCTCCTGCAGCATTACAGGGATATGCAGATGCTCAGCACCTCAGAAATCAGGCTTGCTATACAGCTAAAACAAATGTGCAGAGCATGAATATTACAATTACCAGAAAATTTTTAAAAAATCTGCCTGCATTCAAAGTAAAAATAAAACAGGGAAATTTCAAAATTTCCTGAGGTGCTCTTTTTGATCAACTAGAACTTTGGCTTCATTTCAATTTAGGCATTTCTTTTATAGTACAATGCAAAATACAAACTACATTGTGAATAATATAAAAGCTTTTTTTTCCAGATGGGAATGCCAGAACATATCCATTGTTTTGTTTTTGGTTTTTTTTTTTTTTCCCCTCAAGCATATTCTTCAGCAAATATGATTTTATGAAGAAGTTAATCATCAGTGGAGTTGTATTCTCCAATGGAAAGGAGGGCTGTTTGTTTTTGACTTTTTTCTAGTAGAAGTTACATAGTACTAGAATTTTCAGGTTTTAAAGTTCTCTAGTTCTACTTGAAATTTTCCATTCATTTTTTACAAAGAAATTCAATAATGCCCTTTATCATAATTCATAGTGAAAGTGTCTACTCATGGTAACTATTTAACTTGGGTCCACTCTAGGCTGAGTGGCTGCTATATATTTTTTCATGGATTTCTGTACTCATGCAGGTTTTGAAATAAAATACATATTGGTGCTGATGGATGAGAAAGCACAAATGAAGTGACATTCTATAAAACCATCAGCTCTGGGGAGATTTGAAAAGGCAAAGTTTGCTCGTGTGTCAAAGAACTGATGGCAAGAAGAAGTGATCAGATGGAAGGCTTAAAATGAGAAGGGAAAAAAGGAAGTTTTCCCACAGAAAGAATAATTAAATTGAACTCATTGTGAACAGACACAGTGGAACCCAAGAGGGTAACTGAACTACACAAAGCTGGGATTCCAGACATACATTCAGCTTGAAAAGGCTGCTTCAGAAGTCATGAAATTCAAAGGTAAGTGTCTCACAACAGAGTTTTTTAGGCATCTTCCTCAAAAAGATACTGAGCTAGATACTTCTTCTTAATATGCGTTTTTGTTAATAATCTCTTCAATCTAAACTATAAAACGTGCTGTGCAACATGACTGAACAAACATCGCTGTGAGAAGTATTTCCCCCTTGTTTGAGTAATTTGAATTTGTAAGCTAATGTAAGTTTTTGTGTTAAATAATGTACTGTGTGCGATTTTCTTTCTTGTAAAGCACTTTGAAGCTTTCAAAGGGCACTCTAGGTTCATAAATAAAGTGGTGTTCTTTGCCAGAACTGTAGGGCATTTCTCATAAGTTCTGAATCTTCTTTGCCAGAATTGCAACATGTTACATGCCAAATCCTGCACACAAATGTTGTACATGTGGCAAATACATACTGGTAAAGACCAGAGGCGTGGCATTCCTGGATTTCTTAGAGAGAGTGGGGAAGGGAAAGAAGTGGGACGGAATAATGAAGAAGGGCAGAGAAAAAGTCTGTGCATCATTTTAAAAAATGAAAAATGACAAAAAAACAACCTTCACTCCCAAAATAACCCATAACTTGCAGTTAATCATTTCCAAAAATGAAACTGTTTGCTGCATGCAGCACAAGCTCACAGGTACCCAGAGCTGGGTCTTTTCCTTCAGTTATGGAAACCAGGTTTTTCAATGCCAGACATTTGTAAGGGTCAGAACACCTGCAATCCCTGCTCCTCTGAGCAGCCGCTAATGTAAATGGAGAGGCTGAGAGCCAGGAGAAGCAGCAAAGTCAGGATCACCACTATTTAACAGGCTGTGAAAATTAATCCTCTTCTTCAGGCAAAATTGGCATTTCTTACGCCCAAAGCTACAGGGAATAAACCAGGGCCAATGTTTATAAAGTGTGAACTCTGGCCTCTTTGCAACCTCTGCCACAGACAAGTAGGCTCCTACTTCTGCAGCTTGGAAGAGGAGGAGTGTAAAGCAGCAAGACCCAGAAATTCCAACAGCCATTTGGCCACATAGGCTAGACTGCTGAAGGATACCAGGACTTTAAGTGTCTTTGGTTACCATTTTCTTGATTAAGCACAAACAAGTAATGTCAACAGTCCTATACAATTTGGATGGAATTCCTGAAGTAATTAAAAAAATTTACCATTCCCTGCCCTTCACTGAATTTCAAGAAAATGGTGACAATTATTAATCACCCAGCAACAACCAGCTAGTTGAAAAGTTACTAGAAGGTACTTAGACCTAATCAGGCCTTAAGCACCAGGATTTGATAAATGTTTACTAAATAAACTGATGTTAAAACTGAACTCCACATTCTGCAACACTAAATGAACGTTTTACTATCTGGTTTCTTTTGAGGTGGCAAGAAACTACAGTAAAACCTTTGCTGTTGGCAGAATTACACTGCTTAGAGAAAAACATCCTGTGTGTTACCATTTGCTGCCATGATTTACAGAGATACGGTCTGTAGTCTGTATCGGTTTCATGTGGAAGTTTTAAAGGTAAAAAGTTTTCTGCAGAGTTTGCAGATTTCTGCATTAGTGTCTGTGTTGTTGCAAAGAGGATCAAGTGGTGCTGTGTCACAAGCTTTTCAAGGAAGTTAGCACATTTCTTCAGGTTCATCTCCTGCAAGGTAAGACTCTCCCCTCCATTGCTTCTGTCTATCCAATAGAAAGCTGATAAACTGTCTAAAAGCAAAACACAGAGCGAGGGGTGAGCGCAGAAGAGGTTTTCTAGAGAGTAGAGAGTGAGGAGTAACTGAGTGCTACTACTGCAGCTCACAAGGAAGAGCCTTCCCAGGCACTGCTTTATCATTTCTTCTGTCCCTTGTGCCAGTCTGTTCTCAAGAATGGTGACCAGCCGGAGCATATCGAAATGGTAATCGGTGTCAACAAACATGACTTCTACTTCCAGTCCTCCTTCTGCTTTGGGAATGATGCAGCGGGCTATTAGGTGATAAAGCATTTCTGTTTTTCCTGTCCCTTCTGAGCCATGGAATTCAATAACATCTCCTGTTCAAAAACAAAGCAGCACCTTGTCAGGTAAGAGTATTTATAGCCCAGAGTTGGTTCTCAGTGTTTTCTGAACCAATACTCACTATTCCACAGATTGGAAAATGCTTTTTTTTTTTTTTGACATTCATAAAATGGCTTAAATCCTGGTTAGCATCCACCAAAAGATATTTCAGTTTTCAAGAAAGGCCTCTAAAGTGAAGTTAATCAACTGTGAACACAGGTTGAAAGCCTCTGCCAGCACCATCGAGGATATTTCCATCAATAAAAGGCTGGAAACTGGATTTCATCTATATCATTACAGGCAGATAAAGGCAGAAGAGGAAGCTGCTACACAAAAGTGGCTAAGAAACCATCTACACTATGCACACACAATTAAGAAATAACCAAGTAGAGGACAAAACAAAAAAAATCTGACATATTAGAGGTCATTTCACATAGATGTCACATGCTGCATGTCACAAGATTCCTACAGGAATCTGTGACTGGTAAAGAGAACACCATTAAGTTTATTTGGCACTTATATTCTACTGTGGTGATAATAATGTGAAAGTGCTTCTTTTGACAAGGGAGACTCAGGGATTCCTTCAACTCCAGGCAACGCCTCTGTCTGAAGCAAAGAATCTCTGTTCATAAAAGGATTCAGCCTAATTACCTCATCCATGTGGGTCATAAAATACATATCATAAAAATTTAAAATGTTAATTAAAAACAGCATTACGCTTCATTAGGAAACCAGTTCTTTTGTTGGATGTGAATGCAAGATACTCTAAAGCCTTATCCAAAGACTTCTGATGTTTTGTATCAGAGCAAGACCCTAGAAGAAGTTAATTTATTAGCTGGTCTTTATAAATGTCTAATTTTGGGAACTGGATTATTTATTTATGACATTTTGGATTTTATAGGCAGAAGGGTAACCACATGCAGTAAGGAGAATCACACAACTGTAATTGCAGGAAGGTGAGAGATTTCCATGGCCTTGGCAAGTGCAAATGGCATAACAGCTTTCCATAGGGGGATGCAAAAGTAGAGAATTAACTGCAACTTTCCTTAAACATGTTTGTACCTGCCTGAGTTAACAGGGTTTTTCAAGTCACTGCTCAACTTCTAGAGGACGTCCGTATTCACAAATGCCTACAATGTCAAGATGCAGTTTGGGATCGGGGAGGAGGATGGCAGGGAAGAAACCAAGCTCATCTCCCTTTGCAGGTGTTAAAAGCAATTTACACCTGATGTGACGAGTCTGCCCATTTCAGTGACACTCGGAAATACCATTTATATGAATTTCTGATACTTCGAAATCTATTAAAAAGCTTGATTGCTTCCCAAGCCCTTACTAAGCTGTTCTGAATGGGTCCCTCACTTCTGAGATGAACAATAACTACACATCCTGGGACATAAGTTTTTATTTTCTCTTCCTGCCCAGAAGTCACAGTGCCCAACTCTGACACTTGCAGCCAGTGGCTCTGGTGTCACACAGACTGTACCAGAGACCTAACCACACCCTGGCAGGGTGAGATAGCAGCTTGGAAGAGCTCCTCCTAAAAGTGCTGGGTAGGTCATTCCCTCCTATTTTGTCTCTTGCAGTGTTTTAGAACAATTGTGTAAGGCAGCTCTTGATAAGGAACAAAGTGTATCTTTTGCCTCTGGCTGTGACACAAAACTTCTGCCACCCTGATTGGCACTTCTGAATCCAGACCAGTAACTGAGTGGGACCAACAGGCAACAGACTGCTTCATCTGCCTTTACAGCAAAATATGACCTGCTGGATTCAAAAATTATTCTGGGAAATAAATGCTTCACTTTTTCCATTTGAAGACATTCTAGCAGGATGTCTGTGTGCTACAGAATGACACTGGATGAGGGTTTTTTATTGGCAGAAGTAATAAAACTTATTTAAGTAAAAATTCCAAGCTGAATGACAAAAATCATTCTCAGAGGTTTTGCTGGTGGTCGTTTATTAATGTGAACAGCAAGACAGCCAAGCATCCCTCAAAGTTTGTTCAACATTGCTGAAAGAGATACACAGCTGCCTTGTAGTTTGACCAAGACACTTGAGTTACTCTGAAAACAGTAACAGCTTGGACTGCAAGAAAACCTCAAGAGAGCCGGGGATTTCTGTGCCTTCCTGATTATCCAAGAGGCTGTCCACAAGGAGAACGGGTGCAAAACAGGAGCCATTTATAGCAACATCTATAAATGTAGGGTTTCATTGAATTAGCAACCAGGCTGTTACAGTAAGATAAGAGGGGAAATTAATTTCTCTGGATCAGAGAGGACAAACCATGACACAGCAAAGGAGGAAGTGAGGCCAGCAACGTTTTCAAGAAGCCTCTGACATGCTGACAATAGGTCACAGAAGAAACTCAGTGATCATGACTAGCATCATTCATTAATGTCAAAACAACTTTGAAAGGAGGATTAGTAGAAAGATACTGTCACAGGATGAGAACAGGCTGAGAGGGAGAGCAGGAACAGCACTTAAACATGGAAGAAAGTTAATGGGAATTTTTTTCTATTAGAATTGGTGTTGGCAGACACTAAGCATATCAGTAGATGAATGTTCCATTAGCTTGGCAAAACATGCAGAAGACAAACTAATTGGGTTAATAAAAACTTAAGTTTGTGAAGATTTAACAGATGGAGATGGATGAGTAGAGTGATTTCACATGAAATTCAGCACTGGTGAATTTAAGAATTAGGTTTTAAGGAGTCCCCTAACACATTGCCTGGCTCAGGGCAGCCTGAGCTGGCTCATTATGGGCAGACTAAAGAGAATAATGGTCTAGTTCTAGGAATGGGCATGCAGGTTAAACTAAATGATGCTGAAGAAATGTAAATATTTATGTAAGATTAATATATTTTTAACTGAAACACTGTGTTCAGTCCTGGTTATGAGTTTGGTGTTATGTCTTGAATGAGAAGAGCCTTATTTTTGTCTGTAATCAATCCACCTGAAAACGCTGGTTAAACTATTTTCTGACACTGCAGATACAAACAGGCTGTTGGAACACTCAGCAATAACTTTGTGTGTTTCACATTTTAGGCTACCTTGAAGTTCCTGGGATGGTCATTTACAATACTGTGCAGAAGCTGTCACTAATATTTATACCATTTATAAGTGAAGTAGAAAGGCCTAATATTTATTCCAAGTTAAATGTTGGGTGTCATGCAACTGGTGAACATCAGAGCCTTACGCTGACACCCACACCTTCATGCCAGTGGCACAGGGGAAATATGACTAGCAATAGTGGAAGATTATTTAAGGCTTGTGTCAGTTTTCCTCCATTCCAGAAGAGCTTAAATGGTATGTAATTAATGTACTTATGTGCTCTTAAATATGCAAGTCCATCATAATTAGAAGCAGTGGTTAGAGTATCACATTAATACCTATATTACCTGTCCCTATTTTACAGTACCCTGACATGCAAGTTATAAACACTTAACTAAAATGTAACCTTTGGATAGTTTATTGAACTTCATATATTTGTTTGGTTTAAATTTCATCAGAAAAAAACCAATAATTTAGGTCTTTGCATTGCTTTAATCACAGCATTTTAGATTAAGAGCTGTTCAGTATTGACTTCATGGGCAACATATTACAGAATTCCACAGTGACACACTAAAAGTCAAGTTCATGACAAATGGAGAGGTAGGCCTTCAACAGGGATTTAAGACTGAATAATGTGAACACACATCAAAATAACACATGGGCTCAGATGAATACTGTGGTATTAAAAGACAAAGCAAAAATGTAATAAAAGGTGAAGTCCATTTATATATACAGCTAAAGGGCTGTGCTAATATGTTAGGCAGCTTCATTAATGTCAGCCAAAAAGCATGACCAATACGGGTAATAATTGATACCATTTGTTGGAAGCAGAAGAAAAATACAAGTGCTTCAAAAGTTCAATTGGCACAGAGAAACAGTGATGAATTTTAGAAGGTTTCCAGCCATCTTAGAACTGAGGTTCTGGAACAGTCTTCAGACAGACATGAACAACCTATAAAGCTTTAAGAGCAAAGCAGATCATTTGACATGAAATTATGTAATGCTATGGACTGCAGCAAGGGCAGTTAGTGATCCCCAAGAAAACATCTTAAAATCTGTTTGACCAGTACATAACCAGTTCAGTCTCAAACATTTGTTTGTTGTGTGTAAAGTTGACTAAAAAATACAAAACATCCAGACTAAAAGATCATTTAATATTTATGTTTTGAAAAAAATACAGTAATATCTCATCTTCTAAAAAAAATTAAGAATTTGAGAGCCTTGTGAAGCATACACCAATTTCGCTCCTGCCCCTTAATTCTTCTTGTGAGTAACATAGCAGTTCAGAAATGAAAGTATTTAAATATTCTTCTGTGCTCTACCTGCACTGGCTTAGCAGTATTTCTCCACCCTTTATCATTGTTATATCACATTGGAAACTTTCAGGGCAGGAATCATGTACTGCTAAAGCCCACATGTGTTTTCTACTGCTGCAAAACAATACACAAAGGCTCTCACAGTGACTGTGTTTGAAGACTAAGCATCATCTCTCATCCAATTATCCTGATTCTTTGTATTGCTTTTTCTGCTCTTTCTTCTGAACATTCCATATTTGTGGGAATTCAAACTGCAGACAAGTGTGCTGTTAACCACTGAAGCCACATACTTGCCCTATGAAATCCACTCGTACATAAATTCCCCAACAGCAGTACCTCACCACTGATCCTTACAGTTTGCCACTCATATGCCTTTTTTCATATATATTTTTAGTCTTGTGTAATCAGAGTTATCTCTTCAATTGTGAAATTCATGAAATTTCACACAATCTGGAAAATCAGTCTGACTTCTTGAATACTGTGTTATTTTCTGTTTAGTTCACTAATTTCTTTCATTAAAATATTCAATCTGGATCTTAAAATTTCTTGTACTGGTGTCATTGAAAGGCTACCCCATTTCTCCAATCTGAAATTCTTGTTCACTCACTGAAGGTCTCTATGAGCCATGTTGATCCTGACACTGCAAACTCATTCAACTAATTAGTACCTATGTCCATAATGGAATTGTTTATGAAGTTCTATTCTAAGTATACTTAGGATTTTTCAGGTCAAGACTGAATGGCTTGATGACTTGGCTTCATTGAAAAATACTGTTTGCTCATGCTCCTTATCCTAATTTACCCAGACTACTCTGTATCACTGAACTCTCTGCTATTTACTGAACCTCATGTTCTTTGCAAATTTCTGCAGTTATGACTTTGTGGTGGTTGTCAAGACCACTGATTAAAGAAACAAACAAAGAGATTTAATGACAGACTCTAGAACAAATTGCTGGAAAACTACTGACACTGACCAACGTGCTTGGTATTTACTCACCTAAATCTGTGTCTTGATAAACATAAAGTAGATTTTGAGGCCTATTTAATAATATTTGGAAGGGTGACTTTACATTATTCCATTTTATCTAGTTTGCATTGAACTGCATCAGCAATTGGAATTCTGATCAAGGGCAAAATAATTTACTTGTATGCTTATTTATGAGATTACTTTTACATGAACATTTTTACCATGAACAGGAGATCCTTCCTCAGCAAACAGACAAGGTTCGAGATTCTTCAGAGAACTTCTGCCCTCAAGTCGTGCAAGCAGCTTTTAAAGACAAGACAAAGAGCCATGCTATTAACTTAAAATAATGAACCTCAGGACACAAATTTAAAGGATTCTAAGAACTGACAGTTTTCCATAACAGTCCTATTGAAAGATTAGCCTGATTTTAAAAATGTTTTCATAAATACATATGGAAATGTATAGGCTGGACTACAGCAACAGAAGGTCCCAGCCTTACAAACAAGGAGCACACATTCAGTGGCAGTGAGGACTGGAGATATGAGGATAAATAAGGTTTAAAAAGCAAAGGCTGCTCAGGGACATTAGTGAGAGGGATTGCCTCCAGTACACAGCAGTGCTGCCATTCCAAAGAACAAAGGGAAAGAACATAATTTGTAACAACCATCACCTCCAAAAAAAAATACTGTCTGAGAGGTGAAACCTTACCCATCAACAATCCCCTGAGCCAGCCTCTCTGAGCATTTGTAAGTAAAACCATGTGCATTTCACCTGAAAAGTTACACAAGGCTCCTCTGGGCTACAATCCTATTATATCATAGTTACTTGTTCAAACAGAGTATGGATTAAGAATGTTCAAAAGTAATTAGTCACCAGTGGCTCTGCAAGAACCTTTCTAAAGCAAGCTTGAATTTGTTAAGCAAGTTCTCCAAAGCCCCTCGTAAAGTCCATTGTAAAACTAATTAGTTCAAAGATCATGGACAGTTTATTAAATGGAGAGGTTTTTGCATAGCAAGTAGACAGGTACTCACAAAACCTGTGTTATTAGTAGTTCTGGCACACTGTGTAAAGCAAGAATGAACATTTTCCCTGGTACTAGAGCTGTTATTCCTTACATGTATTAGCACACATGAGAAAGGACATTATTGGGATGCTCAGTGTCACCAGAGCACCTACCCTGGTGCCAAATACTACATTCCCCAGGACATCCAGATGTCATTTAAAGATGTGAATAAAACAAATCCTGTTCAGTTTTATCCCATCCCAAGACCAAAAGAGCAGTGAGAACACATCTTCAAACAACTGCTGCCTTCTCTTGCTTTCCTCTTTGTCATATCCATCCTTGCTCTGAATGATCTTAAAAATTCTTTGAACAGTTGTGTGTGTGTTTGCCTTTAAGAGTAAAATAAAACTCCATTAAATGGTCCTGAATTTACTTCTAGTGGTCACAATGGGAATCTAAGTGTGACATTTTCATTGACATTTTAAGATTCCCTTCCATTAACAAAATGTCAATGTGTGTGCCTTGGCCTCTTCACACGTATCCAGGAGAGTTTTCTGACTCGTCCTCTGAAGGGCCAAGAAACCTCTTGAATTGACCTTGCTCTGGATCAGCAGATCCTCCCATTACACTTCACTCATTTGTGCAGCACAAAACACATGGTGAACTCCTGGGAACCAGCAGGGTTCCATGATCTGGACAAAGCAAAAATCCAGCTGGACATATGTACATAAGAATACAGGAACATAACTCAGGCACATAAACCAGCAGCTCTCAACTACCAAGAGGGCCTTGGCAGATCCTGCATGTGCAGCTCTTCTCTGCAAGCAGCTGCCTGGCCCTAGCCACCAGTGAAGAGAGGCTGCACCCACTGGGGAGAAGAATCAGGAATCTCCCACCCCTTTGTCGGCAGTGGAAATTGAGGGAAAGAGGAAAACCACCACAGGCTGCTGCTTTCTGATGCTCTTCACTTCTTAGCAGAGGAAGCACTGCTGCAGCACAGAGGGATAACAGGGGCTCAATGATGGGCACTGCTGGGGCCAGCAGTCACAACTACTGCTGGCCTGAACACATGGCTGCAGCCTCCTGTTCCTAAATTAATTTGTACACTAACAAATATATCCTCTGCAGTTTATTTTTTCTGGAACAGTGAGCTCCTCTCCCGTCCTCTTAGACTATCAACTCTAAGTTAACTCAGAGAGAGCAAATTGATCACTATCATTTAAATATGAATCTGACGTTATTTAAATGACAAGTTTATGTATTAATTTTAAATAACTACAGGTGCTTTCTCTGAGCACTGCTCATGAAGGTAATTTATGGTAATTTGCTGATGATAGCACACCTGTGTTTTTATCAAGCTTGTATTTACTTCCGAGTTCTGAAGCAGAATCTCCAAAGGCACTTGCCTCATTAGTGCCATGCTGGGAGCAACGGGGTTCCTGGCAGAAACAGCCAACAATTTTCCCTCAACTCTCACAAAGGTTTGTCCACAGTGCAGCAGAAACGATGGAAGCAAAGCTGAGATGAGAAACTGCACAGGCACCCCTCACCTCTGCCCACATTACAGACCAGGACAGCACGGGCTGCTCCAGATCGAGCAAGAGCCACCTTGGCTCTGTTCCAGGGGAGGCATTCCCATTGTGCCTCCTCACAGGTTCTTCTGGAATAAGAGAGGGGGAGAAACCTACAGCATGTAAAGGGTAATCTGGAGGGTGGATGTCATGTGCCCCAAGCTTTGTCACAGACAATGTACAGAACACAGCAGCACAGCACCCCTGGGGAGAACCTTGGAGAGGGGAGAGCTTAGAAAAAATTCCCAAGTCTATTTCAAATCCCTTATTAGAGACTTCTGATTCTATAATCAAAGTGTAGGTGCTCATTTCTTCCTCTATAAGTCTCTCTTCATTTTTTTTTACACAAAACACCACCCTTTAGTAACCTGCTAGTGGTAGCTCCTCACTCTTAGATATTCTTTGAAAATGCAATTATGCCAGCAAGAAACTGCACAGATATGCAGTTACATGTAGAAAATAAGCTGTAGAGCAAAAGTTCAGCAGCAGCTGGGTTAAATTAATTAATGACAAAGCTGATGGGACTCAAATATTTCAGCAATGCCTTTTATAATTTATTGTCCTTTTAATAAACAAATATGCATATGGACAGTCCCACTGACTAAGGCATGACATGCTCGTGCTCTGTTGGTTTCAACAGAGCTGTGCATCAATGCAAGCACACATGTGGGTCTTGTCAGGAATGAGAGATTACTTCATTAAAATGTTAAAGAAATTCAAATTAAATACTCCAGCTCTGGTAGAGGCTGTGAGCTAACCTACAGGCTATTTACACATACAAACCTATCTTGAGTACTAGACAAAATTTAATTCTCAACCACTATAACCGCTCTGATTGAGCTTTTGTAAACTTTGGGCACAAAGACATATGCAAGCTATTTATCATTACTTTTATTGTGATAAACCAAAGGTGTTTTGTAAGAAGTTCTAATTTGTTGTATTTATTATATTCAATAATAAAAGCACAATACTGCGGTTTCAGTATAACTCAGTAAAATCTGTCTTTATGCGTGAGACTATTAAAAGAACTATTGGTTTAAATTAAGTGCTTTCTGTTTCAAGTACTTTTACCATTTTTTGTCTGGACAATGTATTCATACATTGACTTCTCTTAACCCATTGCCTTTCAACTCCTCCCTTGTTCCAGGTTGGATATCCATCCACTGCAGGCAGTTGATGCCATGAGCATTCCCTGTCAGCACCACTCATGTGGACAAATAAATGCATTTACCCCTTGGACAAAGAGCACACCTCATGTCCTTAATTTGTGTCTATTTGCCAACAGTGGACATCTGGTACTAATTTTTTTTTTTTTTTAAGTGTCAAAAGGGTTTAAAAGCCCAAGTCCCACTGAAAACCACACAGAGCTTTAACAATAAATATTATCACACTTTTCTGTTTTATGTGAACTATTCAGCATATTCCGGTATAGTTACACACAAATCTCCAAGCAATTAAGTTGCTGATCGCAAGTGGAAGTTTCTAACAAATAAAACATCCAGAAATAAAAAAACCCCAAACTAATAACAACACAAGATCCCAAAACTCAAACATCTTTTCTCCTAAAGAGGGGGAAAGCAATTCCACCTTACAAAATGTTTATTTATAGAATCATAAAGTCGGAAGAGACCTTTAAGATCATCAAGTCCGAACCTTTAAATGAAACCTTCCTCACAGTTCTTCCTTAGGCATTGCCTTCAACGCTGGGAAAGGGAGCGCGAAGGGAATATTTATAAAGGAATTATCGAGACACTCGAACCAACCTCCCCCCGGGCTGCAAGAAGCGCCCATGGCAGGAATCCACCCGCATCCCGACACAAAGGCAGAACACGGACCCAGGGCACCCTGATCCCACCCTGGATCCGCGGGAAATCCACCGGGAAAGCCTTCGCGGCCTTTCGGGGGCGGAACTCCCTCCCTCCCTCACGCACCGCCCCCTCAGGAGGCCCGGCGGGGGCTCCCCCGCGCCCGCCCCGTGGGGGTCAGGGGGTGGAAGGCTCAGCGCTCCCCTTTTCCCCTGGCTACAGCCTCGCCCGGCTCTCCCCGCCCGTGTGCCCGAGCCCGGGGCTGCGGGGAGTGGGGCGGGGGCCGCGCCTCACCTGCGTGCCCGACTCCGCCCCGCCGAACGCGTCACCCATGGCGGCCCCGCGGCCCCGCGGCCGCCGCCGCCCCGCAGCGCCCCCGCCCGGCCGCCCCCTCTGCGCCTGCGCGGCTCGGCCCCCCCGGAGCGCGGGGCGGAGCCTGCGGGCTGCGGAGTCACGGGTTCGAGTCCCGCCTCCGGCTCAATTCAGGGCCACCCACCCGGCCGAGCCCTCGTACGCGGTTTGGGATTCCATTGACACGGCCGAGAGAATCACAGAGTCAAATAGGTTGGAAAAGATCTCTGGGATCATCGAGTACAACTTATTACCGAACGTCATCATGCCAAGCAGACCACGGCACTGAGTGCCATGTCCAGTCTTTCCTTAAACAGGAATGGTGACTTTCCCTCTAGGGACAGTGACTCCACCGCCTCCCTGGGCTGCCGTTCCAGTGTCTAATAATTCCTTCCAAGAATAAATTCTTCTTGTTGTCCAACCTAAACCTCCCCTGGCACTGCTTACAACCATGTCCTCTCATCCTGCCCCGAGTTACCTGAAAGAAGAGCCTGACCCCCACCCAGAGACAAGCTGTTTATTTATTTTTAAGGACTTGTCTTTCTGCAGGTGTGTGTGGGTTTTTCCTGCTGGAAAGGGGCAGGTGGCTGGGCTGCTGTGACTCAGGGAATGCTCCTTGGTGACACTGGGTAGCTGTGACTCAAGGGAAGCTCGTTCGCGTGGCTGCGATTAAACTCTTGACGCCTGCGAAACTGCTCTTTGCCAGAGCCAGCTATCAATTATGGGTTAAATTAAAAGGGGTCTAGAGTATTTTTAAGAAGTCCCTGGAATGAACGGGGCTTGCGTGGTGTGTGATGCTCCGAGGCAGGAGCTGATGGTCAGTGGCTTGGCCACGTCAGCAGCCGTGTGTCTGTGGTCAGCAGCAGGACCTGCTCCTCCCGGACCACGGCCCGTCCACTGCATTTGTGCAACCCGGGCAGGCAGGAGGGATGGGCACAGGGAGAACACAGGAGAACCTGTTTGTTTTTTCCATAGGCTAAATGCAAAACCAGCAGGATAAGAATAGCAGCTCCCAGTATCTGCATATCAAAGAGCAGTAATGATACCATCCCTGATACTGCACGTCCTTACAGTTAGGAGGAGAAACTGGTGGTAGAGTTCTCTATTTCTTCAAAGAAATCATGTTTGTGTATAAAAAAGAGTTTCTACTAGCATGCACCACAACGAAAAATCTAACCTCAGATGCAAGGCATTAGCTTTGTTTACTCTTTCAATCCTCTTTAAGCCCAAAATACGGAGCTCTACTACAAAACAAACTGTTGCTGCCACTTGACTAACTCCAGATGGATGCCATCAGATAGATTTAACCCAACTCAAACCTCTAGTTTTGGTGTCCAGTCCTAATTCTGCTCATTAAAGTCCAGAAGGGAGATGGTCGATCTGCACAGCCTGAGTAGTCTTTGTCTTTTTCTGTGTATGGATACACGTGCCAAATTATCAGGAGCATGGAATGTGGTTCTCTGGTGAGAGAGACTTGGATGGCCATGAGGAGGGCACAAGAATGCAGCTACAATACTTTTAGTTTCATTGTATTGAAGGAAGTTTCTTCTTTGCATTTTGGAAGAAGTCAACATAAGGGGCAGATAACTTTAAGAGCTGTGTACCTGAGTATTCTTACAGTGCCTCAGTGGTTTGGGCCACCTGGAGGAGTTTAAAAGCTTTGTTAAATAGTAGTGATTGTCCTTGAAGCTGACTGAGGAGTGACCTAACCCAAGAGCAGAGTGGACTTGCTGTGATGACAAAGACACTACTCACTGCATCAACCATGATTTTTTTTTTTTTTGTAATTATAGGTTCTTTGTTGCTCTTGTCCTCTAATTAAACATGTTGTACTAATTTTTAAAAAGTGATTGCTAGTTGAATTCAGAGTCATAAAATATACAGCACAGATAAATACCAGTCGACTGAAGCCCACTCCTAGCTCATCACTTACCATTGTGAGAGTCCCAGTAGGGTTCTGTGGGAGCTCTTCTACTGCACAGCTGAACACTGCTTTGGCATTACGATCTAATGCAAAATGAAGCATCACAGTTCAATGGAGATCAAGCAGGAAATATTTCAGAGAGAGCTTAAAAACACAGAACTCATCTGAGCAGAAAAAAAAAAAGATATTAAGGATATTTACTAGCTTGAAATAGTACATAATAATTAGAAATGTGTAAATCAAATACATCGGTCACTCTGATAGGCAGATTGCACATCAGCAGTCAGCATTACTGACATATTACCACATTTTGTAATATTTTATTAAAGCTGTCTATGTAGTTCTCATAGTTGATCTTTATTTTTTTATTATTTGTTTATTTTCTCCCTGCATGGTAAACCTCTTCACTGGCCTTGCTTCTTAGGAGAAAAACATCAACATAGGTAAGGAGAGAAATTCTTTACCACTGGTTTCAGCAGAGCAATGATTTTAATTGCACCCTCTATTTTTTTTTTGGGCTTCTGGTGTGCTTATTTATCTATTTATATGTATTTATTTATTATTCATTCTTTCATATTTTCCTGTAGTGTTTCTGAGTAATAGTGGGTGATCCAGGAGTACAGGATCCCACCCACCCCTTACTCTTCCTTCTTAAACAGCAGAATCCTCTTAAAGCAGTACAGCTCTAAGTAGCTCGTAGTATCCAGGGTCTCCATGCCCCAGCACTCCTGTTTCTACAGGCAGAAAATGAGTGTTCCTTTGTTTGGCATGAGGGGAGCCTGAGGGGGCCCCTGGAGCCACAGCACTGCTCGTGTAGCAACCGAGCAGCAGGAACAAGGACTTTCCTAAGAGCAGAAAGATCAGACTCTAGGGGTGAGCATCTCTGTCTTTATAAAATGTGTATTCCAGAGAAAAGTCCTATTTCCTAATCTTGATTTTGAACGTCTCCCACACTGGGATATTTTCCACTGCGTGTGTTTAAGACCTGCATTGTTGCGAGGAAGAATGACAGTGCAAGACAGGAAGATATCTGAAGTGGATTTGCAGCCCTGAGCAAAATTATTTTTTATTGTATTTTTTAAAAATTATTTGCTTATTCATACATTCACTGTTATTAATTTCAGCCAGCAGAAGGAAACTGAGAGGTTTTCTGGAGAAGGAAGGACTAGCTCAGGTGCCCCAGGGATGTTGAGATTCTATTGTATATATAAACATTTAATTTATTTTTAAGATGCAAAGTTCTAAATTTAAATTGCCAGTTGGTCCACAATAGTCTCAAGAATTCAATTATTAGACTTTAGATGGCAGTCTAAAGAACTAACACCCTGTCCTGGAACAATGCCTGAGGTAAGAGCTTAAACAAAAGGGGAAAAACATGAAGAAAACCACTATATTAACAAGAAAGTTAGATTGTGTGAGGGTGTTTGCAAAAAAAACACATCAAAATTTTATATTTAATTAATTAATAGCTAATTTAGAAACTGGAATGTAAATGTCTCCTCCTTTGAGCGTTCGATTTTTTTTCCCCAGCCACAGAGATTTTTCTCCAACATAAGCTTCGTCATTTTCAGTATATTGTCACTTAATGTTCCCTCACAAGATTTGTGTGGGTGATATTCCAGCACAAACCAGCTTGAAAACAGTTTGTTCATATAGTTGAACTAAACTCTTCCAGTGAAGTCAATTGTTGTTTTCCTAATTAATGTCCTTAAACACCTTCATTCCAAAGGTGACAAATTGACTCTTCCAAGTCATTACACAAAAGAATCACTCCTAGAAATAAACCAGAAAGATTTTGAGTCTTATCTCCTGTTTTGTGTAGTAGTGCTCAAACCCCAAAAGGTTTATCAACTAAAGACCATCTCAAAGTTGTCAGCATACCAAAAAGGATTAATATTGATAACAGAAGTAGTAGTGGTAGTAAGAATTAAGACTTAAAGTACATGTTGAGTCTCCATGTAGTGAATGCCATCAGATTAGTTGCAACCTCTCTGTTGTGTGACTCCTCCAGTTTCATGGAGCTGATTTCAGCCTTACTGTTCCAAGTTTCTCTCAATGAGTGAAGTGATCTGTCACTGGGTTTTATTAGATTTTTGCTTTTATTTTTTAGAGCAGATGGCTGATTATTTTTACCTGGAGAGCTGCCACTTTCTTTAGATACATTTGGGCTTTATGGTAGTCTCATTTATCTGTTTATTTGAGAAATAAGTAACCTAAATTGCAAATGTGTTATAATTTCACTGACCTCAGAAAAGCCGATAGATTTGCTGCAAAGATTTCCTGAATTTTGTTGAAAAAATAAAAACAACCCCTCAAAGAGAAAATAATTTAATCCACTGGTAGCTGGACTGCTAGCCTTGAAAGACCAAGTCCAGGTCTTTATTAGTTCTGGCATCTTTGATCATGGAATCATAACATGGTTTGGTTGGAAGGGACCTTAAAGCTCATCTAGTTTCCATCCCCTTGCCACAAGCAGGGAACCTTTCACTGGACCAGGTTGCTCAGAGCACAATCCAAACTGGCCTGGAATAGTTTCATGGCCAGTTGCTGGATATTCTGCTTTACTTTTCAGCTTGCAGCAGACATACTTGCAGAAATAAACTTGCTCTGTGTAGCCATTCACCTGTATTTATGTCTAGGTTTCTTATTGACTTTCATCAGCTTGTATCCCTGAGCTGGAGTAATTTCATGTTTGTTTTTACCACATTGTCCTTTTCCTGGAGCTCCTTCTGTCCTGCCTGAATGATTCTGCACTGGCTCACTGCAAAGTTGCTGGATACCCCTTGCTTGGACTGGGTTTGTGTTGGTGACCCAGCCAGGGGTATTTTCTTGCTTTTCTATGGCCACAGTTTCAGGTTAGCAATAAGTAAGGCTTACAGAGGAGAACACGTGATTTGTAAAGCCACTTTCATAGCCAGCAGTGACTACAGATGAAGTTTCTCTTTGAGTTCTTGAGCTCTGACCTGCAGCCCACGGAGGGAGAGGTCTTGTGTTTGACCTTGTGAACCTTCCTCTCTGCTCATACCCCACTGATGGGAATAAAGTAAATTTTGCCTCAGTCAAACATGCTTGTGAAAATGTCCTCTGCCTTCTACAGTGCCATTCAATGAAGTATGAATGATCTTTCTAAATTCTACTCCTGTGGGTTACCCTTTGCTTGAGTGTTGATGCCCTTACAAGCCCCCGGTTTTACATAGAATCCATGCAGGCACCATGACCCTGCTGAAGAATTCACACAAATCCTAGGCCTGTCAATAAGAGTGAATCAGTATCTTAATTAATTATCTATTTATGCTCCCCTAGGCATGCTGCTAAAAGGGCATCCTCTAGTAGGGCAGCTGGCACTGACTTCAAGCTGACTGGTATTTCTTGATGAAGACAAACCACAGTTTGCCCATGTGGTACAGAGAACTAATGGTACATTTCAAGCGTGCGAGAAAAATAACAGTGTAATCCAGGCCATTTCTTTTCTATTTTATTTTCTTTTTCCTTTTCTTTTTTTTTTTAACTGACTAGGGAATCCCCATTTTATCCTTTTTACACAAATTTAGCATTAAAGTTTCTGTTTTCTGTAATCCCCATGGACCTCCTGTCAGCGTGGAATATACATCTATTTCTTTTCTTTTTGATCTTAACACTTGTAAGTAATAAATAATTGATTGCCCAAGGAATTCTGAGAATATATTCAGCCTTAAATTGAGCACTAAACTATTTGCAAATGTGCTTAGGCACTAGCCCAAAAGATACATCAAAAGAATGTCAATGGATATTGGGAAGTGAAGTGCCATCATATGTTGGAATTAGGAAGCATTAAATATAAGTAGAGAGATAACACTGTCAGATCTGCTGTCAGTAGTAATAGAAAAGGTATGTTTTTATAGAAGGCTATAAACTGTTCAAGCTACACCAGACTTTCACCTCACTCCAGACCCTATTCAGGGAATGCCTTGGTTTTGACTGTTGTCTTTAAACTGGGACTTGACAGTGTTCTTATTCCAGAGATACCTAAAGCTGAGCCTGAACAGCCTGTGAGCTCCATCTGTCAGAGAGACCTGGGGTACATTTACTGCAGTGACTGCCCATCTTTGGCATTGCAGACAGGTTTTCTGTGACAGTCTGATTTCACCATGGCTCCAAGCCCCCACAGAAGCTTGCTCAGTAAAGTGACCTAGTCTGTGCTACTGTGGGTAAACTGTTTGTAGGGTCTGAGCTAACCTCTCTACACCTGCACTGCTGTTCTTGCAGCAGAGTGATGCCCCAATATCTGTATATCTGTGAATAAATTTAAGTGTTATGTGATGTTGGCCTTGCCACTACCCCTGAAGCTCAAGTCTGCTCTTCGTGGAGCACATCCTTTGGGAATCCACTTAGAAACACACAAATGATAAGATGGTAATGACAAGGAAAAGTGAGGATAAATTTATTTATCAAAGGTAAATTGTTCTTGACCAGCCTGGTTGCTTTTTATGGTGAAATGACTGGCTAAAAAGATGAGAAAATGGATGTAATACATTATCTCTTCAGTAAGGCTTCTATAGCATCCTTATCTGGAACACGAGGAAGTACAGCTAGGATGAACAGACTGTTAGATCAGTTGAAAACTGACTGGACCATGACGTTTGAAGAACAGTTATCAACAGCCCAAAACTCAGTAGTTGTGTACCCCAAGACTGGTGGTGTTCAATATTTTCATTGTTATCAGTGAGAATGCAAATTCTAAAAACCTGCTAAACTAAGGGAAATGATCAGCACCCTGAACAAGAGCCTCAGTCCAGAGGGACTGAAAACACCTGTAGATTGGAGCTTAAGACATTCAGTAAAGTGTTTGAAGCCTGGTACCTAGAGCAGAATAACCTCATGCAGCAACACAAATTGGAAACTTATTGTGAAATGTGGAAACTTGGAGCAAATTTGAGGGCAAGGGCTACAATTTTCATCTTGAGAGATTGAAACTGGACATTAGCAGAATTTCTTCAGTAGGAGGACGGTACAGCACTGTTATACATTTTTTGGAAGAGTTATGAAATCTTGGTCCTTGAAGTTTTTCAAGATTCAGCCAAATAAATCCACATCTGGTTTGATTTATAGTTGGTGACAGTCTGGCTTTGAGTGGGAGGTTGGTTCAAGAGGCCTTCAGCAGCTTATTCCTGTTTCTCTGATTCTGCAATCTTTCTTTCCACACAAAAGCCTGAGGAGTCTCAGGTGAGTTTGCCTGTGACCTGCCTGGGTCTATAGGGTTTTCCTTGCTTAGAAGTTTCTCAGAAGTTCCAATCTGTGCAAACTGGACATCTGTGACCATGGCTATGGATCAAAGATGGCTTTGCATGGCTTTTTCAGAGCCTTTTCAGTCTCTTGGTACTGTGGAAAGCTGCATTATCCATGCTGGATGTTACATCAGCCTCACAGAGTCTCTTGTGTAAGGCAACTGGCAGTACCTGCTGTGAAGTTGCACACGTGGACAGTTGCAGAGAACATCCTGCACCCTGGCATGCTTGTACTTCTTCTGTCACAAAGATGGAAGATGGTCACGGGAGCAACACAGAACTGAGTCAGTCAACAGTTTAACAATCTGTAGTTCTCCTATCAGAGAATAAAGTTGGCAGAAAACAAAAATTTTCTTGTGGACTCTCTTGGCTGAATAAAAACGGGTTGAATGGATATCTCATCTTCAAAATCTCCAGGTAGAAGTGTTTTGGAAGTTGCTGAGACATCATAGGTTAACAATTCGAGTGTGAAAACTGCCCCATGAAACATTTTTTCTGATCTCAACATTAAATACACTAAGATATTTGAATGAAAGGAGGCCATAGTTAAAATGAAGCATTTAAAAAATGTTCTTGTTAGCTCAGCTCACTGGTGAATTAGAGTACAAGACTTTGCTCTTTGGGTTTTGAAATACTGAAACTCCCCTAGGATGGGAAACCTCTTCCTACTGGTTGTTAAAGAAAATAGCAATCTAATATTCTGTTAGGTTAGATGGCTTGTCGTGGCCTGGGAATATTATCCTGTGTTTTGATTTCTTATATTCATTGTGTCCTGACACTACTGCAAAAATTCACTTTGGGATAAGTAGCATTTCTCTAATTTTTAAATGTGTTCGCTTTGCTTGTGTTCATACCTATTTCAATGCTCGATTTTCTTCACATGCCCTCACAATAAACTGCTGATAGGAATGTTCACTGAAGCAGCAAATTTGTAAGGCAACATTCAAATATATCTGCAGAAAATTAATTCTCAATAAATAATTCTAAATAAGTATATAAAAATATATAAATCACTTTTTTTTCCATCAACTGTATGTTCTGTGTACTCACATAACCAGTGATGGCCAGAATCTTCTGATAATGCCTATTGTAACAAACTTGCTGAGGGAGAGATGACAAAAATAGTTCTTCTTACAGAAACAATTGGAAAAAAAGTTAAAACTGTGATTTGGTAACCGTAGTCTCTGGGGGAGAAAAGTGTGTGATAACATCCCTTCTCTTCACATGGGGTTTTCTGACATACTTTCTCAGCTTATGTAGATCATGAAAACATGTTCACCTCTTTCACTGCCTTAACCTTTGATAATCAGTGCAGCAGTGAACAGTGTTCTACTGAAACATTAAGCACTTCACTAAATCTTAAATTACCTGAGTAATTCAAAATTTTCAATGTGCAGGCTAAGGTTGCAATTGCCTGATTGCTTTAAAACAACATGAACTCAAGCTGCTCCTGGAAGATGTGAACCCTCTCTGGGCTGCACGTTCTTGCTGTCTCCTTTGGGCTGTGCTGGTGGTCGTGCACTGAACCAGGTCAGCCTTGCAATGCTGCTGGGACCTGATGGAGGTGAGAGGAAGGATGGTACCCCAGTTTTGGTGCTCAATTCCCTGGTGCAGAGATGGCATCATGAAACCAGAAGTGAGAGAGGCCAGGCCATGATTCTGTATTTAGGTCGGCAGAAAGAGACTACAGCTGTAGGGAGACCTCAAAACACTGTTAAATCTCATAAATTAATTTATCCTTTGTGAGATTTAATCTCAAAAACAAAGCCTGAAATTCTGAAGCATGCAACGAAGTGTCCAGAAGAAAACACCCTGTTGCCAGACAACCTGGAGGTGATCTAAAGTGGTTTTTATGCCTGACCCAACACAGGGCAGTTTCTACCCTTTCTTTTGTGAGGGAACTGTGATAGATCCACAGGCTAGAACGATTTTGGATAAATCCTCTGACGGCAGCAGAATTTCAACAAGAATGATTTCACACACAGCAGCAGCAGCAAGTGTGTTACAGTGCTTCCCCCAAAGACCTGCATGCAAACACTTGCTTGGATTGATTAAACAGATGGTCAATAACAAAGAAGATGATCTAGGGCAACTTGGATAGTCTTGGGAAGCAGTAGCAGACTTGTGGGAGCTGCACAGCCCATGACCATGGATTTCTGAGAACTTCTCCATGTCCAACAGGTATTTCAGAAGTTAACTGAAATATTAAAAATTACTACAAGGATTCTATGCAATAAGAGCAGGCTTTCTGACACCTCATACCAATAAAGGTCTTGGCTTTCTAAGAGACTTATCTGTGTCTATGTTAACTGGAAAATCTGCTTCTCAGGATGCAGCTGTAGAAGGAGAATGGGACATGGAAACATCTGGAAAGTATGTGCATCACTTCAGTAGAATCACTGGTCTGACTGGTACTGAGGATGCTGAGAGCAAAGGACTAGGAAAGAATGGGGCTGGTTTGCAATGGAGGGGAGATGGGGGCTGATGTGGGTAGGACTCTGAGATTAACACTTCAGCTTCTAACTGAACATGACAGCCCCTAATATTGCTGGGTTTTTTTTCTGAAATAGGATAACAGGGATTATTTAGAGAGTAAAAGAGTTATGGGAGCCCAGAAAAGCTCTCCTTACCCCATAATCTGGAGGCTTCAGCAGACTATTGTGTTTGCCTGCTCTTCTAAAGTGAACTTAATAGTTCCTTCAAAAATAAAATAAAATAGCCAGAATCTTTCTTTCTATTCTCTTTTCCCTCTTGCCATTGGCAAAGCCTCAACAGGCCAAAGCCTTCACTAAAGTAATCCCCAACCCCACAAATAAATGTAAAGAGTAGCATGGAGATAAAAAAATAAAGGCATAATTTGGCTGATTTTACCCATTATTACAGCTGCAGGAGCAAGTGTTCTTCATGCTATCAAGAGATGAGGTGCCTCTGAGAAGTTAAATAAATAAAAGAGTTAAATAAAGCTGCCCTAGCAGCAGTAAAAGGGAACACAAATAGATCAGTTTGCTTCCCTTGGAAGTAAATCCGCTCATGTTTTAACAGACATAAATGAGGGGCCTGAACAGAAATTAACAGGAAACATTGCTGATAAGTTTGAGCAATTGTGAAAGTATCTTTTAGAGGTAGAATTCAAACTTTATCTGTATCTTCAATATTGCCCTCATTCTATTAGGATTCTATCTTGGGAAAAAAAAAATCCCACTTCACATCCAAGGGAACTAGCAAAAAAAAAAATTAAATCATTAATTACAAGCATCTCTGCTTACATATGACCATGCATTGACCTCTATATGGCTAAATGAACTGTGCCACCACTTTCTTTTTTCATTTTATCACCTTTTATTTTCAGTCCCTTTTGTCCTTATGGCGTGTTGTCTCGCTGTGCTTTGCCTGTGGGATATTTCAGTCCAGGTAGTAGCCATGTGCTCCCCTCCTCACTGGCAGCTCTTTCACTTGTGTTCTTTCCTACTGCCCACTCGTCCCTCAGTGCCAGCAGTGACTTGACACAGAAAACGATGCTTGCAGGATTACCAGAGCACTGTCTTTGCAGGGGCAGCCAGCTGTTGACCACAGGAGAAATAAATGCCCATTTTCTTTTTCTCAGGCTCGCCCACCCCCTTTCAGTTAAACAGGAGGTGAACCAGGCCCAGCCAGTGCTTCTATGCCTGTTGATGTTCTCCAGCTGTGCATTCCTCATCTGCCTCTGTGCTTTATTTCCCCTTCACCTCCATTTTGAAAGATGAAAGTAATGACAATGTGGGATTCTAAATATAATTGAGCTGCTTACAGGTTCTGTGATTGCACTGTGGGCTGTGTGAAATCCGAGGCAACAGAACACCTGCTTATGGTGTTGCTTTAGGTGGGAATCTGTTTAGTGCCCTAAGACAAGGCTGGAGACATACAAAAGCCCAAAGGCCAATACACTGAGGGAGATGTTGGCAGTGGTTGCCTGAAACCCTCTGTCTGTTACAGGTAATGTCCTCACTGGAAAATGATGTGTTCAGTGGCAGATCTCCATTACAGCAAATTAGGTATTTGCCAGTACATGAAGATTCATCAAGTGAAGCATTTCGGGGAGTGAGCACATCCATCCTTGCAAGGGCACCCCAGGAGTACTTGATCCCAGTGAGGGAGTTATTTTTTCAGGCTGCAGGCCTCAGAGCTGAAGAAGTCCCTTCTGCTCCCTCACCTCCTCCTACTTCCAGCCACTTCTTCCCACTCTCTTACTCTTCCTTCTGCTACTTTGGCACAAGCATTTGGGCATGTGGTGAAGTGCAAAGGGACAGCTAATCTGACTTAAAAAAACTCTGGCTGAAAAAGAAGAGGTGGAGGGGTTATGTAGCTCAGCTCCCTGCTCTAATTTATGTGCAGCAACCTAGGAGGTACAAGGAGAAACAATGTAGGAGCAGGGATTCCTTTAGCAGACAAAGCTGCTCAAAATATTGCTCATCAGGCTAGGACAGGACTTCCTTTTTTGTGATGACTTCTTCCTGCCACCTGCAAGAAGACAAGACAGCCCTGTGGCAGTTTGCTTGATGAGGATGGGGAGGAAATAACCTGCTGACAAGTGCTGGTTGCCAAACTGGGCAGCAAAGGGGAATTTGGAAGAAACTGTCAAGTGACAGTCAAGATCTATATTCTACTTTGATATATAGTTCAGTTTAAAATAAAAGTTTTTAACTAGTGAAGCTCTTCATGGTTTGAACCTCCCTAACTCCAAACAGAGGAACTATCATTTAGTTCAAAGCACTCATAAGAGAAACCATTGGACCATTAGAGAATCCGCTACTGAAAGGGAAATATATCCTTGGTTTATATCAAGGAGTTTTTCATCTGTACTCCAAAACTTAACATTTTTTGTAATTTGTGAAATATCTTTCTATGAATTTTTCTTGTGATGTTAAATGTTATCATTGTGTACACAGATCTATATATATATCTTCTTACCTCCTTTGTTTTTCAGTCTTACTCACCTCTTGTCCTCTGGAGATAACCGGAGCCTGTAGAGAGTGTTTTCAATGAGTCAGTTTGAAAGTGACTCTGGGGATCTGAGGTTGCACAAGTGCTTTTGAAAACACAACCAAAGACTTGATATACCCTGTAGCTTCAGGCATTAGGTTAAAATGAAATAATGCTTCAAAACTAATTCCTGGCCATCAGGCAGTGATTCCAAGTGCAGACAGATAGCTCAGAGGCCATGTCAGTGTGCTGGAGGCAGTAACTCTCCTTTTGTTGTAATGAATCTATGGGATGATGAAGCCTGTGGGCTGAGGAAGAAGCTCCTGGGATAGATGATGAGATGAAGATGTGTCTGAGACCAGATGCCTGACTTGGGACTGCCTGGGGATGTCTCTGTCCCTTGCAGATCAACAATACTGAGCTCTAGGAAGGTAGGTAATGATAGGTGGAGTCTTAAATGGAAAAATACAAGCAGTCCCTGAGTGGGAACCAGATTCCTGCCTTCTGGAGGTGCTCATAATTAAGGAGTCAGATTGGTGCTTAGCTTCTCACTGGCCCGTTGAATGTTGTCCTCCTTGCAGCTCAGTGAGCCAGCTGTCATAGGAGATGGACAGGAGTGGGGCTGAGCAGTTTCTGTTCTGATGGCTGGAAGATCTTCCTAGAGAAGTGGGATCTGTGGGAAAGAAGAGTCTGGGTCTTTTACACCCTGGGAGTGTGCTGCAGAGACTGAATTGTCATCTCCACCCATGTTCAGCAATGAACTCCTGTGTAAGGCTCACTTGGATATACTAATATCATGTTTTATTTTACTTTTTTTTCCAAGGAGTTTTGCAGAAAGCAAAATTATGAGGCAGCCTTTAAGGGCTCACTATGCTTCTTTTTTTCAGACCTCAGGTAAGGTTTATTTCAAAGTGATGACAGAGGTTGATACTGATGTATAGACATACATGCATACACACAGACACATGTACATGTATACAATAAGTTCCTCTGGGAGTTATTTGGTACTGCAATAAGGGGCCAGAATCACTATTTTGAGTTCCCCAAACTGGCTGATTTGCTGGTAATGTAAATGGGGAGGATGTGACCTTCTGGCTATTAAATCAGCAGGCTGCTTTTTTCTTTTTTTTTTTTTTTTTTTTTTTTTTTTTTTTTTTTTTACTTAATTGTGTTAGAGAAGTCAATATAGAACAAGCCCTTTGTATTTTGCTTTTTTCAAATCCCAGCAGAAATGTTGGTGTCTGGGGTGTGGTGCACAGAGATGACCCATGATATTGTCATTAGAAAGTAAGTAAGGGTTCACAAAGTGATGATGCAGTGACTGTGTCCCTGCAGTGTGCCTGGCAGTCTGTGACTGCTGGATAATCTTTATTGCCTCATTCTATGGAACTCTCAGCTCCCGAATTACATTAGAATCTTATATTTCATCTACAAAACGGTGAAGCAGATACATTTTTCAAACAGTATGAACATTTTTCTTTCTTATTTTTTTCAGGCCAATTCCATACCTTTCCTGAGGGAGCCACAGTGTCTGGCTAAGTGGAAAAGTAATAGTGCATCTGCAATGAATAGATAAGATAAAAACTTGCTCTATTGTAAAGGGTGCAGCTGCTTGATTGCATCTACTTATTTTGTCAGTATGTGATTCCCACTTTCCTCTTGTCAGGCTTTGAGATTATTAGAACTGAATCTTCACCCTACTGCTTGCATCTGCTGATAGTCTTTCTTACTTTGAACCTCACAATGTGATAGCCTGAGCTGCTGTAATGACAGGTTTTTATGTAAAAAAACTCCCCACAAACAAGAAAACAAAACCAGCTGAGGAAAGGCATGGCACCCACACATGTCCCAAAGAAGTACTTCTTCCTTAGCTGCTCTGAAGAGTTGCTACAAGCTTTTCTCAGAGTGGAAGTACAGGCAAGAGGAAATCTGATATGCAAGGATTTACAGCATAGTGGCCATGCGTGTCTGCCTCAGCTGGGGGTCTGCTTGTAGTGTGGGTAAGAACATTTAATTTAACTTTGATCTACTTCACTTGGGCAACAAGCAGGGTGAAGAGATCAATGGAAGCACCACCCACTTGGTTAATCACCCCCAGCCCACTCCGTCACTGCTGCCCGTGGCTGAGATACAAAGATTAGCAATGGTTTGCATATGTTTACAGGTGCTGCAATTGTATTTTTATTTCCAGTTGCAGAACAGACCTGTTGCACTACGGTGTACGTGAAAGTGGTGTGTGAAACCAGGTGTCCACAGACTGAAAGTCTTTGTTTTCGCAAACGCTGATGCCATGATACGGGAAACTCGGGACACAGGGGTTGTCTCTGTACAGCAGTAGTATCAAAACATTTTGTTATGCATTAGCAAAATTCTGTATTTTGTGGAAAAAGCCTAGTTTTTCTGCTAGTTGATAGATATTTCAGTGCCCCAAAACAAGTGGAGCTGGATGCAGGGAGGTAGGAGTGGCGATACAGGAGCTGAGGGGGAAGCAGCAGCAAAACATATTTGAGAAAATTATCTTTGTCCATATAGGAGAAGATGAAAATACTGCTTTGAGAAGATGAGTTTCCCTTGATATATTATATAGGGAAATAATAAGTTTTGAAAGTGACATTTTATAACTTTAAAATGCTGAGGCTTGCTTAAACCTTGATGGTGCTTGAGGAAGAAAAGGAAAAAAAAGGTGTGAATCAATGGACAGTTACCACAGGTCTGAGCACTCTGCAGTGAGTGACAGCTGTTGGATGTTGGACCTGTGAACTTGTTTTGAAGAGTCAAAACAACACCTCACACTCCGAATTTTTACTGCTAAATGGATGAATACTGTCAGTGAGTTAAGTCCAACTACAGATTCTGGAGAATTTTAATATGCAAATACCCAATAAAGATGTATTTGCTTGAGTTAGCAGTAAGGTCTAGCTCCAGTTTTTGAGAATATTTTTGTGGGAAGGCCTTGGATAATGAAGCAGCCCATTTCACTGTTGGCAGAATGAATATCCTAGGATTTTCATGTAACTGAAGAGAATTAGCCCCTGGCCTCTTTGCAAGGCTGGGTTTCCACCTCCAATTACTGTATGCCAGTACCAGCCTCAGAGCCCTTCTGGTGTGTGACTTGTTGCAACCTGAAAAATTCACAAGTTTTCCTCAAAAGCTTTTTTAAAAATAGTTCTGCTGCTTAGGAAAGTTACACACAGACTCAGAGAGATAGCTGGTCAAAATAGCAGGGGTTTAGGAGATGAGGAATGGCATGCTGCTTTTAATGGTGCTTCAGCCCAGCTAGTGCCCTACTCCTGCAGCAAAGCTTGGTCAGACCCTGTTTTGTGCCTCTGGGGCTGGTCCTGTCACATGCAGTTTGGACATCTGTAATTTTTGAACAGCTGTATTCAGCTACAATAAATGTTTTCTTAAAGCCTGATCGGATCAAAATGATGTTTGTGTTGTGTGTGACAGTGCTGTGGTGACTTTGAGAACCAAAGACTTTATCACAAAGAGGCTTCACTGTATCTCTGGTTTGGCTGATTAACAAATGCATTTAGTAACTGGAAAAATATGTTGTTGCTTTGTTGATGTGTCGACTCATTTGATGTATTTTAAAAGGAAACAAACAACAAAGTGCTTGTCCAAACGAGTCTACTGACATGTCTGCAGAGGTAGGCTGGGCTGGAGGATATAATCTCATCAGATTATTGTGATCTCTTGTTTGCTTCATGGTCTGTATGAAGAAATCACTTCTCTTTACCATCAGGTCTTCTGGGCCTCAGAGGAGGTTTCATATGGCATCATTGTGACAAACACATCTACACTTTATGAACAGCATGTCATGGGAAACATAGCAAACTATGAAACTTGAGCAGGTTTGATATTGATAAAAACCATGTTGCATATAAGTTATCTGAATGGTATTTTAATGACTCAGCCAGTAACAGGAGAAAATATTCCATTCAGTGCGAGACAAGATGTGCAGCTGTCAATCTAGAGAAACAGAGGCTCAGTTCAGCTTGCAGGCAATTCTATTTAAGGATGGAACCATTGGACAGGAGGTTCAACACAGACATATGGGTGCTGCACTTCTCAGAGCAGGGATGCTTCTATATCATGTGGAGCTGGGTTATTGTCTGTACCCCTGCATGAGCTCAAATCTCTCTCTGTCTTGGTGTTTTTTATTTGGGTGGCCATACATGCTCCAACAGTGACAAATTTGTCACTGTGTTGCTGCGTTCTATGCCTTTCTGCTGGGTTTCTGTAGCTATTTCAGGCAAAATAAGCAAATAGTCCTTTAGGTAGTGGCACCTGGGAAGTTGCCTCTGCCATGGTAATTTGTTAATTTGTTGTTGTCTAATAATAGAGCTGTGCTGATGCTGAAATCTTTCTGTGAGGGTGACATTGGCCTTTCCCTGTAGGATTCTCGTGAATTTTCTTCACACAGCTCCTGAAAATCTTTCATTCCTCTACCCCTGACTCAAGTTTGGTTGAAATTGCCCAGTGAGTTTGTTGGAGGGAGGGAAGAAACTATCAAGTAATATAAACTTTTTTCCTAAGAATACCAAACTGAAAACCCAAATGAGGAATTTGAAAGTGAACACTACAATTACTGTAAAAACTTGACAAATACAACTGACTCTGTGCTATTCCCATGTTCAATATGGGCAGACTTATTTTTTCTTCCTTAAATTTACAATTCATTAGTGTATTGCTGGGATTGTTAAGCAAGATAGGACAAATGGAGTAGGTCAGACCTTCCTAGGTACTGGTTAGATCTTCTGTTGTTTGCCAGAATTCTTCAGAAGTGCAGGTGTAAAATCCCCTGATGTAAAAATATGGCTTCTGGTGTATTCTTTTTAAAATCAGAGCTGCAATTTTTTGCAAATTTCATGGTGCAGCATCACGAAGTACACAGAACTGAGTATATGGAACAAAATTGGGTGTTCTGTTTTAACACCATGTGACACAGTTACGTCATTATATATACATATACACCTCAATATGCAGACAGACTGTACAGTCAATATTTTGTCAGATTTTGAGGTAGATGGGCATGTTAACATAGGTGAAAGTGATCATGAGTTTACTGCAAGTCTCCTGGTTTTGCTCACGTTTGAGGAACTGCTGCTTTAATTAATTATTAATGTTCTATATGTTCTATAATATTTCTCTTTGAATATGAGAACTATCAAAATATAAGTGTATTATTTACAAAGGTGAGAGTTGCTGCAGCTGATATTCTCAGCTAACACTGGGTCCCAAGTGCTGGACTGGCTTCAAATTACAGACAGCTCCTTGCAAAGTGCAAAAGGGCAATTTCTCAGCTGGGGTAAGATGAAGTTGTGAGAATTCAATCTTAAAGGCAAAGAATCAGTGTGGTTTAAAATAAGCTTTGCAAAGCCTCTACCTCACAGGCACTTTCTAAGGCATTCAGCTACCATGGTGATGAATGTGGTATAAATAGAAAATAGATTAGATAGAATCCAAAACGTTTCTGAGTAGATCTAAATTAACAGTGGCCATACAGGAAAGGGAGGTAGGAAGTCTCTGTGCAAAATTTAAGAATATACACACCAATAGTAAATCTAGAGTGGCTTATAGAAAGAGGAAGGTAGGAAGTAGTTGATTATATCATGGTTGGTAGTACAATACCAACAGGAGTATTGGATTCTGATTCTGTTCAACCCTTGCACAGAAAAAGCAGACACAAGAGATGTTTTAGAAACCTGAGAAGCACGGAAAGATTTTTAGCTGGGAGACAAAAACTTCTTTTGAACAGACAGGTGCCAGTAATGGCAACGTTCCCCCATGGATCCATGAAGCACACAAGGGATCCCACAACAATGGGATACACAATTAGGCAAGAAACTTATAAATTTATAAGACACCTATTCTGCAAAATACATCTCTGTCCCCCATCAACCAAACCCTCTTTAACTTGTCCTGTATCATAAGACCCTGATATAATTTGAAGACAGCAAGTACTTTTTTAGACCGTTTGTATAAGCAGCTTGTAGTTTTCTGCCACAGTATATTAAGGTCTGTTTGGCAGGAATTAAAGGCCTCGATTTGCAGACTTATTTAAAGGACATATAACTTCAGGGACATAGATGGTTCTGTTGTTTTCAGAGGGAGTACTCATGTACTTTAAACTGGAGTGGACTGAAGTACCCTGCTGAAGACTGGTCCTAGAAATAGCTGTGCACAGGTATATATATGCAATAAGCTAATGTGTGCTTTACAGATATATCTTTGTATGAATAGTTCACACTGTGTTACTGCTCTTTTTGGGGAGCTTTGCAGCCAAGGGGAAGGTTTAGCTTCTCCTTCCATTTACTTTCTAGTGATTGAGTAACACTCTCTGATTCCTGGTATGTGAACATCATTACTTGGTGACCTTTCCTCAATGATTGTATGATGACAACTTAAACCATCCTCAAGTTTATGAAGATCAAGGGATTAAAGACCTGTTTTTTGTGCTGTTGCTTTCTGAGCTTCTGAAGTGAGTCTTCTTTGTTGTCATCACTTCTGATAGTTAGAAAACAAGGTGGGAATTCAATCATGTATTTGTAACTGAGATGTCAGCACGGGTTTTGGCTGGTACAATGAACAAAATCAGAGGGGGTAGTTTATCTAACTCAAAAGTAATTCACTGAATATGATATGATAGCAAAAATTAAAGTTTAAAGAAAGAATGCTGACTGGACAGGTATCTAAAGACTGAAATTTTAGATTTGAAAGTAATTTTAAAAATACCCCAAAACATATTATTTTGGATGAAGCATGATAGCTAGACAGCACAGAAAAATGTGGTAGTGCTCCCTCATCCTCAAGTTACACAATTCAAGATATTGGTGACCTCTCTGTGAGGAGGTAGAAATACATGAGAATGTTCTCAGGACCTCTATGAAAGTGTCCACTAAACAAGATGTACACCCTGACAACTAATCCTGTCAACTAGAATTTACCATGAACATGTGGCCTGCAGGCAGGTTGTCTGGGCAATGTGAAGACTCACAGTACCAGCAGCACAGTCCTTCAGCAGATCTTAGGTGTTATCATTACTAGTGAGACAGCAGAGTGCTTTTACAGAGCAGCTCAGCAAGGAGGAAAAGCTGACTGAAGCAATCTCAAGCAGGGGACAGGTTATGTAAACAAAGAAAACCTTTTTTGTAGTCTCATTTCTTTGAGGGTATGCAAACACTGTTGGTTAACCTGCTAATTCATTTGGTGATGGCCCTGGACTCTGAGCTGCCACTAATCTTGTGCATCTGCTTTGTTTAAGAACCTCTGTCTCCTCCTGGCAGATTACAGATGTAACCAAAGCTGGGTTTCCATTACCCCTTCCCTGAAACAGCAGCCTGGCTGGGTATGGCACTATTACCTTTGGAAATGCACAATCTAGAACACAATGTGCAGTTCATCTTCACACAAAGCATCACAGGAACCCCCTTCTCACATGCTGGCTTCTCGTAGCTAAGTGCAGATGTGCATTTTCAAAGTTATCTGGGACCTGTTCTGTTAGTGCTGAATAAATTCTCATGGGAGTAAAGGCTTATCAAAGCTACACCACCTTCTACTCCCTTAGGTTACTTTCTTTGTTGTAAACATACAGTAACATCAACACTTTAAGATAAAACCCCTAAAATAAAAAATAAACCCCCAACCCTCTCCTGCCTACACAGTTCTGCCTTTGAGCCTGAAATGAAAGAGTGGCAGATATTTAGCCACATCACTTAACAGATTCCTGGAAGGCATTTGGATGTTGTGGTGAAAAGGGGTGTAGACAAACCAACATAAGACAACAAAGCTTAAATTATGTAAGTTGTGGCAGGCACTACAGACATCCAAACTGAGACCTCCTTGGGTGTCCATTTCCCTTCCAGCACAGCTTAAACTCAGCAACTGCAGTGACCTATACAGTGTTGAGAGCAGAAGGAGATAATGGTATCTGTAGGCTTAAAGCATGAAATGACAATTACAAGGGCTGTGTTCCAAGGGAGAGGCCGGGGTATCCTCCAAACACTGCATGATGATGGATTTGGAAGAATCTATCATTCCCTATATCTTAGATCAGGTGTCTCATTCTTCCTATTCTACCTGAGAAACTAGTTATTGCCATTTAAATAGTCATTACATACTGGATTTCTAATATAGCACCAGGATGAATGAATGTTTTCACATTTCCCACTGCTCTAAGACCATCAGCTGGCATATGTCATCACAGTTTCATGGCACAATTTCTGTTCCACGTACTCCATGGACTCGTCTCCATGTTATTTAAACTACAGACAGATGTTGTCTTCTGAAACAGCTTAAGATGTTACTATGTCTAACCCCTTCCCCTCATTTCTGCTAACAAAGCAACTTGTTTGAGTGCTCCCTAACCCACTTCAGGCACAATCAACACAGTTAGTGTATGGCTCCTATTTAAATTGTTTGAACTCAGCTGATTCTGCTTGAAGTGGGTTAGGGAGCACTCAAACAGCTGGGAGAGCTACCCGGGTAGTAATCAATGCCCAAGGGACTCTATAAACAGCTTGAAAAGAGAACAGCAGGGCACAAATGTTTGAAAACTCTGCAGCTGTTTGCAAATTGAATGTCTACAGAGAGCTCCCCTGCATCAAGCTGCACGTGAGCTATTGCAATACCCGTTTCCAAATGAGGTGTTCTCTCTCCTCAGCTGTAACAGCTAGCAGCTTCTTAAAAAAATAACATGAAATGAAAGTTGGGAAGTATAAGAAAGTTTATGGTGATGTGCCCATATAGCATACGAGCAAATATTCTCTGAGCCCAGTGCAGCATATTGTGCAACAGCATGGGAGAGGGGAAATTTTGGCCAGGAAAGTCAAAGCATATTCTTTCTTTTATCTGTTGGATGCTAAAGCAGCGCCTTCCATGTGCTGTTTGATTTCACTGGGCAGACAAGGGGGGGCAGACAATTTCCATCACACTCCAATCCCCAGCTCTGGAGGTACTTATTAGAGTCTGAACATTCACTGTTTCAACCCACCGATAAGGGAGCCCATCCAACAAGCAAATTGGGCTCTCTTCCATCATGCTCTGTATCTTCCAAAATCTCCAAGGGGAACAGAGTGAACAAATATGTTGAGCAAGTGTGCTCAGTTTGTGGCAAACAGCAGAACAACCCCCCCAGGACATATGCACAGTCTATAGCCATCACACCAACACTGGGCATGAGAACCAGAGGATGCATCCCATTAATTTTCTTCTACAGGTCTTCAGTCAGGAAGAGCTGCTGGTAAAGTAATGTGGAGCTGGGAGTGGGGGATAGGAAACTGCCCCCTCATGGGAAACACACTTGCTCTGTGGTTCATGCTCAGGCCAAGGCATCTGGAGGAGCTATTTCTGGCATCACCACGCACTCGCAGTGTGACCGGGGCTGAGTCACACATCATTATCCTGTATGCAAATTAGATGTCAACAAGTTTGCAGGTGATGTTTGTTGCAGCCTATTTTTTTTTTTTGTTATTGTTGTTTGAAGTGCTCAAGTGTACCACTACATGGTATTCTGGGCTGACCTGGAGGACCTGTGGGCTGTAGCGCAGCCACCTGCACCCAAAGAAACAGCGTTTTGTGTTTTTACAAGTGATTGGTTCCACACTGGTGTTTTTTCCGGGGGCAAACACCACCTTCACTGAGACGTGAACCGAGGCAGGTCTTGCTCTGAGGGGCAGCAGCATTTGCTGGGGGGTGGTGAGCCTTTTATTCCCCCTGCAACATGCATTGTAGCCTTTGCATGTGGCTTGGAAAAATCACAGAAAATCCTGAGTTGGAAGGGACCCACAAGAATCATCAAGTCCAACTCCTGGACCTGTACAGGACATCCCCAAGAGCCACACCACATGCCACACCACGCTTCCCAAATATTTCTTGAGCTCTGTCAGGCTGGTGCTGTGACCACTTTTCTGGGGACCCTGTTCCAGCACCCAATCACTCACTGGGTGAAGAACCTCTGCCTAATATCCAACCTAAATTTTTAAATATCTAACTTAAGAAGATTTTCAGCTTTTGAAATCCATCATGTCAGGCCATGTAGCAGGGGCCCTGGCTGACATGGGTGAAGGAATGTTCTCACAAGCAGGAGAGTGAGTGTGGGAGCTGTGCATGATGTCAGTGGTGTGGAATAACAAGTGGAACGTGTTTGCTTTAGCTGGGGTTATTTTCCTCACAGTATCTAGTGGCTGGTTGGGATCTGTGCTGAGCACAGGGTTCATAATACAGAGATGTCCATTTTGGGAAACGGGAGTTCAGTTTGGAATGGGCAACCCAGGCAGGTGGTGGAGTCACCCTCCCTAGAGGTGTTTTAGAAAGGACTGGACGTGCAGGGTGATAGGCTGGACTAGAGGACGTCCGAGCTCTTTCCCAGCCACACTGACTCATCAGCGCCGAGTCCATCACCCAGCCCCGAGCACGGCTCTCCGCCACAGACACAGCCCCGCACCGGCTTCTCCCTCACGGCGCACCCGCGGGAGGGCCGTGACCCGACATGGCGGCCCGGGCGCGGGCGGCGGCGCAGGCGCGGGGGGCGGCGCTGGCGGCGGCCGCTGCGGGCCCGCCCGCATGGAGCCCGCGCCGGGGGAGCCGGCGGCCGCCCGGATGGTGGCGTAGGGCCCGCACTGCCGGCCCCGCAGCATGGCGAGCTGCCTGCCGCCCTGCGTGATCGACGGCGGCACCGGGTGAGTGCGGGCAGGGGCGACCGGCTGCCGGTCCCCGTGCTGGGGACGGGTGGGTGTCTCCGCGCCGCGCCCCTCCGCCGCCTCCCGCTGCCGGCGAGCGCTCCTCGCACGGGGCCGCGCTCCTGCCGTGTGTCCCGGTGGCCTCTCGGCTTGCTGAGGGTTTCTCTCCCATCCGGCCTTCAGCCGGCTGGTGCCCATCGCTCTCGTCCTCCCTCTGCCCCTGCTGCCCTTGCATCCCGCCGGAGCGCGGAGCGGGGCAGCCCTGCCGTGTCCCCGCCGTGCGTGTTCCTGTGTGCCCTCTTCGCCTCTCGGGACCTGTTTTCGTTTGTGTCCTCTGGCTGTAAAGTATTGCATGATGCAAGTGCTAAAACTGGGGACGGCTGGTTTCAGAAGGGGAGAGGAGGCAGGAGCTCGCCCTGAGAGCGGTCCAGAGGCGGTACCTGGGAAGGCTCACGGAGGTGCCCGAGCCGAGGGCAGCCGTGTCGGTGCGGTGCCTGGACACCGAGCCCAGCGAGCACAGCTCCCCTGCCCCCGGGCCGCTCTCCCTCCTGCCTCCTCTCCTCGTCTGAAACCAGCCGTCCCCAGTTTTAGCATTTTCGGCTGAGGTGGGAGCGCGCTGCCTTGCTCCAGTGATGCGCTCGGTCATTGGGTCATCCTTTCACTTTTCTCGGATCAGTGTGAGAATCATTCCATACTTAACCAAACGACAAGTTTTGTAACTCAAGTCTTTGAGGGCAGGAGTGACTGAATTGCAGAGGCTGTGCTTGGCAGGCGTTTCAGGAGCGGGTCTGTCCTGCCTCTCTGTGCTAGAGAAGACCTCAATGGATATTCAGCATCCACTCCTGCTGTGCCTTAGGGGGGAGGTGTCAGAGGGAGCATAATGAAGGTAATACTGAATCTGTGGTGTGCTTCTGCACACAAATTAATACCTTTCCTTTGGCCCAACAGTTACCGACAGCTCTGAGGAGAGTAAGTGAAGCACCAGTCCACGAGTAACTATTCATGCAGTAGCTTTACTCGTCAGACTCGCTCTCACTGATTGCACTAATTTAGCCTTTCCTCTGCAGGGAATTTGCAACACTATTCTAATTTCTTTAATATTTGGAAAGTTATTTTGAAATTTCCTGAACTGTACAATCTTTAAAAAACCAAACCCCAAACTAATCCAACCAAATCAAGAAACCCCAATCCCTAGGTAACTGCAGGAAGCACTTTCCAGTCCTGTGGTGCCCACGTTGCCTTCTCTTGAAAAAGTGTGTCACATTTTGAAGTATGTCTGTATTAAACTGTCATGAAAGTTTTAGAAATCTTTGTCTGTTTCTATTTATACTTTAGCTTACCAGTAACTGGCTCTGTTCCCTCAGTGGGGAATACTGGAGTTCACAGCTGGATACTTTGGAAGTAGAATAGAGACCAGGTTCTACCTTGTGTCTTATTCCGCTTGCTCTTTAGATACTTCTTGGTAGTTTCCCGGGTTTCTTCTATATATTTGCTGGAGATATTGTAAGTATCTGTTCTGCACAGATCTGTTGATATTACAGGATTACTACTTGATAGTTTAGAGAGAAATGGGAGGTCTAGGTGGATCCTTTAAAAAGGGTACAGTAGAAACTTTAAAGCACAGAAAATGCCTTAAATGCCAAAGCTGCCTTTTGCAGGAGACCCCCTTGGCTTTCAGTTTGTGGAGTAATTCCAGTGTTACACTAGCAGTAGATATTGCTGGCCAGCAGTTACACAAAATAAATAAGGATAGGACATTGCTTATTGTGCACTTTCAAAGAAATAATAATTGAAGTAGAATTTCTAAAATCTGTTTGGTGTTTGCATGGGTAAAGCTGAGGGGTTCTGTAGGGGAGGGACATGTATATTGTTTTGTTTCAGGAAGGGTTTGGATAGTCCCTAAGTGATTCACATTTGTTTTTCAATGCCTCCAAGCAATCTTGATTCACAGGAGACAATATGATATCTCTGCTGGTGGGACTTGTGCTGGACCATGTTTTAGGGCACTCAAAAATGGAAGACTTTTCAGCAAAGAGACTACTGAATGTGAAATAAGTTATCTTGCAGAATTCAGGATGGAATGAGAATGAACAAAAGCAGCCAGAAGAAGTAGCTTGACTCATTGATACGCAGTCTCTGGAATTTTCCTCTGTGTGGGCTGAAAACCTTCTTATTGTTAGAATGAATCTACTCTGGGTTACAGGCTTCAAACAATTCATTCAAATTATTCATGAAAGGGCTTTCAGATGAAAAATTGGGAAAAGCATAGCAGAAAGGGAAAGGTATATGCAGATATGCACTGTGGGGCATTGTGTACATAAAATACACTTTTCTGCTTAAATCTCTGGTACTGAATGAGGTGTTCTGTCCAGCCACTAATCCATCTTTTTTTCATGTAAGGGGTTTTAAGAAGTTTGTTAAAATAATGGTTTTGTTGTTGTTTTGTGCATAAGGAGGCTTGCTTAATTTACTGGAATTTGCAGCCACATGCCTCAGTCCTGTAAAATGCCAGAATTCCTCAAAAAAAAGTAAGAACAGGTGTATAAAAATAGTTACAGACCTTCAGTAAGAAACATATTTTTATAGCAGGACAGGATAATGCTCCTTTAGTCTATTGGATGTAGATGACTTGAATATTTCCTTTGCCATAAACTGTTCGCTCTTTATTCACAAATCTTGCAAAAATAGTTAATAATTTGCTATACTCTTTTCCATTAGTACTTGCAAATGACTTGACATTGTGCAATTTTGATGCACTACATCTTGATTTTCTCTGCGTGAGATTCTCCTCGTGATCAGTTTACACATTGCTGTCACTCTTTTTGTGGAGAAGGGCATGCTATTTTTAGTTTCTTAGGACTACCAGGCCTTTTTGTGTTGCTGTTTTAAATAGCTTTAGACTTCATAACTAGTTTTATTAATTGGCATTTAGCTGTGGGACATCAGAACAGTAGTAGGTGGGTGAGCAAAACAAAGGTATCTTAAAATACCTCTCTTCAGTGTATTTGCAGATACTGAGGAGTGCTTCTGGTTTGGGTGTATTTTATTGAAGCCATTCCTTTTTAGTAAAGAAAAAGTACTTTGGTAAAGTCTTACAGATGAGTTTAGAGTTAAATACTTGATTTCTGGGAGAAGTGAGCTGGACTGGGTCTTAAAACTTAAGGCTTAAAGTGTTCTTTGATGATGTTGCTATTAAAGATAGCTGGAGCCTCAGAATATGCTATATTTCCCCTCTCTTACTATATTTCTGATGCCTAGTGAGTTGCTTTAGCCAAGTATTACCTCTGCTTTTCACATGTGAGACACGTGAACAGGCATTATTGTAATTGCTGTTCTGGGTCTAAGGAGCTTGAGTTAATTAGCTGTTGTTTATAATCACAGGCTTCAGTCCTGCAAAGTGCTAGACTTTCTCAAGAAACCTAATGGCTCTACTGTACTCTTTATTCTTATAGTGGCTGCTGATGCTCTTGGGTAAATTGTGCAGACAAAATAGATTTTTTTTTTCTATTTGATAGTTTCTCCTTCATGTCTTCTTCATTCCCATCCCTTGATTTCAAAAGTGCTTTTCCAAATCTTCATAAGAACTCGTGTTGCAAGTTCCTCAGACATTCTTGTAATAATGATAATAGAGTCTGCTATGGCAGCCTGGCATCACAGGTGCTCTGGCAGCAGTAGCCTGGTAATTCAGGCTCCTAGCTGTCAGGGAAAGTGTTCTATTTACAGAGACTATTTGTTTGTTTACAGGACTTTTCAAAGCATTCTGCTATTTTTAATCAGGTCATATTTAACTTTTCAGAGGTTTTTTTTTTTTTGTGTGAATGTAACACATTGTTTTAAATATGTGGACCAAAAAAGCAATCAAGAGTGATTAAATGGTTGCATTTGTGCTTTGCTTTTTTGCATACTTGTACAGAGAAAAATTGCATGTCTTGTGTTTTCAGATGGATAAAGCAACTGCTTGAGTTGGTGATTTGTTCTCATGCTTTGGGAAGAATTTTCATAAACATATCTCTTCTCTCTAAAGTGGTTAAGGGTGCAGCATCTGCTTCCAAGTGCAGTCCATTTGTATATCTTTGGAGTCCATTCTTGATGTAAGATTTTCCATTTTGGTGGGACCTCAGAAGAGAACAGGGTTAGGATGACCAATCCTCATGCAAAGGTTTGTGAAACTGGTTTGTGTATTTACTCATCACCTGGTCGAAACAGTATGGAAGAAACCAGACTATTTTTAGAAATTGCTTGTTTCAACAACATGCAATTTCCAGAGATTTAAAAAAAGAGTAGTCCTCCAAATCTCCTTGCATGAAATAGCCTTAGTCTATTGGATCAGTTTTCTGCTATTTTTTAGTGCAGTATCCTATATTTTGGCCTGTTTCCAGTAGGTTCCTACCTCACTGGCAACAAATTGCTGCTTTTAATGAAATTAAGTTGGAATACTGATTATCTACACATTCCGCTACAGCTGTCTCTGTAATTTTACAGATCACAAGATGTTGCATTACCATTAGTCTGCTAGGCTGTAACCCAGGAGAAAGAAAACTGTGGTTTAGATGTTTAAATATTCATTGGAGAAGGGACTGGAGACCAGGTACCCTCTGTAACTGTTAAAGTCCAGAGCCTTTCCGGTCAGTGAATATTGAAATATCACGTAGGAAAGGGAATAGTTTCTGTAGGAGGTGCTGGAAATGGGTCACCCAAACGCTTTAATGTACCCTTGCGAGGTGGAATGAGTTTGGGTCCTGCTGGGCACAACTGAGATCTGGGACCAAGTCTGCCATGTCCTGAGGCTCCTGGGTAGCAAAAAGCTGCACAACTGCATAATCTATTTTCCTTTTCTTCCTGAGTGGTCTTGGGAGAAATTTGAGTTTCCCTTCCATTTGGTTTTGTCAAAAACACTTGAAATGTGGCTGCCTGTTCCAGTCTGTCTCTTGTTTGATCTTAAGTAAATTTTTTTTAACAGATTTTTTCTGCTTATTTGCTTCACCATTGAACTGAGAATTTAGTTATTCTCTTAGTTTTAGTATTAGTCTTCCATGGATTAATGGCATGCAATAGAAATCTTTCCATATGATACCTTCTGTGAGATTAATTCTTTGAAGGGAATTTTTTCATTATACTGAGAAATAAACTTATTTGGTAGTTTTTTTTCAGTAGGAGAATTAAGCCAGGTTAAAAATGAATCTGTAAAATACTGAGCTGTAGGGGTTTGGTAACTTTACAAGTTACCCTGGTAGGGGGAGCTGATCCATTCTGGAGAGGGAAGGTAAAGCTCTTGCAGACTGGTAGCCCCAATTGACTTCTAGAGAGTGTTTTCTTTTTTTAATGCTGTGAGTGGGTGTGAGTTTAGCATGTGTGTTGAGGGGGGAAAAGATGGCAAACTGAACTCACCTCTTGGCCAGACTTTAGTTTAAGAAATGAGTTCTGGTTAGACTGCAGGAATCTTTTAATTTATTCATGCACACAGATATATAAAAATTGCATGAAATATATATATATGTATTTACATGTATGTAGATATTGTCTTTGTTTTTGTCACTGAGGCTTGAAAGGCTTTTTTTTCATGATATTTCTGCCTAATTGTAATTTCTAAGTCTTGAAACTAGGTCTTTTAAACAAAAGAAAAATGATTTCCTTGCTTTTCGTTATGTTCATTTAGTCATGATTCATTTCAGAGAGCGAAATAAGAGGAAGTGGCCTGTATTGGTCTTAAATCCCAGTGGAACTCCTGTTGTTGCTTGTTATGTTTTAACAATATTCCCTAGGTAGGCCTCATTCTAAAATGTGAAGAATCTATGCAATAATAATCATAAAAAGAATTTTTACTAGTAATGTCCTTCTTTACAGTCAGTCTAATTTAACATCCTGATTATGTTTTTGTGAAAGCCACAGCAAGTGTGCATAAACAATTTGGATTAGACTGAAAGCATATGTCTATAATGATGATTAAAAACCCAACAAACCCTTGCCTGCAAAACACAGTCCTTGTCTTTTTAGCCTTGAGGGGAATGGCTTTTTAACTATTGTTTGAAGTCTATTGAAGCTACAGCTTTGAAGAGAAGTTGAAGTATAAATATTTAAGTCCAAGGTCATTGATAATTCAATTTAGATTCATTCCTTTATCTAAGAAAACTCTGATCCTTAATGAATATTTTTATACCAAATACTGTGTAAAGAGGAACCTACTTTTCAAGCTGCTAATGAAGATGCAAACCTCTGCTTTGGCCATGGCATAATATTTTTTGCAAATATTGAAAGTAGGATGCAGACAAAGACTTTAAATTCACTTTAGGACCTAGACTGGGATTGGTCTCATTTAAGAATACCATGGCTTTAGGTTTTTTGTGTAAAAATAATGTGAACAATGCTGATTCCCTCAAATCCTGCTGCTGCTGTACTTCTGTTTCAAGCTAATGGCAGTATTCAAGAATGACATCAGTCTCTGCAAGCATTCAATCAATTTAGTTGGGTTGGTTTTTCTTTTAACACTGTTTCTGGTGTGGGTTTTGTTGTCATTGTGGGTTTTTTTTTTTTTTTTTTTTTTTTTTTTTCCCTAGACAACACAGCTAGGAATTTTTTATAGTCTGGGATGTTAATTATTTCTAGTTGCTAAAGACCTGGAGTAGCTTGCAGTCACTAACACCTGTAGAATTTTTTTGTGAAAATGTCTTTACTTTTTTTTCCTCCCCCTTCTTTTTTCCTCTCAAGCCTTTAATTGTTAAAATAGATCTTATATGTATATTGAAAGAAACAATCAATGCTTTGTACCATCTGCTGCCCGTTTCCAAAGCATTTCATCAGTGCAGGCTTGCTTTGGTGTAGTATTTGTCTTTTACCACACACAGATAATATACCTGTGACAAAGTGAATGGTTTGTTCAAGGCCTGAAAGGGAATTGTATCAGGATTGTAACAAGAGTTCTCTCCTGTGGTTTATACTTCTGATACTGTATTGTTTCTTTTTTTTCCTGTATTTGAGACTATTAAACAAATATGTAAAGTCTAGGGCTCTCTTTGGTCATGGTAATTGAAGGGTAAAATCTGCATTGCCCTAATTTTTCCCAAAGGGTGCAATGTGACATGCCTGTCCTTTGTCATAGCAGGTCAACAAGATGAAAAAAGCAAGAACTGAGTTTTCAGACTTGGTAGTTCTGAATAACACTAGCAAAATCTGTAAGCTGAAGTCATCTGAAAAATAAATTAACACCTAAAGTATTTACCACTTTGAGTTTTCTTTTCAGCAGGATGATACTTGAAAGCATAACCCAGAAAATGTGGACGTGGTGTGTGATGCATGTTTCACCTTAACTTTAAGAAGTGGAGTGAATTGAAAGTATTTTTTCTTCATGTTTTTGCATCTTAAGTGCATCTAATGACCTGGTGATTTTTTTTTTTTTTTTTTTTTTTTTTTTTTTTTTTTTTTTTTTTTTGTTTCCCTAGGTATACAAAGCTTGGCTATGCAGGAAATACAGAACCTCAGTTCATTATCCCATCATGTGAGTTGATTTCTTTTTCTTTTGTCCCTCCAAATTGTAACATACACTGCTGTCACGGAGTACTTTGAGGATTAAATGATGTGCTTCCAACTCCCAACTCAGCCGTGGTAGTCCGTGTCCATCTGGGAAGTGATATTCACGTGTTAGCATCTTTGGCTGGAGTGTAGCTAAACAGAGCTCCTTGTCTGCAGTTAGCTAGGACTATTGCTCATTAAACCAGCTCTTGGTTGCTATGACAAAGATGAAGAGAACTCCAGTCCAATTTCCTTTTTATCTCCATTATTTTTTGGCCAGGACTCTTGAGTAGACAGAATGCAATTTACCTCCTGTCTACCTGACACCATGGTTACAGCCTGGATAATCTGGGGGAAGGCTCCCAATCAAATTAAGTACTAAAAGTGCAGGTGGTGTCTGCCTTATTTACATTGTCTGGGACTGTAGACAGTTTAATATTCAAAAAAGTTGTTCCTATTAGAAAATGTTCCTTTTGGGTGTGTGCTTACCAATTAAAATGTTCTTGCACATTTAACATGCTTTTGTTGAACAGATTTACTCTTTCATTTTTTTTGTGTGTGTTAAACTTGTTTAAAATGTTATACTTTTCTGGTGTTCTTGATTTTAATTGACATCTTAATAGCTTTTCTGAAATGCTGTGTGTATATATATATAAAAATAGTAGTACTATGTATTTACATCTATAATGACATCTGTTACCTCCATTTACATTAAACACTGCTTTTTACTTTTTGTAAACTTTGCCAATTAATTACTTACTAATGCATCTAGACTCCCTTGTAGCTACTCATGGGAGAAAATACAAGGAAATTATAAAGGTAGTTGATGGCCAAAGAAGTGAAGAGGACACATGTTCTTCACCAGGTGTAGCTGCAGTACTGCTTACAGTCTCACTACTTTAAGTATTGTAAAATTTAAACCTAAACCACTGGTAAAGATTTAAATGTCTTATGTTAAAGAAGTGGGATAGCAGAGATTTCCTGTGAATTTGCTATAAATCCTGTTTTATGCAACTATAAACCTGTTGGGGGGTAAATGTTTTTCCAGAAGAATTGTTTGCCTGTGAGTAATTTTTTAGTGCTAGTAGTATTTGGTGTGTTTGTGGATGATGTCTGCCTACTCTGCATTTTCTGCTATATGTTATTTAGACCCTGATTATGACCTATTAAAAGAAAACTATATAAACAAGGTTACATTTTAGCAGTACTTCATTCCATTTTTATTTTTAGCTTGCCCCAGATTTGATTTTTGCTGTCTCATCTTCTTGCCTACAGCAGTCATCATCTAATAATTTTAGTGATAGTTGAAGGCTGCTAATGGGAAGCATAAGTGTCTCCAGAGATTTCTCTGTAGCCCTGAAAATGGATTTCTCCCCTCCTTCTTTCTTCTTTCTCACCAACCAGGACAATGACTCCAAGACTTATTTTTGAATACACAGTTTATTTTCTTCTTCTCCTGTGCTCTTCCTCTTTATTCCAGAGTTGGAACTCAGAAAATCATGTTGCTTACTAGAATGCTGCACTTGTACAGTTTAAGTGACTGCTGTAGTCTGTAACAAAATGCATTTTCACTATTTTCTGTGAATTACTATGTACAATAATGAGGAATGGATGACCAGAATCCTGCAGGATGCAGTGAGAATGAACTCAGCTCTATTGGCTTGTCAGTATATCACTTACATAATTGCTACTTTTTATATCCAAATTTTTATTTCTGGAAAAGAGTTCTTTAAGTAAATAAGCATTCATCACTTGGTATTTATCTGTTTTCATTTTGTTTTGATTTGTTTTTTGCGTTTATTTTAAGGTATTGCAATCCGAGAGTCAGCCAAAGTGGGGGACCAGGCTCAGAGGAGGGTAATGAAAGGTGTTGATGATCTGGACTTTTTCATAGGAGATGAAGCCATAGATAAACCTACCTATGCTACAAAGGTGAGCATTCAGGAGACTTTGATAGCCTTTCCCAAGTCTCATATTTGTATGATAAAATATTCTAGGACTTCTGGATAGCCATTCAAAACATGTTTGCATTTTTTGTAAAGTATTTTTATTGCTTTTAAAAAACTGCATGATTTGGTTCATGGCTTTACCCCTTTTTAGATATCTATTTTACTGGTGCTGTCTTGTGTGGTTGGTGTTTGTGTAAATATTCATTGATACAGTGCAGCTGTTCAGTTTTCAAAATTCTGAGCTATTAAAATAGTCATATACACTGAATATTTAAATTCTTGCTAAAAGTGTACCCTTTTAACATGGCATACAAACTGGGAAATGTTGGATACTTTTGCTTCAGGGAAAGTCACAATTGTTTTGTGAAAGGCTGTCTTCAGTGCAGCTTTTCTGTGAATCATATTTTCCATACCCTAGTAAAGGACTTCTCGTACTTAAAAAGCGTTACTGGCTTATGAACTGTGTGGAAAAAAATCATATTTTATACATCCTTCTGTGTTACTTAAATGTCAGCTGTATTCTTAACATTGAACAAAATGTAAACACCATCCCTGCCAGAAATTTTAGGTGAAAAATATATAGCCTATATGGTCTTTATTTCTTATTATAATATGGAAAGGCATATTGAAGCCAAGTATGATTCTCATCTTTTTAAATGATAAAATTTATACAAAAAGAGGTTAAAACACAGTTCTGCAATAGACTTAACAGGAATAGAGTCTGGATTCTGGTTGCTAGTCCTGCAAAGTAGAATTGGGCTTGGAAGTACCTGGGAGCAGGAGATAACTTTGAACTGTGCCTCTGAATTCAAGTCAGGATGGGTTTGATGAGATGCCTGTGAGCTGAGGTGTCAGACTGTTCCTGTTGCTGGGTTTCTTTGTCCTTGCATGATCCAGTGCTGACAAGTTCTGCTGTTGCAGTGGCCTATCCGACATGGAATTGTTGAAGACTGGGACCTCATGGAGAGGTTCATGGAGCAAGTCATTTTTAAGTACCTTCGAGCTGAGCCTGAGGATCACTATTTTTTAATGGTGAGTTAATGAGGCCTAGTAAGGAAATAGTTTTGTAAGAGGAAAACCAAATGCCATTCCAAGCAGAAATAGCTCTGCTAGAGGATTTTTCTCTGTATGTCTTATTTCTCTAGCAGTGACAGAGTTTGGGTTGGGAGGAGAAAGCTAATCTTTAAAGCTGCATTATAACTATATTCTGTTAATTTTGTGATGCAGGCTACTGCAGGTCAGCTATTGCTTTTGAAAATCTTCAAATGCTGTTTAAATTCTATTTGAAAATTTTTATTTTGAGTGCACTGAGGATTTAAAAAGTTTGATTACCAAAAGTTTGGTACCAAACTAATCAAGGCAGGATCCTTTCGAGGTGCTTTTTCAAAACTCTTTGTTTTTGCAGACAGAGCCTCCACTGAACACACCAGAAAACAGAGAATACCTTGCAGAAATCATGTTTGAATCGTTTAACATCCCAGGACTTTACATTGCTGTGCAGGTGAACAAAGTGAATGCATTCTTCTAAAGCAAAAAACAACTGCAGTGTTTCGGTCTTTCGTAGGCACGTGTGTAAAATGTTTGAAACAGTACTTTTTGAGAGTGTAAATTAGAACACTCTGCCTGCTTCTAAATCTAAACTCTGTGTGCTGTAGGCAGTGTTGGCCTTAGCTGCCTCCTGGACGTCACGGCAGGTTGGGGAGCGGACTCTGACTGGGATTGTCATCGACAGTGGTGACGGAGTGACCCACGTGATCCCCGTGGTAAGGAGCAGGATGCACTTTGAAACCAGCACTGCTTTGGACAGGGCTTGTTTACTATACATTTAAATAAGAAGCGCCAAATGAGACCTTATTTTAAAATTTTTAGTGTTGGCTGGGACTTCTTTCCTTGCAAAAGTATGTATTCCATTATGTATTAATTTAGCTTGAAGACCACAGGAAAGTCACAGTAAGGAACTATCAATCCAGCTTTTAAAAGGCTATTTCTATGTAAAAACTTACCTTCTGTTACTGTGATGCCTCCGTTCTCTTAAAAATCAATGATTATCATGGGTTTATGTCTCCTGCATGCCAAAAGTGTCTGAAAAGAAATGTCCTAACTTTTTTGACACCCTGCATTCTGACTTTAATATATCTGTTAACGTGTGTTCTTTATATGATTTATTGAATTTTATTGTTTCCACTCTGCTCATGTGGAAACAACTACAAATTTATATAAGTACCTGTTCTTATACATGATCAATCTCATCAGTTTAGTTATGTGAGGTTGTTAAAATACAGAGTTATCTGTGCATACTGACATCCATTGATGTAATTTTTTGTATTTTTGAACCATACTGTGTCCTTGAATGATCAGGTATATTAGAAATGAAAATTTGATTCTCTTTAACTTCATCTTGCATTTTGGTGTTAACTTGATCTTCTCAGTGTTTTGTCATATGGCCAGTGCTGAGAACAAACAGCATTTACTGCATGAAACTCTGAAAAGTGTAAAACAAAGCAAGGGAAGAAATAATGTGGCTCAGCAATATCAGTGTTCTCAGTAAATGCATCCTAAAAAAATTCAGCAAGTAGATTTCTTGGTTTTGTTGTGCTTATTGTAAGATCCTACTTCTGTTTGAGTTTTCTATTCCTATGTGATTTTTCTTGTCTGAGAAATTTAATTTTATACTTTTTTCTATTAATTTTTCACTCTCAAACAGAACACAGGTAGTTTATTTATATTACATTGCTTTTCTGATGATGCTATAAAGGAACCATCCGATCTGACTGATATGTACAGATCTGACTGATATGTTTATCACTTGTGTATCTATTAAATAGTCAATATCTGTTTATAAATAAAATAAATAAAAGTGATATCCACCTTTAGTGGGGTGAATTTTTTTAGAGTGATTTTACAGTTTCAAGGTTTTACTTTTAATAGAAAATCAGATTATTATAAAAGAGAATGTCAATTATTGATACACAGTATGTTTTCCCCTTAAATATGTCTTTTCCTCTCTTCCTACATAGGCAGAAGGCTATGTAATTGGAAGTTGCATCAAACATATTCCTATTGCAGGTAGAGATATTACTTACTTTATTCAACAGCTTCTAAGGGAAAGGGAGGTAGGAATTCCTCCTGAACAATCTCTGGAGACAGCAAAAGCCATAAAGGTACATCCTCCTTTATCTCTTAATAAATACATAGTAAATCTCCGTGAGCTGATGTTTTGGCTCTAGCAAGTTGCCAGTGGCTCTCTTAAAAATGCAGATGTAGGTAGTGTATTATAATTGCACAAGCTTCTGGTGGTTTATCCAAGCAACTGTGGGGGAAGGAGAAAGAGGAAGAAAATATTCATGCTAGACTGTTTGGAGTGAGTATGTTCCACAGATTAAATCAGCATTTCAACTTTGGAGTTGTTTAAAATTTGCTTTGTAATAGAACTTAAAAAAAAAAGGAAAAGGTAGGGTGATTGTGTAGGCCTGCTCTTGCAGTGAAAGCTTGCCCTTGAAATTCTTTATTGTCGCAGACATACTGTTGGGGATGTTTTCACTGGGAGAGAGGCAAATGTAGCTGAGTCAGCGTGTGCAGCCCTTTGGAAGTAAATGGGCCTCGTGCCTTGTGGGGCTGAGGCTTCAGTAGTGATTTGGGTGGGAAAGTCCCTTGAACAGCTCCACCTGTAAAAATGCTCACATTTTTCTTTTCTGATTGTGTTGCACTTTAATTCACTGATGTACTAATGATTTCAGCTATTTTTAATGCCTGGTGTTTCTCAACAGGAGAAATACTGTTACATTTGCCCCGACATAGTGAAGGAATTTGCCAAGTACGATGGGGACTCTCGCAGGTGGATCAAACAATACACGGGCATCAACGCCATCAACAAAACTAAGTTTGTAATAGATGTTGGTTACGAGAGGTTCCTCGGGCCAGAAATCTTCTTCCATCCCGAGGTAAGAGCAGGGAATAGCTGTGCTCAGTTGTGCCATTCCCGGTGCCTGGGCGCCATCCCGTGGCAGTGAGGGGCCAGTGAGTCCCCTGAACACGAGCCAGGTGCACTCACAGGTAACGTCAGCACAGCAGAAAAGTGTTTTTGTAATGTCCAGTCTAATGTTTAAAACATCTTGTTCTGTTCCTGTTTCAATCTGAACTTGAAAAGTAATTGTTTCATTTCACAGTTTTTGTATAGTATTTTCCTCTTTCTTTCAGCATCACTTTAAAGAAGTCTGCCTTTATACTTTTTATGTTGCCAATCCCTTTGGGTACTACTAAGCATGGCCTTGATTATATTCTAAATACTGTTTGCAGACTTTTGATACTGAGTCAGTTTGTAAGGCATGGATTATAAATTTATCCTTGAAGGAAGTCTATTGAAATCTCTCTTGGTGTGATCACAAGTAGTATGTACAATTCTGGGAAAGATTACTGTACTTCATATCTCTGATTTTTGATAGTTCAGTTTGAATGAGTTTCAGGATATTGTTGAGAGGAAGGAGTCAGGTTTTAATACAGGTCCTCACCATTCCTGCACACTTAGTTGAATTTATTCAGTCACCCATAACCTGTAATACTGTTAAAAACTTTTATTAAAATCCACATCAACACTGGTGAAGTTTCCCTTTTTCTACCCTCCTGCTTGGAAGAATATTAAAAAGCTTCTCTCTGCCACCTTTTGTCTGAATTCCAGCTTTAATCTTCTGTGGTCAGTTTGTAGCCATCTGATCTTCTGCCAGTATTAAATCTCTGGACTAAATAGTTTTTCTTCCCTGCTGTTTACCAATGTCATTTAACAGAGAAGCACTGAATCCCACGTCAGACATAATTTCAAGATTTTCTCTTTCCATAGTCTCTTAAAAGATTGTTGGGAATGGGATAAAGGACCAATTTCCATTTTTTCCATTTCTTGGTAGTTTCTTGACTCTGTATTGAAATAACCACCCAAACCTGAACTAGAGAAGAAAAACATAATAGATGATGTGTACTGCATCTAAAGAGAATTTGTTGTTGTGTTTCATTAACTCCTCACTTGAAAGTGTAGCAGCTTAGCTAGGTAAAAGCTGCCTTTGGTAAAGCTGTCTTGTAATCTTTTCCTATTTTCAGTTTACAGAATTTGTTCTGAAGTCTTTAATGCTATCCATATTATTTCTCTACTTTTTAAATTAGAGATTTTGTTTGCTGTTCTCCAACCATACTTTATTGGCTGGCAGACTGTAATTTTACATGCAGTTCTGTTGTCCCTGTTCTGGGATGATGTTATACCCTACCTCTCATTTCTACTCATTCCTTTTCCCTGCTGTTTTATCAATAACTTTATGGAGAGCTCAGGAGTTTTCAGGCTCTAGTTCATTCAGATGAAAACTTGACGTGCAGCAGCTTCTCTTTTGGTTTATGTGGCTTCATTTTTTGCTTCTTGCATGATTAATTCTTACTGTGGAAGTTAGTTTGAAATCTTGGGAAGTGCCCCCATCCTTCTTAGGGCTCCTGAACTCCAGACCAACTTCCTTTGCTAATTTTCTCTCAGTTCAGTGTATACTTGTTATGCTTGACTGTTGTTATTTGTTCATCCATGTAGATACCTCATCTTGTGGGAGTGTAGATCCCATGTCCTTTTACACAAAAGCTTATAATATATCTAGAATAATATATTATTATATATTGGTAATTAATTTAATTTTTTAGAGTTTACCCTCTGAAAGGAAAAAAAAATCATGGGCTATTACGAGTTCTTTTCTTTAAAGCTTATGTTAAGTTTTAAGTGGAAAATTTCCACTAGATTGTTTTCTAGCATTAGCAACTCTTAACTCTCTAGTTTTATAAATGCAGAAATTTACATTAGCACTATGTTCATGTTTGCATTGATGGGGGCTTTCACTCAAAACCTTAGGCAATTTATACTTTTTTGAATGTAGATACTTCCTGGGCTTGGGAAAAAAAATCTGACTTTCTGGTGGAAATTTAACTGAAATATTTTAGTAGCATTAAAATCTTTTTGCAGGGAAACATTCTGATTTGCACACTGGTGTTTTTAATCTCACTTGAAACGAAAGGCAGGACCACAGTGAGTGGCAACAGTGTGTTTAATATTGCAGGAAAACTCCAACTCATCTTGCAGGCAATAAAAGTGCATAGTACATAAATTGTAAATAGTGAATTTCTGACCAAGGAAGAGAATCTGATTTTCTTAGCAGAAAAAAGAAATTCTCATTTCCCTTGCAGAGAAGTGTTTGTTTTAATGTAGAATAAATGATGAGCAAGACCCGAAACTCCAATTCATCCCCTACTACAAAGTCTCTCCACAGTCTTATTTCTGCCTTTTTTATTTCTCTGTTCTTTGGAGGAAAAATGTAATGCCTGTTCTGTTTCCTTTCAGTTTGCTAACCCTGATTTCATGGAATCCATTTCGGATGTAGTTGATGAGGTCATACAGAACTGTCCCATTGATGTCCGGCGGCCGTTATACAAGGTATGGCCTCTCTCTTGTAAGCTTCATGTCATTTATTTCAGGATTAAATACCAGCATCATGATCAGAAGCATGTCCATGGCTACCACTTCCTCCACAATGAGAAATGTGAACTTTGGATAGAAATTAAACAAAGTGCCACTTCTGAATGCAACTAGATATTTGCTGCTTTTTAGTTTTGAAAGAAAAGTTTCTGTAAAGGCTCAATACATAGGTAAGTATTGTCCCCGAGGAGCTGTGGCAGAGGGATGTTTTTTGTATCTGACATTTGTAATGTGAATCTGACATGCAATGTGCATGAAGGACTTCTGGTTTTGCCCATTTTAAGGGTTATACTGTGGTCTTACCCCTCTCACTACTCTCCTTCCCCTGCTTTATTAAGTAGTGGCTTCCAATATTTTTTCCATAGTCTTGTCTTGTACCTGCCCTTTGCAGTTTAGTCAGTACTGCATCACTTAAAAAGTACATGAAAGCTGAAAATATATAAGGAGAGAACAATTAGGCCAGCTTAGACCTGCTTAAATCCAGGGTGTAGTCCAGGGAGTACTTTCAGTTCCTGATTGTTTAAGGACTGAAAGGTAAGGTACTGATGTGCATAGTCCATGGCAAGCTTTGTCTGTATTGGCATCACATCCTGCATCCCATGGTTCCCTTTTTTCTGCTTGTGCGGGAGCAGTACAATTTTGGAAATAACAGCATAAAAGCTATAGCACACAGAGATCTGTCTGCTCATGTAAAAGGTAGTAGTGTTCCTCACCTGGTAGAATGAACATTAAGTTCCAACTAAGTCATGTCTCAGGATATATTTGTAACCATTAAAATTTTACAGTCTTTTCTCCTTGCCTGATAAACACTCTCTGTAATCTAGAATGAGATGTAGCACTCCAGAGCAGATCTGTGGGGCAGGATAAAAGGGGAAGTTGAACTATTTAACAGATTAATATGTCAGTTCTGCAGTAGATGTCTTCAAAGACTTCAAGCTTAGGTAGCAGCAGGGTTTAGGAGCCCCTTAGTGTGAGGTTTTGCTTAGGGGTCTCTGCTTTTTATCTGAAAGACCAAAGCTTCCTCAGAGCAAAAGGTTCTTTGCTTGGTAGGGTAGGGTTTGGTACTGATTAGAAAGTGATGTTTAAAATTTGAGGTTAAGTTACTTCTGCCTCATCATAATCAGCAGACAACTTTCCCTTGGCTTGCCACTGATTGAGAGTTTGTTTTTTCTTTTTCTGTTTTTCATTATACTTGCTCAATTAAAATAATGTTTCACAATTACCTGTGGAATGTACTGAGAGATGTAAGTTACTAATGGTAATAGTTGCTATCTTCTTTAAGCAAGGTCACTTCAAAGGGATGAGCATCTATTGTTCTCATTGTGTAAAACAGTGTATGGATGCAGAAATACTTCACTCATACTTTCTCTCTGAGGTTTATCAGTTTCACTTGCCCGTGGTGCTGAGTGGTGGCCAGCCAAGGGCCTGTGCTTTGGAGCTGAGATTCCATCAAATGTATTTGGATTCTTCCTCAGTGTTCTGCAGAAAATACCTAATAGTACCCTTATGGCAGGTTTTATGTGGTATGTAGCCTTTGAATCATTGTTCCACAGCCCATGTTTTGATGTCCTGTGGTATTTCTGAGTTTTACTGCCAGTATCCCTGTTCCCTAATCTGATCAACATCTCTCTCACAAGGCCAGTTATCTTACCTCGTGTTGATGTTTGGACAAGCAGAACCTTGATAAGACTTCCTTAGCCAGATCTGTGACAACCCAGCCTAAAGGGAAGAAAGCATCTAAGATTTGTAAATTTGTCAAAAGAAATTACAAAAGTCAGAGAGTCTGAAAGTTTTATTAATAAATTACACATTTGGCATGGAAATTGGTCTGTTAGTATCTGACCTACTATCTAAGCACATAGCAGTAGATTTTGGGTAAAGGGGTAGGGAAGAGAGGAATTCAAGAGGGAGAGATGAATTAAAGAAAGAAAGAAAGAGAGAAGAAGGGAGCACCAGTCCTAGTTTCAGTGTTGATCCAACTGCATCAGTCTGGCCAATGACATGTCCAGGGTCCTGGGGGCACCCCCTGGGTTTGGGGTGGGGGTACTTTTTTATGGAGATGTTTCTCTGCCCCAAATACAACTTTCTTGCTTTCCATAAAAATTTGTAAATTTGTTACCATATGCAGTCTGTTCCATCAGGCCTTTCTGGAAATAGGTTGGAGGGCTTTGGGGGCTTTTGGTGGTAGTAATCCCACCCTGTAGTCCATGCCAGCTTCCTCCACTCATTCCTTGTACTGTGTTGTGGTTTGTTCTCATAGACAAATGCTCTATTTGTGCCTGGCCCCTCTTCTCCAGCCAAATCTTGTTCTTCCTCACAGTGTGTTAATACCAATAGTCCCTGGTTATTAGCAGCAATTCTTGTCTGCAGTTACCAACAGTCCTTGGTTGGCTCCACAGCCATTTAGTTACTGGTGTTTGAGACATACATGAGCCCTTTATTTTCTGGGAATTGAGAGCTCAAAAGAATTCCACTTTGGACAGCTGTTTACAGCACCAGTAGAGAGTGGGCTTTAATCACAGTACTTTCCCATCCTGGCCAGAATTTGAATTGGTAAGTTTCTTTGAAAGTTCAATAACAGAAATATTATTTCACTTGAGTTGTTATTTGGGCAGGAAGAAAGTTTCCAAGGCTGTTTGCTAAAAGGCAGGTGCTCACTTAACACCTGTTAGTTCTGGGAACAGACAGTGTTTCTGTTAAGCTCAAGAAGGGCTTTATCCAAGTGCAGTTTGTCAGGGCTAAGGCCTAATGAGCATTTCTCAGATTCTGGAGTGGGGGAGATGCACCCCTGGAAATCCACCCCACAACTGAAGTCAGCTTCTCTGTGTCTCCACAAGATCCCATAACCTGCAGCTGTTCAATACCAAGCACAAACATCCTTTCAAACATGATGAAGCCTTTTTTAATTGCATAATGATTGCCAGCAATGCACTCTCTAATTCCCATGATTACATCATCTTAATATGATTGCTTGGAAAAACTGATTTGTATTCTCTAACACAGAGTTGAGAGTTCTGGATTGCTTGGGATGAATTGCTTTCTGCTAGAACAGGAAAAGATAGGTATTGGTTTGAAACCAGGGGATATGCATAGAAATTTGAAGAAATGAGGTGGGGTTTGGTGGGTTTATTATTTAATTTTTGTGTTGTTTTTTTGCAAACCCAAAGCTTCACAAAGCAAACTGAAATTTAAAATGAGTGCTCAAATGGAATGAGAAATGACAGAAGAGATAATTTTTGGATCTTACCATATGGATGAAACAATTTGGCATACTGGCTATGTTAATCATTCCTCTGTGTTGAATTCCACTGAAAAATTACCTATCGTGCATGCAGCTAAAAATCTTGCATTTGTGGGGCTCAGTGAGACATTCCATCACCCTTAAGAGTTCTCTGGGAAGAATGGTGTATCGTTCATCTAGTTCTATTTTTTTGAGAATTTCTTAGCTTCCTTTTTTCTTAAAATACTGTTCCACAACCTTTCCTTGTACTTACCTTATAATTATATGAATACATAGTATAACTGATATCTAAGAAATGGAGAGAAATTACAGAGAGAGTGCAGTAGCATGATGGGGGCTGTGGTCTACACAAAAATGAGACCCTTCCCCAGCTTTCAGGTTCCTGTGAGCACACCAGTAAACTCTATAACTACTGCACACCCAGCTTGGATCAGTGATGAACGTCTGCTCCTGTGGTACAGCCACAGCAGATACTGGTGTGGAATGTTTTCAGCACTAGTTGGTATTTAAAAGTCTCTTTTCAACCTGAAAATGCTCTGAAACTTGTCCTAACACTTATCAGTTAGGACACGAGTTTTTGGCATTTAGTGTCAAAAAACAGTCTCCTCCTGAGTGTAGTTATAATAACTTCAGAGGTGGACACAGGGCTTTGAAAAGTTTAAAAAACTGCTTGCTATCCTAATAAACAGTATTTTTTGTTAGTAACAGGTTCAGAAACATTCACTTTTAATTCCACACTCTACTTGATCTTTCTTTTTCCTTATCCAGAGTCTCTCCCCAGGTACTTCCAGAGTTAAATGAGAACAATATTGACAGGGCTGAGGTCCTTGCCTTCTCCCAGTACAAAGAATAGAAGTGTAGGGTCACTGACTGTCCCAGCAATTGATTTCTTTCAACTTTTCTCTGTGGTGTTTTTTAGCACAAATACCTGAAAGAAAGAATATAAGATAAATGACATCTGAAGCCAGGTAAATTCTGTCAGAAATATCTCTGAAAGGTCCTAGCCAAGCATGCTTAAGCATTCATGATTCAGATCATGCTGAATGAAATGACAACATCCTTGACCTCAAACTTCTAAGCCAATTTCTCAAGTTGAAAATTCTGCATGAGGAAGATATTGGTAAATGTGGTGTTTTATTGGAGATGAATTATCCATGTTTTCTGTGGAAACACAGGTGCATGGAGAGAAGATTTTGGCAAATGGGCTCTTTTCCTTAGAGAATGTGTCTTCTTAGCTGGGTGTGCAGCTGTTGTGGACTCAGATTAGTCTCTCTCAAAATGAAAACTTAGTGAAATAGTAAAGTCAAGCTCATTGCTACATTTAAGACTTGGGGTGTGCTTGTTGTGTCAGTGTTCACTGAGAAAGTTAAACTCACAAGAGCCTGTGCTCAAACACTGGAAAGGTCCTGGGTGCAGGGGCTGACAGGGTGGTAAACCCCTGACATCATTTCTGACTTCAGCTGCTGGTAAACAGAAACACCTGGTGTGAGAGCAGCTCCAGCTGCACAGCATGGAGGGTAGATGGCACTGTAGGACTGGCTTTGCTGATCTGTGCTCCAGCACCGCAGGAATTCCCTGATACTGACCCAGAGCAGAGTGGGGAGGCTCTGGGGTGAGGGAAGGGTGGAGACACTGCCAGGCCATGGCATCTGCTGGCACCTATGGCAGGACGTGGGAAAGGAACAGCATTCCTTCTGAATACTACAGTGTTCCTGTGGTATTTTAATGAAAGCCCCAAGAGATTGACTCTGTCATTGTAGCACAGGAGGACTGAGGAGAAACCCTGCTTATTCCTATCACAGCTGTAAATAAATTAGTAAGATTATTCCTGCTATTTGGTTTAACAGTAGCTCAGTGCATCTGCAAGATTTTCTGGTTCCTTTATGTATGAGGCGTATTTATGCAGAATGGCACCACCATAAGTCATGCTGAAATCTCTTGCTGTGACTTGAAATGTGAAATGAACATTCAATTCATGATTTTAAGGAAAAGGAAATTTATTTATTATTAGAAGTAAATGTATTTTTAAAATGGTGTTTCTCACAATAAATTTATTTCTTTGTGCTATATTTATTGTTTGGTATGGACAATATTTATCCTTACACTTTCCATACTGTGTTGGCAAATAGTGCCCTGTTTTAAGCAAATTAACAGAGACATGTAGCTTAATTGATTTACTTGCTAATGAAGTGCTTGGCTTCAGCTTATGCACCTTCTTGGTTTTACCCATAATAATTTTTATTAACAGTCATATATTGATCTCATTACATGTCTCTGGTGGTCTGGTCACGTCATGTTAACTTTAATTTAGGCTGTCAGCTGGAAAGAAGGGAAAATGGGATGTGTTGTTCTTACTTGCCAGAAAAGCAGGGGATGCTTTTCAGTTTGGTGCTGCAAAGTCTGATGTGTCCAGCTGAGAGTGTGCTTGCACCACAGTGCAGCATGAAGATGCACAAACCAGTTCAGCACTTTGTGTTTGGTAGCGCCGAGTTCTTCAGGAGCTAATTTCACTCTTTGGAATTTTTATATGAGCTTGATTTAGTCAGAGATCTCTGTTGCAGGAGCTGGGTTGCTGTGTTGGGTAATTTCATATCTCTGCAGTGTTACATTGTACAGGCATAATACCAGAAATGGTACAAGGAGAAATGCAGTACCACAGATTTCATTCGAGAAGCAAAAGGTGCAGATGAGAAGGGAGAAATTTCTTGCCAGCCCTCTTGAATGATCTTAATGATATTAGAGGTCTTTTCCACCCTGAATGAATCTGTGATTGGTGTCCACTCCCTGGTCTCCTTCCAGAAATAGCCTTCTTCCATTTATTTGCTTGTTGTGGTTAACTTTCTCAGGTGTGTGGAAGGGCTTTGTCCCTCTCTGCTAAGGGAACACATTCTTTCAAAACAACTTAAATGTTCAGCCAGTTAGCTATAAAAGTGAAAACCAGCTGGAGGTTCTTTCCATCAGCAGGTATGATAATTGGTGTTGGCTGAGAAACATGTGGGTGGCTTGGAGCTGTTAGACCAGCTGAAGTGTGTTTGAGCAGAGTAAGATCAGAAGAAGTCTTCTTTAAAGGAATCAGCTGGAAACAGATACTTAAAGCCTAACTTCTTTGATGTCTTTCTCTGGGAGGCCAGGGGATTCTCTGACAGGCTGAAAACCCAAACATCACTAGTAAGCTTGCTCCACAAATATATTTAGCATGCTTTATTTTAATGGTTTTTAAGTAGTTATTGGAATGACTCAGATTTATTCTAGAGAAGATATTTGAGAGGTCAGGGTGGAGGGAGGTGTGTGATGCCCCCTTGGTTGTTTTTTGGGGTTTGTTTTTTTTTAATCTGACCATCTTTTCTCACCTTCATTGTGTCCTTTGTAAGTGGTGAGTGTGGTGTTTGAGGGGTTTGGAATGGATATGGATTCTGCATTCATTGTAAGTGATTACCTGGCTTCTGACCTGACTTGCTGAGTTGAGAGCTTGCTGAAGGCTGTGTGACAAGTCTTCTGCTAAAGAGCATGGATTTGGTCTGGCACTGACAATAGTGCAGGGAGCAGGGGAACTGTAACTGTATAATTAAACATCATCTAAATGTAGTTGGTGTCACCTAGTTACTTCTATCCAGAGTTTTGCTTAGCCTGGCTGGTCCAGATATGTGATGATGAGGTGTCTCATCTTTTCAACATTTGTGCCTTGGTGCTTCTGTTCTCCTTGGGCAGTGTTGCTGTTGAACTGATTTTGATGTGTAGAAGTACTTGAATAATCATAATTTGAAGAAGATGTAACTTCTTAGCCTCTAACCCTGGAATGATAACTAGGTGGAAAGATCCTCCCAGTGATGCTGCTGACTCTGTAGTTACATGAATTGGTCTTGGATGTATTAAAAAAATTATTCTTGGGTTTATTCTGGAATCTATTTTTAGTGGTAGCATTGTCCACTTTATGGAGTATGCTTGAAGTTTAATTTGCTTTGAATAGAATTATTGCTTTCACATTCTTTGCCAACTTCATTATCTCCAGGTAATATTTTCTGATGACATCTTTTTAATTGCTATTTCATCACTCAGGTTGGTTGTTGTCTTTTTTTGCCCATTAGCAATTTCCTTTTCCCGAGTGGAGTGCATGACCAGTTTGATGCAGGGGAAGAGATGTTCTTGTGTATGGGGAGAGTAGGGGGAATCCTCTCTCCTGCTTTAACTTTAAAAATCAGCTGTGATTTCTGGCTCCTTTCCTCTTTTCTGTCCTCTTTTCCTTTTGGAAATGTTTCAGTAATGTTACTGGGACTTGTGCTTCTTGTTGCCTTGTTATGCAATCTTTTATACTGTAGATAATCTGAAGCTGTGAAGAAATGAGTTTTTCCTGCTGTAATGGTTTTTATGATGTACAGGGATTTTTTTTCTCATGAAAAACAAACAGCTTTCTTCTCACTTTACAAGGTACGAACAAGATTTCCCTTATTATCTGTGGCTTAAAATCCAAGCACTTTGCACCCTGTAAATGTGAACACTTATTATGCATGTCTTTGAGTCTTCAGACCCATGTGCAGGCTGAAAACAGTGGGTCAGGAATTCTTTCATTATGTGCACAGTCTTGGTCTGCAATGTCAAAAAAATGTTACCAAGAGATGATCATTGGACCAGTGTACAATGAACTCCTGATCCAAGCTCCTTGTGGACATGTGCCAAAGGCATGTGAGTGGTTTTAGCACTGTGCAAAGGCACATGTGCTGTCTTGTCATGTTGAGTTCTTTTTTCTGATCATGAATTGCATTTTTGCTGCCACTGATGTTATGTTCTAGGGATCCTGTTTTGAATCCCCCCCTCCTTTGAAATTACTTCTGTGTTAGTCTGGGATGCTGCACTGTTATCAGAATTAGGGATGGGAAATTCTAAAATGTCTGTTTAGAATCCAAGTACAAGTCCAGGCTGAGAGGTGTTTGGTTCTGCTCTGAGTAATACCAGACTAGCAAGGGAAGAGGCATCATACCTTCCTCTGTACTGCAGTTCTCTGTGAGGGTGTGGTGCCTTTTTGAAGAGGTCTGGAAATTAAAAAAAAAAGAAAACAGACTTTCTAGATAATTTTGTAGCTTTTGTGGCTATGTAATATGATGAGACTTGAGCCTTATTTAGTGTCAGGGCTAAAACTGCTTGCTGTGAACATCCGTAGAGAAACTTCCTGATATAGTGTCTTATTTCTGCTGCTTTGTGTATGAAGAGTACTAGCTCATGGTTTTAATGGAATCCTCCTTTGTAATAACTCATTCTACATAAATGTATTTAAAGGAGAAAAGTAGGGGAGCCATGAACTTCCTGTGATTAGGGGGGTGCTGAAAGTGTTCTACCTGCCTTGTCAGCTTCCTAATGATGCTGACATTCGAATAGTCACCTCTGCAGTGTTGGCTGTTGGGAAACTTGCTTGAAGATGGATTTACAGAATGTGTCTTTAATTTCTGCCCAGAATGTGGTCCTCTCAGGAGGATCCACAATGTTCAGGGACTTTGGACGACGACTGCAAAGGGATTTGAAGAGAGTGGTGGATGCGAGACTGCGGCTCAGTGAGGAGCTCAGTGGTGGTCGGATAAAAGTGAGTGTGTGTTTCAAGTGCATTTATTACGTGACTAATGACAGAAATCAAGTTGAAATTTTTCACCTCACTAGTGAAAATGGGCTGTAAAGTCAGTAGGATATGTTTATGTGTTGTTAAAAGCACTGGTAGCCTTGCAGTATATGACATCTTTATAGGAATCTTAAAATTACTGTGAGCAGTTCTGGTTTTCATTCTAGGAGAAGTGTGAGCAGTAGGCAAGAGGGATTTAACTTTGTGTCTTTCATCACAGTTATCATAAAGAGTTTTATGACTTAGTCTCCTAGGGGGAGCATATCTGAGTAATAAGTGATGTGAATGGAGGGTTGAAGGTGCCTGGTTCTGACCATGTTAAGTTTGAAAACCAACTAAATATTAACTGTTTTTCTTAGCCCAAACCAGTGGAAGTTCAAGTGATAACACATCACATGCAGCGTTATGCAGTTTGGTTTGGAGGTTCCATGCTGGCTTCAACAGTAAGTCTTCATCAGAGTTATTCTTAATTTTTATTGCATGTTGAATTCTGGGTGTATTTGAGTACTAAATTCTAAACTTTTTCATTGTGATAACCTAAACTGTGTCACATTCTTGAATCCTTACCCAAGTTTTATCTTAGTAAAATTTGTACAGGGCAAATGGGAACTTTGCTCGAGTAAGGATATCATGAGTTGACATAATTCTAAACTAGTTTTGATATGATAATTCCAATATAGTGCCTTTATTCTTTAAATCAGCACAAGAGATTAGTTAGGACTTCTGCAATATAGAATCCAAATCAATGTTCTTAAATACAAAAGTGAAGCAAGTACAGGAAAATGGGAGCAATTGATGTCTGCCAAGTGGGTTTCTTACTGCTGTGTTTAAAAGCAGTCTTATGACCAGACAAACTTCTCTTGATTAGTTGATCTCATTTTATTCTATTTCAAAATATAAAACAATGTTATAAAGCTGCAGTCTACAGAAATGCCAAGATGTTATTTATTTGTTGGGTTTTTTTTACTTATGTTCTTATGCTTTTGGGGGGGATTTGTTTTATATTTTTATAGCCAGAGTTTTTCCAAGTATGTCACACCAAGAAGGACTATGAAGAGTATGGCCCTAGTATTTGTCGTCATAATCCCGTTTTTGGAGTCATGTCATAATGCTCATCCAATGGAAATAAGATCTCTGATACCGTGCTGGTGAGGAAGCTCATGCAGTGCAGAGGAAGGCAGCAGATACTGTAAATACTGAAGCAAGATGTGGTTATCTCTGAGGCATTTGGATCACCATTGTGCACTGAAGCACAGCTTTCAGCCCCAAGTCATTTCAGTAGCAGCCATTTCTCTGCTGACTACTCAGAGCCTTTCCTTCTTTCTTCCTAAATGTAAGGTAATTCAAAATAGGTAAGTCTCAATTTAGGAGGTTGTGTGCAAATACTACTGAATCTAGAAGAATAAGGCAGTGTTTTACTGCTTGCGGAAAGATCTAAACCTTTCCCACTTGTGCCCTGAGTTTGCAATCAAACCTTTAGCAATGGAGCACTAAATACCACATTGCCTTTAGAGGAGTTGGAAGAGATACAGGTACCTACCCAAATGGAATAGATTGCAGGATTGGGACAGTACTTTGTAAATGTAGGTTTTCATATCATTTTGTATTTTATGATATTGCTAGGGTGAGTTGATGACTAGTTCTAAGCATGAACAGCTGTCAATGTCTCGGAATGGTGTTATGCATTTCCAGGTGTGAGGCATGTATTGCAGTAGTGCTGGTATATTTTCTGGGGAAAAAATAAGCCATGTATGATAGAAATGGATCTGTTCATGTTTGGATGATACAAAGTGATTTACAGTATTGTACAAAATTTATTATAGCCACTGTTCCTTTGTTTTGAATTTTTCTGAAACTGTTTTTTAGGAGATGATGTTTTGTTTTGCTGTTGGTGAGTGGTGGATGACACATGGGCCTTGCACCAGTGAAATAAAAGCTGTTAACATCTTTATGAATGTTTGTGGTAGTCCTGATTTATTCCCCCACTTAATCTCATGAGGTTGGCTTTGTATTTGTGTGTCAGTTTGTGTGGGATCACATATACTGAATGTAAAGGGACCTCTGGAGATTTCTGATCCAGACTCTTGTTTAGTGCAGGGCTCATTTCAAAAGCCTCTCTGTTTGCTCAGGGCCAGTCAAGTTTCTGTGAACAGAGGTTCCTGAGCACCTGGGCAAGCTGTTCCAGGGCTTAGCAACTCTTTTATGGGTACGTGTTCTTGTGTTATGGACAGAGCTTTTTTTCTTCCGTGGTTTAAATCTAATAGAGTTGGAAATCCTGCTTGCCCTGTCCTTGCTGGTATCTATCCTATCTCTGTCAGCAGAGGTTTATACAGTTTGTGTAGCCCAATAAGAATTTTGTGAGACAAATAATTTTGATTTTAGCTCGCATGGAAGGATTGAGACCAAGCAATTATTTCTTCCGCACAGATTAGAAATTAAACAAAATACAACTGCAGGACTCAACTCTACTTCTGAATGCTTTTGAACTTAAAGCTCAGCACTCAGGGAAAAACATTGAAGCATAATTTGCTCAATCCTCTCACTAAGAAAGAAATGGTTATTCTATTACAATGTGTACTGTTTCAGCTTGTTCCAGTGTCACATCAGCTTGTCTGTGTTTAAATCTGCATTTCAAATTTGTCACTGCACTGCTTAGGATTTTGGCCTGTACAGCAGAATCCAGAGCTGTGAGCACAGCATGGCTGAAGTCAGGCTTCAGAGGAAGAGTTACACATTTCATGCACTGAGAAAGTGGCTGCTAAGGCACCAGCACACTCACATGGTGCTACAAAATAGGGAATGCTTGGTAAGTAGCATGGGAAGTTACATGTGGCTTGCAAACAGCTCTAGCCAGGCATTAAGGCATCTTGAAATTTGCAGGAGGCAGGTAATTTTTTGATAAAAACTTCTGACATAAGACATGGGCACCCATTTTGCCTTGGGGAAAAAAAAAACAAACTCTCAGAAAGTGAGCAAGACTTGCATTGAAAACAAACCAGGAAATGTGCTCATGTTTGCTCTTCATGAAAAAAATATAGATAGGAAGAATGTTTAGGATGTTTGAATGACCTGAAGCTGAATTTCCCTTTTCTTCAAGTTTTTTGGAAGGCTGAACTACCTGCCACACTACAGACCCTGTGAGTCTAAAGCAGTCATTGGGCTGAAAAAAATCCAAGGTGAGATTAGTCAGGGGACCAATGCAAATGTGAGTTATTAACCCCTTCTGTCTTTCTGCTGTTGGGTTAATTTGAGCTTCAGGGCAGGTAAGCTTGCCTCTTCAGTTACATTTTATGGACTTGTTGCAAATAGTTGATGAGTAGCCACAGTGACACTGTAAATGATCCCCTCACCTTGTGTTTTGGGTGCTAACCTAAGAAGGAGGATTTTGGCTTTGAATTCTTTTTGGGCAGAGGAAGGAATTGAACCCAAGAGTCATAAACAAGAAGGGCCAGTCCAGTTCCAGGCACTTAGACACCAGCATGGTTTCCTAAGGAGTGCTCTCTCTAAACATAATACATTTTTGGAGCTTGGTGAGGGTAAAGGTTTGCTGCCCTTACAGCTGTTGAAGGGATTGTGATCCTGCTTTGTCCCTGGTGATCACAGGACACTTCTGTGAAATGATTTGAAGTGTTAACCTTGCAGGCAACTTCACCCCACCCCTGTTTTCCTGAACACAATGATCTGTTGGACTGCTTCACCATGCTTGTGGAAACTGCAAGTTTATGAGTAGAACAATGATGGACAGATGGATGGATTACAGCCTGGACCTAAATTGGACTTGAGCTTTGCTGCTGTTTTCTAAATGAGTCTTGTGAAGTTGGGTCTTCTGGTTTGTTTGTTTGGGTTTTTTAAAATGGTTTGTAGAATGCCTTGAATGTCTTTTTAAAAGCTCTTCAGAGATCTAGATCAGCATGGCTCAGGTGGAGGACCTGCATGGAGACAGAGCTCAGGTAAGCTAAACTGCAGCAAGAAGTTCAGCCTGATCTGCAGTTGTAATTGGGGATTTTGGCTTTGTTGAAGATTTATGGTACTGTATGCCCATCAGAAAAAGGGATTACCTGCCCCCCTCAGCCAGTTAGCAGATGATGTGTTTTATCTTTGAATTGATTTGAGTCACTGCTCTAGAACTCGAAGGTATTGTTTCCTGCTATCAATCTTCTGAGCCTTTCCCTCTTTTTCCAGTAGTATTTAAAATCACTTGAAGCTTTTATGAACCTGAAGAGCACTGTGCATATGTTCAGTGTGGTACTTTCAATTAACTACAATTAGTGAAGTCTTGACTTGTACTGGAGTACTGATCTTTCTGTAAATAATTCATTCTTTATGATTGCTGGGTTCTCTCTCGTCTGGAAAATTTGCTATTGTGCCAAACAAGTGTTGGAGAAGGAACAAGCAAAACTCTTACTAAAAACCACCAGGGATATTGAGCAGAGATATGCAGCCTCCAGTCTAATTGGAAAGTGTTGCTTGATATTAAGAAGTGCTGCATGGTGCCTTCAGATAGTTACAGAAAATGAAAGCTCAGGTAAAACTGAAATAGCTACTCCCCTCACTTTCATACACTGGTCTCCAGCAAGAGCATTTTTGCAAAAGGTAAAGAAAAAGTAGTGAAGGGGAGTGTTTGTATAACTTTCCAGCTTCTTAGGTTTATTTTCTGCAAGCTAAACATATGTGATAGAAGAAAGAATCAAAAGGTTATGTATTCATGTCTTGCTTTTGTGGTTGCATTTGTTCTTGCTGTTTCACCTCTGCTGATTCCTCTGTCAGTATCCAGGGCCTGATCCAAAGTCAGTGGAAAAGATTTCTCTTTGGCATTATTGATCCTGTATTGATACTGATACTATTCTGTGTTCTTTTCCATTTATTACAGCTACTTGCCATATCAGTCTTGCCCATGCTGCATGCCTTTGGGCAGGTTGCTTTGTTCCTGGGTGCTTTTTCCTGACCTTTTCCTAGGCATTGCCTCGTAGACAACACCTTAGCACCCAGTGTGTGTGCTCTGACATAAGTGACAAATCCTTAGGTGCAGATGTCTGACATGGTCACTTGGGCTTCAAAAGCAGTATAATTACATTCTGAGGACATGTCATCTCATCCTAGCATGTATGCATCTAAAAGCAGTTAGTTCATTCATCCTTTGGCAGTGCTTTTTCCATTCAATTAATAAAATTCTATGATATGATGCACAGATGCTGCATTTAATTCTTACAGGCTCAAAGTTTGAGGAGAAAAAAAGAACCCACCCTGATTTGGTTTGTGGGCACTGTTGGTGGAACACACTGGGGGAGCTGAGGAGAGGCTGCTGCACTTCTGCACTACACTCAAGAAAAATGCTGAAGGATGCTGCTCTACTGCTTTGGCTTCCAAACAACCTGAAAATTTTTACCTTGATGTTGTTTAAATGAATAACCTGTGTGGTCCTGCTTGAGTGTTTAGAGCTTGGCTCTCACTGTGCCAAACTCTTACACTTCCTGCCTGTTTTTATAGAAGATGAACTCCTGTGAGCTGCAGCTTTCTCTGGTGCAAGGTAAGGGTGAGCTGGCACAGCTGTTCCCCTGTGCCTGGGGACACTTGGAGCTGCCATGGTGTGATCTCAGAGCACAGAGCTCTCAGCAGCTTCCTCAGCTGTGCCAGCACTTGTCACATTGTTCAAGAAGGAGGTTTTGTCCCCTCTTAAGCAGTGCTTGTAGAAGTGGCATTTGTGCTTTGCAGCTCTCTCCTGCTGGGCAGGTGAAAGGCTCTGGAGGAGCTTGAGAACCCATCTGCTGCCTTCAGCTATTGCTGAGGTAGAGTCAAGCTAAATCAGGACATTTGGATTATTTTTCAATTTTCCACTGGGTGAAATTGGGAAGAAGAAGGAGAATTTGGTAACCCTTTTAGGGGTTTAAATGAGATTTTGTATTTTTACCAATATATTACAATAAAAGCCTGTCATACTGGGGAGAGGCATGGGGTTCATAAAAGTACCTGTAAATAAACAAGTTTTCTATCACCTCTCCTGCTTTTCAAGTGATCTTTCCTTTTAAGTCCTCTTGAGTTCAGCTGGTGAATATAACAAGGTTATGTTATTAGTAGTTATTTCTTACTTAGGCCTAGTTTGAGAGTGAGTGCTGCTTTACTTCTGATTCCAGAAATATGTTACATCCCCCCAACTGCTTAAACTATTCTAAAACTAAAGACTTTACATTTCCCAACAACCACAGTATCAGGCAAGGAAGTGACAGAGCTGCCAGTCAGGGGAGGTGTTTCTCTGCATAGGAAACAAAGTGAGTGGATGTGGATTTGAAAAGTCAGTAAATAGAGGGTATTTATGAGAATGATTGCCTCCATATATCTTGAGTTTGTGATGCTCTTAAAGAAGTGTGCCCTGTTATGTGTGTTCCTATCAGTAAATAAAGGGGCAGAATGGTTTAACTGGAAGGCTCTCAAGCAATTTTTCAGCAGTTTGCTGTGCTATTGGTTTTTTCCAGCACCCCTGTAGGGCAATGACAAGAGTTGCAGGCACTTTTACAAAGGGAAAATTTTTCGCTGCCTTTGACAGGTGGTATGAAGGAGAAATACATTTTTAATGTAAACCTGTATTGCTTATAATTCTATACTGGTGATCTGCAGTTGGGTGCAGGGTGTAGATGGGTGTAGTTGCAATAAGAATTAGTTAAAACACAATTGAAGATGTGTTGCTGAGGTGGTGGGCACCTCCCTGGCCCGCAGAGAGCACAGAACTGACAGCTGGGTGTGTGCTGTCTGTGTGTGTGGTCTGTTGTGCTTTCACTCCATTTTGGACTGGGCCAGCATCTATTGTAGTATAAGTCCTCATAACCTCTTTGGAAGAATTGCTAGAAATCTAGTTCTGCACTTTTCTTGGTGGTTGAGTGACATCAGTGACAATTTTTGGCAGATTTTTTTCAGTAGTTTCAATTTTTTTTCTTGTCAGGTGCTCTTGGACACCAACTACTGATGCAACAAATCTGCAGAGTGAGAGTAGAAATGCTGGTGTTTCTAGGTTGTTTGTGTGGTGTTTATTAATTGTTCCTTGTTTAACAGCCTGCATCCCTGGCTCTGCTGTTGCTTTTGCTGTGGCTCTTACACAACTTCTCAGCCCATTTGCTTGTGTAGTTGTGTGCTGTGTCTGTAATGCATTAGATGATATTGGCAATTAAAGGATTACAGCCAGGATCTAATTATGGCCCTGTGGAATAAAGTTTTCAAATTATTCTGCTGCAGTCCATAATTACACTGTGTGTGCCCTGATGGCAAGGATTAATGGGGGGATTACAGGCTGCTTTCCTGTAACATGCAGTTCATGGATATGCTGTTCACAACTCACTGGCTTTAAGGAGCTGGTGACCTCCCTTGGGGAGCATTATTAAAGGATCCAGTCCAGGAGAATGTTTTGTGTTGTTACGCTTGTTTCCTTCTCTAACCCTGAGTTTATCATGCAGGGACTGGTCAGAGTAGCTCAGATCTTGAGTAGACAACCCTGAAATTGAAGTATTAAGGAAGTGAAAGCAGACAAGCTTCAGTAGCCAGCCCTGCACTGTTAAACTCACTCCTCTTTTGCACTCTTCCTTCACACCTCAGCAAAAAGCTGTGGATTCCCCTTTGCTGTGGAATGGAGAAGGGAGCTTTCATGATAGATTGTTACATATTTCACAAGTAGTAGAATATAAACATTTTATTTCTGTAAATCTGGAAATTATGTACTCCAAGAACCTCTGCAATCAACACTTCTCTGAAGAATTGTGGTTGTTTAGTTGTAATGAAGATAAACCAATGCTGGTGCTATTTGAAATGGGTGAGAATGTAACCAAGGACTGTCTCTGGAGTAGCAGAAGAATGCTGAACTGTTGTTTGGAAAGCTTAGGCTGCTTTCTGCCAAATTACAACACATAAACTAAATGCCATTTAACTTTGTGGACTTGGATGACTCTCCTAAAGGGTAATATCAAACCTTAGATTAATTTTGAAATGCATCATCTTGCTTCCTGAGTCAGTTTTGAGTGGTTGAAGCAATGCTTGTAAACTAAACGTGCTCTAAGCCCTTCTGTGGCACTGTGACCCACTTGCATGACACAGCCTGTTCTTACTCAGCTCCCTGGCTGTGCCAACGAAGTGACCACATCTGGGCTGCTTTATGGGCTGCTCTCTGCCCTGTGTTGATTCCTGAGCTGTGCTCTGCCATTACTTGGCTCACTGACAGTTGGCCATGGCCAAAACGGTGCTGTGGATCATGATTACGATTTAACGGCGTACTTGATGGCGCTCCAACACCTGGGAATGTTCCTTGGCGGTGTTTAATTTGCCAGCATAAATCAAACTTGTGTCTTTTGAGTAGCAGAGTGATGCTAAATATATCAAACAGGATGTTTTATTTTTCTAAGACCCCATATCTTTGTCGTGCTGATTTTTACATTAATCTGATTTATGGTTTAGGAGAGTGCTTTTACTATAGTTGCTGAAGAAATGTGAACCTTGGACTGTTAGATAACAGTGATGAAAAAAGACTCTCCAGTTCATTTTTTTTTTTTAAATCATAGTTTTAAAGACATTGTTACAGTTCTTTATGTCAGAATAGGGTTTAAATGTTTAAGTTGTACATATGTAACAATATAGGTCAGCTTATACTCCTGACTTTCTGTAGCTTTAGCAGTTTTTCATGGTTAACAGGATTTTTTCCTTTGTCTTTTCATTTCACTGTTTTGGATGAGTTACCATTGTATAACTTCAGTAAAGCTGTCATTACAGAGATGTATCTAGCATCTAATTTGTCTTTGAGAATCTTTCCTCCTGATGGGAACTTGTGAGAAAGTAAGAGCCATCCTCCCTGACTTTAACATTTCTCCGGATGGCTTTACAGAACTATCAATTGAACAATTTGTTCTGGAGTATTGCTACAAACAAGGCCTGGCAGCTGGAGCCAGCCTGCTGTGTGGATGGCATGAACATTAAAGCTCTTCTGTCTTTCTCTTCAAGCAGAAACTGCTTTGAAACTGTAGTAAAAATTCTCCTTTGTCTTTTTGTGTCCGTATGGTATTTTCCCTCTTCCCTCTGCCAAAGTTTTCTTCCACCTTGGTCCTAAGAAGTTTGCATGGATGTTTTGATTAAATGGTTAATTTAACAAAAAAGATTAGCTGTGACAAAATGTGACTTTTCAGTGGAAAGGGGAAGCTTTTTTGGGCGACTGTGCTACAAATAGTAATTTTTGAGAACAGGGAATACAGTTCTCAGTATTTGGCAAGATGCAGTCTTTTGAACCTATGCCTTCTCAAATTGATCCAACTAGTGAAATAGTAAAACAGAGTTAAATAACACTGCTAGATGCAGTTGCCATTGTGGTTTGTGTAGTAGCAGAAGAGCAGTGAAAAATAAACTGTTAATATCAGCAGGTGACAGGTTTAGTGGTGTCATTCTTTTCAAAGCCAAGAATTGTTGCATACAGGTAATATCTTATAAAAGAAAGGCCTTTATAAAATCAGGCCTTGCCCTGCTGAGTTACCAGCTAGCCTGTAAGTTCCCATAAGAAAGAATCAGAGGAATGAGGAACAATTAGCACAACAACCTGTTCTGGTAAGAGTACTGTTTGCACCTGCAAAAACAAGGAGTCTGTCCCATGAGAATCTGCAAAGAAAATGTGTAAACACCTGGAGAAAGAGAGAATCTTAGCATGGACACACTCAAGCAATTTCTAACCAATGAATTCAGTGGCAAGAAAGTTATGAATCAATTAGAGTTATACACAAGGTATTGAAAAATGTATAAAAATGGACTGTAACATTAAACATTAGCTTTTCTGCATGAAGAAACTGAATCCTGTCTGCTTATTACTGCAACAAAGCATTACCTTCTTTTTCACAGGTTAGGCTGTATGCTTACAATTAGAGTCGAAGAAAGCAAATATTTCACAGAATAGCAATTTAAATCCACCCAGGAGTTAAAGATCCTGGGTCATGAGTACTTCAAAGTCTTAATAACTGAAGGTAACACTGAAATTGATTCCCTTTTCCTCTCCTAGTGCTGAATATAACTGGGCAACAGCTCAGAACAACCATCAGTTAAACTGCAAAGGTATAAACAGCTGAAACATTAAATGAAGTAAACTGCAGCACAGCCAACTCAGTTCTTTCTGAAGGGAAGGTCTGCTTGTTCCAACCATGATTTGTGCCACAGGCTTTTATAGCAGCACTGCAAAAATCTTATAAAAATTGTATTAAAGATCAGCCACCCTTAAACATATTAGACTTCCAGCTGTGAGCAGACGCCTAGTGAGTTTTGTGTGAGGTTCCTGATTTTATCTTTCTTTAATTGTGTCTATTATAATAATAAAGCTATTTCTTGCTCCTGGGTGTGTAGAGGGCAACAAGCAACTTGTGATTAAATGCATGTTTAGGTCCTGGCTGTAGCACTTAGTGATTCATGAGGCATTGTGTTTTCAGAGACGAAAATTCTGCTCTAGAGAGCACGCTTTAATTGTTCAAATAGGTACATTAAACTTCTACGCTTGAATAATAAATTATATGGTAGAGTTGCTGCCTCTTTGCAGGCACTTTTTACCTGTTCCAGCCACCACCAGAAATCATCAGGCAGAGCAGCAGCTCCCTGAGACCATTCAGATACTTTCTGACCTGGGGGGTTGGTATTCCTTGTTTGGAATTTCTCCCCCATCTGAGGGATGGTCTGTAGCTCTAACCAGACTGTCATTCTAACCAGACACCCAAAATTAAGTACTAATATTTTTGTTGTTGTTTTTTAGTTGATTGGTTGGGTCTTTTTGGGTTTGGTTTGGGTTTTTTGTTTTGATTTTGTTTTTTGTTTAAAGGAAGGATTCATGATGGGCTGCTCAGCCAGAGTAGGTTCTTTGTTCAAGAACCAGTTTTGATAAAACGCTTTTTCATGACAGGCTTTTTTTTTTTAAAGTATTTCAGTCCCTAAATTGAAACCATTCTTTTCCAAATGATGCTAATAAAAGTATTACACATCAAATGATGATTTAACTGCACTTCTGCTGGGGGTTGGCTCTGGTTGGGATTTTCCTTTCCTTTTGGACTACAGGCAAGTGCTTTTTGGATTTCTCTACTTTTTTTTTTTTTTTTAATAAGTTTTCATTTCATTTGAGTCCTCTCAAAAGTTTGGTCAAAGTGCTATTTTGGTTTTGTGAGCTCCAACAAATCTAATGTTTTGACCAATATTATGTACTGCCAGAGATGCACTCAGCACTCTACCAGGCCTCCACGGCCATAATTAACAACAGATACTAATTTTCTTCAATCCAGATGATCTCTGATATCATCATGGGAATGGTGAGTGCTGACTAGGAAGGCAAACATAAGGCAGCCTGGCACAGCTGCTTAACCATGAGCATCTTTTGCTCTAGAGCTCTCAGTTTCTTGTTGACCATTCTGTTGGGCTTTTCAGCTCTGTGAAGGGCAGCAGAGTGGAGCTAGATGTGAGCAAATCTTCCTGGAAGCAGAGGGTATTATGAAAAATTTACTTTACAATTTTTCCTCCTCCTGTAAGATGTCAGCTCTTCTGTGAGGAAGGTATTCATCACATTTGATACTCCTGATTCCTTAGTGGATATTCAGGTAGCTCACTGTTTTGTGCTGAGAAAACAGAGTTATAATCCAGAGATGATGTGCTGTATTTTAGGACAGAGTTCATCTGTTCCACTTTATGATTCTCAGATACCTGAACCTGAGCTCATCAGTTTTAGTTCTTTGTAATCCAAGGAGGGAGGTGTGTGCTGCTGAGTGCAATTCACACAGGTCTGAAATAGGTCAGAGCAATGACTCCATGGCACTGCCTGTTTCTTCCCATGCGGTGAGATCAAGACATGCAGCTGAAAGTGAGTGAGAAGAGTTTTCTTCAACTCAAATCTGTGTCACAAGCTTGGGCTTAAATCTTCTGGTGGTATATCCAGTGTCTGACAAGGACAAACATGTGCTAACCCTTCTTCAGAAACAAGAAACAACAGGCTTTTTCTGAGTCCCGAGAGGATCAGGTTAGGACTAAAATCTCTGAAAGGCTGAGAAAAGCTGTTTACTTCTAGAAGCAGGGAAAGAAACTGCATTTCCTAATGAAATTTCTGGTAATGTTTTCATGCTGCTCTGAATTTTGAGTTGATTCAGACATCCATTTACCAATTACCAGCTGGTGGTAGCACTAAATTGAGTGTAACCGTCACGATCAGATAAACTGTGTTTATTATTTCCATGCATCCTTTCTTCATTATTCAGTGGTACTTCATGATGGTGTACTTTGGCTGCCCCATGTAATTTGTGTGAGTGTGAATATTACATCTTTTCAAAGGCATGGGCTTGATGTGCAGTGTCAGAGCTGAGAAGGTTCATTTCACATTGGTGTTGTTTGTGACAGTACTGCTTATGTTTAAAGATCTTCTTTTGATGTATTTGAAATCATTTTACTCCTGGACTGTAGCTATTCTTGGGTCCTTCCATATTTGTGTTTCATGAATTTGTTTTTAATGTTATTTTGCTTCTTATCTTCACTGAGCTGTCAGCATCTCTTCCTTCCAACAAACAGGGCTGCAATGACTTGCTATATTGTGATTTATTGAGGACTGGGGACATCAAACAAGGCATTTATTATATCTCTGGAGTTCAGTATAGGGAGTTCAGACAGGGATTCAGCCTTCTTATCCTAAAGGCAACTGTTAGTTCATCAGTGACTGTAGTTCCTGTTTCTGGGTCTGCATTTCTTGCCACTTAAAGCAAAGAACAAACTCCTAAATAGCTTTATGAATTCATTTCATATCATTTGGGGTTGCTTTAACCTTTTCCAAATCATGAATTAGAGCTTCTAAGAAGAAGACAGACGGAGGAGGAGGAGAGCAATGTGTTAAACTGTGAGTAAACTAAAAGAAGATTGGGACTGAATCCTGACCACTCCTTGGGGGGAAGGAGGGCAGGCAGTGGAGCCTGTTCCATCAGTATTTGTTTAAATGGATGTTAAGATAGGAGGTGCCAAAGGGATACCATTACCTTGAACCTGATCTTTTGTTTTTATGATAATCTTGATGGGAATTCCTAGACCTGAGACAGCCACACCATGGCTGTGCTGCATGCAGCCTTTTGAGCTGGCCTGCTCATTTGACATCTCTGGCTACCTCTGGTATTGATGAGGAATGTGACAAGTATTGGCAGGGCTTTGAATGACAATACCCAGCTCAGTGGTCCTTCTCTTGTCCTTCCACAAAGGTGATGTGGTGCCAAGGGTTCTGGTGAAAAAGCTGTGCTGTGGTTTCTGTGGTGTGGGCTAAAGTCCCTGTGTGATCTGTTTGCTGTTGGTGTAGCAGGAGGAGAATAAAAGAACTTGGAACAAGCATTACCTTCATATAAAGTTTAAACATATAAAGAGTTCCCAATCCATTGGCCAGAAGTTCAAATAATCCCTTTTAGCCAGTCTGAAGCATCTCAGTGGCCAGTCCAGCACTTGCTGTTCAGGACATTTGGACAAGTCCAGCTTGGTGGTGTTTTCATTGGTGCAGTAAAACTGAATGTGGTGCTTCTGTTCCCTGCTCTGAGCTGCTGTGTGATGGCTCTTATTATACAGTGCCCATGTATCATTCCAGCCATTCAGCTGCGCAGTATTCAGCTATTTGTCTTGCACACTGAAAATTACTGTCAGGTGTTCCATTGTTCCAGCCAGGTTTGCTCCTCTGCAGTGAACAACAGCAATTGCCTTTGACATCAGACATTGTTTGTCAGCTGCCTCAAAATTTTGTGGTGCACTCTGAGTCCCTCATCAAAAAGATTTAATTCAACTGGTGAAGTAAATTTAACTCATTAAGAACAACTCCAAAGAAGCAAAAGGCAGTGCTGTTACCTACAATTATTTGTACTGTTCTACCTGCTCTTCAAGCCACATCATGAGTTGTAAGGTTAAAAAGGGCAAGCTCATAGCAGAGAACAAATTCTGTGTCACAGAAACGACACCTTCCATTTAGATGTGAGTTTTCTTTTTAACGTCAAGAATTGTGCAAGGTGACTAAATTTTGATGGCCCCAGGTGGGGCAGCAAAAGCAGAGGACAGTAAATGAGTTGCTGTAGGAAGTACAAAGGGTCAGTGGTGGTGGTAAAGTATCAAAATATCCTCTCCAATCCCACACCAGAGCATTTTCCCTGCTCACACACAGGGCTGTCAATATTCTTTTGCTCTGGGCTGCAATTTTCCTAGGACATTACTCTGAGGATAGCTTTCTAATTAAATTGTTTACAGACAAGTGCTGGGCTACCTATACTGTCTTTCTGCTGCATTGACTAGGAGTGTTGTGTGCATCACAGGTTCTTTGCAGGAAAATTTTCCCTGTGAACACACCAGGGAAAATGCAGCAGCTCAGTCTGTGCTGACCTTTCCTGAATCAACATAAGCAGCTCAACTATTGGTCCTTTTGGACTATAGTGTTGCTTTTCAGGACAGCACCACTTTCTAGATGTGGAAATCTGTCACATGTTCCCATGTGCTCTAATGGTGTCTTTTGAATGGTGTCCCACAGTGGCTATGGGATGTCAGTGGCTGAAGCAGACCAATATTTCATGGGTGAATGCTCCTGAATAATGCTCATTTATTTGTTTATTTGTTGGCAGCTTTAGAGCAAGTTTGTGAGACACCAGCCTGCAACTCATGCAGAGAGAAATATCTCTTACCTCCTTGGCTGGGAAGGATCCTGACAATAGATGTTCTGGCAACAAGGCCTGGGATGTTTGGGAAAGAGTCACCTATGGAAAGCATGCACTGTGGAGAAGGCAGCAGCCAGGATCAAGCAATTTTGTTTTCTCCAACCTAAAAATAGAAGAGCAACAACAGTGGCTGAAAACAGGCTGTCCTGTCCCTCACTGGTACTGGGGAGTGTGTTTCAGTTTATCCTCTTGCTTGGGAGCACAGCATAACTCTGTTAGTCAAGCTGTTATCAATAGTCAGGTGTAACTGCAAGGGCTTTCTCAGGGAGTCAGAATCAGTGTTAATTCACTCCAAATGGCTGCAGTAGTCTGGATTGAGTTGACTTTTGAGCACAAAGTGTTGTGGGGCACAAAGGGATGGGGAGGAGAGTTGTGCTGACGTTTAATCTAAAGCCCATGGCACCTGATGCTGTTTTGGTTGCATGCCTTTGCTCCACAGGTCCATGTGCCTGCTGTGGCCAATTCTGTGCCCATCTTCTTTTGGAGATTGCTAGGTTTATCACAGCACTACCTTGTGTCCTTCTGATTGCTGCAGTACTTCTGGTGGTCCTCAACAAGAACCTGAGTTGCTGTGGAGGTTCATAATGTGGGAGAAGAGAGACTGATTTATTCTGTGGAATCCATAGGGGAAGTGTTTATTGCTCTGTAATTTTCTCTAGGGAAGTTGCTAAAAGTTCAAATGCTTTTAAAAAGCTGATCTACTCATTGTTGTGCTTAACTTGGATAAGAATGTGAAAACATTTGGTTTTCCTAATCTTGATGAAAAAAAAGTTTGTATGAAGAATTTCCCAACAGCTGTCCACCACTACCATCATGAACAGTCTGCATTGACCTGTTGGCTCCTGCTTTCTAGTCAGTTTCAAATCCTACTTGTAGTGTTAGGATCCTGTCATTACACTTGATAATTTAAAAAAATTCCAAGCTTTTGGCCAGTTCATTGCATGAAGTTTTAACTGATGGAAATTTATTATTCCTTGCCTAACATTTGTATAAGCAAATGGAATTGCACCGCTGCAGTTAGCCTACAAGATGAAAAGTCATAGATACTGAACAGCAATTTCCTTCATTACTCTGATTTTGTGTAAGTAAAGTGCTTCTGGTGTGTTGCCAACCATTTTTCCCCCAAGGTCATTTTTATTTAATGGATCATAGTGCTTAATTCTGCTATAGCTGTGCCTAAGTTGAATTAGGAATCCCTATATGCTGTAACAATTTCTTTTGAAAGGATACCTTATTAATACTTCTCAGGAGAGTGAAATGTCCAGGTATTAATAGGTACACTTTTTCGGGGATTTTGAAGATGGTAAAAAAAAAGCTGTAATACACCTCAGTGATCTTTGCTGAAATTTAACTGGGACACTTGATGGAAGTGTGGAGGCAGCCCCAAGTCCTGGGCTTGGTTTTCTGTCTCCATTACAGAAGTGAGTGGGAATCAGAAGAGCAGAGCTTTCAGGAGATGTCAATAACTGGGAAACTGATGGACAGATGTTGCCAATTTTATATTACTTTATACAGTCAAAATATGTTGCTCATCAGTCCTAGCAGGATCCCCAGCTCTCAGTAATGATTCCACCTGTCACTGTCCAGTGCTCTCTGGATTTCATTAGAGATCAAATGCAGAATATAATGTTCAGTAGTGATTTCAACTGGCTCTGGGAGAGCTGCTTGGTCCTCATCTTGTAATTTTGTCACCTTCAGAAGAGCGTGGTTTAGGATGAGTGTAGGGATAGGAGGATTCAATATCTGAGGGGATCTTGCAGGTTGTCTGGGACAGAGGGGTCTCAGCTCTTCTCTGCTGCCTGTGTAGAATCCTGAACCTGGCAGGTGTTAATTAGCAGCTTCTGGCCAGTGCAATCAGGAAGAGCTGGAACACAACCCAGTGTTTGATGCACAGCAACAGTTCCCATCCCATTTAGGTCACATATACAATAACACTCTATGTATAGAAATGCTACAGAGTACATAGCCCACTGCACCTTTTCCCAGCCACAGGAATGACTGCATAGCTGTTGTCTTCGATAATTAACATTTATGTCTTTGGTTAGAACACATCTAGTAAATAAATAAAACAAACAAACAAACAAAAAACAAAAAACCTTCAGCAAATGGTTAGAGGTACTAGGGTGGTGTGTGGTGCTTTTTTTCAGAAAACTGTTTTTAGAAAAATTGAAAAATTCAGTATTCCAAGGCCTAGACATTTTGCAGTGAGCAGCACCCAATAAGCAGGGAGAAATAGCTCAGTACATCTGTAGAACAACATGTTTTAGTTCTGCCTGCATCAGCTCTTACTTACACTTGCCCTGGAGTCTGTCAGTTTTGCCACAGGCAGAACACGCTGTCCCTGTGTTGAACAGTCTCTCTGTTGTTGTGTGCTTACAGTCACCTTGTGCTACTTGTCACCCCACAAGCCACACTCACCTAACGCCTCATCAGCACCCAGGTCCCAGGCCAAGGGGCCTTCTGTGCCAAGAAAGATCTTCCTTGCCACCAGAATTGTGCTGCCCCTTCTAGGATCCCCTCTGGCTTTCAATAAAACCAGTTAACTTTGGAAAAGCTGCTGAGTGGCAGGAGTTTTCTGTTTGCTTTGCTGGGCTGTGCAGGGAAGTAGTGGGGGGAAAGAAAAACAGCAGTGAATATGAATTTGTGTAAGATAGTTTCTAATTTCTTGCTTTTTAATGTTTGACTTTTTCATAGTTGGGTACTCAGGAAGGACACCTGACTGTAGCATCCCTGAATGGTTTGGGTTGGCACTTTTAAAGGTCATTTAGTCCAAGCCACCTGCAATGGGTAGGAACATCTTCCATAGATAGCTTTGTCCTTCTGGGGTGCTTGACTTGACAGCCTCCTGTGTGGATTTGATGCAGTAAAAGGAAACTATACTGAATAATCAGAACTGGCCCAGATTTCCAGAAGACCCTGTGAGTAAAGCAGAGATATTCATGAAAGCCTTCTCATGTATTTGAATGTCTTACAACAGCCATATTTTTTTCCAAATATTTTTGCCATTTTTGCCTACTTCTTTTCTCCTCTAAAAGTACTGTCTTAGATGACAGTTGTAATGGGTTTGATTTCATAATAGAAATACTCCATGTAGCAGTGTTTGTCCCTTACTGCAACACAGTGGTTTACCCAGTTGCCCAGATGCTCACTGGTAGTTCTCTGTGACTGTGTGAATTAAAATAAACTATCAGCCAGCCCTAGTTTGTTAGTTATGGAAAGGGAATTAAGGTACTAATTGGAAATGGAGTGCATAAATTTGACTGACATGAGTAGGAAATGCCTGAAGAAGCTGACAATCTGTCTCCACGATGTGGCTCCTCAGAAATTCTAATTAGAGATAGCAATTGGGTTCTTTGAATTTTTTTTTCCATGTGCACTCTAAGCAACATGAAACCAATTAACTTCCTCATTCCATTGAAACATTACTTTATGTACAGAACATAGTGATAGAAGACATTTCCATTTGAATTCTTGCCTTTTGGCCTTTAACAGAAAATCGGATAGTTGCAATTTATTGGACAATTACAGATGATACAGGAACGCAATTTTTTATCTTTTTTCTACCAGATAGGAAACCCTAGACCTTTCTACTTCTAGAAACCTTTTTTGCACAGAGCTTGTGATTTCTCAGCAATTTTCTGAAACCTGATAAGGATGCACATTAATTAAGTTTAGATGAAGGAAACTTCTTTGCAGTTAAATTCTGACTGCTGCTCTGTACTCTCCTTGGCTGGGAGTAGGTATTTAACCAGGATTTTCTTTGGAGGCAAGGCTGGAGTGTGGGCACTGTGCATGTTCACACACAGGATGAGCTATTAACTAAAAATAAGTGTATTGATCCAGCTTGGGATGATTAATAAATTCAGCTTTTCCTGTTCTGACTCTCTTCTGTTTAAATAGGACTTATTTCTGAGGGAAAGTTGTATAAAGCTAAAAATGAAAGTTTTATGGTGCTTCTAATTACATTGCTCTAGTGAAGAGAAATACTGAATTGAGGCTGATGGGGGGTTGGGAGGAGGCAGGAACAGATCTGTCTCAAGACATTTACTCCAAGACTTACTTCCATTTACTTTCTTTATCAGTCCTTCATTCAAGGCTCATAAATCAAGAAGAAGAACCATGATGATTTCTGTGAAACAGTCTCTGTTTGGGGAAACTCAACAAAGGGTGAAAACTGGCAGAGACTGGAATACCTGGCACTGTCTAAATGTGGATTTGTGGTGTTAGAGACCTCCAGTCACTCCCCATCATGGTGCTGTCTGTGCTCCATGATGCAGAAGGAGGAAGAGGCTTCCTACTGCCATTGTTGGACCCTTCCCAGCTGTTACCACAGCTCTGTCCAGCTCTGACAGATATCCAGACCCAGCTCTCTGTTCAGACATCACCCCCAGACAGATGCAGCTGACTGAGAAACCAGTTTCTCTATTGCTCAGTAAAGCAGTGCAGAGCAGCTGTACTTTATTTTCTGCATAAGCTGTGCTGAGGTCCTTGGCAGTGAATTAAAGCTCAGCATGAGTTTTCAGCGTTTGCAGCAGCATGGTTCAACATTTGCAAGTGCTGGGTGTGGGGAGTGTGGCCCCATCCCTGTGATCTCCAGGGGTGTGACCTTCTTTGCCCTCTGGAAAATCAATTGTTTGATTTCCACCTCCCCTGTCCCTCCAGCAGCCACTGCAACCACTCTGTGGCACCAACTTCCTACCTGGGGACAGAGAGAAGAAAGGGGGGAAGGTGGGATGGCTGCTGCTGCCCAACACACAGTGCAGGGGTGTTGCTCCTGGGCAGGTGGGTGTTGAAGAACCACCAGAGACACTAACTCAGGTGCTGCCAGGTGCATTTCAAGCACCTGAAGTGATTTCAAGGAAATTGAGCAATTTCTATTCTCCCGTCTCCTCCTGGTGAACCTGCAGAGCAAAATCAGCTGCATTACACAGATTGGCAAAACAATACTAAGACCTGTGGTTTTTTTGTTTTGGTTTGTTTTGTTTTTTTTTTTTAAGATTCTGAGGGAGCTGCAAGAAGAGGCCAAAACTCTTCTAAAGCCAAGTTGGATTTAACATTAAGGAAAATGAAAGTCTTGGGAAACTGAATTTAATGTCTCACTGGTTTGTATTTATTGTTGTTCTTGATCCTATGGGAGTGACAAGAAGTGGATTTTCACACTGTGTATATTCTGTACTGCAATGCTTTTCTGTAAATCCAACTTGCATATGTAGAGCATTGCTCTGTGGTGCAAGGAATAGTTCTGTGGTACTGAACACTATTTGATGAGCTAGAGGGAGCTCTTAGACAAAGATATGTGCTATTTCAGCCTTGCTTTTTCTCTTCAAAACAGTAATTTTAATACCACCAACCTGTCATAACTATTGTTTTCCAAACTTATGACAACACTTAAAGACTTAGAATAGGTTTTCTGTGTAAGAAATTGGGTTTTGTTGAGCTCATTTGCCTGTCCAACCTCCAGAAAAAACTGGGCACCCTGACAGAGGAATATTTTAGCTCCCATTACAATGACTTCCTGCTACAGTGGAAAGGCAAATATCTGCTTTAAAAAATTCTCATTTTTAATTCTGAAGTCAGCAGAGCTGTATGTAAGAGGTGTTTTCTAGTAAGAAGCACATTTGCTCATGGGATGCTCAAGGGCCTGCTCCTTAACAGCCTGACCCAAAGCTCTTTGCTCTCTGTGGGATGGCACTCATTGACTTCAACAGTTTGACCCCAATTATTTCCTGCTGGAGCTGTGGTTTCACACTGGAGGAATTCTGTTGTCTTGAAAAGTTTGTGAAGACTCTGTAGGTTTTCTCTTATCAGAGCTTCTCCCTGCTCTCATGTCTGGGTTTGGTAAAAAGGTTTTGGTGCCTCGTGAATCTTGAACTATCACTTTCCCATGTTCAGATTACCTTTCAATACTTAGTGAAATAAACCCTGAAGGATCTCACAAGCCCAGCAGTGCTGCTTAGCTCAGTCTACAGGTGGAAGAACTGAGGTGTGCTGTGAGCCAACTGTGTCCATGGAAACATGCAGGAATTTCTGTGGCAAAGCCACTGAGCCCCCAAACCTTCCTGCTTGAAATATAGGGTTTGCAGGCTTTTAGACGTTTACATGTGTGTCAAGACTAAACTTGCAACCCTTTCCCCCTCTGGTCAAGAATTTTGCTGTTTTATTTCTGAATATCAGTACTTCCATGAAATTCAAACTCCCTGACTGCCCCATATTTGTTGAGCCAGAGCAATAATGAGATGTCTCAGTTGGGTGTGATGGATTTATACTTGTTCATCTTTTACACCGAGCTGGTACCTGGGTACAATAATGTTATCTCTTAAACCTCTTGGCATTTGTAATTCAAGGCAGGATACTTTTTTATGTGTGGAGATAATGGAGAACAAGTCTCAAAGATTCCTGCACAAAAGCAGCAGTAAAATCAAGTGGAGCATGGAGTTCTTTTCAGTACAGATGAAATCAATGCCTCTTTCAGTTCCAGCTGCCACAGCTGATGTCCCAGCCAGGTCTGTCTGTGCAGGAAGCTGCTGATGCTGGGAAGACTTTCACAGGCGGAGGGTTAGGTCAAGTATCTGGTTTTGTACCTGGAGGGTCAGGAAGAACTGCCTGTGTAACTTCACCATTGCCATGACCTTTCTTTCCCAGGGAACAATTTGTTCTGGGCAGGACAAGGCATCATGTCTAGGTTTCCATTTCAAAATAAATACATTCAGGGTGAAAAGTTAGGAGAAAACCCCCCACAATAAATAATTTAAAAAATACTTTGGAACCCTAGAAAACTACCTTATTTTTCCATTTCAGGATGTTTCAAATAAACTTCATTCACCACCCCTCCCTGGGCCAGGCCATCCAGACAGGTTTTTAGCCAGTGAACAGAACACCCATCCATGCCATGGGAAACCAGTTTCTCCAGGAGAATGCTGTGGGAGTCAGTGTCAAGGGCTTTACTATTGTCCAGCCTGTCCCTCTCCCACTAAGTGGGTCACCTTGTCACAGAAGGAGGTAAAATTGGCCAGGTAAACTTGCCTTTCCTAAACCCCTGCTGGACAAATCCCCTATTTGTCCTTGTGTGCTGTGTGATAGCACTCAAGACTATCTTCTCCATGACCTTCCTTGGCACTGAATCTGTAGTTCCCTGGATTCTCCTTCTGGACCTTCTTGTGGATAAGAATTACATTTTCTGACTTCCAGTCAACTGGGATTTTCCCATTTAGCCAGGACTGCTGGTAAATGATGGAACGTGTCTCAGTGAGAACTTCCTGCAGCTCCCTAAGGATCCGTGGGTGGATCCCATCTGGCCCCATAGGATTGTGTGTGTCTTCAGTGTTGTACCAGGTCCCTGAGATTTTCCCCTTGGATTGTGGGGACTTCATTCTGCTCCCCATCCTGGTCTTCAGGGGAACTTCAGCTTGAAGCTGGGGATGCTGAACCTCAGCTCTGAGAATTGAAATCACATTTTGAAAGATCTGCTCTGAAGAACCTGGAGAGGCAAGGTATGGTTTGCCCTTTCTTGTTCCACAGGTGACTGTAGCAGGACCTGCTTTTTAGGAACATCAGTCAAGTGCTTTGGTCTGTAGGGGAGCAGAGATGAAAATGAAATTTCCTTATCTACAGTCAAGGATGCTTCAGTTGGCAGCTGTTGCTGAAGTCACTTCCAATCTCATCTTGCAGAAATATGCTGCCAGTTAACATGCACTGGCTTGCTTTTCTTCCCATTACAGATGCAGCTGCCAGGAGCTGGGACCAGTCCCAGTGGGTAACTGGCCACAAAGCCTGTGTAATGTGTGTATAGAACAAGAAAGGGAGAGCGAGGAGGTGCAGGAATGCTTTTTACATATGCATCTCAGCCCAAACTGGGGACCCTGGACCTGGCAAGGTTTTTCTCTCTTTGTTTTTTGCTGCTGAGTCTGTTTTGCTTGTGAGTGCCTGCCCAGGGTCTGCCCTCAGTGTGTATTTGTACAGGGCTGTGCATTTCTGCAGCACAAAAAATGATGGCAGCACTCTGGAGGCTGCTCAGGTTCAGTGGGTGGCAGTGTCCACATAAAACCCTTCCACAGGAGAGAGAGGGTGTTATGACATTCCTCAGAGCTTCATCTGGGGATAAGATTTACAGGTGACAGGCTAAGATCCATCTGGATCAGCACCAGATGCTGAAGCATGTTCCTACATTCTCTGATAAGGACACAGCTATGTAGCTGTACGGTCCTCCTGCTTGTATCATGATGCATCTGGCCCTGTGAGAAGGTCAGGAGGATTACCAGTATCACTATAATTGTTTTCAGGCTGGTGGAGCATTGAAACTGCTTCCCAGCCCCAGATTTAATCTTTTCTAAAATTCAGAGGCCTGGGATATCTGCCTTTAAAAAATCCCTGGCTGAAAAATTTCTCCTAATTTAGTGTTTTCAGGTCAGGACAGGAGCCTTCTGAATTGTTTGTCTGAGCTATAAATAAGTTATTATATGTGGTGTAAATTTATATATATGGTGTAAATAACTAATTTTGGGGAAAACACTTAGAATGCAATCCTTGAGAGATACAAGTGGTGAGGGCTTGAAGCTACCCCAGAGGTTTGAGTTCACCAGTTCAGTGGAAAACAATGAAAATTATATTGGGATCATTTGATATCTGGTTTAGATTCCTAAGATTTTGTGGCTACAGTGTAAGCATCTGCAGGCAAAGCAGATGTCTAAGCTCTTATAGCTGATAAAAATGAAGGCAAAATAGTCAGTGGAGATACTTGCTTTAAGGTGAGTAAAATCGTTCTCTAAATTCTTGTTGATTGACTGTTAACTATATTGGGATCTTAGACACCTGGATTCCATGTATAGAGCTATAGGTAGGCACTTACATAGAGGTTCATTCTCTGGAGCTGAATTCTACTCTAAATTAACAGAAAATACAACCTGAAGAGATTGAGATGAACACTTGCTCAGCCTAAATATGAAAAGACTGAGAAGGAGTAGTTCTAGTCTTCAAATACACAGAGGAATGCTACCAAGAATAACTTGTTTTTCAAAATCCTGCAGAATGTGATGAGAAATGATGGATTTTGGTTGGAACAAGGAGGATTTAAAATCGACATCACAAAAAACTTGGTAATGAAACACTGAAGAGAGATTCACTGAGAAGGATGTAGAACTGTCAGCATTTGAGGTATTTGTCATCAAATATCTGGCAGAGGAGGTTGGTTTGGATTCCTTACAGTTCAGTAACTGAGAGATAAGGTCTCTTGACTATTGTAGTGCAATTGAAAAACAATGTATAATACACTACACAAATCATGGCTTCATTTACAGAAACATTTCCTGTCCTGAAATTGAGGATGTCACCAGACTGGGATCTTCCCCATGTTATTGGAGGTTATTGACTGTGCTTACATTTTCCTGAGAAGTCACTAACGTGGCAGCAAGAACAAAAGAGTCTTTCTGGAGCAATTCAAAAGGAGTTTTGTTTTCAAGGGCTTAAGCTGCTTGTAAAACAAGTGGTATGAGCATTTCTGCAAGCATTTTGCATGTTAAAGGTATCCTATCCCCAATTTTGAACCTCTCAAAATCAAAATCAACCTTCTGCATGTCCTGCAGAAGCATCTTCTGAAGGTGCAAGAGTCCTGTAGCAAAACCTGTGTGCTCTAGAGCACATGGCACCTTTTGTGCTCTGTATTAAGGCTGAGAAATTGCAATAGACACATTATAAATGCTTGGATACTGGATTTTTCTGGCAAAAAATAGGGAGAAATGAAATCTTCAAAGGCATTTGACATAAAGTAGTTTAAGCCTTGTGGACTGCTGAAACAGCATGTTTGGGTAGGGCTATCTACTGTAGCTATTATAAATATCAAGCACTACATTACTGTGGCTGTGTTATCTCTGACAAGATTAAGTGCATTCCTGTCAAGAGAGAATTTTCAGATAAAGATTTCATTGCCTCTTCCTCACATACAAAATGATAAGTGACCCTGATATTTCTCTGCTCCACTTTATCAATAAAAATTGTTCTGTTTGGATTATTTCTGTTTGTCTCCTAATGAAGTGACATTTTGTGATGTGTCAGTCAATCCTGGACTTGAGAGAGACATATGAACTCAAACCCACATCCTAGAAGTTGTAACTATGCACCATACTCTGAAATATGCTGTGCTAGGCTTTTAATCTGCTTTGCTCATAAAACCATAAATCACCAATTAAAAATAATTACTGAGGTGAGGGAATAGATTATTTGATGAAGCAGATTGCTCACTGTGAATCATTGCATCACTTGCTGAAGCAGACACACAGTGGCATGGACTTGGAGACATCGAAGCTGATTTAGGAATAGACACCAGCAATGTTAAATCAAAGTTACTGCTTATAGAACAGAATTTATGGTTTGCTGGGTAGACATCCTGAGGACCACATGGAGTCCCATGAATATTAAATATTCCATGCTGCATGTGAAAAGTGCAACAGTGGTCTAAAATATGCACAGGGACCTGAATTGATGACAGTGCCGTCGTGTCCTTTTCCTCACTCCCTCATCCTAATGCATCCATTTCCAGGGAGTATCAGCTGTGCTGGGCTCCAACTCAGCTGGGCCCAGCACAATCAAGGCAGTTGGGATTTTCATGATGAGCTTGCCCAGAATAAGAGTTATCCTTTGACGCTCTGTAGATCGGAGAACCTCATGATATCTGAGGCTGCTTTCCAGAGTCTCTTGGGAAGTGTGAATGCCATTTTAAGAATACTTTTATCAATGGAGATGGCTTTGGGAATGACAGGAGTCAGTGGCCAAATAGGAGCTCAGAATACCTGCCCATTCCTGGCTTGGAGTGTTATGGAACTGCCACAGGTGATATCTGGTGGAGATGGAAACCAGTTCCACCTACACTGTGAACAGACCAAGGGACATATTAGTCTCCAGGCATGAGAGGAAGAAGGGGAAAGAGCATTTACAAAAGGCTGAGGCTGGTGAGATTGCATCTGATTTAGAGTGTGGAATTTGGTACCTAAACTGAGGCAAAGAGCCAAGTGAAGAGCCGGAAAATAGAGAAAGGAGCTATATGTAGAGAACTGACACCATGGCATGGGAGGATCACTGATTCTCTCCATCCCAACAAAGAGCCATTGGTTCTTCTTACACCCATGGCTATTCTGGTGGCACAACACCTAAGTAGCAAGGCCAGACACTGGGCAAGCTGATGTGAATCTGCAGCAGTCCATGCCAGTAAAGGATCTGCAGCTGTTTTCGTAGGTGACATAGTTTTCATTGCCCATTATGATGTCAAGTGTGTTAAATTTATGAGGCAGTGTGTTTATTTTAATGTGCAGTGTCTGCATCTCACCAGCCACATACATTTCAATCTTTAATGCAGCCATCTCTTTGGATTATAACACTCTTGCATATTTACTCACACACTCTGTGAATGGAGAATTGAGCAGTATCTCATGGCATTTTACTAATTAAATAGACTGTGTGTTTTGCTGGCAGTGTGTTGTGAACATTAACTTCTGAAAGCTTTTTCATTTGTCATTGTCTCATTCCTTGGCATTATGATTACTGCAGTTTTATATGTGATAAGACTGTACAGCAAGTTAGAGTGTATGTCAGAAATTCCTGCCAGCAGCAATCTGCTCTGTGAGATAGAAGTGTAATGGGATTCATAATGTTCACTCACACTCTCTTCATCAGCATTTCCTCCCTCCTCTTGACCGGGCATTTTATTTGTGTCTCTCCCTGTTCCATTTGGACTGTGGGGAGGAGGGCAGTGCTCGCTCTTTATTTTCTGCTTTAACCTTGACTGTGAAACACTTTCTTATCAGGAAGCTGTTAGATGGGGTTTCACAAAGGCCGGGGTGCTGGAGGAGCATATGGCTGTGAATAGGATATGTGTTCTCACAGGTACTATCAGCTCCCCTGCCTCTTTGGCTCTGGAAGAAGCTGCTCCATCCCTAAACCTCCACTCAGTGACACTATGGCAGGGTGTGAGGTGTAAAGCCCCACTGCTGAGCACTGGCTTGCTCCTGGCACTGAATGAGGTTTACAAATTCTCATTTTGCCTTTAGATTTGGCATTGCTGTTGCAGCACAGTGGTGTTTGTACCTGTTTGGGCCCATTTTCTACTGGTAAAAGCCATGGCCATCAGTGTGAACGGTGTTTGTATCCCCTAATTTAGGATGTCTCCATCATTTATCCAGTAAATAGTTTATTTTGGAAAAATATTCTAGTACTGATTTCAGAAACTGCTGATGAGATGCAGATTTAAATTTAGGGATTGGTAAACTCTCAGATTGAGATGGCTGTGTGTGAGCCACGTGCTCACATTTTATTCCATGAAGAGCTTGTTGATGGAGAGACCAGATTGCAGAGAGTTGTTCAGCTCTGTATAAATGTAGAATGAAGTTAGTACTTCCTAGATTTCACTAGCTGGACAGGTTGGATCTCTTTGAGTATAATGTGAGGTTATCTGCAGATGTCTCCATGTAGACACTGGCAAGATGTGCCTGGAGGTGACAGTGCTGGATGTCAAAGCTACTGTGATGTCTGTCCCAAGGGATGGCAGAGGCCTTGAAAATTTCCTTCTCCAGACTCCTTATCTGAAGAGACCCCTTCTAGAAATGCTGTTGAACTGATCCCAAGCTTGGAAATGCTTCTTTCTTCCTTGTTGGTGCTTCCAATGGCCACAGCTGCCTCCCACATGAGCAATGAATTGCACACAGCAGTGAAGGAGCTGTGCTGCTGTTTCTGCAGGATTATTGATGCCTCTTCTCAGCTGCACCTCCAGGAGCCATCAGTCTGCTCCAATCTGATGAAGTACATCCATCTTCCTCTGTCTCCTGGTGGCCTCATCTCCTGATGACAGTGCCTGTTCTTGTGTGGATGTGTATAGAACCCCTCTAAGCACGCTGATCTCAACAGTTTTTTAATGCTTGTTGGGCTCTTCTATTTCTTTAAGGTAGGGAGCTGTTTCTTGTAAGTTATACCTTTTGAATTGATCTTTTTGCTCGGGCAAAATAAGATCAGTCAAATCATATGGCTAATAAAATTGATAAAGAACCAATAAAAGCCCGATGACACACCATCTGGCCCGCTGAAGATGAATGAGAAAACCAAGCCACTGCTCAAATCTTAACCTTCCCAATCACATTAGAAGCTCATTCACACTTCATAATAGCCCAATATTTCATTTCAGCTACTGAGATTAATGCTAAAGAATACATAATCAGACAATAATTCTCTGTATCTTTCCATCCAGATGCATCGAGTGGAGTCATCAAAATAAACAGATCAACTGTTTATTCCTTCCCACCATATTCACTAGCACTGTAACAGCAGCAACCAAAACAGAACCTCTGCAGGAACTGGGGATCCTGCTGTTAAACAGAGGCAGCTGGAAATAACAGCTTTTCCAAAGCATCAAAATTATTTAGGAGGAGAGGCCCTGTTAAAGTCCACAAAATTTCAAGTTGTAACTCATGGAGCCTCCTGCTGTGGAGCCATTAATGGGCTTTTGAAATTTTCCCCTGACCCTGCCAAGAAGGATGTTACCACAGAATATAAAGTAGAATCTCAGATGGGGAGCTGAGGTGAGAGCACCACAGTGCAGCCAATGGAGTTGTATCTTACCAAGGGCTTTCAAACATCAGAAAGAAACAGAAAAGCCAAATAAAGGTTGTTGGAGGTCATAGCTCTGAACAGCCACACCTATAACATTGAGTGACCTTTCAGAAACTGAGCATACCCTTAACATGGATTGTGATCCTGATGCACCCTGAAATTGTGGGATATTGTAATAAATATTGACAAACTGTCCATGTAATCATAGCAGACAGGGCTGGAGATTTAACTGCATATTTGAAGTACAGATTGCTGAAGGCTCCTGAGTTCCTCCTGCCCCAGTGCTGAGCATCCCTCTTGTAACACAGGGTATGTTGCACAGGTCTGCTGCAGCACTGTGAGCTGTTCACAGTCCCAGTGGCAGGCTTTGGTCATCTATCACCCCAAGTCCTAATCAGAGTGCTGCTCTGCCCGTGATGTGTTGGTGCAATACATCTGCCCAGAGACAGGGCTGGATATTGCAAACCCACACATCTGCAAAGGCACATGTCCCGTGTGTTTATGGATGTGTGTGGAGGGGGGCATGGGCACACACACGGAGCCTTTGCTCTCTTTGGTGTTAGATTAAGACTGTATTGATGTTTGCAGGGTAGCTCAGGGCTCCCAAAAGAGAGGTGTGCATCTCTCAAAATGCCTGTGGGCCAAAGTAATCCTGGTGTACCTGCCCCCAAAGGATGACATGAATCAGGAACAATGACTTTGGTGGGAGGATTACAGCAATTGTGCTCAGTGATATTAAATGACCATTAAACCATCTGTTAAGCCCCACAATAAATGGCATACTGAATCATCTGAACCATGCAAAATATCTTAAAGAGCTGACTTACCAGGAGAACTCAGTGAGTAGTTACACACAGGGTGTAGCTCTATACAATGCATTTATTAATGGTACAAAGGAAAAGATAGGCTCATTACTAGCAAGGTTTGTGGTTTGGAGCAGCAGCTGGCAGTGGTGAATAATGGTGAGGGAAGGACAGTTATACAGTGTTATGTGATGTGGAATGATTTAAAGAACCGGCACTTTTAATGCACCCAAATGCCAACATGTGCCCCTGGGAAGTGGAGTTGTGCCTGGAGCTGGCAGGATGTGGGGCTGCCTCCTGGAAGTCATTGGCTTGGGAGGGGATGGGAGGTCATGGTCAATAAACAGTGTGCAATGGTTGTTTGGTATAATGGTGTGGCTCAGAGATCTAATGGGAGCCTCAGATGTAAATCCAGGGGAAAATGGAATGAAAGAAAGTGATGTTACTGCTGTTTGCTGCTGTAGAGTGTTCAATGGCCAGAAATTATCTTGGAATCTGAATGAAGGTGCAATGCACCTTCAAGTGGCTACAAGAGTAGCCACTTTTATTTTTAAAAAAATTATCTGAGTTTAGTCAAAAAGCCTAATTACAGGAGGAAGGTTACTCAGAAGTAAATAGGTGTTTTACTCACAGACTGTAAGCACCTATGTGGGACAGAAAATTGCTGAAGGCAGAGGGCTGGGAAAATGAGCAGGCAAAGACATGGTGAGATCCTGTGCCAGAGCTTCAAGCTGGATAAATTCAGGGTAACAACACAAAACTTTTTTCAAGCTAGCAGCCCTGGTGATATTCCATCTAATAATTTTGTGGATTCTACATCTAGAATCTGTTAGAAACAGATTTTGTGGATTCTACATCTAGAATCTAGAAACTGCTAGATCTCTCTTGGTAAGCTTTATTCAGTTCAAGCAGAAATTATGCAGGAATTACCAGGTGAAATGTTATGCCCTGTATTACGATGCTGTCATACTCACTGATCCTAATGTTCCCTTCTGGCATTACAAATCTGTGAACCTAAGAAACACATGACTGAAGGGCAGCCATGGTGCAGCTGCTGCATTCTTAAGTAGAGAAAGCTATCTGGGTCATATCTTGGGGAGAGAGATTCTGCTGTGCTGGGGGGACAGGCAGAGGTGAGGACTGACCTTTGGCTTGTTCTCAGTGACAGGAATTGCAAATACACATTCTTTGCAAAAGCACACCTTTCCCTGCCAGTCCTAGGCAGTTTTGCTTCTGCAAAGGTCTGCAGACACTGCCAGGCTGGCTCTGCATGAAGCTTTGGGAAGGGTAAGAGGGGAACATTTTTGCAGGGGGCCATACTTAGGGTCTGTAGTGGAAGAGGGCTGTTTGCGTGGCCACAGAGTGAGCTGGTATGGTTCTCCCCCATTCCAGCAACAATTCAGACCAGTGTTACCCATGTTTAGCACTGTGCCATCCCCTGCTGTCAATGTGTGACATTCACATTCTCTGGACAGAGAGCCATAATTCTGTCTCTCAGGAGAAGCACAGAGAGAAGAAGAGAAAACAATCTTTATCTCTGCTCCTTTGTTTTCCCCATGTGGAATGTGGTGTGGAGATTGTTTACCTGCAGTGATTGCTGGGTTGGATTCTGGTGAAGGTTGTTTGGGTTCAGTGACCAATGGGATCCAGCTGTGGCTGGGACTCTCAGCAGAGAGTCACGAGTTTGTTAGTTGATAGGTAAGTAAGAAGTAAGTATGTAGAAAAGTATAATCTCTCTTTAAATAGTATATTAATGTAATATAGTATAGTTTTAATAAAGCTATCCTTCAGCCTTCTGATCTGGAGCCAGACATCATCATTTCTTCCAGCATCTGGGGTTCGCCATATTTTTTGCCATATCAATACTTCTCACAATACAGCCCAGGATACCATTTTCCTTCATGACTACAGGGACACATTGCCATTGAAGTGACTTGTGCTCAGCTTGGTGTCCACCAGCACCTCCAGGGCCTCCTTTGCCAAGCTGCTTTCCAGTCAGTCAGCCCCCAGATTATCCTGGTGCCTGGGGATGCTCCTGCCCAGCTGCAGGACTTGGCACTTGCCTTTGCTGAGCTGCACGACATTCCTGTTAGCCCATTTCTCCAGCCTACTGTGGGTGGTCACCTCTGGATGGCATCACAGCCTCTGGTGCATCAACCACTCCTCCCAGTTCTGTATTGTCTGCAAATTGGCTTGCCAGTCAGCTGGCTTCAGTAGCCAAGCTGCTGCTGGACATTCTGCCACATGAAGTTCCTATCAGGACTTTCACCAACTCAAGGAAGGCATTGTGCCCAGGCAGCCCAATGTGCCCAGGGCTGTGAGCTGAGTGCCACATTTGGGACACCTCTACACAGAGCAGGTCTGTGTGACAGCAGCCCCTTCACCTGTAAGGTGAATCAGTGGCCCAGGGGCACAGGTATCTAGGTTAGCTTTCTAGTAGAGGACTGATACCTCCTGTGCTTCATTTTTTTTTTTTTTTTTTTTTGTCAGAACTGTCTCCTTATCCCTGTGGGCTCCCTCTTAGTGCACAGTACACTAGGAGACCATCACTTCATCCATCCTGCCTCTAGACACATCTACACCTCACAGCTGATTTCACTGCAAGCACCAGCGAGTTAATGTGGAGTTTTCTGCTGGAGACACAGATCATGTGGGCCATTGAGTCATGCAGAGATACAAGATCAGACCCCAATAGCTCTTCATCACTCTTAGCACAGCAATAAACCCACACTGGTAATCTCTGTCTCAGCAAAACTGATGCCCTCAGAGGCAGGGCTGGGCTGCTCTGGAGCCTGGGTGGCCATCACTTGTTCTGGCATTTCTGCTCTGTTCATTGTGGTGTGACATAGTCTCACTCTTAGATACTTTTTAGACTCATTAAATCATGGCAGTTCCCAGGAAGTGATCGGGAAGTTGTATTCTCAGCTCCTTGGAAAATTATTGCTATTACATAGTCACATCAACAGTTGGACTGGCATTTTTACAGGGAAATAATACCAGATCAGGTGGGGACATTAAAAAGTGTAACCAATAAAAAGAACAAAGCAACAGGGATGAAAAATTATTGCAGTGCAGATTAATTGCAAAGCAATTACAGATGTAAAGTGTAAGTCATACAAGTCAGGAAGGGAAGAGAGAGCTTGATAGACAAGGAATAAAAAGCAAAGTACAGGAACAAATGCAATTTCAACAGACAGCTTATGAGGAATTATTGCTCTGAGGTAAAGAATCTGGAGCTGGAAGAAATAGCTAATAAAGCAGAAGGAAAGTAATTTATTATTTGAAGAGGTTAAGGTTTAGGAGCAAAATCTGTGACAGTCCTTTAATCAGCAGAGATCTGAGAGCCATTATTCCCATAGATAACCTTGAGACCTCTGGAGCTTCTGCAAACTACAGAATGAGACCAGCAATAGCCTGTCCTGCTCATGAAATAATTGTGGGTTCTTTCTCCATTTTTCAGAGGAAAACTCAGAGGTAGCAAATGTGAACCTGAAGGCTGAATGAATTTGATGAAATTGTGAAATGCATTGCCCTGGGCTGTCGTGGAGCTCACCACATTGAGACAATTCATTGAAATAATGGTCACAAGGAGAAGGCTGCATTGTGGTGACAGTTTGACATCACAGCTGAGCCAGTCTGGCCTGCTGAGCTGGGAGAGGCAGCACACACCATTTTTCACAGCTACCAGGCAGGTGGTGCAGCCATCATCTGCTCAGTGCAGATGACACAGCAGTATCCACAGGTGACACTTCTGTCACTGAGGCTGCTTGACAAGTCCCACTACAAAACTGTCATATTAGGTTGGCATAATTTTGCTGGACATTAACAGTTAGAGAGAAACTTTCTTGGATTGATGATTTTGTGTTTCTCAGCTTCTCTCTCAGCCGTGCCCAGCTCAAGGCTGGGAATGTGACAACAGGCTGGCTGGGGGGGTCCCCTTGGAGCAGCCAAGGCCAGCTGTCTTCAGCCATTGGCATTGCCTTCAGCTTTATTACTAAAGTGCTAATTTTCCTCATTGGTGCAAAGGGCTCCAGCACACAGAGGCTGTGCTTGCAGTAACTGTATTTCTAGGGAAAGAAGTATTTGATGTCTTTTCCCCTGGTAATCAATGCAGAAGTTTGAAACCTTTCACTTATACTGATGCCTATCCAAACTCCACTCAGTCAATGTCAGTCTTTTGATGAAAAGTGTTTTATGGAAGATGTTTGAAAAACCTCTGAAAGATTGTCAGTGTCCTGCAGACTTCATGCTGTCCTATACTAGGTGAAGGTCCCTGGAGAATTTATCCGACAACACCATCATTTAATGTGTAAATGTCTGCCTTATGTACAGAAGGGCTTTCTGGGGAAACAAAAATAATTTACACATTTCTGATTTGTTAACTTGACCTTGTAATAGGAGGAAAGCCATGCTGTCAGTCTGAAGGGGGATGAAATAGTTTCTACTGAATGAACAATTCATAAGAATATGAGAATGACCATACAAGATCAAATGAAAATCCATCCAAGCCTGTGTTTGGCACAGCCAATAATATATCAGATGGAAAATGTAGAACAGAAGAGCAAGCAGACAATTTACCCTCTTTTCCACCAGCACTCTATGGTTTCCTTATAATTTTTTTTTGTGTGTGTCATTTATTCTTTTGCCTTCACAAACAGAGATCATAATCCTGAAGTCAGTAGCCATGAGGTCAGTAATGCAAGTTATGGCAGAGCTGCTGATCCAAAGCCCTTTCTGCTGGAAGAGTCCAGGACTGGAGCTCTTGGTGGTTTCAAGACCAGATAGGATTGATTTGCTCTCTGGAAATTGAGATACTGATTTGACATTCTGTAAGAGTAAAGATTCTCCTGGGATTATATTTCACTAATAAATTAACCTTGGTAGTGAATTCCCTCAAATAAATAGAAGATTCACATTGGTATTTCAGTAAAAGTCAGAAGCCTTGATGATACAACAAAGCTGATGTACTGAAGCAAATGAAATTTTTGCCAGTGAATGCTTGAAGCTCAATTGATCAGTTCTTTAAAATCAAGAGCATTTATACTTTTCATTACTGAATTTAGTCATATTATAGCAGTAAATACAAAAAATACTTGCTATAAATTTTGCTGGCCTTGTATGGTCACATTATTTGTGGGAATAATTGCTACATGGACTAGAATTACATTACCTCAGGTTATTGGATTACATATCATGTCCTGCTGAATTGTAATATCATTTTGTTTAAATGCAAATGCTAAAATAAATGATAGCTTCTGCTTTAGGGCTGTGGATTAGTTATTCAAGATGATCTTACTATTAACTCTGCAGGGAAGATAAATCGGTTAAAGGAAAAACTTGACATCTTATCAATTTTTTTCTGTATAGAGGTTTTAGTGGGAAAAACTGCTTGTTGCAGCAGTTTCATTCTGGTTCCTTAATCATGTGTTAAGTAAGCCTCTACTAGGAGTTTAATGTGGGATTTTAAAGTCCTTGGACCTAATGAAATGAGGCACTGACACTGTGGCAGCAGCAGCACAAGGGGTCTTAGGGTAGGAATAACCCAAACAAGTCATGTTGATGTTCCTCCTTCCCATTGAAAAGTTTACCAAAATTTTTATGTTACCTAATGGCAACAAATTTGGGTGCCAGAGATTCACAAGAGAGGTAGGTTAGTGCTGTGTACTCCCAAGACTCCTTTCCAGTACTTAAAGGAGACCTATAAGAAAGATGGGGGCAAACTAATTAGGAAGGCCTCTTGTGATAGGATGAGGGGGAATTGTTTTGAAGTGAAGGATGGTAGATTCAGACTAGACATAAAAATTTTTTTTTTTGAAACAAAGGTGGTGAAACACTGGCACAAGTTGATCAGGGAGGTGGTAGATCCTCTGTTCCTGGAAACATTCAAGGCTAGGTTGGGTGAGGCTCTGAGACACCTGGTCTAGGGGGAGGTGTCCCTATCTGTGGCAGGCAGGTTGGACAGGATGACCTTTAAAGGTCACTTCCAACCCAAACTGTTCCATTATTCTATAACTCTGTACGAAAACTTTGAGACAGAAAACTGGGGAGATGGTTGGAAAAACTAGATGAAAGGCAATTTAAAGAAGAAGAACTCTTCATAAATCTGCATAAACTCCAGATTCAGTGGAAGGACCAAGAGCATGAGGAGTAGTGGGAAGGGCTGGGAGAGCAATCATGGGTGTTGTGGCTTGGAGCAATGGGATGAGGAGTCAGTGACTTCACTCTGCCTAAGCTGGTGGGCCTTTAATCTTCTGGTCTTCCTGGGCAGGTCATAACTGGGACACACTGATGGACAGGATGGAATTCAAGCACAGATAATAATAAGGCTGTAGAGCAGGATTTATGACGAAAAGTTAAGCACCAAATGTGCACAGTTTGTCTCTGTGACAGCCTGACATTAGAGCAGTGTAAATACAGATGAAAAGGAAGAGATGTCATTTAACATAATAGAAGGATGCTCTGAGCAAGGGCTTTACAAACGTCGTCACTTCAAGGAAGTCTGTGCATTAATGAAGACAAAACTCAACCCCTTCTGCACACTTGGCTGCTGCTGAGATTCCCACCCCCCTCACCTGTGCCTTATCCCTCCTCCCTGGAGGGAAATCAATCACTCCCAGACACATCCAGGTGTGATGAAGAGGGATTCACTCTCCTGGGAGTCAACAAAAGTCCCTTCCCATTTCTCCAGAGGCTCAGAATAAATCCCCTTAGTGGATGATGGGCTGCACACAGTCCCTCCCGTATCTCAGGTTAGGTTTGAGGTGTAGCTGCTGAGTTACCTGGGAGCTCTAATCCAACACTGCTCACTGGGGCACTGGCACACAAACACTTGGCCCTGAGGAACCACTTAGCCAGGGAAATGGGTTACAAAGCTTCCAAACCTGAGGAAAACCTTGGAGACCATCAGGTTGAAAGAAAACCTGTCTAGAGGAGCTGTCTGCAGCTCTTTTCTGATTCCTCACTCAAGGATAGCATCTGTCTGAAAGCTCCTCCAGCTCAGGACAAGGCAATTGGTATTCAGCTACCAGAAAACCACCCAGAAATAGTAATTTCCCATTATTTCTTAGATTGCATTTTAATTATTGACAGGCAAGCAGCCAGCATTGGATGGCAATGGCTGCCAAGAGCCCAAAGGCCTTCTGTATAGGGTGTTAAATTTTGTTAATGATGTGAGTCTCTGCCAAACTCACTGCCACATATCAGGAGTGACACTAAGAAGACTTGGAGGCTGTTTCAGTTAAGTGCTTGCACTTTATTTACATGGACCTTTTCATACACTGCTGCTCAGAAAATACAGAAGAGCACAGAGAAGAAATAAGGGTGGGTGAGTACCTCTGGATAGCCGACCAATTTCCTTCTCCACATTGTCAAGTTATTTTTCTGCAGCTGGGGAAGAAATTGGCCCTTACTCTGTCAAGTTGATTTAAGAAAACTCCTTCTTTCCAGTCCTACCTGCCCTTCTGCCTCTCATTCCAGGAAATAATTTTACTAGGGAGTTTGGAAATTTTTGCACAAAAGGAATGTTGTGATTTTTGGGTTCCTTTCTGAAGTGCTAATGTGTCTGATTTATTTTTCTTAGTGCTCCGGCTCAGACAGTCACACAGAGAGTTTAGATTCATTACCTTCCTTGAAAAAATCTTTCATGACCTTCAGCTTCCCTCCTGGCCACCAAGACTGCATGCCCCCAACTTCTCCCTTACTTTCCTTTAGGTTGCAGATCAGCTCGTCTGTATTTCACTTTTGTCCTTACCCCTGGTGTATTAAATTCAGAGACTCATCTACCCATTTCAAATTAATTTTCATCCTTCCATGTTCCACTTCCTGAAAACCACCTCTCATGCACTACCCAGGGTTTTCCAGGAAACCCTTATGTTATCCCCTCTTCCAAGAACTCTTGTGGCTCCCATGCCAAAGAGGATGGTGCTGTTGCCATCAGAGGATTTTCACTGCTACCACCAAATTCTTGGCTGTGATGTTTTTCCCAGGACTTCAGTTTTTCCCACCTCCTACATTCAGGAGGATTCAAAAGGAATGAATGTGGCACTGACAATCTGCTCAGCAGGTGACCTGAATGCACAGGAGTGGTATTGCACAGGAGATGATGCTGACAGGATGGGAATTCCAGCTCACCATTCTGGTGGCCAGGGGCAATGTCAGACTGTCCCCTCCTGTGTCAGCCTTGCAGTTAGAGCTCCTTCCCTGAGCTCTGGACACCTTTGCAATACCTGGTAAGGTGATTGCTTGGGGACTGCAGAACATCTGAAATGTGTGCCTATACCCACACAGCTTCATGGCACACAAAACTCTTAAGCAGGATTTAGGGCTGAGAAGTACAAGAAGTTGTGTGGTTCCTTACTCTTAAGTCAAGAAGGCAATCACCTGTCAAGGCAATCTGTCTTCCCTGTTTTATCTTCTGAGAAGAAATGCATGGCTGATAATTTATAGAAGTTAACACAAGCAGGTTATTTTAAAGGAAATATTCACAATCCTCCAGAAATCCCTTCTGTTCAAATCTGGCTGGCCCCCAAATATCTTGCAGATAGGTTATTAATGAGTGTTTTAATTCTCCCTCCAGGCCTCTACAGCTATGAGTTCTCATTTCCCTTCCCTTCCCTTCCCTTCCCTTCCCTTCCCTTCCCTTCCCTTCCCTTCCCTTCCCTTCCCTTCCCTTCCCTTCCCTTCCCTTCCCTTCCCTTCCCTTCCCTTCCCTTCCCTTCCCTTCCCTTCCCTTCCCTTCCCTTCCCTTCCCTTCCCTTCCCTTCCCTTCCCTTCCCTTCCCTTCCCTTCCCTTCCCTTCCCTTCCCTTCCCTTCCCTTCCCTTCCCTTCCCTTCCCTTCCCTTCTCTCTTTTCTGTTTCCAATTCTTATATAAATAAATTTCCAAGTGGAATGCATCTCCTTAGTGATTATGTTTCATATTAATTGAGGTAAACCAGGAGAGGACATTGCATAAAGCACTCAATTGAGCAATAGGCTGAGTACCAGTGTGGTGGATAAGTAGGAAAACAAATTCCCAGGAGGATCAGTGCTTAGTGTTCAGCTCAGTTCTTTGTCCAGTTCTTTGTCCTGGCAATAGACTCCCAGTAATGTAAAATAATGCTTAATAAAACTTACACTTGAAAAAGTAATTTGCTTGGGCTATTGATTTAATTAAATTTAGTCCATTTGTTTGAGCACTGTTTGTGTTTTAAATGCACAGCACAGAACCCACAGAAGAATGTTCCTCACTGCAGCTGAGTGCTCAGTTCTTTCCTGCAGCGAGGTGAGGAGTGGCACAGGAGTTTCCCTTGGCTTGTGCCCTGTTGAAAATCTAAATATTGAAGGTTAATAATCTATCAGTGACCTGGTGTTCCAGTTTGGGCTGATGTCTGTGGACTGGGAGCCCTTTGTGTCCTTGGTGCAATGGAGTAGGGAGAGTTGGCAACTTTACATCAATGGGCATTTTGTCTGTGATTGGTTTTCCTTCTTATTCAACAACAACAAAAAAAAGCTTTAAAATACCATGAAACTTGTTCAGCTTTGTAAACCTGATGTCTATTCTAGCAAATTCCTCTCTTTATTCGGTAAATTTACTCATCTTTATTATTTTGTAATGCCAGTAACCCTTCTTTACCCATGAGTCACACTGCTTGTCAGATCTGAGGGACTGCATTCTGAAAGGCCTCACCTGTGAAAGGTCCAGGTGAGAGTTGGAAAAGTCTCTCCATTTTGGCATTTGTAAAGTGCAGCCATGCTTTTTCCCTTGGTTTAATGCTGGGCAACAATCTACAGGTGGAAGAAACAGCAATAAACCAGTAATATTAGGAAACAACTCTTTAGTGTAAGAGCATATAGATAGGTTGCCTTGGGTCTATGATTGCTAATAAGGCAAACATTTCATTTTTTCTGTATCTTTTTTTAAGGCTGAGATGTGGAGAGTGCTACTTTCCATTTACTTATTCTGAATGGGAAGCCAGTAGTGTTCTGCAGAAGTGTCTCTAAAAAACTCTAGAACTGATTAAAAATGAGATTTTGAAAGATTTGAATTTTTTGGCTAGTACAGAATAAAAATGTTGGGTTACAACTGCCTGTTGAATTCTGTGGCTGCCTGTTGCATTCTGTGCATCATTCTTGTAGGCATGAGAATAAGAAATTACCATCACCCTAGATTACTAAACTTTGGACAGAGAGTAGAAAGTCAAGAATGTCTTCAAGCACTGCAGAACAGGGTATCACAATTCTCTCATCTGGGGACCCTGACAGGGCCCCAAAGAATGGCCACATCACTGAATTTTGCCTGGAAGGCTCGTCAGCCCTAATTTCCATTCACAAAATCACCTTTCAGGTTCACACTCAGATTTTGAGGAATATGGGTGGTATGAGAGGCTGAATGGGATGGAATAAAAACAGAAATATTTTTATTGCTTCATGTTTAGTGCACCAGATTCTTCATAGAGCTCAGAAGATGTGTTTGATTTGCTTCTAGCATGACATAATTGTGTATTTTGTCCTGACACTTCAATTCCTTCCTCAGCCATGGAGTTGCCATTTTAATACCATCAACTTATTTTTCATCATTATTGAAAAGGGGAGAGGAATTTGACACCTCCAGAGAAATCCAGAAGTCATTGGATTTCTCTGGTCGAGCTCCAGTAGCCAAGTGTAACCTCTGCTCCTCTGGTAGTCAAAGGACACATTCTCCATCAAGCCAAGGAAATAAATAAATAAACAGCCTAATTAGGGTAAAAGTAAATAAATACCCTCATTAGGTTTTGCAGTGAGGGCCTCATCACTTAAGTTATTGATATTTCAATTAATTTGGAGAACTCTCAGGATCCTTGCTGCTTACAGACTGCTGACCTTCATGGTCAGTGAAGCTAATGCCCAGTTAATTATGAACAGGTTAATGCCCAGTTAGTTATAAGCAGTATCATGCTCTTAAAAAAATGCAAATATGTTTGCTGTCTGAGAAATGATCTAACAGTCAGCAAAGGAATGGATAGGAAGAGCTGTTGGTATTATTTCTCTTCTTCATTTAGTTTTTCATGGGTGTTTTAAGTGTTTTGATTAGTTTATTTATCTCCCATTATTAAATATCTCTGTGCCTAAAGAGAAGAAAAGCAGCAAGAAGACATTGTGATTTTTTTGTATCCATTTCCTAGCATGAAAGATGTGTCATACATTTTCAAGACTGCAAATACAAATGGAAAGAAATTAGTAAATCACACCCAGAGTGCTCCCTTTTTGTGCCTCATTTAGACAGACATATAAGGGAAAAGTCCATATGAAGGTGCAGTTAAAGAATCATAAAACTATAGAATAATTTTTGGAAGGAACCTTTAAAAGTCATCCAGTCCAGCCTCCCTGCAACAAATGGACATCTTCAACTAGACCAGGTTGCTCAGAGCCCCATCCAGCCTGATTTTGAATGGTTCCAGGACTAAATCCTTGTGCATAGAAATCTGCTTCCTTTCTGTGCAATTTCCCAGGGCTTTCTGATCATAAAGCTCCCTGCACAACCACTGGCATGGCATCCATTCTTGCTTCCTCCTGAGCACCTCCCTGTCTTCCTCTGCACTTGGAAATCCTAGTAGGTGGCAGATACTGTTTTGTGGTGTTTTTTGTTTGTTTCTTTGTTTATTTTTTTAATAGCAGCATGGCAAATATAATGTATGGGCTGCAATGTGAGGTGCAATATAACACTGCAAATTCCCTCAGCTATTCCATGTTCTGTGATTCACTCTGTTCCTCCCCAGCTCAACTGTGAAAGCACCATTCACAATGCTACTGGCTGTTCTGGGAAGCATCTGTCTTGAAACTGTACCAGAGGGTAATTAAAAAGGGAGATGGGGGACTGTTGGAACCATATTGATTGTTCATATTTATTGATAAAATCCTTCTCACTGCTTCTCAATTCTCACTACTGAGAATAAAGGAAAGCAACAGATTTTCAAACATTATTATTTATTAATATTTATATTAATTTTAATTAATATTTATATTAAAATGATATTAAACCTTCTGATAGCTCTTTTGTTTTATTTTTGTTATTTATTAATTTTTAAACAGACCTTATGATCCAGCCAAACAGTATTTTTTATGGCCTTAGTGAAATAAGTAGAATAATAAAATCCACAATGTGTCCCTTTCTTTCCCATCATCTCCTTGTTGAGCTATCTAAGAAACACTTGGCCAGCTGCTGCAACAGGCTGATGCTTTAAAATCCAGGCCCTCCATCTTGCAATTGGTTGCAATCAGTGAGGTCAAGAAAGTTCTGCAGAGTCAGCTTTTTTAGGCTCAATACAAGTAGAAAAATAAAAATCCTGTAGTTTTTAGAGGAAGAATTCATTCAGTATAGTCTTCATTTTATCACAATCAAGACAAATTTCTATTAAAACTCACTGTGCACTTGACTGCCCATGTAATGGGAACCACAGCAAACAATGAGGTATTAGTTGTCTTTTTTCCTTTCCTTTTCCTTTGACCCTTGAATCTGTACAATATCCATGGAGTGCAACTAACTACAGTCTCCGTATTTAATCTTAAAACATAATTAAAACAAAGAAGTGTGAAATGAAAAGCAATCAGACAGAAAATACAGACTCCACTCAGAGCACTTCTATCTGTTTTAGGAATATAAATTGGACTGATTACATACTTGGATCAGCCTAATCAAAGCAGTACTAGAAACCCAAAGCAGTTTTTGAGGAGAATAAACAGATATAACTGTTAGGTTTTCGGGTCTGTAGGGGACAAAACCCAGCCAAGATTACAAGAGCCTTGTCCAGCATTGAGTCAGATTGGGAGTACAGGGGTGAGCCTGTGCTGGGAGCCCATGGAAAAGCTCTGGTCAGGTCCCAGGGGAAGTAGCAAGTGCAGCCCTGTTAGTTTTGGTGATCACTCTGCAATTGCTGAGTCAAAAATTATAACAGTGGCCATGCACTCCTGGCCAAATGAGCAGCAGCAATGCCTGCTTTGGTTTGGCATCTCACTCAGGGCAGTGCTTAGCCTTATCCTCTTTTGTATTCCTACCTTGTCTGATTGTCACTGAGGAGGCTTTGCTGCCATTAAACAAATAGTTTAGTGCTTAATCCTGCCTGTGTCAGCATTCCCAGACTGCAAAACAGAAAAAGAAAGAAAAAATAAGAAGAAAAGAGAAAATAATTCCTGGTTTGGGGAACTCTTTGGGCAAGATTTGTCCTCTGTCCCCACGACATTATGTACCGAGCTTCATCCCACATCGACTATTTTTATGTCACCAGGATCCATATAATGAACAGTTTGTGGACATGCTGTAGATCAGCCCATTTGACTAAAAAATTAAATAATAGTAATATCAACATCAGATACCAACAGTGAAGCTCTTAGTTTATCCAGGGGTGCTTTATGAAGGTGGCCAGGTACAACAGTAAGCAGTCTGCTCTCTTTCTCAGAATGACACCCATAAGTGTCCATTTGTCCTCATCTCTGTCCTTATTATGAACTGGATGAGACAGAAAATGTTCAAGTGGCAAATTATTTTTTCATCAGCATTATGGACTATTCCACAGTGGGAAAGAATCTCATAACCCTACATAAGTGGTTTTAAAACAAACTTACTCTGTGTTCTCTCAAGAACTTACAATGAAAGGATCTCCATCAGCTTTGTCAGGTTTTGTTCCATTCACTCTGCATTTGGCCCATAGCCACCATCAGTCTTTGGCTAAATTCGGATCAGTTCAATTTGCTGTACCTCTTGGGTGGACAGTGCAGGAGAACTATCTGTCTCAAGGGAGATTTTATCTCTATTTGAATCAGGATTGTGAAAAATCTCACCACTGTATTGTCTTTCCAGGCTGCAAATCTAATTAATGTGAGCCCAAGAATCTTGGGTATTAATCCTGAATTTAGCTGTTTTTAGCTGTTGAAGGTAAAGTACAGAGAGCTGTGCAGCAGCAAGGAAAAGGACAACTTCATCACCATGTCCAGGATGGTACAGCCTGGGTCAGGGAGGACCATGGGAGGGAGAACTGCTCCTTCCCAGCCAGCACCAGACATCAGTTAACTGGGAAAACCTGCAGGAACTGGGAGACTGTAGGAGAGGAGGTGACCAGAAGTTCTGAAGGGAGCGAAGGGCCACATTGAAGCCTTCTAGAGAGGGAGGGAGGGAGGGAGGGAGGAAGGAGGGAGGAAGGAAGGAGGGAAGGAAGGAGGGAAGGAAGGAAGGAAGGAAGGAAGGAAGGAAGGAAGGAAGGAAGGAAGGAAGGAAGGAAGGAAGGAAGGAAGGAAGGAAGGAAGGAAGGAAGGAAGGAAGGAAGGAAGGAAGGAAGGAAGGAAGGAAGGAAGGAAGGAAGGAAGGAAGGAAGGAAGGAAGGAAGGAAGGAAGGAAGGAAGGAAGGAAGGAAGGAAGGAAGGAAGGAAGGAAGGAAGGAAGGAAGGAAGGAAGGAAGGAAGGAAGGAAGGAAGGAAGGAAGGAAGGAAGGAAGGAAGGAAGGAAGGAAGGAAGGAAGGAAGGAAGGAAGGAAGGAAGGAAGGAAGGAAGGAAGGAAGGAAGGAAGGAAGGAAGGAAGGAAGGAAGGAAGGAAGGAAGGAAGGAAGGAAGGAAGGAAGGAAGGAAGGAAGGAAGGAAGGAAGGAAGGAAGGAAGGAAGGAAGGAAGGAAGGAAGGAAGGAAGGAAGGAAGGAAGGAAGGAAGGAAGGAAGAAGGAAGGAAGGAAGGAAGGAAGGAAGGAAGGAAGGAAGGAAGGAAGGAAGGAAGGAAGGAAGGAAGGAAGGAAGGAAGGAAGGAAGGAAGGAAGGAAGGAAGGAAGGAAGGAAGGAAGGAAGGAAGGAAGGAAGGAAGGAAGGAAGGAAAGGATTTTCTACAAACCTTGAGGAATGTAGAGTCCATCCAGAAGTCACTGAAGGTTGCTGGGCTAAGAACCAGTTCAGAAGAGTGGACCCCACAAGTGAGGGGTTGTGACAGATCTCTTTACACCTCTGTGTTCTCACTTGTCGCACCCGTAAGACCCAAGTTTCATCCACCTAAAAGTTACCTACCTCCTTCTAGAGGATGCTTTGACAAATTGCAGAACTTGTGTTTTTGATGGGGAAGATTGAGGCAGAGGCCTCCCTGAGCCTGACACCTCACGCAGCAATGGAGAGCCTGCCCAGGCTTGTGTTGGGGCTCAAGCCACAATGTCCAGCAGTGATTCCACCCTCCATCTCCCCAACACCAACCAAAGAGCCTCCCTGGCACCAGGTGGTGGAGGATTGGCACCCTGCATCTTGTTTTTTAGAACACCACATGCCTGCAAATGTTGGGAAATGGCTTGGTGCAGCCAAGGTTCTGACCACAAAGCCAGACTTTCCCCAGTAGCATTGAGTAGAGAAGAGGGAAGCCTTGAATATTATTAATGGTGCTTTTCTGTTATAATTTCCATGATTTAGCAGGAAGATCACTCTGTCTTTCTTCATGGTTTCACATGAAGGGAGGAGAAAAGCAGGTGAAATGCTGTGTTGAATGGAGTGCTGCTCATCAGCAGGGCATTACTGAAAAGAGGAGAGTATTTGGTGAGGTCTGTGACTGCTCACCAGTCCAGTCTGACTACAAGACAATAACACAGATGAATGTGTTCCTATGTTCCTCATTCTTCCTACTTCTGATAGTGCTCTTCTCTCCTTTCTACTCTTCAGTTTTCCTCCTCTTTGATACTCTTCTCAAATTTTAATTCTCTCAGCATTTTCCTCCCTGGACTGCCAGCTCTCTCCTAATTTCTCCTTTCACAGCATTTCCCTCTTATCTTCTTTGGAGCCCAAATTACTTTTGGTTTGTACCACCCCGTTTTCTTTCACCAGATCTGTTCTTTCTCTTCACAACCCAAAACTCTGTTTTCCCAGGAGATCTGGCTTATCCCAGCTCTTTGAATTCAATTAATTGATCTTCATCAGCCAGATTGCCATTGGCAAAGAAAGCCAGCACACTGACTGTCTTTGTGCTTTAACTTCTGTTTTATCCTCATTTAATTTGTGCCCTTTGCAGCTTATCGAGCCCTAATTACCTCTGCTGCCACCTCACTGTATTCAATTATAGCCTTCATCTCACTGATCTGATGTCTCTGTCCTCATCAAATCTCACCTTTCTGACTCTGCCCATTAGTTTTGTACAAAGTCAGTACCCTCCACGGGGAGCTCAGTTCTTCCAATCTCACTTAATTTTCTTGGCTGCTTCCAAGCACTTTTGCTGCATTTCCCTGCCTTCACTTCTCCAAGCTATTATGGGATTCACCAGAGCCCAGACAGACCAGGCACTCAGGCAGTGGTTTCAACCAGGGCATCTTGACCTGGCTTCAGGAAAATTGATCTATATACCAGCATCTCATAGTAAGTGTAAAAAAAATCTCCCACACTCACTGCACAGGCCCTCAGATGCCCATACAGGGCTATTTAGTACATTTTTGCTAACATTTTCTGGTGAAAACAATCCCTCTGGTGCCTGGGTACCTCCTCTCCTGCTCCTTTCATTTCTGTTCCTACTATCTCTTCTCCCACCATCCCATCCCACTTCTGTCAGGTCATGATCCTCAGATATGCCTCTTTCAAATAGCCTAAATTTCCCATATCCTTCATTCCCTGACCTACTTTTGTGCTGCTCCTGTTCTTTTTCTTCTTAGAAATCTGACCAGAGTGTGGTGCTGACCACAGCAGCCACACCTTCACTCTCCCTCCACTCTCTCTTCATTCTGCTTTGTTTCTTTATGCCTGATTTTGTTAATCTCTCTGGAAAGGCTGATGCTTTCCTGGTAGCTAACGTCCTCTCCCTTTGCCCTGTTCTAATTTTTACAACTCTTTTCATATTTGCTCTCTCCCATGGTGGTGATTTCTAAGTGATTTATGGGCTGTTGTTTGGAAGTGAGGATGGTTCACCACTTGAGTAACTCTTAGCCACAGCACAGAAATGCCCCTGAAAGTTCATTTCTCACTGAGTTGCTCCTTCAAAGTGTTGGGGCTTGACCTGTCCAGCCTTTTTTGCCTCTTGCTGTGAAGCCCCTTCACATAGCTAAGTAGGGCTGTGGGTGATGTCTGTGATTCTGTCCTTGTCCACCAGCAGGTGTCTGGTGAGTGCTTGTATCCCTGTGGGGCACCTGCATCAAACTTCATCTACTGATGGCAATATACCATGGTCCATGATGCCTCTGATACCTCCTAGTTTCATTCACCTCACTAGTGCTTCTTTAAAACAAGAAATTCTGACAACTGCTGCCATAGTGCCCATGTCAGGGGTGTCATGCAAGAAGGTTCTGGGCATGAGGACTTGCTGCAGGAGCCCTAGCCTATTAAAAAAATGCCCATTTGTGTGATTTCTTTATGGTATTGTAATCCATCTCATAGGTGAGGAGGATCTGGGCAATTGTCCTTTCTAGGCTGTGTGAGTCCCAAACTCATCAGTCAGGGCTCTGATTCCTCCCAGTGTTCTGATTCCCATTTCAGCTCTTTTCTCAGTTGGATGTTTGACCTCCTCACTGATCCCAGAAGCTGCACTGCTCTGCTTTGGCTGAACTTTTCCCTGTTTCTCACAGTGCTGGTGCTGAGATGTGGCCTTGAGGAAATGTTCAGACCACGAGCACTGAGTTGTACATTAAATACACCTGCCCCAATCCTTTGCTGCTCACAGGGAGCCAGGCTCCCCTGTCCTGCAGCTGAGCCCCACTCAGGGAAAGTCTCCAAAAATGACCTTGATCTTTCCTCCCCCACAGTGAGATCTGCTGCTCTGGACTGGGAGGGTGGCTCCTGAAATTATATGCAAATTCCCCAGTCATTAGTGCAGCCTCAGATGAATATTTCCCTGCGAGGGAACAGGCTGGGAGGCTTCCCCAGAGTCATTTTCTCACCTGGGGCTTGCTCCAGAGGCCATGAGCAGAGTTTGTGCTCGATCTCTCACTCACAAAGGAGTGAAGCATGGCATGGAAGGTTCCTCCGCTGACCTTATGTTAGAAGAGAAAGTACTTTCTAGTACTTTTTTTTTTTTTTTTTTTTTTGACATGACTGTACCCCTTTGTCTTCTTCCTCTTCTTCCTGAACATTAAACTCCCTTCACAATCCCCTTGCTAACCACAAAATTCCTTTTTTCCTTCCTCCCTGTTTGACTCTCCTGTGTTACTAGAGAGATACATGAGAATAAAACAAAAGAAAGTGTAAATTTGGGAAACACAAAGCTGTTTTGATTATCTGATTGCTTTTGTGCCATCCTTGAAAATTCTATTTCTGTGTAAGAAATTGTTTTAAATCAGAGAAGAACTTTCTGCCTTCACTGCTCATTGAGATGTTTTGTGGTACACACAGGTACAATAATATGACAGCAGAGCTTCAGGTATGCTGAATGATTCCCATTTATCCCAAAACCTTGCATGAAAGCAAATTATTATGAAATCACTGAACAAGTCTCTTTCTAAGGCTCCCAGAGCAGGCAGTCTGAACCCAATCCCTTCCCAGAGTACAATGAAATGAGATCTTCAGCCCTATTGCAATATTTATCCCAAGGTTTCAGATGGAACGACAGAGCTTAATACTGCAAGGAATTACAGTAGTATTTTTTATCATGTCCAGCTTACACCTCAGCCTTGCTTTCATTTATTTACCTTTAAATTCAGTGTATTTACTCTTCAAATGTACACTGTGGCTATTTCTGCCTGGTAAAAGAATAGATAATGTGTGTGCTTACAGCTGGTTGTAAATGTGTACGGAAGCACATTATGGGGTCAGATTTCCAGGAGACACCAACCAACACTATTTCTTTAATGTGTTTGTAATATCAGCCAACTTTCACTGCTTAGAACTATTTACAGCTATTTTCCCCTTTACACAATGCACGGGTTTCAAGGTCACAGTTACCAATAAACCAGAAGAATTGGGTCAGACTGGAGAGTCTGCACCTACTGTAAGATGAATGAACTACTTAAAATTGGTGGTGGTACTACAGGCCCTAGTTGACACATAAATTGGTGAGTGTTAAGTGTGTGGGCTTGGGAACTTTGTGTCTGGGAGGAGGAATTCAGAGTTTTACTGCCTTATGGGCGTGCTGTAAGTGAAGCAGAACAATGTGATGATGATGGCACTGGGTTACCCAAAGTGTTGTGTGATTTGGAGCACATCCTTCACCTGGACACACTCTCTCTGCTCACTGGGGTGAAATAAAGGTGCTGCTCCTCTCCACTGTACTGAGAACCTTAGAGCAGAGCAGCTTTTATTCTCTAATATAAAGCCCTCATTGAGAAAGACAGGTTGTATCTGTAGGGATGCATTGCCTGTGGAGCTGAGCACTAGAGCTCCTCTGATTTGATGATGGATCATAAAAAGTCCCATCATTTTTTGGCTTCCCAGGGCAAACAGGCAGAGGCAAATCTCTATGACTTCCAGGAATACTAGGGTTTTTGTGAAATCTGCTCCTTCCCTAGCCTGGCTAAGGGAGGCTCTGCCTTGCTATCATGAGAGGCACTTTTATGTGAAAGTGCCTTTTCCCTCCACACTCCTGTCAGTTTTCTTTCAAAGCTATCTCAAAGTGGTAATTTGGGAAATCAATCTTAAAGTTTCCAATTCCTCTGTTGACAGACCTCTTTCAGAGTGCAGGTCTCTTCTTTAGTGGTGATTCACTTTTTGCACTCTGAGCAATAGGTTTCCTATTTCATAAACTTAAAGTTTCATAAACTTAACTCCCAGAATGAGACTTTCTGTCCTGACGTGGTGGTGGAGCTACAGCTGTGAACACAGCAGCAAACCCCAGCCCATTGCCTCTCATTTAGGGTCCCTGCCATCCTTTGGAGCAGGTGGAGGGGTGGTCCTTACTTTTTTTGGACACATCTTCTGCATTTTAGGCATCTGTCATGCCTTTGGACAGTTGCTGCATTTTTTCTTCTGTTTCCTTTTAGGGTGGATGCATGGGAGGGGAGTGCAGGTGTGCTGAGCATGGGGTTTTGCTGCTGGGACTGAGCTGGCAGCAGTAGCTGCTTATTTCTCTGGAGCTCAGGCTGGAGTGGAGACAAGATGGGGAAAGTAGGTGTTTGGAGATGCTAAGGATAAAATGGTAAGCAAGGGAAGTGGTTGTTAATCAAGGAACGTGGTCCTCCATGTAGAGCTCCTCATGAAGAGCATTGCACAGGGAAAGGGACTCTAGGAAATGTCAGAAAAAAGCTTTCTTTTTGAATAGGAGACTTAAGGAGGATATGAAGGCCACTGATAAGTGAGAAGAAAATACTTAAATAATTTTTTTGTTATTTGTATTAATTATCTGTGTCTGACTATGTCTTGGGACCAGGCAGGGATTCTGCCTTGCTTTTGTGCTTGGAGGGCTGCAAGGACCTGAGAGCCAAGACCTCATTACTCAAGATTCCCTGTGGCTGAAGGACAGCTTCATCCAAGCAGGCAAGACCTGGGACATTTTTGAGTATCTCATGTCCTGTGCCCAGCTGAGAGGGGTTTGGATGGCATCACCATATACAGGTGAGTTCCAGGTGCCTACTCTGGTCTCCCTCCCTGGCTTCTTTTTGCAGGTGGCTCAGAACAAAGGGGTTAGTGAGTCAGTTTAGAGCTTGTGCATGCTTTTTCAGTGCTGTTACCAATAATGATTGTAAAAATTTAAAGGCTAATATGCAATGGAAGAAGCTCTTCCTGGGAGCTTTGTTCCAGGACCAGAGGTAATTTCTCAGAGGCTGATAATGTTGAAAAATTAATAATTCCCCATTTGAATTAATTAATGCATTTTGATTGTCTTAATATTAGGGATGTAATGAAGAAAAAGTGGATGTGGGGGAGGTGAACCCAATTAAAATTTAATTGTTTCATTCAGTTCACAATCTTGCATTAGTGAATCTGTGAAACGAAAGTTTTATAATTAAAAAGAAAAGTAGGTTTGATAATTTCCACCACTACATTTGGAGTCCATCTATACGACAGCAAAAAGAAAATTCAAAATGTTCCAAAAATAAATTCAAAATGTTTGTGTCTGGAAAGAGCATCTGGTATGTATCCCTCCTTTCTGACTTGCTAAGAGTTTATTAATCATTTACATGAGAATAGAAAATGCCATTCAAAAGAAGAAGATTTGTAATGATCCTTTACTGCCACTTCTGATACTGGAAACATGTAATGTATCATAGTGGGGACCCTCCTCCAGCATGGGAAGGTTTATAAGCTTGATGAAATGACTACCTACTTACTAAATGCCATCTGTTCCAAATACTCCAGGAAGCACTGTGCTGCACTAGTTTTTGGCAAACTGTTATATGAGGTTCAGCCCCATATTAGCATTTTAATTGCTGGCTGATTGCTTTTATGTTGCAAAACTCAGCTCGCAACAGTGTGTAGGTTGCAATTAGTTTTTACTGTGTGATTCATTAGCTCCTATAAAGCATGTCTCGCTGCAACATTTGCAAGGTAATTTGCTACAAACATTAGCACTGGCATTCAAGGGTGGGGAGTGGAAATGCAGCAGTCCTGCCTGTCACAAACAGAGCCCACATTTGCTGGCAGGATGTCTTCTCTCAAATGAGATTCAGCTAACAGCTGCAGGTGGAACTGTCTCACAGGTTTTCCATGTAAACAGCACCTTGGTCCTGCAGCCTGCTCCCTGTGGGCTTACATCTGCCTGGGATCTGAGGGGAGTTGGTAGAATAGACACAGGTGGGAGAGTTCCCTTTCTGGGAGTTTGGCTGCTGAGCTCAGCCTGGTTGGCGATGTTCCTCTGGGGCAGTTTCTGATGTCTTCTTCATGCCTCACGAATGTCACACTTCTTTTGGAGATGCTGTTGTGTTCACATTGCTTATGATGGGGAGGATGTGTGTGTTCAAGTTACATTAATCAGCTTTGCCTTAGGAAAGGGGAAGAAATTAAGCACCATCTTTGAAAGTGCTACCTCTATCATTCTATATTCCTTAGGAAAAAAAAGCAGGTATTTTGACTGAGTTTAAAACCAGCCAAGACTTCATAGTCCCATTCTGTTAAGAAGAGTGGCTCATTTTGCCTTCTTCCATCTCTTTTGGAAATTGTTGTCTCTGGCAGAAAAAAACCAACAAATAGTGCATGAGGACACGATCAGTGAATTTTCTACCCTTACATGGTGTGACAGATTTTTTGAGTTTCCATGTCAATTGTGTTATTTTATCTTCCCTGACTGATAAAATGACCCTGGAAATGTTCTGCATGTGGCTGCTGGCAGTCCAAATTCTAAATCCTGGCTGTGAATGGCCTGTCTGGGATGCACCACACCACACCTCATACTTCAGCACTCACTGCTAGCACCTCTCTGAAGGTGTAAAGCTCAAAATGTAGCCTATGATTTTAAGGAGGAATTTGAATTTTTCTTTACTGATGAATAAAAAAATGGCTGCAGAAAATAATAGGTAAAACATCTCCCCTCTGAGCAGCTTCTCATAGGATGTTCTAAGTTTCCTTTCTTCTGTTTTCACAAACTCTCTGAAGATTTGAAGTCAAACTTTTGTGCATCTTGGCTGTCAGAAGTTTTGCATTGGGAGCATTTGCCAAGTGAAGAAAAACACTGCTCGTTCCTGCAGAAATACACTTAAGTGAAATTAAACTGGCACATTTGTAATGATACAGCAAATTAGGTGAAATATAAAGTTTCAATACTTAGCTCAGACTGTAACAACTCACTCAATTTTCTGGCATATGCTTTACACCTGTAGGAGTCAAAAGCACCTGCAGCTGTTTAGTCTTCCCCGTTGGTTTGGTATAAGTGGCAGCTGCCTCCCAAGCTTGATTTTCATCTCTCAGTCTCAGCATCTTGCTGCTCACACCAAATTGTAATGCAGAGCATGGTCTGTGCTGGGAGATTAGAGATGCATGCTCTAGTTGTCTGCTGCTAATTCTGATTATGGAGTAAGGGTTTATTCATTTCTTTCAGCTCAAGCTGGACAGTGTGTCCTGTATTGTGCTAGGACAGACTGGCTGCTGAGAGGTCAGTGCAGAGGTTAGCTGCCAGGTAAAATGTGTGACTCCAAAGATTTTATGTTGGGTGTGAGTCAGAAGTGTAGGACTTATGCCTCATTTTGTGTTTCTGCTGCCTGGAAAGTGAAAGCCAGGGGAGGTGTACTGACAGCAGCAGAGGTAATGTCAAAGTGAGAAAGATGGAAATATTTTTCCTGCTGCCTTTTCCTGTTTATATAGTTTCTAGTCCGTGGAGCCCAACCAGCTAAAATCTTCCCTGAAGGCTTAGTTGGTAGTCACTGTTGGGCTGCTGTACCAGCACTGCCTGTGAATAATTTCTGCTTGAATTTCTGTGGAGTGGGAGCAGGTGGAATTTCCCAAATAGGAGTTTGCTTTGCTCAGGTTTGAGCACGAAGTCCCACTGACAGGTGTAAAGTAGCTGCTCTGGCTGCAGTGAAATATGAGTGACTTTGCTGTGTGTATTTGAAGTCTTGCTCCAAATATAACAGTCCATGAAGGGAAATCAGGAGCTCCATTTGCTCTGCTTGTGCACTGCTGGCCCACACAGCTGGGCAGTGCAGGGCATTTGGGGAAGGGAAAGTGATGGGCTGAGATTTGGATGGTGCAGTTGCTTATTTGGTGTCTGACATGCAGGAAAATGGGCACTGAGTCTGTTAAGTCTGCTGAACCTGTCTAGTTGCCCTGGATTTAGTCCTGTAGTGTTACCCAGACTCTCCTGGGGATGGTGATTATTCAGTACCCGGCAGAGCTGATCTCCAGGAGTGTGGCTAAGACTTGGGTATCATGAAAACGTAACCATGAAAATATAACTCCTCTGTTGCAGTGGAAACACTTTTCTTCAGCCCAACTTAAAATTAAAATGATAAGCTGAGCTGGAAAAAAGTCCATAAGTCTGTGTTACACTTGAGTAGGACTGTAAGTATGTGTATAACTGTAAGTACCTGAGAATTGCATAGTGATCAAAGTTTACTGCAGGCAAATCCTTAAACCAGAGTCAATCTTTTTAGGACAGCATTGCTGGAAAGAGTTTTTTCCACAGTAATTTTTTTTTTCTGTATAAACTTTTAAGGAAAATGGTGACTTTTATACATTTATAGGCAATAAATAAATAAATTAAGACTTTTCTCTATTGATTACTAAATATATTGATTTTTTTTTCACCTTTCCCAAACATTTCTTTGGTGATGAAGGGTAGGATGGGCAGGTTGTCAAAATAGTTTCACCCCAGCACTTTCAGTGTGTGGTATTTCATTTCAGAGGTTTTCTCCTTCTCTGTCTGCTGTTAGAGCTGACCTCAGAGATTCCCTTTGTCTCTGCAAAAAAAAAAGAGTAAGACACTTGGAGATAAGGCATTTGCTTTGTGCCACCAATGGGTAAAAAGGGAAAGAAAAGCTGATGACAATATAGGTCTTGGTACATACTTAAAAAGTATATGGCAGCCTAGTGCTGCTCAGATTTCCAGCTTTCTTCTCTTATTCATTTTTCTTTTACAAGCACAAGCTGTAGGTGGGGGAAGTTGAATGAAGTTGGCAGAGGCATTTTGTGTGAGACTGTGCTGCCTTTAACATACCCCACGTACCACTGGCAGCATTAGTCAGCACTGCTGCTTCTGTGAGACTTTTCATGGTGACATTGCTGAAAAGGCTCTGAAATCCTGTGGAGAGGCAGATTTGCTATTTCACTGTGTTTTATAGATTGTCTTTTGCAAATGTGTTTTACTCTGGTGGATGAATGAAAAACTTCTTTGTGACTCAATATTTAAATCACATGGCATTGTGAGGGGTGAGGGCAAGTGTTCCTAGTCCAGCTTTTCAAAAGGAAAGTGGGTGTAAAATGTTTATGGGAGAAGATTTGATCCTTGTTTGGATGGCTGTGGGCTGGAGAAGAGAAGATTAAGGCAAGCCTGGAGTCAGGCTGGCATGGGTGCAAGAGATGTCTGCTTTCCTCTGCCAGGTGCAAGGAGTGGGGATGTCTTCACTATTGCAGCGTAATGGAAGAATTCAGTGTAACAGCCAGCCTGATGTTCACAGGGGCCAGCAGCAATCTCCTGCTCTCCCAGAGGAAGTGGGAGCGAAGGAAATTGTACCTTAAAGGAGAATTTTTCTGCAGGAGTGACAGATCAGAGATGGCATAAAGCAAATGTGTAAGAAACCCCCCACATGCATCTGGCTTTGGAGTGAGACCAGCCCTTTTCTTTGAGATGCCACACGAGGGCCTAGTGATGGCAAACGCTGATGGTAAGACAAAAATAAAAACATGGCAGTCACTTCCAACCTATCAAGCTAGCTGACATCAGTGGTGCAGCAGATCAATCAATGGTTGATTAATTTATCCCTGTATTTCTCTGGCACACCCAGCCTCTGTTTCTGGAAAAGGAAAACATTTGTGTGTTTGCATATTGTAGGAGTTGATTTGTCAGTGGAGCTGTTCAGGATGTTGGTTAAGTGAAAAATAATTTTGTGTGTTTTAGTAAGTGCAATTCATCAGAAGCTGTGCAGATTAACTGGGTAGAGCTACACGGAACACCATGGCATCTGCAGATAAAAAATTGATAAATTATGATATTACTTCTGCTCTGTGATTCATTGGGAAGAACTCAGAAGCCAAGCGTCTTCTTCAAAGAAATTATTCAATGAAGACTGAACAGCGACTATAAAACAACAAAACACCTCCTTTGCAATGGTTTTAAATATTGTACATAAAATCTAATTTATATGATATTAAAGGCTTTTCTTTGGACTACAAATCATCTTTGAAAAATGTATCTTGTAAACGGTTCATCAGATGCATCTCAAATACTTTTATGATTATTAGTAAATGGAATTAGAGCACCTTGTAGTAGTTTTATTACATTTTGCACAGCTGTAATGGATTACAGAGAGGCTTTCACTGCTGTAGCTCGGGCTGCATAGCAACTTCTAAGTCAATACACATTTTTCATAGGTTCTTTGTTTTTTGGGTAGATACACCACTTTGCTCTGAAATGATCCATGCCTGATGCCAGCTGAAAGTGGGAGCAGTCAAATGGAGCTGCCTCTGTTGGTTAAGAAAGCCCGTGATGTGTGGAAATGACTGGCTTTTGCCATCTGTTTTTGTTGATTGCTTTGTCTGGCAGGTGGAAGGAGATCTGCTGCACCCCAAGGAGGTGTGGGAGAGGGAGGGGTTCACCTTAGGCCATGTTGGTGTTAATTGTGGGGTGTTCAGGGTGCCACCAAGCTCCCATGACACACAGTGGTGCTAAGGGAGACGCTCCAGACCCGTGTCATTCTGGGATGGCATCTGGGGACCATCTGTGACAACGCACAGTGCCCAAAGCAGTGCTTGGCCCTGGCGTTTATGGGGCTGGATGTGGCCCCTCTCTGCAGCTGAGCTGCAGTGTAGGCTGGGCTGGAGAGAAATGAGCGTGTTTAGGGCATGAATTATTTCAGCTTAGGTGCCTAGCTTATCTCTAGTTAGTGTGCAACATCAATATCTTCATTAGTACCCAGAGATGGCTTGGGTGGACACAAATTCGGTCAGAGCAAACTCAGGTGTTTAAACTACTTGTGTGGGGTTTTCCAGCAAAAACAATAGAGAAACAGAGCATGGTTTATCCTACCCTTATTGAAACCTCCACGTGGGATGGATTCATAGAACCAGTAAGGCTGGAAAAGACCCCCTGCAAACCCAGCACCACCATATTCACCACTAAACCATCTCCAGGTGTCACATTGATGTGTTTTACGAACACTTCCAGTGATGATGATTCCAGCATGTCCCTGGGCAGCCTGGTCTAATGCTTGGCAATCCTTATAGTGAAGACATTTTTCCTAATATCCCATCCAAACCTCCTCTGGCGCAGCTTGAGGCCATTTGCCCACATCCCTGACATCTACATGTGCTCTCCACTGACTGCAGACATATCCTGGATGAGTTGTTTTGACAGCAGAGCTTACCTGGGGCCAACTCAGGTCAAACAGGATAAATCTGAGCTTTACAGGCCTGTGAGAAGATTCCTGCTGCCCAAAGTCTGCAAGTTTTATCCAACTGCATACTGTGTAGTAAAGAATACGAATTCCTCCAGAACTTGTGTATTTTTGTCCTTAACTTGCCCTAATTACAGCTCTGTGCTGAGGTCCATCTAGAAACTGGTCTTGGCTTCTGATTTATAGAGATACTTTGAGAATACAAGCCATTATCCAAATAATAAAGTATCTCATCCCAGTAGTGCCTGGCCCAATAGCACTGGTGAAGTTCTCCCATGAAGTTGCTCCCATGTTTTTCTTTGTTCACAAAAGGACCCATGTGCCTGCTAGATGAATGTGGAAGTAAAGCACCAGCACATAAGTGCTTTGCTGAACAGGGATTGATTAAAATACATACTTTGGGGCCTTACTTAATTATGTGTTGGGGACTGTATAATTGGCACTGTACTGAAGACATTTAATAGCTTTCTTCTGATAAATCTGTACATGCACAGCAGTCCTGAACTGTAATTTAGCATGATAATGCCAGCTTCATCAGGGCCTGTGGAAAAAAAGCAGAAAGATGTTTGGCTCTCTGCATCCTTGTGAGAGGACTGAATTAGTGATTGCAGTGTCTGATCTGATAAAAAAGCAGCTTCAGTGAATTTTTCCACTGAAATAGCTTCTTACTTGAGCAGAATGAAGGAGACCCTGCTAGGCTGGCAGAGATTGAGCTTCCTAAGGTAATCAGGTAGATTTTCAGCCACTAGTCAGAGTCAGGCTAGCAACCAGTGGCACAAGATAAATTCACTACAGGACTTGAAGAGATTATAATGCCCTAGGTAAAAAAAAAAAGTAAATAATAGTAGTTTTAAATAGTAGTTCAGTGTCTGATGGGAGACACGAAAGCTTGGTATAGTAACAGTCTAAGCCCTCTGGTCTGTATTTTCAGGGTTAACAGAAAGCTACAACACTACCATAAGATTCTCAAAATGTGCATATTTAGTAAGTATCTTTCCTTGAGAACAAGTTGTGACTGTTTGCTTCTTCTCTTTGTTGCAATACAGAGGGAAAAAGACAAACTCTTGTGCTTTCAGAGACAAGCAGAAAGAGGCAGGAGAGACCCTTGAGGAAGGTGCAAGCTGAGATGTAAAGGCTGCATGGGTCACTCCCCAAATCGAATCCTGGCTGTGGCTGCTGGCTTGTCACTCCCAGCCATGGGCAGAGCTTCTCCTCCCTGCTGCTGCCTTTCTTCTCAGCCATCCTGCAGGGCAGCTCCCCCGTGTCTGGTGCAATTGCTGCTGAACAAAGCTTGTCAGATGTGTTGTGTTGGGAAGAAATGTGTTTTTCTTTGCAACTGAGAAGGCATTGAATTTTATGTTTGAGTTTTCCTGTGTGTTTCTGGAGTGTGCTGTGTAGTGCAGGGAAATAAGCTTGTGAAATATTGATACCCCTGTGTCCAGGGCATCCAAGGTGGGTGCAAGGTGCTCTCTACCTCAAAGAGTCTCCAAGAAGGAGGTGAAGCAAAAAATCACGAGATGTTTGAATTTGTTAAGAAAATTGGCAATTTGGCAAGCAAATCCAAGCAAAGCTTTTGAACATGCATCATAAAAGCATGAAACCTTTGCTCTGAAGGGTGATTTTCTACCAGCCAGTGCTTCACAGCTCATGGGAAGAAGGGGGTTCTGCTTGCCCTGAGGTCCAGCTGTGAATATTTGCCATGGGGTTCATCCCACCAGCCCATATCCAAGGCCTTGTTAAGAATGATTTTTCCATTGGGGAGAGCTGATATCTTCAACAGATATTTCCTTACTGTTCATTTACCAGATATGTTAAAAAAGCCAAGTTCTGCCCCCCTAAAGATTATAAAAGTATGCAGTGGAGGTTTTTACTACAGGTATTTTATTATTCTGCAGCAGTTTTCCCAGAAAATGATTTCTTTCCTCACTCAAGCTTATAGTGAAAATACTTGATTTATTTTCAATAAAGTTGAAGGTCATTAAGTAGTGAGGTATTTGGTTTATTTTTCTGGTGGCTTCTCCAGTGCTATTCTTGCATTGGGTTTGTACCTTGGTAGGACCAATGCATTAGAAGAGGTTAAATAGCTTTTGTTTAAAAACATGCTGCTGACATAAATATTTTGATATCATTAAGTGGCTGCTCCTCTTCATGAGAGTGCTAAATATCATGCAAAACTGAAATAAATGTTACATCAGGGAACTCTAGGGAGCAGTAAGAAAACCAGGCGAACTGTAATTTATGTTTTACCTAATTCTGTTTCCCATGAAATGATCTGGTTTTATAGTCTAAAAAGAGTGATCTTGTCCAAAGGGGAGGCATATTTTACTAAATTTTGGCTTACCTTAAATTAGACCTTACTGTTCCTTGAGCAGGGTGGAACAGATGTTAGAACAGCCTAAAAGAAAAAAAAAATCTCTGACAGTCCCCTGAAGTTAAGCAAATGACAAGCAGTTGTTCAGTGGAATGTAAGAAATGGGAAATAATTTTCGAGGGTGGCTTCTTTAGGCGTAAACCCCCCTAACAACAAACAAAAAAACCTGAAGAACAATTTCAGGGGGTTTGGGAAGGGTGAAATCCAAAGAGCTGTAGTTGCTCTGTGACTCCTTCATAGCCAAGAGAAGCTCAGCAGTACAGACTCAATCACCATCGCAGAGCATCTACAACAAGAAAGACAGATTGTGTTTGTAAGGTCCTTCCATGGGGAGGAAAAGGATTTTGGGCTATTGGCTCAGCTCCAGCAAGCTCCATCTGTGGATAGATGGGAAGTGTTTGGGTTTTTGAGAGAATTCTTGGGTTCTTGAGACAACAGGAGTTGCACGAAGGTGTGTAGGGAGGGCACAGGGATGTCTCCGTGTCCTCCTCATCCCACAAAATTCCCTGGGTCCCAGCATTCCCCATTGCTCTCTCAACAAGAGCACACAAGAAGAATGGCAGACATCTAAATTTAATGAAGGGTGTACTGCAGACAAAGTATGAGGCATATAAATATGTTGAGAGCTAAGGAGCTAATAGAGAATCACAAAACTTCTGGAACTAGACAGAGATGAGGATAAAGAGTAGTGAATTATTAACTTACTGCCATGAGATGAGAGAGGCAGGGTGCAATTGATCCTCCCCACTGCTCCTTCCCTGCTACGTGTGACTTACCCCCACCTCAGATTATAGAATCTGCCATAAAAATTAAATTGCACTGCTAAGAGCATTCCAAGGACAAAGAAAAAAACATTGAAGGATGCTCCCACCCCTGCAGATGCTGGTGCTCCACATATTGACTCAGCAGTTCAGATTTGCACCTGCTGCATGTGGTGACAATCCCATTGTTCCTTTGGTCCCTCCATCTCCTTTGCAGAGTGTCCCTTCTGATACTTTTTCCAAGACAAAAAGTCTTTGTAAATGAGCACAGCTCCACCAGTCTGATGCATTCAGCTGCAGCCAGCCCATGTGAGATATTCACAGCTCTCACACAACCCTCTGGCTCTGTGTCCCCAGTTGTCCTCCATTGAAATTGTCCCTCTTCAAGTACCTGGATGATGTTTCCCTCTTGCCAGCCAGATGGGATGCTTTTGCCCAGCTTGGCCATGAGAAGGGATCAGGTGCTGTTGAACAGATTCATCCCCTGCCTTAGCTGCAAGCATTTAGGGTACAAGAGAGCAACCACCCAGACCTGTCTCTTTCCTCCATCCCAGCTGCCTGCTGTGCTTGTCAGAAGGTGAGTTGAATCCATGAATGACATATGACCCTTTTATTGCCAGCTGAATTTTCAGCTGTCAGTACATCCTGCTGTAGCCTGAACTGCTGCTCCCAGCCTGGCACTGAAATGCCCAGACAGGTGGTGCAACCCAGGGCTCACTTGTGGGATGTGAGTTTGAGCTTGCATGACTTTGATTTTCCCCTGCCTGTGCAATTCCTTCTCCTTCATGCTGCTGTTACAAAAAAAGCAGAGTCAGGGGTTGCTCCTGCAGCAGATTTTAGGCTGAAAACAGCCCACGGACAAATGGTCTAAGTCTCTCAGAGCTCATCTGTGTTCTGCTTTGCTCAGCTGCTCTACCAGCCATCAGCTGTTTCTGGTTTTGTTATTATCAGGCTGCTACCTTAGCATAAGGGACAATGTAAATTAAAGACAAAGAGGTGTAACCAAATCATTCATTGCCTTTCTCACTTCTAATCTGGCATTGAGAGAATATCACTTCCTGATATAACATTTGGTGCCTGGCCAAATGCTAAACTTAGGTATTTATTATCCTCTGTTTACCATTTGCTTGAGGAGATAAATATTGCTCATTGAGTCACTGTTATTACCTTAGAAATAGCTCAGCTGCCCTAAAACCTACCCCTTAATTGGAATAGATAGAAGGTATGTCAAATACAGAAAGCAAAGCAGCTACTAGAGGGGATGCCATGCCCTTTCCTTGCATACAACTTGAATAATTCTTATTGTTTAATACCTGGAGGAAACTGTTGCAGATCACTTCTAGGTAAATATCGTAGGGCATGACTTAATTTTTAATACTGGAGGCTATGACACTGCATTTCTTAGCTATTGCAGTTTGTTTTTCCTGACAGGCACAGAGCCCAGAGTAGCTTATCTCACAAGAACACTGATAATGGCGAAGCACCTTCCTCAGAACAGGAACTCTTTGTGGGAAGATGAACAAAAGAGCTTCTCCTTAGCACTGTTCCCTTCCCTCACTGACTCTGGTAAGCCAAAAGCAGGGGTGGATCACAGCTTGTGCACAGGAGATTTTCTGCAAGGTTCCAGGGCATTGTGGGGCCAACAGGAGCCTGTAGCTATGGGTACACCGTGGCCAGGGCCTGGGGGTTTGACAGGAGAGACAGGAATATTTGTCTCTGGTGCTTCATTCTGAATATCTTCATGCACTAATACAGATGTCCCCACTGGTGCTTTGTGACTGCCATTGCAGTATTTAAGTAATGAGCAAATCATGGATGGGCCCAAGGAGTCCACACAGCTGTGAGTGAGGTTCACAATGAGCAACCACTGCCTGCTTTGCTGAATCACTTGGGCTCACTTCTACCTCACTCCTGCATCCTTATGTACCATTCCAGCTCCCCTTCCACACAGCACACCCACCCCTTGGAAAAGACTTCTGTACCCCATCACAAGGGCTGTGGTTTGGTTATCTCTTTGGTTTTCCTTCAGTATTTTTGCCTAATTCTGTGCCTCACACTAGCTGCCAGGCACACATTCCTCCAGCAAATATATCACTTCCCTCAGCACCCTTCTTCACAAGAGGTATCTCCTGAATTCCTGCTCAAAGCTTTGGGTTTGGGTTTTTTTCCTCTCTGCCCCTCCAGTTATTCCTTGTTGTTAGGATTATCCTTGCTCTGTGTTTTTGCAGAGCCACAGACAAGGAAGGTTGGTTTGAGAGTGGCTCTGGGTACTTCTGCACGTGGCTGAGCCACAAGTGGTCCCTCCTGGAGCCACAGGAGGTGTCAAAGTCACGAGCTGGTGTAAATGCACAGCGGAGGCTGTGCTGTATCCCTGCCATTTCTTTTCCTTGCTAATGTGCAGGAGCTCTGCTAGGAAGATCACACAGCCTTCACATGGGGGGTCGGTTTTCAGTAGTTTGTACAACTCAGAGCTGCTCAGAAGCTGCAAAGTGAATTTTGTTTGCAAACCATGTGAGCCTCTTGCTTGTTTTTCTGGCAGGTGCAGGGAAGACACGGGCCACTTGTTTGCTTCCTCGTTTCTATGTGAGAGCATGGTGACATCTGCTCTGCTTGACATTGTCTGTGCTGTGTGCAGGATGCTGAAACATGGATTTTATGACTGCTGCCTCTCTGGGAACTCCAAGAAAATTAGATATTTGTCTCACGAGGTTGATCTGGTGGGGAAAATAAAACATTTAAATTACTTTACGAGGCTGCAGTGATGCTGTTCTCATCCTTTCAAATGAGAAAGCAGATTGCTTTGCTTTTGTGCCTGGATTTTGTCTCATACCCAGGCTGATGCTTAGCACTGATAAAAAGAGGACAGGTTGATTTCCACAGAGCTCTGGGCAGCATTTATTCCAGTGCATATGTGCCAGTCTGAACACCCAATAAAAGCACTAGATGGAGATACTTAAATTTCTATGAGCAGCAGGGAGCTTTGGCTCTTTCTGCACACACCTGGTTTGCTGCACATAGGCCTAGAAATTATTTGCCTGAATTTGACAGAATTGGCTGTTTGTGTTAGGAAAGGAGCTCATGTTGAGTACCCCCTTTAGCCTCATACTATGATAGATTTTATTTCAAACCAAACTTAACCTGTTACTCTGGAGCGAGTTTTTCCACTTTATAAGTAGCTTGAAGGTGCTCAAAGGAGCAGCCCCTGGTTTGTAACCCCACACCCCATCTGGGAGTGGGATTTGTACTGCTTTTGGTGAACACCTGGGGAAGAGCTTCTGTTGTAGCTTCCTCCAGAGGAGATTTATTTCACATGTGCTGCAGACCAAAATAATGGGGATTCACTGGAGAACCTCCTTGCTGCTTTGAACCAAGCAGAATACCCTAATGTGGACCCAACCAGCATGACCGGGAGTTTTTCCACATGTGCCCTGTCCATACTAACCAGAACAAATCCACCTGCTCCCACCTTCCCTTTCTTTGGCTGCCAATGAGAAAAAGCAAATTAAGAAAGCTGTGGCACTTAGGAGTTGTACTGGAGGTGAGTTGTAAGAACTTTCTTTGTGACTGGCCTGGGTGAGCTGTGTTCTTGAGCTGAGTCACCTCGAAGATGTAGGGGATGGGCAGCCAAGTCTGGGATCTGGCCCAAGTACCAGGACAGAAAAAAACAGCACCAAAATCTGCACTAGGAACTGCTGAACCACATTAGAACCTGTATTTCTGGGCAGATTTTATAATATTTCTCTCTCTTTCTTTCTTCCCACCCCCATCCCCCTTTTAATTCATAGTGGTTTAGGCTTTTCATTTAAAGTTTGAAATTATCCTAAGAGAATGCTTTGAATGAACACCATTTTCCAGTAGAAGGCCTTTGTTAAACCTTTTTGATTAGGCTTTTTGATTGTTGAATTTTAAAAGATTTCCTCTTGGCATGGTAATTCAGGCTTTAAGAAGGAAATTTCTTATGAAAGGACTCAGTGGTTGGTTATAAAAAAATGCAAACAGATGTGGTTAACAATAAAATCACACCATGATGTCTTTTAATTCCATATTAATATGTAATTGAGTAATAAAATAGTGGCCTAATGTTTTGCATGCTGTAATTTTACATACCCATAACTTATCCTGTAATGTTACCTGGCTTTCTTAATCTCATCACAGTATAAAATTGGAATTTCATTATTGGAATTAAGTTCTATTTCTGCTGCACTTTATATCTGAGTCTGCCAGGCAGCACTGAAAACCTTCAAGACAATTTACTAGAAGCTAAAATTGCTGTTTTTCTTTCAGTATGAGACAAAAATAAGACAAAACTGCATCTTCCAGTAATGTGGATAATATACAGAAGCTGAGCTCTATTAAAAACAAAAGGGCTTTATTTATAATTAGAGTAGGATAAAAACTAAGCCTATAAAGCCATCATCCAGAGTTGATAGTGGGATTTTTATGTCACAGATATTCTGTGTTTTTAAGGAATCTGTAATCAATCAAAAGCTGTACAAAGCCCTGGAAGCTCTCTAGGAGAATTGCTTACCAACCTATTTTGAATGCTTTTGAAATGATTTAATTTACAGTGATCTTTCAGCAAAGCTTCTCTATAGATTCAGTTCCCTCTGGCTCACTCTTATATCTAAATCTATCTTAGAGAACAATCTTCCTGGTTTTAATGATACCCAAAATGAATATATAATTATGCATCTTCCTGTAAGTCATGACCATTTCCAAAGGATGAAAAAATACACGTGGGATTTCTTTGAATTTGATGTTAGCACAGTCACTGTTGCAGCTCCAAGTGCTCTGCAGACAGAATGCTTTTGAGTTCAGCAAAAAAAAAAATAAATTAAACCCACAAAATAGAGACCATCAGATGATTCCAAGGCTCTTTTGTTATCTCTAGGCTGGGCTTTTTTAGAGATGCCTCAGCGAGGCACAGGGTTTCTGAACTGTAGATTTTACTCATTTTCAACAGCACATTAAGAAAAAACCACAGAGCAAATGTAATATGGATACTTAATTTGTGGATCTAGCAAACCATAAATGTTGCATTTGAAAGCAGAGGTAGATTAGCTTTTTAGCAGGAGCTGGTGTTATCTGAAATGTTTTACTGGAAAATGAGGTTTTCTTTTGAAAATGCTCCTTCAGCAAAGCTGTGTTGGCGGTGGCAAAGGCTTTGGGAAGCACTGTGGGCTCTGTGAGCCTGGTCTGATGTGTCCTCCAAAATGTAACCTGTGACCTTTGGGGCCTTACTGGCTTTTTGCCAACAGAGCATAATGAACACAGTCATGAGAAAAGGCCTTATTTTAGACATTCTCCCAGGAAAACAGCATTTCCCTTGGTAAATCAAATGTATTTTATCTCAAATGTGTATTTCTGCTGCTTTGAAATGTACTGTCAGTCACCACAAGCCTCAATTTATTGGTGAAAATGCTGCATGTTATCAGTTTTTATATATTTCAGTACATTTTGTTTTCGTAAACCTAGTCATAAAAATCCATACCTCTTCCACTGACAATTTTAATAGAAGTACAGCCTTAGCAGAATCCGTATTCAGCAAGATGCTGCATCTGCCCAAATCCTTTCACAGAGAAAAATATTCTTTCTGTAGCTGCATTAGAGATAGGAAAGGATGTAATAAATTCCACATGTTTTAAAAAAGTTGGAGGAAACTGATGTTGAAAGTTCTGGAAGATTGTGTGTGCTCACTGCACTGAGCCAATAGGTACAATGTATTTCTAAAAAACCCATGTTCAGATCCAACCTTGTATTATGGTTTGGCCCCTCAGTGTTCAGGACCTTAAAAGTCAACTTTTTTTTCTTCCCAGAGAAAAAGACTGATTCAGGGTAAGTTTATCTTATTTGGTATGAAATTCAGTGTTCAGAGGCCAGCTCATGCCACAGAATTAGATTATTTTTGAGATGTTTTTTTTGGCCTGAGATGTTTTTAAATAAGTTGCACATCTGACTAAAGAATTTATTCTGTAATTTTTTTTTTTTATAATTTGTTCTTCACTGAATCTTTTGTGTCACAGATTTGAGCACATCCCATATGAGCAAGACAGCACCTTGAAATTTTTAGCATGCAATTTCAGCACATAATTACTATTCAGTCACAAAAGTGTCTTTCCACTATCTTCATCTTTGCCACGGTGAAGAAAATATAACCATCACCTTATCTCTATAGAAAGAGGTAACTTTTGGAAAATATTTGAGATCCTTTCAATATACATGTAATTATCTGTGTGGATGTGCCTGAGCATTTTGCTGTGCTGAAGGCTGACAAATGGATTTCCTGTAATTTTGCAATTCCCCTGGCACATGACAAGTGAGTGAAAAGTGAAGTTACGTGAACTTTCAGATCAAAGGATGCTTCTCTCAGGGTGCTCTGCTGTGTGATGCTGTGTGAGAATGAAGCACCTCTCTGGGAGCAAATATTTACTCTTGTTTTCCTTTGAAGATTAGACATATTAAAAATAGCAGCTCTAAATGAGGTTGCATTTTTGAAGTGTCAGCCATTTATTTGACTGCAGTAACCTTTTTGCACCTGCAATTATTCTAAATGAAGTTTCACTGCTGCCTAGCAGATCACCAGACAATGGATTGTTTCCTTTTTGAAGCACAAAGAGACAAGCAGTTTTGGGAGTCATTTTTGTATATCCATGATTTCAAGGATTAGTGGCAGCAGAGAAAGAATAAGCTCTTTTCAGCCATTTCATGTATTGGTTGTTTTGGTTGGAAATGGTTTATATACATGTGTGAAGTATATGGAGGAAGAGCTGATAGATTTTGGCACAAAACTGTGAAGATGCTTCCTTTAAGTTGTGTTCTCCAAGGTTCACACTCCACCTTGGCTGTTCTTGGGTACCCATGTGAGTGACTGTGGGTAATCTAAAGGACACTCCTATCACTTCTGTAGCCTTGTCATTTTCTATCTCTTCCAAGGACCTTGGCAATAAAGTGTTTCAACTGTTTTGCTGTCAAAAGCTGTAGAAATTTTTAACATCTGCCCCATTTGCATGCTGCCTTTTGATGATCTTCCATGAGCAGCTGAGAAACTCTGCCTGCCTAAACTGCAATAAGCCTTAAGGCAATTATTGCTTCCCTCAGTGATCCATGGAAAATCATATCTCTGCTCATTTAAGAAAATGCAAAGCTTTACCTTCTTTCAGGGCTTATGTCTTGCCTTGCTGATGGGATGGTAACACCTCTGGTGTTGGTCATAAGCCCTTTAAGGCTCTAATGCAACCAAGTGTAAATACATAAATAATCCACTTCATCTGCCTGTGCTCCCTCTGTGTCAGCTTAGAGCTTCCCAGGCACTCTGGGATTGGAGCTCAGCATGGGCAGTCAGCCCATGGCTGAAATGATTTTTGTAAAGTAAAAGAGTGTGTGCATATGGTAATATTTATGCACTAATCTACTCTGGCCAGGTTGAGGCTACTCTAAGAAATTGTCTCACAGTTGATTTTTTTTTTTTTTTAACATGTCAGTAGTGGCTGAAATGTCATCAGTGTGAAGTTTATGATCCATTGTTCTTTCAAGTGTTGCATGAATAAATGATTTTGCCTAGAATCTAAAATGGTGAACTTGATATTGAACACTAAAGTGTCTTAGGGTATATTTCAGTCTTCCCTGAAGTCCAACTTTCTTTATGTGATAAAATTGTCAGATTAGTAACTTCATCCTGATAGTCACCTATGCTGTTACCTTTGTTGTTTATATGTCTTATATTTTTAGTTTTATTTGAAAAGTATCAGTAAACTTGTTTTGCTGCCTACAATGTATTTAATAATTTTAGGTGACATGCAGGTGTCATCTGAAGAGGTGGATGCTAAAGAAGGAGTGAAAAGTGTTCCCTTCCTGGCAAGGCACAATTGGTACTTCAGGAATGTTAACTGCAAATTGAATGTCAGCAATGGATGCAATCTAATGGGATATTCTCCAGAGCTTCCCAGATCCACAGATGTTTCCATCTCCTGATGCCACCAAAGGTTTGTTAAGAAGGAAAGGCCACAGGTGAAAAATTCTCAGAACTACTGAAGTGGTTTCTTGCTAAAAATACTTTTGAATGTAATAAAAAACCTGGGCATTAGGATTCTAATGAAGGAAACTTCATGGAAACTGAGATGAGCTGCAAGTTGGTCACCAGCAGGTAAGCTGCAGTACTTCTCTCAGAAATAAAATGTGTACTCATAAAAACAAGCACTAATGGACTGTTGGGTAAGTGCAATAGATTAGATGAGGGTGGACAAGCAGAAAATAACGTGGTGAAGTTGATGGGTGGAAGGATTTCTACTGTTGCCCATATAAATACTACAGAAATTTTCTGTCCCAGCAGTTATTAAAATTATACATCAAATCAAGAAAAATAAAACCAGAATACTTTTAACATCAGCAACATATACACTGCAACAGAAAATGTTGCATTCATCAGAAATGAGCCTTTTGCTAGCATCTTCCTAACTCCAGATTTCCCAGAAGGAGTAGTTGGTCCTTCACAGGTGAGAAATGACATCTAAGTACAAGAGATTATCTTGCTTTGAAACATTTCATAATTCTATCTTCTTTTGCTAAATAATCAAGAGGGACAAACAAAAGAAGAAGTTCATCAACCATACCAGAAGTACTAATAAATTATTTGATCGATACCATACAGGTGAAAAAAAAATCTACTGAAAGAACATTCTGCTTTCATTTGCTCTGGTCTCTAGTGTGGTTTTTCTAAAAACAGTGGTGCCATCATTCTCTTAGGAAATTAATGAATTAACTGTATTGTTCCACAGGATTTAGCTATTGAAACTCAGGATTTGTTTCATAACAAGATGTTGTGTTTACAAGAGATGTTAATCTTGTGTGTTTGCTACTCCAGCTCTGAGTAACTTAAGTAGAACAGAGAGGTGGGAGAGTGTGGGTGTTTATTTTACACTGAGCTGGATAACTCTGTTGGGTGACTTCTTTACCTGGCTGTTAATGCTAGAAAGAGTAAACAGAGAAAAGTCAACATCACAGCACTGTATCTGCAGAACAGCATTTAGAGAAATATTTTTGCATTTCTGCTTTGCAGATACCAGAAAAGATTGCAAAAGCTGAGCAGGAGCAAAGGATCTGCATGCTCACATATTTTATTTGATGGTTATAGGTCTGTCTCACTAATAGAACAAGTGTGGTTGAATCAAGAAGTGCTGTTAACAAGGCATTAGGAGAATGGAATGTTTCTGATCATTAGAGCTCCACGAAGACACAGAAAGTCATAGAATTAATGTAGTGTTCAGTATTTACAAGGAAATGTCAATTAGAGATGCTGAGAAATAAAAGAGGGGATAAACACAAACATTTATTTCAAGAACACAGGTGCAGGTTATGAATCTCAACAGCAAGTCAAGCCCTGCCATATTCCAGCTAGAAAAATGGGGGAAAAGTGGTTGGAAAGATGTGGTGTGAACATCATCTATGGTACTTGTGAGTCCTTCTGATTCCAGTTAAGGGGGGGTACTGGAAAGAAGGAGAACTTCTACCTTGTGGCCTGAGGATTCGTGCTGCAGTGGTTTTCTCCATGTGCTGTTAACATCTGGATACAGGACAGTCAATCAGTGCTGGAGAACCGGGCAGCCTCGGGCTCTCTGCCTTGTGCTCAGTCATGGTAATCACTGCCTCGTATAGAAAAAAAGAGGAAGAGACTTGGACAGGATTTATTGATGTTAAAGAATTCACTTTTTTTTTTTTTTTTTTTTTTTTTTTTTGAAACAGTTGCACAGAAAACTCAATTTTTCCTGCTTGGCTTTTCAGGGGACTTTGATAAATGTGACCTTAGATAGATTTTGCTGGTGAGGATGAGCTGGTAAACTAAAACCTTTTGCAATGCCAGTGTCAGTGACTGCCTTTACCAACCCTCCTGTGCCAAATGGGGTGAATGTGACCCTGATCACCCCGTTCCTGCCTGTGGGGTGTGCAGATCCAGGCTGTTCCTGCCTGGGCAACACAGTGCTGGGCATCACACCTGCACTGTGGATGCCAGTGGAAATTGCTTGGGTAGGTCAAGGTAGCCAGCTGCAAAGCTGCCTTGGAGACTGCAATGCATCACTCTCCATTTGGGACAAATCAGTGGATGCAGGTACACTGACAAAGCACCTGGGGGTGCAGTGATGTGTTGGAACCCTGGTTACTGAGAATTTTAGACTTTCTGTGCTGACAGGCACTGACCCCCAAGAGAACACTGCATTTGACCTAAGGCTGTAGAGAAGACTTCCAAACTTGAATGATAAAACTGGAATTATAAGTGTGTAGTTTGAATAGAAGTGTGTAATAACACAGGTGGAAAACTAAGAGTTTAAGGTTTTAGTATATAGTAATATTTACAAAGCAAAATGGAGGTTTTAGAGTGGAGGCTGGCTCTTCTTCTTCTTCTCCTTATCCTCCTCTCCTCCTTCTTCTCCTCCTCCTCCTCTTCCTCCTCCTCCTTCTCCTTCATGGATTTGGGTGGTTTTGTGTAATTAGATAAAATGTCCACATTGCAGGCCATGAATTAGTTACTGGGTTAAAAGTAAAAACAATTTGTCATTTCTTAATTAGTTTACTCTTTAAAAGCCTTGTAGAAAAACAGACACAGCTCCATTTTTAGTTTGTTAGAGTGAAGTGCTGTAGAACTCATGGTTTGTGAGACTGTAACATAAATAAGAACCAACAAACATCTGAGTCCAAACAAGAAATACTGTCTCACACATTTAATCCCGACCCTGACAAAAAAAGAAGATAAAACTCAACAGTGATGCACAGGTATTGCCAATCAAAAGGCTGATGCTGAAGAGCTCATTATTTCAATGAATAAGGTAACACAAGAGGGAGGAAGTGTTTAAAGTATTTATCAAGTGTCTTACAAGTGCCTTACCATATGTCTGATAGTCTTTTATCAGTGGGTCTTTTAGTGATAGTCTTTTATCACTTTTAGCAAGTGGGTTATGCCACTTGCAAAAAATGAATATATTATAAATTTTTTTTCTTTGTATGTGTTCAACCTCTCCTTTTGAGTAATAAGCACTATGTTTTAAGAGCAAAACTAAATTTATTGCAAGGTTAAAGGTAATCACCATACTGCTTCTGAGCTATACTTCAGGGAGGGATATCTTACCTAAGTCATATTTGTGCCCATAGAAAAATTCAAAGAGCATTCTCAGAGTTAGTCTGAACGTGTAAAGTCATAGCAACAACTATGTTTTCTGAAGTGGATTCATTGGTGACCACCAGAGTTTTCTTTTTGTTGCATGGCATTTCCTTACTGAATTCAGGGGTATTTACTGGGAGCAAAGCAAATTTTCAGAAGACTTAAGTGGGAAACTAATATCTTATTTTTTTTAGTTTATGCTATCAATTCAATGAGGAGTTATCCAAATCTACAGAATTGGACAATTTTGTAGATAAAAGATCTTCCCCCTTTTTTCTTCTAATTACCTGCTGTTGCAACATGGGGTATGTAAATTTACACACCATTTACACATTTACAGATTGTAAATCTATTGGCAATGTCATGAACAAATTTCTGCTTTTAATTTTTTTTTTTAATTTTGAATGTGTGTATGTGTGTGTTTTGAGCATTTCTGGAGTACAGAGCAAACTTCCAGACTTTGCAGTTTTATTCTTCCACAGGTCACACTGAAGTCAGTGGGTGTTGTGCTATTGATTCTCACAGAGGGAAGGCTGAATTGTCCAGAACACAGCTCTGCTCTGCCCCTTTGCTGTTTTCCCAGTGCTGGCAGAGGGATGATGTGGATGAGAGCAGAGAGGGTGATTTGAAAGCACCAACTGAGACACTGATTTTAGTTTTTGGCCAAAAAAGTACTCTTCTCCAGGCACCTAATGAGAAATCCTTATATGATGGCAGGCACTTAGCTGGGGTTTAGCAGACCATCCTCACTGGGTAAAAATACAATGCACTTCATACAGTGTATTCCCTGGGTGATTCCTGCTGAGCTAAATGGGACTAAAGCAAATAATTAAAATTTCTCTTTGTAGCATTTTTTCACCCTGACCAATGTATTTGGTGGCTACTGAAAGTATATTTTTTTAGCATGGAGTCCTAGCAGGTACAACAATCTTTATCTCTTTGTACTTCTGATAGCAGCTTTTCCCCACTGTAATTCAGATGTGTGTGAGGAAAGCCTCTTTAATTTGGCAAGAGTAAATATCTGCAAAAGTATTTAAATAATTTTCAGATGAGTTGTCATAAAGGCTTTCTTCCAATCTCCTTAGGGTTTCTGTTTAGTTCTTATCATTGAGAGAAGATTGTTCTTTTACCTTGAGATGGAGAACAGAAAATTTAGGACAGAAATAATGAACTTTCTATTCCTTTATAGTTTATTTTTAAGCTTAAATATTACTGTAGTGGATGCTTTCCATGACACTGATAATAACAATGAAAGATCAGCCATAGATCATAGAATATTGTGATGTAATGGATAATGTATTAAATACATTCAATACTGCACTTTTATTCTGAGTCAAGTTTAAATTACATGTGACATTCAGATCAATGAGAGGATTTTGAATTAAATGTCTCATTATCTCCTAATAGAACAATAAATACTAATGCAGGTGTTCCTAGGTAGGAACTCTCTTTGGAATAAGGTCTGACTGCAGAATGCTTTAGTTCATAATAACATTTAATGTATTTCTATATTAACACCAACAGAAACAAAGGTGGGGCACTCCACAGCTGATCCTGAGGTCTGTGTGAATCCTGGGTTTAGCCTAGTCTTAACCCAATCCTCATTTGCTGAATGAGATGGAAGGAATTGAGCTCTTGTCAATGCAGTTCAACCCCTTAGGTATGAAGGGTTTTGTCTGTGAGTGTTGTATCATGACAACTTCAGTCAACTAAAAAGGAACATATTTTACAAGGAACATATAACAAACAAACCTTGTTTCAGGCAAGCACAAGACTGTCCTGTGAGTGTGTGCAGCCTCTGCTGGTGCCTGTTAAACCCCACTGAGCCAATGGCCAGTGTCACATCTCCTGCTCAAACTCTGCTCAGTTCATGTGCTCAGACCTTTGCTTCCCTTGCACATTTAACATGCCTAGCCTGCTTTAAGCTCTTGTCACACTTTGATTAATGAGTGTATAAAACTCAGATCTTGTGAGACAGCAAGAAGAAGTGATAGCAAGAATGAGTGAGTTTCTGTCAAAATGTGTAAAGCAGAGCTAAATAAAGTTTGCATCTGACTCTGAAGCCTTAAAGGTTTGAAGAAACATATGCACAACATCTGTTAAGAATCAGTGGGGAAAGCCTCAATTTCAGCTGCATGCATGGATCCAAAATGATTTCTCTTAATAAATTAAGGGCTTGGCTTTGCTAAATTGCTTCCAAATATACCAGGGTAAAGAACAGCATCTTGCCTAATGAAGTTGTGTAAATGGCTGAAGAAAATTGTGACTGGCACTTTATTTAAAGAAGTGGAAGAAGAGTCTGACTGAAAAGCTAAGTACACACCAAGATATGTAATTAGGAGAAAATGAGTTAATAGTGTTTATATTTTCTTACTTTAATTTGGATTACTTGTAGCTGGGAAAAGAGGGGAATTTTTGTGGTTTTTGAGAAAATTGGAATGTACCAACTGAAGCTTTTGATTCCACAGAAACAATTATTTTCCACTGCAGCTGGCATTTTGACTGTTTGCTCTGGCTGTCATTTTGTCTGTCTGCAACTCTGTGTGTTTCCCTCAGTGCAAGTTTGGTGTTTTGGTGGCCCTGTCTCCTCACTGAGTAGCTGTGAGGGTGTCAACACTGACTTTAATCCACTGTTGCTGAATCGATGGCCATCTTAATCCCCTTTGTGCTCAAATTGAGGCCAATGGATTCTGAAATGAAGAAATCAATAGGCAATTGATGTCTTGGAGGAGATGAAAAATGAAACTTGACTTGTGAAATAGCGTTACAAGCTATACATAAATATGATGGTGAAAATGGCCTTAAGCAGAGCAGCTTCAAACAATTTGCTACACCTTTACCAGAGAACTGCTTGCATGTTTGCTAGATCAAGCAGAATTTGCTGATGGTTTTGCACTATTTCTTAGATAGGTGACAGTCTTTGCCAGTTTTTCTGTCCTCCTTTTCTCTGTTTGATGTGTTTGTAGTAGGTTTTTTTTTTTAATAATTTGCCTGTTATTGTGAGACTGCACATTGTTCTGAGCCTGCCAACATATCCTCCCATCTCACAACTTTCTGTTTTTATCTTTCTCTTGCTTCTGGTATCCTTCTGTCTTTTGTGCAGTACTCCACACTTTTTGAATCATTATCTTGTGTGCTAATCCTTCTTAAAATCCTTATCCTTCTTAAAATCTCATATGTTTTCTAAGGCTCTAATAAACAGCCCCCTTAGGATTTAACCAAACCTTTTAAGATTGGTTGATGTCTCTTGTGTTGACAGCAGGAGCTTCTGGATGAGTCTCAGCTGCTTTCTTTGAATATTACAATTCATTACACTTGAAGATATTGCTGGTGAATACCCTTTTTGTGCTCTACCTGCAAACCCTAAATATTAGTAAAATTGGCTTATGGGTTGGTGTGAGTTAATTCACTAGTGCTAAGCCTTGAGAAGAGTGGCAGAGGTGAGATCCAAGCAGGTCTAAAAATACAGCAGTATGCTCTGTGTCTGAGGAAACTGAAATCATGGTTTCCTGTGGCTTTATATTGTGTGGTTGGATTATCTTCCAGCAAATTATGTGCAGGCTCTGACTGAAACTTTTCCTGAATTTCTAACAGCATTTGTAGCACTCTGCACTTGGGGGGATTCTCTGATGTCTGACTCCATAATTAAAGTAGTGCTGATCTAATTTCTTTCCTCTGCATTGGAACCTCTTTTCACAAAGCTTTCAGGGTCTAAATGCATCCATGCCTTCAGTTCCTCTTCAAATTTTCACTGAATCTGGCTGAGTGGTTCTGACGTTAAGGGAATGCACAAAGGCAGTGGGATCGCCCAACCCCTTTTTGTCTCAAATCAACCTTACAAAAATGGTTGGAGCAGGACTCATAGTTCAAGTCTTTTGAAAATTGATGGCTGTTTCTTAATGGGAGTGGATTAAGGATTGTCTACAAAAATCTCTGCTTGTCTTTTTGTGTAAAGAGTCAGTAACTCTTGAGAGAACTTTCTGGTGGGCATACATTTGAAACCACCTTGATGTGTCAGAGGGTGCAGAGAGCAAGGCTTATTCTTGTTTTACATGTAACATGTTAAGACATTACGTTTCATTCTAAGCAAAAAATGGGAAATAAAACTTTGTAGCAAAATTAAAATATACCTACCCTTTCCACAGAGAATTATTTTGTGATTCCTATAGAATTCTTCCTTACAGAATTAGAAAGCATGGCAAATTTGTTTACAAATGATGTAAAAAAGCAGGAATGTCATTTTGGAAATTATTGGAGAGAAATCCAGATTTTTAAGCAGCCAGAAGGCACTTGTACACTTGATTTGAAAGAGATTCTGCTTTGTGGGTAGAGTTCACATCTGCTTTCACAGTTAGTGGACAGCACAGAGGGGCCTTCTCACTTTCATTTAGGAACTTGCTCTGAATGGGGAAATCACAAAAGGGGTTTGGCAGAGTTTGGGTACTGGCAGAGAGGGGGAAGGAGAGGGTTGCTCTTGTGTGTAGGTAGGAAATAAAATATTCATGTCTGTCCATCTAAGAATAATGACTGTGGAAATATTTTTACACTCTCTGATGAACCCAGGTGATGGTGCAAAGTTAAATTTTTCCGATTCCTGTGTGTTGGGCTTGAATGGGCTTTGAAGCAAAACTTTCAGTGCTGAAATCCCAGCCGATGGTTAATGCCATGGGGGCTGCTGTGAGGAACCACTTGGAAACCAATTTCTGAGGTGCTTTCTGAACACAGCATTATTTTCCTCTGCAGAAACACAGAGAAAAAGAGTGCCTGTAAATGTATGTTGGGATCTGGGCAAACCTGTGTTGCATTAGGTCTCCCTGAATTAATGCTATTTTTCGCAGACATTGAATTTTAGGAAATTTTTTTAATTAAAAGGGGTGGCCAAAGCCTTTTGTAAGCATCCTATAGTAATTTATTGTTCTTGCCTAAAATTTTGCTTTCATTTCCTGCTGGATTTTGTTTCACTTTGACATTGGACCTTGTTATGCCTTTGTCTGCTGACCTAAAGATCCTGTTAAGTTAGAAAAATCTCTTTTTTAGAGTAGGTATTTATAGACTAATTCATCACTTAAGCCGAACTGAGCATTTTTAAAACTCTTGGTGGAAAGTTGATTTTACAGAGTTTGAATCATTTTTTCCTTATCCTTTGTGAACCCTTGCTTGACCTCTGCACTCTGAGAATGATGATAGAAATGTAAGGGACTGATCTCCAGACATAAAGTCTCCATGGTCTCATAAGCCAGCAGTTGTATATTCCCATGGGATATTTCTATTTTTAGAATTCACAGTTCTACAGCCATCCTAGATGTTGTTAACCTGAGTTATAGAGAGATGTATATTTATTTTTTTGGGCTTAATAATTCAATGCTTTGCTTCTTAAGTTTCACTGGTACTTTAAGGTAAACTATAGCATTTTCCTTTTCATCCTCTCTTCTTGTTTGTTTATCTGAAAATGTCACAGGAATTAACTTTTAGAGTGAGCAGTTCATGTTTAGAGATAGAAAAACATCCCAAAAGGATTTGCTTTCCACTCTTTGTTGTACCCCAGCCATGTCCTAAAAGTCAGTGAAGGAGCAGTCTCAGATTCAGAAGTCAGCAGACAACTACTCATTATTCCTCATTATTTCATTGTGTGTTCCTTATTCTGGTATTATCAGGCAGCAGAATTAATTTTTTTTTTAGTTTTCCTTTTTCTCAAAGCACTCTAGCCCAACACACTCCAAGGAAAGGATCTCAGTAACAGAGTTCAGGGAGCTATCAAGTTTTTCCTCTCTCTGGGCAATAAGCAAACGTATTTTCTCATTTTAAAATTTTTTTTCTTGTTGTTAGCACATTAATCTGAAACCTGAAAGAAAAGACCAACAAGTACTAAGGGTGATAAGGGATTTGCTGATGTTTCATGAAGGCAGCTAGATTGCAGCAATACAGCTGGGAAATAGGAATACTAAAGTCTACTCTAAACTCTTTCACAATAATGACTCATAAAATATCAGTTCTTTGCTTTAAGACATTGTGGCTCTATAGTAACTATGCAGTTCTACAGAAAGCATCTCTAAGTTGAGTACTAAGACTAACTTATCAAATTGAGAGGAAATGAGGGAAAGAGATTATTTTTTAAGCTCAAATGTGATTTTTCTGGCCCTAGATTTTTGATTAAAAATTGAAGATAAATCTTAAGAAAAGAAAAAGAAAAAAGTGGACTATAAATGTAATAACTTGCCAGATCCTTTTATGAACCCTCAGTACAAACAATATTTCTTGTGATAGCTTTGAAGATGGAATTTGGGTCATATTTCATGTGCTGATGCATACAACAGTGGCTGTAGTACATGACAAATATTTCTCTTTTTTTTTTTTCTTAGAAAACCTACATCCCCTCAGTACAAAAGCCTACCACCTAGAACTCTTATTGCACTTGTTCACTATAAATCTGCAAGTGTTTGGCTGAGGGGAAACAAAGAACAGTGGGGAAAAAAAGGATTATAATCTTTCATTTTAATTGAGATCTTTGTTGTACTCATTGCACTCCAAATGGACTCTAGAAATGCTCTTTGTCATGAGACCATGTCAAAGAGCCTGGACTTTAATTAATGAGGGTAGTGATGCTCTGCAGTGCAGCTTCAGACAGCCCCAGAGGAGGGTGAGGAGGGTCTGCCTTGTATATTTGGTGTCAGAACAACTTAACACAGTGTTGGTATAATTCTCCCCAGCTTCAGTTTACTGTGCAGTCATTAAGGTATTTATCTCTGGATGTCTGTAATTGAGCCATTTGCAGCCAAACCCGGACAACCCATTCTCCTTTTGGTCAATAGATCAGGTGAGTTGGACCTGGAAGTGTTTGCTCCATGGAGCTGGATGAAATAGGGCTCTAACCTTTGAAAAAGGGGGCAGAATACAGATCTGTCTAATCTTTTGTAGATGATTATCAGCTTGTTTTGATCTTGATCCTCATCTGAAAGTAATGGACCCATGTTAGTGTGAAAATATCCTGCTTTTGACCTGAGATACATTACCTGGTGCAATGTATGGACTGGTGCAATAGATTGGCTGTCACCAACCCCACCCCTGCATGGACCCACCATGAACCCGTGGTGAGCACAGTGGTGTTGGGGTCATTTTGGACTCAGTATCTTAGAGGTCTTTTCCAATGAATCAATGTTTTTTCATTCTGTGCTTTACATGTGCTGATAGAGCAAGCTGGATGTGTGGCTGAGCCAGCACTGCCCCTGAGCTGTGCAAATCCCCAGTTAGGTGCTGTGGGCTATGAGAAAAGCTGCTGCAAAAGGGCATTCTGGCTATTTTGACCCTGCAGAGCACTTCTGTGGTTTGACTGGCACTGGAGCCTTTTGAAGCAGGTATCCAAAGGGGAAGGAGGATGCTCCATGCAGAATTCCCAGTCCCCAGGACAATGACAGGGAGACAGCACACAGACAGTTTTCATTTCTATTTCCTCCACACCTTTTCCTTTCCCTTGTTTTGCTGCTATGGAACTCCAGCTTAGGGAGGCTGCCTGTGCCCTATGTTCCTGTTGAGCCTTCACCATCCAGACAGCAAAACTGGCTTTGGATCAGAAAAACAAGTTTTGGCCTCTTGTGATTTCTGCAGCCCAGTGAAAGTGAAACAAGCCTGGGATTTGCTGTAAATGTGAGGGGAATATGAGCTGGGGATATGCCAGCTATTTTATCACTTCTCCTTGTTGTTTGTGCTGTTTTGTTTTTCTACTCCTCCTAATCCACCTCACAGTGGCTGCCCAGTGACCATGTGCAAATACAACATAGAGCTCTCAAGGAAGGGAAGGAATACCAAGAGTGACCTTGCCTGGCAACAAGGAAAACATTGCTGTGGGCCTTGCAATTTGTTGTGATGGACAACATCAGTGTCATTAAATTTGATTTCTTTTGCAGGAGGAGATCCTGGGCAGAGGTGACTGCAGCAGGCTTTGAAGGGAATGGTCAGGGTGGCAAATACTTGGCTGGACAGTGATTTCTGCACAGATCACCCTGATGCCTTCTCTGTCTTTCCCAACAGAGCTCAGGAAGGGTATGAGGGAGAAGAAACATCTGCATCCTGGGAGTCTGTGTCCCTGCCAGGGCTGTGACCTGGGACAGTGGTTCCACTGCTGAAGGAGCAATGTGAGGGTGCTTTGGTAGGGACAGGTTTCAGCAAATTGTTGCTGGTCCTGCCTGTGCTCTGAACCACTTTGAAACCTGAAGTCAGAAGTGCAGAGGTGCCACAAACACAACCTATCCCCTCCTGTCAGCTTCCACCCAATACAAACTGTTTTTCCAAAATATATCACTTGGAAAAAAAAAATCACTTAACAACTCCTTATATATGTATCCAGAGATAGACTAACTTGTGCACTAGAATTTCTTGTGCAATAGAATTTCTGCCTTAGGAACTAGGCAATAATCTAAATTGGTCCAACATACAGCAGCAAAATAGGGAGGGGAAGAATGTACATTTATTTTCCTCAGCAAACACTCCAAGAACTCCAAGACACTGATAACATTTAACCTTCTCTCCTCTTCTGTAAATATCTGTCCACTGAGGACCCTGACAATGGCTAAAACCCAATTGTACAGTACAGCAGAGCTCTAGAGACATCCTGCTGTTCTAAAATTGTAACTATGAAACAGGATGGCAATGTCTCATTATAAAAATTCCCTGTGATACCATTCCTAAATCAAGTTAGTATGCAAGAGTCTTGGAGCAGAAGAGAAGCTTTCCTGTTTTTCATTCCCCTCTGATATTGTCTGTGTGGGAGACAGCTGTTGGAAGGAACTTGCAGGAACTTGAGAATTTGACTGAAAGCCATAAAATTGTACATAAGCCATAAAACACATTGAAAAGCTTTGTACAGTTTCTATTGAATCTAGGTTGCAAGTTTATGGTGAAACCTGAAAACTTCATCTGCCTATTATCTTTCTTGATATGAAAGTTTTGCTGTGAATATTTTGGAACATCTAATTTGAGATATTAAAATATATCTGTAAGGAAGAGATGTAAATACTTTCCTAGAATCAACTCCCATGCAAGAAATTAATTACAGAAAATAATTCTCTTCAACATCTATGTCTGCATATGTCTGTTTTCATCTAGGACTGCTGTTTGTTGCTATTCAGAGGTGCTTTCCAACTGTTTTATCATATTGTGTTAATTAAGATGATGTTTTCATTAGTTTCAGTTCACATATTGTTGGAATCTAGATTTTTGAAGAGAGATTTTAGCAGATAATGGAACGTGGGCAGCACAGTGGAGGCCACAGGGAGCTCATTACCCTTTCCTCAATTCATTGTGGTTTCATCAGTCATTAATTCCACTCTTAAGTTCCCTGTTGTTAGAATGTACATTGTGAGCGACTTTACTTTTCATATTCAACAACGTGCCACTTTCCATCCATAATACAAAGGTAGACAGTAATTACTGGCAGCATTAAAATACTTCAAAAGATTTAGAGACGTGAAAGAAGGATCCCTGAGGAGGGTGTGTTTGAGACAACAACACAACCTTGTAAGGCTGGAGACAAAGGCAGTGAAGAAAAGTGCTGATGCTGAACTTGCTCTTCTATCACAAACTGAGAATGAATTAGGCTGAAGACTCTCTGGTCTAAACAGGGCTGATTTCAGTGTTGGGTGATATTGCTCAGGGTCTTTTCCAGTTGGGTTGTAAATGTTTTTGCAGACACTGATTTCAGGCTTGAATACCCTCAGGATGTTGATGTTTACTTATATTTAATGGGATTTTTTTCTTGTAGCTAGGACCTCCTACCCCTTGCCCTGTTGTGCTTCACCTCCCTGAACATTTTGTGTGTCTTCTGTCTATACCACCCGCTAAGTAGTTAAAGACAGCAATAAGATCCTCCTTTGGACCCTCTTTCTTTTCCAGGCAGAACCAAATCAGCTTTTTCAGCCTCTTATGGTACTTCATGTGCTCCAGGCTCTGGAACATCTGCTGTACTCTCTCTCGTATGTCTGTGTCCCTCCCGTACGCAGGAGCCCAACTGAGACACAGTACTCCATATGCTGTCTTGCAAGTGCCAAACAATAATGAAAAATCACTTCTCCTGACTAGTTCTCTATACTTTTGCCCAGTAATTGGTTGTTTATATTTGCTGCAGTGGTGCACTGCTCACTTTATCCTCAATTTGCCTATCAGCACCCGTGGATCCCGACCTGTGGAGCTGCTTTCCAGCTGCTTGGCCTTTAGCCTGTGCCAGTGTCCAGATGATTCCTCTCCACGTGCAGGAAATTTCCTGAACTCTGGGTAATTTCTGCCAGCTCATTTCTCCAGTCTGTTAAGTCCCTGCTCCAGCTCCCTCTTGCCATCCTTGAAGATACGTCTGATGCTTGTCTTGCTCAAATCATCACAAACCTCCCCAGCCACCATGACCTTTCAAAGACACAGAGAGCAGGTCCTTAATGCATCAGCCATCACTCTTGGGTCCATCCTTCCTTCTTTCATATATTTTGGTACAGGCTTGTGTAGTCTCTACTTTGATCTTCTACCACAAGCAGTGCTTCACTGCCCTTGGCTTTGCCCTCAGCAAAGGGATGTGGGAGGAGATTTTTCAGTAAACACAAAGGCAATGAAAGAAAATACCAAATACCAAAACAAACACCAAATACCTCGTGTATTTCTACGTGGAGGATCAATGGCCATACCTATTTCAATTTACACACTCCTGTGGTTTATACCCATCACCCACCTGATTCACACACATACAAAACCTTGTGCCCTGACATCCCTGTCTCCTTGTACAACTGAAAATGGACCATGTGCATACTAAGGCTCACACCTGGGAGCTGGAAGCAAGCTTCCCAAAATGGATTGAGGTGATCCCAGACTTATAGCTGGGCTATCGATCAGTTAATAGATTTACTACCCTCTTTTGGTTGTTTACTAGGTCCCAGAGCTTGGGCAGATGCAGAAGTGAAGGCTCTCCCTAGAAAAGTGAAGTGATGGTTGGCTAAAAGTCAGCTCTCAAGCAGATGCATGCAGAGAAAGATAGGACAGAGAACTACCAACTATCAGAAAAGCTGGGTATAATCCTGGCACAGTCCTATAACTCACAGAGCATATTAGGTGCTGAAATTCTTATTCCTCATTTTCTTGACAAATGATGCAACAAGAGCAGAAAATGGCTAATATGAATCTTGTCTCAAGACTGTGATTACAGTGGTAATAAGGAATGATGTAAACTTAACTCGTTCCTCTTACAGAGTGCTAAGGAGAGTGAATTGGACTTCAGGAGCAGTGTGCAGCCAGAACAGAAGCTGGCTATGAAATAGGAGTTTAATAATCTTTTCTCACGATTTTTGAATTCTGTTTAGCATGCAGGGTTCTTGTGTGGTATTCAAAGTGACAGAAAACAAATGCTTCTTAGCTGTACCTCTTGACCATCAAAGACAGTTTTATTTAAAGGAAGGGCATTTTGTAAGGATTCCAGGCCCACAGAATGGTTTGGGTTGGAAGAAACCTCTAAAGGCCGTGTGGTCCAATTCCTCTGAAATGAACAGGGACACCTTGAACTACATTAGATTGTTCAGAGCCCCTTTCAACCTGGCCTCAAATGTTTCCAGGGATCATTCACCACGTCTCTGGACAGCCTGTTCCTGTGTTTCACTGAATATTATTGTAAGAAATCAAATTCAAAATATTTCCTCCTTGTAGCTAATCTGAATCTACCCATGCAAGACATGAAATACATCTTCACAAATACCTTCTTCTAACCAGACTCAGTGTGGGTTTGCTTTACTTGAACATGACATCTTGCAGAAAACACAATATATAATACAGAAATCATGTCAAAAGCAGGCTTCAGTTCCTGGAAATCTCTATTTACTCTATTTTAATCCCTTTCTATACTTTCTAAATAAACTATCATTAAATTAGTAAGCCCTGATAAATCCAGTAACTGGTATAGCCCTTTAGTTTGCTTTCAGGCAAATTTTCAGTGTCTTAGGAGGGGGCGCAATCTTTCCAAGCCACTGTTTTGCAGCCCTCTGGGGCAGCACTCAGCTGAGCTGCCAATACATGGATTATCAGGTGCCTGCCCCTTCCACTTCCTTCTGTCAAAAGGCTTCTCTCAAAAGCTTGATTCCTTTAAAAGTCTTGTCCTCATCTCTCCTTAGTGACTGTGATTGACATGATTCTTTCTGTAACATAATAGCTTGGCTTAGGACTGTCTATTTTACCAAATTCTTGCTATTTTAAACTGTGGAAACAATTTTCTTTCTTTTTTTTTTTTTTTTGTTCTAAACATCTCTGTTCTTTTGGTACTTTGGTATTTCTTTAATGCCTCTATTTATCTGTGGCAAAATGAGAACTATCACATTTTATTGGGATTTTGTGATTCTGGTATTCATTCTGACATTTTCCTTTCCTGGTGTAGAAGTTGGCTTGTTCAGCCCTGAGAAGCATCCCAGACTACAGTGTTAGGATTTTGATATTAAAAACATGCACACAGACTGATTCTCTCCTATTTGCAATGTTTCTTCTTCAGTGATCTGTTTCTAGCTCATCTGCAGACTTGCAGATTCAATGCAAAGCTTTTTATCATGTTTGCATGCAGGTTTACTGCTGGTTTCAGATCATTAGCTGCTCTTGAAAGTGTTTGTGGTATTACTAATGGGACCCAAGCTGAACCTTAGTTGTGATTAAGTACTTCCACATTTGCAAAATCCTCTTTGGTGGTATCTGTTAGTTTCTCTTCTGGGTCTTACAGCCAGTGCTCATTGATTAGTTTCTGCTTTGATACTGCAGCTCCAGGGGAAGCTTGAAAATGTTATTCATAGATACTTGCTTGGGTCAATACAGCAAGTGCACCATCTATTTCGCTTTGTGTACACATCTTCAGGTAGCTCCCAAACCTGTGGGTGTGTAAGAGGCTAATAAACAGCCTGCTCTGTGATTCTGCAGCAGTTCTGCTCCCAGCCCTCCCTGCTGCTTCTGTAAAGAGAGTTTGATTTATTTCAACAGGTCAAAAGTTGGTGTTTTCTGCTGATGCCAAACGGTTTTTGTCTTTTGGGCTCCTCTTGTGCTGTAGCCCCTCATGGCAGGTTCTGTGGGCTTTGCAGAGGGCTAACATTTTTCTTCTGATTTTTGAACTATTTTATACTGGAGTCTTGGCACATGCAGTGTTACTTGAAAATGAAGTGATGGGGCAAGGCTTTTTTGCACTTTAAAATAATATGGCTCTTTCTTGAGACTAAAGTCTGGTCTCTTATGGTTTAAGACCTTTTGCTTCAGTCAGTGTTTGCTGCAGCTCATATCCCCAGGCCATCAGCATGCCCTTTCACATTTTCAGATTAATTGTCTGGCTTGCTGTCCAGTGAAATTTTTATACATATTCCTGTATAATATTTAAATTCTACTTTACTGTAGTGAGGTGGAAGCAGATGTAAGGGTTTCAGCTCTGCTCATAAATTTAGCACCCTGCTTTACCAATTTCCTCTGTCATGGCACAGAAGGTACAAAAGTGTCATTCTGCATCCTTTGCTACATCCCAGGAATTGTCATGAGGAAGGAGAATGCTCAACATCTCATGAAAGAAATTTCTCAGAAATTTGACACTTCTGTTTAATTTTGTCCAGCTGCATCTCAGAACCAAATATTGTGCAATCCAAGAGAATGGCCCATTTTCTTCCAAGGTGAAGACCATGGCTTCTACTGCAATAGAAAATGCAGGGGAAATGTACCAGAAGGCCTCCCTCCCTCTGATGGTGTTGTGCAGCTTATCTGGGCTATCCACATGTCACTGTTCTCCAGCCTGCCTTCAAAAACTCCTGCTTGAGGAAGGTTCTGTAGGTTCTCTAGGAGGTATGAAAAAGAATTTTGTAATTCTGATGTAACATTACATTTTTCTTTGCTTTATTGGTAACCAAGGAGAAATCAGATCCATTCATTGCATCCTGTACATTATCCATGCATAATCCTGTATAGGATACTCTTTTGGTGAAATTTAGTGGTTCCCACGTGTTAATTTGGTAATTATTTTAGCTACACTTGCTCCTCTGTGTCTATCTTGTGTGTGTTACTAGAATTCTATTTAAGGAACAAGATCTCTTAAGAACAATGATTAAAAATTATTTCCTGTGTTTGAAACATCCATCTCACTGACTTATTGGTACACTGGAATTTAAGTTTTACACATCAGCACAGCTTTCTCCCCCATTGTCTGTGGAGTTGCCTGAACTTATTTTTTCTGCATTATTTTTGTTTCCTGTAGTCATGCTGATTGCTGTGTTGTGGCATTGCTTCCTGCTTTCCACCATTTGCAAAATTCATTTCTGCTGCAGTTGCTTCCCAATTTTGCTTACAGATTATTATCAATATGTCTTCTTGGCCTTTCTCTAAGATTCTGTGTAGTTATTTCTTTTGCTGTTTGATATATGCACGTCTGTATGTATCTTGACTACAGTGGTGGGAAATCCACCCCTAGAGTTCACAGACTTGCTTTTTAATAGTTATAACCTGTCTGTTTTTTAATAAAAAAAGCCTTTTATGACCCCATCTTCAGAGGAAAGAGTCCTTAAATTTGCCTCTTCATTTTGTCTCTTCCTCGTTGCAGTTTTTTTAATAAGTAATGGACAGTGCTCTAGACTTGCTGTGAATTTGTAAATGCATTTCCATGTTTGCTGAGTTTTTGTATTAATGTTCACAAAATACATAGCATTTAGGATGAAGGAAAAAAAAGAGTATATGAGGCTATCTTGAAACAACAGGCACAAACCTCATGTTCATGAGCCCTGAACCTCATGGTGAACTGAAGGCACCATGATTTGTGCTGGAAAGGTCCAGCAGGACAGGCAATGCAGCAAGTTTCTGACGGCAGCACTGAGCAGAGCTTCTTGACACAGGTGATTGAGAAGCTGATGAGTGGGCAGACACTGCTGAACCTCATGCTTGCAGTGCTGGGCCGTGTGAAGTTTGGCAGAAACCTTGATGACACTGACTACATGGAGGTAAAAGTCAGGATTATAAAAGGAGGCCAAAAAGCAGGATCACAGCCCCAGACTTCAGTAGAAGAGACTTTGAGTCTTCAGGGACCTGGGCCTTGTTCTGTCCAGTTTGAAAATCTCCAAAGCAAGTGATTCTTTGAGCATAATTTTCTCTGTGAATGTCTTTTCCCCTCTTCTCTGACTTCTGCCTTTTCATGGTGCAACTGCTGCATCACCCTGTCTCTGTCCAGCTGCTAAAAACTCCTTTCACTGCACTGTTGAGTAGATTGATCTGCTATCGTCAGCCATGTACACGCAGCTTTCTGTTTCACCGGTTTCCTGTCTTTGTGGGGTCTTATTCTCTTCAGTGAACATTTCAGTACTGCAGGTCAAAGGGGTCATAAGGGGCTGAGAAGGGGCAAGGGTGAGAGAAACAAGGGCACAGCTGGTGCTATTTTCAGCCCTTTCACTCTGAGATCAGTACAGGGAGTAACAACCCACATCTTGGAAGTAAATGCATGGCTACATACCCAGAGATCTTGGTTTTCTTCACCTAAGAATGATGTTTGATAAGGGGATGAGCAAAAATGGAGACCACTGAAGGTCTTTGACTCAGAACTAATCAGTCCAGAAGTAGCATAAAAGATGGTGACTTAAGTGGACATAAAAACCAGGCTGGGTTGTTCTTCACAAAGTCATAGGAGTGGAGAGCACTCAGTGTAATGCAAGAAGGATGATGAACAAGGAGAAGGAGCTGTAAATCTTAATGCAGGTTCTTAGTTACCCACATATCTGTTGCAAATAAAATATATTTCAGAGAGAGCCTGTTCAGCAAGTGCTTTGAATGTGTTTCTCATGGACTTTGGTAAAGTTAATTAAGATAAGAAGAATAAGGTGAACTTTGATTAAATGCTGACCAATGAAAAGAACTGTTTGACAATATTTAGACAAAGATCATCTTAGTTGAGAATGGTCATGAAATGATATATTTATGATTCACAGGACTTGAAGGAACATAAACAACAAAACAGAAACAATGGATTTCAAGCAGGAAGGCTTCAATACTCACAAAATTGGTAGGTGTTGCCTGGGAGGCAAGACTGATGGAAAAGGGAATTTAAGAAAGCTGGCAGTCCCTTAAAGAAGAATATTAATAAGGCTCTCTCCTTGTGAAGGAGAGATGAGAAGTCAGTAAGAGATCAACTTGGCTAAATTATGAGCCTTTCATTGACTTCAAACACAGGAGAAAAGGATACAGAAAGTAGAAACTAGGTCAGGTTACTAAGAAGGAGAATAAAGGCATTGTGAGAGCTCTCAGTGACCTAATAAAAAAGGTTAAGACATGAAGTGAGATGAAATAGCAAGGCACATTACTTAGGAGAAGTCCAAACATTGACACTCAATAGACAGAAGACTTGGAGAAGCCTAAACTGATGAATGCTTTATTCTGTGCTGATCTTCACTTGCCAGCAGGTAGACAGCACTATTAATACCTGTAACACAAAGGGGTGAAATGACAGCCAGAGCAGGAGAGCAAAACAGCAGAGGGAGTTCTCAAGCTGATCATGGAAAGTTTTTCTGTCAAAGGGAATTTTAGCAGCCCTTAGCAACCTTTTTTTTTCCCATGGGAATGCCTGGAGATAAGTGAGGTACCCAGTGGGTGTAGAATGTGGATGGACACTAGGGAAGTGTGGCATAGAGGAAATGACAGTAGGCTGATTAGTTCTCTCAGAAAAACATAACACAGAAGCATTTCACCTTGAAATGAAGGATATAGTCAGTGAAGTCCTTCAAGGTTTCCTCAGGGTTTGGCTGTAACCGGTGTTTTTTTTAATGACCTGTACAATGGAGAGGATCCTGAGATGAGAATCCCCATCAGAGTAACACAGACCATAATTCAAAATGATTTTGACAGAATGGAGGTATGATCTGAAAAATGAGAACATTATTTAATAGTGAATGATTACACTTATGTAGGAATAATCAAGTAGATGAGTATAGAATGAGAAGAAAACTCTCTGGACAGTCTGAGATGGGTGAAGAGGCTATAGAGAACTGCAAAATAGACAGAGATGAATGATGGCAAGCATTGGAAAGTACTTAGTGTCACAGGGAATGTGTGAACAGGAGCACAGGCTGCCCTGTGATGTAATTACTTCTGTGTAGCAAAAGGATGGCCTTAGACAGAGAATTGTGCCATTTTTAGTGCTGTCCTTCAAGACAGAGATGATCTATTCTCTAGCTAAGAACAGTTTGAAACACGACCTACAAGAGACTATTGAAAGAATTTGGCTTGTTCAAGCTAAAAAAAGAATGCTGATAAGAACATACTGTCTTTATTTAATTTTCATATTACTTTTTACTTATTTTCCCCTATTTTCTCTGGTTAAAGAAAAAAGGTGAGTATCTTCTCTAAATGCATTTTTAAAATGGAAAAGGAGAAGGCTTGACCTTCAACAAGGAAGTTTCAATTTGGGCTGCAGAGACACTGTCTTTGGGGTTGACTTCATTGACAAATATTGATCAGGAATGTCAGGAATGCCTTGGGCAGGGAGATGAGTCAACCAGGTGATGCCATGGATTGGACTGGATTTCTTCCAACCTGATTTTCTGCTGTGTGAATGCATGAAATTTTATTTGTATTACTATTTGGAGACAGTGGCCCTTCTCCCTACTGATGCCACACTGGCTTGTGAGCAGAATGACATGAGGATGAGCAGGAATATTGCTGGCAGTAATCATTTGTTGTTGCTCCATCTTTACTTTCACACCTCTAGTCACAAAAAGAGGGATATTATCCCATGGCACAGCTGATCTTTCACTTTCACAGAGAGAGAGTGAAATTAATATAAAAACCTCTGATTGAAAACTGTTTGTTTCTGTGTGATGTGTAAATACCACATTATCACTTCACAATTGATGAGTGAGCAGAAAAATAAACATCTTTGTTATCACTTGTTTGTAATACAGGCAAATCTGTTCACATTATGAAATGAAATAATTTTGCCAGCTTTTAAATATCTTTTTTTTTATGTTTTCATTGTTTGTCATGCTTCAGAATGGAATAAATCTGCAAGAATGTTGTAGAAAGGCAAAATGTAATTGCTGAAGAGAGAAATTGGCAAGGACTTAGGACTTGTCTATCATTTGTCATCTATCAGTTGCAGAGGAGGCATAAATGACTCTTGTTAGACTCTGAGATGTTTTGTATTAAGACAGAGTTTGTTGTGTTTAATGGCATTTAAACCTTCCATAAGACAATTTGTTTCAGGCATGTGTACTCTCAGTTTTAGAAAATAGTTGTAGACAGAATTTCCTAGAAATGATGCTGTGGGTAGATTGATACATATGAACCCAAAGCCCCCACAAACTGTTTGGCAGCTTAAAAAAACACCGCAGAACCAAGGACAAGAGTAAGACTTTTCTTCTTAATAAATATGTTCTCATGAACCATAAATAATTCTGATATCTAGGACAATTTTTTCAGGACAGAGAGCATCATGTTTTGGTGTTTGATATGGTTACACTTACATGTCGTTTGTTCCTGTGCATAAGAAATAGCTGGTACTGTGTTGAGGGATCTGGTTTTTATACTGTCAGAATGTGTAATCAATGAAGTTTTAAATATTCTTTTTTTTTTTTTTTTTAACTTGTGGGAAGTTATGCATAATGCAACATGTGAGAATACCTTTAGCACTGCTGCTAATGAAAATCCATTTTTTAAAAAAATCTCAGGTTTTAATGAATGCAGGAATATGTTATTCCTTGCAGACATTATTTTGAAGATTATCCCAGGTTATTAGATTTGATTAAAGGATTTTATGCTTGGCTTGCTCGAGAGCTGAGGATTAAGCAATAAGGAGCTTTCTCCTATGCTGTATCTTTGGGCTTATCATTTCAGTACCGCAGGGCTTTGATTACTTACTCAATTTTGTAAAACATACAGATTTTGTTAATTTACAGCTTTTCAGATCAGTCAGAGCTATTAAGCCTGCTGGGTGATATCCTGCCTGACAAGCCCTATTACAGGCTAGGTTTGCTTCTGCTGGCTTGACCAATGTATGCCCTTTGTCAGTACAGAGCACTCAGCCCTTGTGGGGGGTCCCAATCCCTCCAGACAGGGACTTCAGTGTCCTTGGGGATTGGACTTGCCTTCCTGTTAGCAAAGTTTTGGGGATCGTAAACTTTTTTTAAACTTATGTGGAGGACGTGAGATCCTTCAGCTTCATTCAGAGACAAGGACAGAAACTAAGATGGTTCAGGGGATGCCTCTCTGGATTGTTTGCCTGCTTTGCTGTGGAACTATCCCTGATCTGCCTTTGAAGCACACCAGGCTTCATCTGGTGCTTTCTTCCAGAGTCTTTGGAGGGAAAGGTCAGGAATCCAGATGCTCACTTCACTGTTACAGCGGTTTACAGACAAGAGGACAAACATGGAATGTTTTCACTCCATGGATGCTGCAGACAGAGGATGTAAGTTTGTGTGTGTGTGTGTCTGTTTGTCCTCTTCAGAAGGCTGTGCAGAAGTGGTTAGAAGTGCATGAGCAGAGTCAGAGGATCACTGTGAATTACCCTCTTGGGGATAAAACCCCATTCTGCTCATGGTTCTGCCTCCCTCTCCCAGGTACCAGGAGTTAGGGCTATAAGAATTCTTCCCTGCACCAGTGGGTGTGCCTGGCTGTTGTGCTGTGTCTGTGCTCACCCACAGCCTGTGCACTGCAGATGTCCAGGTGGGAATGCTGTCATTCATCCTCCAGCCAATCTTGCAGCAGTTTCAGCAGATGATCTGCTGCAGGTGCCTTTGTGGCCCAGTCTTCCCATATAGACTGTCAAAGAGCAGGTCAAATTCAAGGATGTGGGTTTGTGTTTTGGGTTGGTCTTCAATACCAGCAGATGCACTTCACATACATATGGTCTTTGTTCATGGCAAAAGACTTTTCTTGTCCCTAAACAGCTGCCTGAAGGATGCAGCCTTTGTTTCTAAAACACTGTTTTGCTGGTTCTTTAGCTCATTTCCAGTGTAGGATGAGGGGCCTTGGAATTTAGAACAAAGCAAGACCTCTACTTCTTCAACCCAACTTCCCACAGACAGATTGCCAAACAGAACGAGTCTGGCAGACTGCCCAGGCTACTTCTTGATATTTCAAGATCCTACATGTGTATACATTCCTCAGATATTCTTTGGCATATGTGGGCTGGTGGTCACTTTTGTGTTAAACTTCAGTGTACAGCAGCAGATAAATACAGTTGCTGAGCTTTTACAACCCCTAATGCATTTAATTGTTACTGCCCCATCTGACTTGATGTTCCCACTTTGGTCTACAATTTTGATTTTTTTTTCCAGCCTTGACCTCTTTTCCATTATCAAAGAGCTGAAAAACAGACACCATTCTTTTACTTTTTATTCCCTGGGGTCAGTTCATAACTTATTCAGCGTATTAATTGCGTATTTCACCGTGCTTGGCTTATCTTTCTTCAAACAACTCATTTGCAGAGCTGCAGTTCAATCTGGTTCCAGTTCTCGTTTGAAAGAAATTAAACTTAGGTTGAGCAGAAATCAGTCTGTAGCTGTTAACCCTTGGGAGTCCAGGGAAAGATCTGGACTGCACAGTTTTTGTCAACTTTTAATATGTAAGGTGGTCTGGGTGGTGCTGGGACACAGAATTCAGTTACAGCAATGCCAGAGGAGAGGTATGAAAGGGAGCCAAGGCATTTCTAATGATGTTGATGATGTATTCCTTTGCTTTCCTTACTTGCTGTTATTTGGCAGGACCCTCCTTCTTTTTTACATACTGTCCTTGATAGAAGCATTTTGGCAGGTGGGCTGGTACAAGGGTGAATGTCTCAGAACAGTCTGCTCAGCTAATTTCCTCTCAGTTGTCCCTTTGCAAGTTTGGGAGGTGTCAACCTGGGCAACCTTAGGGAACAGTAAAAAAATGTTCCAGTGACTAATAATTCAGAAACCCTTCCTGAATGAAACACACCATTTTTGTTTCTGTTTTGGTGTTGTTTTAATCAATCAATTGAACTTACTAAAATGTGATCCATATTCAGACATTAAAAATTTTTCACCTAAATTAACTTTTGATAGAACCATTTTATTAGTGTTCTTAGACCTCCAACGAGGAGTAACGATGGTAAATCATTAATATATATTCTGCCATTTAAAAAATTATATCTGTGCCCTGATGTGTTTTATGGTTTTATAGCTATTATATGAAGCCCCTTGGGATATTCTCATAAAAGGTGCCCCATAAATTTTATATAGCCTTGTACTGCACTATATTTTATTGCAATATTCCAGCTTTTCATAAAACCTCCAAGGCATCGTTTTTTTTTCCTGAAGGCCTCCATGAGAGAAAGACATCAAAATTTGTGTTGGCAATTTCTAGTGAAAACACCTACCATTTGCAATTGTCATCTCTGTTCTCAGTGACATATTGCCTTCTGTCATTTTCAATGGAAAAAGCTTAGGTGTAAAAGATACAAATGAAGATGGACTTGTAGGAATAAGAGGGATCTATTTTGTATGTACTACTTCTGTCTCTGATTACATGCCAGTTGGTTTCTCTCTGCTTGTTTTACCCTCCTGCTGAGCTTTCACAGGCTCTCCTACAGTTAAGCTACTTCTGTAAAAACAGCCAGGGCCACATCCTACAGCAGATGCTGGGTGGGGTCCATTTGCTCCCAGGTCCTAATGATGGTCCCTGGGGATAAGTAAATGAACCCTGGGGCAGCATCCAAGCTTGGGGACATTGCCCTGTGATCCCCATTGGTAGGAGCAAAGAGGTTTTGTCAGCCCTCTGGAGACTTGTAGTCCCTTCAAAGGAGAGAAGGAATGGTCTCCTGGATGGTAGCCTGAAATTTAGTACATGAGCTCAATTCCCATATATGCCACAACACACTGTCAATGCATTGGCATGATATTAGAAGAGAGCAGGTTTTTAATGTTATTTTGGAGGCCTAAAGATGCAAATCCTCTTTGTGTGGGGGAATCTGAAATGTTCTGGGGTGCTTAAATGGTTAAAAACTCAAGATGGGCATGTGGAGAAGACTCTGGAACAGATGTCATCTCATTCTCAGTGTGCAGTGCCCAAGGCTGTGGTGCATGAAGGGCAGGAGTCCTTCAGGAAAGCCATGCTGCTGTTCCAGAAACAGCAGCTGCTCCATCTCCAAACTCCAGTGAGGAGGGATTGCAGAAACCCAGCAGCTCAAAATAGACTGTTGCAGACATTGGGGAATACAGAGGAACTTCCCCCACACAGTGAATGTTCTTCAAAATCGCATCAATTGTCTCTTAATGTGGAAATGACTTTGCTGCTACTGCTTTGCTCAAGGATTGAATTTAGTCCTTGCTTGAATTGCTTTGGGGCATGCAGAAAGGAGGTACTTTCCATGTCTTTCAATTTCTTCAAGGGCCATCAATGCTTTTCCTTACTTGCAGTGTTTCTCAGTTATCAAATAAAATGCTCTCCCAGATTCCAAGTTAAGATAAGAAATACTTAAATCAGAATGCTTAAATCAAAAGATAATTTCAGAAAGGTTGCCTGAGTTCTCAAGCTTGTGATGTTTCTGGGCATTTGTCATCCTCTTCAGTTATTTTTGACAGGACCGGCGATGTACCAACAAATTCTGCCCATCAACAGATCTGACAGTACAGGGCATATCAGAGCTGCTGCCTCTGAGCAAATTACTTGAGAGCTAATACCTTCTAACTTGTGCCTTTTGAATGATGCATATATCTTCTACCCCCTTTGACCCCCACTTCATCTGTGATCTAATTCTAAGAGTGAACTTAAGCGAGAAAAGGAAAGAAAGTTTTGAAACATGGCCACTTCTTGTAATTTTGTCAGCTGAGTTTTCCTCTTGGGATCTGGTTTTGTTCTTGTATTAGGTGTGCTGCTGGTCCTAATGCCTCTATAAACCCATTTACTGTCTCACTCCTTGCTGTTTGATTCTGTTCATCATTATTATCCACCCTTGTCAGCAATTTTAATCACAGTGATGAAACCAGATTAGAACTATTTAAATATGCTAATATGGTGACAGAAAATTGAAGGGCTTCTTATAAATGACTGAAAATCAAACACAACTTCCCGTGCTTTGCTGCACCTTATTAGCTGTGATGTTTCTGCTTGTCAAATATGTTATACTGCCACTTTCTTTCTTTGCGGTCCGACCTACCCTTTTGATTTCTCTCAGTTTATTTAAAATCCTTCCCAAATTGTGTCTGTGCATTTCTCTCCTCACCAAGGTGGGTTGGTAAAACTGCAGCACAAATTGCACCCAATTGCAACGTACCATAACCTACCAGAAAAGCAGGTGATCAGCCAGGAACAGTTAAACAATCACTGGAGAGCTTCAAAGACTGAATCAGGAATTCTTGTCATCTATTTTGCAGCTATGAAGGCAGGAGGTTTAAACGTAAGCTTTAGAATCCACTGACCAGCACAACATAGGAATACAAAGGTATCACAGAGCTGTCAAATCTCCTGGCAAGGGGTTTCACTACATCAAGATATTTTCTGCATGTCAGACGGTGATAGGGGAATAGTTTTAAACTAAAAGGGGGAATAGTTTTAAACTAAAAAGAAGAGATTTAGATTAGATGCTAGGAAGAAGTTCTTTATTCAGAGGGTCATGAGTCATGGGCACAGATTGCTCAGAGAAGTTGTGGACACCCTTACACGGAAAAGTTCAAGGCCAGGTTGGATGGGGTTTTGAGCTCCCTGCTCTAGTGGAAGGTGTTCCTGCCCATGGCAGGGGAGTTGGAATTAGATGACCTTTTGGGTCCCTTCCAACTCATGCCTTTCTATGGTTCTATGATTGTTACAGGACTGAATTTATTGCCAAGCTTAATTTGGTCAGCTAGAAATATAACTTCATTTCATGCTTCTGGCTAATCTAATTATGGTAGCAAAACATTGAGATTAGCAGCCTCCAGTGTAGCCCTAAATGAAAAAGACAGCCCAGATCCCAGTAGAGATCCTGGCCTGTGTTATAATTCTGGCAGAGTGGGAGGCAGTGGGAATAGAAAAGCAGTGTGTCTGTTTTGTGGTTGCAGCAGAAGTGCTTGTCCTACACAGACTTACATGGGAGATGAAGACTTTGCTAGAGGATGGAGTCTCTAGACAGCTTTCCTCAGGAACACGTGGGCTTTTTCCATGTTTACAAACCAAGCTAGTAAAGAAACTATTTGCAAATTTGTCACCGAAAAATTGAATAGATTGATTTTCTTTTTTTTTTTTTTTTTTTTTTTTTTTTTTTTTTTTTTGGAGGGGTGTTTAAATTGCATATTAATGAAAACTGATTTGTGGCATTCTAGAGGGAAAGTTTTTCCAGATATTAGCATTTCAGAAAAGGAAAGAAAACCTAATTTTATGCATTGTCATCTTCATGACCATTGGTGTACTATGCTATTGTACACTCATATGTAGGGCTGGGAGATGTATGCACAGGTGATTATTTGGGAGAGACTGGAGGTCCATGTACATTGTAGCCAGCAGTGGTGACATCTCAGCTGAGTGTTACAGACATGGATTAGTGAGATGTTTACAGCAAATCCTGAGCAGTTGTAGAGACCCTGAAAAATGAACTCCAGGAGGGGACTAGAAAATGTGACCTATGTCTTCAATTTACTAAAAATAGAGAATATGAATGCCCTAGGAGTTGGACAGAAGTAGTGAGCTTAACACCTAGAAGGGGAGGTTCAGGTTAGAATGACACTGAAGTTAGGAAAAGTCTTTTTGGAAGATCTGTGGAGCTGTATGGGAGAAGTACAATTTCCACCATTGGAGGTCTTTCAGGAGCACTCAGCTCAGCATTGCTTGGGATAATTAAGGCATGGCAAATCCTCAGCTGGGACACAGTTTATAGATCTGCTGGCGTCACTTCCTTTTTATTTACTGCATCAAAAGGTGCAATAAGGAAGTATAAACCCACAAAATGCCATGATAATTTATAATTTCAAATAAAATAACAACAAATAGAATATCTAAAAGGCTAGAAACTCTTCTACCAAATGGATTCTCAATTCTAGACTCTGGATAAAATAATGTTAGATGTATCCCAAGACAACTTTGGAAAGTGCTAGAGAGATTAAATCACATACGTGTCATTCTTTTCAAAGCAGGAGGTCATTTGAATGTTTTACATCAAAACAAGTACTATTAAACTGCAGTGGTTTGTAAAGCCTGTCTTCACTCAGACAAGAAAAGTCTCTTACTGTCACGTATTCCCAAGTAAACTCCTTGAGAGTGACCTGGGAGAGAGCAAGTGACCTTCAGCAGAAGGAGGTCATGTGTTGAGGATGCCTTGGGATGCCTTGTCTTGTTACATCACCATTGCAGGCAACAAGGAAAGCTTTTCAAGAGGTAACAAAACCCAGCTCTTACAGGGATTTACAGTCCAAGATGATAAATCATGTTTGCTAACCAGGCATGAGAATAGTCTTGATGCTATTTCTACTACTCATAAAATCAGAAGCTTGCTTTATGTAGGAGCAGGCATTAAAACTGGGCTAATAATTCTGCCCTGTTATGCATAAATATAGCAAAAATATCTATATGTCCAAGAACACCAGATTTGCCTCTGAGTTTAAAAAGCTAATGGAAATAAATCAGTGTGTATAAAACCAAGAGAGAGAAATGTAATTAATGTCTCTCAGTGCAGTCTTATCCAAATAAGAATCCCCCAGCAAAAACTACACCTGTGATCATCTGGGCAATGTAAAGTGTCACTTACAGCCATCACTAATGGAGCTCTCAGTATGTAAAATAATGAGCTCCCAGCCACAGGGTTTATTGAAGATGTGAAAGAGTTCACAGCACATAAACACAAGCTGAGCTGAACTCTCAGCTTAGCTTTGCCAAGAGATCTGCAAAAGGAAGATTGAAATGGGAGATGGCAGAAATCTGCTGCCCTGGATCCTCTCACCCTCCCCAGCCAGGGCAAGGATCTTCTTTAGAGTTTGTTTTCTAGTGGTTGTCTATAATCTGTGATTGAAAGGGACAGATCTGAAGTTAGTTACGTGTTGTTGAGTGCTGAAATGTTGTTTTTTCCTTTGTTGAATTTTTGTTGTCATGCTGAGCTGGGGCAGCCAGAGGTTTATTTCTTTTTGTCACATAGATTTGTTCTGCAGTATTCTGTGATTAGAGCAGGGGGAATGATGCATTTCAAAATCTGCCAGAAATTTTAATGTAAATGGACTTTAAAAACATCTTGCCTTTTATGATAATTCCACTCAACTCCCCTGAAATTATCAACTTTAGCTTTGAATTTTTCAACTTCATTTTCACCTATTGATGTTCCAATGTGTAGCCTGAATAAAACAAACCAGTGATATTATTTTTCTTTTTTGTTCTTCTCATTTTGTGTGTCCCAAAAGTTTATTGCTAGGGCCCAGCTAGGAAATGTGGCCATTGATTTAAGCTCAGCTCCCTGAAAGATAGAAGGTGGTTGTGGTCTTAGAAGATCTGCTTCCCTGAGGCTTGGTTTCATATGTTGGAGGAAGCTCTTACATTTCTAGGAATGAACATCAGTAGCCACAACTGTCTTCAGGATTTTAGTAAAAGTAAATAATAATTTAAAAATGCTATAAAGAATATAATTACAGAGCTGGTAATCAGCATCCACAATCAAATACTTTCCCTGGCATAATTCTTAACAGTGTTCAGCTAATTCTTTGGAAGACTTTTTTACTTATACCCAATAGAATTTATTTTCCATTTTCACTTCTATTTATCTGTTTTTATGATAATGAATGCTTAATCTGCCATTCATCGCTGGTCTTACTGTGATCCATTTTTGAACATTTAAATCTGATTATACCAGTGATGTATCTCAGGGAATTAGCACAGCAAAGTGTGAACAGCAGGACATTATCTGGCTTTTTATTTTTGTGTGGGTAACATTTTTCAGGTGGTGTTTCTAACTTTTTGTAACAAAAATGAATGAAATGGCTGCTGAAGGGGAAGGTAGGAGAAGGGAGGATTAGGCTTAAGGTTAAAATGGGTTAATAACAGCCAGGAAGAGTAGTTTTGTGAGAGCTTATCAGCATTGCTCTCCCCATGGATGTAAGAAGAAGCCTGGAAGGAGCCTGGATACTGCAACAATCCAGCTGGGGATGGCTCCCCAGTGCTCTGGTGATTCATTTTTACTGGTTCTGTATAAAACCACACAATTCAGAGAAACGTAAGAAAAGAAGATATGAGTAATGCTGTCAAAAGTGATAAGCAACAGAAGAGACCAGACCTGGTTTTGATGCTACACCGACAATCCAAAGCCAGTGTCTTGCTGATTTCCAAGAAGAGTAAGACCTGAAGGTTGCTGGCCAAGGTAGTGATGGGTATTTGCAGGCAGCTGATATTGGGGAGGAGAGGTTTCTGCTGCCACAGCTTATTCCTTCCCCGTAAACAGCACAGCAGTGGTGTCACAAGTGCAACACAACCACACTGCAAAGCTTTTGTCAGCACAGATGCTGGTCACAAATCACAGCTTACCTGGCTGCTGGCTGAAACAAGAAATGTAGCAACAGCTGGTGGCAAAGGTGTCTGCTCCTGGCCCCATCCCACATAAAACCCTCTGCTTTAGCAATTCTGGCAAGACAAGAAACCCAGACCTTTGCTTGGACCAGTGGTGTTGCTCTTAAAGGTTGTTAGGTAATTGCAGAGCTATTTCATGACAAAGTTGCTCCATTAAGTTGTGCTGGGAACTAGTTTGCAAAGTTCCTTTGGACACAGTTGGGTTAGTTCCCACCATAAGTTTTTAAACCTTGCCCAAGCCTTTCTTTGCTGTTCCTTCTTGATAATGGTACTATTGAGGTGTCAAGCAATGGAAGTTTATGAGAACAGTATTGCACAATACAAGAACAACACAGGCTGTTTATTACCCTGATAATACTAACAAGGTGAGAATAATTACTTGTTACACATGTAAATTAAAATAATGGCCATTTCCCTGTAAAGCATTGTAGTTTCCTGCTGCACAACCCAGTTCAAACGCTGCAGGCCTTAAGGAGAGATCTGGGAGAGGTGCAAGTTGTGTGGAGTGTGGAAGCATGAGAGAAACAGTAGGGCAAGAGATCACCTTGTAGGCAGATTTATGTAGGACATTTAAAGAAGAAGGTGGAAGGTCTGGACTTGATCTATTAGAGAAGAATATCTGGATTCTACTCTTGGACAAACACTAGAAGAGGAGATTTATAGACCTCTCTGGGTGATGTTCAAGACCGTGGCTTGTTGTTTGTCTCTCAACCAGCCCTGTTTCCCCTGCCCATTCTGTACTGAAATATGGCCCTGCTGAGAAGGCAATGGAGAGTGGCCACAGAGCCTACAGAGAAGGTGGAGGGCAGCTTGGGTGAGGCTGATGTGGCTGTGGGTAATGGAAGAGGCAATAAAAGAGGTGCTGAGATCTTGAGCCAGCTAATCAACACCTTTTTGTAAAGCTAAAAACTCTTAAAGAACAGTCTTCATTTTATAGGCAAAAGGAAAGAATCTTGCAAACTGATTAATCTTTCCAAGAGAGGACTAACAGCTCATACTAAGGCAGAATTATGTCCCTGCTCTTCTGCCACGAGCCATTGAACTTCTATTGAAATATGAAGGTGCCATTTTTGGCCAGATTGGATTAGTAAAACAACCACATCTATTAGCAAAACTTAAGGCACTGTGAGATACAGTTATCCTATGGAAAAAAATGTGCTGCAATATAAAAGGTAGGTTCATTTGGCATTCTTGAGAGGTAAAGTCATTGAAACTGCTTTTGTTAGAACAGCACAGGGGGAAGGAGCTTATGAATAGGAACAAAAATGCTTTTGTGCTTATATTAACTGTGAAGTGACTTAGGTATCATACAGAACACAGTCCTTCCCTTCCCTTCCCTTCCCTTCCCTTCCCTTCCCTTCCCTTCCCTTCCCTTCCCTTCCCTTCCCTTCCCTTCCCTTCCCTTCCCTTCCCTTCCCTTCCCTTCCCTTCCCTTCCCTTCCCTTCCCTTCCCTTCCCTTCCCTTCCCTTCCCTTCCCTTCCCTTCCCTTCCCTTCCCTTCCCTTCCCTTCCCTTCCCTTCCCTTCCCTTCCCTTCCCTTCCCTTCCCTTCCCTTCCCTTCCCTTCCCTTCCCTTCCCTTCCCTTCCCTTCCCTTCCCTTCCCTTCCCTTCCCTTCCCTTCCCTTCCCTTCCCTTCCCTTCCCTTCCCTTCCCTTCCTTTTTTTTCCCTCTTTTTCCTCCCATCCTTCTGAGTGAGCTTCTTCCTTCATTGTGATGTTGAGATAAATAGAATGGAAAATAAATGTTAGGTGAATGGACAACTTGTATTCCAGCTCTGTCTCATTTAGTTTTACAGTGACCATATACCTATCTGGGACAGGGGACACAGATACCTCAACTCAAATTTTCAGAGTAATTTGGTTAAGATTGAAAAAGTTTTTTAAAAACAACACTATTACAATCTCATATTTTTACATAAACAGGCAAAAAATCATTTTCATCCATACATTAGAGGTGGGTACCCAGCTCTGACTGAGTTTACCACAGCAGGTGACTTGCTGGGGTAGGGCAGGGACTGTCTTGAGCAGGTGGAGAGGCTGGGTCTGCCTGGAGAGCTCCATGGGGAGCCCCAGTAACAGCATTCTGTGTCAACACATCACAATGGATCCTCAGATCAATACTCCTCTGGTTTGCATACTTGTAAGGCTGAATGATTAATTGAGCAAACACATGTAACAGAATGACAATTCCCTACTGGAGATTGTTAGAGGAGCAGCATGATTCCCTTTCCCATAAATCTGGAGGCTTGTGTGTGTTGTTACACAATTTTCAGAGAATGCTGCTTAAGTCTCTTCTGAACAAGAGCTGACGGGAGAGGGACTCATGGTGCTCACACATGAGGGATTGTGTGACTTCTCCAGTCTTGTATTTGCACTGGATAAGAAAATGGGACAGGGCTTAACTCTGCCTGCAGAACCTCCTCTGAAAATGGCCTTGCTTAGAAATTCCTGAGCCATAATCATGCTTTGGGCTGATTTTCTTTTTTCACACAGCTTTTGGCTCATTAGTCATTGGTCAGCTGTCCCTTGAGATGGACAGTCCAGAATTTTATAAGTATTTTGTACTCCCCATTCTAAATGTGCTCCATATTTATAGTCTGGAATTCACAGAATTATAGAACATTTTGGGTTGGAAGGGGCTTTTAAAGCTCATCTAGTCCAACCTCCCTGCAATGAGCAGGGTTGCCTTCAAATGAATGGGGAGCCCCATCCAACCTGACCTTGAGCGTTCCCAGGGACAGGGCATCCAGCACCTCTCTGGGGAACTCATGCCAGTGTTCCACCATCCTCACTGTAAAAAATCTCTTCCTTATTTCTAGCATGAATCTATCTTCTTTTAATTTAAAACTATTATCCCTTGTCCTGTCACAACAGGCCCTGATAAAAAGTTTGTTTTTCATGTAGCCCCTTTAGGTACTGGATTGTGCTCTAAGGTCTCCCCAGAGCCTTTTCTACCCCAGGCAGATCAAACCCAGCCCTCTCAGCTTTTCCCCACAGCAGAGGAGCTCCATTCCTCTGATCATCTTCAGGGCCTCCTCCAGACTCACTCCAACCTGTCCATGTCCTCCTTCCTTCTGCCTTAAACATCTCATTCTACTCTCAGAAATCCCTTTTCTCTGTGGGACACAAGGCTGACACAGCCACTCTCTGTGAACCAAACCAGACCCACACCAGGATCCCTGAACTAAGTAATTTCAGCTCTGCCCACTGAACTCACAAGCAGCCTTGTGCCTGCAGTTGACCCCACGAACCTTGGGTCTCAGTGCTGGCAGCTTTGACTCTCTGTAGCTTTCGGTAGGTGACAAGGTTGAGCCTTCCCCTAGAAACCAATTTAGAGTCATTTTCCCTTTTCAGTCTTTTCCACTGGGCATTGTCTCCCATAACATCCCCTTTCTGGAGATGCTGTCCATCTGTCAGAAGCTGCTATCACTCCTTCCCACCACACCTTCCCCTGGGCTGCTCCTCAGAGTCTCTGCTGTCAAACCCAGCTGCCCTCAGCCCTGCTGTGGACTTTGGAAGTACAGCCTCAATACTGTCACACAAGGGCTGTCTGACACTGAGTTGCATAATGAAGTGATGACAGGGGATTTGCATTTGTTGTTGGTTTCATCCTCTGCTCAGGGTGATTGCAATCCTCAGGAAATGCAATTCTTGGTGTAGAAATTGTAAATACTTCAGTGGCATTCAGCTTTCAAGAGGAGAAAGGAAAATGGTGGTATTTGAGGCACTTGTTATGGTAAGTTCTGCACCCTGCACAGAAATGAGGACACAGCAACATGCATGTGTATTTGTGTATTTATTACCTCTGGAGGCTGGGTGGAGCTTGTCAGCTTGTACTTTGGCAGAAATAGGTTCCAATCCCAGCTTTGCCTAGCTGATAACAGTGCTTCCCTGTCCTTGTCATCCTGGATCTGGTAGACTGAGAGCTGACTTTATCTCTTCAGGCATCCAACTCCACAAACATCTGTGTTTTCCACTCCCAGTCTCTGGTGTGAGTGGCAGGAAATGGCAGAACCCATGGCAAAGTTTCCTTCTGATCACTTCTGTACAGAGGAAATATTACAGAGTTAATTTCCAAGGCATGTGGAAAAGTGGAAATAGTACTTTCCAATTAAAGATTAAATTGCCACTTAGGTAGTCAGACAGGCATTAAGCCACCTTCTGAGCTCAAGGAAATGGCTCCATGTGAGAAGGAAGGTATAAATCATCTGAGAATATGAACTTTAAGTGACTTGGTGGATGGATATATAGAGAACAGCTCTTCTAGCTGTATTTAGTTAAAAAACCAACATGAATTACTGAAGGGACAGAATTAAGACAAACACTATTCAGCTTGATGTAGGAGAATCTTCAATAAAGGCAAGAAAATCTGTGTGCAGGTGACACAGGAGGTAAGAACTGATGTTGTAACTGGTCTTGGGATGTCCCTGCCAGGGAGTGGGAGAGGAATCTGACATGAAATTTGTTTTGGAAGACAACAATCTGTGAATGTCAAAACTTAAGGCAAACAATGAAGACTTAAATTCAAAACAGGAAAATACTTGCATTTGAAAAAAATTGTTCCTTTCCATACTTCTTGTTCTCCAGTTAAATTCCATAACTTTATTGAAACATTCAGAAATACTTACCAAAGGTCACATCTTTTTCACTTTGCTAATAAAAAGACTATTCCAGAAATGCTGCTATTATGAGTCACTGCCGCAGTGATCTGCTCTGTGGATAAGTCCCAGAGAAATCACAATATGCCAGTGGAGGAAAGGAGGAACAGAAATGTCAATAAAACTGGTCTCAGGTATCTGAGGATTGAAGATTTCTAATCAGAGGGATTATATCACTCATGACCTTAACTCCCTCACCTTATCCTTGGTGGGTAGTGCCCCCTGTATGTGTCTTCCCAATAAAACCAAAGGTGGTTTGCTTTCTCTTTGTGTGTGTAGGCTGTGAGGAGGACAATGGCATCTGAGGGTTAAAACAGCTCCTGGGCTCTCCCATGATCAGGCTGAAACAATAACAGCCTATCTGTATTTTTTTTATGCTCCATGGTAGAAAATACCTCCTTGCAAGTTGTCCAGAGCCATTAACATTTCAGTTGTATTAGTGCTTCCTTCATGCATGTAATCACAGCCATTGCCACTGCTCCTCTTAGACTTGTGAGAGGAAGTAATTATCAAAGGGAGAAAGGAGACCTCAAGGTCAGGACTGTACCTGAGTGCTTTGTATTTCAGGCACCAGCAGTGTCACAAGCCCAGAGAGCCTCTCCCACCTAAAAATAAATTTTGGGTTGGTGGAGCATGACTACACCTGTCCTCCATATAAGCAGAGGAAGTTGAGATATCTGCCTTGCTCTTGTGACTTCCAGAGAGCTCCATTGGGGTGGAATGAACCCTTCCTTCAATGAGTAAAAGGAATTTTGTCTGCTCTTCAAACAAATGTGTCTTTGAAGGAATGGGTGGGTTTTCTGCCAGTAGTGTTTCGCCATGCCCAATGCAGGTCAGCCAGACTAAAACTTGCAGTTTTATATGTATTTCTGTAATTTAAAAGAAATGATCAGGTATGACATTTGTCTTGATTTTCCTGTTGGGGGCTTTGCCCACTTTTTTGAATCTCTGGAAAGCGAAAACAAACTTTGTTATTCTAAGAAGCACTCAGCTCTCACTTGTCAACTGTAGAAAAATGATGTATAGAGAAGAAAATTTACACCCTTAAACCCTTAATATAGGGTAATGAAATAGTCACACTTCTTTATATGACTGCTGCACAAAAGGGTGTGACAGCTTGTTTTTCATTCACCATTAAAACCTCCTCCTTTTTCTATAATGCTTCAAGCTGGATCTTCCCTGGGTGGTTGCCTGTCAGTTGCTGTGCCCATTGCCTTTTAGAACATATTTTTCTCTTTATATATCAGTCAGAGGGGTGGGAATTTTCATAAGAAGCAAATGCTGGAGGAATTTTTGGTAACTTTTTGTGGACTTTTCCAAGCCAAAGTCTTTCTTCTTTCCCTTCATCTGAGAATCAGTGAAGGTTGCCTTGAAGATCTGTTGTTGTTTATGGTAACCCTGTGGAATAGCAAGGCTTGAAACTTCACTGGTTTTGCTATCAGTGTGCTCCAGGAGACGTGCTGTGAGGATAGGGACTTGACATAACATTTCTTCTCCTGTCATCTCTGATGATGCAGATGCACAAACGAGGTTCTAGTTGTTTACTGCATGTTAATTTTAAGCTTAATTAGTAACACAAGGGGTGCAGGGAATTAGTGTTTGACAAATGGAAGGAGACACATTTGGAAGGAGAACGAAGCAATGTTTGTTTTTAAGCTCCTAAAGGGCTGTTGCAAACTATGAAGAGAAAAGGAAAACAAAGTTGAAGTACAGGAAAAGTACTTAGGAGTGTGTCCTTTCAAGTACTACTTCCTCTAATTTAAAAGGGCAAATATAAAGAGCAGAGCAAAATTTGTCCTGCACTTAATTTTTTAGAGGAATAAGAGCTAGTATGAACCTGGCTGTTAATTCCCCAGGGAAGTTAAGTTCAAGTTTAAGGAAGATTAAGTTACAAAGGAAACATCAGTTATAACCCATACAGTTTTTTTCCCACTGGTCCCTCTGTGATTTCTGCAGTCCTTTAGTAGCTTTATTCTAGCCTTGTGTTGGTTAAACAATCAACAGAAGAGATTGTTTCCTCATCATTATGTAGCCATTGCTGAGGCACAGGGAGAATGGCTTTGAGGATCCCTGACAATTTGCTTTATCCCTAATATTTCCCCTTCCCAGGTGAAAAGCAACCTTTGTGGAGGATCTCACCTTCTGATATTTCTAAACCCTTTCTTAGACTGCAAAATGGCACCAAGGGTCACATAAAAACTGATGGAGAGTCAAGACCAGGTCTGAGGAGTGTGACCTGTGTTACAAGCAACAGCACCAGTTGTTCAGGAGGAAAGATTTACCACTGGCTCATGTTGTGCTGTTGTTCCCAGTGTGTTTAGAGCCTGTATCATCTCCTTTCCTGCTGTGCATGCCATCGCTCACCTGGAAACACAGAGCAGCAAGATCAAAGCCCATGAAGCAGCTACATTGCACTTGCAAGGTGCTTTAAAGTCTTGTGCCTCTGTTCTTGGTGTCAGCTGAACAACCTCAGCAAAACACAGGGGCCTGGCTCCACAGCTTTTGATTCTGAGAGTCTCTGGAGGGCAAGCACGCTATTTAGAATTGGAGGAAAATCAGTAAGAGCAGGTGAAGGGTGGGAATTACTGTGCAGCTCCTGCATGAGAGCTAAGGGGTCACGGCTCCTGCAGCATATCAGCTTTGGATGATTACCTCTCCAGAACAGTGCTTTGCACAAGAAGCTTGTCTCAGGTCCTCTCAGCAGCAGGAGACCCTTCTGGTTTTGTTTAGTTTAAAATGTCATTTCAGCAGTGCTGATGAACAAGGGCATATGGAGAGACCACAACGCTGTCACCCATGCTGCAGGTCATTGTTGGAACCCTGGATGCTGAGAATTTTAGACTTTCTCTGTTGAAAGGCAGAGACCCTCAAGAGAACATTGCATTTGACCTGAGGCCATGGAGAAGGCTTCCAAAATGGAATGATAGCACTGGGATTATGGGTTTATAGTTTGAATAGAAGTGTGTAATATCACATGGTGGAAAACTTAGAGTTTAAGGTTTTAGAATATAGTAATATATATAAAGCAAGATGGAGGTTTTAGAGTGGTGGCTGGTCCTTCTTCTTCACTTTCTTCTTCATGGGTTTAGGTGATATTTTGTAATTGGACAGAAAAGTCCACATTGTGGGGCATGGGTGATTAGTTATTGGGTTAAAAGTAATTTAGCTGTTATTTCTTAATTGGGTAGTTTTTCCTTAAAAGACCTTGTAGAGATAGATATGGGGCCATTTTGGAGCTTGTTAGTGAAATTCTGTAGAAATCAGGCCTTGTAAGACTGTGACACAGATAAGAACTAACAAACATCCGAGTCTGAACACGAAATACCACCTCGAGCGCTTTCAATCCTGACCCTGACCAAGGCAGAAAAAGAAGATAAAACCTGACAGGTCATGAGAAACAGATCTGCACTTCTCCTCCCCAGAAAGGCTCCATCCAGCCCTGTCCTCCAAGGGGTTCTCTCAGTGCATCTGTGCTGTGGTGGTGGCACCCCGTAGAGTTGCTCTGTTTTTCTTGTTTTGCCTGGACTACACTTGGTTTTTCCCTGTAAGTGTGCCAGCTGTGCAGGGAGAGGGAAATGCAGCACCTCCTGGTTTTGATGGTCCCATGGAGAATTTTTTTAGAGACACTGGGTCCTGCTTCCATTTCTCCCACTCCACAGCTCTGTCATCAAAATTTCAGTGGCTGTTTATTGCCAACATTGGCTAACAAATTTGGCATTTGGCGTGTTTCTGCTTGCATGTACAAAGAGTTGAAGGGTAAAGTGTGAGTCTTTGCCAGGTATGTTTGGGTCTTGTAATTTGTTTTTGTTGGGTTTTTTTTTTTGGTTTAATTTAGTTTAGTTTTGTTTTTTTTCCCCTAGAAAATTACAGCTCTGGCACTGAGCTCTCTTCTGTTCCCTGTTAAACTGGTGAGCATTTAGAGAAATTTCAGTGTGACTGGTAGTAAAGTGAATTTACTCTGGGGTTTCTGAGCAGAGCAGCTGGCCCTGCATAGATCTGTCTTCAATGCCCTGCATGACCTGCTCTATACAATTTAAATTGTGCTTTTTTACGCCTCCCTTGAGAAACTATTTGCTTTTCCTTGAAATAATAAGGAGTGCAATGGAAATTGGATTGGTTCCCAAATGCCATAAATCTTTTTCCTGGTTTTGGCCTGATTTTTCCAAAATCATTGACTAAACTACAAGCAGAATTAAATACATATTATACATTTACAAAAAACCTACTTTTAATATTTACACTATGCCAGTAATCTTGATTTCTTTTTTTTTTTAAACAAAAAATCTATTAAAACATTTCTCAGAGTTCTGAGTTGTTAGTGCATTCTGTAGTTATTTGTGGGTAAATGTAGTATATGGCAGATGTAGGGAAATAGCAACCTTCAACAGCCCTGTGCTCAGTTGCTTAAAAGGAGAAAAACTTGTTTCACATTTTAAATTTAACAGCTTTGATAGAAGTAAAAGGCATAGAGAGACTTCTTCCTCCTTCAGACTGAGTTGAAGGCAAATATTTTCTGTCTTCCACCAGGGACTAAGTGAAGGATGCTCAGATCTTCCTCAGCAAGGTTTCCTGAAATCACAGGAGAGGTTCTCCTTGTCAGGAATTCAATTCAAGGCATCAGCAAAAACCCTGGTTTTTAAATCAGCACACAATAATACTTTCCTTTTTCTAAAAAGTCAGCTTTCTCTAGATCAAAGAGGGATTTTTCTAGAACTAAGAGGTGTGTAAGGATACATGTTCTGGTTACAGTCTCTATGCACAGGTTATCTGAAGTTTTTCCAAAATATGTCTGGACTACTTTTGCAATATTTTTATTGCAGTCTTTTATTTTTCTTTTTCTTAGCATTGTCAATCGACCTAGTTTGTTCAACAAAATGTCAAGATGAAAATTATGAACCTATTTTCTTCTACAGAAAAAAAAAGTTGGGCTTTAATATTTAGTTAATTGATTATTAAAAAAAAAGTATCGGGATATATCTTCTATTTTGCTGGCAAAGTTTTGGGTCATACTCATTTTTTGTGTCCATGGCTATCATAAACTGAATAATAATTCCTTTGAGGTTCATGTAATAATTCAATCCTGTTCACCTGCATTGGCCAGTCACTCATGCTCAAAAAAATATTAATAGGACATAATGGTCCAGACCTGTGCTGACTTTGATCCTGTTCTTCCTTAAGAAAAACTCCTGCCCCTTTCCCTGTGATATCAGTTTCCTGTTCTTTGTGCTGCTACAAATAATATACTTCATACTTTTTAGTCTTTTTGCTGTACTTTGTTTATGTGTTGTTTTTGTAATATTGTTCTGCCTACATGATTGAAATGTTTCTTGCAGAACTTCTCTGCTGAGCCTCCTTGCATTTTTATGAAAGTTTGCATTGCTCCCCTCAAAGAGACTCTTGTCTCCAATTTACACAATAATTTTCCTATGCACTAAAATTTTTCTCCCAGAAAAAGAATTAGTAACCTCTCTTGGCCTATGTGTTAAGATTTTTGTTTTGTTTAATCCATTTTAAATTGGAGAATAAAAAACCATCATTTAACTACACCAAGATGGAAAAATACTAAGTTTTTGAAATCCAGAAGACATTTTTATGGAGTTGTCACCAAAACTCATCTTTATTAAAGATGTTCTAGTACTTGGGTACTAATTTAGGGACTGTGTTATGTCCCCATATTTTATAACATATGTGGAAACAACTATTAATTCTCTCATTGGTGAATGCAGTGCTATATTCAATTTTGTGCATTCATGCCTATTCCTTAGCATCTTTTTAAGTTATTTATGGAACAGGATTTCTGCCTACTTATACAAAAACAAAAGTGATATTTTCTTCTTTCTTTGACAGACTGCTTTGCCTCTTGATGGAAACCTAGGTGTTTGCACTACTTCTCTTCATGCAGGAATTGTTTCCTTTCTCAGCTCTTAAGGGAGAATTCTGGTTCTGTTGCTCTAACCCAATAGTTTGGGTGCCTCTTGTTAGGCTGGTTGGCTGCACTCCTGTCTCCATATGTGATGTTATAGCAGTGCTTATCAAGATGAGAGATGAAAATCCTGGTCATATGGGATTTAATCAAAACTGGTAATACACGGAAGGGACGATGAATTAACTAAATTCAGTTAAAGAAATAGCTTCTAGAATAGTGATGTTTCCTGGTCTGCATTCTATGTGATATTCCCCTAATACAGAAGACATTACCCTCTCATATTTCATTGTTTTTCCCCCTGATATCCCTCCTTTTCCCCTTCCCACTGAGGTGCTTTGTGTCTTTTTCCTGTGTGGCTTCAGACATGAAGGACCAGGAGCAGTGGTGATTCAGACTACACAGAGTTTTGCCTTGCAGAAGGTTGTGAGTGGGCTGGATTTCTTTGACTCGTTGGAGAGGCTGTGTGTGTATGCAAAAGGGCTGGCACTAGGGTGGGATAGCAGAGCCTTCCCTTGGGGTGAGGCCTTTTGGGAGGGAATGACCAAAAGAGAGCAGAGCCATGGAGCTGGAATTTTAATTCCCTCAGGGTAGAAGATGATCAGAAAGAACCACCAGTCTGGTGTTAAACAGTCCATAGAACATAGAGCAGGCTGGTCTTTATTTACCCCAGCCCTGAGCCACTACAACACACTCACCATCTTCTGGAGCTACACATTTTATAGGTAATGACCCTGCTTTATCATTTGGCATCGTGCCTTCCCTGGGGCAAAGTTAATTTGCATTCACTTTTGCTTTCCTGCACTGCTGATTTTCCTGATCATGGAGGAGCAATGGTACTTTTCCAGTGTCTCTCATCTGGGTGTGTTGAGGAGATCTAAACAATGCCTAAATCTTCTGCTGTCACAGGTAGTGCTCCAGAGACAGACATAAATCAGGCCTGATGACTTTTCCTTCTCTGCTGCAATACACCTAGCTCCATTAACCTCAGAACACGAGGCCCCATCTTTCAGAAGCCATCACTACTTTGAGGTGTTCAGGGCCTGAAGTGAAGAGCCTGGTGGTGAGGAGGGAGCCACATCCCACCCAACTTTCACCACACTCTGTTTTCTTCCCTGAAAACACTTGTGTTTACTGATGTTGGTCATGAGCCCAGGGCAACTCCAAACAACTCAGCAAGAGCTGGAAGAGAAGCAATTTCAAACGAACCAATCTAGAGCAATCAGCCCTAACATGTAACTCATGAAGTCAATGCTCCCTTCCCATGCCATTGGCATCAGGGGCAGCCATGATGACACAATGTCACTTTGCTTTCCAGTCTCCCTCTGTGGATGAGGGCTCTTTCATTCTTCTCCCCATTCCATAGGCAAGACCAGTCCCAAAAAGACTGGGAAATGAACATAGACCTCCTGGTTCAAAAGTTGCTGCTGAAAAGTCTGCTACTGAAAGGACTGTTGTCCTTTACATGTCTTCCTCCAAACATTGGGTTTGATTTCTTTCTAGGAAATGCTGAGTAAATATTAAAGAATAAAAAATGCATAGATGACTGGCTTTGTAGCACTAAAAAGAAATACCTTAACACAATCGTTTCCCCTGCTGTCCCACCTCTGTTATCTGAGGATGTTGTTATAAGGCAGTTCAGAGACTGACTCACACTTTGCAGATATAGATTGTCTTTCCCTGCAGTGCTGCAGTAAAATGTGGTTTTGGGAGAAATCTCTTGGTTTCCCCTGTGATTTCTCATTTTAATCTTCCCACTCTTCAGCTCTTGTTAGCAATACCTCTAAGCTTCGGGGAGGACTGAGTGGCCACCAAAGGCATCTGCTCACATACTCTAAAGTCTCTAGACAGATATCAGAATTCATATTGAGCATTCCAACATAGAAACTGTTTGCATTTCTGTGCTTTCTCTCAATATTCTTTTGGTATTGGGACACAAAAAAAAGTTTTTAATCCATCTGAGGACTTTCAACTACCATTTACTGATGAACACATCTGTGAATAATTGCAGTAGGGCACTTGTATCTGTGCCTTCTCTTCACTGAATTTCTGTGCTTGAGCTACAGCAGCTGAAATGAGTAGTGACACAGCATAGATGGAGCAGGGTGATCAGGGCACACTAATTTGGAAGCACAGCTGTGATGTGGTGTTCTGCAAGGACAAGAAACTGTCTGATAAACCCTCAAATGCCTTTTGTGTACTAAAATGCCTCCAGTTTTTCAGCCCTAGAAGAAGCATCTCCAAGTCTTTCTAGACTCACTGATGACTGAATCACCTCATTGAAGGAGACTACCACAAGCACATTCCAGAAGAACTCTCAGCACTTATGTCAGCAAAAGAATAACAGTTTCACAGTCTGAACAATTTGCTAACTCAAAAAAAAAATTATTACTAAAATGAGTGGTTAAAAATGACAGCTCAGAAAAAGGAATCTCATAAAAGTAAATTGAGTTTAGACAAATGAAATAGGATGGTCTTTTAGTTTTTGGCTTCCCCAAATCCTGTTAATTTTGGGTCCTGGTCAGTTAAGTGTGTTACTTAATGAGATCATTAAAAATAATGAGGTACATGTTGCTGATGTAAAGGAAATTCCATCGGCGATTGTATAGAAACTGATAAGGATTTGCTGCTGGTGGAGTTCTTGGAAAGAGGAATTGAAAAGAGGATAATTATTGTAGAAATTTTATTGACTTTAGTCAGTGGTTACATAAAACTGTCCTGATCTGATAAAGGCAAACCTTTTTCCTCAGAAATAAGGCAATATTTTCCCAACAATGGTATTGTTTGGCATTGCTGATGCCATCCATCTGAGAAAAACCACATTCCCTTCATAGAAGGAGAAATGTAACAGGCTTCCTCTGTACATGTGGAGCTACAATTTGGATAGGACTCTGTGTCAGATAAGACAAAAAGCACCTAAATAATCAAAGCTGGGCTCATGGTTTTGTGAAATGCTTACATCTTCCTGCAATTACCAATATGATGAAAGTGCATCTCAATTTATGTAATTTACAATATTGTGAGGGGCTGGTGGTTTGTAACTACTGCTGAGGATTTGGGGATCTGGGGCAGAGGCTGTGGATACAGGTGTTATTACAGAAGCCTGTAGGGCCATGATGTGTCCCTGGGACCAGACATCACCAGCACAGGATTTGGAGGAAAGGCAGATCCATGGGGAGCTCTAGGGCAAGACCCTGCATAGGCAAAAGGCCAATTCTCCATGGTGCCCAACTTGGGGGCACCAAGTCCAAAAAAAAAAAACCCAGAAGAAGATAGATTGGTTTTTCCCTGCTAATGTTCTTTCAAACAGCTGTCCCAGAGGGTGGTTTGCTATTAATTTGCGCTTTTCTGGAGCCAAGGGTGACCCAGGATCACCCTGCACAGGGGTTGGTGTCTGTCAGGTGAGCCCCTCCATTCCTCCTCGTGCTGAGGTGTCAGGAGGGCTGCAGGCTTGGCTGTGTCCTACCTGGAAGAACAAGGAGCTGAGTAGTTTCCCTGGATTTTGGGTGGATTTTCCAAATAAAGCATAGCTGTTGTGCCTCTGCTGAGGAGCTGGGCAGTAGCAGCTCTGTGAAGGGGACACCTGGAGACTCCATAGGGCAGGAATATCCTCCTGGCAAGTGTTGTCTCCATGAGAGAGTTCTTCCACTGCCCCAACTGCTGATCTTGGTGTGACCCAGAGAGTTCTCAGCCCTCAGAGCTGGATAAAGGGCTTTCAATCCTGCAGTCTGGTGCACAACAACTGTTTTCTTGTGCTGTCAGCTTTCACACAGACTGATAACTTCCTGCTGCTTTGAAAGCTGGAATGCTTGAGACTTTAGGAGGCTTAGGTTCACCTTGCTGCAGATAATTGGTCTCAGTGTCACTGAACTCCAGATTCTTAGAATGATTCAGTTTGATTCAGTGTTCTTCCATGCATTCAATACTATGCTTTTGTTTGTTTCACCTTTCCCCTAAAAGCTTGCACACCTTCAGAAGCAAACTCCAGGTAAAATGCTCTCGTTGGAGTGGCAAAATGTTCTGTACAGTGCAGGTGTTAAAAAGATATTGCAAGCAATTTCACTAGCACTAATAAGGGTAATTGAAATTGTTTGGCTTAGAAGAAGCATGGGGGGTTTAAAAGCCTAAAAGCTACAGAATTCTGTGAATAGAGAGATCATCCTCAAAAGGGAATGATTTCATTTATTATAAACTCCTATTCTGGACAATAAGTGCTAAGAACAGCAGGGTTAGGAATGTTATGGTTTTTAGAATAACTGGCCCAATAATTTGAGACATAGAAGAGACTGGATTTTTTGAATCCTGGTCTTCAGAAAAGCTTTGTGCAAATCTTTAGAACAATTTCTGTTAAGTGCCCAGTTACACTAAGCTTATGCTAAAAAGGAAAAGAGGAGCATGAACTGAAATCCTGATTTCTGTTAGTAATACTGTTATTTTCTTAAGTGAGAGAAATTGCTTCTAAGACTTGTCTTGGGAGAAAGGTGATGTGGTTTACAGTTATTCTAAAAAGGGATTTCATGTATAAAATTAATACAAACTGTCAAAAATGTCTTCCTAAAAACAGGAAAAAGGCTGTTGGAAACTGGTCTAAATGTTAGTTCATAATTGTTTCATAAAATATTACTCTGTTTATCTGAAAAGATAGAAGAAGAATAGCAGAAATCACTGTATTGGGAGCACTCTATGTCCTGGTAAATGTGAGATAATGAGGCTTAAGCTACTTCCACTGAGATTAAAATAAAGTGCATTACAGTGTACTTGCTGTGGGCAGCAGCGCCTGTGGATGGTTATCAAGGCTCAGTTAGCCCATGGTAGCTGTTTCTCAATCACCTGAATGTGCAGGTTGAAAGAAAAAAAAAAAAAAAAAGGATAAAAAAAGAAAAAAATTACCACCACGGGTCTGAACACTTTATAAAGCACCAGAGGTAGTGGGACTGGGATTTTACTTTACCATTATCTGGAAGATCAAAGCTGCTGTCTAGTTTTTCTTCCCCTCTCATACCATGGCAAGCAGCCCATTTACCCCATAGGTACCTAACAGATTATCAAAAGCTTTTTATGCTTTTTCCAACTGCATCAGCTAGTCTAATAAAAATAAAGTCATCTTTCCCCATATTTCTTCGGATCCTTAAGAGCCTACAGCCTTACCACCACAATATCCTTAACACATTCAAAATTATGGGGGCAGGGGGGGAAACAGATGAGGAATGGGGAGTTAACTCTGTATCTTTTGTGTCTGATGATGACCCTGTACCATTCCTGCCCTGCCAGTTAGAAAAGTCATCTAATAATTCTGTATCTGTTTTAGTGATAAAAGAGTATTCAGGTTTAATTGGGTGAAGTATTGCCTTTTTGATATCACTTCCTTTGCTCTGGTCTGATCCATGGAAGTCAGAACCTGACTTTATCAAGCCCCAGCTGCTCAGAATTGTCTGCAGTTCAGGTAGGAGACACTCATGTCTGTAAATACTGACTTTCTCCTTCAGACCCTGCTGTGGCTGACATATGCTGTTCTCTGTTCCCTCTTTAAAGCCTGATTAATAATACTGAGGAGCTCAACATAATCCTGACTCCTTTTGTATTACTGAGCCAGTGACTCCTTTTCTAATACTGAGCCAGTTAACCTCTGATCTATTAACATTAAACTATAAAATTCAATAAGTAAGGGCTGGGCTTTAAAAAATTGCGAACAGGCTACAGGGTAATTAGATATTATGAACTGGAGTTGAAGAAGATCTAATAATCTGAGGAGAGATGCAAATCCATAGTGAAAACTTCACTGGAGGATTACTCCCTTTTCATTTAGGGGCTGGTAGGAGGCTGGGCAATACATATGCCTGCAAACTAGTCTGTCAATACTGAATGGGTTCAGGAAGAAAATAAGTATAATGCTGACATGAATAGGTGGCAGAGCCTAAGTAAGTTGGATGAATATTTCATAATTAGTGTAGGAAACATGTTGTAATTGAGATATATGAACACTCCTAAGCATCTTCATGATTTATTCATGGCTATTCCTAGCTGCTATGGAAGCAAACCATGACATACTGCAGACTTCTTCTGTTGATAATAAAACCAAATCCTCTATTAAATAACTCTGTAGAAAGTCCTGGTGTCCCATAGGATGATTTTCAGGCACTGCAGGAAAAAGGTTCAGATCCCCATAGATCTGACAGAGTTAGGAGAGTTACTCAGATTTTATAGGATCACTGGAGACCCTAAAGTCTAGGGCAGGGACATAAGGTCCCTTGATAGCCACCAAAGGGCTGCTTTCGACACAACTGTGTTTAAAACCAAGGTTTTGTGTTCAAGAAAGCTACTGGTGTTCGAATCTGAACATTTTCAAGGAAATCTTGAGAAATTTGGGAAGGAAATGCTTCTTGCTATTCTCTCCTGATGTTTGCAAGCCTTGCAAGAGCTGAGTCAGTTTGCCTGTGCTGTGGAAATTGCCTATATAAACTGATTATCCACCAGTTTGCAGTACTAACTCAAAATGGGACAGAACAATATTTCAGTATGACTAAGTCAAAACAGAGTCTTACTGGGCTAAGGCATTTTTGAACTCAATGGGACTGTTCATGTGGTTAGAATTAAGTTACAGCTCCAAAATTAGTCTAGATTTCACTATCAGTTTATTCACCTTCATTTTAAGGGCAGATGTACAAATTGCACATTTCAATAAGGGGCCATGAAGGGCATCCTCAAGTGGGAGCTTTGAATCTTTGTCAGCTCTTTATTAAAAAAAAAAAAAATTGATTGGAAAATGGGCTGTTTACTGCTCCTGAAAAGAGCAGCTCATCTTTCTGAGTACACACTGTCCCTAAAGTGTAGCGAAAATCCTCCAGACAGTTGAATTATTGACATCTATCACTAAACCAGTCATCCTGTGCTCCTACCAGTGTCTGAACTGAGGTACATGGAATAGCTCCATGATTCAGTCTACTTCATGTGTTTGAGGTGCTACCAATACTCATTCCTATAGCCAGCAGCATCCTCTGGAGTTGTGCTTGAACTGCTTGCAAGGGAAAGCAAAGGAGAATTCAGGCTTATGTAATTTCCTACTTTCCTACAAACCTCTTTCTGTCCATGCTTCCACAAAACAAATGGGGAACTCTTAATTTTCAGCAGGGAAAGCACAGTTTTAATGCCAATATAGCAGTTAGTCTGGTTCATGTGGGCCATTTGGACAATATTTTTTCACATTCAGAGTGTATTCATGACTGCCTTGTGATCTCAATAGCAATCCTGAATCCCCTGGGCAGCACACAGGGCAGAATCTCTTGTCTTAAATTAATTCTGTTCAAGGCTTCCTCTGGAGTCCCAAGTAAAATCAGAATGATGCCAATGTCTCTGGAAAGCATGAAGAGGCAGCTTTGGAGGTCAACTCAGGATCTCAGCTCAGCTTTGGCATTTATTCATTATGTGGCAATTCCCAGTGAGGTTCTTAAAATGTTCTGCCGGAAATACACACAAATGGAAATTCTCCAAAAGAGGGAACACAGATACTGTTTATAGATTAAAAGTAGGTTATCAGGAAATTAAATTATTTTAGTGAAAATTTGGCTGAAAATGATCAAAGTCTCTTGGGTTGAGATAAAAATTGAAACAAATGTCTCCAAGTTATTTCTCTCGGTAGTTTCTGATGACTTCAATGGTCTGTAGAATTTTGTCCTCTCTGTCAGCAACATCATTATAGAGATCCAAATGAAAACATAGTCCTCACTTTTTGAAGAGCAGACATAAATGCTATAAAAAAAAGAAAGAGCACAAAGCATAAAAGAAACCTCCCTCTTTTATCCACTTTATATCTATGCTATAAGCTTTGCTGCAAGACACTTCATAGTGATGAGTCTATACCCTCCTTTCACAGCTAAAACAGAAAAATGAATAAATGATTCAGCTTTTAATCCCCCTCCAAATACAAAGCTCATCTGCTTGTTTGTGAATCCTTTCTTTGCTCCCTCTTAATTGCATCCATGTGCATCAGCAATCACTAATGTCTCTAATAATGAGGGAAAACTTGCAAAGGCTGAATGCTGAGAATGGCAATTCTGAAGTCTGAGTCTGCTTGTGCACAGTGTTCTTGGATTTTGTTATGTGGGGGTAGGATTTTGTTTTTGCAATGTGCTGCAGAAGTAACACCCCTCAAGGATGAAGAAATTGCTTCTTGAAACCCTAGCCAAAAGAAGAATGAGGAGTAAACAAGAGGGTTTTTCCTTTTTTCTTTCTGTTTTTTTTTTTAAATATTATTTCTAAGGTTGATTTTGTGTGAAATAAGAAAACTTGCAGTATTTTTTTAATGTTATATTTAAGCAGATAAACATTCCAGGCATTGCACTTTGGGGTGATAATAGATGGCAATTTACTTCTTTATTCATTCCAAATTTCTACATGCACATTACTGGAACATCTCTTCCTGGCTGTAGGCAGCTTATCAGATACATAAAAAATCCAACAAAATTAAGACAAGAAAGAGCACTAACAAACCAGGAGAAGCCTTTTTGGACACAAAAATAGCTATATGCAAAACTGATATCCCTCTGATCTATTGTTGTCTGATTCCTTCTTCCCACATTTCCTTCAGATCATCTCAATCCTTATGAGCAAACACATCCCCTGAATCTCTGAAACCCTGTAAGGCCATCCCCAGTAGGATTTTCATGTGCCCTCAAGAGCAGACCTGGAGTCCTTTGGAAGCAAAGATAATGAGGATTACAAACTGCAGCATTCTCAGAAAGGATATTCCAGCAGTATTTTCCTTTCTTATGTTCAAAGCAAGGTTCAGCACTTCTGTTGGTCTTATTTGTGGAAGCATGGGGAAAGAAAGTGCATTGGATCAGAAAAAGTTGTGAAGAGAAAGTACAGTGCTACAGACATGTGGAAGTGGTGCCAAATCCTGAAACAAAATACTTAAAACTATGTAGAATTATAAAAATGCATCCAGGCATCTTAAAAGGCTTACTGGACATTTTTTTTTTTTTTAAATAAAAAATCATGCAGAACTCCCACTTTACCTGCATGCACAGACATTTAAAACTGCTCAATTTGCAAAATCAATGTCTCAAAAAATTAAGATATGCCAGTATAAAAGTCTTTTTTTCATCACTTTGGGCATATGATGCTATGGTATGTACTTTATTATTTGTAGGTATAGTTGATATTTTAATTTAAACAGGAATTTTATTTCTGTGTTTCAAGACTAACAGCTTTCTCATTACCTTTTTCTCCCCTTAGGTGTCACCTGGCTGAAGAAAGAGTAACGAGAGGGAAAGGTTTGCTCAGCTTCTGCAATCTTTAGACCCTTCTCAGCACAATCAGTATATTCAGAAATTAGATGCACATATATGGTTGCACACCAGCTCATGTTCTAATCTCTCACCAGATTCAACTTCTAAATTCCCATGACCATCTGAGTTGGAGTGAAGCAAAAAGTGAGTTTTTCACTGACTATGAGGGGAGACTTTGGGAAATAGGTGCCATGGATGGATACCCTTGGCTGATGCCTGAATTTTTTCATGAGCCACGTGGTGTCCTGTATGGCTGCTTTCTGAGGCACAGAGCCACTTCCAATTCAGGTGTGATTTACTGCCTGCTCTCGCTTTCTTCCTGACCAATTGCATGAATTCTGTAATAATTTGGGCTGGTGTGTTCTTACAAGGTAAAATAATGCCCTGTATTCTTCATTTGACTGAAAGCAGGTGCATTTTCTGTGCAGCTCTTTGGTCACAGAGTGAGTGAGAAATAGGAATGTGGTGTGCAGACATGTCTGGTGGCACCATCAGAGGGTGAGCTGGGTGTGCTGATGGCTGGAGAGGGGGTGTCCAGGTGTCAGGTGAGGTGTACAAAGAGTAACCCCAGTTTGCAGTCCCCTAATTAATGACAACAATTGGATCTGTTACACTAGGACACAAAATAATTCATGCACTCACTCTAAGATGTAAAAGAACAGAAGGAGCTAAAGGAGGAAATTTTATTTCTGACCTCATAATATATAGAATTCTAAAAGTGACAGTGGATTGGAGGATGAAATTGCTACCTTTCCAACCACACTGGTCAAACTAAGTCTATCAATTCTCTCCTCCCACAAAGAAGAATGCAAAACAATCATTATTTACATGAACAGTGCCTGAGAAACTTCAGTAGAAATATGTAAACATCAGAAGGTGTGGAAAACTTTTAAAAGAACTTAAAACTTTAAAAGAACAGGGTGACATGGATCATGCAGCTGGAAGACTGTGACATCCACAAGACACTGAGACACCTCATGGGGAGGCTGCTTCCTTTGTCCTGTAAAGACTTGGATTGGGCAAGAGCAGCTGGATGCTAATCATGCAAATGACATCCTTAACAAGTCTGTGCAACAGAAAAGGTGATTGGTTTCTGCTAATTGGACCTATTTAACCCCCCACAAAACTGCCCTGGATTTTCAGCACAACTCACAGGAGCAGAACCGAACCTACTATTTGGCTTTGTTTGCTTTTGCTTTTCTCTTTGTTCTATCTGCTTTCCTCTATGCTCCAAGCCCACCTTCATATTTTAGAGCATCTTGAAGCATTTCACAAATGCAGGTTAATTAGCACTTTCAAACCAAACTACACAAATAGTCAGGAGCCTTTATCTAGGAAAAGACTGGGTTGGGTTGCTCTGTCTGCTTTGGATCTGAGGGATGATGGCTCTGCTGGACAAAATGGGCATGTGCTTATTGAAGCTGACACAAGGAATGATGATTTTTCTCTGGTGCAGGATGAAGCTTAGCTACCATTTTCTTAGCAATCTCTAATGATGACAGCCCAAACCCCTCCTTACCATCTATTCCAGCTTTTGAATATCTATCTCCTAGCTACAGCAGGCATGAAGAACACCTTATTACTTTTTTATTTTTTGTGTATATCTTTTATGTTATTGATGTTTGTGTTCTTGGTCTCCTTTTTCCAACTGAACTGAGCCCCAGGCCTTTCCCATAGGTCACATTTTCTAGAGCTTCTGTCATTGTTTTTCTCTACTCTCTCTGATCTATGCATTCCTTGAACTGTGATGCTCAAAGCAGAAGAGTGTTTTCTTAGTGATTTGGTCAACTTTGAGTTGCAAAGAAGAAATTCTGTTTGTATTTCAAGAATTGCTTTATGGTTTTTTTCTTTTCTTTTTTTTTTTTTTTTTTCTCTTTTTAAAGCAGTTTGACATTGGCTTCTCTTTACTTTGTGGTCCTCTAAAAACCCCAAATCCTTTTTGTAGAAGAGCTGCATAATCAGTTGCTTCTTATCTCTTATGCAGTTGATTGCTCTCTGGAGTTTGTACTTGTGCCCTGCATCACATCCCTTACAGGCTGCTTCTGCAAGGGGACAGCCATCAATTCTTCCCACTGAAAGGCAGAACATACTTAGTTTATAGATAGATTAACCTGTTATTCTGGCTGGTAATGTCCAGGGAGAGTGTGACTGTATCTGCATCTGGAAAATAACATATAATGTTTCTTTTCCTTGAGCACCCAGTCATGGGTAGGACACGTACCTGCTGCTGAGTACCATCACAGAACTACTTTGGAACAGAGCATAGTTCAAATCTAAAAGGATGAGGGAGAATGTAGTTCATTGGAGCAATTTTTTTCCTAGGAGAGTTTTATAAAAACATTCAGAACTTGATGTCCTGCTATTTCCTGAGGCTGAAGTCACAGACTGTAGTATTTCCCACCAGCTCTAAATCAGAGCTGAGTTGCAGCGGGGCTCTTTTCACATGCCAAGTTATATAGGAGATTTAGGAACTTCCTGCTGCCTCTTTGCATGAGCCCAAAGATGCTAAATACTGGTAATTAGTAACTAATGGAATGTAATACATGACTAATATGGGGGAATAATTTAGATCCTACTTACGTTCTTCTGTACTGAGGAGCACTTGCATTTTCATGGTTGCTATTATCACTGTGTGAGCTTTGACAGAATAAGAGAGCTGGGAGTATAGATCAATTTGCAACAATAATAAAAAAAATTTGATCTGGAGGAAACCAGTTCAGTGATTGAATTAATGGAAATTCAGTACTGTTCAGTCAGTGACTAAGTCAAGTTGATGCTGTAAAGTCAAATGTCACAGCTATCATTGCAACTTCTAGTAGGACAAAAAAAAATTCAAATAAATTGACTTCTGCAATCTGCATGGTCTCTTTCTGTCTGAATTTTCATTCAGTTGTGGCCCCTTTCTTGGAAGTGGTTTTGTGCTCTGATGTACAGCCCTGCCCTGAGCTGGTGGTTCCAGCCAGTACAAATCTCTTCTCTGAGCTCACAGGGGCTCTGTGCTGTCTGCTGGCAAAGAGCAGCATCAAACCCAGTTAGTACAGCTCTCGCTCAGGCGCCAATTAAGAGTGATCCTGAAATGGGCTGTGGTACATAGCCTGAGAAACCTGACAGCTGTGTTATGGAAAGCAGGAAAATTAGCTTTTCCCTCCAAATCACTGAGAAATCCCCAGTGACACAGTATTTGTGAACAATGAATATAAATAATATATGCGTTTTTTACACATATGTTTTAAAATATACAAACAGTTTAGGAGCTGGAATTACATCTCTAAAATCCCTGTGAACTTTGTTTTACTTCTTCCCTTCTCAGCAGCATAAATCTTGCCTTGGGGAAATATTTGCAAGCCCAAGCAGGGGATTTCAAGCCTGTGTGAGCACCTCCTGCCCATATCACAGTGGATCAATCAATACCACAGCAGTGCAATAATGCTCTGCATCAAAAATTCTGCAGAAGCCTTATCAAGACCTTCCAGGGAATGAAACCAGAGAGTGTTATTTTGAGTGCAAAGGCTGACCACACGTTTTGAGAGTGAGGTAGTTAATCTCAGCCCTGTCAAAAAGTGTGGCACCTGGGGAAGAAATAAAAAAATAACATCAGCTTGCTTTTGTTTGTATGTTTACAGCTGGGCGATGCAGTATTTTCTTTTCTTAGTCCTGCTTCTGCCTTCCTCAACAGAATTCCCACCACTATGATGTAATAAGTCAAGTTAATAACTAATAATGCCATTTGGTTTGACAAAAGGTTATAAATTTTTTTTTTCTTTCTCTCTGTATACTTTTGCACGTCTGTCCACCTGTGGTATTTATCTTTTGCAAATCATCCTGCAGGACTTGGCTCCTGAGGCAGAAGAACAACAACATTATTTTGGAATATTAGTATCACCTGTGCAGGTTTTGAAGCTGACTCTCCAGAACCTTGTTGTGATGCAGCCACCTCTCCCCTGAACACCAGCTGTAAAGTGCCTACTACAAATGCAAATAGCTGTAAGAGCATGCAAGGCAATACATTATCTGGCACTGTAGCACTAAAATTTTGAGGGGGAGGAAGAAAAATTGTAATTTAACCCACAAAGCATGGCTTGCTCTTGCTTCTATTTGAGAAGATATCATCATAATCTCTTCCAAAACCACTTGTATTAATGTCACAGCATTTATGTTAATCACAGCCATTCATGCAATTCATGTAGAAATCAAGAACCTACAATGTCTCTTATCACAGCATCAGTGTGATGGGTAATTAAAAGCTAATCAAGTGGTCTCCAGGAGTTCTGGGCCATCACTTACCACTGTAGCCAGCATGATGGATTAAAGCAGTAACTCAGCCTGAAAAGATAGAATCCTTGTTATTTTTCCTAATTTTAATTCAAATGGTAGAATTTCATCCTTTTGGTAAGATAGATGATGTCATTTCAGAATATTGTGTGTTTGTGGGTGGATTTAGGAGGGGAGGACTTAATAATAAGGAAAAAGAAGGGTATAATAACAGGAAAAAGACTAACAGGTTGTTGATAGAGCAAAAAAATACAGACAGCACAGCAAGGTGGGCAAAATAACAGTCCTGGAGCTAAATCCCTTTTGAACACATGCTGCAGATTGGTGCAGTTCAGCCTGTGGATCCTCATGGATGCTCTGAGAGCTTTGCTGAGTTTTTTCTGACAAAATTATTCCAATGTACCTTCTTTCTTTTCACTCCTAAATTCCTACTTCCTCTTTCCTGCTTTCTTTCCTCTGGGAAAATCTTGCTCATTTGAAAAGCAAAAGGCTAAAGCTCAGAAATTACAGGCTACCTGGTGTAAATCATTAAAGCACCTCCAGAGACTTTGTTAACCATTACTGTGCTCTGGGATGTGTCTGTGAATTGTAAAACTCTCTGGGTTGATGGGGACACACATGAAGATTTGCACTAATTATTCTCTTGACTCAGTATTAATTTGGTACCCTGGGCTGTTCTCTATTAACACAAATGGAAAAATAGAGCTAAACCCTCAAGCCTCACATTCAAGAATCTTCTGCAAAAGGTAAAACCCCCACAGTGTAGATCAGTAATGGAAAAGCGAATTTCTAAGAATTCTAGGCTTTTGAAGACCTTTGTGAAGTGCAGTCTTTGACAAGAACATGTCTTTGCTGTCTCTCCTTAAAGCCCTGTCCTTGAGCTGGCTGTGCCAGTGAAGGAAAAACCACTCTCTTCCCCTCAGCAAACTGTCAGACCGTGCCAATAAAAATGATGCACAACATTGACAAGTTCAGGGTGGTATCAGTGCTTGTTTTCAGTAAGTGGTGTGACCTTACATTTGCCTCCATGACATTTGTCATTAGTGATAATTAGGTGTGTTCTGCATCCCACAGCTTCCAACTTTTCTTTACCCATCTTTTTCCTCTTTCATTCTTCTTCACTGCCTGATTTTCTGGAGCTCTTCCTAGAGCACATTGCACCAGACACACATGGTTATTTATACTCAAGCTTCTACCTGTATTTGATGAAAAATATGAAGCACATTTTTAGCTTAGATTAGACTGAGAAAGATCAGCTATTGATGATCAGCTGTAGTTCAGAGCAGAGGTTCATCTTGCTCAGTACTCTCTCTGAGAGTGGGCTATAGTAGAGGCAAGAAATGCAGAGTGGTATTTCCCAGCACATTCCTCCAGCCTCTGATATGTGACTCAGCAAATTCCTCAGCCAGAGCTGATAGATCTTTGCATTTAGCACCCCTTTCTCCACTAATTTGTATTTTTGCTTTGAAATGTGTTTGTAATGTACAATGATTTATAAAAATTCCAAAGGCTAAACAGCTCCAGGTAGTGTTGGGTGCTGACCCCTGTGCCCTGCATTACTCCAGGAGGAAAGGCTGTCTCCTATGGACACTGACTAGATTAGATTTTATGTTTGCAGTGAGGGAGTTGAGGGCAGATTTCTCCCTTCTCCAGTGCTGTGCCAGCTCTGGGCAGCCTTGCATGGTGGTTCCCAAGGGATTGACTGTTCTCAGGCTTTCACCTGTGTGAGAAAGAAGCTTTTATGGTAAATCTCTGTGTTGCTCCAAGAAATTGTGCACTGGTTTCTCAAATAATTTATTTTCACTTGGTTCAGTGCTGTACTGATTCTGCAGGATAGCTGATTTTATGCCCTTCTATAGCAGTGACCAGTCTCTTAACAGGCAACAATAAAACTTGACCTATAGCCCATTTTTTCCCCCCAGATAGTGATTATATTTTAATGTGGAAGGAAATGTTCTCATGGAATACATTTCTCAGAAGGACCAGGAATAAAAAATAAAAACAAAAAGCAAAAAGGAGACAAGGAGGAATGGAAAGAAAATGAGACTTACTCTGCTTATTTTCTCCCTGTGACCTGACAATAATTTATGTGCAGTATTAAGTAAAGGAGAAGTTACCATAAAGTTTCATACTGTTTCTCTCTTGAGGGAATAATAATTGTAAAAGGGCAAAACCCAGACCCCAGTTTGCTGTTATAAAGTGATTGTATGTATGAATAGCTTGTGGAGGTAAGTGGCGAAACTGTAGCTTATGAAGGTGTTTATTTTATATTGCTTTTGTGTGCAGGACAATCAGTCTCCACTTGTTTGTGATTTTTATTAAATATGATACCCTCTCATATTTTATGAGAAATGTTTATGCAAAGTAATCTATTTGATTCGTCATCTGAAATTTACCTAATGAATATATATTGCATATGATTAATCTTCTTATATTTTACTGTTCCAAGCATTCAAAAAAAGCAAATGTAACCAGGACGGGCAGCTTCATGCTATCCAATAAACTGCAAATGAATAGACACCTTTTAGCAAAGGTGTTTGAACTTGCAGCTCATGGCTGGCTGGCAATGTTTTGCTTTCAGACAAAATGAGTTTTCTCAAAGAATCTTTTTCTTCTCCGTGTTCTCAGCTAAACGGAACTGAAATGCCTGACTTGCAGTTTATATGATTTAAGAATTTGAACTATGTAATTGGATGGGGTCTGCAATTTGTTTCCATGCTTTGGTTGTGTTTGTCTCATCTTGTTTCATCAGGTGCTGCAGAGGGAAACAGTATCCCTCTTTGTAGTGAAACAGAAAACACCAAAAATATTTATAAGTTTGGGCCCCTCTAGGAAAGCCCTTTTGGTCTATAATATATTCTTATAATTTAAAATGTCCCAGAAGCTGTTTTTTTCTGTCTGTTTTATTAGGGAAAATGGTGGACTTCCTTTAATACACACTGAGATTGTCTCTTAATGACTCTATCCCTGGAGGCTGAATTTGCATAAACTCTACAGACAAAGAGTGATATGTGACACTTTTTTGTGACCTTTGTGTCTTGGAATCAAAGTTTTGTAATGGAGCTTTTGGTCTGCCTGGTCTCCTTCTACAGCTTTTGATGCAGGTGGACATTCCCACTCAGTGATGGAGTGACTCTTGTCCCTGCCAGCACTGATGAAATCACATCTTGGCTCTTGTGGTCAGTTTTGTCCCCTCACTACCAGAATGACATTGAGGTGCTGGACAGTGTCCATAGAAGGTCAACAAGCTGGTGAAGGAGGTGGAGCTCCTGTGAGCAGCAGCTGAGGGAGCTGGGAGGGGTCAGCCTGTAGAAAAAGAGGCTCAGGGGGGACCTTCTCACTCTCTACAACCACCTGAAAGGAAGGTGTAGCCAGGTGGGGGTCAGGCTCTTCTCCCAAGGACCAAATGATAGGATAGGAGGAAATGGCCTCAAGTTGTGCCAGGGGAAGATTAGGTTGGATATCAGGAAAACTCTTCATCAAAAGGGTTGTCAAGCACTGGACCAGGCTGCCCAGGGAAATGATGGAGTCACCATCCCTGCAGGTTTTTAAGAAATGTGGCTTTTAAGGACTTGGTTTAGTGGGGGCTTGGCAGTGCTGGTTAACATTTGGACTTGATGATCTTAAAGGTCTCGTCCAACCTAAATGATTCTATGATAACTGAGGACCTCAATGATATCTTTAAAACTTAAGTAAGTAGAGGACAAAAGAAGAAGGAACCAAAGGGGACACCAAAGAAGGGGGAGACCAAAGGGACACCAAGGAAGGAACAAGGGGACAACCACTTAGAGAGGCATTTGCAGGCTGATACATCCCAGGGGTAAGAGCCACCCAGCCAGTGCCCACCAGCCATGGCACATGAGACCCAAACTGCTTTACTGGGAAGAACTGGAAATACTGGTTGGGGTGGATGGGAAAGAAGGCAGAAAACCTGACTTGTGGGAGAACTTCAAGAAAACTGTCTTTTTTTAGCTTTACCATTCAGCTTTTATATTTCAGAGCTGGATGGAGTTTCTGAGATGGTTAAGGCCACGCTGTGAATCATTACTGACAAACAGGACATGTTTTTGTTCATGACCTACAGTCCCTATATTGCCAGGCAAGCTGTCAGCTTGGAGCAATTGAGTCTGTGGCAAAGTCAGGGTAATGGGGAAGGAGAGATGCTGATTTGTGCATCCCAATGCATAGGAAAGTGAGGGAAATAATCCCTTTTTCCATAGGCTGGAAATTTGGAGTGGTATATCCCATTATTTCCACACCTTCTCTAGAAATGTATGGCAGTTTCATAGAAACTGTATGGCAGTTTGGTCTTGTAGTTTGTTTTTCTTTTTTTCCCAAAGTAGCTAAGAATATTGTTATTAAAAATATAAGAATTCTGGGCTAGATTAAAAGCAGGTAAAGTCCAATCCTTTCTCTGTTTGTAATCAGTGATTCCCCTAGGTGAGGATTAACAGGTTGTAAGGAAAGCTATTTTTATCAGGTATATTCCACCAGCTCCTGGCAAACAGCATTTCAAGGAATTTCTGAGCCACCATTAATCTCCAATGATATAATCTCTATCGGTGAGATTAAACTTTTTTTATAAACCAGGTTTTGCTTTTTTCTCCACAATTTCCTGTGACAATGAGTTACACATTTAATTATGAAGTGCATACAAAATAATTTCTGTTGGTTTTGGGTTTTTTTACCTTCCTTCTGATCATTGCATTTCACACTGGCTATTTCTTGGGCATCATGAATAATTATTGGCAGTCTTTCTTGTCTCCATAGTTCCTATACAGACCTCTCCTATCTTTTTCTTCCCTCTCTCTATTTCTATAACCTATAATTTTGTATGTGTGGTTATGGTTTTTTTTTTTTCCAAATGCATTACTTTGTATTCATTAGTATTGAAATTTAGCTGCAATCTTATCACTCTGTCATTCAGCATTGTGAACTCCTTTTGTGAGTCTTTGAAATCAGCACAGAATTGACTGTTCTGAATAGCTTTTTATTATTTATTCCTTTCCTTAAACCATTTATGAATATGCTGAGCTGAACAAACGCTGGGACAGACCCTTGAGGGACTTCCCTGGTAATTTTACCTTTCTCTCTTTCTCTCTCTCTCTCCAGTTTTTTGTTATTCCCTTTGCTTCTTATATTTTAATGTGTGCATTAATCTGTAAGGACATATTTGTTTTGTTGGTCTGTCCATGCCTGTGGTCCACTACATTATTTTCCATTTGTATTCACAATGGTCCTCCTCCAGATGAGGTTTTTTCCCATAAAGGCAGACCTTCCCTCACAGCAGTGAGCTGGGAGCAAGGCCAGTGGAGTCAGGAGCAATGCAGCAAACCTAGAAATCCCACTGATAAAGGAGGCTGTGATGCCTTTTTCTTTCCTTCATCACCACTGGAAGAGAACAACTCCAGCCACCACACTAAATGCAGCCTGGGCTCAGTGCTGCATCAGGAGAAGGCAAGGGGAGAGCAGCCGTCCTGGCTGGCCATTAATTGAACCTGACAAGTGTTTACATGAGGAATCAGACTGGCAGTGCCCTAAATGCACTGATTTATAAGGCTATTGATTAGCACTGACCAGTCAGGAAAAGCAGTGGCAAACAGATGCTTCAGCATTGCCCTTAAGAGCCAAGATCAGTGCCAACAGCCCACACCTGTATTTATAGCAGTGTCCACACAATCACTGCCATCCCAGGCTTCCATTTACATACTCACCTATCACAACATCTGTGCATTCACCACACCCAACCCATGCTCTGTCATCCTTCATATTGATTAGGTTTTTACACAGATATTGAGACAGATCTACTAGATGTACTTGTTTTTAGCTGATACATATTTGTAAAGGAAGACGACTATGTGCCTGTGGTCAGAGTTTATCTTTTCCTGCCTTGCTTTCTGTGGGATACAACACAGCCCTCTTCAAGATTACTTCCCTTTTTATTGGTATCTCATCTTCCACACTGAAACAGTCTCTAAAGTCCTTCAAATTATAAATATATCTTAATGCACCCTGATGCAATGCATCATATTTATGTATCTCACAACCCAAGTATGAAATAGCATCTTAGTCTACTCAAGTTGCTGTACATGGAATATTTTAACATGGTAAAAATCAGCTTTTCTCAGGCAAATATTTTTTCATTGCCTTAATATTGGAGTACTCTTTTCAGATGTGTGAATAAAATTTGCTGCCTTAAAATCCTCATTCATAGCAATGCTTCTGAACTTAAGATGCAAATACAATACAAACTTAGGTTTATCATTTGCCCTTTCTTTGATAGTACAGAGAAATATTATATATCAAGCCCAGTTTCAAGTCCAGTGAACTTTCTCACTCAAATGTCTTCTGTTCTGATTAACTTGCAATTCCTGAGAGGACAGAAGCCTCTAAACAGAAAATTCCCTACCAGTTCTCCTGACATGCTCTGTGAATGAAGTCCTGCAATTTCTTTTCTCCATCTGAGCTGTCTCTAACTATACCCACAAAATGATGAGAAATATCGTGGATACAGGACCCAAATGCATTGGAGCCCTAGGGAACCTTCTCAGTAATATCAACCCTCCTCATTTACACAGTTCATTTCTATCACTTGTTATTAATATTTATTATTTTCATCCCTCTCTTTGCACAGCTTGGCAATGCTCCACAGCCCTGGGGCTGGTGGATGTGGAGCCTGGAGTAGCCAAGGGGAGCACCAAGAGGTGTAATGCACTTCTGCACTTCCAGGTTACCCCTGACCATGCAGTTTGCAGGAACTGCTGCTTCCCATCACTAGGTGAAGGAGTTTTTTCTTTCTGCTCCTCAGGTGAATCAGACCTGACTTCAAGAGACCAGATTTCCATTGCCATTTTGTTTCTCAGTCTCTCTTGGAGAGATTTAGCTGCTGGCAGGTGCTTCTGGAGAGATGGTGGCTGGAAGTTGTCTGAAATCTCAGGATCTTCCTTTGAGCAGCAGCATTGTGGATCCTGAAGTCATACAGAGGCAAGGGGATACCCAATGCAGCATGAGGGCACTTTGCTTCCTGGGCAGTTCTGGGGACATCTGCAGCTGCAAGCAACTCACCTGTCACCACACTGTCCTTTCAGGTTAGCTGCATCACCACGAAACTTTGCTTGAGGCACTCAGAGGGAGCTGCTGGTTCAGTTTTTTATGGCACCAGGGAACTTTTGGGATAGGTGCTGTGAAGTGCAAAATGAACAATGTCCTTCAGCTAAGAGCTGAGAGTGCAGCCATCAGCACAGTGCCATGAATGCCATCTAGCAAAAACAGCCAAAATTTAGGTCTCTCTGCTAAATAAATAAATGAGAGCTTTTGGCTTCCAAAGGTCTCATCGGTACAGAAATTGTTTCTGGCCCTTAGCATGATGTTTGCCTCAGATGTTGCAGAAAGAGAATATTTAAAAGACTGAACTGTGCAAATGGGCTTTAGAAGCAATATTATCTGTATTTGTAGAGATCAATATTACAGCAATACTTGTAGCTATACTCTCACTGGGCTGGTCAGAGCCCCTGAAACAAACCCACTGCTTCCTTTGCTCTCTTCTGGTCTGTTGTGACAGCTCTCACAGCTCCAGATAAAAACATCCATTAGCCAGGTAAGACTGACCTGTGAGCTGTTCCTGGGTCCACATCCCTAATTTTCTTCCTCTGGAGACCTAAATGAGATTTCTGGGGGACTGGCAGGAGCCAGAGCTGCTCATCCATGATCACAAGGACCTTTTCTGCATTTCAGGCTTCTACTACTTCTACAAGAGTCTTTGTAGGAAGTTATGAGTTCTGCAACTCTATAAATTGTCCTGGCAAGAAATCAATAAAGACTAAAGCCTAATGAACTGGATTTCCATGAATGATTTCATTAAAAGCCCCAAATCAGCCAGATGTTTAGATAGACTTACCTTTAAGCATCTGATGGGTCTTAGTTTTAGTCAGCTCTCCTCTGTCTTAGCTTCAGGCATACAAGCAGCTCAAGTAAAGATGTCTTGATGGAATAAGTTTATGTGCATGATAAATCTCAATAATGAAATACCTGCTTTCTGTTAAAAAAAAAGAATGGCAATTTCTGGTTTGTTTTTGCTTTGAAAGTCCTATGTAGAATGATGTCTGCTATCAACTTCAGGTATTATTAAAATTCCCTGGGCTGTATGAACAGAGTAGTAACTAGATGAATTTTCTAATCCAAATTAGCTTTACTGCTGAGTGAGGTTTAGGGACTACAGCATGGCTCTTCCAGCATCTGTTGTGAGTTATGAACAAGGCCTGGGTTTCACCTCTCTACCCCTCTGCTACCCCTCCAGCTTGAGAGGATGATGGACATAACTTCTGATCTTGGAGGACATTTTACACTTACAATCCTTTCAACCTCCAGTAATCTCTAGGAATCACAAATTATATTTCTTCTTAGCATCCTCAGAGAGCCTCAGTCTCCTTGACTGAGATAGTGTTGGAAGGAGACAGGATTTAAATGAACAAAATGAACGGAACTGGAATCCAGAAGCTTTCCTAGTTTGCAAAGTACACTCAGCTGTGACTGTTTTGCATATGTCATTCTTGCTTTGTGGATAAATAGCAGCACAAATGGATTCACATGTAAATTTGTCCCATGATGATGCTGTGTAGCAGAAAAGAGCATGGCTCTCCAGGGCTTATCTGCTTCAGTTCAAGGGGTAGCCAACTCCTCTGCAAAGCTGGCTGATATGCTCAGGAGCGAGACCAGGGGAAGGAGTGAGAAATTCTTTTTTGCTCTCAACTTTGTGCAGTTGCCAGCAGCAGACACAGCACACATCAGTGTGTGTGTGTGGATGTTCTCAGTTCAGTCAGAGAGAAAAGAGAGAGAATTCTCCCAGGCCTAGCCTGGGAAAGTTAGGAGAAGGAATGAAAACAATTGTTATCTCTCTTTCTGTTCATGTTGTTTATAGATATGTTCTACCACAGTGTGCTATTCATAGTGCACCAATGGTGTGAAAGGTTTTCACTTTGAGAACAATCATATTTCACCTTAGTGATCCTGGTTACAAAATTAATGCTGCTTCCTGCCAATAAAGATTCTTCTTCTTCTTTAAGCCTTCTGAACACCATGGAGTCTTTTCATTCCGTCCCTGCCTCAACAGCGTCATGTGTGAAGGGGTAAAGGGGCAGGGATTTTCATCAGAGCATCCACACTTCAGAACCAACACGGTCCCCACCACTGTTTAATTGCTGGGGCTCATCCACCAGGGTGCAGAGGGCAGGCACTGCATGACTAATGGGAGCAAAAAGCAACGCAGTGTTTTCTAAACCATGCTCAGCTCTCCCGGGCTGGGTGATGACACACTTCTGCCTGCAGGATCATTTAGTCAACTCCCCCTGCAACCCAACTGTTTGTAATGGAAATGCTGATATCTTATCTTCAGTGGCAATAATGGAGGAGCCATGAAATGTGCCCCGGGAGCCCCTTTATTGGCTTTAAAGTAACAACAGAGGCACATTCACAACTGTAATCTGCTCAGGACAGAAATTTGCTCCTTGTTATCTGTGGGTCCAAATTTAATGTGTTTTTAATTGCCTATTCACTGCACCTACCAATTAAGGCAAAATTATATCTCTTCATTTGAAAAATGTATGAGCTTTACAATGAGAAGTAATTGTCCTTGTTAATTGAAAGTGCAGCTTTATTTTCTGTTGATTGTATTTTTTTTTTTATTAAAGGATTGTAAAGGCTTTTGAAATCCCATTAAAGGGCAAACGCTATCATGTGCTTCCTCTGCAGTCACAAAGGACAAACTAGGGGGTCAGCTCAGTACTTGGGGGCTCTTTAAGCTCTGTGAATATTCAACATAAAGTTACTGATGTTCAAATATGCTAAACTGTGCCAGAGGGTAACTTTCACACTGGACATCTTTTTCTCACTGCTATCAGTAGCACTCAGATTCTTGCCTCTTGGGACAATGGCCATCACTACATTATGTATAATTGCTATTCCAAGGAAAATAGTGCCAAGCTCTTGTGTGCTGCTGTTTGATGAAGGAATGTTAAATATATCTGCACTGTGTGCAGAAGAAGACTCTTGGGGAGCACCAAGAATTTTGGAAGGTCCAAAATATTGGACACAGGGTCAGCAAATCCATAGGTGGATCAGGCAACCAGGCAAAACGGAGCACACAGCACAGGAACCATAGCTGGTGTTCACATCAAGGTTGCAGAAGATTGGTCTGATCAATCTGTATTTCAAATTATCATCTCATTCAGGGGACAAGGGAAATCTCCTGCCTTTAGCTCTCATATCTCATGCTGAGAATGTTCAGAGTAAAGGAAAACAGTAAAAATGGTGAGTTCAGATGAAAATGCTAAAGAAAATTTTGGGAATGGAAACAACAGGGCAGTCTTTTTACATTCTGAACATCTCATTCCATATGAAAGTTATTTAGCTGCATCATGATTTTGATAATGGCAACACACCTTCAGTAGTGGAACTGGGACATCTTCAACATCCAGGCTGCCCTGCTTGTCAGTGGATGCCAGAATTAAACTTCAGTGCATGAAATCAAGCCTCACTGCTGTGCAAAGATCCTGCCCAGGAGCCTCAGAGTCCCTATTTCCCCTTCAGCAGAGAGCTGGAGCCTGCAGAGATGCACTGACTGACATGCAAAGGCATCTTTCATCTTTTCCTGTCCATGCTCTTGCAAATGGAAGCAAATGGATACAGCCAGGATTTTTTTCTGAAAGCTCTCTGCCTTATTCTACACATCACCTTTAAATTACTGGATCTTGTGTTCCACAGAGCAGCTCAGAAGAAAGACACAAGGCAACTGCTTCATTTAACACTGCTTGACAAAATGATCTCTCCTGACCTCCCAGCAGCAACCTTCTCACTCATTTTAAGTAGAGTGTAATTGCTGGGTGTCTGACTCACCTCGCTGTTTTTCAAGTGCACATCTATGGCTACATTTTTAGGCATGACTTTAAAATACACAGTTAAATGCTATCTGTTCATATTTCTGTATTGCTCTGGTGTTCTGGCTGGGATGTGTGTCAGTAAAATAGATGTTTAACCTTTTCTTCAGAGAGAAGAAAATACTGTGGGATAATATTGATTAGTTTGTGTGAAATGAGCCCTTGAAAGCTGCATGGCTCTGTGCATGTGTTTGGGTGTAATCAGATTTAATGGGACAATGCTTGCATTGCTTCTCCCCAGACCTGGCAAACAGCTCAACCCTTTGATATATGGGTTTTTCTGTCAGGGACCAGTTCAGTTTGAGTGGTTCACTGCCTCAGCAAGATACTGGAGATACAGATCCACTGGCAAAAGGAAAGCTCGAACCATGGCTGTATTCCACGTTAAAGCACAAATACATTGTTTGGGCTGTATTCATGTTCAAAAGCTCTCAAAATAATAGTCCTGCTTCCTGCTGGAGCTGGCAGGGAGTGAGAAGCATCCAGAGGTATTCCATCCTGATTTAACAGCAGTATCTGAGCAAGGGGCACGTGTTACTCTCAAGGCCTGCCTCTCTTTCCTTTAACTGTAGTGGAATGTCAGAACACCAGCAAAGCTAAATAGCTGGTATCAGCTAAAACCAATCCCCATCACGCTGTCTGTATAATGACTGTGTGATTAATATGTTGGAAATACCCCATGTAGCAACCCACATTTGTTATGCAAGGGAAATTCATGCTGATTCTTCTGACATTTATCTAAGATGGGCTAAAGAGCTCTGCAGAGGTGCCCCTGTCCTCATCCAATTCTAGGAGCCCAAGAGTGGAATTCCAGATACCCAGAGCAGTAAGAGCAACCCCAATCCAACCTGGTGAGCCATACTTGGCCACCTATGCCTTAGTTATACTCTTCATGTATAGTTTATTTTTCAAGTCCTTTTGAGAATATGTCTAGAATTTAAATATATTAGTGGAAAAATAGAATTTACTATAACAAAATTTAAGAACACACGGATAATATTCCCTTAAACTTACTTTAGGGGATTAAAGCTTGCGCTACAATTTTGCACTAAAACGATTCTTTAAAATCTATTGTTACTTCTGGATTGTGTTGAGGAATTAATTTGGACCTAAGGGACAGATTCTTGATGGGTGCAAATGAGTGCCTGATCCTTTCATCCGGTGTCTGTTGTTTTGTCTTAATCTTGAAATTAAAATGCTTTTCAACCCCAAGAACAAGTATTCCAATGCACAGAGCACTCAGGAGAAGTCTTTTCTTCTTGTTTGCTCTGGCCTGTTGAGGTTACTTGGATGCTGCACTTTTCCCTTAAAGCTCTTCCAGGCAAAATAGATCCATCAAAAACTTTGCCCCACAGGGTCCTGAGGCTTGTGGGAGCCATGGAAACTAGTCCTAGCTTCAGTGGTCCCCCACAAGCACTGGCGTGCTGAGTGCCCTCCAGCAGGGAGCTTTTAAAGAGGGCTTGCCTCCTTCCACAAGTCCTTGTTGATCCTGATTTCCGCAGTGTTCCCTCCTCGTATAAAAAAGACTTGATCCTTAAAACCAGAAGACAGTTTTGTAAGACAGTGATTATTATCCAAGGTCTTGTTTGCCTTCAAAATTGTTAAAGTGTGATGAGAATTTGGAGTGAAACAGTTGTGCTACCTGCTAAGTCTTGAATGGTGTCTCAGGCGAATTTATATTAGCTCATTCTCGTATTCTATCATTCATATGGATTTTTATTTAACCTTCAAGAAACATACAATAGTAAGAGCCTGAATGAGAGATGTGGGACTCCAGGCAGCTCTTCAAAATGTAGTTTATTGTATCCAAGACATTACAGCAGTCCAGGGTTGTGGGCGACAGAGCCTGTGCCTACAGCTGTCAGCTCCAGCTGCAGGCAAGCCTGAAGACCCTTTACTTTTGGTTACAATGCATTATATACTTTTCTTTGCTGAACATCTTAATACAGAAGAACTACTCTATACCTTAACTTTTACCTATAGCCTGTCATAACTACTATAATTACCATATTCATGTTACTATTCTCCAATCACTAAAAGTTAATATGTTACAGTTTAAGCTAGAAGTTGTTTTTCAGTTTTCTTGCAGTAGAAAATTCTGAGACCTTTTTTCTACTTGCAACATCAGCACCCTTGTTTGCCTGTGCTCTTTCTGCTTGGTAAAAACATCTTGTTTGAGGTGGGTTTATCCTTTGCTCTAAGTCATAAAACCCCCTTCTAGCTAACATACCCTTTGCCTTCTTAGTTATCCAGTAAGCCTGGCTCAGCAATTGTTTTCTTCTGTATCAAAACTTGCTTCCATCTCCGTTTCATTCTCAGGTTTTACATTCAAAAATATTTCTGCCAAGCATACATAGCTGTGAGACTTTCTTGTCAAACTTTCATCCTTCCCAACATACAGTGATGTGTGTTTTTATCTTATTTGTGCCTCCTGCCATTCCCAAGCTGGTAAGTGGGGAGAAGGCATCTTTGCTCCATTGGCTGGTGATTGCCATGTCTCTGTGTAATTTAGCCATGAGCAGTAGGAGTGTCTGACTCAGTGCAGACACTGCAGCACAGAGGAACCACTGCACTGAAGCTGCCCAGGGTGATGGTGTGTGCTGGTTTAATTTTCTTTACAGTAGCAGCATGGGGCTGTGTTTTGGCTTTTAGAGATTGGGATGGAAACATCCCTGTTCTTGAGCCTTTCCTGGTAGAGTTGTGAGGACTAGGGCCAGGTTCATTAATTTTTAGAGAAAGTTTCTTCTTGTCTACATTCTTGCTCATTCTCATTATCTGTTACATGCTGAACTTCTTCCACTCCTCTTACATTTCCATTCTCTGCTCTGCTTTTTTCCTGTGCTACACATCTGTTATTCTGTCCCTTCCTATTTATTTCCTCTTCCTACTTTCTAGAATCACTAAAATCCCCCCTCTTCCATCTTTCTTCTTTTCCAGAAATCCTCAGGCTTTCTGTTTATTGATCTGTTAGCCTGCACTTTGTCTTGTTTTATTTTGTTGACTTAAGAGGGAAGCTTAGCTGTGCAGGGGACTTGTCATCCAGGAAAGCATTCCCAGTGCTTGCCACTGCAAAGCAGAAGATAGCTAAAATTGTATGAACATGTTTTGCAGTAATAATCCCCTATAATGTTTATGTTTGAATGGCAAAATATTGACTAGAGTTAAGTTAGAAGCATAAATTCTGAAAATTGCAGAGATATCTGCAATTATGTGGCTACAGCAAAGACTTAAAAATATTGATGACAGTTCTGTTCCTCTTGTGTATGATGTAAGAGGTAGCAGAGACCTGTTACAGGTTTTGCCTTTTACATTACTCTACCCTTATCAGTAGAAGCACCACTACCCAATTCATCACCTAGTTGTTTTTATCACAAATTTCTGAGATCAGAGCTCTGCAGCATCGTAAAAAGCAGGAGTAGGTTTGTAGTCGTAGTATCATGCAGCAGACAAAGGGTGGAGGCAAGAATTCTTTTTGTATACTCATCATGAAGAAAACTTGAGCTCTAAAGGTTTGAAACCAGTATTTTCTTTTATAGCAGGTGCAGGTTGAGCAGCAATGGGCAGATCCTATATTGTCACTGTGTAAATGGTGACACACATCACTAGGGAGGTTTTCAAATGTGCCTCAGGAATAAATCTTTATGAAAAGCAGACTCATAAACATTCAGGTTCTGCTAACATCAAGTCTAAATGAAGTTTGTGCGGGCACACATGAAAGCAAAAAACTTCATATCATAATAATGTGGGTTTTTTTATTGACAATTGAGTATCTAAACAAATCACTGAGGTATTTTTTGCTAACAAACTGTCTCAGCACCCCAGCATAAAAATTTCTGCTTACATACATGCATGAGTGATGCACACTTGTCTGCCTGCATTGCCATGAACACTCACAGGAGGGAGGAGGGAGAGGATGGAGAGGGAGAGGATTCTTTTTGCACCATTACTCTCTAAGATATTTTGGAGCAAATTCAGGGAGAAGTTTTGTCTGCCACATTAAGTCAATGTGTATTAAAGGCACAATAAAGATGCAAAGACGTCAATGAACACAACAGCCATGCAGTCAGAACTGTCAGGCTGAGGGCTCTGGAATATTTTTTCCCTTTAGAGGTGTTTTGAAAAGGAGCAGTGAGCATAATTAATGTCCTATAATCTTGTCCTAGCAAGATATAAATTGTTTTCTGGGAAAAACACTGAGCTTTTGCCTACATATTTCATGCACCTGTGATTGTAGAAAAGGAGGTTTTAGGAGTCTGACCTCCTCTGATTGCATCTTTATTATAAATGCATTCATTTCCATTTCTTTATTTTGTTACAATTGCAGAGGCATTTTGTGATTTTTTTTTAAATTCAATTAATAATAATTTTTAAATCAAAACAAATATATCATAAGAAAGTGATTTCTTTTAAACAAGTTTCCTTACCCAAGTTTTAGTCAACTTTCAATTCTTAATTTTCTCTCTTACCAATGAATCTTACCCTGATGCTCGTGACGGGGGCAGATGTGTCTGCAATATAGAGCAAGTGTGAGGGGCTGCTGAAATATGTTCAGATATGGCCAGATAAGTCTGTCTGAAGCCTTTGAGGTCTACATGTACCTTTCTGAGGGTAAAATTAGGCCTTTGCTATGTTCTGCATGGAGCCAAGACTGGAAGGGGTGTGAGTGGCAAGATGCACAGAGCTTCAGCAAATGAAACACATATTTTCAGGTCACAGTGCCAAGGATCACAAGTTTACAGCTTACAGCCTGGATATACTCATTTTCTTCTATGGGCCATAAAACTATTACAGCAGCCATTACTACAAAAGATGCAACACTCTGAAAAATCCTGGCCACTTTTACATCTCTGGGTCAATAGGCATGTAAAGTTTTGCAGAGCTCTGCATCCACAGCTGCTTCTTAGGCATGGCTAAAACCCTGCTCAAACATCCTTTTTATTAAACTGATAGGTGCAATGTTACTATATTCTCTCTTGATACTTTTTTTAGGATGAGGTATGCAGTTTGTTGCTGATCCTGAAGTTGAAATGAAGACTCATGTTCTACTTAGTAACATTTTCATAACAGTGCCCTTGGATAAGTAATATAGAGCTGAAAATATACATAGCTCTTCTGTCTTTTCCTAATAGTTTGGGTATTTATGACAGTACAAATTCAGGGATCTTTTATTTTGAGATAGCCAATGGGAAAGTCAAAGATATACTTTTTATTATCCCCAAACAATGGCAAATCTTGAAGCCTTGAAAATAAATTCTGGCTAAAAAAAAATAAATCTATGGCATATAATCTAGATGCTTTCTTAACCTGAATTCTTAGTAAAGTTAATATAATGCCTCTATTGTGTACAGAGATATTCAGAAAAAGCAAATCAAACTTTCACTCCAGACAATCAAAAAACCATTCACAATTCACTCTCCCTGGACAAATTGAGTCATAAAATAAATTCCCTGCTTGCAGGAGCTTCCCCAGAGGCAAGACATCATCTCAATAACAACATGGCCAATATGGTCTTTTTTCAACACTTTTGCATTCAGAGAATTTATAAATGCAGGTGTGACAGAGTGTTTTAGAGCTTCTCACAGTAAGAGCACAACAAAGCTGCATCCATGCCACGTAGGTAGGCAAATAATTTACCATTGTTTGACACTATGAAAATTAGAACAGACTGAACTTGGGGTTTTGGGGATGTTCTTAGCTACTTCTGGCTCTATTCACTTGAGAAATAGCTGTCTTTCAGCTCCTTGATGGGAAAAGAAAAATCCTTTCTGGAAATGCTCCATAGTCTGAAGACATTTTTCTGGTTCTTCCTACATAATGAATGGCAGTGGGGAGATCTGTGCTGAGAAAAGAATGTCTGCTTAACTGTAGTAATTAAAGATGTTGTTACCTTTTAAAATTTTTCTTTTAATCTGAAAATTTCATTCATCACAAATACAAAGAAAATGTTATTAGAGTGTGTAAGCCTCTGACACATATTTTAGTACACAGCCATACCATGGGGAAATATTGTAAGGAAGGTCCATTTATATTCCACTTACTGGCTTTTACTCCTTGGAAAGATTCTTTAATGATAAATGTGTTTAAAAATCCATTACAACTGGTACATTGGGTTGTTTTCAGTTGGAAAGGGGGGAAAAAGCAGCATAAACAATTTTATATTTCAAATGCATTTTGTGCTGAAACATTCTGCTGTGGCAGAATTTAAACTGCAGACAGATTGGAACAAATAATGCAGAACTGCTTTGTTTTAAAATATTGGTACAGATAAAAAATGTATTATTCAAGGGAGCTCTTTGGACTAGTTCTGAAATAGCAAAGAGTGAATGCAGATGGTCTTAAATACATATGTAAGAGAGAAATTTGAGGGAGACATAGCACATGGGACCCAGCTGTGATCCCATCAGATGCTCTGCAGGGATGCTCTCTGGCTTGTAAAGTTTATTTTTCCTTTTTCCTCCTTCAAAGACTGTGGTAAATATTTTCCATCTTGCATGCTTTATTCTGCCCACCTTATTTAATCTTCCCTTGCCTCTTCCTTCTTAGACATCTTCCATGAGAATATGATAACTGGTCAGCCTCCTTATGCTTTTATTTCTTCTCTTTTTTGTCACTTCCTTTGAGGTCTTCATCTGAAACCTGTCTTGAGTGGCCACACGGAAGATGTCTTCTGTGTACCCTGCTCTGGCCATCTCTGTGCTTCATTAGAGTGTTTTTTAATTGCTTGGAATAGCTTGCATATATTTGGATATTTGGGACAGAGTCTGCTCTGAGGCCTCTGCAATACCCTCATGCTGTTGGATGATGGGAAAGAACTGGTCTCACTCATAATACCATGTAATTCCAAGGTCTCCCTTGTAATACCATGGACTTTGTTTAAATTTCTTGGTGACCAGACTTCACAGAGAGGTGGCAGGAAGAGCTTTTGTTAACAACTTCAGGCACCTTGTGTTTGCTCCCAGTCCATCAAATAGGTGAGGCAGGTGGAGTTTCTCCATTTTCAGAATGGTGGCTTTCAGAGCTGTGGGGACCACTCCTCTTGCTCTCACACACTTCACAAGCAGCAATGACACGTGATATTTCTACCCTACAAGCAGCTGGACCTGCTGCACCCTGTGATTTTTAAAGCAGGGATCAATAGCGTTTTATTTTGCAGCACAAACACTTTGAGGGGAAAGCAGCAGAGTGCAGGTCAAACCTTGTGCCCACTTCCAATAAATATTTAGCCCGGGGCTCATGGAGGACATGTGTAAGTTGTTGATGAAGAATGCATTGAGGTCGATGCTGTTTGGTCAGAAAACAAAGAGGAGCATGTCTGAAGGGGTTTGCAGGGCGTGTCCCACTTCAGGCCCATCTGCTGCCCAGAGGCTTTCTGGCATTGCTGGCTGCTGGGGGAATGGCAGTGTTGGGGTTCCAGGCTGGTGAGCTGTGGTGGTGACTGCAGCATGCAGCTTCCCTGCATGGCTCTATGAAGTCCTTGCATGGCTGTATGCACTCCCTGTGTGGCTGCATGCACTCCCTGGGTGGTTGTATGCATCCCCTGCATGGCTGTATGCATTCCCTGCATGGCTCTATGCATTCCCTGCATGTCTCTATGGACTACCTGCATGGCTGTATGCATCCCTTGCATGGCTCTATGCATTCCCTGCATGGCTCTATGCATTCCCTGCATGTCTCTATGGACTCCCTGCATATCTGTATGCATTCCCTGCATGGCTCTATGCACTCCCTGCCTGGAGCCAGCTGCAGCTGAGCCCCCTTCTCTGATGTCCATCACCAAGCACCTTCTCCTTCCCATTCCCAGCAGATACACAGCACTGGGGAGGCAGCTGGGGTTTAATCTTCTTCATCACAGGCATCAGAACCTGTGGTAACAAACTGGCAGGGCTGCACTGGTGGCTGCCTGTAAAGAAGTTGTGAGGGGCACCCAAGCTGGCAGGAGAGAGGAGGGGGAGTTGGAGACAGCCTCAGCCTTGTGCCTCCATGGAGACAGGCTGAGGTCAATGCTTCAATAAAAAGTGCTGTGTTTTTGCATTCAGCCTCCCTCTGGGAGAGATGGAAGACATCTGCTGGCAGGTATCTTTTCAACTCTTTTCATGTTCAGCAGCTGTAGTTGGGCAAAATTATCTCAAAACCTACAGCTTTCTCTGCCCCCAGCCAACATATTGATCTGCTTGTGAGTAAATCAGCAGGGGGATGCCCTTCAGCAAGTGCCATAAATGCCCTGAGGCAAAAAATTATAGTGACCCTCCAAGGGAAGAATCAGTCATTGTCCTCTATGATAGTCTGAGTTTTAACTTTTCTATCTCCTGTCAGTAAATGACAGCCAAAGTTTTCTGACCACTTGAGATTGCTGCCTTAAGCAGCTGGGACAGAGGCTAGACAGAGTTAAGGGGAATAAAAGGATATTTATAGAAGCACCTTCAAAGGCCACACCCTGGCAGTACCAGAACCACGGCTTTGGCTCTGCCCAGATGGCTCCAAGATGGAAGCAAAAGAGGGCTTGGTCACAAGATCTCACATTTTTATAAGTTTTATTCCATTAGCATATTGGAGCTAATTGTCCAATTACAGCCCCAGCCCATGAAGTCCCATCCTTCTTGTTTTTTCTCTCTTCAGTCCATATTGTTTATACTCTTGGGCCTGAGATCTGGATCAGCTGTCCTTGTGTAGAAGGAATTTTTGTGTCTACCTGCTCTGTGAAAAGAGCTTACTATCCCCGTATATGAAACCCCACACCTTACTATTCCCTTATATGAAACCTAGACCCACAAAATCAAAAAGAAAGAAAAGAAAAAAAAAGAAATCCAAAACACAAGGTATCAAGATGCTCAGGACTAAATTAATCCCCCTGCCATTACAATCAATCTTGAGGGCAAAAATATAAGGCCAGTGCTTTAGCCAGAATAAGTATGGAACACACAGTAGTTGTGACTCACACCTGTTGCCATCTATGACAACAGGGATGAGGCTTAATTTATGCTGGACTGGTGTGAGTGAGGGGTTTGGCATTTCCAAATGTGCCTAAAAGGAGCTGGAGCAAGGACCTGCCAACCTGGTAGGCATGGGTGGGGTCTCTGTCTCCACAGTCAATATTGTCATATTTGTAGCTGAGGATCTTGTGATTGTATTGGTGTGTGAAAAAGAGATGATGTGGACTGAAGTACTAGTGATAAAAAAATCAGCAGGCAACACCACAGAAAGAAAAAAGTATAGTTAACTTCTGTGCTTGAGAGAACTGGGGATGGGAGGGACACTTCAAAGCAAAGACTGAAAAAGGTATTAAATTATTTTATCTCCCTGATGAGTTTTGCTTTACATTTTTCTTCCACCCTTTCAGCCAAGGAAGCTGTATGTCAGATGACATTTAATATAAAAACAGCTTTCAGTAAATAACCAGATAAGATTGAGGGATATCTTCCATATCAGCAATGTGCATAAGTACCTTTAATAAACATAGCACTAGCTGTAGAAGTGACTGCTCCTTATGAACACCTCAAATTGGTATATTCTGTAGGATCCTTTTGATGTGCAGATCTAATCTGTCTTTGAGAAGTAATTGTGCAGCTCACACAATGGTATTAGCATGTAGCCCATGCAGCTCAGCTCTGTGAACGTGTTCTGCTGCAGCAGATGGAGTAGCAGCTTGTTTTTGAAACTGAGATAAAATATAAAAAAAAACTAGAAGCAATTTAATTTTTTTTCCGAAGGGAGGGGTGTGTGTGCACTATAATTTTGGAAGATGCCAAGATCAAACACCTGGACCCTCTTTAGTGAAAACTTTTATCACCATGAGATACAACTGTTGATTTATTCTTCATAAATAAATATCAGCATTTTCATTTTCAAAAACAACCAGTTATTTCTGGTGTCCCAGTTTCTAGTTTCCTTTTTTTTTTTCACTATACAGAGACCTATTTTTGCAAAGTGACACTTCAGAAATCAAGCCTCTTCAATGAGATTTAAATTGGACATGCAATCTCCTTAGTTATTTGGAAGTAATTTGAACCCGGATAGTTCTAGTGTAAATATCCACCATTTATCCATATCAGAATCAGTTAATATCAGAGAAAGAGTTGAAACTGATATAAATTCATTAATGTTTTCTGTGTATGTGAAAGGAGGGAGTAAACTATGCTTTCTGTTCACACTGGGCAGAAAGTGATAGGATTAAAAATGAAGGTTTATCTTAAATCAGAAGAGCAGCTGCCTACTAGCAAAACAGTCAGAACCTGAACAGTTTATTTGGGAGGCTGGGAAATCTCTCTTGTTTGAGGATTTTGTGAAAAGCTTAGGCACCTATCAAGAATGGTCTGTTAGATCTGGTCCAGCTTTGCAGAAAAATATTCACTAAGTGAGATCACAACGTCTTTTCCAGCCTAATTTTTCTCAATGTATATATAAAGATATATGATATATAGAGAGATATATGTATTCAGAATTCACATATATGATTTAATAGATATAACTGATTCTGTCCCCACATATACACATACATAACACACTAGATCAATATATATTGATAGTTTACAGACATGGCCTGATGATTTATATTTAGATTTCTAATTTTTACACTGTGGAATGAAAAACTAATCAGTCTGATAATAATGAAGGCTGGCAAGTGCAGAACAGATGCAGAGGTTTTGCTAAGGAGCTCAATCTTCCTTTGCAGCTCCAAGAAAACTCTGCAGAGGGGCCACAAGGTGGCAGATGAGCTGCAAAGATTACAGATTATTAGCTACAAAATAAAAAATAAGATTGCAAATGACAAGTTAAAAAAAAAAAAAGCAACAATTAGTGAGGGAGTCTTTGCTGTGCTTTTCGGTGCTTTCCTTGAAATTCAGCAATGCCTCTCATTTTCATCACATAACAAAGTAAACCAAATATCCCCATCCCCATTGCAACGGGCTTGGGTTCTGATTATACTTGATGGTAAAAAAATCAGCCACAATAATGTTTTTGGGCAGGCTCCTTGCCTTGGGCAACATTCCAAAAGAATTGCTGATTTTGGCCTTTCATCAGTGTTTGGACTGAAACAGCTCGAGCATGAATTATTTTACATCTGATGGTTTGGAACTGTAATGAAGAAATTTCCTTGAGACTGGAGCATATCAAATGAACTCTCTGTTTGTGCTGGAACCTCACCCTCTTGTTTAAATGCCTATTTGTATCTGCTGAGTGTAGCAGAAGAGAGAGGAGTGATAAAAACCTGGCAGCACTTGTTTTCTGCAGTTCAGAACTGGTGATCAGAATCTGTGACATTCACATTCTCTGGACAGAGAGACATAATTCTGTCTCTCAGGATTTCTTGGAGAAGCAGAGAGAAGAAGAGAAAACAATCTCTATCTCTTCTCCTTTGTTTTCCCCATGTGGAATGTGGTATGGAGATTGTTTACCTGCAGTGATTGCTGGGTTGGATTCTGGTGAAGGTTGTTTGGGTTCAGTGACCAATTGGATCCAGCTGTGGCTGGGACTCTCAGCAGAGAGTCACGAGTTTGTTTCTTAGTTAGGTAAGTAAGAGGAAAGTATGTAGAATAGGATAGTATCTCTTTAAATAGCATATTAGTGTAATATAGTATAGTTTTAATAAAGCTATCCTTCAGCCTTCTGTTCTGGAGCCAGACATCAGCATTTCTTCCCCACATCCAGGGTTTGCCACATTTTTGCTATAAGAATCAGTGAGCAGGGGATCCTGGCTCAGCTCTGTGGCTCATGCACTGTCTGGAAGATCATTCCCTTTCTGCTGGCTCACCAGCTTATTATTTTTTCTGAACTACAGACATTCTGCTCTGCACACTTACAACCAATATTAAAAAAAATCTTCCTGAGCTGCTATAATTTTCCTTCTGGGATGGACTAAATTATAGTTATTGTCTGAATCGCTGCCCACCTCAACAAACATGCAGCAGACAGGAAACAAGCTCTAATTAATTTCATTCTTCATTTCAAGAAGACTGAGCTCTCTTTCAGCTTTGTCTCTGAGGCTGATCTGAACCTGTCCTTGTAAGAGCCATTTGAAGCACAGATTAGCCCTCAGAGAGTGACAGCCCCTCAATAACAGTAAAAAACCTAATTGGAGCAAAGACATGCTGCTTCTTAATGGAAACATTAATAACAGTTCCATTGCTTTTGTAGTTTTAAATAATTTTACTGAATAATTAAACAGAAATTTATTTTTGTTTTGAAAGCAGTCCTCTCATTTTTCAGCTTGTGTTTGTTATGTTGTTGATTTTCCTGTGTTTGATCTTATGTTTGCTATAAGGATATATACTGGAGTACTTTTAAAATGTAATAAATGTATTTGATGGCTGTGGTCTTACATAAGGCTTTGCAATTATATGACTGAATGTTTTTTTATAAATAATTCAGCCAGTATTAATCAAAAATTCTTGTTTAATAATCACTTGTTTCTATCTATTAGTTTTCTTCTTATTAAAATAGTCTCTCATAAGTTATAAGCACTCTCTGAGTATTTCCCAGAGAGATCCAGTAACAATCAGAGTAAGTGGCTGAAAAAAGATTCCTGTCAATGTTTTTTTAAAAGCTTAGTGTGTTTCTGTTACTTTTCTTAAGTCATTGTCCTGAGAGAAAGAATGGCCAGATTTTCAGAATGCAGAAGAGAAATGCTTGCAGTGCTTTTTGCCTTATCGTTGGTTATGGTGGCATAATCAGTCAATGAAATTTAATGATTTATTTAATGATAATTCTGCAAAATCAAGAATTTATATTTTCTCTGTTTCAAAGGAAAAGTACAAATTAGCTTCTACTACAAATTCAGCTTATAGTCAGAGAAGGAAGGAAAAAAAATTTATGAGATTGGCTTGGTTTTGGGTGGGATAGAGTTAATTTTCTTCCTAATGGCTTGTAGAGTTCTGCATTTTGAATTTAGAATGAGAATAATTCTGATAGCACACTGATATTTTAGTTGCTGCTGAACAGTGCCTACTTTAAATCAAGGTCTTTTCAGCTTCTCACACCAGAGAGGAGGCTCAAGGGGCACAAGAAGCTGGGAGGAGACACTGCCAGGACAGCTGACCCCAACTCAAGGGGTCATCTCAAGCTGTGTCAAGGGAAATACAGGCTGGATATTAGAAAAAAGTTTTTTACAGAAAGGGTGATAAAGTTCTGGAATGGCCTGCCTGGGGAGGTGGTAGAGTCACCATCCCTGGGTGTGTTTATAAAAGACTGGATGTGACACTCAGTGCCAGGGTTTAGTTGAGGTGTTGGGGCTGGGTTGGACTCGATGATCTTGAAGGTCTCTTCCAACCCAGGAATTCTGTGAATTGGGCAAAGGGATATTCCAGACCACATGGCATCACAGTATTTAAAGTGTGGGGAAAGTCGGCCAGGGGCTGCTGCCTGGGAGCTGGCTGGGCATTGGTTGGTGGGTGGAGAGCAATTGAATTGTGCATTGCTTATGTATTGTGGTATTCACATTCTCTGGACAGAGAGACATCATTCTGTCTCTCAGGAGAAGCACAGAGAGAAGAAGAGAAAACAATCTTTATCTCTGCTCCTTTGGAATGTGGAATGTGGTTTGGAGATTGTTTACCTGCAGTGATTGCTGGGTTGGATTCTGGTGAAGGTTGTTTGGGTTCAGTGACCAATGGGATCCAGCTGTGGCTCAGACTCTCAGCAGAGAGTCACGAGTTTGTTTGTTAGTTGATAGGTAAATAAGAGGAAAGTATGTAGAATAGTATAGTATCTCTTTAAATAGTATATTAGTGTAATATAGTTTTAATAAAGCTATCCTTCAGCCTTCTGATCTGGAGCCAGACATCATCATTTCTTCCCTGTTGGGGTTGCCCTTTTTTACAATAATATATCATAATTATTATTGATCATTATTATTCTTTCCCCTCATTTTCGGTCCTATAAAACTGTCTTTATCTCAACTCAAGAATTTTATTTTTACCCCCAATTCTATCTGCCATCCCACTGTGTGAGGGAAGGAGGCAGTGTCTGTGTGGTGTTTAACCATGAGTGATAGATTTTCTGGAATCTCTAAGCTGAACTACATGATTGGCCAATACCCAGTCTCGTGGTGATGTGAGCATCCATCACTTTGGCTTGTTTTGGGGCAGCCAAAGGCATTCAGAGCCTCTCAGGTGTGGGCATAAGCTCTGGAAGAATTAGCAGAATGGTGTAATGGCTCCTTGCTGGAATTGGCACAGCTGATTTTCTGATTTGGAAGCACTGATTTCCTCTCCATTCTTACACTTAATGAGACAAAATAATCTGATCCAGGTAATATTGTTCACTCTTCTCCTTTGCATTTCCTGATTTGTCTTTGTTAGTTATTTCTGTCCCTAAACAGTGGTTCCAACAAAGCCTCATCACTGTAAAGAAGGTGTTTTTTACAGTTATCACAAACCTTATGCAGACAAAGTGCTCTTTTTTATTCAGGTCTTCTGGTATTTCTCGTCAAAAAATGAACCCATTAGGGTTTGCCATTTAATAAACTCTTCTCTTAGGGGAGAATCAGATATGATTTTAGCTGTTCTGAAAAAACTGAGTATTTAAAAGTTTAAGCAAGGGGAAATGACAGTTAGGAAATTATGAGGAAGGCATAGTTTGTTAAGCCTGCTGGACATTTTCAGTCTTTTAAATCACGTTTTTTAGTTTTGCTTGATATCCTGAACAAAGTCAATATTCTTTTGGAAAAACTCAAGCAGCAAGATTTTTTGCACAAGAGTTACTTGCATAGATGACTCCAGCTGAACTCATCTTCCTTGGCTTCCTTTACAGGCACCAGAGTCAAAACTTGGGACTCATAGGGTGCTATTCTACTCATCCTAAAATAATTTAAGTTAATCACATGTTTGAATCATTTAATTCTTCCTGATGACCATAAAGAGACACTCAGGTATTTCTTTGGCAGCTGACATCCTTTCTGTGGATGTTTAAAGTGAGATGAAATCCCACCCATAGAAACTTTGTAAGGCAAGAAGATTTTTTATGATGTGGCACTGTAAAAATTGAAATGGTGTAAAGCTGAATTCACTGCATGAGTCAGTGATGCTGTTGTTGAGGGGTGTGGAACAGCTAAATCAATATAGTGATAACAGAATTGGTCATTTTGCATATTTTTAGTTACAATACCATGATTATCTACACTATTATGCCATAGTTACAATAGTAATAATATCATTAGAAGTTATTATTCTGCAATGTATTTCCTAGGCCAGGAAAAGGGAGAGAAGCTGTCTCTGGAAAAGTGAACTGAAATCATTATTAACTTAAAAGTCCATGTCCTTTCTTTATGGATTAGGTTTAAACATAATGTTTATGATTTAAAATGGGCACTTATGATTTTTTGCTCAGAGTCCTATCTGGGGGATGTCAGGTATTTTGTATACTTTTTATGAAGTGCTAATATGAGAACTTGACAACTAAAGTAGAGAAGCTCTGGCTTTGTGATAGCTGTGGCTGAACATTATCCCCATTTTATAACCTACTTTATGCTAATTACACACCTGAGTAAATGGATATTGTACTTTAAAGGGAAGGGTTTTTTCTGCCTTTATAGGCCTGAATGTATATGAAAACCTGTTTTGCTGATGGACAGTGGGATGGGGTGGAGGGAATACAGAAGATGGAATTGGAAATCACAGCTCTTGACAATCTTGGTAGAAGACATCTTGAAAATTAGGTTATTGCTAAATCAAGGTAGCATCTGCATTCCTACATCTGCTTACATAGAAATGAAAGAGTGTAGGAATCTGTGAAAGGAATGGAAAATATTACAGGAGACACTTAGTAAAAGGCAAAATGGAGGTGATGATGGGTTGGGAATACGTTTCCACTGATTCTGGCAACCTGTACCAGTCAGAATCTATCATTAGAGAGAATTTCTTGCCTCAAACACGCATTTATCTTTCCTGTAAGGAGCCTGCAGGAGAATACTCACAGTATATTGCAGCAGATGAAAGACTGCCAAGGTTGATTAGCTGGAGTCAGCCTTCTCCATATGCTTTTATTGGAGTTCTGAGATTAATTTTATGTCCTTTGGTATTGTTATTTCTGTCTCTTCCAGTGACAGAAAATACAAGGAAGGGTGTTTTCAGAGATGTAGGGTATGTATACTTTTTCTTTGCTATCTTCTTTCTGAATAGTTCCTCCTTGCAGTCAATAATTTTTCACCCAGGTATGAGGTGGAAAAGCTCTACATGAGTCATTGTTGTACAATGCTGATAAGATGCTATCAAGAGCTGAAGGAGCAGCATATTGGTTTTTCTTCTCACATCCTACACTACAGATAAAAGATACATGTCAGTCGAAAACAAGTCCATTTGGAGAAAATGTTCTTATATTAATCTTTATTATCTGTTCTGATGGCTTTTTTTTTTTTTAATTGTCATTGCAGCCAATCCTTTCAACCAAAACATCCTCAGACTAACGTTTATAATGCAGGAAATATAGACCAGCAATTGCAATATTCTTCATTCTACTGCACCTAGCCCCACTCTTCAAAATGCAGCAATGCTACTTGGAACTGACTTTAATAACAGCAGTTTTCCTCTGGACTGGATGAAGATGTGCTAGGAGATGGATTCAGATCCTTTGCCTACAGCTGTTTGGCACTGGCATGATGTTCATATGACACAAACCAGTCCATGTGCATATTGCCAGGTTCTCTTATGTTCCAAATTAATCTACTGGGAATGGTCAAATCTGCCCAGGAATCCTGTGGGATTCCTGGAGATGTTGGTCAAATCTGCCTTTGGAAGCCCTCTGTCAGTGTGCCAGGATGAACAGCATTTCAAAGTATGGGGATATTGCCTGGCATCTTTCAGTTTAGTAGTAGAGATATGGCTTCTGCAATAATCAGAATTACATATATTTTAATATCACAAATGCCAGTATTCAAAAAGCTATCTCTATCAGCAAACTTAAGAGTTATGTGCCAGTTATATGTGCTGTCAATAAAAACCTGGGTTTATAGTCTCTGAAGTGGAGGTTTAGAGGAAGAATTCATGATTCAAGAATTCAGAAACTAAATTTTTCTATTAGGTATTATTCCTTTTTGACAAGTCCCTCTAAAAGCCACAGTTCACATTGTTCCATGGCTGTCTCCATACACAGATACAGATGCCTCCCTTCAAACATCCTGGCTATTGGTAGGAAGTGAATCCATGACTTTGTGGCTATTGGTGGGAAGTGAATCCTTGAACCTTGGATACCAAAAGAGTAAGGTGTGAGCCAAAAGAGTAAACCTTTCAGCTGTAAGAAATCAGTGGGTTATTACAGACAGAGGCATGCTCTTAGATAAAGACATGATTATACACTAAGCCAGTGTATTATTCCACTTTCATTTTCTCTTCTGAAAGGTCTATTACCCTCTCTGCAGCACGATCTAATACCTGTTGAAGTCAGTGTGAGCTTTCCATTGAGTTTAATCAGCTCTGATTCATGATCTAAATGTGTGAACTTACTCACACCAGCTAGAATTAAGCAGGATATAAGAAGTGTGAAGAGGTAATCTTTAAAATCTATGAATTTATCTCTAGATCTGCTTCTCTATATACATCTGCTTTCCATGCAAACACTTAGACATAACAGGATATCTGAAGATGGTAGCAAAATCTGTGAAGGAATCCAGTCTAAATTTAATCAAGTGGTTTTAAAGGGCAACTTAGGTAAAGCTGATAGAAAGAAAAAGGAGATTTTTGAGTGAAAGGAAAAGAAAAGATAGGAGTTCTCACGAGTAACCTTCCCAAAGAAGGGAAACTGAGATGCAGTTTCATAGTGGATGGTTTTCCGTCTGCTGCTCTGAAAAACTCAGCTCTCCTAGATCTGATAAACACATTCTTTTGGAACAGGTTTTTTATAATCAGGGTTTTTTATCATCAATGTATATTTGTTTTCTTTGAGGTTCATTTCCTACTTTTTCTTACTCTGTGACTGCAGTGAATCAATGAATATATTTTGGATTTTTTTTTAATCTGAGTATTTTTCACAGATATTTTGGTTATTGTCACTAAAGGCTGGTTCTCTGAAGGCAGAGTGAACCCTACCCAAATCCATCAGCAAGGAATCAGCCCTCTGAGACTGTGCCAATAATATGGAAAATATTCCCATAATTTTGATCTTGAAGCATGTGAAATATACCCTAAAGTCTCAATTTTTAATTATTTGAAATCTTTACCAGTGGAAAATGTTCTGACAAGACTGGGGCTTTAGGGCAGTTTTATATTTCAGGAAAGGGCTCTCAGTCATCTTCAAGTACTTGATCTGTTAATTTTGCTTTTACTACTGTGTACATGAATGGCCACACTGGTCAGACCAAAAGGCTGTCTAGCAGATCATCCTGTGGCTGATACTCAGTGGGTGCTGATATCCAGGAAACTTTTAGGAGACCAACACAAGTTGTACACGAGCTGTCCTGCAGCGTGCAGCCCTCATCTTCTCTGAGTCAGCAGTTCAGCAGCTTTCTGAGCCACATAAGTATTGTTATGTTTTACAGCCAGTCTCAGTCCTCCCCTCTGGTGTTCTAGTAAATTTCCCAGCAGAATAGGGGATTTTGTAATATATTTCTTTCTTGACAACTCCATCTCATTTGCATATATTTTAATGGCAATTAATTAACGAGAAACTAAGACTCCAAAAGGAGCGGGACTGTGTGTGCTACAGTTCTGCCCACAGCTCACATCTCCCCACTTTCACTAACTGGTACGACTGCACAATGACAAATCTTCATTGTGACAACCAAAATTTCCACCAGTGGGAATTATCTCTGCTGGAAAGCAGGCAAGGATATTGTCCTGCAAATTGTGGTTGATTGCCATAAGGAGTCCATCCAAATGGAGCTCTAGTTGCTCAGCTACAGCAGTAGATGGATCACTTTAAATCTATAGTATAGACAAGGGTAGACCATAAATCAGCAAAAGATTCTCAGTGGACAAGCTATTTCAGCCACAATTATTTGTTGTGGTGGAAATTAACATTAGATGTGTGCATATATAAGGTGACAGAATACAACAAGTGGGAGAGCATTATGTGGGATAGGGTTGTGGGCTGCAGACTGCTGGGAGAAAAATTCTGCTTTGCATCAAACTCAGGAAGAGACTAACACCACTCAAATCTTCCACAATTTGTCACTGCCAATAGAAAAATCACCTGGTATTATACTCTCTGTAAGCAAAGGAAAACTATCATAAATCAGCCACTAACTGTTAAAATTAAAAAAAAAAAAATAGTAATGACACAGTGCTGAAAACTTTGATCTCTCTGAAGGGCTCACAGACACTTGCATCCAAAACCTTCTGCAGAGAGTAGAAATAACCTAAGGATTTGGGGCCAGGCTTACTGAATTTCCCTATCTCCCCCTTCAACAGGCATCAACATCAATTACTGTGCATACTGTTGGAAATGAGAATACTTTTCATATTGTATTATTGGTCTATAAATCATATTTTGATTCACTTAACCAAGAAACTCAAAACAGAGGCTGAATCATGTGTTAGGTATCAAGAAGGCAGGTGTAGAATGGGGAACACTGTGGCTTGTGCCTCTATTTTCTCCTGCTAGAGGAAGGGAGTGACCACGGCACAAACCCAGAAATCTTTCCCCCATGTTTGCAGAGGCCCTGCCAGAAAACACTTTTGAAGATGTGGCTCCATCCCACAAATTCCCTCTTTGCCATCATTCTCCTATCTCATGACCCTTCACCACTTGGTCCAAAGAGGCAGAAGAACAGAAAGCAGTGAGAAGAAGCTGGAAAACACATTGTCTGGAGGTCCAGGTCATGTTTGTGTGACACAAACTGCCTTTTGGGCACCCTGAACTGTAGGACATGTCTGTGCTCAGGACTTGTTGATCTTAGATGTATTTTCCAACCTAAATGACTCTATGATTCTCTCAAGCATGTTCTGCTTACCCCAAAACCAGCCAGAATAACTTGGATTGTGACATGGCTAATGCCAAACCTGTGGATGAACATTGCTGTTTTGAGAATAACAGGAAGTTTCTACTATGGAGAACCAACTTATTGATTAAACTTTGTCCTGTAACAACAAGACATCCCTAGGGAGCTGGTTCAGACAGGAAATGAAGAGAAAAAGGAAGAAAATATAATTTAGGGCAACAGTAACTTTTTTTTTTTTTGACATTCCCATTTTGATGCACTTAGCAGGGGTGGGCAGGTTGTCTGATCAAATTTACATTTGACCTAATGACCTCAATCTGCCTTAATATCAGTGGAGACAAGAAGGCACTGCAAAGGCATGAGTCACCTCCTGAAAGCAGACATCTGAGTCAAGAGAAGCCCTCAGAAATGCCTGTTTCTTTCCATTGATTACATAGGTCAGATATAAATGCTCATATTACAGATGTATAAAGATGGGGGGTCCTGACTACACTGCAGAAAAGCATTTCTACCTGTCCCGCCACCAAACAGAAAATAAGCCAATCAATAATATGATTAAATCTTTTGGGCAGGAAACATCTTCCTGGCATGCTGGTGCAGGTAAAAGTCTGGGAATAGCAGTAAAGGCTCTCAGAAACATCAGATGAGAAAAAAAAATAATTTATGTGTCATTTCACAGGGTGGAAACTCAAGCTCTACAGTGAGATCTGTCATGAGATCTATGAAATATGACTGACATTAAAAGGAAGTTTTAAAAAAAAAGGTAATTTGGTAACCTCATAACTATTCTGGGTTAAATTAGTTTTTAAAATTTTAGAGGAGTAGGTTTCCACATAAACTTTTATGGGCTACAACATCTTTATTACTTGACTCAAACAGGGTCTAGTTTTCTGGATCTTATTTTGATCTTGCAGTGATACATAATTTTATTAGATTGTTTGATCTTGTCTAAGTGCAGCTGTTAATCAGTCCCTTTCTACATGCTCCTTTCTTCCTCTGTCTTTTCTGGTAAATTATTTCTGCCATTAAGACCAAAATCTGCTAGTCTTAGTAAAATTCATTTTGCCCATTGCTATAATAGGAAAACTTAACTTGATTTCCAGATGCTTTTCAAAGGGCATCTATCAGGTATCAAGGAAGACCTTGGTTTTTTTGGGCAGCCTTGTTTCGCTTGCCTGTGTGTGTTTTTTAATATTCACTGGTCAATAGTCCCACATGTAATTTGCACTGGATTTCTGAGGAGTTAGATCTTCTAGCTCTGATTACATATATAAAAATATCAGGCTACCACAAATCTTTTCACACATTGCACTAAAATATATATAAATGCTATCAACAGGGAAAGTTCTGAGGCATTTTGTATTTTTTCTCACATACAGATTTTTTCTGAGTTAACCTCATCTCAATCTTGTTGAATCTCAAATATTTTATAAATGCTTTTTTTCCTGTCTTTTTAATGCAAAAAATAAAAATAGCCTGCTATAAAAAAAAAAAAAAAGAGGATCAAGTATTTGTTCCCTATAAATCAAAAGAAATAGAAAGTTGTTTTCCAGATTGCTAGCTATCCAACGTTACACACCATAGAAAGATATTGCCAATTTATGCAGAAAATCAAGGAACAAAAATTAACAAGGAGAATGAAAAGAAAACTGGTGTTGGGCTGATCTTTTCTTTCAGCATCTACAGTCCAATCTTACCAAAGTCCTAATTTATTTTTACACTATTCAGGGTATAAAAAGCTAAAAATGGAGTTAAATTAGCTATTGTATATTCTATAACACACTATGTGCATGTATAGTTTCTAAGAAAACCCCAGTGTTCAGCATATACACAAAGATTGAAAGGTACAGTTGAGAGTCTGCTTTCCCAAACTGGATTAGATTCAAAGGAGATAATGAGGTGATAGGAAGGATGCTCTAAAGCTGTTTATTTTATGTTTATTGTGGACCTCTAAGGACCCCACAGGGCATTGTTAGTGGATAGGAAGTCAATCCACATCATCATCTGATTGTAATTTTGTTCTTTGTATCAGTGAACCCAAATAGTGACTGGAAATATGTAATGGGTTCAAGAGCTGCTGGAATTTGTGGTGGGGTTGTGTAATGTTTGTTTTGGTTTTTCTTTTCCATTCACTTTTGTTTTTTTTTTTTTTTTGTGTTTGTCTCATATATAATGCAGTTTCAGCAGACAGGATGTAAATAGCCAGATTTTCTAGCTTGCCCCTCAAGTAAATCAGAGTTTTTCCCTATCACCTCTGTGTTGGCCTATGGGGGGGTACTGAAATCCTCTTTGTATTCCTGGCCATTTCCATGCCTTGTTTGTGGAGTTGTGTTAAGCCAAGTAACATTAACTGGGTTCACCAGCAGCACCCATCCTCTTAATCTGGACCATTCACAGCTGTGCATACTTGGCCCACAGAGTGTCTGGGACAGCAGTTTTCCCCTGATTTTGGTTGTTTGCAGCATGTTGACTTCTAGGATGGAAGAAGTGATGCTCAGCAGCAGTGACCCAGCAGTGTGTGCTCATCTCTCAGCAAGTAAATCAACATTGAGTGTCTCTCTCTTCCAGACTGTTCATCAGCCCATGGGCTCTTGCAGCCCCTGTGTCATATGGTTTGTGCACATAAAACACTCTTTGCAGCTAAGAATTGGGCCTGAAAGGAGAAATTGCTGCAGCAGCTCCGTGACATTTCTTCTGTAGCTATATTTTTCTTGTTCTTACCAGTTCATTACCCTCCAGAAGTTTAACAGGCTGAGCAGGACTTTGAGTTAGAAAATCTCAGTTTTGCAAAATGTGGTTTAACAAACTCCCCACAGTACAGAAACAATATTAACTGTACATGATAATTAGAGCTATTGGAGCCTGATTGTTAATTGGGTTGTTACAAATGAAACACATGGATCATTAAAAGGACATCAAACATGGTGGCTTGCAGTAGGGACATCAGGCTTTGGCAAAGACAAATTGTTCATTAAGGCCATATGATGACTGTAAGTAGCAGTTGTTAACACCAAATTTCACTCTAATGGGATGCTCTTTGGTGCCTGGCTAATTTCCCTTCTTATCTTCCTGTGCTTCTTTAATGGGCTTTTTTATTGCTGTGTGTTGTCTTTGGCTTTGTCACTGTCAGCTGTGCTCACTGGCCCTGACAGTCTCCTGACAGGTTTTCTGTTTGCCTGTTTGTTTGTGCAGCCGTTTCTTAGCTAAGTCACTGATGTACACCAGACACATCAGTCCTTTTTAGCTTGGTGGGAGCACTCCAGTGCACATGAGAGTCTCCTAATTTCTCTTTATTATCCTGGTTGTTTCTCTTTTCTGTTCCACTGTGGTTACCAGCACAGCCAAAGTGCCAGACTTAGAAATACCTCTTGCTCTATACCCAAACTGAGTGAGCAGAAGCAATCTCACCAAGATGACAGAATATAATATCAACATAGGCAAAATCAGGAGCAAGGCCTCAGTAAGAAGATCCTCCACATGTGCTGAAATGCACATAGTGCACATAGTGCTCTAAGAGAAAGTTGGTTCTGGGAAAATCTTTCAGCTAGGATATCTTAGGTGTTTTAGACTAATTTCAGGATAGACTTTTATTTTTGCAGTATTTAATTTCCAGGGGAGTTCTGCACTCAGCAGCATTTGGCATTAGTCCTCTGATGGATAACAGGCAGCCTGCTCATTAGTCCTGTATTTAATTGGTTTTTAGTCACACTCTCAAGCTTTCCATCCCTTCAGTTGTACGGATACCTTTATTGAATTCCACTTTTTTGTCTTTATCCAGACCTTTACAGAATTTTTTAGCCCTTGCTTGGAGAGAGGAAGCCTAAATAAAATTTCTGAGGGCAGGGGGCTAGCCAAGAAAAAGGTTAAGAGGTGAGGGATGCTCTATTCCAGCTTTATCCCAGATGAGTGAGGGAGTACCTGAAGGTGCAAGAAACCTGGAGAGTGACTTTTTGCAAGGGCAAGTAAAGATAGAACGATGGGGAATAGCTTTAAACACACAGAGAGTAGGTTTAGATTGGATATTAGGAAGAAATTCTTTACTGTGAGGCATTGGAGCAGGGTTTCCTGTTCCAAGTTTTGAGAAGTTTTGGGTATCCCATGCCTGCAAGTGTCCAAGTCCAGGCTGGATGGGGCTCTGAGCAGCCTGGGATAGTGGAAGGTGTCCCTGCATAGACAGGGAGGTTGAAGCTAGATGATCTTTAAGGTCTCCTCCAACCCAGATTGCTTTTGCATTCCATTCCATGACTTCTGATGCTCATGGCAACATGCTTTCAGTTTGAGTCACCCTTGATTGGTATTTTTTGCTGTATTTTCACATCCCATATTTCACATGGCTGGGTGGAGCCATGCCAGGTGATCACCTGCAGAGCCAGTGCTGGTAGCTTTATGAACTGACCAAATGCTTATGTGCTTGTGCAATCCATATGAAGCAAAATAACCAGGTACTGCTCTGGGGAACGGGGCCGCCAGCTTGGCATGCATCTGTGCTTGAAAAATTAGGCTGAATAAATTCATGCAGATACCCTGTCAATCAGCTGCTGTAGCTATGTGGTTCTGAGGACTCTGAGGGTCATTTGTGTCCTTCAGAGACAAGCCTACAGCAGACACATGGTGTGATAATAGCATCCATCTCCACACAGCCCTTGATTCTGCTGCTGATTTTGTCAGCAGAAGGCTTTTCCCATGAGGAAACCCTCTGACCTAAGGATTTCCCAGGCTGGGCAGGGCCCTCTGCAGGTAGGTATTTGTACCATGGTGACCTGTGCTCTATGGGGATAGAAATCACTTTGATAACAGACTTATTTTCAATAAAGACAAAGTGGCACTTTCTCTTACTGGCAGGATTAATGCATCATATGTATTCGAAACACTGTCTCCCAAGCTGTCTGGCTTGAATTTTGGGTAATGCAAATGCTATATTTTTCTTCTTCCTGCTTACAGTACCCTTCATTTGAAGAAATAGCTTTTCAAAGGAGAGATCACACTTTGCAATGCTTTAATCTTTGTAAATGTGGAAATCTGATCCTTATAATCACTTCCAATTATTTCTTATAGCAGACCTTTCTAACCCTAAGAGGTTATTGATGTAATTGTGTTTCCTTCTTGTTAGGCAAATAATATCCTGTAAAGTGTCTTGAGCAAAATTAATGGCTCCATTTTTTATTGATCTGTTTGGCTCATGCAATTGATTTACCTTTCACTACTGATTGGCTGATGATACTCACAGTCAGAGCTGATAAATAAATCCTTTTCTAGTGCAAAGCATTATGAAAGAAATTGCCCACTGAAATCTTTCTTTTTCAGTAGGTCTTTAACTGACACAGAAAGGAGATTTGTCACAATGAATAAAAACTAAGTTTTTTTTTTTTTTAATAATGGGAGAAGATAATTCCTCACAAAAGAATCTGCTTTTTCTTGTCACAGGCAGACTATTCCCTATGGCAAATATCCTTCCTTTGTAATTTTAACTGATCATCAAGTTCACTAAACCAGTCAAAGATGAAAGATGGGCAATGGATGTGATGTGAAGCTTCTCTTTTCTGTGGTGTTAGCAGCAATACCTTGGTGTCACCCAGCCAGGATTCCAGTATGGGACATTTCTAAATCAATCCTTACCCCCACTGAAAGGGATCTGCCAGCTTGGAAATGCAAAGGAAAAACTTCTTTAAGACATTGGAGAACCACTTGCTCTTTCCTTTTCCTCTTTAATCATCTTCAGGACTATTTTTTAAATGCTGAATGTATCAAATGCATACAGATAAATACAAAGTTTCTCTAAAAGTATCAAAGACTTAAAAACACGAAAGCAAAGCCTAGGGTGTCATTGTGCAACATGGGTTCAGCTGTGCTTGGATCCACTGGCCTGTGCCAGTCCTGTTTTGGGGGACAGAAAGGGTCTGGACACCATTGCTTTATGAATATTTTATCTCTCTTGTCTCAAGTATCAGGCTTGGATAAGATGTTGACAATTTCTACCACCTCTAAACACGAACAAAAGGTGTTTGTGCTCAGTACTCAAGCTGTTGGCACTTTTTGCACCTGTACAGCATCCCAGGAGGTCAGAATTACAGAGCTGAAGAATTAGGTACCACTGACATGTGATTTTAGGGGGTGCTATTGTAAATCAAGAGAGACAAATGCTGTCCCTAGAAACATACCAGGACAATCAGGACCCCAAACCACCTGCCTCAGGCTAAAGTTAATAGTATGACACCTTTTTTTTGCAGGAGCAGGACATGAAAAATCTTCTTCCACAAAAGTTGCTGAAGGTTTGGAATGATGAGATAATCAGAATTGGGCCTTTTGATTTTTTTCTGGTGTTCTGTTCTAACCTTCTAACCTGCTTCTAACTCCTGTACCTGGCTCATGGCTCCTTGAGAGCTCCTTTGCATATCCCACTCTCTAATTGCCAGCCACAGTGACCTTCAAGTGCTTTGTGCAAGATGCTGGAGAATGACCAAGAGCAACGTTATAATAACTTCACTAGCATGTTAAAATGTGTGTATGGGGGAAAATCTATTTTATTGCGTGGAACAGCTGGTACTCATTTCAATAGGATTTATCGGAAAACTTTTTTGCTTCTAGCTTTAGGATGACTCATAATTGATCCCAAGAGGAGAGCTCAACTAATCTCTGAACAAAACATACTTATGATAAGTATTTTGGAAAATTTAATTATTCTGCCCTTGGGAACTTACAGCCTTTAGAAGAGATTCACTTCTTACCACATTTTCTTGGACTAGTGATTTGTAAAGGGACAAATAACATTTAACTCCCATCATAAAGCAACCTTAATTTTGGCCTCATTAAAAAATTAATCAAGGCACATATACTTTACTCCGAATGGCATTGGTGTAGCCAAGACCCAGGTCCTCAAAGGTATACAACTGTCCAGATAGGAATTAACCATCTAATACTCAGTGATTTTGATGGAATTATTTACTTAACAGCTGTTGTGGGTCTGAGACAAAATCCTAGTGGGGAACTGGGTACCAGCTGGCATATGTGATGCTGCATAAATGCTGATGTTGCACAGCAGTGACTGAGATACTGAGAGAGCAGCTCTGACACTGCTGGCTGATAAATGTGGGAGATGATGGTTTGGGCAGCAGAGGGAGAAAGCAATGTCAATACCATCAGGCAGAGAAAGGAAGATTCACACAAAGGGAGCAAAGACCCTCTCGGAACCCAAGGTGTCCCTCAGACACTTTTGGATGTTCCGGGTCCAGGGCAGAAGCATCTGAGACCCTGGCATGCAGCCAGAAACCCCTGTGGTTTTGAATTTGATCCATGGAACAATTTACCAACCTTGCAGGAAGAAGAAGAAATCACAAAAGTTTAGATATTATAATAGAAGTAGTCACAAAGTAAAAGGAAGGATTTTTGAGTGCTGAACAGGGGGGTTTCAGGCTTGTACAGAGGGGTCTGAGTTTTGTACATGGGGGTCAGAGGTTCTAAGATGGAGGGATTTGGGCGTGCCCTGTCCTCCTTCTTTCTCCTTCCTATCGTCCATGTACTTGGCGATGTTGGCACTCACAGATTGGTTTAGAGTAGAAAGCCACTGTTCAATATAGGTAATAGGCATTGGGGAAAAACTATAAACATTTAATATGTAATGTGTGATATAAAAAATAGCACCAACCCCTGGGGTGGGCAGAGAGGGTCAGACACGGAGTGAGAAGGAGTCAGAGAGAGTGTCAGGGAGAGTGTGTGCCTTGAGATAAGATGCAATAAACTGCCTTGAGACTGGATGACTGAAGACTACGGAGTCTTTCTTTGAAGGCCCGGGTTGGAGGAGAGACTTTACCACCTCCCAGGGTGACCCCAACCTGGGGGTGAGCCCTGTCAAGACCCCAGTGTTTCAAGCAATAGAAGTTTTCCATAATTCACTATTGCTCTAATGCTCAAGAGTATTGACAAGCATCCTCTGATTGGCCTCGTATTTTGTGGGTTCAGATGTTCTCTGGAGCACCTGACAAAAATATATTGAGGCAAAGATCAAAGCTAAGGGATTACACATTGAAGTAATAGCAAATTTTTCACAGTCAGGTAACATTTGGATTTTGGTTTCCACAACTCCTGTTGGAGATGTGATCTCACCAATTAAAATTTCATTTTTCCAGGAAATGGTGACTAGAACAGTATATTCCTGGGTTGTTTTTTTTTTTTTTTGAGAGGGAGCTCTCAGAGTTCAATATGGCTTCTGCTCCTAGACTCCAGGAAAGACAGCATTGAAATATTTTAAGTGAAAAAAAAGTTACTTTATAAAAAAAAAAAAACCAAAAAACCTTTAAAATGGAAAAAAAAAAATAAAAACCAAAAGTCAAATCCCATAACCAACCAAACCACAAAACAAAACAGAACAACAGCAAGGGGAAAATAGAGATACTTCCTTCCAACTTCAAATGACCATTCACTCTTTCTGTCTGTGATAAAAGAGTCAAAATAATTGAAATAGTCTATCTTGGTGCCCCACAAAAACAATGTCTCCTGCATTTAAACAGTGCAAATACATTTTTGCTGTCAGGAAAAAATATATTACAAGTCTAGACTATTTTCTCAATTCCCTGAGATAGCCTTAACAGGACCCTGAAGCTAAACAAGTACTTACACCTATCAAATTCATTTTCACCACATACCTGGCACAATAATGCTTCAGAATGGAAACAGGTTGATGGGTATCAGTTTATGCAGTCTACTGAAAAGTGTGGATTTAAATGTTACATCACTAATTTCCACCATACAAAACTTCAGGGGCTTATATAAGTGATAACACTGAGATCAAAAAAATTTGGAGTCGGACCTGGATCCTCGTGCATCACTGGTGCTGTAGGGATGGCGTGTGTGAGGCATCAGCTGCCACCTGCACACTGATGTCAGATCCAGTTTGGGGCTGCAGATGTGGGAAAGGACAATGTGGAGCCAGATGTAGGAATCTGTCCTCGCTCACAGACACAAATGGCACTGGTGCTTCTAGGACAGACTTTGACAGACTTGGATTTAAATGACCAAAATATCTGTCCTAGGGTGGCTGTATGATGCCTTTATCCCCAATCGTCTGCCCTGTTTATGTTGAAGTCTTGTTCCAAGAGTGAAAGGAGGAGGGAAGAAGCTCAGGGTTTGTTTTCAAAAAACTCACTCCCTCCTCCACATTCCTGCTCCGGGATGGTGTTGTCTGCGGACGGACGGACAGCGAGACAGAGCTCTCCTTTGCTTTTTCTAGTTAGTTTTAGCTAGCTGAGGCAGAGAAGTTCCCTGGACTGTGTTTTTTTTCCCTTTCTCTGGACCTGCTCTGGACTGAACACCAGAAGAGCATCAGCAGCTCACATCTGTGGCCCAGCGGGCCGGGCCTGGGCCGCGGCATTGCCAGCGCTGGAAGGACTGGTCAGAGACTGAGTGAGCTGAGCTGCAGCCCGGGGGGATTTGCTCTGAATTTGTCTCTCTTGGAGTGGCAAGAAGTCTTATTGTTTAATATTGTCTAAGTTCTCTTGTGTAATAAACAGGTTTTTTCCACTTTTTTCCTCCAGAGGTATTTTCTCCCGAACCGGCTGGGGGGAGGGGCCAATTGACTCTGCTTTCCTAAAGGAACCCTTTTGTGGGGGGGGAGGGGAATTCTTTCCCCAGACTTGCCCTGAACCAGGACAATATCTAAAGATTTCTAAAGTTTGTGTTTCACTGCAACAGAAAGACATCTACAGCAGCTGTGGTTGTTGACACTCTCTTCCGATGCAGTGGAACAAACAACTGCCCAAGATGCAGAACCACAGGGCACTGGAAAAAAGCTCTTCAGGAAAAGAGGGAGAACTCCTGATTCCATCAAACATGGAGCCAACCCTTATGGCTTCACTCAGCCCCAGGTTTGGGCAAAGCAACAATTCTCTGCATGTGAAAGGCCCTGCAGTACCTATCAGCTGTGGTGCAGTTGTCCCAGGGAGTTTTCTCCATCAATGCCAGTGCTCAGAGCATTTTAGAGATGGTTCACTAGTAAGGTGTGCGTGTATAATCTGTTTGTCTGACTTTTATTTTGTTTTGGTATGACTATGCTTTACTGGGGAGGGCTAAACCTTCACTGCTTGCTGTGCTGTGGGCAATATTCACATTATCAGCACTCTGGAGAACTGGAGAAAGTGTCCTGCAAAATAGAAATCCATGGGTTGGTGCTCACAGACCTCTCAGTCAATTTTTCTTGCAAGTAAAAGATTAATTTTATAATTTCTGCCAAATATCAAATGCAAAGCCAAACTCAAAACTGGAAGTCAGGTTGGAGACGCCTTCATCTTCATCATCACCAGTAATAGGAGTTTTTTGGGTCAAGATGCCCCTGTACTTAGGGGCCTTTAGTTGGACTGTAGGATTTCTGCAGCTAGGCTCGGTGCATTGTTTGCAGACTCTAGAGTTATACAATAGCAAATGCACATTCATGTCTGTGACTTCTACTTGATCTGCAAGATGATCTTTATTGATGAGTTATCTTTTTTCCTAATGTTTATTTTCTTCTTCATTGTTTATGAGCATTTCAAACAGCTTCCTTCCTTCCTTCCTTCCTTCCTTCCTTCCTTCTTCCTTCCTTCTTCCTTCCTTCCTTCCTTCCTTCCTTCTTCCTTCCTTCCTTCCTTCCTTCTTCCTTCCTTCCTTCCTTCCTTCCTTCCTTCCTTCCTTCCTTCCTTCCCTTCCTTCCTTCCTTCCTTCCTTCCTTCCTTCCTTCCTTCCTTCCTTCCTTCCTTCCTTCCTTCCTTCCTTCCTTCCTTCCTTCCTTCCTTCCTTCCTTCCTTCCTTCCTTCCTTCCTTCCTTCCTTCCTTCCTTCCTTCCTTCCTTCCTTCCTTCCTTCCTTCCTTCCTTCCTTCCTTCCTTCCTTCCTTCCTTCCTTCCTTCCTTCCTTCCTTCCTTCCTTCCTTCCTTCCTTCCTTCCTTCCTTCCTTCCTTCCTTCCTTCCTCCTTCCTTCCTTCCTTCCTTCCTTCCTTCCTTCCTTCCTTCCTCCTTCCTTCCTTCCTTCCTTCCTTCCTTCCTCCTTCCTTCCTTCCTTCCTTCCTTCCTTCCTTCTTCCTTCCTTCCTTCTTCCTTCTTCCTTCTTTCCTTCCTTCCTTCCCTCCTTCCTTCCTTCCTTCCTTCTTTCTTTCTTTCTTTCTTCTTTCTTTCTTTCCTTTCCTTTCCTTTCCTTCCTTCCTTCCTTCCTTCCTTCCTTCTTCCTTCCTTCCTTCCTTCCTTCCTTCCTTCCCTCTCTCTTTTCTTTCTTTCTCTTTTCTTTCTTTCTCTCTTTCTCCACCTTTTCTGGAGCTTTTTATTGACACTAATGTATGACAGTTGTTTAAATGAATAATTGAGTGGATTCAGGTTTAAATATTGATTAATTGTTAAGGAGTCTGAGTTCAAAGTGGGTGGCTGCACAAAGGGCTGGCATGTGTGAGAAGGGAAATACACCAGGAAAGAAAAGATCATATTTATTGTGTGGTTTTGTCATAAATGAATAGAACGCTTTAAAAAATTACATTATAAGTTTTTCAGCTCCAGAGCTGGTCTTGATATAAGAAGAGAATATAATTTTCCACATTATACTGCTATAAAGAAGGAATGTGTGACATGCCCACGCTTACTGGCAGACAGGGAAAGAAAATCCAGTCACCACATCCAGATGTTCTTGCAACACCATTGTGCTGCCTGATTGTACTTGAATGCTGATTGCTGTTTGAAATCCAGATCTATTTTGCAAACTGTATATTCCTCACCACCAAGATTACAGTCCTCCCAAATGATCAAACCATGAATCATTCCTAATATCCATCCATATGAAAGTTTGGAGTCTTTGAATTTATGGTGCAGTTATGTGGTCCTACTGGCAAATCCTCAGCTGAAACAAATGATTCTGTTAAAATCAGGAAAGTTACAGTGGCTCAGAACAAAATTGGAATAAATTTTCTTATCAGAAGCAGTTAATGGAAGACAGAAATATCCTGTAGGATGCTGCATCCCAATGGATCACTTATTTTAGGAAGCAGCAGAAACTCTCACTTGCAGATCTTCCCTACTATCTCCTGCATCTCTATTTCTTGTACCAGCAGGTGGCAGCTGCATGACAAGGGCAGTTACACTTCTGAAATCGGGAGATTTGGGTAAAAATTTACTATGGCAAAAGTGGGATCAGAATTTGGTTTCCTCTTTTTATACCTTAGACACTTGTCAGTGTTAGATCTCTGCCTAGATGGAGACTGGCCAGGGTGAGCTGGCTTTAAGAAAGAGATAAAACCAACTCTATCAGTAAGCAGGAAGAAAAAGCAACTCTTCTACTTGCTGATCCATATGAAAAACCCTATTTTTCTTTCACAGAAAAACTCAAGGAAGTGATTTTTCATTCTGGGTGAAGCTGCAGAAACTACGTGAAAAGTGCTTTTTCCAAGGATTTTTCTCCAAGGCAGATGCACCCTGCATCCCAATGATGACAGAGAGCTGGTGTGCTGTGCAGTGCCCATGCTCCAGAGGAGGATGGGGTGTATCAGTCCTGAATTACAAGTGAACAAGCCATGTCCTCCAGCTACATTCAGATCAGGGTGATCTGTCTATCCATCAGTCTCAGCAGTGGTGCTGCTGCCCATGGTCAGGATATGTCAGCACGTGCCATGCAAAATTTACTGGCAATAGCAGTGTTTGACTGTTCCATTATAATTCATTTCACTATCAGGCTGCAAGACCCATGTGGCTGAGAGACTCAGAGAGAGAATTAAAGGAGCTTTTCTGTGTGAAATAAGCAGAAAATCTCTGAAGTAGTCATCTGTTTTGGTGTATCTGGTGTGCAAGCCTGGACATTCTGTTTCTGGTGGCATCAACTTATTATATCAAGAGCTGTGGTGCCGCTGTCAGAAGCCCCAGATGCTTCTGTGCCTGCATGTGGAAAGTCAAAGCAAGGAGGGGATTCTGGCTTTAATTATTTTTTGTTGCACATGTTTGTTGGCAATGGTGATCTGAGGCAAACATGAATTTTAAGAGGAAAGTAAAGTTGCAGAGACCAGTGCTGTAGAGAATTTTGCCTCTCAGCATTGAATAATACATTTCCACAAGTCAGTACATTGGTGTTGTGGTGTGCTTGGCTTCTAAGAGAGGGGAACAAAAAGGACTGTAAGGATTGTTTTTTCTCCCAGAGAGCAGTGTTTGCTGCTTTGTAGGCAGGTTTGTAACCCTGCACAACAGTCTCTATTCCTCATGTGGCCAGTCCATGGCTGGTATCAATGCCTGGCTTGCTGGAGCTCTGTGCTTTGTGCTGTGAAAGATTGGCACTGCTGGGGTGAGACACAGGCAGCAGGCTGGAGGAGACACAGCTCTGAAGAGGACAGCCTCAAGGAGCTATTTGGTCTTTTCAGCAGCCAGACAAAAGCCCTTTGTGTTTGTGCTTTCAGATCATGACCCCATGTCTTGTGATTTGATAAGTCAGTATCTCCAGAAACAATCTGGCCAGGCCTGGATTTCAAACACCCCCAAACAGTAAACTACTTCAGAGCTGTGCTGCATAACAGAGGTTAGTGGAGAGGTCATTTGTTTATATTTCTGTGATCAAGAAGATGTGCCCTAGAACCCTACTGAAGGTCTTAGCACAAGTAAACCCTATAATACCCAGCTGAGAGCTAAGAAGCTGCAGTGAAACTTGACTTAAAAGAAGCAGAATCAGACCAGCATTAAGTGTTTCCTGAAACTTTGGCTTCCCTTGAGCTTTTTTGACAATTCAGATTCATTCTTTGATGCAGTACCAGCAGAAATACTTATATCCAGTATTAATTTGAAGAAACAGCAATTTTGCTCCCATGAAAGAAGCACCAGCATGACAGCTTGGGCCTTTGCAGCAGCCAGTACAAGATGTCACAGGAGTTTTAACAACATAAGAGTGACCATACCAATTGGGATAAAAAGTCTATCAATCCTTGCAGTGCATCCTGCTGCTGCTTATCAAGCCTCAGTGCTCAGGTCCTGCAAATCCCTGAGGTGGAGGGACTGGCTCTGGAAAAGCTGCATTGGGAGCACTGAATTTGAGGGGCTCAGCCAGTTGTGTTGTGTTTTCCAGCTCTTCCCTGCTGCATGAACAGCAGCCATCTACAGCTATTTATAACTCAACTAATGCTTAACTATAATGGGAGTCAAATCTGAAGCAAATCACACAATCTAAGATTGATTTGTTTTTCTTTTACTAACTTGACTGCTGAAACTACCAGACTTTCAGGCTTTTTCTATGCCAGGTTCCCCCTGTGGTCCTTTCATTTTCCACCTGCTACATCCTTCTGATCCCAAGAGAGCTTTAAGGCAAAGGTTAAATGTTGCCATTGGTATTTTGCCTATGTCATTGCTGGGGTCCCTCAGGAGGAGCTTCCTTAGGAGCAGTGGATGCCCTGGTCATGTGGTTGGCACTGACTTTTACTGCTTGTCCCAGCACCTCTCCTGTGATTATTCAATCTCAGACAGACCTACAGGCTATACAAGACTCTCCTCAGTTTCTTCCACAGCTAACACCTGTACAAAGAATTTATTAGCTGCCTGGCAATGGCCTTGTCTTTCCTGAGTGATCCTTGTCTGCTGGAATTATCCTTTGGCCCTACAGGCTCCCTAGGCAGGCATTTTGCTCCTGGTGTATTGGAAGAAGAAATTACTATTTGTTTTAATCTTTTAGTCATCTGCTTCTCAAATGTTTTTTTCCATGAGCCTGATTTTATTTTGTGTTTATGTAGTGGTTTTGGTTTGCCAATTTGAGATTTTCCCAATTTTAAGATTTCCCAGCCCAATGCACCTCTTATGTCTATAAAGAATTTATGATACTTCACTAGTATTTTTATTACTATTATTTGTTTTGGGTACAGTTTCAGTCTGTGGAATGATGCCTTCTTAATTCTAATAACCTTTTTTCTTTGCTGTGTCATCATGCTGCTTTCCTGTTATCCTTCCTCAAGATTTCCTTAATGGGTGGAATTCACCGTGCTTCCAGTTTCACATCCTTCAGTAGTCTTCATACTGCCTAAAAGGTTTTAATGCCCTCAGCTGCTTGATTTAACTTTTTAACAAGCTTCCTCATTTTTACCAAAGTTGTCTATTAGAGTTTAGCTCTACTACACTGGACTTTTGTTGTGGTGCTAGGGATATTGAATCTCAGTTCATTTTAGTCTCTGTTAAAAGTGGAGCTTTCACTGTGGAGGTCTGAATCAGATCTAGTGCATTGTTTAGTGTGAGGGCAAGAGTTGCTTTTCATCTCACCATCTGCTCCAATGAACTATTGCAGATAACTGAAACCCCTGAATATATTAAAAAGATAATTCCTATTTCACTTAGGTAATGCAATAACCACTTTAGAAGATCCACTCGGGGAATTTGCCAGCATACAAAGCTGAAACCCATGCTCCTGAAATTATCCATTCACAGCCAGCCTGTGTGGAGAACAACAGCGTGGAGAACAAATTGAAGAATGAATGGAAGCTACCCTCAAAATTTGGACAATAATTTCCCCTTGCACACATTTCAGTTCATCAACAGCCAGTGCTTGGTCTTTGCTGGGAGTGGGAACGCTGATCCTTAATTCACTAATTCACCATTGATTTGCCAATCCCTGCCAGACAGACTGGACCTGGAGGTGGCTGCGAGGCAGGAGAGGAGGGGATCTTACCAGAGGCACAGAAGGAAAATCCCTTCCAACTGCAAGCCAAGCCCAGTCTTTGGGGGTGTGTTTGCACCATATGGCACCACACAGCTCTGAAAAACAAACCTGACAGAGCAGGCTCTGAACACACAACTTAATGCTGCATCTTGCTGTTATTTTACACTTCTTAGGTACAGCTCTGGGAGGTCTTCAGCATAAGCCAGCATAACCCAGATATGTACTCCACTTTGTCTTTTTTTAATATATATATATATATATATATATATATTTTTTTTTTTTTTTTTTTTGGCTGGGGTTGGTAGTATTAGGAAGAAGCTTTAGAGTGAAGAACTAACTGACATCAAGTATACCTTATTCTGCCCTGAGATAATGTGATATTCTAAGAAGTCTTTTCCCTATTTTGTATGCATTGTATTGTGTATGCATTATTGTTTGTAATGAATTTACAGGTGTTTTTCAGAGGATTGCTGAACAGGGCTGTTGTAGTTTTCACAAGAGAGAAAACCACGTTTCTAAATCATGAATGCAGGGAGTTCCCATCACAGATGGTGGCTTTTACTCCGTGCTATTAAACCCTGCTACAAAACTGGATCCAGATGAGGTGGAAGTAGACCAATGCCTGCTCAACTTCTGACTGTTTTGTTCTTGCATTGTCAATATCCTTAGATGAGATGAAAACTTATCAGGGACTAAAGACATGGTGATGCCATGCTGGTAAAAGCAAGAGGAAAGTATGCAGGTGAAAGATGATAACTGAGGTCATACATTATTCTTCTCCTGAAAATTATTACTTTGTTTTGCAAAACAAAGAAAAAAACTCCACACTCCAAGCATGACACTAACAATGATGTATCACAAGTGTTTACCTCTCCCTCCTCCTAAGATTGAATAAAGGCAATTCCTATCCCTGAGTTGCACTCCTGGTGGTTTTGGACAGTTTGGCAATGATGTCACACTATTGGCAAGAATTCAAATGAACAGAAACCCATGAAGATACCTAATGACAACTACAATTTCTGAATGTGTTTGTCTAGTATCTTGTACATTCCTAATTATTTATCCTGCTGTCCAGCTTGCAGCATCAACAGCCTTCGTTGTAGCCTTGGCCTCTCAATGGAGCATAAAGGAGTGCAGAGATCTCTGAAACACAACTAAAACACAGTTTGGAATTCCCATTGTATTTCCCTGGGCTGTCATATGACAAGTATTTGACTGGCTGTAGATCAGTAAACCACATATCCCACCTGCTAACATTATTTGGAAAGAAATCATTGAGAAGTTTGGCCACTGCAATGCAACTCTTGCTAAGAGAAGGTAGGACTGGGACAACATGGTATGGCAGTCTTATTTGCAGGCTCCTGTAATTTCATTAGGATTTGATTGTTTCTCCTAGACAATTTTATAGGCCTTTTTTTTTTTTAAGTTGCTGTAGATTGTTAGAGAAGATGACAGTGCTCCAGCAGGTCTTACAGCAAGTGCTCATATGAACTCTGGATGCCACATACTCTATTGGGAGCTTTTCCCTTTTATGGTGAATTACAAAGCTGAAATGTGAAAAAACAAGTTTGCTCCCTTTATTGCTTCTTTATGATGCATAAGGGCAGTTTCAGCACCTATTCTGCTGCTGGCCTTTCAACACAAACATCAGACTCTGAATACCTGGATTTGTTCAGGAGCTCTGGGGAGAACAGGTTCAGCAGGTCAGAAATATCACAACAGACAAAGCAGAATCTGCATTTTATTCCTTATTCTGTGCCTGAACTGCTGTGTGACTCCTAACTCTACTTTACTTTTTCTGTGTTGGGGTCTACCTCTTTGCCAAGATTGATTTCACCCAACTTTAGGTGTTATCCTTCTAGTTAAAGGGAAAGAAATATGTATATTTAGGGAGTGGCTCATCTGACCCATCTAGATGTCATCCTTAGCTTGAGAAAAATCACACCATTGATCAAGATATGTTTCACCTTGTCACACATAGGAGCCATAATGGGTCACTTGAATCACTTAAACTTGGAAGAAAAATCACTGACAGGAGAATTTGGTGCCTCCTCATCCTTATTTGCACATAAACATTTCAACTACACAACAGAGAGAGTCACCAAGGCCACAGGGGCCTTCATCTGTTTCCTGTGATCACATACTGAGCAGCACTATCTGATTCTGAGGGCACAGTTCTGCTTTATTTATGAGTCTAGTTATTTTAAGGCAGAAAAGAAATCAGAGCTTTTGAAGAAATCCTCCAGCTTTTCATCCTAGAGTAAGATGCTGCTTGTAGGCAAAGAAAAAACAGCTTGGGAGATGGGGTATGACAGTGCTTTCTGACTATATTTAAGCATCAGAAAAGCAGTTCTGGGTGTCGTGTGGATGGAACTGGCTGACAGCACAAGTCATGGAGAGCTTAAGCCCTTACTTGAGTAGAGATAGTGCAAACATTCTAGAAATAAGTGATGGTTCTCACATTCCACTTGTGTTTCAGTCTATTTTGGTTTCCACCAAATAGGCCCAAGGCTTAAAAAGAAGCAAGCTTACTTATTCTTGGGAGATAACAGGAAAAAACCCCAACCCTGTTGTGATTAAAGGACTTGAAGGGACATGGTGACAGGCATGTGAAGAGATTGACCTAACACTTGATCAAACATTTCTAATATTGTAGAAAATGTATTCCTTCTGAACACTGATGCTGATATACCCTTGGGACACATAGCAGGGATCAGGCTTGAATATAAATGTGTGCTGGAAAGTTTGTTCACTGAACAGGGGGAATCTGTGCATCGTGAGTGCCTCCCATGCAGATCACAGCAGCTGCTGGGGTCAATCTGCTGTAGATAATATTAATATATCCCCATACCACACTCTTATACAGACCTGTGTCTCCACCAGTATTTTACATTCCTCCACTTACACAGAAAAGGAGGTTTGGGTGTCATCTTTGTCAAATGCCAAGTGTTTGACCAGCTTCCAGTGGCTGGTTATGCTCCCAGTGTGTATCTTTTAAGGATAATTGATTCCACCCACAGACAGATCATGTCTGAGTATGAAGATTGTTTAAATTATACAGGTAGAGTGGGATCAGTCTGAGCACTTGAGCTCTTCCTCCCAGAGAGGGGAACCATTTTATCTTACTTTGTTTCCTTTTTCAGTCAATTAACAGAAAAGAGCAATTTAGAGGATGATGCATGTGATTACTTAGCCATCAGCTTTAGGGTGAGATAATTCATAATACAGATTCTCTTGACTGGGCATGGAGACAAAGGTTGAGTCATGTTTAGATGAATGTAAGCCAGACCTTACTCAATAATTTCTGCCCCAACTCTTCTTCCTGCTATGCATTTCTTCTTGCCATCCCAACGGCAGTAGTTAATGCAGTACAGAACAGTGTCAGACTAGGAAAACAAGCAGCAAACCCAGCAGTACTAAGGCATCACCTTCTAATATAAAATTGACAGGCAAGTCTGAGGAACAGAGCTGTGTGAAAGATACCCATCGTACTGAATTTTGGAGGCAGCACTGGAGCATAGCTGCCTGGGAAAAATAAAATATATGTACTTCAGATTTTAGATTTGGGTTGAAAAGTCAACATATGTATCTGCCTGGAACTAGTGGCTTCAGTTTGCTATGTTCACCTCTGGAAAATTGTTGCTCATCCAACTGTGAATATGACAGAGAGCCAGGCTCTCCTGAGGGAAGCTCAGGAACAGGCAGTTTCAGTGGATAAAGTATATCATTGGCACACACACCCCGTGCTGGGGAGAACCACTCCTGAGTGATGGCAAGGAAATCAGAAATAATATTCTAGGCCAAGGGACTGCAGCTCTGGGGGTTGTTGTGATATGGTTACATGGACAGAAGGTGAAAGTGAATGGCCTCCAGATGCAAGGACATATAGAGAGGTATCTGGGGTAAATGAGGTTACTCCTGAAATGGAGAGGCAGCACTCCAAAGACCCAAAGGGATACAAACAGCAGGTAGCACTAAAGGCACCGTGGAGATGGGATCAATGTGGTTGGAGGGAGAATTAGACTAGATTTTGTGGCTGTTTGCTGCTTTTGTGGCTGTTTCATGAGAAAGGTGTCTCTGGACATGGAAGAAGCTAGAAGTGAATGGCCTACACCCTGGTGAGACAGCAAACAGATTGAGTGGAGGATAACAGAGCTGCAGACCCACTTGCAGCATGGACCCTGACAGACTGCAGCAGCTGACAATGGACCTGGCAGTGGGGTGTTACTGATGCAGAGGTGCCTGTGCCCAGGGAGAACCACTCCTGTGCTTGCACAGAAAGGAGAAGAGTACAACTGGGAGGGGACTGAGTCTCAGGCTGACCCAGCTGCCTGGATGGCCCACCCCTGGGGAGTGACAGTCTTTACTCAGTTCAGTGAGGCACTTCCTTTTATTCATGCTTATCTACCCCTTCAAAAGGCTAGAGGCTTGTCCCAGCAGGGAGGTCTGGAAAAGCCAGAATATAAACACAAGATCTAGAACCTTGTTTCCCACACTGATGAAATATTAGTTAAATGTTACTTGACCCAGCCCAGCTAGTGTGGCTGTTGGAGAGCCACAGGGGTGATACACTGCCCAGGGACCCTCACAGGACAAAGCAACAATTGAATTGACCCTTTTGATATCCAGCTCAGACCACAATTCCAGCCAGCACATCCCAGCACGGACATTACGTCCCATTCCAGTGGAGGCAATGAACAAGCCTCTCATCCCTTGCTGGTGCTGTTGGCTGCATGTTGGACACCTCATACTTCTCCAGTTTCCTTCACAGCAGAGGTCCAAGGATCCTCAACTGATGCCCTGCTTTTGTCACTCTCTGCAATACTTGAACAAACTAGAGAAAAAACAACAGAAATCACCTACATGTGAGGTGAATTTCAAAGATCACTCTGTGCTGGGAAGCACCATGGAAGAGCCTGAAAGTGGAGGGGAGCAGGCTGCCTTCATACAGGACCTTCCAGGTCCACAGCAGCCCTTTGCACCCACAGTGAGCATGTAAAACCAGATATCAAATTCATGTGAATCCAATAGGCTAAGCTATAAAATTCTTAATATGATATTGAGGTGTTACTCTGATGTAATAGGCCATTTAGAAAAAAATGGATATAGATTTTCTGTCTTTTACCTGATCCATTTCCTTTCTCACAAAGGAGCAGCTAAGGAGGAAAGTGCTGTGCTCTTGTTTCATAACCATTCCTCTGATGCTTATGGTGATGCTTTAATGGAGATGCTTTGAATCATTTGCTTTATATTGCTGTTACCTGTTATTTTCATATCCGCTTTCCATTACAGTTAAGCCAAGCACCCATTTAGTAATTCTTACCCAAGGCCACGAGCAAACAACGACAAGATATTTTGTGTTACTAAAAAGCCTCAGGAACTTTGTGTGTCCATAAACTGTACAAATATTTTTGTAAGCCAAATGAATTTGCACACATGGCTGGGATTTGTGCTCAGAGCTGTAGACGTTGTAGTTGTGCAGGGTTCTTGGCATCTGTGCTCCAGGAGTGGGAAATTTCAGCAATTTGTTATAACGCTGCATTGCAAAAAGCTTGAGTACTTTTTTTATTCAAAAGATTGAGTGCATGTTGCATATCCTTTCCTGGCACCTTGTCTGCAGGGAGGTTGGGCTCACAGCAAGCACAAGAAGAGGCAAATCCCTTGATGAAGCAGAAAAACTCCTGGATTTGACTCTGTAAATCCTTAATACCAGTGTCAGAGCAGAGGAGAGATGGGGCTGCTTCCAGAGTTAATTGCAATTTCCTATATTATGATAGTCTGTAAAAAATTTGTGGGTTTACCCAAATATATATCTATTAAAAGTAAGAACAATGGATATCTATCATCAAAAACATTTTGCTCAAAGCAAATAAAATTTTCTAAACCTCTCTGTCTTTCCCTATCACACATGCTTTCTCTCTGCCAACCTAAATAAGAGTTTGAAGGCAGCAAAACATCCTACTTTTGACATTTTCTGAATATATCATTTTTCATTGTGAAGTCATCTCATACCTTAGAATTTGGTAAACCTTTGACATATTATAAAAACCACAAACAACAACAAACAAGAACAGCAGCAAAACAGCACATACTTCCCTGAAACCTTTAAATGAAATTGTTTTTATCCCATTTGTCTTACAGGTCCATTGAATTGATTTTTTGCCCTCTGGTTGCTGTGTAATGCAGGGGGTTTGGGAGAAGAAAGGGTTCTATTGGAGGTATTTAATTCAATCCTTAATTTTTCAGCTTCTGGTGGTGTTGCCTTTAATAATTTAATTCTTCAGACATGCCACTGTGGGTATATGTGTAACACATTGTCACTTACCTGCCTCTTACAACCCAGCGGTGTCAGAAGTGGGAGCCTGAACAACAATGGGAAGCTATATTGTATTATTTTGTCCAGAACATTGTACAAAGCAAGAGACAAGTTCACTGTCAGCCACTCTGAGGGCAGAATCTATCATGTGGGTGATGTGGAAATGAACAGGCTACATTCCCTGGTTTCTCTGAATGTACCTCTTCTCTTACACTAAACTGGGTGCTGAATGCAGGCCTCTTCCCAAAGTTAGAGAAGATTTAGCTGGACACAGCCAAATGCAACCTGAGCAAGGCAAGAGAACCAATGATTTGTAAAGTCTGTGTTTAGTAAATAACAAAGCAAATATTAAAGGACTGTCAAAAAGATTTGGTTCTAAAGACAAGTAAAAAGATTTGGTCCTAAAATCAAACCCTTTATTTTCTGCTAATTAATACTTAATCATGCTTAGTATTCATTAATTATCCTGCCACTACCCTAGCTCTTAATTCAGTGAGACAAACCTAGTAGGTGACTAATTTGGTAGTGATGTCATTAGAACACCATAAATCATATTGACCCAGTGTTAAAGAGCTTTTTGTTTCCAGTCCTTTTTGAAAACCTGAAACACTGGGACATGACTCAGTGGAGATGAGGGATTAATCTTTCTTTACTGTTCTTTAATAAGATTGTGTAAAAAGATAAATAAAAAAAAATATTTGGATCACATTATAGTGCTAGCACACACTCCACCCCTTCCCCCAAATGCCAAAAAAAAAAAAAAAAAAAAAAAACCCAAACAAGAAAAACACAAAAGAAATTATTCTAAGCATAATTGTTGGTGAAATTCTGGTGCCTGGAGCCACCCTGTTTCCTGTATAGTAGGAAAACTGTGCTGGAGTAATGAGATACAAAATCCTAGTTCCCTTAGCTGTGCCCAGTGAGGATAACAATGTACTTGCTCCCTAATCACTCCTAAAAAGGTTTTTTGGTGTGACCCTTCAGATACTCCTGAAAGGCACAGCCTGGATTTCAGTGTCCTCCAACAGTTCTGTTTCCACCAAAATTTCCCCCTGGATGGGGAAATGTGCCTTTCTCCTGAGCAGGCTAAAGATTGCTCCATACCTCAAACTGAGCACTGATTTATGCCATGTTGAGAAAAGCTCTTTCCCTGGAAGAGGTTGGTGCCAGTGGCAGCTCTGGATTCTGCTGGGACATCCTTGCTCCTGTGGCCTGTGATGGAGAGAGTGCATGGATGGGTGGCACTCCCTCAGACTGAATGTTTCCCTTGTTGCAACTCCTAAGGAGTTAAAGGACTGTAAAGGAACAGAGGGGGACAACTTACATTCAAGATTCTTAAAGGAAGCAGCCAAAGTACGCTTAAGTTCTTTAAAACTGATGGTTAGCAAGACCATGAAACTGCAGGAAAGTAAATAGTGATGTTTGTAAAGGATAAATAGTATGATCAGGGTAATTACAGTTCTTTCAGTATGACACTGATTCCAGAGAAGATAATGGAACAGTCAATCTGGGATTTGACTGATACAGGATTAAAAGACAGTAATGCAATTAATGCTAATCTACCTAAGATTATTAGCAGTAGATCTTGTCAAACTAAAGTGGATAACTTTACTTGATAGCTTTACAAACTATACTGATAAGGGGAATAATATCCCTTTGATGGACTTAGGCTTTGCTAAAAATATTGCCTTAGTGCCACATAGAAAAGTAGAAAATCAACATGGATGCACTGAATTGATTAAAATCTGCTAATGGGAAGAACTCAAAACATTCCTGTAAATTAAAGATCATTACTGGACAGGTGACCTGCTAGTAAAGACTGCTATTTAACAGTTCTGTCAATGCTTTGAATAAAATCCTATCTGATAAAGCAAGGTGATAACAGTAATATTGGGGGAGTGATAAATAATGAGGAGAGGTGTGATGGAGATGGAATGATCTGCATTGATTAACAAACTGAGCTTGGCCAAGCAATGTGCCTTTTGCAGCAGCAAATACAAAGTCATAAATTGAACAAGGAACAAAGGAATGGGTGCTGGACAGAGGCTGCTGCTCGAGAAACTGGTTCCCTGGAAGGTCTGGCAAAGATGGATGAAACTGACCCACTGCAGACTCCTTCCTTGGGGGTCTCACCAGTGGAGTGGAGAGGTTTCTTGGATTGTCAGCCAGTCAATCAGTTCTGTGAGGTTTGAACATTCTAAAGTCAGTTGGTGGTTGTTGTAGGCTGTTTTTATTTTATCATGTATCTATACATAACCAAAGTCTTAATTCAGCAAGTTACCCAGGACCATTTCTTCCATTAAGCAGATGCTTAAATAGTTTGCTGAGCTGGGGACCTTTGCCACAAGATACTCTTCCATTATCTTGTGGTTGTTTTTTTCCTTTGGTTTCATAAACTCATTTGGATGCAGTGGTTTTCTGTGGTTTAATTTACTTTCTCTGTGTTATTATTGTCTCCAAACTGTGTATATTTACAAAAGGAATTAAATGAGTACTATTTATTTTACAGCCTGTAATAGCCCTTTTGGAGGGAAGCCATTATGTAGATACTTAGAACATACATCTTTTCACATTAGAGAGCTCTCATGACATAAATACAAGAAAACAAATATCAGGCTCAGTCCTGGGAACAGTTTATTGCAAAACAGGCTTTATTTCCAAGAACAGCTCTGTAAAAAAGCTGAACTATTCATTCAACTGGCAGTGTCTCCTGATTTTTCCCCATTAAAGCAGGAGTTTTGTTATAGATGTCTGGGTAAAATTGTCATTAGAAAATGAATGTGCTTGTTTGTGAGTAATTGCATGTGCTGAAATCACAACCAGTTTCAGTAAGACTGTTCCTGTTGCTCCCAGTTTCAGCTCAGCTAAATGAAGGAGGGTTAAAAACCCTTTTGTGTTGCATAATCAGTACAGAAAAATTAAGCAGAAGCTGAATCTGGACCAGTGTTGCATTAGAAAGGTGAAAGGAGGAGAGGAGAGGAGAGGAGAGGAGAGGAGAGGAGAGGAGAGGAGAGGAGAGGAGAGGAGAGGAGAGGAGAGGAGAGGAGAGGAGAGGAGAGGAGAGGAGAGGAGAGGAGAGGAGAGGAGAGGAGAGGAGAGGAGAGGAGAGGAGAGGAGAGGAGAGGAGAGGAGAGGAGAGGAGAGGAGAGGAGAGGAGAGGAGAGGAGAGGAGAGGAGAGGAGAGGAGAGGAGAGGAGAGGAGAGGAGAGGAGAGGAGAGGAGAGGAGAGGAAAGCCACAGGAAACAATTTAACAGAGAGAGAGAAATCTAGGAACTTGCTGGTAGTGGGTGATTTTCTCCACTAGCTTGTGTCAGGGACATTGGTGACTGTTCTCTCAGATTTTGTTTGGGGGTGGTATTATCCCTCTTTTGTCCAAACATATGTCTGCTTCAGCCTGGATGAAATTGTTATTCAAAAAATGACTCTGCTAGGGAAGTTCTGTGGAGTGAGTGTTGTATCTTCCACCTACAGTTGAAAATAAATGGTGTGTGCTTAAATGCAATTGCACTACCACAGCTGAAGCCAAAGGGTCTTGTATGAAACATAAAAATTGTCTGGATGTATTGACCTTAACAGGGCAGCAGTGATTTATCCCAGCTGAGAATCTCTCTCTGCATGTTTATTTATTTCCTTTGTTTTTCTTCTCTTCCTCACTGCTCCTATACTTTGATTCTCTCGACTCTTCCTACTCCTTCTGCATACAGATAAATATATACATCTAGACTTGATTCTTATTCACTTTTTAAATTTTGCTGTGAAGTTTAAGGCTGATTTCTGAACAGAGCCAGAAATGCTTTAGTTTTTAAGCTCAGTATTTTTTTTCTCTCTTCATGCTAATCAAATCCAGGAATTTGAAAGGGATAAAGGCAGGCTGTAACTAGCCAGGCTCAAAGATTATTTCTTCACAACATATTAATGCCAAAAATCTCAGTTGCTTTATTGTGGTCATTGCTGTTCTATGAACACAGGAAAATGGTTTTATTCTTTTTGCATGTCCTAGGCAATCAGCCCAATTTTCTTTGAAAGCATCTCTTGCCAGAATGTATCCCTCTCATGCAAAGCCTGATATGTTGATATTATGCCTAAATCACAGTTTGGTATGAAAGACCTTGAATAAATGACTTCAAAATTTATATAAAACATATTTATCACCTATTGAACTGATACTTCTTGGAGAGCAAAATTTTTTTTAAATTAATCTTTTTTTTTTTTTTTTTTTTTTCAATTCCAACTGAAAAAAAAAATAAACCAGAGAATGAACCAGTGGATAAAAATGTCACGTTAACCATTTCTTTGCATTCACAGTGTTGGGAAGATGTAGCCTTCTGTATTTTGAGCTAAAGACTGAATTATACAGCTAAATGATTGTGGGTCAGATCTGTGCTTTTGCCCTTCCTCTGAAAAAAACTGCCAGCACAAATACAAAGTAATAATATTTGAAGAAACTGCAGTTTGTACCTGTTTGTCATTAGATTCAGAGACCCAAGGCCATGAGCAGCAGAGAGAGAGGAGTGGAACAAGGATCCAGGGTGGTGAAGGAAAAGGGGATAGGAGACCCAAGGGGTCTGCATTAAGAGGGATCTAGTGATGGCATGACTGAGATGATTCTTTGTGAGGAAAAGCAGAAGGCAGAACCATAACCAGAGCAGTGCACTTGTCAGCTTGCAATCCATCTCACAGGGAATCAATAATCTCAACAAACAACTGCCAAATCTAGTAGTGAAGTGGGACCTTAACTGCATTTGGTGCTGATTCCATATAGGTCCATAACTGTTGATTTGGGTAATGCAAGACTCTGTCATCTGATCAGGTTCATTCACAGGCAAAGGTTTCAGGGAAGATTTTACCTGAGGTCCAAATACATTGTCCTTAGCAAGCAAGAAGGTAAAAAGGTAGCCAGGAGACTGATGATTTCAGAAAGCACAGATCAGGGAAACTGTTCCCTAAAACTGGAATAGAGGAAAAGATGTCATAGCAGAAAGCAGTAGAAAAAGAGTGAGTGAATGGGAAGAGCCTTTCTGCCACAGCAACAGAAGTCCAGAAATGAGAGAAAAGAAAAAATCTTTTAAACACTGCTCTCTATTCCAAGGCTAGCAAGTATTTGATGATTTTTGACAGACCTGTAAAGTTTCCACGTTATGTGGACCCAGATTATCCCTAAATATTTCTTTTAATGGAGCCATTCATTCAAGACTTCTTTGCTTCCTGCCCTTCCAGAATGGGGAGAGCAAGGAGATCCCAACTTTGCAAACCCGGGCAAGTTGTAGGCAAGCTGTCATCTTGGAGACAGGAAACAGACCAGAAAATATAAAGTCCTAAGGGTTTTGTCTTCTTCTACCTGTTTCACCTTCACTTAAATACTTGTATAAAATATATGTAGTCCTCCATGCTTGTAGATATTTCTGGGCTTCATCTTTCTGCAAACAGCACTGACATCTCCATTTTTTTTTCATGGCCAGACAGATGTGGATCTGGGTGATCAAGAAAATAACAAATGTAACAAATCAACAGGGGAAACGGTGTTTTTGCTGTCTCCTACAGCTTTCAAAGACTGGATGCTATTGTGCATCTCTCACAAACACTTAATTCCAGTAGCTGTTGATCATCTGCCTGGGAAAGGGTTTCAAGGCTACCAAATTTGTCTCCTGCATACATTTCACTCAGCTTTGAAGTGAAAGAAGGGGTGTCTAAGGTGCAGGGATTGGGCTGTAGATTTAAAAGGCAAACACAGAGAATGGCCAAATCTAAAGAGAAGGCTTGGCATGAGCTTTGTTAAATTATCACCCCTTTTGTTTTGTTTGTGAACTCCAAGCTTGGGTTATGGTTGCTCTATTGTGCTTTATAGGTTAAAAAGGTACCTGGCATTTATAAATGCCTGATGGAAAAATCAATAGTTACTGTTTATGTTCAAGGTAATGGGGTGTTGGAACCAACCTGCAGCTAGAAGAGTGCCCTCAGCTGAGGAATTTTGGAAAGCTCTGAGAGAAGAGATGGAGTGCCTTTTATAACAATTTCTGGGGGAGCACCCCATCTCTGAGCAATAGCGAGAAATGCTTCTGAGGTTTTGTTTTTGTTTTCTTTAATGTATGCACTGCAAATTAGCACAGCCTTCAGAGTTTTAGGGAAAGCAGTCATTAAGAGGTAACCATCCCACACTTGTAGGATGGCTCACTGACAGGATTTGCTCTAATTGACCCATTCAGGAGAGTTATGTTGGTCCTGTGAACATAATCGACCCACAGCAGATTATTATTTCTGTCACAGTGCTTCTCTGCAGATGTGATAGAAAGTAACTTAGGCAGGGGCTACAGGCTTCAGAGAATCTCATCAGCCTTGAGCAGTACAAATACTTGTATGCTACTGAGATAAACATGAAATACAACATTCATAAATACCAGGCCCTTGGGCTCAGAACACCCAATGAATGTGGAATGTGTTTCTTATAGTATAGTAGATGTGAGGGAATGCTACATAATAACTGGAAATAGAGTACTATTCATGAAATATCCTTTTAAAATGTTTATTTATGTTTATCTTTAATTAATAGATTGCAATAACATCTGTTCATATAAAATTAGGAAAATTATTGACTCAAATACAGGTTATTTGAGCAATTATAGTTCTCTGACTGACAGCTTGCTGGAAAAATTTGCATTTTATATCTGTATCATGACAAGTCTGGCAAATTGTATCTTACTAGCCCATTAATATTTAGCAAAATGTCAAATGATGTCCTTGTTAGAAGAGATTTTTTTTATTTTTGTTGTCTATCATATAGAAATCAAACCCAAAATTACGTGAGACTTCAGTCAGTTTGCCATGAAAAGAGTCTACCTATAAAAAATGAACTGCAAATGAAATGTACTGGAGAGATTAATTAAATAATACCTCTTAGTCTTGGACTTAATCAAGTCCTTTCTGAAATCATGGCATGCATATAATCCTGCATTTTTGGTGGTGGTGGGGAAATACCTTCAGTGTTCCACTACTAACAGATTTTATAAAAGCTGTGTTTGGGCAACAGCTCCTCAAATCCTGATTATATTCTCTTCCTATCCACCATTAATACATTGCCAGGAGTTATTTGTATTTAAATTAAAAATTAAAATGCATGATATGCAAACGGTAAAGTAAGCTGGTATATGAATCATTTAAACTGCAATGCATACCACTGCAGAAACTTATTTAGATTCATTTCAGCAAAGAAGATCATTAAAAAAACCCTACACCCTCTTATCTATAGAGTTGTGGCTTCCTATGTTTATTTCAAGAAGGTTGCCTGGTTTGGTGACAAATACACTTTTTAACTGTTGTAGCCAGGACAACTGTGCAGCAAGAGGAAAAAAAAAAACCTGTGCATTTTCCTCTTTGTGTGTGTTAGCATCCAACTGTCTTTACTCCAAGTATTTGTTCCCATGCAAAGACTTTGAAACCAATTGCTTTTAAAAAAAAATTGCTCCTGGGAGCAGTTAAGGCTGAAAAGCTTCTGTCATTTCTATGAAATTAGTTTAAGATTCCCAGCTTTTACCTCAAACCTTACACACACCAAATAATCTACAAAATGGAATTTTATGGAAAATCATGTCTTTATGGAGGTGTCATGGACATACCTGAAATTTGGGCACTGGCAAAACCTTTAGGAACCAAGTTTTGATGTGAGATGTGAGCTATGACAACATCCAAGGAGGAAAGAGTGAGGAAAAACAGAAAGGAGAAAGGGGAGATAGAATGAAGGTAAGGCACGTAATTTTGAACATCTGTACCTTTAGGCCTGGCAGGAAGAGACTGGAAGCCTTTGTATTTGCCTGCATATGAGATAAACATGGCACTGCACAGCCAGGCCTCCTGTCTCACCCCTTCTCAATCCTCCTCAGGCTCCAAGGAATCAACCATGGGCCATGTGTGTCGAGGGTGTTTTGGGATGAGGGATGTTTAGCTGTGAGAAATGAGCTCTTGGCAAGAGAACAGGGTATGATGAAGAGCCTGGTGAGTGCCAGACTTGCTCAGATGCAGCCCCTGGCACCTCTTGATCTGTGAGGGTCAGCCAGGCTATGATCAGGCACCATCACCTTCAGCCCCAAAATGCATCCTAAGAGAGCACGTGTGCACCTGCTTGGGTGGCAGCTCTGCACACAAACAGCTGGCTTAGCCAAATCCGTGATGGGCAGGCATGCAGCATGGAAAGGCAAGCAGAAACTCTGGGATGTTGGTCTTGGGGACTTTGAAAACTCCAGCATTATTTTTGAAGGATTCAGTTTCTTGGATTTTATTTCATTCCCCCATCTGACTGATACTTAAATTTATCTGGAATCCAGAACATTGTACTCACTCTTGAGAGGACTTTTTCAGTCCTGTGGAGTTTAAGACTCCTGCAGGAGGATCTATTGAGGTGTAAAGACTTCATTTAAGTCTGCAGAATGGCATGTGACTGCATCAGCAGTGACATGTGACACACTTTATGGTATTTTGCTTTTCTTTTGTCTCCTTCAGAAGAATATGTTTAACTGGAGTAATCCCATGTGAAAATGACTCAGTTCCTGAGTCCATTTAATTTACAAACCACTGAGAAGTGTTAAACACAGAATCTCACATTGGCACTAATGCAAACCCACTTCTTAGGGCAGAAGTTGACATTACCAGGTGTCAACTGATGCCTTGTAAGAGCCAGTGACAAGTGCTATTTGTGGAGACAATTCAGCATATTAAAACTGTAGAGAGCAAGAAACAGGGTTGACTTGTTTTTATCAAGTTGTTTAGCATAAATGTATCACTTTTGCTTCTCAAATATTGACCTATTCCTCTTGTTGCTGCTTAACTTGAACAGATTAGAGCAAATTTGGCTACGGTGACATTTTGACTTGAATTAAGATAAAAGCCACTTTTAATCAAGTACCTTGTGCTCTGTAGCTTCTCAGCCATTCCTCATGTTTATTGAGCACATAATCCACTCTGTCATTTTGATTTTGTATCAACAATTGTCAAGATTGGTTGTCACTCTCCTCCCTGACCAGCAGATACTTGATCAGAATAGATTTAGGATGGCCAGACTATTTGAAGAGAAGAAAGCAAATATTTAGAAAATTTTCTTAGTGCTTAAACTGGTCACTTGAGGGCTTTATTGCAAGTGAAGAGTTCTTTTTTTTTTTTTTTTTTTGGACAAACTTCTAATTTTCCAGTACATTTTCTATTTCCATGTGAGTTCAATGTCTTGGCTCATAAAATGACAGAATTCTGGAAATGTTTCTCTAGAGACAGTTGAGAACATTCACAGTCCATCCTTCAGAGGATCCAACTGAAGACCCATTTTTTCAGAATGAAACTGAGAAAGAATCAGTCCAGCCAAGAGCTACTTGGAAAAAAAAAAAAAAAGAAAACCAAACTAAAATCAAAACCAAGAAAAAAAATCTAAACAACAACAACAAAACAAACAAAAAAACAAACAAGAAAAGGAAAAAAATCATCTTGGCAGCTTTGAGCTATTAAATGTTCCAACCAGTTCTTAATAAATGGAACATTTCTGATTTTGATGTACAGTATTTAAACTCTATGATCCCTAAGATGTTACTTTAGGAGTCTGTTTTATTCTTGACAGGTTTTAAATGCATTTGGACTGGGCTCTGAAAGTTGGAGGGCTTCATTTAGATAGAGAACTATGAAAAGTCTTGGCTGGAGATGTACAGAAATATGGGCACACTTTGATTTTCAGTCTGTGGTTACCCGGAGGGAAAAGGAGGGTAGGAGGTTAAGAGGGAATCTGCTTACATCTTAGGGATCCTGAAGGAGAAATAGGGGGAAAAAAATGCTTAGGCTAACTTACTATCCAGGGGTTCCTGCCTCTGTGGAAATGCCTGAAGGTCTGCCAATTAGAGGGAAAAAATAAAAGAGCTGAAAGCTATAAAAATATACCAATGCTGGAACAGCACAGCATTTCCAGACCTTGCTATAAATTTGCTTATTTCCAAGGGATGCTGAGTGAACAATGTGTAACAAATAATTCATTTGACCTGTTTGTTTGGGTTTTTTCCTTCTTTTAATCCATCTGCATATTGATCACAGTTTCTAAGATGCCTCTTGGTATGTTTGTAACATGAGGGCCCCAATGCTCACCTACTACAGAAGGGTCTTCTGAATGTGGCTGGGTGAATTCTGTGTCTGATTGAGCAGCCCCAGTGCTGCAGGCTCTTGGAAAATGGAGTGAACTTCAGTGTGGAAGGGGCCAGGTGGGATTTGCTTCACAGCCTCACTCCAGGTCTGAAAGGCTTTTGAGAATCTTACAGTGGGCTCTGTGAGTGTAGATCCAACTTGTACAGACTGGAGGCTCTATGAAAATATTTAGAGCAGCCCTATTTGCTAGGCTTTGTTCATTCATTCTGTGAAGTCCTTTTGAAAGATTAAAGGTGTTACCAGAATGTGTGATGAATTCATAATAAAGGTACCTAATTTTAAATACTTTTAATACTCTGTACATGAACCTCTTTATATAGCACCTCTTTATAAAAACAAACAAACAAACAAATCCAAACAAAGATTCATGCTTTGTAGGCAAGCATATGCATAAATTCTGCATTTTATTACCAAGTCATGTAGAAAGTGTCCCAAGATTTTCTTTTGTGTCTCATATAAATAGGATTCCTGGGCTACTTGTCATGGGGTAACAATTATCCTGACCTATATATTGTCTGCTTCACTTATTGGCAGCTTGAGCATCAGTTTATTTGAATAAGCAGAGCTCTTCCTGATGGGTAACCTATGGCAGGAGGCTTCAATTCTAGATCCTAATGGTGGGTTAATCAGGATGGTCCTACAGGTGTTTGTTCTGGGAGAGTTCATCACCCAATTAGGACATCCTCCACTGTGCACATGAGTGTAGTGGTGAAGAATCACAGAATCATAGAACTGTTTGGGCTGGAAGGGAGCTTTGGAGATCATCCAGTCCAAATCCCCGGTCAAGACAGAGTAACCTGGAACAAGTGGCCCAGGAACTCTTCCAGGTGGGTTTGGAATGTCTCCAGAGAAACTCCATGACCTCCCTGGGTTATGTTCCAGTGCTCTGCCACCCTCAACATGAGGAAGTTCTCCTCATTGAGGTGGAATTTATTGTGTTTTAGTTTGTGGCCATTGATCCTTGTCCTGTTGCTGGGCACCACTGAAAGGGGTCTGGCACCGTGCTCTGACACCACCTTTGTGATATTTATTTGTATTGACGAGATCCCCTCTCAGTCTTCTCTTCTCTGTACTAACCAGGCCCAGCTCCCACAGTGTTTCCTCATAGCAGAGGTGCTCCAGACCCTTTATCATCTTTGTGACCCTCTGCTGGACCCTCTCCAAGCACCCCCTTGTCTGTCTTGTACTGAGGAGCCCAGAACTGGACAGTGCACTCCAGACGTGGCCGCAGCAGGGCAGAGTTGAGGGGCAGGATCACCTCCCTTGACCTGCTGGCCACACTCCTCCTGAAGCACCCCAGGTCACCACTGGCCCTCCTGACCAGGGCACTGCTGGCCAACTTGTCACTCACCAAGACTCCCAGGTCCTTCTCAACAGAGCTGCTCTCTGGCAGGTAGGAAGACACAGTCTCATAGCTACCTTTCAAAGGCTTCCTTCTGGAATAAAACCCTGAACAACAAATGTACAGTTTTCCACTTATAACTAGTTTATGCAAAAGAGACTTCTATAGGATCAGTCCTTGAGAAACGTCACCAGAAACTTCAGAGGTTTTTTCTGAGGGTTTTGATAAACCTTGGGTCTGACTAAGCTGGTTACATGATGATAACAATCTCTCTGAGAGTACTTTTTATTCTAACCATAGACAAATCAAGGGCTGTAATTTAAAAAGTCATACAAGTCTCCATTATTTTTAAGTCTGGCTTTATTCCTCCTGTTGGATATAGGCCTGTGTGCTTCTTGGCTCTTATCTGAGCTATTGACAGTTACCAGGCAAAGACTGCACTCAGCTGTTGGACTGATTTATTAACAGAAATGACAGAGGTCTGCATTTGATCTTATATGTCTCAAGTTTAACTTCTTCTGACAATCACTCAACTTTGACCTTAAACAATTTGAAGCAATTTGCCCACAATTCCTCACTGTAAGTGAGTCAATTCTAGTGAATATGTCTATCTCTTTGAGGGAAAATGTTGCAGTTTGTTCCCTGTGAAGGCAATCCTGCTACTATTTTCACTGGGGGAAAGAAAATCCTGCATAACATAACATGATTTATCTGGGAGAGATATGATGAGGATGCTATTTTTAATGATAGCTCAGCTAAAATATAATGTGCAATGACTCTAGGAGGTTATCATTTGAGAATCACAATCTCACAAAGACAGAAAAAGGGCAGCATGAAAAATTGATCATAGGAATGCCTAATCTCCACAGAAGGTGCTTTCAAAGGGGAGCACCTTTCATGCTTTCAAAGGGAGTCTCACCACCTGAAAAGGCATTTATCAGAACAGGAAACAAGACTCCTGTGAAACTTGCAGTCCAGAACTGGAAACTTCAGTAACAGGTCCCACGTTTTGTTGCAAACTTGCAGTTTTGGCTATATTCACTGAAGGCTCTGGGTAAATTTGTACTATGAGTGGATCTGGGTATGTTTACAGGTGTCACTGAAGACTAGACAGTGGCAATAAGAGAATATTTTTGTTTTTTGGATCTTAAAACATCCTCCCCAATTCACAAATCTTCAGAGAAATCCTGGTCTTAGCACTGATGTTTGAAAGGGTCTTTGAGAGGTATTGGAAGTATGGCCCTTTCTCTTTGTTGGAATGCTTGGAAATACTTTAGTGGCATAATTTTTACATGAAAACTATGCCCACTAAAATCCATAAAAGCAGAAAGCACTTAAGAACCTCAGAAGAGAAGTTTTCTGTTCTTCACATGTTATAAGACTACTTTAATTTTGATGCAATAAAAACGTTAAGATAAAATATGGACCTCAGATTTCATCCCAAAGTGAGACACACCCAAGTCTGTGTGTCAAAAATATTGTTCCATTCCACTGACCCAAGTTGTCCAAGTCTGTTGGTTTAAGCTTGAATTTTTAATCTTTAAAACCCACTTAGATTCTCCTCTCTGGGCACTTTAGCAGTTGTGCCAATCTGGGCTACAGAACTTCCCAGATTTTGTAGCACTGCTGCTACATGTTCTGTGAGGTCTCCTGGAGATGCTCCCAGACAGAGGATGTGGCTGTGTGGGATTTTAAAGGCTGTTATCAATAATGTTCTGGAGCTTGCTGTGAGCACAGTTGGCTTCTTATGCTTGTACACTCATTCTATCTTTTTTTTGTGTATTTGGTTTGGACTGGTAGAACATTTGCTGATCCTGGTGATTTTTTTTTTTTTTTTTTGTGTCAGGTGGAAGATGCTGTAACCTGGGTGTATTTCATGAATATCTGAGCTTCTTTTGCATTACAGATTGATCAACATTACCTCAGCAAACACCCCAAGGATTAATATCTCTATGCAGAGGACAAGTTTTTTCTTGAGCCAAGCTCACATTTTGGCAAATAATAGAATTAATGTTTTTGCTTTGTCACCATTGGCAGGGTAACTGATGCAGCACACAACAGTGACCTATAACTTGTCCATTCATCAAAACCTGAACTGCACAATTTTGTGGTATTTTCTGGATGGCTGGATAAATGCCTGGATCTAAACACCACTGGAATCAGTGAGAAGATTGTCTTAATGTTGCTGGGATTTAGGCTGAACTCATAGAGGTTAGGGATGTTTGCAGGGAAGATTTTGTATGGCCTTTTGAAATCCATCCTTTTAGACAGATATCCTAGGGTATGTGCTAGAGGATTAACAGTACAAATTATCACAACTCATTAGGACCATCATATAGAGAGATTCATAAACTTCTGTAGGGTTTGCCCAACAGACCTAGTTATTTTATAATTTCTAACACCTGTACTGGACACTTAAAAATCCTGTGAAGGTAATGTATTCCATTCAACCCCTGGCAGTCTGCATCCTGCTGAGAATACAAATGGTTTGCAGCTGTGCCTGTGCCTCCTGCTCACTGCCATGTCAGGAAGTGAATGCAGATGGACTCATTTGTTGACAACCTACAACATGGTTTTGATATAAATTGCAGCTATGACATCAATTTCCTTTTGTATAGAACTCCAAAACTATGGAATATTTACAAAAGGCCAAATTCACCTCAAGGACAGTGCTGAACTTAATTTAGCAAAGGCACAGAGGAAAGAGGAGCGAGGATACACAACTCCTATTTCTCTCTCTCTCTCTTTTTTTTTTTTTTTGGTATGAAGCCTGCAGACCAATTCAGATCTTCATACAAGATACAGAACCTTTAAAATCCCAGAACTTCCCACTATAAAAGTTGGTGTCTTTTACTTCTGTAAGACAGAGTCAGGAAAATCACTGAAGTTTCTCAAAATCAACCAGGCAGATGACCAAGGGGCTGGGGCAAAGTGACAGCAAACCAGGTCTCCAAAGCTACAGAGCAGGCAGCAGTCAACCTTGAGGCTGTTGGAGCATCTTCAAAACTAATACATCCAGGAAGAACTTTTTCATTCCAACAAATTCATAAGGTCAAATGTCTATTTATACATATGACATTAATCTCTGACTGATCAGACATCAGTTGTCTTCTTCACCTCTGTCTTGGAGTAAGGTTAATTTTGGATGTCAATCCTTCTGGAAGCACAGCTTCAGAGTGATGGAAATTTGTCTTATTTGATAGATTCTCAAAGGATTATATTTTTATTCTACCATTATTTAACTATTTATTCTTTCAGTCTCCGTTACTGCATCTGATATAATTTTTCAACTTTATGTGTTTCATTCTAATCTATAGTGACTTCCTCATGTGCATCACTTGCAGCAAGACTGATGTTTTATTATTTTAAACTGTAGGGAAATGTAGAGAAAAACATAGTGAGAAGACAGAAGTCTCTGGCTCATCTCAGAAGCCTCTAAAAATCTGAGATAGTCCTGGTTCAGTTTTGAAGGTGTGTGATTTACACACTGGATAGCAATGCCAGTGAACAGGAGCCACCTCTCCAGGCTCCTATCAGATTTAAATCCCTGTAATATCAAATTGGAGGAAAGAAGGACCAGGCTTAATCCTTTCTAACAAGGTAGAGAAGAAAAATGTTTTGCACTTTTAATTTGTTGCTTTCAGGCTGTTAGCTGAACAGAGACATATAGGGTTATTTAAGTAGCATTTTCATTTTACAAATGACTAGACTATGTGTTCATCTCCCAAGAAAGAAAAATGAGCTGCTTTCTTCTCCCTTTTTTGTTCTTTGGAGAAAAGATGTGCGTGTATGTTGCGGAAAACTTGCTGCCTATGAGTGTAACAGAGGAGAAAGCAGAAGCGAGGAGAAAGAACAGTTTCAGCTAAAGGTCAGAATTGGAACAGCACAAAATTGCTATAGATTTTTCATGAATTAGACTGAATTTCTCCAATCTACAAAACTACCATTCAGTAGTTTAGTTGAGTAAGGGCAAAACAACCTGTCAACTGTTGAAGCAGAGCTCGGTTAGCTGGCAAGATAAACATCATGACTTGGTGGCTGCAATGGGAGCTCTGCAGCAGGGCCTGCAGCTGGTGGCATCTGCAGAGGTCCTGCTGGGAAGGACCTTCTGCCTGGCAGGGGACAGCCTGCAGCACGATGTGACTGCTGGGCACAAATGGCTCAACTCCTTTCCCCAGACACGTGGCACCAAGCTGCTGCTGTGGTTGCCACTGTGAAAGGGGGTGTGGAGACCTGGCTTGTCTGAAAATGTCATTCATTTCCTTTTCCTGCACATAGTATGGGTCAAACACACCTGGGGCCAGCTGAGGTGTCCAAGGATCTCCCACCCAAACAGTGTCACTGCAGGAGGCAAATTTCTATAGGTCTTGTGTCTTGTCTACCAGACTCACGTCCCTGATGCCCAAGGGAATTTTGCATAGCAAGTACACCTACGTTTTGAAAACTGATTGTGGCCCCACACAGGTTTGTCTGAATAAATCTGGATATCTACAACACAGACCTGTCTGTAAGCTATTCAATATATCCATTGACTACATCCTGATTAAATCTATTTAGTCAGTGTAAGTCACTGCTATCTATGGTGCAATTTATCTCATTCTGAAGCAGACACCTAAAATTAGCCAAGTGGCTCTCACCCTAGAAGTGCCAGTTTCTCTCCATTGTCTATAACGTGAGCCTGATGTGTGATATTTTGATGTAAAGCTTCATTTTTTTTAGCTGTTAAAAGTTAAGGGACCTCAATTTCTTTTTAGTTATACTGGTCACGTGAGAACCCTGATGAAGACTCCCCAGATCCAAGAGTTTCTGGTAGGAAGGAGGAGAGGTTAAGCTTTAGTAACTTATGAACCAGAGTTTTGTCTGAATGATAGAGTCAGCTTAACCAGCCAAGGAAATGATTGGCAGCTCAGTGACCCAGTGCCTAGCTTAGCTCAGGCCAACTGCAAATGTGAACCCCAAAAAGTTCCTGTCACTGCCCACTTAAACCACCATGGCTCAGGTGGTATTGTCCAGCTTAGAAGTCAGAGTGAAAAGAATTATTTACTAAATTGTGCAGGTGCATTATTCTGTCCGTTATTAACATTTGTGGTATTTGCAGTACTTAGATACTCAGCAATTTTCCCCCTTAGTCTATCAGTGCTTGCTTTCAGAGAAGAACAGTTCTGTGGACAGTGCTGTTGCATGTTTTCACCAATTCATCTGAGGACAGAATTAAATGGTATAAGCAATTATGAGACTTACAAGATTAATAATTGACCTCCTTTGACTATATGAGATAAATGGATATGATGGCACTAAACTGCCCTCTGATTATCCTTTAAATCACAAACACGCTTGCAGGTAGTAACACTTGGGATGTTACGCAGGAATATAAATATAAAATTCATTGATGGCATATTGATTTCATAAGCTATACTTATCATAACTCCAAGAATGGCAGCAGATTCAGCTTCTCACTAATGGAAAACATTGTTCAGGTTTCTCTGAAGAGAGAAACAAATTGTTTGGTAATAGTGTTTTGCATAATTACCTGTTTAAATAATTACCAACATCATCCTCCTGCTGATGTTCCATAATAAACCTAATGATTTCTGAAAACATACTATAGCCTTCTCTAACTGGTGCAGACATGTCAAGGTTTTCTGATCTAGCAGTCAGCAAGGGGAAGAAATTGTGCTTAGCATGTGTAGGACTTTTTCCTCCAGTGCCAAAGCCAAATGTTCTGCCAAACATCTTGCTCATGTGCAGTGTTTTCTGAATATACCCAGCTGTCACTGCCCTGTGTCACAGAGCATGTGGATTGCTGCTTAGATTGAGAAGAGAGGAAAACATTTTGTCTTTGGGATAAGTTTAGTCATGAATCTCCTGAGTTTTCTTTTTTTTTTTTTTTTCCCAGATAGAGTAAATATGGTTATTGATGCTGCTGTTTGAATTTATGATATTTATATAGTCTTTTCTTGTTGGAGAATTGGGAAATTGACTCCTCAATGGGGTTGAAAGTATGCTTAAGTAAACAGCTGTGTGAAACGCAAAGCACGTTGTGATTTTATTTTGCCATTCCTTTAAAAATGAAAGAAATTTGCAAAATACATTTCAGTGGAACACTTTTTTTTTTTTTTTGCTTTAATTATGGTAACATTTTACCCTGATGCAACCCAGTAAGTTTCTATGATGACATATTGAATGCTTATGGTAGAGAAGGATGGTGGCAATGCCATCCCTTGTGTCTTCAACAGCATCAAGCCATGGCTCCAGATTTGACATCTTGTGGTGGCAGTGGCATTTCCCTCACTGGCTCTGCTTGCTTGTGCTCCACTTTACTGGTACTTGAACTTTAAATTGAACAAAGATAAGATGATTTAATTATCTGTCTCAGTTTAGTGGAAGTGAGGTCATTATTTAATTGTTTAATATTTTCCTGTGTCAGCATCATTACTTTTTCCAATAATGTCCTTGTCTTCTCTTGTGCTTTCAAATTCCTGAGGAGATCATGGGTCCTTTGTAGAACGAACCTTTAAATATATTGACATTAAAACCTACAAATAAAGATGAGCCAGGATTCATGCTTAAATCTCAAGGGCTTCCAAATGTCAATGACAACAGTTGTGCACAGAACAGAGCTGAAAATTCCCATGAAATGTGCCTGTCGAAAAACACTGATTTTCACTTATTCCAGGCAGTTCACTTGAAATTCTCGTTCTCTGAAATTAATATTTAAAAAGTTAGACATTACTTCAGTTTCTGGGAGGATTTGTTACACCACTGAGTGCAATTATCATTCCCAACCTGTTGTGAAACAAAGTACTTAATGCTAAAAGCAGCAGGGATGCTGGGCGTCAGGGGCTCCCTGTTAAAAGCACATCGGTCTGTTCACACTGGAATTAATGCAGCCTGCTTTCCTCCAGGTTATATCTTGTGGTTGGCTGTCTGGTGTCTAATGAAGTGTGTGTTCATGTTGCATCTTTTAGTACTTTACAAGCTCTCTTTGTCAGCCAATTTTCATTAAACATCTCTGAGATTTCTGCTCGTGTTGAATTTGCTTTTGTTATGGCAGGACTGTCACACAGTTTCTCTGGCGTACACACACACAAACAGAAAAGAGCTGCTTAACTTCTATAACCTTAGAAAAAGAGTTTAAGATGTCTTGGCTGCAAATAATTAAGCAAATTCTGAATTTTCTTCTGGGGAAATCACTGTTGTAATGGTCAGGTTCTGCATTCACTGGTTGTTTCATGAGTCCATGCCTCAAGCTTCCAGTGACCTTCCTGCAGAAGAAGGTTGCCTTGGGATTGTTTGCAGCAGCAACATGCTATGGCCATGAATGCTATTGAAAAGAATGTACTGGTTGGGAGGGCTTTCTTTTGCCAAATGGATGGCAGTGGGTAACACTTCATGGTTTGTAACCTGACCTGGTGATTGCAATGAAATTACAGCTCGTGGCAGAAACAGATGATGGCTGTGTCAGAACATTTGAAGTTTTAATGAGGCAGAATTTTCTTACCCGATCCTACATTCAGTAGCTTGTCATCTAGTTGTGAGCAGAATAATTACCAGTGATAAGGACTCATTAAAAAGGTAATTCTCTTTTAACAGGAGCTGCTGTCTGAAGCTCAGCCTTTGGACTATCAAACCTCTGAGTGGCATATGGGGGATGGCAAGGAGATGGCAGTCAGTGTGCAGCTCAGGGGGTTGGGATGGAGCAGAATGCTTTGTAATGGCACCCTCCATTTACAAAAAAAAAGCACATTGGATAGAAGTTAGAGGAATACCCTTTTGTAAGAACTGCAATAGGACTTATGACTCCCAACACTTTTAACAATAGAAAATATGAGAAGATCAGCAATATCTGACTCCATAGATGAGCACAGACCTCATAGCAGGGACAAAGGCAGAAAATTGGATCTAAAATGAATCAGAGAGGAAAAGCCTTTAGAACAACAATGACTCGAGGAACATCAAGGCTGAAGAGGATTTTGGGGAGATAGGAAGAAAAAGGAAATCCTTTGTGCCTTTCAGGGACAATGTCTTCACAGCTTTTGTGCCCTTTGGGCTTGTGAAGGAGTGATTTGGCTGACTAGCAGAAGAGACGAGGCTGTAGAAATTTGCTGGCTTCAATGCGCCTAGGAGAAGGATGAACATCATTTTTTAGCCACTTGGTGAGAGACTCACAGCTAAATGCCCTGAGATGCAGTTAGACCAAGTATGGGAGTTTTTGAGGCTGGGAATTCATCTTCCTCCTTGGCTGGATGGGACTGACTGGAGAGAGAAGACTGTCATTTCAAAAGAGGACAGGTTCTCTTCCCTACAGCAGCCTGGGCAGGCAGCAAGTGGGTCACTCAGGACAGTGCTGACAACGTGGCTGGTTACTGCACTCAGACTGTTCATTTCATGATGTATTTGCATGCACTAATCAGAGCAGCCAGAGGAGTGGGTGGCAATAGTAGTTTGATGTCTGGGACGTGTAATAAAGTTTCTCCACCCCAGTGTAGATAAAAGTTGGTGAAAGACAGCAGTTTCTTATCTTTGATATTCAGTTCAGTGCTCCAGAAGAGCTGCCCTCCTGCCTTTGTAGCACCCAGGACTCAGGACATTGCAGGGGATATTACCCTGACAGTCTCCCAGCTCAGGTTTTTGGCATAGTTCCCCAACCTTGCTCAACCAAGAATCCTGTTGGTTCAGAGGCCATTAAAAATTATCTGCTGTTGGACTTTTCATCTAGTTCTGATAATTATTTCCCTTTGTAATTCTCATTTAAGGTCCTGTTTTTACTCTGCCTGCAGTATGTCTGTGGAAAGCATGGAGGTTATATGAGAAGATAAAGGAGGAAAAGCTTTAGGGTTTTTAAGACACTTTTCTACAAAAAATATCAAATTTCTCAAGCCCACATTCACAATATGCATGGAGAAAGAACCAAAACTTATAATAGTATTATAATATACTATGTATTTTTGTAGTCATATAATTTTACTTTATTGGCAGGTTAATTGAATGGCTTTTTAGTAATTCTCTAGGAAAAATTCTCTTCTGAGCTCAGCACAGTTATGTTATTTCCTTCTCTCTTTATGTGGGAAGACTTTTGATGTAGCTCATTTAGGGAGGAAAAGGATGGTGCACCCATGCACTCTCTGAGGGCTTTCCTGCACCTTGGAGTCACAGGGCCTCTTCTGCTCTGTTTACTGCTTTTACATCCCTTTTTATACCTTTCCAGAGCAAGTGCAGCAAACTGGAGGTGCCCAGAAATAAGGATGACAGAACTTAATTTAAATTTCCTTGTGTGCTGGATTGCCCTACCTGAGACTGCTCAATGCATTTAATTTCTGTTATTTCAACTATTTTGCAGTTAAGGTTGAGCAGTAAAGATTAAATCCCCCTCTTTCTCTCTCTCTTTCTACTCTTGTGGCACCGCAAAGCATATTTCAAGGCACTTTTTTGTGCTCTGTCTTAAAAATACAGCACTGACCAGGGGTGAATGGTCCATGTAGCTCTATTAATGTTAAATGAAGCTTTTCCTAAATCATGACTGAATTTCCTGTGTTACATTTTGCCAGAAATTCTTTTCTAAATGCTCAGTGAAATCCAAGTAGCACACAAGGATTGACATTTAAGTTGCATATCTACCTAACAATATTTTGCACACTCCATTAAAAAGTTGAAGATAATTTAAACACAGTCATTCATATTTATGCCATTAAGTAGAAAGGAAGTATATTTTCAATGCTAAGAAATGTTTATCTGGCAGCTTAATCAAATATTAGAACAAACAGAAAAGTCTGAGGTCTAATTTTCAAATGTTGCTCAGTCCTATTTGGAAAAGAGTAAATAACCTTGCATCTGTCTGCCTTTCCAAACAAAAAGGTTGTTAGCTACCAGGGATCAGCAGAAGATTTTTATGTCTCTTTTTGTCTTTCATTTGCCTGAAACAAGTAAAATTCATGCTGCACCTACAATGATGGAAGTAATAAGGGACACGGTAATCAAGCAGAATTAAACACTCTGAAATTGTCTAGCAATGGATTACTTTAAGTGAATGTTTAAACTGCATAACCATTACGGGAAGATTGGAAAATCTCATCAAGCACTGCAGATAGACAGATGGAGAGCTAAGGCTTGTCTTTTCCCATGAGTTCAGTCCTTGCTGATGTAAATGCTCCTCCACTTGCTGCTGTGACTTGTACCCTTCATTCTGCAAGGATCAGTCCTTGTTTAAATCTTTACACTTGAAGGCTCATCATGCTCATTCCACTTTGGGGCTGATTTCTGCACAGCCTTTTCCTCTCACTTCAGACACTGGGTTTAGAAAAAATGGTGCAACTGTCCCGGTGCTCTGTCCCATGCCATATGTAAATCCTGGTTTCTCTGTGAAGGGAAGGCAGCACAGAGATGAGTGCTGGAGAGTTTATAGTTTTTATTTTCTTGGTCTTTATTTCTTGGAAAACGTCTCCAAGGGGCAAGGCTGGAGGGCACCTGTAAGGGTGAGTGAGCCAGAACCACTGGATTGAACGGGAGAAAGCTGTGCCTTGACTTTCCTTAGTTCTTTACAGTCGTTTGCACACTTGTCAGTCAGTATGGGAGGAGTCCACAGCTGCTCAGCAGGAGGTGCTGGAGAATCACAGCTTGAGGCCCTTTTGTATCTTCAGACTGCAAATTGCACAGGAGTGTCTTACCTAAAAATCCCTGGGTCATTTTGGCTTCTGCCAGTCTGGTGCAGGACAAGGTTTAGCACTGAGGTGTGAGATGAACAGAGAACTTCTGCAAAACGTGGGTTTCTCTGTCCTCCCTGCTGTGACTGCCACTGTAGGAACTCATTTTACTGAAGGAGAGCAATGTGACCTCAGAAGAAAACCAGTTATTAGTAGTGGCTGTCAGCAGAAGTGTTTTCAGTATTGAGTGTTGGTAATGTTCTCATCCAGTCCCAGCTGCCACATGGCTGAAGCTTTTCTCCTCCCTGTTCTTTGTGCTGCCCTTTTCTGAGAGCACTGAAGAGCCTTCCCTGATAGAAAATTGCTCAGGAACACACATCTGATTTTGCCTGCCCTTTCCTCATGGTAGCCAAACATCTCTGAGGGAAAGATGCTAATTGGCAATATGCAAATCCTGTTATATCCATGTGGATCTACAAGACAAAGCTTGCAGCAGAGACAGGGCTGCTCTGAGTTATGGCTGATCCTAAATTATGGCTGACCCAGAATTATGGCTGACCTGTTGTGATCTGAGACATCTTTGCTCATTTCAGCCATTCACCTGAGGCTGCCAGACACTGAGTAAGCCAGAAGCAGGACCTCATTTTGCCAGACAACAGCATCCACATATGAACAGGCTCTAATAAAACATGTGGTGTGGCAAGCACATTTCTCTCTCTCTCTCAGGATTTTTCATAAAGGTACACAGAGAGAAATGAAAGAGAAAACAATTTCTATTTCTGCTCCTTGTTTTTCTCTTGTAGAATGTGTTTGGAGAATTGTTTACCTGGGGTGATTGCTTGGTTGGATCATGGTGGATTGTTTGGGCCTGATGGCCAATCAGATCCACTTGTGTCTGGACTCTCAGGAGAGGGTCACGAGTTGGGAGTTAGTTAGATATGATAGAGAAAGTAGCATGTAGTTTTTAGTATCCTCTTTTATATAGTATATTAATGTATTATAGCATAATTATAATAAAGAAATCATTCAACCTTCTGAACTAAGTCAGAGATCATAATTCTTCCCATTGGGTTCGCCGACATCTACAACAATGTGGCAATATTTTTTCCAGAGCATTGGCTCCAAAAGGGAGGTTCACACATATTCCAGAGTTTTCAGACTGACAGTGCACCTGCTCCCATGGCAGCATCCCTGGCTGTGCAGTGGGGGTGTGTTTCTCTTTTCCAAGCAGTAGATTACTATTTGAAAAAGTTCCATGGCCTTATAAAGAAATGTTTCAATTGGGTGAAATCTCTCTGACCCTCCATTATTTTTGTACTCGCCAGCTTTCCCTGTGTGGGTGAGTCTTTTCTCCTCTCATTTAGAAGCTTAACAAAAGTCATTAAAACTGCCACAATGTTGTCTGTGAACAATTCCTGTGTGTGAAAGAGAAAAGACAAGAGAGTGTTGGAAGGATTGTTTAGTTGTTAAAAACCCTTTTCATTTTTCTGATCTCCTTGTCCTCTTCAGTCATGTGAAGCAGAAGTAAGCATTTAAATAATAAGACATTTTTGTAAAATTACTTTTTCTTTGCCCTTGTTTTATATTACATTAATCTATCAATTTTCACTGCATAAACAAACAAGATTAATTATTCTTGGATGTTTGAGAATATTTCTGCCTCTTATCATCAAGCCCACTCAAATGATTAAAAGGAATAATAAAAACAGCATTTCAAGTTGAATAAAACGTCTTTTATTTGGTCATTAATGCACTGTGGTCCTTATGTACCAACACCCGAAGCAATTAAATTCTCATGAGGTAGATTAGCCTTTGAAGGCTAATCAGAAACCCAACAGAAGCACATTTGAAGGGGCACATATTTCAGGAACTGGCTGAAGGATGGATGTTCAGAGGTAGCTTTGAACACTGGCTGTTCATAGCAGAAAGTGGTTTGTGTCATCGGAAGTGAGTGTGAATCCATTTTCCTGTCTTGTGAAAAATGCTGAAGCTTCAAGGAGTTCTTTGTGCCAAACCCATGTGCATTGGAGACCTATCCAAATGACTGTGGTTGCTTATTTATTTTTCCTGAGAAATGAGGAAGGGGAGGTTGAGGAATAGACCATTCTTGGGAGAGCAAAGAGTTTGGTAGTCAAGCCCCTCTCCTGAACTCCCTGTGGATGCTCTGCTTGTTGGGAGGGAAGGGGCTCTTTCCATCTCCCCTCACTGTCTGCTACCACTCTGAGTAGCAACTGCACATGAGGACATGTGGGAAAAGAGTGATTTGTGTCTCCCCCTCTACTCAGATCCTGATTGTAGATTTTGATTTCTCATCTTCTCCAACAAAAATGAACTGGTTTTGAGGAAAAAAAAATAAAAGGCCAAAGGGTCTTGTTCATTCATCAGTTCTTTACAAGGAATATCTTGCTGAACACTTCCCAATCAATTAGCTCTCTTGTTTTATGTGTCCAGCTCAGCCCCTAACTTTTATTCTCTGTGCCAGAAGTGAATGCCCTGCTGTGGAGCAAAGATAAAATTACTGCTTTTACTTCTTGAGACAAAGTGAGGAGAGATTGAGGCACGAGCAGCAGCACTTTGTTAAATTGGGATGAATCTTGAGCACCCACTTGTTGTCTTGAGAGAGTAACCACACAGGGAGGCACAGGACAGACCCTTGAACTCTTCTGGAGCTTGGCCCAGTGAGCTTAGTCTGTATCAGAACCATTCCTGCCTATGTGAAAAATTCTGCTATACACACAGGAGGACAACCAGGCTGTCAGCAACGGGAAGAAATCAAGCTAAATCTTCTCTCCCTCTCCAGACCACCCCATGGCTCCACAGCTTGGAGGTTTGCATCTCAGAGAATGGACCTTCTTGGCAGTGAAGCATCCTTTTGAGTTGGATTAGCTGTGAGAGAAGGTACAGGCAAATTGATACATGACTGAGCAATGAGCTGCACTGAAGAGGACCACAGTGACCATTTGGGAAGTGAACCATGAAACAGGCAAATTTCTACTATTGTGAGGACACTCAGTGGGTGTCCACATAGTTTGGAACCATCATCCCAGTCAGGCAGGCATGAAAACATAGTGGTTTTTTTTATTTCTACATTTTTTCCTTCTGTCTTACCCTCCATGTTCAGTATTTTAATGCTCCTAGAAACTTGAACTGAACAACTCACCAGTGGGACTGCAGTGTCCCAGTGGCATTCTACAGCTCACTTTGACACATTCAGAGCTCAAAACTTGTCCTTTGTCATACTCCTACTGGACTTGGTCTCAGTAACAAAGGTGATGTCTTTCTCTTCTTTTAATTTATTTCCATCTCTCTCTTGTGGCTTATGATTATGGGAAATGTTTTATTTGAGTTCATCTTCAGTTCAGTCTTCATTGATAAACGCTACACATGCAATAAATTTACCAGAGAAAACTTGTTCTGCCAGCAGAGGCATTCACTCAAGCCAGACCTGCTTGGACAGGTGGATGAGGGGAGTGTTACGTGGCTGACTTCAGAAGGGTCATTCCAGCAAGTGCCACGGAGTTGAATTTAAAATGTCAGACACTTGCTCCCCTTATAGCTCCTGCTGGGCACCAAAGCCTGTTGAAAAACCCTAAAAAGACAGCTGGAAAAGGGAGTATTGTAGCAAATGTCACTGTGTTTTAATTGACTGGTCTGAGCAAGGAAATCCACAAAATACTGAGAGGCCAAGTCCTTGCCCTTGGATGGTTGGCTTCAGGAGAACTTGCAGGTGCCTTCAAAGTGTACGTCATGCATCCCTGTTGTCTAAGAAGATAAGAGTCTAATGCAGCTGGTGAAGTTCAGCTTTGAGTTTGAGAGGTGTAGGTCTGTGTTCAGCTCCACAGGTCAGGGGTTCAAACCTTGCTAACGACTTTTGAAGAAGCAAATCTCACATGTCAATGTCAGAAAGCAGCCCCAGAAGTTTAACACCGGCGAGTTCTCAGTAATCTATTGAAAAGCAATGATATGAAGAAGGGAAGCTTTTTGCCTTTGAAAATGCAATCTCCACACCCTGCTGTACCTGAAAATGTGCTTTAGCAGTGGTAAAAATGTCACGTTGCCACCAATGTGCATTGGACAGATATGCTCTCAGCAGATAGGGCTCATTTGGCAAAATGTAGTAATGGTAGATAATTTCAGCATTCAAAAGACTTCAGCTGAGCTATAGTTGAGCCAACCCATCAGGGAAGGCTGCTCTTATTTTCCTTAGTCATTGTTCACCTCACACATGTTCATGATTTTCTCCTAAGAAAAGTAGAGAGTGTGGGGAGGTGACTTTCTCTGCAGGGACAAGACAGGGAGTTCATATCTCAGGTGTGAAGATGTGTTGTTGGGGAGCTAAAGCCATAGGCATGGGCATGTGGAACAGGTCAAAACATCTTGACTTGCCTTTCAGTCAAAGAACAGTGAAAGCTTCTGGAAAAAACAATCCCTCAGGTATCACGTGAGTGATAAAATGCCTTTTATATATAACTCAATAAAAATAAGGCCAGTGTGCAGTGATTACTTTTTTCTCTCATGCTGAGTTTTTGGTCAGTTCCACACACAGGAAAAAAAAAAAAAAGTGCATTTGAGCTTTGTTTCTAATAATGATTTCAGGAACAACTTTCTAATATCTTACAGGGCACCAACAGCTACCAGAGGAGGAGAAACATCCTCTGATAAACTCAGTTTATCAGCATAGAGGCACCTTCCCAGGACCTGGGGCATGTAGCATGTTGTGATGTCCATTGGCAAAGACAGACAACATGGGAAAGGGCTGCATCAGCCAAGGGAATTTGGTAGCAGACTTGAAAGGGCTTAAGCAATTTAGAAAGAAGATATGAATACCTCTTCCTCGCGAGAGTGAGGAAAACCTACTCTACTGTAAATCCTCTGGCATGATGCTGAAAGAAGCGAGTGCTGTACCTCAAGGCACAGTCCTTGAAAGAATGAAAAAGATGCTCTTGCTCTGCTGAGGTTTAGTTCAAATAAAGTTCCAGTTTGGGCTTGTGAAGGATCCAGACACTTTGTTCCTTTGCCCTGCTCCTGCCTGTGTCATACACTCCCAGGTGTGCATCTGCTTGTGACAACACTCAGTACAGGAAGAGAATAGCTCAGGTTTCAAATGGTGGTGGAGGATTAAGACAGAAACAAACCTGAGTGGGTTGGTATATTTTTGTGTTGTGAGAAGCATTCAGGCAACAAAAAGAAATGAAAGAAAAATCCACTTTTGTCCCTAGAGATCCAGCAGACTAAAGAGACAAGGTATGAGAGGAGAGGGATGCCTGGAGAGGTAAAAGATTGGCCCAAGGTCACAGAGCCAGGGCAGGGCTTGCTAAGGAGTCAAAGCTTTCCCAGATGCAGCCTATGGTTTGTCTATTTGTTGGATGTTCTTGACTTAAGATGTCATTTTCAAAGCTGAGTTAGCAGCTGTAATTACACTCCAGACATCTTTATTGCATTCTGATAGTTTATTCAGGCAGCCTCTTAGGCACAGCACTTTATGGACCTCTGGAATGGCAGGTGTGTGCTGTGAGGAGCTCAGTTTAGGCTGCACTTAGCACTGCAAGGTAATGGCAGACAATAAAATAAAGCAGACAGGTGGGAGGGCTGTAACACTGAATGTGCTGATATATCAAAGGAAAGGTAATGAAACTCTACGTGAATAGATCATCCTTCATCTGTAAAACAGGACAGTTCTCAGCAAAAGGGAATTACATTTAAATGTAGCTTTGCCTTCCTAATGGTTTTTGGACATTGTCCCTTCTCTCTTGTCTGTGCTGTGATGACCACTAGACTTTCCCTTGGATCTCAAGTTTAGTGTGGACAAGAAAAGAAGAAGATTTCAATAATATTTAAGGTTAAAAAAATATTAAAACCTAGGTGTTTGCCTAGCATCAGCTTTCAAAAAAAGTGGATAAGGCTGGACCTGAAAGTAAAAGTGTGCTGGCTAGTGAGAATGCATGGATGGAAAATACAGTGCTAAATGTGAGGCAATAGTGTACATAAGGAGATTAATGCACTTGGACATTCTGGACATCACTGTCCTGCAATACCAAAAGTCAGAAGGGTGAAATTGCATTCACAGCAGTAACTCTATAAATGTGTGTCATGACTGTTGGAGAATAGTGCTGTCCTTGAGAGAAAAAAATTTTTAAAAGCAGGAAAAGTGATAGAGACAATTAAACATTAATAATCTGATTGTAATTGTACCAAAAGTCTTTGAATCACTGTGAAAGCAAGGAAAAATCAGAGACATGGAGGTGAGCAGAAAGCAGACTAAAAAATAACACAGGTTTATCAAAGGGAAAGCCTGTTTTGCTGCTTGATACCTTTCTCCGATAAAGACATTTTATCCGTGGGATTTACCGTCTATAAAAGTCCCCCCCAAAAAACCTGAGAAAATGCCATGTGGGAAACTGCAAGTAAAAGCAGAAAACATGAGGGCCAGTGCAAGAACTGTACAGTGAAATGACAGAAAGGAAGCTCTAGAGCTATGTCAGTCTCAGGGAAGTTACTGACAATCTTTTTCAATAATTCTTGCAAGATCACTTAATAGACAAATAAAGAAGATCCTTGTGAGGGATCTTCCTTCACAAGGTGGCTAGGACACACCATGGCTATGAAAAGATAAATACCTTGGTAGGCTGCACTGGCACAAGCACATCCAGTAGAGGTAGGTAAGAAATGACATCACTGGGCATTGGTTAGGCATCAGGAATTGTAACATTTTTCTATATAAAATGTAAATGTAAAATTCTGGCCATCTACATTCAAGTGAGATGAATAATGAGGAATCAGGAAAGTAGAGTGAGTAGGAGCAAGAAAGTGTCCTTTATGAAAAGAGAAATGAAAACTAAAATTTCTACAGCCTACTAAAAGAAAAAATAAGCAGGTGTATGGCAACCATCAATAAATCGATGATTGATGAGCAAATGCACAGGATGGAGACTCAGGAGAAGAGAAGAGAAGAGAAGAGAAGAGAAGAGAAGAGAAGAGAAGAAGAGAAGAGAAGAGAAGAGATTAATACAGGTGAAGGAACAGACATACACAGACCAGCTGGGGATACTCTTTAGTTAAAGATTTATAACCATCAGAGGAGCAAGGCTCTGGAGCAGTTTCTGGATGGGGTCAGGATACAAAACCAGAGTATTTTGGAGATGACACATACTTTATCTGCCTGCAGCAGGCAGGGTGAAAACACAATGACCTGGGAAATCCCTTCTTGCCCTGCACTCCTCTACATTAACGAGGAATGGATGATAAGTGTATGTTGGGAATTAATCTCCACATGAATTCTTATTCACTGTCCTCAGCTGAGGATTTTTTGGCTCTCATGGCAGTTTGAACACTGAATTGACTGAGTTTTGGATGTGATATCTTTTGAAGTAATCTGCAAACCTTTCTCCCCAGCCCTGACAGCATGTCATCCATCAGAGAGTACATCCCTGAGCATCCTACCCTCCAAGGATGTGTCCCCAAGAGCTGAGTGTCAATGGGAGAAGACAATGAATCACTGAGGCATGAAGGCAGGTATGTAGCTGTAAGAGATGCTCTTACAGCATGCTCTTACACCTGGAGAGGAGGAGGTGTGCAAAGTAGAGAAAATAAACTGTGGGACAAACACTGCTGTTATGGTTACTAAAAAACTTCACACTCCATCAATTCTAAGACCTCTGGTCTTTAATCCAATATCTGAGGCTTACAACCAACTTGCTACCATAACTCAATAACCTTCATGACTCTCTGGGTCAGAAATGCAGCCCTGGTGATTAGAATTCAATAGATCTCCACCTCTTTATACCACGCTTGGGTCTGGCCATGCAGCCATCCTGGTGGCCCTTGGCTTGGACTGTGTATTAATTTAGGTACAGCATTTATGTCTGCAGTTCAGCAAAGTTATCTGTCATCTGAATAATGTCATATGAAAAGGAAATACAATTTCATTTAGAGATCTACAGGGATAATTCAGTGCTCCAAATACCCCCTTGACAGATCTACAAATTAAAGGTTACTTTCTTCCTCGGCTTAATAACAGACCTCTCCTTGATGCATCTATCTTAGTAAGAAAATAAAAAAAATTCAAAATCTAATTTAGCAACTGTCCACATAGTACTGGGATATTTATAAGCAAATGATATCTGAATTATTTCACCCTTTAGTAAATCTATAACTGTCTCTTACAGAAGGAGACACTGAGGCTTTTCTTCTGTGTACTGGTATCAGTGGCCCATTCAAATGCTCCCCCAACACCCCTTAACAGTTGGGCTTCAGAGATCTCACTACTAAAGATGGTCAAAGCCAGGTTAATTATTTTAATTTTTATTTGTTTTATGCAGTGTTTCAGAGCATATTTACAGACATATACTGAGATTTTCCTAATTAAAAAAAGATTATCATCTTGTGGAAGCAGGTCTCTCCCTACTGTGACATGCAAAGAGATGCCAGGTTTATCTGAACCCCATCCCTCCTAGCTTTGACCTTAACTGGGCTTTTTGGATGTTCCCATGAGAAAAACAGGAGGGAAGATTTACTTTTGTAAGGCAATGACTTTAAAGGTATTGAGACTGAATAGGCCAAGCCTTATTTTCAGTGATTCTCTTAAATTGTGCTGCCAGGAGTGTCACAACCTTCACTTGGAAGGATGTGAACACATCTTTCTGCTTACCTGGAGGCAGCACTGAGAAGGAGGAGCAATGCTTGAGAAGCAGAAAGTGGCAGCTGCTGGAAGCGAGCAACTATTTCTTATTCTGGCACTGAACACTTGAAAACTTTGTCCTTGCTTTGAATTCTGACCTGAGCAGTTTGTACAAAGAAGAATCATAGAATTACAGAAAGGCTTGGGATGGAAGGGACCTTTATGACATCTCTCTGCCATGGTCAGGGACACCTTCCACTATCCCAGGTTGCTCCAAGCCCCATCCAACCTGTCCTTGGACACTTCTGGGCATGGGGCAGCCACAGCTTCTCCAGGCAACATGTTCCAGTGCCTCACCACACACTTTATTAAAGAACTTCCTCCTAATTTCTAATAAAAATCTTGTCACTTTTAGTTTAAAACCTTTTCCCCTTGTCCTATCACTGTCTTCCCATGTAAAAAGTTGTTCTCCCTCTTTTTACAGTAATTTGCATGAAAGTCTTAGAAGAGTTAGAAAGACAATTAATCTGAATTTCTTTTCATGAAGATGGGAAAATATATATATAAAAAAAAAGACAGGAGTCCTTTGCCACTGATAATCATTACCCAAGAAAATAACATACCTGCTGGAATAATGAGTTGTGTTCATTAACATCCAGGCTTCTACACCACAAATTTTTGCCAGCATGGTTACTTTGCTAGCCAATGGGATGATGCTGATTTCCTCTCCACCTTGGTGTCCAGGCAAAAAGCCCCAATTCATCAGCAGTTACACTGCCATTGTAGTTATAGAGTTTATTTGAAGATTGAATGGTTGGAGGATAAGAACTGAGACACAGATTCTTAAAGGGCATCACTCAACTTGTCCTTACTGTCTTACTGATGACAATATCAGTTTGTCCACTTTCTGTGCTCAAGCAACAAAACTTTGCAGTAGGAGCCTACAGAGAACATTAAAGTCTGATCAGTTATCAGGGCTTTGCACTGTGTCCCTTCCCATCATATCCATGTCTGCCCAGATCTCTGAAAATCACTTGCTGCAGTGGCTCTCTGTAGTGTGCTGAGTGCAGGTGTTTGATTTGTGCTGGTCTCTTCCCTCCTTTCCAGCAGGGACTGAAAGCAAGGATACAAATGAGACAAAAAAGCAATGATAGCAAAAACTACCCTGTATCCTTAGCCTAAAAAAATCTTTAAAATAACCCAACCCACTACTAGAGTTGGAACAGAAGGCAACTGAGATCTCCATTTCAAATAAAAGTTTCTTCTTCTTATAAGTTAACAATTGTGCTTAAAAAATAATTTGTGATTTTGATTTGTAAGGATGTTGTCTGCCATAAAAATAAAAAAAATATTTTGTATTACTCAATTTCCTCAATTTTCATATTAGTTGTTGTGACACAGTTGCATTTGTATGATTTAACCCACCACTGATAGAAAAAAGAATCATTTGCTCTTCAGGAGAGTATTATGTGATAATACAGAACAAACCCCTAAAACGTCATTAGATGTTGCCTTTTTTTCCTTTAAAACATGTTTCTGTGTATCAGATATAGTATATATCTTTAACCACTTTGCCTAAAAGTTGGGATTGGTTAGACTGCCTCAAAACACACTTATTTAAAGACATTTTCATTATCCTAAATTAATATCATGCTAATTTATTATGGGACACAGCTTTCTGTATTCAGGAAAATGAGGGTGGAAACACAGTGCTGCTTCCTGCCTGTGGCACTTCCTTTCCTCCCTGGGATGTGAACTCCTCTGGGTCACTATCAAACTACATTTCTGCAGTCTTTTGCTTCTCTGCTTAAAACTGAGTTTCAGACCAGATCCCAGGAAACACTGAACATTTTAAATTCCTGTTGAAAAGGACATGCACAGTGAGAGTCTTAACACCTTCTCAGGTCAGGTACTTTGATTCTGCTACAAAAGAGGGAAGCTGTGAGCTTCAGTTCCCACAGAGTGATTCAGTGTTTATCTCCAAAGGGGTATGACATTTGAAGTGTAGTAACAAGCATCCATCCTCCTAAGCAGACAAAGCTAAATGCAAATTTCATGGCAATGAAAATACAGAATTTCCATTTCATGCTTGGAAGAAGGGGCAGGCTTTGTATGCCCTGATCCTATTTCAGAGACTTCCTGAACTGATAGATCTGATCTGATCCAAACTAGCTGCTGCTGCCCTTGAGTGCCCGCAGTCCTTGCTGTCTGTTTCTGTATTTCTTTCCTGAGATTTGATCCTCTGCCCTTCTCTGTCTCCCAGCACCGACACCATTTTAGTGCTTTGTAAAGTTCCTGCTTCTGTCTCACGTGGGTGCATTTAGAAGCTCACATTGCTAGTATAAGCTCCTATCTTTGACCACTCCAACCTCTCCAAATTCTCATATCTTCCTATCTACAGCATCAACACCTCTGTTGACCATCCCATATCAAAATAAATCCCATGGGGAATAGTCCTGTTGGCTGGTAGGAATTATCTGGATAGGAGGCTGTGGGAAAGACAGCAGCCATTTAAACGGATTGATTTTTTTTAATTGTGGGACCATTTCACTGTGCTTAGCACAAGCTAATGCACTGTTCTGTGACACCATCGGGGCTGATCTGTGCAGGGCCAGGGGCAGGTTGTGGGTTTGCCCCTTTGGTTCTGGTGGTTATTTTTTTTCCCAGATAAAACCTCATCTTCCCTTTCTCCTTCTGCCAGCAGGTGCTCACATACAGAACATACAGAACCTGTTCTGTTGGCTGGGGCAGGTCCCAGATGGTACAGGGCAGCTACCCAAGGGCACACAGGAAGTCTGTGGTAAAGCAACCCTCCACCAAAATGGCAAGATTTTTTCTTATTCTTTAAACTGAGAGCCCAGGCAAAATGCCAGGCCAGTGACTGGTACTGAGGAGAAAAGAAGGGACTCTTTGCTGACTTCATATAGGTGTTGCTGTCCTTAGAGCAGAGAGAAAGCCTGGGGCTGTCACACAGGGATACAAGTGACCCTCCAAATGTGCACCTGTAAAACCTTGGGACCCCTCCATCCTCAAACAAGGACCCAGAGCTGCTGTGTGGAGCAGTGAGGAGCTTACTATCAATGATGTGGAATTGAAGCTTTCCCATTCCCTGACTACGAGTCATGAAGATATGACAACTCCAATCTCAGTTTTCCCACATTCTCAGGAAAGGGTGTGGTATGGAAACCTCCTCCAAGGCTGCACCAGATTCTCCAAACCATGGATTTGGGATATGGGAGAGTAAAGGAAGGGTCTGTAGAGCCCAGAGTGGCTCGTGTAGAGCAGTGTGAAACTCTTCCCACACTATCCTAAACCTCTGCCTTCCCTTCAGGCAGGACAATGCCACAACCTTCAATCAAACACGTTCCCAAGCAGCCTGAATGCAGCTGGCTCCTCTCACTGCAGTGCGTCCATTCCCACTAAGTGTGAGGTGTTGTCTTGCAAACTATTCCTCTCTTAATAAATTATTGATGAAGCTTCTCCCTGACAGATTGCAAAGCCAGGGAGCCTTGGGCAATTCTGCTCCTCCCCCAAAATGTTCTAACACTTGTATTTATCTGAAGAACATATGCTTGTTGTTCCCGATGACTTTGCATCTTTTTGAGTTGTTGTCTTCTTCAGGAATACAAATGCTTTGGCTTCCTGCAGACAGGAGAATCACTTTCCCCTCCTCTACACTCAACTTTTCATAGTGTTTTCAGAATTTAATAGGAAAATTCTCTACTGGGGATGTGACTGGACTTACTGATGGATTATGAAGTTTTAACTTTGGATTGATGGCTGATATTGGTATAAATGCTCAACAAAGAAGCCAGTTAACACAAAACTCTATTTTGTATTTTTTGAGTTTCTGTATGGCTTCACATCTGAGGAGCTCTGGATTGTTCAGGTTTTATAAACAGAGGAGGTTCTCAGAACAGTAAGAAAACACGATTTCCATTAAATTTAAAAAAAATACAGACTCAAATTGACTCACCTTAGAGTCAGCATGGCAGATGTGAGCTTCTTGTCAGTGGGCCTGGGAGGGCTTGTCTGCCCTGAATCATCCTTGTGTACCTTAGACCACTAAAAACATGAGGCAGAGCAATATCTCTGCTAGAAACTCATGCCTGAGTTCCCCAGGCATGCTCTGACTACAGCAAATTGCCTTGGGGGAATATTAGCAGCCAAAACCTGGCTTATCTCTACAAGCAGAGTAGCCTTCAAATGGCAACAGAAAATATATTTACTGTTGGTAAAGTCATGTGGAGCCATTGCTGACCCAACCACAACCAAGGCTGAGCTGGGCTCAGGGTCCTCTTTGCAGTGCTTGAGCCACACAGGAGGGCTTGGGGCAGGCAGGTCTGCTGGGGTCATGCCCATGCACTGGTCAGGTCATGTTTGCAGGGCTGTACTGAATGCTGGAAGTTGGGTTGCAGCTTTTACAAAGTGGGTTAACCATCAAACTTCACATTCTTCCCAGTTTCCCTCAAGTCATCTTTCTAAAACTCAGCACCCTTTTACTGTGCCAAAAATATTTTTAAATATTCCCTTTTAAGTCAGCTGAATCTCCTGCTATTTCCATATTTAACTTCACCATTATTTTTATCTGCTCTGTTTTCTGCTTTTAGAGTCAGGTAGAACTTTTTTTTTTCCTTCTCTTTGAAAGCTGCAAATGCTCACCTACCAGTCTGCTTTTGTGCTGGCTCCACTGGCTTAATAGAGAGGGCTCCTTTAAATTCCCCAAGGAAAGGAAAAGTATAGAAAGGAGGAGGGATGGTAAAAAGCAGGTAGAGTTTGGAGGTTGGACAACAGTTTTCAGCACTATTTGTGAGTGGTTACATATGCTCTCCTTGGAAGCATTCAGATCTGTCTCTGTCAGTCATTGCATGGTAAGAGCTTGAACATTTAGGGTTTTCATTTTTTAAAATTGATATTATTTTAATTTTCTAATCCATCAGTTATCATACCCCAATGGCCTTGCACCAGAGAAAAATACAAGCTAGTTCTCCTTCAGTACCTTTGTCCCAGTGTGCCAATCCTTGGTTTAGGATATGAAGTATCAAAGTTTATGTAAGGCTGTTGTTTCCACTCTATTTTTCACTATTACTAATACAGACTTTCAAGCAAAGGATATAAATACAAGAAAAAAAATTTTCTGCTTCTTCTATCTGACCTGGTAGTCTGGCTAATTCTTGATTTGTGAGTAACACTCAATGGTACAGTCTGTTAAACTCATTTTGTTTTTACGTATCTTCTTTGCTACCTGAGACCTGCATTTAAAAATCTGAAAAAAACCCCCAAATATCTGACATCCATTCTGAAAAGAAGATAGGAAAAACATTGACTGCTGGCTAAAATGGATATTTCTAACCATCAGATAAAATGTATCTCTCTTTCCATGAGATTTCTACGTCTTCATCAAAGCTACACCCAGTTCACCCTCCTTAATCCTAAACTGCAACCATTTTCTAAACACTTGGAAAAGATGGATAATACTGTAATGAAACTACCTGGAGCATGCCAGGGCAGCATCTGTGGCAGCAATTACCTGCCTGGTGAAATAATCCCACCTCTCATCTCGCAAAGGTGATAGTTTTCAGTGACAGGATCTTTTAAAGCCTTCTGTCAAGGTTAGGAGTTTTTAGAGGTCTTGCACTCCAGTTGGGATCTCATTATGCAACTTTTTTTTACATTACCAGTGAATGGTTTTTAAGTCACTACTGAAATGATCATGTGAAGGGCAATGACTGAAATGAAATCTGAATGACTAAAAAATAAAATCTTTAACAGATTCACCTGTTAGAGGTCTGGCAAAATTCTGTAACTGTGAGCATGGTTTCTGGGTCCTGATCTTGGGAACAAGAGGCTTATTTATGCAACTAATATTGTAAGATTAATCTGAAGTAAATCCACCAGCCCAAGCATCTCAAAATAAGATATTTTCTCATTTATTGGACAGAGTTTGGAGAAGATTCTCCAAACTTTCTTGACCACAGGAACATCTCAGCCCCAGGTGTACCTCACTCATGCATGCCCCTGGTGGAAGGTTTGCAGGGATGTGGTGACCAACTGTGTCCAGGATGTGTGGGACCCTACAAACCATAACTGGGGGGTCACTGTGGCTGGGCCTCATGGACATGAGCTGAACAAACTGAAGACAAGCAAACATTGAATGACAGTCACAGTCAAGGTTTTGCGGCCTGGAACACGGGTGCCTCATTCCAGGAACTTTATCAAAACTGGAAGAGTCATTTCACTGCTGGTTTTGTGCCTCAATATCCTCAAATTTGGCATGTTAAACTGTGGGATAGGATGGAAGACGAGGGCCAGCAATGACCTATGCTGGCACCACACACAGCACAGGGCAGCAGTGGGGAGATGCCAGCTGTGTCCTGGCAGCAGTAAAGCTGTTCAGGCTGTGGTCCAGCTGACCTATCTTGTATTCCCAAAGGATTTATTAACTCAGGTTTTAACAGACCTGCACCATTTCTTATTTCTGATACTACCTTGGTCAAGCTCAACCAAGCTTGGTCAAGCCACCAAGAGGCTTGAGGGGCCTCTTGGTGGGCAGTACTTTAGGAACTTTTGAGGATGATTGCCTTGAAGCTCATGCTCCTGTCTGGTAGGTATGGAATGTTATTTAGCAAGGATGACAAAAAGGACTTCTAGAAACTCCCTAATTCACACAAAAACAGTGCCACTGTTTCATTTCCAATGTGAGCTCTGGAACAACTAGTTAAAAAAAAATTCGTTGTTTCTGGGTCATTAAGTCCAGACACTTTTCACCTTTGTGAACATTGTAAATCCTGTTCATAATCTGACAGACTATTTTGAGATCATTTAGATTGCCTTTCCTCCATTTCAGCAAGGCATTCAAAATCCTCACTCTTCTAACAGAAACTGCAATATGATTCTCAGCCCAAATTTACTGACAGCTAAGTTCTTGTTCCAGCATTTCTTTTAATAGTCCTCCCTCTAGGGTTTATACTCAATCCATCATCTCACATTTTACAGAATGATCATCTCTCTTTCATTTTTTAAACCAAACAAGTTAAACATAAGATAATTCACTTTAGAGTGAGAGGAGATCTCATAGATTTGCACAGAAAGTCTTAAGCACCTTTTTCAAATAATCTTTTTTTTTGTTCTAGAGTGCAGTAGTCTGAAGTTATGTAGTGAAGTATTAAAGACAGGAATTTGTTTATTCCTGTGGGAAAATACCTGCCATGCTGTGCCATTACTGGAAACACCACATCTGAAATGTCCCTGGCTCACAGTGATTATTTTCATGCTGAATTCCCTCTTCCCCCCAGCCATGCTATTTTTCTTGTGGGACTATTCCCAGTCCAGCAAGCTTTTTACAGTTCCTGCTGTCGGGGTTGGATTTTATGTGCTGGGATTATTTCCCCCCAGCATTCTGGCTTTTACCTGGGATGTGACTTTAATCTTTTACCTGTGCTCCATTACTCTGATTGCCTGGGCTTTACAAGCAATCCTGCCTCTTCTTGTTAAAACAAGAAACATAATGCTTATTTCATATTTTATCTAGAACTTTAATCCCCTCATAATCCATACTGGCTTTGTCCTTTTTCTTCTTCTTCCTTCTTGTAGGTAGGAAGAAATAACCAGAAATAACCTGTCACCAGAAATAACTCAGTTTGACTGCTGGGGTTTCTCATCCTGTTGACAGCATTAACAGATCAGATGTTTTGCTGATGGTTCTGAGATGATGGTCCCAATATATTTTATTGTTCAGGTTGGGTTACAGGAGTCATTTGCTAAAAGTGAATAAACAAGAACTCTTTACCTATGAACAGAACTTTATTGGTAGTGGAATAATTTAGAGATAATATCACAGTGCCCTTCTGGCACAGGATTCATCATCACTTTCATGCTCATTGATCACTTGAGCACATCCAGAGGAGGCAACCAGGCTGGTGAGGGGCTTGGAGCACAAACCATGTGAGGAATGGCTGAGGGAGCTGGGGGTGCTCAGCCTGGAGAAAAGGAGACTCAGGGTGACCTTATCACTCTCTACAGCTCCTGAAAGGTGGCTGTGCTCAGGTGGGGTTGGTCTCTTTCTCCAGGCAGCACTGACAGAACCAGAGGACACAGCCTCAAGCTGCACCATAGGTTAGATATTAGGAAAAAGTTTTTTACAGAAAGGGTGGTAAAGTACTGGAATGGCCTGCCCAAGGAGATGGTGGAGTCACCATCCCTGGATGTGTTTAACAAAGCCTGGATGTGGCACCGGGTGCCAGGGTTTAGTTGGGGTGTTGGGGCTGGGTTGGACTTGATCTTTAAGTTCTCTTCCAACCCAGTGATTCTGTGAATTCTGTGAATCCTGTTTAATTCCCATGGCACGCAGACTGCAGCTTCCATCAGACCTCTGGAGCCCCCCATGGTCACTGTATCTGACAAATGTATTTTAACATCCCTCACAAGTGGCTGTCCCTTGGTTTCTCATCTCCCTGATTCCCACTTTATGTGACATGCAGGCACGATTTGGTGGGTGGACAGCATCCTGCCTAGGGGTGCACCTTCCACAGGCCTCTTACATGTCAACACAGCAAAATTAAATGGTACCACTTTGATCCAATTTAATCAGGTGTCTCAATTTTGTGAGCATTCAAAGTATTTTCATGTAACTCTGACACCTTTTCTTTTTTTTTTTTTTTTTTTTTGTGATTAATGAAAAGAAGTAGGGTGAAATTAAATACCTCTAAAATGTTTTGTCAGTTTTCCCCCTATGTTCCAACTCTGCCCTGCAATGACTGACAAATAAGATGCATATGAAATTAAAATCACCAATGAATAACGCATTTCTCCAGGAGAGCGTGTAAAGCCAGGAAGATTGTCTTTCCCATTTATGAATTTAAAGCATGAATAATTTAGCAATGTACTGGCACACTAAATATTTATTTGTGGCGCTGTTCTGAGCAGAAAAGATTTAAAAAGGCACAGAAAACAAACTTGACTTTGACCATGAAGATATAAATAGGAGATTTACATGCTGACTTAAGAGGTTTAGGAACATGTACCTCAGTTGCAATAGGATTTATGCTACTAAATCCACATATTTCTTCCAGAAATATCCTCTAACATCCTCTGTGGTTCCTAGATATTGCTTTGGTTTGTCTGGATGTGCCTTCTACTTCTGGCCCTTTTTGAACACAATATGTGGTAATACTCTGGAATCAGCACTTCAGCTGCACTGGTTTTAATTATAAATACATTTCATGCAATTAAAGATTAAATTCCCCATCCCTGACTAGCTTTTCTGAAACTGGGCTAACAATCAGAGCACTTGTTTTGCTGTGCACAAGGCAAATCATGATTGGCCCTCCCTGGAATCAGCCTCTGGAGGGAATATGGGGGTGGAAAGAGAGGATAACTGAGTCTATTTGCTGTAAACAGAGAGGAAGGAACCTGGGGATGTGTTTTCCACAGTCCAGTGTCCAAAGATTAAAAGAAAACAACACCTAAAACCCCTCAGGCAACTCAGAGTCTCTGTTTTCTCTCTCTGTTCTCAGTTGTCACCATTTGAAATGGTTCTTAGGGTCCTACATCTCTGAGTTACTGCTCTGAATCAATTTACAGCGAAGCATGAAGGGACAGGATGGAGTGGACAAAATGTACAGACACAGATCCACTTTTAAGTACTTGGCTTTGTAGTTCATACACCATGGTTTTAAGAAGGAAGCTGACTGCATGTATTTTTAGCTAGAGACAAACAGGTAAAGCTGGAAAGAGAGATGATATTTTAAATAGGGAATCACAACATGACTGAGCAGCCCATTGTTTGCATTATGAGTCATATTAGAAGTATCTTTTCAAAATGCTTTCTTCATATTTTTAATTCCTTTTTTTATTTTTTAACAAGTCAATCATACTGTTTTCCTCTGCAGAGTGGTAAGATGAACATTGCATTTTCAAGCTGGTAAATGAGCTGAAATGCTGCATTTAAAACCACTTACTGCCAAATGTCCCACACAGGAGAAACACCTTGTGAGCCTAATAGTCTGCCCAGAGCAGAGTCTGGGCAACTCAGGCTTCAAATGGAGCTGCTTCCCATAAGAGGCACCAAAAAAGTGAAGTGTCAATGAGATGGCTTTCTGAAAGAAGACTCCCAGCTAAATGTTGGGTCATGCATGCAGAAAGCATTGTCTGGAATTCTCTGGTCTGTGGAACAGCAGATGGCTGGAGTCAGACTAGATAATAACAATGGCCTGTTGAGGTTGCATAAGCCATAAGTGGCATGAAGATAGCGATGTATGTTTGGGATAACCCTGTAAAAACTCTTTGAAAACATCAGTAGCATTACAAAGTCAGGCAAACAGTGGCTAAGGAAAGCCAGAATTTGGGGAAGACTACTAATTTATGCACAGTCACTGTGTTTGCCTTTTAATGTGGTAATTAATGATGCACATTTCTTTGTGATGTGAGGATTCAGCAGGAAAAAGAACTCTCTTCTGACCTGTCCTGACTGAGCCAGTGGGAACACTGGAGTGTGTCATAGGAGCACTTGGAACTCCTGTTTTTGGGTTTGGGTACCATGGGAGCACAGATTTGGGCAGAGGGCTTCCCTCTCACAGTGGGGTACAGAGCAGAACCTCCACACCATCAGAGAGAACAGATTTAGGCTTGTTCTTGAATTACTGTTCCAGCTGGTAATATTTAGAGCTCTACTCCTGCAGACAGGCTTATGGTAACACTCAACCCTGCAGTGCCCCAGCCCATCAGTGGACTAGACCTCAATCCTCAGGTCTCAGCTGGAAAAGAGAGGCAGGAGCATTTCCTTGTTGTACAGGAATGCTGTGAGCCAGGGAAGGCCATTACTGACAGATTGCAACTTGCTCAGACAGCAACAGTTAAATAAATGGAAAATGTCTTGTACGAGCCTGTCAGCTCCTCCGCTGATCTTCTCCAGAGCAGAGACTATTATAGCACTGTAGATTAAATTAAATGGTGAGTTTGTCCAGTAAAGCTCAAGTTAATTAATTTTTACTTATTCTCTATAAGATTTGCACTGAACTTGTGTTCAAAGGCCTAAGCCTTAAGTGTTTTCTAGTCTCATTGTTTTGTTTTAGCTACAACTAAACTCTCCTCACTCTGAAGCTTGTATAATCCACTGAACAAATGTGTAAAAGCTGGGTTCTTTTCCCCACTTTTCCTGGTGGTAGATGGCCACATATCTGAAATAAGAATCATGGTCTTAGTTTACTATTCTGAGTATAATTTTTTTCCTGCTTGAATTCCTTCATTATTCTTGACAAGATTTCAAACTCATTAATTATTTGACACAATGAGTCATTTCATCTTCACTCCATAACCCTGTATATTTTAATTTCTTTCCCCCTTTTTCGAAAAAAGCAAATGATCATTTGTTCTGCCCATTTGGAACAAGCAGTCTCCTGGGAGCTTGAGACAGTGCTCATCCTTCACCTTCCATGTGTAGCTGGAAACAGGAGTCTGCCAGACCCCCTTCATCAGCACAGGTTAATGCCAGCAGAGCTCACAGTGGCACAGTTTTCCACTCCCCTCCTCTGAAGCCTTGTTGCTTCCTGCACAGTCATCTCTTCAGCTGGATGAGCTAAAGGCACTTTCCTCAGCATAACATTGCATTAGCTGGATGTTGTTTATGGATTTCCTTGCAGGGGATGCTGTGGCACATGTCAGTGTGGGAAGGTGGTCACAGTCACACACACCAGGGCTTTGGGCAGCCAGGCTCCTGGCAGCTCCTGGAGGGGTGGGGTTATGCAGGGTGACAATGACCTTCTGGGGGAAGAAGTGCTGTCCACAACAGTCTCCCTAGGACCCACCTCCTCCCTCTTTTAGCTGTGACCTTTCTCTGTCCCCTCCCCACAGCAGCTACAGCCTGGCCCAAGTGATCTCTGTAGGATTAAGGTAGAAAATGCATCCAACTCTGTGTTCCCCCTCCGTGTGCTCAGCCTGGCTCTGTTTCCTCTGCTATAGACAATGCTGAAAAGTCCAGCCCCTAGCTGCTGCTGGTTTTACTTATTTATCTGTGCTCTCCAAGTCCCAGGTCTCACAGGTAGGCTCAGGAATGACCCTTTTGAGGTAGGAAATTCTATTTTGTCAGACTCTGGATCTGGCTCTCCAATATGTGCCCAGTAACAAAGGAAAACTGGGCTATTAATACCTAAATATACATGTAAAAATCAGACTTGACAATGCACTGCTCCCGGTGAAACATCATTTCCTTTGGGAAAAAAAGAGTCACCTTTCTGCATTTTGGATATATCAATCTTTCTTAAGGGCAACCTGGATTTTGTAGAATGGATGACTATAAACATACGGAAAATTAATATATGCAGTGTTGGGTGAAGGTCCAGTCAAAGTGAATTCAAATGTGAACTTAAACAACAGAAAATCAATTCCTGAGCCACAGTTTGTAAGTACTTAAACAAAATATAGAGTTACTCCTGCCTATGAAGATAAATGTACTTTTCCCTTATTTTACACAGATAAAAATTGTATTGCAATGGTTTTCTACATCAGACAGAGATTTTATTTTTTCTGTAGAGGAAGAGAAGTGGTTAATATGCAGCTTTTTATGGCTTTCTGGGATTAAAAGATTATGAGAATGCTCTAAACTTTTTAGTGAAAGATGAACCAATGACAAGGATGTAACAGAAACCCACAGCCCTCAAGCTGGGCAGTCTTTCATCAAATTCAATAAAATGCTAAAACAAAATTAGACAGCTAGGGTAAAAATAACACATGCAAGATCACTTTGGAAATTGAACTAAAAATAAAGATTAGGATTTGTTTTGGGATTAAATACTTTAATCCCTCATTGTGATGGATTTTTTAAAAATTGCAGGTGGTTTGTTTGTTTTTAATTGTATATTGTTTGTGGTCCTCTGTGGGAGTGACATGTTAAAAAAACAGTGTTAATAGCAGAGCACCACAGAGGAACAAAGAGTTCCCAGCACTGCATCTCCCAAAACTTCCTCCAGCAAACCTTGCTTAAAGCAAGGTTTAATTAAGCAACAGGGTCATGCTTTTGGAAAGAGCTGGAGTTCTGAGCCATCCAGATATGATAAGTTTTACATGTGTTGTAAAAGCTGAAGCTTTTTAGAAGTGTCCAAAAAGCTAAAATTAATCTGGTGTTTTAGTCACAACTAAAGCAGCAGCTGGGGAAGGCAGGTGGGAACAAGGGAGAGGATGAGCTTGGCTCACCAATTCCTTGTCCGTGAACGTGGAGGTTGTCTCCTGCTGGGTTAGCTCATCAGAAGGAGTTAGAGCAGGAAAAGTGCCCTGGTTCTGGCACTTTCCATTCACCCCTGTTTTGTTGTATCCCAAAATGGATGCATTAGCTAAATTTTATTCTCTTGCAGTCCTGAGAGTTGCAGTGGATTGGCTGTTTTAAAGAGAGCAGAATTAGATCCCCTGTTGTGCCTCACTACCCTTCTGTGGGTAAATGCTAAAGAAAGTCAACTCTTTTCCAAAAGATTTACGCCTTTCCAACCCACATCCACTAATTGATTGCTCTCTATAAATTGTAGTAGTGTTTGAGATAGTTTTACTGTGTGCTGAGGTTTCTGATTCACTGCTTTATTTGAAGTGGCACTTTCTATTTCAAGGCACTCTGATTCAAGCACTTCTGAGCTTATATTTAAAAGCTTATTTTGATCATCATTGCCTTCATGCAAGTCACAATGCTGAGAAGATGCTGCACAGGTTGGGTTTGTGCTGCTTCTTTCGTCATCTGAACCATGTTCAAGCATTCCTACTTGACAAGTGCCTCAGCAGTTCAGAGCATCCAAATGGCTTCCTGTTCCCTGCAGCTTCTGGAAGAAAAGTTATCTTTGTTCACACGTGGAGATGGAGAGAGGCTCTCAGCAGCTTCTGGCTTCTGCCTTTAGAATGGGGTGAAGGCCCTTGTGTGGAAATACAGACAAGTATTCTGTGTGGGCAGAGGAGGATAATGGGCCAGCTGGGGGCAGAAATGACATTGCTCTGGTGAAAAGTAGGCAGTGGGCAGGCAAGCTGAGACCAGACACTGGAAGAGATAAGAAAAACAGTGAGGAGGTTTCTATCTGATGGGGAGAAAAGTGATTGGAAAATGCCTAGAGCAAAGAGAAAAACAAATGGTGGGCAAAACATGTTGTCAAGATCTTGTGGGGATTATGACTGGGCAAAATTACATTTGCCAAGACCAGAGGAAAGGGTGTTGGAAGGACCTTGTGGTGAGAAGCAGATATCTGTCACTCTCCTCTAGGAGCTCCTTGGTTCTGATTATTTTTTCAGTAACCTCACAACCAAATGTTTGTTGTGACTGAAGTCCTCCTCTTCTGACAGAACTGAAGAGTTGTGGCATAGTTACAAAATGTGGCATTAACTGAGGAGAAAAAGAGGAGGTGAATTGTTATTAGAATGGCATTAGGGTGGTGCTAAGGTTTCTCAGCAGTGGTGGTGTTTACTTGCACTGTGTGAATTGTGTGCTGCAGTTTTACTGTGTCTACAGAGTGAAAGGAAGACAGATGAGTTATAATTTTCTGTAAGGTCTGTCCTAAACTCTGAGGAGGAATCACTGAGAGAAGTCATTTGATTTCTCATATTCATAGCATTGTGGTATTGTAAAAGACCTCCAAAGTCAGCCAGTACATTCACTGCCCAGGGCAGGACCACCTTTATCAATGTTATTCATGTCAAACTTGCTCTTGAAGATGTCCAGTGCTAAACACTCATTCCTTCCCCAGACATCCCATTCTCTTGCTTATAAAGCATCTGTAAATCTTTTTTTTTTTCCCCTGGTTTACACTTTGTTGGCTATTAGTAAAATATTTCAATCACCTGTTTTGAAAGTCATTTTGTAGACTTGATGAGATGACTTCTCATCACAACTGCAGAGCACAACTCTAACTCCTGCTGCAACACATTGCAACGGGGGCTCTGCTGGTTTAGGGGCCAGAGTTTAGCAGGTGTGCCCATGGTGGAGTCCAACACCTGCACATGGCATCATGCTGTTTTACTGCAGCCTGGGACCTCAGCAGCAACCTCTGTCCCCTAGCTCTCATACAAAGACGTGGGATTTCTTTTTTCTTCCTGAGAAAAACTGGAGGCTCTGCCCCTGCTTTTTTAATGCAGAAAATAGGGATTCAAATGTGATTTTACTTGGGCTGCTGTTGGGTTCCCTGAACCTGCTGCACTCTTTAAATAGTCACAGAGAAATAAGTCTGGAAGAAAGTTCTGTAACTTGAGTCCCCTGAACTGTGAGAATAATTGTTTCAAATTTTTGCAGTATATACTTGTGAGAGTACAGTTGATCCAGCCCTCATGCTTCTTTCTTTTTATTTTATAAACACTACTGTAAGATTTCTTAAATCTTTCTTTATTTTGTTATTTATGCAGAATCAAGACATTAAGTTCAATAGATTCAATAGATCCTGTTTCCCCAAAACAGCATCTTCAGCATAGAAAGAAATTGGAGAAATAATCCTTTTAGATTTGTGCATTATAGGAAGAAATTACTTGTGTACTTCAGGAAAAAGGGAAAAAAATGCAGGGGACAGATATTGATCTTAAATTTTCATGTAAAATGTGAGCTCCTTGCATCAAGAACTCTGATTAACTTGTCTCTGCAGCACCTCATGCAGAGCAGCATTGCTGTAAATTTATTTTCCTATCGTATTAATAATGTCTAACAGGAACCATAACATTACTTTTGTATCTCTCCTCCATGATCCCATGCAGACACATGACAAGCAAAATACCAGCTCTATATACATATTTAATAGACAGCCACTGCTTGTAACCACTGAAAGGTCCTTCTACAGCATGAAGAACTTAAGGAATGTTTCAAACACAACTGGTCCTTACACACTTGCCTTGAAAATTTGACATCAGTGGGAAAGCTGAAATAGTAAAAACTCCAGAACTGCACTTTGGGTGAATTTTGAATAAAGAAATGGCACAAGGAACCAAGGTAGCAGGTTAAGTATGGCCTATATGATGCCCATGGAAAAGTGCTGTCATGCCTCATTTAACCCAAGAATAAACAGGAATATTAATGCTTCCCTTTCTTCTGGCAAATTGTGTTGTTTGCTGATGAAAGAAGTGCACAATATCAGTCCTTGTGGTTATTATCACTGTTATTGCTAAAGATTTCACATGCGTTTTAGGGAGCAGGAAAATAAATGTACATCCACCAAAAATCTCAAAGCCTGTCTTTAGGAGCTGAGAACAGGAGGATGGGGAGCTATCTGAATCTGGTTGAGTGGAGCTGTGTGTCTTGTGCTGCACTCAGGCAGAAGACTTCTGTCTGCTGCCTGTGGCTGAGACAGAATTCTTCTTTCAAATGGACACTGAGCACTACCAGGATATTTCAGAAGTGCATTGAGACAGTTCGTCCTGGAAAATGTGATTTCACAGCCAGTAAAACATTAGACATGGTAATAAAATGGCTTGATATGTGTTGTTTGTTTTGCTGGCAACAGTGATTTTTCGAAGCTGAACAGAATGAAACCTCTACAGGATTTTGGGAGCAATTTGATTTGGATTTTCATCTGGAAGATTATTGTTTCCTTGCGGACAATAAGGAAAACAAAAAAATCCCACAAAAATACCTGCTTCTCTGGGTTTTTGACAACTACAAGCACAAGTCCCAGACACCCCAGTCCTGGAGCTTGTCTAAAATACACATCCCAGGGAAACAGCCTCTTCAGGCAAAAAGTGCTGCCTTGGTGCTGGCCTGTAAAACTGTCAGATAAAGACTGCAGTTTAATTGCAGGTTTAAGACAGCCTAAACCTGCACTGCTCTCTGCCCCAGCTGCCTGCCATGCCCCAGAAGGAGAGCCAGGGGACCTTGATGCAGCCAGATAAATAAGGCTCCTTGCAGAGCAAGGATTTGCTCCTGTGGATTGCACAGCCCAGGGCAGTGGGAGGGATGGAACCAACTCTTTCCACAGTAATATTAAACTACATAACCATGCTTTCAGGCTTGCAGGCAATTAAGTCAGGACTGCTGAAGCCCAGGATGTTAATATAAACTGTAGCTGGTGGTGATTTACATTAATCTGGGAGCTGTGATTGTGGCAGTTCAGGGGTAGCTCTAAGCTCAGTTTGGATATCTCTGTGGGGAGAGAGGCAGAGAGCCTAAACATCAGCCACCCTTAAATGGACTGTGAAATGTGAGTCAGAGCCTTGATTTAATTCTTTATTATGGTGGAGAGGTTCAAAGTGAAGCATTACATTTTACCTTGGAGCTCTCAGCAGTGAAGGCAACAGGCTGGCTACAGCAAAAGCCAAGCATGGGGCACTGGCATGAGAATGTGTGCCTCAAGTTTAAAATTAAACATTTTTGCTCCCCTGCAGAGTGCCAGTTATCTTCTATCATACTTCCTATGTTTTCCAGTGTCTTGTTATTTTCCCTGAAAATAGGGAGAGTTTTATGCACTGAAACTCTCTGTACCATGTCTGTGTGGAGGCAGCCCTGGGGCAGGGGAAGAGACTGCAGGCACAAGGGGCTCTCAGGAGCTGCAAATCCCCCTTGTTTTAATGTGTAACATTTGGGATCCAATCAATGCCATCTGAAACAGGGTGGGCCAAAAATAAAAGCGGCAAGTGAGAAATGAAGTGTCCAGAGAAGCAAAACTGGGCTCACAACCTGCTTCTTTAAAAGCATCCCTGAACAAGTGGACACCCTTCATGCAGCTCCAAGAGCATCCAGAAAATGAGGAGGGAGCAAATCTCTTCAGACTCAGTGGGAACCAAAAATGCCAGAGAAAAAAACCCCAAAGATCCCTTGATCAAGGGCATCAAAGACAGAAGGAATGTCTGAAGGAATGGGAACAGATGTGTGACTGCAATCCATCACCAAGAAGATGCTGTGAGCTGTGGCTCTTGGAAACGCCATCATCTGTGAGCAAACTGAAGTCTCATCTGTCCAGCAAATTTTAGGAAAAAAGCAAGAGGCTCTGGAATCAAAAATGATTTAATCTTTTAATTTTAAACATATTTTAACCTTTGTGTTTAATAGCTGCCAGTAGACCTGCCACCCATTAATACGACTTATGACTAATCTGTTTTTTAATCCATTTATTCTCCTGGCTTCTATGATATATCACAGCAATGAGTTACAAAATTGAAGTGTGGTAAGGTGTTTGGCAGGCTGCTTATCCTTGTGGCCTATTTGTCATACTGTGAGAAATAGTCAACAGCTCACTCTCTAAGTGCAATAAGCCTTCCTAGCTCTTCTTTTACTTGTCACCTCAGGGCTAAGAGAGCCTGGGTAGGGTAGGAATTGTGGGGCAGCTGGGATCTTTCACCTGTATTTTCTATTCCTCTGAGTATTTTTCTGTCCTTCACTGCACTATAATTTCTTTTGCTGCTATGCACAGCCTTCAGAATACAATAAATCACCTTTCATTTATGTTTCTAGCAGGCTTAAACACATTTCAATACTTCAGACTCTCCTATAGAGTTTTGCAATTGTTCTCCTGTTGTTCATCAGCATTTCCAGCCACAGAGGCTCACAAAATGAATTCAGGTTGATCACCATTTTTTAACATGCTCTGTGTAAGCAGTGCCAGCTCAGTGTAGTCCCTGAAAAGTCCTGAAGCCAGACACAGTTTTACAGGGACACGAAAAATGTGAATGATTTCACTCTTTACCTGCTTGTAACTTACCAGCTTCAGGTGACTTACCAGTATATAATTTTGCCACTTCATTTATCTTTCCCAGCTACTGCATGGAGAGATTTCTCTTTGTGCCACCCTGCAGAAGATCTTTATCTGCACCTTTCAGAAAATGTCTTTCTCTGGCATCTCCTTCTTTAAACCAAAGCAAACCAGTAGATTATTGATTCTCATGAGAAACATGCCAGCAACATATATTAGGTGGACCTGTTGGAGTGAGTCCAGATGAGGCCATGAAGATGCTCAGAGGGCTGGAGCACCTCTGCTATTGAGCCAGGATAAGAGAGCTGGGTTTGTTCATCTTGGAGAAGAGAAGGTTCTGAGGAGACCTTATAGCACCTTGTAGTACTTAAAGGGGTACAAGAGAGCTGGAGAGGGACTTTTGACAAATGCATGTAGTGATGGGCCAAGGGGAAATTACTTTAAACTGAAAGAGGGGAGATGTAAATTCAAGCACTATCCAGATGAAGGTATCAGCTATGGATACAACAGACTGTCCCTCTTCTCTGAGTGAAGGAAAAGTCCCTCATTGTGGATTGATAGAAAAGTTGAGAGATTATTTAGAAAGGGTACAATGAAAGAGTAGGTGGCTGTATGCTGAGCAAGGCTCAGGCCTATTTTTTTTTGACAGTTATAAAAATTGAAATGTTACTTACTGTTCACAATAATGCCTCTGAACAAGCAGTACTGTAAATTCTAAGAAAATGCACATCTAATCAGATATACTTTTCATGTCTACACTTCTTATGTAGCTTATGATTCTTATATGGCTTACTTACACTCCCTCTAGCCATCAAAGAAAATGCATTAGCTTTGAGCTGAAAAGAGCTGTGTTATTATTTCTTGTGTCCTAACTTGGGAAGGCCAAACAGGAAGGGATAGAAGCAAATCAGAACAATGTAGCTCCTCACATTTGCGTCCTCATTATATGCACAGAGGCAGATCTCTGACAGTGCTGCTGTGTGAACCATCATGGTGTCTGGCAGTACAACCTAAAGTTGCAGATCTGAATATATATTCCTTTAACTGACAGGTCTATCCTAAATAAGCCCTCTCTTAGCAGGGAAGTGGGGAAACTGAACCATAACATTTTTATGAAGAAATCTTGGCTCAGTATCCATTGAAATAAATAGAAGTTTAATGCCTTAGGTTATTTTTTGGTTGTTACTCTGTAACTATGGAAACCTGAGATCAGTTGTTCAATCAAACAGTATTCTGTAGTCTTGCAGTCTTTTCAGTCCTAGTATCAAACAGGAGTTAAAAAATACCTCCCAACAGAAATTTAGTCTTTGTGAAAATGGTGACGATGACATTACGTGCTTAGAACACCAGCTTGGAAAAGTGCTTTAAGTTATTGCAGGGAAAAATAGTTGAGAGTGGCCCACTGGTGCATTATTTACAATGTGATAGCTCTGGTGTGCCTGTCCTTCCAAATGAGTAGCCATGGAAATGTTTGGACATGTGAATGCTTTGCTGGGGAGCACTAAATCACTCTGTGGCAGCTGCTTCATGACCATTTCCCAGGTACAGGCACTCCTCTAAGGGGATCTGACAGTAAATGAGGGACCTGGGGCTAGCACACTTTTAAACTTCTGTTCATGGAGGCCTGAAAGCAAAAACACAGGTCAGTTGCTGTAAAGTAACAGTAAAGTGTTGATTTGTTAAACTAAGGAAATTATTCGTATTTCTATATCGGTGTTTGTAAAAATATAGAGATGTGATGTCTTTCTGAGAGCAACAGTACTTTGCAGTATATAGTTATGCACATCTCAATTTTATGAATGGAATCTTTTTTTCCTTAATGACCAAAAGATGTATAATTTTGTCCCTGCTGAACTTTCAAAAGGAGAATTGTTACTCTTTGCCTCAAAGTGTTGATGGGTCTGTTCTGTGGCTGATTTTATGGCTACCACGTCAAAGGTATTTGGTGATTGCTATTTTGATGCCCAGCTGTAAAAGCTTCACAGGCTCCTCATCTGCATAGTTTCTTGAAAACCAGGCCAGTGAAAAATTTGGGGCAGTTTGCCAAAGCTGTTAGAAAATGGCAGTCTCTGTTTGTAGTGGGCTTAATTTCACGAAGTTGATAATACAAGAGTGGAAATGTCAGGGGACATTGTGACTAAATTCGACACTGAGCTGCCAGGTGTTCAGATGCCAATTTCTTGCCAGCATCAAGGGGATGTCAGAGAAGAGGTTTTATACTCAGAGTGGAACTGTGGTGTGCATCTACCTCATGTCAGTCCTCCCTGGCTGGGGAATTGACCATTGGTGGGGGAAAGGAGAAGGCAGCACTATTGGGATAGCTCCTGCTGTCCAAACCCTGTTAGAAGGAGGTGTCTCAGGAGAAATGGTTGCAATAAATTGGGTTTGTTCTGGGAATGGCAGGCAGTTAGTCATGTCTCTGCTTACTAAATGTATTCCCTGGGATTTCCAAGACAGAGGAGAAGGCTTTTAGTACCACTCTGTGCAGAGTGCTCGTTTCTGCCGAGGGTAAGGGAGTCACCAATTGGAGAAGTTTGGTTCCTCTTTCTTCGCTCCATGTTACAGCTGCACTCTGTTTCCTCAGAACTCCTTTTCTACTTGGCCTTTTGCTGCCTTTCAGAGCCAAGCCTGGTAGCTCTTTGGTTTACTTTAAATGTGAAAACCTCTAAGCACTAAAATGTCACAAGTTGGATGCTAGATATGACTGCTCTGCCTATGCTGTTCTGTGTTGCTTTTTTTCTCAGTACCTCCAGGCTGGAATGTTTACATTAAGGGCATATTATCTGTTCTGTTTTGATAGGATGGGGATAGTACAAGGAGTAATGGATACAAATTAAAAGAGGGGAAATACAGATTTTATGTAAGGAAAAAATTCTTTCAAATTAATTAGCAACAAATGAGGTTCAAGACTTAGATCACAAGATCCAAAGATCCAAAGATCACATGGAAAATCCACCTCTTCTCTTTTTTTTCTCTCGTCCTAGTTATACTACAAAAGGAATAAAGAAAAATGCAAGGCAGATATGCTCAAATGGGATGAGACTAAGAATGTGTTGAAACTTTTCCCCTTGGAGACATGAAATCAGAGCATGGAAAGGCTTGAGCCCCTCTGACCTGCTCAAAGGCCCCAGACACCCAGAAACATTTCCATGGCTGCTTTTAATAGATGTATTTTGAAAATATTGCCCCATTTAGAGTTTCTGAGCATTGAGCTCAGAGGAAATGGAGACAAAACATCCCACAGCTCAGTGCCTACCAGCAGACAAACTTCCAAGCAGATCCCATTGCCAGATGCTGCCTACTTTGCTTCTTTTATCAGCAATCACCTGCTTTCATACACTCAGTGATTAATGTAGGCCATCCCCAATCCTCAGGCAGAAGTTGTTGCAACTAAATTAATATTAAATACTTTTGGCTTATTAAAATAATAATTTTGCTTTTGCATAATTAAGATCTTTAAAGGATTATCTATATCTTTTTCCTCTCCATGTCACAGCCCTAAGAGCTCAGTAGTTATTGATCACCATGAATCCTCATGGAACCACAGAAGTTTGTGATAGAGCTCTGATCTGTCTCTGCATTGCTAATGAAGGCACTTTAAGCAAATGAGATTAGCTTCAGCTTTATGCAGCTCATATAGAAGCTTTGAAAATATATGAAATAAAAGTCATCCTGATAATTTTGACATTACTAGAGATAAAATCTTATCATGAGCTGAGGTAGCATCCTAAATATTTTTGAAAGCTGCAAGTGTAAACTTCTGTCATTGGAGTCAGCGCTCCAGGTTTGTTGTGTTCTGCAGCAAGGAAAGATCAGCATGAGATAAAGGACCATGATACCACCACAGCCTCAGGCTATGGGGCAGTGGAAATAAAAGCTAATGATGATCACAGAATCATAGAATAGTAAGGGGTTGGAATTGGCCTTAAATACCATTTAGTCCCAACTCCCCTGCCCTGGGCACGGACACCTTCCACTAGACCAGGCTGCTCAGAACCTCATCCAGCCTGGCTTTGATCACTGCCAGAGTTGGGGTATCCACCACCTTCCTGGGCAACTTGATCCGGTGTCTTGCCATCTTCACAGCAAAAAAATTCTTCCTAATATCCAGCCTAAATTTCCCCTTTTTCATTTTCCCCTCTTTCATACAAAGTAACTTATCCACTACCCCTTGTCCCATCTCTATTCTATTGAAACACCTGTGTCAAACTCAGCCCTTGAACAGTCTGCATTGTGTGTTCCATTTCTTCCTTTGGGAAATAAAGCACTGTTCGCTTCAAAAGTGGATTTTTACTTGGAAAGGTTATACACTTTGTTCTGCTTCTGAGTGGAGGAGAAGATTGGAAATAGTGGCTGGACATCTATTAAGAGAAAAGGAATGAGGGAGAGGGGGGTTTTGCAACTTGTCTTTCTAAGTCACTTCAGGAGGTTCTCTGCAGTGCTAGGTACTCAAAAGGAGCCTTTAATTACATTTCCTATTTGGCTGTGGTAAGATCAAGCCCAAGTGCTCTGCAGACAGGATCTTGGAGGTCAAACAAGCAGAGTTTGTCAGTAGAAGGTACAAAAAGACTTTTCGGGATTGACTTCTCTTGCAACTGAACCAAACTCCTTAGGCCTCAGATTGGAAAATTGAAGCTGGATAAACATTTCTGACAATAAGGGCTGTGTGATGACCTCTAGTGTGGTGGCAGTTCAAAATCCTCTTGACGCTGCACATGATGTCAGAGCCTGTGCTAAGAGCTTGCGCAGTCCACGCACATTTTCTTAAACCATCACTAACTCAAGTCTTTATATTTTTCACTACTACATCTCTAGGGTGATAAAAGACCAAAAAATCTTTAATAATTATCTGATCTTTGGATATTGTGGTAATAAAGCTATATTAGTCACCAGAGAATCTGTCAGTAGTTGACTGAGGTGATGCAGCAGGAATCAGACAATGATTTATTTTTAAGTAAGAAGTTTTTATCCATTTTAGCAACATTTCACACTAGTTCTCTGAACCCTGAAACTCTGACAAGGACCATTCCAGAAATTAAAAATGTATGGCATGAGGCTATTTGATGCTACCATTAAGGCACTTCACTGCTGTATTCCTGGATCATCAGGGGAGGAGGAGGAGGGGTGCCCTTCAAATTAGCAGAAGCTGCACATTGCACTGCTGTTGGAGGGAGCCTGAGTGTGTTTTACTCAGGGAAAAGAGGCAGTGGTGGCCAGCAAGAATTGCCTTACATAATAGAAATGGCAAACAGCCTTTGGGTGTGCAGTCAAGAGGGAGAGAAGCTTCTGGACATGACATGCCAAAGCACTTAGGAGATTTTGCCACTGGATCCCAGTCATTCAGAGAGCCCATGGCAGCAAAGACATCCTGCAACATAAATTTAATTTTCTTTACATGTTTATCCATTCTTTGACTTTGCCTTTTCATTCCAGTCCGTTTGGCTGTGTCCTGGTACTGTACAACCTCTAACTGCCTGAGCAGTTCCTGAAAAGTTCCCTGACTTTTGTGTCATACATGAAGAATAGCTTTGGAAAAGGCAAGAGCTGGGCTAATAATACACTGCTGTTGTGTAGGTGTGCTCAGCACTTCCTTTAAATTCCTGCTGGGTAAAGGGTTCAAAGCCAGCTGGCTGGAACAAGGCTTATTAACCCTGCCTTTGAACACCTAAATGCAAATGCCTGGCTTCTGAGAAATGATGGGGACCCAAGGAAATTTCCTGTCTTTCTCTGGACACATTTGGGGAATTCTCATTAAAAAGCTACAGCACTAATTCCCACATCTTCCAGCTGGCCAACCCAGAGGGCTTGGCTAATTCCAAAGGACTGAGCTCTGTGACCTTTCTCTTGAGTACAATGTTTATCATATGTGAGCTGGAACAAAGAGCAAGAGGGCATCAGGACAAAATTAATGTCCTGAATCACAAACAGACCTGGAAAGAGAACACAGCTGTAATAATTTTGTTTCTTGCTCTAGATCTCCTTGTGGTAAAGCATGGCTGATTATGGGGTTTTGGTGCTCCTTATTGTCATTATTTTACTCTACTTCTGCAAAAACTGCCACATTCATTCTTAGCGTGGCTGTCTAAAGGAAGAGAGGTCAGACACCCAGTGTAAGACAAGGTAAATAACCTTTATTTGTCTGCAGGTGCTGGAGCACCTTCTGCAGCAATGTGCAGCTCTGAGCCAATGTCCCACCTGATGGCAGTGGACTGGCTTCTCTCAGGATTTTCTAAATGCTCCTCAAGACTGCACTCATGAAAATTAAGCTTCTGCAAGTACTACTTGCTGTTAAAATCACATTCTGTTATCAGGAGCATTCCCAAATTAGTATTCTGTGTTTTGACTGAAATGTTCTGAATGGTTTGGCTGTTTCCAAGAATAGATTTAGATGAAAGAAGATGAAGTTTGTTTGAAAGAGACAAGAAAAGTATCTCTGCTGTAGACTTCAGTGGTAAGATTCTGATTTCTAGAAGAGAAACAAAATATTTCACATATTAAGAACTGACTTAACATCCATGCTTAAGTGAGGGATAGCTCACTATGATATGACACAAAGATCATCTCTTCCCAACTCAGTGTTGCCCTGTGATGCTTCATACAAAGCTCCTTAAAGATTCACAATGATATCACGTGGTGTGCATGCTGGGCTTGGGCTGGCTTAAGTCCACAAGAAACTCTTTTCATGCTTTAATTTGTCCCTGAAATTTGAAGCTGAAACAGCTTTAGTTCATTCCCTCTGCAATGAACAAGACACAAAAGCTGCATTTACTATGAAACCTGTGGTATGGTGTTTCTTAGTCCAGAGAATCCTAGAATGGTTTGGGTTGGAAGGGACCTTAAAGATCATCTCGTTCCAACCCCCTGCCATGGGCAGGAACACCTCCCACTATCCCAGGTTGCTCAGAGTCCCATCCAACCTGGCCTTGAACACTTCCAGGGATGGGGCATCCACAGCTTCTCTGGGCAAGCTGTGCCAGAGTCTCCCCACCCTCACGGGAAAGGACTTCCCTCTAATCTAAGCCTGGCCTCTTGCAGTTTAAAGCCATTGCCCCTTGTTCTAGCACCATGTATCCTTGCAAAAAAGTGCCACGAAGCCCTGAAGGATGGGAAGGCAGTGAGGGTTGTGCTGTGACTGCAGAGCTGTTAGCACTGCTGTGACAAGCAGGTCATACTTAGTTAAGCAGCCTGTTCATTTTCACTCTGCCTGAACAAGAGGTCAAGAGATGCTCAGTGTAATTAACAGAAGAGAGATACAGGGGATGCAAAAGTATGAGGCAGTGTTTATTTAAAGAGCTATAGACTTGGTGAAAAAAAAAAAATCCTACCAGAGAGGGAGCTATTAGAATCAGCTTTTGTTAAGAATATTTCTGTAATAAAGAGTTGTGACTGCATAAAACGGTGTAAAACTGTCTGAATAAAACCCAAGAGACAGATTTCTGAAGCCCAGGAGCCACAAGGGGTAGGAGCATCAAGATTTGTTCATAGCTCCCTTACCTTGAGCTCGTGCATGTGTGGGAAGCTTCATTCCCACAAATGCCCATTCATAATGATCCACTATTGTCCAGTGGCTGAACTGGAAATTTAGAAGCCCCAGTGGGGAGCTGCTGCTCCTGCAGGGCTTGTGTTAGAAATGCTGGAGAGCTTTTACAGCTCATGGAATGCCTCAGCACACTGCCCTTCATCACTTTGTTCTGGCTGCAGCTGTACCCCGTGGTAACAATGTTAATAACTGTGATGCCATGGCTGATAATGATCTTTGATGTGGGTTTGACTGATAATGGTCCTTGGCAGAGGTTTCCCAAGATTTAAATGGGTTTTGTAGGTGAGGCTGTCCTGTACTATGGGCTGTTCCTCCCATTCTCTCCTGGGAGCAGTCTGGCAGGAGGGGAACAAGAAGGGTCAGAGCCACAGAGCTCAGAGCAGCAGGGCTGAGCCAACACTGAAACCAAAATGGGCCAAAGGGGGAGATGCACAGAGACTCAGGGATTGTGGGGGTACTGTCAGTGCTTCCCCCTGGAGCTGTCAAATAGGGCAGCAAGCATGCAAGAAAGGACAGCACCTAAAATATCTTTCCTACTTTAAAGCACCAGAAACTAAAAATAGTAATTAAAAAATACTGAATTGAAATTATAATTGGAGTGATGTGGTAAGTTTTCATGACAATGTTTTGGTAGCAGGGGGACTACAGGGGTGGCTGCTGAGAGAAGCTGCCAGAAGCTCCCCCTATGTCTGATAGAGCCAATGCCAACTGTCTCAGTTATTGAAGAACTGCAGCCCATGGAAAAGACCCACGTTGGAGAAGTTTAGGGATGACTGTCACCCATGCTGGAGCAGGTAAAGAGGTGACAGTTTGCCCACAGGGAGGAAGGAGCAGAAGAGACAGCGTGTGATGAACAATCCCCCTTCCCTGTTCCCCTGTGTAGCTGTGGGGAGGAGGCACAGAAAATTGGGAGTGAAGTAGAGGCCAGGAAGAAGGCAGAGTGGGAAGAAGGAGGCAATTATTTGTAAAAAGTTATTGGCATTAAGTTATTAACAATCACATGAGAGTAGGATAATAAGAAATAAAAACTAAAGCCACTCCTGTAGCTCCTCCACAATCAAAACCTTGCCATGCAAATATAACACAAGAAATCATATTTCAAGCATAACATGGGTTGAAAAATGATCCACCATCATGTACAGGTGGACATTAACTCCTATCCATGGATCAAAGGTTATTTCTAGTAAAATAATTTGTCCTGCCTTTGCTCCTTTGAAAGTGGAAAGTACAGAAACAAATATTGTTTCTGTAAAAATAATAATTATTACCATCCCAATCAAAGGTCACCCAAATGTAGGAAGCAAAAGTTTTATCTGAAAAAGGACTTTTAAAGCTGTAGGTTTTGGCTCACTAACAAGGAACATTTTCTATTTCGCATCATTATATGAGCTTTTGGGTTTGCAGGGAAAGTACAGATTCTGAAATAAAACCCCTTCTCTCTAAATGCTTAGATTTCACACACTGTTCTTTATCATTATTGCTCAGTGAGATAATTTTCTAGTTAAAGTTTACACAGCATTTTATAAACCTCATAAGATATTTTCTATGTCCTGAAGTCCCCTGATCTAAGGAAAAAAGGTAAATCATGCAGTTCAGGGAATATAGGAACCTTGTCACCTGAAAACAGACCTGAAACTCACCTTGTTTAGAATCCTGCCTCTGTCACCAACACAGAAACAGAGTTTCAGAACCTGGCAGGATACAGGTGGATTTGCTTCCCCACACTGGCCTCTAATCACTGCTTTAAGTCCTGATGGGTGAAATTCTAAAGTCCCTGAAGTCCTCTTAGGATGGAGGAGATGGAAGGGTGGTCTTGAAGATTACAGGAATCCTGTGTAGAAGAGTCCTCCAACTGAGGAAGCTCTTGGGAGGTGGGTGAGGTGCAGACACCACGATTTTCTACTGGTTACACACAGACACTGCAGGAAAGACATGAATTTATCAGCTCAGGTAACACTGGGATTCTTTTGTAAACCTAGATCAGACCTTCTGGTGTCCACTGCGTGATACAGGACAATAATTTCCCCCCAAAACATGAAACCAAATGGAAGTCTTGCACTTGGTCCTGCTCTCAGAATCACTTCAGCCTGAGCCTCAGCTGGGGAATGTAATTCCTGACATGTTTAAAGTAATGAGAATGCTTATGTACTTTGGAAGATGAGTGACAGTGCTCAGCACCAGCCAAAATTGAGTGTTTGCATGAACTTACCTTCGTGGCAGGGATTTCTTAAGCTTAAAACTCAAAGTTCTCTGAGACAGATAATTGCATATTTTTACCTTGTGGAAATATTTACACAGGCTTACCATGGGGAGTCATAGTATCCTGGGGTTTGTGTGTCTTGTAACCTCTTAAAAAGAAACAGAGATTGACTTTGAAAACAACATTTCAGAATGTTCACATCAAATTCTCCTTCCTTTGAGGTGCTGCATGAATGGTTGCCAGGTAGGGGTGCAAAGGCTTTAATACAGGTGTGTAAAGAGGAAATGTCAAGTAAACTCTTTTTTTGGAGAAAAATATTTTCCTGTATTTTCTTTTTCTGCTGGGTTTTATCCTGGAAAGCAATGACAAGAAAAGAAGCTTTCCATAGCTGAGTTCACATTTACATTGGCAATTGCAAGATCAGAGGAAGAGGGAGCAGAAAAGTTTTAAGCCAGAACCATATGGAGAAGAGAATTTCTATACTAATGGATGTGTTAATTCCTCGATATTTTCTTGCACATCAGAATGAGACAAGCTTGTGTTTTAAAATTTCAGAAGTCCTGCAAAAAGCTGATTCAAAAATTTTGGAAATGTTTGTTTTTGTCATGATTTCTGTGAAAATAAACATACTCTTGGAAGCGTCAATATTGCAAAATATCGGTTAATGAGGAAGTACTTGATTTTCAAAGTCTCCACCAGAAAATATAAATTATTGTATTCCCTGGCAAGAACTCTCCTCTGTTGATTCCTCTGCCAGCCTCCTTTCTTCACAGAGTAATTGAAGGAGCAAAGTTAATTGAAAATCAGTGGTCAGCTCCACTTATTGCTGATCACACACACCAAATCACTGCAACTCCAGCGAGCAGAGGGCCTGGGGATGTGTCCTTCTCAGGTGCTTCTGGACTCCACAGACAGCTTCCATCCCACAGTGCTGATAGGACATCGTGGGTGATAAGTGTTTCAAACTTGAGCTCTTCTTTACCTTTCATTGTGCCTCCAAGTGAGTCAGTGGGAGTTTTACAATGGATGTAAATGCGAGTACCTCCCACTTAACCAGAATTATATTACAGCAGCTCATTATTTCTTTCATTCTAAAATATATCAAAGGACATTTCCCCCCACAATTAGGATATTGTTGTGTGATCCTCCAAACAGGAGGATCTATGACTGTGTTTATGAACAGAATAATTTATTTTTATGTCGTTCTCAGCAGACTGTGCAGGTGCTCCTCTGTGGCATAAAGGACTTTATATTGGTCATTATAAAGCACACTGGATTTGTGCTTTCTCAAGGAATCATAACTTTTTTGGAACATCTGATTCACTGTTACAGAGGGTGTATCACTGGTGACAACTGGATGATTTATCCAAAATTAGTTCATTAAAAATTAATTTGATGTCTTTCATAATGTTGGCTCCAGTGCTGCTTTCTCTGAAGTCCTGCTTCCTTTGAAGTTTTGTCACTGTCTTCTCCAATATTAAGATCAAACACTTGTGCTGCATAAGTGTTACCATTCAGGGCAGCTCTGTGTGTGACCTGTTTCCTTGATCAAGATTTTCTGGTGACCTATGCAATCAATTTGTGTCTGTTGTGCTACTGAACATCCAGAGCTCAGCCACACAGCATGGAAGACTTTCATGGGTTTTGGTATGGCTTTTTTTTTTTTTTTCTCCCATTTTGAGAGTTTGGTGGTTTTTATTCTTTTTTCACATCCTGAAATGGTTAGAGAAGTTGGAGTTAATAATCTGAATGCAGCTAGAAGGGATTTTATGCTTTATTCTTATACTGTGCCATCATGACCTCCCAAGAAATCCCCAAGTGTCTTGATTGTGGTTGACAAAATATACATCACTTCTATTTCTCCTTGTACTCCAAAAGTAATAAGAATTAGCAGTCTGGTTTTCTTCATAGCATTTTCTCCTTGTCACAGAGATCAAGTTCACATTTATCAGACTCCCTCCAAGTCATCAGTGTTGCTCTGCTGTTTTGCAATTTCATCAATTTATGACAGAACACTTACATTAGTGTGATTGTTTCTTCGATTTTTCCTTTCTCTGAAAGTATTCCTCTTTTGTATACTTTTCATTATTACTGCTATTTTTCTGCAGGTCTCTGTTCAATCACCTTCTCTGATGAGGGGAGCTCATTACCAATAAATATGAAAAATACAGGAGATAGAGCTGTAGGTGGTAGTAGGAACAAGGAGAATAAATGTGCAACCCTGCAAGTTATGCAAGTCTAAGAACTTACATTCTCTAATTTTTGTTGATGCATTTTTGAAAAAAAAAAACACAGATTTAAGGACTTTGAGGATGTGAATGTTGGAAAATTTCATGCCAGGTGCTTTGTCCAAGGTCACGTGTAAAGAGCTTGTGTAAGAGCTGAAACCAAATATCCTGAGACCTGACTAGCTGCAGGATTATGAGCCTTTTGTTTATTCCCTCTCCTGTGGTCACTGCAGCATCACACACTCCCCTCAGTCACATTCAGCTAATGGAAAGGTTGTCATCTAGTATGCTGAGGATATTGCTTTGTCTCTCATAATTCAAACATCCCAAACTACAAAGCTAAAGAAAAAATATGTCTTCAGCTCCTAATTTATCATTTCTACTCTCACAGGATCTGCTGCTGCAGAATTTGTTTCCAAAGTGAGTTAAGGGGAAAATCCCTCCTAATTGATAAACTTTTCTGGTTTATCTCTTATTAATTGCAATTAAACATATGAATGAGATATCTGTTATTCATGAATAATTGTCAAGAAGTGTCTTTTTAAAACACTTCAAATTTAATGATATTTTCCCCCTTTCAGGAATATTATGATGACAACATAGGAGGAACTTGCCAAAAAATGCTTTCTGGGTGTGATAATAAACTGGTGTAGCAAACATCAGCTCAAGTGATATTGAAGGCAAAAGGCTCTATGGAGATTTGCCATAGGTAGGTGTGTTCTCCTCCTCATTGATGCTTTGTTTCTACACCTCTCATATTTCACTGCCAGCACGTTATAACCTGAACCATTTTGAGACAATAAAACCAACAGTCACACTCCAAATACTTCACAAATTACTCAATCCATTTTGCCATTTCCTTGGAAAAATCAACTTCATGTCTCTATTTTAGCTCTGGTGAGCACAAAGACCACTGTTTGGAAAAGTGCTGGTGTGCCAGGATAATCTGTGGCCAAGTGGGATCAGCACCTGTCAAAACCACAGTGTCTTTCATGCCTTAAGTTTTATCTATGAGCACACCTGGCAAGGAAATGCAAGTATTTCTTGGTCTTGATGTGATGAAAACAAAATTTGGTTACTAGTTTGCAGATCTACAGTTAAAACAGACAGTGAGAAATGCACCTTCAAGGTTTTTTTCTTTTTTTGGCTATTATTTTTGTTGTTGCTGTTTATAATTTTGTTTTGTTTGGGTTTTTTTTAATAGCAAGAAGTAATTTCCTCTGGGTTAGCACATGGTCACTCATGCCAGTTCCTGCAGCAATGGCACACAATAAATTACACAACTAGCACTTGACATTTCTTGTCATCTGAAGAACCAGGTTACAGATTGCAAGATTTGCCAAGATAGTCTTGGCACAATTCTTTACAAATATGCATAGTCAGAATTTTTTAGCTTCCACAAGGCACTGAAATTATTTGTCATAGTTTTAAGGCAAATAAAGAAGCTAAAAGGAGTTTTTGAGAAATGCTTTTCCCATCCTTGGGGTCATCTAAAAATGTTAGGCAGGTGTCAAAACTGTACACAACACCTTAAGTATGAACTCATTCTCATTAGGCTTGGGTAGCTCCTGTGCTTTCACACTGAAAACCTTCTCTGTCCAAGTACAGATTCTGCCAGGAATTTCAGCTGAAGGAAGTAATTTTCTTTCCAACCAACTGAACATTCTTATCAACTTCCTTTTTATTTATTCTGTACAAAGCAAGGAGTAAGACCCACACACCAGAGTGAATATTTCAGCAAATAGCAACCAGTGACCCTCCTCTCCATACCTTGAGGTGCAGCCAGAACTCAGAGCAGTAAGCTATGACCCCCAGTTAAATTCCAGCCACCACAGTAACAATATTTATATAGTGGATTTAGGGCTGAAAAAGTGAAATATTTGGGCAGAGGACCTAGACTTTTCCATCAGGCTGTCTACACTTGTGCCCAGGAGAGGACAGCAGCTCCCAGTGCTGCAGAACACCTGGCTGTGTTGAGCAGCATGTAACAAGATCATGGGCACAGGCAGAGATTTAACAGAGCAGAAAGTGGGGATGGGCAAGTAGAAATAGAAGATGAACCATCTTCAGGTCCAAACTCATGGCTCCATTGTCCTGGGCATCCCCTCAGACACACAGTGGATGCTGTCAGGCTTGGCAGACCTCTTTCTCCAGCCCTTTCTTTGGTTGAGATGGAGTCTGTTTTTGTGGGCATCTATTTACACTGTAATCAAAGCACTTGTTTTGAAATGTTTGGTTTCATTTGGGTGGGCTGTAAAAGCCTCCTGTTTTTCCTCTGCTTCTGAATGGAAAATGAGGCTTCAAAGTGACAAACTCAAGAGTTTCGTTTTGGAAGCTGTTAAAATGAAATGTTCCATCATGTTAGAAAGTATTTATTTGTGAAACTTGAAAACAAAACTCCAATATTTCTAAAATCCTTCCATTTTTTTTCCAGCAGAAACAAAAAATCCACAACCCAAAAAAATAAAACAAAAACCCAAACTAACAACAATCCTGTTCTGGAAATTAGATATCAATCTACTGGAAGTTTCACTTGCATAAAGCTGAACACTTCATCCCGACTGAGACTCCTTTCTTCATTCAATGTGGTGGTTAAAAGGAAAAATAAAATAGTCCTCTCCCTGTTTAAAGAGACAAGCAGAAGGTAATGACAACAGTGTCACTTGCAGGCTGGGCCAGGGGGACTTAGGAAGTGCCAACAGTACCAGTCTTTTCCATTTCTCATGGGACTCTGCTAATGGGATTTTAGCCAGTGGGTTCAGGGCACCAGAGATGTCTTTGAAATAAAAGCAGCTTGATTTTCAAAAATACACAATGCCTGTCTTTTACTGACTGCAGAAGAACTTCACTAAACTGAAAGAATGGAGTGTTAGTGTAGGTGCTTAGCCAGCTGACACTCAGGTTCCTTTATCTATGAGGCACAATTTCTGATCCTAATACACAGTATTTCCCCTATAAACAGTGATGCAAAGGTATTTGGAAAAGTGGGCAGTCTCTCAGAAAAGAATATGATATTTTCACATATGCTAAAAAGAATATTATTTACTGTGTGTGCACAGATCCTGTTGGATTCAGTACTATCCAGGCAAATTCTTGTAGAAACTTGACACTGAGGCAGTTGTGTTATAATGTTCTTTTTACAGCCAGATTTAACAGTTATCTCTTGTTTTCCTTAATTTGTATTAGTTAATTGCTTTTCAGATCAAAATGAATAGAGGCAGAGCTCCTGTGAGACTCTGGGAGTGTGCTGGGAGCATGTTGTGTTACATCTGCTCACTTCACTTTGAATTGCCTCAGATTTTAGAATGTAACAGACTGTTAATGGGTGCTGTCACACACACTTTGAAGCAACCATATCTCTCCATTTTGAATTTTCAGCTCTAAACTTCACCCCACTGGACCAGAAGAGTTTTAGTTCCTTGTGAGGGGCCTCTTTTAAACCTACACCAATGCATTTTGAAAGAGTTCTCTCAGACTACACTATTGCATAGATGTCACTGGACAAGACTTTATTGTCAGCATCATAGGCTTGTCCCAAAGATGCCAAAGTTAATGGTATATGAATCCATTTATTTGCAACTGCAGATCCCTGAGTGCTAGTGAAAGACTCAGTTTGCATCCCTGAATTCAAAGACAGTATCACCAATAAACAGCATAATCATGTGTGTGATCACAGTGTGTAGGAACAACCCAAGGACTTATTGAGACACAAGAGGCTTCAGAAGAAATCTCAGTGAAGGGAAAGGGTTAGAACAGTGAGTGTGGAATAAAACAGAGGGAGAAACAGGAAAAAATGGGCACATAGTGCTGGAGTGAAGATACAAGTGACATGAGGTGAAGTTCAGTCTGTTCCACAGGAAAAGAAAGAAAGCAGATGGTTCACAGCTACTGCAACTGTTCCTGCAAGCTGGAGTCACGTTGGCAATGTTGCTCCAAGATCTCGAGTGAGGAGTGATGGAATGAGGAGAAAGATGTCAGGAAAGGATCACAGGATTCTTTAGTTCCCCAGGTAGGGAAAGGTCTCCTCTGCCTTTAAGGCTGTTAGTCCTTGTAGGGCTGTAATGATACTGCAACCCTTTGCAGTGCCCTGAGAAATCTCTGCCTTCTGAAGACGTGCATGGATACAAGAGACTACAAGCTGAACACTGAAACCCTAAATTGCATTTTAAAAGTGGATTATCTACTTTAGGGAAGGGAAAGCTATCTCTGGATCAATCCATTCTGGAGAACATTGACCTAGATGTGTAGATCTCCAGGGTGAGATACTTGATTTCAGCAGAGAGGTGTTCATTCACCCTGAGTCCTCCTAGAGATTTGCAAAGTATTAAATTTGCATCTGATACTTATGCAGTGAACCAAATTCTTGCCTTCAGCAACATTAATTTCAGGTTGGAGTTAGCCAGTGGAGTTGCTCAGAACTCCAGCTAATGGGAATGAGAGGCACATCTAATCTAGAATCTCATGTGGAAACCGGCCTTATAAATTGAGACATTATTTAGAAATATTTCATAGTCAATACTGTGACTTCAAAGCTGAATGTGATCTCAAGTCTCCTGGCATGGATACATGACATTTATTAGTAGAGGTGCTGAAGGACTGGCATCCAGTTGATGTCATCAGACAAATTACTTCTCCATTACCTATTGATTACTGTTCTGCCCAGCAAAAAGTATGTGCTTACTTCTCATACCAGTGGGGAAGAGAAAAATTCAATAGCTGACCACTTTAGGTAATTATCCAGTTCTTGAAATGCTTTACTATGGACAAATAGAAGCTGTGGCTTTTCCAGCACCCAGGAATCTGTTTTCTCAGCAGAATAATCCAAGAGAACATATTGCTTTTGGTTTCCTCACATTTCCCTGATTCTTTTCCACTAGATGATAGCTTTAATTCATGCACCAGTCCCTATTTTCCTATTTTCCTCAAGTGGGATACAGTTAGTTAAAGATGACTTTACTATATTTGATCTGCAAGATAAGAAAGAATCATTAGTAGGGTTTATGAAAAAGTTGGGCTCCAACAGGTTTCCACAAAAAAAAAAAAAAAAAAAAAAAAAAAAAAAAATATATATATATATATATATGTATATATATATATATATATGTATATATATATATATATATATATATATATATATATAAAATCCAAGTTATTTAAATAGAAAAGTGTGTAAGACTGTAAGACTGTGTCGGTTTTCACAAAATAGGATGGGAGAAAATCCAAGCAATTTTTTTCTCATTTTATTTTGATAGGAAAAAATGCTTTCTTCGGACTCTATTGTCCAGACTCATTTTGTCTAGACTGCTCCATCCCAAGCCAATATGTATTTTTACAGTATTGCAAAGGCATCACACAAATTGATATATTATTTCCTTATCTCTGCAAAACATTTTGGCACTGCTGAAATGAAATACTTCTGTAGTCTCAAAATCAAACAATAGATTCCTGTGTATGAAAAGACTTGTGGTTTAATTTTTCCCCCCTCTTTTCTTGAAACTACTTAATATGATCACAGATGTTATGATGTGTTCTGGTGACAGAATAGTAAGATCTATTTCCTAATCACAGTTGAGATTTTGGTTAGAATATCCAGATTGGTTCATGTTCTCAAATTCTTTCATGTGGAGAAAATAACCCCACAACTCTCCTTCCTGTGAAATAAACCTGATGTTGTTGCATCTCTGCAGAGGTGTTGTGGAGGTGACTGTTTATAGACTTTCTAATAGCATGTGAGAAGGGATAGACACAGCACTGAAACTGGAGAGCTAAAGGGGAATTCATCAAGATGGGAATGTGATGGATAAGTTGTCAGAGTGAAGCCCATGGAAGAAAGGACAGAAAACAGCCAAGTGCCCTTAGAATGGTGATGAAGGAAAGGTTTCTCTACTAGCACCAAGTCAAAAAGGGATTTGTCTCGTTCAAGTCTCCTAACTCACTGCTAAAGAATCAAGAAAACTCACCAGGCACTTGTGACTAAACTCAGACATTCCAATCCTGCTGTGAACCACAAGGAAGGTGATTTGGGATGAGCACTTGCACTGGGTGGGAAAACTGAAATTCATGAGAAATGTGAGCACAGATAGCCTTTTGGTGACAGATTTCAGCTTGGGAGACCATTATTATTAGCATTTTAGTCCTTCCAAATATCTCTTTAAGAGTAAGGATGTGAAGAGTCGTTGGTTTTGGAGCCAAGGAACAGCTCCCAGAGAGAAGACAGAAACTCCCCCATATCTCAGCAGTACTGCCACCACCCCAGGGGTGCTCTACAGCTCTGTGCAAGAGCAGGCAAGCTATTAAGACCTCTAAAAATTGCACGGAAAAGACTTTGACAAACCCTGCTCTGATTTACATCTCTCACAACTTCAAAGTTTCAGCCAGCTTCCAAAGAGAGTAAATCAGAAGAGGGTTTGTCTCACTGGTTGTTTGATCTGTCTGTAGTTGTTTAGCAGCTCTCTAGATTGGCACACCACAGCCAGGGAACTTCAGGAGCCCCTGTGACTTCTTTTTCTTAAAAGAAAGTCTTTCTTTAATCTACATTCTCAAGGGCAAAATGGTCACCTACTGGAAAAATGGTGAGATGGATTTCATCAGCAAGCAAAAACAAAACAAAACAAAACAAAATAAAACAAAACAAAACAAAAAAGAGACCCACAGGTTTTGTTTTCTAGATTTCTTGTAACTACAGCTGGGAGAAGGTTTGAAACCTTGAACTATGACATTTCAAATAAATAAATGAAAAGAAATGTTAAAAACCCAACTACTCAAATCTATTGTTAACATTTACCCCATGGAGAGGATCGCAGTATCTCTGTCCTACTGCATCCCCCTTTCTCAGACAACAGTGAATCCATGTCCAGCTCCTGTTTTGGTGTTCCCCAAAGCAAAGAGAAGAAACACCTTACTGGTCTGAAGGGAACATCTTGGTTAATTTGTAGACTCTGCTATGAAATCTTCACATGGATGTCTGAGCACTGTCATTATTTGTCAGGATTATGAATGGGAAAACAGGACCACCCATAAAAATCTGAATGAACTTTGAATAGGAGCCAACATGGAGAGCTGGAATTCATTACTAGTGGACAGCAGTGGTTTCTGTGGGAGGAGAGGGTGAAGGGGCAATTGCAGAGCTGCAAAAGGTGTGTGTTTGACAGGGCTGTTCTTTCTCCATTTCTGAGTAGGGTCAGGGTGTTCCTGCTCTGCTGCCTCCAACCCTTTTGAATAGGGTGACTTTTCCTCAGCTAGAAGGACTCAAGTCCTGGCCCTTTCTCCTTTGCACAGTGAGCTCTAAATGCCCCTACTGCATTCATGTACAATTGTCAGTAATAAGGAATGATATATGTATTTATTATCTGTGCTTGGGAGTTAGTCATACCTCCCAGTGCTGAGTGAGGTAGCACTCAGGCCATCTTTCAGAAGATAAATAAATGAACAGACATTAGCTTTTTATTACTTCTGTGATATATGTAAGTGCTTTTGGTAAGTGTCTGCTTCAGTTTTAACAGTTGAAAGTAAAGCAACCTTAAAAGAGAGTGCAGTTTTGTGTTCACTGAGGTAAAAAGGATAACTTTTCTGGCATGATAGAGGTTTTTGAATGTTATTACATGCCCCATGAGCAAGTGGGGTTTTAAGATTACAGGTCCAGAACAGAAACCTATTGAGCGATACATCAGGGACTTGAGAATGAAACAGAAGCCATGGGTAGGTCTGTTATCAAGGATGAGGCATGTATTGCATATAATCAGTGTCCAAAACTGGGAGGAAGCATAGCTAGGACAGGTGACTTGAAGAGTATTCCATACCATGGAATGCACGTCCAGGGTATAAACTGGGGAAATTACCTGGAAGCAGGGACTGATATGGGTTCAGGAAGGGGGATCTGGCATTAGTCAGTGAATGGTGAGCAACTCTATAATTGCATTTTTTTTGTGGGTTGTTTTCTTTCCCTTTTTTATTATCAGCATTATTACTATTATTACTATTATTATTAATTTAATTTTATTAATTTAATTTTATTTTATTATTAATTAATATTAATATTAATATTAATATTAATATTAATAAGCATTGGTTTTGTATTTTACTTTGTTTTCAATTATTAAACTCTTATCTGAACCCACAAGTTGTACTTTTGATTCTTCTCTGCATTCCACAGGGGTGGGAAGGAAGAGAGGAGGGTTGAGTGAGTGCCTTCATGGTGCTTAATTTCTCTAATTACTGCTGGGTTTAAGCCACAGCACTGGTCCATGACTTCCCTGTGCTGTTGGCTTTGTCAGTGTGATGACACCCACAGGCTGATGATTCCCAGTTTTTGCTGTTCCTCTTTGGATAGGGTACATTGCACAGACATTCCTGCTCTTGTTTAATAGCACTTTCTGCAGATGGCTTCCTTGGATTAACATCTTGCCTTTGTTCAGCTGTCAAAAATAATTCATGCAACAGTGCGAAACATATTTGAGGCAAATAACAGCACAATAAAGAATATCAACCATGTAGCAGCGCAATGCAGATGAAACAAATAGGGAAGGAGATGAAAGAATTAATAACTACAACTACTGGAAACAGATTCTTCTTTTAAAGGTAAACACAGAGTGATAAAAATCAGCCTAAAAAGCAAAAGTGTGTGCAGCCTGGAAACAAGGTGTAGACAAGAAGAACACAGTCTCCCCTTAAAGCAGCAGAAAAATAATCAGAAAATATTTGGCAAGAGAAACTAAGTCATCTCTAAAGACTGCCAAAAAATAATACATAATGCATTTGCCTGCCTGCTTTGCTCTTTGCATACCCAGAGCTTTTGGCAAAGCCAGAGGTGAAGCCCTGAACAGGAATCCAACACATATTTTGCTTCTCTTTCATTCTTCCCTGCCCTATATAGGCTTATGTGATTTCATTCCCTTGTAAATTATCCCATTATCATCACTGTAACACCTGAAAGCTGATCTCAAACAAACTGATCTGCATAATGTTACATCTGAGCTTATTTATTTGGAGCAGCATTGCAAGCTTGGTTGACTCTTTGGGGGATGTTTTTTTCTAGTTTGTTTGCTTTATTTTTTTAACATAAATATAAAATATATATAGTGTTCACTTTGCAAAAGAGCTAAGCTGGAGATTTGTGAAACTCCATGAAAAAGAATTTCACAAGATGAAGACCTGACTTAAGCACATTTATTCAAGTCCTTAAATCCCTCATTGTTTAAATCATCACTTAACTTTGTGTGCAATGCAAAGGATGTTTTCGCAGCCCATTGACCACAGGGTTTAGTAGATGTCTTTACCTAGGCATTTTTCCAGGTGATACAAAAGTACATTTTATTGTGCAAGGTTTCTACTAAGAATGATACCAATTTTTCTTCTGAATAAGAAGTTAATACAAGTCAGGAGGAGGAGTAAATGTGGGAAAATCAGAATTCATGCAAGGGAGGGATCTCCCAGCCCTTGTGCACATCCCTCAGGAAAAGAGGGGAGATAGCTCAGACCCTGTTTCATTACTTTCTGGCAATTGTTAGTAGGTTCCCTGGCCTTTGCCAGTCATATTGGTGATGGTAGTGAGGGCAAGCATGAGAAGGGACAATCCCAACAGGTAGGTGAAAAAAAAAAACTTTTTTCCATAAAAGTTTAAGTAGCACGAAAGATTCTCCAAAGGATGTGGTGCATTTTGCTTACAGAGGATTTTTAAATCGTTGTCTTTTTAATGAATGGAAGCAGTTTTGATCCAAGAACTCACTTAGAAAAACAAAGCAAAATCTCTTTTTTCTTTTTTGTCCATGTCCATGGGCATCATGTTTATGCCATACTAACCCCTTGATTTGGGACTCCTCTTGGCTATCTCAGGGAACAGGAAAGATTAATTTTCCCTATTTTTAAGCCAAAATTAGGCTGCTAGGAGGCAAGAACAATGGAGAATTGTTAATATTAGAGCTGTCATAAGGAAGATGTACTGGGTGTTCCTAGTAGCATTAGGCTTTTTCGCCACTATTATTGTGACTTTTCTGCATCGAGGTTCCAGAAGGGATTTTTTTTTTTTAGGTTTGTTTGTGTAAGAGTAGGAAACTGGATCATTTTTCTCTGTAGCATGAACTGCATTTCCTTTCCTATGGTACACAGGACAAAGTGTATAGCAAAGGAGAAAAGGCACATCACAGATCCTCTAGAGGAGGTATCTAAAGCAGGGAGGCAGCAGCCACACTCCTCTGCACATTTCTGGTGTGGCACGTTACTTGTGTGGGTTTGGGTTTCCCCCTCTATGTCCTTGGTCAGCATAAGATGGGAGGAAGGTCTGTAGGGTGAGGACAGATGCTCTCTGAGCCAGCTAAACAAAGAATCAGAGTATGTCATACAGAAAAAGTGGTTTGCCTCTTTTTGTCCCCCACATGTTGTCTTTTGTAAAATTGGACCTGAATCCGCAGATTTGGGTGAGGAAAGGGAAGTGTTGTCCAGTAGTTCATTTGTGTCCTGCTGACTCACAGAGCTGTTCAGAAACAAGAAGTTTTGGCTCTTTTTAGAAGCAGGTGAAAATAATTTTCCACTAAACCGTGCCTTTCTCATTTAAAATAATTACAGATATTTTGTCTCTGTCTAAGACAATACACAGGCTAGGTATTAAAAAGCATTTTAGCATGTTGGTATTGAATAGGTTTTGTAAAGTACCTTCATGGCCATTTGTCTTTCATTTCAATGCATGTCAGGTGATTTAGAAAATTCTGATAACTGCCTCTCTTACCTTTCTATAAATATCTTAAAAATCTCTGACCTGCATAACCCAGATAAAAACAGATAACACAGTAGCAATCTGTATGTTTTGTGGATGGTAAATAATCCACTTGAATTGTCTGGCTCCTCTCCATTCCAGTGTCTCCTTCCATTGTGGCCCTGAGAAGGACACGACTTTCTAAAGTTAATTCAAGTTATAGGCATGAGTAAGGAAGTGGAACTGCTCAAAGGGAGAGGACAGACTTGTCTGACAAGCAGGAGGAGCCTCCCAGCACTGTAGAGAAATAATCATACAGGGAGCAGTTCTTGACATCTTCTGGGTCACTTTTCTGGAAAATGCTGGGAGTGGCTATTTTTTACCCACATGTCCTGTTCTTGTCTCAGACACACTGCTGAAATTCAGGCCAGATATTTATTTGCATATGGATTTGCCAAGGTGTTTCTAACACATCATTTGAGGATGCTCAGATAATCTGGAGGCTGTCACCACGATGGGATCACATCCTGCTGCAGAGGGAAAGACTTTGCATGCTTCTTCCATGCCCAATTACATTCTACTTTTTGACACTACCTTAGAAAATAAAAGTTTGGGAGTTCTTTGACTTTGAGGAATTGTGGAATTTGAGAACTCAGATTACAAAATCCTCCTTGAATTCTTTAACCTGCTTTCCTGTGCTACTAGATGTTTTTGGCAAGAGTGATAGAAAATATCCTTTGCTCTATCAAAAGATAGGAAATATTCTGTGGAGGACTGAAAGGGAAGTTACATTAAGAAAACTTTTTTGAGAGGAATCTCCAGTGAAGATGCTTTATTTAATGTTGCTTGGAAAAAAAAATCAATTTCTCTCAAACTCTTGTTCCTTTTTTCCAAAAAATGACACTTGGGCACTGCCAACTAAGTCAGAAGGTGTCAGGTGTTATTAACATTTACATGCCCTTAAATGTTTCAGGGAGTGTTTCCTTGATATTGTGGTGTTTTTTTTCCTTGTTTGATGTTCTACCTTATAAAATTGGTGAAAGCATCCTGGAAGAGGGTGAATGCTTTGCTTTCTTTTTCATTCCTGTCTTCTATTGTTGTCAGAAGCCACATTGTTGCAAGCTACAATGCCTCAGTACAGAAGTGGAGATATTTTGCTTCTTCACATTCTTTTTGCTCTTCTACACTACCACCTCATGAGTTGCTCTTTGGTAATAGTTCCCTTCAGCACAACTTTTTACAGATCATCTTGAGGTTAAAACTTTTCAAAGAATCCCACTAAATTTTCACTGAACATGTATCAAACTGTACATCAATATAAAATTGTTCCAATTCTAGCTGTTTTGGAGAGAAAAACTGAAGAAGAGAATGAGGAAAACAGAATAAGGAAAATAAAAAAAAAGGAATAAAAAAAGGAATAAAATGATTGTTCATAACTCCTGGCAAATCTTTCAGAGATCTGAAAGATCTGTCCTTGGACATTCTTATGTCCAAATAATTAATACTAATTGTAACTTGTACATATCAGTTTGAGAACAGGGAAGCAAAATAGAGGCAAATGAGAGAATTAAAGAGGCTGAGTGGAAATACGCACCATAGGTATGGCTCAGGATGTCAGAAATGTTCTAGAAATCTTTATGAGATGAATAATAGGGAAACAGGACTGATTCAGCAGGTAAAGATGTGCTCCACAAGCCAGTTATAACCCCAGCTATTACACACCTGTCCCTCCCCACCAGATTATCCCCACAGGATCTGTTTGCATTAATAACCCTCAGTAGATTCTCTGCTGAGCTCCAGTGGCTGGAGCAGAGAGTAGGTGGCACTGCTGCTTTGAGAGTTATTCAAGCAGGTTTGCATCATTCCCCTGGAGCAGAAGGAAATGGGTCCAAGACACTGTAGAGCACTAGGAACACCTCTCAGCAAATTAATTACTACTTGAAATTCTCTGTACAGCCCTACAAAGTATAGATTTTCATAGGCTTGAAGGGTTGGTATAAATGCCATCAGAGGAGCATCTTACTGTTTCACAGAGGGGAAAATCAATTCTGCATACAGCTTCATGGATGAGACTGCATTGGCTGTGGTAGAGTGGGAGAGTGCAGCAGGGCTTTCATTTTGGTTCTGCAATAAAATATCTACAATAACTTCTTATGTAATTATCTCTGTTTCTATCAGAAATGTTCAGCATACCTGACTTAAAGACAAGATTTTTTACCAGGTAGACAAGGTCAGTTATGTCTTGTCAGTAAATATTGCATCTAAGATCACATCTATTTTTACTCAAGTCAAAATTATTATTTTAATACATTATTAGTTGTTAATTTTCACCTGAATGTGTTACATTAAAATAAAACATTTAGCATCCAAAGATGTGAAGAAACACAATTTCACCTGCAAAAATCAGAGCAACAGAACAGGGCTGGGCACTTGCTGCTTGGTTCACAGACAATGTCACAGCAAAGGGCCACATCCTGTCCTTGGTGCCACCAGTGGAACTGCAACCATTTCTGAGCATTTCCATTATGTTCTGGTTATAAAGTAGAACAGTGAATATGATAATCTGGGAAGAATTACCATGTGCCTGAGTACAGGAAATCAGTTTATGGAACAGAATCAATTGATGCCAAATGTGGATGGCAAAAGTAAATGTGGTTTCTCAGTTGGCTTAAACAAAGGCTGCCATGGAGAGGGAGTATCCCTTCCCTTTCTGCTGCCCTCACCTGCATGGTTCTTCTCCTCCTCTTCACAGTTCAATAATTTCACTGAGTGAGTGAAATTTTCAACCAGCTCAGTGGATATGGCTTGTGACACTTAATTTGACATTACCAACCCAGCAGAACTAGGGCACATCTTCCAGGTCCACAACATGCCTTCATTACACTGTGGTGAAGGACCAGGAGATGAGGCAGTACTCACTGGCCTCCTCTGCCTCTATGCAAACCTAGATCTGTGTGCCACAAGGGGCCACAACCTGCTGTGGTGTGTCCCCATCTGGACATCAGGGCTGCAAAGCCCTGGTGGGCTGGGCGGCCGCCTCAGGCAGACACACAGGAAAATGTTTGTAAAATGCGATACACAAACTCTGCGGCAGAGCTGGAGATAATTCTCTCAGATACCAGTCAATAGTATCAGTCACAGGGTCTTGAGATGTCTTTAGCTATTACCACTGAACTGAACTCTGAAACAGGCAGGATTGATATGGCTGTGATGACTTCTATGCCAGTGAGCCAGCTTGGCCAGAGATCAAACTAGCCAAGGGAATATCACTGTCAGTAAGTTACAGTTTCCAGATGACAATGTCTTTTAACATTCCTACAACAAGAGTGATACTGGGATGTGCTTTCTATTATGTAATTGGGTGAAGCCCATCCTTATTTTACATTATTTTGAAGTTTAATATAGTTTCTCTTCTTTTTTAGGTCGCAGAACCCACAAATCAATAGGTACTGAGTTGAAGAACTACAGTGAGATAGTTAATTCTCATCCACCATGCTTTGAGCACTACCTGCATCGACTAGAGAAGGCAGAACTGCCTCCTTTCACTGAAAAGCAAGGAAAAAACCCACTAATGACATTGCCAAGTACTAACCCTAAGTTGTTTAAGTGGGAGTTTTTGCTGAATTAAACTATCAGTTCTTCCACACTGAATAATGACTTTGCCAAGCAAGCTCATAGGTATGCATTAGAAATTTCTATCTGCATTGTATGTTTTATACTCTATGGCTAATTTCAAACACATTAAAGGTAAAAATGCCACAATCTGATTTAAACTGACCCCAGGTTCTTCCTCTGATGTATAAATCATTGTTTTTTTGCATTTTAGTGAGAAGCCTCTATATAAAACCTGGTGCCACTGGTGAAAGTAAATTTACTGCAGGGTATTTGGCAAATAGACAACACCATTATCCCATCTTTGCAGCTTATTTTTACACACAGACTTTAGCAGCTGGTGGCAAGTGGTTATGCTACCTGTAACAGTGTGAAGGGGTTTATCTGTATGAAGCACTAGCTGTCAATGCTTTTTTTTTCACAAAGCTCTGAATACTTAGTATATTTCTTGAAACCCTCTCTGTGATCACGCACAGCTCTTTTCTACCTCTGATTGAGCATAAACACATTAATGTCTTATGATTAATGAGAAAAGCCTGGAAATGTCATTATTCACAACTTAGAGCTCAGAAGATAAACAGTAATAATCCCAAAGCAACTGGCTTAAAATTAGTAGAGATATATGTAAATAATTATAAGTTGAAAAAAAAAAAAACATAAACAAAAGCCAATTTCATACTGGCAGTTATGAATGGCCTGGAAAGGCAATTTTATGGTTCACTAAGAGGGTGGGGGAATGTGTTTTTCTCAGGCCCACCACAGCAGGATCCTGAACCCAGGTGATGATTTCTTAACATTGCTACAACACGCATAGATAATAATTTTTTCTAAGAGCAGTGTTCAGAGCCTCAGCATTCAGCATTGTTTAGTAATGCTGAATAGGAGATGTTGCCTCAGGGAGCTTTCTGTCTCTTGGGGATTAAATGGACTATTGCCCAAAACCCTGTGAAATTATATATTTGAGGATACCTACCAGGCAGTGAGAGAGTAGAAATAAATCATGCCCAGCCTTGGTGTGACATCCTGTGACATCCCAGGCAGAGCAGTGCCAAGGTGTGACCTGTTTGGCAATGAAGACACCCAAACCATGGCATGGTCATTCCTGACCTGAATCAGGTCCAGGACCTACTTTTCCTGCTTTTGGAACCTGCTCCCATGAGCAGCACTGATGGAGACACCTGACAAAAGAAGTGTGTGGGCTTTTGTTTCAGCTATCTTAAAGCTCCATTCCTTCATTAATTCTTTACACCCCCTTTGATCCAAATTTTCTGTGTTCAGTTTTTCATTAAGTAGTTCTGCTCTTTCAGAAAGCAGAGATGAGGAATTACGTCAGGCAGCTTCTGTTGAGAGATCTCAATATTTTAAAGTAACTGCCTTTGCAATCTAATTTTTTTTTACTGTCTTTTAAAAATTTTTGACAGTCTAAATCCAGGCAAATGCCATGTGCAAAAAGAAATTAAGGTTCGTTACATTTGCCACTTTTCCACATTTGCTAAATATGTAGTGGTGGGATATTTCCTACCTCTGTTTTAGGTTTATGAACAAAAAAGCAGTGAAAATCATGTTCCTGTGACATGAGACATCATAATATTCCCAGGAAACAGCATTTGTGATGGAATCAAACCAAAACTATTCCTAATTCTTTTTTTCCTCATAAGAGTGCTTAGTCAGGGAAGAATGTAATTAATCTGGATGCTAATTTTTCCAACATACCCATATGTCACTATGTTTCTGTCTTTCTCCATTTTATAGTAATTCCAAATGATTTTTGTGTGTCTCATATATGACTATAGAACAGTTTTCCGGAAAAAAAAATCTTCTCTCCCTCAAACTCTCTGAAGAAGAAGATGCTACACTCACATCTATTCAACCACCTCCTAGACAGAGCAGCAGCAAATAAAGTCTTTCTAACTCTCTAAATAAATGCCTTTAGGTAGGAAGTTATAAACAACCTGCTGATATTGGTAGTTGGGTTACAGTGACAGCATTAGCACCATATGGCTATGGCCATGTATTCTACTATTTTAGTTACTTTTTGTGCAGTAAACAAAAGGTGTGCAAAGACCTCTAACAGCTTTACTTGTCATTAAATGTTCTTAATACACTACTTTATGTGAACTGTCAATACCTACAGAGACACCTTTTCAAATAGAAGTCTCGGAGTTGATCAAGGCTGTTCTAAATGTTTGCTCCCTTCCCTTGGATCTGGTACCTCACTTAATACCTAGGTGTTGTGGATTTGTTTTATTTTTTGTTTGCCAGTTTGCTGGGGTTTTTTTATGTTTTTCTTTCTGTTTTTGTTTTTCCGGGTTTTTTTTTTTAAGCTACAGTTAAATAATATTTAAAAGGACAAATGAAAACAAAGATTTAATGTTTTGTACATATGCCTTTTCCTGAATGTTATTTGCCTCCCTCTCATAATCTTTGTATAATTTTGTGACTAAATCCTCAAAGTTTGAAGGTCTGTCTAGCATTTTCCTACTTTCAACAGAAAGTTGTTCTCTGTAATGCATCTGTTACTTGTTTTGGTTGCAGAGAAGTTTGTGTATTTTCTTTAAAAGTGCTGAAGACCCTTGCAGTGCTTTTTATCACTCTGCATCTCCAAATTTTTGACAGCAATGAAGTCTTTGCTAATGGCTGTCTTTTATTATGCACTGCTCTCTTTGGTGTCAAATATGACTATACTCTTCAGGGAGACTTAAAAAGGGATGGCCCACTCATTGTCCTAGTTCATAAAGAGCAACTGAGGTGGAAGAAAAATTATCATTAAAGAATTTTCCTGGAGATCTTCCAGGGAAAGCTTCAAGACTGAGCAAATGAGAAAGGCAATCTCCATCAGTTACACCTGATCGTTCAGAGAATTAAGCTTGTTATAGAAATCATAACAAATGCATTTTCTGTCATTGAGAGGTTTGCTGGCAAGGCTAGAGCTGGAGGAAGAACTTTGGGCTGTGACAAAATGATTCTATTTAGTGATGTTACAGTTCATACCTGCTGCAGCTTATTTTGAGCTGCCATTCGTGTTTCCTTTCTGGTGCTGGCACTCTCCTCCACCCACTGAAACAGGGAATGCTGTTTCCAAGGTCCAGGCTGATCCAAGCCCAGCCAGCAGTTCTGGTTATTTCACTGACCAACTAAATAATGCAAACCAAGACCTGCCTAAAGGGGACAAAAACCATTCAGAGACAGTCTTGTCACACTGTGGATAAGAGAGAGGCAGGTGTGTTGTGCAAGGGAGTACAAACAGAGGCAGAAAAGTAGATTTGTACCTGAATAGCACATGATGATTGCAACCTCTAGTGCTGCTGTAATACAGCTGAACCACAAAAGGATCTGAGCACAGCTAATTTTAACCTTCATGGTTATTATATCTGGTTTGATAAACAGCCATAGCCAAAGACAGAGAGCAGCTTTTTATTCCTGTGTCCTGAGTCTGGATAAATCCTGCTGTATCTTGCATCCAAATACAGTTCAAATACTGCAGCTGCATTGTGGGATCACCTGGCAGAACTATGGTGCACCTCAAGGTCCCACTGACCCAGGACTGGAGAGATGCAGGGACAGGTTCACACTTTGGCCTGGGATAACCAGAGTTTCCTCTGATAAAGCCCTGACTCTGGATGTTAGGGATGGCAGAGGAAGCCAAAACAAGGGAGGTTGACACTTGGTAGAACTTCTGATCTCGCTATCACTTTTACAGGCAAAACATCCAAACTCCAAATGGATGAAATCAGAGACAAGAACACCAGAGATGGAATTTTTTCTCCCTCTCTCTCCTTTTTTTTTTTTTTTTTTTTTTTTTTTTTTTTTTTTTTTTTGTGTTTTCCACCAGTCTCTGCAATACTGTTTATGTCTGCCTGCTATGTGGGTCACAGACAGACTTGTCTGCTCCTAAAAAGTCATCATATTCTTTTATCTGCCATCAGGACCAGTCAGGCTGCTGCAGATCTACCTGCCCCATTCCTTGCTGTGGCTCACAACTGTGAATTCTTCCAGCTCATAAGATGTGCCAGAAATCCCATTTTCCTACAAAGCAGCATTGTTATAAAAGGTATAAAATAACTAGACAGTGGAAGCTGCACGTGGATGGGCAGAAGGAGGCTGGATCTCATTTCTCTATCTCAGTAATTGCTCTGTTTCCCCTAAGGGCAGCTCTCCTAAGGCTGCCTCCCTCTCTGCCTGGTGCAGGGCTGGGCTCACCAGCCCAGGTCTAGTCCTCTGCTTTGCTCCCACTGTGAATGTTGATTAGGGTTTTTTTTCCTAATCATCTACTATAAAGGGAGAGAAAGTGTGGGAGCTGCATTTTATAAGGGATGGACACAGGAAAGTGTGTGTATTGGTGCTTCCAAAGGGTGTGCAGACTACTGTAAGGACCAAGGCTACTAGAAATGCCTGTAGTTCTGCTTATTCAATTATTAAATCAGTGCTCTGCACTTTTTAAAATACTTTTATGTGCTTGGAGGAGAAAGATACTTAATTTGCACATTAGCTAGAACAAAAGCTTTTGTTCTGAGCGAGGAAATGTGTTGCAATTGCTCCCACATCCTTCTTCAGGCAAGCACCCAGAATTTATCTACTGAAAAACATCAGCACTGGTGTTGACTGCACAAGAGGATGGTGATAGAGAGGATTTTGCTTCCTGTGTTCTTTTGCAAAAGCTGATTCCTATCTTCAGTCTCCAAGCAGGGGAGAACACTGGCTGAAGATTTGGATACCAGATTGACCTCCAGCTGGTCCAGGTCAGAACCCAGAGGAGTTTGCTGAGGAAGAGAGGAAATGACATTTCAGCCTTTCAAAAGTCGTTCATGCCACTAGGGATGATCAAAATGTCTGAGAAGTCATTCTGGCATGTCACTAACAAACAGGCCTCCAGTCAATCATGTTGCATTTGGGGTGCTTTGCCTAGACAGGGAGAAAGAGCTGAGATAAAATGAGCAGTCAGCAGAAGCCATCCCTGTGTGCCAGCTCAGCCATTCCTTGGGGCAGCAGTGGTCTGTCCTGTCTGCTGGAGGACAGAGCTGCAAACATTTACACTTTGCATGATCTGTTACATCAGGCAGCTGAAACCCTCATTGCCAGTAACTATTAGAAGCTAACATCTACACAAACCATGGAGTTGGCAGTGATAGTCAAGTTGAGAGAAGAAAAGCCTTGGCTGATCCCTTCTGTGTCCAAAAATCTCCATGGCAATGTGGGTTTAAGAATATTTTCAGTGGCAACAGCACATTTTATAAAATTCTCCTTGCTCCTCTTTTTACTGCAGCCATCTCTTGAACTAAGCCTGTCAACAGCCTCTGGAACTGTTCAGAACCTTTTCTGCTGGATATCAAACTTCTTTTTATAGTGCCGTTCACTTCTTTCTTCCAGTTTGCACAGAGGCAGCAGACACATCTGAACCCGCAGGATATTTTTGGAAAAATTACAAAGAAAAACATTGTATTTATATCAAGAAAACAAAGAAGGCAGCCCACTTTTTGGACAGGCCTAAGGTGGCTGTTTAAAATATTGATGCTCTTACAAAAGGCCTGGTGACAGAATGGTATTTCATCTTTGTTGGTGTTTGTTCCCACATGAGACAAGCCTGTTTATTTCTGCTGGGGGCAGCTTGCATGGTGCAGGTGAAGGCAGTGAGAATGAGCAATGAAGTCTCTGGACAGGAGAGGAGCTGTCAGGAGCCCTCCTCAACCCTAGACTGCTGACTTCAATTCAGGGTGGTGCACAGGGATCACAACTGCTTGGGGTGGGAGGGAAGAGCTGGCTCTTGAGCTCGGCTGTGCTCAGCTGCTTGGCTTAATAAATCAGCTGGATTTATTCTCTCATAGCTTTAGACATCTCTAGTATCATCCTGGGCTTCCTTTATAATCAGTGAGAGGAATGGGCACCTACAGCAGTGTTACAGATGCTTGTTTCCAGAGGAGCTGCACCCCCAAACTCTGCTCCCTCTCTTGCTGAATATCCACTAACTCTAATGGGATCCTTGTGGGACCAGTGTGGGTTAGAATATTTAAGTGCAGGGAGCTACATTTAGCCATCTGAATGCATCTTTAGTGGGAAAAAAAGCTTTTTGCTGCTATCTCCTAGAAGCTTTTTATATTTTAAATGTATGTAATATACTTTAAATGTATGTATATATATTCCTACTTTTTATCTGCAACCACTCCCTGGTGGGAGGATGCACAAGTAGCAAATTCAAACCTACTGAAAATAAGATTGTTTTTCTTATTTACCTTTCTCTGACTCTGTAGGAATAATGCTCTCATTTGCCAGGCTCCATGGGTGACAGAGTATAAACCACGAAGTTTTAGAAAGTGTTTTGTGAATAAAGCTATGAGAATAACCTAAGTGACACTGCTGGTGGCTTATGGTTTATGAACCAATGAGACACCTCTAGAGAAGGAAATAGCAAATTATGGAGGAACAATGAATAAAATTCTGCTCTCCCTACACTGACAGAAATGTGGAAAGCACTTACCAGGCAGCTCTCATGGTGAGTTTTGTCAAAGCAGTTGCTGCTGGCCTAATTGTGCCAAGTAAGCCAGGTTTTGAGCTTTGTGACAGCAGAGATAAGGCAGCCTAAATGTGTACTGCTGTTCCCCAGCACCCAGATGAGTGTCTCTGGCACCAGAAGTGTTGCAGGAGTCCCAGTCCTCATGAACAGTTTTGCTGCCCTTAGACACAGTTCCACTCTGCATTTGGGAATTGTGTTGTCTCCAAGTGCAGCCTTTCAAGCTGGAAAGGAGACAGCACTGGTGGTTTTCCCTGTATTTGGTACCTGTAATATAAAGAAATACTGCCTTGACTGAAAAGTTCACGTTTTTTTTTCTGGGATACTCCAAAATCCCTCCGTGGTGTGCTGGAGGTGAGGAGCAGCTGCCCATGTGTTTTGCAAAGAGACAGAAGCATTCTGGTTTTGCCCTGTTAAAATAATGACTCACACAAAGGAAAGGTTTTGAAAAATCGAGCAGGAGGAGTGAGAGTTCATGTGACTGTGTGTGCATGATGCATAAAAGTCTGAGTGAGGATTAATATTATATTAGAAATTTAACAACTCTGAATCACTGCAGTTTTCATTTAATGTTTTACCAAATGCCTGTAACAGTACAAGTCTAACACATGACAGATACACTTAATTACCTCACTGTAAGGAAAATAATGATCAGGACTGTTAAGCAGGAGAAATGAAACATGACTAAGCTGGCATTTGTTACAGTGCCTGGTTTTAGCCTTTTCCAAGCCATTTGATAGCAAGGCAAGTCTATAAGCAGTGGGTGGTTACTAAGGACTTTTCATGGTCAAAGTAACACTTTCTGTGCCACTCTCCACAGGGCTTGGGGTGGGCTGGGTCCTCCCTAGGATGCTCTGACAGAAGAAAAAGAGGACTGGGATGACCAGAGGAGGGTAGAGCCTGAGAGTTCCAATCTGTCTTCACCACTGACACCATTGGGACTGAGGGAATCATCTCCTTCAAACAAAGGTCTAGTGTGAGGTGAACAGGAAATTGATAATTTTTTTTGAGCTTTAAACTGCATGATTATTAATTTTAAAATTATTTATTGTGGCAAAATGCAATAGCCAGTGCCTGGTTCAATATTCAAGTTTCATGAATAAACATAACATGTAGTTTCAGAGAAGCAGACTTAGCTATAGGCCTAATAAGGAGTGCATCACCAGAAGGGAGAGATGATTTTTGACATAAATTGAGTTCATCTTTATTTGTTGAGACTTAGTTTAATTAAAACAAACAAACAAACAAACCAACCAAACTTGATATTAATGGTAAATCCAGCCATTGTCTTCAAAAAATATACCTTGTGAATGTCCTTGGGCATCAGTAGGCAAAACTTCTGGAGCACCTTTTAATGTAGTATTTTTATTTCTCCTTCTTCTTCTTTCCTCAAATTTTTATTCATTATGAAGTCAAAAACTGTTGAGCTGAAAAATGACCACGTTTAAATTTCTTTTATGTTAAACATGTCAGTGAAGGAGCAAAGTGATTTTTGTATTTCTCCATTGCTCATGGCATTTCTTAAAGCATTTTCTCAGGATCTACTTCTACCTAAATGCCTGGAAAAAGAAAAAAATTCTTCTGAATGAATTAATTTATGAATACAGCTATTGGTTTTAACATACTTTTCGGGTTTTTTTGTCTTTCTCTCCTGGATGAAAGATGCTTAGTCTATGAATGTTATTGGTTCTAAAAATTCTTTCTCATATTTCTCCTACAATCATAGAGATTAGAGAGAGAGAGAGATCCCTTTCACATCCTTTAGTGCTTATTGCAGTAATCAATTAAGGAGACTATGGTGAGCATTTTTTTAACTTAAAATCCTAAACACATATCCAGGAACCACAGTATGTGCCTGGATTTCTATGTCCCAATGCCTAGGAGATCACATGGACACAGGGCCTTGGCAAAAAAGGAAAAAGACAGTGAAAAGAAGAAAGAAAAGGAAATGAAAAAGGAAAAACAGAGAGAGAAGGAGAAGGAGAAAGAGAAGGAGAAGGAGAAGGAGAAGGAGAAGGAGAAGGAGAAGGAGAAGGAGAAGGAAAAGGAAAAGGAAAAGGAAAAGGAAAAGGAAAAAAAGGAAACCTCTACTTTATCAAGTTGATTCATTTCATGCTAATTCTTTTTGGAAAAATTATGGTCGAGGGACATCAAAATTTCCTTACATCCACTCAGGCAGACTTTTAAAGCTAGACACACCTATAGCACTGAGCTGTGTGTATTGGGTATGTGCTATCCATTGTGGGGACAGCCAGGTCCCAGAAAAGTTTCTCCTCAAAGGCAGATCCATGTAAAAGTGATGCTTCTTCGTATCTGTCTTTCACCAAGGCATTGCTGACCCCTGACCCAAACTCTCCATGACTATGCATCAACAACTCCAATTTTTATTAACAGCTCCTCACTGCCCTTGCCACTCACTCCATTGAAATTTTAGGGATATGTCCACACCACTTATTTATTTTTTGGCCTAGGAGACAGTGGATGAGGGCAGGTCCCAGCACAAGCATTTAATGGCTGACTGTGTTTTTGCCAAGTGTTGTTAAAGGGACTGCCAGATCTTGCTGGATAAAAATATGGTTTGCTTTAATTTTTAAAGAACAGCCTGCAAGGTGCAACACCCACTCATCCTCCTCCTGCAAGTCATGCCTGCTTAGAGATAAGCAAATATGTGGAAACAAATTAATTGAAATCTACATTTCTTTCCAGCTTAACACTTGCACTGCTCTGCTACCTGGAAGCTGAAGTCATGAATCCAGTCTCTCCATGTGCTGAATGCTATGGACAGAAAAAGGAATTTTGGGGAATTGTTAATGTTTGCTTGGTTCTCCAGAGTCCCACATCCCTGTTCACCCACCTTTTGGATAATCTTAGCACTTTCCCAAGCAATTGCTGCTATTTCTTTGGAGGAGAACCTTGGCTGCAATTCACTTTGGCTGTTTTAGCTATCAAATCAAAATATCATTATTAGTCTATGTAGGTCTATCAGTGAGTAGAGGCAGGGGATCCATGGTACTTGTCCTAAAAATACTGTGTTCTTTGGCCAGCCCTCTCTAAATGAGGCTGGAACAGGAGGTCACCAAGTAAGAAATCAAAGGCAAAATCAGCAGTAAGCAAGATTAACTAAAAGGATGAACTGCATAACAACTAAACAGCATAAAGCTGATCTCCTGTTAAAGGAGGATATTCAATACAGGTTTTTCTAGTAATCTTCATTTTTTTCCTATGAATTTCCAAAGAGAATGAGGAAGGAAGAAATATTGGAAAAAGCAATGTTTTCAATCCTGCTTGAGGGACAACTTAAAGTTCTGCTCCCTCATGCAGCTGGTCATCAGTAGAGCACAGAGTTCCAAAACTATTTCTATAATTCAGCCTTTTCAACTTGATTCCAAGCAGGACTCTGACAATATCTGGGTAATTGCAGACTACTTGGAGATATTCCCTTGTTCCCAGTTTAAGGTCTCTCTCAAAAACAGAAACAACAATAAAATTGCATAGATTGTTACTTCAGACAGTCAGAAATCACTGATTTGCTTTCCATGATGTTCCCTTGAAGCTCATTACTCTTTTTTTGGGGGAAGCACACTGAAAGCCAACAGTAAGTGTTGTGGCACACATCTGTAGTGGCAAAGTTTTGAAGGGGGCTATGGGACATGGGTAGGAAAAAGAGAGAGAATAGTGCTTCTGCAGCTCTTTGTTGCTGTTGTGAATAGCATCACAATATCTCTTAATGAAGCAGATGTTCAGATAAAGATTTTCAGGCTACATGCACCAAAAAATAGAAGTTTCCACACAGCTTGAGTTCCAGCACTGTTATCCTTGTTAACCAGTTGTCATGCTCTGTCTGGCAAACCATAAGCTCAAAGGCATCTGTTTGATGAAAATTATATCAGAAATATTTCCATTACAGTTTCTTAAGCACATCTTGCTGTGCCCTCTTTCATCATGTTAGATGGATCCTTTTCAGACTTATGATCCCAATTGCTATTACTCATCTCACTCTCATATGGGGCACCATGGCCCTAATGTACTGCTATTGTAAAATGGGAAATAAGTTTACATAAAACAGATGAGTTTTGATTTAATTGCTTTTTACCCTAATTACGTGTTAGCGCTTGCTAACTGGAACTGTGTCAAACAATCTCCAAAGTCTCACGAGAAATTTGTTATGTTAACATCCACATTTGGTAATGCTCTAATACCTTTGTGACTCTTGTTCTTTTTTGGATGAATAAATGAGAAAATTGTGAGGGGAAGGGGAGAAGATGTTTTGGAGGAGAGGTCTGGTTTGTACATTAAGTATGGGGTAAGAAAGTCACACCTCACTTTGGAGAAACCTGGATCACTTGTGGGTATCACCATTTCCAGAGTGAAAGAGATTTGGAGACTACTTTCAAGGACAAAGTAGATGCCAAAAAGGCTTGGTGGAGCTAGAATTAGGTGCAGAGCAAAGACAATTAGACCGCTGGGTCAAAACCAGCATTTGCACTGGGAACATCTGCTCTGTGTTCATGTCCAGACTCTCCCTCCTGCAAGCCAGAGGCTGGTGAGTGTCTGTTGGGGAATGTCAGCCAGAGGCATGGACAAAGGAGCAAATCCACCCTGTGTACATGGCTTAACAGGATGTGCTTATTTTTCAGCTGCCATGGCTGATGTTGAAGTGGCCCGCTTGGCTCGTTGACAAGGAGCGATTTGGCAAGTGGAAGCATAAAACTGGCTAATGGGAAAGGTGCACAAATCTCTGCAAAACCAATAGCTGGCTCTGTGCAATCTGGAGGCAAAGCCAAGAGCATCATGCGCACTGAGGTATAAAATGAACAAAATAAAAAGAAAAATAGGACCATAAAGGGCAACAGCAGTGACTAGAGTGTAGTTGTGCTGCTTATGGCCTCCCACAGTCTGTGTTGGACAGCACAGATGCTGTAATCACTCCTCTCATGCTTTTGACTGGGAGACAAGAATTCTCCTTGTGCTGTGGAAGAGCTGTCCTAGGTGGTGGTGAAAACCATCTGCCAGGACCTGTGCAACTGCCTCCATCCAGCACACAAAGGAAGAGTGCCTGTCCTTGCTGTGACAGTGATACAGAAGGACACGAGTCCCCTGGCCCCCGTAACTCAACTCAGATTATGAAGCAATGAGGTCTTGAGTTACAAGAGCCTGCAGTTAAACCCCAGTGGAGGCAGCTGGAAACAGAGAAAGCCTACAACAACAACAATGGGTGGGAGTTAAAGCTCCTGAAGGTAGCAGCATTTGTGCAGACTGCATAAACACATCTGTGCTCATCCCACCCTAAACCCAACTCTGCAAATGAGTGTGGGTTTGTGTCCGGAGGTGCGTGAATGGCATCTGCCCTATAGGACCTGGAGTGGGAAATGATGAGGGAAACAAAGCTCAATTTGTCACCCTACAAGGCAGAAAGGAACCTGAATGTACAAGGTGGTGTAGAGGGAAAAGATCATGTAGGTGGTTCCAAAGTTTGAAGAGCTGGTGTAAGGTTTTCAGGTTTTCTAACATATATGGATGCTTGGTGGTCCTAAGAAGACAGACTGATGCTGTTGCTGTATTATGGACAGGTTTCTTTCCTCAGCCTCAAGAACAGAGTTGTCTGGAATTCCCAAATTCAGGAAAGGGGATTATCTGGCCTTAAAGTAAATTTTTTTCCCTATGGCTTCTGGATCTTCAGGCCCTTGCTTCTAAAGATCACACCCCAATCCTGGTCTGTGCTAAGATGCCTTAGGAAGATGGCTTTCCTATGGGAATCTCTATCAAGAACTGCAGCACCATATTCCCTTTGTTTATTTTAGTTAATGGCTTGAAATTGCTTCAGAAAAAAAAGAGGGTATGTGAGTAAAAAGGAATTTGTCAGACCTAAGTATGATTACAGAGGAATCAAAATAGCTTTACCCCTTCAGATTTATCATGAAGATCTGCCTCAATGGGACTCTTTGCTGTCAAAGGAGATAAAAGGTAGTTTGAGAGCAGGTCACCTGACCTGTTTCAGATGTCTCTGTCAGTACAATGGTTTTTCCCCTCCTCTGCCCCTGTTCACTGGACCTCCACTGACTTTAAAGGCAGCCTGCAGTGACTGGCTCAGCTACAGCCACCTCCATTCAGTCAGCTAAATCCACAAGCTGATACACAGAATCTGGGTCAGAGATGTCAAGTGCAAAGCCAGGAAAGCAATGAACAGACACATTCATCAAACTCTTCTATTGGATGAAAAGCTGGTGCAGGAGCAGCAGTACACAGCTATTTCTTTTTCATTAAAATGTGCTTAACTTGGATTGCTATTCTTTTAAAGGTTCTCCTTCACATTTCACCTTTTCCCTTAGAATTAGCCTTAGAACTCAAAGAAAAAGCATTTTCTTTGAATATCACAGCCCCAACCTCCAGGGTTAGTTACTTTTTAGCAAAATTGTGCTTGCCTAAGCAATGCTGTATACTAACCAGAGCTATGTCAAAACATTAATTCACTTTCCTAATTATTTTGTGAGAGGAGGGTGTTTGGGATATTTAAATAATGATGTAAATCTAATTAAGGAAATCTAAAAGACTCTGAGCTTTCCCAATTGAAATTGTTTCCTGTGTTTCTTCCACTGATGCTGATGTTCCTCCCAGTCACCTCTGGATTCATCAGGAGTTGTCAGGCTTTGCAGAACAAGCTGTTGACACAGGAAAATTAAGAGTACTCAGTGCCATGCAAGTCTTCTGATTGATAATATGCCCAAAGCAGAGTATCTGGGCTTCTTTCTCTTCTTAGGCTGGGTTCTGTGTGCCAAGCACTGTCTGAAGTCTGCAGTGATTTATCTGTGCACCTCTCTGCAGTTGGGGGATGGAAGGGTGTTGCCACAGTCTGAGTTGGAAGAGCAAGTGTATTGCTCTGGCACTAATAGCAGACTGCTGTACCTCTGTCAGCCCAGGCTCTGTCTGGAAGTGCAAGTTAAGACCTCTTCCAGTAACTTATGAGACGAGTGAGGAGCCAGCAGTGTGAAGGAAGCTGCCAGGGAAAATCCTTAATAGCACGAAATGCAGTGCTAAGACAACATGCAGCCCTGGAACAATGCGACTTCTGTTCTTCATTTTTCGCAAAGTACTGCAATTTCCTGAACGTCACGAGCAGCTTGAGAAGCCACATGAACCACGCCAGTCCCAGGTCCAGATCATAGTAGGCCACAATGGGACATTTTTTTTTTCTCTTCAGTGACACTTCCAAGAAAGTCAGCGCTGACTGACCCCCAGATTTACCAAACTATTGCTCCTCCTGCTTATCAGCTCTGGTTCCTCCTGACAGGTCATAAATCATAAAGTTGCCCTGAATATTTGTGCAGTGCATAGGACAGATGGAGCTGTGACCCATGGCTCAGGTCATTAAGCTCCTATAAAACCAGGAGCAATAACAATAACACTAATAACAAGAAGCTTGAAGAAGTCTGTGCCTTCCTAGAGGTTCTGGGAAAGACATCTGCTGTAAGCAGTTCTTTCATACAAGATGCAAAGAAGCACTGTGAAAACCATGCTTGTGATTTGTCACTGATTTCTGTGCCATCATTACCCTTTCTCTAACCCAAATATTTGCATCTTCAGTTGTTCCTATATTGTTAATCCTTTCATTGTCATTGTTGTTTTCATGGATAAAATTTCTCCTCATAAGTGACTTTTCATTGGTGCAAGCATTGTTTTACTGCTGTATTGTGTTGTACAGCTGCTATTTTTCCTAGAATTGCATTCTTTGCCTGTAATTTCCTGCTTAGTACTTAGCACAAAAACCTGTTGTCCTTTCCTGTATTTTTTTCTTTTTTCCCTCCCTAGTTCAGTTTTGCTATTGTCTGTGATTCAGCCTCCACAGACTTCTTTCATGGAGTGTCCTTTCCCCTCTCTATAATTTGCATATTTTGAAATATTGTGTATTCGTTTCTTGTTTCAAATGAAAGTTGCAACATCGTTAATAAGATTCTCTTTTCCTACATGCTGTTCTGCTTCAGGTCCAGCAATCCTTTCTTCTTCCCCTCATTTTCCACTATCATACTAGTAGAGAATCTCCACCACCTTCCAGAGCAGCCTGTTCCAATGTTTGAGCACCCTTTCAGAGATGAAATATTCCCCAGTATCCAATCTAAACCTCCCTTTCCTTTCTCACAGGAATCTGATGACTGAGCACTGCCTCTCCACTACCCTCTTATTCCACCTTTCTGTCATTTCCTTCCCCATCTTTCCCCTTTTTCTCTCTCATTGAGCTACAGTGTGTCTCCTTAAGCACTCTGAATAGTGGGATGTAAATAATTATTTTGCTGTCAAATGTTTCATTTTTGTCTCCTTTTCTGGACAATAATTCTTTCATGAATGGTCACTGCATAGTTAATCTCATAGTTAATCTCAATTCATTACATGGCTGTCAGAAATCCAAGCCATAGCTTGAGATATTCAGTCAGTGCCCATGGCTTCTGTGCAGTAATGTGCAGTGGGCTTTAGATTAAATTGTTATTGTTTGTTAACAGCTTATGCTCCTTCCAGTGTAGTCCTTGCAGGCCTTGGGTTGTTTGGATGGAGAAACAGCTGCTCCCAAGTGTGACTGGAGATGGAAGAGCAGCAGTGGCTGAACCAGGACTGGTGGCAGGAGTCCAGTGCCTGGGAGTTGTCTCCTGTATTATGTAGCCAGGCAAGGCTCAGGGATCTTGGTCCAGGCTGCAGCCAAAGCAGATGGCACTGCTTTGAAAAATCATGGAAATACTTAGTAAGCTTTGAAGCTTGTTGAAGTGAGGCTGTAAGTGAAGCAAGTTTTCTGGAGAGAGATAAAATAGATTTCTGGATTGATTTTCATCCCTGGCTAAAACAAGGAAACTGTTAGGTAAACAATCCCTCCTTCCAGGCCAAAGTAAAATCTCTCACTTTCAAAGCTAAATAAACTTGATGGTGGAACTCAAACTACCTTGCTGCTGCTGCCTTAGTCATGAAGGATGCACACTGGTATGCCACCCTTGGTGACAACGCAGCCTGGGCTGGTGCCTGCAGCCTGCACTGAGGACCTGTCAGAGTAAGGCCAACCTGTAGGCCAGCCTAAATATCCTACCAGCCCAAATACACTGCCAAGTTCATATTTTAATAACCCTTGCCAACACAGTTCCTCCTGACTGTATGAACAGAAGTGGGCATCAAGGTGTCTCCACACTACAACAGCTTCATTGAGCATTCTGGAGAGGATTAAAAACTCACAATTTGAAATCAACTTCAGTCAGCCTTTTACCTGAGAAACACAGATGGTATCTGTATTGTCTGGGCTGAAATTTTGGATTCACTCATTGGTTTCTAAGAAAAATTTAAGACACTTCAGTCTACCATCAAACTCTTGAAGTCTCTTCTAGCAGTATCGAAGTCTAACCAACCATGGTCAGCATAAAAATGGTATCCAAAAAACTGTGCTATATAAAAATGTGCAAGTCACACCCCAGTGAACACAAACCCAGCAGTCATCCAAAACCTACTAAAAAAGAGACAATAGGCTGTCAGGTTTTCACCACCATCACATCTGTTCTAAGGGAACCCATACCCACCTTGACAGTCTGAAGAAGCTGCTTGGAAAGTAAATATTTTCCACACAAACAGTTCTTTAATATTTTCTCAAAAACTTGCTTCAAACCCCTTAAGCTGCACCATATACCACCAAACACATCATTAAAAGGAAAATACCAAAGAAGAATATCTACCAAATGGATCATATAGTTCCTTGAATAAAATGTAGGAAAATTGCCAATATGTCCCGAGTCTTAAAAATATTCCTGAATCCTATGCCTAGGGCTCCTCCCAAAGCATAATATACTTCACCTACTACACAACATCCTCATAGAAATTTTATGGCTAGAACAACCTCCACGAGACAGAAAAAAACCCATGCACAGGCAAAGCAGAATGGCAAAAGCATCCAGTTACCAGTAGACTAAAAACTTTTTCCATACAGAAAGTCAATTTCCTCTCTCTCAGTCTCTGTCCTCCAGGGGAAGCTACAAAACACTTTCCAAAGGTGGCAATCAGAAGACGTTACTCATGATAAGAACAAGTCACAGCATCAACAAAGATTCATGGCACGTTATAATTCTCCCCTTTCAGCACCACTGCAAATTGCTTCCCAGTGAAACTGCCCATGTGCAGTAAATTCTTACTCTCTCCTTTCTCTCTCTCTGTGTATCTCTTTCCAGTGGTAGATACTCTCATGGCACCTTTTCCTTTGCAATGCCCTTTCTTCTTTACTACAGCTATCAAACTTATTTTCTTACGTTCCCCTGACAACTGATTAAGAGAACATAATTAAATTTCATCCTTTGCTCTCAGCTCATGCTCACTTTTGAATTTTGGCCTATGTATTCCAGGCTCAGCAAAGAGCTTTTAAGCCTGGTGTCTGTCTGTTGTTTCAAAGTAAATCAGCTAATGTAACAAAACATGCTTTTTCCCCCATACTAACTTTGCCTAGCTTAATACATAGCTTAGATCAATGCTTAGAAAAACACCTCCAAATCTATTTTGTTGCACAAATATTATTCAGACTTGATTTCCATGGCTCAAAATGACATTTTTAAGGGATTTTTTTTTCCTTTTTATTTTTAACAGAGTGGGTGGGAGTTCTAGTGGTCTACTACTTCCTGTCTTAATAGGAATTATATGAACTGACTTAAACTTTAAAAAGTGTGTGTAGATCTATGCGAATAAATTTATCTCTCCATCAGCCAGGATAGTTTGCTGCAGCAACACAGCTCTTCTTGTTCCTCTTGTAAGGCATGTTTAAGTGCTTCAGCACCTCCATGTGAAATATCTGGCTTTTAGAGCCATGTGTCTGTGTTGAGCTGTAAGATGTGTGCTCGTGCATCACCTGCTGCAGTGAGACTCTGATGCATGGCTTGGTCCCTAAGGTTTTACTGCCCAGGCAGCTCCATGTGAGGCTTAATCCTGCCATTCCTGTGGAGTGGTGCCTTGAACTTAAAATTAGAGTGGTGCTAGGCACAATGCACAGCGTGGGGAATGCAGGCAGAGCTGGGCTAAAGATCCTTGTGGAGCACGAGTACAGGGATCAGAGCAGGGCTGGGCTCCCCATTGCAGCTGATCACAGAGGGAAAGCCCCCAGGTGATTTACATGTGAAGTCTGGTACTTCATGGTGAGCAACATCTTTGAAATTGGGAAGGTTTTGCCCTTTCTCCCATTGAGCATAGCACGTGACAGTGCAGAAACACTCCTGCTGCTGTTAGTGGAAGTGGTTTGGTAGTGAAATAGCCAACAGATATGAACATTTGAATTCAAGTGCTTCATTTATGTTGCCTTTGAAATTTAAACAGCCTGACTCCTCCTGAAGTACCCTTATCACTCCGTATGAATCTATGATTGCATTTTACCTCTTTTTTTTTTTTTTTTAACTTGTTTTCTTTCTGTCAGTAAAAGGCCATCAGACTATTCTGTACTCCTTGTGCCCCTAATAATGACATATTATCTCCTAACCTCTGTGCATAGGAATGCACTAGAGAAACTCTCAGGGACTGAAATTCCAGGGAAATATTTCTCTAGGTGAAGTGAAAAAGGTGGGATGGCAGATTTTACTGAAATATTTACCATGGCTGACTTTTCAGTTTGGGATAATATGTTCTCAGGCCTCTCTCTGGGTTATGTGCAAGCAACCTGTATTGCAAACCTGCCTGGTAACACATTCAGTCCTGCTTCCTTCAATATCAAATGAATCCACCAAAGCCTTTATATGTATGACCCTGTGGCAGAGACAGTCACCTGCATGCCCCTAAACTGCTGGAAACACAAAGGAAATTTAAATTCTCAAAAATTCATGGTGTTTGATGTTGGTAGATTTTTTAATGTCATTTTAGCATGTAACAGCAACAAATAGAGAAAAATCCTAAAAGCTGTGCATGTCTTTGTCAGTTTATGGTAGGACTTGCTCCTGTAAAAGCTACAAAAGGGATGCTGTTGGGGATTATATATTTATAAAAATAGACTAGATTCAGTAGCTCAGTAAAGGCAAGTACCTGGTTCCAGTTTGATGGAGGTGATCAACTGCACAAAACCACTGGCTAGGGAGTGTTGGGGTGGGTTGTGGTGCTGCAGACAAGACTTTGGGTATTTGTGCAGGTGCTGTGGTAAATGGGTCAGTGGGGTCATGGAGTTGGGCATGGGATGCTTAGAAATGGAGACTTCCATTCCCTGCAGGAAAAATACAGATTCAGCATTCAGTCCAGAGCACAGCAGTAATAATGCAGACCACCTGTGGGAGTTTGGAGGAGTTAATTGGAGTTGTTCAGTAAAAGATGAGGGACAGTAACAGCCTTCAGAGATGCAAAAAAGGTTATAAACATCAGGGAATAAGCTGCTCAGCCTGTTCCTTGTGGGTAGGAGAGAAAGAACCAGCATTAGTCAGCAACAATGGAGTTTTGTTAGGCATTAGGAAAAACCTTTTAAGGTTGCTGAAGCTCTAGGAGGGCCCAGCATTTCCACCTTTGAGGGTTGTTATGAAGAAGCTGTGCAGGCACCTGTCAGCAATATGTTAATGATTCTGAGCAGAGCTGACCTCTGAAGGTCTCATTCCTGTGAATGGGAAGCCAGTGGTTTGTGTAGATCCCATACATAATTTAGGAAGCCCACAGCTGCTGCCTATAGGGTTCCAAAAACAGTAATGCTCACAAGTCCTTGGCAGATGATGCTGTCTTTCTCAGTGGTACCCAGGAGTGTTTGTGGAGGTAATTTCTTTTTTCTGCCTGAGCATCGGAGTCATCCATTTACTTCTCCTTGGCAAACTCTATGTGATCATTAGTGAGGTAAAAGGCAATAGGTACATTTTAGGAAGCTAGATCACCTGCTTTTCTTCAAACACCACCTTGGCAAAACTGTATTTTTTCTTCAAACATGGCCAAATTTTGTTTTTTAACAAGATGTTTTATTTTATCCTGGTCATCCTAGTTATCCCAGCTTTCTTTTTTTTTCTTTTTTTTTTTTTTTTTATTTTATACCACAAGTCCTGTATTTCAAAAAAAAAATATTTAAAGAAGAAAAAAGAATTGTACCAAGTCATTTTTCCTATTGATCCACATCAGCTTTAAAAGCTAGCTGGAAGGAGACAAGTCCAAGTATTCCACTTCAGCTACTTTGAGGTACAAGCAAACATCTAAAAATCCCATTCAGAGCCTTTTCTGTGAGCTAAAGTTCATGATTGTTTTACAATGCTCATTTCTCATTGATTTTCCTTTGCAGAAGGTAACTAGGCAAGTGGGGTGCTCAGGCCAGGTCCTGCATCATTCCTCCTATGAAGAAATTGTTAGATTTAGATTTGATTAGATAAGTGCTTTACTCTGATTTATTACTGATTCAAGCACACTCATAAATCTTAATCCATCTTTAACTTGATGCCACCAGTCTGAAGAGCTTGACCATACTTAGCAGAAAACAGCACTACAGGACACAGAATGTGTCAGTTTTCTGTCTGGTGGAGGGCTATGAAATAAACTGCTAAAAGATACCTCTAACAAAACTTGTTCTTAGAGCCAGCAGTGCTACCTGAAGAGCAGGGTGCCCTTGAAAAATTATATATTCCTTCCTTAGCCCAGTATCTGCAACATTTGTAAGCTCATTGAGTAGTTGCTAAATAATATATTCAGTTCCTAATTATTCTTGCAGATGAGAACAGCTATAGCACAGCCATCACGTAGCTCAGCTCTGCTTTTCTTATGAGCATGGATGTTTGCTTAGCAGGTTTGCCAGCTGTGGATGCTACATTTTTCTTGTTTTACTTGCAATGATCATGAACCTGAAAGATCTTATGATCCTTTTGCAAACCATGGGTTTCTCTGCATCCTGACTCATTTCCGGAGCGAGCAGGAGGACGGAGCACCTCACAGAGTCAGACTTGTGCACAAACAGAATAATTTAGCATTAAAAAACAGAAAAAATGCTGTTGTGTTCAGCAGCATATTTCCCTCTAGGATTAGTGAATCTAAGAGGAAAGCAGAGGAAGTTAATGTTTGCCAGAAGGGAAATAAGATCTCTCCCCCAATATGGGGCTCAACTGAGCAATCAGTCTTGAACATGCAGCCCAGCATGCCCGGAGACAAACACCCTTCTCCTTCTCCCCTGCAGGAATTTATTAGTTTGAGTAAATTTCCACAGCTTGCTCTCTGTACTCTATTTTCATAGCTTACAAGTGCTCCTGGAGGGCAGGAAACCCAAAAGTGTGTTTTGAGTAATTGTGGCATTGCTCCTTGAGAACAGCAAGGGAGAAGCCACAGACATTCCATTTTCCAGCCAGGTGGCTGACGTTCAGTACTATGTTTTTTCAGCTGGCAAGGAATGCAGCACACATTTGGTGGGGGTGCCAGCTTAGCTCTCAGCCTGCTGTCCCCTCAGTTTGGAGTTTTCCCCAGGGGCACTGCTGAGAGTGGTGAAGGGTTTTTGAGCTACAGACAAAGAGGAGCCTGAACCAGCACTGCTGTTTTAGACTCATTCCCCTTCATCCCCTTAGGTCTGTTGCAGACCAGTCAGGAAATATCTTAATTTTCCAGTACAGCACAGGAAAGAGAGGAATTGTTGATAACTGTATTCACTACTTTCTCTTGACTTGTGAACAAGGGAATGAAGACTGAGGGAAGGCCTCATTGCAGATACAACTTCCTCATGAGGTGGAGAGGAGGGGAAAGCACTGATCTCTGCTCTTCAATGGCCAGTGACAGAACCTGAGAGAATGGCTTGAAGTTGTGTCAGGGGAGACTTAGCTTGGATGTTAGGAAAAGGTTCTTCACCCAGAGGATGGTTGGGCACTGGAACAGTCTCTTCAGGTAAGTGGTCACAGCACCAGCCTGACAGAGCTCAAGAAGTGTTTGGACAACGCTCTCAGGCCCATGGTGGGATTCTTGGGCTTTTCCTATGCACAGCCAGGAGCTGGACTTCAGTGACCCTTGTGGGTCCCTTCCAGCTCAGGATATTCTATGATTCTGCTGGTCATCTCTGTCTCTGCCAAGCTGGGGTGGCAGATGATGAGACTTGCATTAACCTCACTGACTCCTTGGGCTGGTCCCTGGGGTGGGACCACCTTGCTTGCCTTGGGATGCCTGCATTGAAATTCTGAACCAGTCACTCACAGTTAGCATGGGTTGGTAGGCACAGGGAAGATGTAACTCACCTAGTCCAGGTTAGACCTTTTGTTTAGGTGACTCATTCAAAAAACATGTATTTCACCAAAGTCTGCAATGGATTGCAGAGTTTCTTGGTGACTCCAATGTTTGGTCAGAAGCAGCCCCACCTGTCCATTTGTGCCACATGTGGAAGATCTCTGGGAACAGGACATTGTTTCTGCCTGTTATGCAATGCCCAGCCCTGTGAAGAACTGTATTCCTTACCAAGACCACCAGTTCTGACATAAAAGATCAATAATTAACATGCTGTTGCTATAAGCTTGTGGTCAATAATAAAGATGCTATTTCTATCATCTTGTTTTCCATTCATTTTCCAAGGAACTACTCCCAAGGCAGTAGCAAACTGACTAGAGGTCAGATCAGAGACATTGTTGACCTCCATTTGCAGGTGCCACCACTAAATCTTAAACAATCATTACAGATAAGACCATGAAATTGTTTCTAACAGCTACTACTTGGCTTGAATGATGCTGTCATTGTTAAATCTCATTTGCAATGAGTGTTCTCATTCTGACATATCTTTATTTTGTGGAGTTGGTTAAAGATTTTGAAGAGCATTTTTCAGGAAGGGATTGGTTTGATGATATACTTTGCACATAATACTTGAACAATCCCCATCTGAAAGCTGTATTGTTAATATATCATTTTACTCCTGGTGGAAGCAGGGTAGTGCTGATGGATTGTCTATAAGATGTATGAGCAGGGGAAGCAGATTAAACAACATGGTCTGAAGGAATAATTATTCTGTGTGCTTATCAGAGGAAATTGATTATCAGACATTCCTGATCAATTCATTTTCCCTACATCTGCTTTTTCACATTTCACTTTATTAAAATTTCATGGTCTAAGGGAGCCTTTAGTTCTATAAACCAATCGACCAATAAGCTGTTAGTATGAACAGTCCAGCCTAGCAGTGATGTGCAAAAACTTCAAATATGGAAGCAAAACAGCTGGGAAAAAGAGCAAAACCAGGAACAGCTAAATGAAATGAAAGAAATGTGTACTGAGTGGTAAAATTATCCTTTGCCTCTTCCTTGTTGTGTTACTCTTTCATTGGAGTTTTCTGTCTGTAGCTTTGTCTGGAACTCTCTCTTTTCTCTAAAACATAATGCACACATAAGGTGAAGACATTATCTAGAATGTCACAATGTTATTTTTGAGACTCGTTTCGCAAAATTAATGAAATCTTCCAGTGCTCTTACCAAAACTCTGGGCTTTGAAATTTATTCCTCAGTGTTTGGAGCCCATGGAAAGCAGCAGCAATACAAGCCAAGAATTATGTAGGGAGGGCAGGGGACACACATCTTGGGCTGTTCAGTGCAGTCGGGAGCCATGAGTTCCTCCAAGTATGGTTTGGTTTGCTCCTTCTGGATGACATGACTCGGCATGAACCTGCAGGATTGACTTACTCTCTTATTTTCTTCCTTAACCTTCTTGCTATCTTGTCAGGACCTAAAAATTCCTCACTTGGTCAGGGGCTCCCCAGCTGCACAGGTGGAACAGAACAGTGGTTGAAGTTCAAGAAGGGGACCAACAAAGCTGAAACAAAGGAACTGATGTCACTTCTTGCCAACTTTCATACAAAATATTTATTTATTCAGTGTAACTCTCTAGGTGGGAAATTTGAACTGTCCTGAAGGCTTCTCATGTCCTGTACCTAGAAAAATCTTTATGCTTCAGAGCAATTTTTTTTCATTTTGATGTGTTGGTTAATACCCTGAATGGAGAATCTGAAGTGTCTTGGGTAGCTCTCACTGCAAAACCAATCCAATTGTATACAGATAACAAACATTAAAAATTTCTCTTGCAGACACAGAAAGGCTCAAAAAGACAGTTTTTTGTTATTTTGTTTTGTTGTACTCTTTTGCTAAGACAGTAAATGTTAATGGTTTAAGACAACCAAGAACAACAAGAATTGTGCATTTGCAATAGTGGTCATGTAGAAGCTGGATGTTAGAACTGCACTTTAGGATTGTCATGTAACCCATATGGGTCTCCAGATGGAAATGCTCTTGCACAGTTGCTTGCATGTCAGGCTCTGGACACCATCCAGGCAGCAACCAGACACTGTTCACAAACTTTGTTTCCTCATGGAAGCAATTACTTTTTGCAAAAATGTCAAGTTTTTGTCAAATATTCTGTTCATGCAACATTTAAGTGATGGAAGGTAAGTGAGACTTTCCTATCTGAACAGAGAAAACCAATTTCTACTATAGTAAATCACCTAATCAAGAAGACAGATATGCCATATCAGGAGGTTGCAAGACACAGTGCTTTGCTGCTGAAAAACCCCTCTCTCAGCTCAGAGTTCTGCTTGTAATATTATTTCCTCCTCTAGGAAACACCTTCTGCATCAATCTCAAAAGTAGGAATGTTTTCTTCATGAGCTGTAGACCAGCTGGTCAAGAGGGAATAGCAGCAAGGACGAAAGTGATGCCCTTGAATCCTTCATATAAATAATTTAGATTCAATCTGCTAACAGAGGTTAGATGCCAGTACATAATTCAGATCCCATTAGACTAGAACATCAGGGGTGAGATGATATTTAGATAGATCTTACAAACACAAATTTCCTTTTCCTTAATGCAGTTAACCTAACACAAATCACCTTACAATGCAAAATAAGCACTCTGAAGAATCAGAAAAGATGTGTAATTTAAAGTAAAATCCCAGTTTCTTTATTAATTTGGGAAACTGCAATACTGTTTGCATTGTTACAACTGTACTGCATGATTACAACAGTCAGGACTCATCTGAATTTCCAGGTTAAAAATCACAACAATAAAATAAAAGGAAATTCTTTCCACTATGGACTATAAAGGACATAAGGGCAATCAAAACACTTAATTTGAAAATCCTTGTTGACTAGAATATTGACTCACTGTGATCATTACTGAGGAATTAATCTAACAGAACTTAGACACATAAAATGCAGACTTCTGTGTAGGTGTTGCTAGTTATCCTGGGCTCCCTGTGTGGCCATTGGAAACTCAGCCAGGGAATTTTCAGAGAAGTTAAGATGCATTTTATCTCATCCTAAAGCTGCCTACGGTCCTGACATGAAAATGTTTCTCTTCACAGACTGAAGAAAACACCTTGGCAGGCTCACAGACTGGAGGAGTGCAATGTCAGCTTGGGTGGAACACACACTGCCCATTTATAAACAAGAAGCCACAGAAGCACTTTGAAAATCCTGGCTGAAAATGTGAATACTAAACTGGCTGTCTTGTTGGCCTGGCTCTGAACAGAGGGGTCACAGCACCAGGAGCCCATCAAATTGCTGAAGAAACCCCTAGGAATGAGAGCAAGAACATATCCCTTTCTCAGGGAAGTCTTATAATACCTTGGTCCTGCCTCAAAGTGGCAAAGTGGCAAAGACTGTGGGGAGGGGAAATGTTACGCTCCTTTTCAGGTTGCTAGAAAGAGCAGAGCTGTAAAATGATGCAGGAGAAGTTGAAAACCTCTGAATCTCTGTTAACCAGTGGGAGCCAGGGGCCAGCCTGACCTTCTGGAAATGGTTCCTTTTGAGAACTGATGAGCTGTACCCATTTTTATGACAGACCTTGTTCAGCAAGTCCCTTTTGCTCACTTGTAATTTCTGCTGGATTAAGTAACTAGATTACAATATTATAGTTTCCATATGGTCCTTACAGCCAGTGAATTAAAACTTCCCTGATTCTCCTCAGTCGCTGCTGCTGCCAAAATAAAGGTATTTTGCATTAAACATGAAATCTATGACTTTAAATCTGCCTTGCTCCAGCAGCCAGGATCACTTAAAAAATGATGGTTCAGCCAATGACCAGCCTGTTAATTTGCTGAAGAGATTATTGAATCTTGCCAGAATGCAAAAAGGAAAAGAAGAGCTGGGCTTTTCCATCATCAGTGATAAAAAATAGTGAAAGTGATGAGACAAACTGTGTGTTCAGGAAATTAAATCTCTGGGACAAAACAACCTGGTTAGCTAGAAAGAGAGCCAAGCACCCAGGAGACAATAACACTGCAATCATAAAATATCCACATTTTTGGCTGCCAGGTTCCTAATAAAAGCCCCCTTTGCTTCAGTGTTTTGCTCTCTGCCTTCTGTCTGTTCATTTTCTTCCCCTGGAATAAAGCTTTCCACTTCAGTTCTGCTTTTCAATTCTGAATTCCAGCTTTCTCAGAATTAATCTGTATTGTGCTGTGCTGTCAGTAGGTGCCAAAGTCTCCAACTAAACTACTGCACAAGTTTAAGAATGGCAACAACTTCCTCTACCAAGTGTTTTCCCAGGAATCAACACAAAGGTCCATGTTAGAGTTCCTAGGTCTTGCAGCAGACAGGTCCTGTCTCTTATAGCCAGCCTAATTTGCTGTAAGATCTTGACTCTAACAGTGCAAGAACTTCCAAATTCGGTAGCTAAGATTAAAAATGTAGAAATAAACTACCACTAATGAGAAAAAGCCATCTTAATCAGGAGAACAGAGTTCAACTTAGATTTTTTGGCTCAATACTTGCTCTCGCCCCTTGAAGATCACCTGAGGAAAGAAGAAGAGTCCTTGAAGCTTAATTTCATGAAGTCTTGCTTAACAGTGGCAAGCAGAGTTATGAGAAACTCTTCTGAAGCAGGATGGTGTAGTCAACATGATTTCTGGGAAATCCTGTAGTACACAACATGCATGTATGTAAAAATGGACCAAAACCTTCCAGGATCACTGCACAATGACCAAACATCATCTTCTGAGCATCCAGCCAGCACAGCAAGGCCCATGACTCTCAAGACACAGTTTCTAAACCCCAAACATTCACCAATAGTTTGAAGACTGGTCGCTGCTGAATGCTCATTGTTATCATTATTTTTAATTATAGGGTTTGTCATGGTGAAATGTTTATGAGGCTGCCAGCTTTCACTGGCTGTCAAAGGGAACTTAGTCCCTTCACACTACTGGAGAAACTGTCTCAGTATAAACCCATCAAGTGGAAACAAAGAATTAAATGTCAGTGGTTTGCCAGAGCTTTGGTGACAGCCTTCTCCTCCCCTCTTTTCATTGCCACATGAACAGCTGAGAGATGCACAAGTAAAGGCAAAAGAAAAGAAGCCTTTCAACAAGAGACAAAAATTAATCACTTTAGAATAAACACAATTCCTCAGCCATGAAGGGCAATTAAACTTATTTCACTAGTGAAAAGGAGAGCTTAATAAAGTTATGAGTGTTTTAAAACTCATAATAGCAATTTTTACATTCCCCCTTCATGGATGAGCTCTCACAAGTCACAAGATTGTGAGCTCATTATCAGCTGCCATTCAGGGAGCTGCAGGTTGTTAAAGTGCTTTGTCAACTCTCTCCATCTCCAAGCTTCACCATTAATTCAAAACTGGGGTTTTTTCTTTCCATCCAAGGAATTAGAACACTTGTTTGATTAAAACAAGATAAACTATACGTTCAGTTGTTCATCTCTTCCCTTCGTGCCAGCTCTGTAAAATGATCAGCCAAATAATTGGTAGATGTTCTGGTTTTGTTTCTCCACAGGTAGCTGTTGAAAACAGGTGGAAATATGAACACATGATGGGAGGAGCAAAGCAAGGCACTGTGGTGGAGCAAAACCTGAAACATAGGAGTGATAAGCAAATAATCAAGTTTAAGGAAGGTGTTTTAAATTCTGGACAATTTAACCCTGGTTCATCTGTGAGCATAATTGTCACCTTCTGAGTGGATCCAGATCACTCTGAATGGTTACATCCTCTCTGGGGTTTTCTGCATTATTTGGATTTTTCCTCTCCTACTCTGGATAAACTTGACTTGGTGCAGATTGACTTATTTTAGTGATTCTGGCTTAAAATTGTTTTGGATTTACAGACTGAAATTGCCTTCTCTTTCAGTGCTTATACAATTACATATAAAACAGGGGAGGGGGGTGAGCCGGAAGGATTCTTGATTTGTTTCAGGTTCCTAAGAGCTGACATACAATAGACATGAGCCATGGTTGTGATCTGCTGCATTGAAAATTCCTGTATCTGCAAATGCTTCAGGAAGTAAAAACAATTCCTAAAAAAATAGTGAGTGAAAGCTGTATGTAAAACTCTTGTTTTTAACAGCAGCTACCTTGTGCCAAGCAAAATAAAATAAGTAGTGAGCTGAGATGCGGAGATTCATTTACATTCTCCCTTTCTGTGGTAAACCAAACAAAATGTACCATCTCAGATGACATTTCAGACACTTAAAAGAATAGCACAAAGCAGTCACACCCCAGGTGGTGTTTTCAGAGGGGTCACCATGTGAGCAGCTACAAGGAGTCTGCCCAAAAATCACCTTTCACTCAGGCTCCGCTGTAAGTGGCTACCTCTTAAAACTCAGCTGCTTTGTTCCTGTGCATAAAACATTGAAAATGTTGAAAAATTCAGATGTTATTTATCAAGGCAACAACAGGGCAGGAAAATCACACTCCCTACAAAGCTCTTGACCTTTTGTTCAATCCTACTCTCCTGCACATTTTAATGCATGATTTTAAATGCTCTGCAATAAAAGGGAAATCAGACTGCTGTGATAGAGGGGTGCAGTTATTTACACTTGTCCCTGGAGGCTGATTCAGAAATGGTTTTGCTGGACAATGCACCCTCAGGTTTCTTTGAATATCCTCATCAGAATTCCCCAGGATCTGGGCATTGTACAAGCACAAGTGTGATGCATGCACATGTATACTTTAGGAAGCTGCTCCTCTTTGAACCCTCAAGTGTCAGGATTACGAGTAACATATTTGTTCTCTAGGACAATCACAGCATATACTTCCTAACACAGGAAACAAGTTTTGAAGAAAGGTGAATAAAAAAGGAAAAAACCTATCAATTATATACTTTTACAACCTTAGCTCTGCTGCAAGATCTAGACCTACCCACACCAATATTCTCTGCAACTGTTGGCAAGGGCATGTAGTGATAGGACAAGGGGGGATGGCTGTCAACTGACAGAGGGCAGGTTTAGATTAGATCTCATGAAAAAATTCTTTACTATGATGGTGGCAAGGTGCTGAAACAGGTTACCCAGAGAAGTTGTGGATGCCCCATCCCTGAAAGTGTTCAAACCCAGGTTGGATGGGGCTTTGAGAAACCTGCTATAGTGGAAGGTGTCCCCTCCCGTGGCAGGGGTAGGAACTGGATGATCTTTAAGGTCCCTCCAATACAAACCATTCCAGGATTCTACAATTCTAAGTTTCATGGACCAAAGAGGAAACATGTCTGAATATTCAGCCTCTTACATGGTCATTGGTGAGTAATTTATGGATCAGGATCACTTATAACACCAAAGTCAGAGAAGTTATTCTTGCACCAGCTGCATGTTAGCAGAACAAACTTCTGAAAACAATACACACTTTTGCCACTTGCAATGCTCAGGTTTTTAACCAATTTCCCATTCAGACACAAATTTAATAAGCCCTTGGTATTCTGTGTGGTGTCCAAATATAGGATCATTATGTGATACAAACCATTTTACTGTTTTCAAATGTAACAACTCTCCAGAGTGAAATACTGTTAATGACCAGCATAAAATAGTGATCATTTTAGTACAGGTTGTAAATCAAAATTTATTTTGTACCTGGCCTGCCATGAGGGCATGATTAACTTTTATAAAATGGGCAGGATTTGGGGAGCCATTTGATTGGTCAATATTAGTTCTAAGCCACAGGTATAAATCTTTATGACTAAACAGGTCGAAATTCATTAGTCCCGTGCCCCTCCTTCAGTTCACATTGCTGTAAAGTGGCAAGGAAAAAAGTATCAGTGAAAAGAAAGGCTTTTTTAAAAATTTCCTGATCTATTTTCTCCAAGCAAAATGAAAACATACTGTGGGCTTTAGGTCCAGCCTTGCTGCATGATGATCTCAGTTACAGCCACAGCCTGGCATCTGTGGACAGCTCTGTGGAGGTTGCACAGCTTGGAGGGGCTTGTGAGAGCCAGAATCCTGCAAAAGGTGCTCACCCCTCTCAGCCAAGTCCTGGAGCCATCCCTTATCCCTTCCTGTGTCCAAGGCCAAGGCTGAGAAGCACGAAGCCACCTGGTGCTGCTTGGAGAGCCAAAATGAGGAGGAAAATGTGGCATGGATTAAACAGAAGTCCCTGATGTTATCAACTCTCACCTAAGTCATGGCCTGGAGCAACCCTCTGTGCAGATTCTATTCGAATGGAGACACTTAATTTCACACTGCTTGTTCATTTTCTTTTTCCCTTCCTCCCCAGGGCACAGACATGAAATTCCACAGGAAACAGGATTTCAGGACTACACTGCTCTCGAGCAGGTGCTGCTTCCCAGAGCCATCACCCCAGCATAGCTGTGCTGGAAGGCAAAAAGAGCCTGTTTCTTGATCATGGTGTTGTTTTCCACCTCCCTGCCCAGGCAGGTGTGGGTGCTGAGCCACCTGGTGCATGGGGATGAAAGAGCCCTGTGAACAGCTCAGCCCATCACTGGAGTGGCGAGGTACATCCCAGCATTTCTCAGAGGTTCTCATGGAGCTGGAAAATATTTCACTTCTATGCCTCTGGGCAGGCATAGGGAAATATCTCCATGCCTTGACTGAGACATTTGATTTCCTGCATTAAAGAAATAAGGAAGAAACCATAAGCCTTGCTAATGGGTGTGTATTATAAATGCAGGCAAACCCAGTGGGAAGAAATGCTGATGTCTGACTCCAGTTCAGAAGGCTGAATGATTTCTTTATTATAACTATGCTATAATACATTAATATACTATTTAAAGGAGATACTAAAACTACATACCTACGTTTTCTAACTACCATTTATAACTAACTCACAACTTGTGACCTTCTCTTGAGAGTTCAGACACAAGTGGATCTGATTTGCCATCAGGCTCAAAAAATCCTCACCAGAATCCAACCAAGCAATCACCCCAGGTAAACAATTCTCCAAACACATTCCACATGGGAAAAACAAGGAGCAGAAATAGAAATTGTTTTCTCTTTCTGTCCTCTGTGCTCCTCTATGAAAAATCCTGAAAGAAAGAAGAATGTGCTTGTGACAGGTGTGGGCACCTGAAGAGGTTTAGTTCTGCTGGAGACCTGCTTTGCAGCTGGGGAACTGGAACTGTCCACCCATCAAACTGGTGAGGGGGCCACAGGAGGAGCAGCAGCACAGGCATGTGTCCCCAAGAAGCAAATGGCCACATCTGCAGTGGTGTCCACTGGTTCAGAGCTGGGGGCACCTGGTGCCTCAGCACCCCCTTAGAGCTCATGGCTAAGTGAAGGTGACAAGGACACACAGACAGGCTGTGCCACAGCAGGAGCCCAGCCAGGACCTTTGTCACTCCTCTGCACCACCTGTCTGGCAATAAATCTGTGAAAACTGTCTCCAGGCAGTTAATGATGTGTTTATGTACCAGAGTTTCTAACACTTTATAAGCGATTCTTATCATCCCTTTAATCATCTTCCTTCAGCCATTTTAAACTGCTGTTCCCATGAGATCTATAAATGAATATTATTCATCAGTGAACAATGTTAGTGAAGGAATCCAAATAGAATCTGGTGCTTTATATGTGGGATTTAGGAGGCTTTATTATAAAAACTCTTCTGCAATTTTAATTACAGTGGCTGTTACTTTTGACTGCGCATATTAAGAAAATTATTTATCTCTGATAAATGCTGAAATAGTGGCTCCAAAAATGACACCAAGAAAACAAGAGAAAATACATGGTGAAATATTTGTTATTTTGTGTCCTTAAAGCAGCCAGCTCATGACTAGCCCAAAGCAAGTTTAGGAAAATAGTAAATCTACTATTAGATGGGAAAGAGCTTTTTTGCTTAAAGGAAACCTAAACAGGTTTCCTCCCTCTTAACAACAACTTTAAAAGAAAGCTTGATCAAAACTGGAAGGACTGTGCATGCAAAACTTATTAAGCAAGCTATTATTCATTTCTCATCTGAATAGCCAGAGATTTCTTGAGTCTGTGAAGCAAACATCCTCTGCAGCAGATTTTAGCACCTTCCTGACCTGGTGGCCAAAAAGCACAGCCAAGCAGGCAAAAACTGGCTCTGCTCTTTCCAAATGCTCACTGCTTCTTCTTTAGATAAGAAATGAGTCATCTGCAGTCTTAGCAGGTGGCACTGCTGGCCTCATTGCACAGATTTTTTTACTTCAGAGGGTACTTCCCTGTCTCAGACTGTTCCTTCCAAGGCAGGATGCACTGCCCTGTGTCTGGGACAGCATCAAGCATGGCACAGCACTTGCCATGCTGCATCCAGGGCTCTTCAGAGTGATTTAGCTTGGATTGGTTTGGTTGCTGTTAAAAGAAAGCAAACAGATTAACATCTATGCTGAAACAAAAAGGGTTCCTCTATCAGAGGAATATTTTGGGGACAGAAGAGGCTCTTCTTTCTGAGGATGGGACACATTTAGCTTCTGAGATCCAAGGAGCAGCCACTTAACTGAGACTCATAGAGCCATACCAGTTAGAATTACTTAATCCCCCGTACTCCTTCCAAATGGTGTGTCTTCTCCTTTAAAACTGATGGCTGACTGCAGGCTGGGCAGACCTTTAAATGTTTTTATTTGACTTGTGCCCTCCACATCCAGGGTTGATTCACAGTCTTTAGTGCCTTTGTGCAGCCATCTGCTCCCCTGGCCAGCTGCCCGGGGACAAACCTGCTCCTGCCCTTCCCTGGCCATATGGTGTCAGCGCTGAGCGGGGGCAGCCTGCCCCCAGGGAAACTCAGGGAAATTCTCCTCTCTGCCTCTGCTCTGCTAGGGAAAAAAAGGGGCAAAACCAGGCTAAAAAAATATAGATAAGGAGCCTGAGGGTCTCCTGAGTTTCTCTGGTTGCTTGTGCTGCCCCCACAGCCAGGCTGAGGGGAGGCAAGGTGGGCAACCACCTTGGAGCAATTTACCCTGAGGTCCCTTGGTAATCTGCAGAGCTTTTTGCATTGCCAGCCATCTGACTTGCTCCAGGGTGTGCTCAGATGAACACACCAGCTCCAAGGACAGCTGGGGAGGGCTGGTTCCCATTAGACACTCTGCCTGCAGACATCTACCTGCAGGTGAGTAAAGTCTCTGCTTCCTCCAGGCTCCACAGCTCCCAAAGGATGCTGCAGGGAAAGACATTCTTGGGAGGAGCAGAGTCCCAGGGCAGGCACTCTTTAAGGCTGGATTTGCATTTGGCACAGAAGAGTGAATGTCATTTTAAGGTCTGGATGCCACAGCATCAAAAATGCAACTGCAGCTCTCCTGGGTGCAACTTGTGGAAAGCTGCAAACATCAACAAGAACAACAACAACAAAACAAAACAAAAAAAAAAACCCAACAAAAAAAAAAAACCAAAAAACCAAACCAAAAAAAGCACCACAAAACCAAAAAAACTCCCAAATAAACAAACAAAAAAAAAACCAACAACAACAACAAAAAAAAAAAGCCCCAAAACCAGCCTGCCCTTAACAGCAACTGGCAAAGAAACATCTCACTGAGAGTTTCATTACTTGTGTGCAGGCTGGCAGAAAGTGGCAGGTCAGTCTCACCACACTGGGATAATGAGCTCCAGCCTTTCACACTTAGGGATGATTAGAGCCACGGAGCTCTCTCAAGGGAGGAGTTATCTGTAGGAGGATAGGAGGCAGCAGGTCCAAAGTGACAGGGTATTAAGTCAGCATTCCTTGCAGAAGATACTCAATTTGCCATGATTTGTAATATATGTGTAATTCAAAAATTAATGTGCAGTTCTGCTCCTTCAATAGTGCCTTCTAATGGGTTTTGGAAGGATTTATTTACTACGACTTGTTGTGATATTTTATTAATTTTATTTCAACATTTTATTACCGACAACACAAGCTAGGAAAATACTTTGAAATATTGCGACTTCTTATTAAATTCATCAACTACCTTTGCTGGAGAGGGAAGTACTTGCTATTTTATATAGGAGTGAAACGATATTCTTGTTTCATGGTTCATTACAGGTTTGGAAGACTCCTACACCCAAACTCTGCTTGACTGCTGCAGAGTTGAAAAAGGTGGCCTGAAATGAAGTGCTAATTGTAAAGCTAGATGGTATTAACTCAAGCATTCAAATGGTATTCAAATATGAAATTGAGGAATCACTAAGTACTGTTAAACTGAGCCTTCCCTTGTAGGGCTGTACATTTGCCTTGCAATGCAGGGCAATAAATGCAATCTCAGTGGCAAATATATTATTACCCATTTAAAAAAAACTTTAGGAATGGTGTGAGAATCCATAGATTAGTGATTCTGTCTTTCACACCAGTCAAAAAAAAGTGTAAGGTACACTAAAAAAGAAAAAAAATTAGAAAATACACATATGAAACCCTGATATATTGTAAAGAATTGACAGGATTTACATTAAAAAAAAAAAAAAAAGGAAGATATTATGCCTTTCACATATCTCAGGATTATTTGCAAGGAGCCAATGCACATGAAGATAATGGTTTTGTCATTGCAAAGGAGCTGAAGTTTAAAGAACTTAAATATCTCACCAAAGACTGTTAAGGAAACTAAATTCTTCAGGGGTAAGAAGGAAATTCCTACTCCAGATTAATCACTGAAAGCAATTAACCAGGAATTGCTTAATTAATTAGATAGGAACAAATAATTTGTTCTCACACTGGAGAGTGAGGTCCTATATTAAGGATTTATGGTAAGGCTGGTGTTGTCTGTGTGTTCAGAAATGACCCAGGAACAGAGGAAGACACTTAACCAAATCAACCCCTGCCTGATGAGCTGTGCCAGAGTCTTGTGCTGTTCTGCAGCTTCAAGATAAAAAGACGTGTTTAAATCATTTCAGATCTCTGTTCCAGCTCTCACCAGAAGGTATGCCATGTGGAAAAGTCAGACATCTTCTACCAGTGGTACCAGGGAGGTCTGGTGTCTTTCCTGAAGGGGTACTGTGGGGCGTGTAGGGATATGTCTTTGGAAAATCCTGCGCTCTGACCCTGGCCCCTGGCCAGAGTGTGATGTGTGTGCAAGTGATGTAGTGCAGTTTCCTTGCATGGCCAGTGCCAGAGTGATGCCAGAGGCAGTGGGAAAGAGGAGTAGAGGAAAACATTTGGGCTTATGACTGAGCCTCCCACATGCATCCCACATCAGTAGTAAAATAAGTCCAACTAGATGGAAAAGGTAAAGCAATGTCACTGTGGTGAAAGTGAAGATCAATAAACAGAGGTAGAAGTGATATGCATGTATCAGAAAGAATATTTGTGAAAGTTGATGCTATAAGTCCTTTTAAATCTATCCCAGTTCTTGGTAAAATGGAAACCTGCCCTTTTTGTGGCTTACTGTCTTAGCGCTGCACATAAATCTCCCTGGGAAGGAATTGATTCTGAATTTTTCTTGGCTTTTTTTTTCCCTTTATCATGTAACAAAAATAAGTGACTTTCTATGCTCAATTTGTAAGTGGTCACTGTTCAGATTATGAGCTGAAAATTAGAGCACTTGACAGCACACACCATGGAAAGCCCAAACAGAGGAACTTTCACCCCAGAGGAAGGGGAGGAGGAGGCACCTTCAGTCCTTCACTACCTCATGTTCAATCAATTTTCCCTCAATGCTGAACCAGTTCCTTTTAGTGTTTCCTGTCTTTCCCTTATGCAGGGCAAATCAGTCCCATCCAGTATTTATGGCAGCCCTTATTTCATATTGATTATTTTTAGCTCTTGGTATTCAGCAGCAGCAGAATTCTCTATTGAAGTTCAATGTAAAATCTAACTACAGCAGCACTCTTGCAATAATTATTTTATGAATTAATTACAGGTAAGTGGCTGTACATAAGGGCAGTTGTAATTATCTGTATCACACAGTGAGCTGCAGTCACACTTTTGGGCTTGAACACTTTTCCTCTGCTTATTAAGAATAAGCTCATGGAGTCTAAGAGAACTCCTTGCACCAGAACTTGGCTGACAGGCTGTGTTGATTAAATGCAATATTTCTGTCTTAGGTTTGTGGGGTTTTCCCCTGAAGAATCTATTAACAACTTCTTCTTTTCTATATCCTTGCTCAGTTGCTGTGTGATGTGAGTTCCAAGGTCAGGCAATATCACCATGGGCCTTCATTCCAACACCTCTTATTTGGGCAGAAATCTCAAAAATGAATCAGGTAAGAGTGTGGAAGCACTTTTCTAATATTGCTCACTTTTTGGGGGGGGATTTGGCTGAGCTCTGATTAGTTATGTGGTATCTCATGCCTGCTGCTTCACTCCATCCTCTGAATCTTTCTGTCGTGGTTTGACATGGAAGTGAATTTTTTCCAGGAAGTTGGGTCAAACCAATCAGTGGTCCGGTTTGGATATTGGCACCTGGAGTGACCACTGAAAGTATGGACACGCCTCTGAGAACACAGGGGGTTAAAAGCAAGAACTCCCAAGAGAACTCTCTCTTTTGGTTCCGGTCGTCAGAGAGTGCAGACTCCCCCCCTGCCCAGCCTTAGGCTGGGTGGGGGAGGGGAAGCCACGCGGCCTTGTCCAGGTAGGCCGAGGGGGCTGAGGGTCTGGAACCGAGCCAGCTCCTGGACGGAAGGGTGGAGAGAAGTGGAGACGCCTTTGCCCCCGCCCCCCCCCAAGAGGGAAAGAGACAGAGAGCCTGGCGGCACCTGGAAATCTGCCGGCAGAGGAGAAGGAGAAGGGGGGGGAAATGCCCAGCGTGGGAGGCGGAATGCCGGACTGAGATATCAGCCGTCCAGGGAGTCTGAACTTTTAACCCTTTCCAGGAAATGAGGGCTTTTTAAAAGTATTACTCCTCCTTGATTTGTAGTGGAAGAGAGATAGTCCGGGACCTGAGATGTTAGAAGAAGAAATATTTAGGTGGGAGGAGATGATGAAGTAGCTTTTAGCTGGACTTTTCTTATTAGCCATGGACTGAACCAAAATGTCCTGCAATAGAGACTGCATTTTAGGGGGATGCGGTGGTGACCCAGGGAGACCTGTTTCAGCTTCGAACAGCACAAGAATGGCAAGAAATGAAGAGAGCTGAAGAGGGAATGGTGATACCCTCTGTCTTTGGGAAGAAGATGAGTCCTGTTTTTGGACCCCTCGGCCCCAGGGGAAAATGGGGGGGACTGTAGTCCCAGGATGAGAAACTGAACTGTTGTATCTTTGGGTCCGTGGCAAAGCATCCTTAAAGGAGCCCTACGAGCAGTCTGTCCATGCACGGTGGTGAGAGCACTGTGACATGGAATGGAGAGTGTCACACTGGCAGATTTTCTCCGGGCGGTGGCCATGTGTGACAGGGAAACACAGGGTGGCAGCTGTGTTTCCTGGGGGGTCTGTGGTGCAAGAGAGACTTCTCTCTCCCTTGATAGTTTAAGTATAGATTACCTGAAGGGTGGTAATTTGATCAAGAATCCTGGGTGATGTTTCATGGCTGGGTGTTTTTGGAATTGGGAGGAGGAGGGGTGGTTTGGAGGGTCTTCATCCTGGATTTGGTTTATGTGTTTTCTGTATTAGTAGTAGTTTAATAAAGTTTTTTTCCTTTGCTATTAAGCTTGGGCCTGCTCTGCTCTGTTCCTGATGACATCTCACAGCATTTATTTGGAAAAGGTGCATTTTCATGGGGACGCTGGCATTGCACCAGTGTCAAACCATGACACTTTCTAAGAAGTTTATTAAGACTGAAGCCAAGCAATCATGAAACAATACAGATAATAAATTCTGGGCTTACACATATCTCTCCTCACACATGCTCTCTCACAGCAGCATGTCTCAGAAACCTTTATTATTTGCAGAGGTCAGGAGCAGATGAGCTGGGTGTTGCCAGTCCATGCCAGCAGGAAGAGGTTCCTTCCCCAAATCTCCTCAGGGCCAATGTTAGAACTCAACTGGGATAATCTGCAGGAAGCTTCTTCTGAGCTGAAGATGCCTCCAGTCCAACATCCTCTTCCTGTGGTCTCACACCAAGCTTGGACATTGTTTACAACTATTTCTCATTCCCACAGGTGCCCAGCACCCCTGACCATCCCTCTTTGCTCTCCACATCCCTTGTCCTTTATCCATTGTTCTTCTGGGCAGGACTCCAGATGCACAGGGGCATTTAAACACCTAATTCCAGTGTGGAGCACGGAGATACAGCCACCATTGCTGATTTTGGGTCAAGAAAACTCCTCCCCCCCACTGTGAAGATCTGTAGGAAAGACATCAGGGCTCAGTGAGTCACTTGTGGGCGTTCAGCAAACATCAATATCTTGCACACCTTGTCTGGAGCGGGTGCAGCTGATCAGAAGGTGCTACCACAACACCTGGGAGGTGGGCAAGAACATTGCTCTGAGGGCTAAAGGATCCCTTTGCTCTCTCTCTCCCCTCTCATGGAGACGTCTGCACACATTCTGTGTAGCCCACTAAGATCTGCACTGGTAGGAAAATGTGTTTGAAATCAGAGAAGGTTCTTTGTGTGGGAAGAAGAGAAGATCAAAGACTAATTTACTTAGTTCTTAGGAAATGAACCATGGCTCAAGTAAGAAAGAAACTAGGGAGATAAGAGAGATCTCAGGCTGCAGAATTCAGATCTGGAGAGCTGGAGTACCCTGCACAGTCTGCAGTGAGACCAAAATGTCTGGAAGCATTTCAGTAACAAAGGAGAGACACGGTTAAAATAGAAACACTTTTCTACAAAACTGGTTACAAAACAATCAAGGAAAGCTAGCAAAAACATACCTCTGCTAAGCGCTCTCTCAAATGTGATTTTTTTTCCAATGTCAAAATATTAAATATGAGGAATAGAAACCATTGCCTCAAAAAGTAACTTTGAGAACATTTTGGTTACTACGTTGGAAGGCACCACATATTAACTTCTCTTACTCAAGAAGTTCTGAGGACCTTCAGAATTTAGTAGATCTGTGGTTTCTAAACAACTCCAATTTTTTCATGTTTCCTCTTTCTGTCCACTGTAAACCATTTCCATAAAATTTCTGAACTTCCACAGGGGAAGTAGCCAGTGCACTTATCTTTACCAAGAAAAACCAGTTTGTTAGACTTTCTCCCCAAATTCCCTGAGCTGAGCTAAATAAGAGAATCTTAATTAGTAAAATGCACAAGAAATAGTTAAAGCTGAGCATGGTCTGAAACCTGGCCCTGTTGAATCATATTTAAAAATTCCATTGACTTCCATAGGGAAGTAAAACACATCTGCTTTGGAGAGGATGAGTTTAATTTTATGATAGGATTAATACAGCTGCTTTGAAGGAGGCTCACTCAGCCCTAAATGCTTCCAACTTTCTGACAGTTTTTCAGCCCTAATCTTTGATGTTGAAATGGCTCAGAGGGTCAGAAGTCCAACTGTAGTTCAGATCTCAGCCTTGCTGAGGAGATGAACCTTCATCTATAAGAGAAAAACTAGGAGCTGGATTTGCCAGGATGAGGAGACTCTGAGGAAAGAGCCTTTCCCATCCATTTTGCATGAAGTGTTTCCACAGATGTCCCTGCCTGGATGTATCTACTGAGGGAAAAGTGTCCTGGAGGTACCAAGGTGATATTTTGCACGAGCTCTCACAATCTCATGGTCTTGACAACTCAAAGGGTTTGAGAAAGTTATGCCACAAATAGGCTAAGCAGCAGCCATTTTCAAACACCTCAACAGGCCTCTGACATTTAAAAAATTTGGGTGTTTAGCTTCTCTGAAAATCAGGCAGTGAGACTAAAATTCATCTGCAGTGTAGACATCCATGTGTGAGCAAGGTGATGGGGGCTACACAGGGTAGGGAACAGCCCAGCAGCCTGAGCCTGTGAATACAGGTGATAAATTATGTCCCCAAAGTGCCTCTGTCTCCCAGTGACCATGAAGGGTGACTAGCTTGGTTCTTGAGGTAGGTGAAAATATAAATTTCACAGTTTGTCTCCTGTAATTGGTGTGGACTCAGAACAACTGCTGAGTCCAGTGTGGAGGTAGTTCTGCCCTCACCCTCTAAAGACCTGAACTACTCTAAAAGCACTGATGAATTGTGGTTTCTGAAGAACTTGAGACAGAAAATAAGGGGCCACATCATTTGCCAGTGCCATCAGGAAATGTTGCAAGAGTCAGGGACTGAACTGTAGTTGCCCTTGCTCTTCATTTCTGTCTCATGTTTGCTCATGAAACCATTCTTTCTACTGTCCAGAATAAGTGTCAGGATGCACACTCCAAAAATGGATTTCAGTCTGCTTGCTGATAATAAATCACCTTTTATTGTGAAGGGTGGAGGGCTGACAATCTGGTGTGCAGGCTTCTTAATCATGTCCTTTTGAAAGAAAATTGCCTCCATCTATTTTGAAGTGTTTGTTTAAATAAGTTTAAAACAAGTGTCTGTGTCCTGGTTTAAGGCTGACAGGGACACTCACACAGCTCCTCCCACTGGGATGGGAGAGACAATTGGAAGGGCAAAAATGAGAAAACTTGTGGGTTGGGACAAAAACAGTTTAAAGGGTAAAGCAAAAGCCACACACAAAAGCAGAGCAAAACAAGGAATTCATTCCTTGCTTCCCATGGACAGGCTCAGCCATCCCAGGAAAGCAGAAGTCCCTCAGGCATAAAGGTGACTTGAGAATACAAAAGTCATCACTCTGAACATCTTCCTTCTCCTTCTCCCAGCTTTATATGCTGGGCATGATGCCATACAGAGTGGAATATCTCTGTGGTCAGGCAGGTCACCTGTCCTGGCTGTGTCCCCCTTGGGCACCCTCAGCCTCCTGTCTGGGGGTGTCAGGTGAAGAGAAATGGCCTTGGCTCTGTGTAAGCCCTGCCCAGCAACAACTAAAACATCCCTGTGTTATCAATGCTGTTTTTAGCACATATCCAAAGAATAGCTCCTGTGAAGGAAATTAACTCTATCCTAGCTAAACCCTGCACAATAAAAAAAGATATATTTACAGGGAAATAAATTTCACTTTTGTCCCTAGACAAGCCAACAATCTTGTCTTATACTGTGGTTGAAGCAAAGTTCAAAAGAGATGTGTGGCCAAAGACAGGTTTATCATTATTTCCTTAGAATCACCTATTTTTTTTTTTTTTCTGAGCTAGTTTAGCCTGTTTTAAGCAATATATTTGGCAGCCTCAGTTCTTTTGTCAAGAATATAAAATACCATGAGTGTTTGCAAAGTTGATTCCCATTAATTCCCAACCCTACCAAAATCAGTTTTTCTGCAGTCCTTTCAGGTCTTCTTCTCTAAGACCAGGTGCTGACTACATCAGGTGAATTTTCTACATCAAGAATGTTCTGTGAGTCACCCTGGGAGAAAGCACAGTTAATAGTCACACTGTTTCACATGTTTGGAGATAGACAAACATCTCCCCCATTTCCTTTTGCTCTTGGGTTTGAGTGGCTCCCATATCTAAGTTTAGGTCACCTCTTTACTCAGGAGAGGATGAGGAGTTCTGGCTGGTGTCCCCACATGATCCTGGGGAAGACATCAAGTAATTTATTTCTGTAAAACACACTGCAAAACTGCAGGAAATAAGCAGTATGAGCTGGGGTATCAGCAGAATATATCTTAAATGTGGGTCTTTCCCTTTTCCAGATTTTACACCCTCCTGTTAAGTAAATCACTTAACACACCAGAGATTCTTTATAGAGTTGTAAACTGAAATGTTGTTCCAAGTTGTCAATTTCCAGTCTGTTATTTCAGCTTTCCCTCCACACAGGTGAGATCTAAAGAATCAATTCTCATCTTCAAAGATATTAAAGCAGTTAATAGATTGATAGGGTTCCTCTCCAGATAAAACTGTCCAGCTTTTACTCATTGCTCTCATTGTCAAAGATTTTTACTCCTCCTTTAGAAAAAGAATGTCTAAAATTCATTCTTGATCCATATCATATAAACATTTGCAATCACAAAGGAAAGGACTGCTGACAGAACTAATTTTTCATTGTTTTAAGGTTTTTATGAAAAGGGCACCCAGAGTTATAACTTTTGAGGGATTTAAGGCTTCCATGTCTGTCAGTTACAAGACGTGTTTATAGAAGTGAGAGATCTCTGCTTTCAATCTATATTTCATATTTGACTGTTTGACTTTCCAGTAATGGTCTTTTAATGCCAGTTTTGTTTAATATTAAGGCTCCTTCATTCTTCTTTGGTTAAAAACCCAAACAGAACCTCATTACCACCCAGGGTAATCTCAGCATGTGGTGTAACATAAATTAGTCTGTGTGCAGAGTGAAGGCGTGGCCTTTGGTCATTGGGATCGGTGAATTAGAGCAGGAGTTGGTCACTGTTCCCAGTGCAGACTGGCACTGAAGAGCAGGGCATGTGGCTGGCCAGAGGGTTTCATGCTTTTCCATCAGTGGCAGGAGATTCTAAAGAGAGTCTGAACCTCTAATCCATCCACCATGCTCAGAGATTTTTCTGCCAGTGCACCACGTGTCTCTCCCTTCCCCTCTTGACTGTTTGGTCCCAGTTTTATTTCCCTTTCTTTAGTCTCTCTTCTACCTCCTAGTGCTCATCTCTTAATCCAAGTATTTTTTTCTGACTTCCTTCCCTGATCTCTAATTTAATTACCTTTTTAACCAGACCCTCGAGTGTCTAGCCCTGCAATTCCCTTCTTCACCATCATACTAGCAGCAAAGAAGAAAAAGCTGTGGGAAGTACAGGACAGACAGAAACAGGCCACCCCTGTTTTTTGAGGAGCTGAAATGTGTTACAAGAACATCTGTGTCTGCCCTGGAGCTGTGAAAAGCAAATTCAGTCACTGCCTCCATGCAAGCAGAGTTCAGGAGGAGTAAGAGCTGAAAGGCAGGAGGAACCTCAGTGAAAACTCAGGCCTGGAAGATGTTTGCTGTCAAGCTTTCAGAAGTCTCTACTGATCCAGGGGAAAACAAGCTGACTTCCAAAAACAACGGCTCAATAGATTTTCTAGGCATTGGCACAGTTACCCTTGGCATAAAGGTAACTTTCCTGACATAGTTTCACCTGGGGGAAGAGGTACTAAAGCTGCTGAGAAAAGTCTCAGGTGTTGCCTGGCACAAGAAGTGCAGTGGTTGAAATGCCTTGACAGAGGCCTTGAATCAAAAAATCATGGAACAGTCAAAGCACACAAAGCCCACCTTGCTCTACAGGTCTCAAAGCTGGCTGAATAGAAATTGCTAAAAGGATTAATTCAGGTAAGCATCCTGCCTCAGCCTGCAGGATACACGAGCCCTAGCCGAAGGGATTCAGAAAACAGAGAGTAGAAAAGTAGTGGAAACAGGCTCATCTTGCAAATATTTGTTAGAAAAGCAGTGCTGGTGATCAGCCATGATTAAAAAAATAAAAAGAGGCAGCAGTGGCAGCCATTGTCAGGATTTTCATGCTCTGCTCAGGCTGCACATTTGATCAGTCACAAAACCACCAAAGCCACCTAAATGATGTCCTAGCTCCTGGGAAAGGATCTGGTTTAAAGGGGAAATCTGTTTTTAAAGGACCCAAAATGTGACACAGGCCCTACTTTGGAAAGCCTGTGTGATTTGATTAAAAAAAAGGGTTATGCTTCAGTGGCTTGTTAGAACAAGAGTTTTACTGTCAGTGTAAAGGCTTCTGTGATGAAACCAATCACTACATTGGGTAGGAAATTCATAAGGCTTTTAACCCAATTCTTTGGTTCCTAATTAAAATAACATCTAAGAAGCAGAGTTATACAGGCATGAGATATTAGCACAGTGCTTAAAATTAGGTTAATTCTAGAAACCGTCTCTTTTAAAAGAAAATTTAACATTCATGAGAGACTCTGCAAAAGCCATCTGTGGGATGTGAGATTTGTTATTGTTTATATTAACACAGGGTATAATGGCACTGAAATCAAGGTTTTCTGGTTTTTAGATTATGCTAAAGACCCACAAATGATAATGGGCTTTGAAATTGGACTCTGAAGTAATATCAAATAGTGAATGTGATTAAATATAGATAAACAGAGCACAATCAGTCATGGAACAAGAAACCAAAAAAGCAGTTGTGAAAATGGAAATACAGTGCCGCAAACTGCCAAGAAAAGAGATTTGTCAAAGAAACAGAAAATGGTTCAGAAAATGTCCTGTACAATGTACTAGTCAAAGAGCACCTAGAGTAACTGTCATTGTGCTTCTGAAACAACCTGATTTCTCTTTATTGGGAAAAATAGAGATGAAGTCAAATATTATGCATCTCAAAGATTCAAGGGATGCAGGAATTTAATAAAAAATTAGACTTTTCCTTCAGTGCCCGATGAAAAGGCTGTTTTCGTAAACATTCTCATAACAGATTGGTAAAATTGCTCTGAAGAAAAAATATACATGGAGAGGTGCAAGAGAGAAGAAATATTGCCACTTCCAGCAATATTTATCCAAATTCCCCACCACCCCACGCTGTGCCCCTGCCATACAAGGAGGGGTAACTGCAATGGTGCACTCAGAGGTCTCCTGCTGAGGAGGGTTCATCTCTCTGAGGGGTGCTTGGTGCAGCTGTGGAGGTGCCAGAGATGTCCTGGAGACCCAACGACTCCTGTTTCACTTCATTCACAAGGGGACATGCCCTGCTCAGAGAGCTTTCAATGCTCACAGAGGAAAAAGAGAGGTTTGCAATAATTTAAGTGGTAGGTATAGAAACAGCACCCCCACACCCTAGAGTTTTAGAAATACACCACTGTGTGTCTGAGCTGCAGAACATATTTGCAGTGAAGATTAATGCTGTCCAAAGTTTTTTTTTTTTTTTCGTTTCTGACCCTCAGTTTCCAGATCTGTCGTGTGCCCCTTTCCTCTGCTGGTGCTGCTGTAAATCTGAGCTCTCTAATGCAGTTCCTACATCCACCCTGTGCCCAAGCTGTTGTCAGAAACAGAAATAGTTCATGCCTCAACAGCTGTTCACAGGAATGTATTGCTCCTTGCTTGCCTCTCTCGTGTTCCCATGACACTGTTGTTGGCAGGTTTTGAACACGTCACAGACACAGGGAGGGGAGCAAGATATGAATCAAGCTAAAATCCCAGGCAATAAGATTTCTTGCTTATAAGACCTTGTTTTCCCCTGTGTTTGATAAGAATGTTCATTTATTACCCTGTTTTTAAGTGAGTTGTATATTCTGCCTTCAGGATCCTAATTGCTTTTCAGATTGTGAATATCATTAATACTGTATATCTTCATTTTCTAGCCTAGGTAATAATTGAGCATTCAGTCATTGTTATACTCACCATTCTGCCAAAATTTATTAAAATGAAGCAATTAACTATTTTAGAGGTAAAGCTCATTAATTTTAGACCCAATACAATTAAATGGGATGATAAATGTAAACTTTTTTTATCACAGCTTTGTACAGAAACCTTTTTTTTATTATGCAGTGTCAGCATTCCCTTTGTGCTGCACATTTTTTAGTTTGTTTGGCCTCCTTTCATGAAGACACAAGTCATGACTGTGTTTGACATTGGAATTGTTCTGAATCACACCGAGAGCAATATTTACACCCCCATGGGTGGTGGACAGAAGGCAGCACCCTCCTGGACAAGACCTTCAGATGCAGAAATTCACAGCTAAGGGCTGTCACACAGAGTGGTTGATTTCAAAAGCTGATTTCCCCCCTGCTCTCAGCTCAGCTATGAGCCTTTCAGATGAAGTCCTTTTCTAATTAAGGTCCTCAATGCAGATGAACCTAATGATGTAGCTACATGTTCACCAGCAAGGTCAGAGAGATGAGGACTCCTGAGGAAGTCCAGAAGGAGCACTCAGGAGCATAATGTCAAGGCACATGATTAAGTGCCTTGCTGAATGAAAGCCTCAAGATCTAAATATACCCGACCAGGCTCCCCAGAGGCCCCACAGCACATCAACTCAGACCCAAAGATGATACAAAAGTTTCATTCCATTAACTTTTCTTTAACACACAACTTCCACGGCAGTATTATCCATATTTCTCAGTTTGGCTTATTCCTTCTCTACTGAAACAAGGGGAAGAAATATGAATAAGAGGTAAGATAAGAGAGTCTGAGGAAAAAAAAATAAAAATAATAATAGTTATAAACTCTGCCATTTGGTCACAGCTGTGAACTGTACAGCTTTTCTGTACCTCTGTCTAGCAGAGCACTGTTTTCAATTCTTAGAAATTCTTAGAGACTGGGTATTATTGTCCAGATATCCAAGTATAGTCATCTTGCAGGACATGTCTTCTGTTGCAGCTTTTGTGTCATTTGAGATGTAAATTACATCACCACTTTGCTTATAGTTATTTTAGAAGAGCAAGGAAAGCCATCAAAATGGGGAAGGATCTGGATTTGGCTGGCTCCACACATTACTACCTTCCTCCCCTACCCCCATGATGAGATATAAGGGGGACAGTTGGTAAATGGCTCTTTGAAACCTGCCAGACTTTCCTTTTGGTTCATGACAGCTTCGAGAATCCCTGGGCTGGCTGCAAAAATGCTGCTTCTGTAACCTGCACTCTGATCTGCTCCTAGGGGTAAAGGTACACAGCTAAAATCAAGAGGAGTTTGGCTTCTACCTGCAGGGAGGTTGTGGTCAAACACCCCAGAAATGCCTCAGATCATCTATTCCAAACCCCTGGCAGTGAGCAGCAGCATCTTCAACTGGATCAGGTTTTTCAGAGCTCCATTCAATTTAAGATAATAAAATTAAATCCAACAATTTCTGAGCAAACAGAATGACTTGATCTTCTCAAGAGACAAGTATTTCAGTAAGGACAAGTACCTTATTTGAAACTATTTTGTGCTAAGGGGAGACAAAAATAACCTCAAATAAACAACACTGCGTGTGTTTTCATTGTAGTACCAGATTAAATTTCAAATCTGAGAATGCTTCTTGGGTCACAAATTTTGATTTTCAGCTTGTTCTTATTTCCTGGGAGAGTTAGTGAGGTAGCAAAGGAAGACTCTAGAGAAGTCACAGATATGTCAAGACCTGTAAGTAATATTTCAGGATTTTGTGATTTTGTCTGAGTGATAGCACTTCAATGCAAACAACAAGAGAATTTGTGCCTTTCTGAGGATCTTTCACAGAATCATTTGTGGCCATTCTTTGGTGTCAGATCTTCAGGAGCCAACAGATTCATACATTCAGCAAACAAATAAGATCAACAATGAATTATTGGCTTCAGCAGTAACCTTCTGGGTAGAAAGCCTAATTTCTCTAGTTTGGAAAGGGAATTTAAATTAATAAAATTCAAAGCATCCAACTTAAACTACCACCCCACAAAAGACCCATAACTCCTTAAAACCATCCTCAATTCCCACCCTATCAGAGAGTTTCTATGCATGATGCACCCAGTCTGGCTTTATAAATCTGCTGGCTGCAGTGTAGGAAGCCCAGGTCACACATGTCCTGTGTTTACCCAGGGATCAATGACACAGGGCACTGATTTACCAGATTAGACACAACCCCACTTCCTGAGCTGCACAGAAGAGCCTGCCTGTGCTTAGTAACTCTCTGTGAAATGTTCAAAGTGAATTGAGACTTAGCAGCCTCATCTGACTCCCTACAGGTCTGTAATCCCTCTGCATGGGGGTTCAGATGAGTTGATGTGACGTAATTTGCAATTAGGCAGCTTGGATAGCAGAGACCCTTTAGGGGGCTGGGTAAGGTCTGCTTTCTCCAGGGAGTGTGTTCTACACAGTGAAAAAAAACAACAACAACAACAACAACAACAAAAAAAAACCCAGAAAAACAAGCACACAGCTTCCAGTAAAGCCAAGAAACAGCCACTCATGCTGCCCATTGCTTCTTTGCTTTCTCCTACAAACTCCTGTTTCTCTCCTAGGAGGTTCCCTGTGCTGCTTTGTTTCCAGAAGCAGTGGCTGCTTCCCATATTGGTGATGTGAATATCCCAGTTGAGGCCCTAAAGAAAAGGAAAGCAACACTACAATCATTCAGAACCTCATTTCATGCCTATTTAGATCACCACTGACTCCAGTAACCCTGAAAGAATTCTATTCCTGTCTGTGGCAGATTTAATGGTTGGTTGTCACTTTATTTTAAACATTAATACCATGTTTTATTTCTATAAATAGAAGACCCAAGTGTTTTCTCAGGATTAAAAGGGCTGTTTTATTGTCTTCTTTCTCTTTAATTTCCTGCTTCAGTTCAGAGAGAGCTGGATTCTACAGCTCCTGACTCTAAATCCTTGCTAGAGTAAAAGGAGCCTGTGCCAGGGGTCCTGGCAAGGACAGTTTCATATTGCAAGTTCATTTTAAGTCACTCTATTGCATTTTCACTGTTCAGCCTCCAATCCAAGATTATCTTTGCCCATCTGTTATTTATCCTACTGGTTACATGACCTGTGGATTACCCAGCTTTTCTTTTAAAATCTCATTCTGCTTATGTCCATTCATTACTTGCTGCTTATTTGTCAAAAAAAATGCCAGCCTGCAGTTTTACTTGAGGCAGTGGTGGGATGCAAAATGTCCAACTGAAGGGTTTGTGCACACATCTGCAGCTACCTGTAACAGGGACAGCAGAATTTGGAAGAAGCACACAGGGATCCACTGCAACCCCTGAGGAAGTCCAGATGGCCACAAGGGGAGATTTTGCCTGAGTGATGCTTGGAAAAACATATACCCATCCATGTGAGCTGAATGTTGTCATTTGATATTTCCACTGATTGTTTTTTCACTGATCTCTGTAATTTTCACTCATAATCACCTAGTGCTGCCTGTGCATGAGCACCAGCCTCGCAGAAGCAGCACCAGTTGACTTAGGGAGCAGTTTTGCCACTGTTCCTGAATTGCTGTACTTCTTTTTATGTTCCAGAAGGGTTTTAACAATGCCTAGTCTTGCTGAGACATAGTATGGGTGTTCTAGCACTAAGGATGCAACCTTTGACCAAAAAGAAAACCCTCTTTTCCCCAAAATAGTTCTAATCCAACTGCAGCTACTGCACCTGAATCATGAATTAGTACATGGACTCGTGCTACACAGATGTTTAACAAGTTGTGTGCCTTAAGCCCCATCTGTTTTATTCTTCCTATCTTTTTTCATAATAAATAATTTTTCAAGAGGAAGACTGAAAATGTGATATTGCTGCCACTGCTGGTATGCACTTTGCATCATCCTGCTTCTTTAAAGCTTTACTCAGGGCTGTGTCCTGTTATGCTGGGAGATGGAAAAGCAGAGGGAAAGTCACTGCTTACCTTAGGGAAATCAGCTTTGAATAATAGCAAAAAATAAATATCTGTGAAAACCTGGAGCTGGTAAGGCCTGGGAGCATGTTGTACAAATAGAGGGGAGAGACTAATGGGAATAGTTCAGACAGGATGGGAATATATATATAGGAAGTTAAGCCTTGATTTTTTTTTTCCATCCTAACACCTCTCCACTGCAATCCCTTGGTGCAAAAGCAGAATTTGTCTCAGCTGTTTTGTTGCCATTTTCATGTGAAATATAATAAAATTATCAGGTATAAAATGCTTTGAATTCTTTATATTGTCTGTATTTGAAAAGTTGTTGATGTTACCTGGTGCTACAGCCATCCTCTTGGTCACGGTGAGGATGTACAAACCAGTGACACTGCTTGCAGTGGACTGTGTGAGCCAGATGTTGGAACAAAGTCTCCTGCACCCAAACTCAGCATGGTTTACACCAGCTGTATTTCCTGTTGCTCCCTTTTATGTTTGTGTACAAGTTTTTGCTACCTAAAGGACAAGTAAAAATAGCCCTAAGGAAGACACAGAGATGCCTGGCAGCATCTTTACCTTTGAGTGATTGTCCTGGTTTAGGGCAAATCTGGGAGGAAACTTCCAAAGGGGTCCCACTAGAAAGCAAATTCAAGCAGCCCCTCCCCCAAATGGTTTGGGAAAAGATTTCCTTGGAGAAAAGTGGAAAAAACTTGTTTATTTTTAATAAGCAAAGTATTCACAAGCATAAAAAATGAATAATACTTAACAATAAAACCTCTTGCTATTCAGAAGAGATGGCAAATGAGAAAGTCCTTGTCGTGGGGGGTAGCTCTGCTCACTCAGTCCCTTAACAGTTCCTCCTGTGCTGGAAATGCCATGTCCTGGGCCCTGGTGGGCCACAGGTGTGAGCCCCTGGTGTTTTATGGGGTTTTCACTCCAGAGCAGGTTTGAACAGTTGCAAGAAAAAGAAAAACCACAGTCCAGGGAACTTCACTGCCTCAGCTAGCTAGAAAAACTACCTAAAAAGCAAAGGAGAGCTCTCTCCCGCTGTCCATCAGTGCTGCAGACAACACACTCCAGGAGAGAAAAATGCTGAAGATCTCTATCTCTGTGTTTTGAAAACAACCACCTCAGACATTCCACCACTTCTCCTTCTCCCCCAGCACTTCACTCTCAGATCTAATTTTAAAGGTGCAAAACTTATTTCTGGGCTAAACAGACAAATGGGGATACAATTCAGCATCATAAAGCCATCCTAGGAGAGTGATAAAGGACAGATGGATGGGGGAAAAAAGCTAGGAAATAGTGCTGTGAGCTTTTGCTGATGTTACAAGTGGGCTCTGACTGCTGAGCTCATGGGCACATTTTTTCTCTTGCACATGAGGCCAGTTCTTCTTTCAGGCTTGGGAAGGAAGCAGGAGGCCAGGACAGGCTGCTGTCTTTTCTCCAGGCATAGCTTCCTCCACACAATAAAAAATGCTGTCTGAAATGGCTGAAAACTCTTAGTTTATATAGGTTTTATTGGGCCACCATGGAAAAGAAAGTTGTGCTGGCTCTGCTCATTACATGGTGCAAAGAGAGCAGAGATACTTTTTATTCTGAGAAAACTTAGGATACTACTGACTGAAAAGGAGGAGCTGGGATTTCAGTCTCACAGCCAGAGGAAGATCCAGAAAAAGTGACTGTCCTCATGTTCCCTAAACCCTTATTTTTAGGGATGTGTCTTAAAATGCTGATTATTGCTTGTGGAAAGCAAAGGGACCTCCCATGTTCCTTGCCCCAGTATTGCCCATGTCTGGGCTCTGGTAGCCAGGTGCAAAAACATCTGAATGGAAGAAAAATCGATTTTCCATAATGCCAAACTAAGGACAACTTCTTTTTTTTTTTTTTTTTTTTTTTTTCCCAAACAGAATTTACAAGCCATTACTCATCACATCCAGAGTATTACCAGAGTTGTCAGGAGAAAGAAATCAATGTGGAAACAGCATTCCACTGGGAAACGTGAAATGGCAACAAGTTGGTCCCTCTACAATATGTCCAACACTTAATATAAAATGATGTACAACTAACCTGCAATGAGTTCTGCACAGGAACTCTCTTCTGGGATGCTGGCTTGTGATTTACTTGCTTGCTCAGAAAAATAACTTCTTATAAAAAAGTATAATTCTTTGTTTCCCTTCTTTTTTTTTCAGCACAGACTCATGAAGAAGCTGAGTGATTCAGCTGCTAATGTGTTCATGAGAGGGATATGTTTCAGCATTTATAATGATTCTGTGGTGATTACAGCTCTCTCTCAGTAACTTTCCTTGCCATGCTCTCTTCAATATGAGTAACAAGTGGCTTCAGGCACGTTTGTGGAGGATTAAGTATTATCTCAGTGATGAAGTCTTCTCCTCTCTCATCTGCTCTCTGTCCTTAATGCTTTGTGCAGTTCTCTTCCATTTGCTTTCCCCTCACATGTTCAAGCTCTCCCCAAAAATTTAATTTTGCATTCCAGCTTTGATTAACCTGTGCCATTATATGGTTAACAGGCCAAGTGAGGGCTCAGGGATGCTGGAGGAATTTCCTGCAAGCATTTTCCCTGTGCTCCTTCAGTTACGATTTCAGCTCCCAGATAGAATCCCTAGACTAACAAACTGTGACAAAGTGGCTGAAAGCTGCAGCCCCCTCCATCTTTCTTTCTTCATGATCTTGTCTTTTCTTCCTTCATTCTCCCTTGTTTTTCTCACTCTGATGTCTCTGCTTGCTCTTTATTCCTAGTTCTTTCCTCCATTGATCAATCCTGCATTCCCAGCTATTAGCTGCTTTTATTTCCTTCATAGCTTCCTTTCCTGAAGTGGTCCAAGCCTTCAACACTAAACATTTCTGAGAGAAAAAGCACTAGCTAAGCTGATTTTACAAGTCATTACCCATCACACCCAGCACCTTGCCAGAGCTGTACTCACCTGCTTCCCGTTAATCTTATCACCTCCCTGATTTCCTTCTCCTCTCAAGTAATTGCAAATGCTGATGAAAACCATTAATTCCATTTTATATTCCCCCAGCCATTTTTCTGGCTTATTTTTCACCCAATTTTAGCTTCTCCCTGAATTCTCACTGACAACTCTTTTTTTGGCCATGGCTCTCTCCCCATCCTCCTTGATGCTTCTTCTAATGTTATTACTCAGTGAGTAATTACTCTTCAACACTTTGTGGCTTACAGTCCCCTTAAGCAACAACTCTCTTCTAACTATTCTTGTGTCCATGGGGTTTTTTTCTGCTTCTTTTTTACAGTCCTTACTCTTTAACTCTTCTGTTCTTTAAGTGCTGCCAATCCTATTCCTCCCTTCCCAGTCCCAGCAGTCACCTACATTTAACTTTCTCTGTTACCTCTCCATCGTGTTTCTTGTCATTCCAGATGAATCATGGTCACCCTCAATCATTATACCAAAAAATCAAACGGGATGATGGCTGAGGAGCATCTTTCCATGGGAAGGCCTTGGTGTTGAGCAGCTTTCTGTGCATTTCACACTTCCATGTAAATTCAGATGAGTTATGAGTAAATAAATATTGCCCAAAAGGCATTTTATGGGTTATCCAAGCATTTGTAAAAGCTAGGTCATAAGCAAGCACATCTTTACACCATGGGAGAAGTTTTATATCAGGAATATTCCAGGGCCTCCTAGACACTATGTCCTATTAAGATGATCTGTTGTAACTGCTGTTCCTCCCTTAGGACACAGCAAAGAATCATTCCTTATATATTATTTACACAGAGCTCTAGCCTAGGTAAATACACATGGTAATGCTGACTGTGTCATTTTGCACCTCGCTGTACTCATGCTCTTTTTCTTGCTGTGGTAAAATGCACTTGTTTGCAGCAGCAGTTTCATCAGAATATCCTTCAGCAGGGTTAGTAGTGTCTCTCAGGCTGTGGTGCATACATTTGCTGGGGGATACAGAGAAAATTGAAATAGAGGAGATTATTTTTTAAACCCCAAGATGTTTGCCACTTAGGCTGTAGATCAGCTGTGCATTATACAGATATGTTACTGCTTTTTAAAGTGTTTGCATTTTAAAATCCACTATAGTGGAAGCTGCAAATTCCCTCTGGACTTTCTGCCATTAGATTATTTTAATTATGCAGCAACTTCATCCTCATTTGAATACAAAGGGCCTGATTTTCATTGTGTTAAAGACACCCAGGCACTTTCTAACCAGAGCAAAGGAGTGTCAGCAGGAGCAGCTCAGACCTCTTCACACTTGCTCCCACCAAGTTGCCAGCTTCCAAACTGCTGGGGAGAAGGGGACAGTTCTGGTGACCAGACATCCCCAGTGACAGTGCCAGGCCAGGTGCTGCACTTCAGTGAGGCTGCAGATGAAAGGAGTGGCTGGAAGCTCCTGGGAGCACACCCTGAGGAGGGGCTCACACTCCCCAAGGGTGGGAGCAGCCCGTGGTGACAGCACTGCTGTGGGCACCTCCCAGGGCTCAGAGAGGGAGCTGGGCTGGGATGTGGGTTTGTCCACGCAGGAGAAGGTGGCAGGGGCTGAGTTCTGCTCTGGTTTTGCTAAGAGGTGCAAATTGTCTTTTCTACTGAGCTTTCTTAGCAAAACTGTCTCTGACTCGGACATACAACCTTCCTCCATTTTGGGGTGATATGAAGAAAGAATTGTGCCTCAACCAATGCCTTTTTTCATCTCCAAGACATGTAGAAAAATGTATTTGATGCCATTTTTGAGTGTTGCACAAGTAGAGAGGAAGGTGTGAACAGGCACCTGCACTCACTCAGAGCCCCCTGTGCCTGGTCCAGGGAAGCCCAGGGACTTGGCTGACTCCTCTGCTCAGCAGCCCTTTTTCTCCCCTGACCTTGTACAATAATTTCCTTAAGTCTATGCAAACATTTAGCATTTACAACACCTCTAAGTCTGAAAAAACTACCACAGCTTAAATATTCATTGTACCCACTCTTTTGGTTGCTTTTGTTTTAAACTTGCCACTTTGCATCATTTCTTGATGACCTCTAATTCCTGTATTATGAGGATGAAGTGCAATCACCACCCTGCCTCCTCCACTGTGACACTCACAACTTGTATCTTTGCTGGTGGTTCTATTCAGTCTAGTGGCTTAAATGGAAATAATTTTGTACCTCTGTTCACCTTTGCAACTTCCTCTGAGTATTAACCAATTGTATGTATCCTTTTCAAGAGGAAGAATAAAAATTGCATGTATTACTTCAAACGTGGGATTATTTAATGGGTTCATATAATGACATAATGATGTTTTCTGTTCTATTCTTTATTCTTCTTTCTATTTTATCATTTTTTGATTGTCAGTGAGCATCCAGCTAATAGATGCTTGAAAGTGACTTTTCTAACCTCAAGATGTTTTTCTTGAGTAGTAAGTAATAACTAGCTCACAGCCCATAATTGTGTATGCAAAGTTAAGATTGTGCTTGGGTTTTTTTTTTTTTTTTGGCATTTTTAAATGAAGTAATCTTCACACTTTGGTGTTAAGTTTCATCTGCCATTTAATCATGAAGTCACATAGTACTGTAATTCTTCCACAATTCTTTTCAGTTCACTTGTCTTTTACTAATCTGAATAATAAAATATCAGCAAGTCTCCTCACTGGCAAGGCTCTTCACATCCTTTGTGTATAATTTGCAAAGTGCATATGCTGGAACTCTCTGTAGGGTGGCACTGGGGACAACCCTACACTTTCCTGTCCTTTTATTCCCACCTTCCAGCCATCTGTTTGTCCATGCAAAGATTGTTCACAATCATATTCCAAACCAACTAACTTTTTAGGAATTTCTGGTAAAACCATTTCTTGAAAGCCTTTAGGAAATACCTCATCAGACTAGAGTCTTTTGTGCACAGACAAGTTTCCTTCAAAGTACTCCAGCAGACTTGAGCAACATTATCTTTTTCTTTCTCTGCAAAAGTCTCAGCTTTTCCAAATATATCCCAGATTTGGTCAATGTGCCTGTTAGTTTTTTATATACTACAGCTTCTACCAATTTACCCAGTGTGGCAGCCATCCTGCCCTGAAGCTTCAATTCCCTGATTCTTCTTCCACCATCCTTTAAGCCAGCATCATAAGGCCATTTACTCCTTGATATTAAGACAGTTTTTAAAAAAAGACCAGGTATTACCTAGCAGCTCACCTATTTTATTCTTCAGTATATACATATATGTATCCATCTAGTTTTTTGGTGAATACTGTCTTATCTATGCCTTTTGTTATTCTTCACTTTTTCAGCTGTCTCATCTGGCCTTCTTCTTTCTCTGAGCTCTTTTTATGCCTTGATCATCTTCTGGCACTCAAGGTTTTGTAGATGGGGCACCTGGAAAGGATATTCAGAGATTTGAACAATACAGGCCTTGGTTTGCATTCTGCTTGTGCATTTGGTCTGATAGGAAAAGTGATTTTTTTCCCTTTGGTGCATAATCTTAGCTACACAAAAAGTGTTTTTTTTTTTTTTTCTTAACTGCTTCTTCTACCTTGTTCTATAACTACACTTCTTTAAAAAAAAACCAACAAAACCATGCATTTTATCTGTATTTAAGTATGTTATTTTTTATCAATTTAAGCATTCTCTGAGCTGCATGCCAGCTTTTTACCTTTTCAGATGAAACTAAAAGCTAAAGGAATAAAATGCTGTAGGTAGATTGAGGATTGAGTATGCAGACAGGGGATTGATTAGCTAATTTTCAAAGCACTCATTTTCTAGGTGACTTTACAAGGACTCTATGATCTAGACAGATTATATATACAGTTTAACAGAATGTACTAATTTTCCAACTAAATTTAAAGATCTCTGAGAGAAACTTTTCATGTGTGTGAAATTGCTGAGTAATCCACCCCTCTGCCTTTGAAGCCTGTGCTCAAATCTCTGTTCCATCCCAGCCATTTTGTACAGAATGTGATCAATTGCAGCATATAACAATTCTGCTCAAGTGAAATAGCAAAAAGGATCCCTTCTCTCCCATATGTGGCCAGAAAAACAGGTTTTACTCTATGAAAAATAACATTGATGAAAGATTCACATGTGTGAAATATCCAGATATATGGGATCTACAACTTGATTAGAGAGAGCAAGAAAGGAACAGATGAACAGGTAAAGCCAAATGATGGTTCAGGTAACTGGTAATTTGTCCTTCAGATAGACTCAGCTGGAAGTTCTAAAACACTTGGAAGACAATCCCACAGCTGGAGTGCCAGAGGGCTTTAAAATGGAGGAGCAGAGAGCAGAAATAGAGGTGAGCAGGTTGAGGGTCAACCTGTCTTCTGTGGAGCAGATGCTCTCTCTTCAGGACTTGAGGCAGCAGTGGATTCTCTAACATCTTGTGATTCTTCATAATGCCATTCAGCTGATTAAGTAAATCAATAATTAAACTTCTTAAATTGAATGGAGATTGGGGAGATGGAAGTGTATATGAAATAATTATGCTGGTTTTGCATTTGTAGCTTTCCTTATCTGCAAACCTTCTTTCCAATCTTAACTCTAAATCCATGGAATATATGCTTCTTTTCTCTAAAAGTTAATGAAACAAGTTATGCCCTTTGACAGAGCCTGCTCTAGCAGCTGAATTCTTATCTGCCCCACAAGCATGTCACAACTAAGTCATTCTCTCTCTTTTTTTTTTTTTTTTTTTTTTTTTTTTTCCTTCATAGAAAGTCTAGGCTTGATATCTCTAGGAGTGATGATTTTGGGAGAACTAGGCAAGTAAAACTATTCTGTGATCTCAGAACTTTCCTCAGTTTGCTGGTCCACTTAGTAATTTTCCTTTGCACTGCTAAATCCATGGATTGGAAATGAAGGGTACAGCTAAACGCTGCTGAACCACAAAATTCCTGAATATCTCCTAAAATAGCCATGCTCCACTAAGATTAAAAGTTAAGTGCTTGATAACAAGTAAATTATCATCTGAAAAATATAGCCTTCACTTAGCCTTTGGGAGGTGTGGAAGCTCTGTAGGTAATAGCTCAGATAAATGAAGGAACAACAGTAAAACTTTGCTGCCTGGTCTCATTGTATAAACATTGGGTGCTTAGCAGGACTTGGGAAATGAACTTTTGTGATGTAGTATAAGGGTTACATCTAAAGGTCTCCACTGATGCAGGGTCACACTGTGCTGAGGACTCTGAATATAAAACCTTGTAACAATGGAGCAGTAGGAATTAGTAAGATTATAAACTCACTTATGAAGTACTTATCTTAAACCTTCCTTGAAGTCATACAGATTTTAAGTCCCTTGACTTGAAATTCAATCCTTTCAACTCTTATTGTTTGCTTGTTAAAGTTGCTACAGACTATTGGGTGAGGAAGTCTTACGTATTGGAGACAAAAGGCTTTGATTTAGCTGCTCACAGAGTCTATACAGGAGCCAAAATTGTAGACAATCCTTAAGGACCTATGCAGGAGCAGTGTGTTTCCCCTCTGATGCCATTGCTAAAGTTCTTATGAATAAAGCACTTGGAAGCAATAAACCTGCAGCATCAAGTTTCATTCTCTTCCTTCTCAGTCAGCTCAGTAAAAGTCTTCCCACAGTGAAGAAGCTGAGGGAATAAACTTTGGATTCCCACAAAATTAGGATTGAAAATGGTGAGTTTGACTTCTTTACAGTAACAAGAATGGCTTTGATAACCTGACCTGCAGAGGGATGAGCCATGTTGGCACACAGGCATGACCATGTAGATTGCAGACACCTCTGCAGCTGGGGGCCCATCTTTCCATCCAGGTGATGCTGGGCTGGTTTCTGGTGCAGTAGATGCAATATCCCAAACACCCACCAGAGCCTCTGTGCCTGTGCTGCAGCACAGCTGATCTCTCACACGTTAGAAAACAGCCAAATGCTTTGAACAAATGTGTTGTTTTCCACTAAAGCAATATTTCCTGAAGAGGAAAAGAAAGTAAAAAGATGATAATAGGTACCAAGTCAGAAAGCAAATTCCCCATCTATTGGATTTGTTTCTCCTAGCTCTTAGTCCATAGTTCACACTGCATTAATTTTAAAAGGTTTGCAAATGAAAGGTAGAATTTTTTTTTTTTTTAAGTATTAGAGAAAGATGTCCTAAACCAGGACGCTTTGGTTCACCCATCCAGCTAATGGAAGAGATTAGAATCCACTTGGATTGCTGCTGTGGGAGTACTGATGTACAGGAAATGTCCTGCTTCTGAAAGGGCTCTTTAGCCTAAAAAAGGATAACAAGAGTCAGTGTCTGGAAGTGAAGACAAAGCTAAATTTGAATAAAGGACATGTTTTATATTAGCATGACGATGTAACTGCAGGAAAAATTCCCAAAGGAAATGATAGATTTTCCACTTGTTTGTCCTTAAAGCCAGCACAGCTTTCTGAAATAAATGTTATGATCAAACATAAGTTTCTGGGCTAAACAACAATATCTGTTTGTGAATTGGAATAATGAAGGACACCAAAGAGGACAAAATAGAGGTTCAAATGTTTCATTTAGCTGTTAAAGTCCTCCAGGTTTCTGAATCTGCTCTTATACCTGGTTCTGAGTATGGCTGTAGGGAGGCAGGATTCACTCAAATATATTATTTATTGCTACTATATGTTTGCAATGAATTATTATTTATTTGCAATTAGAAAGATGATAATTTTCACTTTAACATTCAGCAGCATATTGCATTTTTAGGGAACAGGGCATTACCTTGGAGGGACAATTTATTCTCAGTGCAGTCATGTTTGACCTGGCAATGACATGACCCCAAACAGGGTCTTCAGCTTAAGCTTCCTAAAGAAAAAGGTATCAGAGAATTTCATTCCAGTTTGAACTGAGATTACTTGGGTCTACTTTCAAAATGATTTCCTTCTGTTTCTAAAGAACATAAATCCTCTAACATTAGGGCTGTCTTCTACATTAAGAGTCAGGGGTACTGTCAACACAACTTTGCCAAGACTTTGTTTTCACTTCATTTCCATTTATTTTAACAAGATGCCAGGCTGAAGTAAGATGCAGCCTGATAATGTAGGATTTTACTATCTAACTCTGAATATTCTCCCTTCCTCAAAAAGCATCCTCTGATTTTCTGAAAGGAAAAGGCATTTCTTCCAGAAATCAATAAACTTTAGAGGGCATAAAAAGCACCATTGACTTTTTCTTTTTTTTTTTTTTTTTCAATTTAAATCCTATGAGAAAATCAAAGCTGAATTCTTATGATCTGTTCTAAAGTTTATTAACAAAAATGTTGCCTAGCTTCTTTCCACTGGGTTGTAGTAGAAAAAAAGAATCACAATCTAGTATCAAGAGGGAAACTTGGCCCTAATTCAGCACTGTATAAACAACTGCTTATGATACATTTGCTGAAAAATTATATATATGCTTAAATGTGTAGCTGAATCAGGACTTTTCCATGTCCCATTATAGATTACATTCAGCTGTTTTTCTCAAGCACAACTAGAGTTTGAATGGAGGAGATGTTTCAGCTCATATTTAACCCTTCCCTACATTCAAGATAATTAACTAAGATGCCTACCACTGGTGGAAACGCTTCTCTCCTCTTGGCATGGGCAGCACAGGGGCACAAATGTCCCCAGACTGCCCCCACCCTACTGTCCCCAGGATCCTGGCAGTGTAAGAACCTGTGTGCCAGCACTGGCAGAGGGACATGAACCCCACTGGGATCAGCTTCCCAAGCCCCAGTGATCCACAAACACCAGCAAACATCCAGGGAGGATGGGAAGAGCTGCTGCTCTTCCTGGCACTGCCTTTGCCAAGCCAGCACTGCAAACCCTGCCTCTTCCCAAAGGAGGAGACCTTGGAAACCATTTATCCCAGCCCCTTCCATCATCATCCTGCCTTGTTAAGGAAGTTGTGATTTTGCCTGTCTTTTGTAAGGATATGTGGCGATAAAATGAAGGTTTCTCTGCTCTTACCTCTCCATCTATCTCCAGTAGAATAACAAAGATACAAAAGCTTAGTGCTGGGAGATGAAAATTATGAAAATGAATGGCAACCAAACCCTCTCGGTCTGATTTTATCTCGTGCTCTCCCCCTCCTTTTTTCCCTGCTTACTCTTGAAAGTGGAGCTCTGCCAATTATCAGGCATCAACCAAATCAGAAAGTAATCACTGAGATATGTCTATCTGCAGATTTCCTTGTATTGTTTTCTCTCTCTGTTCTCTGTGCAAACCACTGGCAATTGTTTTTCTGTTCTTTTCTGTCACTGTCTATTTCTTTTTCACCAGTTTCACAATTAATGCATCTGAAAGTCATGCAGGACACTTCAGGTACCACACAGAGAGCACTGAGCTCTCAAAAGTCAGGGCAGCAAACACACAGTGCAGGAAAAAATTACAAAATATGATTTCTTCAGTGACAAGCTTTGCTCACACTGTGAAATGAATGAACTCCTTTTTTAATTTTAAATAAAATATTTTATGCTTAGAACTTCCCCACAGCACTTATTTTCCTGGTTCAGAATTTAGCTTATGGACATTTAATTTCTGTGACTTGTAGTTCCATTTAGAGCACAGCACTTCCCTTCTTTAATTGTATTTTCAGTTGGCCACAGTGGAGCTGCAACTCTGGTGCTCACTCCATGAGACCCAGTGAAGGGCTCAGCCACATACAAGGGACATATTGCCCAGCTTTCAGGGACCAAGAATGAACTTCCCATGGGACTGAGACAAAATAATTCATTTACTTCCCCTTTCATCATCATCAAATTCACAGGAATGAAGAGAAGGGATGGCATAATTTTCCCTTCTTTCAGTTATCCTCCCATGAATGTTTTTTTTTTGCTCCTGAAGAAAATTAGTTTTTTTTTCTCCTTGAAAGGTAGCAACACTATTACTTTAAGATCTATGTGAGGGACAGTGCTTAACATTCCTTTAACTTTCTTCTCTAACCTATATATGATAAGGGGAATAAAGTGTGAATAAAGACCAGGTCCATGTAAGAGTATGGAGTAAATACATTTCCTCTGAGTAAGGAAGTCTGAGAGTGGATGTGCTCTGAAGAAGCTTGGCTAATATTGCTGCTATAACATGTAGAAGCAGATGGGTCATAAATCAACTTCATCATAGCTGTAGGAAAACTCTCTGGAAAAAAAATCTAATGCAATCTCACTGGGAATATTGCATGAGAAACCTCAGGCAGCCCAGCTGTAACTTCATAAGAAAATAAAATGTCTGTGTTCCCTAGACCTGGCCTTTTGTCCAAATTAAAAGTTACTGCTTAAATTGTTCCTTCAATATGACTTGCAAGCATTAAAGTGGATGCACACATTTTGATAGTTCCTCAAGGAAAATTTACTTCTGTGCTGATTGTATGGTTTGATATTGAACATGTTTTTAGTAGAAAATTAATTGATACAATGTATTTGCAATGAACTTGGCTTTGTGAGGCACCTTCCTCTATTAACGTGGTGCTAGCAAAATTTATTTAGAAAAATGCGGTAGACAAAAAGTCCATTGCCAATTTACATTGTGAGACTCTTAAATGTACTCATTTTCCTAAAAAAAAAAAATTAATCTAGCAGGTAGAAAGAGTAAAATGGATGGTATGTTTATCTGAAAAAGCACATTTGTAATCCACCAGCAGATTTACATGTACTCTACTACGGTAGTATCTATCACGTGAATTGCTGAATGGGAGGTTAAGCAGCATCTATTTATTACTCAGCTTATATTAAAATTAGCAGTGGAGATTTGTGTGGTTACAGCCATCACGCCTCGTTAACTGGAGTGTCACTGTGGCACCACAGTCACCACTCCATCACCCAGGGTGTCGGCACGTTGGAATGCTCTGGAAAAGCGCAAATCCTGGTAGCACCCTGGCATGGATGGTGTCATTCCAGCTCAGGTGATGTTCCCTGCTGACCCCAGGCTGTGGCAGGCTGCTGTGGAGGCACTGGCACTGTGTTCTCCATGTTTTATGTTCCTGGAGGAATCAATTCCAAGCCAAGGCACAGTGCAAATGTGTGGGTCGCCTTCAAATCCAGCATCCTAACCAGCCACAGCCTGTTTGGATTCAGAAGGACTTTTCTGATTCCAGCCCAGAGGTTTGGGACCCAGGCTCACTGCAGTAAAGATGCTCAGGTTATGCCTGTACCAAGGGATCCAGGAATACTTTCCCAGTCTTGGTCCTACATCCTGGTTTCATGGCACTTCTTTGGAAAAAAAACATCCTTTCCTCTCTCTCATTCCCCATGGGCATAGGAGTCAGTGCACTCCAACCAGCTCCAGATGAAAGCCTAGATGTCCTGAGGCCACTCATAGCCTCAGTGTCCTGCACAGTTATTTTGGAGGTGATCCTGGCAGGGAGCTTTGTTATCTTGGTCTTGATCCTTAGCAGGAACCAGGAAAATGTGCCTTGATCTGTTGTGATTGGAAATAAAGATCCCAGCTCAACCTGAGCTGAGGTTGTGGTCCAGATCTCAGCCTAACCAGTTCTCAGGAGGAGCACCAGTGTCAGTTCTAGATATACAATGTGGCTTTTATTCTGAACAGGGTTTTAATTCAAGTTAGCATAGCCCAAAAATGAATGCCCTTATTTCTGTCCCTGGAAACAATGGAGCTGTATCTCCTTGTGCTTCCTCAGTTAGAGCTGAGTCAGCTCTGAAGTTCTGGCATAGAAAACCCACAGCCCAGGTAGCCAAGGGCCAACTGCCCAGCAGTGCTTTATCTTACACATGCATTTTTCAGGAGGGCAGGAATTCTGTTAAGTGTTGATACTGTAAACTTCAGGAGAAGAATGCCTTTGATGCCAGCTGAGTATGTAACCAAATTATCCCCTCTGGGAGAGCAGACCAAGTAGTTAAAAGCAGCAGACACAAGTTGAAACCCAGAACAGCAATCCTCACGTTAGCAATACAGATGTTTTACAGGTACAGCTGTTCAGCTCTGCACACCTACAACTCCCACCAACATCATGGTGAAAATATTTGCATAAGGGTAGTGGGATTATGTTTGTGATCACCTGAGATTTTGTAAGGGGGAGCTGACTGCTTTTTTTTTTTCAGGGAAAACAGAATAGTGCACAAGTTAGCTGCTGTAATGAAAATGTTCACCCTCACATCATACCAGGAAAAAAAAAATCACTAGAAAATGGTTAGTCAAACCCATGTTTCCAGTACAGAAATGCTGGCTCTTAAACAGAAGGTATAAAACATTTACCTCTGTTTGGAGCAGCCCATATCCCAATGGTTTCTTTGCAGTCAGAGAAGAAACCAAGGAGGAATGGTATATTGACCCAAGTGGGAAAGTGGGTCACCAGTGTCCCAGATTTTAAATTGTTCTGAGGTTTCTCTGTTGAATTTTCCTATGTAAGATTATAATTTATTTTTTTAAAATTCTGATCCCAAATAAAACCTTCAGATCCTATTTTTTTGTGTGTGTGAAGTACACTGCTTTGTTTCTTTTCCGGCAAGGCTGTCAGCTCCTTTGAGGAGCAGAAAGAGGGAACCCACACAGCATATGGTGATAGTTGCCTGCATTACTGTTCCCAAAGAAAGCTGTCTGGCTGTCCTAAAAAAAGTCAAAACATGTGAGGAGAAATGCTGCAGATTAGCACCAAGGATTACCTCAGACACCACATTTTTTTTTCTCAGAATATGTTATAAAGACTCAGTGGGAGAAGATATTTAAAAATATACTTAAAATAGTGAATATTCCTGTGTGAATCACTGAAATTACCCAGTCTGGGTACCTCTCAGGTTCTCTATGCTAAATAATGTAGTTATAGTAGATATGCTGGTACATTCATATTCCCAAGATACCTGGGAACCTGTACCACATCCCTCAGTCTGGGTCCTGACCTGTTTAATGCTCATGACACCACCTTGAGCAGTGCCTCAACTACCCCTAAAACTTTTTGCCTCTTTAGGACCATCATCAGATTTATGTGCAGCGCAAATGTACCTGAACAGGATTGCCCCGAGCAATCTCCTCCAGGTGTGCTCCTTCAAGGGCTGTGCTGAGCTGTGTTGGTTATGAGTGCTCCCTGCCAAGAGTATTTGCCAGCAGCACTTGTTTCCAGCCTTGCTGGTGGTCAAATTCCTGATGGGACACCAAAAAACAAGAGCTTTGCAGCTTTAAATCAAATGCCATTGAACATTGTGAGCAGCCTCCTTACCCCTGGTTATCAAAAGGCCTTGGGAATGAATGGTTTAGTGACAGACAGCAGGAGCTGTCAGAAGAGCCTTGGTCCCTACCCTTTTTCTTTGCAATGACTCACCTGGTGACCACTGATCCTCTGATTTAAGTGTGGGAGTTGTTAACGTAGCAATTAGTGCAAGAGCTTAGAGCAGGGCAAGGTCTCTGCCTTAACAGCATGGATGGGGTACTTGAGAATATTGCTTAGCATTTAGGTGGATTTCCTCTGCCTGGTTTTCTTGGTTCTCAGGCAACCTTAGCTACAAGTGCAGATTTAGATAAATTGTGGGGAACTACACATTTATGAGATGATTCATCTGATATATTTTAAATGTCTATTCTACAATGAGATTATCATGTCTTAGAGTCCATTGAGTGACAGATCAGTTCTGCATTGACGACAAAGTGAGGCTTTAATGTAACTCACTGAGAGATAACTCCACTGTAGCTACCTCCTGCTAGGCAGATAAGTCCCATGCTAAATACCTGTCCCAACAAAACCACTCAGTCTGAGTCCCAGGATTTTTGATTCAAGCCACATGTGAAAGGTGAATATAACTTAAACAAACATTTTGGGATTCCTCTGCTTACATTTAAGTAATATTGCTGTCAATAGAAGGAGGGTTGTTTCATTTCATTAAGCAATTGAGTACCTGTTCTGCAGATCTTATATGGGGGGAGAAAAGCAGTTAGGTATCCAAGAACTATAAATCAGTTTAATCACTCTACTTATCTTGGTATATGGAGTGGCTACAACAAAGAATTTGGCTGATCATCTTTCTTCAGCTGTCAGCTGCTCTGGAGCAGTGGAAGATTTCTATCCTTTACAAAGAGCTCTGCAGCTGCCAAATGTCTAAAGCAATTCAGGAACCTGTCATAGGCTTTCCTGTGGCAGCCGTGAGTGAAGTCTCACTGCAGAGGAGAAGGAAATGAACTTGCTTTGCTCTTTTAGTATGGATGTAATCAGCATCATTACCCAAGAGAATTGAGCTGTAAATCTGATGTCAGCTTCAAGGTTAGTATCATCCAGAGGACTTCCTAGGGAGGGACGGCTTGGCTGTGATGAAGTATTTTGACTTACTACTGTTCTGTTACTTTTGACTGTGCAGCCCTGCAGCTACACAAGCTGTTACCTCAGTGGACATTTCCTGCCTGTGGTCCCTTAGGAAGGTGGTTTGGAAGACTAGGGCTGTGTGCACTGAAAATCCACATGCCAGAGGAGGGGCTGAAGTGTAGTGCTGGGGGTAGCGTGTTCAACTGCAGTTCTCCTTGGCCTTCATGGTCCCAAATCTGAGTAAGAATGCATCTTCATGACACAGCAATTTCAGGATAAAAACTACACCTGCATTACCAGCTTCTACTCTCTAGCCCAGCCTGTGCAAAGCAGTGAGCCTGCTTTCCACATGTCCTTATAATGAGATTTAACCTGCAGTGTCCAGAATGGTGACCAATGCCAGGGTAATCTGAGCCAGTGAATTCCTTCATTCTGTCTCCTTTGCTCTGCCAGTTCTTTTGAAGACCAACCTTCTTCACCTGGGGCTCCTTCAAGTTTCTTCAGGAAGTCTGAAGTCAGATGTGCCTCCCTCCCACCTCTAGATGCCTGTCTGGGAGTGGGTGTGTGTCTTTCCCTCTGGATTTCCTTTTCTTTTCCTGCAGTTCTTCAGGGAGAGTTGTGATCCTTTAGCAGCCCCAGGGCTCCAACAGTCTGTCAACATCACCACAGCCAAGCAGGGTTCACCAAAAGACCTCACTCCTACTGGGTACAATCTTTCCCACGTTAGAGTCTTCAGCACTCCTCTGCTGCCTTGCCAGCACAGTGGCATGATGACAGATGTCTTGAGCTGACTCTTCCTTAAACAATCCTCAGGATGGGCTCAGACACAGCTCCAAAGAAGGACCTGAGAGCTGTCATAACTTTTCAGTACAAGCTTCATGGTGGCAGACAGATAGAGGTTCAATCCTGTTAAAAATAAGTGCACCTTGCTGCTCCTTGTTATGTGATGACTGGCCATGGATTCTACTGGAATGGTGGTGTTTCTGAAAGAAGCCAGAGAGGTTTCTCCAGAACTGCTACTCCCAAAAGCTGCATTCATTTTCTTCCCTTATGAGTCTGAAACCACACTTTTCAAAATGCCTTTCTGGAGAAGGTAGGAATTTCAGCACTCAGAGACATTATGGGCATTGACCTCATATTTATCTTAACAAACACTGAGGCACTCCACTGAGCACAGGCTGCGAGTGGCTACAAGTGCAGAGAACCCAGGACACGGTGACACTCTCCGTGGAACATGGTTTTACATCACAGATCAAAACACAAGGCTGAGCAATAGAATCACAGTGTAACCCAATAGAATCACAGTGTAACCAAAGGTGCTGTTAAGCAGCAAAACCTCATGAAAGAGACATGAGGGGGTTTCATTTCTTTTCCCAACACTGCTGAGTGTGTTTCAGCTTGAAGTATGAAATCTGGTTTGTTTTACTAACAAATCTCAATACCAAATTGGCAAAAAGGCTTCAAATGTTCTTTCCCCTTTCCCATGCACATTCCCTTCTCTTTATTTTCTTTCCTCTCTGCATAACTTGAAAGTGAATACTCATGTTTAAACACCTGTGATTGAATATTTTTCTGTCTAAAAACAAATCTATTCCCAGTGCATTATTTTATAGTCTGCCTTCAAATCTGTATACTTGCTGATATTGAGTGGACATTACAGAATCCTCTGTTGGAATTTCAGCACATTTTCTAAATTCTCAGAATAAATTATCACAGTAATGCCTTGTCATAATAATAATAATAATGATATTAATACTAAATTCCAGGAGGACAGATTTTGCCCTTGTTTTATTTCATGTCAACCCATGCGCAAAATTTCAGTCACAATACTTCAAAGCAAGATCTGGATGACAAATTTTCAATTTTGCAGAGCTCGCAGGACCAGATTTCTCTAATCTGAAGCCGGGCCCTAAGGCATATTTATGCACATGGAGGTTCATCCTTGTGCAGTCAAATCATGTAAACTTCCATTTATAAATGATAGGATTTACACATGCAAGGGCTATAGTTGTTGTAAACAAAAGCTTGTGAAGGCACTTGCAATTATCTGCAAGAATAGCAGTCTCTTTTCTGGCCTGGTGGCTTTTTCTACCATATTTAGGTGAGAAATAGATTTCAGCATGACTTTTGTATAACCCTTTTTATCATAACTGCATGACTCCTTCCACTGTCTTCAGCTGAGATGCTGACTGTGCACCTCAAGATCTTGGACTATTAGCTCTGCTCTCTCTCTAAAGGAAGTTTAACATCCTACAGTTAGGCTGAAAAATGGGTAGCATGCATGTTTCACTGTACTCTCCTAAGTTCAATTTCTGCAATATAAATTCAATTTCTACTACATAATGCAAGCCAATAAGACTAGAAACTGCTTTTGTCGAAAACCAGATAATAGCTTCTCCCTAGATTGCTTCTTGGCATAATAACCTTGTTTGGTGGCATCTCATCACAAGACTGATGGGGCCATGCCTCTTTGTGGAGAATGGGTAATGAAGCACTGCAACAAGGCCCTGACATAGTTTAATTGGGAATAAAATACATTTTATGCTAAGTCATAACATACAGGACTGGAAAGTGATTTTCAATGTAACACAATTTCCTCTTTCTTTCCTGTTACTTTTTTTAGCAGGCAAATTAATAATCTGTAACATACAATTATAATAATTGGAATTCTAGTATATAACAGGCATGAACATAATTTAAATGAAGCAAAGCTGCATGGTGACAGCAAGAAGTCTCAACTTTCATGGCCAAGTATAGCTACAACAGTCATCACAAACATGTTTGTGTGAGTTCCTGGAGTCAGCACTATCCTGATATAGTTCTGTATTTCTGTATTAATTATAGATGATATTGAGCTAAACAAATATTGTGTTTTATTAATATAATTGCCTTTGGAAAGTTTGTATTGCCTCTTGCACTGATTCCTTTACAGAGGTTGAAAAGTGACAGTGCTGACCATGTCCAACTTCTTCCTTTGGAGAGGATGTCTGGAGAGGCTGGAGCAGTCTAACAGACTCCCAGGCCCACCTGGCCCATGGAGGAACTGAATACTTGGCCCTTGCCCTGCTAAATGGCCTGGAATCACCTCAGTGTCCCATGCAGTGCCTCAGAAGGGATTTCACAACCCAAGGAGGAAGGTGTTTGCACCAGCTGGTAAGAGATCAGCAGGCAGATGTGTTCCTTAAATCCCACTCTTCCTATGGTCCAGGCACTTAATGCACCACTTTCCTCCATTCAGTATTAACTCCTAAGCTCTATTCTTTCCATGGGAAATACAGCAGAGATCTATACTGCCTTCCAAAGGAGACTGCAGTAGGACCAGGCTTATGTATTGTCATAACATTTTGTCCCCAAAGGGGTAATAATTAGCATTGACTCTATGATTCTCAGAAGGCTGATCAATCACTTTATTACACTACACTTAATAAGAAACTTATAGTCATGATACAGGTGGACCCAACTGGTCCTTGAATCTAAACACCATCACCATTGGACAAATAAGAAATTACTCTTTGGTAAACAAATCTGTCTAACACATCCCACATGTTCATAACAACAGGTGTAACAAGTGAAGATAAGAATTTTTATCATTCTTTTTTCTGATTTTCTCACAGCCTTTTCCAGGACAATGCCTGGGAAAGTTGTGTGTTGCTCTCTGTGGTCAGAGAGCTGCTTCCACAATGTATCACATGTATATTCTATTTTTATCTACACGTGGATAATTCAGCACCCTGTGTTGGATAATTCAATAACCATAAAGGACCCAAATCACTTTTGAGAATATGAAGGCTCTTAGTGTTCAGTGTAGATAGTGGGCAGGCCAGCATCCTCCTGCTTCTCCTCAGCTACTGCCAGAGTGCCTAAAGCAACAGCTTCTTGAGCCATGCTGTTGGATCTAGAGGATCTTTATCCAAATGCTGTGGAGAAGCTGCAACAAGAGCAAATGAGAGTGACTCTCTTGGTTCCCAGCCCTCCCAGCCCTAAAGGAACCCCATGCACTTCCCAGGTTCATCTTTGGCCTCAGGGTAGGCGAGGGACCCAAAATACCTACAGTAAAACAAAGCTGGACCCAGGACCATCAGGTCCTGGTGGAGTGGGTTAAGGAGCAGGTCGTTTCTGAAAGATGGAGATCATGTTCAGGCTAGCTTTCAAAGGAATGCAACAACTGAAAGTGGTTTTCTGCAGGACAGCCTCAGCAAAGTGCCCATCAGCTCAGGGTGTGAGGGGCAGATGGACAAACACAACCTTCCCCACGTTCTCCAGACACTTCTCCTAACTCTCCCTCCACTGAGAACTGGGATATCTGGAGACTTTTAGCATTCAAATTAAGCATATTCATTCTTTACCTCCCTGATGAAGTGAGAGGGCATCAGTGAGAGCTGAGGCTTTCTTTGGATCTAGCCTTGGATGTCTCCCTCTGTAACTAGGGGGAAAAAACCTTTTTGAGTGTAAACACATTGAAAACTGCAAGAAACATAGCTAGATATCATGGTAATTGGAACAATGACTCAGTTGGGCAGAATCAGATTCCAGGGAAATCTCCTTTACAGAGAAAATCAATCTGAAGCAAAAATCAAATCAAAATCATGAAGAAAACAGAATTACAGTGGAGAAAATTCTAGTCCTCCACTTCCCAGAACCAATAAAAAGAACATACCTATTTGACATTCCACTGAAATGGTATTACCTTCTTATAAACAAACTGAAAATTCAAAAGTCAGTGGTTTTATTTATACAATATACATTTGTACCTGTTTGGGTTTTTAGTGGTTTTTTTTTTTTTTCTTTTTTTTGTTTTTTTTTTCCCATAAAGGGTGCAAGCCCAGCTAGAAAAGTCTCTTGAATTTCAATTTTTTTGCTGACTGAAATAAAAGGCTGAATCCTTGTAATCTCTATATTTTACTATTTATTTTTCTATTCAGAAACACTTCTAAGTCATAATTTCTGACTCCCTGAGTTGACCTAAATCAGGCTACTAACTTTTTTTTCTGTATCCTAATAACTTTTAGTGCATAAAGAACTCCCTGTTTAGTCAACAGATTCTTCCCTGTTCAATCAAACTTACTGAGTTCACAGAAAAGCTGGACATTGCACTTAAGCTGTCACAGATGACAGCTAAAAACTACTTAGGTCTAAAACCTAAATTAAAAATAGTTTCAGTATGAAACTTGAAATCTAGCCAAACTGCAGTTCACATTTTCTAAACCACTCCACAATTACAAAGGTATAAGTCAGTCAGAATAAAAGCTTTGATTAGTCTCTGGAGATCAAAATGGGTTGGACTTTGTCATGCAGAGAACAAGCACCTCAGTAACAACTTAATAGGCTGGAATTAGGATCACCCACTTGTAGACTGACAATAAATCTATATCATCATTATCATCCACCTGGAATTAGCATCTTCAGAAGAAATTAAATCAGTGCTGGCAGACGTGGTTGATCCTTCAACTCAGTTTGCTAAATATGTAGATAAAAATATAAAGATATATATAGATAGACATGATTGTGCTGTGAATGTCTCTGTTAATGAGTATACATTGATCTGTTTATCTCAAAAACTTTCTACAGGAACTGGGCATTTTTAAGCAGTTTGGATGGAGAATTAAGAGTCTCAATTATTCTGGGATTCCTGTAAATAGCTGGCCTTGGAGAAGAAAGATCAAGACTGTACCAATTCCTTATTGAGGAAAGGGATGCAGCATGAAGCCAAATTGTACCAGAGAACCTAAGTTCAGGACAACTGTTGCAAACATACCAGCAGAAGAAAATGCTTCAGCTGAGCCAGCTCCTATTCTGGAGACCAGAAAAATCCCTTCCTAAAGGCCCAGTTCCCATCTACTTAATGTTTTTGGTGTCTCTCACCTGAATTCCCTCATATTCTTTTTCCGCTAATGAGTTTTCTATCTTGGTTGTGCTGCATGGTATGAGAGAAATACAAAAAAAAAAAAAAAAAATTACAAACAAGGGAGAGAAAAAAGCACAATCTGGATGTAGATTCATATTTGGGGCTTTTTGTGGGGCTTTTATTTGGGTTCGGTTTTTTTTTTTTTTTTTTTTTTTTTTTTTTTTTTTTTTAGTGAGCATCACTTCTTTTTTGTTTCAGCATTTTTATATTTCATTGTGGCTTTTTTTTTTTTTTTTTGACAATTTCTAATTCTTAGTTTAGGATCTCTGTTTCCAAGAACTTGGTGAGGCCCTCAAATAGATGTATTCATTTATTGCAGTCTATACCTTAGAACAAAAAGTAAGAGCAATTGTGTTGCTGATGGTAACACTAAAGGAATTTATGCCTGAGTCACTCCTAATAGTCCATATAGCTCAGGTGAGCTGGGCACTCTGCTGACTCAGCTGAGCACTTTCAGCATCTGGATATTGTGAGATCCCATCTGCTCTGGGCGAGGCATAGAAACCCTGACCCTTCCTCTGCCTTTTACCATCCCATAGACCCATCCTGAGATGGTTCTTACCAGAAATTTTCCTGAGAAGAATCTGAAACCAGACCCAGTGACTTTAAAACAGCAGCTGGAATCTAGCAGCTTCTTTTGCCACAAGCAAACCTGTACTTTCAGAGACTGACAGTGCTGGGTGCTGTTTCTAACGTTTAATGAAGAAAATAAGAGTTTTATATTTGTAATATCTTAGTAGCATACCCCCCAGTCAGTCCTGCACTGATTAATTCTAAATGTAACAGGTCAGCAAGAGCACTCCAGTGGCTTAATTTATTTGTCAGATTGTCTGTGTGTATTGAATATGTGTTATGGAACCTCCCATGTGCAGTGCCAGCTTAATGTGTTGGGCTTGACTGTAATGCTTCAGTCGATTGTTTTGTGTTTTTTTCATTTTGAATAACTCATCACTAAAAAGATCAACTTAATTTCCCCCTCCCCTCCCTAGAAAGACTGTAATTAACACAGGCCACAACCCCTAAGAGGTTTTACAGCTGTAAGTACAAAAACCACAATGTTTTTTGGTTTAAAAGTCTGGATGGTATTCCTTCAATACTAGTTAGAATTAGGTAGTGCCTGCTCATATTGCAAACTTTTTAATCTTATTGATGAATTCTTTAGGATGGAGTTCCTATAAAGCATCTGTCCTGATTTCAACTAGTAAAGAGTTAGTTTTCTTTCTTCTAGCAGGTGTAGTGTTGTGTTTTGGATTGATGTATCAACATCACTGCAGTAAAATCACCTAAAAAAATCACTTATGAATTTTGGTGATAGAACCAGACAAACACAGTGGTGATGGAACCATAACTGGCTTCAGCCTGCAACAATCCAACACTCTGTGTGTATATCAAAAGACAGGAAAAGTGATTATGATTAATTGGGATGAACTGGAAAATGTTGGACCTGAGCAAGACATCACAGCATAGGATAAGGGGTGGATACTGTTCTGGTTTTGGCTGGGATAGAGGTAATTTTCCTCCTAATGGCTGGCACAGTGCTGTGTTTTGGATTCAATGTGAGTATAATGCTGGTAACTGCACTGGATTTGCATGGCAAGGGTTTGGTAGAGGGGACCAGAGACATTGTGTGGTGACCATAACCCCCATTCCCCGTGCCCTTGTGACACTGTGAGGGAGGAGGTAGAGAATTTGGCACTAAAGTTAAACCCAGGAAAAAGGGAGGGGTGGAAGGCAAGTGTTTTAAGATGTAATTTTTATTTCTCATTATCCTATTCTCTTTGATTGGCAACCAGTTAATTTCCCCAAGTCAAGTCTGTTCTGCCCATGGTGGCAACTGGTGAGTGGTGATCTCACTTGCTTTGTATATTCTTTATTATTATTATTATTATTATTATTATTATTATTACTACCCTTTCTATTTCTGTTCTATTAAACTGTATTTTTCTCATCTCACAAGTTTGCTCACTGTTACTCTTCCAATTCTCTCTCCCATCACTCTGCTGGGGGAGTGAGAAAGTGGCTGCATGGTGTTGAGTTGCTGGCTGGGATTTGACTGTGTCATCACCATTGTGCAAATTATTCCTCATTGATCTCTTACATGGAAGTGGAGGGAGAGCCTAGACACATTCTGTGCTTCAAAGTAACTGCCTGTTAAATATTGATTCATTTAAGTTAACAAGCACCTTCTTGCCAAGTTTTCTCTAAGCTCCTATGTGATTTTCACTTTTATTTAGAAGTCCATATAGAAAAACTTATTTCTGTAAATGGTTGGATAAAGACATCAGAAACAGCATGCAGGAGGAAAAAAAAATAAGAAAAGGCACTTACACCTGCACAGCAACACATGACTAGTTTTTCTGGTAACTGCTATAGCAATGATTGCTTCATTTGCTGCCCTTGATGCAGGGAGAATCTGTAATCTCAAAGGTTTTCTCCTACTGTCTATTAATTTTCCTGAATGTATTTGCTGTGGGATATGCCATTTTGTCTTCCCTGGCAACTAAAATTTGTTCTCATGCAATGCCACAATGAATACTCCTAGAGAGATAATAGTGCCTGCCTTAAACCACCCCCCCCCCAAAAAAAAACCAAAAAAACAAACAAAAAAAAAAACAAACAAAAAAACTCAAACGAACATAAAAAAACACCACCAAAAAACAACAACAACAACAAAAACCCTCAAACCCTAAAATAAGCAGAAAGTAAGCCATAGCTAAACCATAACAGATGTAGAGGCTGGAATGCCCTTTTAAATGGAATATGTTCTAATGTGTATTTTCAGGATTTGTGCTACCAGGGTACTTTCAGATCTAATAGGTTTTGTACATGTCTGATATCCCTTGACAGGAGGCTTTACAGGCACTATTAACCCAGACTTAATTTGGGGGGCCTGAAAATGCCACCAGATTGTGTTGATGGAAAGGTTGACCTAAGGCATCATCTAAGGTTTAATTGCAGCCACAGTTTTTAGGGGGTTCATAGACCTGGCCCAACCATCAGGACTTTACCTGAAGCTGGTTGGGTTGGATGAACACTTGTAACTTTCTGTTGTAACTCTCTGCTCACAGGTGGGATTGAAGAGCAGCTGAAAGCTGAAAACTCAAGAGCAGAGGAGGGGAGAATCCAGGAAAACAGACTTAGGTGAGTCTGAACAAAGAGCTCTGAGGATGAGATGAAGGGGAGCATGCTCAGAGCTCCATTTAATCTAAATGCAGGCTGTAACTAATATGCTGCTAAAATCAGAAAACTGTGAACTATAAGATACACAAAGGTGTTTTGCTCAGTGTATAAAAAGCTGTCTTGGTGCCAAAACCTGTGCTTGAACTCTTCTGAGGCCAGCCCTTCTGGAGCTGCAGAAGGTTTTGTGAGAAATGAACCTGAGAATGCAAAAAATTTTATGGCTGATGTGAAATTGTCATCTTCAGCTGCCTTTCAGAGTCCACCTTTGTGATCAAATTTGGCCTCACAACACAGAGCAGGAGCTGCAGTCCTGTTTTAGAGGATTCCTGATCCCATCTTTTGCTGCAGAGCCACCAATCCTACTCTGCTGGCTGCTTTGTCTAGGTGATAAATCAAACTTGCCCCAAACTGAGCATTCGAGGCTAAACTCTGCCCTCTGGTGCTCTGCTGCTGAAGGGGTAAGAAAAACTTAAAAAATCTTTATGTACAAAATTAATGTAGCTCATTTACTCTTTGGTTTTTGATGTGTATCTCTGAGTACTTCCTGTGTTTGGGCTGTTTATTGCAAGCAAGTTAAAACACTTGAGAAGTGGTAGGATGGAAAATGAGGTGGATTCCTGGGCAATCATTCCAAACATTGTGTGATAGTTTGAGAATTTCAGTGCTGTGTTACTTCATGTGTCTGCTACAGAGCTCTCCAGAAATGTGTTTTTAGGCTCTTTGACTTCTTTAGAGCTTGTGATGGCCATGATGGGAACAGGACTCCAATGTGGGGTCCCAGCCCAAGGCTTCAGCCTTGATTTGGGTTGTTCCAAAGTGTTGAAATTAAGGGATAATGGATATTCCAACCCAGCTTGCCTCTCACCACCCACATCTGTATCAAACCTCCTTGATGAACCCAGCATCACTAGAGATACCATAAAAAGAGAACACTGGTTGTTTCTGTGCAGCTCTTACTATTTAATGTCACCTTCATCAGCTTATTTGTGTTTCTACATACCTGACTGTGATTTTCAAACACTGGAGTTTATTTCAACATCAAATTACCTTTTTTTTTTTTTTTTTTTTTGGCTTGTAAAAGATGGAGGTTTGAACAGTGGGTCTTGGAAGACAACAGGCAGTCTTTACACAGAGTGAACAGGGGGGGGTTGTGATTGTCCCTAACAAATGGGCAGACAGCCAACCATTAAATACATTACATGGATGTAGTTAAAAGAGAATATTTTGCAGAAAAGTGTATTGTCTTAAAGTTTGGGGTTGAAAAGGTTTTTGAATCACTTCATTTTTTTAACTTTCTCTTCCTTGTCAAGAACAGAAGCGTAAAGGGAGGCAAAGACCCTTCAAGCCAGAAGGGACTGCCCAGTCAGAGGTGTGGGGGGCTGATTATCTGCTGGGGACTGTGGCATAGGGCACTGCACACTAGAGGGACATAGGTTTCTTATCTTTTACCTTGATTTCCACTCCAAGCTGACCAAATAAACAGCTAAAAATGAAATTCAGAACTCAGAAGCTGCTACATGAACTCTTTGGGAGCTTAATGCAAGTCTTAAAAGCACCTGATTTTAGGGAGTGAAAGCTTTCAGATCAGCACTTTGTGAAAATGAGGAAGGTCTTTTTGGGCTTGTTGTCCAGTAATTGAAGCATTCAGAAGAACTGATCTGGTTTCAAGAATCTTGCCTTAAAACATCTTTTTACTGTTCCTTTTCCATCTAAGCAAATGCTTTAGTTGCCTCGGGGATACTGCATGTCTGTGTTGCACATCCTTCACGCTAAGAAGTAGTTCACACAGAACAAAAATGAAAACTAAGCCTGCCTTGGAATTTTCCATCCAAATTGACCATTGAGAAATACTGTGCTTTCATCCCAGGAAGGGCAGTGAGGATTGCACCTCCCCAAAATAAAAAACCCAATGGTTTTCTTAACCACTGGGGGAAGAATTTAATTTTTTTTTTTTTTTTTTTTTTTTTTTTTTTTGCTGAACAGTTTTAATGTTTTGATTTCAAAATATTGTTATCCCTTATAAAAATTCTTATTTGGTGGATCCAAGTCTCCTTATCCTTCTCTGATGTCCATGATCCACTGAGGAATTGCAGACCCCATAAAAACCCCACAAGGTTTTTAGTGCTTCTCCAAAAGAAAACTGTTCTGCAGCATGATAGGTGAAGAGCAACTGAGAAGTCCAGGGAAATGGACTTGGATTACTGCTCCTATGAGCAACTGAGACAGCCATTCCACCTACACTTCCTTTTTTTTTATTTTTTATGAGATATTGTGGATCTTAAAATTTTAGTTGTTTTTTTAATTCTATGTTTTTCAATTTTTATTTTTCTTTTTCAAAGATATCCCAAAGTAAAAGATCTCTAAAGAGAAACTTATGTAGTACCTATAAATGTTTGGGATTTTTAAAATTAGTATAGACTTTGTGCATTGTTTAGCAGCTGTCAGAAGTGACCTTAACTTTCAAAACATGTAAATGGTGACCAGTGCAAGGGTCAGAGATGCTCTTTGAACATGCTACCCAACTCAGGCATGGCCAAAATGTTTCACTGTGTCATGGTCAGCAGGATTATGGCATCACTGCCAAAACCCCTCATTCACATGCAGGTGAGCTGTAGCTAGATAGATGCCCTCCATTTTCAGTGCAGATATACCAATCTTTCATCTGCTTCACACAGCTTACTTCTTCTACAAAGGTGAGATTTGAATAAAATTATTTCTCTTTTATTTATTATATTAAAAGGGCTCTTGTAGCCTTAATCTAGCCTGAAGAACATTTGATGGAAGGGTTTATTGGATGATTTTTCTTATGTTTATAATCTATATAAATTATGCAATATTTTTGTAACATGTCATGTATCATGATGTGATTTAATATCCCATATATATTCTGGTGCCTGAAAGTAATGTGGAGAGATGTCTTTGAAAGGCCATTAAGTATAAATAAATTAGAATGAGAGCTAGAATGGTGCTGATGAATAATATTCCTCGATAAGGAGACCTCGTAGACTAAATGGAATGAGTAAATTATTACTTAATAATGCCATGCTTAAAACATTCCTAATAGTTACAGCATTCGCCTGGGAATGTTCATGCATCTGGCCAAAGAACTGCTTATCCAGCAGGTGCATAGCATAAAATAAAATGCAGTTCCAGGAGCAGAAAACAGCCCCAGAAATACTAAAAAGAAAAAAAGCCCAAAGAACTAAAACTGAAGATATTCACCCTGGACATCTCTTCTCTGGCCTTGTAAGCCCTGATTTCTCCACTGGGCAAGTTCAAACTTTCAAGGGATGCAGGCTTAGTACCTCAGCTGGGGTTTTCTGGTACTCAGTGAATTTAAAGCCTGTGGGACCTACAAAATATAAAACTGAGGTTGGCTGTTTTCTAATTAACTTGGGTGTTTTGCTTCCACTAAACTCCTTTACCAAATCTAGCAGTTGTCTGTATCCCAAGGCTGTTAGAGCAGCTGCTTGGCTGACCTGCAGCTGGAAGAAAATGTGGATGATCCAGGGAGCTGAAAGGACTGAGTGGATCAGCAGCTGAGCTAAAAGAAAAGCTTGGATCCCACATTCCATGCCTGTGCTCAAGTGTTTGAGAAACCACTTGCTCGTGAATTATAACAGTGGGATGAGATAGGCAGGCAGGGAAGGCAGGAGGAATATTGTGGGAGAGCAGAGGAGTCCAGCATTGTAGAATTGAATGGTTTTTGCTTTTTAAGCTCTCTTTTGCCATCACATCTTGGGGGAACAACAAGCCAGGTAAAAAACCATTTGGAAACTGTAACTGAGGAGGCAGGATGGACTTGGTTGAGATGAGAGCTGCTGAGAGAAACAAGACCAGAAAAGTGTGCAGTTCTTTGTACCCACACCCTTTTGAGATCCTCACTGGGTCAACTTCTTTCAGGGATAATTTTGCCACCAGTCAGGCCTGCAGGCTGCAGGGGGCTGCAGAGATGCCATGATCTGGCTTTGGATGCAGAGAACTGAAATTCATCCTTCTTGAGGAGTGGATATTGGACCAAGCTGGGCTCTGTGCTGGCAGCAGCAGCTTGGGTATTCTCCCTCTTACAGTCAGCATAGATATGTCATGATAGGGTCTGCTGAGCAAAGATTTCTCTTCATGATCTTCTTTGAGTGTTTTGGGGCACTCAAAACACCTCTTTTTCCATGCCTGTTGACAGATCTGGAAGTCTATAGAGATGTTTCTGTTCTGGGGAGGTTTCATGCTCCCATCAGTGTTACTCTACACTGGCATTTTCCCCATCATTACCTTATCTTTGATTAACCTCCACTGTGGTAGCATTGAAAGGAAAGTGAGAGTGGAGACTGCCTCTTTGCAGTTCCACAGCAGAGCCACAGAATGCAGCGTGGGCAGAACATGTCCAAGTGCTGCTGGGGTCATTCCTGCTTTCAGAGTTTTGCTGAGTCCACACCACTCCCAGAAGCACAGCTGCAATAGGAGATGCTCTTATCTGCAGGTATCCATAGTTATTCCATAGTTATCCATAGTTATTCCATAGATATCCATAGTATTTCCATAGTTATCCATAGTTATTCCATAGTTATCCATAGTATTTCCATAGTTATCCATAGTTGTTCCATAATTATCCATAGTATTTCCATAGTTATCCATAGTATTTCCATAGTTATCTATAGTATTTCCATAGTTATCCATAGTTATTCCATAGTTATTCATCGTTTTTCCATAGTTTGAAGAAAATTTGAGCGAGCCCTGTGTGTGCTGGTGGGCTTTTACCCATATTGCTGTGCTGGAGACTGAAAGCTCCTGTGGGCCTGCTCTGTGTTGCTGTCATGAGAAGATCTCTAACAATTAAACCAAACTCTGCACTAACTCTGTCCACTTGAGTGGATTCAAAAAGCTCAGTCAGGCTCCTGGCTATGACTAAACCATCTAATTATAGCCTTCCCGTGCTGTGCTTTTTGCATTCGTTCCTGATCCATCATTGCATTGATTTTTGGAATTGTGTTCTTTAGCACTCCATGGTCTCAATTTTCACATCCTCCTTGTCTCCCATGCTCTCAATTTCTCTGCCCCCACTGCATGTTGACTGCTCATCTTTCTGCTTTCCTTAAACCAGCCTTTCAACCACATTTCTCTTCTGAGGTGGAGAGCAAGGTGAACCTTGGTGGTTTCTGCAGTACTTTGAACTCTGTACAAATGCCAGTTCACATTTCAGTTTCTGTGTCCCTGTACTTTGGCTTTGACCTGTACAAAATGGATGTGCTTTTCTGATTACATCACAAATGATGTCCAAAATTACTGAGAGGTGAGGTGTTGGACTAATCTCAGTCAGCTTCCTACAGAAAATATTGGAGAAGGAAATCAGGAGGGTTGTGAATTTGCCATGTTATTGAGAAAACCTCAAAACCCCTGGAGTTCAGACAGCAGTGTTACCATGCCCCAGACAGCTCAAATTTAGATCAAAACAGGCTCCTGGGAAGAACTTAAAACATTAAGAAATATTTCAAAGGTTCTCATCTAAATCTAACCTGGAACTTGAAACTAGATACATGTAACAATCTTGGAAGTCCTGTGTTTTTTCTTTGAGTTTTGTGACACTTTCTTCAAAAGACTCAGCTGTTGGAGTCAGGATAAATTTGTAAAACTGGATTTCAGTTTTGATTTTCACTCAGCTTTATAGATTTCATCTGCAAAGTATGAATTCAAAGAACTCAGAAAGTCCTCCACACATTATTAAATTTTGTGGCATAACTTTGGCTTTAAAATTTTGTTTTGTTTTTAAGTCTTATGTCATGATTGCATGGATTTCCTTGCATTCATTTTGCATAGCTTTAGCTCAGCTCCAAAGGCAGATTACTAAATGTTCCCAAAAAGTATGACTGAAATTCCTTTTTAATACTCTTCTCAGCCAAGCTTATGTATAATCCTTTTCAAAGTGTAAAATGCCAAGGGATGTTTATATGCTACAGCTTATATGACAGTATATTGTTGTTCCTTCACACTTCACTAAACAGTCTACGAATACTAATCTACAAATCACTTACTTTTCTCACAGGCACTGGAAAACTCTGTGCTGTTTGTGGCATTGTCTATTCTTTTCTAGACTCCAGTTTAAAAAACAATAGGCTGTAATGATTTCACTGTTGGTTTTCTGCAGAAGTTAGGGGCCTTCACTGAAACAAGGGCCAAAATGATGGTGGACACTCTAGGCTTGCCCAGGGATGCCCTGCCTTAGGGAAGGTGGAAGTAGATAGGCAAAGGTGGGATGGGCAAAGAAGGATGGCAGTGATTTTTTTTTTTCTCCCAGGATTATGTAGAGAGGCCTTTGCAGAGTTTGAAATGGAATCAATTTCTCCCAGATTTCAAAGGCTGCACTTCGACCATGCATTCAGTAGTCTCCCTTCAAGAGCTAGTAAACATCAACATGCTTACTCACATTTTTGAAAGCAAAAGCCTTTTTCTGTGAACACTGCCTGATATCTCGGTTGGAAATTGCTCTTTCCTGTAGAGAAGGGAGGTTCAGTGCCATAAGGTTTGTTTTGCTTTTAGGTGAGAATGGAGATGCCCATGAGTGGGACGGGCATTAAGTAAGTTGAAAAGTGGGAGAGACCAGGAGATTTTCCTTGTGTTTTTTTTTGCCAGGGAATAAGACAAAATGTGCCCTGTGGTGAAAATAGACTCCCTGCCTGTTCTGACTGGTTACAGAGTGGAGAGGGACCTTCTGCTCAGAAATGAGTGGTATCTTCTGCTTTGTTTCAGGACAAAACTGATAAACCCAGTGGGAAAGCACTCCCATGATCCTTCTGTATAATGCAAAATATTTTTTGTGCAAGAAAGAGAGAAAAGAGTACAGATTTTTTGCCTGCTCCATATAGTGGCTAGAAGGGTTTACCATGGATTTAAAATCTCCTTGGGCAGTTTTGCTTGCCTATCTCTTTTTTTTTTTTTTTTTTTCCCAAGTTTCTTCTGCTCACTTGTACAATTGCAAATAAGCCCAGGGACTTCTGCATGTCTCTGTGCAACAAATCATGCTAAGAGAGTATAATGATGCCACGCCCCATCAAATATGCAACTCTAAGTCTATAAATGGATTTATTAGCAGGCATTTTCCTTGGGAAGGTATGAAAACCAAAGCACTTGAACGGAGCGGTCAGAGTAGGAAACTTCAAATCTTAATTAGTGTAAAAGAGTAAAAGCCATCACAGAGCTGTAGCAGGGAATAGTGGTAATGTGGTGTTTGGGGCTGAGCATGATAGAGCAGCCAGGGTGCCAGCACTCACTGCCCACGGAGACTGGTGGGACACTGGTCCCTGAGGGGGACTCATTGGCAGCACTCTGAGCTAAGGAGGAGCTGACAGTGCAGGATTAAGGAGCAGTGTGGTCATTACGACAGGACAGCTGCCTGAGGAGAAAAGACTGACCCTGACAAGGTGGTTTGTGCCCAGAGGGACTTGTTTCCCTGATAAAACCAGTCCTTAGATGGCCACTCTCATCTCAAAACCAATGTGATCTCTGACAGGGAGGGGTGTTTGACCACACTGGGTCCTCTCTCCTGCCCCTGAGCTGAAACCAAGCGCCTCTAACTAAATTTACTTTTTAACTACACTTTGTTCTGCTGTCAGCCTCCATGGCGGGCTCCTTACATCTATTTTAGCCACATGGCTAGAAAATGCAGCCAGTTAAAGGTGGGCTATTTGTCCTTCAGAAAAGAAGGAGCTGGGCTTCTCCAAAGCAGCACGGGCTCTGGGGCAGGACAAGCAACTATTTCTGTTCTTTCTGCAACATCCAGAAAATGTTTTATTTATTAAAAGTTTTAAAGTATGCTGTAGGAACTTAAAAATACTTGAAACTATCTATTTGGATAGATTAATCCCAATACAAAAGAAACCCTGATTTGATATGATGAAGTGTGGATGCTTTTAGCCTTGGCTATCCAGATCTTCTTACTCAAACATATGATACGTTGGGTTTTTTGTTTGTTTGTTTTTTTTTCTTTTGCTACTCTGAGAATTGAGTTTTGCCATACTTTTATTGCAATAAAAGTGGTGGTGTCTGACCTCATGGGCTAAAGTGGAGGGGGGTGGACCGGGACCCGGGATAGGAAGAATATCCCAATAATGATATCCCAAACATGGATATTTTATTTTATTTTTTTTTTAACCCACAAACTTAAAGCACCAAATTTTTACCAGCAAAGCAGAGCTGCTTGTGCAGCTCTTATTTCACCAAAACGAAAAACAACAAAAAAGCCCAAACCTAAACCGTGAAATCTAGCACACCTGGAAAAGGAATTGCTCAAAAAAGTAGGACCCGAATCCTTCAGCTTGGTCATAAGGGAACATCTGCCCAGCATTTCTTTCACTGTGAAGAGCTGGACTCGCTACCCCGAGCGGCAGCGGGTCAAGCCCCAGCTCTGCGGGAACCCGTGGCATCTTTACCGCGATTTCCCACTGCCCACGCCGGGGGTGGGGGATTAAATAAAACGATGCCGAAGGAGTGAGCGGTGCCGGGGGCGAGGCCCGGGGTGCCCGGGGTGGGCAGCGTCCCGCGGGGCGCGGAGCGGAGCCGAGCGCAGCCGGGCGAGCCCTCCCCGCTGCCGCGGCGGCCTCGGAGGGCGGGGGGCGGGCAGAGCCGGGCTCGCCTCGCCTCTGCTTTGGAGGGCGGGGGAGGGAAGCGGTGCCGGGGCCGGGGTGGGTGTTTCGGGTTTTGTTTTGGAGCCGGCAAGCCGGGAGCGCCGGCAGCGCGCAGACCCCGGCGGACGGGGGCAGAGTCGCGGCGCGGGGTGACAATCCCGGCGCGGGGTGACAATCCCGGTGCGGGGTGACAATCCCGGTGCGGGCACAGCCCGTCCTGCCCTGCCTGCTGCCATCCCCCCTCCGCCGCTCCTCGGGGAGTCGTGCCCGAAGCCCAACTTTGCAGCCCGCCCGCCGGCTCCAGCATGAACCAGACGGCCGGGGTGAGCAACCACGTCCGCTGCTCCGGCAAGGGCTCCAAGGTAAGAGCGGCCGGGGCTCCGCGCCGCGGGCAGCGGGGCTCGCTGGGGTGCGTGGCGGCGGGGATGCCCCGTCCCTGTCCTCGGCTCCCGGTTCCCAAACCTACAGTTGAGAGCGTGTCCCCCCGGCCCCGGGAAGCATCCCTGCGCTCCCTGCTAGCCCGTCGCTTGGCGAAGTTCAGCATCTCTGCCCGGCTCCCGCCGCCGCCCGGAGTGTGGAGCCGCCTCCCCGCGGGGTGCTGGGGCACGGATGGCTCGGGATGGCTCCGTCCCTCCGCACAGGGGTGACCCCTTCGGGCTGAGACCCGGGCGGGTGCCGGACCGGGCGCTCAGGGTGCTGTGGCCTCCCAGCATCAAGTGCTGGAACGGTCGGAACTCGTGCACCTGCTCCAAATGGGATAAAATGCTTTGAAGGTAAGGGTTTGTGGAGTGAAACGTGGGACCAGGTACAGCTTTAGCCGCTGTTTTAACTTCTTGGCATGTCGTGTTTGCATAGCCAGCATTAAAAATAAATAATTGAGATAAAACACGTTATTGTGCACTCTACTGAATTCAGTAGAAATTCTGAGTGTTCGTACCTGATCCAGGTCAAATTTGTATTAACATTTTTTAGGTAGTGATGAACATAGCCCTAACATCTACATAACTACTTTCTGTTGCAGAGTATCAGTGCTGTGAAGTCAGATGCATGTGCCCTCTTACAGACAATTCTGTTGATGTTGTTCATCTACAACTCTTTGAAATGTTTCTCTGTTTCTCTGTTATGGTGGACACACCACCATCCCCAAGATTTCATGTGCTTTTAGGGGCTGGTATTTGGCAGAGAGAATTGATTCTATAATATCTAATGGGATGCACCTTGAAGAAGTGCAAAATTTACATTTCACCACATATGGTTCTGTGCTAACATCTCTTTTTTTTTTTTAAAAAAAAATATCTCTTAATACTAGTGTCCTGTTCCATCCTCTAGACTTGGTGTTGTGGTGTTGTTTGAGATGCTCCTGCTGCTGCTTGCCTGGTTGTATACTTCATGTCTAGTTAGTGTAGACCTGACCCTACAAACTCTTAGACGCACGGGTTTACTTCATACCTTCACTACTATGAAGTGAATACAGTTGTTCCTCCTTTATTCATGTAGTATTTTTAGGATTAAACCCACTAATCATAAGGCAATGTGAATATTAAAAGATGTAACATGATGAGGGCTGTGGAAGTAAACAAATAGATTAGATGAGTCTGCTGAAATTATTTACTTAGCTCCATGACTAATCATATATTTGAAGTTGAACCCGTACCTAAGCTCTTTGCATAATTCAAGGGCCCTAAATTAAATGCCCTCTGGATCTTGCCTGTAATTTCAATGTTGGACCTCCTTCCTTTGCACTTTATGGTTGTCTTTGAGTTTTGGGTTGAACGGCTAAGGTTATTGCATATCAGTAATAATTTATTGTATCAAGCTGCTGACCTAATACTTTAATGCAGAAGAAAGAGATGGGGCTCAAATGTGTATATTCTTAGCACATGATAATTGATACATTTTTATCTCATTTTCAAATGCTGTAGGATCTGGATGTTTTTTCCATTGGAAATAAATACATCTTTTTTTTTTTTTTTCAAGTCATAAGATTGAAATGATTGATGATTTCAGGATTTAATTAAAACACAGAAAGCTCCATGCATGACTGATTTAGTTTCAAGGAAACCTTGCAGGGTTCAGAAATGTGAGTTTACCAAATGGGGCTGAAAAATCAAGTAACTGATCAGTAAGAGGTCTCTGATGGAGTAGACAGAGCAGAATAGCCAAGTTTTTAATGACTCTGACTTCTAAAGCATAGAAATTAAAAATGCTGGTAAGATGTTTAATATCTGTGCTTCATTTGTTTGGTTTTTTTCTGAACAACAAACAAACAAACAAAACCTCAATGAAAAATAAAACAACAGAACCACAAACAGGATTTATCTGACTTTCCTAATCTCCTAACTTTTGAACTTGCATCTAATTTAACCAAAATTGACAAAATAAGAGTAATGTTGTGTCAGCTTGCTACAAGTATCATGGAAATAAATTGTTTAATACAAAAGGATTATTTAATACTTGAGTAAAGGAAGAAGCAGGCAGAAATCTGTCCCACCCTGTCCTGGCACCTCAGTCAGCACATGGCTGTTGCTACAAGAGCATCTATCCTTTACCCATCACAGGCTGTGCAAAGATTGGGAGGGAATGGGAGGAAGGAAAGAGCACAGAGGAACTTCCAGAAGAACTGGAAGTTTATGGAGGCAAGCCAGGGGTGAGAGCTGAGGTCTTCCCAAGGGGGAGTGTGTTGCGCAAATAATTAGTCATAAATCACTTTGTTGTCACTGATGAAACAACATGTTAGGGTTTTTTTTCCTCCCTCAAAAAAGTTGTTGTTTCAACTCAAATGCCAACTGAGTGAGGTGAAGTCACTCTTCTTCCTGGCTTCTCCTGAGTTTCCCTCTTGCTAGGCAATGGGCACTTAGACTTCACATTTCTTTTGCAAGATTTACAGCTGTGCTCAGTTGTGGTGAGCAAGAGAGGCAGCTTTTCAAAGGAGGGATACAATTAAAGCCCTTAAGTAGATAGGCTTGATTGTAATCCCAAACTCTAGTAATGCATGCCCACTAAAAGGTGTATATATTTTTAACATTTCTATGTAATGTTTTTTAGCTGCTTCTAACCAAGAGCTAGAAGCTCTAAGCCACTTGTGGGTGCTATTGAAAGACTGATTTATTGTCTACAGAGGACTATTTTTGAGAAATAGTTTGTGTACATACAGCTTCTAATGCTCTTTTTTCCTGCCTGTGACTAATCCCTTTGCCTTCCCTAAGATAATTTGTGGGAGGAAAGCAAGAGGATTCACCCCAATGCTGTAATGAAAAGCTATGTCACAGGAAGATTTCTGATGTGTTGGGGTGGTTGGGGTGGTGAGCAGCCCAAGTCTGTACAAAACCCACCCACCTCTCTTGTGTGGGCTGGGAGCAGGCTTTAACTCTGCTTCAGGAAGTGCACTTCACTGCAAAGTCACTCAGATCCTGCCAGAAGAATTTGGGGGTCAGTTCCAAGCTGCCACATTTCGACAGATTTCTTGAAGCAATTAATGAGAGCTAAGTCCATATGGGGATTCAGGCTTTTTCAACACTACATGTTGCAGATCCTGAATTTTGGCTTTTATTCAGCAGCCCAAAGCCCCACACCAGCCAATACATGACACAGAAATTGTGCCTTGAATTTAGCTTCTTTTCTTAAATTAATACCAAGGAAGACACTGTGAGAAGGCACTTGGTTTCATGGTGGGACTCCCAAATTCATCTGTCTTCAGGGAGGAAAATCTATAGAAATAATTTGGGGTACTTTCTTTAGAAACAACTATACTCGGGGTCCTTCATCTAAGAACCATCCCCATCCTCACCCAGTGAGAAAGGAGGTGTCCCATGGAGCAGGATTTGTGGAGCTGGTGTCCTTTTAAGTGTTGGTGAGGATTCAGAGACCCACCAGCTTCCATCCTTCTGGAGACTGTTGTACCCATCAGGAGACAGGCTGCTCCACAGCAGGAGCCCTCCCATCTCTTGTTTTAGAGTGGGTAAGATGGAAACTCACAGTGTCTCCTGGGAACAGTGGCATGCACTGTCTCTTTATTTTGGATGAAAATGCCTTTAGCCAAACCATTGGCTGACATGCACAATTTGGAGGGCACAGTCTAAACCCCAGCTCTGTACAGCAACATCAGCAGTACATCAGGACATGTTGTTTGGCACAACCCTGCTGCTATTCAGCCTCTTCTGACTTCTCCCTGAGTGCATTTTTGAACAATTGCAGCTGTTTTAGCTGTTTTGTGTGGAGCTCAGTCTTGGATATTGTCAGTGCACGTCTTCTGGATCAGGTCACCCAAACCTGATTCCTGTTGTCATATGAGATGTCAGTCCAGCTCCTTTGCCATCCTCATATGCAGCTTATGACACCACTGACAAATACCCAAACTGATTATGTGTTTGGAGGGTTGGTGATGTGTTTATTAGGCATTTATATCTTTATTTTGTGCAGCCAGGCTTTAACCTCTTCTTCATTCCAATCCTGATGTGTGGGTGGGAAACAAGTATTCTTCTGCCTCAACAGCAGTGATGAGAGTCCCTGTATGGTAAAACGAAACAAATCTGCATTAAACCTGAGCAAATGGGGCTTGTTTCCATCATGGATTTTGTTGCTGTCAACACATGTCACATTTTGGAATGTAGCAAATACTAAAAACCACCTTTCCTCTCTCAGCTTTAATTATGTAAGCATTAAAAAAAGCTTGGTGGAACAAAGTTAGAATATCCATAGAATATCCACCTGAATAACTGTAACCTCACTTTTAATCAGCAATAATGAATACTCAAGAATAACAGCAAATCATTTGGACAAATTATTTTTTTTCTTTCCTTTTAAAGGAGAAATAATTGTCCTAATTAGCAGTATTGGTATGTGAGAATGGGGATATGAAAACAACTCAGTGCAGTAATGTAAAGTGTTTGTTAAAGGAAAGAACACTCAATTAAGCTGAACTGAAAATGCAGTTGTGATTGTACCCCTGGTTGCTCTCTCTCATTGTCTTGAAAAGAACAAATTTAACCCATGAGAAAAACAAACTGCTGATGTAGGGTGTTCTGGCTGCCCTGATCTAAAGGGACAGGGCAACAATTGTACAGCTGTAGGCAAGAGGTCCATAATGTCCTTTTAACAGATTATGAGGGAATTTGTTTTTATAGTTTATTCCTTAAACAATTAATAAGAGATTATTGCATCTACACTGGGTAAATCTAATTACCTTCTCTTTTACATGAACTATTCCCCTCACATGAATTCCACTGATTTCAATTGAATTACTGCATATTTATGTTGGTTTAATTGCACAGAGATTCAATACCTCCAAAGTTATGGAAGCAATAGAGGCACAGCATTTCTAGGACTCTCAGATGCAGAAATCTGAAATTTAAGATAAGGAAGCTGTGCTGGCTCCTCTGTATTATTACTGAAGCAGAAACAAGTTCAGCTTTACTTGCACATTGTGTTTTGCTGTGAGTGGAAAGTTACCCTGCATGGGCACAGCTAAGCAGAGTATTTTTGAGTTTCCTAATTTTAATGCTCTAGTGGGAATGCAAGGTTGACTTCCACACCTAATAAGTGTTAAAGTAGGACTGGATGTAGCTGCCAGGGCTTTAAAACTTGATCGGTCAGCTATCTCCAAAATCCAGCCTTACTCAGAGGGCAGCCTCTTGAAAATTACACTTCCATCTCAAAACATCAACCTTTTAGAGTGGTCTAATATAGCATTGCATGAGAGAAGCAGACAGGATCAATGTCCCAACCTGCTGGATGCTGTGACCCCACACAGACAGAAATTACTTGGCCTTCAGTGTATTTTTGGTTTAAGTTGACAATAAGAAGTAAAAATCTGGGAGAATGAGAGAATTACTCTGGTTTTGCAGGCAGTGAAGTACCAGGAAGAAACCAGCAAAAAAATTCAGACTAGCTAGAGATGATAAAGTTGAGCTTTTCTGCCACAGAAAATAAGGAAATACTAATCATTGTCCATTTAAGAGCCAGCAAGCTCATCAGCATGTGCTCCCCATATCCCACCAGCATATCCCTCTCTATGAAGCATGATATTTCTTGCCCAGGGCAGCTGTCAGCAGGAAAAACCTGTGGGCAAAGAAGGGAGAGAAAATTGTACAGTTGGGTGCTCTGTCCATTAGGGATCCAGATATTAGTTTGGCTCCTTAAGGAACAAGGTTTCATTTTGCACAAGCAGTGGAACTGTGTAGTGTTGATTTAGCTCTTTCCCCTGTACCAATTTGTGAAGATCCTCTATCTTCTACATCCTTTGGGAGGAACTTTCACAATGCTGCAGAGGCAAAACCCATCAAAACTTCAAGTGGTGAGCTCTAAATCAAGATGTGCCAAGGAACTTAAGGCAAAGTGTTTGAAACTGGTTTTTATTACATTCTCTGACTTTCTTGTAAACTGTAATTTTCAGTGGACACTACCTGGTACAGGTGCTGAATTTAGTGAGAGAAGATCTGCTTCTGCTGATGTAAATAGAAAGATGATTTTAGAAATTTTACTGCCTTAAGCAATGCAGCCCTAAGGATTTTAGAAGTAACAGCTGTGGGAACTTCTTGATTTGATCTTCCTATTATTTCAGACAGTGAAATCTGCTTTCTCTGTAATTCTACCTGTAAACCTGATGGCTTTTGGCAGTTAATTCCAGCCATGTTCCCTAGAGTGCTTCCTGCAACTGTCTGAGTGTCAGCTGTCTCATAAAGGCTCCCTTAACAGGAAATTTGGCATGAAGAATGATGGTGGGTCAGGACCAGAAATTTCAGTGGAAGGCTCCAACACCCCTTTGAAGGATGGGAAGACAAAGGGAGATGGCCAGGCTGACACTGTAAATGTCCTGAATGATCAGAAACCTCTTGTCAGGGGTTGTGCTTTCCCTGACCAGAGGGAATCCAACCACAGGATGCACCCTGAGGAACAGCAGGCTCCTCTAGGCCTGGTGTTGATGGAGCATCCTGTGTGGGATATTTTGGGTGATGAGGAGCAAAAGGAGCTGTGGTTTTTGTAGCCTTCAGCAAATATGCACCAGCAAGGGTGTACTTTGCTTATAGCAGCTATTATTTTAGGGGCTGGAGAAAGACTATTCCTCCCCCATTAAATATTTGCCTGGAGCCTTATGGAAGAGCTGTGTGGAGCTCCAGGGGTTTCCAGCAGTGCGTGGGATTTCGTGCTCTGTATCCCTGCAGTGTCCTCAGGCACAGGAAGCCCTGAGCCCTGAATCTGAAGGAGTTCTGGGCATCAGCAGCCACAGAACCATCCCTGTTTGTTTGTGGGTGCTGCTCTGCCGCTGTTTTTCATCTTTAATGAGAGTTGAACACACCATAAAGTTTTATTGGGTGTTTATGCTAACAAAATTAACTAACAGTTGGTGCTTTAAAAATGCAGCCAGAGCTCTCTGCACTATAACTGGAAATCTACAATGGCTTTTTAACTGGTGTAGGACAGAGCAAATGAGTGAGTGCCAATGCCATTTAACAGCAAACCACTTTATATTAACTTTTTAAACACCAGAACTGATTAATTGAAATTTCCAAAATAAATCTTAACACGATATGTGCTTAACCAAAATCAGATTTTCAGACATTAGGTAGCTGGAAGCTCTGTCAAAATTGTGGGGTTAATTTATAATACCAAGACTAATGTGCTGATAATCAAAATAAATTAGCTTAGTCCCTTCAATACTTCAATGCTTAAATCAAATAATAGGAAGAAGATTTATTTTAGCATTTTGATTATTGTGTTTCCCAACAAAATAGATATAATATCATGCTGTGAATACTGTATGGATTACTTGAGGCCAGCATTTCAATAGGAGTACAAAGGACTTCTAGGCTACAGAAAAAAAAAGAGAAGGGATTATTTTCAGACTCAATTTCTTGCTCAGTAGAATGTATTTGGCTTATTTCTATATCAGCACTTTTAAGTAAACCTAGGAAAGTGATTTGGTTTCATTCATTTATTTATTTAGTGCTTTTCTTTATTTTCATGCAGTTTGCCCATGCCTAGTCTGGAGAGTTTGATGTTCATGATCTTTGCATTATACTGGGGAGTTTTATGCTGGTTTTAAAATAAGAAGATTGACATGCTGGGATTTTTTTTTAATCTTTTTTTTATCAGTGAAATAGTTTAATAATCAGGTAGCACTGATTTATGATGTGTTTATCTAGGTATAGTCAAGGATGATTTGCATTTCATGACATTTACATTAATAAAGTTTGGCTAAAACACTTGAGGGAAATGTCCTGATTCCTGCATTAAGCCCTGAGTTACACTGGGATGATGCCTCAGAGGTTTAGGCTTTGCATTTTCACACTGCTATGTTATCATAAGTGGTAGCTGATTTTCAAGGCCAGACACTGCTGCCATCAAGAAAAACTTCTCTAAATTGCTTTTATCTTGCCAGTGTAGGCATGGTCTTGGTGATCTGATGTGAACTCACAAAAGTCAGCAATAGTTCCACTTCAGTGAGACTGGGACAAAGGTTCTGTCCATGCTTTAGTTTTTTAATGAAAGTAAGGATGAGCACTTCCCTTGCATGGTCTCTGAGCTCTTTGAGAGAGGAGGATAACTTGGTAACCCACTAAGTGGGGTTCCCATCTTAATTTTTGGCCTTGTTACTCTGCTTAAAATCTGAGAATCTAACAAATTTTTGTGCCATTCACTCCTTGGAATGAAGGAAAAAAGGTAGAGGAGGGACAGAGATGCAGTTGTTTGCACAGGCCCTGTTCCATGTCATCCAAACCTTGCTCCAAAAGACAACCTTAGAGGGAAGAGTACCCAAAAGACTGAGTTGTGTTGCAGGTGTGGAGTACATGGGGGATAAGCAGGGACCACATCCATTTTTCAGCTCACTTGAAAGGAAGGCTGTTAAAATTATAAAACCTTGGGTAATTTAAAAAGAGAGCGTGTACAGCTCTCCTTGGTGTCATGTCTTCAACTAGGCAGAATAAAATACACTGCAGCAAAGCCAGGGCGTGTCCTTTGTGAGAGCTCCAGGGAGAAGCTTGGGGTCTGACAAAGATGGTGGGCACTGGGCCCCTCTCAGCTCTGCTGGCAACTTGAAAATGGTAGGACATCAACATTTTGAAGTCAGCTAATTTTCTTATTTGCAGGTGGCATCCAAAATTGGAATGCTAGGAAGAGGCTGAAATTATGGCAGACAGATGTGTGTGCTGCTGGTAATTTACTGCTACTCAGGACAGCAGATACACCATACAATTTCTTTTTTTTTATGTATTAGTTTATGCTTCTAGGCTTTTGACTTTTCTTGGACTTTCCTTTAGCATCTAAGCCTTCCTAGTGTTTGCAGATTTTTAGTGCAGTTTTACATTCAAGTCTGATTTTGCTAGATAATGACCTCACACAGAGCCTTTGCCACTGCTTTAAGTACTTCTCCTGAGTGGAGGATCAGAGAGTTTTTCATAGGTACAAGTCCAGGAAAGGGCCAGCAGCAGGGACTAACATCACTGTTATTTCTATTGCAGCACTCTATAGGAATGCTGGTTGCATGTTGGGATTCAATTGAACAAGAGGCTCTCCAGCCAGAGAGCAGAATACTGCTTCCTACATCAAAGAACTTAGATTTTAAATTTGTTCATTGCTTTATGGTCATCCCTCAAGCTTAGGACTTTATTCTTCCCTTTATATTCTCTGTGACATCTGTGTGTGAGCTCACTGAGGGACATGGGGCTTCCCTTACCCTGTGGAACACCCCAGGGAGCCCTCTGGGAGCAGCAGTGAAACACATTTCCCTTGACACGCTGTGCTGCCTCCCTGCCAGTCCTCTTGTCTGACCACCCGTTCCACAGTTAATCTGCCAGCAGAGGCCACTGAAGTTTTGCAGTCATTTACTCCACTTTTAGCCACTCTTTATTGTTAGAGATCTCTCCTCCAGCAGCTCAGGACTATCCTTCAATTTCCCAGGTCCTGATCTTGCATGTTCTGTACCTTCACATTTTCTGACTTGTTCCAAATTTAATCACCTGAGTTATCTCGATATTGTTGGAATTCCCTAAGGCTGAAGCAATATTACAGAACATATCTGTGCCCTGTCTGTATCTTTCACTCTCTCATTTAGGCTTCATTCCTGCTTCTTTCCTATGGCTGCTCTGCTCCTACTGTTTTGGGTGGTTTTTTTTTTATGGCAGGGGAGGGCACTGAGTACTCCATTTTACAAAGAAGTTAATTTACTTTTGGTGAATAAAACTAGCTGGTTTTCCTTTACATTAATTGATAAGGGAAATTTGCCTGTATTTTTTTTTTTTGTTGTTGCTGTTAATCTGTGTATATTTTTGGCTGTACAGGACATTTATAGCACAAAAAATAAACTGCCCTGCTGGTTTGTCCAGCTCAGGGGCACTAAAGGGCTGATTTGGACTGAAGCACAGATGTCTTTAATGGGCCACTGAACAGGCAGTGGTGGCTCTTAGGAAGGTAGCTCAAGCTGCCATTCAGAAGCTGCATTGAGAATTTCTAGCCATGCATGATCACAGTGGAAGTGATGGAAGTATCAGCCAAGGAAGAAGGCAGGGAAGAAGTTGTTTATGAACCCTCAAACTCTTTAGTTATGGCAGGAATTTGTTGTTGGGTGCTTTTTTATGCTTTTAATGGAAAGTGATCAATGCTGTGCACCATCACAGCATTATGATCAAAATGCTGAAACTATCTTTGACAGCAGGGAGCTCCAACAGTTAACTTTCCTCACATTTTTTCCTGCTGTGGCTTCATTATATTTTACAACATATATTTTTCACCAGAGAAATTCTGATTGGCAGCTGATAGGGACTAATTGAAAGAGAGGGAGATTGTTCTGGTTTTCTTTAAGAACAGGAAATATATCCATGTCTAACTTCCAGTAATGCCAGCAAAAGCAACATCCCTAAATCTCCTGTGTGCTGCTGGAAGAATTGCCTCTAAAGCTTTTTCAGTGTAAAACATAAAGTTTATTGAAGAATCAGTAATGAAGAATGATAGCACCTGGTGCTTAAAGTTTTAGTGATTGTACAAAAATGATGTCTATAGCACTTTAAATTATAGTTTGTAGAGACATTACCATAAATTACTTATTCTTTCTTGAAAGATCTTTTCATATTTCCTTGTTAGCATTTGCTAGATTTGGATTTTGATATGGACATCATTATGTTCATCAATATTTTATTCAATGGAAGTTGTCATTTTTGTACTCTCATGCTTTGGAAATAGAAATTAAAAAGAGTTAGGAAAATAGAGAAAATGTCACTGTGGTCCTACCATTGTTATTTCCAGACTTAGCAATTTAACTAAGACTGTAAAAACATTCATATGAACACTGACTGTATTTACCTGAGAAGCAGCTGTACTTTGCAGAAGCTGAAATGCACAGATGTACCCAAATGCTGCAATAAATTAACAAAATATAGGTGTTACCAGAGCAAAGGTATATGTTTACATTACCAGAGCAATGTTTACATTGTGTGGTAGAAAAGGCATCTTCTGTCCCATGTGTCATTTGAAAGCCAGCATGCCTGATCTTGTCAGCAGCACCATGGAGTCCAGGTGATAGTGTTTGCCAAAAAAGAGATATTTTTTGATGAGTCAGAAGGGTATACTGGACCATCACTGGAGGGACACTGCCTTTCTGATGTGTAAATATGAGCAAATCTTCACATTTTGGCTCTGTCTCTCTGTGTGGTGTACCAGCACTCCTAAGCACCTCTACAACAACATTACACATGAAATTTATTAATTTCATTTAATAAAACCAACAAACACAAAAAAAAAAAAAAAAAGGAAAAGAAAAGTAAAATGTTTCTAGCTGGTGTTGTTGCAGAGGTGAAAAAATGCCCAAGTGCTGCAAGGGACCTGAATGAGTCCTCAGAAAGACTAAAATTCCCTCTCTGTACTAATTGGAAAACCAATGTAAAGGATAGAACTCAGTTTAGGGTTACAGCACCACTATTTAGACATTTATTTCTGCACACATGTGACTTAGGAGCAGGAGTTTTCTGCACTAGTGATGTGTGATACATGCCATGTATTCTTCCAGCTGCTGTTGCATGGGGACATGAACAGGTCTTGAGTTGTGTCTGCTGGCACCAACAGTATGTCTTGGAGATGCTGGGATGTCTCAAATGATGCTAGATATCTTCATTTAGTCACTGGAATTGGACAGGCAATACCTAAACTCCTATTATAGTCAGTGGGACATAGTGGTGTCTGGGGAGTGATGAAACTCCCTGCAAGGCTGCTGTGGGCTGGCTGCTCCCTGACTTGCTGCTTGTATTCCATTGATTTCCTTTGGCTAGATCCCTGCTGACTCTAATAGGAGTTTAGACACCTGGTACTCATATAAACACCCCAATGTAGACATCCTCATCTCAAATTGCATCCCTCTTGTAGCATCAGCCTTGTCTACTGTGTTACTAGTTGTCAGTGTGGGTAGAATTATGGTATTAAATCTTTGCCTGCCATTTCCCAAGAGCCAGGACATTTCTTGTGTGTCCAGATGGATGGCTGAATACCAGAGTGTAATCGGCAAAGCTGAGAGTGATTTATCTATAAAAATACAAGGCACAGCAGTCAGAGCTTGGGGAAAAAACACTGGGTCTATTTTCCTAAAATTCAGGTTCCAGAAAAGCTTTGTTTATTCTGATCAGGGTAATTGTGGCAGCAGACTTAGATTGATGTCTGCATTTCAATCTTGATGAATCCTTGGAGAGGCAGCCTGATGTCTGGACCAACAGAGAAAGGATGCTCACATGAATTTGAAGATACCAGTTCTCTTGAAATAGGCAAATAATATTTCAGAAATGCTGATATCTGTGCACAGAAGATTTATGAATCTCTGCATGGAGCACAAGGCAGATGTAGATAAAGCAGGCAAGGTTAAATCATGCTTTGCCAGAAATTGTGAGCATGATATCAAATCTTTGGCTGCTGGTTCCTTTGGGAACCCTGATAAACATTAGCTAGTCACTTGTTACTCAGGCCATGCCTTTGTAGATTTTGCTCTAAATAAAGTTAATTAATAATGAGATCTTTTGTTGAAAAATACACTGCTTTCTCTTGGTACCATGTATTATTTTTGCAGAGCACATTGCCCTCTCCTTACCGCTCCAAGAACTAAAGATGGGGTATTTACTCCAGTGTCCAAAGGCAAGGCTCATTCTCCACTCCCTTAAGGTGGGTTAAATGCCAGCATGGTGACATTTGCCTCAGTCCTCTTGTCATAACCTCAGTGGGCTTAATTCAGCAAGTGGCTGATGGAAAAGAAAAATCAGGCTGCCTCAGTACTGCCAGCATCTCTTGTTATACCCACAGTCTTAGCACTGTTAAATCTCAGCATTTAGTTCTACCCTGGTTCTTTAATATTTAGGAAAGAAGATATAAAATATTTAGACCTCGGAGAGAAGCAAATGTCAGCAAGGTTATTTCAGGGGAAATATAGTTGGTTTAGTCTTTTTTTCCTGGTGGGTAGCTCTGGCTTGTTGCATTTAGAGGGTTTTTAAATTTAGTTGTGCTTTTTAAAGAAGGTATATTTTTCTATTAAAAAATAACTTAATGGCCAAGTGACAGAAAAATTTGTAAAATCTCTGGGGAGAACAACAGCTCCTAAGAGGAAACATGCACACATTCAAAGTAATTTTCAAAACTTTAGCAGAACTTAGTGAACTGTGTTTTAGATGCATTATCCTCAGAAGGGAGGAGATAAGGGCTATAAAAGAGACAGTCATCAGCTAGGATATGTCTGTGGGCTCCATTGCTGTAATGTTTTAGCTCCTCAAAGCCTCTATTGAGATTTGCTACAGATAATTACTGATTGCTGTAGATTGGATTGAATTACATTAGATTAATATTACTCCAGTTTTACAGACAGTGGAACTGAGAAACAGGGAGAGCAGGGACTGGATTTTGAAAGCTATTTTTCATTTTTGTATTTCAACATGATATTTGGTAGCCCCTGCAAAATTGTCTTCCACTACATGGGAGGTGGGAGCTTCTTGTAGGGTCTCTTTTTTTCCATCTACCACCTCTATGGGCAACCTGTTCCAGTGCCTCTCCACACTCACAGTAAAGAATTTCCTTCAAATATCTAACATGAATCTGCCCTCTTTCAGTTTCAAGACATCACCACTTATCCTATCACTGCATGCCCTTGTAAAAAAGTTACTCTACAATTTTTCTGTAGGCTCCCTTTAGGCACTGGGTGGTGCACAGAACTCCTGAGAGATAAATACAGAATACTCCTAATTTTTTATTATTTGTAAAGTCACAAGCCTGCAAAGGGGATTTTCTGGGATCTCCTGTTTCACCTGGTCAGTTCTGATGGCTTTCTGCATGACATGCTCGTGATATGTATAAACACAAAAATCCTTCACTTGGCTGGGAGCAAAACTCCTCTAGAATATTTAATTAGCCACAATTTGCAAAGCCCTGAAGAGAATTCCCTGAGAATCTCCCTTCTTTGCTTTGTTCCCATGTTTGCTGCATGCAGAGAGCAGGAGCAGGGGGCTGTGTAGTGACCTGAGTGTTTTAAGCCATGATTTTTTGCTGAATGCTACTTGGTTCCTTTGCACAGAGGATCTCCATTCCCCAGCACTGTTTGTGGGTGGGGAAGCAGAAATGCCTCTCTAGAATGGAGCTTTGAGGTCCCCTCACTCAAACCCTGGGTTTTGTTCATTTGGACTCATACATGCTCTGCTAATCACTCAATTGCTCTGCTGCTCCTTAAAATGCTTTGATCATGAGGTTTTGGCATTTTTTTTTCTCTTTGTAACATCCCTGCTTTCCCAGTTCCTTCATGACATGAAGGAAAAAGGGCAGTGGAAGTTTTTGGAATATATGAAAGCTTAATTTTCTGTAAGCTGACTTGTATCCTCCTTCTTTGCTGTGGCTCGAGGTGAATTTTAGATTTTTAGAGCAGTGATATAAACCATTAAAAAGTTTTGCTGTCTAACCAGGCACAGTGCTTTTACAAAGCTGCCTCTTCCATCAAATAAAGATGAGAAAGAGATCAGACTGAGAAAATCACACTCTTTAGGAACGAGGAGCATGTTTTATTGATCCAGAGCAAGGAGGCTGCAGTGCTGTGCTGCTGGTGTGCATCATCTTCACTTGAGCATGGGTTTGACTCATGGATTGATAACCAGCAATAGTTGGCTGCCAGTTTAAGGTCACAGTCAAGGCCTGTGCTTGACAGTAAAGTTTCAGAAGAAAATGTGTGCTATATGAGCAGTTAAAGCACATTTTGACATCTATCTTTGGGTATAGCCAAATATCACAAGGGAAATTGAGGAAAGCATAGGGGACAGAGGTGGCTGTAAGGCTGTTCAAGCAGGCAGGAGCTTCCAGCATCCCAAGAAAATACTGCAACAGGCAGAGAGCAGTGATGGGCCAGTTGGCCAACACTGCTACCATGCTGAAATGTCTGAACTATGCTGGAACACAGGGTACTGAACTCTGACATGCCATTCCCTGCAGAAACCAGCTCCTTTTTCTCCCCTGTGGGGTCACATTTGAGTCAAACCTCGAGGCCAAAGAAAAGTTGCAGGGCTGTATTTTTACAGCAGTACAGCTGCTTTCAGCAGGGCTCTTTTACTCTCTGCGTGGCTGCTGAACATTACAAAGCCCTCATGGCACAGGGCACCATCCAGGGCATGTCCACACATTTCCAGCTGAATAAAATGCCTCAGCTCTTTCCCTTTCACAGCACCCCAGTGATGGAGATCCCATTTTCCAGGGGATCAAGCCAAAAGATCCTCACGTGCCAGTGGCAAGTAGAGGCTGCTTTCTGCCATGCATTATTTATCACTCTGTCCACCTTTGTGCTGCTTTAAAAGCTCCTTCTCTCTACCTGCTCTGCACAGGTCTTAAGCCAGGCTGAAAATCAGGACTGTTCTGTGCAATTTGGTTTATCTTTTGGCAGCAGCACATAAATTATTTTGTAAAGAACCCTAGATGAAATAATAAGCTGCATACTGAAATCTGTGTCTTTCTCCTCTTTAACTTCTATAATATTTGTTGTGATATGGGGAAGTTACGTAGTTTTTTTTTTCCCTTTACGGAAAATAAACATTGTTGGTCATTCCATTTTTGCCTGTCCCTTGATTTTTAGGCTGTGCTGTAGTTTAATTTCAGTTTGTGCTGATCTGTTTAGCACTTATGATGGGTTTGCATGTTTTCAAGATGAGAACCAATGTCAAGCTATCCTTTTTTTTTTAATTCTCTTCAGCTTTCAACTCAGATCTTGGCCTCTCTTTGGCAGGTTGAATAGCCAATATTTGCACCCGTTGACTGCTGGTTTTTTTTTTGGCATCTGAGGAGGTTTTTGTTTCCAACCTGAGATTCTCTGTGAGAGGACTGTTTCTAGAAAGGCTTTAACCCCCAACAGAAGAAGCATGAGGCCATTTATTTAGCAAAGTTAGATACCTACATATCACTTCTTAAAAATCCTAACCAAAAGATATATACTGATTTTTTTAATTAAGAGTGGAATTATCTAATTAGATATTTTTTTAAAAGTTACCATGGCATCCATTTCATCTGCTCTTTTCCATCTAAAAATGCTCAAGTTGCAACCTCCTTGGTTTTCAGTTGCTTCTGTAATTCTATTTAAAAGTTCCTTTCACAGTGCATTGCAGAAAGGAAAATAAAAAACACGTGGAGAGACTTTATATTCTAAGGAGGCTACTTCAGACAGAGACAATTAACTGGTGCTGTACAGCTCAGACGAGAAAATCAGGAGATGTGAACTGAAGATCAATCTTTGAAAATGTGGTTAACTTCTTTTATTTTAACATTTAAAGCCTCCCACTGCAGCAGACTGGGCTGAAGGCACTGGGGTTTGATCCTGGGTCCAAGCAGCTTCCTGACTGCAGCCCAGGATGAGGAATTTGGTTCCTTCTCTTCTCAGATCTGTGATTATTCTTAATTTTCTTCTTCTTTTTTTTTTTTTTTTTTCTTCAGATCTCACATATGGAGTAATGTACTTCCCTCATAAGAGAGAAGCAGCAATATGTTTATTGATATAAACTAAAAATTGTGTGAAGTTTAATTGTACAAAATTCAGTAGCAAGGTACACTTGATTATTTACTGCATAGAGAACAGAGTTGAACAAAACTGTCAGGGAGACCCTGCCTTTCAGTCATGAGATTCAGGAGAGTGAATTGTATTCTAAACTCCTCCTCAGAGCTGGGTTTAAGTGCAACTAGATCCAGACTTAGTCTCAGACTTGGTCAATGGTTTATGTCTAAGGGATTATATGTGCATAGTCAAGCCTTCATCTCATTTAGCTAAGATTTCATAGATTCAGGGATCTGATTCCCAATTCTCTACCAAGAATAACCCAGACTGTGGTTCAAGTAGGGATGGATGGATAATCAGAGGACATTGCCGTGCTTGCATCACCTTAGAGAAATTTTGATCTCTGTTATTTGTCCTTTGTTATTTGTATTTCCTCCTTTGAAAATGTCTGAAAACTCTCTCTTCTACTCACTTTACTAATTAGTATGGTTTTGCAGGTCAGTTACAGAGATTTGTGGTGGTTAATTAGGAAGCTTACTTGCTCAGGAACTGCGGACCTGGAGATGGACCTTCCCTTCCCTTCCCTTCCCTTCCCTTCCCTTCCCTTCCCTTCCCTTCCCTTCCCTTCCTTCCCTTCCCTTCCCTTCCCTTCCCTTCCCTTCCCTTCCCTTCCCTTCCCTTCCCTTCCCTTCCCTTCCCTTCCTTCCCTTCCCTTCCCTTCCCTTCCCTTCCTTCCCTTCCCTTCCCTTCCCTTCCCTTCCCTTCCCTTCCCTTCCCTTCCCTTCCCTTCCCTTCCCTTCCCTTCCCTTCCCTTCCCTTCCCTTCCCTTCCCTTCCCTTCCCTTCCCTTCCCTTCCCTTCCCTTCCCTTCCTTCCCTTCCCTTCCCTTCCCTTCCCTTCCCTTCCCTTCCCTTCCCTTCCCTTCCCTTCCCTTCCCTTCCCTTCCCTTCCCTTCCCTTCCCTTCCCTTCCCACCAGACCAAACCATACCTGTTCTCCTTGTTTCTACAGATGGAATTTCTGGACCAAAGGCTGGAACTAGTTTCAAGCATGTTTTATTCATGGATTTAGGTTGACATCATTCACAATAGAAAAGTTTCAGTACCTGTTTGAAAGCTGCAAGAAGAAGTCAGGAACTGCAGCATTTGCACTTGTACCAGAGGCTGCCCATGCATGAATTTGTCCAGTGAAAGAGCAGGAGCTCTGTGTCTCTGTAACAGTGCAGTGCCTCAGCCTGTGACTCAGGGGTGGCTAAGCTGGCACAGTTTTGCTTCAAGTATGTGCAGGCAGAGCACTGATCATTCTCAAAGTTTTTATTTCAGCATTTCCCTTGCTCTAAGCACACTGGCATGTGTGGAAGCTGCCCATGCCCCACCGTGCTCAGGAATTTAATGCTCAGGAATTAGTAACACAGAGAGGGTTTTTTATTCTCACAACATTGAGAGAGAAACATTTCAAGTCTCATACCACAGAATGCAGAGATGATTAATGGTGTCATTGGATACAGCTCTTTTTTTGCTCTTTCAAATTTTTTTATATGAGGAGCCAGGATATGTGAAAATCTATAAAGGATGAGGTTTCAGTTCTGCATGGATTTTGTGCTTGAGTCAACTGCTGAGACTAGAGCTGATAAAAAGTCAGAATTTTTTTTCCTCCTAAATTTTGTCAAAATTGGTAGTATTGCTCGTTTTCTCAATCAGGCTTTTCCTAGTAATCTATTCCAGTGGAAAACCTCTGCCAGGTCTTATTAAAGAACATAAGGATCCTAAAACTACTTTGACTGAGGGATGAGGCATTTGTCTGCTTGTGCATTGAAAGGAAAAACAGAAAAATCCACATCAACAACAGGAACTGCTGTTTTGAGACATTTCACATTTCGCCATCCATCCATCCATCCATCCATCCATCCATCCATCCATCCATCCATCCATCCATCCATCCATCCCTCCATCCATCCATCCATCCATCCATCCATCCATCCATCCATCCATCCATCCATCCATCCCTCCATCCATCCCTCCATCCATCCCTCCATCCATCCATCCATCCATCCATCCATCCATCCATCCATCCATCCATCCATCCATCCATCCATCCTCAGTCTCAGCTCTTGGTCTGAGCAGAATTCCTCAACATTCCTAATCTTCATCTCTGGCAATAGAGTTTTAGCACAAATGTAGCCACATCTATCTGGAGAAAACAACATTACACAAAACAAAATTCAAGACAAAAATTAAATAAATCCATTTATTGCCTGTGATGGAAAGCTGTAGGTGTGTGGCAGAGGCATATTCAAATTCAAAATGCAAAGCCTGCTATCAGGGAGTTGAATGTGCTGTCAAATAAAACAAAAACACTGTGGAAGGCAGCACATTCATAGTAACATTCAGAAAGATAATATACTACAGATAAAAGTCAAGTATCCTCATACAGAGAGAATTATACTTCCTTACAATGAATATGTCTTTTCTAACAGCAATGCTGAATTTTTTTTATAGGCTCAATTCCGTTCTTTCCACTTGTTCATGTGACTACTACTTCTATCACAGTTAATTAAGCAGCTTAGGGTTTGTGGGGTTTTGCCAGCCTCTGTATTGATTCTCCCAGCAGAAGTGGTCACTGGCTAAAAATTCTCCAGAAAGTGTCAAGAGGTGGCAGGAAAAAGTCACTGGGGCCTCGAGTTAAAATGGAAATGTCACTGATTTGCTGCAATAAAGAAGGAAAGATGCTTCTTCCCCAATACTGACATTCCAGATGTGCTCCCACATTATTTGAAATTCATGGAAATTAAACATTTATAGCACTGTGCTCATTAATTCAAATAGAAATGGGTCCCAAATAGTAAGCAAATGTTTTCAACTTTCATGTGTTAAGCTGCAAGAGTCTATTCTTAGCTTATTCATTTCAGGTTGTGATCAAACTGGATTAAGATGTGCATTTATACATAGTTTGACAGAATGTTTGAAAGGTGGAAGGATAGTTAAGTGATTTCCATGGTTATCAAAGTATTTGCTTGTAATTAGCAACCAGAAGCATGAAAGGATTTGTTGCAGCAGGGCTAAATCTTTAAATAATGCCAGAACATTTCCCAAACTTCAGCTCATTCTGGCCTCTGTGGTTGAAGCAAATGAAAAGGAATAGAGATGAACTGAAGGAAAAAGTGGTACTGGAGAGAAAGAGGCAAAAATTTGGTGTCTTTTGAGGAGATGCCTCAGAGAATTGGTTTATGTTTGAATCACAGTAACCTTGTATTTTAGATGTGTGCTAGACATCCTTACTGCTCATCATGCCCCAAAATAAACAACAAATAATGTGTGAAACATGGAATCAGAGATGCAAAGTGCTTTGCTCACAACCTCTTAGTGGCAGAAGGTGGGGGAAAGGCTTGTGGATCCCCAATTCCCAGTGCTCAGCATCTCCTCTCTGGAAGGGCGCAGGCAGAGCCCCACCTGGCTTTCCCTGGGGGGATTTTGATCTCGAGAGCTCTTGTCAGTGGATGGCTGGGAAGACTCAGGTCCTTCTAGGTGCTGCTGTTGGACTAAGAAATGGCAGGGAGAAGCAGCTTGGAACACTTAGGAACATTTAGGAGATGTGCTTGTGCTTGGTGCCTTGAAACAGCATGTTAAGGGAGGTCTTCTACACCTGACTGCTTCTTGTGGTGGGAGGTTTTTCTGTGCCAGGAGGGGATTCTTTCCAGCTGGTCATAAACTGCAGAGGAGAAAGTCCATCTGAGTGTGCAGAACAGATTTCATCTGTGCTCTGGAGAAACATGGATGCTGCTACCTTGTCCAGCTGAGGGTTCTGGCATGAACCAGGGTGGCGTGGCCCTGCCTCAAGTCTCCAGTGTGCTAGGCAAGATGATGGCTATCACCTTAAATAGTTCTGATCCCTCCTGGCCCAAGTCTGTTAGCTCTGTGTCAACAGGAGACTGAATTACCTGTTGTGGCCCAAAATCTGGGTGCCAGCAGCTGGCTGGAAGTCCTGTGCCACTGAAGCACAACTTGTTCCTCATGGGAGAGCACTCTTCCAATACCCTGTAAGCTTCCAGAAACAGCCTTTGCATTGAGTGTTAGTGGGGCTGAATTTAGTGTCCCTGGTACCCTCAGCATGGTGCTCCTCCTCAGTGGGGTCTCTCCTGCCATGCCTGGGGCTCACGGGGAGGCAGGAGGAGGATATGTGATGTCCCTGTGGTGTTCCCATGATGTCCCTGTGATGTCCCTGTGGTGTCCCTGTGATGTCCCCGTGCAGAACAGCCTGCACACAGACTGATGGGCTGCCCTGGCTCCAGCAGATTCAGTGTGCCTGGGACAGTTCTGAGGCACTGAAGCCATCTGGCACATGCTGCCTGCATCTCCACTGCTGAACCTTGGAGCCTCTCCAGGAAGGATGACAACTGCTTTTTGGCAATGGGCCAGCACCTGTGTTAATTCCCAATGCACCCAAGCAGTTGCTTGCAGGAGCAGTGGTTGTCAAGGGCCAAACCATGCAGGTGATTTTGTTAACAACTTAAATTTGTAAAGGCCTCAGGGCCAGTGCCCAGAAATGACCCTTGACTCTGGTTAGTTTATGAACAGAGACATGTGGCCCTTTCCCTTTTTATGTCTCAGGGGACCAGTCTCACAGCCATGCCCAGTGCTGCTGGGTGCACAAGGGGCAGGAAATGCCAGCATTTGTGAGGCCCTAGTAAAGAGAATTGTCTTTCTTAAAATCACGCTGTTTCCTGATACCTATGTATAGCTCCAAGCTACGACTAAAATCCAGAGGAAAACTTCTTCTCAACTGTTTTACTGACTCTCACAAGTCAGTAAGTAGTTTCATGGCCTCTTTAAAGAGTAGCAAAATGAAAGGACTGAAAATGAGCAGTCTCGTCCCAAAGGCACCTTGGCTTATTTTCAGTGTCTTTTCAAGGTAACCATTCTGTTACTTAGATGTTGCAGGCACTTGGGCAAAGCTTCTTCTTTAAAGACCCATGAATGGATAGACTGTGTGTCAAAATGCAATTTTAAAAGGCACATAATAAAAACAATATCATTCCATAACTCTCAGTACCATTAAGCTAGTCAGCAGGGGATGCAGAAGTCACCCAGGAAAGAAAAAGCATGATAATTTTTCAGAAGAACATAGGCTGCTAAATTACTTTGCAGCTTCCAACCATCTGGGGAGAAAAATAAAGTACATTCATCCCTGCTTGAACTGATGAATAGAAACTGCAGAAAAGACTGGGTTTTTGTATTGCTGGTCTGCATGTTAATTCAGAGCCTGGAGCTGGTGGATCCTGCATCGACTGAGCATAGTTAGCAGAGAGTACGTGCTGAGAACTTTCCTCTGTGATACAGTGTGAAGAATTTCATTCTGTTGGAAGTGGTTTCTCAATGGCCTGTACAGAGAGGAAAATCTCTAGTCTGGTTTTCTGGGAAAATGAGATGACCACAATGTGTGTGTGAGTGCACAATTGCTTCTGCTTCTCTCCAGTGGCTTTTTTGATTCAACCAACCAGTATCAGCTAGATGTGATGAAAGGTCTGACAAGCTTCATGAAAATCAATGGCCTCATAAAGGAGAGAGACTCTTTTTGTGCCTCCACCATATTAAAGCCTGCAGTATGGATTTACTCACTGAGCTATTGGAGGCAATGTACAAAGGAGACATAGGAATGCTCTAACCAAGGAAGAAGCATCAGCAGGAGCTGATATCTTGTTAGACATCAGAGAATCTTGGCATAAGCCACAGAAGACAAGACTTCAATAGTTCCATTGCCCAGGGAGCCAATATTTTCCCCACTTTCAGTTTCTCTCTGCTCTACCAGACAGCAATATAATGTTATTTTAAGGGCTATGAGTAACTAACAAATAATGAAGTTATGGCATCTTGCTTAAGACTTTTGGAAAACAGCCCAGCTGAGAAATTTCTAGCAAAGAAACTTCCATGCTGCCTTTCTGAGGTAACAACATCGTGGTGGAGCATCAGGGGTCTATGTTTTTCTTTGAACTTTTGGGCATTCTTTCTGCAAGGAAAGGTTGGTTCCTTTTGGGGGTGAAGAGCAGTTATTACTGTGAGGATTGGCTGTGCCATTGGAGGGCTATGGACCTTTTGGAACACAGCCTGTCAGTCATACCCTCAAGACCAGAAAATTAAAGGGAAGTGTAGTTTTCAGCAGGTTTTCCTCATTTTAGGGTGAGCAGGTAATTTGTAATGTTTCACGAGTTGCTGTGAGGGGTAGGATTCCTTGGGGAAATGACCCCAGGTGTGTGAGGATTGGGGTGACCCAAAGGAGGCTGAGCTAACACCCCCTAATGACTCCAGTGACAGCACAAGTGGCAGTGGAATGAAAGAAGTTTCCGTAGAAGAAGCTGGGCAGAAAAGAAAAATATATCTAGGTCCAGACTTAGCATCCTTCAGTGCCTTTCAGTAGTAATGTGTGTGCAAGAATTAAAAGAAAAACAGCAATGAAAACAGCTAACGAGCAGTTTGAGCCATCACCACAAATGTGAGTGTACATGTGGGAGCCATTTACCTACATACATCTTCAAACAAGGACTCACGTTCTTCCTTTGCATGACAGGAGTCCCATTTATGCATTTATGAAACTATTTCACTATCATCCTTTATCATCCTTCAAATTATTTTTCTTTTTCCTCCTTACCATCCTTCATTCCTTTCCTTGTTCCTCTCCTGTCTGTCTGTCCATGTCTGTGTGCTGTCTCCTCTCTGAAATTTGGGATTTCTGGTGCACAGGCTCCTTCTGTTTTTTTACACAGCACATTACATGATGTGAGCCCATTCTTGATGAAGTTATTGTATTACTTTTGTAACAATCATACTTTACACACACACACAGAGATTTAATCCTTATTTATTTTTAAATTCAAAGAGAAATGTGAACTCTCTGACATTTTGATAAAGAATATCTTAGATAGATTGCTTGTGAATTTTTGTTTTATTTTGTGGTCATTTTTTCCCCTACTAAATACTAAATAAAATACCTACAAGGTATTTTATTCAGAATTTTACAGTCTTTTTCATTTTCCTTGAGCCTGGTTGGTGTTTGGCTAGCACTTTATCAGGTCCTGAGTCCTGTTCCTGCCCTATTTCTTAAATCTTTTCTAGCATTTGCACAATTTTTGGCAGTAACCTTTTCAATCATAACCATGTGATAGAATCCTCTCCCACTTCCAACAGGCAGCTTGGTAAAAAGCAGCAGCATTTTGCTCTTGATGCAAAACCCTGGTTCTCTTTGCTGCAGGGAGTTGTGTGCTTGGGTTCATCCAACCTTGCTGACAAATTTAAGTGGGAAGTCTGGTCCCCTCCAGCCTCTCTTTGTAGTTGGTGGAGTTTGGTGGATGTGCCCAAAAGCAATTCTCTCCACCCAATACATGAAACATTCTTCACAAGCCTCTGTCTCAGAGCTTCCAGCCTTGGCCTGAACAGCGTCAGTGTTTGGCCATTGTTTTTCTTGTGCTGAAAATACGTGTGCAGTACACTCATGCCATTCCTAATGGAAGATAGACTAGTGACTTCACTGCAGTTTCAATTTCTAATACAATAAGAAACAAGGTAATGCATTTTTTTGATTTATAACTTGTGGTTTATGACTGCATCGCTGCAGTTTAAGTGGATAGCTGTATATTTAACAAACTTAAACACAAGACTGATAGATCAATAAATAGGTGGGCAATGGGGGTACAGGAGTTAAAAATGAAGACACAACCCATGGTCTTTGGAGTCACCTGAAGCGTGGTGGAAAAGGAAGATGGTGAGAACCAACAGCCCAGGGCAGAGTCTGGCCAGCTGGAACGATGCCCTGAGGATGGACTGGAGCAGTTACAGTGTTGGACAGAAACTCTGCCTTGCAGTTTGATCTCTTTTGGAAGGGCCATAGCTGAACTGCTTTAGGCAGACCACTCTGGGACATAGACTGTAGTTAGAGGTATCTGCATTCTCAACTTCGTGCACTGAGTCAAGAGCCAAAATTCAGGTGGGATGACTCTGCATAATTCTTTGTGTTTTTGTATGCATGAGAAAACTAAGAGCTGTGTCCCATGACTTTTGTATGAAGCATCCCTTCCATATTTTGCATCCAGTAGTTCTAAAACCTGTCAGAGTATGTCGGGGTGCAGGGGAGAGAATCTGCCAATATATCTAGAGAAGTAATATTTTATTGGAGTTATTCTATTGCTGTTTAATGCATTCTTTGTCATCTTACTCCTGGAAGGCAGGAAAGTCCTTTCACCTTTCCGCAACTGGAAACCGTGCCATGAAATTCTTTGTCCAAGCTATTTCAGGAATACCTTTCATTCTGCTGGAAGGATCAAGGTCCAGCACTCACCTCTGAATCTGTATAAAATGAGATCTCACTTGGGATCTTCGCTGATGGGTTGGGACTAGCTGCAAAGGTAGGATACTTTTGACCAGAACACATTCAGGACTTTGAAAGGCCCTCTGTTCTACCCTCAGGGAAGTGGTGGACACGGGGATGGTTAGGAGGTGTTTGTGCAGTTCCTCGATTTCAGGAAGGGGCAGGAATTTAATATCCAACCTTTGGGGCTGACAGACACAAGCAGGATTTTTTTCTTTTTTGGTCAATAATACTCAGTGTTCAGACTCACATCTGTCAGACTCTGTCTTTTGCTGTTTGTCAGTTTCTCTTCCAAACTCTATCTGTAGTTAATAATTGAAATTTTGCAGGCTGGCTGTTCACTTTGTTTTGCTCTGCACCACATTCTTTGAAAACGAATGGGAGCTTTCCTCGGTATGATAACAAAGACTAGGTATAATATACCCAGAGAGGTCTTATCACTTTCTTACAGTGTATAGCAATTACAGTAGTGCTTTTGATTTATGTTATATCCTCCTAGCAACCACACATTTTGTTTGCCTCCTTCATTTCAGCTGCACATTGAACTAACTGATTTGGGATTTTTTTCCTCAGAGTGAAAGTCCTTAATCTCTTAAACAGCTCCAAACCACTTTCCTCATCTCTGTGCTAAAACTTCTCATTTTTATCATGTTTTTTTCTTTTATTATTATTACTTTTTTTTTCCTTTTCTCTAGACCTATTATTTTCTTCATTTTTGCATGAACTTTAGGCTTGACTGCTTTATTGATTTAATACCCAACTTTACATTTTTTATATTTGAGGCATTGATAAAGGTACTCTGTGCCTACTCCAAGTTGGTATTTGCAAAATTTCCAGCCAAGTCTTCTGTGCAGAGTCAATTCTGGCACGTGGAAAGTGTTTACTCCATCCACAACACTTCCAGTCTTTGTGCTGCTATTGCATTTCTGCTCTGAATGCCTTCAAGGGAAAAAGCATTTCCCCCCTCCCATCATCCACTGGGAAGAGAAGCACCATTCAGAGGAGCTCATTTCTGTTGAGTGGGTGCTAATTTATTATGGTGTTCTAAATTTATATATAAACAAGTGTTAACTTGAGAGCAGGTGGCTTTTATAGTGACAGAGCCATCTGTAGGGGACTGATTCTAATTTCATTTCTTTATTTCAGTTTCTATTTCTAGAGCACAGCTATCACTCAGTCCATAGCCAGTGTGGAGGCAGGTGGGGACAGCCACAGGGAGGACCCACTGGCTGTTGAGATGCAGCTTGACTGGGGGCTGATGTAGGAGCAGTTTCCTCACTTGAATTGCTCCAAAGGGATTTCTCCCAGTCCTGACCTTTCTGTGCCATAGTTAATTCCCATAGACTCAAACTTTAAGGCTCAATCCTGACAAAGAGTGTCCAGAGATGGGCAACGAAGCTGGTGAAGGGTCTGGAGCACAAGTCTGATGGGGAGTGGCTGGGGCTGTGGGTGTTTAATCTGGAGAAAAGTAGACTCGGGGGACCTTATCAATCTTTACAACTCCCTGAGAGCATAGCCAGGCATGGGTCAGTCTCTTGTCCCAGGCAACAGGGAACAGGACAAGGGGAAATGACCTCAGGTTGTACAAGGATAGGTTTAGATTGTATAGCTGGAAAAACTTCACTGAAAGGGCTGTTCATCACTGGAACAGGCTCCCCAGGGAGGAGGTGGAGTCACCATCCCTGGTGGTATTTCAAAGATGTGTAGATGTGGCACTGAGGGACGTGGTTTAGTGGTGGACTTGGCAGTGCTCAGTTAACAGTTGAACTCAATGGTCTTCAAGGTCTTTTCACACCTAAAAGCTTCTGTAGTTCTTAAAACAAGCAAAGAAAAAAATTGAAAGGTTGCAAGCAAATAGGAGATCAAGTCCCCTTGAAAATGCATATTCAATTTGAAAATCAGTGGAAAATCAAGTATATGGATACAACTGGGTGTTTTAGCAGAGTTTTCAATCCAGGAACCTGCATCCCTCACATGGAAGACTTTGAAAAGTTTTATTTTCTTATAGGTATCTCTCATGGAGTAGGATTTATCCCTTTAGAAGGCTATTTGTAGGGTATGCCCCTTGCCTTTTGCTTTTGAAAAACTGTAAAAAAGTTCCTTGGTAAATTTAGCACAGGACTTTGCAATATGTTCTCTTATTTTGCATGTTTCAGACTGTATTTACTTTTGCAAATGTTTTGGGTGGATTCTAATCCATGATGCAAGAAAATAAGGAAGTCAACAGGTAAAATGTAGTGTTAAAACTCTAGTAGGAAAACATTGAAAATTGTCTATGCTGCATGAGAAAACAAATAGTTTCTGAACTTTAGCACCACATGTGCATGTGACATGAGGACTGTAAAAGGTCTGTGCAGACTGATCCCATGTCTTTGGAAATTAATAATTTCCTTTTCATACTGCTCATCTGAGTTTATAGTTTTTGACATTTACACTATCAGGAAGAAGAGAAGTTTTGCAGTAATTTTGCTGAATTTCAATTAAAATTGAACTTATGTTGCACTAAATTCAAAAGAACAACCATTACCTTTTTTATTCATGGGAATGTATTTTCTCCTGTGACCTTGACACCTTAGATAGTGCCCCAGAACATTTTCTCTCATCATCTTGGTTCAAGCAAGATGATTATGGGGATAATTCTTTGATTTATATAAAAAGATAGGGAAAAAAAAAACTGTATAAAAATTTTGGGCTTTTTCTGGCTTAATGCTTTTTACTGCTAATATAAAATGTACTAACAGAGAAGATATTTGTGAGAGATGGGCATGTGAAAGATTCTACCAATTCTACCCCAGCTTTGATGCTCTGCATCCCAGCTCAAAAACTTAGAGAAGGAATCTCAGACACATTGGGAATTGATTTGGAAATGTTTCCTGTGATTCTGAACAGAATAAGCTGTGAAACCGTGTTATAGGAAGATCAGATGCTGTGAATTTGAAGTAAACAGCAGCAGCACAGCCTTTAAAAGACAGGGCTAGAAGCTGACAGAGCGAATGCTGCTGCAGAACTCACAGCTTTAAATTGTAGATAATTTCCTTGGAGAGATACCCTTTCCAGTGGTATTTCTGTGCATTGTAGGAGCTCACGCTTGACTTCTTCCTGCAGGCTCATGGCTGGACTCATTCAGCCGACACAGTTTCAGCATCATTGCAGAGTAAGACCTAGTATTACTTCAATACCAGTGAACGCCTGGAGGAATATTTATCCCACTACCTTTCCTGTTTTACTGCTAACTACTGACCCTGAAATTCATAGCTCAGATTAGAGAGATTAAAAACCAGGATGAAGAGGAACATCAGGTGTTCAGGTGAAAAGATTCTTTTCCATCTTTCACCCACTCAGCCATTTTTGCTGCCCTTTTCTTCTATCAGCAGGGCAAAAAAAAGTACAGATTTGTAAAGCATTTAGTCGTTGTATTCGTCTCCGGGGAAATTTCATGTGTCTGAAGGCCCAGGAGCCCTCAGAGCTTTTTAACTCATGCTGTTTCTTGGTACAGTGGAAGGATGATAATTCAAGATGACATATTTGCAGGGCAGTGATTATTAGTTAACTGAAATGAGTTTGCCTTTGGCAAAAGCCAGGTCACATCAATGGTACATTTGAAAATCCCACCCTCTGTCTGTACCACCATAGCCTTCAGGGGTAACTGTCATAGGCAGATAAAAGTCCTGAAAATTTTAAACCACTATGGTAGCATAATCTCTTCATTTTCATCTTTATAATTTTGATGGTTTCATTACAGTTGAAGTGTTTGAGTGAGTTGTGACTGAAACTGCGGAGGTTCAAGCATATACTGAAGAAAACTTGGATTTGGCCATTGTGGCTTCATAAATTTGCCAGTCTGACCTCCTGTCGGGAGGGATGCTGGAGGGAGCAGTGATGGACGCTGCCCTGTTACTTCTCTTGAAAGGAACAGGCTCCTTCTGCTCAGCAGAGGCACCGGTGCTGTTCTGCCATCCTGCCAAAGGATGGTGGCAGCACTCCAGGAAAGAGTTTGTGATGATCAATGCTTTGCTCTGAGTCCCCCGGCCCTCTCTGGATTTCCACTGTGCCGTAGCCTCACCCTCCCCCTGCAAAGCTCAACTCAGTTGTCCTATGAGGAGGCTGCCCTGCTCCAGTGACAGTCCTGAAGTCACCTCTAATTTCTGTCCCTGCAGCAGGGGAGTGAGCTGAACCCAAATACCAGCTTGGTAAAAGTTTTATCTGTAGGAAACTTGCCCTTTTCCCTGAGAACTCTTTTATGTTTCACCACTGATAAATTAAATGTCTTCCTTTCCATTTGCCATAGGGGAAACCACCTTTGTCACCCTGATCTCTGCAAAACATCCCCTTCTGCTTCATAGCTGCCCTCTGCCTTTTCTCTAAGACAGGCTGATTCAGATAAATAGTAAATTCTGAAGAGCTGTTCTTAGCTTGCACTTGTTTTTGAAGATGGGTGTTTGTGCCAGACCTGGAAAAGTTCATTGTTTATCCTCTCTCCACAAACAGAGAGGTGGACAGGTAAAATCTGCAGAAGGCTCTTTGATAGAATGTAGTGTTCTGCTCAGGGCATACTTCAACAGCCTGCAGTTTTGACTTTACCTTCCTAAACATTTCACCAGCTCTGAATGACACATTACAATCTCTGACACACACCAAAGAAAAGTAAAAAGTACACACTTTCCCGCCCCTGAGGAGCTATATGCCATCTTTTTCAGAAGCAGTGCAGACTTGATGGTTTGGTTGTATACTAAATGCTTTCAGTACTTTCCACTTCTACTATTGCAAAATACTTTATATGACCTTGAAAAGAATTATACTTTTATGCCCAGAAAAAAAAAAAAATCTAGTAGAGAATGGAGCTGTAAGCCTCCTCAGCTACATGGATTACTGAAATCACATCACCTCTGTTCATTGCACAAACTGCCTATATAGAACAGCAAAAGGATTATGCAACTCTGTAATAGATTGGCTGTCATAACAAGACCCCAAATCAGGTGAGTTTGGTCTAAATTTGTGTTGTTGTGAAGGCTTTTCAGATAGCTCTGTGTATGACTCCAGGTGTCTCTGTCTGAGAAAAATAGGGATTCATTAAAACTCAACATCAAGCTTTCTGATCTGCTTTTAATAGTTCTATTACACATAATTACATTTAGACTCGAAATCCCTAGAAGTCTCTTTTATAGTTTGTCTTAATTACCATTGATCTGGACATGCTGAGCAAAAGCGAAAATTTTAGCTTTGCCTTATTCCATTCTTTCCTTTACTAGAGTAGTTTAAAGGATCCACTTGTCAAAAAGAATAAAAGACTCTCTCATATTGAGAGTTCTCATAAAAGGCCCTAAGAGCTTCTGTAGCGCCATTACTGTCTATTGTGCACAGCAGATCTGTAAAATACTGGCATGGGGTTATATTTAATGCACTGAAAATGGTTAAAATCAGTGGGAATCAGCATGTTTTCCTGTGGAACTGAGCATCTTTTTCCCTTGTCTCCAAAGAAGCCCAGTGGATTAGCACTTTCTATTAATTCCTTTATTTCTTTGAAACAGGTTGCTTTGTAGGGGAAGAAAAAAAAAAGGGAAAAGTACAGGGGAAGGCAGAAATCACTGGCATTATAGGTATGAGTAAGCTTTGTGATGTAACAGTTTATATATTAAAATGACAGCTGAAGGAAAATTCATTCCTATTAAGAGTGAAAGAACTGAATGTGAAGACACCTGAATGAGATGCATAGAATTACTAGAGACAGTAAATAGTGGGTGTCACAAAACTGCATCAACCTGAAAAAAATGCACAGAAGGCAGTACTGAAACTTTGAAGGAAGATTGATGTGACAACAGCTGCAGGTAAATATTGTGGGGGAAAAAAGTAATTTCCACATAAAGCATGGCAACTCTTGCCTTTTAAGTCTGTTTATGATGGCAGCAATGCATCAGTATACACAGGAGGAAAAGAAGAACACAGAGGATTTGTGTAAAGGTAATTAAGATAATTAATCACGCTCTTTTGGTTGCTTTGATCACTGAAAACTTTGACATTATAGGAGAAATTATCCTTTGGTATTACTTTTTCAGTATTGTGCATACAGTCTGTGGGACCCTGACTATCTCAAGAAAGACATAACGAGGCCACCTCCTACATTCTGAAGTCTTGGCAGTTTTTGCAAACAGCTCCCCCAGCAATCCACCCCATAACTGAAAAAAAAAAAAAAAAAGGAAATCAATGCCATTAAAAAAAAAGAGAGAATTCTTGTATCAAAAAAAACCATTTTGTCAGCAACAAGAAAAGTGGGTAAAAGGCCACAGAGTCCATTAAGAATTTTGCTATTAATGCCAATACTTTAAGTCATGCTCCAACACTGTGTGAAAATAAGAAATGCTAAAATAACTAAGTGGAACTAGAGGAGCTAAAACCAAAGATTAGATTTTCATGAGGCTAGTGGAAGTGTCCACTGTTAGTATATGAAACACTACAAGCTCCTTCTTTCTCCAATTTCTTTGCTTGCTTGGAGTATAATTAATTTCTCCTAACTGAGGGCTGTGAGAGTTAATTTCTGTGGGTGAACTACTCAGTGGAGGGGCTTTCAGGAAGAAAGAGACACCTCCCAAGGGCTGCTTTTCACTTGCTGAGACATTTAGATGAAAACTGCTGGAAATACTCATTTCTCTCCATTGACAATATCAAACACTGGTGCCTGAGTGAGGTTGGGATGTCAGAGGAAATGAGAGAAATCCTAACATTGATGTTCATATTTAATCTTAATCATCACAATGTTACACTTGTGGCATTTATTGCAGGCCGTAGTTTGCGCTGCTTTCTGTGGATTTTATTGCAGCCAGGTTCATTTTTGCAAGGATGCTGACAAGCATCCTTTTTGCAAGGAACTTGTCTAGAGCATAATGATGGTGACAATCAGGTTCAGTGTTTGTTGGTAACAACCAGGGAAAAGACCAACAGAGCAGGATTATGGTGGGAGTCTGTTATAAACTAGGATGAGGAGGCAGATGAAATATTCTATAGGCACCTGGGAAAAGTCTTGCAGTAGCTGGCTCTTGTTCTTTTGGGGGACACCAACTTACCAGATGTCAGCTCGAGATCCAGTACAGCAGAGAGGAAACAGTCCCAGCCTAGCTGAGAGAGTCCTCTGGGAGACACTCCTGAAGGGAAAACGGGTCCAGGAAGGTTGGACATCCTTCAAGAAGGAAATTCCCATGTGCTGTAGGACACGTCAGCAGGGAAGACAGCATGGCTGAACATGAGGCTTTGGCAGGCACTCAGGAAAAAGGAGTTTATGACCTTTGAAAGAAGGCTGAGGGAGTTAGGGATGTTGAACCTGAGTGACTGAGTGGTTGAGGCATCAACCCTGGAGGAGTTTAAAAGCTGTATAGATGTGGCACTGAGGCACTGGTTTGGTGCTGGGCTTGGCAGTGCTGGGTTCATGTTTGACTCTATGATGATAAAGGTCTCTTCCAGCCTAAACAATTTTATGATTCTAAATTAGTGAACCTTGCCATTCAACCCTAGAACTTCTCTCACACCTTTCTGATTCCTTTGTCATTGCTTTGGATGCTTCTATACTGCTGTGCTGCTGCTGGAGGACCTCCCGTGGAACAGGACTTGTCACTGTGGCAGTGACACAACACCTTGCAGATGATGTATGGCTTCCTGCCCTGCGGCCAAGCTGGCCAAAGGGATGAAAGGGTGGAAGCAGCCAGGCAAAAAGATTGAATGAGATGCAGGAATCTGGGCCTAGTTGCTGGTTCAGTGCCTTCCCAGTGTCCAGGAGCATAATAAGGGAAGAGACTACAGCATGGTCCTAATGAAAATAAAAGGTTATTTCACATATGTTTTTTTTTTGCCAAAAAAGGGAGATTCAGTATTGTTAGCAGAAAACTCTTCCTTTGAGTTCTATTTCAGGACATTGTCTTCAGATGGTGTTCCAGAAAAAAAAAAAAAAAAAAAAAAAAGGATTATGTGAAGTTTTTTTTTCAGTGAATAAGCAGAATAATATCAGGGAAATATCTGACTGTCATCCACCAAAACAAAACATCAAAGGCTGAATCAGCACTTGGATCAAAAAGAACTTTTAATTAATTTGGGTTTGACCTTAAAACTTCTATAATTGGTTTCTGATGTTTTTGCCTGCTCTTATCTAAATTTCCATCTCCAGTATTGCTGTCTTCATCTCCCAGTATTGTTGAACTTGTAAATCAGGTGTTGGCTCCTGTAACAGCTCAGCTTCATTCATTTCATGCACCAGTCACTGTATTACTGGAAAATAGCTGGAAAAACAGCTTATGCTTTTGCATTATCTAAACATAACTGTTTCAGAATGCATGCACCTACAGCATGAAGAATTTGTTCCTTATGCTTTTTTTTTACTATTTGATCAATTTATGTGCATACACTTGAAGTAGCTGGCTGCTTTGTTCAGAAAACTTGGTCTTATTAGTTCACTCATCCACCTCAAAAGTTGTATCCTCAGTTTAACTTGTCTTCACCTTGCACTGAGGAAAACTATCCGTATTTTTATGTTTCAATAGCATATAGTCCATATCCATGAAGATTCGGGAACTTCATCTGTTTGCAGAACCTTTTACACACAGTGCTACCTCACTGATTTTTTTCAGAAGGTTAAATATAACAATATTGGTCGGTTTTTCATAAATAGTCTATCAGTAACTCCTGTCCCTGTGGAGCAATCCTATTTTATGAGTGCCCTTTCACGCTACAGGAATTCAAAATCATCCATGATTACTTTCAGATTTTTGGCAGCATGGCTGTCACAATGCTGTAGCCAAAGTAACCTAAATTAATTTAGGTCTACTGGCTTTAGGACCAATTTACAGTAATTGATGATCTGTCTTTTATGGTTAATGCTTTTTATATATGCTTATCTTTACTTGCTGCAATAACTTGGCATCCAAATCCAAATAGGCAAAGTTGCATAATTATGTCAAACTTGGCCTCCCTACATATTGGTCATGTAACAAACCACTAGATTTGATCTAATAATTTGCCTTGTTAATGTAGAAATAATTTTTTTCAGTGCTTCCTAGCCTGACTACAGCTATTTCTCTTGCTTGAAAGTGTTGACACTTCTGAGAATGTTACCCCCAAAATCTATAAACTGAAATCTTGGTAAAAACCCCTTCCTATCCTCAGTACATTGAAAAGTGCCATGTATTCTTAATGTTTCCTTTTTACCTAGTTCCTAATCCGTGGTAGTATTTTTTCTCCCAGCCTAGCAGAAGCCACTGAAGCTCTTGTGAATATCTTTCTTTTGCTGTTAGAAGGCTTTGGATTAAAGCCAGATTTCCCCCATAGTGTCTTCTGAGGGATTTTCTAAAAAAAAAAAATATATATATATATATCTATCATATCATATCATATCATATCATTGTTAGTCTCTTTTGCTCTGGTACAAAAGCAAACTTCTGTATGACTACAGAGGTCTCACTTCCCTCTGAAATGCCTGATGTACTGAGCATTGCCATGCAGTGAACTGCCCAGGGCCAAGCAGCACCTGCCAGCTGCCCGTGGCTGTCCATGGTGCCAGTCTGTTCACAGAGCTGCTGGCACAGTTTTCCTCTGTTGGTGCCCTCAGAAGTGTTTGGGCACAGCTCCAGCCACAGCAGAGGCTAAAGAACGTTCCCACTGGGCTGCCAACATATGCTCCCTGTTTTGGAGGAGCAAGGGACTGCAGCTGGATGGCTGGAGTTCTACTGCTTGGCCTCTGGACAGAAGATGCTCAGTGGGTTGTTTTATCTTTTTACATAGACATAACTGAGCAAACTGGTAGCAAAACAAGCTGTTCTGAGCCATGGTTTTTCTGCATCACACTGGGTTGGAGCAGAAGACAATGTTGTGATTGATGCACAAACTGGATGCTGGGAAATTGAGTGCCCCAAGAAAGGCTGGCAGGATTGCCACTGATTGTAAAGTCTGAGGAGTGCAGAGGGAAATGGGAATGAATTTTGATGTCCTGTCTTTCAGTCTCTGTCCCTAAGCTGGCCTTCTACTTACAGCTCAGTAGGCACAAAGTGTCCTGGGCTGAGATCATGATGGGGTCGTAGCCAAATGATCTGTGCAGGATGTTCAGTGGTGTTTTTAAAACTGGGGGTCACCTGCTTGGTTAGTTGGACCTTATGTGTAGGCAGCTGGCTGCAAGAAAGGTTATATCCTTTACAGGTGTCCTTTAAGGATATACCTATTCCACCTCCTTCACAATTTAGCTGGAAATATTGAAGTTCACTCTCGAGTGATTCACATGAATAAAAACTCCACAGCTCAAAAACCCCCATTCTTTGAAACCTTCAAACTGAAAACACAACATTGCAGCCAGTTTTCAATTGTACAGCTTCACTTTGCAAAACCCAAAGTACCAGGGTGACATTTAGAAAATAGACTATCCTTGCCCCAGAATAACCCTGTTTGTGAAGTGCAATTTTCTTCTGCCCTTAAACACTGCATCTGTTGATTTTTCTGGTAGTACCTTAGCTCACAAAAGATGAATTTTTCAATTCTCTCTGAAAGGGATTTACCTTAATAAAAAAGCCAAATTAAGAAATGCCAAGTAAAACAAAACCCAATTAAAAAGCAAACAAACAAACCCTAAAACCCCCAAAACAAAAAAACCTACTCTCCCCAAATACCCCAACCTCCTCCCCTCAAACTCTGAAAACAGTGAGAGGCTGCACCCTGAGGGAAGGAATGTGCTGGGCACTTAAGATCACACATAAGAGCATCATCCTCCTCTTCAAGATTTCGCACCAAACCTGCCTGCATCATAAAACTTTTTGCTTTGGAAAGTGGTTTGGGAAATGAGAAATTTCAGTTCACCAGAACCATGTTTTGGTAAAGTAATCATTCAAGTAACGAAAGTGGGTTTCCATTCCTTAAAATAAAAATAAAAAAAAACCCAAATACTGAACACCAAAAAACAAACTAAGCCCCCCAAATAATTAAAAGGAACTCTATTAGTGTGTAGGATGAGACATTCATGGAATAGGTGTAGCTGTATTTGAACATCTTCACAAAGAGATAAGCACTTATCAAGGCAAGGGCTGGTACAGCTAGGGGGTTTGACAGGGTACCAAGGAAAAGATGTCACCAAATGAGAGGCAGGAGGAGATCTGACTTCTCAGGTAGCTGGAAATGATGAACAGCTAGAAATGAGTAATCAAGAACAGCCCCTGTCCTCCAGAGGGCCACTTACCTCCATCTCCATCACTCAGAAATTTATTAACCACCTTAGTTCACAGCTTTGCTTAAATCTGATCGAAACACTCAATGCTTGGTGTATAAACGATGAAGCAAGATGGAAATGTTAAGATTAAGAGTTGTAGGTCATGGTTTTTTCCCTCAAAAGCATTTTCACAAGGATGCTGCTCTTGCCTTGGCTTACCTTTGTCTACCACCTCTACCCCTTGTGCCCTAAACATCTGAACACCACTTTGCTTGTGCTTAATCTGGTGCATGTCTGGGAAGAAAAAAAAAAAAACCAAACCAGAAGTCCTGCAAGCAGGGTATTTTTTTTGGTGTTTGGAATGTAATGGGCATGTCAGTGGCACTGCATAATGGAACCACTCAGGAAAAACAATAAATTTGGATTTAGAAACCGTCATGAGATGCCATTCAATAAGGAACTGGATTAATACCTTAGATTACTTAGAAATGTGGGGCTGTAAAGGGCATCTGGGGCTGAGGCCAGCCCCTTGCCATAGCCAGCCTCTGTCAGATAAACCCTTTCATAAACTAATTAGCTGATCCATCTTAGAACAAATTGGGTCATTTACTACCATTACTCCCACGGGGAAATTGTTCAAGAGCCTCACTTCTCTGTTGCTTTGAAACATTCTTCTAATTTTCAGCCTCAATTTATTCATGGCCAGCTTATATCCATTTGTTCTTGTGCCAATGTTGTCCTTTAGCTTAAATAGCTCTGTTTCCTCTCTTATTGTATTCCTTGATGTATTTATAGACAACATTCACATCCCCTCTGGGCTTCTGTTTCATTAGGCTGAACAAGACAAGCTTCTCTTTTCTCCTAGCACAGGCTCAGTGTTGGTGTGATCATCCTTCTCCTCAGAACCTGATCTTGGATTTATATCACCTCTGTTTGTATGGCGACAAATACAAATAATTGAAAATAACAGCAGTCACCTTTATTCAAGATCCAATAGAAAATAAATAATCTGCGTTAAAAATAGGAAATTTCACCTCCAGTAGAAGAGGTAGCAGCATTCCCCATTTTTGGTAGCATTTATATTATTCCAAGCTTATTTCAAAAGCAAAAGAAAATCCATTTAATGCTCTAGAAAGTGTATGTGCAGCTTTCCTCCACTATCCATATCTTGAAGTATAGGATTATTTGACACTTGTGGTTGATATTTTCTCCTCCCAAGCAGATTTTTAGGCCACTGTTGTCTTTCTAGGGTCTGAGGTAAATTCAGAGGGGGAAGTAGGGGGAACTTTTGCATTCATGTGGCCACATCGCTTCAGTAGATTTTGAAAGGATGTTTCCTCTTTCTGCCCCTACTCCACATGCAGCTGTGTGCCAGGGAAGGAGCTGTTTCACAGCTCTGCATTGCACTGGGTCACTACACCTGAGGTACCCCCTGTCCCTGTGCAGAGGTTGGTGGCCAGAGCACTGCCCTTGCTCAGACCTTGGGGAGCTGTGAAAAGGATGTGCCATGTGCCCTGGGACATGTGGCACCCCAGCAACAGGGCACGGAGGTCACTTGGGACCCTTGAGTGAATCCAAGCCAGGGGACTGGACTCATCTTTTGTCAAACAAAAATACAGTTCTCTTTCATGCTTTCACACGCTCCCAAAAGCACGTCCTGAAAACTTCGTCATTTATTATTGTAGCTCTCACATTGTGTTTGATTTAGAGCAAGAACCAAAGATGCTGACAGCAGTGTGTGAGATACATATGAAGGTTGTTTCAGGGAATTTATATTCTGGTGCTTCAATGCTGCAGAGATTTGGGTATCTATATTACTTAAAAAAATATACATCTTTTAAAAATGAATGTAACATTTAGAAATATACATTCATCTGTTTCAGGTTAAGCAACCATGAAAGCCTTTGAAAAGCTAGAGCCTAAAAGGAGCACATATCTGAAGTTTTCTGGGAGATGCAGAAAAGGTGTTAACACAGATTTATTAATTCAGTTACAAAACTCTCCACATGCTCATCTCTTTATACTAAGAAATGTGACATTTATGGGCCTCGCTGGTAAGGTAAGACTCAAGCAGAGGCCTAAAACCTGGTGCTTCAGGTGTGGGAAATCATTCAGTGTGTAGGAGTTAATGAGAAGGAATAGAAAATATTTCACAAACATTTCTAAAAACATGTGTTATTCCTTTCTTTCTTCATATTCCTGGCACAGGTTGTCATCAAATGGTCATTTGACATACCTACAGGCATCTAGTCATGTTTTTCTTTCTCTTCTAAAATACTCTCTGCTTTGAGCAGTTTCTAGACTTTTAGAGGTCTCTCAATTAGAGATGATCAAAAACATTTCAAATTTAACAACCATCAGGAAATACAGCTAAATCAAAGTAGGCACATTTTTCAGGAACAAATTGGTTTCAGTTTTGATACAAGTTTAAATGGAGAATGAATGTAAATTAATTGTGTCAGGTTTCTTTTGTTTAAATATAGAAAATATTTTGGGTTTACTTTACTGTTTTGATTAATTTTGTTTCTGCTGTCATAGCAAAAAAATATATATTTCTGTTCATCATGTATCTATTTATAATTCATATTTAATTAAAATGCTTTAGACTTGAAACTTTCCTGTAACTTGATGGACTTTTTATTTCCCTTTAGAGTTTTGTGTTAGTGAGGAATTAAATGGTAATTTTTTTTTCAAATTCAGAATTCCTTTTTTCCGTCAGTAAAATTGGAGTGAACCCCTTCACCATATTTCTTATGCTGTGGGGAAAATTAGTTTCTCCAGATTTTGATTTTTTTTTTACCAAATGATCTACATCAGTTCTGCTCAGACAGCTTTTGGCACCAGAGAGTCCATCCAGGTGTCACTGAGTACCAAAAACTGGCTTGGCAGTTAGAGATGTGCCTTTCTTGAGATGATTCCCTGTGTGGAGAACTGCAGAAGGTTCTGAAAAGGGCAGTTCAAAATCTGTCTCTAAGAAGTGAGGGTACAAAGACTGGGGGAAGACAGGCTGACAGAGGCCAGATGAGTCACAGACTATCAGACAGTTCATTTAATGATAAAAAAGTGAATTATTGTGGTACACAAGTTTTGTAGTTGAGAACACAGCACAGAAGGCTGAAACATCATTACCCAGGTCTGGCTGCTTATAGTATGGATTTAACTGTCTTTGACATCCAGTGCCCTGTGAGCAGTTTATTATCTGGAAAGTTTTAGAGCCCCATGTTTCACTGATGGTTATTCATCAAGTGTTGTCTTCCTTCCCAGGCTGTGCTCAGACGTCTTTCAAAATTATGGTAAATATTGATTTAGTGCCCTGCTTAAACATGCATCTCTGGCACAGACTGTTCAGCAAGTGTGCCTGTGTCAAACAGGAGAATTAAATTCACAGCCAGAGTTCACCATAATAGCTGTCTTATTCATCTAGTGCTTGCCTTCTTGGAAAGCATCATCCTGTCATGTGTGTCTCTGAAGTACATAAATGAAATAAATCTATTAAAATGTTAAGGTCTTTGACAGCAAAATACACTCAGACCCTTAATGCTGGAAAAGTCAATTTTGAAAAGTCACTGCAAAAATGGTGTGTTTGGGCTGTGAGTCTCAGCTCCTGCAGGATAAACTCCCATCATTCCCTCTTCCATTCTCAAGCTGCATTTAATTTCTAGTGTAGCACTTCCTCCTTGAGAAGTTGTGCTGTGATGACCGGTTCACCTCCCCCAGAGCCAGAATTAAAACAGACATCCCTTGAAGAAACTGGTTTGGGGTTCAGCAATGAAGCAGGTGAGCAGAGGAGATGAGAGTGGGCAGATGGATGTTCTTTTGTGTGTTTTCTTCACCAGTGGTGGGCCAAGTTTGTATCTGTGAGTAGAGACTGACAGAGAACTCTTCAGGGATTTAATTGTCTGGCAATCCTTGTGGAGACCTTCCATGTGACCCACTGAGAAATTGGGATCTTTGCCAACTCAGTCTAATATCAAAATGAGACTCAAATTCCTCAGTATCAGCTTCCTTGACCATAGTGTTTACAACAACAGAAATTGCTAATGTATGTTAAATTAATACAGAAAAATAGAAAAAGGTTGAGATAGTTGTCAGATGCACAGGAAAGATTAAGTACACTCAAATTAAAAAAAAGAAATAGTGAATTTCTTCTTTATAAGAAACTATTTTAAGTTGTGCAAACCCCATCTAAGTTGTTTTTTTTTCTCTTTAGTGAATACATGAAACCACAAATATTATTCTTTTTGATGTTGCATAAAGCCCAGCCACTAGCAGTATTGAATCATTACCCTCTCTAGGAATTCAAGTTACAAGAGGAATTCAATTTTCTTCATGAGAAATGTACTGTTGGCTGTACTAGATGTGGTTCAGTTTCTGGCCATGAGGACTTTTGCTGGTGCCCAATGTTGTCTGTGTAATTAACTGATCCAGTTCAGCCCCATGCTGCAGGAATGGCACAGCTCCCAGCAGAGCCATGAGGGTGTTTACCCAAAGGTGTCTGCTGCTCTGCTTGCACAGGACCTTTCCTTGGTACTTTCCTCTTTCCACGTCACCTGTGACCTGCATTTACCTGTGCCTTATTGCTCTCTCCTAGAGCCACATCTTTTGTAATCTACCTACACACAGTCAATTAAGAGTCAAGCCTTACTTCTTGTTATTTTTTCTTCGTTCTGCAGAAATCTCACACATAGGAAGGGATTGTGTAGCTCCTGCTCTGGTGTAGCTCCTGCTCTGGAGCATCCTGCTCTTCTGGGATGAAGAGTTTTGATTCCATTATATGCATTTTCCTGGAGAGCAGATGGGTAGATATTGGTCCATTTCTGTGTCTAGGAGGTTAACCTTCTCATTAGTCATTTCTTCTCAGTTAGACTTCACAGGGCAGAAAAAAAACCTGGTCTGATTCTGAGCCCTGCAGCAGCCTTTTTGTCCTATGCAAAGATTTAGATATTTGTCCTAATTACATTTCTTTGCCTCTCTCTTTTTTTTTTTTTTTTTTTTTTTTTGTGTTCCCTTTCTGATTTTTGGTGTCTCTGTTAGCCATCCTCAGAGGAAATCATCTGTTTTGTCGGGGGCATGAGGCAAGGCAGCTGCTGCTAAGTCTGGTGAAGGGAGAGGATGTCACTCTTAGTGGTGTCAGTTTAAGGTGCTGATGGATGGGATGGCAGATTCAGACAGGCAGGTTGGTGTCCCCAGCAAGATCAACGATGTGAAAGGTTAATTAATGACACATGGCTCATTTAGATGAGGAAGGGCTGCAGCTGGGCAGACCATGAGATGGATTCGCTGAAAGCATCACAGTTGAAATGGGTTGTGTTGGGTTTGTTCTTGTGGAAATGAGCTGATTTCAGGTGGACATTCCTGGATTTGCCTGAGTGTAAATGGTGTGTTTGCGCATGTTTGTCTGTGAGCTTTACATACCTATGTACATCCCCTCATTAGCTCCCTAAAGTCCCAGAGAAGATAAGAGACTCCCATGAGAGGACATCATTGTTGGTTCCTGAAGAGCCAACAGAAATCTGGGTCCTACTGAGCACAGTGGCACCAGGCCAGGGGGGTGTTTAATAATGTGCTGAAATTTAGTGTGGGGACAGTCACTGAAGTTCAAAGTAAAAGCATAAATGGTTGGCTGGTCTAAGCCAGGTTGCTCAGCTTTCTGCAAGAGGGAGACTGCATGAGTGAGACTGCTCATAGTAATAGTGGCATGTCCCAAAATTCAGGCATTAATTCAGTGCTTTTCATCTCAGCACTTTATACAGGCTGCCAGTTTGCCTTATTGCAGTAACAGGGAAGACCTTTTACTCGAGGTTTACCCATCAGGCCAGTGGCAGCTTTGTAAGTAAAACTCGAGTGCCTTGAGTTGTGAGACTATTGGGGAGTAAGTTCACCTGAGCCTCCCCAAAGAGTCCCTCTCACTATGGGTGGCACTCACAGTAGTGCAATTCTGGTTCCTTTGGCTCTACCACCAAAAAAACTCACACTAACAAGAAAAGTCACTTGGCCCCTAAATCTCACCTGTGTGAGCAGGAGCCCTCCTTCCCTCAGTCACTGTGAGTGATGATGTCCCCACACCTTTCCTCTGAGGTTAAGTTTGTTGTGGCAGTCTCTGAGGGCTCCCAACACGAACAGGGGCAGAAGTTTTGCTGTTCATCCTGTAGAGCTGAGGAGCTGAGTTTGAACTCCTTGCACCTCCAGCTGCTGGCTGTGAGCCATGACTGTGACAGGAGCAGGGAACAGGCACACATATGAAACAGACTTTGAGAAACAAAAATGGACCATGCAACTCACCTGGCCAGGGCCAGGTAAAGTATTGCTGGGAAAGCTGTGGACAAAGTGCGTGGCCAATAACTGCAGCATGATTTTGTACTAGGGACAAGAGGTTCTTCAAGAAAATGTTCTCCAAAAATGCTTGTGTTCCTTCACATAGCCCACAAGCCCAGGTTTAAAGCAGATGTTACTCTCTTAGACAGCAGCTAACTCAAAACAAATCTGCTTGAAGGAGGTATTTTGATATGTATTATTAAGAGCAGGGAGGTGAATTCTTCATTTATCTGTTATGTATGTGGGCAAACTCCAGAAAATAGGTGTGTAAGTACTGATTAATCAAATATTGGAATTAATGGGACAAAGCTGCACTTTAATGGAAAATATTCAAAGTGTATGTTGTTCCTTATCAGTTTGTTGATTTTGTAATAAACATTGACTTGTCTGAAGAGCCACTGAATTATAGGTATGATTGAAGCAGCTTCATCTTATAAATTCTGGTGCTGTAGGTTGCTACATATCTTTGTAGGTTATCAAATGAAAGATAAACATGTCTGAACATCAGCCATGCACTGTCTTAGGAGCACTTTGAAAATATATAGGCTAAGTTTGCCCTCTACTGGATTGTAAAATTACATCACTGGTTTTATTACTGGCCAGATATGTTATGGTTATTCCCAAGGATGTTTCCTATTACATGATATAACACATACACACCTCATCCACAAGACTAGTGTCATCTTTCCAATCAGTCATCTCTGTTGTGTGAACTGCTCCCTGAATTATTTTGCTAAGAACTCTTCTTTTTACAAATGTCTCTACCCAGGGCTACTTTCAAACAGGGTTGTTTTAGTGCTTTTTTCTTTGGATGAAAAGGTTTCTGCAGTGGGAGTAATTCTGAACATCAGGAATAAACCAAAAACTGATTGACAGGAGCCAGCTGCACAAACAGATCTGTTCTTTTCCCTCTGACATCTTGTTTCTAGCAAGGCTTGGGGTGTCCAGCAAGCTGCATTCACAGCCAGGAAACAGCCCCTGAGGGGCTGCAGCTCCTGCTCTTTCTCTGCACATCAGGCTCCTTGCCACACATTTACTGAGCACTTTTAGTGTGGATGCAGCTACTTGCAGTCAAGGCATGAAGCAATGCTGCATCTTAATTCTAAGTATGTACTGGGATTTCAAGGCTCATTTGGTGTGTGCTTGAAATAATAGTTACAAACATACACATCTGTGACAGAGTGCATTTGACATCAGCTCTACAAGAGTGATCCCAGAGTTAGGAGGTCATATCCATGAAAGTTAAATCTGCTGTGATGAATCATAAAGTATATGAGGCCAGGTGCTCATCTAATGTAAATCAGGGTAAGTTCTCTGGCCTGAACAGAATTGTGTTGACTTGTGCTGGCTGAAGCACAAATCATTATAATTTTTTTGTTTAAATGTATTTTCCTCATTTGTTGTTTTCTCTTGTTGAGTGGGCTGGTAAAGAAGGTTTCTTGGCCTCACCAAACCACTTCAGATTTCTGTCCTTGCTCATAATTTTTTGGTAATTCTGTCAGGCTCTGTTTATAACCAGAAATGCTGTGTCAAAAATATGTTAGTTCCAAAAAGTAAATCAACGTCTGACTGGACACTGCTCAGCTATTCTTTGTTCTGTCTCTGTGCTCAGATTTTATCTGTACTGAAAAAAGACCAGACAGCACAGTGGGGCACTATTGTCTGTCCCTCTGGCAGTGCCAAAAGCATGTTAGGATCAGCTGATGGCATTTGTAAGGCTCCTGTTACAGCTCTCCTTTAGTCTTCCCTGGATCCCCTGGCAGCAGTGTGAACCAGAAAGCTGCTGAGAGCTGTTGTGCTGACAAGGTTCAGGGTTTTTTTGCTATGAAGTTGTATATCTGCACCCTGGTGTGCTAGAAGGTTGTGGTGAAAACCCCTGAAACTCAAAAAGCTCTTTCCAATAGCACTATAGTTTTCCAGAGCCAGCAGGTTGCTGTTTTCATGCTGGTTTTATATACAGATAACCTGAAAGAGGAATGGAGATTGAATATTATCTGAGCTGCTCCACAGTCAAAACTAAATTTGGAGGCCAGGAGGAAACCAGCAAATCTTGGAGTATCAGGTAATAGAAGGGGAGATATTTCTGTCTGTCTGATTTATTTATCTATTTATTTCACCATCAATTTTGGAGTTAAAGTCCCTGGGAAAAATAGGGTAGGCAACAAATGATCAGTGGTGAAAAAGTATATGATGAATTACTGTGCCCATGGCTCTACAGTTCATTTCAGGGGCAGCACCTCCAAAAGAGACAGAGAAAAGTCAGATTCTTGAGACTGGGAAGAAATTATTAAAAAAAAAAAAAAAAAGGATATTTGAGTGGTGTGTAGGCAGAACAGGAGGACTATTGTACCAGTGGAGAGCCCACTGATTGCTCTGACCATGGAGGTTGCTCTTGAAATCTAGGGAAGTCTCCCTCATCAGCCTTTGATTTCAGAATGTCCTTAGGAAAAGTTAAATCCTGGCATTTGTCCCAGTAATTGATGTCTTGTAGGGTCCCAGGCACTCTCTCAGTCTTTGTGGGAACTTTGTGCTGTGGTGTCTTAGGCTGGACACAATCTGGTTGCACTGGGAAATGTGTTTGAAGGCAGAAACTCGTGCAAACTCCTTGAGTCAGGAGATAGAACTGCACAGAGAACAGCTCTGCTCTGTAAGGAGCTCCTGTGACTGTGGGGTTGAGGGTTTTTTAATCATTCCCAACCAGCCCTCTGTGCTGAAGTGGAACTCCCAATCTTATGTATCCTGAAATCTGAGATTTCAGGGTTTTTTGGGTGGCACAGAACTCCTCCACAGAGAAGATGCTACAGCTGTGCTTTGAAAGGGTGAACAAGGCTGGGTGTGGGAGGCAGCTCACTGGACCCTGCCCAGTGCCTGCAGGAGCTGGGTTGGGGTTGCTGGGTGCAAGCAGATCTGCAAATTCTGTTATTTGATTGATGTAATTCTTTTCCCATTTCATTAATGAATATTCAAGAAAAGGGTCTGCAGGTTAAGACCTAAAAAGTTGCTGGCAAAGCTCTTTCCCTGACTGTAACGACTTTTGGTTTCTAAGTGATATTCTTAGGACAAATCCTGAACATCACAACCTGTTTCCTAACGATAAGCCTGGAATAGAGCTAGAAGTGTCCTAATTTTCCCATGGGCTGGTGCATGAGAAGCTAAGGTCTGGGTCCTCATAGGTTATTGGTGCTTAACTCCAGTGTTGTGAGTGCACCTATAGGCATGAATTGCCCTGACCAGCCTCATCTTGCAGCTGTGTCCACATCTCTGGCCATGTCTAGGAGCTCTGTTTAAGCTTGTGCTCAGGTGTCCAAGCCTGAACTATATTGCAGGTGTCCCTGAGCCCAGCCCAACCTCCTGCTGTCCTGGCACTGGCTGGACCTGGATGCACACCCAAACCTTCCTCCATGGTAGTTTGTCTCAGGCTGCTCTCCTGCTGGAGCTTGCTGAATAGACCTGCATCTGACACCCCATTTCACCTGGACGGAGCCCTTATCAGCGCTGCCCTGCTCAGGTCTGTGGGGTGGTGCCCTGTGTCTCCCAGCTCCTTCTCCCTTGAGGAGCAGCCCTGCTTTTGCTGCTCCCTGGCACTCAGCCCTGTGGAAGACAGTGAGTCCTTTATAGACATTTCAAGAACTAGCCCATGTATTGCCTGAGGCCACAGAAGAATATCAGCAGACATGACAAATCTTCATTGAACCAGCTTTCTTTTGTGCTGCATCAATCCTCTGTAATTAATACGATTTACAAATTTACGTCCATCACTTAATTGCCTCTGTATTCATAAAAATGTCACAGCATTTTAGTTCCTTTTCCATTTACGGGCTGGAGCTGTGCAAGCTGTGGGGCAACCCGCAGATTTCCACTTCATTGTAACACAAATGGTAAACAATTGCACAAATGGCTTTGTTAGCTCAGGCCTCAGAACTGAGCTCTAGACCTCTGCAGAGCACAGGCTACTTTAAAGAAAAGATACATGGAATGTATGATGGAGAATGAGAAAAAACCATGGAGATAAGCCATGGAAAACAGTTTGGGAAAATGAAGGCAAATGTGAAGGGTAGGTTGATTATCTTCGAAGACAAGCCACTTAAAAGGGTTTGGAAGTAGATGGGGAGAGAAAGAAGAGAAAGGGGCCTGGATCATGAGCACATTGCACAAAAACAGGAGGTTGTGCAGCATCTCTCACAGAGGAGTAAGGCCAAGCCATTTTTCTGCAATACACATGAAAGAAGAAGAAACACCCACGTCCATTTTACCTTTGCAGGAGCCAGTCTGAATTCCATTCCCTAAGTATTACAGAGATATTGTGTTAACTCAACTGGTAGTCTGCCATTTTTAATTTTAAAAACAATAGCTATGGTGCTAGAACTAATCTGTGGGAGTTATAAGGGAAAGAAAATTATTTCTCTTACGTTCCTTCATCTCAGCTCACATCTAATTTATTCACTTCATAGACGCATAAATTCACACAGAAGTCAGACTCAGCTGAAACCAGAATAGATGGAGTATTTATTGCACAGGCAAGAGCAGCCTGAAGAACCTCAGGAAAAAAAGAGAGCACCACAAGACATATTCCTAGCTCCTGTCTCATAAGTATCTTTCATTTCAAATTCTCTTACAAAGGGGTAAATAGTACCAGAGCAACTGCTTTAACAGACTGCGTGTTACAGCTGGTTAGGGAGAAGTTGTATCTCTTGTACCAAAAGCTGCCTACTTTTTATTTAATTAAAAAAAAAGGCAATTATTTCAAGAGGAAATAAGGCATAAAAACTGTAATGGCCAATCTCATGCAGCACTTGGAGTTACATCAAATTGCTCCACTCTGACTTTGGCCCAGATTTGTAAGACCTGTTTTGAGTTCAGAAGTTATTTTCTTTGTATTCTATAAAAACACAGAACACTCGAATTTCAAGAATGTAGCAAGGATTTGTGAGGAACTGAATGGGAGACAAAAGAGAGTGAATGACTGCCTGGGGTTAGGATCTCAATCCACTTCTACCTACAGCGGCAGACACAGGAAGATAAATTGTATCTCTCAGTAAAGTTTTGAGAAAATAATGTCATTTTTCTCCATAAAAACTGCTTCCAAGTTCTCCTCCTCAACTTCTAATGGAGTCTGCACGTGTGTTACAGCTCTTGGCCCTAGAGGTCTTTGGGATCCACCTCTTTCCTTATGGAAAGAGCTGAGGAGAGAACACCTTGCCCCAAAGCTGTGGAGTGGGTGCTGGATGTTGGCTTGCAGGCCACCCAAGCACACAAATGAGCTGTGGCTACTCAAACTCAGGGCACTTGTTTGGGGTACCCAGGTCTGTGTGAACCCAGGACAACTGTGCAGGTCACAAACCTCAATGCCAATGGAGCTGAAAAGGTTCCAGAGCGAGGTGTGGGCTGAGCTGAAATTCTTATGATTTCATCTGTAGACCCAAATGTCTAAATTCCACTCACATTTTGCTTTGGTGCTGCAAGTCTTCCACTGGCTTTAATTCCTTTTGCTCCACATCCATTTCAGAGCCACTGTGGCAATGTTATTCTGACTCTTCCCATTTTGCTCTGTGCTTGATTTCTGTGTCCTTTTATAGCATGGATTGGTCAAAATGTGTTGTTTACATTTTGAATTTGCCACTATTTCATCCTTGGAACCAGCTATTCCACTTGCTTGGGTTTTTTTGTTTGTTGGTTTTTTTTTTTTTTTTTAACTATATAAATGACAATTGAGATGGGTTCAACCTGTAAAACATCTTGCAGATAGATACTACAGAAGTCAATAACTTTCCTTATAAATATGCAAGTTTTGGTTGCAAAAAGTATTTTTAAAATATATTTTAGCTTAGTTTGTGAGAAATGGTAGACTAATTTTTTTTATTTTCAGCAGTCTGTAAAATTTGGTGCACCAGTTGTTGGGAGCTTACAGGATTCAGCTTCAATGGAAACGAGAGACTTACTAAATTCTTAATCATCTATTTTAAAACTAAACAGTTTTTAGACACAATTTACAGGTTTTGATAAATAAAAGTTTTCATGGCCAGAATTCCCACAGAAACTTCCACATTTTCTCCTTGCTTGTGTAGGGAGAAGGTTTTGCTGTCTCATAACCAGGCTTTGCTGTTTTATGCCCTTGTTTCTGGTTAACATTCCTTGTACAAAGCACGTTGTCTATATCCATGATGTGCATAAGACACCTGGTAAAAAAATCCAGTAGTTGAAAGACAAGATCAGTTAACCAAGGATCTATCCTGTAGAAAGAGTTAATGTCTTATGAACTTCCATGATATAAAACAGCTGCATTTCAAAACAAGATCACTCATGAGGAATAGTTTTTCCTTTAAAAATGTCAGCATAAAAATATATTTTTATCTGTAAGAGAAGATTGTAATCCTCAGAATGTTTCCTCTTGTTGTATTCCAAACACTGAATTCATAGCTTCATTTCTTTTGGTGTTTAATAAATTGGTTTTGTTTTTCAGCCGCAACAAGGCAAGATAAATTTTGTGGAAAAGGGCAGTCTAATGGAGATGTGGTGTGTAATTTGTATGATGAATTATCAGAACACCACAGTAGCCTGTGTTGTGGTCATTTTATTGTTCAGTGCAGTAATAGAGTTAAGTTATATTTACATTTTCTAATTATATTTTGTTATGCAAAAGATTATACGTACGTAACCTCTTGCCAAACCAGTCACTGAAATCTATTTCTCTCTCAGAAAAAAAAAAAAAAAAGAAAGAGAACAACTGAGACTGAAATAGAAAACAAAATAGATAATGAAAGCCCACTGAAATCACAGAGAGGCTCCACACTGAATTCCAGACAAGCGTCCTGCCTTTCATCATGGCCATGGCCTTCTCCTGTCTGCCAAGCCTGCAGCTCAAAGTCTCCTCCTGCCAGCAGCCTTGGCCAGGATGCCTCACTCACTGCTGCTCTGAGAAACATCTTTAAAATTCTTCGTTTTGGGATCAGCTGGGGAATGTGCTGGCTGGAGGTGGTGGCACCCAAAAGACTGAAATTGTTCTCCCCTGGAAAGGTGACTCCCCATCAGAGGAGCTATAATGGCACCCCAGTGGTCAGCACACAGCAGATGCCATCTTCTCCCCAGACTCCAGGCACAGGGAGTTTTTGTTCAGAGGGATGGCTCAAATTTTGGTTCCCCTTCCATGCAGGGTGGCCACTCAGGAGCCAGGTGAGTTGCCTGGACAGTCACTTCACTGAGAGAGAGAGGGAAGGACCCCGAAGTTTTGAGCCAGGGTTTTTTTTCTCATAACTTTCTGTAGTGTATCCTGGTAAGCTGCTCTCTGCATCCCTGTACTGAACAAAAACAATGTTTTTATTCATCTACTTGGACACACTGGGTCTGCCTAAGTTAACTGAGAGTCTCCAGAGGTTCCTCTCACCTCCCCATCATGAGCCTCGATAGCTGAATTTCCTGAAACACCATTTATATGTCTTCACAAGTGAAGGATGGTATAATCAGGATTTTATAAGACTTCTAAAGCTTTTTTTTTGTTGCTTTCCTTGCATTTGTTGCAATGAACACCATTTTCTTTACTTAGCTGTTTCATCACCTTTAAATGACTGTATCTAAATTAGACACAATAGGGTACACTAGAAAGATATTGAGAGGATATATTAATTTATGATTCCCTGTAAAAGAGAACTTCCCCAAAATAAAGTCCAAGGCAGGCTTAAACTCTGGTTCTTCTACCCCAAGGTTGGCAACCTGAACCTAGAAAAATAATAACAACTTTTCCAAAGTTCCTTTTGATTCCATTAGGAAGAGTTCTACCTCCATATTAGGCAGCACTGTCTTTAACTGAAGGCAAAATGTTAATGTAAATTATCATTTGCATTCTATATTCCTTGTTTTGGAGCTGAAAACTGACAAAAGTAATTAGATATTTGATATTATTTCTAAATATTTTAGACATTCAAAGATAACTTTTTGTCTCTACCCATCTTAGTAACACTGGAAAAACAACAATTCTATGGTAATTTTTTATATTATTGAGTAGATGTCAGGGCCATGTTTGCTCCAATATTTTATAAATGTGATAAAGTGAAGGCCCTAATCTAGAGAGTTCACACTTACATAAACTCAAATAATTAAAACTGAGTGATTGTCACAACAAATTAACTAAATCCTTGACTTTGGAGGTCTCCAAAACACCATCCTAGCAATTGATTCACACCAATAGACAACAAGATTACTTGTAGGCATGATATCAAGCTCTTCAAAATGAAGAAAAGTTAGGTACCTGGCCTCAAAAAATTAAGAAATTAGCTTATCAAATACACCTAAGATGAGTAAACTGTGTGTTAAAATGCCTGTAAAGCAATACTTGGTCACCTAATTTACTAACATTCCACTGAAATTCCACTACAAAGTAGAGAAAAACATATTTGCTGCTGTTGTAGGAACATCATCCAACAACAAGAAATGTTATCTTTGCCCTCAAGGTGGAGAAGAACTCAAAGTGAATTGACAGGCTTATATCAACCTCTCATCATTAAGAAAAGGAGTAATGCAATTAAATGTAGTCTTATTTTGTTGAGATATTTTATGTCAGGTACAGGGTGTTCTGAGGTGATACAGATAATTAGCAGAGAAATTTAATCATCCGTATCACAATGGAAGAAAAAAAAATTGGCTCTTTAATCAAAAGATAGACCCACCTTGCTCTGAAATGAGAATTTTTCAGTATGTCTTCCAGGCTAGAAGGCCTAGTTAAAAATTAATGGAACTTGGCAAGCATTAAATTATCTACCTAAAAGATCCTATACAGCTTCACAAATTAAATAGAAACACATTGATATTCACAAAATAAGTTATCTGCAGGATTAATGCATTGGAATAGTGAAATAACAGATACCAAAGGCACTGAACAACAGACCATCACTGGGGCTTGTGCTAAACAGAAGGTTCATTTGTGGGTCCAGGTTTTCTGCTTGGCTTAAGTGGGAACTGTGCTATTTTATACCAGTAGAACTTGTCTCATGGTGGTGTTGAAGGCAAGTTTATGGCTAGACCCTGGCTGCAGCTGTGGCTTCAGTGTCAGGACTTGTGTTGATTTCAGTGATTTCAAAAACTCAGAGCCTCTTTGGCTCTGAGTGCTTGGCATTTTCTTGGCAATATGTGAGATCCTTCTTGGTTCTGGGACTTGTGGTTTTGGTATCTTTCCAACTTGGCTGGAATCACTGTCAGGAGTGAACACAAGTGAAGGAGATTTTGATGCTTTTTGCATTCTCAACATCGTTGTGATGAAAAAATGTAGACTGTCAGAATGGTATTGAAATAAAATTAAATTTGTTTCAGAGGATAAAACAAAGTTTGCATAACAAACTTTCAAATGTTTACCACAAGTCTGTCTATATTTTCATTTCAGTGGTAATGAGAAAACCTTAGCACATATGTTGCTTTCAGCATACTATATTCTAGTCAGGCTTTTGTGTGGATTTATGCATTTGTTTTTAAAGCTCTGCAGTCTCCACTTGTACTGTGAGAAGCTTGGTGGCACAGGATACTCTTAATTTAGCAAACACAATGGGATCCATTTGCTAGGTGCTGGAATTGGTGAAGTCCAGATGGAAATCCGAAGTACATTTAAGGATGAGGATACTTGCTAGAAGAGATTAATGAGGAGTTTATCATTCTACAGCAGGACTTGTAGTTTTTGAAGTAAAAAAAAAAACTTTAGCTCTGATTAACCAGAAGTGGTACTTGCCTGAAAAACAAGGTCCCATAATGCTTCTTATTAGCATTTTCCTGTTACTAATGGTAATTCTAATGATGTTGCCCAGATTTTCCTACCATCCCCATGCATTTAAATTTCATACACCCAGACATGATGCAGAAATCATATTCTGAATGCTTTTCCTCCTACTCTGAATCCCTTAGCAACTTCAACTTCATTCATGGAAAAGTAATTATTTGAACTCTGTGTATTTTTAGCTTTTATTAATGGAGTTTAAAAGCTGGAAATGTGAAAAAAACAAGAAGCCTTAAGGCAGAATCTATACTTCTAGTAGAAATCCTCCAGATTTTGCCCTCCTGCAGCTGTCAACATCACTCCATGCTTGTGCTGTACTACAGCGTTTATCTGCTGCTTGCCTTAGGAGGAAACTTTGTGCTCAGTGTATGAAATACTTCTACCTAAGGAAGTAAAAATACAACATATTCATTATTGCTGTGGATATGAGTCTGAGACCTCCCCATCTGTGGCAAGCACATTTCTCTCTCTCTCTCAGGATTTTTCATAGAGGTGCACAGAGAGAAATAAAGAGAAAACAATTTCTATTTCTGCTCCTTGTTTTTCCCATGTGGAATGTGTTTGGAGAATTGTTTACCTGGGGTGATTGCTTGATTGGATTCTGGTGAGGATTGTTTGAGCCTCATGGCCAATCAGACCCACCTGTGGCTGGACTCTGCGAGAGGGTCACGAATTGTGAATGAGTTAGATATGGTAGTTAGAGAGATTAGGTATGTAGTTTTAATATCTCCTGTAAATAGTATATTTATAGTATATTTATATAATACTATAATATATATTATAGTATATAATATATACTATATTATAGTATAGTTATAATAAAGGAATCATTCAGCCTTCTGAACTGGAGTTGGACATCATTTCTTCCCACTGGGTTTGCCAACATTTTACAATACCCATCCAATCTGCTTTTGTGAGAGCACAGAAGGATCTGCCTGGGTCAGGTGAGGTATCAGCACAACAAAAAAAAAGGCACTGCCCCATGTGAGCCTGCAAGCTCTTGGGTTTATCATGGGCCACATGAAAGCAAGCTGGGGATCTCTGTAGTGACCCCACGCTCTGTTTGCAGATGAACAATTCACTCAGGGATCTGGGGAGTTGACTGAGTTCCAGGTAGCTGTCCAGAGTGATGTGTCTCAAGCCAAATCCAACAAATTAACAAATCTAACAAATTACTAAGTTTTCTAAGAACTGAATGTCAAAGCACGTATGTGAGTATTTAGTGTCTCAGTAGTGTCAGGAGACACCCAATGTGTTGAGGTTCCCCCTGTTTCCCCTGGGAAATTGGTACATGAGGAATAAATTGTCCAATTTTACCCTTGGGAAAATACACTCCTGTTGGTGTAACTGGAACATGTCAGTCTTTTCTCAAAGACAACAGTGTTCAGCTGTTCCATCGCAAACTCCCTGAACATGTGAAGTTTTAAAGTCCAACATTGAACTGGAAGGGATGAGAAGTGAATGAATGTGCTGTCAAAAAAATAAGGTGGAGAACAGGTTGGTAGTAACCCAACAAAATCTAAGAATTAAAAAAAAAAATCAAAATATTCTAAAATTCAGAGGTTTCTATCATATTCACTTTTCCCTCAGGAAACAGAGGATGCTGTCTGAGATAATATAATCTCCTTTTTTTCAGACTCTTCCATTTATGTTAACAAAGATGGCTTAAGCACCCTCATGGAGTGAGAGCTAGCAAATATTAACTTTTTAACAGCAGCTGCTCTGTCATTATTCTAATCTCTTGAAGAATTAGTGATCCTCAGAAGTAAATTTTATTTAACTGTGTATTTACTTTATTTTTCCCTCCAATTTCTTCTCTGGAAGATAAGCCAAGACTTCCTTAGAAGTCAAGACTAGAAGCTGTAAATACTTGGGCAAGTTTTAGGATATTAGGAGTGAAGATTTTTCAGAAGAGACATGTAGACATTTCATTGCTTGAGCAATAAAATTCTCAAAATCGATCCACTTAGGAAGAAAAAAACATTCCTTGCTGTAATTCTCTGAGATTTTTTTCAGTGTTGCATTACTAAATACTCTTATGGAATATGTTTACTATTTCTAAAGCTGTTTCTGACTTATTTAGGATTGCACAGTGTAACACTCAGCCATTTCATTTGGGATCCTACCAATCCTGTTCCTCTTGAATATTATAATTTAATAACAAAGCAAGTACTAGAGATGATCTTTGCCTCAGCTGTTGTCTCCTTTTCTTGGCACTCATTAGACCACATCTGTGTTTCAGTTTTGGGGCCTCACTGCACAACTGATATAAATTAGAGCAAGTTCAGCAGAAAGCCCCCAGGATGATCAGGGACTGGAACACTTAACTTTGCAGAGAGGCTGAGGGAGGTGGACTGGTTCAGCCTGCAGAGGAGATGTGTTTGAGGCGACCTGGCATCAGTTTTCCAATTTTTTGGGGAGGTTTTTGAGAAGATGGAACCAAGCTCTTCACAGTGAGGTGTGTCAAGAGGATGAGAAGCAACAGGCACAAGTTGAAACAAGAAAAGTTCAGACTGAATATAGGGGAAATCTTTATCCCTGTGAAAGCAGTCAGCCATCAGAACAGGTTGCCTAGTGAGGCTGTGCAATCCCAGTTCCTGCAGGGTTTCAAGACATGGCAAAGCTCTGAGCAACCTGGTCTGACACTAATTCAGCAGGAGGTTGGGGTGGAGACTTCCTGAGCTCCTTCCATTCTGAGTGATGTCTGATCTCGAGCATTTGGGGGGGGTTCTCCCTCAGCATTTCTACTGGAAGTCACCAGCTTTCATGGATGCTTGACAGAAAGCGCAAATCAGCCTCCTCCCCTGCTCAGCTCAGTCTGTGGGCCCAGTGAGGGGAAGGAGACATGAGTCACATAACAAAACAATGTGCTGGGGACCTGGGTCTGGTGGGATGCAGAGGATGGGGAGAACTCAGAGCAACAGAGTAATATGGCTTAGCCCAATCTTAGAGAACACAGCCTTGAAATTGGGTTTGGACAGAAGCCTGGGCATAGGCTTGTGGCATCAAGCTGACAGGTAGAAGACAGAAACTGCAACAACAGGATCCTCACAAAAGGGTCTGAGAGAGAAGGAAAAGCCATTGTATTTTGGAAACACAAATACTTTCATTTGAGACAGTAAAAAGTAACCTTAAATTAAGGAGAGGAAGTGAAATCCTGATGCTCTTAAAACTGCCTCTTAGTACAACAGCTGTTATGTTTGTCTGTGGTCTTACATCCTCAAAAGATTTTTCTTTCAAAATATTGGAAAAATGAATGTCTGTGCTCTGCAGCCAGCTAATACTTTGTGAAATTAATTCTTTCCTTCTATTCAGAAGTACTGTTCCTAGGCTTGTTTGGAGAGTCAGGAGAGCCAGCATCAAATGCATTGAATGGGTTTTATTTGATAAAATAAATTCTCCCAGTCTCTTATCAATGTGGCTTTAAATAAAGTATTGTGAATAGGATGTAAGCATTGTAGCCTGTGCTCCTTCTCAGATAAAGAAAGTCAGCCTCAGAGTACTGAAACCCACAAAGAATAGAATATCTATGAGGCTTTATTTTTTTTTCCTAGATCTCATTCTGTGAGAAATGTAAGAAAAGCACATTTTCTCAAAATGGCCTATAAAAATGTTGGTGGATGAAGATGCCATGTTGGTGTTGTCATAGTACCTTGAGGTACAGAGGCTATATCTAGATCAGATTTAAGATGAAAACTTTCTGATTTCCCAGGGTTTTCCTCCTGTTATACACCTTAGATACAAATGGACAGATTGAAAAATAAAACCCTTTTTGTACAAGGGCTTCACTTCAGACCTTGCTGTTAAGATGCAGATGAGTCTGAGCCAAACCTTCCCACATTCATATCAAAAGTAAATCTACTGGCAAAGGAGGGAGGTGCACTGAGACTAAACCAAGGAATGCAAAAGTAATGAATTTTCACATTTTCCCTCTGAGAAAAAGCCTGATATGATGAAGGAATGTTTTCATGTTTTATTGAGGTTTCCTGGGCTAGATCTCTGGTCTTAAATATGGAGGCTTTTTAGCTACTTAAATCATACTACTTTACTGGGTCCCAGGGTGATTGTCTATCCTTCCACATCATTCAAAGGAAGCAAAAATATACGTTCCCTACAAAAATGCGGAAGAAATATCAGATCAACTTTCTGCATTCAACATATCACTTCCTAATCATAAAAAACTTGATTCCTTGTTCAGTGAGAGTATGTGCTGCAGCGCCAGCAAATTTCCATTAAACTGACATGGAGAACATCCATTAAGAAGAAAAGCTTAAAAGATGTCTGAATGGTGGATGACAGGGAGTTCAGTCAGATTAATGCACTTGAGGGAATTATGTGGTGGTATCACTTGTAGCTGCCCTAAAAATCCCAAATCTGATGGACAGTGTCATTGACTGTTTGAACAGAATCACCTGGCCACAGCTTGAGGTAGAAATCTGCAGCACAGCTTAGTCTTACACTTCTAGATCTGAGACGAAGTCTTAACTGTTCCAGCCAAGCATGGTTCAGGAGTAAAAATTACCAGGCAAGGTCATGATCAGCAGAACCTGAACTCTCTGGGAACATGAGGGATGCAGTTTGGGAATCACAGAAAGCACCAGACAAGTCATTTGTTAAAGAGACGTTTTCCTCTGTAACTAAAAGGGTCACTCTGTCTGGGGTGCGGTGATCCTTTGGGCTGGAAGAGGCTTCAGGAAGTCTCCAGCCCAGCCTCCTGCTCAGAACAAGGTGACCTCTCACATCAGACCAGGATAACCAGGGTTTTATCCACTCAGTTTTGGAAACTTCCAAGGGTGGACTCTGGTCATAAAACCTACCAGAGTTTTCACTATGGCTTTTCTCAAAGTGTCAAATGTGTTGGACAATAAGAATTAAAAGCTGTAAACAAGAATTCTCTCTCATAAGGTGTTTGGCATTTTCCCACAACATCATCAGTGTCATTTCACACAACACTTAAAAACATTTTTATTTTCTGTTTCTGGAAGTCTCTGGATTATAGAGTCATCTGCCAATGGCAGAAGTGGAAACACAGTAAGGTATAAATTCCAGCCAAATGGACCCTGGTTGATGTTTAATAAAAGAAAAAGCCCTGGATATTGTCAGTGGTAAACTAAGCATTTTGCCAGTAATCTCAACTTTAAACAAAGCTGTTTTAATCAAGATAATTGCTACTTTTATGCCAATAGTGCATAAATTAAATATGAAATGAAAATAACAGACAAACACTGCAACTGCATTATGACAAATCTGAGGTGAAAATATCCAAAACCCCACTACTGCCAGAGCTCAATGTATGGCAAGTATTTCTATTGGTGTATGAAGTCATGCAGGAGGCAAATGGGACTATTAACAGTCAAGCACAGATATATTTTGCATTTGTACGTAATTAAAACACCTGAGGGTAAAAACTGAGATGGAAGAGGATCTGCCTGATAAAACACCAAAATTAAAGAAATCAAGATGAGAGTTTGAGGAACATAATGAAGAACTTCCTGCTCAAAATGCATCTTGTATAAGGTATAAGCAAATCCCAAATAAAGACAAGGGAGAGAGTAGTCAAGATCTTCAAGTGAGGGGTGGCAGTTTTGTAAAACAAAAGCTCTCACAGGTAACTCTCAAAGGTACCAGCATCACCTGCCATTGGCACTTCCCACAAGTCTCTTGGAGTCTCACTTCTCCCATTACCACCATTTCTGAGATACCTGCTTAATGTCTTGGGTGAGATTTTGTATTTAAATGTTTTTCAACAGCTGGGTGGCTTGAAGAAAACTAGAGTGTGAACAACACTATGAGATTGCACAGGTTGTGTCCTATTTCCAGTGAACACCCATTGCCTATGAAGATTCTGCAAACTGTGAAGGAGCAGAGTTCAAAGAGCTACATATGGGTATAAAATAAGGATCCATGGACATGTCTGCAGTTCCCTCACTGGAAAGAAAGAGAAAGAGAGAAAGAGAGAGAGAAAGAGAGAGAGAGAAAGAGAGAGAGAAAGAGAGAGAGAAAGAGAGAGAGAAGAGAGAGAGAAAGAGAGAGAGAAAGAGAGAGAGAAAGAGAGAAAGAGAGAAAGAGAGAAAGAGAGAAAGAAGAGAGAAAGAGAGAAAGAAAGAAAGAAAGAAAGAAAGAAAGAAAGAAAGAAAGAAAGAAAGAAAGAAAGAAAGAAAGAAAGAAAGAAAGAAAGAAAGAAAGAAAGAAAGAAAGCTTTGGTTTAGCCATTGGCTTGGTTAAACCTTGGATGATAAGAAGAGTTCTTTTTCTTCTTGGTTTCCCTTCTCAAATATTAAACAAATCACTTCTCAGTTTTTTCTCTCCTTTTGAGTGAGTAACATGCAAAGCATCCCCGTTCCTGTGAAATCGATGGGTGCCTAATTCTGCTGAAATGTAATTACTTCTGGTGCATCAGGGAGAGACAAGAGAGACCACACTCCACAAGGATTATTTTTCTGTGTGCAAGCTGAGGTGTAAACCCCCGGGATGTGCGGCAAGGCTCTGTCTCTGGAAAGCTGCACCAAAGCCAGGAGGGACCACGTTCTCACAAGGGCAGCAGGATAGCACCGTCCTCCAGCGGCTGCTCCAGCCACCTGTGGGGCAGCGCAGCTGAGGGACTGCAGTGACAGCCATGGGAAACCTCTCACAAGTGTGGGCACCGCTGGAAAGGCACAGAGGCCACGGCCGCGTTCATCTGCAGCCCCGCGCGGGCAATGCCCTTGGCTTTGCATTTTCCCGTGTGGGAACCGAGCTCCGGCATCCCCCTGCCCGTTCCTGCGGCGTGCGGAGGGGCTCGCCTCGGATCCCAAACCCTGGCGTTGGGACAAGTGTCTGGAAGCTCCCCATCCCCCGACAGCGCCCCGCGCGTCCTGCGGGCTGGCAGCGGAGGGTCCGGGGGGCTGCGGGGCCGGGGCTGCGGGCGGGCCGGGGCGCAGCCATGGAAACGCGCCGAGCATCCCCCGCTCCCCGCGGCAGCGCCGTGCTATTCCCCACCCTCCCTGCACCAGCCGTGGCCTGGCCGGGGCCGCGGCGGCTCAGCTGGTGAACAGTTAACCCGGAGAGGCGGCTCCTCTCCCCACACCCTCCCCGGTTCCTGTTGTAAAAAGCGTGTGTAACCCCCCCCCCCCCCCGGGAGAGCGGCGAGACGGGCACGGCCAGCGGAGGGGGCGACCGCCCCTCCGCCTACTCCAGCTCCCCTCTCTTTTATTTATTGCCTCCCCACCCTCCCTTTTTCTGCAAGTGGTCTGCGGGGTGGGCTCGGCTCGGCGGGACCGCCCGGGCCCGGGGCGGCGGCCGGGCATGGCCGGGGCGGGGGGCGTGTGTGCGGCTCCCTCCTGCCCACCCCGCCCCGCCGGCTCCCGCAGGGCAAAACCTGGATCCGGGTGGTGACAGAGCTGGGTGCCCCCGCTGCTCCCGCCTCGCCTCTCCTCTGACAGGGGTGCTTTATTTTTATTGCCTTTTTTTTTTCTTTCGGTCAAAGGGAAAAATATATATTGAAAAGGGTGGGGAAGGAAAAGATAGAAAGCAGGCACCCTCCCCCTCCGCTCCTCGTAGTCCCCTCCACTCCACACCAAAAAGAGGCATCGCAAGTGCACGCCAGTTCTTCACTAAAGTGATCCAGCCGCTGGATTAAGTAACTCTCGGGGAACAGCACACGCACGCACACACACGGCAACAATGAAGGAAAAGGCAATGTTTCAAACGGCTAAAATGCAAGGAAACATGCTGGTAAGTGGCTGCTGCTGGCGCCTCCAGTGACTGTAAGTAAGTGTCGGGGCTCCGTGCTCGGCTCGGCGCTGCCAGACCCCGCTCACCGCCGCACGGTCGGTGCGGAGCCCCCGCTGCCGGGGCTGGGCTGCCCGGGGAGACAGGAGAGGGGGCTTTGCTTGCTGTCTTTGCCCCGCTTGGTGTCTGTCCCCCCGCTGAAGGGGGTCGCGGGGGATTTGGGGCTGCTGGGGCGTCCCCCTTGGCCGGGGGAGCGGGGCGCAGCGCGGGCGGGGGGCGCGGGGCTCGCTGGGGCACCGCGCCCCGGCACGGCCAACTTCGCCAAGTTGATGACCACGATGTGTGTGCGTGAGCCGGGGGCTGTGCGGGCTGCCTCGCCTTTCCCCCGGCATTACTACTGGAAACATTTGTCTTCATGCCATTAAAAAAAAAAAAAAAAAAAAAAAAAAAAAAAAAAAGGGAAAAAATCCTATTCAGGATGCCTTTTCAATAATCCCCCTCCTCCCTTAAGGAAAAAATAAAAGCATCCAGCTGCTCTGCCGGAAGAAGTGCTGGTTGCCATCTTGTGCTGATGGAAATATATTGGTGTGTTTTGCCTGCTGGCTTGACCCGCTGGGGGCGGCGGGGCTGGGGGTGCGCGGGGCCCCGCATGCGGCGGCTCCGCAGCCGGGAGGAGCTCGCTGCGGTGGGGCGGGGGTGCACCGCAAGCTGGGAGAGGCTTCAGGGCGCTTCGCCTGAAAACCAACTCATTTCAAATATCCTGAAGCTCGTAAAGGGTACCTGTTGGTCTCCTGTCCCCTCTCTGTTCAGGCAGAGCACTCCTGTCTGTTTTGCCTCCCCTGTGAGGGGAAATGCTAATATTTAATACAAAGGTAGTATCTGTTTCTCTCGTGCCTTCTGTTGATGTGTTCAAGAAACAGCCAAAGTATTCACCATCCTTTAATCAAGTTCTGTAGTAAAATGCTCTGCTAGCTTTTTAAGGAAGTGCCTCCTTTTCTAACTCCAATAATATTGCTTTTTCCAGCAGTAGTGTTTAAGAGGAAGGTGCAATGCTATGTGACCTGTGAATTCAAGTAAGGGAACTGAACAGGAACTTCTACAAACATTTTTTTTCCAGGAGAATTGCATAGCCTTTGTGATTGCGGTGTGCTCATTTTATCGTGCTTTTTAAATGCCTGGGAAATATCTAGTGCTGGAACTTTTTTAATATGGAAAAATTTAGACTATTATCTGCTTAAGCTACTCATCTTAGTGGTCATTATAGCCTTTGGTTAGGATGTTCTCTATCAGTAAGAAAAAATAATCAACCAGCTGAGATGACATTGTTTGATTCAAGTACAGGGTGAGCCTAATTCAGATACACAGAATATGTAAAATCACAGAATTAATAAAAACCTCTTGCACATTTTCCTTGCTGGTCTCTGAAGTCAGGCAATGAGGAGCAGGCAGGGATTCCCCCACTGCCACTCAGCACAGGGCTGGAGCTTCTGCTGGGATTTCTGGCTGGCGCTTCCGAATATGGCAAAATGGATCTGCATCTCCACAGCTCTGCAGGATGAGCAAAGGCTGGGTGATCGATCTGCACACAGGGCTGGGTAGCAGGGGCTGCCCACAACTCCAGCCTTCAACCAGAGACAATAGTTTTTGCCTCTGACTCAGACAGGAGCAGGATCTGTCCCCTCAGGCTGCTAAGTCACAGTTACTTCTGTCACTTGGGGCAGTCTCCCTGGACTTGAATGCAAGGTTTTTCTTTGGAGACTTCATTTTTGAGACACTGGGCATCAAATTTAAAGACAGGCAAACTGTTACATTTGATTTTGGTGGGAGAGACAGGCGGTTTATTTAGATAATGTCTGTTTTATGGGCCCCCACAACCACACACACCTGGTTTCTGGGTTAGTCTGATCTGTTGTTGCAACTGGATCTGTAGTTTATTTAAACAAGAATTAAGTTTAGGTGAATATTCGAGCTCTAAGATACTTGAATAGATTTTATATTTCTTCAAGATAGTATTTAGCAGACCTCATTCTGAAAACTGAGGGATGATTTGTATGGAAGTTCCAACAAGTTGAGCCTAGTACTTTCTCCTTTTCCTTAAGCTGTTGTTTAAAAATTAGTATTTTTGCATTTGTATCACTTTTGTTACTATTAAAATTAGAATCCTGAGCTACTCATGTCAAATCCTATGCTGTGGATGTCCTCCTTCACATATGTGGCAGTGATTGAGGATACAGGGTTAGGGTGTTGTGGAATCCCTGGAGGTGCATTACAGTGTGCCCTGCATTGAGTGCCTCAGCAGAATTCAGTCATTGAAAATTCAAAGCCCACCATGACTTTTTTGTTTGTTTGTTTTCTGGCAGTTTTGCTGTTGCTTAGAATCCTGACAACCTTCTAACTATGTATTGATTTCTCTTCTCTTTAAAAATCTTTGTTAAATTGAGCTATTTCATTCCTAAAATGATGTGACAGCAGGTGATAATACTGACACACTGGTCCCTGGCCATGCAGTGGACCTTTTTTAAGTGTGGTAATAGCTCATGGAGTCACTACACCTGTGATTTCTTTATTACCTAATTAGACCAGCAAAAACCCAAGCCATTCTTGTGACACTGAGATATATGTTTTTATCCCTGTGGCAGTATTTTACTAGGGCTTTGTTGTTTTTGTGGTTTTTTTTTTTTTTTTTAAACAACAGCATTTACCTGGAAAGGTGCCTATTTTTATTTTACTGCTGTATTTCCCATTCATCATTTGAGCCAGGGGAATGGAACTTAAAGAAATAGCTCAGGCTCTTACAATGGGATTTCTCTTAATTCTACATAAAAGCTGTAGGGAGTGATTAATACACAGTGGTTTCTCCTAGTAAGAACTGACATACCCTTGAGTTTTCCACAGTGTATTTGAAGTTAATGTGCAACAATACAGTATGGAGATAAATGTTTCTCACTTTTGGAAGTAAATTTTATGCACTTGCATTTTATCCTAACTTTAGGTACAGCTATATAAATTATTTCATTAAAATATTCCAAACTTCCTTGCGCGTTCACTTGTCAGGTCAAGGACAATAATGGCAGCTACATGTTTTATTCTACACTTCCCTGTGTCTCCCCAGGGTCTGATCTATCATGTACACAGGCCTTTTTTGTTTTTTGTTTTTTTTTATGGATTTGCAAACAAATGTATCCAAAAGAGCTGTTTGGAAGAGGACCTTTTCTGTAGTCCCAGATTCTTCTCTTACACGCACTCATGAAAATCCCAATTTGTTAGAGGTACAGTTGCAACAAGGGTAAAAAGGAGCTATTTCCTTTGGTTGTAGACAATTAGGTGAGTGGGAACAATGGGTTTGGAGGGGTACCAAGGGGTCTTGAAGGCAAATTAATGTGCTGTGTGTGAGCAGGCTGTTACTTTGGCACACTTAGTGGTCAGTGGAAGCAGTGAGCACCCTGCTCTGTGTGTGTTAGAGGGATATTGTTGTGAAACTCATGTTCTGAATTTCAGTCTAACCTGCACTTGCTCAATTGTTTGGAAATTGCCAAGAGGAACCATGGTGGATGTGTCATGTTTCTGCTTTGCGATGAAAAAATCTATGAACAGGGCAAAAGAGACAGTTCAGGTTTAATGAGAGGAGTTGAAGGAGAGTCTGGAGATTTAGATTTTCAGTTTGACCATTTAAATTCCAACTCTGATAGCTGCAGTTTTGATGTACATATAAAAAACACAAATATAATAAGCCCAGTGGCAGCTGTTATCTCCTCAGAAGTCTGCTAGCACCTATGAGGCCTCAGAGACCTCAAGGGTACAATTGACACAAAGACTAAACTACTCTGTCATCCCAGGAGTGCTCCTGCTCTTCTTTGAGAAACACAACTCTGAAGCCTCTCAGGAGCAATAAATTCTTAATAAAATAAATAAGACCTTGGTGTTCCACTGTAATTTCCCTTATTTGCCATAATTTACCTACAGGTGTGTTTCTTGCAGTGTTCAATCACATGACACTGAAACAGGGTGAAATTCTTCTCAGCCAAAAATGCAGTTTTCCTTACAAGGGCTAAAGAAGCTGTGTAAAGATTAATTTTTTTTAAAACTCTCATGCTGAAGTGGTGGAGTTTGTGATCCAGTGCAGCTCCCTGCTACTTTAGCCTTCCCTATATCTTATATTCAGCTTGACTTAGAAGCCAGATGCAATCCAGATTTTGTGTACTATTCCTTAGTTGTCTACTACCTCAGCTGAAACACAGGGAGCTCCCGAACTGAAGACAAGGGAACTGTGGTAACAGTTCCCAGGTGAGCTATCATGAGTTCAGCTGAAGTTTAAAGCCAGGCAGGAATTCAATTGCTGATACTACAGCAAGAATTGCAGAAAAAAAAAAAAAAAAAAAAAAAAAAAAAAAAAAAAAAAAAAAAAAAAGTGGGCCTGTGGCTGCTTAGTGATAGGCAAGTTATGTTTTGAGGACTGCGACTTTCTGGTATCATTTCTGGGTCAGGCATAAAGGGAAACAAGGGTTCCCCTTTGTTGTGTGCAGCAGGTGTACAATCCATAGGAGGTGCTGGAATTTCTGCATTGTGGGAGAGCTGTAAGATATGCTGAAACTGTTCTAATATCAGGTTGCTAGTTGGTGGAAATCAGGAGTCTTTTTACATTTAAGGTGGATGGCAGAGAGCTCTACAAGCATTGTAGGATCCTAATATTGTCCATATAATGTAGTGTCCTTTTAAATACATCCTTTTTTAGGGGATAGAGAAGTTCAAAGCCTGGAATTATAAGGGATCCACTAAAGTTGCAGGACCTATGAGAAATACAAGGTGCCAGGTTGTCTCAGAATAACTTTGGGAGCTGTGGGAAGCTCTACACATTGCTGGCTCTTTATTTAGCACTGTGAGATTGAAGGAGGGTATGTGGTCTAACTCTAATTTTCACTGCCAGAAGGGTTCAAAATCTTGAATCTGATGGTGCTCCTCACACCTGCATCTTTTTCTTCAGTGTTCCTCAGCAGCTTCTCTGGTTTCTCTTATGTAAGGAAAAAAGTGCATTTTAAGTGTTAATTTCTCCCTTCCTCCTCTGAGTTGTCTGACTTTTCACAGGACAGTCTATCCCCTCCCTCTCTTTCTGAACCTTTTCACTGATTTCCCAAACAGTAAAAGAGGAGAAGTTGAAGGGACTGTTATGATTTTAGTGAATGACAGCTGAGTAGGTGGCTGTAGAGCCCTGAGCAGCAACAGAGCCACAGAGCTGTCTGTGCAGCTGGGAAGACAGCATTTGTATTTGAGAGGTTTCATTTATTCATTAATGAAGTCTGGATTTGCTTGTTAAGATAAATACCTAAAATGTAAGTTTTGTAGATGTTGATGGCCTGAGGCTTTATTTGATGAGGAGACTTTCTGTGCTGTGGAATGAGTCTTTTAACTGCCAGCAGATACTACACAGCATGTTTCAAATGTCACTCTCATATATCTCAGAGGTCTCATTTCTGGGTAGAGCTCTGCACTCTCAGTATTGGCCTAACTGATTATGTAAAGGGGAAGGCAATAGAGCATCATGCCCCAAGAACACCTCTGGTTTTAACAGCCCTTAGTACCAACAGGGTCTTTAATGCAGCTGACAAAGACAAAACAAGATTCAAAGCTGGAAGTTGGAGTTAGATCATTCCAAACTAGAAGATAAAGTGCCTGTTTTTTACAGTGAAGGTGATAAACTGCTGGAACAGTCTCCATGGGAGCGTGGTAATTCTTCATTAGAACAAGATGGGTATAGGATTCCTCTGACTAAACACTGGCTTCTTCAGTATAGACATTTATATCTAAGTTAGTCAGCCTGGGCTCTCTCTACAAATTAGTCAGTGGAGTCTGGGCCATGATTCATCCCATCTTCATGTAGATGTGTAAAATGGGCCAGAGTACCTGCACTCTTAAATGCCAACTCCTCTCCATTGACTCAAGGAGTTATGGGGTACAAGCTGAACCATAAACATCTACCCTGCAGATATCTAAGTGATGAGTCTGTCTGTTGCTTAAACATAGTCATAGATATTCCAGAGCATCCTCAGTGAAACTAAGAACCCTTTCCAGTCTCCTCTGTTACATCAGACAAAAACTGCTCTGCATGTCTGCCCAGGGTTTGTCAACTACATCTGCAGTAGCATGTGAAGATAGATGAGCTCCACATTTGGAGCTTTGCTTTTCTGCAAGCTTGTGCAGAAGCAGATCCAGTCTCCCAGCAGCACAGCCCAGCTGTAGCAGGAGAGGAGCTCCATCTCAGCAAGATGCCATCCTGTAGCAGAAATCTCTTGGTCTGTAGTTTGTATAAACTGAGCTGTCCTAGAATATTATAATGCACCCTTGGCTTTAAAATTATATAATCCAAATGGTTTAATGTCATCACAAGTGCAGTATGAGGATTTATTCTTCTAGGTCTGTGCTTGCATGTGTCCTGTCTGTACAATATTGTACTACACAGTAACTCACGTGAGATTAACAAGCAAAGCCCATTTATTAAATTGTTTTATGTACTCTAAATCTCATGTAATCCACTAATGCATGATACTGTCACTTAGTAAGCTTGGCATTCCTTCCCAGTGGAGCTTTGCATTTAGCAAGTTCTCATAGTATTCAGTCCTTCTGAATAGGCTGCAGTTGAGAATGCGATTTTAAAAATAAATCTAAACTATTAGAGCCTGAATGCTTACAATACACAGAGAATTGAGACCCAGCTGTGGCATGCATTCACCTGTAGATTGCATAGATTTTCCATCCTCTTAAGGACACTATTAACAGAGCTTGCATTGTAGCGTGCAAAGTTTGCTTTTGTAGTGTCCTCTTGCCCTTGGAGCGGATTATCAAGATTATGTCTTATTTCTGCTTTTGTAAAAACTGGCTTTGTGTATCTGTGGAGATATTGGTGATGTTTGGAATTCCTGGAGCACCTGTGTTGTAATTTTTGTGCTGTGCTCTGGGAAGAAGTGTGTGCCTTGCTGGTGGCTTCTAAGCACAGTATTTTCCCTGTGGGTTCAGTATGCCCAGCAATATCCTCTTCATCACTAAAGAAGTGAAGAGTGGGAGCAGAAGCAGTGGAATTGCCTGTCAATGTCTTAATCAGGGGGAGAATTATTATCTGTGTAACTGGATCTGAGTCCAACCCTCAGTTGTAAATAGGTGGCTCCCAAGTTGCACACTTGCAAGGCACGGTAGAAGAGTTGCAAAGTCTGTGCATCTCTAGCAGCTGGTTCAGGATTTTGTTTGTGGGAAGGCCTTTTTCATAGTGTGTCTCTGTTTATATGAATTATTCCCACCATCTCATCCCTAATTACTATGGAATGATGATTTAAGGGGTTATCCTGAGACACAGACAAATGTCCAATCAAAGCAAGTATGAGAAAACAAAAAATTCTAGACAGTGGGGTGAGCTGCAGTGGTGAACATTGCAAGCCCAGGTCAAGCACTGGATGGTAAACAGACTGGTCAATGCTGTGGAAAATCCCTCTCAAGTTACAGGGAATACTGTCCAGGAGATTTTGTCAACTCAGGCATGTGTAGACAGACTTGGCATGAATTCCAGTCACATATTGCATAGCCTCATTCTGTAATCATTATTCAGCACTTACTCAAGCAAAACTTTTGCCAAACTTAATGGGTTTACTACTCCTGCTGAAATGAGTAAGACTTTTGTCTGAGGCTCAGGTGCTTTCAGATCTGAGTCTCAACATATAACCCCACCATGTTCTGTGTCACCAGGGATTTTCAGTAATTTTTAAAAGGTAACAACAGTGAAATATACTGCATTTGACAAGAAAAAAATAAAATGGGTGAACTGCATGGTAAGAAAGCAAGTGGAAGAAAAGTGGAGGGAGGTGGTTAAGACAGGCACTCTGTATATTTTACTTCATCTTTATTTTTAATTCAGCATAAATTGTGCCCCTTGCAGAGCCCCATGAGCTGCTCCATCAGCTGTTCCCCAGAGCATGCTGTGTGCCTGCACTTCTGCTTATGTTTGTTTTCAGTGATGATGTTAAACTAGAAAACATGCTGAAAAATGAAACATTTTTATTTGTTTATCATTTGGGACTGACGTTATTAAAAACGTGGAGAAAAAATTGAAATTATAGCTTGGCATGTTTTCTGTAAATACTGAGTAGTCCTTCTGCAGCCTATGATATAACCAAAGTAACCTAGAAATAAGCTTGTATTGCTTTTTTTCTAGTGCCTAATTATAAGGATGTAAAAAATATGCTCATAATAATGCCTTCTCATCTGGCTGTGAGGGGGCTGAAAGTACCACTTAGGAAGATCTAGTCTGCAAAGCAAGTGATTGTAATGCAGGAGTATGATTATTCATGAGCACTGAGTTTATTGATGCTGTTAAAAACTGGATCTGTGGTCTACATGAAGGATGTATAAAATGCTGTAGGTATCAGAAATTAATTGTAGTTCATATCAGTATGACTGAGCCTTTCCTCATCTCACTATTTAGAGTTTTTCTCAGGGAAGAGAAGTTCATGTTATGTTCTCTGTTGATTTTGAGTTATTCTCTATGCATTTTATTTCATTTGCATTAACCATGTACATCCACATGTGTAATGCATTAAAAACATCATTAAGGATGATCCATTTTGGTTGGATTTGGCCATTAGGAATCAAAATCTATGAAAGATTCTTGAAAGTTTAAAATTAAAATTTTCTCCTCTCTGTTCTGGTATCTTGGGTTTACAGATATGCCTTGATTTGGTTTTTGGGTTTTTTGTGGTTTTTTTTTAATAAAGAGAGTATTTCTCACTATTTTCCAACTCAAATTTTAACAAGATTGCAGACTTGGTAGGGAAAGGAGGCCGTTGGTAATATCTAAGGGTAGCAAATAAATCATATGCAACAGCAATTAAAGCAAAAATCTCGCCCTCCAGAGGCGTGCTCCTTGTTATGTTCCTGTTCAGCAGCGTACGTAAGCACCTGTTTAACATTAATGGTAAGCATATGCTTAAATGTTTCTGCTGACTTGGGAGTTATGAGAAGCCTGCCTTGCACACACAATAGTTGAACAGCCCATTTTCCATCTGTGTGTGAGCCCAGAGCATGGTGCTAGCTGAGCATTTTCCAGGTTAATTAGATTGGCATAACAAGATCCCTGGTGGACTCTGTGCAGTCATCAGCTCTTCTGTGCTCTCTGGCTATCAGGAGCTCTGCTTCAAGTTGTGCATCTTGTGCTGGTAACTGAAACAGAATATTGCACTCTATTTCACCAGTGTGCTCAAATGGAAACAGAATTGAATGGATTGCAAGTGCACCATAAATACAAATTTGGCTCTGTATTGCTAGCATGAATATGGTGCATCCTTCAAATGCACAGTGTCTACCAAGGACTATTTATTCTACAGAGCTACCAATAATGGTTATGCTTTCATGAATTATGCATGTGTTTGTCCTTAAACCTCACCTGGATGTGATATGGAGTGTTTAAGATTTGAAGCTGGCTGTACGTATAAATTGCAGATATTTTTTCATAAAATATAAAGTCCTTACAGGTTTCTTTGTGATATTAGAATCCATCATGCTTGTGTCTACAATAAAATAATAAAAAAAAAAGGAATCAAAAGAATTCTAATTCAGTACAGAAGAAAAAAAGAGCTTGATGCTCAAGAGTCTCTCAAGAAAAGGCAAAATTATGTGAAGTCAAAGGTGATCTATTCATCTATTCAATAAAGCAAGTAAAATGAGATGGAGGCAGAGAAATCCATCTATGGAAAAATAAGGGGTTATTGTAGGAATAAGGGAGTTATTATTTACCAAATGTGGGGGCATTCTGACCCCACAGAATGCCTAGAAGCAACTTGCCAAAGTGTAAAAACATAGCACTGAGCATCACATTATCTATTCTGGTCTTCTGATGGACTGAAATGTGGAGAAGAAGCACCCGCTTTCTGGGAGATATTAAATAGATGCAGAGGAGTATGATCATTTTATCTCAATTCAGTGGCACAAAATTTCCCTTTTCAGTATTTTCAGAGAGAGGCTGCCTTGGTTTCCTCTAAAGTTTCCTCTGTTCTCACCATTTATACTGTTCTATTGTGTTTGAATTTCTGGTTTCTAGAGAGTTCCCTAGTATTTAATTTTCACATTCAGGTACATTGTTTGTTTGGTTTTAGCCTAACCCCTTAAGTTTTTTAGGAGTTATATGCTAGTGAAATATTGCATATTAACAGTGCCATCACCAAAACCATTGAGACAAAGTGGACTAATCTGCAGAATGGTGACAAATGGCTGTAGTGCACTCCTGAGCTCTCTGCTTCCTGCTGTGGTGAAGAGGACACATTATGAATAGATGTGACTGCAGAAAGGCAGAATAATGGAAAGACCGGGAGGCTTTGGGCATTTTGCATTTGTGTAAGGGGAAGCTTTCAATCTTTGAATCCATCCTAAATTGATAGTTATTGATGGCTGCTAACATTCATTGCCTGCTCACTCATTTTTGGGTGCTGTGGGAGGAACAGAGCTGCATCTGCATAAGGAATTGCCTTGAACCACCTTGTGACCACTCAGGCACTCTCTGGAGGTGACTGATGAGTCCACATTGCACATCACTTGGCAGGAACCTCCCTTGTTCTCAAATGGCTTTGTTGTTACTGGAATTGAAATAAATTCCATGGGTTTTTTCAGCTTGAAGAACAGGATTCAGTCCTGAAAGGTGATTTTGTTCTGTGATGTGTGAACGTGTGTTTGTTTCATGCAGGGGTTGAGGCTACAAGGCTACCTGAGACAAGGCTGGATCAGAGTAGGAAGGAAAAGAGATGTGTCCTGAGTGTGCACCGTCTCTGTGGGGAAGGCTCTGGAATGGGCTGTCTCTGTGAACTGTGCCTTTTTGCAGGGAGCTAGCAGCATTGCTTGGAAGTCAGCTTGGAGGTGGAATTGCCACGTGGGAAACACAGATGCTCAAATTCTGGTTCCTGTAGTGAAGTACAGAGCAAGTTAAATTTGTAGTCAGGACATGTGCAGTCTCCACTTGTGGGTAGAGCCCCTATGTCAAGGAATGTTGCAGTTGAAGCACATCAAGAACTTGCAGCTCGTGGGGTTGAAGGATACAAAGTCTACTTCCAAGCTGTCTAAAGCAACCATAGAACAGCATCTTTTTTATTGGTGTACGCTGGAGAAATTCTGCTTGAGGCTAGTAGAGTCCACAGGATCACAAAAGCTAAGCCCAGTGAACACATTTGCTATTTGAAAAGTGAATTCATTTCTATCTCTTGTGCCTTGTAAATGTGTCAGACTGGCACATCCACTCTGCTGGATTCTGTATCTTGAGCTTTCTCCTTTTGGAGATTCTCATAGAAAGCTGGTTTTCCTCTCATGTAACTAAACATGTGGAGACTTGTAGCAGAAATACTAACATTGAATGAAATACAGATGCAAATATGTCTCTGTAAACACTGGAAAAAACAGTGAAATAAGTGAGAGAAGAATGACATATGCTGATAATAGAGAGCATTGCTCCCAGCAATAAAACTGAGCAATGTGCTGTACTGTCAAGCCCAAAAAAGTCACAATACAGACATCTCTCCAGCACAAGACCTCACTTTCTAAGGACACTAAAAGGCCACAAGGTACTAGCACATTGTGTGTGTGATGACAATTCTTTCCATGTTATGCCAACAGGGAGCTGCACCTGCTGAACAAGTGTTTATTTTTCAGACAAACTCATATAAACAAAATCTAAACAAAAACAAAATATAAACAAAAAAGTTACTGACCTGCAACCTCAGTAAGACTTAGGAATGCCTAAGTAGGCAAGATTTGGAAGCAAAGATCAGCTGTTCTCAACTGTTGACCCATAAAAATTATAAAGGATATGCAAAAAAAAAAAGAAAAAAAACCCTAACTTGTCATTACCAGTCAAGAAAAAACTGAGTGTTGTGATGAGAACTTAATAGTTGATAACCCTTGCCTGCCATGATACGTGCAAATCATCTCAGCCAGACTACCTGAACACGCATCTTGGTGCACTTGACAGTATGATGGATGAACTCTGAGAGAGAGAAAGAGAGAGAGTGAGTGAGTGAGTGAGTGAGTGAGTGAGTGAGTGAGTGAGTGAGTGAGTGGATAAAACCAGCATATTCAAATTTTTATAATAAATACCATTTTCTTCCATATGGTATTGCACTGGAGCTTGTTACACTAATTTCACACATGCTCAGAAATAGATGTCAGTCATTTGCTGAATGCTAACAACAAGGACCTGTGCTTTGTGGTAGGCCACATATGATGTGGGAATGGGGGAAGGGCACATCTCCTGATCTCCCCAGCCATGGAAAGACGTGACTGGAAAAGAGGAGAGCAGGCAGCTGGGGGCTGTGAAAATCCAGTGATGGAATGTGTTCAAATAATGAAGCCAAGTGTGTTTCCAAATGTCTGTCTGTCATGCCTACATCATTACCTTTATCAATCAAATCTTTAATTTCATCAAGAAGTGAAATTGGCTTTGTTTGACAGGATCTATTTTCTAAAAATCTGTATGGAGTAACATTAATTATACTGCTATCCTTTAATTTTTTATTAATTTACTCCTATTTCAGCTTTACTACTTTTCCATTCTTAGACAGAGTCCTTCTAAAGGGAGACTAACCAAGCCATATAATTTCTGTGGGTAAACAGGGCATTAATTTTGGAAAGGCTGGTTGTAAATGCTGTAAATCATGAGAGTAAAACCAGCAAGGGTGAAGAGGAGATGCAGGGAGACACTTTATGATACGAGGTGAGACAGAGCACCATCAGCAAGAAAGTCCATTTGAGAATCTGCGGCATCAGTAAAACGGAGTGCACACATCCGTGAGAGGACAGGGGAGTGTAAGGCAGAGAGAATTGTTATTAGGGAAAGTCCTAAAGAATGATATTGTTTGTTACACACTTTGTTTGCAAGCAGTAGGAATGTATGCTGAAGGTGTGAGGAGAAGCAAAAATGGTATTGGTGGTTCTGTAGAGGAACAACTCCATGAAGAGAAGAAAGGCATCAACAATTAACTACAGCAAGGATGGACTGGGGTGAGAAGCAAAGGAATATTGATGGAGTTCTGTGTGTGCGGTGCTGGAGTGGAAGTGTATGTCGTGCAGTCTGACTGAAAAGCCTGTGCCACACTGCTTTGATATGGAGCAACTTAAGAAGTTGTTAATGCAAATGTGTCCTGCCATGGGGAGAAAAGTAAGCCTAGAGATTTGATTATAAACAAGAGTAAGGACTAACATGTGGTAATGAAATGTAAAGTGTCTGATCAAAATTCAGCATATTAATCTGAACAGTAAATCTTTTATGTGAATGTGTCACTTGAGCCCCATAGTCTACATAGTTTTCTTCTCACAATGTATGTTGCTCTTGATGTCCTTTGTGACTGCAGAGTGTGGTAACATTCACTGTTCCCACTTTGTTTGTCTGCCAAAGCTGCATGGAGTCAAATGGCTTTAAAAGTTTTCTGAGTACTGGAGGCTCCAGGATGTGCAAGACAACTGTGATTTGTTGAACAGTAGTGTGGGAGAATGGAATGTAGGAGAATAGAGATAGTGCTGAAGGCAATCTTACCCCCTGAGGAGTTGCAGCTGTACTAATTACCAAAGAGTAGGAACAGCCTTGCCTTTAATAGGTCACAGCTGTGTCCAATAAGGATGGGTGTTATAAAAGAGTGGATTAGCTGGTTGAGAGAGGGTTGGAGGCAGTTGGCTGTGCTGCTGGGTCCGGTGTTCATGTTAGGGATAGGAAGAGTAAGCCAGCCATGTGGAAGAAAGAGAAAAGGAGTCAGTGCTGCAAGGAGCTGCCTCACAGAGAGAAGGTATGAAAGTTTTACAGTAAGATAACAAACTGGTGGTGATAGTTTCCATCCACTGTCGATTGGTGCCAAGCACTGATGCCAACAATTGGTGGTCCCCACGGGGATGGATCCTGACACAATAGGGCCTTTGCATGTGATTGAGGGGGTGAGATAATAACCAGTGGGCATTGCCTTTGAACTAGTCGTAAAAAATGAAATTTAAAGGAAATGTTGTGTTTAAATGCCAACAGGTGCAATGCTCTGTGCTGAGCAGGGGCCACTGTGGTATCCTCAGCTTATCTCCTTCATGCAGGCTCTGAGACTTCTCATGGTTTCTGAGGAGAAGCAGTGTCCTGCAAGGAATGCACTTGGATTGGCACACAACAAATTTGAATTTAGAGGCAATATGATAGTGGTTTCCTGTGTGACCTTGGAAAAAAAATCTCATGCTGTTGCTATACACAGGATAATTGTGTCCCTGCAAGGCAGCTCTACCATCTTCTTCTGTGGGATCCAGATCCTACCTGGAGCTTCTCACTGGGCTTTACCTTCCTTTCCCATTTGTTGAGTAAGGTTGATAATTCCTTCCATTCCCTTTCTTTCTAAGATTTGACTGTGGAACTTAAGCTCCCATCATATCCATCTATATTTTTTTAGTACATGAAAAAATTGTACTGTGTGTTATTGTGCAAAATTTAAGTGGTTATCTATAATTGGAATTACATTAAAGGATACAAATGTCATTGATCTGTTGAATATACAATGCTCAATAAGAGATGACAGGAATCTGTAAATCCGTATAATACTGGCTGAGTCAGGGTTTTAGTATGACCTAAAGCAGCATTTGTCACAGATTGTGCACAGAAACTAACCTTTTTTTACTGAATTAGACAATATCATATGTATTAGTAAATTGATAATAATTGATAATATTTCAGTTGATGAGAAAATTCTGGCAGATAGTGGAGTCTACTATAAAATTTTCAAATCAAATATTTCTTTCTGTATTTTTGCCATTAACCTCATTTAGGAATGTTATGGTTTTGATAATGCAGTGTTAGAAAAAGATGACTTAGAGTACTCTGTCAAAGTCTGATATCTGAAAAAAAAACCCTTTGAAATGTAATCCTTGATGGTTGTTTGCTTTTATGTTATATAAATAATATGTGGGAAATTAATTATTTCAGTTTTGATAAAATGAGGGTTGGATTGATGGGAACTGGTTTTGTTTACTGGGAAGTTTCAACAGTCCTTGTTTTCATCTTGCTTTGGAAGGAAAACAAATATTGAAATAATTTTTCTGCTAAATGGGGATTTAATTTCCTCTTCTCACCTCGGTTTTGCTTTTTAGCACATAATTTTCCCATCCATCTACAGCTTGCCAATACCATTAAAAATATATTGTAAATTGAGCTGACTGAAAAAAAGCCTTTTGAAACATAAGCTATTAGTCTGTTCTTAATTCATCCTTTGCTTCTGCAAGACTACAGTCTGCATTCACAACCACTTTAACATTCAACATGGTGTTTCTAGCCTGATTTGACTCCTTTCATGTTGTTGGTAGGGATAAAGTGAGAAGAATTTAGACTAGAACTCTCTACCGGATGGAAAGTTTTTGAGAGGTGCCTTGTTTCTCTGTCCTCGTCAGAAAGAGAGCTGCTCTTTGAGATCTGTAATGGGTGTGTGTAGCTTTCTTTGTGTTGACGCCCCAGAGAGTCATTACAGCTTTTACAATAAGAACATGATAGCTCCTTTGCAACCATGAATATTCCTTTAAAAACGTGCTTTCGAAGTCACTCATTGCCAAGAGTGCACTGATGAGGTACTGCAGGCATCCCTGAAGTCCTTGGTGTGCACCACGGATTGGTTTCAAGCAGAGCATTCTAAGATCTCCAAATGGACAAAACTTTCTAACGTGCCTGGATGGATCCAAATCCCATCTGGGGTAATCATTCTGGTACTGGTACTACCCATTTGGATCTTGGTTCTCCATGCATATCTTATAGAGTTGTGTTTTTTAAGATGAGGACAGAGAGGGAAGTGATGCCCAAGGTGAAACCACAGTACATAAAAGCACTCTTGATCCTGTTTTCAAGTAATCACTGGCAGTGAATCTGGGTCAGGCAGCTGCTCTGAGCACCATGTTCCTATGACTAATCTAATATCATCCCAGACCTGCTTGGATAGATCTACCAGAGCTGCTGTCATGCCCTGACTACATTTAAACTTGACCTTGATCACAGTCCCCACTCAGTTTCTTCTTTCTAAATACAGTTTATTCTGTCCTTGTTTGCCTTGTTAAATCTGCTGAGATGTGTGTGTTGGCTTTAGACAAACAGCTCCCTGAGAAATACTATCTCTTAGGGTAATCCTTATTCCATAGCAGTTTTGCCTGGGTGGTGGGGTATGGTGTGTGTTTGTGGTGAGAGATCCCAGGGTAGCCATCAGCAATCTACAATAATGGTACTAGCTGGCCCAAAAAAGACTTGTGCTCGAAAGCTGGCCTGGAGATTTGCTGTCTTTTCATAAAGGAGACCCTCCAAAGTTTATGCTATATGTCATGTGAGCTCTCTCAGAACAAGTAAAAGAAAAAAGAAGAAAAATACTGAAGCATAGCACTCAAGCAATTATTTGGAGCTAATATGCAAAGGATTAGTGATTTCAATTTTTCAGTTCTTTCTGTGTTGTTGCTCTTTACAAGAACCGTGTGCTTCTAAATCATCGTCTAACATAACTCCATGAAAGTATCAGTAACAAAGTTTTTAGCTGTAGTCCTAACCTTGTTTTTCTCCCCAGCATGGAAGCTCTAGCTTCCACTCTCTCCTTTCGTCAGGCCTTTTCTGTGATCACAAATGTACTGTGGGATGAAAGTCATGCTCTTCTCATGGTTTATCACTGTACCATTACAGTGCTATGGTATATGTAGGTCACAGGTTTATTTTGCTGGGAGAGGCAGACAGTCTTTTGAACTTCACCTGGAGAGAATTTGGATGTTACACTGTGGTGTTCCTATTTCTTGCTGGGGTTTGGTTTTGTTTTGTTTGTTTTTTTGTTTGTTTTCTTTTTTTTTTTTTTTTCCACTCAGCAATGTGGCCAGGAGCACTTCAGTACATATTTTTGCAAAATGCAATTGATAAATATTGAATCCAAAGCACTGGATTTAGCTGTTGGCAGTGTAGGTGCATATTTCTGTACATTCTATCATGAAATTTGGATGCCAACTGCTGCCGAGACTGAGGTGATGGGATTTTTTTAAAAAAATCAGAACTGATACTTCATTGCAAACTTGCAGTGCATAAGGACCTTGTATTTCTAGCCATTCTGTCTGCAGTCTTCTCTGTTTTAATGACAGGAGTTCCTGGCTATTGCTGGACTGACCCAAATAGACTAAAGGAGGGTTTTGTTGCAGAGAGGGTTTTTATTTCCTTTAGATTTTTTTTTTTTGTTTCTACCCCAGCACTGTGCAGCAGAGACTCATGGGGCTGTGAGTATGATGGTGTGATCTGTAAATGACCCTGATTATCACTTTCATAAATGACTCTGAATTTTCCAACCAAATTACCAATGAAGTGAAAGGCATTGAACAAGATTTTTAATTATAACAAATGGAATCTGTGCTCTCTAATCAGATTGTTTTACAGGTGGCTATTATTCATTGCTAAAAGTTAGAGCAATTAAACTTCAGACAGTCATTGGACAGATTATATAAAAGAATCACTTCATTTGAAGGCTTGAGTATTGGTTTGTTGTTACTTTTTTTTTTTTTTTAATTACTGTCTCTAGTGGAAACTCACAGTATATTGATTTTTCAAACCTGCCTAAAGGTGAAGTATTAAGACTTGTGCTAAAACAGCTACAACAGGCGTTACTGTTATAGACTGGCAAACTTGAACAAAATTAACGTTGTGTCTGGATTTTGTGAGACAGTAAAAGTAGTAGAAGGCAATATGGGGTTTTCTATTTTTTTTTCTTATTTTAGCATGTCTTTCAGGACCTCATTTCTCTATCTACCTCTGAGATGAAAATACCATGTCCTTTCTCCTTTTCATATATGTCAAAGCTGACTCCTTGCCTGTCAGACAAGTGTGGAGGGTGTATCTGCTCTGCCTCTTTTGGAGATGAGGGTATTCTGGACCAACACTGGGGGTAGATGTGCTCTCTTGGTTCTGTCTACAGCTGGCTGTTGATGCAGTTTGATCCTGCTTTGAAGAATAAGGTCCTTTGTAATGTATTTGTGGCAGGGCTTTGCAGCTATGTTGGTGGGGAAAAAAAGTCTCTATTTCTGCAAATTTTCTCTAATAGGCCTCATTGTATCTGTGTTCAGCCATTTGTAAAGTGGGCAACTTAACATTTGTCTGTCACATGGGAGTATTGTTCATCTTGCTGAGGGGTAACTTAAAAAGCATTTAGAGATCCTTGGATGACAGATGCTATAAAAAATACTGATTCTTTGCACTATTTCACTGCTCTTCTTGTACATTTTAAGTCCAGCTCAGCACTTACAGCAAGATGTCAGCACTCTGCTCCTGTACAAAAGCAGATTTCCTGCCTGTTTTTGTGGAGACATAGTATTTGTATTCACCATGCATGCACAAACAATGCCTTTAGAAATTACGAATAAAGCCACCTAATCCTGAGTATATTTAACTGACAGCAGCATGCACCAAGAAGGTGCTTCTACATCCAGGTTGAATATTGCAATAATTCCTCCTCAGCCTTTACTTACAGAAACAAAGAAGAAACCCAAGGCTGTAGGGTAACTGTGGTTCCCTTCAGGCCTTGGACATTTGGAATCACAGAATCAACTCATTACTTAAGTGAGCTTAAAGTGATGAGCTCTGAAGGATGAGCATCCTTTTTAAAGGATAACAGTTGCTGCTTAGTCGAACGTTTTCCAAAAGCCTTGATGAGATTTGAATGCCTGGTTCTCCGGAAATAGAATAATCCTTCAAGTGGCCTGGAACAGCCCAGCCTGAACGCTGTGCTTTCAGAACAGCCTGTGCTGTGCTACCTTCCCCGCTGATTCTGAATTCAAAGGCATTTCTTTGGATGGGCTTTTGGCAAGGCTTAAAATCCTGTGGGAGGGAGCGGAGAGTGCCGGCTCGGGCGCTGTCCGCGGTGCCGGCTCGGGCGCTGTCCGCGGTGCCGGCTCGGGCGCTGTCCGCGGTGCCGCGCAGCCTGTCCTCAGCCCATCTCTGGGCCAGAGCCTGCCTCACTCCCTGGTTTTTATCCCACAGACCTCAGCCCTCTTCTTGAGAGTCAGCACACGGTGATTCATTTGATTCTGATTCATTTGTTTGTAGTGGAATCCTGTGTGCACAGAACTGTACAGAGGCTTGCTCCAAAAGTACCACGAGAATGGCATCTTCTTAAAATGTGGCCACAATTAGGCACACAGGAGGCAGGATGAAAACACAACGCAACTACTCTCTGCCTTGTTCCTTATCAGAGTGTTACAAACAAGAAGGAACATTTATACAAGGCCACCTACCTCTTCTTATTCTGTTTGGCCACTGTCAGAGACCGTCTATGTGGGGATCTTCAACAAAGTTAATCTGAGAAGTTGTGGATTCTCTATCCCTGGAACTGTTCAAGGGAAGGTTAGATAGATCTCTGAGCAATCTGGTCTAGTGCAAAGTGTCCCTGCACAAAGCAGGAAGGTTGGAACAAGATGATCTTTAAGGTCCCTTCCACCCCAAGCCATTCTGTGATTCTATGAATTAACTAAAAATTTTTCAGTTGACTATTTAAGCCACACAGAACTCTCATTCAGAATTAAAGTAGCCTTCATTTCATTTTGTTTATTTTAGTCATGAAGTGGATTAAGCTAAATTAAATTAAAGGCATTTAATTCCATAAGGGACTATCTTTGCAGATTCTTAATGTGGTGTAACTTGTCCATCTACAAAATAAATTTACATGTAGCATTCCACGAATCTCAGGATAAACTGCTCTTTAGCCTTTATCAAGAAAACCTTTATTTGCTGTTTTGATAATATACTTTGGAAGTGTTTAAACTTATAATGAACAAGAACACCAACTGTTCACCAGGGGAATTGACATGGAACAGCAAATGGACTGTGAATTCCTAATTTAGTATGTTGTAGTTTTCCCTCCATATCGACAAAGCAGGTTCTGTTGAGGTCTGTAAGTATTTTCTGTGGAATTTAAGGCCCTCAGTTCTGCTTAGAAGCATGATAGTCACAGATTCATAAAGTGAAGTGGGACTCTGAGGCCTGATTTAGCAGGAAATACTGTGCACATGCTTAGCTTTAAATACAGAGGTAGCTTGATTGACTGGTTAAGAATTGCCCTGAATCAGAGCCAAAGTGCTGTGGCTTTTTGTGACATTTATATGGCTTCAGGATATGGATGTTCAATGAAAACTTCAATGACATTCTTCCTTAATAATTCAGAGCTCCCGATTTTTCTTTAGAATTAATATTATTCTGGATGATACAATCATTCTGCAAATTTGAGTCCTGGCTCTATAAGGATTTGTTTGAAGGAAGTAGCTTGCAGATAGCAGCTTTATTGCAGGCAGAAGAAGCAGGCTGTAAACTCTTTTTTTTTTTTTTTTTTTTTTTAATTGAAGTTGCTTGTCTTTTATTGAAGCCATTTTAAAGCTATATATATATATATATATATTTATATTTTTTTTTTAGTTTCCTGGGAAACAGTGGTGTGCTTTCCAGCAATCTGTATTTTGTAAGGCCTCACCTGGAGTACTGTGTTTTGATCAGATCCTCAGCACAAGAGAGATGTGCAGCTGTTGGAGTGAGTTCAGAGGAAGCCACAGATGCTCAGAGAGCTGTAGCACCATTCCTGAGAAGACAAGCTGAGAGAGTTGGCATTGTTTGTATTGGAGAAGAGAAAGCTCTGGGCAGACCTTAGAGATCCTTCTAGTGCCAGGGCTGTGTGACACCTGGAGAGGGACTTTTGACAGAGGAATATAATGATAAGAAAAGAGGCAATTGATTTAAACTGGAAAAACAAAGGTTTAGATTGGATATTGGAAAGAAATTCTTTACTGTGAGGGTGGTGAGGCCCTGGAACTGGTTTCCCAGAGAATCTGTAGATGCCCCATCCTTGGGAGTGCTCAAGGATGGGTTGGATGGAGCTCTGAGCAAGTTGCTCTAGTGGAAGGTGTCCCTGCCCATGGCAGGGGAATTGGACTAAGATGATTTTTAGGGTCCTTCCAACACTTTGTCACTGTAAAGAAATCCTCCGCCACTAATCCTCTTATTAATTTTAAAATTAAAACCAACATTTTTGCACATTTAAAATAATGTTTTGAAACATGAAAAGTAACTTAATAACTGTAAGAATGTACCTAGACATTTGAAAATGTTTTGTATGAATGACTGCATCTCTTGAGTGTCATTGAAATAGAACAGAAAAAAAAATCTGTTTTGTTGTCCCAGAATTCCTGCAGAGTAACAGAAAGCAGATGCAAAGACCACAATTACCTGAGGTATGAGGGTTCTGCCAGCTTGGCCTTAGGAAACATGAAGTATACCTCAAGAAGGAAGAATTTTGTTTAATGCATATATATTATTCACTACTGGTATATGCATTCATTTTTCCCAAGTGTGTGGATGGAGGCTACAGACATATTTGAATATGCTGAGAAAATCCAACAACCTGAAGTTAAAAACCTACAATAAATTTATGTCAATATCTCAGTAAACGGGGTGGGAGGAAAAGACATCACAAAAACTTGTGTCTTCTTAAGTGCTTGAGAAGAATGAAATTCTCTCCATGTAAAAGGTTATCTCTTGACTTTAATTGCCAACTACACTGTGTGTTTCTACATAGATGTATAAAGAACAACTTAGAAAGGAAAAATGCATTATATGCATATCTTAAAAAAAAAGGTTTATTTCTTATTTCCATAAGAAAATCTATGCTTGCTGGAAAGTCAAATATGCAATTGAAACAGTTTGGCCTTGAGCAGCCAAAATTTCCCTCATCTGAGGCCTAGGTGGAAGTCAAGGCTTTGAATCTGTAAATGTTTAAGTGCATGAGCAACTTGCATCTGTGTTTTGTACTTGGAAGTCCCTGGGGACTGTGTCATGTGCAGGGATGCTCATGTGGGTGAGTGTTTTCCAGCCAGGACTTACACAGTGGTGATGCAGCCAGTGCTGAGAGCTGTACTGGTCCAACCCTGCCCTTCCCCAGCTTCAGGGATTGTGGGTCTCCCACAGCTGCTTGTGTTTGCCACAAAGTATGTATCAAATAATTTTTGATTTCTTGTAGCCCTGTAAAAAAATGAGCTTCATTTTTTTTGTCTGGAATCCTGTTAATAGAGATCTGGTGAAATAGGGCCTGAGGGTGGGGCTGAGACAAATTTGGGATTAATGCCAAGATGTGCCTACAGATCTTGCTTAAGGCTCTTTATTGTGTAAGATAAACCCTACTCTACAACCTGTTCCAAACTTTCATTGTTAAGCAAATTGATGTAACATTCATGTCCTTTCTATAAAGAAAATTCTACCATGGGAACTCTTACAGCTTTTTCTTTTAACTACTCTATTCTGTGTTTTAGTACAGGACTATTTTAAATTAATTATCCTCTAATTTGTAGTTGAGGCACTCAGTGGCTGTAAGTGATAACATCTCCACTGTGCAATTAATGTTATGCTTCTTTGTGTATATAAATACTTCACAAAGGCATTTTTCTGTGATGTAAATTGAAATCTAATAGTCTAAACAGCATCATGTCTGTACAGCGCTCAGCAATGTGTTCCAGGTACTTGAAAGTAATTTCAGAGACAGTGAAAAAAATTCCATAAGTTCTTCATATCTTAAAATTTCTGTCAATCTCTGCAGTAAACCTCATATCCTGTTAATAGGAAACACTGAAATATTTTTGAGCATGGGTTTAGCATGGGTGCAAAGATAGTGAAGCAATTTAGATTTTCTGGATTTTTGTTTGAGCTTTTTAATGCAGGTTCATTTGAGAAATTATAATGAAAAGTATATTAAAATGTTAAGAAAATATGGGGCATAATTCTGTTTATGTTCTAATATACAATCTTTTAAACTCTGATGGTGTGAAAGCAAGAATTACAAAAGTGATTTCTGTAGAAAGCTTTTGTTTTCCCAGTATCTGAGAAGACACATTAAAGCTTCTTGGTGAAGGATCTCTGCATTTTTGGGCAATAAGGCCCCATAAGGGGCAGGTTGCACTGGAGAAAAAATTGTGATCTGTCTTGAATGTCTTGGGTTTTGGAATTAGTTTTCCATCTACAAAAATGGCAAAAGGTGTAGCATTTACTAAGATTCAAAAGACTTGTGAGATAAATGAATAGCACAGAGTAAATGTCATATTAGCACTGTTAATACATTGCTTTTCTTCTTAATCCATCCACCAGTCAAAACGAAAAAAAGACATGGTAGCTAGATGGGTTTTTGTTCTTTTAGATAAAGCCTTAAAGTGCTCTCTGATAACTTTTATGCATGTCTTGATTGTTATCTCTCCATCATTTATGTCATAATGCATTACTGGATGAGCTGGAGTAAATTTAATTTCCTTACCAGCTCCAGTCTTTTTCATTTGGCGCAGAGTGATTGTGTGTGGCTGTGTTTAGAACGAGAATAGAAAGAGCTTTCCACAGGGCTTCTTAGACCTGTGGTGTTGTAGAGAGACCTGAAGTAGGAACTTGGTGCAGTAGAGACCCTGAAAGATGGGAAAAGACTTTCAGCCACAGCAGCACAGTTCCTATTCTGTGCTCTGCAAGAACTCTGAGGGAAATCACTTCTTTATGTCAATACTCAGAACATAAACCCTATTAATACTGCAGGCAAGATCACTGAAACTCCAACAGTGAGAGAACAATCTGGGATGTTTTTTTATCAATTCTTCATCCAGCCTGATGTAGTTAAAAGAGAGCAAAAAGCTTGATCAGCAGTTCAGTGACACAGATGCGATTACCAAATGTGTCAAGCTTAGCAGAGCTCTTGTTGAAGTCAGCAGGCACTTTCTCAATGACATTATGGGTATGGGGAACTCATATGTTTTAAACAAGCAGTTTGCAAATGTGTGTCCCATGGGCACATTTCAGAGTCTCAATGGATTATCTTGCTCTTCTCATAATTTCTTTTGATTATACCACGCTGATGTTGGCTGTTCTGATGTGTGGGATAGGTACACTTCAGTGCTGCTGCTGAGTCTGTTCCCTTATCAGTCAGCATTTACCCAGTCCCCAGTGTGACTGCATCTTCAGGAATGGCTTTGCACTGAGAGTGTTTGTCCCCCTGACCTTTATGCACTGTAAAAAAAAAACCCTTAGAAAACAGAGTAAAAGATAAACACAGCATGATAGCAGCAACAACTCAGCAAGCTTGAGTCTTTCCTAAATGCAAATCAGCGTAATTAAATTCTGCAGTTAATGACAGACTATACAAGCCTGATTTAGCAGATCCTCTAATGAAACCCTGGGGACTTGAAAAACAGAAAAGTGCTGCCCTCTGAGGTTATTAAGGCACAGCAACATCCTCACCTGAGTTTCTGGAGCTGCCACTATGAGTGGGAGGCCAGGGCCCTTGAGATAGCCAGGCCAGGTTTCCCAGAGCAAGTAAGAACTGAGGGAAAGAGCAGAAGGGAAGCACAGCACTCTGTCATTTCTCCCATACTTATTGCCTGATTACTCAAGGAACAACAGGCAAAGAGTTTGGGCCTCTTCCAGTAGGTTATGTAACAAAAGATTCCTGCTTTTTGCTGTAATCAGAAGGCTAATAATAAGTGATTTCATGTGCATTTCTGAGCTTTGAACATTATTTGTGTCATGTTCAGGGAAAAATACTTTTGATTTATTTTATTTCACCATGACAGAATTTGGTGTGATTTGTCAGAGATCTGCAACCAGTGCCTGTTTTTGGCACTGTGCTTCAAAGTGTGTAGCCAAGGAACTTAACTGTGGGGAAAGAACCAGTGTAATTCAGTAAGGTAGAGTCCCGTGCACACTTAAGCAAAGGCCTTGAACTTTCACTTTGAAGTCAGGGTAGACACTGAACAGCTGTGAAAGAGCTGTGACAAGGAAAAGCATTGAATGGATTAACATGCAAATAAGGGCACAGGTCTCGTGGTTTGTTTCCAAATTCCCACATTCAGTACTTTCACAACAGACTTAAAGTAGAGCAGAGCTTGCCCACAGGACAGGTTTATAAGATCACTGCAGCTTATTCACTGGTGTTTGGTCTTTTAACTCTGATGCACTGATTTGACTTCCATTCTGGGATGTAAGTTCTCTTTCAGCCCACCTCCAGTTTTACAGGAAAGCGATGCCAGAGCTCTGTGGATTGTGACTGTTGGGGAAAAATGTGGCTGCTTTTGTTAGCTGTGTACTTAGGAAAAAACAAAAACAAACAACACTCCCTCTTCCCTAACTAATAACTGGTTAATTTGCTTTTAAGCAAAGACCATCTGAGCACATGGTAGGCCATGGTCTCATGTATTCCCTTCATGAATCTACACTGACAGCCTAAGAAGTTTATTTTCTGCCAAGTTCCCATAATCTGCATCCATGAGGAGGTTAAACAGGTATGTGCTGTGATATTCCATTGCTTGACTAGTGCTAAGCATCCCCAAAGGGCCAAAGGAAGTGTTTGTTCATGTTGGCAGTTTTTAGGAGTTTGAACAATGGTTTGTAGAACATCCAGCACAGTAAAACACAAAACAGAGATCCTCATGTGTCCCATCCCAAGAGGTGCTGCCATCACCTTCCTCCTGCTGTCACATCTTCTGAGAGGGAAAGAAGGTGCCAGCTCAAGTGCGCATTCATATACTCTGTGTTTTAAAAATTATTAATTTTCAAAGAGTAACGAGTAAAAGAAAAAATATTTATAAAGCAGATATTTCAATGCTATTCAACATCATAAATTATCACCAAGCTTTTTACATTCAGAACTATTTTTGATGGAAAGGATGTGAAGCTGATTTAAATTTACATGTTGGAAGTTTCTCTTTGACTGAAGGCTTTTCCAGGGAGAGGACTAAGTGGCTCTAAGGAGAGCCACTCAACAATGTTTAAGGATGAAGACTGGGAAAGGGTTCTTTGGGGATGGAGAATTAATCTGTCCTTGTCTGATCCATCCCAAAAACTACATCCTACTTTTGCTAAAGCAAAAGCAAACCTGGGTCTATTTTTTTTTCTGGGAAAATGGGACTGAATGTTACAAAGTAATATCTCACCTTTCCCAAGTCTAATTCCCCATGAATCTTTGTTCTTTGATGGCTAAACACATCAATAGAAGAATTCCTTCTTCTATTTCCTATAACCTGTCCCCAGTATTATGGATAAAGGTCTTGAGTCCATCTAGTTTCCCACTTGCCCCTTTTGTGTTTTGATTGTGGGATATGTTCCATTCTTTGACCTTACTCATTTCCACTGCTTTCTCTGGAGGGATTGACATGTTTTCCAGCATGATGGTGGAAGATATTCTCCACCATAAAGCACAAGGTGCCAGAGCTGCAGAATTTTAGGATCTGCCCATTGTGTTCCAGCCTGCTGGGACAGCTCTTGTTTTGAGCGCAGGAAAATTCTCTTAACTGCTGAGCCTGACTGAACAGCTAAGGAAAAGATATTGTGAGATTTGGGACATGATATAATCCTTACCCTTAATTATGAATGTGTGAGTCTGACTTTAATGCCTGTGAAGCCTAAGCGACAGAGCAGTCCCATGGTGCTCAGAGCAAAATGAAACTAACAGTAATTGGCCCCCAAAAAAACCCTGTAACTTAAGATTTGGAATCCAACTGGTAGAAAAAAATAGTCTCCAAAATGTCTAGGGTGTCAGATAAAAAATTCAAAAGTACTTGGGAGATCATCAATATGAAGGCAGATAAGAAGTGAACAAATTTGTGTTTAAGAAGAAATCTACCAGCCTGAAAGCAGTCATCTGGATGTAAATTATTATTTTGAATTATGTTTCATTAATACATTAATTAATTAATTAATTAAGTACTTCTCATGTCTAGTCCTAATTTGTTGAAAATACTTATTTTCCTGTCCCTTTTCTTCTTTTACAGACTAAAACTTGCCAAAAAATCTTGCAAGTTCAAAAAATAATCATGTCATTCTGCCTATTACCAAAATGAGTAATAATTACATAGGTTTGGTGTGTTAGTATCAAGATCTGCTTTCATAAATGGAAAATGTTGAGAATTACTTTCTCTTGGAAAGTTTAAATATTGATTTCTAGGGGTATGTGTACATGGATTCTTTTTTTGTCCATTAAATCCATCTCCAAATGAAACCACTTCAGTATTTCAAAATCAGCTTTTCATTTCTCAGCGAACTGACTGATGAGATTAACTTAAGCTTGATGTACAAACAATGCTAAAGAAATACATAATTTATCTAACACAGAATTAATGTCTAATTTTCAGCATTTTCAAGTGACAGTTGAATTTTTTTCATAGTGCAATCTGTTTTACAAGGTTGAGCCTCCTGCTGGGGAGTAAAGTGCTGTATCACTGAAGGTAGATGTCAAAGCAAAGTGCTTTTAGGTTTTTTGTTTTTTTTGTTCCCCTTCCTTCCTGATAAGGCACAAAGCAGCCTTAAGGGCCTATCCTCCACTGGGAAATCTAAAAGTGTCCCACTTGTTCATCTGCAAGTGATGAACTATCAGCTGACACCAGTGTTTTAGTCCTCCATCCTGAGCAACCCTGCTGAGAGCAGGTCTAATCGGCACAGCTGTAATGGCCCCGAGGTGATGGAATTTCCCAGGTGCAGTCAAAACTAAAGGTTAAGTGGTGTTCTCTCATTGTGTTTTTCAGGACTATCAGAAGTTTAGTTTTTTCTTTCTTTGGGCTCAAGGGCTTTGTTTATAGTTCAGGTATTCAGTTATTCAGTGCTGCAGTCCTCTAAAGATGAAAAAATAAAGGAGTGAATGAGGATCTGATTTTTCCAGAAAAATACATTCCAGCAAACCAGCACTAGCTTTGAAGACATCTCTTCTAACTGGGAAATGCTACTACTTTTGTTTCATAACTTCCTGAAAGTATAAATTGAGGTAGGGCAACTTGTGAGGGAGGCTGGAATAGAGGAGACACCTGGAACGAAGTTACCCATTCCAAAGCTCAGGATGGATTTCTTGGGCCCAGTCCTGGATTGCCACAGCTGCACAGGCAATGCTGAGAATTGGCAGGGAAGGAAAAAACACAGAGCTTGTTTGCAGGGAGCAGTTACTGCAGAGTTTCCACAGGGTAGATATAAACCTTACTCAGTATTATGTAGTGATTCTCTGTGTGGCAACACCTGTTCCATGACTGAACTGTAATTGTGTGATTTTTAGGAATTAGTGTCAAGGTCAAGAGGACCAAGGTGAGGCTGGCATGGATTTGAGTGAAAAATGACAAGTAAATTCAGAAGAATGATGTAGAGAGGGCATTTTGGAAGCAAGACACTTGGCTATTTCAATCTGAAATTATTTACCTAAACTGAGGGGAGCTTCTTAAAAAGAGACTAAGCAAGGTGAATAAAACACAGAATTTTTTTACTATTGTCCTCTTTTGCTCTATATGTTTTTTTCCTTTTGGGGGCTGATTAAATAATGCTTTGTACTGAAGTTCTAGAGCTACTTTAATCATCTGGCTTTTCAGCTATTCCTTGGAAGAGCTCAGAGATGTCAAATGCAGTTTCTCTTGTTGAGTTAAGAGTGCTGGAAGATGGAGGAGCACAGAGAGGCAGTGACTGATCCCAGTGTGGGTGAAGCAGGTGGTTCTGCTCAGGGTGGTGCAGAAATACCAGCCTGTCATCTCAAATATAAATTAAAGGAATATTCCTGGGGTTCTCTGGCAGAGGTCTCCTGGGGGTGTGACACTGTCTTTGCCTAATAAAAGCCTGTCCCCAGCAGGATGAGTGACAACTTACTTCTGTAATCTTTATGAATTAGACTTCTCAAACCTGGTAACCTTTTTCATTACAAGCTGCAGAGTTTAGGGCAGGAACATAAACCTGGATTTTCTTTTTACATCAGAAGTGACTAAAAGGCCATCAGACTTCCATTTGTGATTTCAGTAATTCAGATATGGTTTTGAACTTTGTTCCATTTCAACAGGAATTACTCAGTTCTTATGCAATGGTGATTGCATGTGAGAAACAACTTAAATATGCTGTGGGCAAAGGGTCACCAGACTAACAATTTATGAATATAATTTAAATAATTTCTGTGAGGAATTCAATTTAGATTTAAATAAATTAATTTATTTTAACTATATGCAATAAATTTTAGCCCATTTAGTAAAACAGAAAATATAATTTCTTAAAATAATTTAACTTCTGTGGTATTTCTTGTCCACAGAGTTAAAAATTGCTTTTCAAAGGAGAATAAATAACTTCATGTCAGTTATTCAGCAGTGAAACTAAGCCCCAAAAGAGGTGATACGAGCAAGACACATGCAAACAAGTCCTCTACAGTGTGGATTTCTGCTGCTCAGTCTGCTGTTTATTCTGGACTTCCTTGATAGTGAGTGGCATATTTGTACAATTCCTCTGACCTATTTTAGAGATCTACATTAGAAGGAGAGGAATCCAGCCTCACGTGAGGGCTGTTGGCTATCAGACAAGATGAGGATGGTCAGCTCAGAATTCAGATAGTCAGAAGCATCTACATTTGATCAGATAATTCCCATCCTTAATAAACATTTCATTTTCTGCAGTGATGCAGCATCATAGTTTTCCTTTGTGAACAGTGACCATGTACCAAGGCCCTTAAGATTGAAATCTTATATGGAGGAAAGCTGAAAATAAAGGGTGGTAAAAAGCAGAAGCTGCCAAATGAATGAGCAGTGTGGCTACCTTGGCACCAGCCAAGGTGATGCTGACACACACATCAATGGTTAATTGATCACTGTAGCAATGCAGGGTAATAATCAATGCTGCAAGAATTTTTATTTTCCACTATGAAAAGCAATATGACCAGAAAAAAATTAATTGTACTTCCATTACTATGTAAGTCTAGATTTCATAGTAAATATTATTTCAAAATAAAAATTATTTTATTTAAGTTTAGAGTGCATGCAGTAGAACAATATCAATTTATCCACGGCCATGTATCTTTTTCTGCTTTGTAGCCACAGCAGTTAATTTTCCTGTGCAGCTGAACACTGAAATGGGTTGGCTTTGAAGCCCAAATGCAGCTGTAAGTGAGATGGGATACATTCTGAAAATTGATCTGAATGTCACAGCTTGTAATATAGAGGACACCAGTTCCTGTTAGTACCTGTAATATCCTCCTCCTCAGCCTCCAGCATGAACATTACCCAGAGGAGAGGGCCATCTCAGACAATTTGCTGAAAATCAGTTCCTGTGTAGGTGTCCCTGCTAAGCAAGTACCTCATTTAAGCTTCATGCTGATTAAACAGGTCTTTCTATTTACAAAGATATTAAAATGAGGTTGTTCTTTTTTTTTTTTTTTTTTTTTCCTTGTAGATTTAACAGATATTTTTTCTCTGGGGAAGAACTTCATTATTATCTGTTTCATTTGTTAGTAAGTAATAAAGTTGTTTTATTGCCAAGTAACCAAGGAGAGCTCCCTGGTATCTCAGGCACTGCAGAGACCTAGAATAGGTAGCCCTTACCCTAAAAGTGTGTGGTCTGTATGAGGTAGCTTAGTGGGAAAAAGGTCGGGAGTCCTCGTTTCAGACTTGATACAAACACAGAGGCAGTCTTTGTGCACAGAGCAGGGCAGTGCCCTTTCATAAGAGCTTCTGGGACATTTTACTGTGGTTCTGCTTGTTCAGCTGGGACTCGGCTAAAAGCAAAGCAATGAAGCAGGTGTGAAGTGAAGCCTGGGGGCAGAAGATGAGAAGCAGAGGTGGTGAGAGCTGGAGTTCACAGTGTATTAGTATACAGTGGTGGAAATCCAGGCAGCACTGCAAGTGTTTCTGTGAACGGTCAAAGGCTTCTTGTGTATTTGCTTCCACAATTGTTTTTATTTTCTGAGGTGTCTGAAAGACTCTGCAGCTTTTCCTGGTGCTTGTTGCTGAAGTGGAGACACTGGGAGAACAGGGTTTATCAGCACAGCAGATAAATGTTCCTCTGACCAGTTTATAGCTCAGAGGAGAGAGAAGCTGTCCTCGTTGGCTGTCTCATTACTTTCCCCATCTCTGTCTGATCCACTCCCCCATCTGGTAATATGAAGAAAATCTCAAGTAGAATTGCCACTTATTTTCTGGTAATACAGGGGTTCTCTTTGTTCACTGTAGCAGTATTTCTATTATTTTAGCTTTCACTATGTGTTAAGATGTAAATATGTTGCTAATATTGACAATAATATTAATTGCACCTAATTTCATGGGGAGCATCCTCTCCATAGGGATAGCAGGCAAGAGAAGGAAGTTGGAAAATAGACCTGTATGTGTTAAGTGAAATGAAGACAATCACTGAGGTGTCCCAATCAAAAATGACAGCATTCTGTTTTAATTCAGACTGTCATGACACCTTCTGCAGCCCTGCTGGCAACACGTGCCATGAAATGTGCAGCAGGATCAGGGCTGATTCTAGGATGAGACAGCAAAGCAAGAAATACTAAGCCTGATTCCCAGTTCTGACAGCTATTCCCAGTGACCTGGAGGGTAATTCCTGACCTGCCACATTTGCTCCTTCTAGGGAAGTTTGTGGCTCCCAATGGCCACACACTGCCCCATGTTCCTGGGGGGATCACAGCTCTTATTGCTGGCAGCTCTAAATAAGAAGTTGTTTTACTGAAAGGGAGGGTGTGTTAGGTGTGGCATTTAGTCACCAGCCCAGAAAACGTTGGTTCCTTCACTGCAGTTTAAATCATCACTATGGGAAAAAACTCAAGACATTGTCATTAACCTCTATATCCCTGTTCCCATGCAGTGGCAGAAGAATAAAAGTGGAGTTTTTTTGGACAGGTGTATTGCAGGAGTATTTATTGTCTCAGGACTCCACTTCAATGCAGATAATAAAATGCATATCGATATTGGCCCATGTACAGCTGTGCATAAGAAAACTCTGCTGTGGGAGAAGGGACAATTCCTCATTCTTTTCTATAAAATGTCAATGAAATAATGAGGTTAGTGAGCCCTCATATGTATGGCTGTAGTAAAAATTATAAACGTTAAGAATTAGGGCTGTACTTAATTGAGCAGGGTTTCTTTGGTATCTTAGTGCAAAGCTGTTCCATGCCAGTGGCTGTCACCACAAAGGATCCATCTCGTTTGGTGATGCTATTTCCAAATAATAGATCCCTTAGCAATAAAGAAAACTGCAAATATCACTTTAAATCTTGGAAATGGGAAGCAAACCTTAACTGATGGGAGCTTTAATTCTCCCTCCCTATTGCAACCCAGGGAACCAATAGATAATACCACAACTTACGTGTCAGCTCTCTGTTAAAAGCAGCTTCTGACAGGAATCTAGCACAAGGATTTTTTATTTTCTGGAGAATAAGATATGGAAGAGATGTTTGGTGTTATTCTGTACAGATGCCTTTCTAAAGTGCATTGTTCTGGGGTTGGATTTCAGCATTTTTATATGAGAAGGAACATCTGAAAAAAAGCAACAATCACATATTCAGTCTTTTAATGCTTGGATCTCTCAGTGTTAAATCTAATTTCTACTGTCAAGGCTCTATTTTAGAAGAGTATATTGAGAGAGAAGCAAACATTTGATTAACACACTTAAAACTACCTTAAAATATCTTACTGAAGTATCTTATTTCTCTAGACAAACTCAGGGACAATGAACATGTAAATTTACTGTTACTAATGGAGTTTTGGGTTTGGGTAAACGTTAGTTGGTAATTTCAAGGGATTGTAACAGAGTATGGAACTTTTACATCTATCTTTTACTCCAAGAACATGCTTAGAAAGAGTCTGTGCTGGGGAGTCTGCTCAAAAAGTGATTCTTAAACCTTAATGGTGATTTTGTTTTTAATCAGTACATATTGTCTAAATTAGGATTGCATTTCTTTTACCTTTACAACTATAAAATAATTGTGCCAGTGAAATTTTAGGGAAAACCCTGACTCCATGAATTTTCTTAATCAAGTTGGGAAATGGAGCTATCCACACCACTAGAATTAGAACTTTTTATAAAGAAATACTAATTTATCTCCTTCTTGATACTAGCAGATCATCAGGGTAAAACTGTGCAAAGGTTCCTATAACAACAGAGTGCAATGATTATTAACACACTCAGACTCCTTGGCCTGGTACCCCTGTGGTATTACAATAGAAATGATTTGAACTTGTAGAATTCAACAATTCTACAACATTATCCTCTCCTTCAGAGTTACAAGTGCTGAATGGAATAATTAGGTCAGTAATCCAGAGCTGAAACTTTGTTGCTGGATAATACCACTTTCTGGTAATGGTTGACTCCTGTGAAGAGTTGTATTGATTAACAAGATGAGAGACTGCAGCTTGACAGGAACCTACACTTGTGACTGTAAAACAATGGACTTATTGCAAATTGCACAGACTAACAAATAAGACAGCAGGAATTACCTGGGCATTTTGAGATCTCTTGACTGAAATCTCTAGCATAAGCAATAAGCTACTCCATTTCTCTCTAAGGGAAACAAACTATTGTGGCAGAGAAAAAGCAAGGCATGTTCAAGAAATGGTTGTTGATAGCACACGTTGGTGCCTAAATTATGAGCCTACATAAAAAATTTATGGAGTGGTGACACAAGTCCTAAATAATGTGCTTGGTAAAAAGCAGACCTCCTAGAACAGATAAGAAATTCAATAACCTATATCTGATAAGATCATATATATATATATATATACACTTAACTTATTAAAAGTATGTCTAGGAATTGCTTTGAGTAAGGCCTGAGAAGCTTCATGCCAGACTTTACACTTCCAATGTTCTCGGAGGAATGTAACATCTCTGATATTGTATATTGGTAATACTAGCAAAAAAGCTGTCAGAAAGTCTAGAACAGACTTAAAAAGTTGCGAGGTTGCTTCCTTGAAGCCTGGGTACCACTCAGCTTTTCCTAGGCAGGACTGGGGTGACATCTCTGCGTGGATTAAATGCCAGCGGGGATGAGATCACAATGATAGTCTGTTGCAACTTTTGGTGTTGACTGTGGGGTGGGCGTCTCATATTTGTAATGATTTTGAGAAAAGAAAAGAAATGAGTTGATGGAGATTTTACAGGCTTCATTTCTAGACTCTCATCATAATGTAAATATCTGAGGCAAAAATAATTAAATATTGATTATGGAAAAAAAATATAAGAATTACCTGACTTTGCACTGTTTTGTAACTGGGACAAACTAATTTGAGGAAGAAAAATTATAATATAAAAGCAAAACAAAATCAGCAATTATAGATGAAAGCAAATAGAAAAAAAAGTCACAGAAAAATCCCTAGCAAAGCAAAATGTTGGCATTCATGATAGGAATTTCCTGCTGACTTCAGGGAAACAGGGTTAGGAGCAAGGGTACAAAGTTTGACAAAAGATGTTACTTAAACTGTCAAGACAATTCTGATGAGCCTGTCAACACTCTGTGGATGCCTAATCTCACACATGATGCCAGGGCCATAAATTTGAGCTAATTTATTCATGGAGAATTAATCTGCCAGCATCAAATGTTTATTCTGAGAGCTCCCTTACTGATATATGGCTTTAGTACAAAACAAAAATCTACTAAATGAAAATATTTTTAACACATTTTGGCAGTAAATGCCTACATTCAATCATAACCATAAAGGTGTCCTCTTGGTTCTGTTGTGAAGGCTTGTTATTGATCAGCACTGCTTCTTCAAAGGTAAGAAATCCAGGTTCAGTAGGGGTGAGCATTCTTGATGCTTTCCATGTCCTCTGTAAATCAGAAAGATTTACAAGAAAGGTTCTTGCAACTCTTGAACCTGAAAGGTTCTTGTAACTCCGTGATCCCCTGCACAGCAAGCTGCCACGGGCCCTTGGTGAGCATGAAGGACTTTGACATTCCAAATCCTGCTGTGTGTTATGCTGTGCTTTAGGTGGGAGGGCTGATTAATGAGAAGCTTGACATGGCCTGGCAACGTGCACTGGCAGCCCAGAAACTCCTCTGTGTCCTGGGCTGCACCAAAAGCAGTGTGGGGAGCAGGTCAGGGGAGGTGATTCTGCCTCTCTGCTCCAGCTGTGTGGGACCCCACCTGCAGTGCTGCATCCAGCTCTGGGGCCCCCAGTGTGAGAAGGACATGGAGCTGTTGGAGGAGTCCAGAGGAGGGTCATGAAGATGATCCAGGCACTGGAGCACCTCTGCTTTGAAGGCAAGCTGGGAGAGCTGGCATTACTCATCTTAGAGAAGGCTCTCGGGGAGACCTTAGAGCACCTTCCAGTGCCTAAAGGGGCTACAAGAGTGTCCTTTGGGCAAGGACATGCAGAGATAGAACAGGATGTAACAGCTTCAAACAGAAAAGGGCAGGGTTAGGTTGGATATTGGAAAGAAATTCTTTACTGGGAGGGTGGTGAGGCACTGCAACAGGTTAGCCAGAGAAGCTGTGGATGCCCCACCCCTGGAAGTGTTGAAGGCCAGGCTGCATGGGGATTCAAGTAACCTGGTCCAGTGGAAGGTGTCCCTGCCCATGGCTGGGGGTTGGAGCTGTTTGGTCTTAAATGTCGCTTCCAACCCAAACTGTTCTGTGATAATTCTTTGAAAAATGGGAAACAACTTGTTCATTACTCCAAAGAAAGAGTGCAATTTGATCTGATACATCATAAGTCTCTTTTAAACTCTTTTACATCTCTTGGGTATGGAGAAACAAGTCCCATTATCCAAAGCTTTGACAATCAATAACTATCAATTTACTGCAAATTCCAGTAGATAATGTTAGATTTTGAAAATGGAGCAACTTAAATCAAGCTTTTATTCCCAAATCAAACAAGTAAATTCAAATTTGATCAAAAATCATCTATGCCATCATTCTCTCCTTTGACTTTATTAATTTTAACACACGGCAAGAATTAATTGAATCTGTAATAGTAATTGTTTCCCAGAGGTAAGGATTGTGCTGAATGTGTTCAGATGAGCTTTACTCAGTCTCATGGGCATTTTTTCCTCCTGCTTCTCCAAATTTATGTTTTGGGAGCAAAGCTAGAGAGATTTTTGGTTTCCCCTCCTCACACACATCCTCTATTGAGTATTGATTTGTTGTCCCATTTAAATACAGCATTCAGGTGTTTAAGTGGGACATAAATAAAATGGCTTACTTGGCTAAGCCAAAGGAACTATTTTCCAGGGAGCTGCTGTAGTTTACGGTAGGCTTAGCACCAGCATAAATATCATGAATTCATTATCATAAGAAAATGGTGAATCATTTTGGGCTCATGGAAGAAGGGTTGACCCAAAGAATGGAGAGGAGAAAGAGGATCTGAGTGCTGCACTGGTTGGGACGAGGGTTTAAGGCAGCCAGGCCTTAACATGTCTGTGACTGGATCAGCTCTGCTCACTGCCACACACAGCTGGAGAAAGGAGGATGGTTTCCTAGAATGGGGATAATCACTGAATGTTCTGAGTTGAAAGGGACCCACAGAGATCATCAAAGTCCAGCTCCTGGCTCTGCACAGGACAGCCCCAGGAATAATGGAGGTTTTCATTTTGGCGATTGATTTGAGCCCTGAGGAAGGCGATGGGAGGCTGATGAGAAAACTGATGAGGGGACTCCAGGGTGCAGGGACAAGAGCCATCAGCACCTTCAGCTGTACAAGGGGCCTGGAGCAGGGTGAGCCTTGACCTGACTGAGGAGGGGCATTTTACTTCCCTCTCTCACTGGCTTTGCCACACCATTAGTGATGATTTCAGCTCAGCGAGTGACCACCACATCCTCCTCCTCCTCCTCCTCCATGGCCTCCACACCTGTCAGGGAGCTGGCAGATGCCCTGCCCTCACACCCCAGCCATGAACCTCCCTGGCTGCTCACCCTGCCTCTCTGCAGCTCTCCTGGGGCTGGCCATGCCCAACCTCACACCAGTTTTCCCTCTCATGAGAAAAAGCTCCCAGGGCTTTGCCTATGGAACAGCTTTTTTCCCTCTGGCTCCATCTCAGTGCCAGGGCAGCTGAGGCCCCTTGCTGTGAGGGGCCTCCTCAGGGAGCTGGGGAGGGGGTGAGTTATGTCAACCTTTTAAATACAGCAGCGAGAGTGCGTGTTGTAAAACAGAAGGATAAATTCATCTCCACGATGCTGTTTCAGTGTTTCAGCAGCCTTCAAATTACTATGGAAATTGTATTTCTCAGTGGTGTCCCATCCCCCAGCTCCTGGTTCCCCTCAGGCAGGAACGCAGAGCTGAGAAATCAGTGAGAAAAGTGTGTGGAGAGGAGAAGAGAGTGGGAAGAGGGAGGGAAAACCCCCCTGATGAGGGAAAATCCCTTCTGGTGGTCAGCAGAACCTCCCTGTGTTTCCCATGCTGAGGGAGAGGGGCCAGTGCCTCTCATGGGCACAGCAGGGTGGGAAGCAGTGGCTCAGCTGAGACCCCCTGGGCCCCTCATCTTGCCCAGAAGGGCACCTCCTGTGCCTTTCACTGAGAGAAAAAAGGCTTAAATCTCAGCCAGCGTGCTCCTCTAAATCCCAGGGAGGAGGGGTAGTCAGTTTTATATACAGAGAGTGATCTGGAGCTGTGCACAATGCCAAACACTCAGGGATGATGTGAGGCCGGCTGGTTATTTATTTGCTTTATGGATTCATCTTGTGGATGCCACTCCCCTTCATCTTTCTGATGCTGCTGCCAGATTTTGTAATTTTTGGAATTACTGTATGTGAATGGTTTCTTAATATTAAACAATTATATTCCATCCCCCATATTTCTTGCTGATGCTTGTCCATGAGACATGTGAAGACAGTAGAACCCAGTCCTAAGATTTAATTTCTCACCTGCACACCTATAACGCCAATCACCTGAATGTCTTTAAAGGAAAGGCAAATCTTTTTTGAGGATTAACCTAAAAGTAGCCTGGAAACCATTCCCCAGGATAATGTCTCTGTAATACTTCACTTGGGTTAAAATGCTGATGTTTTTTATCCCTTAAGCACTTGGCTAATAGAAGGTAATAATTGGGTTGATTATAATGTTTAGTTTATTTTGTTGGTTTATTCTGTTTCCTACTGTGAGAAGCATATTTAAAATGGCTTTGAACTGTTTCATTTTGTGGCTTGAAATCAAAGTTAATCATAAGCCTCTTTTTTTCTTCTTGATATAATGAAGTGTTTCAAGTTGTAAGATCCAGCCTGCATTTTGCACCATTTCATATAAGCTGCATGCTTCACGGAGTTAAATAACAGAGTCAAGGCTTTTAATCATAAGTAACAGCAAAGACAGAAGCAAATTAAGAGCTATAGGCAAGAGCAGAATAATGTGTCCTGGTGAGTTTTGAGAATTGATGGATTATATGCTTATTTATACTCCAGGAGCACCTGTGGTCTTTGCTCATGGAAGAAGGGCCAGGTGCGGTAGGCACAGGTTCTGCAGGATGTTCCTGATGGACAACAAGAGGCAAAAAAATGTGGGTGAAATAGAGGTGGTGATGTGGATGATGCAACAGAAATATGTCCAGTTATGTTTTTAGGAGAATAGGTGTAAGAATAATGTAGCTCTGTGGAGGTTACAGGCATTTGGCAGCAGTCAGGAGTGCAAGAGGTCCAGTAATGGCTCCTGAGGGAGTCTGGATGGTGTGTGGAAGCACAAGGATATAGCAGTGTGTAAAAAGCAGTTCCAGAGTACAAGACCTGCAGAGGAAAAGGCGTTTAAACTCACAGTGTCCGGGTGATATGAAGACATGGGGAATAATTTCATAGGCAAGAAAAACTCATTTTGAATGTGACATCGTACTTGAATTTTAAAATAATAAATAAATAAATACATAAAATTTCTGGCAATATTGCTGAAGATGCCAGCTCTTACCCATGAGGTAAGCACACAGTTATAAAGCCCTGAGAAGGGACTTGCCAGCTGAACCTTGCTGATATTTGCAGATTTGTGAAAAAAATCAATGCACATAAAACAAACCGATAGAATTTCAAATAGTTAGAATTTATATTAATATTTATTAATATACACCACTATCAAAAGATGCTATTTCAGTGCAATTGGTTCATGTTTGGCTGATTTCTTGACTCGTTATCATTTCCAGCCTGCCTCTCAAATGCCTTGTGCTTGAGGCAGTCATTAACAGCCTGGGCAAGGAGGAATAGCCCTCTGCCACATAAGAATTGTTGTGATTTACTCTCCCTTTGCATGAGTGGAAATAATTTCACTTGCTGGGAAATAGCTTGAGAGGATTTGGGAGTGCTGACAGTAAAATGGCCATGGGTTAAGGCACCTTTTTTTACCTGATGTGATAATTTGGGCTCATATTCACTCCGTGAAGTCCAGGAATAGACAAAATTTCTGCTGCTCCTCTAATGCTTTCCTCCTGCTACCTGTGCAGCACCATGAAAATCCTATGCAGTGCCCTATGTAGCTCTTGTGATTGCCAATCTGCAGCACGTTTTTGGATTTGCCTGTTGATAGAAAGCCCTTTGGCAAACACTGATCAATCATTTCCTGTTATTACTGGTGTTGCAGAGGACTTTGCTGCTGACTGACACTGTAGTGATCCTTAAGCTTGAGTTCTGCTCCTTCAGCATAACACAAGCAGAAGTCTCTTTGCTTGCCCTGATCATCCCTTTTGATCCATTTTTCTGTATTTACTCCACAGTTACCTTCTCCACTGTTCTGTCTCTACCCCACTTCCCCAAGTCCCTGGCTGTGCAGGATGCTGTGTGTCCTGCTGCGGTTTAGCTCATTTCCTTTGTGTGGCTGTTTCAGAGCTGGAAGCAGACCAGATTTTTGTTTCCAATGGCTTTGTGCTCTTGGCTTCTTTGCTTCAGTAGGATGCCTCCCTGGTCTGAGCTTCTTTCAGATGTTTTCTTGGCTTGATGATGATCATTTTTCTCCTAGGCTGCAATTGCCTGTTCTGAAGAGACCAAGCAGAATCCTGACTTTGTCTGCTGGAAGGAGATAACTGCAGTGTTTCCATGTTTTGGAGCAAGGAACCCATATTTTCCCCTCTTGCCTTTGCTGTTTAGTCTCTTGGTCACTTAGGCATTTCTGTCTTCCTCCATGGATAAATGGGAAGAGCTGGCACCACAACACTTCTATGTTTCACCACATTGTGATTGTGTCTACTTTTCTGTGTGCCTTAACTCAACATAGAGGATGTGCTACTCATGAAAAACTTTTCTCTTGTGTCAGCAGTCCATGCTTGAACATCTCCAGACCTCTCAGCTTAGAGAAACTGGAGCAGTAACCTTTGAGCAGACACTTCCCCATGCAATGCTGTAGACAGTGGATTTAAGTCAAAGTCCTCAATTTTTATAAGCTTCTTGTTTGCTACTGACAGTCTTAATTCCATTATAGTTTTAAATGCCTCCCATGAATTCTTATTTCACTCTCTTCCTGGGATATATGACATGTTATTTCTAGTCCATTGCCTGAAAATACATTTTTTTACATTTTAATGCAATGCAGCATAAACGCTGTTGTGATACTTTTTACGCCTGCATCACTTCAAGTTTTCCTCATGTTTCATGTGATTAAATCCATAGCCTGTGCTTTGCAGACCTGTTCAGTTCTGCATGTCAGCCAACGTGAACTTTATGCAGTACTTGCTCTTGGTTTTTTTGTGAGTCTCCTATTGACACCTTACATTTGGCCTCAACATGGCTTTATTGTTTATGGGCAGCTCTTGCTCACAAGTATTATGGTCTGCTGATAGTGCCTTGTCAGAGCTGCAGGGATAACATTGCAGCTGGCTATTCAATCCTGCTGGAACAGAACTGGTCATTGACCTAACAACATAACTGCCAACGTGGTGATTGAATTGTTGGCAGTCCTTTCCTGTAGTGTCTACACATTGAGGGCCCTTGGATTTGCTGAAGTCACTTTGTGTAGCTCTGTTTAATTGGAAATCCCTATGTCTTCAATAACTGCATACATTGCCTTCTTTCTTTTCTAAATGGTTGTGTTTTCCAAAATTAGAAGATGGTGATTTTCAGCACATGACCTGCCTTTCTTTAGCCTCCTGCACTCCCACTCCCTCTGTGTATCCTGGACCTGAATGCCTCTGTATTGGTTCTGTGTCTTGTTTTCTTTTGACCTTGCGCTTCAGTACTTGCTCTGACTTTTTCTGTTTCAGATTTTTTCCTGTCAGATCACTTACCTTTGCTGCTTGCAACTACTTCTCTAAGATCAGATGCAATTCAAGCCTTATTCCTACATGATAAAATCAAATGTCCCAAACATTTCTCTGACTAGGAGTCTCTGATGGAAATAGAGTTACATGCTAATTGCAGAAAGGTCCCAGATACTACAAGACACTACAAGATGTAGATATACTACAAGGGACCTGTCAGCCCCTCATTACTCAGCAATAACCAACCACTGTGTTCCATTTCTTGGTTTTTGCTATAAGAAGAAAGATATTTCTCTCTGGGTTTTTTTTTTTTTTTCCTTTCTTTCTTTACTTTTCCTTTTGAATGTTGGTACTAGATTTGAGCCATTATTCCTGGCAAGTCTGTCTCATAGGCCTTTCACTTTTTTCCACAAATAAATTGTAAAAGTTCTCATATTATTCATGAGGGCTGCTAATACAAATTGTTCTTCCTTTCATTGTCTCCAAGTTTTTGCAAAGGTTTTGTGTAGAAAATCACTTTCTTCCAGTTGCCAGCCAGAATCTCCATCTGGCTGCTTTAGTAGATGATGTTTTCTATCTTATTACTCTCACTGTTTTTGCTATATTTTGTGTTATTTGTATCAATTGTTAGGTCATAAGAATTCCCATTTTTAAAACTGTAATTGCTTTTTTTCCAGGGAAATGCTTGCAAAAATACAATATGGTATATAATAGCCATGTGAAAATGTATTGTCTTACATCTTCACCAAACTCTTTTCAAGATCTTCTTTCTTCTCTTCTGCTTTCATGGTGTTTGCCTAATGTGGTAAACAAATGATTCAGTGATATATGAGGCAATGAAAAGCCTTATTCAATTTCTGGAGTGAAAATTAATTCATTAAGATTGTCATCCACCATTAAATAGCTGTGTTTTCTGGGTACTCATCTTTCTAGTCTTTTGCAATTGATCATGTCACAAGTTTTCACTCCTTTAATGGTTTTTTTTTTTTTCCATACATGGATTGAGTAATAATTTTGTAGTATGCACCTCTGGTTCTCTTCAGTCCACACCAGTCTTAATTTTTAAACAGACTAGGGGTAAAGTGATGGTACAGACTCGTTTATTTTAGGAAATGAGAACTTAACCAAAAACTAGGATTCAGCTGATTAAAGCTGAAGCTGTCAAGAATTTAGTCATATAAACTAAGAATTATAGTCCTGGAACTCTTGGATCAGCTATAGCCTAAAACTCAGGATATGTACGTGGGTTTAATATCTTCCTTTTTAATCTTAGTCTGCCAAGTGCCTGCACAGCCTGTTTTTGTATGCTGAGGTTTGTCTCTTTTTCACAATGGAACAACAACCTTCTGCCTGTGCCAGGTCAGGAGAAATTGTCCAGATCCCTGCAAGACTGTTCCAGTATGTGCTGCTACCCTTGACAGGCATTCATCAACACTTACTGAAAAAAACCACACAGCTTCTGCTTCAGAAAGAATGGTGAAGGAGCATAGAACAGGGATAGTTTATTTTTTTTTTTCTGTAAAACCTTGTGGTTAGAGTTTTCATCTACATAAAGCATGAGTTCCTTCCTCTGCCTAAGTGGCTCAGTCCCATATGTCCCTTCCCAGAAGTGGAAGAGCCTTTTTCCTTTAGCTATGAAAATTTTAACTTGAATGCAATTTGGGATTCATGGGGCACAGGATACCACAAGACCCACTGGGCATCTGATTATACTACTTATCTTTTACTGGGGAGCCTTGGGTTCTCATTCTTAATCCTGGGCCTGTTAATTGATTTTGAATTAACCAGTTATTGTAATTCAGACTGTCACTGCTTGTTTCATTGTATTTTTAAATAGCATATCTGTCCTAGAGAGCCAGGTTATAAGCTGTATTTGTCAGATCAAAAACTAAATGAATGTAAATATCCTTTAGGCTAGAGAAATTCTCAGTTTACCTTGCTATTTTTGAAGTAATAAGAACACTTAGAAAAATCAGCACCTCTGTTTCAAGAGGAGTTTTATCCAGGAGAAAAATCAGCACAGGAGAAATGTGTGCAGAAGACATGGTCTTGTCAGTGGCTCTCTAATATTCCCCTTTGTTTAAACTTTATCCACAGTACAGCTTTAAAAAGTATTCTCTTCACACCTGATTTAAGAATCCTTAATCGAGTCTTTGTCACTTGAGTGTGTAGCAAATAGAAATTGGAGAGAAATCACAAATGCAGCGCTGTATGAACACAGCAAACAACCTCCAGTGAGGTGCTTTGATTTGACCATGCTGGCACTGACCTCACTGACCTTGGGCTACTCCTGGAGACTTTGTGTGTCTCTTGCTACCTGTAAAATAAAAAGAATATATTTTGTAAAAGGTGTTGAGAGGTGTGGAGTAACATAATGAGATACTTCTCTCTTCTGCAATTACTTGCTCTGTTACTAATGCTTGGGTGGGGTTTATTCATAGATGTGCACATTCTGGATTAAGAAGTAACTAACATTTATTTCGATTAAAATGCATTTTCTGTTTATGCCATGGTCTTGTTATTACTTGTTATTATGTTCCTCTCCTACTTTGGTTATACTTGGCTATTATGATCTCATGCACATCAAGGCAATAATAGCCTTTGTATTATCAGTTTTTATGTCTTTGAGAGTATGTCAGTATATAGTGAACTGTCTCCCATCTTACAGCCTTGCAGTCATGTGTTTAATGGAAAATCTAATATTCAATTACAGTATTTATAAAGGCAGTTGTTGTCCATGATGCTTATGAAGGAACTTGCAAATGGAAATCTCAGTAATTTGAAAAGCAAATGGCAAATAAAAGCACTAGGAGTAAATAAGTATTAGATTTCATTATTTTTAGACTTCTTGTATTATTTAATGAAGTTCAGCAATGTAATTAATTCATAACTGCTCAAAACTTTCAGTCCTGATTTTCTGGTTTATGGTTTTATCATGCATTCTGTGACACTTCTGGGTCTTGGGTACTTGGAAATATAATCATAGAATCATTAAGGTTGGAAAAGACCTCCAAGAGCAAGTCTAACCTTTGACTGAACACCACCACATCAACTAAACCAAAACACCAAATGCCACATCCAGTCATTTCTTGGATATTTCTAGGGATGGTGACTCCACCACCTCCCTGGTGGAGCCTGTTCCAAAGCATTCAGTGGAGAAATTCTTCCTGATGTCCGGTGTGAACCTTCTCTGGTGCAGCTTGAGGCCATTTCTTCTTGTCCTGCTGCTTGTTGCTGGTGAGAAGAGACCAAGACTCTCCTTGCTACATTCTCTTCTCCAGATTAAACCACTCCAGCTTCCTCAGCTGCTCCTCACAGGACTCACTCTCCAGACCCTTCAGCAGCTTCTTTGCCCTTCTCTGGATTTTCTTCAGCTCTTCAAAGTCTCTTTGTAGTGAGAGGCTCAAAACTGGACACAGCACTCCAGGTATGACCTGAGCAGTGCTGAGTACACAGGGACAGCCCTTTCCCTGGTCCTGCTGGTTGCACTATTTTTGGTGTAAGCCAGGATTCCATTGGCAGATCCCCTGTCCAAAACCTTCCTGCCCTCCAGCAGATAAACACTCCCACTCAACTTAGTGTCATCTGTAAACTGACTGAGGGTGCACTTGATCCCCTCATCCAAATCATTGGTGAAGGTATTAAACAGAACTGGCCCAAATCCTGAGCCCTGGTGGACACCAGCTAGTCTCCCAGGAGCCCTTCTCTCTTTGTAAACATCAGATCTTAAAATATTATCTTGTCTTTAGAGGATAATTACTTAAATATTTGTTTTGTTGATTTAATGAACAATAATAGCTTGATAAATGGGGCAAACTATAAAAATATACAAGCATGTCCTATACAAATGATAGGATGAGGAGTAATGAGTACAAATTGCAAGAGGGGAATTTAGATTCTAGGAAGAAGTTCTTTACTGTGAGAGTGGTGAGACACTGGAACAGTTTGTCCAGGGAGGTTTTGGATGCCCCATCCCTGGCAGTGTTCAAGGTCAGGTTGGATAAGGCCTTGAACAACTTGCTCAAGTGAGAGTTGTTCCTTCCCTTGGCAGGGGCAGCTGGGACTAGAGAATCTTTAGGGTTCATTCCAACTTCTTAAAATCCTAGGGCTGTCTGATTCTATGCACACATAGGCAGAAGAAAACACTGGTATATAATTTTGAGGTTTTTCTCCAGTCTCAAAATCCCTATATGAAAACACACTTTGTGAAAACATAATAAATCTTAGTGGAGTTCTGAAACTTGACTGCAGCAGGTGCTACCAAAAAAGACAATAGATCCTCAAATATCTTATTAATTTCAGGCTATTGCATACTGCACTAGACATATGGCACAGCATTAGCAGAATTTTAAAAGTACATTTAGGCAGAGAGTGATAGATTATCTACTTTTTACCCATATTTACAAGGAAATGTTCACCCAGCATAAAAAGATACTAATTCACATTGAGTAGTACCTATAAGCCCAATTCACAAACCACAGCTGTGACTTTGTCTGGTACTATCCAAAACCTGCACAAAGTTCTAATCCAGGTGTTCTAGAATAGAAGCACATACAGTGTTGTCCTTCTCTGCTAGGATAACCACATGTCTGGGAAAATCTGTGCGTTGAAATAAGTTCTTTCTTTTGTCCAGGAATGAGCCTCGATGGAGTTGCTGAAAATACTGATGGTTCTTCTTGTACATCAGGACTATCTTTAACAGGTGTTATTTTTCTCCCACATCTCCTTGGTTGTCAGATGCCAATTGATGTTTTATTTTAGCCTCTTAAAATACACTCTCAGTTGCAACTCATTTTAAAAGCTACCACTGTCATAAGGAATAGTATTTCAAAAGTACTTCATAATGGATGGAGTGCCTGGCTGTCTGCTTGTGTTAGTGAGATGTGATTTTTTTTATATAGGGCTGAGGATCAATTTTAGTTTTAGTTAACTGCCAAAGTTCAGATAGTGAAGACTCTCGTTTCAGATATCTATACCCCTTAAAACAGAGTAAAAAGCTACAAATGCTCCTCAGTCTCCTGCTTGTGAAAATACTGGAGGAAAAAACATCATCCTGATAACAAACCGTGTCAGGTTAAGGGCATTTTTATTACCACACAATGATGTAAATGTGACTGTTTTATAGGGTCTGTCTTTGTGACTTCTGCTGATGACTGAGTTATTAAATAGTTTATTATGCTTTTGTTTTAAATATTTTATTTCCCCTCAAAAAATGAGTGCAGCCAACCAACATTTAGCGCTATGCATCATTGACGAGGTAGAAATATTTGAACATTCTGATTTGCTTCAGACTGTGGAGAGCTCGGTTTCAGTCTGTATTGAACCCCAGTAGTTTTTTTTAAATTCTCTGTGTTTCATACACTCTCAGAGCACCTTATAGTGGTGCAGCTGAGTGTCATTGCTGTCCTGGTAATGGAGAAATTCTGCTGGGCCTTCCCTCCAGGAGATACCTGATTTCAATTGCATGCAGCCATACCTGTCTTGCACCAGTATTTTTTGTATAGAGAACAGGTTTTTTTTTGCCTCATTGGAAAATGAGACTTCTTCATGGGTATTACCCTCACCAGAAACAATTGTTTTTTGCTCGAATGCTTTTTAGACACCCAGGAACTCTGGAAACTAACCAATAGCTCAGTCACTCAAAAACCTCTGAAGCAGCAAGGTAGATAGCAGCAAGCAGCAACTCTCCTCTTTTGATTTGTATTTCTGAGTTTCTGTTACAATTGAACTGCCCAGAATTGCTGAAGCACTGTAAACAAAGCCATTTTTGCTGTTCTGTGCTGTGGTCTAGACTCCCTCTTGCCCTGTCCTGCTAGTTTTTTGTGCTTTTCAAACTCAGTTAAAGATGGAAGCCAGTAGAGATCTGTGGGAATAGACAGGCCTATCTGTGTTCTCTGGAGAACACAGAAACTGTGACTTCAAAATCATCTGTACTCATCTGTGGACTACTGGACCATGCAGCAAGATGAGCTGGATCTAATTTGGGGTTTGGCACATGCCCACATTTCTGTCAGCTCCTTTGGCTTCCAAGGCTGCTGTGAAAGGCTATACCTGATTTCACCAAAAATCTCAGCTTGTCCATACTTCTGTAATGGATTTAGACCAGCAGAATGAGCTTCTATTGGACAACCTGGTGTGTCATGTAGCTAGAAAAATTTTTGATCTGGTGCTGTGAGCCTTACAGACAGGTTTTCTGTATTACTGAGCTGTGGTCTGAGTATAGAAATGTGAGATTTAGAATTACTTGATGACTTAGCTCTGCTGATAAATAGAGGGCAAGGACACATTTGTGTAGTTTTTGTTGCAAAAGGAATTTTAAAGAAACATGTTCTACTAAAAACTGTCCAGAAAACTTCAGATTCACATTAATAAATCCGTCTTACAATTTTCATAAAATAATTTACATTGAAGTTAAAAATGATAAAAAAATAAAATAAATGTGTTTCCTAGAAATAAAGATGCAATACCAAAACATGTCCTTAACATTATGCTTACCCATAGGGGTTTTCCTTATCTGTTGCAAGTAAATAGCTAAATAACTTCTACCTGACTTGCTTTGGAGACTTCTCAGAGCTGCATCTCCTCCTTTCCTTTTGGTTTTAAAAATCAAGCTGCTATCTTTTTGACAGAAAATAGAATGGTCTGGCCTTGATCAGTCATACCTTTAAAAGACCACATTTCTTTGCTACTTGTGATTTGACACTGGGGCGTCACAGATGTTAATATTACAGTGTTAAATTTTATCTTTTCCCTGTGCTTCCTATGGTTGCTGAATTAACATCTTTATGGCATATTTGCATTGTGTTATTCCTGGTTTTAATCTTTGAGCAGGCTACCCCATACTACAGCTTTTTTAAAAGATGCTGATATGACTATAGAAAGTGCATTATGGGACATATTAACAGTGTGCAGTAATCTCAAAGATTATAATATATAGGTCACCACAGGCTTTTCTCATCTATATATGTGTATATGCATATATACACAGGTAAAAATTAGATTTTCAGTGAGTATATAAGGCTAGAAATCCAAAACTGAGTAATGCTTCACTTCCTTCCACTTATACTTGTTAGGTTTGAAGGGGTTTGGCAGAGTTTCCATTGCAGGAGTTCTAGTGCTCTGCTGTGTGTTCTGAGGCCTATTTTAGGAGCTACTGGGCTATTTTCTGACACAATACCTGACTTTAAATGCAGCAGCTGTGTGTCTGTTACCTTCTGTTAGCTGTGTCTCTCATACCAATTGCTATTGCTCAGCAAAGATGCAATTTTAAGCAGATATTCCTGGTTTGGCTACCAAGTCACCTTAAGACTGATGCCTGCATCAGATTGCTTCATAAACCTGTGTTCTGTAGCCAATCAATGAGAAAAATAAAGGAAACTTAAATACATAGTTCCTTAAAGAGCACCTCCATGGATTTTGGTAACTTTGCTTAGGGACAAAAGAAGTTTCATCTCTCTGGATATAATTGCACAATTTCAAATACTGGAAGGTTATGATGAGGTCTCAATGCAACTTTCCCTTCTCCAGGCTGAACAGCCCCAATTTTATGGTCTTGTTTTTTTCTATGGTAAAATCTCAACCCCCCCCCCCCCCCCCAAAAAAAAAAAAAAACAACCAAAAAAACCACCTCTTTGATGTTTTGGGTTGGAAAATTGGTGTCTATTAAAACATTTTAAATGCTGTAATTACTTTGCAGAGCATTTTCCTCCAATAGACTCATCAGTGGGGTAGTTAATCATGTCTGCTGAAGAATCATGTCTGAGAAGAATCAGCTTAACTGTGAGGTGTTTACTGTGGTTGAGGAGCTGAAGACACCAGTTCAGAATTAGGAATTCATTTTGCACTAACCTTACATATTTCAGACTATATAATTGTGGGCAAGACAATCAGGAGAATTTCTGGATTTTCTTTTTCTTCCCCAGATAATTCAATTAACCCATGCTGCTCTGGATGCTTCTGGCTATTTTGGAAACTGAGGCTGGTTTCATGGCTTGTTTTAAAGCAGTTCTTGCTGCCCTGTGCCTGTTGGCCTTTGTCCTTTTGCAGTGAAGAGCTGTTGGGGCTGGGCTTTGCAGCTTGGGCTGGGCTGGGAGGGGTGACCAGATGCTGTGCCAGTGAATGTGCTGAGAGCAGGCTGTTAAACTGTGACTAGTTGTCTAATTTTTACTGCTCCTCTGTACTGATGAGAAGGAACAAGGAGCTTTAGCTTATCCTTTTCCACTAGTGTATATATATATATTTTTTTTTTTAGTAGGTGGTTATTCTTTCCTGACTCTTTGATTGATGGATGCTGTGGCCAAAAAGCCAGAGCTGTGCAGGATGTGCCTCACCCTCACTTACTTCCAAGCCTGATGTGATGGAGTGAGTCAAAAGAGATTATCTAAACTTGTTATCCATGGTAAGGGTCCTTCTAAATGAATGTGTACATTTAGGATCTCTAAGAATAAAACCCAGAGGAAGATTGAACTGCATCATTAAATTAGCTGATAACAGGAATGCGTCAGGGAAAGCTGGTGTCTTGCCAGCTGGGGAGTTTACTGGTTTGTTTCCAAAGCAGACTTTCTAGTTCTTTGAAAAGCTGACAAAAATTTTACTCCTGCACAGGAGGTGGTTAGGGTAGGTTGGTGCTGTCAATGCATCCTAGAGCTTTTCCTTGGATTCATTACTAAAAGCAGTGAGATTTTTAAGAGCAACTGTTAGCTAATGTCAGTTAGGCCAGAGAAACTTCACAGAAATCCAGGGGACTCTTGTTTGACTAAGCAAATAGACTTGATACTTGCCCTGAGCCCTGCAAATACTACAGTCTGTTACTGATGCACTAAATGCACATAAGGACTCTAAGGAATTTATTTTAATGTTCCATGTATTGATCAAATAGTAATCTGAGTTTCTCTAATGTTGACATCAGTTTACAAAATTATCTCTGATAATGTGCTGGTTTAGAATAATAGATTTTGTGGCCTAAATCAGATCATTATGATAATCTAATCAGAGCTTCTAAGCAACACAAGTCCACAGGGGACCTGGTGCAGCTCCTGTGCTACTTTGGCTGGCAAAATTTTACTTGAAGAGTGTATTGCCTCCTATCTTACATAAGACTGGGATGTTTCCTGAATATTTTTCTGCTCTGTGATTGTACTGGCTCCCAGCATATGACAGTGGCTCAAATAATCTGGTGAGGAAGGAGAAATCTGGAAGCTTGTTCCTGTTTGTTCATTATGCCTGAGAGTTATTTTGACCTCCTACAGGAAGTCAAGTCAGTAATCTTAGAGAAGCCTAGGACAGATAAACAATACAGATAAAGATCTTGAAATCTTATCAAAGTGCTGATTGGATAAAACAAGGGCTTGAGGTTTGAACTGAGGTTCCTTGTTTAAGAAATTTTGATATGCTATTTGGAAATGGTAGAAATAACAGTCTTGATAGAGAGGGGAAACAAAAACCACATGGGAAACCTTGGGTTTTGTAATTGGGGCACTTTAGAGGAAAACATTGGGCTCTCTTAAGAACTCTTGGTAAGAGAGAGTATATGTAATCCATCTTGTGTGATAGTCCATAGTTCCCTTGCAGAAGCACTTTGCTTTTACTTCAGATAATCTGTCTAGGTAACTGTGTCTTTTTTGTGGCTCTCAAAGGAAAATTGCCCAGAACTTAGTGCAATTAGGCCTGCTTGGGAGCACAGGAGGTTCACAGACTCCTGGAATGGTTTGGGTTGGCAGGAACCTGTAAAGATCACTTAGCCCAAACCCCACTCCATAGGCAGGGCCACCTTTCACAGGATCAGGCTGCTCAAAGACCCATCCAACCAGCAAACCATCCATCTGCTAGGCATGGGACATCCACAGCTTCTCTGGGCAATCTGTTTCAATGTCTCTACACTCTCACTGTAAAAAATTTTTTCCCAATGTCCAATCTAAACCTATCCTCTCTGAGTTTGAAACCACTGCTCCTTGTTTTGTCACTACAGACTTTGGTGAAAACTTTCCCTTCTTAAGCCCCCTCTCTTTAGGTATTGAAAGGCTCCGGGAAAGTCTTCCTGGAGCTTTTTCTTCTCCAGGGTGAATAACTCTTTCAGCCTTTCTTTATAGGAGAGGTGTTTCAGCCCTCTGAGCTCTCCTCTGGACCTGCTTTAAAAGCTCTGACCCCAGACTTTAACAGCTCTGACTCCACAGTGCTCCAGATGGGGTCTCACCAGAGCAGAATAGAGGGGGAGAATCCCCTCCCTTGACCTCCTGACTCTGCTTCTTGTCATGCAGCCCAGGATATGGTTCTGGGCTGTGAGCACACATTGCTGGGACATGTCCAACTTTTCATGTCACTCTCAATCCAGTCACAATCTATGTGCAGGACCTTGCACTTGCACTTGTCAAACTTCAGGAGGTCTGCACAGGCCCCACTTCTCAATCCTGTCAAAGTCCTTCTGGATGGCATCAGGGTTCCTAAAGGTTATGTCAGAGCAAGATCCAGATAAAAAGCTATATGAATGGTGACCTTTCATCTTAAAGTAGAAGCAAACTCCAGGTCTGCTGTTTGGAAAATTCTGGGCATACCCTGATTGCTGCACTCAGGACACAATTTCATTAGTGCTGAGAGATGATGAATGCCCACCAAAGCAAAGCATGCAGTGATACTGAGGGGAACTCGAGTTCCCAGATGTAGCCAGTGGGCAGTTTTATTTTGTCAGGTGATTTCTCTATGGTTTTGCTCTCATAGTTTCAGTTCTATGCAGTTTTCCCTGATTTCCCATGCAGTGCAAGGGTTACAAATTTCTGATTGATGCCACCAGACCTGTTTTTCATATTATTTCCTGAATAACTTCTTGCAACTCTTAACTTTGAAATAGTTTCAGAGATGTAGTTTTGCTATATGCACAGGTTCCCTTAAACTGCTTAAGGCAACGCACCGTTCCTGCATTCCCAAACAGCTTCACTCAGCTCCCATTTGTCAACAGCACTTCTCTTCCTCCAGGCTATTTTGGGTAGGAAATGTCATTCAAAATGAGGACATTCTAGCTATGTGATTATGTGAATAGCTTTAGTCACCCATCACAGCACCTCCCTATTGATTAGGTACTTGTTCCTCCAAGGTGATTAATAAACTAATTTATTCTGCTAATTGCCAAAGGACTTGACCCTTGACCTGGAGAATTACCATAGATTTGAGACAGGACAATGCTCAGGATTTCGTCTATGAGTGGCTTGTTAGAGAGCCCCTGAGCTGTTGGCAGCCTGCACAATCAAGGGAACAGTTCTCTCCTGAAATTTCTTCCCAGCAATGGTGCTCTGCATGAGGAGCAGCGGGAGCTCTTTCACAAGGAGCAGAGGTGGAGCATTTCCTTTGGAGTGCTTGTCTTGATTGATGATCCACACAATGTTCAAGGCATCCTCAGTTAACCCCAGCTCTGGATTCAACATTGGTTTCCAAGTTCTGGGGTTTATGGGCTTACCTCCATCTTAGGCACTGTCTTATCCAGGATTCTAGGATCTTCTGCTTATATTATATACAGAAATCAGAAATTGTCCTTTACAAAAGTCACCATAATGACCTCTCTTATGAGAAAGGTGTTAGTAGTGTGGTTAGGTAGGCAGAATTTCTTTGCTGTGAAAGTAATGAAACTCTTTTCCACCTGAAAAACTCTTCTACCATACCTATTTTTACTTGCAAGGGAAGATAATTTTGGTGATTATCAGCTCTGTGGGTTTTCTCACGTTCAGCTTTCATGGAAGAGTTTAGCAAACAAAAAAGGGTCATGACATAAAATTATGTTTCCTGGCTCCCTAAAACGCTCCAGCTTGCCAGTTATCTTCCTGGGTAAAACAAAGTTTGGAAGGGGACTTAAACTAGATTATACTTGAATGAGAATAGGACACTTCAGCCTTTTGATTCTTTAAAAGAGGGCTGTGTTTTGAGAATAACAAACTAAAAGTTACCTATTGTGAGTTTCCTAGAGCTTTTAGAGGTTGTGTCTTTTTGGATATTTAGGACTTCTTGGATATAAGGACTATTTACTCTTGTAGGAGTACTCTTGGATATCCTTTATCCATGAAGGATAGTCTCTCAAACTACCTTTGCCAGTCCAGTGTTCCTGATATTGAATAGGTATGCCCCTTTTTTGGATATACCCTCCTTCAGGGAGTACTCCAAGATAAAAAGAGGCAAGTTCTCATTCATTAGCTTGTTGTTCAGATCTTACAGATCTTAAAGTTTCAGTTTAACATTGTGATGCTGAAGAAACTTTATGTCTGAAAAATGAAATTTGTGTTTGGAAAATGCCCAATGCTCCTGATGTATTCAGGAGCAATGATGTGGCACTGCTGGAGATCAGCATAGCTTTGATATTGAATGCAATTTTAAAACACTTAGTAAAATGGACTTTCAGATTATTTCTAGTTAAGTTTAACTTGCAGGTCGTTATAGTTATTGTTGTGGTAATAATGTGTTTCCTCAACTCTGGCCAGTGTGTAAAATGTTGAACATTATTAGGGCTTTTGTCTACAGGTGGACTGAGATCTAAAAAGAGCACCAGATTCTCAATATTCCTTACTTCATGCTGCTGCATTCATGATCTCAGAAGTGCAGCTTATGTGAAATCACAGAAAGTGAGTGGAAAACACAGCTTTTTGAGAAAGTTTGTCTTATTCAGTGAGAATTTTGTTACAATGAGATGAATCTGCTCAGTCACTTCTTGCATTGTTTTTTAAACAGACTGCTGCATTCAGCAGCTTGCTGGAGAGCTTTTCATGTTACCTGTATTTAAAAACTGCTGGACTGAGTTACAGATCAATCTCGCCCCAGCTGCAGGGTTCTGCAGGGGTTCATCTGTCTTCCTTGGTTTATGGAAGCAAACACTGTCTTACACAAATACATCCCTGCCACTGCCATCAAAGAGACAATTTATAGGTACAAAGGAAACCTGGAGGACAGTAGTAAATGGCAAAAAATACCCAGGAGTTTGAAATTGTGTAATGCTAAATCCATTTTATTCATTTAGGGCTGGGTCTACCCTCATTTATGTAGTGAGTGTGAAAACAGGAGGAATAATGCTGGTGAAGTCAGTAAAAGTGCTGCCTATTAAAGTGAGAAGAGAATCAGATTATAATCAAGTGAGAAATACGGAGTATAATGAAAATCATCTTTAAAATACCTATTCTGACACAGGATGGTTAGAAGGCTCTGAAACGTTTTTGTGGCATTTTATCATTTCAAGTCTGCAGTTTCCACAGAATAGAAGGATTTTTTTTTTCTGTATGCTTACACCCTGCAATCTCCTGTCAAGATCTGAAAGCCAGGCTGTGAACATTCTGCCTTGCTCATCCACAGGATAAACAAAACAAGAAAGAAACAAAGCTCACCAACAAGAAAGAAGGAAATATAGAGCTAAAGGGAAATATAAGGTTTTACTTAGTTCATTACTCAGCTGCAGTCCAGGATCATTCTGCCTTAATCACTCTTGGGATATGCCTGTTTAATGTTTCAAAAATTCAGATGGGGTAGGTTTCTCACTCTTTCTGGGTGATGCTACAGCATCTTTAGAAATCTTTTTCCTCTCTTATCTTCTTGTACTGTCTGTTCTGTCCACTGCACACACAGCAAATTTTGCCTCTTCCCTTATAACCAGCTGTTAAAAGCTGTTGGGATTTTACCCTACCCCATCAGTTACTTTTTCTTTTGCATGTTCCTCCTTGTTTTTCTCCATACTCCCTCCAAAGTTATCAGTATTTTGTGTCTCAAAATAGGCACAGAACCCTAAATGTTAAATTTAGTAAAAATCTTACTGGAAGTGTATTTAAAGCTCTTTTGTCTTTCACTGACTCCATCATAATATTTGCACTTCCCATAAGTGTTGTGTTATTATATCAAGTTTAAGAACTGTTTTAGTATAAAGTTCTTTTCCTCAGAACTTCCATCTATCTGTAAATTCCCCAGTCCTTATTTTCATACCTCATTATTGTTGAAATGAAGTTTCTTGTCCTTATTGTATTATTTTTTTTTTAATTTCTCCAGTTTAAAATCTGTCTGAATTTTGATACCCTGATGTTGACTAATGTGTTGGTCAGCTTTTTCCAAAATCAGACCCACTGTTCAGACACACTGCTCACTGTAATGATCTGGATGCATTTACAGGTGGTGCACCCACATTTGTTGACTTGGCAGCAGGTGGGGTGAGTGCAGTTGTGCCCTTGACATGCCAAGAGTAGATGGTGGTTGCATAATATAGGCCTGCCTCATCTGGGATCTTATGATCCCCTTTCCAAGCCAAACCTTAGTGGTCCATTAATGTAAACTGCAGAGTTAAGGCAAGCAATCTGCTCAGCTCCTGATACAGAGAAATTCATCACTTTGCAGAATTATAACCAGTTATATTTTATAAATAAAGAGATACTACAGCATTTTCCAAACATCTATTAATATCCAGGAGATACAAGTGCTAGTGATAAAAATCACTGCAGCATTACCAGTTCCTTTACAGGGAGAATGTTGCTGTCATTCTCTGGCTGAAGGCAAAGCAGAAGAAATTTATTTTTTCTGTAATGCTTTTACCCTCCAAAGAAATCAAGGTGAAATTAAACCCATCATAGCTGTGCTGAAAAGTAAAATTTACACTAGGAGAATACGAATGCAGTTTGTGGGCAGCCTCTGTTTTCTGCCCCTAGGAAATACAATGAAAATACAAACCAGCTGGCTGAAATTGGTTTCTGAGTGTTTTTGTAAGGCTGTAGGCAGGCCTGAGGAGTCTCATGCATGAAGTATAAGATCACACATTTGGCTTCCACCTCACACTCTTGAGTCCCTTGGTTTGAGCATCTCACATTTGAAACACACGTGGCTTCTCCCCTGTGCTGTGACCCCACAGGATTGTGCTCTCCAGCTGCAGCCTGTCTGCGTGGTTCTTCTCTTTCACTGGCCTGTGATGCTTGGAGATATATCCACATCTGACAGAAGAGAGATTCCACATCTGAGTATCTCTATAGATTTAATCTTGGCTTCTCCTTACACTTGATTCTGAGTGTAGCAGACACTGCCAAACTGTTTTTCAGTGGTCTGCCAGTGGGATTTTAAGTACTCTGATGCTTGTCTACAGATGGTGCAGTTTTGGAATTGTTATGCAGACACTGTTCTTCTTTTTTTTTTTTTTTTTTCATAGTAGTTTAATCCTCTGTGAAAGAGGATTTAACTAGAAAACAGTTCTCTTGCTGTGAAAGGAGCTGATTGTGGTACTACCCTGTCCTCTCCATCACCTTTATTTATGGCTGGGGCTGGCTCTGTTTGGTTTTCCTTTTGCATTCACTGATGAGTGACTTCACACACAAGTAAAGTCAGACTATTCTTTAGGGATCTTTGCAGTTTTCATCACCCTCAAGTTAATTGTCTTGCACATCCCAGTGTCACAAAAGAGTTAATGGTTGAAAATCAAAGGCATTTGTACTCTCAAGTCAGGTAAGGAATTGAGGCCAGGTATCCTAGGTAGCTTGGGGCTCTGCGGACATTTACAATGTATATTTGTTCCTATTCTTATGTGTTTTCAGTGCCTTTATTTATGGCATCTTCATATATACTACAGAAGTGATTACACATGCAGTTAAGAAACCATACTTGGTTTATTTTGATTTTGGCATACTTGCAAATTATTTAATACACATAGAAATGTTTCACAGAGAGTACTGGATAGATTCAATTTGGATTAGACCCCAAGCATATCCCTTGTTTAGTAGCCCTGGTGTTTCTTTTGCTGTGGCTTAAGGCTGGAAATCTCCCCTTACTGACACCAGGAAGGTGTCAGAACATGTGGTTATTGAGGGTCACTCAGTCTCAGCTCTGCCGTGTCCTTCTCTGGCCACGCTGCCTCAGTAGCCATGTGGAACAGCCTTTAGGGGCTTTTTCTTTATGGTACTTCTATGTGAGATCAGTGTTCCAGCCCACTTAGGAGACTGACAGACACAGGGCAGGACTGATTCAGGACTCCTGATGGAATGTAGACATGTGAGGGATGGACATATTGCATCTTAGCTGGTCATCCCAATTTCCTACTGAAATCTGTGGAGATCCAGTGATCCAGCTCTTAGCAAAGCTTGCACAGAACTCATCGCTGTGAAATAGGTGCTGAAATAGATCAAATGACTCCTGACCTACAGTGGTTATTACTTATAAAGGGAGCTTATGTAATGAGCTTAGCTATGAATATTTAAATTGCAGGAGGTTAAAGGTGTGAAATAAAACTCAGCTGGTACAGTGAGGGTGCAGCATGGCCCAGAGCTCCGATGGTTAAGAAGCAATGAGTTAACTGTGGACTCCATGCTTTGTTTCTAAAGATTCAGACACAGTGTTGGTTTGAGATCCTTTTCTGTCACTGCTGGGTTTTAGCTGTGCGACCTTGCAGACATACTTGAGGATGCAGCTTGAAAATAGGCAATGCATTGGAGATAATAGTGGTGTTCATCTATATATCACAAAAGAGAACTTCCACTGTGCAGGAGTAAATCCATAGAAGTGAATGCATGTCCAGGTAGCACACTTCACACTGGCCTATCTGTCCAGTTGCCACAGCAGAGGACAATATAGAAGAGGAAAATTTATGCTGTTGTGTTGAAATGCAGGATTTTTTCTTGCCTGCTGAATGGTTTACTGCATGCTGTTCGTGAAGTTATACGAAGAAGGAAGACTTACCGTGTTGCTATCTGGAAACTCTGGGGCTGGTGCTCAGTATTGATTTAGCCATTGTCCACAGGAACACTAAGAATTATGCCTGCTGAGCTTGTTATGCTTTCATCGTAAAGCCTTTATTGAGCAGCCTTGGCCAGTAATACTAATGGATGGAGCACTAGCAAGCTCACTGCTCTTGTAGGTCAAATGAAGTCTCAGAACTTAGTAGTTGCTTGGTGTTTCCTTTCTTAGTGATTCTGCTCACAGTTTTCCTGGAGCAAGTTGTAAAATCAAAGTGGTGTGAAAAGTCTGGTTTTTCAAACGTTGTGGCTTTGAAGACTCTGCACATGTGCAGGACCTGGACTGACAGTCACCAGAGGCATTAGGAGCTCTCACATACACTTTCCTCCTAATCCTCAGAAGAGATCTCTATTCCAGCCCTGGATACAGCTGAAGTAGGTACTTGAGACGAGTTTCTGGTATCAGCACTGTGTTATCAGCTATTCTATTGTAAATAGTGTTTTTCATCAAAGTTTTCAGATTGTGGGAAAGCTACTTGTGAGTGGTTGTAAACTGCAAAACAAGTGGACCAGATAATTGCATAACTGTGTCATCTGGCATTATTAACAAGTTTTTTTAAGAGCTTAAATTTTCCTGTGAATCTAATGAAAGCTCTAGGTCAGCAGACACTACATTAGTATAGTTGCCTTTGATTCCAATGGAATCAGATATTAACATAGTTGGATACCTAATTCCTCTTGTGAACTTCATTGATTTATTTGCACACAGCAGCTTTCTTGCTTTGAATGTTGTGTTCTCTGCTTTGTCAAAAGTAAGGAAGAACCATTGATAAAGGATGCCCAGAAAGAAGGGCTGCTTTTAGTTGAAAATGTGTCCACATGAAGGGAATGGGTCGATGCAGAGGCATGTAGATGGCATTTCTGGTGATGACAGGGTCCATGGATTTGTGGTTAGTTCCTAAGGAAATTATTGGATCTTAACAGTTGTTGCCCCTGAGAGAAGCTAGTAGGCTTTAAATAGAAGTGAAAAATTGAGATAGGAACACCTTAAAAATTAGAGATTCTTAGTGCACTCTTTTCTGTTTTAGTCTTTTAAAGAGATTTTCCTATTCCACATAATTTTACTGCTTATATTACAGAAAGAATCTGCCTGTTGCAGAGGAACTTGGAATATGGGGTTATATAATTAATTTTTTAAGGACATTTGTTCTTTAATCTATTGTCAGAAGCATCTTCCATAAGAGTGGAATGTCAGCATTTCAATGTGTTTGTTTAAATGGCCACTGGTGAATCAAGGTCCTTCATGACTCTGGTGAACACTCTGTGTTAATAAGCACATGGGAGCTTGTATGTGCTGTCTGGTACATTCATAAATAGCTCTGGAATTATAGTATTGGCATCCACCTCCTAATAAAATAGCCACAAGCTTTTCCTTCACTACAGACAGCCTGAATGCAGGCTGCTCTACTCCCTGGATTTCTTCAGTCTTCCCTTATTTCATGTGGAGGTATTTCCCAAGAACAGGCATCTGTTGTTGATAGCATCATTTTTTGGTGGTGTGAACTGAGACCTCTAGAATCAGTACAAACAGAAATCAGTTTAAAAAGATACAAAATAAGAACAATGTGGAAAAAAAAAAGAAGTGCTTGGCTTTATTCTATGAAAACCTCACATATTAGACATGGCCAGGGTTTAAGTTGTTGGGCATTTTATTTTCTCAAGATCAACTTATTAAAATGTAATTAAGCATCACATGTGAAGAATCATGGTGACTGAGAACCCTCTAAGAGGCTAGCAAAGGGCAATCTATCATGATGCTTGTAAATCATAAATTTAATATAAATGTGTATCAAGGAACAAAGAGGTCTGAGACAGGAAGGTAAAAAAACCCCACATTAATGGCCTTATGTTAAGTCTAACAAATTAAAATTCTCAAATGATACTATTCTCTGACCTTTTGTCACCCTTGGACTGTGCTCAAGTGTTTTAGTGAACAACTTAATGGCAAGAGTTCTTCTGCCTTCACTGAGGGTTTCATCCTGCCTGTGTCTGAGGCATGCCACAGAAGCCTAACAAAGGCATTTGTCTATTCTTGGAAGTCAATGATAAACCTTGTAGTCATTCTCATACTTCTTTCAGCAGAGAAGATCATGCACACAAAGAGAAATAAATCTCCTTTATGTTTTCATAGTCTTATGGCTTCATACTTCAGGAGATGAGGTGACCTACTTAGGGAAAAAAAAAAAAAAAAGATGGCAAAAGAGAAATAAAGGACAAAGGAGCAATAACCTAGTGTAGATTCATGAAGATTTATAGCAGAATAAACTGATCATTTTTGTTTCTGGGGGTGTGATTCAAACTGCTTTCTGCTTGGAGCTCCCCACGGCTTGGCTCACAGAGATCTTGTGGAAAGTGAACGTATTAAAGATGTCAAACTTGGGATTAGCAGGCAGCATGACAGACTGGACAGGGGAGAGGCTTCGGAGCCTGGAAAGAGACAGTTTTTCTCCTAGCTCTGTGACTGGTTTTGATGTGTTTGTATTAATTCTCTCTGTTTCTTTTCTCACCCCCCACCTCTCTTGCTTCTGAAGACTGTAATCTCTTCAGAGCTGGAATTGCCTTCCACTGTGTATTTATATATTGCCTGGCACACTGAGACTCAGATCCCACTTGTGGTTCCTGTATGCTGCTGGAATATAAATAATAAAACCCTATTTTCTTTCACTAATTCTATCTCTGCATCTTTTGATACTTCTTTAGTTGTGCTCAGTTATTTTACAAGATCACTGAGACATTTCAGGGAGTGCACGCAGTCCTTGCCTACCAGTTATCCTACAGATGTCAGAACAGAGCCCCAGCGGCTGCAGCTGAGCTTGGGATGGAGCTTTACCAGAAATAAAGTAGAAATGATCCCAGATGGCTTTTCAGTAGCAACAGGTGCTGTAGTGGTGAAGATTTTTCTGTAAATGTGTTGCAGTTTTACAACACTGAACTGATAAATGAAGCAGGCTTTTTAGCCAAATGCAGCATCTTTCTCTTGCTGAAACAGTACTCACCTCACAACACATCTCAATATTCACAAATATCCCAGAGGATGTGCCATATTTATATCACAAAAGATCTGAATCTTTGCAATTTTGCCACTCTTTGCTTTTGTGTTTCAGTGTGAACAATGTGGTTGCTTCTCTTCCTAGAAGTCCTTAAGAATGAGCTTCAGCTCATGGAGGGGCTGCTCATAGACTGTCTCTCATCCAGGGGCTATTCCAGTTTGACAAAGGAAACTCCCTGGCTTCACTGAGGGAATGTTTTGGGGGATCCACTAGATCCACAGAGATTTTGGTCTTCAAAATTGACAACTTGGGAGATTAATTTTCAGCATTCAGTTCAGATGTCTTAGAAAGGAAGCTGAGTCTCTAGAGCCAGTGGAGAGGGGGATACCCTCCCACAGAGGGATTTCAGGGCTTGTAAGTTTTAACTATGCTTAATTTCATTGTCTAAAGACCCCAGCTGCAGATGGTAATACTTTTCTAATGCTCCCTCTTGTTTGCTTCTTTTCCAAAGCAGCTTCCAAAGAAGTTGAGGCACCCAGAGTCGTGTTTGGTGTGTTTCTATCTGATTTTGCCTCTCTCAGTACTTTTATAACCAGCTCTGGAAAAATGCTACAATTTTCTTTAAAACTGGTAGTTTGGTAAGAAAATACACAATCTGTAGACCTTTAAAGGGAGAATGCTATGTAATTTTTTGTCTTATCAAGCACTTGAGGCCTTCTAAAAGAAGAGCTGTTATAAAATGCACACCTGCAGGACAAATTCCAGCTGGAGCTGATATTCATTAGACACTAGAGGATTTAACCATTACCTTTGCCTAGCTGAAAAAGTTTGCTTCACTACTTCTGCTCCACAAAAATATGTGTTGGGGTGGTTTTTTTATTGTCCTTCTTTTATGGTCTGGTTTTAGGCCAGTTTTGGGGCTTTATTTTTGTGACTGGCAAATCCCAGTACTGCCATCTGCAAGCAGCAGCACAAAATACCATCTGCTGTGATTGACTTTCATTGCTCTGTACCCATTAGAACCCCACCAGAGATGTTTGTTAAGATGCAGTGGAAGGCTTCAGGAGACAGAAATGCAACTGGAGCAATGGTTTGTGCCATACGTGATCCCACTGACACCAGGAGGATTATCTGAAGTTTAAATTAGCCTATAATGTGACCTCAGCTGTTTAACATTAAGCAGTGGGGACAAACCTATTTCCATTAATCATGGCCATGGTGGATGTAAAATGTCTGCATTAAGTCAATGTGATGATTTAAGAAAGCAAAGATTGCTTCTCTGATTTGAGATGGAAAGAAATAGGGAGGAAATCTGCAGTAGGGAAATTGCAAAAGTGAGTGGTATCAAAAATTGCTTTCATGCGACTCTTTTTGTGCTGCATTAGATTTTTGCATTGCTTTTCTAAATGGAAACCAGTGTTATTCCAGCTTGAAAAGAATAGTGCCCACTTGTATTAAGTTTCTGGCTTGCATTGCAGAGCCTTTTGGCAATTATATTAATAGAGCACTGAATTTAAGGATTCCTCTGCCCTTTTGACATATATAGAAGGTTATTGCATTTCCTGTGCATATTTGCTGTTCAAATAGTAGAAAGAAATTTGGTTATTGCAGGTGGTCAGTTCATTCAGACTCATAACATTTCTCATCTTGTAATGTTGGAGCCTAGGCAGGGAAGATAAGCAGTGAAATAGTGTTTTGAACTTCTCCCTTTTATGGGTCATCAACAGAAGCAGGTTTTGGGAAGATTAAAATGTATTTTGTAGTTGCAATATGCCATGTATTTTACCACATTTTAGGACACTTGTGAAATGACTGGTGGTGCTTTGAAATGTCTGTGGTACTCATTTCTGCCAGAGTCATGAAAGATGTGTATAGACAAGGGCATCACAGGTGAAATTCAGAGTGCAGGAGGAGAGTGAAATATTGCCCAATTGTGTAAATAGAAAAGCTTACTAAAAGATCAAAATACTGCTCATTTGGACAGCATGGTGTGGCTGTACTTTCTTTACAGATAAACAAGAAGCCTGGTTCTCTAGACATAAATAATCTCAGGGATGAGCAGAATATCTCATCAATGTTCTACTCCCCTAGCCAGTACCTATCTGAGTTTAATTTGCTACTCTTGGGAGAATTCAGTTCATCTTTCAGTACACAGAGGCCTAACATCTGGAGCCTGTGAAAAGACTCTTAGGAGACTTTGGTTTGGACCTGAGTTTCCAGCTTTAGGCTGCTGAGAGTTTGGGAGCCCTGCATGTCTCCAGTCTGGAGACAGGCTCCAAAATTTGCCAGTGTTTTTTGTGTCAGTATGTTTGTGTGCCCCACTGTGTGTCCACACAAGCACTGAGGTACTTGGGAGCACTTTCAGAGTGAATCTGGAGTGCTGGAAGTCAGCTTCTCTCTCCAGTCATGTCTCGGTGTGGATTAAAGCAAACTGTCTGAATCTCAACCAGCAATATGGAGGTTTTGAGGGTAGGATGAGGAGGCAGATATTTTCTGTACCTTAGAAAGAAAGAATTGCACCTGATCTCCTTTGGACAATGCCTGTTGACCTTCCTTTTCAGCTGCCTTGTCTGTGCCTGGTCATCTATGCATAGGTTACTGTCACAGGCCAGCTATGGAGATGCATATTTCCACGAGCATTTGCAGATACAAGGCTCCTCCTTCTCAGGAAAACATTTTGCTTGGCATGGCCAGCCCAGGATCTCCACTGGTCATTTTGAGGTCATGGATGGTGCACAAGATGCTAGCTATGATCTGTTATGCCGGGAGCTTGTTCAGCACAAGGATTGAACCTGTATCATCAAGCTGAGATCAGAGGGTGCCTGACCTGTGTGCCCATTAAAAGCTAAGGCAATTAGAAGAATGTTCTCCAGGACTCTGGAATGAGTTTTGTTCAAAGGACTGAAATAATCCTTATTCAAAGAATTGGTGTACACTGCAAAAGGCAGAATGAACTTCTTCTGCCTGCACTGAAGCAAGTAATAGCTCAAAAGTGGTTTGCTGCCTGGGTTTCTGCGAACCTGATTACCTTAAAGTTGTTGAAATTATATTGAGTAGTGAATGGTGTTAGGGCACTGAGGCCCATGGAGAGACAGATTTCTGAATTCTTTTAAATCTAAATAAACAAACGTTGTCATAGCACATGAAGTATTTTCATTCTGTTTTTTACTAAAATTTCTTTTTCTCCAGAACTGCCTCTCCTCAGTGCTGCAGACAGAAAACATCTCAGTGATTTAGTCTGATGATTTAAAGAAATGGATGTGATTCTTTAGTCACTTCCTCAGCCCACCAGTAATGCCAGAAACAGGAAAGTCTCTGAGCATAGAAACACTGCTTCTATACCCCTGCCTTCCCAAGGTGTGCTGCCCTGCACTGCAGAGCCCTCTGGCCATCCTGTGTGCACACAGCCTGGAAGCAAGAACAGTTCTTGTTCTTGTTCTGTGGTTCTTCTTGTACAAGGGAAGTGATAGAGGGGTGTTGCCTGCTGTCAGCTACAAACTTGCTCATCTGCTGCCTAAAGAAGCAGAGTCCCCTAGAGAAAGAAGGGGACTTCTACTGATACAGAGTGAATGAGAATTGCTGTGTGTAAGAAGTACAAGTGTCTTCCTCTGCTATGCCCTGAAGCTTGGCAGAGCTCTGGAAGGGATGCATAAATGGCAGACTCTGATGGGCAGTGTATTTTTTTACATGTAGCACCATCAGTGCATAATGGGAATCAGGCAACCACATACTCCAAACACCTGAAAAGCTCAACCTTGAAATGCACTTGTTTTGAAATGGATATTCTAGTGTAGACCGTCTCCTTTCAAGAGCAAAAAGGTTTAGTGGTGGCTTGTCCCAGTACAGTGGGTGACTTTCCCTCTCTGTATTTAACTCAGAGGGAGCACGAGTGACACAGACGTAGGAACTGACAGTCTGGTCGAGTGTCTGGCCAGGGCTGTGCTTAGGAGAAGGGTATGTTTGTGCCATAAAGAAGTACAAATGGCCATGAGGCTTAGGAAACAAAAAATGTGGTGTGGTGATAAGCTTGGGGAGAGCTGCCTGTGGCCTAGGAAGAGGATTATGGGGAAAATCTCTCTGAAGGAAAAAAAAAAAAAAAAAAAAAAGTCTTCTAGAGGAAAATGTGGTAGGGCACTGGCACTACTTGGGGTAGCATGAAATGCAGGATGAGTTAGTTGCAGCTGTTTTTTCTAGGGGTCATGAATTAAAACACAGGGTTGTTATGTCTTAATTCTGCTTTGTATGTTTCTCACTTTCCCCGAGGAGCAAAAGAAGTTATGAGGTGTTGAGAAGTGGTGAAGCCTTTTTCTTAACAGGAAAGAATGACTCAAGAAGGATTATAACTCTTCACAGGCTAAAGGTGAGGATACTGGGTTGTGAGGTGACCATACTATAAAGCTGCAGCCCTGATCTTGCAAAGATTTCCGTGCAGACTGAACAACATTTCTTACAGAAGTTGACCATATGATCACTTTATTAGGATCTCCCATTTCCAAGGATAAATATTTTCAACTTCAGGTGCAATTCTGCTATCACTGAACTCAGTGGGGAGTTGTGCAGGTGATTTGCTGATGTGGGATAGATGTGTGAATAAATTTTATAATGCACAAGCACTCACGTTTTCCTGCAAAAATTGGATAGCAGATGGGAATTCTGGAGTTTGTTCTAGTTTCTTGCTTTCCCTCCCCTCCAGCTGTTAATTATGCTTTCTGGTTTAGATCTTAAGGGAGGAATTATTTATCTTTTGCTATTTGTGTTTCAGTGAAACATTAGGAATCTCTTATTAACTGCCTGTGCTAATTATCTCAACAGTAGCAGTATTCCTGCTCATCAGTGAATGAATGAAGAATGTGGAGCAGGAATAATGAAATCACTTTGTTGTCCCCTTTCTCTGCATGCTGCACACAAATGAGTAAAAGGATGGTAGATCCTAACCCTGCTATGCATAAAACGAAGTGCTCAAGATCTTTTTTTGTAGGAGGACAGAAGTTTTGAAATACTTCTGTGGAGAAGTTTGGGGAGTTTTGCACTGTGCCATAATTCAGTGTTTGCACAGCTGTCTGTCTCTCCTGTGTGTATTGACACAAAACAGCCACATGCTCCTTTGAATGAAATATTTCAGCCCAAAGACTTCAATGTTTTAAAAGCATTTGTGTGTAGGAAACCAAAGTAAGTGGTTTAATGTGAGTGTCAGTTCTCATCTGTAATGAGTGCTCACAGGAGTCTGCTGTGATACCAGTTATTTACAGGAGGAAAATTAGAAATGTTACCCAGCATGTTACTGATGTAATTAAACTGAACAACATACAAAGTAGGAGTATTTATAGTGCAATAAATAATAAAGTTATTTATTGAAAAAGCTGAGGGCTTCTAACACTTATCTACTAGAAAAGATTTTGCAATGGCAGACTTAATAAATATGCCTTTTCCACAGTGCTGTTTGCCACAAAACATAAATCCTTTTTGTTAAATAAGATGACTGAAAGAAAGCAGTTATGGAAATACATGACTGATGAAGAGAAGGTGATATGAGTTATTCTAATGTGAAAGGCTGTCTCCTATCTCTAATGCTGACCTTTTCCCAGTGAAATACATTTACAGTGTTACATGTTACTTGTTAATAGTTTCAACTATTCTGGTGTTTGAGTTCATAACTCTTAGCTTGAATATGTCTTTTAAAGTAACCATGACCATTTTTCATAGACAGACATAACTAGGACAAATGTCTGTCCTTGGGAGCCAGGTGCTTTCCTACCATTAATCTTCACAGCCCCCTCTGGGGTAGGTGGAGGTTGTTATACACACATTTTATTCCTGTGGAAGTGAAACAATCAGAGAGGCTTGCCCAAAATTTAATCCTGGTCTGACTGAAGTTGATAGGAGATAAATGCTTTGGTAAAATTTGTTGGAGGCACAATTTCCTATGTGGTAAAGATGCATTTCAATAATCACAAGTTCGTGTCTGTGCATCCAACAGCCAAATCACTCTGGCCTGTTTGCTGACACTTTTTGCAGGAGTAGGCCAAGCTGGAGCTCTCACCTGTGTGAGATGGAATTACATTTTAAATGAGGCCAAGATGGTTTTCTACCTTCCTTTCCTATTTTTGTCTTTCAAAAAAAGTCATCACAGCAGTCCTTTAACTTGTAAAAATTATACATATCTTTTAGTTTCCTCATTGGAAATATTTATCTGGTATTTGTGACCTTGGCATAGGGAAGCAGATAGGTCTTGGGCTAATAATAATCATGTGTAAAGGCATTTGTAAAGGTATTTAAAAGGATACCATTCTCAATGGAATAATCAGGACACTGTCTGCAAAGTAATGAAAATTTAAAAATAACTGGTTGAACAATGCAATGTAGAAATGAATAGGCTGTAGGAAAACCCACACAGTGTCAAGGTTGCCTATTTCTGACACACTTTTTATAAAGAGGGCGAATATTGACATATTGGCTCTAACTTCAGATACTTTAACAAAACAATGTCTTGCTACATAGCCTCAAAGATTACTCCTGTCTCTGTAAAGTGCCTATAGTAGATTATTCTCTCTTTTTCTGTTGCTGAGTATTGCAGTCTAGGGGCCAAATGGCTCTAGGCTATTAGAGTGCTAAGGCCAGAGAAGAAGCACAGTTTGCAGAATGAATTTCTGGCTGTTCACACCTTCATAGAGTCACCCTCATCTCACTGCTTTCCTTAGCTGGGAAGGAGAGGCTCAAGCATTCATTGGGCAGTGCACACACACTGCAGAAAGATGTTCATCGGGTTGAAATCAATCTTCTTCAAAACTTGGACCAGCTCCTTATTTCTGAGAGCACAGCCCTGGGCAATGCAAGCTGTGGATCCTGGGTGGCATCCAGGTCAGCAGCAGCTGTTGTTGAACAGCCCTGAGGGGGAGGACGTGGAAAGGGGGTGAGACTCTTTCCCTCTCACTGCAAAGAGCTATTCCTAGTGCTTTACCTGTTTGCAGGTTGTGTTCAGCCCTGCACCAGGGCACTCTTGCTCTTCCAGCTGATTGCAGCACTTTGACGTCAAGGTCCAGGTAATCATCATCTTTTCCAATAGTTCCAGAAAGAAAGTTTTGGAACATCTAGTGGGCAAGGAGGTCAGAGCTGAGACAAACTAAGGCTTCAAGGCTTCAAAATCTTTGCTGCTCTGATCTGGGAGGGGTGATAAGTCTTGCAATTGTCTGTTCTGTGCCAAGTCAAGGAGTCAAATTAGTTTGGTTCAACTTAAATGATTTAATTTCTTTTTTCTTTTTTTTTTTTTCATTCTTCATCCAGATTTCAAATTCACTTAATTTGGGGATATGAATTGCTGTTATAGTCAGGCTGAAAGTGGCTGATTTATATCTTCTAACTTTAAGCAATAAATCCCCTTCCACCAATGTCTTTGAACAGGGAATTTTCTTTTAAACTAGCTGTTTTACCACCAGTACTTTTAACACTTTAGCATTTTCCAAGAGTATCATGAAATAGTTCCTGACCAGCTCTCTTGAGTAGCTGGTAAGAGCCAGATTAAAAAACTGGAATTGGACAAATGAGTTCTCACTTCAGTCATTATGCTTGCACATATAAAATGATTTCATAGATTTCAAAAGAAACATCATTATCATAATTTATAATTTTTTAATGTTTTTGTATCCTCATAAGCAAATATCTTTTTTTTATAATTATAAAGAGGAGTTTCTACATAATAGGAGAATCCTAGATTATGTTTGACACAGGTTCTTCGTTAAGGTTGCTGTGGCTTTTTTGAAATATTTTCTATTGTATTTTGGTATTGCTTTGTGTTTTACTGACTATTCAATATATTTCCCACAGAGACCTGTTCTGTGTGTTTCCTGTAGTGAGGACTATTCAAAGAGGCTATAATCCCGTAATAGTTTATAGCAAAATCAATTTGATATGCCTTGAAAAATATTCACTTGTATTCCAGTCAAAGGAAATGTGTGTGCAGAGCTGAGAATTTATACTTGTAATGAATTTCTTGAAGCTGGAAATGTATGTGCTTGTGTAATTGAGGGTCCTCTTATGTTTGACTTAATTTTTCTTTTTCCCAGCTCTTTTTAAGGAGAATCCGTTTTATCACTGCAGTTACTTAGAACGGTTTTTAGGATTTTAAACCTCTATTTCAGAAGAGGCTCTCCTGTTCAGGAGTATTTTGTGCTAATTTAGCTCCAAACGTTCTGAGTGCCTCCAAGGAGGTAATTAGGTGAATTATTGTCGCATAGCTCTGTGTACAGTACCTGCTTGGCAGCACATCTTTGAGTTAATATTTAAGAACTACTGCAGCACCCTCAAGTGGTGATGTCGATCTGTGTTTACAATTGGTTTTTTCCCCAAATGTTTATTTCTGTTATGGATAATTTCAGTGTTTTGGGCTAGCCTGCTCAGGTATTGTCAGTCCCTGCAGTCCTTACTCAGGTGAAGTACCCACTAAATACAATTAATCACACTGGAATCTGAACAGCAGTCTCAGGGAAGTTTTCCTTGGATTGTCAAATGATTTTTATAGAGGGTATAAAGTGTTCTCTGTGCCTGCAGTAACTCTGGCTTTTGGCTAGAATAAATAACCTGAGGACCCTATAGAAAGAGAAACCAGCATGTTGGGGTTTTCTTTCAGACTGTGGTGCAAACATGGAACAACCGTGGCATAAGAAACACAATGTCTTGAGCACACACACACTGACCCCAGTGACATCTGCAATGACTTAGGAAGAATGAATGCCATTTCTTAAGGAATTTTTATTATCTTTATGGTTTAGTTATTTTTTCATTAGCTGCCTATTTTAAACAAGCAGCTGGACACCAGATCAGATTGATAGCCCTGGTTTGGGGCCTTGCTGCTTTTAAAATTAGCAAGTGGCACCTCTCCTGACGTTTCATCTCCTTCTAATTCTGCTGAGCCTTCCCAGTAACAAGAATCATTACCCTGTAAAACAAAAGGCCAAAGGATAAAAAGCCTGTGCACCTGCCTCCTGCCCCAGGACAGACCCACATGAGCAAATCCCTCGGCTCCACTGGTCTCACCCCTAAAACACAGATGAGAAGTTTCATCTCAGAAATTTACTGTAAGTCTTAATGGGTGTTGTCTCTACTTTAAGGGCCTTAAGTGAAAACAGATATCGAAATGCTTATTCTCTTTTCACTTAAAACAACGTGTACTGGACACAGTGCACAGAGTGGGGGAGGGTAGAAGTGCTTCCTCACCTCCAGAGCTGCTTTGTGCCCTGTGTGCTAATGCTGTGGGTTAGCAGAATGGCACAGCTGCTTGTTTACCACTGCAACTTCTACCATGTCTGGTGTCTTTTCTGGATCAAACTCAGAACAGGCTTGAAAAACATGATAAAAAATGTGGTTTTATTTCTGGAGGGTAGAAGGCAGTCCAGATTCTTATTTATAAAATTGTATTGATCCAAATGAATTTTCTTCAGATTATTATTAATATTTAATTTAAATTTATTTTTTTATTTTTTGCCATCTCTCAGCTATTTGACATAGAAAATAGACATCACTAGAATTGTAAACTTTGTCCTCCTGCTTTTTTTCTACCTCTCTTTTGAAAAAAAGACTCATTTCAGATGTGCCATCTAGGTTGCCATCTATATAAGAGACTGCATTGTGTTCAGAAGAGAAGCATGTCAGTAGAGGGCAGGGTCCAACAGCAGTGAGTTTCCAAAGGGATCTGATAAAGAAATGACAACTATTTTCTAATATGAGCTATATAATAGAGAAAAAAACTTTGTGCGATAGAGCATATTTAATTTAAAGTCTGTGCTCTGATCTTAAAGGCCTGCTGTCAGCTTAGAAATCACAGTGTGATCTTTTTTATTGTATTTTTTTTTCCTATAGAAAAGAACTATTGGTAGCAAAAAAGAGACAGAGATTACTTTGTAAACTTGCCTTAGGCTGCTCCTAAAATAAGCAGAAATGTGCAGTCAGGCCTCTCCCACCATGGCTGCAGTACTAAGCTGGGATGTGCAGGCAGCCCACACTGCAGCTGACCCACAAACCTATTTGATGATATTTTGGGGCACGTGTGGGGCTTGCAAGGTTGGCAGGGCAGGCAGCCTCTGCTGCCTCTTAAACTAGGTGGCTTGGCTAGAGAATTGCCTGTGGTGAAGAGGGGAGCTAAGCTCAGCAAGAGAATCCCATGATCACAGGGAGCCCCTCATGCCTGGATCAGGAGCTCAATGCACAGGAACATCACAGATAAAGCAGTGCTCCTCTACAGCTCCCTGGGAAAACAGGCCAAAGGTGAAATGATTGCCAGTGTACCTATTTAGAAGTAGGCCTCCATGAGTGTTCTGAAAGCAGCACTATTTCAGGCTCAAAAGACTGGGAAATTGGTGTTCCAAACACCTTTCTTTCCTTTTCCATAGGATCATGTAATCATAGTATTGTTTAGTTTGGAAAAGATCGTTGATACTGGCTGCTAACCCACCTTCAAACCATGTCCCAAGTGCCACATCTACACACCTATTAAATCCCTTCAGGCAGTGACTCCACCACTGCCCTGGACAGCCTGGTCCAGTGCTAGACATCCCTTTCCATGAGGAAATTTTTTGTAATATTCAGTCTAAATCTCCCCTGCTCAACTTGAGACTGTTTCCTGTCATCTTGTTCCTTGGAAAAGAGACCAATCTCCACCTGGCTATGACCTGCTCCAAGGGAGCTGTAAAAATCAGTAAGATCTCCCCTGAGCCTCCTTTCCTCCAGGAAGAACACCCTCAGCTCCCTCAAAAACTCCTTATACGACCTGAGCCAGTTTCCAAAACTTTCTTGCAAATTCTTTAACACAAAGAAAGCGCTGTGCGTTTCAAGATAAGACAGATGATTTTTGTAGGAAAATCCCAGGTCATTTAAATTCCTGCATGTTCTATTCTAGCCAAAACACAAACACACCCCATTTTGGGGTGGCTGTCCTACTTTCTGGTTATGTTATCTCTGTTATCCAGCAAATGTTTCCACCTCTGACAAGTTGTTGCCTGCATTTGTCATAATGCACCACAAATGTCGGTACCACGTGTGCTTCATCTTCAAGGACCCGTATGTTTCTGGGTGACACAACTGGGCCATGCTCATTGGTTTTTTAGGCATCATCCACTTCCAAAAATACCAAGCAGCACTGATAGAAGGACAGACACCTTTGAATGGGGGTACTCTTTTCTCAGTAAGGGAAATTTTCACTAAAATTATCATCCCCAGAATCAGCAGCGCATTCTGTTTTGCCAAGTAACTGGATAGGCAAAGACATATTTAAATTGGTGAATAATGGCTAGAATAAGCAATTCCCACAGAAAAAAATGGTAGAAGTCTCTTGGCCTCGTGAAGCTGAAGAAAGTTACACTGTGGTTGTTTATATGAAGTCATTGAAGATGTAGTGTTGAGAAACAATTTAGTGATTTAAGAACCATAAATTCTAGATAAATGGTGATGCTGGTTCCATCTGCCCATTGCTGATAAGATTCCTGAAGCCAGTATATCAAGTGATGTTTCATTAGAAGTTACTTCTTTAAATCATGGTGGCCTCATTTTTTCAACAATTGCATTCAGTGTTGGTGCTTTTACAGAATGCAGCTCAGGTTGTGCTGCTGAAGTTGTGTTGCAGAAAATGTGATGGACTCAACAGCTGGGTTTTGGACCCTGTTGTGACATTTTTTGCTGTCTAGTTGCCGTTTGCCTGTTTTTGTGGAGAAGAACAGGAGGATCTGAATGCTGCTGTGTTCTTGTATAATTTGGAGGGAATTAGATTATTTTTTCTCTGGAAGAAAAAACCTTTTTCAGAGGTTTGAAATTATCAGTTGCATTCAGAATTTTCCAGGATTGCCTTTGTCACACTCTTATTCAGATCATGATGAAGCAGCTTCTATTTTCTCACTTAGCAGAGTCCTAAATTGCTTTTATCTGTGTGGTGAAATTACTGAACATCTCTGAAGTTAGTTTTCATACTTTCTTCAGTTCACTTTACATGCTTTTATGATTCCTTGGCATATGCAAATAAATATAGCTATAGATCTATCTCTAAGTCAGGAGTGACTAGGTGTGTGCCTGGCCTGTTTCACAAAGCATTGGCTTTATTTGTTTTTTAAAGCTATTCCTTAACAAGCCAATAAGATCTCTGTCAGTTTAACTAGAAACTAGAAATAAAATGCCCCTAAATTTAGGTACATGAAGTGAATACATTAGGACTCATGTGAATATCCACTGGAATTTTCCAAAGCAGCAGCTCATATTGATTATACCATCACGGATCTGATTTTGATAATTCCAGTTCCTCAAGTTGCTGAATACCCTTGCAAAGCTTAGTGCCTCTGTCATATGTTGAAAGAGTGCAGTAAAATTGAAAGAAGCACATATGTTGGCAAGTTTAATATGAGTACATCCTAAGAGATGTTTAAAATTAAAACTTCTCATTGGTTGGCTTGTTTATTGACCCTAAACATCTTTGGTCATAAACTTTTTTTAAACTGGTAAAGATGTAATTTATTAATCTGCTATCAGTATTCAATTCTTGTCCTTGTGTCTCCCACCTTTTAAAAAATGAATGCACTGTTTGATAGCTATATATAATTCTGTATATTTGTTGTTACATAATGGCACTTGACCAGAAACATTTACAAACTTTTAAAATAACTTCCATGAGCCTCAGCCATTTTTGAATTTATATTACTGAGACATGTCAATTGGACTAACTGTGTAATTTGTACTTAGGAAACTATGAGCAAGCCTGTAAGCTTTTTTCCTTAATCAATTAATGAAGGCAAATAGGCAGGAAAGAACATGCGCCAGCACCGAGAGTGAAGAAGCACAAATGTCTACCAATTTAGATTAGTCCCAAATCCCAAATGACATTATTTACTTTGAGGTGATTTCAGAGGACTTCAGACAGCGAATCTAGAGCTGTGCCCTATAAAATCCCTGCTCAGAGCCCACTTAGCTCCAGATGACTGGAACTCATCAGATGTTTTTCTGTTCAGCCTGAAAACTTCCTGAAGTGTCCCCCAGTGGCAGTTCTGCACATTCGAAACTGCCCATGAGGACACCCCACAACAGCTCCTGACCTGTCTGTAATCCTGCTGGGAGGCAGAAACTGGGATGAATTGTACCTACAGCCTTCAAGATTCCTCATCTGGTACTTATTCCTAGAGAATATCCAACATGCTGCCTCTCAGGGAGGGGTTTTACAAACCTCCATCATTGCTCCTTTCTCTGTAAATGCTTCAGGAGAAGAACATTTGAATATGCTGAATCTATGCCAAACTGGAGGAAGAAACATATGTCTGGCAGGGCCAGAAGGAGAACAAAGGAGTGGGAGGATATTTGGTTAGCCTAAGGTAGCCTTTTTGAGATGTCCACTTCTCTAAATATACTTTTTTTCCTTGCATATTCATATTTCTCTATAGGGTTTCCGTTCATCTGGGGGGTTCCAAAACCTAAAATTGTGTCATTACATCCCCTGAGTATTTTAGTAAATCTAGGTTTTAGTTCTCTTCAAAGCAACAAAAAATACAAATAATACAAATAATAAATTTAGTGACAGCTCGTCTGAGGAATCAGATCTGTTTAAAGAAAATCTTTGTATTAGGAAAAAAAAAAAGTCTTCAAATTAAATTATTTTGTCTTGTCTACTCCCTTTGAATCCTGTGGCGTGCATTTGAAATGCTAACTCATTAAATTCCTTCTGCTTCTCCAAGATTCTTCATGCACAAGTGCTTTTTGGGAAGTGGAAATTCAGAATTTCTCCAAGGTATTTTGCTTCTGCGTGCTGCCAATTTTACAGCAGTGAATTAGGCAAGAATTGCATCAGCTTCTCCCAACTTGGGCAATTAAGGATGTGCAGATGTGGCTCATGCACACAAATGGAGCAGGAACCTTGTGCATCCCTTTCACATATAGAGCTGAGTGCATCTCTTGCCTTGAGTCAGTCTGTCTGAGGTGACACAAGGATGCTTTTGCAAGATGGTTGCATTTCTGATAGACCTGCAACAGCCTACTTTGCCTTTCTGAAGACAAACATATTCCATTTTCTTACTGAAAACCCCCTTGGGAGATCAGATTAATCAGGCAATGTGGTTACTGTCATGGCATATCTGACTTGAGCAGCAAACCCTGGCAGGTTACAAAGCAGAGAGGAATGTGCATGGTGGAGAGCAGCTCAGTAATGTTGGCCAAGTCTCACAAGGATGCCAGCAGCTTGTGGCATCCAGAGAAAGATGTATTTATCTGTAATGCTCTACTTCCTGGCTTCTCTTGAAGACACAGAGCTGGGATCTCATCCTAACTTCTCTCAGATAAAGCTCCCAAAGACAGAATGTTAATTAAGACAAGAAAGACAATCTGCAGTACAAATTTTATTGGTATGAATGTCAGTACCAGCTATGGGGCTAAGCCAGGACGCTGATGTGGTGTGCAGCTGTACAAACACATGTTCATCAGTATTTTCTTTTCCTTAGACTTTGCATAACCTTTTTTAGCACCACACTTGCACAACCATTGTTCCAGACTCCTCTCTTCTGTGTTGGTTTCTTCTTTTTTTCTTTTTTTTCTCCCTTTCATCACCTCTGCACCAACTGCAAAATCATAAAAAACCATATGGGAAAGACCTTCTTGGTCATGTGATCTATAGTTTTGCCAGCTGGCAGGATTATGCCTTACAGCACATTTTCTAATGCCTCATACAGTCTATTTATAAGTGTCCTCAGCATTAGGACTTTCACCCATTTCCTTTGGAAACAGTCCTGCTCACACTACCAGGAAGAACCTGCTGATATTCAGCTATGTGCTCCTGAGTTCATTTAATTAGGCCTTGGTGGGTACCAAGACTCTCTGTGGTTACAATCACTTGTCTTACTGACCACTGAGAGAACATTCATCCACCAGGTGCTGGAATTGCCCTCTGCAGCAGCTGATCTCCCTGGTTTTGAAAATGCTCCCATTGTGTGGCTCCAATTAACCTTGTACCAGCCCAGCCTGGCTCCCTGCTCCCCAGGCACGTTGGTGCTTTCCACCTCTGACAGTTTTGGTCCATTTCTTCTCTGCCTCTTTGACCTCACTAGTCTTCATCTCCTTTTTCTCTCAGCCCTCCTCGTACTTCACTGTGTCCCTGCCTCTTCTATATGCTTTTGATTTTTTTCTTCTTGGCTCTCTCTGGGCCCATCTCTTCTCCCAAGAGCCTTTTCTTCCAGTCTACTTTCTTTTTCCCCCTTAATCTTGTATCCTGTAAAGCCACCATTTTCTATTATTACAAGTACTTGACTAGTAGTGTTTTCTATTCCCCACAAAAGCCTTCATTCTACCACTTGTGGAAGACTGAATTATTCTTCTGGTGCCCAGAAAACTAATTTTACCAATGTTTCTCTTAGTCCAGCCTGGAGAGCTTCCTTGTTCATTTAGGGACTTTAGTTTGTTTTATTTTTTAATCATTATAAAGCCTGCAAGATTATTTTTCTGTATAGTGTGTGATTCCAGAGAGAAATATGCTTCTCTATGTCCTCACTCACTGTCCAATGCTGCATTTCTACATGACTTGCTCTGAGATGCTGCTGGCACAAATAATGAGCTCAGCATACTAATTCCACAATATACACTGCCCCTCTGCAGCCCTACTGTCACTTGTCTTGCCACAGTGCAATGCTCCCCCAGCACACCTGTTAGATCAAAATGAATGCTCAAGTGTGTCCTCAGGGACAGGTGAATTGGTGCATTTGGCACAGGAAAGGGAAGTCCTGTTCTGGTTTGGTTGGGTTTTCAGTTGACACCAGGCAGGAGATGTATAGAAGGCATAAGCCTGGGGCCTTTAGTGATTCATGAGCTGGATGATATTATCTTGGCTGACCCTGGTAATAGGAGTTAAAATATTGTATCTTTGTCTTTCTAGTACCTAGACACTTGGTATTATAAAAACCCCAGGTGTTTTGTATTAATAAATACAGTCATTTAAAGATAAAATACTAACTTGGCCTTTTTGGGAGTGATATTAAGAAAATAACCAGGAAATTCTAAAATTCCTTCACAAGTTCATTGGAAAATGAAAATATAATAGTTCAAATAATAAAAAGTGTACTTGAACTATTGAAAAAAATATTTGTTTAAAAAAACCACACTAATCAGCTGCTTAATAACTATCACCACTTGAAAACTAGAAACATGTTTGGCTCTGTCTGCAACAAACTCTATATTATTTTGATGGCAAGCTCATAAATTGCTTTGTCAGAAAGAAGAATGGAACATGAATAACAATGCATGAATTCCCTGACAGATAGAAGTTATATCTAAATAAAAAATATCCAGGAGTAATATTGCTGAATTGTTTCTTTGCCAGTGTTATTCTGAGCTGATTTGTCTGAAAACAAATATTTAATGTAAAGTTTTAAAGGCAGTAGGGCTTGGGTTTGACCTGCTTTTGATTATGTTACATTAATAGTGCTGAAATATGGGGACACTGTTTATTTATACAACATGGGGAGAAAAAAAAGTGTCATTTTTTTCTGAATGCTTTAAAAATGTCAGTAAAACATACTTTGGTGCTGCAGGGAAAATGTCTTAACTAACACACTTTATTTTGATGGAAATGTCACTAGCTAGGAATCAAAATTCCCTTCAAAACTTTGGATACTGAATTAAATATACAACTAAAAGACGCTTGAGGACTCTGTTTGTTTTGAAGTGCCGTGATTTTTATCTTGGGATCTCATTGCTGGGTTTAGGGAAAGGATTTTTCTTACATGTAGGATGTGTGCTTACAAACAAGAACCTTCTGTTTGTACTTTTGAAATATTTTGCCTCTTTACACATGTTTCATAACGCAGATTGCTCATTTCTCCTCAAATCTTGCCACGGGCTGGGAAGCTCTTTTGCTGCAATGCAACCCCAGTTCCTGATGTGGTGTTTGCTTTGTGCCATTTTGCTGCCATGTCTCGATGTTTCCTGTGCTTCTTGGTTTTGGCTCCACGCTTTCCATGCCCCCTTGGTGTGCACGTTGTGTGCCACTATGTGGTGACATAAGCAGGACATTGTAGAGGGCTCTGGGCTCCCAGTCATGCACAGATGAACAGCACATTAACCACAGGAGGAGGGCAGAGGTGCTTCCAGCCCTGAGCAGTGCCTCAGGAGCCCTGGGCTCGCTCCCTAGCAGGCAGGCAGGACTACCATAACATATTAGCAGGGACATCCTGAGATAACTTGTGTCCAGGCAGGCTGGAGTGCTCTCCAGAGTCCCTCATGTAATCATCTAGGTCCCTATGACTGAGAAAAATCCTTCTGCTTTCAGCAATGGCATTGACAGGCTGATCCTGGTGCATCTTATTGCAGGGGGTTAATCAAGACATTTCTGCCTCCAGCTGCCTGCTCAGCCCTTGCACACAAGGTCACTCTGGCTGGAACAGGGTGACAGAAATGTGTCTTGCAGTTCCCAACTGGTGCAAACATCCTTCACCCACCATGATACCCAGAACATGGCATTACATTGTTTCTGCTGTCCCTGGTTTGTCATGGAGGGGAGAGCTGGAATCAGAAGTGCCTTTAAATAGCTGTAATTATTTATTTTTGGGTAAATGAATCACAGCCCAAAGCTACATGATCAAGATCTTTTGGTGGATGAGAACCATTTGACTGTTTGTTTTTTATGAAGCTTTTCAAGTATTTGACATTGCAATTCTATATTCCCTTAATATAATTTTTCCAGGAATTGTGTACACACATACATGTCCAATATATGTGTGCATGACTAAGCAAACTCAATTATGTGAAATCTTGGTTCTTAAGAATTAAAACCACAATGTGTTTGGATCTGAATTGTTCCTTAGAGACTCTTTTGGTTTTGAACTGGGCTGTGATGCTGAATGTTTTCTTTCTTCTGTACTTTCTTTGAAACTTTTTAATTCAGATGTTTAATCTTTGTTGTTTTTTTCCTGCTGAGTGGTTTTGTCTTGCCTTTTTGTGGCTTTCTTTGATTATTCCTTTGTGTCCTAGTTTTTTCTTAGAAGTTAAAAATGTATTATTTCTTTTAATTTTATTCTCTTGTTACTTTGTTTTTTTCAGCACTAGTTATCACCAATTCCAAATATCATAAGGCTGTGATTATTCCAAAAATCATGAATGCAGTTCAAGGTGGAATTTAGCTGAGCTATGTGTCCAGATTTTTGGTAGTCAGTTCGTGCCTGAAACAGAAGTTACAAGGGGTCCAAGTGGCTTCTGGAAAGTTACCTCTGTTATGATGGATGTCACTATGACTTAGAAGCCAGACCTCTGCTTCAGAGCATTGTGTGCTCATCTTGTTTTTTAATTAAATGTCAGGATCTCAGTTGTGAAGATCAAAATGATTCCTTCTTTCAAGTTCTGTTGGGAAGGAGATAGAGTGTTTGTTTTTGTTTTCTCTCTTGATGAGATAAGGTTCCCTTTTCATCTAAATGTTAAGACTTTTCATGCCTGACTTTGAAGACACAAATAAAAAGGAGTGGATGAAACCATTCAGACACAAAGAGATTTTTGATCAGGCAGTTATTGAAATCATGGAGGGGAAAATCGTTGCACCCTAGAATATTGTATACATGATCTACTGAAGTGGGTTTTTTTTAAGACTGATGAAATTACATACATCACAGATGGTATTATCTTATAATAATATAACAGCTAAAACTTTAAGCAAGAGCAGTGTTTAGAAACAGAATTTTAGCCCATAAAATCCACTAGTTATATTATAATGAAGTTTGTGAGCTCTTCAGCAGCAAGTCTCTCAAAGGGAATGGGCAAACATGCTTTGTGTGTTGTGATCACAATATCTCTGGTAAATTTAGAGGTCTGGTAAAGGGAGGATTTTGGAGAGCAGAAGTGGGGACAGCAACTCTGCCACTTTCCTTTAAACCTAAACATCTGTTGCTATGGAAACGCCGGGGCCTGGTGCTGGAGCAACAGGAATTGTCACTCTGTCCCGAGCAGCAGAGCTGGGCAGGCGGGGCAGGACCCCGCCGGCAGCTCCGCGGTGCGGCCCGAGCCGTGCCCGGCGTCCCCGCCCGGAGCGCGGAGCGGCGGCCGCGGTTCCCGGGCTGCGGGAGCGGGGCCCGGCGGCTCCGAGCAAAGGCCGTGGCGGGGGCTCCCGGCGTGTCCCGGCCCCGGATCTGACCCCGACCCTGACCCCGACCCCGACCCCAGCCCAAGCTCAGCCCCCGATCCATCCCCGGCGCCGGCGTCGCCGTTGTTTATCCCCGGCAGGAGCCGCCGGGAGCAGCTTTGGGCGGATTTCCACTGAGTGGCGCTGAAGCACGTTTTAATGCAGCAAAAATGAATTAATACAAAAATAGTAAGAGACACGATTTACCGGATTATTTTTAAAAGCGACGACAATGACCACCTCCAAAAAATCCGCGACCCCCCCTCTTCTCCCTCCTCTCCCCGGCCGTAGGGGAAAGGAGGACGGGCGGAGGGACGGGGACCGGGCAGTGCCCGCTTGCCGGGCTGAGCCGTGCCCGCTGGGGCAGGGCAGGGCAGTGGGGAGGCTTCGCCCTCCCTCCTCTCTCCCCTTCCTCGGGGCCGAGCCATTCCGCGCACAGCGGCCTCCCAGAGCCCCTCCAGCTGCCGGTCCCGCCTCCCAGCCTCGCCTTCCCCCTCCCCACTTCTTTTTTCTCTCTCTCTGCTGGCGATCAGGTGTCTGTTGCCTTTTTTTTTTTTTTTTTTTTTTTTCCTTTTTTTGAGTTGTTTCCCCAGGAAAAAAAATTAGGCAGGAAAAAACCCCAGAAGGTACCGAAAGGAGATGATCGTAGAAGAGCCCTCCTTCCCAGGAAGAGCAACGTGCTTTGAATGAGGCTTCCCAGCCTCTTCCACTCTGTCTCACACACTCTGTCACTCTGCCTCTCGCTTGTGCACACTGTTGGTATGCGACCTCGGAGGCGACTGCTCCGCCACCTCTGCCTGGGGAGCCGCTGACAGCCGGCGATTGAGCCAGCCCCCCTTCCTTTTTTTTTTTTTTTTTTTTTTTTTCCCTGCTTTTGCAAACACACGCACACCCCCAAAGCACATTTAATGCTGATCCACTCAGACGCCATTATCAGGGGTACGTCTTCGTGGAGTGTTTTGGTTAATTTTTTTTTCTCTTCTATTTTTTTTTTCCTTCCCAACACTGGATGGTGCAGCATTCCCGGGGCCTGTGGTGTTACGGCTCGATTGCGTTTTATTATTTATTTATCTATCTTCTCTCTTCTTCCTCTCATCACTCCCCCGTTGAACCCCCCGGCTTCTCTCCGGGTGCTGGTGCAGAGGACCGGGGAGCAGGATCCCTCGCTCTCCTTCCCACTGATGTGGGACTGATCCTCACCCGCGTGTAGCATGCTGTAGCCAAAAAAGAAGAGAGGAGGGGAAGAAAAAAAGAAGCGGCTCTCTTGCCCTCCCTCTCCCTCGGTTCCCACGGATTGACTTCATGGCTTCACTGTACCAGCGGTTCAGCGGGAAGATCAACACCTCCCGCTCGTTCCCCGTTCCCCCCGAAGCGAGTCACCTCCTGGGCGCCCAGAGCAGCGAGGAGGACGGCGCTGCCGGCAAGACCCCGCGTCCATTGCAACAGGAAGGCAGCCGGCCCCGCTTCCAGTACCAGTCGCGAAGTGACTGCGAGGAGGAGGATGTAAGCGCCGGTGTCGTTCGCGTGGGGTTGGGTTGGGTTTTGGGTGCCCCCCCCTCCCCGCCCCCTGTCCTGCGGGATGGCTGTGTGCCCCTCTGAGCTGGCAGCGATTTCTTGCGGTTTGTCCGCTCTTCTTTCCAGGCGGGTCTTTGCGCTGCTCTTCTTGCCCTGAAGTGCCGGGAATAGTACGGGACGGAGCCCGCTGGGAGTCGAGCGGAGCCAGGACTCGCCCGCCCCCGCGCTGTCCCCGCAGCTCTCCCCGTTACCTTGAGCAAGAGCTCCTTGCGCGGCTCTCCGCTCCCGTGGAGCGGGGCTGGGGGCACGGGGTCAGCACCTTAGGAAACGCCAAGTGCCAGCTCCGTCTTGATGACCCCAAGCTACGCGACAAGGCTCCCCCCCCCCTTTTTTTTTATTTTTGTTCCGTATTTTACCCTTTAACACTCTCCCGGGGCAGAAGTCTTCACCTTGTCCCTCCCTCCTCGCTTTCCTGTCAACCTCCTCCTAACCTGACAGCAGGGAAACTTTTTAGCCCCTGAGCAGCCGTTTCTGGGTCTCTCTGTCCCCCCTCCTCGCTGGCCCTGGGTGAGCCCCTGAGGGGACGCCGGAAACTTCGGCCGCGCACCTCCCGCTCCTTTAAAGGGTGCATCAGCATATCGCCTTAGTAACGAGTGACTAATGCAGGCCGCTGGCTGCCTGCTGTGTCCGATGGAGTTAAACTAGTCTGGGTCGATTGCTCCTGGTTCTTTCGGGGTGGCGAGGAGGGGGACAGACTGAGAGAACAAGGGCCAGTGATAGATCAAAACATGTGGCTCCGCATGGCTGGCTGGTGTTAGGTTTGCAGAGGGATTTGAGTGCCTTCTGCCTCTGTGGAAGAACACACAAGGGGAAGCAAATGGCTGCAGCTGGGAATAATGTTTGTGTCTGTTAAAAATACTTCTTGCCCGAGTGGGACGCGTTAGCTTTGCAGCAGAGTTTAGCTTTGGCTCTGGGAGCCTTCCCAAGCAAGGCACAGCTTCAAGCTGCAACAGCAGGGCTGCTTCACTCGGAGGAGAGACTTGTGTATGCAGGGAAATGTCCTCGGATTATCATTTAAATCCCTGTCCATTCTCCCCTCCCTTCGTAAAGACTTTTGTGGACCACAGAGCAAGTGCACTTCTGTCAGCGATGGGGCCAATCGACCTAAACCTCTCCCCGAGGTGACTGAACGCTGACAGCCCCGGGGGACAGCAGTGACAGGGGCCCGATCTGACTCTTCCCTGTGACCTGCTCACCGGCAGCGATCTTGGCACTGCTGCCCCTTGGCCCTGGCCAAGTGCAGGAGGACACCGGGCCCTTCCCCGGGCGCTTGCACCCACTCGTGACTCTCTCCCGGTGTGGTTGGGGACACGGGGCCCTTCCCGGCCGTGTGCTGAGCTCTAGGTGTCGCTGCGAGCCAGCGGAGTGCCACCTCCAGGGCTGGGCTCAGGCACATTTTCCTCATTGTTTTAATTTCGCTTTCCTGGACTTGCAGACAGCAGATGTCTGGAGCCGCTTCTGTGGTCACCAGAAGCGCTGAGTTCGGAGGCAGAGGAAAGCCTGCAGTTTAGCATGTGCGAGTGATTTCTGCTGACAAGCTCCAAAATAATAATAATAATAATAATAATAATAATAATAATAATAATAATAATAATAATAATAATATCCTTTAAGGAAAGTTTTTCTCTCTTTTTTTTTTCTTTCTTTTCTTCTCCCCTTCCCTCCCTCCCCGATCCATTCCGAGGTGTGTGAGTGAAGAGTACTGCTGGGCCCTGTCGAGGGACACTGCTGTCTGTGCCTGCCTAGTGTCTTCTGCAACGAAGTGCAAAAAAGTGTGGCCAGAAGCAGGGGTTTGGGGTGACTCCTTAACGCACGTGGACACTTAGTATGAATTGTTTCTAAAGGGGGCAACCTGTCTGGGAAAGTTCTCTAGATTAGGTCGGCAGTTCACAGGGGCGCCCTTCCAGCAGAGTCTGGGAAACCTGAGCTGGTGGTCTCTGGCAGAGGGTCGTTCAGGTCGGGAGGATGAAGTCGTGACAAACCAGTGGAAATGGCCTTTAAATCGTGTGTTTCGGGGAGCGGGGTCCGGCCCGCGGGGCCAGGCGCCGGCAGGAGGGGGCGGTACGGCTGGAAGTGTCCGCGGTGCTGAACCGGAGCGGAGCGGGGCGGGGGAGCTGTCCGGGGTGCCGAACCCCTCTGTCCCGGGTCAGAGGAGCTGTCCGGGGTGCCGAACCCCTCTGTCCCGGGTCAGAGGAGCTGTCCGGGGTGCCGAACCCCTCTGTCCCGGGTCAGAGGAGCTGTCCGGGGTGCCGAACCCCTCTGTCCCGGGTCAGAGGAGCTGTCCGGGGTGCCGAACCCCTCTGTCCCGGTCAAAGGAGCTGTCCGGGGTGCCGAACCCCTCTGTCCCGGGTCAGAGGAGCTGTCCGGGGTGCCGAACCCCTCTGTCCCGGTCAAAGGAGCTGTCCGGGGTGCCGAACCCCTCTGTCCCGGGTCAGAGGAGCTGTCCGGGGTGCCGAACCCCTCTGTCCCGGGTCAGAGGAGCTGTCCGGGGTGCCGAACCCCTTTGTCCCGGGTCAGAGGAGCTGTCCGGGGTGCCGAACCCCTCCTGTCCCGGGCCAGAAGGAGCTGTCCGGGGTGCCGAACCCCTCTGTCCCGGGTCAGAGGAGCTGTCCGGGGTGCCGAACCCCTCTGTCCCGTGCCAGAGTGAACTGACAGTGACCTCTCGCCCTTGTCTGTGGCTAGAGCAGCAGAGACAGAGTGGCAGCAGTCAGGCTCGCTCAGGATGAGCAAATGCAGCCCTGGGCATGAGACCCTTGAGGAAAGGGGGAAAGTGAGGCAAAGAGCTGGCAAAGACCATGGGACAAGTACAAGGAGAGTGGTCTGTTTGTGCACGGTGCCAGGAGTACATGCAATTGCTCATCGTGGGGAAGGGCTTAAGGAGACAGCACTGGAAATTCTTTCCTAAGATTAGATTTCTATTTTCTGTTTTGCACAAGTGGGACATTCACATTGTCTTTCATCTTTTGACATGAATGTAGTAGGAAAACCCAGAACTGAAACATATAGAAACAAAGGGTTTTCTCGCTTCTCATACTTGGAAATATCAAAGCAAACCTAAGAATGAGACTGTTCTGTTCTTAACTTTAACATGTGATTAATAATAGGGAGAGAACTGAGTGTATTTTATGGGTTACTGATGATGACTTTTCCTATTGAAATATGTGCAGTGTATTTTTAAGCACCAGCACAGACTTCAATGCAGAACAAAACAGAGGAAAAGACAGGATGTTGCCTTTGAAGGTCACAGTATTGTAAGTAAGCATTCTGTCCACTCGAAGTACTACTGATGGAAAAATACTGCTTGAAATCTATAAAGAGTTAAAAGGAGGTAGTAACTCCCTATCAAAATTCAAATCAAAACCAGTAATGATTTTCTATGACAACTGTGACTTACAGACACCATTGAGACACACTTGAGAACATTGTTTTAGTAGTAGAAAAATACAGCAAAGTAGAGGTCACGGCATTCTTTAGAATTTTAAATAATTACATGAAAAATATATACAGGTCTATGAAAAATATGTACATAGTAGATCTAACTATGGAACAAAACCTGGATAAAATCTTGCAAATTTTTCATGTTAATTATTCATCTGATGAGACAATCATGTTATTTACAAGAGGAGTAATAAGGAAACTAGGTTCTGTATAAATGACCCCAGAAAAACACTTCCTAGTTGGTTCTGTGGCATTATTGATATTAAACTTATTGCAGCAGCTCTAAATCAAATTCAGATGACATATTTACCTTGTTATAAGATTAGCTTTTCACTACATTTATTTAGATGAGGAAACATCTCTGAGAACTCTTCATTCAGTTTAGTGTAGTGGTATAGCAGGTTGTGAACAATTTTGTTAGCATAATTCTCTTTTTTAGATTGATGAGGTTACCTTTTAAATGATAATTTTGATTGGTTTACCATTTAGACCGATGTGATAAATGTTTTGCATATTGTACAGTGGAAGGGATTTTCTCCTACACTTTGATTTGAGAACTGTTTTCCCATAAAATAGAGCTTCTTCATCTTTTCCAGGCTTCTTTCTTGGCATCACAGTGATTAATGAGTTTAATTTTTGCAGGCAACTGCCAGGAGGTGCTGAGTAAGATGTATCATGCTGATTGTGTGTAATGCCGCTCCTTTTAATTACTGGGATGATAACAATGCATTAATCAGGTGCATAAAAAATTCAACACTTTCCTGTATCGTGGAATATTGATCCATTTTATAAGTCACTCACAGAAGTACTTTTTAAAGTGAATTGATAAGTTATCTGTTCAAAATATTGAATCCTCTAGTGAAACGTAACATTTTTTTAATATGAAAAGCCACATGGTATAATCTTACAGGTTCATTACTTAGCCAAAACTCTTATTGGTTTTAATAGGAGACTTAAGCATATAAAAAAAAGCCACTCCCAAAGTACAAAAGCTTTCATTCCTCTGAATATTCTTTCAATAACTGAATTCTGAATATTTCTTTCTTTTCTGCACTAGCTTAAAACTACTTTTGGCCATACTTTATTAGTTCTGCAATTGATTATTCAGACTTATTTACCTTTTGAGAAGTTTTTCATTAAATATAAATACAGATAGTTTTGAGATGCCTCAGTAAAACTGTGTTTTGTGTTTGAATAAATTAAGGATTTAGTAATTCAAATATCCTTTGTGAGTCTGAGGAAGTGAAAATCAAAACCATCAATTAAAAAAAAAAAGTAATTTGGTACGTCAGACTTGCTGTTGCATGTAATTGAAAGTTTTAATTTTCAGTTCATTATTTCTCTAACAGGAACAGATATTGCCTCCTAGAAATGTGTGTCAGGGACAGAACCCTCAGAAATATTGAGGCCTGAGCTTCAGGCAACAGGCATTTCAAAATTGGGGTGTTTTTCTCCTAAAGAGATGAAAGGATTGATTGTATAGAGGAGTCTGTGGGACTGCAGAAACCCTGACTTTGTTGTAAGCTGTAAAAACATGAATTGTAACCAGAAGTCTATCTATAGATCTGTACTGCTGTGTGTATGGGCAAAACCAAGTGTTTAAGTCTGTAAGAATCTCCTGTTCTTAAGTCTGTAAGCTTCTCCTAGAATCTTCTTGGTGAGTTCTTGGATGCTGAACTCAGTTATCCTCCAGCCACTGAGATGCAGAGAATGGGAATGGTTATTTCTATGGAAATAGTTAGGCCTCACTGACATTCTGTAAGCTCACCTTTTGAAATGAATAAAAATTGCAGCTTACTTCCTTCAAAATGTGTAGTTACAAACCTTATTAAAATAATGGGTTATATTTGCACAGAAGCTCATCATATATTTTGTGATTACTGAATACTGGACACTGATCTGCAAGTGATACACTTTTTACACTTCACTTTGATGGCTATATCTATAGTTAAACAAACTTATGATATTTGCTGCCAGTTTAAAATCCGCCTCTGTTTCTGCAGTCTTCACTAGCCATGGTGATGATGCACACACTAAAAAAATCTACCAGAGAAAATGTATTTTTAAGTATTCAGAAATAACTGTGTGGAGAGGCTGAATCATCTCTCTAATAGTAGTGCACTGTGCCATAGGCTGGGGTGCTTCCCATGGAGTACTCAGCTCATGTTATTTCTCTTTCTGAGCTGGGAGCTCAAGTGCAGAAAGCAGAGACTGAGCCCAGGGTTGGAGCAGCTCAAGTTGGTTTCCAAGAGGTTTTAAAAACATAGGAGGTGGGAAAAGAAAAAAAATAAAAATCTGTGACTATGTGCTGTTCTCCACCCGTTTGTGTATTTTTGTTTCAGGAAAGGCCAGACTGAAGGCAGTCCTTAGGGTGTGTATCACAGCTTGGAAAATGCTCTTTGGGAGTCAGCAGATTTTGTCCCTTGAAATAAAAAGCTTTACATTAGTTTGAGCTAATATATTTATGCTTGTGCTGGTACAGCAAAATCTCCCATTGTAGTTCGTTAACCGCAGGTTGATTTTTCGGGGATTTTTGCCCGATGTGCAGGACGATTCCTAGCACGTGAGGTGCGAGCATTTTCATCCCGTGACCAAGGGGTGGCAGCGTGTGGTGATCACACCGTTCCTGTGGAGCCCTTGGCTTTTCCTTGCTTTTACAGGGAAGCATCAACCACCCACTTGTTTACACACTCACACCTACACGTGGGGGTTCTTCAACTCCATCCAGCTTTCTCTAGGTCTGATGGAACTGGAGGCAGTTTTGTAATTCTCTTTTTCACCTTCTGGTGGAAATATTTGTTTTCAAAGCTTATAAGAAATGGTTCAACAATACTTTTAAGTACATGGAGGAAGGAAGAAACAAACCTTCCTTCTAAGGAAATGTTTTCTCTTTTCTCCCAAAGGAAAGAAAAAAAAAAAGCGCCAATGTTTTCCCAAAAGCCTTTTCGCTCATTTATTTTTACTCATTGGTTATGATACAGTGCGTCTTTTCAAAAGTACACGCAGAAAATTTAGGTTTGTCATTTCAAGGTGTTTCAAAAGATTTGTGGTCAAACGCAAAAATACATACTGAAATATATTTCCTAGTTAGATGCACAAATACTTATTTTGGATTATCTTTTTTTACTTTGAAAATATTGTGTATTCATTGAATTGTGGGTGTTTGGTACTGGTAAGATTCAGTGTGGGTGAGTTAACTGAGTTAAAGCAAATTTTGAGTGTGTGCATTCATCTATAGGAATAGATCACAGTGCCATAATCTTTACTGCCAGTATATAACTGTAAAAGAGAGTGGGAATGAGCATTGGGCTCATGGATGTTTTGCAGCACAGAGCAGTGCAGGAGGGAGCAGAGGGAGAGTGTGGTGGGACAATCCAGGAAAGTGTTCTGAAGGGGGAATGGGCAGTGGTTGCTCTGTAGTGGAAAGAGAAATTCTTCACAACATCAGTGTTTGGGAACAAAAATTTTCCACATGGAACCAGAGCTTTAATTACATCTTAATTTTAAGCACTTTAATTTAGAGATATTTCATAGTTTATTTTGTTAAAATAGCACTTGAAAGTCTTCCCAAAGATTACAGCAAATATTAATGCAATTTTTAAGCCTCAGGGAACTTGCAATATGGACTCAGGGGGAGAGGTAGAGAGGGGTCTGGACCTCGTTCATTCTGCAAACATTTAAATTTACACAGACATACTGAAGTGTGTGAGGTAATTTGAAAAGGGCAGTTTTGTGACTCTGCTGAGGAAAACTGAATATGGTTGTTAATTGTTTACCACTAACAAGGTGTAAATTATTTTACTCTAAACAAGGTGTTTGTTAGTAGAGCTCAGCTATTACTTAGATTCTTCCAGGAGTTGCAGTGTCTGTGCCTTTTAAAACTGCAATTATTATTATTATTATTATTATTATTATTATGCTCACTTTGCAGATGGAAAATTGGAGGCTGAGGAGTCACATGGACAGTTCATCTCAGCTCTACAGCAGTGATGGTCTGCTGTGGCTCAGCCGTGTGAGCTATTGCAGTTTCTGGTTCTGGGCCCCAGGGGCTTTAAGGCTAAAAATTGTTCCAGTTATCACCATGGATATTCTTACAGGTGTAAAACTAATTGTGAAGTCTGGCACATTTAAAGTCTTTGCTGTATCTAGCACCCATTTCTGACAGTTTTTTTCTAGCTCTTCAAGGCTTTGGAGTTTGCTTTGAGCAAAAGGAGATTTAAAGCATCCAAAAGGAAGGACAGGAGTATCTTAATGCTTTCATTATAATATTTCAGGGAGGGGGTGGTTTGGGGCTTTTTATATTTCTTTTCTGTATTTGTCAATAGCATCTGCTCCAGCATTTCAAGCAGATTTCAGTCTAGGCAGAACTCAAAAGCAAATGCAAATTTCTCCCCAGGCTTTCTCTTTTGGATATACAGAGCTACATGAAATGGAAATGCAGCAGTGGGAAATGCTCGGTAACCTCAGCTCCAGTTATACCACAGTCATTGATTTTAAAGTGTTTATGACAAAAGCATGTTTGTGCTCCTTATTTTCCATTAAAATAAGCTCAAACTCCCTATAAAAGAATGTAGCTGTGGTATTTTGGTCAGAGGAGAGATGAAACCCATGCAGACTGAGAAATTACAGATGTTGCTGCAGTCTCTAAGCCCTAGATCTGAAGCCACTTGGTGAGCAGATCCTGCAGGAGGTTTACACAGGGTCCCTGTGCCTGCTGCTTTCCTCCTGTTCTGGCAGGGGCAGAGGGAGAAGTCCAGCAGCAGGAGGCTTGGTAGTGCCTGTTGTCCCTTCTCAAGGGTATGAGCAGTGGTCTGCAGAGCCCAATCTCTACAGTTTGAGTCTGTGAACAAGAATTCAAGTGTCCTACAGTGCCTCTGGCTAAGGGGAATTAAAAAATGCTTTTATTTATAAGGCCAGCCTTTGGCAAAAGAAAAAGTATGACCTGCTAACAGTAGCAAAACAGACACTTGTGTTTGTACCAGGGTCACAGAAAAGGAATCTTGTGGCAGCAGCTGCTGGCTGGTAGGGTGGTGTTGGAGGTGGCTCTGGAGTGGAGGCCTCTTCCAGTTTTCTCCCAAGACTTCTGAATTCCTTATAAGCAATAGGGGCTCATCCATCCCTTCCTCTCTCCCATCCCTCAGCTCTGCCTCAAGGGAGAAGAGTTCTGTGGGTTTTTTTGCACTGCTGGGAAGCCATGAGTCAGTTCTTCCTCCCTATCTAACAGGGGGCTGCTGGCAACCTTATCTCTCTGCCCTGGCACCTAAGGATGGATATCCCAGCAAAACCCAGATGGCTCCACTTCAGCCACTTCCCAGGGCCATTCCCTCAGGCATTGCAAAGTTCAACTCCTGCCTGTGTCCCTGCCCTCCTCTCAGGACAGGCAAGCTGGGTTATCTTGTTTTTCAGGGGAAAGCACAAGCAGACTTGAGCAGAGAGCAAAGGGGATATTTGGATCTGCTCTAAATAGAGTTTGACCTCTTGCATAAGAGGCTGATTGTCCCAAGATAAGTTTATTGCATACACAGCTCTGAGATTTGCACAGATTGCTTGTGGGATTATGTTTCATGTGACTGTAGAATCCTATCTTTGTTTGTAATTTATTGCTTAATCTTTCCTCATGTTTCTGTATAACCTGTATTAAATATGATTTGGTTTTGATTTTGGTTTTCTATTTCTATTTCATCTAGGTGCTAGAAAAGAAAAGCAATATTTAAAAGACTGAACTTCTATTACTTTGTTCTCAGGGAAGCTGTAGAAATCAACAACCATGTTGCCATAGACACATAAATGCTTTATAGTGAACCAAATATTTTCACTTCTACTACTTTTACTGCTAGGCATATTGAATCTGAGTACTTTATTGATACAGTTCCTCTGCCTTCTCTATATTAACTTATTTTTCATTTTTTTCTTTTATTTTTCTTTTTTATTATTTTTTTGGTGTAATGCCAGATACAGGAGGAGACACATGGAGAAAACACCAAAGGTATTATAATGCTTCACAATGGTGTCTCTGATAAAGTGGGTGCTGTTGAAGCAGCTTCTTTGTTCCATTATGAACTGCAGCACAAACACTTGTCAGAACACATACAGTGAGTCATTGCAAACAAGAATAATTAATTAACACTGGTTAAGCCAAGGTTTAGGATCACAGTAACCCCATCTATTGTACTTGCCTTGTTTATACTCTGTGTTTGAGGAAGGTGAGATTGAAACAGGCTTCTTCAAGGAGTGGGCAATTCTCACTGGCTTCTGGGCACATTTGGATACCTTCTGTTGGAGGGGACATGGATCAGTGGTGGAGCACTGGAGTAACTTAGGGAAGTCTTGCAGTTCCTGGGTCTGCCACTGACCTGCTGCATGACCATCAGCCAGTTATTCACCTTTGTGAGGCAGGACCTGCATCTCTTGGGCACCATGAAGGAATCAAGGCCGTGACTTCGTTCATGGCTTCCTTGTGAAGGGTGTAGAATTAAATAATTTTTGCTTTGGGCCTAAAGCTTCAGGCTAAAAAGAACCCATGGACAGAAACATGAGATTATTAATAATTAGTAGTGCTGTCATTAATTCTGACAGTGGCAACATTTGTAGGAGCATTGCTAATAACCAAAACAGGCCCTGATTGTGCTTGTTTATGGTGGGCTAAAGGTCTCTCTCATTACAATGTTTCACAGTAACTGCCAGGAACTGATAATCACTATAATGCACATTTTTTTCTTTTAGCTAAGAAAAGCTAATAAGCATCTGTAATTTTGAAAATGTCAGATTGAGCCAAAGTGCATGCAATTAGATAAGGATAATGTAGCAGATAATAAGAAGATACATGATAGTGGGTGAGCAGTTATCAGACTGTTGTGCTTTGGCTGCTAAAGTGCTTTGTGTTGTGGAAAAGGGAGCAGTGGTTGGTTGAGGGGAAAGATGCCAAGAGTTGTCACAAAGGGAAACGTGGGCTAATGTGGTCCTGGGGAAGCATGAACATGGATGTCAGGCTTTTGATAGAAGGAAGGGGTGTCTGGGTTAGAAGTCATGTACCTGGGAGGTGGGAAAGGCCACTGAGGAAAAAAAGGGAGGCAAATATGGAAAGGAAGATGGGCAGAATGGAGTAATTTGTGGTTGCTATCCCTAAGGTTTCTTTTTTTCTTTTTTCAAAGACTTTCTGCCTTCTGTGTGTGTGAGGTGTCTGGGCTGTTCTGGCAGCTTTAGTGTGCTAAGACCTTTCTGAGATTTCCTTTGCTGAAAAGGAGACACAGCTATGATACACTCATTAGGAGCCTGGGTGTGAATTTTCATTCAATGTCCTCAGTTTAATTTGCCTCTGGGGGAAAGATTGAGGTAGATTCTGGGAGCAAGATTAAAAACAAGAGGATGAGAAACAGACAAAGGACAAGGAAAAAGAAAAAAGAAAGAGGAAAGCCATGAGGCACAGAACTGGAAGCCAGCTCTGATAATACTGGAAGATAAGGAATTTTTTTTTTTTTTTTTTTTTTTTTTTTTTTTTTTTTTTTTTTTTTTTTTTTTTTGCGCTATAGGGCAAAATATTTTTTGTGGCTGACACAGAATATTCCATATTTGCCTTTTCCTTCTACTCAGCCTAATCTAGCAGCTCATTCTTGACAGGAAGGCAGGCTCTTTGTAATCTGGAAGACTGGACATTTTTGTCTGATGATTTTTCCTGAAATGTCTCTTCTACTCTTATTCCACCTCTCATGAAGTGTTCTGGTGCCTCCACAGGGAAGAGATTAGAGGCCATTTTGGCTATATTTTGGTTCTATGATAACTTTTTCTATTTTTTTCTTTTTAGAATTCACCAAATACTGATATCTTTATAAAATACCTGACAGAAAAGCTGTATAGTTCTCTCCTCCTCTATAATGTCTCTAAGAAGGTATTCTATGAATGCTTAACTTGTGACTAGCTGTGTAATGTTACGCCTGCAATCTTAGGAAAAAAGTATCCTTATGATATGTTTGAAATGTGAATAACAAATTCAAGGTGTATTTTGTCACTTAGAAAACACTTTACATTTCAGTTTACACCAGAATAAATTCTCTTTTTTTTGGTGTACTTTCAGCCTAGATTAACTGTGTTTGCATTACAGGGTTGCATAGAAGCATGTGTTTGATGTTTGGAGAGGTCTCTAGGAGAACCATAGAAATCACAGAATTGTTTGGGTTGGAAGGGATCTTAAAAATCATGTTTCCCTTGGGCAGGAGCACCTTCACTGTCTGTGACCATTTAAATTCGGGGGGGGGATTGAAATTCTCTTCCCATGAATGTTCAGAGAAGGTAACAGCACATTCATAGGATGTAAATTCAGAGAACATATGAACATGGCCCAAATGGTTATTCCTGTTATTGTTTTGTTCTATTCTTACAATTCAGTCATTAGCAAGTTATTTGTTCCTCAGTAAGTTGTTCTCCCCCAGGTGATGGGCAAACTTGATCTTAGAGGAGAGGCAAAAGAGAGGAAATCCTCTTTCTTGTCCATGTTGGGTCACGAGGGAACATTTCCTTTCTCCCAGAGGTGCTCATAACAGCTGCACAGCTCTGTGGTGGCTCTCTTCTTTTTGGATGAGCTACAGAGAGGTGCCTCATGGCACTGGGCAGAGAAGGTGAAGGTCAAGAGCAAGGTTAAAACCAGTTTAATCACACTCAGTAAATCTGCATGTGAAATCCCTCAAATTATAACCATGTTCCTTCACTGTCCCTCCCTGCGTGTGCTAAGCTGGAGCTCTCCTGGAAATGGGCTTTTGGCAGATAGCACATGGCCCTTGGGCTGGAAGGATGCCTGAGAATGCCACAGTCAGCTTTGTAACTGTGCAGCTCTGTGCAAAATGTAGGGAGCAGCAGTGTGAATCGGAGGATTGAATTTGCTCTAAAAGTTCCACACAAGGCCCCTCTTTTGCTGAAGACAGATTGTGCCAGTCCAACCTGAAAAACTGTAATTTAATTTGAAAGCACAGTTCTGCTTTCCTTTCAGCTGATCTCGATTGGTGACAAGCCATAAAATTTCTCTGTGGTCCGCTGAAGTTTAATAGATGAGAATTTCCTAACTTCATAAAATGATTAAAAGCACTCCAAAGGCTTTGCAAGGCTTCTGTGAGACAACTCAATCAGCAGGCTCCAGGGTCCTTTGTGAAAGGTTTGGTGAGCATTGCTTGAAAGGCAGATTGCTGAGATAGGTCATAATTGAGGGAAAGACTAATAAACTGCAAGACTTAAATAAAAAAAATGATAAAGGATATGTGTAACAGAGGTTTTTCCTATTTGCCACAATGCTGTGAAGATTAATTTTACAAGGATCAATGTGTCTAGCAGGGATAAGTGATAACTGTGGGGCTCATTTTGGCAGCAGCCCACTCCTGGGTTGTTCTTTAACCCAGCACCTTGGACAGCACTGAAAAGCAGAGAGGAGCAGTTTGGTTTGTGTGTACAGCCTGTGTCTCATCTAGAAAACTCATCTTCCTCCAGCATGTTGGATCATAAACCAAAAGCTGAATCCACTTTCATCAAGTGTTTGTAAGTAATGAACCATTTCAGGACTGCTCTGATCTGCCCAGGGCATTTCTACAAACAGAAGAAGAATGATTTATGGTTGATTGTGAAATACATGTTGGGCATTAGGGACTGCCTTCCCTCTCTCCCTCTCCCTCCTTTCACATGAGCTGGCTGTGACTTTCCAAACAAAGAAAATGTGACTGTTTTATTTCTCTATTCCATTTGTTTTCGTGAATGTGAAGCAGAGTCTAGTTAAGGGGTAAATGGGCAACCAGATATTTGGAAACTGAGCCTCTTAACCTCAGTTTAGATACCCCAAATTTCTAAGATTGGGTGAAGAAATCTAGTGTCAGCTTTTAATCAAATGGGTTATTTGAGAGTTTGTCTGCTGACATTGCTGAACTTTCTGATGAAAACTTAGAAAATGTCTCATAGTTAGTGCTACTTCTCTTTTCTTCCTCTGGAGCTCAGAGAATTCCAGCAAGGTACAGCACCAAAATATGTTCTTTATACCACAGTGACATAATCTTCAGAGTTTCCAAACATAAATTTGTGTGTTGACTAAAAGGTGAAGAGGCTTTTTATACTTAATAGGTCTTATCAAAGCAGGAGGTTAGAATTTTCCTGACTTGGGCTCTCCTTTCTGCTGATAATGATGGAAATGGAGAATCCGTCCATCTTCAGGATATCTATCTGAAAGTTTCATTGTCAGACTGAGGCATTTTCAGCATTTTTCTTGGTCAGCTTCAACAATCACTCATTCTCATTTATTCAGGTCAATGGGCCCTTCTCTGGAGACAGTAAAGTTTTTTAAAATGAAGGATATTGTTGGAATAAAAATTGATGGCTCTGATCTGGTCATAAATAGTTTTAGGCAGGAAATAACAAGATTTTCATGATCTTGAGCATTGAAGTATTGAAAGAGTCTTCTAGAAAGACTGGGCAAAGGTAAAAGTTATATCTAGCTTTAAGCTAGATCTCAGAAATCCTACTTTTATGGGATTGTATACCTCCCCTAAGAAGCAGAGAAAACATAAGGGCCACTTTTTCAACTAAATCTATTGAAATTTTGCATGAGCCAGTGAAGAGGTCTCTGCCTCCAGCTAGGTAACAGGAACTCAGTTTTGATTATACAGGCTAAACATCTTTTCACAGAATCTCCAGATGAGGTAAAGGTTATCAGACTCTGTGTGTGTTTAAAAAAAATAATCACTGTCAAATGGGTTATACAGTGCTGAATCTGTCCTTTGAATGTATTTTTAAGATAGTTCAGTCAGGTTTATTTGAGATTCCCTTGATTGCTGCATTTCAAACAACTTGTGTCAGATGTCTATGATATTTCTCTAAACATTTCCAGCTACCTCCCCTGTAGGCCAAACACTTTTTCATTTCCAGAGGGAAGATGTCAAGAGGTCCGTCACTAGGAGGGCAGCAGCATCTTTAGACATTTATGCTGCAAATATTCTGTGGGAGAAAATCTAATTCAGTGCAGTTCTTTTTCTCTTACTGTTGTAGAATTGTAGGTTCTTTTTTTTTTTTTGGTTGGCTTTAGCATTTCTACACAGTGTCCCAGAGTCCTTCATAAACAGTAGCTTTGCCTATCTCCATAACAAAGACAGTTTGCAAAGAAAAGCCTATGGATGAGAAACTCAGAAGAATATCAGACAGTTTGTTTTCTGTTATAGGACCACTATAGTGTATGAACATTATCTTCAGACTACCTGAGCTGTAGATTTTAGGAGAATTTAGTAGCTCAATACATTCAAATGATCGCAAACACTGACTGGGTATTCTCCTTTTTTAATACAAATCACCTCCAGGCCATAGGAGCAGTGCTGCTCATGTGACAGAAATGCCCAGCTGCAAACACACAAGTTCATAAAGTCCCTCTGTGAGTCACAAACAGGCAGAGCAAGAGTTCACTTCATGTAGGAGCACACCTGGTGCTCTCCAATGGCTCATTGCACTCTATGGGTTCACAGTGGGTTTAACATGCGTTGGAATGTTTGAGTAATGAAACACAACTTGTTTTAGAGGCCCCACCTGGAGGAGCAAAACTGCCCATTACTGTGTGGCATTTGTCTGGTGAGAAGTCTGGAATTGGTTCTCAGCCTTGTTCCAAGCCCCATTTCCCAGGCTGAACTCTTGGCTGGTGCTGCAGACCCAGGAGGGGAATCCCCTCTCCTGTCCTTTCTGAGCACAGCAAACACAGAAGAGTTGGAAAGAAAACTGAGGAAAAGTGATCATGGCTGGGTGTGGTGGTGGTGGTAAAAGTGCTAGGATAAAGGGCTGTGCTCCTCAGCAGATGGTGAGTGTAAAAATTACCCAAGAAGGGGTACCACAGGCAATGCTAGGCAATTCCTGTTAGCTTCTTCCCCTCAGTATCCCTAGTGCTGATTTTTCAAGCTCACAGTGGGCTCTAAATGTTGCCAGTGTAGGAATGGCTCATGAGCAGCTGTGTCCTTTGCTGTGTGTGGCCCTGAGCACTTGGGAGAACTTGACCCATGGCACAGAGTGGTTTAATGCAGCCACTTCTCCAAATCAAGTGATGACACGCATACGTGGGAAGAGGTTTGATGTAGCAGCACTGCTCTGAGGCAGCAAATTATTCCAGCACTGGGAGAGGAGAAGGGCATTCTCCTTTTCTGAGCAGTGCAGGAGGGGAACAGCAGAAGTGGTGCTTTCTGGAATGGGTGCTGAGGGAAGCAGTGACAGTGGTGCTCTGTCAGTGTGGGTAGAGGCAGAGGATGCAGGTGACAACTTTGCACAAGAGCACAGGAGTGGACTGTGTGCTCAGGACAGCAGTGATGTTGATGGGGTGGAAATTGCCAAAGTAACCTCCAGGTCTCTCATCCCAGCAGCAGAGAGAAGGCAAGCTGCACTTGAGCAGTAAGTCAGCCAAACCCATGGCTGTGGCACATTACTGGGAGTTAGAAAGCTGGCTTCTCTTCCTCTGTGGCATTTATTTTTTCAGGAACATTTAAATCCCTAGGTTCTATTGGGCAGATTTTCCAGAAGATTTTGGTTATGCAATAAAAGCCATCTGATATTGTTTCTACACTGCTGTTAAGATGAAGTGTTCTTGTTATATCCTATAATCTTACTTGAGCTTTCTGTTCTTGATGGTTTTTCTAAGCCCTGGGCTAAAAGGCATTGTGTTAGAAATTATTCACCCAACAAAATGTCCAAAATGTGAGGCACTAAATATTTTTTTTTTCCCTACTTCTCAAGACAGCAAAGATCAAGCAGTAGAGCTCATACTGCTTCAAAGTGCTAATATGTGTTGAAGACTCAGGATTTTTAAGGTTATTTGAGCTGGAATTTCACATGTCACCAAAACCAGAGTCGATCTAAATCAGTGCCTCCCCAGGGCAGTGTGTGCCCAAGGGATGAGGGTCCCTTGTGCTAAAGCTGTGCAGGGTACGCAGACCTGAGGGTACCAAAAGCACTTTGTTGCACTGATGCAGTGCAAGCTTTCAGTTGCTGATCATTCTCATTAGTCAGAACTAATTTATCTACTGATTACTCACCCTGCTGTAAGCTTTCATTTTGCTGATAGAGGTTTTTCAGGGCTCCTTTAGATGCCTCTGCATGGTATTACAATATACATCAGAGGAATCATCACTCAAAAAATATCAACAGTGCTGGGCTAGTTGTTGCTAGAGAATTTCTTCATTCATTTTTTCTTGTGTTCATTACTCTAATTTCCTTGAGCATTTTGTGCATCTTTAACTAAATGATTGCATGTCACTGTGGTTGTGCTTGGTTTTTTTTGCACAGGACCCCTCGTCCTGTGCTCACAGTCCTTTAATGAAAAGCTCTTCAATGTTTGATTTTCTGCCCATTGTTTAATATATGGCCTTGGGCCTTAGTCTGTACTCTTTTCAGACACTGTTTAATTTTCTCTTGCACTCTTTTCTAGCATTTACTGCCACAATTTTTGAATGCTTTTCAAAACCTAATAAATTTATTTTCATGGGACAGCTGCTGAACATGAGGAGGGGTTTATTCCTCGGAGCTAAGGAACAATTCCTAATGTATCCTAAGTACTGAGAGGTAAAGACTATTTTTGTGAGAGTCTAAAACACAGATCTGTGACCTCAGTGGCAGTGCTGACCCTCAGCATTTCCCAAATAGTATCAAAGTCCCAGAGGTGAACATTTGTGAAGTAAGTAACACTGCAGTGCTCGCTTAGCAAAATTCAGCTTCAATGTTTTGCCCAGCATCACAGAATCTGGCTGTATGAGAAACAGGGAAATCATCTGTGTCTTCAGCACGTCCTGCTTAGTCATGAAATTCTCCCTCCTCCATCTTTCCAGCTCAGCACTTCATTTACTGCATGCTGCTGCTTTCCAGTCGTGCATGTCACCATGGGCCCCACTGACTCCCTCAGGAGGGCTTTGCATCAGAAACCCCTGAGTGCTTGAGGATGAGGCTAAATTAAGGTTGCATTGCACTGTATGAGTCCCAAAAATGTGCTGTGCTTAGAGTTAAAGCAAGACTTGCAGGGAGAAGTAATATCTTTTATTAGGATAACTGGTCTTGTGGGTAGAAAAACTTTCAAGTGCATGAGCCCTTCAGATTCCTCTCACATGAGCTGACTTCCTCCTAACAACTGCACCTCTTTTATATTCCCAGCTGAGCATACAGAAACAGCCCCCTCTTACAAAAGCAAGCAGGAAAACAAGAGGTGGCATTACCTGACAGCAAATGGAGTCCCCAGTGGTTCATTAGTGGATTAAATGCAGGAGAGTGACCACAGACCTTTGAGTTAATGGAGTAACTGAAAATAATTTTGTTCTCATCCTCTTTAAGGATCAGCTGTTTTGGGGAAAGAGGTTCCTTTTCTCTCTAGTGTCATAGCTGTCAGAATGTAGGAAATATGTGTTTAATTTGGAAGGCTGAACTCTTTTCTGATAGCAAAGAGTGTATTTTAGTAATTTCTACCCGACTCGGTAGGAAATTAGATCAAGAGTTCAGACACCTTTCCATTATCTGTTCCCCTTTTGTATGCATCTGAATATCTTCTGTAATATGCATTAACAATAAATTATTTTGGTAGAACTTACCTTTCTGTTGGCATTGATACAGTTTCTGGCACAGAGGGGATGTGGTTTGTGCTGGGGTAATTAGGTAAACTTAGCTGAGCAGTTCTCCAAATAAACTGATTTCTTTCCAGACTCTCTAAATTACATTAAACTGACAAGGTTGTCCTGACTTTAGGGACAGTTTTGGCAAGGGCAATTTAATTCAGACTAAATTAAAATAGGATAAGGAAATTGTAGCAATCTGTCCAGATGGGTGAAATCATCTTTCAGAAACTTTCCTAATCACAAATATACAGGATTTTATGGGTCTGCCTTATAGAAGTCCTAGCACCTTGTATAGATAATTAAACCATCCTAGGAGCAGTTTTAAACCCAGGCATGTGGGTGTATTTCCAAGAGTGTGTTAGAACCCCGTGGTTGAGAATTCTCTGACCTACATAATCATTTAAGCTGATCCATGCAAAGTGGATCAGTTCACATGGAAAAGAACTACAGTATCCCCTCCAAGCATATTTCCAAAATCTTTAGCCTGGGATACATAAGAATAAAATTCCAAGAGGTCAACAGTGGAACAAAAACAACTAAGTGAAAAGAAAATCTGTCTACAAAACCATAATTATTCTAGTTGTATTATTCTAGTTGTTCCCTCACCCAGTTTTCCTCTACTGAAGCTATTCAAAAGATATTTATCTTTTTGTATCTTCCGTGTTTTTATTCCTGAGAAAGAATAATTGAAATATTGTTTCCCATTCATCTTTCTGCCCTGTGTGATACTGTATCTGCACTGAGTTCAGGCAGAACTTCACAGCTGATATAACATACCTAGAAAATTTTCCTACTTTTAATAAGATAGAGCATCCTTAGGGCTTTAGAAGGGTTCCTGGAGGAGTCAACAGGAAGAAATGTTCATCATTGCTTAATGGAAAACAGGAGTCCTCCTGCTAGGAGAGAAATAAAGCACCACAGGATGTTTTATTTTATTGCTTTATATTACAGAAGATCTGCTTCCAAATTCTGAGTCTGGAGAAACTTCAGGTACCTGGAAGATAGAAATTTTCCTTGTCTTGAGTGGCTCAAAGGACTAAATTTGAGGATGAAAATTAAAAGAAACAGATTTATGAATGAATGCAAACCAAATTATTCATGTGTGTACTCTGAGGACACAAATGTATTTTGGGAAGATGATTTGCATAGAATTAGCCACAAAGAGGACAACAAGCTTAAAGTGTGGTCTTTTTGGAAGTAAGGTTAGTAAGGGTGAGATTCCTGAGACTGTTGAAAATTCTTTCTCTAAAGAAAGTTAAAATTCAGTTTTTTTGGCCTGCAAATATTTAGTAGTTTTCATTCAGGAACAATAAGGGATGGATTTAATATCAAATAGAGCAGTATTTGGTGCTATGTCCTATGCTAAAAGGAGTCATTCTAAACTACTTGGAGGCATAGGGTAAGCTCTGTTCACTGTTTTCCATGATTATGTTCAGTTCATCTGATCCCCTGGTCACAAGAATCTGCTGGATTAGAGCTATGATTTCAGGTTTGGACATTAAACCAGTAGAGCTTGTAGCTCTGAGAGCACCAAGCAATATTCAATATTCCCCAGTCACCCTGAGCTCCTGTGTTGGAGTTTGCTGCATTGCTGGAAAAGTGCTGGCAAATTTATTGCAAGCAAGGGCAGCTTGCATACCTGATGTTTGCAATGAGCTTGCATCTGCCTGTAAAGCAGAAATCACAAAGTTTAGGCACAAGTGGCAGCTCTTAGGCGGCAAGCCCTGTAAAGGCGAAACTAATCCAAATTGCCTCACATTTCCATGGGCTAAGAGTGTGCACAAAGAAAGTTATTGCACATCAACAGCCAAGTGATGGTTTTATTTTTTGCTGCAGCTTGTCTGTTTGCACCTGAGCCTCAAGGAGCAATCCATCCTTTAGAGATCCTGAGCCCCAAGGAACAATCCATCCTTTAGCCTGTTTGTGCCTCTCCCAGGGCAGTCTTGATCTGTGAGTGGCACTATGACAACACAGTGATGGACTGGTCACTGTGGGTGAGAGCAATCTGCTCTGCTGCCTCTTTAATCTCAGACTAAACTTGTGATTTGCACTTGAATTTTTAGTGCATAAAGCTTCAGCATCCCTGTCTCTATCCTAGTCATCTTGTTCTATATTTCCTGACTAACGATGACCTGTTGCTTTATTAATTATGTATTAATAATGTATGACCTGTTCCACTAATAATAATGTGTATTTCTCTTCCTTGAGACTGGTAGGAGCCTCTCATCTCCTCTGCAGATGGACAGCTCGTATGTCTTACCCCTTCCCAGAACAAATGTCTGGGTATCCATGTGTTGATTTCATCTGCAAGACCCCTCTTTCACCCACAATTCATAAGGACACATTCCTGCCATGGCATTTCATCATGTCAGCCTAAACTGGATTATAATAAATTACAAAATGGTGCACTTACTAGAGAAAGTAAAATTAATTGCAATCATCCAATTGTTTCTGGTTGTTCTGGTATCTCACAGGTCATCTGTGATCCATGGTACACTTCCATCCATCCATCCATCCATCCATCCATCCATCCATCCATCCATCCATCCATCCATCCATCCCTCTATCCATACCTCTATCCATCCCTCTATCCATCCATCCATCCATCATCCATCCATCCATCCCCCATCCATCCATCCATCCATCCATCCATCCATCCATCCATCCATCCCCCATCCATCCATCCATCCATCCATCCATCCATCCATCCATCCATCCATCCCCCCTCTTTTAGCTTTAGGAGCAGGAAGGTGCTTGCTCAGGAAACATTGCACTTCCTTTGCCTGTGGAACGAGGGGAGCTGCTGCAGCCAGGGTTGTGTGGCAGATGCTGGAGCCAGAGCTGTGCCTCATCCCATCCAGGCAGTGCAGGGAGTGTTGGTGCTGAGTGTGGCTGGAAGGCATCTTCAAAACTGCCGAGTTCTTCCTGAGGTGGAATGGTTCTGAAGCTGTGGGACTGACACCTTCCCTCCACGGGCCATGAGCTTCCAGGAGGTGTGCTAGCTTTGAGCTGAGGAACATTTTGAGTCTAATTGTGACCTGCCCGTGCCCCAGTGACGGAGAATACATCAAAGTGTTTAAGTCATGCAGCCATTAACGACTTTGCTCTCAACTGTGTGCCTCATTTTTCACCTGGATTTTTCTGATTTTGTCTGGCTTTAGATTTCAAGCATTGATCTCTTATGTGAGGCTGAAAACATTGCTATCATTCAATATATTTGGTAGGGGAAGAAACTAGTGCTTTGTAAATGTGGGCCTGTGCTAATGCCACTTTTTTTTAAAACTTCTTTTTCTACATACAACATTTAGTGCCATTTAAAATACCTCTTCTTTTGCTGCTGCAAATGTTTGGAAAGGAATTACCGCAACTGTGGAGGTCGAGCTGCAATTCCTGTAGGTGTAGCCATGTCTGATAAAAGGTTACTTTGACTGGGTGCCATTAGGAAATTAGTCCTGGCAGCACAAATCTCACTGTGGGCTCCTCGTGGCTGCCAGAGACAGGAAGTTTGTGTTTGCATGGCCAACCTTGCTGAACTTGCTGCTGGGGCTTCACTGCTCCAGGGACCTGAACCTGCTAAAACAAAGAGAGTGTGGGCTGCAGTCTCCTGTCACTGGGTATGGAGATATACAGTGTTTCTTAATTTATTTCTCCCTGATCCCTATCTCTTGTCATGAAATTCAAATTAATTCTTAGCACTTAGGAGTCAGAAAATTTCCTGGTTATTGTTTATGTGGGACTGATCAGAACGGAAATTCTGTGGCATGATATTGCTGAATTTTGAGTGAGCAAGCTCACTTCTAGTAGTGTTTGCCAGTTTTACTCCTAACAGAAAAAGAAAACTTAGGATGTACCACTTCTAAATTAAAAAACTATAGTACAAATAATAATTAGCTTGAATATTAGAGTCTGGTCTGGGAGGGAACTGAATTTTGCTGGGCTTTGGTATTTAAGTATCTGTGGAGGTGGCCTAGAGTCTTCCACTTTGGCCATATAAATGATGGATTTGTGGCTTCTGTATCCAGCCCCAAATGAAATTCAAGGGTAAATAAAAGAAAATGAAGGAGAAAAATAAGTAAGGAGGGGAACAGCCAGTTCTCTTAAAGAAAATGCACTATAGGTGTGTGATCAAACTCAGCCCCCTATTGAGAGAAAAAGCAGAAATAAAAAATACAATAATGGTCACAAAAGGACCAAGAGAATAGTCTGGGGATATGTGCAGAAAAACATTTTAACAGAAGCCACTACTGATGCAGAGAGAGATATTAATTTCTCTTTCCTCTTAAGGGGGCAAGAGGGTAGATTGTAAACTAACCCTCATAACTTTGGGTATTTTGAAATTGAAATTGAAGCTGCCGGAGAAGCTGATTTTCAGAGATCTGATGATTCACCAGGTATATTTTGAAGTCCTCAGCAATGCAGCTAAGGATGGTTTTCCTGATGTGCTTAGGTCTGATTTTTAAACAGGCGCTTCACAGGATGGCCCTAATGTTACTCCACTGAGAAAAACATTTTCCAGCTGAAGTTCTTAACACAGCTTAAGTGATGAGGAGAGAAATGAGACCAAGAAGGTTATCTCCTATCCTTCCAAAATGGGCTTTTCTGCATAATATATTCTTGTGTTTGTCCAGTTTGACTTTAAATTATTCAAACTGTGGGCATCCCTGAAGTAACCTGTTTTGTAACTAGAATCTCAATGAGCCCTTCAGTTCACAGAACAAACCCCTCTGCATGCCTCTGGAGAGCTGCATGTGCTGATTTGGGATGGGATATGGGCCATGGAATATAAATTGTTCATGGCCAGCCCTGGGGCTTGAGAATGACCCTGTGATCTGAGCTGGAGATCTCAGCCTAAAGCAAACCAGCTGACCATGTGTGCATTAATCTCTCTGTAGGAATTTTGAAGTGCCATCCTGTGAGGGCCATGAGGGGTGGGCTTCAGTGGAGTCTGGGTTATAGCTGCTCTGTTGGGACATCACGAATGGGATGGCACATGGTCTGGATTTGGGTTTACTCTGCCATTCCTCTTGACTGCCAGTTTCCAGATCAATGCAGAGAGTAGTGAACTCCTTACTTTTCAGAAGCAAAGTCGATGGAAATCCCCAGGGAAGCATTGGACTCCACATTGATCAGTTGGTGGTAGCCAGTCAGCAGGGATAATTTTTCAGCTTCAGCTGTGTATGTCTGTTTTGTCACCTGGAGCAGTCCTGGATGGCTTTGTTTCCCTCCTAGGAGGGAACATTGTACTTTCCACAGAATTCACAGAATTATTGGGTTAGAAGAGACCTTAGAGATCATCGAGTCCATCCCAGCCCCAACACCTCAACTAAACCCTGGCACTCAGTGCCACATCCAGTCTTTTCTTAAACACATCCAGGGATGGTGACTCCACCACCTCCCTGGGCAGGCCAGTCCAGAACTTTATCACTCTTTCTGGGAAAAACTTTTTCCTAATATCCAACCTATATTTCCCTTGGTGCAGCTTGAGACTGTGTCCTCCGGTTCTGTTGGTGCTGCCTGGAAAAAGAGACCAACCCCACCTGAGCACAGCCACCTTTCAGGAGCTGTAGAGAGTGATAAGGTCACCCCTGAGTCTCCTTTTCTCCAGGCTGAGCACCCCCAGCTCCCTCAGTCGTTCCTCACAGGGTTTGTGTTCCAAGCCCTTCACCAGCCTCATTGCCTCCTCTGGATGTGCTTGAGCCCCTCAATGTCCTTCCCAAACTGAGGGGCCAGAACTGGACACAGCACTCCAGGTGTGGCCTCACCAGTGCCAAGTACAGGGGAAGGATGACCTCCTGCTCCTGCTGGCCACACTGCTCCTGATACAGGAATTTTCTGCTCCCTTGTTGCTTCTGGGATGGTGCACAGGATGTGGAGGCACTCGGTGATTTCCCACCATGGTCCCTTTTCCATCACAGGACCAGGAGTGCTGCCTGTGTGTCTTGTGTGTCCCCTGGCAGGGAATGCATGTGCTGTTCTATTACACATATCACAGGCAGGGAGAGGAGCATCCAGAGCAATGCACAGCCTACCTGCCCTGTTCCTGCTGCCTCCCAGGTCCTTCCTGCCACAGGACAGCAGGAGAAATGATCTTTATGAGTTGATCAGTGCACTATCTTGGAGAAATAGAGGAGGCAAACGTTGAAATGAAAGGTGTGTGCCATTAATATTGAAAATTCCCAGCATCCATAAACTCAAGCCTACACAATTTAAAATTTGATTAATTTAATCAGGAGATTAAACATTTCTAAGTCCCTTAAGGCCTTTTATTATTTTCTTCTATAATTTCAGGTGTTGAGCTTCTAAAAAAAAGCTGAAGTCACCAAGTAAATTCCAGTGCTACGACATAGCAGGGTGTATACTGGATCACTCCAAAGGTCAAAATAGTTTCTCTTTTCATCTCCTTGACAGTTGTCAGTAGTGATTGCCTGGAGGAAGAATATTAGACAAGTGTAAACAGACTGTGTAGCTCCCCATGTCCTCCCTGCAGCCTGTGGCTGAGAATGTTTCTGTGCCCAAGGCCATGTCACTGGATTTTTCAAACACATATAAACTTCTGGCATACACAGAATCCTGGGGCACTGAGCTTCAAAGATTAAGTCTCTGCTCTTGGAAAGGAAAAAATGGTGTTTTTTAAGAAGAGGATAAATTGAAAGAAACATTGCTGTTCCTGTGCACCTGAACCCTGATGTGCCCTTCACTTCTTGCACTATCCCTGCAGGGAAGCCATCAGTTCTGTGTTTCCACATAGCACCTGGCCAGCCCTTATCTTCTTGTATTTCTAAGAATCAGTAAGGTAAACTTTTTTTTTTTTTGGGGGGGGGGAACAGTGGAATTGTTCCCCTTATGTCCTAAATCAGTATATCAAGGAACAGGGCTCCCCTCTGCATTCTAAATTACTGCCTAGAAAAGAGAGAAACTGGGACAGAAGCTGGCCTTGTGTCTAGTCAGAGCAATCCCTGGATGAAATGCAATATATTTGCCAAACTACTTTAAATGAGAAATGTATTATTATTTACCAGCGAGGTGCAAAACCCCTTTGGTTTCCCCAAGTGAGGGTAACCAGTGAAGGTCTGGATGTTCTGGAGGTCTCTGCATTGCATCAGCAGTATGTTTGGAATACATGGTGTGGGGAGCAGAGATGGGGAGGGCAGATGAGATTCCTGTGAAGTTAACATGCTGCTTCCCAAGAAAATGTGTGGGAGCCCAGCCTTGCTGTGCTTTTGCCCTCCTGCTGTGAGTTTGTGCTGGACTGGGGACAGAAGGCCCCAGTCTCTCCTAAGAGTGTGACTCAGACTTCACTTTGATTTTCAGTGTCCAGGTGAGAGTTGCGTAAAACTCACGAGTTTCAAACTGCTGCAGAAGTTCTCCAAATTTCCAGGAAAAGGGGTGAAGATAAAAGGAAGGGAAGACAAACTGAGAAAGAGAGTAAGGGACAATGAACACAAAAAGGAGGAAAGAAGCGATGTGTGTCATTGCTTTTCATCTTAGTGGCTTTGCCACCAGGCTGGCACACTCGTGCATTGTAATGCACTTTTCAAGTTACAGGGTGGTTTGAAGCTGTGTCTGATATCAGAGATGGGAGTGAAAGTATAAAGCTGTCTGCCTTCTGCCCTGAAATTCACTCCTTGCCTTGGCTGTAAGCCACTAAACCACAATTAAAATAGCATGAACAGGACGTGTCACTGAAATGAAGATCACAGTGTTCCCTCAAACCCTCTGGTGGTGCCCTCCCGAGGCCCTGTGACAGAAGGTGAGCTCAGTGTATGGCTTGCATCCCTTGGGCACTGAGGTACAGGAAAAAGGCTTTACAAGCACAGCCAGGAATTTATGGCAGGAACAGATGAGGAGACAAAAACAAGAATATAAAGCAAGCGACAGAACTGGAGACAAGACAATTGCAAGTAAATTGCCTTTTCTCTTCCTCCTTTTCCAGCAATTTAGTACTAAGAACAGGCTCAGCATTGTCAACAATAAAGAAATGTTCTCTGTCTCCAAGCCATTCAGCATGTCTTCAGTAAATCAGCAATTTGACAATGATTGAAACAGCAGAAACCCTCCTTTGCATTGGCACTGCTGTGTGGGCTTCATGAGATGATGGAGCCTCACAGTGTGGGGCTGCAAATCCAGGGCCTTTCACTGTGCAGTTTCAGTCCTAGTTGTTGGGAACTGGTGCCACACATAAAAGATTTTGGAAGATCCTTGTTTTTTTTTTGAAACAATCCTTGAAACCTCATGATGTTTCATCAGCCTCAAGGCACTTGAGAGTGGCACAGCCCATCTTCCTGGCCATCCTGTTATGCAGTGTTTCTGTAGAAAACTGCCTTGAACTCAATTGCCCAAGCTTGCAGTAATGGCCAGTTAGATGGTAGGGTGCTCTGCCTTCTCCTACTGCTCCAAGTTCCAGTTGTGTCCCAAAATTTCTGGTTCTTTGGCACCTGTTGGCTCTTGACACCTCTTGAGCTCCACAGCACATCTGAGCTGCTGAGCTCAACACTGAGTTGAGGTTGTCCCCAGTGTCCCTTACCCATGAGTCAGTTGTGTCCTCAGCCCAGAGCCACAGCTGGCCCTCGTGCTCTGTTTCAGCTGCTGAGGTCAGCTTGCACATGCTGCATCCCTGCCTTGAGATCAGGAACTCCAGGCACTCCTCGTGGGGCTCCTGGCTCAGCAGAAAACCTGTGTTCTCACTCATACTGGTTTGAGCATGAACTTAAACCCACACACATGTAAGACCTTTGCTGAGTCAGGGTAAGTGACAGCAAACCCCTGGGCCTTGAATAGCAATGAAAGCCAGAAAAAAAAAAAAAAAATAAGGGCACCATTAACTTGAAAATCCCACTCTGCCTGAAAATTGTATCTGTTCTAATTAGAGGTAGCGCTGTGACTGAGAGAAAGTAGCAAGGCATAAAATGTCTCTCCTCTTAGCCTGATAATTGTTCTCTTGATTGTGCTTTGAGCTCTGTTGTTCTTAACTGCTTTATTTGTTTTTTTCATGCCTGCTTTGCCTTTGCCTCATGCATTAGCAAGAATCGTAGGATCCAAGAATCATTAAGGTTGGAAAAGACCTCCAAGATCATTGAACCCAGCTGTTAATCCTGTTCACCACAAAACCATGTCCCCAGGTGCCATATCCAGATTTTTATAACCCTTCTAGACATGGAGATTCCACCACTTCTCTGGGTAGCCTGTTCCAATGCTTGAAGACCCTTTCAGTGAAGAAATCTTTTCCTAGCATCCAATCTAAACCACCCCTGGTGCAGCTTCAGGACATTGGGTGGCTTTGCTCTTGCCTGGGGCACTCTCTTTGCCTTGGGCTGTGCAGAAGGACACTTCCCTGGAGCAGCAGCAGGAGCACCCACACTGCTCTTGCTGGGTTTGGTCTCTGCAGGTCTCTTTGCTTTCCCAGTGGATCCTCTGGGCCAGGGGAGCAGCCTTGCTAACTTTCATTATAGGCCTGGGGAGCCAGCAGGCATCTTCCAGCACTCATCAACAGCATCTTTCTCTCCCTTGCCTCCCCACTGGATGAGTGTTAGAAGTATTTTTCAAATTTTGGAACAAAATGATGGGGAATGGAAATTATTTAACTGCCCGCTCCAGTGCTGGGAGCCAAGGGTGAGATCTGGGGCAGGGTAAAACTTGTCTCTAGTCCCTTTGGTGGGGTAATTTCTGGCTTCCCCATGGGGCCCCACAGACATTTGTGTTCCTGGCAGAGGATGGAGAGGGCGGGAAGTTTTCTGGCCATGGTATCTGTTTAATACCTTCTCAAGCCATCTTTGCAGGAGCTGTGGTGTTAAACACCACGGAGTGAATGGGCCCTGCTGTAGTGAGAGCAATAATAGCAATGCTCTCAGTTAACCAGTTTTCACAGCTGTTTCCAGCCTTTCAGCTGTCCTCCAGTCCCAGCTACGTGCTCTGGGGTCACTTGGAGCCTGTTTTCAAGGCTTCTCTGCAACTTGGCACCCTACTCTTCCTCCACTGTGCAGGTCCCAGCCTGGGACCAGCAAAAAAATGCAATATTTTGTGGTGTGCAGCCGTTGGAGAGGGAAGAAATTGTGATTTATGGGCCTCTCCCCTCCCTTTCTGCCTGCCTGTCCAGGTGTGTCTCAGCATGACAAGCTTTGTGCCAGGCCTGGATGCTGCCTAACAGTTGGCAGGGGAAAAGAAATCCACTGAAAATTCTGGTAACTCCTCAGTTTTGGAAGAGAAACACAATGTGCGCACCTGGCAGCTCTCAGCAGAGTTGCCAGTGAATTTATAAACTCTGGCAACTGCTCTAAAAATCCAGTGACCTGCTGATCTCTGCCCCTCAGCTGCTATTTTGGTTTTGATGACTGCCTGGATTTTGGTTTATAGTAATTGAAAAGGTGTCTATGCTACAACCACACAAGTTTTTGCACGATGGGAGGGGTGCATACACTCTTTATACTGCTCAGAAAGAAGCACAGTTGGGTGCTGAGCTGATAGCTGTTTAGGAAAATAGTTTAGCAAATAACTTTAAATAAAACAGTTGAATAGGAATTCTGGAAAAAAAAAAGTTTTTGTCAAAGATATGTACATATCTGGATTTTGCAATTTTCTTATTGTCTGTGGAAGGCTTTGATTTCTGATTGTACAAATATCATGTTTGTCCATCCAAAGATGTCCATTATTCATGGACAATAAATCTGTAGCACTGTGTGATCAGGCTGGTTGTTTCCTGAGACAAGGGGTGATCACAATATGAACTATTTATATACATAATGTACAGGATAGGCAGCATGAATGTTTCTTTGAAACAGAAGAAAAAAACAAGTATTTTTCATTAATATCTGAAGAAGGAACAAATAAAATCCAAATCATGCCACTGAATGGATGTTTGCTTGCATTTTTTGTGGTAATGTATGTGCAAAGAGGCAACCCCCCCAAATATTTATATATGCATGGCACTAATGGCATTTAGTCACCAGAGGGCAGGGTTTGCTGAGCAGAAATTCTTTCTGCTAAGAGAAATAAGGCTCGGGAAAGAGCTCCTGAGTGCCACTCTCAGTGCTCTAATGCCCTTTCAGCACTCTGCTGCCGACCTTCCAGTTAAATTCATCTCAGTTTCAGCTTTCTTATTGAAATCTCCTTGAATAAAATTTGTAAGTCTCTGTGTGTCCACCTACAATGTACCATTAACTCTTTGGTTCAGTTATGCCGTTTAGGATATATTTATGAGCTTTGTAGGTTCAGGGACTACATAACTTTGAAAATCATTGTGGGTCATATTCTGTCTTTTCGGAAATGTCAAAAAAGTGACAGAGTTCAATGAAGTAAAATTACAATACAGAAAGAGTCTTGGAAAATTTTTTCTTAAGCTGAGGTCAGGAAAAAGCCAAAAACTCCTGCAGGAAGGAGTTTCAATTACAGTGAACAAGAATAAATTCTGGAGTTTCTTGTCCTAGGATGGCAAAAACCAGACAAAAAGGCTGGGGAGAATATTAAGTATGTTGGAAGTGTTTTACCTAAATTGGTGGCAAAGATATTTGAGGCTTTAAACCTTCCAGACTGTGTGGCAAATTACTGATCTATTTATGTTATCTGATATTGATATGGAATACCTGTAAGCAGCCTGCTAAAAGGGAAGCTTTTTGAACTATATAAAAGCCCCAATGTGTTCATTCCTTTGTTAAAAATGAGATTAAATGGCACAGTGCAAGGACTGATAGGCAGTGAATGATGAGAAAGTTGATTCCTCTTAGAAATCCCATGAGGAAAAGCTGATTATGTGTGGGAAGACTTAAATCTAGACTTTTTAGCTTTAAAAGTTTCCCTTTAGCTGCTCTCATCCATGGCTGAATTTTAATCAGGTTTACTTGTGATTGCCCATATGAAATGTGTGCAAGGTTGTCTGGAGGAAAATGTAGAGGAAAAAAGAAGAGTCAAAGCAACAAGCATGAAACTGTTGTTTGTAATCTCTGAAATACTCGAGACAGTTTAATTTTCTGTTAGCCTAATTCTGCTTTCATTAAATTCTGGAGTTCCTGTTGCTTGTTTAGTGTGTATCATTGGAGAAGTTTTTTCATTTGGTGGAGCAGTTAAATTCTGTAGTAATCTGAGGAACCTGCCTAATACAAGGGGGGGTGAGAGAATTAGCTGCTGCAGCTTCTTTAGTTTTCTTTCTTGTTCTGCTAAAAGCTGCTCTACTGAACCGTCACTGATCTGCCTCAAATAAATCATAAGAAATGTGGGAATAGTCAGATCCTTGGAGGGGAATGAATGTTTCAGAATAGTTACATCCTCAAGGGGGGAATAAATATTTGTTCTAAGAGAGGAGTCTCTTTTAAGCACTAGCAGAGGTTCTGCTGAATTAGGACCTTTAACCAACAACATTCTCTTAACCCAATGTAGAATATTAAACCCAATATAAAAGGATTTAGGTAGGAAAGAGTTAATTGATTCATCATTAATACTTACTTAATTTGCTTCTTTGGAAAAAAGGTAAATGAATAAGAGGGACAGTCTGATGTCTAATCAGAGAGGTGGGAAGTTGTAACACATGGTGACAGTGTGGAGTCCCCACAGCTCCCACCCCCTGGCTGCCCTGATGTGGTTTGTGGCCCCAGTGCCTGAGACAATCCCTGGTGAATTTAGGCTGTCAAACAGGGAGGGCTCCAATTTCCAAGCAGGAAATTTCCTTTTGGAAATTGGCTCCTATTTACCAAATAGGCACCACCTATTTTATAGGTGGTGAGTTGAGGAAAAGAGAGACCAACAATGCTGCCTGTGCTGGCCAGGGAACGCTGTGGCACCATAAGGAATTAACTCCAGTTCCAGGCTAACCAGATCATGGTCCATCCTCCCTTCCTCCACCTTTTACCATTTATTATAGAGAAAGGAATTTTTGTTTTTTTTTCTCCATGTCCAACTCTTACACAGGGCCACTCTTGGCTTCCCTGTTCATACCTACAGTCATTCACAGAAATATAAGCAGGTAAAAGACAAGCTAAAAATTTTTTTTTTTTTTTAAACCCAAACTTTTCTGGAAAGTTGGTTTCAGAAGTAAGTTGTGGATTTGTTGGACATGTTCAGATTAATGTGCGCTGCAGTGCAGTGAATATTAAAGGAATTGTCAAGAAGGAAAGTCTGTGTATGGGATAAATTAGGACTCTCTAGGGATTAAAAAGATGTAGGATTTTTATTAAGTAGCTAGCCTACTATTGAAAAATAATGAGTAGTTTCCATAGCAACCTCACTTTCACATGGAGCAGACATACTGTAGCAACATAAAAAAGAACAGTATCAAAGAAGGAATAAAATTGAGCTGCACTATTTGGATTTTTAAAAATATCCCTCTGTCCTGAACTCTCTGTTTACAATGCAAAGATCAGTATATCAGAGGATTTTTTTTTTTCAGAGATTGTAATTGTTATGACTTTCATCCAAACACTTGGTAAAAGGAAGTGAAGTGATAAATATTACTGAAAAGACAACAGGAAAGGATTATGGTTCTTTCCAGTCTGTACTGAGCAAAGGCAAGAACATTTCAAGTTATCAGCATCTTGTCATGGCCCCATATACCTGGGTGAGCTGAGTTTTGGAGGCTGCTGCTGGTATTTTCCTCTTGCAGGAAAGGTGTGTGACAGTTTGTGTTACACTCATGTTATTCAACATCTGACCTGTGCAGAATATTTGTGAGAAAATGCCAGTGAAAGTCAAACTCTCCTGGCTTTAAGTTCTCCAAATTCAAGTTCCAGCTCCTCAGAAGGTTGACTAAGGGTTCAGGTTTCTTCAAGCAAGGCTTGATTTTCATGGAGAAATCAAGTAGAAATGACACAATCTCAAAAGAGAAAGGCCAATCGACAGCTGACAACTTTGGCAGAGGTTTGCTGTGATTTTTTTCATGTCAGTGTGAGTCCAGAATTCCCAACAAGTGCTGAAGGCCATGAATTTCCAGGAACTAAATCTCAGGAAAGTTTCAGATACACTAACTTTGACAAGAGGGTCTCTCTCTGTGTTCTGCTCAGAAATAGTTCTCTAAGTGACCTGATTACTCAGTCTAGAAAAACTACTATTTTTATTTTCCAGCCTATCTTTTTGAGAAAAGGTGCAAGGAGGTTTTTAAATACAGATAGAGAAGGGATTATAAATGTAAAAATACTAAGTCAGGATGCAAGTAAAGAAAAAGTCATTAGTAGTAAGAAGAGACAAAAATGATGAAGTCCCAAAGACATCAACATTTTCAACATGTGTAGACAGGTTGGGTTGTTATCTGGCCAATAACTTTATAGCAGTGTAATTGTACATGAAGAACCATCACAGAGTAAATGTGCTCAGTCAGTCCTGCATGAGCTGGTTCTTGGTCCACCCTCCCAAAACTCGTGTATTTCACCCATAAGAATGCAAGAGGCAATGGCAGACCCAAGTTTTCTGATTATCTTATGCTGACATGTCAATACGAAAGATAATGTGACAGATGCACGATGGGTTGGATCTATTGAAAGAACACAAAGCCAGTCTGTTTCAAGTCAGTCACATATGACACCAAAAAATATGGGTCATATTTGAAGGGTGAGGGAAGTAATGTCTGTGAAAAAGAAAGACTTTGTGTCATTGAGGGATATCAAGTGAAGAATAAGCTCCCTGTACATTGGTGTGCTCAAAAATGCCCACACGTATTTGACCCTTAATTAAGAAGGAAATTACAGTAGATTTTGACTGATCCTGATGGGATTGTTAATTAAAAATACATGTGTGACAAGTACCTATGTTTCAAAAAATGCTGAGCACAATGAAGAGGATCAAGAGATTTTCTGATGTTGCATAAGAGAAGGAGAAACATGTCTGACTAAGTTGAGTGAGTTTGAAATATTTGTTTGTTGAAGTGAAAGTTCAGGTCTCTATTGTGATGTCTCTCTGATCTGCTTGAAAGAGAGGTAAATAGAGCAGAGTAAAGAAAACCGAAGTTAGACAAAGATTTCCAAAGGAGGCAGGTAGGTGTAGTCTGTTAGTTGAAAAAATTACCAAGAATTTTTAAATGAACTCCTATTTGGGATTTTCTTTAGTCAAGACTAATGGATTGCCTAATTCAAACCATCAGGACTGCAACCATCAGGATTTCTGGATAAATGACTTTAAATATCCTTTACAGTTGGTGAATGTATTAACCTCCCTGATTTGTGAAGCTTTGCCATGTGAACCTGTTACTGCACTGCAGGATTTGCCTCAGGGCAGCTGATTCAGGGCTGTTGATATGAACCTGTCTTGCTCCACCATCAGCTCTGTGAGGCAGCTTGTTTCTTCCCTTTTGCTCCAGGTATCATTCAATCAGCCCAGGCTTGATTAACTCAGCTTACCTTACATTTACCTCTGAGTGCCAGGTCATAAAAGTGAAATTGTGCATAGTTACTGCAGGGAAATTGATACCTAATAATTTCCTGTGCTAAGTCCTTTAAAAATGCCAGCAGGTTTATGCTATAAACTGTATTTTTTTTTTTTCTGGCCCCAGCTCACAGACATAGAAAGGAACTATTAATTGCAAACAGATGAAAAGGGCCATAAAGATCATGAAATTTTGCTTTTGCAGCAGAAGTTCTTACACATAGTAAAATATTGTGAAGCCTGTCCTTTAAAATGTAGAGAGAAGATTAGATTTTGAAGCGTCAATTGTGGTTCCAAAAAGTTTGTATCCTTAAAATTAAGAATTTGCTTATGTGATTTACTGAACTGGGCTATCTATTAACACAGGAAAGGGCCATTTTCAAATTAGAATGTTGCAAATTGTTGTTTTTTCTTGATGATATTTCCCATCTTTCTTCTTCCTTGTACAGAACTTTTCATATGGCTTTAGTTTCATTAATATTAAAATAAAATTTGACTATAATGAAAAGGTTTTGATTTTAACTCTACAAAGGCAAATTAATAGATACAACCAACAGTCAGCTTTTCATTAACACTCTCCAGCATTTCTGCTTGGGCTACTTAGAACTATGGCAGCTTTCTTGCTAAAATACTTCTTAATGCCAAATGCTAATTATTCGTGGGAATATGGTTCTCTGTAGCCCCAGGCTGTTGCAGAAAATGACAGCTTTTGATATTACTAAATAAAATAATGTTTCCCCTGTGGCATTTTATTGCGTACCATGTTTAATGAAATGTAGATTTTTAAGGTCATTTCATTAGCAATGAACTCAATGGTGTTTGCTTTTGGTGTCTGATTGTACTGTAGTAGTTTAAAAAAAAATCTGAGTGATTTTATTTTTCTACAGAGTTTCTTGGAGTTTCTTAAACTTTCAAAGCCTATTTTCTTGACTTGCATCAGGAAAAAAAAAATATGATTGCTAGGAAGAAAGCTGTGCTGTGAAAAGCTGAGAGATTCCAACTCATTTTGTTTCTGTGAAGATCTGAAGCACATTTTCCCTTCAGCTGAATGACTCTCTATCCTGCATCAGTTACTTTACAATTAATAACTTTTTTCCAAAATCCATGCCCTTTGGGGAACAGATTTTTATTATGTCAAATATCCTCTGCTGCTTTTTATAACTGTTCAGATTATTTTAAAATACTTTCCTTGTGAATTATGAGAACCTTCAGCTACGATGACAAGACTTGATGTTCACCAGAGAGTTGTTTTTTTCTATGCCTGCAGGCCTGATCCTGACCCTTAGGAATCAGGGAATTTTGCCAGTAATGCCATGGAGATGTATCCAGGCACAGGGGTACAGCCTGCAGTGTCTTTGCAGGGGAAAAGGCCATGTCCTTGTAGGAATTTCTTCCCTTTGGAGTCACCCTAGTGATTTGCAGGGGAAAGTTGTTGTCCTTGTAGGAATTTCTTCCCTTTGGAGTGACCCTAATGACTTGACCCATGTGAAGCCATAACTGGTGGCCCTTGATCAGCCTTTGCAAAGCCTGTCCACCTTCAGGGTGCCCTTGCAGGATGCCTCTGTCTCACTTTCCCCAGCTGCCATTGCTCCAGAGGGACGTTTGCACTCCCAATATCTCTTCTAAACCTCACTTTAGCACTGGGATGGTTAAATAACTGCCCCTTTTTAGGTAGCACTACTGATAAACAGCTCCTTCTGGTCCTGTTTCAGCTTCATGCCAAAGCACACTGCTGGCTGCTGGTGGTGTGTCTCCTTCAAAGGATGGCTACCACCCTTGCGTACTTCTCTGCAGAGAGCAAAGAGCCTTTGAAAGTACCTTCTGCTTCATTGGAAGCTTAAAAAAACCTCACCAACCGCAGAGCCAGCTCCGTTGTTCAGAATTATGCTGGGTTCTGTGTAATTAATTAAGATTTTTTTAAACGTTGGTTGCTCTGCCAGCCTGTGTATCTAGGTTGTGCCACTTTCCAGGATTCCCCTCCACCCCTGTCCCCGCCCCTCGCCCCGGTTCCTCGCACAGCTGCGAGCAGCTGCAGCCATGGAAGACTTCTTTGTGGAGGAGGCAGCTCCAGTGAAACAGGTAGGAGGGCTGGGGTGGGCACCCAGTGCCCTGAGTGTGCTGTGCTGGCTGGCAATATTTGAGCCCAACAGACCCAGGCTCCAGCCAGCCCACAAGCCCCTGCTACCTGTGAGGCAGCAAGGATGGTAGGATTTCTCAGAGACACATCAGGTGTGGTCAAGAGCAGCCTTTAATTCTGGATGAAGGAGTCCTGGTGTGCATTGGGAGAAAGCTAAAAAGTTTCTTGTGCAACTAGAAATCTGTGTGTTTTGCTCATGGGGGTGGGTGTTGCTGTAAGCAGACCTCTGTGTCCCAGGGAGGAGGGAATTCAGCAGGAATGATGCTGAGCAGAGAAGTTCTGAAGTCTTGTGGGAGAAGGGAAGAGGAGAAGAAGTCTGGAGGTTTTCTTTGCAGGCCTGGGTGTGATGAGTGTTTCACTGATCTGTCCTCAGATGGAACTATTGGCACCATCATTGCTTCTGTGACTTTTCCATTGCAGGATGTGTTGGACACAGATAACTGAGGACACTGTTGCAGCACAGGTTACAACAGGACTGGATTTGTCCTGTCTGCCTTGCATTGATGTAGAATGTTCTCTTCCCATGTGATTCCTTTTATTTTGTTCTCGTTTGGTTGGTTGGTTGTTTTTTTTTTTTTTTTTTTTTGTGAGTTGGTTAGTCTTTAACTTATTATTTCCACCTCTTGTTGCTTCAGCCCTGCCCTAGACAGATGTATCTGTGCAAGCAGTACCCTTGGACAAATTTTTTTACAGCAATCACTGCGTGGGGCAGAAATGTGAAGCTGGTTAATGCCATGGAGTTTGACCAAAAGGATGCAGGACAGCAGGTTTGCAAGTTCTTTAGGCCAAACCTGATCTGGGGAGTGCTTTCTTCATTAGTAAAAATGACAGCTGCAGCTTGCCTGTTACACTTCTCTCATTCCACCAGGCTGATGCTGCAGCATTTGAAGAGTTGTGCATTAACATTGAGCTGGGATTTCTATGATGTAACTGTACAAACTGAGCTATTCAGGGTGGAAAATAATGTTAAATAAAAGCTAATTATTTGAACTGGCTTTTTAACCCATGAGCATATTTTGAAATGAACTATTCTTTTTGGTCACACCAGGGATGTTTTTGCTGTTAAGCTTTGCTGCCCTTTGAGTAACTCCTGAAAACATCTGCAGCATTAGCAGCATCAGATCCTGCCACACTTTTCCAGTGACCCTAACCCAGATAACAGCTGAGAACACACAATGCATACACTGTGCTGACAGGTAAAGCAGTGAATACAGGAGAAACCCACAACCTGTGAGAGCCATGAATCTGATGTTGCTGGTGGCCACCACAGTGGTGCAAAATCTCCTTGCTGAAGCAGGACTTTATGTTTGCATGATGGTTCACCCAAAAATACATTTCTCAGGGGATTCATGAGCAGACTCAGCTTGTACCAACTTTGGGACTCATTATCCTGAGCTCTGCTGCATGGATGGGCATTCATCTATTGGGCTTCCAGTCCTTTACTGTTACAGTGGGCTAATAGCATTCCTTACCTCCTGGGAATGTGGTGAGGATAAATACTGCATCAGTCTACCAGATGCTATGGGCTGTAGCTTTATCAGAGGGCTTTAAGTGGGTAGACTATGTTCACTTCATGCCTGAAATGGTGTTTTGGACTTGATGGGGAAATCTGTGTCTCTGATTAGACAAGTTGAAGACGAATCTGAGCCTGCTGAGTGAATCTAAAGAAATGCTCAGGACATTCATCTTATGATAATATTTGGAAATGGAAGATTAATATTTGCAAAGTCATGTCATGTTTCACAACTTTTTGTGGAAGTGAAACCCCACTGTTTCCAAACCAATTTGGTGAATAGGTGTACGTTGAACTTCACTGTTTTTTTAGTGGCTAGCTGACAGTACCTGTGAGAAGAGTGAGGAGTTATATTCCTGTGTTAAATAATGAGGTAGGCACATCAGTGACAGGCTACCACTTCTATAAGCAGATTTGAGTAATTTAGACATAAGTTTATAGTTCAGTCTGTATGGGCAATTTGCTTGTGCTGGATAACTTGTTTTCCTCTGCATTGATGGAGGTAGAACAGGACCCCAACTTAATGTTAGTGTCTATCTGGAATTTGTGACTTTGCCCTGTTTAAATGCCAGTTTCCCTTGGGACTGGTGTGTCAGCATGCAAAAACCGCTGTAGGACCCCTACAACGAGTTATGTTCAGCTGTTTCCTTTACAAGTACCCCTGGAAGCAGGAACTGGGGAAAAGTGGCTTTGAATTGCAGAAATTCTGAACTGAGGATTTTTTTTTTGGTGTGTGTGTTTTTCTTTTAATACAATGATTATATCTTTCTACAGATTTCCACATGCTTGCAGCCATTTTTCAAAGGCTGGTATTTTAATATGAGTAGGAGAGTTTGTGCACAATATCTGCATATTTGTTCTGTAAGCATTTTGGATAATGGAAGAAGGAGTACAATTAAAGTTTTCAAAATTGGTAATTGCAAGCACTCTCAAAGAGGACAGGCATAGAATTTCAGATGATCATGATAAATGTGAGTGACAGTGTGAAATCAATAAGATAAAAGTCAAGAAAAACAAATGCTGAGTATTGTAGTTAGGAAGGAAATTCACTTGACACCAGGACAAAATTAGGAATAACTGCCTAAGCAGCTCCCTGCAGGAAAGGGGATTTGTGGCTTTCATAGATGCTGACAGGTTAAATATATATCCAAAATGTATGCAACTGCAGAAATGGTGGTGCTCATTACAGGGTATATTGATGGTTGTGTTTAAGTTTTGGGAAATAATTATTCAGTTCTATTTGGTACCAGAGAAATCTGAAATTGAACGCTGGGGGGGAAATTAGGGAAGCTGGAAGGACTCCAGATGAACTCAGAAGGGTTGAGGAACATGAAAGAAATACGAAAAACCATATGCGTTTAATTGAAAAAAAAAAGAAAACTGAAGAGAAAAAAAATTAAGTGTCTTAGCTATGAAAAGGCTTTTTTCATAATAAAGTTTTCTACTGGGAAATTTGCAACAATAATACGTTGGTCAGATTTTAGAAGAAATATTATAATTATACATAGCTTAAAGAAAGAATATGGAGTACTTTTTGTGAAGAGAACAATTCAGAACAGAGAAGAAAAACATCTGTCAGTGGTAGTTGGGAAACTGTGCTGTAAGGGACTGGAAATTCCCCTGGGCTGTCTTCAGCAGTCTTTCTGTGCATTTCATTGCTATGGAAAGTGCAGTCTATGTGCTATGCCCTGAAATGATTTTTTTTCCCTTCAGAGGAATGTTGTGGTGGCATAGAAGAGAGATGCAGAAACAAGAGCTATGTAGGTGCAATCAATAATGTCCCAAGGAGTCAGGGGATGGGTGTGGATGTCAGGGCTGCTTCTCACAAAGAAAGCAGTCTTGTTCTTGTTGTCTTTCAGGTTAAGTGCCAAAGAGGCATTCCTAAACTCCTGCAGACGAATGGCTGATTAACAAAACAGGCGTTTATAAATACCATTTCTGGAAGAATTCTGCTTCTTTAAATGAAATGAGTGATCCTACTTTGCTCGACCCCACCCTCTAACATCAGGATTACCTACCAACATATTTGGGATCATTATTTGAGAGCTATCCCACCTTTTAACGAAAAAGATGATATTTCACTGTATTATGTCTTGAGTTGTGGGACATGTAAATAAGAGGGTGAGTCAGAGAGAACTTCAAAGAACTTCCTATGATTACTTTCCTGGAAAACGTCCCATTTTACTGCTTGGCTATCAGGGAAAGATATAAACCAAAAATGTTTTCCCCATGGGTTCCATTAAACAAAATCAGGGATCAAGAGTTGTCATCTGCCCAGACAGTTCTAGAAAAAGAATTATAGCTCTTGTGTAGCAGGCAAAGAGTTTTTGTTGTGAGTCACTATCTAGCAAAATCCCTGAGTGAAAACGAGCACAAACACAGGCTGGGTGGGGAATGGGTTGAGAGCAGCTCTGAGTGAAGGCACTTGGGGGCCTGGGTTGATGAGAAGCTCAGTGTGACCAGGCAATGGGTGCCTGCAGCCCAGAAAGCCAGTCGTGCCCTGGGCCACATCAAAAGCAGCTCAAGAGATCCCACCTGGGGCCCCCAGCATAGGAAGGACAAGGACTTGTTGGACCAAGCCCAGATGAGGCCATAAAAATGCTCAGAGGGCTGGAGCACCTCTGCTATGAAAATAGGCTGAGAGAGTTGGGTTGTTCAGCTTGGAGAGGAAAAGGCTCTGGGGAGACCTTCTAGTGCCTAAAGGGGCTAAAAGACCTGGAGAGGGACTGCTTGCAAGAGCATGGAGTGACTGTGCAAGGAGTAAAGGATTTAAAGTGAAAGATATTATATTTATGTTAGATATTAGAAAGAAATTATTTACTGAGAAGGTTGTGAGGCCCTGGCACAGGTTGCTCAGAGAAGCTGTGACTGCCCCATCCCTGGAAGTGTTCAAGGCTGGGTTGGATGGGGCTTGGAGCAACCTGGGATAGTGGAAGATGTCCCTGCCCATGGCAGGAAGGGTTATGCTAGATGGTCTTTAAGGTCCCCTTCCAACCCAAACCATTCTGTTTCTATGACATAGAAATGAGGGTACTGCTGGTAAATTGATATTCTTGGATTTCTAAGCCTGGTGATATTTAGCAAGGTTATAATGCAAAACATGAACAACTTTTAGAGCTTTCTGCTGAGAAGAGAAGTTGTTAGAGCTTAAGGATGATTTAACAGAGCAAACTGACATTTTAAGAAGCACACTGCTATGTCATACATTTTGATCACTTTGATGGAGTTTTGGATTATCTGTTGGTGTGACAATCCAGAACTCCAGTACAAAGCATGACAAGGGAAAAAGCCATTAGAATACAGCTAGGTAACTTTTTTTTTCCTGAAGGAATAAAACAGCCCAACCAACAACTCACTCCCTTGATGATCATGACTCTACATTAGACTGCTTGAGTTTCCACAATAAAGTAAGAGGAAATAAGAGAATGCTTTACTATGATATCACTACAGTTAGATCAGTGAGCAATTAAAATAAATTTATCCAATTAACTTGGCCTTTTCTTCTATTCTCAAGCTGTTTACAGATCAGCCTTGTCTCCTGTGTATTTATCTTTGCCGTTGAGTACAAAACACATTTCTGTATCTAGATCCTCTGCAAATTATGATTGCAGTGTTTTTGCTGTTCAGTGGCTGATTAATAAATTCTTAAAAGAATACTCTAAAACCAACACAGTCTTTTATGGTTTGGTTGTTTAGATATTAACCAAGTATCTTGAAATCACAGATTTTCAAATTTCCTGAACATTCTTTTAGTTATTTTCAAGTACATCTTTGTAGCCTCCAGCAATTTAAGCCAGACCTCTCCATATTTTTAGCAGTCTTAAACTATTTTTTCTTTTATGAATTTGTCCATTATCTTTTGAATCCATGTCCCTTTTTAGTGCATTATATACAATGTTGCATAATTATCATATTGGAATATAGAATAAATGAACATTCCCTGCTCACCTCTTGATTTCCACACCTCCTTGTTTAGACCCTTGTCCTGCATTTTTTTTTCTGGCCTGTTCCCTGTTTCTTGCCTAATGACTTGCAGCATTTGACTTGCATCCTTGACTGATCCTGATCATCAGCTGACATTTTCATAGATCTGTTTGTTTTAGCCCAAGCTCTCCCCTCTGAGTGCTAATTACTCAAAACCCATCATTCTCTATGTAAACTTTAGGTTCATTTCTTCTTTGTGCATCACTTTACCTGTCTTTAAACTGGGCTGTTTTATGAAATGTGGGACATTTCATCATTCCCTCATCCTTGAGGGTTTAGTCTCAAGACACTTGAGAGCCACTTGAGCAAATCCCAGCATCATTCTTTTCTTATCCCCCAAACTCTCTGTGACATCTTGGCTCTTCTGTCTCCACTTGTTGTTAGACCTGGTTTCTGCCTTTAATTTTAGCTGCACTGAAGTTGGTGGGTGCATTCACTGGGATGGATGGATGGATGGATGGATGGATGGATGGATGGATGGATGGATGGATGGATGTCCCTCACATGCCATGTTAAATTCCCTTTCCAGGTGGTCACTAACCTGTTGGTTTGATTTAGTAATTGATAGAGTTCATTTTCTACCTGCTGGCATGACCAGAGATGCAGTCCTTTAGTTCAGTAAGATAATAATTTTGCTACAAGCTAAACAATAAATCATAAAATAAGCTGTCATTTTGGGGTCCTTTTTATGATTCCTGCAGTTTTGCCACTAGACCTTGGGAAATTATGCCATCTGAAAAATTTAGTCCATCCATGGAGATACTTTGTCAGTGGTTTAAAAATTGGATATGTGAGATTTATGGCTCTGAAAAACTAATGATCTCTTTTCTCAATGCTTTGTCAAACCCTGCTGGGCTTATGCTGCCCATAAGCCAGTCTAAGCCTTGGTGTCTATAAGGGAATGTGCTTTAGTGATTAACAAGGTGTTATTTTCATCAAATATTTATTACACTGAACCGTGTCAGAACAATTTTGATCCAGCACATTTATTAGATTGTATCTCTTCATGCCACTGATGCCACTGTGATAGTTTCCTGTGCCTGGTTGCAACAAAATTAAAAAAAAAAAAAAAAAAGCAAGCCAAGGAGCAATGTATATATTTGCATAGATTGCTGGAAAAGGTGCTCAATAAAATATTGCTGTGTTTTTATGTTCTGAGAATGTCTTAAATTGCAACCTTAAGCCAGATGATAAATTCCCTCAGTCAGGTATGGCTGAATAAGTTCTTCCCTTGATAAGTCAAAATAAAGATGTGTGAGTGGCTGTTTGGAGAATTTGTAAGGTGAAAGAAATACAAAAGTTAGTGGCTTTAGGAAATGCAGTGAATGTGGGAGAGTGGATATGTTTTCATAGCCTGGGACTGCTCTCACTCATTTAGGTTGCATCTGTGATGTTATTAGAATGCAGATTATCTGTGTCCCCTTTTCTGTGTGTTTGATGGAAATTTCATCAACACTATCACTCACTTCATATTGTAATTAATAAATAATGTATCCCTACAAACCATAGAATCAGTGAAGTTGGAAAAAATCTCTAAAATCACCAAGTCCAATCCAGCACTGCCAAGTCCACCCCAAACACATGGGGAGCCACATCCACAGGCCTCCAGGACTTGTGACCAGCACTTCCTTTGAGCCTTTACCCTTTTGGTGAAGAAATGTTTCCTAATATCCAACCTAAACCTCCCCTGGCACAACTTGAGGCCATTTCCCCGTGACCACTTGATTTTTATGTTGGAGAAGAGACTCACCCTGACCTCCCCACATGCTCCTTTTAGAGAGTCATAGAGAGTGATAAGGGTGCCATGAAACTCCCTTTCTCCAGGTTAGACAGCCCAGATCCTTCAGCTGCTCCTCATAGGAATGCTTTGCTATTATTTAGAAATACTTGAAGGAAGGCTTTTCAGAAGCACAGCAGGCAGGTGTGCTGGTGCTCTGTGAAAGTCAGCAGAAACAGTCATCATTTTTGTCCCATGTAATTAAAAAACTTACGGTGCAGTGCCTGTTTCTGGGTTTGCACCCTGTGCTTTGGGAGTAGCACAGCATCACTACAATGAAATGCAAAAAAAAAAAAAAATTCATTTTAGCTCCAAATGAAAGGCTCATTTCCTCCTTTGAGCTTTAGTGCCCCATAATGTGCTTTATCTGCCAGGATGTTGATGTGTAAGCATGTGAGTCTGCGTCTTTCTACATTAGTAGGATAGAATTGCAGTTGGTATAAACTACAATTAAATAGAACTATGGAAAGGGAAGAGAGAAAGTTAGTAGTGGCCAGGAGATGTTTGTTTTGTTTTATTTTATTTTGTTTTATTTTAGTTATTTTTGTTGTAGACAGGAGTTGGAGCTGCTAAAATTACGGTAAATTTCTCCCCAAATAAAGTGCTTTGCAATTTATGTTCTAAATACTTTCCATAGTATCTTTTCTCACATACATTATACTGCATTGTAAATGCCAGTGAAACCAGTTTTACAATTCTAGCTAATGTCTGCATTTTGTATCATATCCCGATCAGGCTTTTTGCTAGGCATATTGCAATTTTTCAGTGCATCTGATACAAGTGTTGCACCATTTTTTTGTCCTTCCCTGTCTCCAGCTACTTTCAGACTGCAGGTTTATTTAATAATTAAACAGTGTCGCAGCATCCACTTGTTAATAAGGGTATGAGAAACTTGGCAGTGATTTCCTGAGTCCTTATTAACAAAGAAGAACAGAGAAACATGGAGAGCATGAAAAGCATCTTCGAGAACATAAAGGCTGTAAGGTCTCCTGGAAGAGCCCTCCAGAATAAGATACAACTTAAAATTCACCAAGAGCTTTTTGCCAGTGCAGCCATCTGACCCTCCTTTATCAGAGGACACAGAGAGCCCTTACAAAAGGCACATGGAAGGGTGAGGAACTCAGTGTAGGGACAAAGGTGCCGCCTCCCTCACCTCAGCTGGTTGTGCAAAAAACTCTTTCCAGAGGGTGCCTTTGCCTTAGTGAGGGGTTGTGGTGTTCCCTCTGATGCACAGGGCACAAATGTGACTGTGTAGTCTGTTTAAAGCTTTCCTCCATGCTCGTGGATGCTGGTGGGAATGTTGGAAGCTCAGGGCAGACTCCTGCACTGTGGGAAGCTGCTGGAGGATGTGTCTCAGTGAGGGCAGGTGCACCTCCTGCAATCAAATTCAGGCATCCAATGCCAGTTCTCCCAGCTGCTTCTTGCTGTCCCTCTGTGACATCCCTTCCCTTTCAAGTGTCTGTGTAATCCTAAGAGCTGGTCCTTATTACTATTTCTCAAGCCAAAAGTTTCTTTTAGAAAGACTTTTTCTTAAAGAATTTTGATGGCTAATGCAATCCTTTTTCCTGCAATCAACTCCTCACCCATGACCTCTCCTGCCTGTTCTGTGGAGAGGTTTGTGTCCTCCATCAGCCTTGCACAGACTGTGTGACATGTGTCCCAGCTGAATCCCACATCCACTGAGTGCTGGGCTTCAGCTGGGTATTGGGTGCCTGGAACTGAAATCAGGGAAAAGAGCAGCAAAGGTTTGAGAGGCATTTCAGGAGACAGCTCAGGGCAGCTTGAGGAGATTCAAGAGATCCAGCCTCATTTGGGAATGAAGCAAACAAGGGCTTTAGGTACACAGCAAATGCAGTCCTGGTGTATGTACTCATGGTATGTTAACTTGTGTAGCATTTCAGGTAATGACTGTTCCTCATTAAACAGCAGAGACCAAGCAAGACCTTGGGCTGAGTAGGTGTCAGTGTTTCTGCAGGATTCTCTCCTGCTGCATGTTGAAGAGGCTCTGTGTTTGAGTAAGGGATCTGGCTGTACCTGTAAGGACACATTTTGTGTCTGGGTTTGAAAGTGCAGCTACATCCATTCACTCAGACTTGCAAAACTCTAATGGAAATTTATCAGCTCAGCCACAAAGACTAATTTTCCAGCTTTAGCAGAATGGAAATACTAATGGCAATTTACTTGCCCATCAAAAATAATTACTCATCCCAGCTGAGCAGGCAAGTAAAATTTGCAAGACTCAATTAACTACCTGCACTGAGGAGAGTTTATATGATTCTTGTTGCCAAGCACTTTGATTCTTACTGGAGCTGTATAAATTAACTACTTCAGTGCTTTCCAGAAAGCCCCATGGGTCAGAACTCAGATTCCTTGACACCTTTTGCACTGTTAAGAGTGGCTTATACTGAGGAGAAGGTGATAGAAAATGTCTACATCAGGTAATAGGAAATTTCCTGTCTACAGTAGCAAAGTAATTGCTACCAGATGCACTGGTAGCAAATACATAATGCTAAATGATACTTAGTAATATATGAAGTGACACAGTATAAAAATGAGCAGCATTTTTTTGCAAATCTTTTTGATGTTTTAGTCCTCACTTAGCCAGTTGGGAGCCACACATGGAACTGAGACCTGCTGAAGCAAAGCCCAGCAGTGAGTACTGGTGCTTGTGAAGAGGTTAATTCCATGGAGAAATTATTCTCATATTTGCTGCTGTGCCTCCAGAGTGCATGTCCTGGTCCTCCCTGCTGTTGGGGGACATGGTGACATTCCCTGTGCTTTTCTTCTCCCTTGGAGAGAGTTGATGAGGAGACACAATGCTGTCCTGAGTGCTGAGGGGAGGAGATGCAGATGGATTCCAGAATTTTAATAGTGTGATCTTCTCATCATCAGGGTTGTGATGAGGGAAGTCACTGGACCACAGAAGGGCAAAATTTCTGATAAATAAAGTACAAATTTATCCACATGCCAAGGACCTTCCTTATGGTTTCTGTGAGCCAGCTAGGGATGTTCTTGGGAATTGTGGGACCAGTGGGCACCACCTGTGGGGACACTGCCTCAGATGCATTTGTGCCTACCTTTGTGAGGGAAAGATTCCTTGAGCTGTTTTCTAGACCCTTCTGAATACCTCAGCAGCTTAAAATTTTGTTCCAAGCTGCTGCTTCCTACTGCTGTGAAGGTAAATATTCTCCATATAGGTAGCTCAGGGTCTAATTTCTGACAAAGAGGAGTTTAGTTCAGGATTTATGTAATGAAGTCTTGGATGCAGGGTAAATTGAACAGCTCCATTTGTTCAGACATAAATCACAAACCACCTGCAGCCTGAGTGACTGTCCCCTAAATATCATGGGGACATGGGTCATTGTGGAAATATTGCAGGTCTGAGTCACACACTTAAATAGAAACTTGAAAATCAGGAAGCAGAGAGGGCTGTCAACTCATCAAGCTCATCACCTGGCTTGTACTGAACATGCCCTAAGACCCAGAGCAGTGTCTGCTCCACCATCAAATCAGCTCAGTGCAAATCTTGAAAGGTACCAACTAAATATAAATGTGAAAGGCTCTGATGACATAAATGCATTCAAAAATCTTCTTTTTTTTTAAACTATGCCTGGATAGGGATTTAGAGAGGATATTTCTGAATAGTCTAAGAACATAAAATGACTATTATTGAAAAAGGACAGGACAGGAAGATTTTAGTGTGTTCTGACATTTTTTATAGTCAATACTGAGACAGTATGCAAAAAAAAAAAAAGACAAATTAATAAAACATTTGCTTCTTAAAACAAAAAAACCCTTCCATCTATATTAAAACCCATAGTCCACCCACCAGTTAATTAAGCCTACAGCAACATAATGACCATTCAGCATTAAGCACTCTGAATTAGGTAACAAATTTGCTCAGCCAGCCACAGGCATTAAATAACCATATATACATAACTTCCACTAGTCAATAAATCAAAAGCTACACAAAATCATTACTCACTTTTCTGCACATCTTCTCTGAGATTTCTGCTTTCTTTCCAATAATTGTGCACATTAAAGGCTTTTCCAGAGTGTGTGTTGAAAGGGCATCGTTGAGATGAGCAAGGAGAGGGAACAACTTCCAAGGCTCAAAGGAATGGTCTGCTCAGGTCCTGAAGAAGGGACTTACAGCTTCCATGCCTCTCTTTTATTACAAATGGATAGAGGTGCTCCTGCAGGCCAGCCTAGTTGTGAATAAATTAGTCCTTGTGCTCCATTTCAGTGTTTTCACATTGTTGATCGGTGCTCTTAATTTCTCGGTTCCTTGTTTTTCACCCTTCAAAGAGTACATACCAGTTCCTTTCATTTTGGAGAGAATAAATATGTTACAAATGGTGGGGCAGTCAAACACCAGGGAACTAAAGCCAAACAAACCCTTAAATGACAGGACATAGTAGATCATGACCTGTGTGTTACAATCAACCCAAAGGCCTGCTCACAGGGACCCTCAGCTCATCAGTCACCTTCTCCATGAAACACTTGATGCTCACTGCATCACCCATGAGCAGGTACAAGGTGAGGCCTCCTGGAGAGTGCCTCACATTGGGCTCACCTTGCAGGTGCTTGGTCTTTTGTCCCATGTCACAGAATGTCAGACTCTCCTGTTTGAGCCTGGCTGGGTCATCCCTTCAGATTGGGAAATGATGTTTTACCACAGAAGAGTAGCTACTGGGAGGCAAGTTGTGACCTGGAGAATTGTCCTTGCCACGAGGTTTTTCATTTTTCTTAAAGCAGTCATTTATTCCTAAGACTTCCCCTGAGCGGATGTTGCTGGAAGTTGTCTGTCAATACGTGAAATGCAGGCAAAAATGTGTTAGAATTTTCTTGTAAAAAAAATGTTTGAAAATTTCCAGATAGTTCTGTTGAAACTCCAAAATAAACTTCTACCGCTTCTGCTGCTTTCTATGTCACTCTAAGAAGTTAAGAAATACAGAGCTCAGGTTTAAAGGTTACATTGAAAGAATTAAAGCAACAAAGAAATACAGACAGGGTAGAGACGCAGGTAGCAACCAACTCAGTGGACAAGAAGAAAGATAAAAGAGCTGTAAAAAACAGGTAACAAAATATCTATCTGTAGTAGGTAAAAAAAAATAAAATGAATGTAATAAAATGTAGAAATATTTAGAGATAAACTCTTTATGAATATTGATCCATATTATTTATACTTTCTAAAAATGTGCTGTGAAAAAGAAGCACTTTGTGAAAGTGTTCAGAGGGGGAAATGCAGAATGGAAGAAAACTGCTTGTGGTTTACATTGTTGTGTTTCCTGTATTATATTATGGAATCTAGTATCAAATGATTTCTAGCCCTTAGTTTGTAATCATAGTATCTTTTGGATTAGGGAAACAAGACATTTCATCGAGAAGAATCCAAATGTAAGATCTGGTACCTGTAGAAACAGGCTCCAGAAAGCCAGGATTTATGATCCCAATAAGCTCTGTGTAGCAGCTCTTGCAAATTAGACAGAATGCAGCCATCCAAGACTGCCAGTTTATCAGGTCAATTGGAAAGTGCCTCACTTGCCCAAGCTCCATCCAGCACCAGCTGGATCTAAGTCTCTGCCAAATCTCTTCAGACAGTCGTGGGATGTGAGCAAAACCTCGGCTGATCAGGTTTGCAGCACAAACCCAAAATGAGTTTGTCACTCTTTTAAATTCCCACATACACTGGCAGAAAATTGCTGGAAAATGAAATAAAGAAATGACAGAAGCAGTTTAGTTTCCTGTCAGCTACGAGGTACAGTCAGCCTTACACAAATATGATACACAGGCAAGCTCTTGTCAGTGTGTCCTGGTTTCAGCTGTGATGGAGTTCATTTTTTCTCAGTAGCTGGAGCAGGGCTGTGCTTTGGATTCAGAATAATGTTGATAACACACTGATGTTTTGGGTTGCCAAGTAGTGCTTACCCTAAGCCAAGGAATTTTCAGTGTCTCATGCTCTGCCATGGAGGAAGTGCAAAAAAAGCTGGGAGGGAGCATGGCCAGAGGGATATTCCATACCAGAGAACCCCATGCCCAGTATATAAACTGGGTGAGTTACCCAGGAGAGGGGCTGATCATGGTTCAGGATGGGTTTGCCATTGGCCAGCAGCTGGTGAGCAATTATATAATGCATCATTTGTTTCTTTTAGGTTTTACTTCTCTCCCTTCCTTGTCTTCATATTATTTATTATTATTACTACTATTATTATTACTATATATTAATATTATATTTTACTGAATTTCAATTATTAAACTATTCTATCTCAACCCATGGGTTTTACTTTTTTTCTGATTTGCCTGCCTCATCCCACCAGGCTGGGGCTAAACCACAACATGGCATAATCAGGCATCAAAGAGAAGGTGCTCAGATAGGAATGGCCCATGGCTGGTTCTGTTCCTGTCTCTCAGTAGTCTCACCACAACAGAGGTTTTCTCTACTGATTTACCTCCCTCTTGGCTTCTCAGGTAGATTGATCTCAAGCTGCTCATCCTACAGCTGCTTGCCCCCATATGGGAAGAGGGGGAATCTGTCAGGCTCCTGGCAAGGCATACAGTGCTGCAGCTCCAGGCTTCTTCTGCTATGTCTAATACTGTCTAAATGTGGGCCCAGTACATTGTGGCACTGGCTTCTTCTGGACCTCAGGGCACAGTCCAAATTCTGTTTAAGCACTAAAAATTAAAAATTAATAAAAAAGATAAAGAAGACATCAGCAAGGTCATTTTTCTGCTTGTTGTAGGGTTAGGTCTTGCTTACTTTTAATGTGGGTGGAAGAACACAGAAATGTGTCTTTGGTGCAGGATACACAAATGCATTCTGTGTTGTCACACAAGTGTGACCCACACAGGTTGGTCCTTGAAACACACTTTGTGCATAAGACTGTGCACACAGTGTGTGGGAGGATGGATTGTAGGAGAATAGAGATAGTGCTGGAGGCAATCTCACCCCTGAGGAGTTGCAGCTGTACTAATTACCAAAGAGTAGGAACAGGCCTGCCCTTAATAGGATGCAGCTGTGTCCAATAAAGATGGTCCAATAAGGATGGGTGTTATAAAAGAGTGGATTAGCTGGTTGAGAGAGGATTGTAGTCAGTTGGCTGTGCTGCTGTGATGAGTAAGGGTCAGGTAGTTGGGCTAGGGACAGTAAGGGTTAGTATGTGCTGTGAGGGATGGAAAGGGTTAGGCATTTGTATTAGGGACAGGAAGAAGTCAGCCAGCCGTGTGGAAGAAAGAGAAAAGGAGTCAGTGTTGCAAGAAGCTGGCCCTGGGAATTCCCCGAGAGAAGGTATGATAGTTTTACAGTAAGATAACAAAATAACAGTGACAGTCACTTTCCATCCACTGTTAATTGGTGACAAGCACTGATGCCCACAACTGGTGGCCCATATGGGGATGGATCCTGACAGTAGTGAGTTATTTGGAGTTGCTTCCCTTGAACAGCCCTTTCTGGAGTAGTTTGTTTTAAACACACCCTTGTTACTTGATAGTTTTCATTCTGCCATGATCATAGTAACTTTTATTTAGCCCCTTTCTTGAAGCCACTTACAATTAGAGAGGGTGCAAAAGATGCAGAATCCAATGGATTAGCATTGCAAATATTCAGTTTTAGTACTAATCTGGGCTTGAGCTTCTCTCTCAGATCTCTGCCCAGGTTTTAGGCACAGGAGAGAAACAGGGGAGCAGAAGGTGTATGGTATGTGTTTCCACACCTAAGCACTACTCCTAAGAAATGCTGAGCATTTTATTATTTATTTCCAGGGGATCTATTAAGATGCAAAGTTTCTCAGCTGATAGAAGCCCAGTTTGTGGCATGAACTGGAAAGGGGTGTGGGGTCACAGCTCTCATAGGGCAGCCAGTGACTTACATAAGGAAACCTGGGTGATTACAAACAGGTGTCACATCACTTTTCCTATTAAATTGATCAAATGGGTTGAAGTCCCCAAAGATGAAAATATTGAGGTTTGTGCTTGAGGCTACATAGCCCAATTGCCTACAATCTCAAGGGAGGGGGAGCTTTGCACAGGAAATGAACTCTGGCCATCTGAATTTTCTTTAATAATTGCCTCAAAGTCTATTATGTGTGCACCACATCAAATAATTACAGGTCTCCTTTTTTTTTTTTTTTTTTGAAACTTGTTACCTAGGACTATTTGATTGGAAAATCAAGCTTAGTTGTTTAGTCCTTGAACTGTTTCTTCCTCTATCTCTACTGCATTTAGGGATTTATCATTGGTCAGAATAAAACCCCATGAAGCAGTAGTAATCTTAAAAGTATAGTGATATGTGAATTGGATGAACAGAAGTGTGGAGTCAGGCTGTTTCCTGTAGCATGGATTAGTGGAATAAACCAATTTTTGGTGTTCACAGGTTTTGAAAAATGTTCCTTTCAGCTGTTTTCAGGATCATCTTTCATTTTGCATAGGGTAAATGAACATAGGATGTTTATTGGAAACAAAGCATTTTATTTCCCAGGGATGAATTATCAGCGAGTTATTCCTGTGAACCCAGTTGTTTTTTTATAATATCTTGCAACTGTCTTTTACTTCTTCTTGCTGCTCTCATCCCTTCTCCATGAGTAGGCTTCCATCTCCCTGCATGTGAATGAAGGTCCAGGTTACGTGGTTAAATTCCCTTGTTTTTCAAAACTGATGGAACCCAGGAACAGCTTTAAAGGCAGGAGATGCCCTTCCCCCTGCAATATGCCCGTGCCCTTGTCTGACCACCCTGGGTTGTTTGAGAGCCCAGTTTAAAAGCAAATACCTACCCTTGAAAGCAATCCCAGGCAACAGCTCCCATTAAGTGGTGGGTGGTAAATGAGGCTCTGATTCCCAGCCCTGCTGGGTGCTGCTGCTCCGATTCCAAAGGGTGGGAAATAACAGACAAGCACAGGATTTTCCCTTGCAATCAAACCCTTTCTGACTGGCTCTGATGGATCTGTGCAGGTGCACTGGAGCACGTGGCTGCTTGGAGAGGGCTTTGGATTTCAGTTCCTGTTTCAGGCTGGGTTTTTGGGTGCAGTGTGTGGCTGTGTTACAGTAAAATCCACCACCATGTTAAGCAGTGAGATTGCTTTGCAAGCCAAGTAGCAGCACTCACCTTTTTGCACCAGGTAACATCCCAGCTATCCAGGAATGCCCAGTCCCAGTTCCCTTGAAATTAATCAGCTCCTTTTCAGCCATAAATCTGGTCTAATTATGGTATTTTGTAGGACTGCAGTCCTTCTGCAGGTGTGCTGCAGGAAGCCATGGAAATGCAGCTGCCACCAGAGTGTCTGGGAGAGCAGGGCCTGAATTACTCAGGCTGCATAGCAATCAGCTGAAATTGCTGCTGCTTTGATGGGAAGGACAAATAGGTTGACAATAACACATGGCTGTATTGACAGACAGCCCTTCCCCACAGCTGGAAAAGCTGAGTAGGAAAAGGTATCACAGGACTCCAGTGCAGAGCCCAGCAGTCAGATTGCCAGTTTCTGTTTTATTTTGCCACCAAATGCTATTGCACTTGACATTTCTGCATGTTCATCACTATAATTTTAAATTGTATTATCGAGATAAAGAATGGTATGTGAAAACCACAAATGATAGCTCATTTAGTTCTTGTGGCTTTGGCTCATCATATTTTTTGACTTATGAAAGACTTGGCAATTACACAACTGGGCACAGTGAGGGGAAAAAAAATCCAAAACCACAATGCATTTCTGGATCAGATTTTTAAATTGAATTTTCTTTGCAGTGGAATTGTGTGGTCTGGTAGGTGGGGTTCCCAGGTGGAATAGTTCTATGATCATAAAAATTTGTGCATCTGAGCAGATTTCCTGGAACATGCTGTGGGAGAAACTCTGTGGCATGATGGTTTTTTTGGTATTTTCTAATGTGGGCAAAAGTTTACATAGGGTTCAGCTCTTGGAGATCACACTGTTAAAAAAACCAAGAAAAAGTAAAGAAACCAATTACATAATGTAGAAAGAAAAAATAAGATGGCTGAGAAAAGGCTGGAATTTTTATTCTTAATTTCAGTCTTCTAAAATAAATTTGTGACCCTTTAATTAAAGTGATTAAATTTAACAAGGAGACAGATGACATGGAAAAAACACTATAAAATATGTAGATAAGTCAAACATATTTAGTTTTGAAGTGTCTGGGTAAAATTAGCTGTGAGAATGAACCACCCTTGGGGAATGAACCATGAGGAAGGAAGAAGAAACCTGAGAGAATGGTCCACCAGTCAAGCTGACTCCAATAGCCCAAAGGAGAATGGATCTATTAATTAATAACCCAGTGGAGCATAATAAGGAGATAAAAATAGACCTGTGGATGTGTCAGGTATAAATTGTGTCATCTCTGTGAAAGAATAGGATCTGCCAAGTGGATAAAAAGTGATAGGTGTAACATATCTTGAATTTTAGCAAGGCCTTCAACACCATTCCAAATATTTTTTCCCAAAAGGTGTAGAGGTACAATGGTCTCAAAATGGGAGTAGAGATGCCTGAAAGGCAGTAGAGCAAGCTATTCATGGTTTTCTGTGAAGCTGGGAGAGAATTCCACTGGAATGTACCCAGGCATCAAACCTTGGGCCTTGTTGTCTGTATTTTCACTGCTTTGGATGATGGAGGAAAATCTTCCCTGCTGACATTTCCTATTGATGCCAGCCTGGGGTGTGTCACAGACGCTGCAGAGTAAAGGACAAGAATACAGAGTGATATGGAGCTCCTTGTCAAATAGCCTAAAGTCATTAAAATAAAGGTAAATGAAAATACTATCTACAGGGCTAAAGGAAATCAAATACAGAGATATAAAATGGGGAATACTTCACTGGGCAGCACAGAAAGAACTGGTGTTAAATCATTAAGTAGGCATTGTTAATGCTGTTGTAAAGATGTAAGGAATTTCTTGAGGGAAATTTTAATAAGAGTAGCATTAATAGAATGTGAGACTTAGTTATTCTTCTATAAATATCTTTTTTGTGATTTGAGTCCCAGTTTGAGACTTATAAGTACAAATCAAAAGGAATCCAGAGGAAAACAAGAGCGACAAGATTTAAAAACTAAACAAAGCTTATTTAAAGGTTGACTTAAATTTAAAATGAGGAAATTTCTAGGCATCTCCAGTGCACAAAAGCTTCTTAGAAAATGGAGAGTAGTGAGTCAGGAGCAGAACAAGAGTGAATGGACTTGATTTTGTGTAAGAAACATATAAGTTTATTAGTAGGAAAAAAAAAAATTATTCTAAGAATAAGCTTTTTGACAAGCTTGAAAAAACCTTGAAGTTGTTGATGCCTGATGCTCAATGACTGCTTAGTAAAATATAACTAAAAAATCAAAACACAATGCAAATATATATGTAATTTCATATACTACTATTGCATAATAAAAATATTACGCCTAACATGAAACTTGAATAGAAATAATTTAACAAGGGCAATTTGCACCCCAGGTTTCCAGATGGCAATTAGCTCTGCTCTGGGCTGTTTTCCTGTGGTGGATGTGTGTGAGTGGAACTGTGTGGTGCCAGAGATGGTGAATGAAAACCTGGTTCTGCTGGGATCAGTGATCACTTCTGGTGCCTTCTTCGAAGGGAAACCAAAAGGAGCAGAGAAAAGAAATGAAACACAGCCACTTTGAAACTTGCAAATAACAGCAAGTCACTGCAGCTGTGCCTGAAGTCTCCAAATTCAATACCCAATACAAACACCAGTGTTTGCCAAGCCTGGGGATGCAGGGATGCCCCGGGCTGGGCAATTCAGGGCTGTTTTCCCAGCCATTGGCAGAGAAGTTAATGTCCTTCCCAGCAGGACATGTGAAGGCTGTTGGAGAATGATCAGCACTGGGGGTTTTTACCTGCTGAAATATATAGGAAATATTTAAGTGGAGCTAAAGCTCTAACATTCAACCCCACACAGGGACAGAAGCATTTTCATTTCCTCCCTATATACAAGGGAGGTGTGAGGCTAGGTTTAAAGAACATTATAATTTCTCTATAATATTAGTAGATGATATACTCTTAATAGTTACCAGGAATATCTACAATTTGCATCCTACAGGTGTCTTAGACTGGTTTTCTGGGAAAGGTGCATCACTGGTCCCTGGTGAGTTCAGCAAACACTGAAACACATAGTTTTTTGGGGAAAAAATAATGAAAGCTGTTCTGATCCAAAATTGGTTTGAATCTAAAATATTTAATTTGATCAGTAAATTAAAAACTCCAATCAGTTCTGTCATTCTTTTACTCCTAACTTCAGGCTGCAATGCTGGCTAGACTTTGAGAAAGTGGTGGGGGTTATGACATTTTAAAGAAAGAAAACTAATTCCATTTGTAGGCTGTCCCTTTCTTAACAAACCTGCTTATAAGTAAACATGCATAACACAGCAGATCATTATATGGTGGAAATTTGGTTTGAAACTGAAATGCATTCCATTTCAGAAATGGTATTATAGCCTAAAGGTTAAATATGAGCTTGGAAATGTGGAAATAAATAAGGCTTTTTCATTCTCCTACTAGTAAACTTTAAAAAATAAAATTTAATACCCTTGAAGGACAAATGATTCAGAGCACTGAAAGCAGAAAGCCTCTAAGGATTTGGGTCATGCCCTCAATCATTTCTTCTAAACTTAAGCATAGATATGAGAAACACCCCTGGTTCTTCATACATTAAAGCCTGGATCTAAACTCCATACTTTTGTCACAACTTGATATTGAGATATAAATCACTAAACAGAAATCTCTGTTAAATAAAGCCTCATTGTAAGAATGGACTTGTGTGTTAGTAGCATTGAATGAGTTGCTGATTTACTGCATCCTCATCACTGAAGGTCTCAGTCTACTAAATGTATTCCACATGCATCAAGAGAAGCTGGTATTTATGAAATCAAATATATGGAAATGCACACAGTTGTGCCTTTCCCAAATGTAGTTTGATCTTGATAAATCATGGAATTGTAACATGCATTTGTCATCGTAAGCCCAGGGAAGGGACTCATGTCTGAAGATGGGCTCCTGTCCCTTTGAAATCCACAGTATTTAGGTTCATGTCTAATTCTGTTAATTTGTGCTTTAATTTACCTGCATGTGAGCCATGGTTGAATATTTGCATTTTAGTATATAAAAAAAAGATGCTTGGTCTTGTTTTTTTTTTTTTTTTTTTTTTTTTTTTTTTTTTTGTTTTTTTTTTTTTTTGTTTGTTTTTTTTTTTTTTTTTTTTTTTTTTGTAGTATTATTATTGTTGTTGTTGTTATTATTATTATTCTTTAGAGCCTGACAGATATTTAAACACACATGTGGTCTGAAATATCCAGAAGAGACTCTAAAATACAGATTTTGCAATCTCCTTTGGTAGAATAAGCAATAGTGAGTGTTATTTCATAGCTTTGTCACAGAAGGAACTTGATTTCTCTTTTATTATATTTTCTTCATGCAAGGGCATGTTCAGATGAAAGCGGAATTTTATAAGGTTTTTCAATGCTATTGATCAAAATGAATGCAGGCCTGGGCATTTTTCCCTAGTCAGAAAAACATACATCAAATTGGAAGTACTTTGGCCACAGTGATGTTAGTGATAAATAGATTTATTTCTACTCAGGTCTGACTGTTGTACCTCATACTTTCTGTAGAAACAAAGTGGAGAAAGCTTAAGAAAAGGAAAATGAGGAAGAATATTTTCTTGGTTCAGACTTGCAAGTCCTTACTCCCAACAAGAAATTTTAATGGTGGTCGGAACCAGATGAGTACTTTATGCCTCCTCTAAAATAGGAAGGGATTTTTAAAATTCTATTTGCAATCTCTTTTATCACTTGAGGTCTGTCACTCTTACTGTGAAGAGCATCCTTAGACCACTCCTGTATGGCACTTAATGGTCAGGCTACAGAAATGGTTGCAGCACCATTAGAAACACATGGATCTCACTTTTGATGTTTGCATTCAGAGCATAAGCACAGTAAAAAATCAAAAGTAACTAAAGCACAGATTATGGCAGGTACTTAATTTGGAGAGCCATACTTCATGCCTCATAGTTTGATGGTAAGGAAATATTTTTTCTAAAAATCTCAGCATAGTCTTATTCAATCAAGAGTAAAAAAATTCCTTCTGAAAGAAGGAAACCACAAGGAAAACCACAACAAACCACAGCAGGTTCCACTTCTGTGAAACAGGCATCTGAAAAACTTCTGAAATTCATATAGCAGGAACTTAAAGGGTAAAATGTGAGCAAGACACTGTGTCATAGGCTCATATTAATGCACTGCACACCTATCAGTTCAGTTAACCTCTCTCTGATGAAATAATTACATTGAGAGCATGATGATGTGCTGTTTTAAGTCTGCCATTGCTGATGGTTTATTATTTTGTCTACTTCAACTTAAAAAGGTGCAAAGAATGTGCAACCATGTATGCACAAAGCCCTAGTCCCTCTGGAAGGAAGTCTGACATACCAGATTTTTTCCAACAGCCTGACTGGAATATCTGAGGAGGAAGAACAAATGTGTCTTGGAAGTAAAAATGAACCCCAGATTTTGCCCTGTGCAGACTCCTCATATGAGCTGTGAAATGTTTTTTTCTGTGTTTGCCAGAGGAGCCTGGGCTGTCCCTGGACAGCTGCTCAGAGGAGGATCTCACCCCTCTTGCTCCTCACCTGGTCTTGTGACAGATTTGCCGAATTTGGGAGTTTTAAACATTTGTATCTACTTCACCCAGGCAGCTCCACTGCCTATTGACCTAAGCTGGCTTTTTTACCCAACTGGATTTACTCCATTTGGATTAGCTGGTCCTTTCTATTGTACTTGTTTGCCCTAAAAACTATAAACCATTTTAAGAAGTAACTTTCATGAGAGCACTTTGTATCTTTCAGCATAATTACTATGTCTAAGCCAAGAATTGTGGTGAAACCAATTCACCCTTGTGTGTTCTGTTAAAGATGTTTGTAACCCATGTTTATATTGGCATTCAACACATTTTCCACTTTGGAACTTCCAAAGCCTTGTAGATACTTGATCATCTTTAAAAACAGCATCAAAGATGGCAATTTACAACAGAAGGTGGAACTCTGCCTTGTCTGGGGATTTTAATTACGTTCCAACTCTACTATAGTACCCATTGTTTTTAATATCTTTGAATGGGTTAAGTGATGGTCAGCATCTGTCTCGATGGGAGGAGGTTGAAATAAACCTTACAGCACTTCTGACAGCTGCCTGCTTGAGAAGAGCAATGGCTCATAAATCCAGATTGGGACACTGGGAGGATTTTTCCTTCCTTCCATCTTCCTCTGGTAATGACCAGAGCCCTCGTAGGGATTGCACTCAGACAGTCTGCCTTGAGTGAAGGGGATGTTTAAGAAACAAAACCTTCAGCCCCAGTTCAGTGTAAATGCTCTGAGTGAACTCATCAAAGAAGCTGGCAGCTAGATAAAGGCATCTCACACTCTACAACACTTCAGTTTTTCTTCTCTGGTTTATAGATGTCAGATGTTGCTTCTTTGATGTTTTTTCTTCTAGTTCTCTCCATCTCTGTTAGTAACAGCTGAGAAGGATGAAATATGCAATTTTTTCGTGGTCAAGCAAGATAGTGGTATTTAATTAGAATTAGAAAAGACAATAACACCATTGTGCTCTGGCTTGTATTCTTACAGGGTATTTAAGTGCCAGTAAATGGCATGTTGTGGCAGCAGCTCTCTGGCCACAGAGAGCAGGCACAGACTTTGCCAGGCATTATCCCAGGAAGGCTGTGAGAAGATCAGAGAAAGAAAGAGAAACAATTCTTATCTCCACTTATTGCACCTGCTGTTGTGCACATGTGGAATGTGTCACGGAGATTTGTTTACCAAAGGGTGATTTCTTAATTGGACACTGGATGGTGTTTGGATGGATTGACCAATTAGGTCAAAGCTGTATTGGACTGGCTGGAAGGGTTACTGAATTTCTTAGTAAGTGTAGTGTAACATAGTGTAGGATGATATAATAAAGCAATTGATCAGCCTTCTGCAATCATGGAGTCAATGCTAATTATTACCTGGATGGGGGCCTGCAGCAACAGCATGTCGTTTGGTTAAATGTAAATATTTCCAGAACAGGAAAATTTTGGCTGCCAGAACTATGAGCCCATGGCCATGGTATCTTAATAAAGCAGTCAAGGTCGTTGTTTACCCATCGGTGTTCCCAAAATAGAGCCTCTAAATTACCTTCAGGTAAAAGCCAATATAACTTTTTAGCTTTTTTAACGAAGACCCCACTGGGCTTTGTTCTGTACAAACACAGAGCAGGCAGCTGGTCCCTGCCCTGCAGAGCTGGACTCTGAGACCTTGCATTTCTCCTGGTGACTTCCTGTGTTTTCCCTGATGAGCACATAAGCACTGGCAGGTCAGGAGACCTTGTTAGATCCTCCTTGCCCCAGCTTCCTCCATATGTATGGAACATTCAGCAGAGGTTTGGACTCTTAAATTTTTTTTGTTCTGTTCTTTCACAGCCCAGTATTACTTTAAAAACTCAGACTCTGAATGGGGCCAAGTCAATGCAATCCTTCCTTGTTACTGCATCCTATAAAAGCTCTATCAATTTTCTGGTGTGTTATTCTTCATCCTTGAACAAACTGGCCTTTTGGATGGAGGTAGAAACATTCAATACATAATTCACTATACAAAATTACTCTTTGATGTTGAATGAATTGTAAGATCTGCAACTGTACTTCATGTTAATAAAACACAGATATAATCTTAGCAGACTTGCTATAGTTTTTTAATAAATTAGGCCTTATTTTTATCTCTAAATAGACTAATTGTTTGTGTGGGCTGGAAACACATAAAGGAAGTGACTTGCACTTTGTTGTGGAGAAGAAATCCCCTGTCTTTCCCTCCCTTTCCATCCTTTTTACTTGAGTTGACCATAAGGTTTTATACCTTTTCCAAACTAAACACAGAATTTTTGTTCCACTGTTCTGGTCTTCTTTTTTTTCCTCTCTGTAATCACCTCTGTCGAGTTGAGAAAACCTTGATTTGTGCCTTTTTCTCTTGTTTTTGGAAAAGAGGGAAAGAGATGAAGAAAGGAAGACAGAATAAAGGGGAAGATTAGAAAGAGGGTAGAAAAAAAGAGAAACTTTCCGATTCACTATGCTTTTCCTAAAATTTTGGTTTTTGTCTGAAATATTAACACAAAAAATATATTTTAAAAAAAAATCCCCTCTACTTACATTGGAAATGTTTTATTGAATTATTTTTTAAGCTCCCTTGTGGATTTTCTTTCTGTGATTTTCCTTTCTATTTTCTATATTTTGAGGTGTTTCAAGTGTAGTACATTATGTATCTTTCAGGAAGACACCACTCTGAATCCTAGCTCCTGCTCACTCTGGGGCTGTCGAGTACCAAAGTGCAGAAGGTGCTTCCTATTTTATTGGGGCAGAGTTTGCATCATTTGCCTTTTGTTTCTGCCATGCATAGTAGGATTTATTAAGGCCAGGATTGTGCCTGGCAGGCTTTTTTTTTTTTATCTGTTTGTTATTAAAAATGTCTACATCTTCTCTATCTTACCCTGTTCTCTGCCTGTTTCTCCAAAACTGCTCAGTTTTCTGAGTGTTCATTCTTCCTTGGTGGCTGCCATGCTTTTTTGCTTTCCTGTTATCCACTGCCTCCTCCCTAAAAGTCAAGTTCCTTCCCTGCTTCACCTTCCCATCTTCCCTTTCAGCCTCTCCAAGCCAGGATCCCCCTGCACTGTGGTGGTTTCCCCAGGGAGCAGTTGATATCTGGTCATGGTGTGCAAGTCATCAGCACTGGTACACACTGATAATTAAAGGGTTGGTAAGATAATGCACTGCTGAGTGCAAAGGATGTCAGATTAAAGGTTATGCAATGAACTCAATTAAACTGACAGTGGAGAGCTGGGGAGGCAGGAGTTCAACTTCTTATCCCAACAGGCAGTTCTTTTACCTCCCTAGCTATTATTAAAGAGAGAAAAAAAAGCTAAATCCTGGAGATATCCCTAACTGCCAGTGCAAATATTCTCATGAAAGTACAACAAAATCCTTAGGACGTTGATAGGACTAAGCAGTGCTCTTGACAGTCCTTAATCCTGTTGACTTAAGGCATTCTCTGAATATTCGTTTCACATTTCTGTAAGAAAGTCTGAGAAGTGGGACAGGAGATTTTCTGTCAAAACTGGTGCATCAGCATCAAATCCATTTTGCAGCTTGCAGATGTAGATTGTACTGAGAGTAAACAGAGGGATTTGGGAAGATAAGAGGAAACACCTTAGATCCAATTACATATAAAAGAAGTAACCTCAAAGTCAAGAGATTTTGTAAGTCACAAACAGTGTGTCAACTTTTGGCCACTCCATGCTGTGGCTGACCATATGATTCACTGTGAATATAATCACATTTATAGATGTTAGGGGCAAAAACAATTGTACTATCTGAATTCTTGTATGCAAAGGTCATTAAACTTTCACTTGACATCCTTGTAATCACCCCAATGGCTTCCAATACAGATTTTAAAACATACTGGGGAAAGCAAAACTAAGGGGTGAAAATGCAGATGCAGCATAGCTTCTTTGCAGCAGCCTAAGTGCTAAATTTTTGAAGAAGAAATGCTAAGGAGATAATTCTGGTTTGTAGTTGTGAATATAACCACGTATCCTTCCCATGTGGTGTCATGGATGGACAAAAAATCTACTGTCCTTTTAAACACAAATGACTTTTTTCTATTTTCTGAGGGAATTTTAACAGGAATTGGGAAATAGAGTAGTTTTCTGGTCATTGCAGCCTTCCTGGATGCCTGCTCTGAAAGCCACTCCATGCCATATGTGTCAGTTCATTTGGTAATAGTATTAGGTACTAGAGGAGGGATTAAATTCACAGACCAAGACACCTAAATATCAGTGTTCTCAGGAGTGTCTAAACTCCCATTACATCCTGTGCATATCTAGCCAATACAGCCAATTGTTCCTAGAGAAATAAAGATGATTTCCAGGTTAATATAGGTTCTTAATTCTAGGTATTTGAATTTGCAAGTTGAATTCCACCCTTGGTGTCCCATGACCTTCTGATGACAATCCCTAAGAACCAGACACAAATTTCCTGGAGAATGCTGTGCGATTTTTAGCCTTGTGGAAACCTGGTGGAAACCCCACTGTACCACATGTGGGTCTGGGCATTTGCTCTGTCTGTATTAGGGGCCACATTTAGGGAGCTGCAGGGAAGCTGTGACTCTGGGAACAGCAAACCAATCTCATCACAGATGAGGAGGTGCAGAGCTCAAGTTTTCTCCTTTTGAAGCTCTGCCTTCATCAGCTGTAGAGCTGTTTCTACCTCTGATATTCCAAATTATTAATTACCTCTGCCCTCACCAGTCAGTCTGGCCACCTCCTCCAGCCTTTTCCCTTTATGAGTAAACTGTGATTAACTTTGCTCCCCACCCTAGGAGAGGGGTACCAGGACAAGTGACATTGCCAGGAGACCAAGGACAGTGTCGTATTAATAACACAACAACCTCCTCTTCACAGAGCAGACGAAAGAAAATGAAGAATCAAACTGTCCTTGCAGCAAATTCAATGTTATTTCATTGCTTCCCAGATCGTGCCAGGAATTTCCTAGCTGTGAACTACTCAGTCTTCACTTCCAGTATCTTCCCATGCAGACCTAACTAAACTCTGCACACACAGTTTGTCAGATCAGAGAACATTTCCCTGGGGTAGGGGGAAGTAGCTGTTACTCCAGTTGCTTTCTCTAAAGAGTTACCACCTCAACTGGGACTAAAAGGAAAAATAATCTCTGATTAAGCTTTTTATTTGTATTTGCTATATATGATTGAGTTGGGTTTTTTTAGGCTGGCAGACCTTTTACTTTATTCTTTTCTCATGTGAATTGGATTTTCTTTAAAGAAAAGTGCCAACTTTACTGGCAATACTATTTTAAAAATGTCTTACATATCTGTAGGGTTCATTAAAATCAGTTTTTTTAACTATCACTCTTTCTAATATAAAAGCCAATACATTTCACATACCGTCTGGAACTAGGCAGTGAATTCTTTCAATTTTTTAGGCATTTAATTAGATTGAATGGATATAATGGTTTTCCAGAATATTTTTGTGACAGTTATACTTTGCTAAGCATAAAAATTTTATGAGAAAGTCAAAGTTATTTATCATACTTTCATCTGCTTTTGAGTGCTGCTTTCTTCTTGACGGGCTCTTGATGGGATTGTTTGTTAGGATATAGAAAATGCTGCTCTCAAAGAGATTTGCTCCTGTAGCACCTTCCTCTAGTTCCTTTTTCAAAGTGATAACTCTAACAAAACTAAAAGTGGGTTATACTCTGCACTGCTAGAATTGGAGTATATTTTGGTGGCATTTCTTTACACAGATATAGATTTATAAGTTTCTAATACTTTCCATATTCCTAATGCAGTAGAATAATGTAGAACACATTGAAGTTATCCTGGTCCCTACCCCCTACAAATTTGCAGCCTGCTTCCACCTAGATGGTAACTTCTGATCCTGGAAATCTCAGAAGGAATTAGACACTGCTCAGGACAGAAAAAAAAGTAATGTACAGTCAACAGCCCTTGACAGTAGGTCTGTAAACATAAGTCAACACAATAGCTGGGAAATTTGAATTTTATTCTTTTTTTCTTTCCCAGAAGTTTAATTTTTCTCCAGGTGTTTTGTTAGAAAGTGGTGTGTCTTTCCATTCTTTGTGTATTTGATCTCCACACATCGATTAAGCAAACAAATGAAAGCACAGCATTACTTGTTCTGTGGTGAGACAGCAACAAGTGGCTTTTAAAAGAACTTCTGATTGTGAGGCCCAAGTAAAAGGTTCAAATAAAGCCATGGGATAGCAAGTAGAAGGCCCTTATTTTTCAGAATCATAGGCTCTGACTCTGCTGTTTCTTTCAGGAGTCCTTAAAGTCTGCCTGTGCAATTGTGAAGGATAAGCTTCAGGACACTGGAGTTTATGTGACCATGCATCATTGCAAATGATGTAGTGACATTCCTCTGGCACACCTCCAGACAAAGCAGAGAGCAACAATATCACTGCAACCAGATAAAATGTGTTTTATCTACATATGCTTCTAGAAAAAAACAGGCCAGAGCACTACCTAGAGAATACAGTTAAAACAGCAAAACTCAGAAAAACTCACCATTCTGTGGTGTGTGCTACACCTGACAGTCATTCAATAGGTCTTTTGATGAACCTGCTTTTTATAGCATTCATAAACAGTGAACTTTTATCAATGCATTTTCCTTGAACATTGAGATTATCATATGATCTAACTCTTTCTTGATTTAAAGCTGTATCCGTAGAAATCCAGATCTTTAAAAAAGCCCAATTGTCTTCCTCAGTTGCTGGGCAAACATAACAAGAGGTATTTTTTCCCCAATTTTCTATATTTTCTATTAGAATTAAGAAAGAGCAGCAGTTTCCAAACTTAGTGATCACTGGCCAACCATACTTCTCTGATAGAAACCTATCAACAACCTTAAAGCTGTCAGATTCAGTAATTTTATGGTGAAGCATGTAACAGTACCTGTCAGAACATTTGCATGGTTCAGATGATAGTTTAAGAGTCACTTACATAGATCTTCACACAGTGATTTGTCATTCTGCTCATTGACCTGCCCTGGCATTGGCTTGTGCTTCAGAGATAAACAAGACTGAATATTTGAGGGTAGAAATTTTGGTTTTATTTCACCAAATAGAGAACATTTGACTAAGCTCCAAGAGTGATGAAAAAGGTATTTTTTGTAATTAAATAGTAGAGAGATGAGTTTGATTCTAATGCACTAGGAAGGTCATAAGATATTTAAACAGTGCAATTGAATAGCAAAGGCCATCTTCCATAAAACAAGCCCTTCAGGAGACAGCTGGAGCTCTGCCCTCCTTACAGTTTTTGGGATGGTGCCATTACCTGCATTTAGGCAACTGAAACAAACCCTAAGGATGAAATCTGAACTGTAGTCATCTCAATGTGGTCCAGCCCATTAAGTTCCCATGACAGTGGAGGTTGTTGCTTAAATTAGTGGAATCAGAAGAATTCAGATCACCCTAACACAGAAATCTATGCCTCAACAATTGAACTGTGCCTGGAACTTCATTAACTGCATTGACTGGATCTGCACAGTCAGTAGTGGGAACGTGGAGATGGTTTGTGTGGTCACACTCAGGTATCCCTCTGCAAGGCAAATCCCACCCCAAAAGCTGCATGATCCTCTACCTTTTTTGGTTTTAGCATTGCATGAGACTCTGCAGATGCAGTTCATTACAGCCTTGTGGAGGTTTTCATAGTGGAAGTGGCAATAAAAAGGGTATTTGGCCTGAAAAATGCCTGTGAGGGATCTGGGTACTGCATGATAATTAGACTTGCCATGACTGCCCCAGTTCAGGGTTTAAATTTCACATCTGAGAATCTATTGAGGAGACCAGAACAGATATTGCTCTTCCTTTGACTCTGTTGTCTCACAGACATCTACACACTGAGGATGAATTCAGTAGTTTTGCTCAGATGACATATTTAAGGGTTTTTTTTACAGCCCTTGCAGCTGGAAACAGCACCTCCAAACGAGAGTTCCAACGCTATTTCATGCTAATGAAATAAATGTGACAGCAACCTGAAAACATCACTAATCACAGCTCTGCTTAGGGACATGAAACAGGGAAGCATTATTTCTGCCCTCTTTGGTGGAGTATTAAATACTGATTAGACTCCAGTGAAAGTAACAGGTATAACAGGGAAAATGAGCCATCCCTGTTTCAAGCAGTGCCTGCTTTTGTCGCAGTGGGTAGTTTAACCTGTTTAGGATGTATTTTTCTAGCTATAAAAATGTGTGCAGATGATTGAGAATTACTGACTCCACAGCACGACTCCACACTTTTGGATCTCTTAGCCTCCATTAGTCACAGTTCTGCTTCTCCTCAGAAATCCTCTTTCTTTGCCCTTTTTTCCCCACTGTTGCAAGCGAGCGGGCACCGCCATCCTGCTGCTCCGTGCATGCATCTTGTGGCTGCCTCTCAGACTTTGTATTGTGAGGCTTGGAAGGCTTTTGGAGAGAGTCGAAATTCTTGCTTTTCCTTAAATTGCCCTGGTAAGTGGTGACTGGCTTTCTGTTGTGTTCACTGCCTCTCTTGCAAGCTCAGTTCAGCCTGAAGAGTGAGTGAATGAGGAACTCAAAGGTAGTGCAAGATGCTTTTCAAGCCATGTTTAATGAAAAAGTGTAAAACCAGGAAAGAATGAACCTTTCTGTCTTTCTCAGATCCTTTATAAAAGCCCTGATTTTAATTTAAGTTTAACCTCATTGAACCACAGTCCTTTCTCTCATTTTTACTGACACTTCCAGGCAATCCATTAAGACTACATCTAGTGATAATTAAGGAAAGTTCAGCAGGAACAGATTCTGCTCTGGGCTTCCCAACAGTTACCAATAATAATGTTAGAATGAAACAACTGCTCAAAATGCAGTGTCTGTATTTACATATGGTAGGATGGGTGGATGCAGGGAAGATGAAGGTTTACGGTGCAGGCAGTGTGTGTTCTGCAGCTATCCTTGGGAAGTCACTTTTTTCCATGTCCCTTTGTTCTTCTCTAGTCTTCTGTCTGATTTTTTCATTTTATTTTAATGGTAGGACTTAATAGCAAGTAGTGCCTCTTGGTAGATATTTACATGACAACTAGTCCATAGGCTCTAATTTCAGAAAGGGCTGTCGGCAAAATTATAAGGATCATTAATTATCCCTTCTGTAAGTAATTGCATTTTTTTTGGATGAGTAGCTTGTTTGCAGAACTATCAGTCTACTATATAATAGCACATTTGCATATTAAAAAATGTAAAGAACAAGAAAATTATCTGCCCTAGAGCATCAGAAGGATACAGTAGTTAATGCAGGGCCCTACCTGTATTGCTTTCTTTACTTTTCTTGGGCACTGTTGATTCAAAGGAAACTATTTCCTGATGTCAGTTCAGTATAAACCCAGCAACTTTTCTGATGCTGGATTTCTGGTGGACTGAACCCCCTCATGCCATACTCATTGCAGCTCTGCAATGAAGTGAACAATGAGTCTTGTGAGATGTAAGGATTCAGGGACACTGAGGTGATGTTGAACACTTTTTTAGTATTTTCCACTTATAGAACTTGAAATTTGATCTCTACAATGCTTAAATGAATTTAAACATCACCATGAGTATCAGAGACTTTTGATTTGCATGTGGCCATTATGAAAAAGAGTTTGATTTAATACTTTTGAGGCTCTTTGTTGTTCAGCTGTTTGGTCTGCTTTGAGGGTTGTTCTTTTCAGACTGTGAGTACTGAGGTCATTGAAGGGACCAAGCTGTTTCTGGTTGTCCTTGAAATGCAGGCAGGAGAAGGGTTTGTGATGTGACACTCACATGCTCCTTCCTCTGGCATCTATTGTTTCCATTCAAAGGGGAAATAAAACTAAATGCTCAGTTTAAATACAATGTTTAAACCTCTGAGATTATTTTTTTTGAATGTGAGGTAGGCAGGTGAATTTCTAAAGTCTCTGAGGTAGTTTTGAATGCAGGAAAAAAATTGTGATTTTATGTCTCACTACCCCATGGTACTTTTGTAAATGGCCATTTGAATTGATAGGTGATTGGGAATTCTAGAAATGCACTTTTGAGATATAGAAGCTATTTTTTATGCCTTATTAGATAATTTCTGAATCCATCCTGAAGAGACACATCCCTTGTTTTAGGCAGGAGGTGGCTGTTGGGTCCTGTTAGAGGGGCTATGTTGGGGAGAAGCCAAAGTGGGTTTGCTCAGGGAAAGTCATCCAGGACTGGGGAGTCAGTGGGGTGGGCAGGACACAGCAAGGCAGGCAGAGCTGGGCCAGCCATGGCAGCCAGGCTCTGCCAACAGGGGAGTTCTCCAGACTTATCTATAGGACAAACACGTCCACAGTCAAGCCAGAATTCAAATCAGCAGGGTGGGACCAACAGGAGCCATGGCCAGGCTCAGGCATGGGGCCAGCATCACTCAGGCAGGGATCTGGGGCAAGGGCTGGAGCACAGGCAGCTCCCAAGTGAAGAGGTCAGCCCCTGATGGAGCCTCTCCCAGGTGCTCTCACACAGCCCCTTTCCCTGTAGCCTGTCCCAGATTGTAGCCAGGCCACATCTGAGCTGGCCTGGGCCCAGCCAAACCTCCAGACAGCCAAACCTTCAGAGTGGGGACGAGGTTTTGCAGGGTCTGTTGGTGCACCCAGGTCTGGGGCCACTGGCATCTAGGGAGGGAAACCTGCCTTTCCTTGCTGCATTCCCTCTGCATGCTTCCAGTTATCTACAGGATTGCTTGTGCCTGGAATCCCCACAGCACAATGCTGGATTTTCTCCTGGGGCCCCTGCAGTGAATGCCCCTTGCAGTGCCCTTTCTCAGCTATGGTTTTTGGGTGTAGATTAAAACTGATGTCTTAGCTACTGCCATCATCTCCAGCCTGTTAAATAAAAGTAGATATGATCCCTACTCTTTCCTCAGTGTGCTTCAGTGTAATGAACTTGATTAGAGACACATGAGTCACCCCTGTACTTCCTGTGCAGAAGGAAAACTTTTTTGTGTCTGTTGCTGTAATGGATGAATCAGAGATGATAACGTGTCCTCCTCTGTGGCCCAGGAACATCCATCAGTGTGTTGAAGGATGCTTTCTTATGTGGAGATCATGCATCAGCTCAAGGGAAGCTTTCAGCTCCTGGATGCTGCAGTTCAGTCTCTGGTGTCAGCCCAAATTGTTATGGCTTTCTTGTCTCTAGGAGCTGCAGTCATGTTCAGCTGAAAAGTTAGGCTGGTGTTCTTCTCTGGAAACAGAACCTTTTGCTTCAAATGCAAACAGTTGCTAAGAGAAGAAAGAAAGCAGCTATAAGATATAAAATATGCCATTTATTTGTATTGTGCTATTTTTATATAAATCAAAAATATCCAGGAGAAGCCATTTTTACTCCCAGCTTCTGCAAAATCACTGTGCAGTTTTGAAGGAAAGGTGACTCTGCTTTGCTGTGTCTTCATGAGACATGCAGAGAACAAGCTAGGAGAGAAGATGGCTCAAAATGCCACATAGCATCCTCCTTCTGCAGTAGCAGAGTTACAGATCCTGTGTCTCCCTCCAGGTCACTCTGGTGTCTCCTGAGAATGGATGGGCTCAGACTGAGACATGATGAGTTGTGATTCTAGAGGTATTCTGGAGTCTCTGTCAACACCATCTGAGATTACTTCATGTTTCCTGATTTTTGGCATATCTGAAGAATCCATTTCCTGCTTAGAATACAGGAAGTTCAAAACCTCCATCCCTCTTTGTTTTATCTGTTGTGAGGAATGTGTTGAAAGTAGGCTTCTTTGCGGTATAGAGGATTCCAGAGCCCAAAGCTCTTGTATTTGGGGGAGAAAAGGAGGGTGAAGATTTCTATTGGTATGTTAAAGAGTGATGTCCCAGTGCATTTGCACCTCTGAATGCAGAATGGATGCTCACAGCCATGGTGTGCGTGGTGCAGACAATCAGTGGAATGTCATGGCTGCAGCCAGCTCAGAAGGTTTGGCATGTCAGATTTTCTTTAATTTCCAAGTAAAAGACTTTAGGAAATCAAGGATATGCAGAACAAAACTATTTTAGAAGAGCAGACTCATTTTCTAATGAGCTTATCATAAAAACATAATCTGTTCACTGAAAAACGAAAATGTTTTCTTATTTGCTTTGATAGGGAGAAATGGGAGGTAACATTAAATGAAAGTTATTCTTAAGAACTTAAATAGATACTTCTTCCTTGAAGTTCCCAGTGTTGCCTTTGGCTAAAGTGACTGAAGTTAAAATATAAGGCCCTTTTTTGAAATGCTTTTGAATTAATGAAGACTCTCTGCTGGGATTTCTTGTTCGAAACAAAACATTGTGTCTGTGCAGGGAAGAAAAGGAAATGGAAGTGGTTAAACACTCAAGGAAAGCAATGACAATGAATAGCAGCAGAAGTACATTCCTTGTAACACTGATAAGAAAGAGGAGAAACCTGGTGTGACATTGTGTGTGGGGCTGGTAGAGCTTCCCTCTTCAGTCTGGAAAAACAGAGCTTTAAATAAGATAAAAATGAACTTGAGTGAGATATTGAACTTCTAGAAAGCTGATACCTGCAAGAAGAAGCAGACACTGTGCAGGGAAAGGCCAACAAAGCAGTGCACAAACTGCAGCAAATTCCAAATGGCAGGAAACTCAAAATCATCGAACTGTTTTAAAACATGAAGAGATCGTGCTGTGCTGAAGTTACAAACCAATCCAAATCCATAACTTTGACCAACAATTTTAAGAATTTAAATTTGGGTTCAGACAGTGTGGTAGTGAGTAGCTTAATGAGCCAGCTACCAGACAAGATAAACTGTCTGGCCAGGAGGTGTCACATTTGTGATCAAAGCCTGGGAGTCTTGTCACTGCATTTTCCACATATCACCCTAGAATAAGCTTAGTAAACCTCATTAAAAAACATTGTCTTCCCTTGCAGGTTATTTGTGGTTCCTGTTTTTCATGTATTTTGAAGTGCAGTGCTTTACAAGTTCCTGTTTTTTATAAGAGTAACATTCACAAAAGACCACAGGATCATGTAACATTTTTTTCCTCTTTTATTTCACCTGTCTCTGGGTCAAACCCTTCAATTCTTGCAATTTGTCATCCAAGAAGACATCCTGTCTTATCTGGAGGTATAAATACCAGAGAATCTTCCCCTTCCCTCAGCAGTGCTGTACACCTGCCTGGAAAATGAGAATCTCTGATATTTCTGATTTGACCTGCAAGACATTTTGTTTGGCTGAAGGGAAATATCTCAGTGCCCTTAAACCAGCTTTTTTTTCAGATGCTGGAGTGAATGATGATGGGTGCATTCAAACATGTAATTGTACAGGCTCTGTGTGCTCAATCCCACACCCAGACACATCCCTGGTGCATTCAGGACACACACAGGGGTGCCAGCTGTTCTGTCACATCCACCTCAGACCAGATTGTGACACCTGAAAACGGGGACACTGGACATCTGACCTGTGACAACTGCACCCTACTCTGTCCTCATCCTGCCAGTTTAACTCAGTTGAAGATGTTTGCCCTCATTTTGACAAACCAAAAGGTTCTCTTTCAGTAGTGCTGTTATGAAAAACTGAAATATGTGAATTGAAAGACACAAGGAAAATGTTGATTTTCCTTAAAATTGTGTTTCCTACTGCAAAGAAAAAGTTATCTGAGTGGTGGTTTATTCTCAATTGACTCTAGCACAGATTCTGTTTGAATCTTAGCATTGCCATCTGGCACCCAGTTGGAGAACCACAACAGCATATGCTTCTTTTACGTTGCTATTTGATATTTATGAGTAAGACAACTTCGTAATATATTTGGCTAATTACTTTTTAAAATTCCATGTCCAGAAAATTCATTGGAAATGTGGTGTAAAACTTTGTTGAACACAAGTGAGCAGGAAACTGCTTTCAACCTGCAATAAAGAGGAAACATAAATCCAAGACACAGCACACAATCACACTGCAACCTGCAGTGGTGATCATGCAAGGCTTCATTGGCCTGGTGGGAAGTGACAAGCAGTCAAATTAAATCTTGAGCTTCCAAATCAGAAACATTGACAATAATGTTGTAGTTAAAAATCATTGCTTTTAAATGTAATGGTATTGTGTTGGCCCCCTCTCTTCCATGCCCCTGAAAAATAAATCTGTTTTCTAGAGCAAATGCAAAATACTGGTTGAGGGGAAGACATATGAGGAGTGGCTGAGGTCCCTTGGTCTGTTCAGCCTGGAGGAGACTGAGGGGAGACCTCACTGCAGTCACAACTTCCTTGTGAGGGGAAGGGAAGGGGCAGGCACTGATCTCTGCTCTGTGGTGACAGTGACAGGACCTGAGGGAATGGCCTGAAGTTGTGGTTTAGGTTGGATGTTAGAAAGAGGTTTTTCACTCAGAGGGTGGCTGGGCACTGACCAGGCTCCCCAGGGCAGTGGTCACAGCACCAAACCTGCCAGAGCTCAAGAGGTGTTTGGACAATGCTCTCAGGAACTTGTGACTCTCGGGGTGTCCTGTGCAGGACCAGGAGTTGGACTGGATGATGCTCGTGGGTTTCTTCCCTTGCTGGTGGAGAACAGCAGTAAGGAACAGGGATGGACACTTTTGGCCTTTTATGTTGTGCAAGGAGCTCTTCTGGGTGTTGCATGAGCTCCTCATGGTTTGGGAGCATAACTTTGGGAAGTGAGTGCTCAGTGCATTTTGGAGGACTACACAGTCCACGGGCTTGGACCTGAGACTAGAATCCTGTTACCACAGCAGAACTAAGAGCTGTGCAGTGTGTGTTACAGTACCATGTGGAAACCCCTGAAGAGTTCACTGGGCTGTTACAGGAATACTGCTATAAAGTGTTATTAATTAATAAATAGATTATTTTTAAAACAATTATTATTAGTAGCAGTCTTGGCTGCAAAAATACAAAGCTCTGACTCTTTAGACCTCAAGCTGAACTAATAGGTATTATGCAAAGGACATCCACCAAATTTGCTGGAAGGTTGCTCAGATACTGAGAGACTGCTTGAATCCATATATTACTTTAATAGAGCCATATTTCACAATGCAACACCATTTAACAGATTTAAATTGAAAAACAATGAATGCACTATTTTCTAAGAACAGTATAAAAATTAAAGCTACCTCTGGTAGAGTCTGTGCAGAGGAAATGAGAAAGGAACAGATGGGAAAGCATTTACATAGGAGATGGCAGGCAATTTCATTTTTTCTATTGGCATGCTAATTAATGATCTTTCCAACGCAGGAATGCTGTATAAATCTCCTAAAGGAAGGATAATAGCAAGGTCAGATGTATCTGCTAAACTATGCAGGAATTTGAATGCACAAGTATTGCAAAATCATGTGTCAGATTAATAACCTGTTATAAAGAAAAATTTGAAGTACTTGGTAAATACAATTTGAAATGCAGATAGGAGATAGAAGGACAATGCACTGGAATTTCAAGTTGCAAAACTTGAACTCTTGAGCTGTCCTGGATCCTCCCTTGTTTAAATCTATTGCACAGGGTGGATGTTGAAAAGCAGGGATGGGGCTCAGATCTGTCATTTTCTTCTCTTTCCTGAGTCCATAGATGCCTTTGAAAGCCTGCATAGTTTAGCTGAGAAATAGGGATTCAAAGACTTCAAAGCATTCTGTTTAGCTGAGATAAACATTTGAAATAGGGGAGGCTTTTCTATAGCTTAGAATAATAGTCATCATATTTGCAGTTCTTGATGTAACTAAAAGCTGTGTTATGCTACTATTTCTGCTGTGCTGGGAAGTGAACAATTCTCCTGCCTGGCCCAGAAGGAGCCCAGCTCACAGCTACCAGGAATTCCCAATTCCATGTCTGGAGTGCTGCTCAGCTGATGTCACAGTGCCTTATACACACCAAACCCGTGGCAGAGTAGGACTTTTTCCTTTTTCATAGAATAAATAGAAAAAATATCTAAGGTTACCCTGATAGTAGAACTGTAACCTGGGACTCCATCCCCAGCTTTGTCTGCCTCTGAGGCTGCACTGCCTGAGTGTGTTTTTGCCACCTCTCCAGCCTCATCTCTCTCCTCATCACATATGACAGTTTTGGATCTCTTCCTCTATGATGACTTTCTGCCCCTGTAGCCAAACCCCTGAGAACCCAGTATTTCAGTGTGCTCAATTTTTTTTTTTAGATTATAAACCTAAAATCCACTGCGGCTGGAGACCACTTAGAAAACAGTTTGAATAGGATGACTGTGAGGAGAGTTAAAATATGTATTTTGTGGAAAAGACCACAGGGCCATGCTGTGCCTCACAGGTTGGCTCAGGACTGCAGTCCTGGGAAGAATTTGATCTGTAATGCCTGTAGGAAATCTCAGCTCACTCAGCATCCACACTGCTGGATATTAAACTGAGTGAGGAGCTGCTTGGTGATCCTCACTTTGGATTAGTTCTGCTTGCAGATACTCTGGGCTGAACCCATGAGGAAGACTGAGCAAACCCCCAGGTGCAGATGAAGGGCAGGAACAGCCCCTGCTGCTGGGCCTGAGCAGAGCCATGGGTGCCTTGGCAATGTGGAGCTTTGTGCTTTGTGTGTCTCACGTTGTAGGACTCACAGCCTCCAGCCATTCCACTCCTTTCCTTCTTATTTTCCAAGCTACCTCAGACTTTTCTCCATAGGGAGCTTTTTATGACTTTTCTCTTCATCAGCCTTTAATGGGAAGCTGAGGATGTGAATTTCATACACAGAAATTACCTTTGGAGAAGTAGGGCAAAACTCCAGGTACACCTGCAAGTAAACCTTATGGAAACAAAGGATGAAAAAACAAGTATGGTGTTGGAAATCAAAATGCTGAGGAATAGTAGCACAAAGGTGATTGTCAGAAGTAGTATTTGACAAAATAATAAAGTCTGCTAGTGAGTATTCACACATCATCAAGTGGAAAATTGTCCCCATCCCAATTTTTAAAATGAAGGAATTTAAACAGAAGAAAATAGCATCATGATATTGTTCTGTACTTTCAGTAGTAGATGAGATGCATTAACAAAATGTAACTTAGAGAATGTGGCAAGCAAGTAGGATTCAGATGAGTGAGCCTACACTGAAAAAAATGAATTAATACAGCTAGAAATACAACAAGGCAAGCATTAAAAATTAATTTGAACCTTGAGATTGAAGAAAATGTTAGGTATTATGTATTCTTATACTTGTATGAAAAGGTGCCAATTCTAACCATTGCATGAACAAAAGAGACTCAACTCTCCAGGAATAAAGTTTCTCAAAGACTTAAAAAAAAATATTTAGAAGTGTGGCTATTAGCTTCACTGGGTTAGCATCTAACTTCATACAAAATGAGGCACTGGCAATAAAATAAATAATGCTGTTTAATTACAGTCATGACCTTTAGTAATTGCTGCTTTATTGCTTGATATTGTAAGAGATTTATTGTAGTTGCTGCAACAATTGTTTTTTTTTTTTCCTTTTCCAAAACCATCAGGCATTGGAATTAGAAAATATCTATTAGATTATCCAGTTTGTGTATCCCCTGCTGTGCAAAGTCTTGTCCAGTTCTGTTGCAAATATCTTGAAGTGTTTTTTTGTGTGAAATGCACTGGAAGATTATTCTACAGACTGAAATACAGATTATTCTTACCATGGAAATATTTTTCCCTCTGGTGAGTTGAGGTCCAGGGTTACTTCCATCCCATTTCTGCTCGTTGCTCCTTTTTTTGTGCTTCTCTTCATTTAAAATGGTTTTATTAACCCATTCTTCCTCAGAGTATTCACTCTTTTCCAAGACTGAAACCCATATTAAGAGGGGATAGTTTTTAACATGGTTGCTTCTCTGATAATGAAGAAAATGGTAGAATGTGCATTTTGTCATCAAAACTGCAGAGCACTTGTGCAATTATTAGTGAAAAAGGCACAAAATAAGCACACTGGAGCTGGTGGCCTTTGAAAATTCAAACTCAAAGAGATTCCCTAGTGCCCCTGATTTAAGAGTATCCTGATGACAATAGAATTCCTAGGGCAAAATGTAGTAAAAGTTTAAAAGGAAAAAGTCAAATGAAAAAACAGAGAGTCCCCCTAGCCTCTTTTGTCTGTCCAGGCCTAGTGAATAACATTGGAAAGACTTTTAAAAAGCTGCTCTACAAGGGATAAATATTAACACAAGGAACTGTAGCTAGTATGAAAGAAGTGTAACCAACAGATTATAGCCTGGCAGGTGTAATGAGCTCTCATATTTTTCCCTCACAACAAGCTTATAAGAATCTTTCAAAATCTGCAATGATTGTGCCAATCAATTTATAGCATTTGGCTTTATTGGGTGGCCAGGTGAGAGATATAAGTAACTGGCAAAAAGGGACTCCTGGGCATATGTATAAATTAAAGGTTGACCTGTGTGTATGTACCTTCAAAAGTAATTTAAAGAAACTTTTCTTGCTGAATGTATCTAACTCATACATCAAGTATACCCAGGAAATTAATACCTGGATATCAGGGAAAAAAAAAAAAAAAAGGAAAATGTAAATCAAGACTTTTCAAAAAAAAAAAAAAAAACAACAACCTATTTTTAGAATAAATAAGAGTTCTTAAAGAGTCAGTGTTGAAAGTACATCAAATGGTTACTCTGCACTCTGTGCTGTCACCCTGTCTGCAGTCCCCTCTGCCTCAGTTTCCCTTCGGAGCTGCTTCTCACTGTTTTTTTCCTGAGGCTCACATGTCTGAGTCAAGACAAGGGTCATCTGTATGGCAGAAAGCCAACCCCAGCCTTGCTGGGAGCTGGACACCATGAAGGGGCTTGAAATTAAGTAATTTACCCATATGAATAAAACACTGAGCACTATTTTTAGAAGCTTGACTGAGTTCTGACAGGCTCAGTACTTTATTTCAGCTCATCTCAGCCCTCCTGAGCCCAGGGCTATCCTCTGCACTCCAGAATTCAGAAAGTAACATCATTAATGATTTTGATGGAATTTGCTACCTTTTAGCCAAGCACATTCCACTGGGGCCTGGAGGCTCATTTCAGAGGCAGTCTCCCATAGATAAGCTGCCTTGGCCAAACTTCCAAAACCTCAGATTATTTAATTGAACCTCTCACTCTCAAAAGGAGATATTTCTTATTCTCAAAGACTTAATAGGTCTCCTGGCCTAGACAGTTCCCTCTGATCATTACAAGAGGTAGAGTCATTAATATCAGCTCTTCAAGTTTTGCTGCTCTGTCATATTTCCCCTTCTTTTAATTTTACTGAAAGTGTTACATTAACACAGTTCTTCTGAAGAAATGTGAATATTTTTGGCCTGATTTTCCTCTTGACTGACCATATTTACAAAATAGGCTATTTTCTTCATCAGCCTGTTTTAGCTTTAAAAACTTTAATTTCCTTCTCAAAGGATGGGAAAAACACTTCAGATCTGATGACTGCCCTAGGATCCAAATTGGGATCTGATGGATGCAGCCAGACCTCAAAAGCAGACATTTGCAATAGTTTGCATGCATTATAAATTAGGAACTTAAACACAGCACAGATATCCCACTTTTTTTGAGCCATTCCAGAACTCCTCTCTTGTGGGGAGAGAGCAGTGTGGGAGAAAGTTTCCAAAGACAAAACTGATCTCTCTCAGGATCCTCTTTCTCACTGAAAATTGCCTGGATTGGTGATACCACTTGTACTTGTTCACCTAATTCCAGTAGTTACAAAAGAGACGCATCTTCAAAAAAACAAACAGGTTGGGAAATCCAACAAGGAACCTCTTTATAATCATCCTACTTATTTATTGAATAAATTGCACCCAAATTTAGACACCTGTAAAAGTCAGCAGAAGGGGTAAAAATTGCCCAGCAATGTTTCTGATAGTAATTTTTAAGAAAAATGAAATTTATATCTTTTCAGAGAACTCAACAGGATGCTGCCTTTTCTTTCTTCCTCTTATTGTTTATTATATTCAGGATGGAATTAATGATTTTCTTAAAGGCTTATTCCTTTCAGAAATCAGTTCAGAAAAATCATCTGTCCTGACGAAAGAGCCAGAACTCTTCCAAAGCAGGCCTTGCTAACAAATATATTGTTCCTTGAACTTTGATGACCTTCACAAGCACTTCAGCTCAGAGGATAAATCTCATCTCACACCAGCCTCTCACACCATTGTGCAGGTGAAGGTGATGTCTCAAATGTGCTTTACCCCCCACACAAATGATGAATCTTCCATGTGAACATTAGAACTTGCTTAATGTGACTTCAGACAGTTGAAGGTTTTGATGGAAGCAGCAGGGGGAAATAAAGGAAAAAAAAAATGTGGAAGTTGTTAAAAAATGTCTACAGATAGGAATTGTCATTTCCTACTCCAAATAGGGGGGAAGATCATATTCTATTCTAGGAGCTACTCTGCCCCAGATAACATTTCTTCTGTCTGTTCCCACTTGGTCAGGACCAGGTATCCTTCCTCTTGGCACCTCTCTTTGCCTTTCAGCAACCTCCTGCTCCTGTAAGCTTCTCTTACTCACATCCTTCTCACCAGGCTGCTTTATCACTCTTTCCTTGAGATTCTCTCTTTCTTTCTTCCCTGGCCTTCAATCTTTTCAGGTGTGCTCTAAGAGGATCTTTCTTATCCCATATCTCTCAGCTCCAGGCTTGCCTTCCTATCCCTACTTATAAATTCCTTCTCTCTCAGCCTCCTCACCCTCCCAGCTCTGAGGGGTGGCTCAGATAGAGGCAGCTGGATGACCCTGTGCCTGCAGAAGGAACCCAGCACATCCCAGCCTGGACTGTGGTGTCCCCAGGGGCAGCACTCCTGGCAGGGGGGCTGCTGCCACCAGGCACTGCAGCCTTGTGCTACTCCCCTCTGCACTGGCAGTGTGTTGGTGCTGCAGGGGTGGTTCTGGGGAAATGCAGGGTGACATGATGAGACAACCAGCAAATTTGGGCCATATTTTGCAGGAAGTCCTAGAACTGAATTTTCCATGCCCCTTGATATGGAAAGGGCCCGCTGGGACAGGCTCCCCAGGGAAGTGGTGGAGGCAGCATTCCTGGAAGTGTTCAGAACACAAAAGGACGTGGCACTTTGTGCTGTGGTTTGGTGGTCATGGTGGTATTTGGTCGAAGGTTGGACTTGATGATACTGCAGATTTTTTGCAGCCTTAATGATTCTGTGATCCTGTGATTGTGTGAAATACAGGCTCTGGGTGCCTTTGAATCCTCTGACCCTTCTGCATCCCCAGGTGCTTCCACTGCTGATGTGGGGGCTTGCTGTGGGCTCTGTGAACTCACTGTGTGAGACTCTATTCATTCAGGCCTTTGTCTCAAGCTGCTTTAATTCTTTATGTGCGAAAATGCAGTCAAATTATTTACTTCAATGTAAATCAGACACTTGGCTACTCAGGTAACGGGAAAAAATTCTCCAAGTGACATTTTTGAGATAAACAGTCTCTCCCAGGCCATTCCTCCTTCCAAGGCTGCCTGTGCAGATGCACTCTCACTGGGTTTATCCCAACTGGTTTCTGTTGTGAAGCAGAAAAACAATTCTGGCAAAGGCTTGTTATTGAAAGGAGGTCACACAGATATGAGGGGTGAGCTGAAAAAGAGACTTTTCAGCAGGAAATTTTGCTCTGAGCTCTCTGAGCTACAAGTCCCTCTTTCATAGGGTGACAGGAACCCTCTTGTCCCTAAATCTTGGTTTTCTGGGCTCTGGTGTTATGAACAAGGGTAGCATTTTCCTCAGGTTGCCCCAGGGTGCTCTGCTGTACCTCAGGCTGGTGGCACCAGTGATGGTGCAGCTTTGTGTCCTCTCTACTCCATGCTACACCTTATTGGTGCAAACCCACCCCAAAATAAGTTTATGGAGAAAACTCCACTTAAGCAGTGATGAGTGTGTGATTGCTGGTGCAGCCCTGTGAAACTTGTTGGAAAAGTCACCACTTTGCCATTTTATCACTGTAACTTAAGGGAGAAAAACCCTGACAAAAATGACATGAAATTTCCCATTAACCTTTAAGTGCAATCACAGTGTATATTTTAAATGGCTGTACAGAGACAAATCCTTCATGAACACAACTGGAAAACAACAGATCTATTTTTACTGGATGTTTTCAGGCCTTATTCAGTACATGAAAATTCATGGGCAAAATTTTTCTACATTTCTGTGCTATTAAAAAAGAAAAAATACCCAAACCACCTCATTCAATTTCTCATCTTGTACCAGCCTGTTCTAACAGGAACTGAGGCAGTTTGCCAAAGGCTAATGATTCCGTTTTATATGATTAGTTTCTTTAGCCAGAACCAGATATTTAGAGGAACTAATAATTTGTTGCACTGCTAATCTCTAAAATACCTGCAAGGACTCACATCTACCCACACTGAAGTGTAGTCATGAATCTCTTTGTTCATATTTTTGCTCTATGTTTTTGGAATTAATATATTAATGTGAGAAAAGAACAGTGAAAAGATTATATGACCCATATAATTTTTCACAGCTTGGCATCACAAGGATGTATAAGCACAAGCAACATAAGGGAGAAGTACCTAGATAGAAGCTGGAGGTTTAATTAGAGAAAATTATGTGGCTATAAAATTGTCAGTATTATTCATAGCTGACATTGATCAATCAAACTGTCTTCAAGTGGAGGCACAGCATAACCTGACTGCGTTTGTGCAGTTTAGAACAGACTTCTGTATCTCAGAGTGGCATTTTGATGGTGCCTGATAGTTTGGGCTGCCATTATTCTTGAGTGTAACATGGAAAGAACTCAGATATTCAGAAATGTGATGAAAATCAGTTCCCTTTATGATCACTTGTGCTGGGTCTTTTGGACTCTGATATGCTCAGGATTATTGATCATTTCTAAAAATGTAGCATGTTGTAATCATAGAGGTTTTTTTGTATCCTTCTAAGCCAACACAACTGGGGTTCATAAGGGAACCTTCAGGCCTCTTTATGATGCTGACTGTAATACCACTAAATGCTGCATTTACTGGTGCATATCTCACACTACTTAAGCTCCTAAATAGTTGAAAAGACATCTGCCAAATCTGCAGATAACAACTGTAAAAAATGTTCTCCTTTTCGTTCTGTATCTGAGGCAGCAGTGGGAGCCCACGTCTTAACTCCTGAAATCTGCAATGCCTCTTTTTTCTCCACAGGTGCTGCACTGTGAAAATCAACATAGGGAAAAAAAAAAAAAAAAAAAAAGGTTTTCAATAGAAGAGAAAAAGGGGAAAAAAAGAATTTTCCTATAATAAATTGCCTCAGATTGGGCCCTGTGGCCAATGCCCATCTAAATTGTCATAAAAATTAACATAGGAATTACCAGATCAGAATGTCACAGACTAATGCTCCATCTGGTCCAAAGTTCTGTTTCCAGAAGTGACTTACACCAGATGCTTCAAGGGAGGAATAAAATATTAAACATTTAGAGAATGCTATAAGTGCCCTAACCAGCCACTAACATGGTCATTGGGCAGCTGCTTGGAAATCTAGTGGCAGAAGGAGCCTGCCAGCATTTCTGCTTTCCTAGGAAACAGAGCAAAGAAATGCACTTCCCTGTGGGACATTGGTATCTGCTGGTATCCAGCCCTGGGCACATTAATCATCCCTCCTGTCCTGGTGTGCTCACCTGCATCCTGATGCACACACCAATCCCGCTTGCTTAAGTGCAAAAAATGGGCAAGGGTTGCAACGCGAAGGATTTTATCAGAGGTGGGGAGAAGTTGCTCAGGAGGGTCACAGGGCAGGATTTGTTTTAATGAAGCAAAGACATTTCCATCTGATCCAGTCACCTTAAAATCCCCTTATAATCAAAAGAGCAATGATGACACTTCCAGGTCCTGCCTCTTCTCTCTGGGTTTAGATGCCTCTTTCAGGAGCCTGTGACTTCACAGACTTGAGCTCCATTTACTTCCACAGTGTCCAGGATGGCTTTGCTCAGACCTCACATGTCTGTGTTTCACCAAATGAGTCCCACCTTTGGAGGCAAAGCTAATATTTTTAGAATGATAGGGGGCTTTAAGGAATTAAGATCCAAAGCATTTAAGGCTCTTGAGGACATATTTCAGTCTGTCCCTTTCCATAGCCTCCCTTATTGCCCATCAGTAATTACCTCTAACAGAGTCTGAATTATTATGGGAGTGGGATAAGAAGCTTTTTCCCTCTAACTAGCAGCTCAAAATGATCCATCTTCCTAATGACCCAAATGTGTTGGCAGTAGATGGCCATGAATGGGTTGATTGCATCACTAATGGTTGATCACACAAAATGCCCTCTGGATTAACATTAATTGGTCACCTTGGTAGAGAGTTCAGATGAAAAATGTGTCTGAACAGGGGTAGTGATTGGGTTTTATTTCCCCTGTAGAATTTGTCCTTTAAAGGAGGAGAAACCCTGAGGGAATGGTGGCACAATCACTGGATGTGGAGAGTGACTTGTCCTCCCCATGCCTGACATCTTCGAAAGTCACTACATCTGTGTCCTAATTGCTTTATATTTGATGTTGTTTCTAATTCAATATTTGTTTATCTAAAATACAGGTCGTATTCTTAGACGTAGAAAATACCTTTTTGTGTATTTTCTTTAAGCTTAATTAGTTAACCTTTCATGTTAAGGTTTTTTTGCCTGCAGTGACTGGGGACAAGCTGACTTTAGGTGGTTGAGCAACTCTAGTGAAAATAATACCAGGGCTGGTGAACCATTACTATTCCTAACAAGCCAGGAATGCACAGGATAGATAAACAAAAACAGACATCTTCAAGGCACAGTCTTGTATCACCAATCAATGTCAGAGAGCAACACAATTTAGAAAGACAAAACACAGAGTGCAATGCACCATTAAATACAATGTAGAAAATTTTATCTGTACCTAATAAGGGAGAGAAATAGAAGCTGTCTCTATAAAATAACATCTATTAAGCCTGAGAATGAAGTTTTACTGTAGATGGAAAATTAATTTTTAAAGTGTAAACCCAAGTACTCTTTAATGCCTGATGTCCCAGGAACACACAATGACAATTTTTATTTATCTCTAGAGTAATGACAAAGGGAAAAACTGTCCTTAGGTCTTGATACAGACATGGCATAAAATAATGAGCTTGGAAATTTAACTTTCCAGCTGTAGCAGCTGGGCTAGATTGCCTACAAAGGTTTTCAGATCTCCATCAGTGGAAGTTTCTAAACTAAGGCTGGAAAAATATCTGACAGGAACTGCTTAGCTTTTTACTCCTACTTTCTAAATTGGTTTGTTTTCATTTAATTCCAGAGAGTCAGGACTTTTTTATAACAAGATGTATTATAATTTACTGTAATTTGTTATATGTAGAAGAGGTTTATAGTGAGCTGTCAGACTCCCAAAATTCAGTGGGGGACAGCTGGAGCTGCTTGTCCTGAAAGTTTCTGCTTAGCTGGGCTGCCCCAGCTGACGGTGCCTGGAAAGAGATGCTCAGAGAAATCTGGTAACTCTGACCAGTGCATCTTCCCATGGAACACATATCTCTTGTCTATTCATGTTTGACAATTTTAACAAATTTGGCCTTTCAGGAGGGGAGGGTTGATTTGACTGGTTTTTTGTGTTTCCATCTGTCCATTTCTCTCTCCTACTCCTTGTTCTTAGCCCTCTTGTCCCCAAGCAAGAAGAGGGGTTTGTCCAAATGTCCCTTAAAGAGGACAGGCCACCCCAAAGTCCTAAATCTCTTTTACTGCAGACCAAAGTCCAAGACTTTGGGCTCCTGAACGCACAGCATGTCACAGATTATCAGTGCTGCTGGTCAAGGAGTCAGGACTTCACAGTCAACCCAGTGGTGCAAATCAGGAGTAGGTGTTGCTGTTAATCTGCTGTGTAGGTGAGAATGAAGTTTTCAGGCAGTTGATTTAGAAATCACAATTAAAAAAAAAAAAAAACCTTAATTTCTGTCTGGTTTTACCTTTAATATGAGTAAGAAGATTTTGACTTTTGGCAGTGAATTTCTGTGAAGATGTTTGATATCTTGTATGCTCTGGTCTAAAAACATTGATGGAAATGGGACAATGTTGCTTCTTCTTCTCTACAGCTTTTATACAAGCTGAGACACATGCAGTGGAGGGAAGGAGAACCTGTTAAACACCTCATTCTGGGATCCTAAAATCTGTGTAGCTGAGTTTGATGAAGACACTGCTTGCAAAAAGTGTAAAATCTATAACAAATGGGGCCTTTAGTGACAGACAGTGGAGATGGCAGGTTGTCTCAGATTATCTTGTTCCACCAGGAGCCCACGCTGCTTTCAAGCCTTCTCTCTTCCATCTCCTGCAGGCTGGAAATCAGCCACTGAGTGTGAGTTGGAATAACTAAGCAGAAATAGGTGCTACATTTTGCAAAGGCAATGTGCACTTACATATGAGAAAAGACATTTTTTCCCCCTTCATATTTCCCTAGCACAGCGCATGGATGTGGCTGAAGTATTCATTTGAGTTAATATTTATGCAAATAGTAGAGACCATTAAATAGACATTATTTCCTACTGCTAATGATCTTCAGTACTCTCACACTGCTGCACTGTGGCTTCTTCCCAGTGCTTTTTGCTTGCAAACAGCTGACTCCTTGCCCTGTGAGGGCTGGTGTTTCCATGAAGCACTGGGCAGGCTCAGGAGCTCAGTGAAACTCTCAGCAATGCCAGAGCAGGGAGCTGCTTGTCCTCAGCCTGCCAACACAATGGCTTGTACACAATGGCCTGCTGTGAGCCAGATCAATGTGCTCATGAGGGAACTGACCTGCCCTGAAGATAACCTGGTAAAAGAAGATGAATTTTCTGATCCACCTCACAATGTCTTATTGCCACAATCGAGGTGGCCTCACGCTGCAGTGTGATACATACTTAAGGGAGGAACTTCATTAAAATTATCTCCTGGGTCTGTTATTGAAATAAAGCGAGCAGGATTTCGTGTTCAGACATCTGTGTGGCTCACATGGGCAGTGTGGAATAGCAATGGGCACGTTGTCCTTAGTGGCAGGAGGAGCAGGAAAATACTGTTTGGGAGTGACTTATCTCCCTGCTGAAAACAGGCAAAGATTGGCATCCAAGTCCCTGCTCCTGAGCATGCAGCAGGATCACTGCAGACTTATGAGTACAACCAGTCCTGGAGGCAAGGGGACAACAGACCACGTCAGTTTTCTGTATTTTGGCCAAAAGCTGCCATCATCTTTGGAGGCTACAATGGGCAGCTCAGGCTGGAGGGATAGGGGAAAGCTGGAGGTGTGAAAATTCTTCTCTCCAGGCTTCTATCCATGAGTCACAAGTATCTGTGGGCAGAGCTGGGCACAGCATCATCTTGTCACTGTGGCCTCGTGTGTTTGTGCCTGTTTTCATCACAGCTCAGCTATACTGACACATGTCTGAGCCATTATGAGATCTTCATGAAATGAGATGGAGAGCTGGGTGTTCCAGTTCTGCTGCTTTTACTTCCAGCAGTTACTTCTCTTGCAATAATATAGGGGGTATTTTTGCTCTGTTTTTTTCTCCATGAGTTTGGAGTCTCACATTCCCTGTTCATTGGTTTGAGCTGTGGGTCTGGGCTATCATATCCATTTCCAGGGTCAATTAATGAGCTGTGATGGGAATCAGAGTGTGGTTCTGCTTCTTTCACTTCTGAGGACATCATAAGCAAACAGGACTGCAGATTGACATATTTTTCCTTTTTTGTAGCTTTTGTTTGTTAGCTTTTTGTTAGTTTTTGGTTGTTTATTTGTTTAGATTTTTATATTTTCTTTACTTGTCAGAACATTCTGCATGTGGCTATTGTGACTGATCCCCAGTGCAGGGGTATGATCAGATCATGTCCTGGTGAACAGGTGCCAAATGGACCCAGGCTTCCATAGGTAAATGGAGAAAGAGCAGTCCTGAGACCACTTTGTGGGGCAGTGTGTTCTCACTGGCAGCAGAAAATGGTCATAGCTGGTGCTCACAGTGCAGCTGAGCATCAGGTCCAACTTGCAAAGATGTTTGCCTAATTCTGTCAGGAGAGTGCTGTGAGCAGTAGGAAATTGGTAGCAGCTTTTCAGGATTTCATAATGCAGGCACCCTGTCATCCTGTCCCCCTCATAAACCACTCAACAGTGATCTTAGATTTGTGTAACATTTATTCCTTTCTGCTTTTATTAGGAAGATACCCCAGAGGTGGATGATCACAAACCATTTTTTGATTTTTAGCTTGCATTTGTTCTTTCTGGTTTATACATATCTGCCCTGTGTCAGTGTTAAATTTGGGGTTAAATAGCTCTTCCTCATTTCTTCTTCCTTTCCCAGTATAGATGGCAACCTTATTTTAATTAGGCTCCAGTAATTTCTGTCACAAGACAGTTTCTCCACTGCCCCAGTCATTTACCAGCCATTATTTGCATCTGTTCTCATTTTGTTTTCATTTGTCCTGAATGTGAGTGACCAAAATTGTACCCACTATCCAAATGAGGTGTCAGCAGTACTCTGTGATTTCCTACTAATATTTCTCAGCCTTTACTGGAAAGCAAAGACTTTCCCAGTGCTTCCTTGCAGTGCAGATTTTGTTTTCACCGCCTTCCACACCGGTGGTTTATAATCCTGTGATCGATTACTGCAATCAAATCTTCTTCCTCTTCTGTTAATTTGAGAGCTGCTATAGGAACCAAATTATACTTACAGGAACACACACAGTGTTATTGCACTCAGTAAATGCAGCTGAGGTGGGATTTTGAGCTTGCAGTAAATATTCTGGGATGATTTCACTCCATTATGTTTAACTAAATTACTGGGTGAAAGCTGAGCATCTCACCTTACTGGAAGTAAAGCAGCAAAACCCACAGCAGCAGCCACTGCTCTATGGCACAAATGTGTAACCCACCAAGGCAGCCAAATAGACAAAGTTAATACTGAAATATCATGTCTAAGAACTTGTGGGAAATTTGACAATTGCTGTTGCTTTTTATTTTTTGAAAACATCAATATGACTCCTTTTATACCTGTGCTTGTCTTCATTTCTTCACCTGTTTCTTCCAAAGTGCAGGTCATGTAGGAGAAGTTGTATGGCTTAGTGAAGAGAGAACAGGAATTACATCTTATATTTGCTGTAAGGAGGTTTATTTAGAGGTCAGAGTTTATGGAAAGGAGTTGAAGGACATTAGAGACTGATTTGGTCATTAATAGCTGGGCTCTACTCCAACCTCCTCAAATCCCCTCACCTTGTCAGCAAGACCTGGGAAATTCCAGTGCTTTGACATTTCTGGGCTTCACACTCCCTGAGTCTGGAGAGAAGTTGCTCTCCTAAAGTGTTTCTGTCAGAGTAATGAGTATAGTGAGTGAACCACAGCAGTTTATTTATCAATTAGGATTTTATCATGAAACCATGTTAAAAATGTGCTGAAAGCCACTTTTCAGCACATTAGAATGTCACAAACCTTAAACTTGGTGAAAGCATTTTGAATGATTCTGCAGTGGCTTTAATTCAGAAGAGATATTTTCCCTCTCTCCTGACCATAACATTCAAACCACAAAGGAGAAATCCACAAGGTAGAGTCATGTTTGGTTTGACCTTGGCCTGGATGTGCTGTGCTGTTTATCAGCCCTGGTCACAGCGAGCAAAAGGATTCTCCTGGACAATTTTGATTCTTACAGCATGGAAAGCCAGAAGTCCATCCCCATCTTCTGAGGACAAAGGAATACAAAGCACATTCTTCTACTGGTTAGAGGAACCATTTCAGGGTTGAGATTCCATTTCATTTTGGGTATCACTGGAGTCCAGGAAAGCACACTTGCAGCTGTGGGTGTCTAGTGGTGCATAAACCAGCAGGAAAGAAGAGAATAGCACTCAGTGACCCTGCTCTTAGTGGGCAAGCACATGTCTGCATAAAGCTGTCACTCTGGGTTTGCTCCACGCAGGAGTCCCACAGCTGTGCCTGCAGTCAGAGCACGTGCTCCTAGAACAGCACTTGTCTGCACTGAGCTTGACTGAAGTGCTTGGGGACTCAATACTAATTGCATCACGTCAAGAAGGGTTTCTACACATTCTCTTACATCTAACTAATCATTAACTAATCTGACTAACGATAAATGCAAAGAAAATTGAAATACTATTATCCATCTCTTCAATGGCAGTCAGATTAAGGGTGTATTGCCAGAATGGCAGAAAATTAAGTCTGAGAAAGTTTGGAATACTGTTAGATAATTGAGAGGCTGATTACTAAGGGGGTATGAAGAAATGTAATGAGGTATAGCTAGTCCTTTCAGATAAACATGAGATGAGTCACTTTTATTCTTTATTAAACAAAGGTCAGATTCCACTGCCATTAAAATAAATGGGAATGCTCCTCATTAGGACTCTAATACTAAATGTGAGACTAAAATAATCAAGTAGATGCACAGGCCCAGTCTGTCATTTCCTTAATTAGCACATAACAGATCTTGATGTCAACTAAATTTGGTATCCACATTTGAAATGGATTTTTACATCTCACAGCCATTAGGAAGCGTGGGTCAGGTCCCAAATTGCACATCCCCATGTGGGTCTGCTGTACCATGTGAACAATGGCACCTTGCACAGTTAGAACATCGCAGGTCCAGACCCACCACACTTCTGCCTTTCCATGCAGAGAGAGAAAAGGTTTCATAAGGGCTGTGTGAGTGCAGAATATCAAATGTGCTCTTACATTCAGTGTAATCTGATCAAGTACACTTACACTGTGTTGTAAGATGGGAAGAGGAGTTGTGATGCTCCTTCTGTGATGCTGTAGCACAAAGATGAAGATGTATGGTAGCACAATGTGACAGAAAAAGTAGCATCAGTCACATAAGAATATGGTGGCCACACCTTTTCTTATTGAGAGAGCCAGTCACAACACCAGATATTCAAAGCACATCTCTTATATAACTCTGCTGGATGAGTTCCTTCCAGCACCTGGGTTACACCACCAGGCTTTCAATCAGAGCTGACACTTCAGAAGAGTGTTCTCTGTGTAGTCACATCTGTAGAGGTGGCCTGTTATGCTCCCCCACACTGCAGAAGATCAGCTTTGGAGTTGTAACTGCCAGTAAGAAAACAGTTTTTGTCAAACAAACTTATTTTCTCATTCCAGAAATGGATTTAAGATATGGTAGGGGGTTTTATGTTTTACCATAGGGGGATATTTCACACTCTTTCTGCTTTCTTTTCCATTTCCTGAAATTATAAAATGGAACATAAGAAGCCCAGATGTGTGAACAATAAAACCAAATGGTCCTTCTCTCTTACAGTGTTCTATGAGCTGGGTAGCATGAACTGTGATCAAAATTTTTATGGTTAGGACTTTCTGTGGGATCTCCCTCCTGGACAGATTCTCTCACTGACAGCTTTCCTTCATAAAAGAAGGGGTACAATTTCATGAGTAACTGATTGATTTTTAGGGAACTTAAAAATTAACATCTCTGCATTTTCTATTTTATATTTTATTTTTATTTAAAGAGAGGCAAAGAGTTAAAAATCATTTAGGAGGAATGACAGGTCTGTAGATGCCCACCATCATACAAATCTCCCACCCTTAAGAAACCACAGAAATAAAGTAGAAAACACTACATGAGGTATTTCTCAGCTTCCTTCCCTTGCAGCACATTTAAGATATTTTTGTAACACCATGTGATTTCCATACTGCTTAAGTAGCTTGGGTTTTTTTTTCTTTTTATTTTTTTAATTTTTTTTCTATAGGATTAAAACAATCCCTTTGTAAGGACTCATCATGATGGTGCTTTAAAGTGCCACGACTGTCAGCTCACAAGTCATCTTAAAGTTGGATGGCTGACATAATAGCTTTTTTTTTTTTTTTTTTTTCACTGACCTAAATCAAGCATTGGATGGATCAAGCCTTCTTCCTATATCATCTCAAAGAAGGGATTTTGGCTTTCTTTTTTTTTATGCCTATGTTCAGCTATTGGTTACTTTGTGCTGAGCTGTGAACCGTGTGGTTGTTGGAAGCAGCCTTAAAAGCCAGGGAGTGCCTCTGTTTTCAAGAATATCCCTCACTCTGCTGTTTTAGGCTCCTGACTGGTTGTAAAATATGTCTACAGCCACGTAGGATATGTATTTGATCTGCAGACCTCAGAGATGAACAAAACCAATTTGTCCAGAATGAAGAGATTTAAAAAAATATGGAGGGTGAGTGAAAAATATGCATCAATCTATTAGAAAGATTGCAATGGTAGCAAATAAATTGCAGATGATTCTGGTGTTTGTGGACAAGTTGTCTGGCTGCATGCACGTTGCTTGATCAGACTTTTTGTTGCAGGGTTTGATTGTATGCTTTGTCTTTTCTTCTTTGCATAATAGCTGCATCTTTGCAAATTTCTCGAGACATTAAGCACTCAAGTTTATTTTACTTTTGAGAAAAGTTTCAGAAAATTTGCAACAACAACATTTATACAGTAAGAGCTCTTGAGGAAACTAAGCTAAACTGATTTCCTCTGTGGCCTTTAAAAATGCCATTTAAGGTTGGATGAATATAAAAAAGGCATTACAAAAAAAAACCAAAAAAACACAAGCCTCTTTTCCCCTCAGGCTGTATTTTAGAGCTGGTATATACTGTAGAGCTGAACTAAATGGGACATGGTTAAAGCCCTTGCAGCACTGGAATCTAGCATGGTGGTCAAATTCAATAATAATAGATTGTCATATTTACTTCATAAACACTTGCACGTCTCATAGGTTGGAAATAAGAGAAATTAAACAGATGATTCTTTAAAAAATGTAAAGTTAATGTGGTGCAACAAGTGAAATTGGCATCTCTGTTGTCTCATGAACTGTGTTTCCTTGAAAAGTTTGGGGTTAGTTATTCTCATTGTTAAATTTGCTGCAAACAGTAGCCATGTCAAAAGGAATTTTAAAGTCTTTAAATATAATTGTTTGGATGCTTTCAGCAGATGGGGCTCTGATATCAGCTAATTATGTAAATTATGTTGCATTATTAGTTAAATAATGCGTATTTTCCCTCATCTGAAGCTCAGTTGACTTGCTTAGTGATAACATTGATTTGACTGCTTTAACTTAGCTTTGTTTATTATTCATTCATTTCATTTGATATTAAATGATGAGAAATGGTTAATTTCCATAATATACAACAATTTATAGTCAGGGCATTGAGTACTAGAGGACATTCACATTTATAAGTCTGTCTTCAAATAGATGTAACATCTCTATTTATGGTTCTGTTTGTTGAAAAGTGTTACCGCCTGAGTGAAAATTATATTTTAATCATCATACAAGTTTCATTTGTGCAAACAGGCAGTTTCCTTAGAAATTAAAACAGATCCATTAAGCATAAGTAGATATTATATCATATTAAGTGACATGAGATAATTACTGTAGTCAAAGCATGGTGCTTAAATGGGCTCTGGGAGTGGTTTAGTTGTAAGAGACAAAATGTCCTTCTTGGATAGAAGTATTTTATTTGCATATAGCTGTGTCTGTTGTTGTGCAGCTGAACATTTTGTCCTCTACCTCCTATTTGTGAAAGCTATTTAACTGCAGGCTATTAGGCATCCTTTAATTGATGCATTTTCTGCTCTTCTCCCTGAAGTGTTTGTCCCTGTTCCATCATTGTGGTACCTGGCATTTCAGGGTAATATAGCTCAAAATTAAATTTCTGCAGAATCAGATGTCAGTTTTAAATATTTCTGTTTCCTTTTTTCTTATTCCAAGCTATTCTGGATAGAAGTACATCAAAATCTCCAAGAGGGCTTTTTTGGTTGGGATGAAACCAAAAGGGTTAGACCTTATATTGTGCAGAGTGTATATTGACCTTATATTGTGCTTTTATAATAATCCATAATATATTTATGCAGGAGATTATATGTCTATGATATGGCACACAGCCCCTTCCTCCACTTAGCTCTCAACATTAACTTGCTCAGTATTTATGGATATATCAAAATTATAATTTACACTGTACTTATCATTAACATCCCTTGCAAAAGCTCTCCGTAGTTCTTGCCATCCTTCAGAATCCAGTCATAAAATGAAGAGATTAACAGGTAATTAAATTAAATCCTTAATTATTTGGGGATGATGAATTCACTCTGTGATTCCAGAAAGGTATAGAGTGTCTTTTTCAGAAGCAGTATAAATTGAAACCAGTGGAGCTGTGATGATTTATGCCTTCTTGATGATCTGACTCACACTGTTAATTTTCTGCTCCTCTTTTAAAAACATATTAATAAAAAATGGATGTAGGAACTGTTTATTAAAATATGAAGCTTTCAAGATATTTTTGAAATATTATATACACTCTAAGATAGCACTGCTTGAAAAGTATCTGTCATTTTTCACACCAAATAGAATGTCCTTCAGCAAAAGGCAAGGAAACTTCACTTTTTTTTTTTTTTTTTTTTTTTTTTTTTTTTTTTTTTTTTTTTTTTTTCCCTCCAGAGGTTTCTGCCATCCATGGGAAGCCTCTCATTGTTTTCAACTAATTCCTGATCTAGCCTATGTTTCATGCTGATCTCCAAAGGGCTGGAATATATCATTGACAGTTAAATCTTCCAAAGTGTTCGGCAGGTATCCACTCCTGCTGGAGAAGTGGCTGGTTACTAAACACTCCTGAGGATACAACTCAGCCCAATAAGGACATAAAGCCAAACTCCCCATAAAAACAACACCATGGAAATGAATTATAGGGTCAAAAAAAAAAAAAAAGCAGAAATAATAAACAGTCAATCAATTCTGAGTACATTTGCTCAAAGAGTCTGCCTACAGCCATTATAAAGTAAATCACAGATTATGGTACTTGATGGGAATGCTGGGTTATGGTGAGGACTGAGGGTTATAATATTTTTCTCAGGTACTGGGCTGTTTTGAGATCTTGTTAATAATGGTTCTTCCTGCTGCAGAGATGTCTGGTTAACACTTGCTCCAAGCTTGGAAAAAACACTGTGCCGAGTTTTCTTAGCAATAAAAAAGTAAAGCAATCGTCATGGAAACATGGAAATCAGTATGAAAGTACATAATGGCTACTTGAAAGCCACTGATTTTCTTGTGTGAGCCTTTATTTAGGAAAGAGTTTAGAGCAGACATTATTTACTCAATACAACACTCCACTGTGGTCCATCATACCTGTAAGTGTTTAAACTCTGGGGTTTTTTAATGTGTTTTTGACCCAATAGACTATGAGAGCTATAAAACCCTATTATGGCCTTTCATGCTAAGTGTTTGAAGGGGTGTTTGGAGCAAATATGCCTTTTTGAAAAATCCCTATGATTTGTTCTGGGAAATGCTTATGGTAGTGGGCTGGAGCAATTTGTTCCCTTCAGGAAGAGCTCCTGGAACTGTCACTGATTCCGTCAGGCAGCTGTACCTTCCTACTTCATAATTTTTGTATTTGAGGCTGTAAATTGGTATAAAAATACTGATTCTGGAGCAGTTTTTAAGTCTCTCTTGATTCTTAAATACACATCTTGATAAAGATAATTTTTGGTAGCTTGTGTTAGCATGTATAGGGACTGACATGCAAAAAAATGTCTTATTTCAGTGCTGTTAAAATACATTATATTTTTAAAGAATTAATAACCTGAGCCCCAGCCTTAAAGGCAACAAGGCTGAAGGGTTTTAGCCTGTTAACAGAATGTGTGTCCAGAATTTTAGGGCTTTCCTTCTCCCTCGAGTGGCAGTGATCTGTCCTGTCATTGCTGAGCACAGGGTACGAGTGCAAGTTCCAGATTGTCCATCAGTATGGCGCAGCTTTAAATTTGGAGAATTCCATTTCTTCCTTGCAGTGTGCAGGACAGCTGCTTCTGGGCTGTGCTGTGTCAGAGTATCCTGGAGCAGCTCTGCCTAAGCAAGAACTGATGTAAGAGTTGATGGCCCCAGATTTGGATGAGCAAAAATGGACTCAGGAAGGGAACACATCCAAAGAGCGAAGAGCATCTCCGGAAATTTCTTGATGGTTTCTTTTTTGCCTCCCCCTCTAGTAGCTTTTGACAGGAGGCTAATGGTTGTAGCAGCCCATCAAGGAGCACTCTCCCACTTTCCATTTTCAAGGATGCTGCTCCCATCCTCTGCAGCAGGCACTAATGGGGGAAGGATGACTGGGAGAGGAGAGGAGAGGGAGGAGGCATCTGAAAGTTTGGGAACAGCCCTCGGCACAGGCAGGTGGGGAAAGGCTTGGGCTGAGCACATCCTGAAGGAAAGGTCCTGCAGCAGAGGATGAGCCTGCAGCACCCATGGGTGCATGCCCAGGTGGAGGGGGAGCAGCCTTCTGGCAACTTGAGCAGTGGGGACCTGCCTGAGGATGATCTGGTTAGTGCTGGCAGGTAGGAAGGGGGTCTGGGAGGTGACAGAGACCCCCAGATCTGAGGTACAGGTGTGGGAGATATCTTGGGGGAGCTGCTTATTGTGTTGGCAAAGGGCGATGGAGGGGTCAGGATTTCTGCTTTTGTGGTTCTCCCTTTGCTTTCTCCTCTCCTCCCTTTGCTGGCTTTGTGATCAGGTGGAGGAAAGGAGGAGGAAAAGGGATTTGGATGGAACAGCTTGCACCACCACTGCTTCTGCTGGGACCAACTCCAGTCCTTCAGACTCCTTTGACCCCAGGTAAGGAGGAACACTGAAAGAAGTTTGACCAGTGTCAGACTTCAGGTCAGCTCTTTTCTCACAGGTAACAAGCAATAGGACAAGAGAAAATGGACTGAAGTTATGCTAGGGGAGGTTTAGATTGGATATTAGGAAAAATTTCTCCACTACAAGAGCTGTCAGGCTTCCCAGGGAAGAGGTAGAGTTACCATCCCTGAAAGTGTTCCAAAAATATGCAGATGTGGTGTTTAGAGACACTGTTTAGTAGTGGACTTGGCAGTGTCAGGTTGGACTCAATGATCTTTTCCAGTCCAAAGAGGACTTTTCCAGGTTTAAAGTGTCTGTGATTCTGTGTGGGTTTTAGTTCCTGTGATTGTGGAAATGTTTGGCTGTGTCCACTTCAAGTCCTCTACTTTCAAGGACTTCTCATGGCTGAATCAGGAGGCTCCATCATTCTCCTCTCTGGAGATTCTTGTCCTGGCCCAGGACTCAGCCATGGACTCACTTGGAAAGTGCTCAGACAAGTGAACCAAGAAAAGTGTTCAAAAGCAACCATTTCCACATAAATGTGAATCAATCACTTATAACCTTCTATTTATGAAACTGAAAAGGTCAAATGTTCACCTTGAGGAGGCATTTGGCCATTTGTTGCTCTCTGTGAGATGCATTTTGCTAGTGAGGGTGGCAGAAAACAAACTGCTTTGATTTAAAATAATAAGGAAAAACATTTTCATTTGTTCTTGAACATAACATTTTAGTATGTTCTTGAGCATAAAAATTAGTGCTACAGACGCCTTCCTTGCAAATATGAGTTTGCTCAAACTGGCCTTAGTTATTCAGGGCCTGTCTTTTATGTCATGAAACTAGTGAGAAAAACCTTATAGATCAATAGAAATATACATTACAGATTTTGCTGTGTGTTGCTGCTTTTATAACTCTTATAAGTTTTCTAATTATACTTAAATATTAGTATTTAGTATATTGGTTCAATAGGGTAGCTTCTTAATTCACTTCATGTTTAAGGGTTTTTTTTTTACTGCTCAGTCCCCGGGGTCAGTAGGGGACTCTCAACTGTGGTAAAGCTGGTTAAGTGCCAACTTGATTAGAGAATAATTTACACGTGCTTGCAAATCACAGTGAGAAGGCATTAAATAGCTTGATTTAAGGTTTTAAGTGGACTTGGTAAAGCAATCTACAAATACATCCCACTGCAGCATTAGATACAAATGTAGCACATGCTATTTTAAAAAACTGCTTTCTGCTCCCCATTTGAATTTTGCAAACTCCTATGAATAAAAAATAATATTGAAATGTAACACTCTGATCCTACAAACCCTTATTCTGATGAGTGATTCCATTTATGACAACAGCTCTTTTGGTTTCTGTGGGAACTGCCTATAAACTTCAACATATCTGTAAGTGTTTACTGCTCTGTCAGAAAAAACAATGAATTGTTGAAAAATGAATGTCATTAGATGTTCACTGTCCTGGCAGTGTTGTGAGGTTTTTTTGGATAGAACTGATTGAGATGTAGCTGAGCCATCTCAGCTCGGCTACATCTGAGCCACACAGACCAGGGACTTAAGGGTTGTCCTCTGATGGATTTGGATTAATCTCCCTCTCCTGTGGGACGTAAAACCCTGGCAAGAAACTTCAAAGGAGACTCTTCCAGGGTGAAAAACCTTTTGCCCCAAACATTTTGGCCACCTTAGCAAGTTCCTTTCAGGTTATTTCACCTGAAGATATCAGAGGGGCTGCTTGTTTAATACCAGGGATGACGTCAGGGTGTCAGTAGCACAGGGGCAGCATTTCTACAAAAGAAATTACACTCTCGGAATATCCTGCTGCAATTCAAACACTTCAGCAACATAAAGCTAAAATGGAAAATTGAGTAAGCAAATGAAAATGAGTATTTCCAGCTTAACTCTTTTTTCCAAATCACTTTTCACCTGATCCTCCTTTCACAATAGACCATGCTAAGAAGCTGAGTGCACATCTGCTGAGGCACTGATGCTGTGCTGATGGCTGGCTGTAATCACTGCTAGCAGTGACAGCAGGCTGTAAAAAACTCACTTCAGCATTTTCAGTGTGAATGATGAGATCTGAAGTTTCCAGAGTAAAATCCTTGTAGTCATGAGCAGACCTCCAATAAGTTTCTGTAGCTCAGGTCTTAGATGCTGAGGGTATTCTGGATGAATGCATCTGATTTAACAAGCCACATGGCACAGGGGCTTAGCTGCACTGCTTGCACAGAGAGGGAGCTTCAGATTTCCTGTTCTTAATCAAATGGCAAATATTCTTAATCAAATTATATTCATAATTGCTTTAATTTATTTTTAAATTATGAAGAGATGGGAAAGGAGGAGGACAGCACAAGAATTCAGCCCTCCTGTTCAGGGACGACACGAGCAGCTTCTCTGATTTTGTATTCATAGAATCATAAAATGATTTGGGTTGGAAGGGACCTTAAAGATCATCATTATTTGCCTCCAGGGTGGAAGGCTTTCTTCACACCACAGCTCAGGCTCATACTGCTCTCTTCTCTACATCAGCACATCCTAAAAGCAATGATATGGAGCTGGGACTTGGCCTTTGATTCATTTTCTATAGCCACAGTGCTCTTCTTGGCAGAATCTTGGGGTTTTTGGAAATAAAGCATCTGTGTGCCATGATTGGATATAGGAGTTTGGAGTTTTTTACTCTAGTCTTGCTAATTAAGCTCCTAAATAGGACCTAGCCTCTTCCAAGCAGAACAAAAAAAAAAAAACAAACCCTAAACAAACTGGTGAACAGGTTTGTCTTCCAAAAAGTTAAGTTCAATGGGGCAGAAGCTGAATGTAATGTATTTACATTTAGCAAAAATATCTATTTATGCAAAAAATAAGAGCTTTTTATTGCCTGTATTTAAAGGACTCACCAAAATACTGATGTCAAAAGAAAGTTCCCACCTCACACACTTTTAATACAACCAATGGACTCCTTGCTAGAGGGATGTGGAGATTTTTCTGAGAACAGAGTGACTCTTGACTGGCAATTTTGTGACCCCTGAGGGCCTGTCAGGAGAGATGGGTTGTGCTGCTCATCCCTGGACCATGGTCCCAGCACAAGGCAGATCTTCCTTGGGGGGACCTGCTACCACCCCATCCCCCAGAGCAGTGAGGGGTCCCTGTGCTCTGTGGGATTTGGGCTGTGTTGTGACAGAGCTCACTGGTACAACTGGACCCTCTCCAACACAAAAAGCTGAGCAGGGAGCAGCCCTGCCCCTTTCCTGACATCTCCATTGGAAAAGGCCTTTCCTACAGAGGCTTTCTTACCCATCTCAGTTAGAGTTTTCCTCTTCTGAGTGGAGGGCAAGTGTTTATTACCCAAGAGCTCTTGCATGGTTGAGCCCACAAATAGTTTAGATAAGCAAGGAAGCACGTGAGCCTGGTCCAGGCTGGCACCTGAGGAACACTGCTGCTGGTTAATTTGCATGTGCCCTGCTAAATTGAATATTTAATCTGAAAATTTTATAGGTTATACTCATGGGAACTAATGTGCAGAATTTAATGGCAAATAACACAGTCAGAAAAGGTCTACATACAATACTTTATTATTGGATTCTGAGTGTGGGTTTTTTTTTTTTGTTTGTTTGTTTGTTTGAAAGAAAGTTGAAATTGTGCTGGGGCTCCTCTTGACCCTCTCTCCCTAGAGGGTAATTGTGACTTCTCCTTTGCCCAGCAACAGCACTGGAGGGTGGGAAGGTGAAAGTATCCTTGAAGCATGGCACAGAATTACTGTTTGGTAGATAATTGCTGCATTTAGAGAGGGTACAGAATTAATGTTATGGTGTCCTTCTGGCAAAAAGAATTGCATGTATTAGAGAAGAGATGCTAATAATTCAGAATGCCTCTGGAAATGGCAAATGCAGAAGTCCTCATAATTGCACAAATTTGGTAAGTGTAAAAGCCATGTAAAAGTAATGATTTCTGGTGGCAATAAATAAAATGGCACATCTTTCAGTTCATAAAGAATGTGTTTATGCAAATTCTGGAGTCTACCAAAATCTAAGGACTCAGTCCCTTTGCCTTTTACTTAGTGCTCTGTGAGAAGGTGTTACCAGCTCCTGTCTTCGGGCAGGATGACTGGCTGTTGCCCACACCTCATGTCATATGGTGGAAATCAGTGTTCTCCAGCCTTGGCTGAAGATATCTTAATCTGGAGGATTGGTCAGGAAGGTGGTTACTTCCTTCCCCTCCAGTCGTTCTTGGACAGTTTTTCCACAAGTTAATAACCAGAAGATTTTTCCTTTGCATTTCCTTACCAGATCACTTTTGTCCTCACTTCAGACATACCATTGTTCCTGGCCATTTTTCTCCTATGATGATTTCCTTTTGTTACCAGTGGCTTCCAAACAGCTCACATGTGAGGCAAACAGGAAAAATATTTCTGTGTGCTTACTCTGTTCTCTTCTAACACCTACAAGAGGGAAGAAGGGAGGTTTCTTGCATCCAAGAATTTCATCATTCTTGCTCATTGACAAAAGGGAAATGCTCTTTCCTTTTTCTGCACAAAAAAAAAGGACATCTGGAGCTGAGTGGTGCCAGCAAAACCCTCGTGCTGGTAAAAAGACCAAGAGGGCGCAGATATTTAACCATGAGCTTGGATGGAGACCTTATAGGGTACATTTGAGAGCTTAATTCTGTCAGCCTCAGAGACTGAGGAGGTCGGTTTTAATATGTTGTCTCAGTCCCCCCCATCTGGAAAAGCCATTTTTTGTTTTGGAAATCTCTCTATAATGAAAAGTCCCCATTTTTTTGAACATGTCTTTTGTGTTGGTGCATCCCACAGATGTTCTTGGAGAGTGAAGTGACAAAGAGGGGGGCTATTCTGGTGTACCCCAAGATTTTGGACTTGTACAGAGCTGAATCCTTGGAGGGAGGGAGGCCTTAGTGTTGCCTTGGGAATATGGCCAGACTCCTGGCTGAAGAATCAACATTATGATAGAATTTAGGATCATTTACTTTGACACAAGGATCTGACCTGTGCAGAGTTTGGAAAGGGTTCTAGTGAGCATTTCTTGCCATTCCTTCTCTTGTCCTGTTGTTGCTCCCCACAAAGCTTGGAGCCAGCACTTGCTGGACCACATGAAAGAAACAGGTTTATGGCTGCTTGCTGAATTTCACTGATATTTTTTTGATTTTGTCAGGTTGTTCCTGAGAACCAAGTATCTCCCAAATAGTAACTTGATTGACAGTAAGGAGATGGGATATTGCTCTCCACAACATCTGCTACAGTTTCAGGCTGTGTACAGCAACTGATGGGGCAAAAAGTCCTCTTGCAGAAGGACAAAACACTGCATTTTCTTTCTTTTGGTGAAGAGCAATCCCTTCTGGAGCATGTGAACAGTGATAGATGGCCGCAACTAAAAGACACAATGGGGTGGACTGAAGTTTTTTGACACTTAGTTCTTCACAGAGGTGCTTTAAATAGATGTTACACACAGATTTCCAGCTCTCAGTTGTAGTGGTGTTCCCTGTCAAAACTGCCAGAATCATTTGTTTGCTCAGAAAATGAAGCAGTATAAGGGCATCTATTACTTAGAAAAAAATCCAGCTTATTTTAAAAGCAAGAAAATAATAAAATGAAGCTGAGATTTTAGTTTTTTAAGCACACATGGGTATTTTCCCACAGATCATAGGTGACACATAAATTCTCTATGGATTCTTCTTCCATAAATCTTTGAGTGTGAGCTACGATTTTTGTATTTTTTCTTGGTTCAGGCCAGTTATTTGTTTCTGTGGAAAGTCCTCCTCCTGTTTCTTATCTCCCTGCTACTTCTAATGTTACAAACAGAGAACATTTTTTGTATTTCTGCTCCTAAGCACTCTAAAACCACTGGGATGCTCACAGGCCCGTGTCTGAGCAGCCAGACACACCTCATGAAGGTTTTGCAGAGAGAGTAAGCTCTGTGAAATTCATTTTTAAAAGCTCTCAGGCTCTTTCTTTGGCTGCTGGGAATGACCTGACTGTGAGCCTGCTCCTGCTTCCCTGTCACTGAGGTCTCAGGAGCCTGTGGGACTCCCACCAGGAGTTTTCAGGGTCTGGGCTCAGCCTGGTGCCCAGGATTCCTGCTTTGCAGGGGATGCTGGGTGGGTGTGTTGCTGCTGGTACCCTTCAGGTATCTAAACTGCACCTACTTTCCTTCCTCACTCTCTCCTCACATAATTTCTTGGTGCTGTACACCAGCACAAAGTAAAGAGGACTCTACCTTTTGATTTGTGATAGAAGTGATTCTAAAAATGTCTTGGAGAGATCCCCTTGGCCTCTCTTCCTAACAAATCAAATCCAGAAATCATGTTTACCTCTTTGTTTTGCTTTCTGCTGTGAATTATTTTTGTCTCCTTCAGCACTCCTTTACACTCTGAGTGAAAGAAATGATCAAAGGATTGGAACAATTAGTGCAAAAAGAACGTTAAAATATGTATAAAATGCTTTGATTTAATGACAGCTATTGTGTATGTGAGATTATAGCAGTTTACATATTTATGAAAGATGTAAACATGAGGAAAACAAGAAAATATTTGTCATAACAACTTGGAGTTTAATTTACACTCATGGAATGAAATTTTAAAGGAATAATGTATGCTGAATAGAAAGAAAATTGTACTGCCTATACTACAACATCTCTTCAGTTCACAGGAGATGCAACTTAATCCCTTTGCTATTATATTAAAATTTTCAACTGACCTAGAGGAAACACTAAAATATTGATTTAGGAGACCAGTCTAGCATCACTAAAAAGGTGGTTGGGGCTGTTTTCCATCACTAATTCCCAAGATCCAGTAGTCTTTGAATTTGGTGAGATGTGCAGAGGGCAAACAACCTCCAAAACAGTTTCTAGTTTTTTGTGCTATGCTCTGAGCTAAACAGCAACTGCTGCAATGAATTCCAGCCTTCATGAGCCTGTGATGGTATTGCATCTAATTGCTTTGCAGACTGTATTATGTTTTAGCTTGATGCCTCTTAGGAAAAAAAAGAAGTTTCTTAATTCCTTTTTGCACCAGAAATTCTTTGACAAAGAAGTGCTAATGCTGTTCTGGCAGAAACAGTGTCTGTGCAGAGTGGTTGGTAGGGGTCCAGAGACACCACTCTATTAGACCACCTATGGCAAAATTTATTCTTCAGCCCCTCATTTAGAAATTTTCTCAGGACAAAATAAGCAGTCATTAATTCTGAAGGAGTTCACTGAGGCAAGCAAGCCTCATTTTCCAGGCTAGGCTCCTTGGAAGAGATGATAAAGCTCTCCCAGAGTTGTGGATATCCACTGCTGTATGCACTGGAGTTACTCAGCACCTTTCAAAACCAGCTTGTACCTACAAAAGGGCTTACACACCTTGCATGAGCCTTCTAGGTTAGAAAACTGCACCTTTACACTCCAGCCCGAAGGAACTGCGGGCAAATTCAGCATTTAAACATAAATAAAGTCCAACCAGATCACAGCACTGGGGACTGGCACAGCAGCTCCTGAGAGCCCCAGTGTGTCCCTGCCCAGAGGGCTGGCATTGAGGGTAATCTGGGGTAGCATTTCACCTGCTGGGGAGATGTGCTGTAATGGAAGGAAAGGGATGGACCTGTGCAAGGCTCTCAGTCCGTGGTTTGCATTCTGAACATGCCTTTATCAGGCAAGAGAGCACACCAGGATGCAATTTGCTGTGTAGACTCCAGATATGAGCTGGGCACCATGAGATATTAAGCACGTGGAGCTCTTGAACTAGCAAATACAAATAGTTTTACTTTGAATTTTACATACTTACTAGAAGGGCATACAGAGATGATGTGGCAGATACATGCATTACAGTCATAGGGAATATATGAATGTGTGATTATGTGGATAGGAAGTGATAAAGAAAACAAATGTAAAAAAGAAGAGAATTTGTTAAAATCAGAACAGAAGAAGAACAGTAACAGGCAGGTAACTTAATAGTGGAGAAAATCTTTCCTGACTTACATCAGTCTGTGTTAAGATTCATGAGAGGTTTCAGGCCATCTGCTGATGTAAAGCAGGCTCAATGCTGAGGAATTCCATCTTGGTACAAACCAATCTGCCCTTTATTTTCTAAAACTTCTATGACATTAGCTTAATTTCTCTGAGGCAACTAAATATGGTATTAGTAAATTATCTTAATGCAACCATGGTAAACAAATACCTGTACTTATAATATGATTTTTCTCTCTGTAAGAAGAATGAATGGTTTTGAAATGAATGAAGGTTTTGAAATGAATATATTTGTTCATTGATTGTAACTCAGCTTGATTTCTGACTTGTGCCTATAGAAAGCTCCAGGCCACTTCTTTTGAATCTCTTTGCTTCAAATCTTTTCTGGAAATCTTTATTTTCTATTAGCATAACTAAACAGACCAAATGAAGCCTACAGCTATTACTTGCCTATGCTAAGCTCCTTCATGTATTGTTACATTATTCTGGATATCTGATTGTTGTTCCTTGTATCATCTTTTGCTCTACAGTACTATAGGGAGACTTAAGATTGAATGATAGGACTGCACTTAGCTCAGTCTTTCTGCCGTTGTTCGGAATTATGTGGGATTTAGGTCAGTCATCTAAGGATTCATCTCCTAACTAGAAGATAGATTTCTTTGAGTCATTAAGTCTCACAGGTCTGTTCTTCCCACGTCTCTGAAGTGGTTCTTTCATTTATAAGCTCCTGGCATGCTCAGATAACTTTCTTACATGGCTTGACACAGTATCAAAGTCCATTACTCACTCACCAGCCCTAATCCGTCCTCTGGCCTCCCTGCAGTGGAAGGAGCTGAATCTCCATCCTCCTTGGGACTCAGCCAAGCCCTGGCTGAGGGATGGCTCATGCAAGAAGCCTTCTCATAAACAGGAAAATCCCCTCACTTGGAGGCCCAGACCTGGGGACAAGGATTCCTCTTACTCTCACAAACTCAATGCAGAGGGCACAAGGAGAAATAGAAAAAAGGCAAAAAAAATTGACATACTTCAATACAAATAGCAGTTTGACATAGACCTGGAGTTCTTGGTGCCATATGTCATTCAGAAGAACATACCTAAATGTATTTCCTTAAACACACAGACACGAAAACCCCATAGGCACATATCCCGTGGTCGTAGATGTATGAGTGCAGCAGTGCTCCTCAGGGAGGAGAGGTGTGTTGCTTCATCAAAACGTGTTTAGAGAGAACTTTGAACACTGTAGCAGCAAAGCCATTCCAGCAGTACAAACTTGGGGAAGATGAACCGCTCTTAACTGAAATGAACTCTGTGTAAGTTGAAAAACCCCTTTTCAACACTGCCAAATCTTTGAAGTGAAAATCTGCACGTTGTGAGGGAATGATTGAAGTGTGGAAACCACCTGTCCACGAGAAGCCCATAAATGATCCCCACCTACTCTGAGCAGTGTGGATGTGTAACACAAGCCTCTGTTCTGTGTGCTGCTCTCTCTTTTTGCTGTGCATTTCTTCTGCCCCAATGTCAGTGTTCAGCTCATGCCACAGCACCGAGGAGCTGCCTGTCAAATGCAACGTCACAAAAAGGGCCACAGGACACAGAACTGGGCTGACCAGCTTTGCTGGTGGGCTGGCACAGGGTGGGAGAATAAAAAGCTTCATAACCCAGGGATGCAAAGAGGAGTTTTGCAGTGAGCAGAGATCAGATATGTGAGTGGTGCTGTTTGGGTTGCATGAGCATGGCAAAATTAATAGAGAACTTGGAAAGAGAAGTTGACCCAGGTGAAGGTTTCCTCTGTTTTTCAGTTGTGGGTTTTCAGCTGTGTTTTCTTGTTCTGGGTCTTCAAAATTTCTCACAATAGAGCTGGGCTTCTGCAATCTCTTTGGCCAAGGGACCAGCACCTTCCTTCTCCCATCTCCATAGGCACGAGGTGCATGCACTGGTCCCTTTCAAAGCCCCAGAACTATGCTTGAGACTCAAGGCTACATTTCCCAAGGTTGTGCAAGCCCTGTCTTGTTACCAGGGTTTGTCTCAGGCTGTATCGAGGCTGCTTTCCATCACAGTCACCAGCCAGCTTTCAGAAAATGTGATCAAAGTGAAAAGTGGTGGCAGGCAGCTAAGGTGAAGCAATGCCTGAGCAGGGAGTAAAATAACACTTGGGCAGAGTCACTCTTACAGGTACTAGTAAGCACTTGTGGTAGCTTTTTTTTTTTCTACATGGACAAAATAACCCCCTATGGTTTGGGGCACTGTTTGTTTGTTTGTTTGTTTTGTTGTTTTCTTTTGGTGTGGTTTTTTGTTTTGTTTATTTGCTTGTTTTTGTGGTTGTTAGGGTTTTTTTTTTTTTCCAAGTATCCTTATTATCAATTGTTGCCACAGAGCAACTGATGTGTATTTGTAATATAGAAGGCACCCTTCAATATCTGTTCAGAGATTTTGACAATGTGATGGCTTGAATGTCCTATAACTCGTGAATTGTGAATGTCCTATAAATATTTTAAAACTCCTGTTCCAGCTACAGACTCACTGAAATCCATACTGAGACTTCATTTTCCTGACAGATGCCTTTGTATTTGCAATTCTGTCTGGTCTTGCTGCTGCAAAATCTAATCAAGAAAAACAGGTCACTGCTGGTTTGAGCTTACTCTCGAGATGTTTGGTTTGGGGTTGCATTGCAGTTGTCACCAGCTTCTTGCACAGTCCTGTAATCTCAGACCATTTCCCCAGACCATGGGCTACAGGTCCCTTTGCTGAAGTAACACTTCCACACTGCAGAAGCAAGCTGGGAAAATAATTTCCACTGAGGGGGGGAAAGGTTTAGACAGAGAAGTGATCAGGATTAGATTTGTGCATAGGTCAATGACAGTGAAACCCCCTTGAAAAATCTCTGCCTCCAAGCAAAATTTGACTTGCCTAATATTCTCATTTTGTCATGTTGGGTGAGGTTATGATAAAAGGTTATGATAATCTCAAGGGATCTTGTAATTCCTCTGCTGAATCACTGTTTCCAATAAGGATACTTTGCTGCATAAACATGAATGAAATCAGAGTTTCAGGACTCAGTGGCTGTAGGAATTTCCATAAAAATTTGGGGTATGAAAGGAATACAGTGCCTGCCCCACTGTTATTTCCATTAGGGTCACCAAGAGAGGTGTAAGTTAGCCCCAGCCTATGTGTATCAAGTCAATAATAGCAGGACTAACAGAAAGAAATGGAAATTTAAAAAAATGTGTCCTCTACAGGATTCAGCAGAATTTTATGTTTGGCCTACCCATAGTATTCACACCTACCAATACTTTCCTGTTATCTACAAATATTTACTAGAAGGCTCCTACACTGGCCAGATGTTTAACAATAGATTTTACTATTAATCTGTGATATATATGTGGTTTTTACTTTGAGACATCTAGAGCCTTCCACAATCTTTCAAATCCTGCACTTTTCAAAAAGCCAAAAGCCCTCAACTGACTATCTCACTGAAATATTTCAGAGTGACTCCAGTTGTGTGTTGTTTTCTGAACTCTATAATAAGCACCAAGCATTTACTCTCTGGTTATGTAATTTATAAAATTCATCTGCTAACTAAAAGTCAGATTCACTTACAAAGAAAAAAGTAAAGGCGAGTGAGATGTCTTCTGTAAAGGTTAAGTGCATACTTTATTTGCAACAGAGGATTAAGGATCTTCCTCACAAAGTTTTGTGTGTCTGAGTAACCTTGTAAAAAATATTTTTCTTTTTTTACAAGCTGTAGTTCTGTGGTTAGAGAATTTTCTGTATCCTGTCTTCCATGGATGGTCTTTGGGGTGAATTCTCCAATCCCTACTAACAGGATTGCTTTTGTCATATATCACTCATTTTGTACAGATGTTTACTCTCATCTGTCTTCCCTACCATGCTGCCCACTTGCACAAAACTTGTGAGAATTTTAATATATTTGTTGAACTTTATTTTGTCAATTTATTTTGAGTAGCCACAAGTCCAAAATTGAGCAGGGCAGGCACACATACAACATAGTCATATCAGAAAATCATTGGAAACCAGGGTTTAAAAAACAGGATTAAAAATAAGAACCCAGTGAGGAGTTTTGTGAATCCTTTTTCCAGTGTTTCTGAGGACATGATGATATTCTGCAGGGTCACAGCTGAGTTTGCAACCACAGTCAGAAGCAAGAGCAGTGAGAGGGGATATAGGTAACAATTCATAAACTGTTCAGGATTGACTGTGACAGATTCTCTGTACAGAGAGCTGGAGAGTGGCAGAGAAAAAGGTAGAGCAAAACTTTTCGGAGGAGGGAGCAACTGCTCAGAAAAATGAGGTCAAGCTGGAGATGCACAAAATGTTTGCTATTTCTCCCTGTGCCTTCTTCATTCTGGAGTCACATGAAGAGAGGACAAGCAAACTTCTTCCCTGTACTTGGTTTTACAGGCTTTGGTAACAGATCTGCTTCTCTAAATTACAAATGTGTTGTCTCCCAGGGCAGATAGGGCAGAATAAGTCCCTGTTGTGCTCCCCTCGGTAAAGCACAGCAAAATTACATCCAGGAAAGAACCAGACTTGATTCCTTTGCACAGCAAATCTTGAATATTCAGCGTGAAAATAATTTGTGTAACATCTGTATGTGGCATCTTAGTTTTGCAGCCTGTTATACACATTCTACAGGACAAATACCCATCCCAAGAGATCACAAGATGAAAGAAAGGCATAAATGTCTAATATTTGCAGTCAAAAGGCAATGAGGCTGTATCATGTGACTTTCTAACTAAACAGAGATTTAGATCCCATATTCAGCAGCCTTCAACCCTTGAGTCTACCAAAGGCACTAAATTAAGCAGCACACAACCCTTTCTAGAGCAAGATGAAATGATGTTTAAGTACCCTGCTAGTTAATGGGTGATTAGTGTATGCCTTTGCTCATTACTCCATCAAGGAACTTGCTCTCAAACAACAAGCATTGAGAAATGCTTTAATTGTTCCTAAATTATTTTGTGGTAATTAGTCAGCTGCAACCCCAAAGAAGAAAGTGAGTTGAGGATAATGGCAATATTTCCTGATTACCTAAAAGCATGTTAATGCCCTGCAGTCCTGAATGTGTCTGAGGTGATGTGTGCCTATGCCAGAGCCCTCAGCCTTTGCTGTGTGCTGTCTCAGTATACAGCTGAGCATAAATACCAAATTTCTGACCCTTTTTACATCTTGACCCATGGTTGACACTCCTTCCACGAGCTGAATCCTACAAAAGATATCATGAGGGGAGCCTTAAGTATCCTATAGACTGTGTGACTTCTGTTGTAAGGTTAAATCATATAACCACAATTGTCCATTTCATTTGCCTCCATTTGCATTGATGTCTTGATATGTCTGTCATAGTTTGCTGTTGCAGCTTGGTGCTTGCTTGAAGGTTTCTTGGCAAAATTTGAAACCCACAGAAGCAATGCCATGAATTCTGGCTGTTGCATCTTAATTTATCCAATAGAGATAAATTCAGGAGTGGGTTTCAGTGTGGAAGCAAAAAACACCTCGAAAATTGAATGTGCACAGTTGATTCTGCAAACACACAAAACTTTGTGTATTTGCAGACTTGTAGTTTGGTTTATTTTATTATTGATAATGGGCCAAAAATTGTTTAGAATCAGAGCACTCCATAATTTCCTTTATAACTTTTATATTTCTGGGCACGAAACATGTAATTTCTTCTGTCATCATAGTTTTGAAATACTCCCCAAATCTTCCGTGTTAATCTAATAAATGTGTGTTTTCTTTACCTACTGCTAAGTACTACGTGAGTCAAAAGTAGGGGTTTTTTTCTGCCTAAGCTACCAATAAAGCATTGTGTATTCTGGAGTATTCTGGGCAGATAATTGAACAGCTGGCAGTAGTCCTGTCAATGAGTACAAATGATACCACAAAAGGTAGCTGAGCAGCTTTTCTTCTGTTGTTGTAACTTGTACAGTGCATCCATTCTCCCCCTCTGTCTAAATCAGGCAGCTGTACAGCAATTACTGTCAGCATAAATTGAGCAAGCTTGCAAATTTTCTTCAGAGTCATCCAAGAAAGCAACTTTATCCTTTAAGGTAACTGAAATATTATGTTGATATTATATGCATTATATATATACAGTTATTCATATAATTTATAGGTTTTCATTGGGACAAGTTAAGTGCACTTTATGTGTTTTATCTGGATGACTCCTAATGCATGGAAATGTGAATTATTCATAAGCTGCCTTTTGGTTATAGGAGTCTTTATATAGCTTTTGTTTGCTAATGCATTTGATCGGCTATTTTGTGCACTAACACATTATATAGAGAATGCTGGCAGTAAAATAAATGCTAAATTATACATTCTCTAGTTCTGCATTAAGAGCTGGTACAGTCTGCTTCATCATCTTTGCTTTGCTTCACAAATCTAAAGATAATTGATACTGTGGAAGTATCACTAAGCTCATCAAAAGCACACTGCCACTGAACTATAGCTGTGTATGTTGATGCAGGGCTGGCCAATTCCTTACAGCAGTGAAAACCTAAATATGTGACATGGAAGCTTCAATATAAATCCTGGAGTCCATCTGGGGGCTTCTTAAATTCTTAAATGAGAACAAATAGAATTTATAGTTATCATCCAAACAAAATAATTACTAAAGGTTTAGAGTGCTTCTGTGAATCTAGACAAACTGATGACCTAACTCCATGGGAAGGGAAGGGAAGGGAAGGGAAGGGAAGGGAAGGGAAGGGAAGGGAAGGGAAGGGAAGGGAAGGGAAGGGAGGGAAGGGAAGGGAAGGAAGGGAAGGGAAGGGAAGGGAAGGGAAGGGAAGGGAAGGGAAGGGAAGGGAAGGGAAGGGAAGGGAAGGGAAGGGAAGGGAAAAAAGGATGGGATGAGTTCCATATTTCTTTCACCCAAAAGACTTGTTCAGAGTATGAATGAACCAAGGTGATTTAGGGAGGACTCTGCAAGCACAGAGGACTCTATATGATGTGGAAGTGGGACAATAGCTGGCTCCAGTTACCTTTTTCCAGATCCTTTGAGTTAGCAGCTCCCTCACCTTTCCCCACCCAGGCTTTGCTATGATAATAATTAACGAGCAGCTTTAACACAGTCTGGAGTTTTAAGTGCCTGTCATCAATTACTAATTGAGTTAATGGCATTCACTCATGCTCTGGGACCATTTGCACTGTTGGAACTCCTCAGAGATGCCAGCATTATGGCTGTGAGGCAGGGCTAATCCCTTTGGATTGTTTACTTATATCCTTGGAAACAACGGGCACGGTGTTGGCATTAATCATGGCCATTTTTCATGAGCAGGGTCTTCTTAATGCACTTTGTCAGTCTCTCAAAAATTTTAATAAGATTTATATCTCCTCTCTACTGGACATCTTGATGTAGGATGGCTCTGGAACTCCTGGTTTGCACAGCTTGATTGGGTGTATCTTTCCCCTCAAAGGTCAGCATTCCAAGGAGCTGTTGAATGACTCAAAACCTACTGCAGTTTCCTATAGACTCGTCTGTGCTAACTCTGCCCCGGGTATATCAAGTGGACTTTTGTGGATTTGAACGCTTTGGGACCACAGCATCATTCGTCTTACTGAGAGTTCCTATTATCAAAATGTGCCTGCTGTAGCAGATCCTTGTCCCTCAGGTACACCGAGGAGATTTTTCACTGAAAATAGGTATTTCAGCCAAGAAAGCAATAAAAGAGTAACCCTAGAAGGCAAGTACCAGGCACAAAGTACCTGACTTAACAACAGAGGCAGGAGCCATCTTCTAAATCAGCAAGATTACTCTTTATGTGGAAATGATAATTATTGCTCTAGCCTGGTGTCTTGGACATTTTCACAGCCCTTGGAATCCTCAGGTCACAGTCTTCTCCTACCATATGTAACATTTCCTCACTGGTTTTGCTGCCAGCACTCCAGGCTACCTTTACATTGTTGTTGAGGAGGCCTGGAGTATATGGGTGACCCATTTCATACCTAGCAATTCAATCACAGGGGAAAATAATCATAATTTGCAATTTTGTGTTCAGCTTGAGCCACATCCATGTTCCAAGTCCAGCCTGAGTCCCACTTGGTGCCTGGTTTGATGGTTCTTGTCAAAAACGTGTTCATTTATGGGGTTTGTACCTTGCTTTTGGCAATGATCAATGTATAATGTTTCAGAAAATGGATTAAAGGAAAAAAAAATCCTAAAACATAATTCACTAGACCAGTTTCACACCACCGTTAATTTACTCTCAGTGCCCTATGAACAGTCTTGTGAGTTCTTCAGCCTCAGACCAGAGTCTGGTCTTAAGTTTTACAAATAAAAAGTAATTACTGTTAATGAACATTTTTAGCATCTGTATTCAAATTACCTCATCCTTAGTTTTTTAAAAAAGTAGCAGTCTGAAATACAACTAAAAGACAAAGATAATTTGCAGTGCACATTTTCCCATGTTCCTTCAGACCACCAGAATGCTTATTCTTTTGGAACCATTCAGGTTCATTTGTTAATCTTTTACTTAAGTTTTCCCATTCCATTTGTATGGATTCACATACCTCCTATTCTGATGTAAATCAAAAGGCTCCCAATAATAGCATTACACCATTCTTAAGGATCCTGGTTACACTTACATCTGAATTAAGCTTTCAAAAACAGGGAGTGTGTTAACATTTAATGAGTGAAGATTAATGGCTATTACTTGAAAATAATCTTCCATTAATTTTTTTTAATTTGCTAATGGTTTCTCAGTGATGGACTGAAAACGTTCTCCTTTACCACTGCATTATCTTTTCTTTTGTTACAGATTTTTATTGCTTCTGATAGTTCAGTTGATTTAAGCAGGTTCATTTAGAGGAGCTGTATTTAGAAAGAGATATTTCTACTTCTCAAACTGTTATAAAATGTTGTTTGCTTTTTTTTTTTTTTTTTTAAGATAGTTTCATTTTTGTATTACCATCTCAGCCTTTTTCTGGGGTTCCAGGGGAGCTGTTGGTTGAATGTCATCAGAGTGTAATTATTAAACTCTCTGGAATTAAGTGTGTGGAGGAATGAGCAACTTTGGAGGGAATCCAAATCTTTGTAAACTTTGTGAATTAGGATATAAACACATATTAATATACATCATTTTTCAATTAATCTGTAAGGTAATGGGAGCCTTGTTTCCAAATTACTTAATCTTTATGCTTGTGAGTCTACAAAATATTTCCAAATGCAGTAGAATATATTAAGGCTTACTGCTTAATGTCTACCTTAGAAACCTGTTTCTCCTTTACCTTGTGACTCAAGTGGTCTTTTCACACTAGAGAAGATTTAGAATGAAATATTCCTAAATGAGAATTTTCCTTTCACATCACTTGCAATCTGATGTTACCCCATAGATTTTTTTTTTCCTGGAGAAGGAGTTATATGGCAAGAGCTGCAGGCTTATATGTTGCACAGCTTCCTGGGGTTTCAAAGTAATTTCCTGGAAATTCCTGCCATTCCAAGAAGTTAGGGGACTGTGTACTTGACCCCTGGAATCCATCAGCAAAGCCTACTCATTGTCTCTTTTTGTGTGCTACACATGTATCAACATTGAAACCAACATGGAATTTTTGTTTGTTTGTTTTTTGGTGTTTGGTTTGTTATTTTTCCCCCTCCATTTGCTGCTTCTTTCTTTTCTGCTGTCCTTGCTGGGAAATTATTCTACAGAAAGCAAGACTTTCAACTCCCCAGGTTATTTTAAAACAGCAGCCAGACTTCTCAAAAAAGAGCAAATCTAATGTCTTTGGAAGTTCTTTCCTGTCAATTTGCAAATTGCAGAATCTCCCAAATATTGTGTTTGGAGTCATTGCTAAGGGGATTAGGCCAATTTGTGCAATTGGTTCTAGAACCCCCTAATTTAATAAAAACATGAAGTAAGTGTGGTCATCCTGAGGAAAAGAGAGAATATTAATGAGGCAGTCATTATATTTGATCTCCAAAAATAATTTGATTAGTTTTTATTTTAACAGGCTGATTAGAAAAGATGACTCACTGATTTCATTTCCTTTAGCCCGTATAAGGACATAAAAATTAGAAATAAAACCTCTATGTGGAACACTGATTTAGGTATATCTTCTTATGCTTCCTACTTAAATTTTGTGTTTGCCATTATTCTTCATGTATTGCAGTGCTTTACAGCTGAGATTTCTGAGATATACTCTTCCCACTGACATTAATGGGAACGGTACATCAAAATCCGCTAGGTGGCTTTGAAAATTTCAGATATATTTTAAGTCTGCTGTGGGAATACTGCTGAATTTATCCTTACACCACCCCTCAGAGACAGGTAAATACCCTTTAAATATATTTTATTGAAGTTGAACTGTGCAGAACAGAGATGTGAGAGTCATAATGGGTCTAATCCTATTGACTTATCCTGGCATTGGAGGCGTAATCATGAGCCAAAACCATTAAGCATTCATCAGCAAAACTAGACTGGTATTGTAGTGGCCTAATGCTATTTAAAGACATGATTTAGAAAAAATCTGTGGCACTCTGAGTTTTTTTTTTTTTTTTTTTGTGTGCAGAGGGCAGGGAGTGCATTTATATATTTTGAAGTGGAAATCAAAATATGTCTTTATAATTGGAATTATAATGCTTCATGGGAGGAATAGCTCTTGAGCTTGATATTCTCCTCTTGGCAGAATCACATATGGTTTTCTCTTTTGGATTCAAGAGCAAGTCTATCACAAAATAAATTCCCAACTACTGTGGGTCATAAATAGATAAAATAGGCAACATTACCATTACTTTCTGAACAATTTATCTCTTCTCTTTATACCTACTCTTTCCCCATTGTCCACCAATTCTGAGACTTCATCTGAGGTGCTGTGTCCAGTTTGGGGATCCCTAGAAAAAGAAAGACATCAATAAACTGGAGTAAGTGCAGGGGCAGCCACCAGGATGGTCAAGGGCTGGGTAAGGGGCTGTGTGAAGAGAGGCTGAGGGGCTTTATCCAGGAGGAGAGCCAGACTCAACACCTCTTGCAGGTGCACAGCTGAAAGGATGACAGAACAGGGACTCAGGTTGCAGCAGCAGAAAATTAATAAGTTGCTGTAGAAGTTACCTTAAATCATTTTGCAATATGTGAAAAAAATGACACTGTAAGGAGGCCTCAATTAAAAGTGTTGGAAAGAAGGGTTACAAATCACGTTTGTTGTGATTATGGCAAGAAATTACAGGCTTCAGTAATGGGTGATTCTCATCAGACACCAGGAAATAATGGCAATGTTAAGCAAAGGGGAAATAGAATAAATTTTCTGTAGTGTGGGATGCCCACTACTTAAGGGGTAATAGGACATCCTGGTGGAACATCTTTCATGAATGGCCTAGGGGGACTTTATATAGTTCTTTGGACAGACAGTCAGAAAAAACTAACCTCCCCCAGGATCTTCTACACCTGTTTTATTTGGTTTTGTTGATAAAAGTGTAGAGTAAAAACTTGGGGCCAAAACCTTGGCTCAAGCTGCTGTCTTCTTGTGTGACCTTGGGTACATCAGTCAGCTTGGGCTGTGTTTCAACACTCCATCTCCCAAAAGGAGATTATTATTATTATTAGTGTTGAGCATGAGAGGTGCAGTGAAGGTATAATCCATTAATGCTTTTAAAGCACTGGCATACTACATTAATGATAAAGGAATGTTATGTCCTTGCAGAATTTGTAATCTAAAAAGATGAAAAAATGTGAGAGAAAACATCAATATCCTTGCCTTAGGGACGAATGACACAGCCACATGAGAAGTGATTTGTCAAGTGTGGCAAAGCAGGACTGAGAGAAAACATCCAGATTTGTCATGTATTCCTTAAAGACAAGGCCATGTTTTCTCTCTTAGCATAAGTGGTCACAAATATTGTGATTCTGTTTCTTTAAGCTCCTCCATTGGTGTTTCTTCACAGGAGTAATTTTTCCTGACAGCATCAGTAGGAGAAATACAACCTGCAGCTATTCAGTTTGACTTTATTTTAAGATGGAAATGAGAATTACAAAATGAACAGGACTAACCCAGTGGTGTAGCACGTCCTCCCACCTTCTGCCCAGCCACAACCTTGTTCACTGTCAGCTCTCTCAAAGGGTAGCTTGCTTTACACAACGCAGGCACTGCTATTAATAATCCATATGTTACTCATTTTTCATGGCTTCTGGCTTCTATTGCCTGAAATCCCTTTGTTCTTTTTGGCTTCAGGATCTTCAGACCATTCAGAAATTCTGCCAGTGGGTTTGACCCAAACCTCACTCATGCCCAGAGTAGTGTCCTTCAGACTGCCCTGAGTGTTGCACCAGTCCTGCTCTTATTGTATAAGTAAATATGACCTCTAACACTTTGCTGAGTTTTGTAGAATTTACTGAGGCCTGTGGAAAACCACGGTAACTTACATATTTTAAAACAATAATTAATCCAAGAAAATGCAAAAAAGGCCCGGGGAATGCTTCACCCTTGGCTGAGAACTGTTTTCTCCACACTAAGTGGAGGCACACAGACCTGTGACTCATAGGATTATTGTGCTGTTGGAACAGTTTGTCACAGGCTGATGAATGATGTCAAGGCAGGACACTATCTCCTAGCAACTCCTCTAGCCCCGAGACATTGCCTTTATGTTTAACCCTTCTACATTCCCTACATGCCACCAGGATGTGTTTGCACTCCAGCTTCTGCCACAATTTTATCAATATTCTCCTCCGCTGCTCTTTGAACAGTGGGCAGGACAGGGCAGAGGGCTCCAGCACATTGACTCAGCTAAATGGAGTGGATCAATCTGTGATGCCAATGTGATTTTCCCCCTCTTTTGCCCCTCTGTTTCTTTTCCTCCTGCTTTTTAGACGTGGGATTGTTTCTGCTTTATCATATGTTCAATAATCCCTATGGTTTCATTGAAGTCTGCCTTAAAACATGCTTCTCTGCATGGCTCTGAGTTCATGGTATCCAAAAGGAGTATTTTTAAATGATCAAATGGTTTAAATAATGCAGGGAAAAAATTCAGCAGCAATCTGAAATTTGAGACTTTCCCTTTGTTTCAGATTGGTAGATAGATGATGCCTCTCCAGGATGCAACAGCTCTCCTTTGATTCCTAGTTCCTACCACGTGTGACACATGTGCCTGGTGACAGCAGGAAAGATCTTTCCTTGCTGAGAGGAAAATTGGTAACAAAACTCTCTGCAAATCCTTTCACTACTCTTTTCTAAAAAAAAAAAATAGGATATAGGTGATTTTATGGAACTAATTCAATCTCAGCAAGTTCAATAAAGGAAGTCATAGTGTCATTGATTTCGAGATATGTAAGAGTTACAAGGCAAAGGAAAGCATTTATCACTTGTGTAAGGGATGGCTTGTGCCCAAGCTGCTGTGTTTGGTGAACTCACTTTTGTCTCAGATCATGGCAGAAAAGACCTTGAGTCTTTGCTTAACTCTTCTTGATGTCTGTGCATTGTGTTCAAGAGCACTTATCTGAATGGAAAGAAAGCTCTTCATATTTTGCCTCAGTTTTAGTCTTTGAATCTATGAGGCATTTGTGTAAATGGCATTAGGGAAGCTGTCTCAGGCCAGCTGCTGCTGGAATTGTGCTGCTCACACCAGTTTGGTGTATGAACTGACATCATCCCTGTGCTTTGGCCATAAGAACTCACTGTTTTTTGGCTGCCTCATCTGAAACCATACACATCATTGAGAAGTTTTCATACCCAAAGCCAGTGGGAGCTGAGCAGCTGGCCTTGCGGAGCATGTGCAACTTCAAGAATTAGTTTGAAATTTGAAAATTATGACCAAATGGAGTCCTCACCCCTCATGGCATTTCTCTGTTCCCAGACTGAGTTGAGAATGCCCAAGAGGGGTGCCAAGTTTGTGGAGACAGGGTGCCCACACTGCCTGTCTTCCCAACATAACCCCACAAAGGTCCCTCAGTGAAGGGTCCTTCACTTATCTGTGCTTACCTGCACTAAAATCCCTGCTACAAACCATTTCAGCAGTAGCTGCCAATTTGTGAATCACCTCGTAGCAGCAGCCCAGCCTCTGAGCAGCAGTGCTTTGCTGTAGTGCAATCTGCGTTCATTACAGAAAAAAGTTTGAGCCTCTTCACAAGTTTGGGTAATATTGCAAATCTTTCAGCATCTATTAGAGCTGGAGCTTGAGGCTTGAATGCTAATGATACTGAAACATAACACGAGGTGATCTGACAAAGTCGCCTAAGGAGGTTTTCATAAACCTTTTGTACAATTTCTCTGCTTCTTTGCCAGTGAAAATTAACCTCTACTTGCAAAAAAATGAGACTTCACCTAACTCATTTAGAAGTAGCAGAGGGAAAGAGAAAATCAATCCATAATGAACAGTATCACATTAAGAAAATCTAATTAGAAATGGCTTCTCTTTTATTGCTTATAATGGTAAGCTCTAAGAATGACATCATTACAAAATTCAGTAGCTTATAACGGAGTGAATTTTTTTAAAAAGTGTTTAAACTACCAGATCAATGACTTTACACACCACATAATTAAATTGTACAGAAATTCTCAATAAACACTAATGTTGGAAATGTGATGCTCTATTTTAAAATAAAATATATATTATCTTGTGCTGCATGTACTTCTAAAAGTTGCCTTGGTATTACTGAAGAGTGAAATTCTCTCTACATGGCATTGAGGATGAAGTTTTCCCTACTTAGTTTTACTTATTTGTCTTCAACTGGAGTTGGGTGGAATTTTTTTTTTTGAGTCTATGTGCCAGCTTCTCCCTAGAAATGTTATTTGAATATGGATGAAGGTTTTTGAGGCAGGGACTTGAACAAGTAGAAAAATTTGAACCTTTCCAATGTAACTTCCAATATTTTCTTTTCAAATTATTTTTAATTCCTTCAGAAAGAAATAAAACTAAGAATGTTCCAACCTCCTGGAAACAGGCCTGAATTGTAAAATTTTACCCAGGATTCCCTCTGCTGCACAGCCTTTAACTTCAGTTAAAGCTTTAAAACTTCAGTTTTATGAAAGTAAAACACGCACTAATGAGTTTTTAATCAGTTATTGCATGATTTGATAGTTGAGATAATTCATCAGGTTCTGGATGCAGCTAAAATACAATGATGTGCTGCACACACATTGTATCCTATGGCCTAAGGTGCAATTTACTGGTGGTAAATTTATTTTTTTCTAAATGCACTCAGATAATCTGCACTCACACTGAGGGAGCAGCATATCTAATGTGTAATCTTTTTGTAATGAGCCTATTACTCTGGTTTCTAGGTAGAGTTCCACCAGGCATGTCTGTGGGCAGTTTTGTTCCTACTCTTATTGAAAATGTCTTTGTAAGATGAGCTGCTGTTTGGCAATTTACATACCTAGATGTATTTGTTTTTAACAAGAGCAGGAGATAATTAATACACTTTATGCAGAAAGCTTCAGCCATGGAAATAAAGAGGAACAAGATAAAATCAGTTCTGCTTTCTTTTCAACCAGTCAAGGGTTGCAGGAGTTTCAAAAAGTTTAGGCAAAGGATTCAAGGTTACATAACAAAAGAATTTCTCTAGCGAGGACCTTGCAGATAAGAAACAATGTGCTGCACATAATACTTCTGAGATTTGATTAAAACTGCCAGGGATATTGGCAGTGGAGACGAGCACTGTAATGCACTGTTCTGCAAAAGGAGTTCATCACTGCTAACAGAATTTGAATTATGCTTTACTAGATTTCCTGCATATGTCAAAAATAAGTAATTGCCAATTATCCTGCTCAAAAGAGCTGGTGGGATACAATGATTTAACTTAAGCATAAGTGCAGAGCTGCAGAGCTCTGAGGAAAAGCTCTGCAGAGGGAAAGCTTCAAGAAGTAGTTGCTCATAAATCGAGATAACTTCAACTGAAGCAAAGGCTAATTCTAACTTCATCCTAGCATGCAGATTTTCAGTACTGCTTAATACTCTGCAGCAATGCACCAACTAAAGCAATGGGTTATTCCAACTGGCTCAATAAGGCAGTACTTTTATTCCTCAGGAAAGAAACAGCCGCAGAGACGGTGGCTTGCTTGGAATAAATGTGCGAGATCAGGAATGAGCTTGGGTCTCCTAAGCTCACCACCTCATGCACTGGAGGCTGCTTTCTCTGGATAACCAGCAGAGAACTCATGAGAAAATATGATTCCATGTATTGCAGGCTCTTTTTTAATTTTTCTCTTTATATGCAAAGGTTATTGAATCCATGTAGGAGCCAGAATTTTTAATGATTAGATCAGAGATGGAGCTAGAGCTCCAAATTTCTATTCCAGGTTCTGCTGCTACTTCAAGAGACCTGGACAGATCTCTTGCTATGTTCCCCTGTGGCTGAAATGGAAATAATTACATGGAGTTTATGGTGGTGCTATGACACATCCTTGTTGGTTTAGACTGCCTTGGGATCTTTGCAAGAGAGGTGATAGAGAAAAATGAAGCGTTAGAGTACTGAAATCTTTCCAGTGTTGGAAAAGGTACACTGAGAAACTGTGCACACAGTATATAAAAAAAATCTAGAACACAAAATATAACCATATCATAACTGTAGAGGTTTGTCTACAAATATGCTCAGCTGATAAAATTCATGGTATGACTAAACTCTGTGTGGCACAGGCAAAACTGAGTTAGACTCCAAGCACCAAACAATTCTAGTTTTTTGCATATTCTTGGGTTTCTGCATATATTTGTGTGTTAATGCATTAGATTAAGGAGAGCTTTTGTAAATAGATTTCTGTGAGTCAGACTTCATGGCAGTTTAAAATTGTAAGGAAATCTCTAAAATTTATTCCCCCATTTTTTGGTGCCTACATATAAATTCTTGAGACCTGAGGATAGCAAATGGGACTGATAATATTTGTGTGGGAGACAGGCAGAGAATTCCCCAGGAGCAAAGGCAACATTTCAATAGTCCCCTTCATTACCAAAGCAAGTGTTCTTAGCTGCCTTGAATAGGAGAAATTATCACGTAGACCTCCTAAGCCCAGCCTGCTGGGGTGATATAACCAAATTATATGCAATTAAATACTGTAAGTAGCACACCTGCAGAGAGAATGGGCAGCTCTGCCCCAGGTGATCCTCTTGGACAGTGCAGGGTCCTGGGGTAGCTCTTTCTCCCCATCAAGTTTGCAGCTTATGCTGGGGCCTCCAGGATCACAAGGTATTGTAGGAGGATCTTGTGGAAATCTGTCAGGTTCCTGGGGCTTCTAGGACCTGCCCAGCACAGGGTGTTTTGGGGACTGGAGCTGGAGGACCAAAAGAACTGAGAGGTTTTTATGTAGGCTGCACATCCTGGAATCACAGCTGAGGGTTTGATCTCTGTGCTTCCCTGGTTCTGGGGTTGGGATCCTGAAATAATGGACCAAATTTGCTAAGGGCAGCACAGCAAGTGGTGAACTTCACCCCTAAAGTTACATGGGTCTTGGATTGCCAATTAAATTAATCTGTGATTTTTGGCCTGACCCCTTCAAACTGTTTACTTGACCTGACAGATCTGGCAGCCAGAAATCAAGGGAGTGCAAAGATTTTTTTGCTCAGAAGTTTAGGAGAAAAACTATATAAGGCAGTTGCCTCTAAGAAATAAAAGTTTTATTATCTTCTTAATTAGTCAGAATTCTAAACAGAGAGAATGAGAATTGAGGGGGAAGAGGCTGATAAATTTACACACCTGAAACTCCAGCAAGATCTGAAGTGAAATCTGTGATTGTACCATCCATTCTGGGCTTTTACAAAGTAGAATGTGTCCTGTGGGTCAGGGTGAGCTGGTGGCTAAACCTGTCACTGGGGCAGTGTGGTTCCCTCTGCCTGCCCCAACCCATGTAAAATAGCATCACCAGATACAGTGAGGTTATTGAAATCTATTCTTTTGATCAGATTTGTGTTCACCTTAAAGAAATAGGTCAGAAAAAAAGTGATCTTTCTGATGAAAGCAGGAATAAATAGGTAAAATCTTTTTGGTATTTAAAGTTTATGTTTTCCTCTTCAAATAAAGAACATGCACAGAAATTGTTATTCAGCTTGCCTGGAAACTTGGTAACTCCTGAGATACACTGACCTATCTGAGTGAATTCATACTCTTCCCCTTCCATGGGAGATTGTGGCCTCAGCAAGATTCAATGTGGAATGAAAATCCAGCCGTGTTCACAGCACTGCCTTCCATGGGGAAACAGCTGCTGCATTTAAACGTTTGACTGGAGAAAAAAGTAGGTTAGAAGGTTTTGGTGTCCTCCCTGGAGCTTCATCCTTGGCTGAATAGATAATAACTCTCTAGGAAAAGACTCCAGCACTCTGGTGTTTTCATCTTCCTTCCCTGCAAAACCCACTTTTCTCTAAGGAGGTGAGGAGGGTAAACATCTGCAATTAGCAGATTCTGCATTGAGGAGCTTGGGAAGATTCAATTCCCATTCTGGGTATGTGGTACTTTTGAAAGGACTGGCCCCCAATCCTCACCTGACATCCCTCATGCTACTGAGCAGCTGATGTGCTGCAGGCAGGACCCTGCTTGGCTGTGGAGCTGGTCTGTAGTTTTGGTGTGTTCCCTGCAGGTTTGATACACATTTTTAGTAGGGAAAAACAAGAATGGTGCCTTAATGGAATAAGGCTATACAGGATATATCTCTCCAAAGTACAAATGCCAGAAAAAATCCTATCTGGCTATGCATTTGACCTGGTCAGTCCAGGCTCTCTTTATAGCCATAGGAGAAAAAAATGGCACATTAAGAGTATAATTTCTGACCTAGGTTTCCTCAGGCTTTCTGTGGGATATGTTGATGGATAGCTCTTGACTAGGAAGCCACAGATCTTGTGGAGAGCTCAGGTGTGAGTGGCCAGATGAAGCTGGAGCCACTCTCCAATTTTAGGACTCTTTGCCATCACCCTGCAGGGTGCCAAAATAACTGCACATGTAACAGTATGCCACATTAAAGTGTGGCAGAAATCCATTCCTCTCCATGCCTGGGTTATTACTCAAACACCACCCTGAGGACTCTGGAATGACTTTTTGGGGATCCACTGTTATTCCTCAGCTTTTTTTGTTATGTCTCTCTGGAGAAGGAGTAACATGTTTAGTGGCTTGACCTCAGCTTCTCCTTCTCATCTCATTTGGCTCAATTGCTCTGGCAAATGCTGCAGTGCTTTGTGGGTTTGCCCATGTCTGCCCATTCTTTATAGTAAGCACTGAAGTGCTTTTACCCATGCTTTCTTTTCTCATTCAGTGTCCCCTCTGCCCTTCCCTGTTGCTGAGGCAAGACAAGGTAATGCAAAGCTCCCATCCCTATCTCACTCTCTGGTATCCTTTTTAATAAACAGACATTGCTGTAGGCACCTCCTCCCCCTTTGCAGCTGTGATTCAAATGGTTTAATACTAAAATATACATTTATGTTGTCGCTCACCTTCATTTCTTCTACACTCTTGGAGTGATACCAACCAGCCTGAGTTATATATTGCATTTTAATTTATTGAACTGTTTATTGAACCTCTTTTCTTGATACATCTGCCTTTGTGAGTACCTTGGCTTCATTACCTGTAAAGCATCACCTTGGGATGGATATTTCCCATTCACCTTCTGAAGTGACAGAGAAATGAAATGAAATTCATTTAGTTTCCTTGCACTTGGACTGAATCATTTACCTTCTTATTTTCTTTGATTGCCACTTTTACACCACAGGATTGCTACTAACAAACTTTCCTGTGGGCACCCTGCTGCTGGGGAACTGGGTTTATTTCTCACCTTCATAGTGGTGGTAAATTCATCTTCACCCCTGTACCAGCCTGTTGTCAGCAGGAGGTTTGAAGGAGACCCAGAAAGCAGAACTGCACATGAGGAAGTGACTTTATTACTTGCCTTTCTTTGCCTGAAGGTTTTTCTGGCCTGACCTCATACATCCTGCTGGTTAATAATACTTGGGGAAAGCTCTCTGGTAGTTTTGTGGACTGTCCTGTGTTCTTACAAATTATGCCTTCTTAGATGATTTTGTAACATTTTTTTTCCCCCAACAATGCCCTGAGGGGAAAAAAAAAAAGGATTGCTCATAATTTGCTGTGACTTTTAGGTTATTTAGAAACTCCCTAAAAGGAAAATTTAAGAGAATATCAAAAAGTATCTTAAATCAGCAGGGCAGTAGGTAACAATCACCTTGCTGTAGTTCCTGGAGGATTGTCAAGCCTGTAAACAAAAGCAGATGTTGTGCATATGAAGAAATAACCCATCCTCTGGAGTCTGGAAGCTCTCAGAGAGGAAGGGAATTACTGCTGGTACTGCAGGGCTTTCCATCTCCTGGGCAACAAGTGAAGGGCTCTCAAATTCCCACCTATCTGCCCTGGAGCTGGTGGGCTGTCCTCTGTTTACCTAGACACAAGAGAGGGTTATATCAGGACAAATATTTCTGCTGCTTCTAGTAGAATTTAACTTCAAGCTGTTCAAAATGTGGCTGCTTAAACTTGACTCAGCACTAATTACAGAGGCAGTGATTGTGTGATGCTGGAATTATGTAATTCTCTCATTCTTCCTTCCCTGATTTTATTTATTCTCATTCTACATTCTATTCTTGGCATCAAAAATCTTGTCTCTACTTTTTTTTTTTCTTTTCAGTTCAACAGAAATGGAAATTTATAGACATGAACCAGTTTCTGATTTTTAATTGACATTTTTTCCCAAAATTTAGCCTTTAGGATGGACTACATTGTATTTAGCAGCACTGCTAAATATTTATTTATTTATATACATAAATATTTATTTTACATAATAAATAAATATTACATAAATATTACATAAATATTTATTTATGTACTTAGCAGTACTGGTTAATCCTTCTTTCAGGCTTTTTGTATTTGTTCTTGTTGGACTATTCTTTTTTAGCCCTGCCTGCCAACAGCTAAAACACAGTTAGCTGATCCTTATAAATAGATAGTTCTGCTCTTTGTAGGATTAATCATCTGACATGATCCTTCCAAAGCACCTTTTGACTTCCTTTCCTTACTTACCAAATCTCTTCTACCAGTTGCTCAGATATTATTTATTTTGATTAACAAAGGTGTGGATAATATTTTTTTTCTGGTGGGTAAATCAAGCCTTCCTAATTGGCTCAAAAAATTTTCCCTGGTGCATTTAAGGTAATAGTTTACCACCACAATTCTTCCACTTCATTAGGGCCTTAACACATGGAGACAATGAAATTGTGAGTGGCTTTTGGTTGGTTGGTTTGGGGTTTCTTGTTTGTTAGTTGATTTTTTTTTTTTAATTTAATGGATTTAGATTTGGACCTCTGTAAAACACAACAGTTGTCAGTTTATCCTTCCATTGGAGCAGCTGGAATACATCTCTGTGCTCTTCAATTCCAGAACATGCTTGCAGCCTGCATTAAGCATTGCTTAAAAGATAAATTAAAACAGTCAGACTCACTGTGCTTTATATTAAATGGAATTAGTTCTTTTTGACCAGCACCTCTTCATATCCCTAGGGAAGTTCACCATTCTATCGTTTTCTACGCCAATTTTTGAACAGAGATTCTGATAGGATACATTTAGCAGCTCCAATGCTGAACTTTTCTATTACACTCTTTTGTTACTATATGCTTTATACTGAACTTTGTATTTCTTTCTTGGGAGGTTTTATAATTTATTAGAGTCTGCTTCATTAGAAGCATCCTTTAGATTACATTCTCATAAAAAATTCTGTATTCATTAGGACTAGACCCTTCTCCTTTACTAGCCCAGAGATTTCAATTCCTGACCCACATTAAAAGCAGCTACTGTCCAATTTTCAAGCCTTAAAAACATCTTCTTTATGTAGTTCATCCTGTGGGGGTGAAAACAATCATCAGCAGCCATCCCTAAACTTTTGTGTCACTGCCCAAACCTGTCCAGCACTACTGAAGGAGCATGGAAACCCACAGAAACACTTTTATGAAGAATCCAGCATTTGACTGAGTGGACTCACTGTGGAAAGAAATTTAGAGAAGTTTCCATGTACCCTGTAGATAGTAAATGAAATTATCCAGTTGGTCAAGATGCTCACCTACTCAACCCACACCTTGCAAAAGATAAGCAGTTTCCAATAGGAAGGTTTGGGTTTTTTTTCTTACTCTGGAAATTCTTTATCCAGCCATTTCTCATTAATATAAAAGGTATTTCTGAATCACCTAGATGGCCAGAGTTCCTTGAGGATGAAAATAATGTAATGAAAAGAAGATAATGAACAGAACTTGCTTGAGCAAAGTTAGCAGTTTAAAAGAGTATAGGAAAAGAAAGGTCAGGTCCAGGTCTACACAGAAAATCTTCTGCAGAGCTGTAGTTAATAAAAAGAAATTCCTGAATCAACATCCAATGCCTCCTCTTTGCCTAAGCACAAGTATCTAAATCAGCACATAAATAAATAACTAGAGCAAAGCCAATTGTTGCAACTCTGAGGAATTCACAACAGAGAATTAAACACTGGAGATGGGGATGAGAGAGGTAATTAAAAGAAATTGGAAATCTTAATAGGTAGAAATAAAAATGGAGAACTTTCTATCAATGAGTAATCTTGGTTGCAAAAGTTGTTGCAGATGGCTTTCAGCCTTAGAGGATGTCAGCTGGGAGCTTCTTTAGCAGCACAATGAGCTCTGTGAGTGCTGACCCTTTGTAAGTACCTAAACTAATCTTCATTTGAAATACTTGGGGAATTGGGAAACAACTGACACTTACCCGAGCTTTTCTCAGGTGTGTTTCACAAAAAGCTCCCAGCAGAGCCGATGGAGCTGTTCACAAAGACATCAGTAATCTTCCCAACCTTATCTCTTCTTGTACTTGTGTTAAAAATGAAAATGCCCTGGTGAAATTAATGCAAAATACAGTCGGGAGCATAATGAAAACCCTTTTCTGATAGTCTTTACACTGCTTCAAGCATCCCTCTCTTCCCTCTTTCAAAATGGATATAATAGTCCTTTTCACTGTTTTGTTATATTTGAAAGAGGAACATGTAAGTGTTTTCTACTTCTTTTTTTTTTTTTTTTTTTTTTTTTTACCAATTTTTAGTAATATGAAATGCAAATTGGATGAGGACAACATATAATCTCCTGGCTTATTATTATTTTGCTTTTTCCTGCAGAAAAGATATGCTCAGTATTTTAATAGCACCATCTGTCACAGTAGCAAGTGCCAAGCTGCAATATTGATCTTGTCACTTTGGGGAATGGTATGGTATTTAGGATTATAAATAACATTTTTCTTTCCTCTGTTCATGTGTTAGTTTTTATATAGAGTCCAAACTCAAGAAACCACTCTTGCCATCTAATAAGGCAAGCACTTCCTTCGAATCCACAGCAAAGTGTCATTAGGACCTGAAGCAATATTTGTGTTATTACCTGTCACAGCTCAGTAGAGTCAATAACCCAATTGGTCTATGAGATTTATATAGTGGCAAGTATAGCCACAACTAAGCAGAGATAATATCTTCTAGTGACCATAAGTCATCACTGGGCACTATTTTCCTCTCTTTAAAAGAGAGAAGATTATGCTGATGAGGTTTTAAATTAAGAGCACTCAAGCTGAGGTTACAAAAAAAAAAAAAAAAAGCAAGTGCTGCATTTTTTGCAATTTTATGTGTTGAACAACAATCTTGGATTTTTTTTTTTTTTTAAGGCTCTGTCCCCTTCAGATTACTTGGATTTTGGTTAAAATTTACATTTAGTTTGCCTGGGGAAAGAGAATGTGCAGTATTGTAGCCAGTTTTTATCTCCAGACTCTGGGGAGGCCAGAATGGTGTCAGGTTTGAGGTTATCATGAGCCTGGAAAGGTCTTTCTGATTCAGAAAGAGACTTCCTGGCAAGGAGGAGACAATTCTCCTTTTAATGTAAAATTTTGGGGTGTTTCCTCCCCTGTTTACATTTCTGGATGTAGATGTATTTTTCAGTGCACTAGACAAAACTCTGATGATTGTGAATGGCTGAAGGAAAAGATGCTGGACAGATGTAAGGGGTAATTAAATTTTCTGAATGGTAATGATGTTTTCCAGGATTCACAGGGCTTAGTACTTCTCTCTGTAATACTCTGTTAGACAATCAACATTTTGATAATATGCCAGCATTTTTTTCTGCTCCACAAATTACTTTTCTTTGGGTTGGGTATTACTGTATTTTGTGCCCAATATAGTAAGATTTCACCTGGGACTTGAAGTGTTAAAGTGTTAGAATAGAAATACTTTAATGTTGTTTTTTTTCTGTTGGTAGTTCTCCTGCTGCTGAACATATATTTATCCTCTGCATGCAATTTCACTCACAACTTCAAGGCAGCTCCATGGTGCTCCTAAGTACTGCATTTTATAGATTTTCAGCAGTTGTCATTAAACATCTCTCTTGAGGAACAAAAATACCAAAAACATTTACACAAAACATCAAAAGCTTGTACTAAAATAATCCATTATAATCCCATTCTTCATTTTTCACAGTCTGTGCAAATTGATTTCATCTAAGATATTACCCAGCTATATTCAAGTTTGGGTCTGTTTTTTTCATCTGTTTCATTTCCTGTAACTCAAGTAATTTTATGAAGTGCAGTATTTTTACTGCAGAAAAAATAAAATCTAGTAAATAGTCTGCTGTGTATTGGGATCTGGATAATCCATTCTCTACCTCATTGCTTGCTTTTGCTGCCTGGTTGTTCAGACACTTGCTCAGCCTTTCCTGAGTATTAGCATTTAATTAAATACCTGGTGGAGAGGAGGACAGCCAGGCTGTAGCCATGGATGCAGCAGAAATTTTTACAGATGGCACATGGAGCTGTTGTACATAGATGTACAAACATTCTGTAGCTTAAGCCTACAGAACTACAGAAAAATTCACTTATTAAGTGCGTGTATGGTGTATGTGTATATATGTATATTTATAAATGTGTACATATAAACACATATTATATATATATATATATATATAAAAAAATATAAATATAAATATATATATATATATATATATATATATATATATATATATATATATATGGGATAAGGGCAATTACCAAAATCTCCACAGTGATCTTAGCCTTACCTTTGAATACCAAATGTGATTTCTTTCCAAAATCTTCACAGTGATCCTAGCCTTACCTTTGAATACCAAATGTGATTTCTTTCCTAGTGTTTCCTGTGGTACAAAATGTGAGCCCTGGGTAGCTCCTAAGCACTGTGTGAGGCTCTGGCAGGGGTTGATCATCTGCATTTGTGGCCATGGGAAATCTGTTTGGGCAGTGTCCACCCCATGATTTGTGGGAGCTCAGCCTGCTCTCCATGGACCTTAACATGATGGAAGCTCTGTGGTGTGGCAGGTCCAGGATTCTGCTTCTCCAGCAGGGAACAACAATGTTTTAGAATAGGAATAGGCATTATTTTGCATATTATTGGGTAGAAAAAAACCCACAAAAAATACTCCCCTCCCCCCCCCCCCCCCATTTTTTATCCTATTTTTTTTTCAAGCAAAAGGGAGCATCTTCCTCACCTTCTCCTTGCAAAATTGGCACAGGGTACTCCTGCACCCGTTGCCTTATGTCTGTAATTATTCAATGCTAGTGTTTTCCTCTATGTGGGTCGCTTCTCACATGGTAATTGCTAATGTAACCTCCTTTACTGATGCTCCACTAGCTCAGAGCCAGTAACGCCTGGCTGCAGGTGGGAAAGGAGACAACAAGAAACATTGCTGTGTTTGAGGCTTGACACAATCAGCTTTTCATATATACTCCTCTCCTCTGTCTCTTGGTGGTGGAGGGAGCTGTACTGTCATTAGCAGCCAGCAGGGTGTATTTTGTAAGGGATGTATTTTTGCAGTGAATTCAACTCCCCTGGTGCCTTATCAGCCTGTCTGCCTCCCCAGCTGCACAAAGTGGGGGAGGCTCTGGGCTCTCTGGGTCAGCAGGAGCCAAACTGCTGGGGGGAATGGAAAACTGGCAATAATCTCAGCTTTTTCTTTGAAATGTGGGGTGACTTGCCTGGCCTGGGGACACGGTGGGGATGAGGTTCTGCATAGAGCCAGGGCAGCAGGAGAGCTGCAAGGAGCTGGAGGGTGTGGGGTGAGAGCGTGTGTTGTAGGTAAATGAGCAAAGGGAACAGAGGGAAAATGTTTACATGGAGCTCTGCGATCAAAGAAAAGATTCTGTGTGTTTCACCAAGATTTTCTTCTGCCCTCTGGGCTGTATTACACAACCAGCTGTCAAACAGAGCTTTTTAAAAGAAAACACAGGTAGCTTTTCCCTTTTGATGATCAAACGAGATGCATAAAGTTACCCAAAGTACCTGATTAAAACCAAATATCCCTCCTTCCAAAAGCCTGAGCTGACAATTGTTTCTAAATGGGAGTTTTGTCCAGCTGTATGCAGGCTTTGCCTGGGAAAAAGGAGCAATTAATAACCCCAGGGAAGCAGAGGAGGATGTGGTGAGGGCAGCAGGGAGCACAAAGCAGAGCAGAAGCATTGGTCAGAGGGAAGGAGAGATGGGCACTCTGAGTGCAAATTAATTAAGCAGCAGATTTAATCTGCAGACTATGGACATGAAAGAAAACATGTCAGCCTTATTACAGTTAAAGTATTTATATTTGTAAATAGATTGTGCAAATTCCCAAATGAAGGAGTGCATAAAAAGCAGCTGTTTTGGACATGGGGATGGATGTAGGAAGCAACATGTTCACTCACCAGCATTTTGGGAGTGGCTAGGAAGGGTTTGTGGAGACCAAGTGTGATAGTTAAGAAGTGATAAATGGGAAATGATTCATGCCCTTGTTTGTTAGGGAAGAGAAAAATAAAGGGAAAATATTTTTCTCTAAGTATTATCAGAAATAAGACTAGAGACAAGCACTTTGATGCAAGTGAACACTTGTAATAAATTGTGCTGAGCAGCTCTTCATTAGAAAGGCCAAGAGGGTGGTTAGAAGTGTGAAAAATGCCAGTAAGATAACTGCAGCAGGACTTGAGGGATACCCTGCTTCAGGGAAGGGCAGACTGAATGATGGAACAGACAGCAGCACTGCCAGCAGCTTCCCTGTCTTTACTGGGCCACCCAGACCCATCTTCCCAAAGTGAGTTTCTGGCTGGTGGATGTCTTCCTTCCATGGTGGGTGTCCCAGGGGAGCATCCAGAGCTGAGATCTTCTCTGCTGCACCATGGGAGGCTTTCCCCATGACCTTGGTGTCCTGAGGTGCAGCAGTTCCAGTGTTTAGCTTTATTACAGCCCTTGCTGAATTTCCAACCCTTGAAATGAAGATTTGGCAGGACATTGAGCATCCAATGCCTCGGCCAAGGGGTCTGAGGGGAGATGCAATCCTGGAGCAGCTGTGGGTGCATTTGGGGTGTAGAATGCAAGGCTCAGGGCTGCAGGGCTTCTGGCTGTGATGGCTGATGTCTGAGAGAGAAATTTGGGCAGACAGCCTACACAATCAATGCATCAGAGAAAATAGGAATGGAAAGGATCTCTAAAGGTCATCTAGTTCACCCTTTTGTCTGAAGGCGAGTTTAATTATACCCACACCATTCCTGAGAGATGTTACATCTCCTCGGCATCTGCCTCTCTGAATTAAACCATCTGAATTCTTTCAAGTTTTTCCTCAGATATTATGCATTTTTGGAAAATTGTGAGCCTCTTCTGGGCTCTTTCCAGTTGATGTGTGTTCTTCAGCAGCCCAGGGCTGACTGTGGCTGGTGTCCTGCACACAGTCTCTCCAACTGAAGAGAACCACACATTTCCAGTTTTGTTTCATGACTCCATAGATGCATTCAGCCTATTCAGCTTCCTCAGGCATCAGTTTAATATCTTGGAGAACTCTTGTTTGAATTAAGGGCCTTTTTTTACTATCTTCTGTCAGGATAAAATAATGGGTCAAGTCTGAATTTGAAAACTTTTAGAAATGGCCTCAATATAAACAACTTTGTGTGGACTGAAAATTACTACAAAGTTTTTGATAAATGGCAAAGTCTCTGTTTACAAGGAAATGCTTAGTGCAGCTGTGTTAGGTCAGGTCTCATTTAGCATCCCCATTTAATGATCCTGAAAAGGGAGTGAACAGTCTGTTAATGAATTTGTGTGTGGTTCTGTATAGGGAGGAAATGTGAGTAATAGGCAGGAAAGAAAAAGACTACAAAGGGACATGGAGATTATAAACACTCACAGATAATGAAGTTAACTTCATCTCTGCATAACACAAATTAATGTGTTTGGGTGGAGGGGAGGAAGGGAATATGCTTAAATAAACTTGGCCTACTTGAGAGCATTTTCTGAGAAAAGTAGACCTGTGTGCCATGTACCTAAAGGGGGCCTGCAGGAGAGCTGTAGAGGGGCCTTTCAAAAGGGCATAGCACAAGGGGGAATGGCTTTATGCTGAAGGAGGGTAGATTTAGATTAGATATGAAGAAGAAATCCACATCTCTGAAAGTGTTCAAGGCCAGATTGGGTGGGGCTTTGAGCAACCTGGTCTAGTGGAAGGTGTCCCTGCCCATGGCAGGGAATGGAGCCAGATGATCTTAACACGAGCCATTGCATGATTCTATGATTCTGTGTGATATTACTCCCAAAAAGCTGAATGCCTGTTTGGACTGTTCAAGGAACTGCTCAGACATATGTGGGACACAGGAATCTTTCCCCTCTGTTTGCCTGCTACTGGTCTGTGTGCTTCACTACCAAGGAGATGTTTGAATATACACAAAACCTGTGGTGAAGCTGAAGGAGGACTGGTTAATGAGCCTGAACTGAAATGTCCTGGAGTGGCTGATTACCCTAAGGGACAGAGCAGCCTATGGGTGTATGTTTCAGCAGAGAAAACAGTGGTACCAGCATGGCAAAAGGGAAGACATATGAGAAAATGCATTTGAGAATGGGGAAATTGTCACCAGCCATAAGGTGTTGGAGCTGATCACATGTGGTGAATAGTTCAGCCTGGTGTTTAGAAAAGTGTGTAGTATATAGCGGAAAATACCAGGGAAAAGCTGAATTTCTGGGAAAGACAGAGGATAAGGGGTGTCATCCTCATTCTTATTTTAATTTATTTTACCTCCCCTTACATTGTTCTGAGAAGAGTAGCACGGGAGGAAGCTCAACAGGAATGAGACTGTGGCCCTAAGGGGCTCTGCTGAGAGCAGGTTCCCTCCAGTGTTTCATTCCCTGAGTCCTCTCTGCAAACAGAGAGGAATTCAAGGATCAGATGTATCAAACCCTCAAAGATTTGGGTGTAAAAACTTGAAGGTTTTTTTTTTTTTTTTTAATTATTTTGTCTCTTCCTTTTGTGAGTGTCCCAATGTGCTGGAGGTTTAAATAAAGAAAGTTACCTATTTAAACTAGAATGCACCTAAAACCTATTCCCAAATGCATATTTATGTGCATGTGTATAAAGAGATTGAGGGAAGGTTTAGTTATGACTTTCCTTTAAAAAAACTGCATAGAAAATAGAAAAAGCATTGAAAAATTAAACTGGGCCTGCTAGACAATAACTGGCTTATGGGTAAACAGCAGCAACATCCTTAAATATCACAGAAAAAATGTAGGAATGCTGAGGTCAATGAGGGCGTTAAGAGACATGAGTAGGAAATGACGGATGTGAGTGTCATTGCAAAAAGCCTCCATGAGTTCTGTGCCATTAGTATTTAGAGAAAAAGCTGAAGGTCATATCAGAGACTAGAATACATTTTCCTGGGGGCAATATGAAATGCTAAAAGGTTTTATGATTATGCCAGAACAGATAGTTAGGCAATTAGAGCTGTTAAAAATTGTCAAGGCATGGGATCCAGATGAGTTACATCTGAGAACTGAGATGGGAGTAGCAAGTGGAATTGAAAGCTTTGGCAGATATTTTTTTTGATCCATCTCCAAGGATGGGGTGGTTGGAGAGGATTGGGCAGCATGGCTAATGTAATTGCTATATATAAGCAATGCTCATGAAAAATCCAGTGCCAAAGTAACACTTTGGTAAGAATCTGACTGATAGAGGATATTTTGCTTGGACTTAGGGAGTTCTTGGCTTATCAATTCACTTGACTTTCTGAAACACATTATTGAACCAGAAGACAAATGTCAACCAAAGTCCATAATTTATCTGACTTTTCTGAAAGCATAGCATGCAAAATATTGATCTGCTTAATAAATGCACATTATCTCCTGAAAATGACTAAAAAATAGCTCAGGGAGGACAAATAGTGTCAGGAACACTGCAGAGGGATAACAGAGACTAAGCAAGCAAACATACATTGTGCACGATCTATTTGCATCAGGTTAGACATCCTTGTGCAACATTTTTCTTGTTTGGAGCTTTAGACTCAAAATGTAGAGGAAAAAGGGGAAAACCTTGTGCTCCCTTGTGCCAAAGTACAGGTACAGTGAGGGGCAGAACCACCACAAGCCATTCAAAGCTGTGCAAGTCTTTAGGCTGTACAAAACTTCGTGTCCACTGTTGGCAGGGGCTGCCCCTCAGGCACCATTCTGATTCCAAGGAGCTCAGCTCTGTCAGGCCTCATAAAGTATTAATGATGGCAAACTAGATTGTTTCCAGCACAGCTGAATGAATGGATGTCAGCAAATATTTGTTAGAAGATGAAGAATGCGATGTGGTATTTTTAACGTTTCCCTCTGTGCTGGGCTCCTTTCCCAAAGCGAATTTCTGTTCCTGGTTGGAGATGGGAGCTCCCAAAGCAACAGCAATGGGCAGCTGTCCATCCCTTTCCTGTGTGTGATGTTTTCCTTGTCTCTTCACCTTTCAAAGTGCTATAGGTCAGTGTTAAATTGACCCTCTGTGTCCCTGTGAGGCAGTAGATATGCAAAGGGGCAACTTTTTTTTCCTCCCCGCTTTTCTCTTCATTCTAGGGCTGCATGTCCTATCTTCTTTTGCAGACTGAATAAGCAGTAGCAGGTCTCTTGCAGGTGAGGTTTTTATCCAAAGTGGGATCTGTCCCATGGTGCAAAGGAGCACACCTCCCAGACATACCTGTACTGCATCCTACCCTGCCAGACAGCCCTCTTGCACTGACCCAGCAGGAATTAAAATAGGAATTGTAAGTACTCAGCACCTTCAGGGATCCAGTGTTGTGGTAATCTCCTACAGCATAATCTTCATAGCTGAACCACTGTTAATGTGCTTGCTATTCATCTGTTGTAGCATTTAAATAGTAATTATTAGTGGCATATTCTTTTGGGTGGTCAGACCAAAGCTGCAGTGCAAGAGTGTGACCTTGAGTTTTTCTACAGACAATGGAAATTAGTTGATAATGGACAACAATAATTGCTTGGATGACAGTGCACCTCTGGAGCTACATCACCACAATACATCACTGAGGCCAGGAGCTTAGCAGGACTCAGGAAAAAAAAAAAAAAAAAGGGAATTAACAAAATGCAAACAAGATGTTGAAATGCATTAAAATGGGACAGAGGAGAATACAGAGGATAATTATAATGTAATTGTATAATTATATAAGTAAGCACTGTGGTTTCACTGGGAATGCTGCATGCAGGGCTGGGCTCAGAGTTGTCTGATGAGTATATTTAGAGGCTCAAGTAAATCTGACTCCCTGAAGATTTCTTAAGCAGTGGTGTTATTTAGTTTTGGAAAGGAGACCACAAGGAGGACATCAAAGGTGTCCTGCCAGGAATCCTCAATTTTGGAGCCCTTTTCTCTCACAGTAGAAGAGGATGAAGGAAGCAAATGGGACTAAACAAAATATCAGGACATCTTTTCCCCTTCCTCATATGCAAATGGTCATGGTCATTGATGAACAGATGCACAAGAAGCTACAGAGAGGAAGAAACCAGGGTAGCAGAAATCAAAGCAATGAGATTTCCCACCCAGACTCCTGTTAAATAGTTGTCCTTACCTACCCCCCCCCAAATATTTCCCTGTGTCTCTAGAAGTCCTGCTGCAAGGCATGATCCAGGGAAGAGAAAACAAAAGCTTCTGAACAAGCAATAAGTCTCACATTTCTAATATTTGAGTTCAAATTTAATACACATGTTATTTTCACACATGGCACTTGTTGTCACAAAAGGAGATATGAGATTAATTCAGGTTTGGGAAGAATATGGAAACATATCAAAATTAAGAGTACTACTGTTGTTTTGATTAGCAGCAGCACCTTTTAGGAGGGATAGTCAAGCTCCACAACTTAAATTAAAATTTAAGTATTGGGGATGAAGATAAAAGCTAAACTGGAAGCACAACATCCTTCCTGGTTTTTGCACTTCCTGGAATTAATTATGTTTTCTACACATTGAATTTACCCATTTGTATTTCTAGTCAGGTCTTCTGTGTGCTCCTGTGTTTACATGAACAAAAAGCATTCACAATTGTCAGCATAAAGATTAGAAATATATAAAAAGACCTTTTGGAAAGAATACTAATAAGTTAACAGAAAATTTGTGCCTTTGAGCAGGTTTGTGAAAGTATTTTTGTAGTTTAATCTGGCTGATTCTGGCTGCCGTAATATAAGCTGTATTAAACTGATCATTAACTTGATCCAATGTAATGTGTTTTGTGGTTTTGATCTTGCTTGCTGCTGCAGATATGTCTTTCATTCAGAAATGACCTCACATATAAGGTGGCTGCACTTGCAGGATCCAATTTTATTACAATATTTGCCAGACTGATGCACTCAGGCCATTTAGTATCACTTTATCACAGATAACAACAGCTAACTACAAAAACACAAAAAGCCTTTAAATTTTACATATTGGAAAGTAGTTAAAATTCACTTTTAACCAGGGGGTCTTCTTCAAGCTGAGAAGAAAATGTAAAATGTACAATTTCATTACCCTGCATTAAACTTCTGTTTTTCCTTTAGAGTTTCTCTAGCTAAATCAGCATGAGCAAAATCCTCTTACAGCTTGTGAGCAGTACTTTGTATCTGTTCTTAAACAGATCTGATGCATGAAATGATGATGTTCCTGTGCTGTCTCAGGTGTTGAAGTTATTAGAGCTAAATACTGTCAAGTTTGCTAAATCTTTAGGTGAATGAGCTGCTGTACTGTCAGACCTGAATGTGCAAGAATTAATAATCCATGCTAAAAAGAAAAATTATTTAAAATAAAGCATTTAAAATAAAGAAAACAAGTACTGGCATTTTAAAAGGAAATGTATTTTCAGGCCTCTTTTTCTCTCTACTGGGTTTTGCACTTTGTATTAATGAAGTCAATCTTTCCCCTTTCTTCAGGAAGGCCAGAAATTGATTTTTTCCTTCTTTTTTAATGGAATTTGGGCTTCTCACATGCCTCGCTGTGTGAGGACTTTAAAGAAATCTCCACACATGAGTCTTCCCTGAAGATTTAGCTGTACCTTCTGGCAACCTCTCCAAACATGCTTGTCTGCACTACCCCTTATCATAAATACTTCCCCTCTTTGCAGATGTATTTTAGTCCTGAGTAAGGGATGGATTGCTGAAGGGAATCCTGGAAAAAACAGGCTGGTGCTATTCCTTAGTGCCTGACTAAGGTATCAGCAGGGTTTGCTGTGCCTCACATCACCCCAGCACTGATGGAGTTTCCATAGTGGGGAAAGCAATTATTTCCAGTTTGCCTTGTAAATGTTGAAAGGCATCTGCTGTTCTTCTGAGCTGCCTGGAGAAATGGAAATTGATGCTGATAATAAACATAATTATAAAGAAGGTTGCTGAAAAGATTCCTGATCTGTAAGGGAAAAGTGACATTTTAAGGGCTGTGCTGTGGATATAATGAGAATAGGTATTGGCTTTTAAACTATTATACTGAGGCAGGGATGGATGTTTGATAAAGTCTCACTCATTATGAGACACTATATTGCAAAAAAGTTTGTGTTGTGTCAAAGTCCATGATGACACAAGGGTTTAGATTGGAAATTCTTTATTCCTGTATGTCATTTCCAAACCTTTCTGCATTAAAAAAAAACAACAAATGTTGGGGTTTGTCTTCTTTTTAATGCAGAAAGGAAAGGTGTCAAAGACCTTCCCTTTGCAGACTCTCCTAACTCCAGTAAGGTTTAAGCCTGGCCTGTCCAGACCATCATCAGGGACCTGTTGGGTTGCAAAAGACAAAGAAAAATGAATGTCTGGGTTTGGTGCAAAGATTCTGGTTTGATGTCCCTGCACAATCTAATCTTGAAAACAGTAATGTCAAAGAGGAACAGGATAAGAACACATTCCATAACATTTGTGCTACCTGGTAGTTTATTTGCCAGGTATTTAGACTGAGGTCACAAAATACCAGCTTTTAGAGACAGCTTGGTGCAAATGCCAGTGATAAAAGACTCAAGCTGAAAATAATATTAAATAATCACTGTGAAATAAAAGGACTATTTTAAAGTTGTAATTGAGTTTGATGTGTCACAATTATGTTATTGGTAGCAGTTCATGGCTCATCCAACGTTATTATTGCAGAATCAATGTTTTCATTTAATGTTTTCTGGATCGTTGTTGTCATCTGTGGTGCTTAATTGAATAAAACACAAGATTCCCTTGGAATAGATGCAGATACAAAGTGCTAAATTTCTCAGAGGAAGAATGTTTTCACTTTGTTTAACCCAAAGCCTTCGTTTATTTGCAATTATAATTGATACTGGCTTGAGGAGCATTCCTGGAGTACATTAAGCAGGACAGCCATAACAACAGCATTAGATTTATGGCAGATGAGTGTAAATAGTGCAGTATTAACTGTAATGGATTCTGGACTATAAATACACCACCACATCCCACTGGGTAGGATCAGGAGTCTTATTCATGAATTACTCTTTAGATGTGCATTGTATAAAAGGAAATAAGCCCTGGACTTTGAATTGCCTCTTGATACTTAGCACAAAGTTTTACACTTTGGTAATTCTCAGCTGCAGGGTAAATACCAGGTCTCAGCGCCCAGTAAGGTTGTGGTCTTGGTGTCCAAGCCCAGCACTGAAAGTGGAAACAGAATGCTGAGTTTGGTGGAGGTTCCATCAAATCTTACCTGCCAATGAGCTTCACCTGTGCAGTGAACTGCACATTTTAAATCCTTGCTCAACCCAAAGTGAGGTGTAACATCACCAAAAGCTACTGAATGTGAATCATTCAATCAAAGGTTACAGAGATGTAATGCTGCACACGTGGAAAGAGTCTTCTACAGGGTGCCTCAGAAGTGAGTACTGGAAAAAGAAACATCTGTCCTGTGTGGAAACAGAAAGTCACTGATAGTTAAAATAATCTCTTCAGGAACAGGCAGCAGTGTGCTGTGCAGGTGACAGGCAGAGTATTCTTGTTGGGACTGTAAGGTATTTTCTGCAGGGTCTGCTGTTCTGTTGAAAACTCCTCTAGCCCAAAGCACAGGGAACCCTCAGCTGTGCAGCTTCTTGGCTGTTGTAATACAAATACTGTATTAAAAGAGAAAGGTTCTTTTTCATTTTGTTTCATTACAATGATCCTATATGGTGGCTGTATTGATTGTATGAACTATTCTACAGGACTATTCTGTGAAGAGATGCTTTTTTGCTTTTGACTTCAGCACACAAAAAATGGATGTTCATTTTTATTGTGTTGGCATTGCACTTTTCTCTGACTATGTAAGGAGGCTTCAAAATTGATATGCTGTGCACTTGCAGCCACTTAGAGCCACTTCACAGAGCCAGAGTTACATCAAGGAGCTTCAGTGCCTGGGAGAAGAAGATGTACATGATTTTGCCAGGGTGGAAGCTCTGTCAGACTTCTATGCAATCAATTATCTCTGATTATAGACATTTAAACCTCATTTACAGTGCAAAATCTGATGAATATACTTAAGTTTCTGTATCCCCAAAAAAGGATTCATCCCAAACAAATTAACTACCTCTTTTCCTCCTGGAAGGAAAGTCTAAGTGAAGAGATGTTCTGGCATCGTGTTCCACAATTCAGTGTGAGATCTACTCTTTCAGCAAAGGCTTACCTGCATCATAAGGGCTTATTCCACTATCTGTGTTTGCCTAAACTTCTGTTAACAAACCATATTGTTTTGGGGGAGAAAATTAAATCTTTAGAACAGGTATCTCTAAGGCAGCTGTCTGTATCCTCTGTGTTGCTGGAGAATGTGCCTGTATGAAGGAATGTGAGACTGCAGAGTTTATTTAACAGTGAGATACAAAAGGGTTTATTTTATTACAATTCATGCCATCCTAATGGACCACTTGATAAGAAAGTATTAAAATGTAGTGCTGGATGGGCTGTAAGTGAATATTTATTTGCCTTCTCCCACTTCCACATAGATGAACCAACAGTCTCAGGCTGGTACTCGATGGTTAAGATGAGCTGTTTAATCAGGTCTATGGCATCCTGCTGCCAATATTATGTGAAATGAAATAAGTTGAAGGAAAACGCCAATTGAAAGCATCCTTGCAAGACTGTAACTGTCATTTTTGCAGCTTTTAATCACATGCAGCCTGTCTCTGGCATCTCTGAAGGGGGGAAAAGGTTAGAAATAGATTTATCTATTTTGGAAAGCTTGTCTCTTCATTTCTGGACATAATTAAAAGCCTGATCTGTTGCTTAGAGTTTTCCCATGTACTTTGACTTTTCTTTGACTGCTGGAAGGGGCGAGGCAATCAGTCCAGGTACTTCTGAAGAATGATGTCTCTGAAAGCTTGTACAACAGTTTCCCTTTCATGCTGAGCTCAGATACATTGCCCATCAATCTCTTACGTTTTCTGCTCATATTAATCCTCTCAGAGTAGCTACTGCTTCTTCTGGTGTCACCAAACTGCAACTCAAGGTGAGAATTAGTTAACTTGGTGCTCTGGATTGCTCCATTAAGCAGACCGGATTTTCTTCTTTTTTTTTTTTTTTTTTTTTCCTTTTTTTTTCTGCTGGCCAACCTCTGTTTCCATTATTTCAGGCTCTTGCAGATTAAGCCTCTAAACATCTCATCCTGCAGTCACTTCCCACACCAGTAGAAGTCTTGATCTACAGAGATGAACAGTAGAAATGAAAGGATTGCTGATTCCATGAATAAATATATGCCATAAGCTGTCTTATTATCCGTGGAAAATATGACCAAAAAGATGTCTTTGGGTAATACTTGCAATAAAAGGCTGATAGTGTTCTCAGGATTGATGAAATCTGCCCCTTCTTGTTTCAAAAATTCTGATTTGCTCAACAGAGAATGCAGTGATGGGTGATGCAACATTTTTCTGGCATAAGTTCATGAATGAATGTGAACCTTGGTGTGTTTTCCAGAGGTAACACATTGCAGATACTCAACAGGTAGAGCTGGGCACTGGCCCAGGGCTTTTCAGGACACACTGTTCACAGCAAAGCCTGACCTGAGCACATGGCACTGATCTCCTGCTGCCCACCCTGCTGGGTGGGTTCTAAGTGCTCCTGCATCTCCTCTTGTAACCAGGGGAGGATAACAGCAAGCTGGAAGAGGAGTGGGCTCCGTTTTTGTCTCTTTGTGGACTTTGGTGTTGTATTACAGCATATGCAGGCAGTCACATGCACCACCTGTATCTGATTTTTATGTGTGTACATATGATGGGCATATTTCATATGTCCAGTCACATGAAATTCCGGAGGTATGTAAATGAGACATGCATTAATTGTCTGTGACAAGAAAATGGCTCACTCTGGTTAACTCTCTCACACTCCAGCTCACATTTCATACTTGTGTGATTTCCTAAGGGTTTTATATTCAGGGTGAAAAGTCCACATTCCTGCACAGCTTTGTGTAACCATGTTATGGAACTTTCTGTTAGTCTCAAAATATCTCAACTTCCCTTCTTTGTGCTATTTTCTAAACTAAATGAAACCACAGATTTATTTTATTTTTCTTTTGTGCAAAAATTCAGAGGCTCAAAAGCTGTAGGCTACTTTGAAATGTTTGTGTTGTTATTTCTACTTTGATGTCTTCAGAATATGGTAAAATCGAAAGGCCAGAGACACAAATCAAAAAATAATGTAGGGGAAACTGTGTTGCAGACAAGCTCACTAGTGAGTGTTATAGAAATTATACATTTCTTGTTTTGGGTTGAGTGTGGGAAGTTATGATTAAGTACATCAGAGTACCTGTGCAATGTTTTGGGGAGGCTGTACTGTATTTTATTCATATTCATAAAAAAGTGTGAGGCTCTGTATACTGGGTTGGGGCAATCTCAAAGTAATACTTGTGGCAGCAGCTCTCTGGCCACAGAGAGCAGGCACAGACTTTCCCAGGCATTATCCCAGGGAAGGCTGTGAGAAAATCAGAGAAAGAAAGAGAAACAATTCTTATCTCCACTTGCTGCACCTGCTGTTGTGCACATGTGGAATGTGTCATGGAGATTTGTTTGCCAAAGATTGATTTCTTAATTAAGCACTGGATGGTGTTTGGATGGATTGACCAATTAGGTCAAAGCTGTATTGGACTGGCTGGAAGGGTTACTGAGTTTCTTAGTAAGTGTAGTGTAACATAGTGTAGGATGATATAATAAAGCAATTGATCAGCCTTCTGCAATCATGGAGTCAATGCTAATTATTACTGGGCTGGGGGCCTGCAGCGACAAAACACTGAGTCACAGTGTGTTAAAGAGAGGTCCTCAGTCCCTCAGTGAATGTTGCTCAGCACCCCTAGGACCCTTCAGCAACACTCAGACATCCAGAGCCATTCCCTGTGCCTCAGCCTGGCTGTCAGACCCCGAAGGAACAAACACCTCAGATGGAAGGCACAGGGAGCAGTCTTGGCAAGAGACTTTTTTATGCTCCCTCTACATTTTGGACATCCCATTTCTGCTGCTGCTGCTCTTGTGCCACTGACAGTCACAGCCTTTTAAAGACTCATCCCTGTTTCCAGTAGGGACAGTGTGGGCAAGGTTGAGGCACCCTTTGTCATTTCAAGTGGCAATGTGAGGGTTTCACACCCCCTCTGCCTGCAGGAGATCAGGGGCTGTGAATCTGCCCCTGCTCCAGCCCCACCTGAGCGCCAAGGTGGCATTGCTGAATACCTGCTAAGTCTCTGTAATTAATGAACATTATCAGTGCTAAATAAAGGATGTCTTATCCCCTTTTGCTGTGCCCAGAGCCCTGCTGTTCTCCTCTAAGATGTATAGGATATATAGATGTTATGCATCTCTTCTGCATTAATTTTCTTGTGCTACAGGTAGATCAAATAAACACGTGAGAACAGGGCTTCACCACCACACTACTTGAATGATTTCTTTTATTTAGGTTTGTATTTGGGCAGTTATGTACTGCACATGTTTGTACATCATCCTGTAAGGTTTCCACTTTCTTTACTGTGTCATCTGGCTACAAGTGAGTTGGGAATCTGGTTTGGTGCAGTATCCTCAGAGCTGAAGAGAACCTCTCTGAGGCAGTTAAACCAATGACATAGTACTAGCATGCTTATGAAAATGAAAGCTCTCTAAGGTGGTACAAATGGCACATCAAAACTGCTGGTCAGATTTTAAAAAAAAATTGGAGCAAGGCATTGTTCTGGTTTCTCTTTGCTTCATCACAACAGAAGCAACTCTTGAGTTGAGGTTACAGTAGTAGCAAGCCAATTCTGTTCACCTCCTTTATCTATTTTAATAAACACGCACTTTTACCTCTGTGTTGGGGTTCTGAGTAGACCTTTCCAGTTGGCCCATTTTCCATAAATTGCATTTCCACTAGAGGGCATTCAACATACCAGTAACACGTTCTGCCTGTCTGGGATAAGTTCCTGTAGTGTGTGAGACCTGCAGTCCAGAAAGGTGAATGCAGGGTGGGTACTGAGGCACAGAGGGGAGAAATTGAGTGAGGTGAATGAATCTATGCATTACTTGTTCAATCTGCTCAATGGAGTTTTGCCCAAGTGTTGTTTTCTGCCTCTTCCTTCCACTTTCAGACTTGAGAATAGGAATCTGAAAACATTGTGGGTTTGCCTTCTCCAAAAATAAAGACATGAAGCAGACATGAAGGGCTTTGGGTCCCTTTGTGCCTATTTTAAAGAAGACAAGTGTTGGCAGTGTTTTCATTGTTCAGACTCTTGAGGAGGTTATTTTAGGTTGGAGGAAAAGCTTATCTACCACACAGCTAGCAGGAATGCAGCAACATATGCTTACCACAACAGATTTAATCCCAAGAAGTCTAGAAACACTTGATAAAAACACACCAGCATACAAATCCTCACAGCCATCAGAGTCCCCACCAGAAACTGAGGGCAGTGTTCACCACAACCCATCCAGCTCCCGTGAGCCTGCTGGGGAGGCAGTGAACACCAGAGAAAACAGCAGTGCAGGTGGCAGAGGTGACATCTTTGCACCTCTTGGTGTTGTTTGGGAATAGTTGAGAGAAGTTATGAGGCTAACGTGCTGTTCAGTGGGTCACCACTCCTCAGGGCCCAGCAGTCACACCCTCTGCTCCAGGGATTGCAGTCCTGAGGAGATCCTCTCCAAATGCCCAAAGGTGGGCTCAGCCTGCCCAGCCTGCAGGATCCACATGTTTTATGTTCAGAAACTGAAGTTGTTTGCTCTTTATGCCTTCATCACCTGTGAGACTTCAGAGGTTGTCATGGTATAACTTTCAAGTATGAGACATTGTTAGGATAAATGTATGTTTTACTCATCCATTTGACAGTGTCACTACTTTGCATACCCTCACTATTAAAAGTGTGTGGCTTGTGTTGTGAGTTCAAGTATTTTTTGCCTTTTTTTTTTTTTGTTGAAGCTGATATAAAAGTAAATGAAAAATAACAACCATTGTGATGAAAGGTGTACTTCATAAAACTAATGCTTAAAAAGCCACTTGCTCCAGCTGCAGCTGTTATGTACAAGGATCTCTCAGGCAATGTATGTGCTTACATAAGAAGTCTTTCACAACATTTACATTTAAACCAGTCATCATCTTATATGCAGATCATTTATTCATCCTATAAATCACTTTGGAGCTAAAAATGAAGATGAGGCTCCTTCTTTTCCAAGCACTAGGCTGCTAAACAGCCTAATATGTTTGCAGCTGTTGTGAACATGGGGATTCTCTGCCTGACAGTGATTTGGGGGGGGGGGGGGGATATTTTCTCATCCCTGGTGATGTCTTTTACATTTTCTGACCTGGATATTTCAGTTCCAAAATATATGTTGTGGCTATTCAGTAAAAGTTATGAGGGAGGGAGGGAGGGAGGGAGGGAGGGAGGGAGGGAGGGAGGGAGGAAGGAAGGAAGGAAGGAAGGAAGGAAGGAAGGAAGGAAGGAAGGAAGGAAGGAAGGAAGGAAGGAAGGAAGGAAGGAAGGAAGGAAGGAAGGAAGGAAGGAAGGAAGGAAGGAAGGAAGGAAGGAAGGAAGGAAGGAAGGAAGGAAGGAAGGAAGGAAGGAAGGAAGGAAGGAAGGAAGGAAGGAAGGAAGGAAGGAAGGAAGGAAGGAAGGAAGGAAGGAAGGAAGGAAGGAAGGAAGGAAGGAAGGAAGGAAGGAAGGAAGGAAGGAAGGAAGGAAGGAAGGAAGGAAGGAAGGAAGGAAGGAAGGAAGGAAGGAAGGAAGGAAGGAAGGAAGGAAGGAAGGAAGGAAGGAAGGAAGGAAGGAAGGAAGGAAGGAAGGAAGGAAGGAAGGAAGGAAGGAAGGAAGGAAGGAAGGAAGGAAGGAAGGAAGGAAGGAAGGAAGGAAGGAAGGAAGGAAGGAAGGAAGGAAGGAAGGGAGGAAGGGAGGGAGGAAGGGAGGGAGGGAGGAAGGGAGGGAGGGAGGGAGGGAGGGAGGGAGGGAGGGAGGGAGGAAGGGAGGGAGGAAGGGAGGGAGGGAGGAAGGGAGGGAGGAAGGGAGGGCCAAGAAATAAGTTCTTCTACTCCTAAAGCAACAGTTAAAAAGAATACATACTGAGTCAATAAGGAAGGAATTGAGATGCTACCTAGAAATAACCAAGAGCTATGGGGGGAAAATGTCAGTGAATATTGATCCCTAAGAGCACAGGGAGCAGGAACACTAAGCCAGACTGTGAGGAGGCAAACTTTGCAAAAGCAATTTGGAGACCATTCACAGCTGGCACTGAAGTTGGAGCCTCAGAAGTCTCTCTCACACGGATAAACGAGTGAGAAAGAGGCATCTGTTGCATTGCAACTGCCAAGGTCACACCAGCAGGAGCAGGCAGAGGGGCAGAGAAAACCCAACAACAGGGCCTGTATTCCTTACAGGGATAACACAGCGTCAAACAATTGTGGCGCTGCTCATCCTCTGCCTTTGAGACTGGGATGATGTATTAAAAAATATACACTGACTCAAAAAATAACCCCACAGTGGATTCAGAGTAATGTTTGTGAGCAGTAACTACTTCAATAGAAAAGTCTGACTGTCACACTTGATCTTTAGGGTAGGCAAACGAAAGTGGGTGCAGAATCCAGAAGTAAGAAGAGCACCAGTACCTGCCTGCTGTGTTCCCCAGAGACACACTCCAATTCAGGCAGGAAAGTGCTATGCAAAACAGCTCTAGCTGTGCATGAAAGAGCAGACTTCTTCACAGCTTGCATGCCTGTGTTGTCTTATTTGTTTACCATGAACTGTGGGGTCCTGGAACTTGGAGCAGCAGCGAGAAATGCGAAGCAGCAGAATATATTGCTTCAAATCAACCTATTATAATAATTTTAAACCACCTTCTCCTGCTCAGGATAAAAAAAAAAAGCAACTTAGTGAGACTTTGGTAATGGACAAATAGTAACAACACCACAGGACTATTATGCAGACACACAAGTCGTTCTTGCAATGCCCATTGTCTCTGTGTCCCCTGCTGGCACACACCTGCTGTCTCAGATAGCAGGAGTTCTCATACTTGTGGGAACATTTTGAAGTGTATCCCCTGTAGGAACAGATATTCATGCAAATGACTAATTAATGGCATTGACTGAATAAACTGGATTTGATCTGTTAAATGAAAATAGCACACCAGATTGCTTTCTTAATGATTTTGGTTATGCTTTCTTAATGATTTTGGTCATGCGTAATGGAAATGTGATGTATTTTTAACTGTAACTGTATTCATAATCTGTTATTGCCTCTAGTCTTTTGAAATCTGGAAAACCATCCATCTGAGTTGATCCCCAAGACAGAGAGGTCCTCAGTGGAGCCTCTGAAAATTCCTCTGGACATAGAGACTCTCCCATGACTAACCCTTGGTAGAGCCAACATGTTGGAGACAACCAGAGAGGGGCAACAGTAGCAGGGCTGATGCAAGATAAAGCTAATTAGTGCATATCCTTAAAGGCCAAAGATTTTCCTTTCTTTTGTAATAAAATTGGTTTTGGGATGCCCATTGACAAACTGAGAAATCTTGCCAAAGCTAGGGATTAACTTGGAGCAAGGCTAAAGTGTTTTTTTGGTCTTCTAATAGGAACTATTATGAGAAGCAGTGCTGGGGATGGTGTGTAGGCAATAGAGATGCTCTGCAGCCTTTGTAGGAGTAGGGCTGATGTCAGCTGATCTCCCACTAAGTGTTTCCAATTCCAAATTCCAACTGGGGACGTTGCTGTGCAATAATGTGATATTAGTGTTGTCACATTCTTGGAGAGGGGCAGGGCACAAACTGTGCTTTCTGAACAAAACTAAATTAAATTCTCCCTCTCCAAAGCTCATTCAGATGAGCACAGAACAGAAATCTCCAGAATGAAGAGCCAGAATGTCTGCCTGCCTCTGAAGCATCTAAAGCATAAACTCCTGTAAAAAGAGCTTCTAACCATGCAGCCCTCATGGGTTTACAGCTTTCTGTTCTTTGGCATCTTCTGTATGAGGAGCCCTTGACCTCCAGAGGGATCTTCAGAGGAGGCACAGCCCCCTCTGACTCACTGCATCTGAGCCATGCAGGTCCAGCAGGAGAGGGGCTGTGCCATTGCTTTTTGTGTGGATGAGATGTTGGCACTGGGACTGAGGAGGGGTAGCTGGTCACCAGCATGCCCTGGCACATCTTGGGACTGACCATGGACATCTTTATTTTTATGGACCCTTCCCTCTTGTTCCTTTTTGAATTTCTCTATAAAAAATTGGAATGGTGGTGCAATAGGGCACCAAAGGTATTTTATCAGTCTTGGAGGTTGAGTGGATTTATCTTTTCTGGAGTATGCTGCTGGTCTTAGGAGAGCATTGTTCAGGGAGACCTTCTCATGCCGTTGCTGCAGGAACTGCCAGCCTTGTGTCCCCTCCCTCCTGCCTCTACACCTTGGAAAGCAGCACCAACACACACTGAGCACTGCTCCCCTTGCATCCTGTGGGCCAGTATTGTCCAACCTTTCAATGATGAATGCTAAAATCCACGACTGCAACATTTTTAAAGGTTTATCTCGCCTTTCTCATACTGGATGCCTGTGCTGGCAGAATCTGTCTCTCTTCCTGAGTTGTCTTTAAAATGTCTACTACCTATATAACTGTCCAAAAAACCTGTAGTCCTTACACCTTTTCCTTTGTAACATACCTCTGAGTAGATTTTTTTCTTGCCATGAGCTTCCCTGGGCATTGTGTCCTTCCTGAACTGAGGGCAAATCAGCCAAACCAGTGGGTACTGTCAGCAAGTGTGAAGCTCAGAGGGACTGAATGTACAAAACCACATCATGTGGTGTGTTCTGCTGGAGGTAACACCCCAAATACTAATGGTACTAATGGCTTAGAACCCCCCCCCAAAATTTCAGATATGTAACTCTCCATGGGATCTGGTCATTATCTGGAGAAAGGAGTACATTAGCAGACTGACCAAATGTATGGTTAATCAAGTAGAATTAATTTCTACCCACTGGCTTCAACTTCCTTGATGTGGCAATGAAAGGGGGATAAATAACCCAGTGTGGTACAGCTAAAACCCCAGGTTTCAGTGGAGCATCCAATAACTGTACCTGCTGCTGCTGGCTTATCAGTGCTCTTAGTCTGTGCTCCCTGGAACAGATGTGTGCAGCTGGAGGGCTCACTGTGAGTGCAGGCTGCTGGTGGATCTGGCCTTTGTAACACACAGGGAATAGGAATGCTCTGCCCTGACTCCTGAGAGCCCACTGCTGCTTCCCATAAAGGAGCTGCTCTGTATCCAGACACCTCTACTGCCAGGGAAGGGCAGAATCAAGGATGGACTTGTACCCTGATATGCTTAAAAATGTTTGGGAGCAGTAACAAACTGCTCCTTTTGCTGTCATATGTTGCTGTAATGCTTCATAAAAAAAAAAAAAAAAGGTTGCTGTGCTTTAGCTCCTAGGAGTTCACAAGTCTTTGTGGTGATGACAGTTTGAGCTTTTGTTCCACCTTATCCTCCAGAGCCACTGGAACATTAATTCCTCTTTGCAGTGTTCAAGGTTTTCAACAATCTTTGAGCAGGAAGAAGCTTTGTGGTGACTTTGTGAACTCCAAGGGGAATTTTAAGAATGATCCCAGACCACAGTCTTGTTCCTGCCAGTCTCGGGAGAATGAAGCACTTTCCTTCTAACAGAAAATGCTCTAGGACATGTGTGACTAATTTGTTACAAGGTAATTAAAATTATCTGTATTACTGCAGTGCTGCACGATTTTGTTGAAACAAGCACTCTGGGTGAAGATGAGTTGAGAAGCTGGAACAGCTCCTTTCATCTGTTGTTGGTTCCTCTCCTGATGGGAGGGAGTTGGCTCTGTCCTGCTGTGGGGCCTGAGGAGGTAATTGCTGTCAAGCATTCATGTGACTGTAGCTGGCATTTTGAACGTGCATCTTGGTTAATGAGGAGAGCTGTCTGTGCTCAGAGTGGGCTCCTGAGCTGTCCCAGTGGTGGCACAGTGCAGACCACGTGGATTGATGGGGGATGCTCATGACAGAGATGCAGTTTGTGTGGGCAGGGAGTGAGTCTGGAGATTGACACCTTCCCATGGCATGGGCAGGGAGTGGAGACAAACATGTTTCAGATGTGGGTAGTAGAGGTTGAATAGCCTGTTGTATATTTGACCCTGGCAGGGAGGAACAACCTGCTCCCTGTGTCCTTGTGATCAGCTGGGATGCTGTGGAGGGGGATGGATGGGAAGGTTGTACTCCCAGGGTCCTTGTCTGTCAGCGCTTCCTGCCATGCCCCAAATGGGAGTGTCTGGGACCCATCCTTCTGCCTGCTGCCTTTGGCAGGTACAGATTCTTGTCCTTTGCTAGGCCTGTGCTAATCTTTGATCAGTGATGACTCAGCCAAGCAATAGCGTTGGTGCCCTAACACAGCTCAGAGGTCAGGAGGGACAGCCTCACCCTGCTGATGTGTGAGGAGATTATTCACTGCCTGTGACTAATAAGCACTTCTGAATGGCAGTGGCCACTGTTGCTCCTCCAGTGTCCCCCCAGGAGGTGTTTGGCAACCTCAGAACCCCTTTGATCAAGGCAGGAGGGTGACAGAGAGCTTGAGGATGTCACTGCCCCTGCTGCCACATCCTCAGGCAGTGAGCAGCTAGTGGACATCTGAGGGGATGGGACACCCTGCCCTGGTCAGGGGTGACAAGGAGGTACAGCCAGGCAGGGAGATCAAGGCATTTCAGAAACACTGGGGTGGCTGTGCCAAGCACTGGGAGATGCAGTCAGAGCAGCAGCCTCCTAATGCATCCATGTAATGAGGCTCAGCCACATGCATTTGCACAGCTAACTGCTGGACTAATTAGTACAATTAACTTCTTATGTGTCCAACAACAAGCTTAGTGGGAAAAAAAATCTACATTGTAAGGGAGAGTGGCCATTTCCAGAACAACAGTGAAAACTGTGTCTTAAGTTGTTAACTGTGGAAGAATTGAATCTGCAGGGGGAGGGCATGCAGTGCAATTAAGTTCAGGGATTGCCAGTGTAGGTACTGAGGGGACAGGGACACAGTGAATGGCCCATGTTTTAAAAAGAGATCTGTTTTGCAGAAATTTCCAGCATGTACAGTGGGGGAGTAAAACTAAAAAACAACCAACTAAACAACAAAAATCCCACAACCAAAAAAAAAAAAAAAAACCCCAAAACCAACACACCGATTCCAAATACAGTTTTGTTTTATTTGAATTCCTCTTGGAAAGAAAAATAGCAGAAGTGTGGAGTAAAGCAAGCCTTCATTACCACTCACAACAGGTAGAAAAGTAGACCAAGCCAATTGGAAAATTCAAACCGATCCACTTATATAAAACCTTGAAAACAATTCTGTTCTGATGGCTGGGGAAAAATGTATGAACAATAACCTCACAGTAAACATTTAGAAAATACTGTGACTTAAACTATGGGGACTAAAGAGATGGAATTGCAATGTAAGCTAGGACTGTGTCAGAGTGTAATCCAGCAAGAAATCAACACAGGCTGTTAGATCTGAATGCAAATTATTGTTTCTTGTTAGAGAGGTGCTATTCACTTATTTTTCAAATGAGCTGTTGCCTGGATTGTGGCACCTGGGGAAAGGCAAGGTTGTCCAGTTTACTACCAGAACAATTCCATGTTGCAGATATTTTATGTCATGGTTCCTATGAACTCCTGTAAATGTAATGGTGAAAATGCAGGAACAGTTAAGGAGTCGGAGTGATGCCTTGTAGATATCTTTAGGAAAACTTGGCCTGCCCGTGATCTGTTCCTGAACCAAGGATCAAAATTATCCCAGGTGTAAGGAGACATTGACTGCAGTGGTGCTCGTGAATGTGACCTTGTATAATAAATCTGTGCTGTAAAACTGAGGATCAAATGAGGCATAATTACTTCCCTGTCAGATAAACACTGTGATGTTCCCTTTCCTTAGCAGACTGAGCCGAGATCCCAGTACCACGTGAGAGAGAGAACATTTAGCTTTACACAGCACTCCAGCCCTGAGGACAGTTCTGGGCTCTATCCTGGCTGTGCTGGGTAGGAGGTGAAGATGGGAGAAGCAGCGAACGTGGCATTTTCGTGTCACCAGGTGTTGGGGTGAGTGAGGGCTCGCATCAGTCCCAAGCAAATACTGAACCGTGCTGCTCTAAGTTTTGTCCACTGATGTGAGGGCTCCTTCCTGGAGCATGGTTCTCTCCCTGTGCCTCGTGCTCAGGCACATCCCGTGTCACCCCGTGCTGACAGCGAGGTGGGCGAGCGGGCTCGGGCGGCTCCTTTGACAACTCTGATGTGTCGGAGAGATCTCTGTTATGGCAGAGAAGCTGCAGGGAGCGAGCTACAGCAGCGCGGAGCGGAGCAGGGAACGCGTGCCCGTGTGTCACCCTGCAACGTGACCTACATGGCAGCCACCATAGCAGACATGCACGGTGGCCCCCGTCACATCAGGGACATGGGGGAGGCTGGGGGCCACGTTTCACCCTTCGGCAGTGAGGGGCAGCTCCCCGGAGCGTCGGTGCCCCATCGCTGGGAACCCGCTTCCCCGGCAGCGCGCTGCATCCTCCAGAGCCGCGCTGGCAGCGGGGCAGCGGCTGCCCTTGGCACAGCTCTGCTTCAGAGCCGGGCACTGAAGGCGCCGGAGCCCCCGCAAGTTGCGAGAGGACGGGAGCGCGCCTGCCACAAACTCCGCGTGTGCGCGGCCGCAGCGCCGCGGGGATGCGGGACGGGGGATGCGGGACGGGGGATGCGGGACGGGGGATGCGGGACGGGGCAGCGGCCCCGCTGCCCCGGCAGGGGGATGGAGGAGTGCCGGCCGCGCACATCCCGGAGCCGCACGGCGAGCCGAGGCAGCCCGGTGCATGCGCAAGGCGCGGGCGGCCGCCGTGGAGGTGGGGAGGGAGCGAGGACCACATCGCTGCCTCCGGCTCCGAGCTGCCAGTTGCTGGTTGCCAAGCAGTTATCATTGTTTCTGTGACGATTGCAGAGGCTGTTGCTAATTGAAGAAGCCCCCACAGCATCCTTCTCTCTGCTCCTGCTTCTGCTTTTATTTTAGAGGCTCAAGGGGGAAGACAGCCAGACTAGTGCTTTTTTACATTGCATTTTTATTTATTTCTTTTTGTGGGGGTGGGAAATTTCTCAGCTGGTGATTAAGTGATGGACTAGTTACTCATCCGTATCCCTTTAGTCTTTGTGTGTGTGTGTGTGCGTGTATGTCTGAACACACAGACAAGCTTACACACACACACACACAGAGTAAAATCCTGTTTGCCACTGCAGTGGGCACAAATAGGTGAGCATGACTACAGCCAAGGAGCAAAATGCATCAGGGAAACAAGCCCAACAGCAAGACCAGGTAACGCTTATTTTCCTCAATTTCAAAGAGATACAGATTTGCAATGTGTGGCTTTGTGTTTCTTGTTTGATTATTATGATTTTTTTAAAAAATCTTTTTGGTGTGCGTTCTTAAAATTGTCAACTGAGTCACCAGCCAGTGGCAGGAGGGAAGTGCTGTGCAGCTGGGTTCAAGGTCTGCTTTCTCGGTGTGTGTGGAGACTTGGGGGGAAGATGAAATTGTGCTAATTTTAACAGCCTGTACCTCTTGCTGAAGGCAATAGAGGTTTGCTCTGTAACTTGCTCCTTACATCTGTGCTGGGAGGAGGGAGTATGTTGGGATGGAGGCCCTTTCTCACTGGAAGAAAGGGGGCAAGGGTATTTAAAAGCCCCTCTGCAGATAGATACAAAATTGTAAAAGTCGTGTTCAGCTTCTGACTTTGTCATGCACTTTCAGTGAATTTTTCTTGCCTGGCATTGTCTTGGAGGGGCACTTCAGGGTACAGTGTGTGTGCAGGCTGTATATGAGCAAGCAGGGATGGCAGAGGGGGCAAAAAGCAGCTGCAAGTAGGTAAAACTCCTACTGGCTTTGGGGCAAATTGCTGTGCTCGCAGCATATCTGAACTCAATTTATTTCTCTTGGTAGGTGCTTTATGTGTTTCTGGAGAGCTAGAAAGTTAAAGATTTCATTTTCTCTGTCAAGCCTGTATTTTGGACGATATTCCTCTCTGCCTGCACTTACCAGGATGGAATCAAGTCAAAACTTTCCCTGTCTAAAAAGCAGCGGGTGGCAGGAAAAAAAAAGAGTTGTATCCTCAGCTGTAAAGGATGGGCAGAGTTAAAAAGTGGTGGCATAAGGGGAAGTCTGGCTGCGATCTCGGAGCTCCAGCTGAGGCTGGTGAAGGTTCCTGGGCTCTGGGGGCACTGGCAGATCAACATCTCCCTTCTCCTCATCCCCATCTTCCCCTCCACGTGCCTGGGGCACCGCGGTGGAGCCCAGACACTCCAGTTCTGCAATTGTTCCTCATCTCCTTAAGACGTTGGAAGTTCTCCACTTTAATCTTTGGTTAGGACAGCACAGGAGGATAATTTAAACAGATCTCTCAGGGCACAAATTAATTCTAAAAATAATTCTTCCTGGAGTGATAGGCTGAGAGCCTCACATATTGTTTTTCTTTTTTTTTTTTTTTTTTCTTGTTACAGTATTTTAGGGAACGGAAGGCAGGACACTAAGCACCACAAATAACATCATATAATCTGCATTTTCAGGGTGACTTTATACCAGTGACCAAAACAGGCAGGTTCAATGGGTCAGAGAAAACAAGATGAAAACAACTTTGATATTTGGGGTTAAGAAACTATGCCTTCATCTAACCCTGCAGGTGTTGGACTGTTCTTGTCTCTTCAATGCTTTTGGAATATATATTTTTGTCACTGTTTGCTGCAGGTTAAAATGAGTCTACCTGTATTTCTGGGAGGCAGGGGTTTAAAAGTGCCTTTCCTGAAAAAGAGAGATATGGGGCTGTCCCTCCCTCCTTCTTAAATCTGTGTAAAAGTGTTGAGTTTTGTAAGTCAAGAAGTATATGCTGCATTTTTATAAAGCAGAAGTGGTTTTGTTTCAAGTAGTGTTACCTGCCTAATGGCATTTTGCTGTTGGCATGCCATGTCTTTGCTACTTTGGTCATCCTATGTGAAGTACAAAATGCTCAGAATAGATCTTTAGTATATGCAGAATCTTGACTGAGTATATTCCATAACTGGCTGAATTGCAATTATAGCCATATGGTACACTTAAATATTCTGGAAGAACGTGCTCTCTCAGCTCTGCCCTAGTGTGAGCATGAAATAGAAATATCAAGAATATATAAATATCAATCATATTGATGAATATTAATGTCTGAGTCTGTGAGCAACTTTGCTCGCTCCCATCATTTCTTTTATTGTTTTCACAATACATTATTAGTAAAACGGCTTGACAGCAGGGGGTTGAATCCAATCTCTGTCTATTGATTTGAGTGCACTTTTTTCTTCCAACACCAAAAGCAGATCTAAACCCTTATTTTATCTAAAACTGTTCATAACTGAAAAAAGGCTCTATTCAAATTCTATTTCTAGCTGAAATTCTATTTCCAGGCTTATGCATATCAAGAATTACTGAGGTTTTTTTCCTTGCTTAAAAGTGATCAAGAAACTGAAAAATGTAGCTTGGGGAAAAATTGAAGGTAAAGTGCTGGTCTGGCTATAGAGGACTGAGTCTTTTTCAGTAGCAGCTGCTGCTGTCGTAAGAGATTTTGACCATCTCTTTTCTGTGTTCCTTGCTGTGACATTCCCTGGATCCAGAGGCAAGCAAGTGTCACAGTTGGCTTAAATCTGTGCTGTGTCCTACCATACTAACCCAAACAGAAGGTGGCCATGAAATGACACTGCTGGAACAGGGTGGGGAAATTTTGAAAATGTCTTCAGAAGCTTTGCAGGCATAAATTTAAAAATCTACTTTAGACTCGTGTGTCTATATGCAAATGAAGTCATGTTCTGTCTTGAGATTTACAAAAATGATAATAATTAGAAAATGATTGGGATGTGGAGATAAGCAAAGCACTGCTTTAGCTGCTGAAGGCAGGCAATCCCTTTCTTCCTTAGGTAATTAAAAATGTTTCTATACAATTTCTTTCTGATAAGCAATGCTGCTCACCTCCATGCCAGTGAGACTGCTCAGAATTCCAGTCATTTATCTCCTTGCTTATCTGTCTCATGGGTCTGAACTCTTAAGTCTTTTGGACATCATGTACAGAGAACATTCTGTAAGTGATAAGTAATGCTGTCTGTTACTGTCAAGTTGTGATTGCTTGATCAAGATGTGAGTTGGACGTGGTTGCCTCTGTGCACTTGGCTGCTCCTGATGCAGCTGTGGTTTCTTGTTCAGAGGGCTGGGGTTGGGCACAGTGCAGTGCACCATTAGCACAGCTGGCTTTCTGCTAGACCCAGTGCTCAGGAGTCCATGGCAAAGCCTGCAGGCACCAATAGACTCAGGATCTGGCTCAAGAGGACTAGAGAATCTTGTTCTCCCCCTCGGGATTTGTTAGCTGGATGTGTGGATATGCCATTAAAACGCATTTCCATTAAAAAGGGGAAGAAAATAGAAACAGCAGGTCAAGTACATTGACAATGCCTTAGCTATTTACACAGGCTGAAGATTTCTGTGTTTTAATATAAGCCCGTAAATTTGTTATCTTATTTTAGCCCAGTTCTTGCTACTTTTAATGGCCTTTTGGAATGCAAATAGCTCTGCAGTCATATATAAAGATAAGGAGGCTGATTTTTTAATGAAAATGTTGTAACAGGCATAATGCTAAAATGAGATTTTTAAATATTTTAAAAAGTGAGTCAGCATATCAAGTATAACAGGATCACACATTCTCAAATAACAATTTTTATGAAACATATTTAAAGGATTGATTGGTTAATTGGGTATTTGAACACTGAGGATAAGGATTGTTCTCCTTTCTTTTGCTGTGTAGAGAAGAACTGTCAAGGGCTTATGGGGAGCAAGATCCTGTTCTGAAATGTGCTTGTGTCCTAGACAAGGTTGCTAATGACTGCATGGAATCCATGTAAAAGTCTGAAATATAAGTGAGGAGACAAAATAGCTTGAGGGCTGCCTTATTGAAGTGGGCTCCAAAGAGGAATGTAATCAGATCAATAGAACAGTTCTGCCTATGAGCTGTCATTAAGGTAATGAATTCTGAATTTTACAGAACAGCTGGAATTCCAAATAAGAGGTGTGATATCTTCAAGTGGAAAGAGAACACATTTTACTTGGAAAACCTAGGCCAGATGCAAGAATAAAATGATGAAAAGATTAATATTTCATGCTGCTAATGTTCCCCTGCCACTCTACTTCACAGAAATAGCCTGTAGTACCTTGAAGAGTGAATGCAGTTGGAGTATCTAATATACTATGCTGAAATGTGCCTCTACTTGTGTAACTTTATCCAAATAAGAAGCTAAGTGTGCACTTCAGCTGCATTATGCAGATATTCCCCCTGTGTTGTTTTAATTCAGGTAATTCTGGGATTCCTGTGCCAGGGGATGCCAATCCCTGTGTGCCCTGCTGTCTTCTTGCAAGGTCGTAAACGTTCTCTCTCATTGTGAACTGAGTCCTGTGCTGTAACTTCATTCCCAGGGTAGATGAAACTAAGAAATATTGGTGTGCTCACATTGGGAAGTGGTGTGTACCCACCCTGTGAGAGCTGGAGAGATGATACTGAGGTCCTAAACACATATTTTTGATTGGGGAATTATTTCAAACAAATTCCAGACTGGTGTGCATGTTCTTTAGTAGCTGTTCAGCATCTTCTGTCTAAGCATCACCTGAAATGAAGCCAGTTTCTGTACTCTGAGTCTACTGTAAAATGTGAGTGAGAGCATGGTAGATGTGTACAACTGAGAGATTTGGTCAGTAGTGCAGTTCTGAAAGGAACAAAAGGATTAGAAGTCAAATAAATGTAACTTCATATGAGCTACATTCCTGTATCCAAAGATATCCTTATATATGTATATATTATTTTTTTCCCTCTGAGGTATGACTTAAAATCATTCCAGATCTTCTCTGCTCACTTGGCTGCTGTCCAGAAAATCACTGCCCCTGGGTACCAAATGTCTTGGTTGGTTCTACATGCTTTGCATGAGAGAATGCAACAATCCTGATTCTCTGTGACAACAGAGCCTCCCTACAGCACATGAGCAATACAAATTATGTCCAAAGAGTGCAAGATCCCTTCACATTGTAAACAGGCAGTGTACAGTGGTGAATTATAAGTTGTGAATTTTATCTCTTTGAAGCAGGGAAGGGACTTTGCCCTTTTATTTGTTGGTATATTTCTGTTGTATGCTAGATCACAAAGAGCCACTGCTGAACCCTCTCTCTTTTTTAGCAAGGTTTGAAGTTCCACATTTCAACTGAATGTTTGTAAGCAGATTGAGCTGTGAATTCACAAGAAAGCTCTGATTCACAGAGCCATTATCTGGCACAGTCAGACTCCCCACTGCAGCATCCCAGTGGCACAGAATCCATGCAGAGGAATGGAATAGCACCATGAAAAGCCTCTGAGGTGCCCAGATCCAGCACTGGGCTGAAAGGAGCCTGGTCTGGAGCTGTTGAACAGGTGGGAGTGAGTCTCCTGGGAGATGAGCTAATTTAGTGTGTTATCTCAGTGACTTGTGACAGCAGAGCTCCTACATTCCTGGCTGGAGCTGGAAACGGTCACATCCCAAAGGTGAGGCCCTGCTCATTCTCATTGCAATATTCTGGCTCAGGTTATTACAGCTGTGCAGAAATCAGGGGCAATGCCCACTTTGGGAAGGTGTCTGCCAAAGAGAAGGGAAAAAGGAGAAAGCTCTGATTTGCATAGAAAACAATAGGTTTCTTTAGTTTTAATGGAACTGTTTAGTATTTGCCATTTGACGGCATAATTTTTTTTTAATAAAACTATTCATGTGAAAGAATACTTTTTTTTTCTTTACATGTCTTATTTTAGACCCAACATAGGCTTTCTCCAGGAATCATAGAGAGCATTTGTTCATTCTGTTAATGTATCTGATCTATTCCTCAAGAGATTAAATTTCTGTAATAGCACTCCTAAGAACACTGTATTCAAGAACATGAAATTGCATCAAACTGACAGAATTTTCTAACTATTAGTTTGTCACAAGGAATGCAGTCAGCCATGGGGAGGGGGATACAGAGGTGGAAAGGAACATGTTTGGTGTAAAACTGGAGTCTCAAAAAGAAGAGACTGCAGAGAAGCCTTTTCAGTATCCAGTGCTGAAGTGGAAATGCTTCTGGAAGGCCTCTGGAAGGCCACAGCCTCTAAAGTTTGTACATTTCTATAAGATGCTGCTTAAGATTGTGTAAATTTTACATGCTCTTTATGCCTTGACCAAGTGGGATGTGCTCTGCCACTGTCCTTGGCAGTTGCTCTCTCCATTCCTGGCAGAGGTGACTTGTGTTGCATTCTTTCCCACTAAATCTTTTTTTTTTTTTTTTTTTTTCTGTTGGATAAGGGCAGAATAATCTGTCTCTGAAGTTCACTGTTTATCTGGGGTCATGAGGGTGTGTTTGAATGCCACAAGACTCTTAGAGAATTTGATGTGTCATTCCAGCTGTGGTCCATTAGCAGTGCTGTGCATTGCTGCAGGCATTTCATGAACAGTGGTTGTACCTGCTTTCACTTCTTATGCCTTTAATGCTGCTTGGCTGTGATCTTTATCAGGCATTAAGTTGTGATGAATCATGGTCACTTTGGATGATGTGAGAGAAGGCAGCACTTTCAAAATGATGTAGAGAACAGTAATGTCTATTTTCTAACATAGTATATTCTGTATGTTTTACATTCACATTTTTTTATTTTTTTATCTTTTGTCCATTTTTTTCCTTTCATCTTTTCTTTCACCTTTCTGTTCTGCCCACTCTGATTCTTAAGTAGGATTTAAGTAAATGGAATAGAATCAGAGAAAGGAGAGTGCCAGCAGCAATCGACCAGGAAAGCTGTGCACACTCCTTCAAAGTGCAGATGTGAAGATGTGAAGAACTAACTGTGAGAGGAGTGCCTTCAGCAAGTCTGAAACCTTTGTTAAACATAAATTTGGAGAGGGACCTGTATTTGAAATCAGTGAAAGGGGTCAAGAGTGGAAAGTCAAGTTAATATGAATTTCTGGCTTAATGACAAACTTTGAGTGGCATTATTGGTTGGCTTTGAATGACACTTCAGTGGTGGAGTGTGGAACTTAATCCTTCTTGTGTGCAGACATCCACTGTGGCTTTGAGCAAGAGTGTTGGGTCCTTAGTGGCAGCCTGTAGTTTCTCTTCTGCTGAGAGAGTCCATGTTGCCTAAAACTGGTGGTGGTGGGGGAAATATCTGGGAGTCTCCTGAGGACAGCTACATGAAATATGGAATTCTGAGATACCAGAGTAACTCAGACTTCACGAGTACCTGAGATATCAGAGAGATGCACTTCTTGATGTTTGGAGAATGTAGGAAAAGGGTCACAGGAGGAAATCTGAAGTTAAAACTCATTCTGAAGGTTTAGATATGAATAAGAATTTCAGCATAAAAATATCAAGATAAAGGTAAATGCTGTCAGGACTTGAGACAGTAATGAGCAAACTTGCAAATGAGAGAGAGAGAAAATGCACAGAATGTGAGGATTGTATGATTCTAAGGTTTTGGGAACTTGAAGCAATTTTATACTTTAAGGTAAGATGGAGATGCAGCTTTCCCCTCTCCATTGCATAATGCAGAGACCTTTTCTGAGAAGGAGTAAATTAGTAGTTTTTTCAGAAGAAATACTGCAGTGTAATTAGGAGCCAGAGAGGTTAAATGGAAATGTAAATGGGGGGGGTGGTGAGCCAAGGATCTGTGTGGTCATAGGTTAAACCAAAACCTTTCAGAAATGGAAGCCAGAAGCTGAAGTTTGGTGCTGGGCAGGCTGATGGAGAGCATCTTCCTGGAAGTCAGGATGAGGGGATGAGCCAAGGCTGGAGCCCAGGGTCTGGTGTGTGTAGAGAGAAAGCCCTGGAAAAAGTTGTGGAAGTTGCTGGAAGCTCTTAAGTGTGATGGTAGTGGAGAGGACATAGCTACTTCCCACCTCCATTACTGAAAGTCCTTCACTATATAAAATCCTTTACTATATAAAATTTAGGAAACTGCTGATCTTCAGAGGTCACTTTCAACCCTAACTTTTCTGTGACCCATGAGAGATGAGATGGTGAGGGGGCTAGAGAGTGACTATTAACTCTTTGGACTAGTTATGGGAATTATAGCAGAAATAGGCTTGGATTTGGTGGTGAAAGATGCTTGTGGAGGAAGGAGCTTCAGGCCCTTGTTCACCTGCCTGCCTTGAGCAAAGCAGCAAAGAGGGGTTTATTTTGGCCAGCTCTCGGATACCCTGTTCCCTTCAGAAACACCCTGCCTTCAAAACAAGTACCTAAATAGCACAGTAACCAGAGAAATGCCCTGCTTTTCTGTATGAGGGGCATGGTGGGGGAAAACCAGCAGCTGTATTTGCCAGGGAAAAAGATTCCCAAAACAACAAGAGGGAGAAAATGGTCAAGATCCCCCTCTTGCTCAGGGAAAGGGCTCTGCTTCTCTCATTTTTCCTTTTACTCCCCATCCCTGAGTGCCCTGGGTTGCCTCTGCCCTTACTGCTGCTGGACTGAAGCTTTTTTTTTTTTGAGAGACAGCCTGTGTGATGTCTGCATGATAAATGGTCAGTGGCAAGCAATGTAGGGCTATTACTATTATCAGATACAATTTTGTGAAAGAAATTGCAGGTGAAAAGTGCAGATAGACCATAATTTCTCAGAGAGGGTTTTGCCCTAGACTGCTGAACAACATCTGCTCACAGAGGCATAACAGGGGCTCTGCTTTGGGATCTTGTCTTGTCAAACAGCCCTGCAGTGCCAGCACCTGGGGCTGTGCCTCTGGGCTAATGGCCTTGGCAGGAGAGGCTGCTGAAAGGATGGGACAACCTCCTTGCTTTGCTGGTGAGGGAGGAGCATTTCCCTGTCTCAAACAAGCACCTTAAAGAAGCTGAAATGCAGATGATCACGGGCAGAGGGTAGACCAGTTTTGTTAGAGCTGGTGAGTGCTGGAATGGAGAAGAGTCAGTGGTGGGATCCTGGTGAGTCTCCAAGGGAGCAGGAGCATCCAGACATCATCTCTCTGCTGCTCCCTCAAGCTTGGTGTGTCCCTTTCAGCCCTTTGGTGGGCACCCACCACCCATCCAGGGTGGCAAATCCTCGTGTCCTCATTGCACCTCCATAAATACACAAGTCTAAGCTGAGCAGGAAGCCAGAAGGAGAGTGAGAGAGACTGAAGCAAACACTAATGAAGAGTTAAGCTGAGCTTACAGGACAAAGAGCATGCAAAAAGCTGTTAGAAAGGGGAAGAGGATGAGTTTGAATGAAATAGCAAAAACAAGCAGATCTGGAGGCTGAATTGTTGGTTGTTTTTTTTTTTTTTTAACCCTTCAGCTTAACATCCTTTATCGGTCTGAAAACAAATGGCTGTTCCTTTTATTGTTTATAACATCAAAAGACATACAAAATAAAAGTAAATTTTATATAAAGTTTCACAATGCTTTGGCTAAAGTAGTTTCTATTGCTGCTTAACTGCTGCTGGGCCTGAAATTGGAGAGATCATAAGGCTTCATCTGAAGCAATTAGTCTGCAGTTTTTGACTCCATTACCTTCAGTTATGTCTGTGGTCAAATAGTTACATGCAGATATTTAAGACTTTCTTGTAGTAAGATATTGTCAAACGTGAAATCACAACTTAGGCTTTAATTTATTGTTAATTTAGACTGTCTGAGATACTGCAATAAACATATAATAGCATATTATGTGGAATGCATTTTGGGTCATTAATTTAACTTAATCACACACTGTGACCAACCTCTCAACTCTTTTTGTGCTGGGTTTAAAGGGGTCTGATACTTAATCTTAATGTGGTTGTCGGAATTAACAAATAGTACATTAAGTTGTAACTGCTCTTAAGTGTTCTGAGAGCCTCACACTTTCATGTTTTTGTTTTCATGGCCAGGAGCAAACAGGTTATTTTCAAATGCACTTGCAGCATTTTGTGCCAACTGACAGAAAGAAACTCGGGGATGGACAGGAAAAACATATTGCAACTTGGCCCATGTTAAATGAGAGAGAGAAGAGGCATGGGTTGATACATGGAAAATCAGATTATATAGCTTGAAGGATGTAGTCAGGAAAAACTTCATGGTTGTTATTACTCTGAGATACAGTAGTGTTAGAGAAAAAACAGCAATTGCTCAAGGTGGGGAAGCGTCATGAAACTTCTTTTTTTTTGTTACCTAAATTTGAGATTCTGCAGATGTCATTGCAGTGAGTGTAATAAGCATTGACTAGTCCTCAAAGCAGGAAATGTTTTTCAACTTTGCTTCTTAAGAATCCCTGGCACATCACAGTTTAGTTGAACCTAATATACTAACAACCTTCCTTTTTCTAATTTTCATGTCCCAATATCTGTGATTTAAAAGTTAATTTACAAACATTGCTGAGAATGCTGATCCACTGACTCTAACAAGGATTTGAGATTAATAGTTGTAATCTTAATCATTGGAGGATGCAGTTGCATTAAATTGATTTATTTTCCATGGTGTTTTCCTCGTAAGGTACAACACATGGTTTTACATGGTTTATATTGGTGCTTGACTTTGCCACTGCAAGTCCTGGTATAATTAAAAGTTTTGTTCCAACAAGCTAAACAAGACAGATAAAGAGCAGTCGCAAAAATATGGGATAGAAAAATCCAAGGAGAAATTGATTGAAACAGCCCTGAAAAGTACTTAGCACATAAAGTTTGTGCATTAGGGAGATTATATTGATTGGGAAATGCTTTGACTTTGGTTGCTGAGGGCTGTTCAGTGCTTGCTTGTCCAAATCAGTATCTCTTGGCAGGACCAGCTAACCTCAGTTACTGCTCCTCTGCTTGAGAAATGTTGCCTTCCCACCTCTGAGGGTGACAATAAGTAAATAGATGATGTCTTCTTTTGGTTTTGTGCCTTGTTTACAAACTGGGCTTTCCAAAGCCCTTCTGGGAGACTACAAGACTGAGTTGTTGTGTATGAGGCATCTTTTGCTCAAATGTGTTAAGGAATTCAGTGTGGATACTGGGCTGTAGGATGACAGAGCATCCATGTGTAAAACAGAACTATAAGAAATTCTGGAAAGTGTATGTATCTGAAATTTGAGATGTTTTGCATGAGTGTCTACATTGAGAATAAATCTGCTGACTTCATCAAGCCATGAGCTGGTCCCTATACTACCTTCTACTATCTTGACAACCCTTATGAAGAAAATTGAGGCTTTTAATCTACGAGAGCAACAAACCTGTAACTAACAGACTTATTTCAGCTGGCTTATTCTCACATGGCTTATTTTCACATGGCTTCTATTATAGAAATAGCTGATATTATAAACAGTTCTTTGTAGTGTTCTATCATGGTGGAGAGAAGTCCTTCTTCCAGAAATCAGATTTCTCTTAGGTCCTCAGAGGTGTGGAAATCTGATGGAGCTCTGTCTGAGAATGGGCTTCATGATTAGGACTGCAATATAAGTTAAGCCTTTTTGTAGACTATGCACAATTTGTGTATTACAGTAGACTTTGCTGTAGCAACTTCCAATAAGAAAGAATTGATTCTTTCTCCAACTTTTTTCATAGAGGCCAAAGAAAAAATGACAAAAAAGGCTATTTGGGAAACAAAAGCAAATAGAAATGAGTTCTACTTGTCGAGAGACAACTAGAAGTAGCATGAGCACAGGCCATCCCAATAGGATTCATTTGGGATTATATTTTTAGCCTCAAGTACATACTTTATTTCTCAGGTGTATTTTACATGGCCTGTTGAGCTCAATTACTTCATATCTTTGTGTACATAGAACAGTATTCCACATTGGAATAAGGTTGTGGGTGGTTTCTTCATTATTTGTTTCAGAAGATTTATTTTATCACCCATGGCCTCCCATCCTCTTGCTTGTGAGGAGATACTGTCCACACTGGTCTTCTCCTGACCTTTGGGTGGGAGGTAACTAGAGTGAACTTGGAGATATGTAGGTTTCCTGCCAAACCTCCATTCTAGATAGAGTGCTTCTTATAAATTCCTGTAGGCTCCTAAAATTCCTGCAATCTTCTATAAATTTTATACCTTCTTCAGTCAGTTATAATGTTCTTAGCATCTGGGTAGTAAATCAGTGTTATCAGTAAATAAATTGTCATCTTGTCTGTCATGCCAAAAGGGAGCAATTTTTTTTTTTTTTTTTTTTTTTTTTTTTTTTTTTTTTTTTTTTTGTTCTTCAGCATCCTGCTGTGAATTCCAGAGAGACTCTGGTGATCAATAGCACACAGCCCCTGTCACAGGCTAAGCCCAGGCTTTAAGCCTTCAATGATCTCTCTGCTGTAAATTACAGCTGTTTGAAACTATGATGCATAGTTGTTTTTCTGTAAAATGCAGTTCATTTGTGCAAGGATATTCCCATTAAATCATCCAACTCAAAATATATTGAGGAAAGCTTTCAAATCTCCATGGAGCTCTGCCTGGGGATGAGTGGGGAGCTGGCTAAGAACCTGTGGATCAGGATTGAAAGGAGGGCAGGGACAGGTGACTTTGAGAGCAGCCCTGAGGAAAAGAACCTGAGAGTGTTGGTGGATGAGAAGCTCAACATGACCCAGCAGCATGAGCTCACAGCCCAGAAACCCAACAACATCCTGGGCTGCATCACCAGAAACGTGGCCAACAGGTCAAGGGAGGTGATTCTCCCCTTCCACTCTGCTCTGGTGATGCCCACCTGGAGCACCGTGTTCAGCTCTGGGGTCTCTGATAGAAGAAGGACAGAGGAAGCCACAAAGGTGGTTGGTGGGCTGGAGCACCTCTCCAATGGCTGAGAGAGTTGGGGTTGTTAACCCTGGAGAAGAGAAGGCTCTGGAGAGACCTTGGAAAACCTTCCAGTGCCTAAATGGGGCTATGAGAGAGCTGGGAAGAGGCTCTCTGCAGGTGCATGTAGAGATGGGACAAGAGATAATGGCTTTAAACTGAAAGAATAGGGTTAACTTAGATATTAGAAACAAAGTCTTTACTGTGAGCATGGTGAGGCTTTGCAAGAGCCTGCCCAGAGAAGCTGTGGTTGTCCCATGCCTGGAAGTGTTCAAGGCCAGGTTGGATGGGGCTTGGAGCAACCTGGTTTAGTGGAAGGTGTCCCTGACCATGACAGGGGGATGGAAGGAGATGGTCTAGTCCTAAGTCTGTCCAATCCAAACCATTCTATGATTCTATGGTTCCATACTGAGTATGTTTGGACCATAAACCTAGTTTTACCTAAGAATTTGTGTGTGTCTACATTAAAGTGTAAAACCAAAAAAGACTGAAATCAGATGGGGAATTACCAAATCAAAAAAAAAAATTCTCATTGTTCTAAAAATGTTTCTGCTGCCCAAATATGCAATAAACTTCTGGGTTTATTCTCAAAGGTTTAAAATATCTGAAAACTGAAACTTTTTTCCCACTTTGATGCAGCTGGAGTTAATAACACCCCCCCACACACACACAATTAACATCATAAATCTCTTTCCCATCTTGCTCTAGGAAAGTGAAGAGGTTTCGGCTGGTTGCTATTTCTGCAATAAAGCGTTCTGGAAATACTGTTCTATGTACACAAAGATATGAAATAATTGAGCTCAACAGGCCATGTAAAATACACCTGAGAAATAAAGTATGTACTTGAGGCTAAAAATATAATCCCAAATGAATCCTATTGGGATGGTCTGTGCTCATGCTACTTCTAGTTGTCTCTCGACAAGTAGAGCTTATTTCTCTTTGCTTTTGTTTCCCAAATAGCCTTTTTTGTAATTTTTTCTTTGGCCTCTATGAAAAAAGTTGGAGAAAGAATCAATTCTTTCTTGTAAGTTGCTACAGCAAGGTCTACTGTAATACACAAATTGTGCACAGTCCCACAGAGCAGAAAAATAGATGTAGCAGAGGTTTGGGGAAGAGGTTCATGAGAGATTATAATGAATCTACATGAGTGTGCTCTTTCTCTGTGAAGTCACTGTTCAGGGAGACTGTGATACACATTTTACAAACCATCTTCCAGATTATTTTTCATTCAGTTCTAACCAGGCACTTACATTTTTGCTCATAAATGCCTATGGGTTTCAAGAAACACAGCCTCCAATATCCACTGAGCCTTTGTATTATTTCTCCATGGCCCATTTCTTGAGTAATGGTTTATGTTGTTCAAAGAGAAGAAATCAGGAATTCACTTGTTGAGAGCTACTCACCAAATACTGTTTGTACTTTTATGTGTGGTTTGCTGCTTGTCAGGTATAATGCATAACTTTTATCTATTTTTATTGCTGAAACTGCTGTTAAAACAAGAGATGACAGTTGCTCCAAGGAGACTGAATTGAGATGACACTCAGATGTTTATACTTCATTACTTTTCATTGCCTTGACAGTTTCTGTACAGTTTCTTTCAATCATAGAAACCTTCAATTATGATTAGTGCTTGGCTCTCATGCCAAAAATTGATTGAACTGCATTTTGTATGGTATTCATCAACACGGATAATACAACTAAATCAAGAATAGATCAGTTAAGGGATTCTTCAAGACTTGTGTTGGCAGTATGCAAAAGTGAAGATCTGTCTGAAAAAGATGTGGCATTCACTTGTCCATTTGTGCTGATTGTCTTTGCAAATATGACCTATCATTACATTACCCTTTTGCTTTCATATTCTGTGCGGGAGGAGAGGATACTCAAGAAATTTGTAGTAATCCAGACTGTTAGCTCAAGACTGATAAAAATCACTCCTGTCCAGTTTGTGAAATTTCAGTGAACAAGAGAAGACTAGGAGCATATTTAATATAAATAAATAGACAAACAAATAAATAAAATCCACCCTCGTGACACTCGCCTGCAAGAATCACGGATTTAAGGGAAGAGAGATTTTTGCAGAATCAGCTGCTGCTGTTGCTGGTCTCTCAGATCCCCTCTGAGTGCCTGGGAGGTGTTTGCAGAGGGCTCTGGAGGGTTCTGCTGTTTCCCAGTGCCTGGCTGCAGCATCCTGCTCCTGCCCTGACACGGCGGCACGGGCAGATGGCTCAGGGTGGCACAGAAGGCTCCCGTCCATTTTTAGCAGCAGATTTCACTGCCTGTTAGCCACTTACTCTCTTTGTCATTTGGGCAATGTTTCAAACTCTGGCCACATTATTTAGCTTTTAATAAGCTGGGGTATCTCCTCTTTTTTTTTAGAGCATTTGGGACAAATATCCTCCTGAATTTTGTTTTGGTCGTGCTGCTGAATGATGTGATTCTGTTTGTTGGGAAATGCACTCTGCATGCACAAAACACAGCTAGAGCTACTCAACAAGCTTCAGAGACTTATTTAGCTGGCTGGGGTTTGGCAGGAGATGACCAGTTAACATGAAAACCCAGGAAGAAAATCAAACAGTCGTGGGAGATGTCGGAAGTAACAGATGAGAAGAGATTGCTTGCAGAATTTTAATTCTACACAATAAATTATTGCTGGCAAATTGAACTGCTGCTTGCTTTTCAGGGATATTAGAAAGCTGGAAATAATGCCTATTTTAGCCAAGGAATCATCTACTGCCTTTTGTTGACAGACAACTAAAACCTGAGCAGGGAAAGAGACTAATTAATCATTACTTTATGTAACCTTTACCAGCATGATACAGGATTTGCATTTGAATCCTAGTGTGCAGTGTTCATTTAAATTAAGTCTGGTTTGCCTTTTTTTTTTTTTTAATTATTGCTGTAAGATCCAGGAAGAAAATAAGTGGAATTATTGTTTTCAGGGAGTTAATTGTCCAAGTCCAACCAAAAATGCCAGTCTCAACTGTCTCCACATTCTGTAGACCACATTGTTGGTAAATGATGCCCAGGGGAGAAATTGTTGAGTCGTGATAAATTGTTGAGCATCTAAAAGCTATTGTTGGTCTCACTGGGGACCACTGAAAGCTCAGTGCTCTTGAAAACCCAGCCAATTATGCAGGTGCTTATGCATGGGCTTTGAGGGCTCAGTTTTCTTGCTTATTAAAAAGGATGTTTTTTAAAAGCTTTCTGTCATTATTGGTCATTTATTTTTCCCTCTGTTTTCTTTTGAAAACATCTGAAAAATAGCACACTTGAAAAAAACACATTTGAAGTCCTGTGTTGTCAAATGATGGCATTTAATTCAGGCAACTGAGGGTGGTCTTTTGGACAGCATTAAGAAGGAAAAGGCAGCAGTGTCTCAGATTTTAGAGCTTTAGATAGCCCTGTTGAGTTTTTGTCTTTTCCTTTGCATCCAGGAGTTAATAATGGAGCTGAAGTGTCATTTTAGTTATAAATATGGTTTATTTTCTTTTTTTAGTTGGAATATATCAGACTCTGAAAGACCTCAGACCTCAGGAGATGCTCTACAATAACTGTTTATATTATTAATGCAAATCAGTTTTAATTATAGGGTTATGTTATTTAAATATATCTTCCTTGCAGAAAGGTGTGTGTTGCTAAAATGTCTCTTTCCAAATATAATACTGATAATCCTTACACATTCTTCATGTTTTATGTCTTTGAATTGCTTTTAAAAATATTCTTTCTGACATCTCAGCGATGTAGATAAACTGCATTCCCCGCACTTGGCAGAAAGGGAAGCTTAAAACAAGAATGAAGTGGCTTGCCCAGGGCTGTGTTACTCCTGTATTTCAGGCTCCACACCCACGAATTGCAGTGATGATCAGTGCTGTGAGGACAAACAGTTTGGGTCAGCACTGGCTTCAGGCAGTTTGGAGACATGTCCTACATTGCTTAAGCATTTTGAGAATGTTAATGATTTATTCATCCATTCATTCCACTACTCATGTTTGGATTCTTTTACATGAGATCAGGCACACTTGGGTCTCTGGATCTTTATGGGCTCTCCTAGAGATTTGAAAATCTTTTATAGAATCTCCTCCTAAATCAGACTGTAGTAAGCATCCATGGATATTAATAGTCCATCGGGAGAATATGTGCACACTGATTATATATGCTCATATGTGCACACACAGATACAGAGACATACAACCCACGATGAAAATCACCAAATGAATCCTCATGCCTGGCACCATTCAATGAACTCTGAACCTGAGAGCAAGAAATCACTGTTATAAATCTAAAATGCTTCCAGAAAGGTGTTAGGCACTATCTCTCCCCTTGGAGATGCAGCATTTTCCAGCTTCCACTGGATTTCTACTGGCATAAGTAATAACTGACCAGGGAAATAAAAGCAGACTGGTGCACCACTCTCAAAAAATGTCTCATCCCTACAGTAGAAAATAGTGCCTTTCCCCTGCAGATGGTTTTAAATTGGAAGTGGTTGTTTTTTTCTTCCTGAAGGAAGAAGAATTTCATGATATCTGCTGCTTTGCGTCAAAAAAATATCCAAGTGCTGTGGGTCAGTGCTTTGCAGTGACAGGATAAAATGAGCCCCAGAAGTGCCTGTCGGGTGCTCTGATATTGCCTCCTTGTGTAGCCAAGTGCCTCACAAGTGTTAATAAATTTAACCTTGGTGGCTGGGATGCTGGCATAGCTCATGAAGCCCGAACAGGCTCTTTTGGCTGCCTGCTTAGTCTTCCTAACTGCAAGAGGCTGCACTCTTACCTTTAATTCCTGCTTCTCCTTCCACAGGGAGAGGATAGAGGCACAAATTGATGATCCAGCTCTGTCTCACACCCAGCCTTGCCTCCCATGCCTTCAATGCTTTCCTCAGTGAATATGCCTTTCTCCCAGAAAATTCAGTGTCTCCTGTCACTGCCAGTGAAAGGAGTTATTTTATAATCTGCAAACGTGTTTGCTTCCCTTGAGCAGCAGAGTGTATGTCATTCCTTAGTGGGCAAACAGGAATGGCACGAGGGAAAGGTGAGCAGTGTTGCTTTTAGCTGTCCCCCTAGACTGATGGTTCTGTAGCCATGGGTTGCTGGCCTGAGAAAAAGAAATATGATGAGGTTTTCAGGAAAATCCCTGAAATTTCTCTCTTATCTGCTTTTCACAGCCTGGCAAAGTGGCAGCATTTTCTCTAAGCTACAACTAATGAGGACAAGAGGACCCAGAGAAAGTGTGGAGGCTGGAGGAGAGGGAGCTTTCCCTTGAAAATAGATGTAGTGTGTTAAAAATATATACGTGGGGATGAGGAGAAGTAACTAGTAAAATAACCTCTGCTTCTTGTTCTTTCTGGAAATTCTGCATCTGAAGCTGTAGATAGTTTCTGTCCTGAAATACTCCAAGTGGTCTTTCCCCTTCCCTTTGGCTCTAGCAATGTTCGTGCCATAGGGCTGGCTGGACAGCCCTGTATTTTGCAAAATGAAAGTATTCTGGCCTTTGATTAACTCAAATAAATGCTGGTTTTGTGAAGTATTTTTCAATTAAGTATGATGGCCCTTTAATGAACTACTCAAGATACTTCTTTTATTTTCATTATGTCCACATATTATCACGCAATAAATGCAGATATGTGCATCTAAGTGGAAATATCCACTCAAAACCAACCTCTCCTACCCAAAGAAAAAAGCAAATAAGTTTTGAACCAAATGTTGGGAAGCTTGAAAGAAGCCAAAATGCCTTATTTAAGGAGTTTCAAAAGAGCAGTCTTTGGTATTAAGAGTGATTTTTGGAGCCTAACACTGATGTGTTACTATCTAGGACTTCAGGCTCAGTCATTGAAGGTATCAAATGGAGTTTAAGGACCAAGAAAGATGTTCTGATAGCTGAAGAGGTTAAATGCTGTCATGGGGCTCCTCACACCTTTGTGTTGTAGTTTCTACATCGTTCTGAGTGATACCCTTGGCCAATTTTTTCACAGGTTTAGCTCTTCCCCATTTGTCCCTTTTTTTTTCCTTTCCCAATGCTTAGCTGGATATAGTTGTTAAGTGTCTGGATTCTAAACTTTCCTTTTTTTGACTTTCAGAAGTGCTAGACATTTCTAACTACAATTGAACTAGATAAGAGCTGCACTCAACTATATAAAGTTATGATAATTGCTCTGAATAAAAGCAGATCTCAGGCATCTGAAATTAAACACCCTAAATTAGTAAAATGTTTGACCTTAATCATTCTCTGACTCAGCTCCCCATCTGTGTGATGGCATAACATCTTCCCTTCCCCACGTAGAGGTGCTGTGGAAAGAAAGTGATGAATATTTGAAGCACTCATGTATTGTAGTGATGAGCTCCATAGAAACCACTGAGAGAAAATTGATAACTCTGCCTCTAGAGCAGGTTGGGACTGTGGGCTGCAAGAGCAGTGAGGATCAAATGAAATATTGAAGAGACCTCATTACGTGTGAGCACCAACCACTTGGTGCAGTGTCTGAGGCAGTTGAAAGTATGTAGGATGTATAATTAGACTTCTGCACAATCCATATGTACAGGGGGCTGAATTACAGCTCAGGAACCTTGAGGTTTGAATTTGATATTGCCCAACTTACTGCCTATGTTTGAACTTTAACCTTAAGGTAGATTTAGTCTCTTACTGTTGATTACAGGCGAGATTTTCAAAAGCTCTTTCTCTGTTGCCAGTAGAGATAACAAGACATTATGGATGGATTTAGTGGGAGCACAGCTAGACCAGTGTTGAGTATTTTCAAGTCACAAGAAAGGATTTATGTTGCACATTGCCTGAAAAATACACAGAGAAAAAAAATACAGTGTTTGATGCTTGAACTCAGTGAAGTTCTTGTCATTCCTAAGGGCTGTTAGCTTTTTCTTTTAAGAACAACCTTGTATGTGAGATGCTAAAATTAGGTATTGGCAGTGTTTGTTGTTGTTTGCCAGTGCATAACACGAGTAGGCACAATTTCTCTTATTAACCTTGAATTCAGAATTTCATTGACCTGGTTCTGAGCATCACAAACCTTGTGATAACCTCCAAAGGTTTTTATCTGACATGCACTGAGTGGTATTTAAATGACTCAGAGTCGAGTTTTAGTGTTATTTATATTGCAGAAAGCATCAGAGATCAAAACCTCATTGTGTCAGTTTCTTATCAGACATTGCCATGAAGATCTGGCAGTATAAATTGACAAATTGAGTTTTCTTATTCCTGTTTTACACACAAAGGAGGAGGCAGAATCTGGCCTGCAGAGAGCAGAATTTGTTTTATGCTCACTGAAGAAGAGGAGAGGCTTCCTCAAAGTCAGACACAGAATTTTTAGTGGAGTCCCTACAGTATCCAGAGCTGTTGGGTCAGAACTGTAATTTTAGCACCATTAATTCCTTTCTCATCTCCTTTGCAGATACAGTCTTCCAGCCTGCATGCTGAGATTTTGCTTTTTTTACTACCCATTTAAGACTTTTTCTGTCCCTTTTACATAAGCAATGTCTTATATTATTAGCAAGTAATTGTCTTCTTCTGCAAAAAGAAGATTTTTTTTTTTATCCTAGCTTTTCTCATGGCACTTACCATGTCTCTTTTGAACTTTGGAAGTCAGAGTGTACTGAATTGATGGTACAGTGCATTCCTCCCACCTCCAGTATAATTTTCTACCATACCCTTGGCATAGACTCCCTGACCCTGCACATTTTCTTAGCAGTAAAAAAGAGCCATTTGAACTGCTACAATTTATGTGATCTCACAAGGAAAAAAAACATTATTTCCTTAGAAGTACCAAAGGGAAATCAAAGTGAGAGTAGGAATTGGATGGAAATACCTGTCTTAACCACAGGAAGCTTTCCACTCTCTCACACCAATGGAATATTTCGGAAAACATCTGTTCAGCTCCCATGGAAATCCACTAGACCAGCATCCTGTCTTATTTCCATTGTTTCACAGCTTCACTGTGGTGAGCTTTGATACCACTATCAAAGAGCAAAAATAATCTTTCAGTAACACAGATACACGCATGTACAAACTGAGATACTCATCACAGGACAATATTTCTTTGCCATGCTGGAAAGGGCCTGTCATGCTGAATTCTGGCTCAGAGATGACCACATCTAGAGGTGGCAAGAATAGATGAAGATTCTGTCCTTTCTGTGAAATCATTGCTCAAATTTTCATCTAATTTTTCTAATTCAATTGACTTTCCAACACCCTTCATTTTCTCTTAGTCACAAATCTGACTCTTATTTTTAGGATTTCTTGTATTTATTCATATTGTAATAATATGTGGTAGCTCTGGTCATTATTACAGTTTCTGTTTCCAAGGAAATGAGGAACTAAACACAGAGCAAGAGACTATGTTGTTGATGAGCACGAACAGCGAAACACAAAGAAATAAGATAATAAAAAGACCACTTTCTTCCTTGGGTTTGATAAGGATGCTGAAGTACAGAGTTATACATTACAATACTGTGGATCATTGATTAGGAATGAATAACGTGCTCATCCCAAAGGAATATGACTTTTTGAAAATCAGTGTTTTCTTCAGTGGGACTCTGAAAAGAAGGAAAAGTGCACTTGCAAGTGGGTTCTGTTCTCTCATTGTTGTATTCAGGAGGGAAGTTCAACATGCAGCTCAGCAAGCCTGACTGTGTGGTGGCACAAAAGAGAGGCTCTGCATTGCATTGTCTGCAGTGATTCTGGCAACACAGTTCTGAGGGGAATTTGAACCAAGTGATTTCATTATTCCCTCTCTCCTAGTATCTCATCTCTCTGTTTTATGACTACCAAACTCTCAGTTTAAATCCCATTTCTGTATAGTTTCATTTTTATTGTCTTTATTATTAAAAAAAAAATCTAGCAATCCTAATAAAATAGCAGCAGTCTATATAATGATGAGATTTTAAATGTTAGATATAAATTAGTCTTAGGAATAACAAGGCTTTGTTCTCTTACATAACAGGAATATATCACAAAATCTCTAATATTATGTGTTAAATGCATTCTTAAGAGCAGTGGTGTGCACTCAGGGATGCCCATCTGTAAGAGATGGAAGCCTCTGCTATTTCATAGCTTGAAATCTCACTCTATCTACCCCATTTCAGGATTTATTTTTACAAGGAGCAAGATCATTGCTGAGTGACCAAGACCAAACTCCATCCGCTAGGGCACGTCCCCAGTGGTTTGGTGGGCATCTCTGAGGTTTCTGTCTGTACCTCTGAAGGAAAAAATCAGTCCCTTGTCCCAGCTTAGCTGATTTAGCAAGAAAGAGAATAAAAACTTGTCTCCCAGAAAATTTCTATAAGATAAAGAAAACATGAACATGAGATTTCATCAACAATGGAATCATGGTGAACACTACAAAGCTGCATTTAATGTATTTTCATATTGAATTGCCTCAAAGATTTCAGCTGATTTTGTAGAACTGGATGGTGAAGTTACTCCTCAGCCAGATGGGACCAGTGTTCATCACTTCTGTGACAGGAAAATGCTTGGGAGGAGTTTATAGGAAATAATTTTGTAAGATGTAGGAAGGTTTCTGCAGCTCTTGAGCTGCTCCATTTCTGCAGGTTCTCCACTGCAGGACCTGGGCCACCCCAATCTTTGCAGAGCACCTGTTCACCTGCACAAGCCATTGCAAATGGCTCCACTGTTGGGATTATTTTGTTAAAGTGAACAAGATGTGGTCTGCCATATTTATAGAAAGCTGATTAAATATTCCAGTTTCAATCGTCTCCAAATCATGACAGAAAACACTAATGAAAAACAAATGCATTTAAACACCAAAACCAAACCAAATTCTTAATTCTGGGAGCTGGGATTGCTGTTTATGTATAAGAAGTGAATGCAGTGTAACCAGGAATTTCTCTCAAAAGGCTTCCTGAACTGTTAATATTATTTTAAAAGTACCTACAAAGCAAGTGTTATTTGGAGACACAAAGCCCTACTACTAGAAACACTGTTTTCCTTTTAGTTCTATTGATTTCTTTTGTGACTCTTGGTTTCATTCCCAGGAACTTACAATGCTTGCTAAAAGCTCATGTTATTTATCTTCCATGAACTCTTGCATATCTGTGATTGTTCAGCAAAATTCTGTTTCTTAGCAATTTGTTCTAGATGACTTATATTTTCCAGAATTTAACCACAGGCTTGATTTCTTTTTTCATCTGATATCCAAATCATTCAGAACATGATGCTTAAGAAATATGATGGACAATAAATGGGAAGGATTCTGGGAATTTTGGGTGCAAAGGCAGTCAAAATCAGGACTTTTTTACTTTTTCTCTGAGCCTTCTTTCAGCACAGCTCTGATTTAATATTATTCCATGCTTTCATCCCTCCTTGCTCCTCTCTTGAGTTCAGGATGCCAGTCATATCAATGTTGGAAAATGTCTTCAATCTGCTTACAGATGTGTACTAGGGAAGAATTATGGGCTCAGTTTTACTGGAAGCAGTTTTGCTTGAGTTGTAGGAGCTATTCAATAAATCTCAAATTGCACTTTTGCTACTGCTTCATCTCTGCTGTCTGATCTGTCAGTAACAGCACTGCCTTTGGGTGGTTTCCTCCTCAAACACCTTTTGCTGGTGAATTTGGGTGAGGCATCCTCTCTGTGTCCACTAGGGCAATGTCTACTCCTGAGAAAGAGCAAATGCAGTTATTGTACATATTTCTCTATTGGTATATGGGCAGAAAAGATCCCCTTGGAAGTTTTTTCTCTGGTATAGCTCACCAGCATTTCCCTGTGTAGTTGTAAGAAAACGCTTCTTCGTGTCCCTCTTTCAGCTTGCACACATCAAAGATATAATAGGTATGTCTTGATCAGCAGACTTCTAGTTATGCTTAGGGGCTGCCTTTTTTATAATATTTTGCAGATTTTCTGTGGTATTATTATGAGTAGTTCCATTGCAATATTTCAGTTTTATTATTAATATTAGAAAAATGTGTGGTATTTAATGCTTTCATTTGATGTATGTAAACAGACAAATGGCTGCTCAGCACTGCATGAGCCTTGAGAGGAGTTTTCAGATAAACATTATTGCACAGGAGAAGCCATTGCTGCACAGAGCAATGTGAGTTGAGTGTTGAGTTAACAACAGGATATTGGAAGTTCCTCTAGGAATAGTCTGGCAGTGACTTGAGCACGTTCTTTGAAGTGCTGTGTTGGAAGCAATGCTTTATTTCTGATCAAGGTATTCTATTTGAAATGGTATGAAACAATCATTACTCACTTCAGCCCTTTGACCAATGAACTTGAAAACACCCTCAGGCAGTAAACCTGCATTTTTCTTAACAACCCTACTGTACCAGGGCAAGGATAATATTGAGAAATTTCATTGCTTCTTATAAGTGGGGATATCATTAGTCATCAGAGTCATTATTAAATTATATGTTTTGTTTAATGGACCCACAGATACGTGAATTGCCAAAAAATCAATTATATTCTTTTTTCTAGGAATTATAGTAGAGGGCCTACAAGCACACATAAATAGAAATTTATGTGAGACTGTTCTAGTAGGAACCAGACTGAAGTCTGAAATGCTGTGATAACTGCATAAAAAAAAGCTTTTATTGTTTCTTCGAGCTGGAAGTTGGTGCCATTGAAAGATTGAAGTTAGGCCAAAACTACGTTACCCATAAGCAATCATTACCTCAGAGTCACTCATTGTCTGCAAATGACTTCAGACAGGATTATGGGGGGTTTTCCCTGGCATTAAGAATGGCATTCAAATATTTGAATGTAAATGCTTAGTGCCATTTCATGTCACAGACAGAGAACTAAAGAGCTGCATCTTTCTGGAGTGGCAGGGGGAAGGCAAGCAGGATAAACCATGACATTTAAAATAGCACATGACATCTGTGATTAGGGATCAGAATCCTGCTGGTTTAGTGATATTCATTTTTTTACTGACTTTTAATTTCTTTCTGGTTTCCTCTCTAACAGCTGATGCTATTTGCCTTCCACACAATCCTGCAGAGCTACAATATTTAGTTTCTTAAGAAAGTGTTCCAACTAAAGCTCTGCTTAAAGATCTTACATGAGTTGTCATTCTTCCAGTGGCTTTTGCATCCCATAACATTTTCATAGTGAGTTCTTTATATATCAGATAACAATTATATACATTTATGAATGACTAAAAGATAAATGTTTTTCACAAATTATATACAGACATTATTTCAACTTTCATTGACATGAAAGCAAGTTGTTTGGATTTTATAGAATATTTCTCTTCTACTTCAAGAAGTTACAGCTATGATTACCTCCTCTAGCTGAGTTTCTAGCATGCAAAAGTGATTCCCTCTTCTGTATTTATCATGAGATAAACTTCACATATATGATCCACAGAATCTCAAATCTATTGGCAGTTAGGGAAGAATAAACTAAATGATTATGAACTGATCTACTTGCTGTAATTCATACAGGAGAAATGTTTCAGTTGCTTATACTGAAACCAGATCTAAGACAGCATGCAACTAGAGTGGATCATAAAGGAAGTTCCACTGTAATTTTAAAACCAAATGATCTGAAATTACCCTTTATTTGGTAATGCAACAGGAAATACAGAAAGTGATAGTGGCTGCTGAGGAATGAGAAAAAGGATACCTGCATCACTCATACAGACAGCTTGCAATATGAAAAAAGAAAAAGTGGAATAAAGTGATTTGCAAGACTAGTATTCTTTAGTATTCTTTAGTATTCTTTAGTATTCTTTATTAGTATTATTCTGGTAGGGTACAGTCTTTGCATATTGATACCAACAACTTTTCCTTGAAGAAACACCTCCAGGCTTGATTTGGGAGGATATGTAGGATATGTTCAACAAACTCTCTGTGCCTTCACCTTTCTGTCCATCTCTGCCAGTTACTCTGGAACCCAGCAGCTGATCTCAGTCAAATGTGGTGGAACAGGCAGTGATTTCAAGTGTATTAAATCCAAATGTGCAAATTAGTGGGTGAACAGGAATAAAGAAACTCAGATTAATGCCTCTGAAGGGGAAATGGGTGGAACATGAACCCAGCAGTTGCATGGTCTGGGTGACCTGCCAGCTGGCTGAGCAGCACACGGAGTACGTTCCCTTTCCATGGCCAATTTTGTGACTTGGGCTGTAACTCTGTCCAGATCACAGCTGTAAAGCTTCCCGACCCTTTTTGTGTCAATTGGAAGAGATCTGAGACTCCCTTTTCAGCAACATGAACTTTCAGGGGAATAAGAGAATCAGAATTCATGAATTCTACACAGGGAAATGTTGAGTTAATGTTGAAGAAGAGTCTATCCAGAAAGTGAAGCTTGAGCTTCTGGGCAAAAAAAGCATTGGAAATTGTTCATTTTGGCTCCCATTTCTCAGGATTTCTTTAGTTTTTAGCACTTGTCCCACAAGTTTTCCTCAAGCAAAGAAATTCAGATTTCATAGTGCTTAGTGACAGGAATATTGCGGCTTCAGAGTGGGCTGTAAATCCTGGGTGGCTGCAGAATTCCCAAGGGAATAGCATATGTCACCACAAATGAAGTGTGAAGCTGATGGCTTTCCTGTCTCAGATACATCAGAGGGAAAACTCATGTAGTAAAGACTCAGCAGCTTTGTAAACCTCTACCTGAAAAAATGTAGTTTGCTTGAAGGAGTGCAGGCAGACTAATGGCTTCCAGCTGGAATTGCATGGATGTGTGGGGTTTGTGTGTTGGACAGTTATATTAGCATGAGTAATAGGTTTGTTTTCTGTGAAGATCTGAATTGGGAGACAATTTTAGAGCTTTGAAATTTATTAATCCCCACATAGGATATAACCACTGGAGATTTATAGTTGTAATGTTTAGCTTTCCTTAATTTCCATAATTTTCTGCGTTTCTTCTCCATCCATCTGCTCATCTCCCTGTATCCTTGTAACAGCCATTCTCTAGCTTTCTTAAGTTTTTGGGGTTTTGGGTTTTTTCTATCATAAACTCTTTGATGTTGATTCTGCTATTTTTATTTTTTTTTAATAAATCACAGCCTTTTTTTTCTGTTGTTGTGTTTTCCTCTTGATACATAAAGTTTTGGTGAGATGTCAGCCTTGCTTGTACCATGCACACCATCAAGGCTTAACCTGTGCCAAAGGTTTCCAGCCAAAACCAGGCAGATTAACACAAGCCTCCAAATGTACACAAATTAACACAAGCCTTCTGAGTATACAGAAGTCAAAGTGCCATTCCCTTTTCTTTTGAAAATTCAGGACTTCCCTGATGCCCAGGGCCAGCAAGTCGATAACCACTCACCAGCAGAGTTCATGGCTCTGCAGGGAGGGACAGGAGCCCCTGAGCAAAGGCTGCTGCAAATGGCAAATAATCCTCCTTCATGATTCATGTATACCCACAGGATGTGCTCGTGGAGGCCAGGCTGCCAAACTGGAATTTGGACTCAGTTCAGGGGAGGCTCTGACATTGTGTTGATTTCTGCAAAGCACCCAAAATACTCCCAGCCCACACAGATGTTTTATTATTGTATATTAATAAGCAATATTGAAATACCACTAGAAGGCCAGGAACAGTTTAAGCTGTATTGTGCTGATATGAATAAAAATTACAGTAAGCAACAGATATGGCCCCCAAGGGACCTTTGTCAAAAAAACCAACATGGGCCATTCAGGAGAGATGGGCAGAAGTAAGAGGTACTGAGGGGAAAGGGAAACAAGCAAGCTGGTATCAGGTGTGAAATAATTCCAATTAATATGGAATTTATTCAATAACAGTCGTTATCTTGGTGAGCTGCTCTCTCCAAGAAGACAGATATGGGAGTGAGGGTATGAGTGCTCATAGGCTTTATTGACATTCTGCATGTGTGGCAATGCTTTTGACTTCCTCCCAATGCAATTGAGACCAAAAAAAAAAAAAAAAATTTGGAGCCAGATGAAAATGTCACCAGGAAGCTTAATTTTTCAAGATGTGCTACAAATATACATGATCTAAGTTGTAGCCCAATGTGCTTATTAAATACCAGGCTGTTCTATGCCCCCCTTTTCACCCATATTTTTTGCACTCATTTCTTTTTCTAGTTACATGAGCTTATTAGTTATGTATCTGCAATGAATAAAGTAGAAGTTGTTATTGCAGTTACTACCTTCTCAAGCCTTTACATTACTGGTGGTGCCATATTTATGGGCAAAACCTGCACACATGACTCAGGCAAGAAGATCTATTAAGTGTAGAGGAGATATCTTTTAAAAAAATTTTTACTGCTATAATGACAGCTCAAACAATGACATTCAGCTGGGAATTTGTCTGTCAATGCTAATTTTAGAAGCACCCATGAAAATACATTTTGTTTTCTTTGATTCTCTTCCCTTTATGAGGAGCTGAAGAGAGAACCATAAAATTAGCAGTGGTGGGGTTTTGAATTCTGCATCACTGTTGGGCTATCACAGTTTGCATGCTTTTGTACAAGGTTCTCCTGCTGTCTCCAACCCAAGGGAAGGAATCCACTGCAGGAAACATTTTAAATGGTCGTATAAATGCAGAATAAAATTCAATTTATTTTATATATAGCTATGTTTATACTTGCATAAAAAAAAAAAATTGAAAATCAAGGATTCTAGGTTTTGATTTCTTATTTTGAAGGACTACAACAAGTTGGTTATGCTGTCTCTTATTTTATTAAAAGGCATTCCAGGCTGCTTGATCTATTCCAAAGATCTTCCTTTACTGAAAATTTTAGGTGATCTTGAAAAATGTTATAATACAAATAATTAAATAAAGCTTAATATTTTCATGGGTTATTTATTGTAGCCACCATGCATCAAAAGGACCTGTATCAAGTAGGTGAGACAGGATAATGGAATAGGAAGCAACCATTTTAACTCTTTGCTTTTCAGAAAGGGGCATAACTGAAGTGTGGAGATAAAATTAAAGTGCCTTGGTGTGTGTGAAAGGGCTAAGGATAATGTATATGTCTTGTGTGAGCTTGTATATACATTTATGTATGTGTTTTTCATGCAACATTATAGAAATAATAGCTCTAACTTCCTGTTTCCTATATACTATACACAAGATTTCTGCATAGAGAATCCTAATTCTTAATAGAGTATTATTTAAACTTGCTTTCAGTTTTTGTTTTTTTTTTTTTCCATACGCTTGGGACATCTCTTTTAAGTACTCTGCTGGCTACCTACTGTTTGTTAATAGTTTTTTTTCAGGTGTAAGGTGACTTTACAAGATGTATTTTGATTCAAGAGGGAAGCTCTTATGGCAGTGTGGATTTCAGAGGCAGCAGTAGTTGGCCTCAGGGCACTCATTGAGCTGGCAGTTCTGAACCAGTTGTGATTAGGTGCATGTGAAAATGATATTTTGCATCTCTGTGTACAGAATTTTGTTGAAGATTATTTCTTCCCCCCAGCATATTTAGATAACACAGTTGTTTTTTTTTTTTCTTCCTCACTTAGTAGTAATGCTCTCAGTTTTAAGTAATGGCATTTTATTCTTCCCTTCTGAAAAATAGTTATGACTATTCTGTGCCATCTCTCAGTAAAAAAAGAATTTGGTGTTGATATCTGTTGATGGGTTATTTCTTGATCAACAAGTCAGCATTATGAAGGTTGAAATATTATCCTAGCTTACTAAAAGCAAACAAGGGGACACCTCTTAGCCTTAAATGAAAGTACTCTTAACCTTAACACACAAATATAAATACACATTGCCCCCCCACCCCTTCCCAGGAAGCAGATGAATAAATACACCTGTCTGAACTGAGATTAGTCCTTAAATTTCATAATAAAATCAGAACTGAAATTATGGACATTTCCCAAGGACATAAATATACTGAAATATTCCTTTGGTGAGCCTGCAGTATCTACTTTTTATTGAAGTAAATAATGTTGCTAAATCATTTGAAGCATTCATTCAATTTGGGAGTTTTAAACTCTCCCATACAGGGCCAGGTTTTCTGCTTATCTAATCCTGCCTGCTCTCTGAGGCATAGCTCTTTATACTGAAATGTGCTGCTACCAAAGAGTCCTGCCTGTTCTGGGTTCCTCCTACTTGTCTGTGGAGCACAAATGCATCTCTGTGAGGTTAAAAGTGTTAGTGTGAGTTGGAAATAGGGTACCCACTCAGCTAGAGCATTGTTCTGATCCTCAATATAGAAACTAAGGCCCACTTTGTTGTTTTGTTCAGTTTGATTTCACTTCACTGGAGATTGAAAGTACTTGGGGAATTTTGTCAGTGCCTATTTCAAGGAAATCTTATTAATCACTTTCAGTCATGCTGCATAGTTTCCTGCTGTGTATTGTTGCTGAAGAAGGAAATTCCAGACTGATCTTTTCATTAATGATTGCAGAAAGCTGGACTGGTACTACTTGCAAGTATTGAATTGACAAGGGTTATATGAATCCTTTTCATAATGTGCACCTCATTGTAAGAGAAAAGTTATTCCATGTTCCTGTTCTGTCTGCACTAAGGGTTATACCACACGAAAGCAGCAGCTCAGGAAGTTGCCTGCAGAGAATATTAGCCTTAAGAAAGCACTGTAGGGATTTTCTTTGCTGTCCCATAATATGTTGTAAACTTGCAAAATATAGGGAGTCAAGTTCTCAGCTGTTTCTTGTAAAATTTGACATTTTTAATGTGGTTAATAATTGAAAACCAAGGTACACCAGTACCATGAGAGCATCCCCTCTGTGAATGACCTCTGCATTTCCATCATTGCCTTCACCCTTTGACATCCAGATCTCTGTCTTCACCCTTTATTATTCACAGGCTATATATTCTTAAAAAGGGATTCTAAATCTTCTTGTGCAGAATAGCATAAGAAAATAGTCCAGTAAAAACTTTGAGTTTTCATTCCAGGTAGGAATTGTGTTACCTTTTGAGGAGGCTGTTTTGTGGCCTAAGTTGTGGACCAATGGTGGCCCAAAGATGACAGACTGAGGTTACACTTCCAGGCACCACAGTTGGGGAATCCATGAGCCAAGCTATAATTTAATGAGTCAGACCTCATTAAAAGCTTCTTCCTCTAATGTTACAGGATGAGACATTTCAAAATCTTCTGAAAATGTAGTTCAGACTTAGACACCTGCCATCACTCAGGATAGCTAGCTTGCTCTCCTATTCATCTAAATGACATGAAAGATAGGGATTTTGTTTCAACTTATAGGTGGTTATGTATTTTCAGTCTCCTGATTCATTGCTCATATTGATACATGGCACGAGTTGATCATTGAAAAGTATTTTAAATCCCATTTTATTTGCAATATATTCTAAGTATAGCACTTAATGCAGTTTTACACAGTGATTCAGAATAGAGGCAAGTGACTCAGAATCAGGGAGAAGTAACTAAATTATTTTGACTGCTCTTGAAGGCATTTCTGTCACAAGGAGATACTGGGAAAGAATGCAAATATTACATCATAAGAGCACAAATTATGTCAGAGAAAGAAAATTGAGTGCTGCAATGGAAAGTAATGATATTCTGGATTGGATAGGAGATAAGAAGCCTGTAGAAGAGATAAAAGCTGGTGTTGGCATAATCCAACATGATTCTTGGAGACATATAAAAGTAAAGAATTTAGAGAGCAGTAGTTATGGAGCAGTATTGAAAGGGAAAAGAATTGGACGTTTCTTAGTGAAGACAGATATAACTAATTTGTTCTAAATTCTTGCTGCTTTTAAAGTTTATGTAGTAGTTATCAAGAACTTTTTTGATGTAAATTGGGTGTTGTGTCCTTGCTTAGCATTTGATATATTGCATGAACTACAGTACTTTTGAATATCTTATATAACTACTGAACATTATCTCAGTTTTTTAGTTCTTGGAAGATGGTTTGCTCAACTTGTTGAAGCAGGACTTTTTTATTGAAATCTCGTGAAAGCTTCTAGAATTCTTACACATGAATGAAGTGTAAAGTCTCACTTAATTTGTCTTGTGTTTTTTTCCACTTTCTACTGAGTTCACTTTGCTTCCTGACCGAGTTTAATGAGCTTGCTGTCCTTAGGGAACATTGATATTAATGCTGTGTACTGCTCAAGGGCCCCAGGCAGGACTGGTGCACGGTTTCTGTGCAAACACTCAGCTATCATCATGACCCCCAGTGTCATCTTGCCACATTTATTACTTTAGTTTCACACATGCAGCAACTTCAGCTAAAAAGTGTTTTCTTTGAAGCCTCATTGTGGTAGACTAATTACAGCTCAGCAGCAAGAAGGGCAGTCCCTTGAGCCCTACAGAGCTGGGTTCAAGGAACTGAATAGCTGGGACCATTAAAAATACTATGTCATGTCTATCCTTGTCCTTGAGTTATGCAGGATTGTGCAGGAATAAGAGCAACAGGTCCTCCTCTATCAGCCTTGACAGCTCAGCTTTCTGGAGTGCAGGGGGTAGATTTAATTTTTCCATATCACCTGGTTCACTGCTGTATTACTGCAGGGATCACCACACTGTGTGATGCAGGGGACAGAAAAAATATCCTCCTAATATCAAACAGATACCAAGGTCTTGCCAGAGCTGTCACTCTCCAGTTTAATAAAAGAGCAGTGTGGAGCACAGAAGAGCTGCAAAGGAAAAGCCATTTCTCTACACACATCTGCTTCAGTGGGAGAAGAGGAATTTTGCAGAGGGATGGATGCAGAGCTGTGTAACCCCTGCCCTACACTCACAGCAGTCTGGCTCAGCCATGTGGGACCCCACTGCCTGGCAAGGCACCACGGTGCTGGGACAGACTCACAGCTCTTGCAGAGGTCAGCATGGAGCTGGACAACTGCTCTGGTGCCAGAGTGACAATGACATTCTGTCTGTCATTCTCTAGAAGTAGGAGAGATAAACAAAAGTGCTTGAGGGCCCTAATTAGGAAAATCCAAAGATGAATCTGATATGCAGGCAGAATTAATTTTCATTAATTTAAATTCATTCTTTAAATTTTAAATTAATTAATTGTAATACTATTGTTTCTATTAGAAGATCTGACTGCTGCAGGCAATCATTGTGATCACCTCTGCAACACAGTTGCAGAGAGAAAAGTACTCTTCTAGGATTAATGTATGAAAATTGGATTGTCACTGTTTCTATTCCTGTTTCCAATTTTATTGCTGATTATTAGAGTAGCCTTGGTAAGATCACTTGTTCACCCTGGACATTTCACTTTTTCCCCTAAAAAAATTCTATAAGGTAACTTTTAGTTCCCAGGGGTGATGTAGGTTCAGCTTTACCAAGTAAATGTGTTTTGAAATCACTAGATTAAAACAAGTTACCAGTGCAGAGTATTGTTAAACTATTTCACTGCTAAAGGACTCATCTGAGAAGTTAAAAAGAGTGTGCCAATGGGTTTTTGGTGTTCAGTTCTATTGTGACTCTAGAATTATCTTAGCACTGTTGCATGGCCAACTCAAAGGCCATGTCTCCCTACTGTAAGAAAGACTTGACAAGCCTCCCCTTGCTCTGAGGGTCTCCAGGCATTTGAGTTGTTCTTTTCTGGGGCAGATGTTCACAAGAGACTTTTCACTTGAGCAGGAGGGAATTGTTGTAATGGAATAGTTTTTCGTGATGTTTTGAGGGAAAAATTCCTTCAAATTCTAGTTTTACACTCAGAAATGTGTTGTGTGGTTTTGGTAACTGCAGCTGGAAGGTTTGCAGTGAGCACACCTTGAGTGTGTGTTTCTGCTTTCCTGCCTCAAGTGAGCTTGATGAAATACTCCCCATTATTCACCTCTCAATCAGATTTATTTCCTCAGTCAGGCTAAGCAGTGTTCAGTGTGCTCCACAGTCAGATATGGTGAACAGTCATGGTTCAGTATATATCCACTTCAGTTTTGGTTCATATACTTCTGTATTTTTCTTGGTTTTGTTTCACTAAGGTCAACAAGAAGAAAAACAGAAGAGGAAAATGTCTGTGTGATTTTGCACAATGATTTCTGTCCATTTGTTTTTGTTTGTCTGAGATCAGACTATGACAATTAAGCCTTTTCTGGTTTAGAGAGGAGTATTAAAACCCATCAATGAGTGTTTTCTCACTTGACACCAGCGCAAAGTTAGCACAAGATGCATGTGGCAGGAGGAAAGATCAGTTCAGCATTTCCCTGCCCTTACCTCCTCCATCTGACTATGGCACTGAGTCCCCAGATTCACAGAGTTTTGGTGTCACCCACATCCTGGAGTTTCCATGCCTGTGAAGGTCTGGGGGCAGCCAGAACAGAAGGCCAATGTGTGGGACCTGAGTGAGATCAAGCCTGTGAGAAACTGGGCCTGTGATGCTCCACGGAGGGATCTGCTTTTTCACAGAGATCACTCACCAGGGCCACCCTTTCCATTTGTGCAGGGACACTGTGGCTCTCCTGGAAATTGGTTATTGATGCTTTCTGTCTTTCAACTACTGTCTTTTATTTTATAGACCTTTTCTCTATTCTAAACAGATGAAGTATACCCAAAATACCATTTTCAAAAGTCCTGCCCCAGGAAGTAGGATCTTGAAAGTGTAATACTTTCTGAGATGCTGGAGCCCATAAGCCTCCCTAGAGTTTTGTGTCTGACCTTTACAGCTCACTTTCTGAGCAGGTATTCAGAAGATGTGGGTTTTTATAGTCTCTAGTGCCAGTAGCAGCTCTGATTGCTGATTATTGTGATGAGGCCTAAAAATAATTTCTTTTGCTCTTCATTTTCACATTCCTGAACAATGACAGGTCAGGGGGTGCTTTGGTTCTCTAGAGAGTAACTTCTGTAATGTGAGCTCAATTATTTGACGGGGTATTTCACACATCCCTAGAAAGTGGCCTGGGAGGGGATGGAAAAGGTGACTCTAATAATTTAGGAGTCTGTTTGGTGAATCAGGTTCATCCATCCAGGGAGGACCTGCCCATCAGGCAGTGAAACTCCTGTGTGATACTCCTGAGTAGCTACAGCACATGGATTGCAATAGGAGAGAGGAAAGCAAACCAGAATTACAGACTTATTGAAGCTGGGAACATGACAAGAGCATCTTGGCATGGGGCAACCTGGTTCCAAGTCAAGAATATCAGCCTTCTCCAGCTCTTGAATTTTTGCAAAGCAAAATTTTTATTACTACAATTTTTTTGTGATCTTTCCCAGAGCCTGATTTGGCCATAAATCTACAGGCTGGCTTTGGATTCTGGTGTCTCTGTAAGATGTTTCAGCACCTCTTGCCTGGGACACATCCTTTTTCTCCGTGGTGTGAGGGGCTTTGGGTGCAGGGTGATGCTTTACTGGAAGGACTGGAATGCTTGGGTACAACTGGAGAGCCCACCAAGCAGCTGAGGTTCTCTGAACATGTGGGACATCTTGTCCTCACAGTGCAGCCCAGCTCATCAGCAGCTGAAGGGCTGATCAAAGGCTGCATCTGGCCCTGGGAAGGGATGGGAGAGAGGCTGCAGAGCTGCTGGACCTGACTGCCAGGGGGATACAGGAGGGTGGTTTCACACTGAATGTCTTGAGCTTAACAATTCTGGTAACCCTTTTGGTTACAGCTGAATGATGTGGCAGTCTGGTTTATAGGAGTTCTGGTGTGCCTGGGGTTCTTGTGTGCCTCTCTGGAGACCCACGGGGTATCTCTTGCAAAAGCATATTTCTAACACAGCTACAGGTGTGCAATGAGCTAAAAAAATGTTTGCATAACCTTGATATGTCTATGTGAGAATTAGCTTTTACATTGGTAAATAAAATACCGTGTAAACTTTCTGTGACCAAAAGATGACATTAACACAAAATGAATTGTAATTAATCTTAGTTAACTGCTAATTACCTGTAAAATCTGATTAAAGGGAAAACTAAATTTGCCTGCAGTAATTAGTGTTTCAATATGAAGTCTATGTCCATGTAAATATGTCTAGTTCTCTGTGTTAATTTATCACCACTGTTATTTATGAGCTTTTTTTTTTTCTTTCTGCAAAGGTTACAGAGAATGAAGGACAAAATTAGAATAATGAATTCCTGTTTATTAGCACAGCAACAGAACAATTATTGTATAGACATTTTATAAACTCCAACATTATGGTATTGTCAGAGAAACGTAGTGTTTCAAACATATTAGCATAGAAATAGGCTTGTTTCTTATTATTTCAAATAGTTCTGCTTGCACTGGTTTGTCATTCAGCTGTCAGTAGAAAGGCAACAAACATTCAGTGAGAACTGACCCCAAGAAAGGACTGGCCATTCTGCTATTCATTGACAAATGGATTTTGAAATATTCACATAATGAAATCCCCAGAACAAATGGACTTTTAAGAGCTGATGGGGTTTTGTAGAGCAACATCAAATCACAGATGGATGTCCAGAGTGAGTTTTCAGTGGAGATAGCAGGGAAGCATATACCCAGTTAGAATGTGATTGAAAGGAGTAGGACATGTAATTCTTGAGCCTGACAGGTAGCAAGTCTTTTCTCTGTTTTTTTAGCACAAATACATTAACTACCTTGTCCTCCATCAAATTGTCTTAAGAATATTCCTATGCCAGGAAAAGTTGGTTGTATCATGTTCAACAGCAAAAAGAGCAATCTGTAATTGCTGTGAGACCTCACAAGCCTACACACTTCCACACAACAAGCTTTTACTCAAACCAGCCCCCATGCTCGTGGTGGAGTCAGACATTGCTGCATCTGCACCTACACTGAGGGGAAAATGCACACAGCCTGTCCCAGCCATCACAGGACAACTTCCATGCAGCAGGATGCTTTTCTATGGAAATAATTCCATCTTTGAATAAAGGACATGAACAACACTCTTAAGCACTCAAATAGAAAATGTCCGAGGGGTTTTATGCTATTATCCCATAGGGGATACAGAAAATCAATCAGTGACTGCCTCCTGCTTTGGAAAAATAACACATGCTGACCCTCTCACTTCTATCCTTTAAACAGCTCTCCTAAACCTTACCAAACTGATTATTAGAAGCTTGATAGGATAAGGTGGCATGAGAACAACAAATAGAAAAGCTGCCAAAATATCTCCAAAGCCGCGACAAAAAAAAAAAAAAAAAAAAAAAAAAAAAAAAAAAAAAAAGGTCTTGTCAACCAAATAACCAGTGAGCCCCACACATAGAAATGTTACAGTGGGATGTATTTTCTCTAGTGCTCCAAATACCCTCCTGGAATTATGTGAGTGAAACAGTGACTTTGCACCAAAATACTTCTCTGCTGATAATTGGAAGAAGACAGAAAACTGCTTCTCAGAGAAATAGCAAACAGCTACTTTATCTCTGTTTTGCTAAGCCAGGTTCTCAGGGGAGTTGTATAAAATACCTTTGAGGAAGGCAATTTGGGATAAAGCACATAACTTTGCTGGATATTAGAAATAAAGACACAACAGATGCATTTTTATTTTGAATTACAATTTTTTTCTAAGCCTTTCTTCTTGATAAACCCTTTCTGCTCCACTTTCTGTCCAGCCGATAAGGAAATGAGCCTTATCACCTCTTCCCTTGATTACCCTTCATGACACTTTTCTCTCAAGTTGTTCAGCTGATTAACATAACTCAACAGAAATTCAGAACAGTGTGTCCTGCTTTGTACTGAGATTGAAGTTTGCTGCCTCTGTTTCAGCCAAAACACTATCAATTGCTCTATGAAAGATATTTAAATCTTCAAATCTTGCCAGATAAAACATGGGATTTAGATGTTTACTACAAGGCTACTGGTAGCTCCCTCTTGAAATTGCTCTCCCATGAGAACAAGAGAGCAAAAGTTGAGATAGGTTTTGTTATTCAAGTAGGAACTGGAAGGATATCAAAGCTACTTGCTGGATGTCTCTCTGTTTCTCCTTGGATTAAGGGCATGTGGATGCTCTCCTAGAAGATATGTACCATCATGCTCTACTTACACAAAATTTAGTAGGAAAACTGTAAATGTTTTCAGCAAGATCTCTAAAGAAAAGCAGTTCTGAATTAGGCCTTTAACACTGTCCTAACATGCCCAAAGTGTATTGTATTGATGGTTAATTCCTGAATGATCTCATGCCACAAACTATTATATCACCTCCTTGAAAATTTGTAGTGACACATAAATCAAGGCAGATCAGAAGTTTTTCCTATACATAGAAATTGGTAAACCATTTATGTAACTTATGCATGATGATATCCTTCATTATTTTTATGCAGTTTCATAATTTTCAAGATCTAACCATTTGTTGCAGAGAACCAAATTCCTTAGAAAGACAAATAGACAAATAGGTACTCAAAACCCCCAAAGAAACAAAGAAAAAAAAACCCAGGAAAAACACTCTGTTAAATCCTGGGGCCTGTAACTTCTAGCAAATGTTTTACTGGTATAAGATTAACTGGACAATGCACAGTAAATGGTATCTCACACATTGAATCCTCAGTGCTTTGTGTAATTCTTGACTGGCCAACATCCTCAAGGAGACTTCACCTCTCTCTGAAACAACTACAAATTCATGGAACCAAAGAACCCTTAAGGTTGAGTAGAGCTTTAAGGGCATTGAGTCCAAGTGTTAAGCCATCACTGCCAAGTCCACCACTAAACCTTGTTCACTTGTGCCACATCCAGACTTTTTTTTTTAACAATTCCAAGAATAACAACTCTGCAACTTCCCTGGGCAGCCTATTCCAATGTCTGACCACTCTTCCAGTGAAAAACCTTTTCCCAATATCTAATCTAGACCTCCCTGGTGCAACTTGCAGCCATTTCCACTTTTCTGAACACTTTTTCCTTGGGAGAAGAGACTGACCCCCCCCCCCACATGGCTACAGCCTCCTCTCAGGTGGTTGTGGAGAGTGATAAGGTTCCCCTGAGCCTCCTTTTGTCCAGGCTGAGCCCCTCCAGCTCCCTCAGCTGCTCCTCCTCCATTCTCCAGACCCTTCCCCAGCTCTGTTTCCCTTCTCTGGACATGGGCCAGCATCTCAAAGCCTTGCCTGTAGTGAGAGGTCCTGTCCTGAACAAACATAGCTAAGTCCTTATCTTTTTCTTTCTATTAATGTTAATTTAGTCAAAATGAAGGGAATGAATCTTACAAACCAATGACTTTACTCATTTCTGTAATAGCATTGACACTGAGTTTGAAGATGGTCAGATTGTGCATTTATGGGACTGTGTTATTCTATTCCTGTCACCTTTATCCTTTCTTCATTTCTTTTCCATATTCAGTTTTTCCATGAAATTCAAATAAAACTCTGCTTGTCTTTAAGCTGGGGTGATGCATCAATCGCATTGCCTGGAACTGTGAAAGCAATTTCAGTCAGAACCTTTTGAAATAGACATAATATTGCAGTGGAAACTCTTTTTACATGTACAAAACATTGCAAGGGCATTGTAACCGATCCTTTGTGGCAGATTTTCAGACTACTGTGCTTGTTCTCATTATGGGATGAGAAGGCATCTTATTCATTTTATTGAGAGGAGCAGGAGGTGAGCTCAATATCCTTTAAATAATATTCTGTTTGTTTAGGGTTTTTTGTTTTTTTTTTTCCCCAGCTGTATTTCTCTGTGGTGATTTCCTTTGGTATTTGATCATATTTAAAATTCACTTATTTGATTGTATTTTTCAGAAACTGTTGCATCAGTGGCTCATATTCTGCAGATAGAGGCCCAAATTATTTTGGTCATTAGGTACCAAAGAAACTTCTCCTACTCTTCCCTTGTGTCTTATACAGAAACAGTTGTAAAATTGCATTTCTGCTTTTTCTGCTCTATAGATAATAATTGGTAATTCTGAGAGGCTGAAGCACTGATGCTTCCTTTGGCAGTGCAGCTCAACAGAAAGGCCTACAGAGGTTTTTGGCTATTTAGAGGGCAGGGAGTGTGTCTGTATTTCATTCCTGTAGTGCAGCTCAGTTTCTCTCCAGAAATCCCTGAAGAATACGTGAATTGATGCTTTCATGCCTGCTTGGTTTTGTTCCAGTACTGCTAATACAAGCTAGATTCTCTGAAAATAGGAGTTATACAATAGTAGTTTACCACTTTCACAAGTTTCAGCTACCAGAAATTGTTTGTCACTGATTACTCTTGCAGTGCAACCTGCGTAGCAGATCAAAACTTCCAGCCAAAAATGTCTAGAAACCAGAGATTCAGAAGAAGGCCAAAAAATCCATCATTTGCATAACACCTTCTTCTTGCTCTGTCTTGCAGAGCTTTTAATAATTTTTTTCTAAACCCTCCAGTCTTCCAGATGAGTTCATTTGGTAGGAAACTGCTATACCCTGGATTAACAAATACTTATTTTCTCAGAAGATCTAATTCCAGCATCCTTGAGTGGAGGGGAGATGTAGGAAACTCTTGAGCCAGAGTCCTGAACTGGACCCTGGCTTGCAGCAATCTTTCATGCCTGGCCTTGCATCCTTGTAGCTTGAATTCCCACCTGATTCTCCTGTTAGGACAACTGAATGTATTAAAACCGCTTGAAATACCCCAGGACATGAGGAAAACTTAGATCATCTCCATGAATAGCAACAACTTGCCTGGCCAGGAACAACTGAGCATTTCATTTGTGCTAGGAAGTCCTGATCTCTTTGTACTGAGAGCTCCATCCATTAATTTTGAAGCAGTCTGCTTTAATTGCCCTTCTTTTCCTGAATACTCTGTGTAGCAATGATTTCAGAAATGATTGTCCCAGGTTTTAGAGAATAGGAGCTTTGACTAAAAAAAAACCAACATCCCCAATGAGCAGATGGTGCTTTCTCTCCAGAACTGGGCTAGATCTGTGTCCTTCCCTATGCCCTGTTGCTGAACTTTAGGGATCCACACAGCAGGATGATACTTTGAAATGTATTTGAGAGACAAGATTTGTGAACCTGGCTCTCCTACAGAATATTTTGCACCAGGGTGATACAAGGAAGTGGAGAAATGTACCTGTCATGGGGAAATATGTCTTGTAATGCCAGTGTAATTGAAACACAGCAAATCTGTCATTTATAGGTAAAACTTTTAATCTGAATATGGAAAAGTGTAGATTTGAGAAAAGGGCAAAACTGCAGGGTTTTTTTTTTTTTTTAGCATCTTGCAATAATCAGAAAAGGTAATATATATGATCGAGTGAAAAAATGTCTTTTGTCTCATGGAACAACCTGTACCTGAACATTTTTAGATGGTAAAAGGTAAAAGATGAGAAATGACTGAAACTGTCAGGTGAATTTTCCTATGGAAAATTTAGGGGCAGTTCCATGGTAATTTATTAGGGTGAAATGCTGGTTTTCTGATGATCATTATCAAAGAACTGGTCAAATCTCTAACCAGATTAAAAGATCTTTGATTAGTCAGCAGTGGCTGAGGGACTTTAACAGTGCTCTCTTTATGCAGTAAGCATGTGTGGCTTTTGGCACCGAGAAGTAGAGTCGGTTTTTTTTCCTTCCTAGTGTTGGGATTTAGCTCTGATTACTGAGGCTGATTCTTCTTTTATGTAAGAGACAAAAGCAGCCAATGACTCCATCCCTTAAAGCCAAACTGTACAGGAATGACTGGTGATTCTGTGTTGGAAATAAGCAATAGGCTACTGCTTGCTTTATAACAAAAAAAAAACCAAACAAACAAAAAAAAACAAAAACAAAAAACCAAAAACCAAAACAAAACAAAAAAGAATCCTGATAACATCATTGGTGGAAGGCTATCCCGTCTGCATTTTTAAAATTCAAAAAAGGAAAAAAGAAAAAAAAAAAGAAAAAACTGAGTAAGCAGGTAAGGATGATGTATGACAGGAGTGTAAAATAGAAGTTACAGAAAGCAACAGACCCTTAGCAAGCTTTATACAATTCTGGTGCAAGAAAACAGATAAGATTAAATCCTTCAGCTTCATGAAAAAAGAGCAGAACAATCTGCTGTGGGCTATTGCAACACCAGAAGGATGTGCGAGGGTCTGGGACAAGCTTGAATATCATTCAGTGCTCATTTCCAAGTGCCTTTTTGGCTCCTAATTCCTCTAGGCTTCAAATTTGCCAGTTACTTTGACTCAGCCTGAGGGCTAATTGTGTGCTTGAAGAATCCATTAGAAAACAAACGGGGCAGAAAGGCAACCCAGCAAGATGTGTTTGTTGAACGAACGCTGAAGGCAGAAATAACAAGTGTCTTCACAAAATCTGAGGAGGAGGAGGAGGTGATAGCAAGTAGCCCCTGCAGCAGCAGCCTGCTTCAGCCTGTGCCGGCTGCTGCCCTTCCTGCTCCCACTCCCCTCAGGAGCCTGAGCCCTGAAAGCACTGATGCTGGTTGTCACTGCTGGAGGTTTCTGGAATTTAATTCAGTATGAACTGCTCCTCTCAGCTGTTCTAAGTCTCTAAAGGACATGTGATCAAGGACAAGTCAGGGTGAGTGGTAGGGTTCCTAATTCAAATCCTGTTCTGTAGTGGGTGTTGTATTAACAGGTCAGTGCATATAAACTGTGTGATCTGAGCTGGGTTTCCCTGTCCTTTAAAGCACATAGATAATGTTAAAAATGGAGCATATTTAACTGAAGTTAATAATTTTGGGCCAGATTCTCAATGAGAGCCAAACAGCTCTGACTCTCTGTGGAGATGCTGAGCTGTCAGAACTGACAGACACACCCAGGAGGGACAGCAGTTTGTTTTGTGTACTGTCTTACATTTCTGGTTGAGCTGGGATTATCATATTGCCTAGGGGAATTAGGCAACTTTGTTAGTTCCCTAATGACTTTTTTGGTGTTTTGAAAATACCAGATTAATTAATTAGTAATTGGTGTGTTTTCTTCTAATGTGTACTGCATGCAGTTTTCTTTTCCCGTGCTGCTCAGGTGAATCTCCAGGGTGTGGGAATGCCAGAAGATCATGGAGCTGTTCCTGCTCCTTCCCATTCCAAAGCCTGTCACACAGCACACTAGTGCTGTGCAAAAGATAACTTTTTCTCTCTACAACAGTTCCAAAGCAAAAATGAAAAATGGTTCTTTCCCAAGAGCTGGGGAAAAGTTAATAGCTTTGAACCAAATGGAAAAGGTTGTTGACTGTCTTGGTTTGTGCAGAGTATACCTTTGAAAGGAGACAGGAACAGACCCATTCTGAAAACATCACAAGGCAAACTTTCTATTAATCAAATGCTTTGGCAGAAACCTTCTGCCAGAATGCTTTTCATTGTTTTTCTTATTAATGTGGTGTTTTGTCTCTGAGGCTTTGGGTGGCTCTAGCTCTGCTGTGCCCCTGCCCTTTGGGACTGGAGCTCTGGCCCACTTCAGGCAATGTCAAAGCTGCTCTGCAGTCTCAGTCCTTCACTGAGAACCCACAAGGGTTTGTCTGTGCCTTCACCAGTGCAGAAGGCTAGGAAAAGCTGCCTTATTTATTTTCCCACAACAGCCTGCAATTAAAAGATATTTAGGCTCTTTTTCACTAGCAAAGGTGTCTTGCTGTTCTTCATGTCATTCCAGCTGCAGCTTCATAAACTGATGTTCTGGCTTAGAAAAAGAATTTATGTGGAGTCAGACATCTGAGATTAAAGCTAAAATGCTGTTTGACTGCTTTTGTGTGGTGTCATGAATATAGATCAGCCGAAACACTCCATGTATCTGTCTGTCTAATCATATACCTACTTCTTGAATCAATAAAGTTAAGCACATGGAAATCTATTTGAAATACAAATCCAGACAAAAGACTCTTGCTTTCTTTAATCTTGGACCAATACTTGGCTATTTCATTAATATATTATCTCTGAAAGGTAACTGGGTTTGTCAGAATTGAAATAAGATTAAATGAATCAGCTATTGTAGTTCATCTCTTAAATCACAGCACTTTGCTCTCAGTCTGTAAAATACTCTCCAGACTAATGAAGTGGGGTCAATGACATGCATTTTTGCTGGAACCAAATTGCCATTAATTGTGTCATCAATTGTATGGTTTGGTCAATAAATGTTGCCACTGCACACTGACTACTGCAGTGCCAGAATGAGCCATTTTCTCCTGGTGTGGTGCAGATTCAGACTCTGCACAGATCAGTGGCTGATTTCTGCAGTGTAGGAGCTCCCAGCATAGCTCGTGGTTTCCTGCAGGAACATCCCTGGCTATGTCACCTGCAAGTGCCCCATGGCTGGAATGGCTGACTTGGCCATGGGCAGCTGGTATTTGGCACTGTGGGAGGTGTGGGAATCACACCCAAGGATCCCTTGGTAACTTCAGTATTTTGAGCAATTATGAAGAAACATTCGTTATTCACAGTTGAGCTGTTTGGGTTTGCAGTTCACTGGTGGACAAGAACGGCAGGAGAAGCATTTGTGACAAGTAATGCAAGCAATGTGTTGAGAGGCTGCTGCAGTGATTGCATCAGGGCACACATTCACATTTAATTTGTGAATAAAAATCACCCAGGAGCAGGAGGCAGGGGCTGTGTTGGCTGCTGGTGTCACACATCCTGGTTGAGGTTTCCAGAGAGAGCAGGGGATGCAGAGCATCTGCTCTGGCAAACACCTCTGACACTCTGCAGAGGGGCTTTAACCAGGCTGAGAAGACAGACAGTGACCTTGGGAGATATTCCAAAAGGGCAGGTGAGAGGGGGTGAAAAGGAGAGAAGAGCTGCTCCCTCTCACAGGGCGTGGGGTAGAAGTGACCTGCATAAAGGGCTTGGGAAAACAAGTAGTCCCAGTTTTGTTGATTTTTTTTTTTTTTCCTCTATATTAAACCTTTTTTTATTTTTTAAATTCAGTTTTTATATTAATTTCTTTTGTTAAGATTCCATTTGGCCAATCTGATCACTTCTACTAACCTTGGGTTTCAGTCTTCAGAGAGAAAAGTGTCACCACCAAAACCAGCAGGGCTCTGCGTATAAATGCTTCTGGTGCAGAAACTGCTGTGAAATGTCTTCAAAAGAGGGGAAATAAGAGGGGGATCTTCTGCTGAAGAGCAGGAGTGGGGAGAGTCTCATCAATTCTGAGAGTCCATAACGGACCAAAGTACATTCACTTTTGTGGATATCTGTAGAAGAAATATTTCTGTCTAGAAAAGAGGCTCAAATTTGTGATTTGTTTGGGTATTGTTGTTTGCTCATGTGGGGATTATTGGCTTTTTGTTTTTTGTGGGTTTTTTTTTTTTCAAATATGCTCTATTTTTCTGTTTTGTGTGGGTGAAAACCCAAGAATTGAGCAAGTTCTTGGTAAAAAAAAAAAAAATACAGATTCTAAGCAAACTGCAAAGAGATGAGAGCATTTTCCGTTCTCCCACTTCCCCAAGGAATGTGCTAAGCATTCAGCAGTTAGCTGCTCTGGGCTGGATTTCTCTCAGCCTTTCTTGTTGCAGCTGCATAAACAATTAAATATTAATTGGACTAGGAAAACAGATTGGCCATGTGCAGAATAAAGACATTTCACCTGGGACATGAGTGGCCAAGTTCAGCTCTCAACTCTGAAACTGGTAAAGTAAATTTTTCTGACCTACTTCTGAGTTGCTGGTCTCAGTCACCTGAATGTATTCACCTCTCTTGGTTGCTCTTGCCCATGGTGTGTCTCATGTTCAGACCATTCTAAGCACAAAACACCTTTTCTAAATATTTCATCAAAATTAGCACATTTCCAGTGTCACTTTCTGGGACTGGATTGTGGCAGGTTCAACACTTTTGTTTCAAAAAATTTGACTAGCTCCAAAGTGTTAGAAATATTTATTTAAAAATATCTTCTGACACAGTTTTGTTTTTTTTTCCCAGATGAATCTTGGAAGATGAAGGATGAAAAATATGAGCTTGTTAACTTTTTCTGTCCCTTTTACTGGGAGGATAAATATTGTGTTGCCTTTTGCAAGTTGTGAGAGGTTTTCTTAGCATAGCACGTGCTATTTCTCTGCCCACATATAGTAGTTTCTGGATATTCAAATACTGCATTTGTTCCCCCAAAAGTGCTCACAATCCCCTGTATTTTATCAACACATGTAGTGCAATAGAAAGGCCAAAGTGACGAATGTATATTGATGAAAATGTCATACCTAATTCAAAAAGCAAGCAAAGACCAGGTGGCAAAAAGAAGACCCCAGAGATGGTTATACATTATGGATACATACAGGATGGAAAAAAGTTCTGGTTTTTGCACTTTGAGTATCTTTCATTACAAAACCACTTTTATGACATAACTTTTGATGTATATTCAGGCTATCCTGTACTTTGCATTCCCAATGGAGTGGAAACTACATTAAGAATATTGCTCAGAGGGCTCTTAGCTAATATAATTTTAAGTTGTTTTTTTTCAGCTTTGAATTTGATCTCTTTTGGTCTCAGAAAGGTTAATTATCAAATGTCCCCTATTTATTTCTTATAAGTCTCTCAAAATTTCTGTAACTGAGATTATACTCTAGATACTGGACAAAATTTAGCAGTGATGCTCTGTATTGACTCAGAATGTTCTGAAAACCAATCCTAATTGTTCTCTGTACCCTGTGAATCTCCTTTGAAGTTAGCAGGGCTGGTGTGGGAAGATCATTTGCTGCCTGCTGCAGCTCATCTTAAATTTTAAACTGGGTAAGGCACAAGGGGATTTCTCTGGAGATCTCAGTTGTGAAAAGGGCAGAAGTTTCCCTGTAATTCCCAGAGAAGAGCTTGGGTTCCTGTTGTCATAATTGTTGCTCTCTGTTTGTCAGTAGTGCAACAGCTTAGTATGCTGTTAAATTCAGCTGGGTAACAACACTTCCCAAAAATTGCTATCCAGTGAGGCAAATAGATAAAATAGGTGGGTTTTCCTGTTTCATTGGTTTTTTTTGTTTTTTTTTTTTTCTTTCTTATTAAAGGAAATTATTAAAATCCACATCATACAGACTTTTCTTGGAGTTGTTTTAATCAGTAAACCTGCAGTAGCACATGTACTACAGGAGAATGTTATGGGAGGATGAAGATGATCATAAAAGGGTTTGAGGCACGCAAGTAGGAATTTCGGGGGAAGGGAAATGCATTTCTTAATGCAGTCTGGGTTCAAAGATGCTTCCCAAAGCTAGCTCCAGCTTTTGTCACTGCAGATACAGTAAAGGGCAAGGTGGCAAACTGTATTAATCAGGAGTCTGTTCTGATTTTGTAATTTCTGATGGTCTTCTGCCTCAGAAGAGCGTGACTTTGCCACCAGCACAATTTTAAGCACAAAGCCTCCAAGATCTCCAAGTCATTCAACTGCACACTTGTTTTTGCCTTGTCCAACTTGAGCTCTGGGCAGTGCATTACAATTCCTGGATGGCTCCTGAGAAATCCAGCCCTGGGGCAGTGACCAGAGCAGGATCAGAGAAATGCCTCATAGTCAGAGCTGAGTGGAGCAATGTCCCTTGGGGCACTCTCAGCACACTGGGAGATTGCAGCAACACTGCCTGGAACTGATAGCACTGCATGCAATGTTTCTTTTTTACATATTTCTGCCTCTCCAAAGAAAGCCCAGCTGCCAGGACAGTGTTCCCTGGTATTTGCCTTGAGATACCAACATGTGTTTACTGTGCTGGTCAGGTGAAGCATCAGAGAGGGTTTAGCCATTGCAGAGATGTTGGCCTCAGGTATTTATAAATCACAGGCAGGGACACCTTCCAATAAACCAGGCTGCTCAGAGCTCCATCCAGCCTGGCCTTGAACATTTCCACGGACTGGGCATCCACAGTTTCTCTGGGCAACCTGTGCCAGTGCCTCCCGATTTGAGTTCTCAAGAAATCACTGTTTGCCCTAGGAATCTGGAAATTTAAACAGTTTTGCTGTCTTAAATTACTGCTTGGCTTTCTGAATCTCTAAGGGATTACTTAAATCATGTTAATAAACTCCCTGGACCATAAAAGCCTATTTTTTTCCCCTAAAAAGAAGCATTTTTTATTCATCACAAGGCTAAAGGAAGCAGAGTTTCCCAATACTGGTGAGTAAATCTGCATGCTCACAGCTCTTATTAAGCTAAATAAGAGTTGTGGGAATTGGAAGACTCTGGAAAGGAAGTTTTAAGTCATTAAATCATTCTGATATCTCTATGAGGGTCTGCATTCTCTTACTGTTTTATATACAGCTTTCTGGCCCCTTTACTTATCACATGTTACTTGATATCCCACCAAACCAAGAGACCCGTGCCCCTGGCTGGGCACTGGACCCCTAAAACTGCTGTTAGGGTAGAAGTGAAAAGCAGACTTTTCCAGGATGTCCCAATTCCAATTTCACTGCACAGCTCCTGTGGTGTTGGAATCCTGGATGCTGAGAATTTTAAACTTTCTGTGCTAAAAGGCACAGACCCACAAGAGAACACTGCATTTAACCTAAACTGTAGAACAGGCTTTTAAAATTTAATAATAACACTAAAATTACGAGTGTGCAGTTAGTTAGAAGTCTGTAATATCACAGTAGAAAACTTAGAGTTTGAGATTTTAGAATATAAAAATAAATATGAAGCAAGATAGAAGTTTTAGAGCAGAGGCAGATTATTCTTCTTTACCTTCTTCTTCCTTGTTCTTCATGAGTTTAAGTGATGTTTTATGATTAGACAGAAAATTCCACCTTGCAGACTTTGAAAGATAGTTATTGGGTTAAAAGAGAAAATAATCTAAGTACCTTTTCTTAATTAGATAGTTTAGTTTTAAAAGACCTTATAACAAGAATTAGTTAGCCATTTTGTACCTTTCTAATAAAAAAGCTACCAAACTCACAGTAGTGAGAGTGTAACATAAATAAAAAACAATAAACACCTGAGTCCAAACATAAAACACTGTCTCAAATACCTTCAAACCCAACCTCAAGAAACCAATACTGTGGGATGGGAAAGTCATTCTGCTATGGGAGAGACAGATAAAATAAACACTTTTTTGGAAAGTGATTTTAAAAATGCACCTGTAGGATGTTTGGAGTGGACATCACAGGGAGTTGAAGGTCTGCAGAGTAGCTCTTCACTGCAGGGGAAAGATTTAACCTCTGTAGCAGCTGGTCTTTTTGCAGTGTGGGCTGTGTGTGTGAGCTCTCTGCCAAGGATATTCCCTCTGGTCCTGTGTCTGGCTGACTGGTAATTGGGAAAACCTTTGAAGTGTGAGCAGGATTTCTAATGATCCTTCAGCTTTCGGGTCATTAACAGACAAGAGGGTGCAGGATTGGTGACAATTTGCCTTTCTAGGAGAGTTGCTGCCCTAGCTGGCATGTAAATTGTGCACTGTATAGTAAATCCAAGAGGTTTTCTTTCTCCACAAAGGTGAGGGAGGCTGTGTCTGGTGGCTGTGACACTGACTGGAGACCTGGGTGCTGTGCTGGGAGGCACTGGAGGAGTTTGGCAGGTTAGACTCCTTCACTGGACCCAGCAGGACTCTAACTTTTTTCTTGTTAGTCTCTGTACCTTGAGCCTCCTTCACGCAAAGTAAGCCCAGGACTACCTCAGCATTCCACAGGAACAAAGGGCAGGCAATTCCTTATGATTTGCCTAAAGTGAAGCTAGTACAGCTCAGCCTGACTAATGATTTAAAAATCAAATCAGACACTAAATCAAATAAACTAAGTTATGAAACTTTTATTTTCTTTTGTCATGATTTGCTTCTATAAAACATTCCTAGAAGCAAGGAACCCTTCCACTGATCAGTCTCAGTTAGCATTTCACATAATCCTACAAACTGGTTTATTCCACCACTTCAAAAGAGAGATGAACTAGAAAATTAATTATAATATTGATTCCAGATTAGGCATGTTAAATTAAATGGTTTGTTCAATACCAGGTGATTTTTAAAATGTATTATGCAGTGCATTATTTACAATCTCCACTTAAAAAAAAAAAAAAAAAGACCCAAATGTTTTATGCCATTAAAGAAATGGGTTCTGAGGTATAGCTCTACAGGCTAAATGAGTAGGCTAGAGGCACTCTGGAGATATTTGCTCTACAAAGAACAGAGGAATGACCTTAGGAGAGCTGACAGAGGACCCAAGTAGTCTAGTGCCTTGTCTCAGGCAGTGGTCACTCACAGATAGTTGTAGAACAGTGTAACAAAGGGCAAATGCACCATGGTATTTTCTCAAAACAAATTTTCCTGGTTTCCAGCTATAGATGGAGAAGGGCTTGCACCATCAAATACAACTTTCTCTAGATGTAACCACATGTTATGTCACTGAAATCAATGGTATTGCAATAGATTTACACTGGTGAAATAAATATAAGATCTAGCTTCTAGCTTGCCACCTGGAGAATGTCATTGAGTCCCTCTTTTTCTCCAAAAAAAAAAATTAAACAGGAAAAAGTGATTTTATTGCATTATCCCTCAATAAGACCAAATGGACACCTTTGACAGGAGTCAGACAATAAAAGCCAGGAGTGTAGTAGTATGTCAGTGATAAGAATCACACACCAAGATTATGAAGATGAATTATACAGTGGTTTGCTGTTTCTTTGACTCTGAAGACTTCTCTAGAGAATTCCAGGTTTAGATATGAAATGTTTCTGGCTGATAGAGCTGCTCATGGGGTTGCTGTATCTTGCTGATATTTTCCCCTAAACTGATAGATTTAAGACATCTAAGACATCTAAGGCTTGTGTCTTGCAGCCCTATCATCACTGACACTCCTTAAGCAGCAGAAAATGAAAGGAGATTAGTATCTCTAAGCTGAAGAGACTTGGTTTGACATTACAATTTCCAGGGGTAGCCAGAATCTCACAATTGTCACTATAACCATGTGGATCTCATGATCCAAAATTTTGTCTTTGGCACTGATGAGCCCTGAGATGTGTTTATGAGGCTGGAAAAGCAATAAAAGGTTGTGTTCTTAGCAGTCCCTGTGTGGCCTGTTTCTCAAACATTCCCCAGTGCTTGTGCTCTTGACCCCTGTCACTAAAATCCTGACCACACACTGCTACTACAAAGGCCTCTCTCCCACTTTCAAGGATGTTCTGTAGCCACCAAAATAGCCACGAGTTTCCCGTGAGAATGTGAGTGAGGCAGATCTGGGGCTCATCTGTCTCCCTCTGGCAAAACATGAGTGGAAGAGGAGGCTTAGCTGGGTTGTGAGCCACAGTTTTCATCACAGTTCTTCACAATATTTGGCATTTCTCCTCATGTCCCCGCTCCAGGAAGCAAGTGGCTACATGCAGACCTCAACTGAGAGCAATCAAACAGGTGAACAAAAAAATCCCTTGACATGAATGTGTTGGAAAGATCAAATCCAGAAACCTAATGATAAATTTTAGGTTTCCTGTTTGAAAACATCTGTGGCTTTGCAAGTAATATAATTTGGTTTGGGTTTGAGTCTGATTGATGACCTTTAATTATTGAAAAGTTGGCAGAGTTCAGTTAGCAAAAAAAAGTTGAGAATGGTTTGTGTCTGTCTATCTCTGACATGATATTGACATTTGAGTTTCCTGTGCAGAGCAGAGGAGTTCAGTGTATGAGATGTGCAAGTCAGATTCCTGGTTTGCAGCACATTTTCCTTTGATATGGGAGAACTTCCTAAGAGAAACGTGTCAAAAGTTGCTTACAGAGGGTTTATGTGCAGCAAGTCAGGGAAAACATCTGCAGTCATACAAGGTAGCTGTGCCATGGAAAGAAGGCAGAATCCTTGAGCATAGCAGAGCTTTTCCCCTACCTGTATTTTTGTATTTTCTTAGCTGTTCTCTGGATGAAATCCCAGCCAAATCTCTTCTCTGTGGTGGTGAATCAGTGGGAATGCTCTGTGCATACTCATTAGACTTCAAAATCCTCATGCATAAAGAATGGCTCACAGTCAGGGCAAGTGACAGTGTTCAACCAAATGCATTCCTACTGAATCTCTTTTATGTCCAGTGCTAAGAATTGCCACACTTTAAGTTGTAGTTTGGTTGTGGGGTTTGGGGGTTTTTAGCATGTGTTTTCCCACTTGGGAAATACTGTGCTGTTTGGTAGATGTTAAGCAATTAATAAACTGGCATATTTTGCATCCCATTATGTGGTAAGAGTGACAGAGCTCTTTTTGTGTGTGTGGATAAAGGCAGGAACATTTAATTCCCTCTGCACTGCTGAAACATGTCTGGTCTGTGCTAGACTTCCATTGTACTGCTGCTGCAGGATTGGGGGTTTTTAATGCCACATATATTGGAGTATCTTACACTGTGTGCTATTTTAAAGGAGTTTTTGTTTCATTATTCAAAGCTGACAGGAAATTATTTTTACATAATTTATCTTACCCTTTTTTCAAGTGTTAGGAATCCTATATGGCGAGTCATAGGATTTGTCATTGGCTTGGGACACAAAAGATTTGATTTCATCCTCTGCTGCCAGATATGTCATTTGACTTTGGGTGCTGAGTGTTTGTAAAAGCTTTTTGCTGTAAACGGGTCACAGGCAAGTAAGGATTGCTCTAGCACCTTGATTACCATGCAAAATTTGTGTTTGAAATTTATGTGACATTTATTTAGAAAATTTGGGGAAAAAAAACCCAACCAAATAACCCTAATCCTGTATTTATTAATTTAGGGCCCCATATCCTTCACAGGACTCTCTACAGAACAATTTTCATGTCTGGATTGAGAGCTCTTACATGGGTCTCAATGTAGGCATGGCCAGATCCTCCTCTGGAATCATCTGCCCAGGACTGCTGCTGCACAGTTTACCAATAATCAGGGAACCATATGCTGTATTTCATAGTTAAATTGAAACAGCCTTCATTTCCACCAATAAGAGTAGTAGGAATAATTTCGTATTTTGCATTTAATTAGGAAAAATGAGTAGAGAGTGTGTCATTTACTTTTATATGACAATTAGAAGTATGCCAAAAAATTCAGTCTGGAATTTATGTGCAGCTATCCTTTGCAATTAGTCATCGTATTTACTGCCAAATAAATGTGGTTTTTAGCAGAATTTCTGTGAAACTGCAATTACAACGAGGGAATGAGTAGATTAATCCCATCTGCATGTTTTGTATGGATCTTCCCACAGACACTCTGCATTCCCTCCCCACATGCTCTATTCATGGCTGACTTACTGAATCCAGTAAAACTGGGAGAAGGAAATTCTCCACTCTCTTCAGATGAAAAACTGAATTCATATAACTTAACCTTATTTACAAAAAAAAAAAAAAAAAAAAATTACATTTTCCTATGCCACCTACTATCATGACAATTTGAGCAAGCAGAATGCATCATTTTCCTTTGAGGAGAATATTGTTTGGAGTTCAGGACCTAATCCTTCAGACCTTTCTCCCTTTGCTAAAAACAGGGTGATTTAGAAGAGAAAGGACTGAAGGATCAGACCATGACACAGAGAACAGTTGAAGTATTGCATGAGGTGAAAGAGATAATAAATCATGTCAAGATTAACTTCTTGGTTTTCATTTTTTTTTGAGACAGTATGTGCTTCCAGAAACTCCTCTCCTTTAAAACAAGTACAGTCCAGAGGTTTCTTTCGTGAGAACTAATTGGGATTATTTGTTGTAGGACTTGTTGGGTGATAAATTCAGATGATGCTTTGCAAATGTCAAGAATTATGTTTTGCATTTGTAGACAATACACAAAACCTTGCCAGATATAAATAGAAGAGACTGTGCACTGGTGAGGTCTTTGTGCAGCAGGAAAAATGTCTCCCAGGCATATTCATAACCCTGCACTGCAGCACTGCATCAATAAATGAGTTGATAGCAGGGCTGGACAGAGAACTGAGCACTGCCCTTACCATTCCCCTTGGCTGCTCCTTGGCACTTTTTTGCCTCGTGGCAATCAGTGCTTTCCCAAGAACAGGAGAGGAACAGTTTGGGGTACATGGGGGCTATGACCCTTCCAAAAATGACCATCATGTTTTGGCCTCTGAAACACCGACTAAGTTCTGGCCTCTTTTATTGAACCAAATGTAGTTTTTCAACATCATTTACTGAGGCACGAGTTGGTCCTATGTTCTTCATAAGAAAAGACTTCTGAACTGTCTCAGAAGAGTTGTTCCAAACTAAGTGTCATGAAGTCAGCTTGACATATTTATTATTACTAATGGTAAATCTGTTAATTGTGGTCATCTTTAAGTTCTTTGTTAAATTACTTTTTGAAAGTGAAAACTATCTGAAGGAAATAACTTCTGAAATTTTACTGAAATGTTTCATTGAACCTACTCAGTCAGAAGGCTCTGTTCACATTTTCAGGTTGATATTTCTGCAAATATTGCTCTTTTAACATGTCTTAGGGAGTTAAACTGTACCTGTATGATTATTACAGCCATTTGCTGGACCATCTGTCTTTCAGGACTATCAGAAAGTCTAGATGGATGATACTATAATTTGGAACAAGGTATTTCATTCCCTTGAATTTACTAATGTCAAACAATATATAGCTCAGTCCTATTTCTGGTAATGATGATCTAATTGCCTCAGCCACACTGTGTCACCTCACTGGGAGAACAGATTTGTGTGATGGCTGCTCAGTCATGGGGAGACCTGGAAGGGGTCATGCCTAAATAACCAATCACATGGTTGTACAAATGGTGTCTTCACAATGAAGTGGGTCACGAGTGTGATCCGTTTATTTCCCTCTCATCTAAGCAATGAGCAGATCCACAGTGCAGGGGGTCAGTGCCCCCCACTATGCAGCACAAGCTGTGTGGAGACACCACAGGACAGTCACAGAAAACCTCAGGTTGAAGGTTCTGATGCAGAAAGGTGGCCCAAACCTCCTCCAAGCAGGGCTGAATTGCAGTTCCATCACGTTGCTCAGGGCCTCGTGCAGCCCAGCTGTGAAACTCTTCAAGGGTGGGCATGACAGCCTCTCTAGCCCTTGTTGCTAAAGATTTACCACTCTGATTATGATGATTTTTTTCATGTCTTACCAGAATTTCCCATGTTACAGCTCATGGCCTTTGCTCTTGTCCATGAGAGGCCTATCAAGAAATCTTTCTCTGTTCAACAAAGGTCCATAAAAGCAAAGAAAAGGAGTCTCAGGAGGGTGAGAGACGCTCACATTCATTAGCAGTGTTCACTTAAAAGTTGCCTGTACATTGATCAGCAGAATCAGGCTGCATGCAAGGATAAAGTGTCCCTTACACATGCAGGTATCCTTGCACAGTCTTTAATGCTCACCCCAGTTTTTTGTTTTTTTTTTTTCACTGGATCCTCTATCCTGTTTATTCTCCAAGCTTGATGACTTCAGAGATTAAACAGAGCTTGCATAGTGAAGTTTTCTTCAAGATTGGTTGCAGAAGGTGAGACTGACATAGTGAATTTTGGATCAGTCATCTAGATTAGAAGTAGATTTGGACATTCATCTGTCTTAATTATACGTTTGTAAAACAAGGATAATAATTCTTACTTCCTTAAAAACAGATTCCATAAGAGACTGCAAGTCTCAGGAGAGGTGGTGTCCAGGCAGGCTGCTGACAGAGCCATGCCAGTCCTTTCAGGCAGAAATGGCAGCTTGAAGCAGTGCTGAAGGGCTGAGCTTTGTCCTGGAGGATGCTGCAGAGGATGTGCAAATCCACCACACGAACAGTGGGAGAGCCCAGACTTCACAGAGTACTCAGACCTCATCTGAGGGTATAGAAATGTTAATGGGAAACTTTCAAGGGAGTTAACAACCTTTAAATGTAATGAGATTTGAGTGGTGAGTTATGAAAAGATGAGATATACAAATAGAATAAAAATCATCAATGAAATAATAGCATTGAGCATACCCATAGTGAGAAACAAATTTTGTGAAATAAAAGAGATACAGTTTTAGGCAAGGATATGCTAAACCCAGGACATAATAGGTTATCCAAATACTTACAGTCTGAAGAGACAGTGTAAGTCTTGGCTTTTTCTAATTCCTGAGGCCTGACTTTGCAACCTGGGTCATTTAGTATGTTTTCTTTTAAGCATTTAACAGTATCAGTATTACAGCATCCACACCTGGACAAGCATTTTTGCAGACCAAATATATAAGCACTCATCTGTAACAAACCTGCTGCATATTCAGATTATTCATGTGGTGCTTTGGAGAATCAGCTGGTAATAGGTATTTTGCTGGACATGTGGAGATGTGTGGTTTGTGGTGAAGGACAGACCAGCCATGGATCTGAGCAGATGGTGGTCATTACTTGTGCCAACATGCAACTGCATTTAATTACAGCAGAAGTGCTGAGGCAGATTATTTTGCTGGGCTCTTCACATATATCTGCCTAGCAAAGTGAGTAAGTATTCAAGGAAGCATTGCATTTAAGGATCAGAGCTGAAACAGACTCACTGTAATCACTGCTATATGACACAGTGTCTAATATTCAGAAATTCCTATTCTCACATACATTTGCAGATAGTTCTGCCACTTGAGAGCAACAGAATATCTTCTTCTCAATGTGCAGCAGCCACTTCATGCAATTCAGTTTGATGGAAACTACATTTCTCCTTGAGATCACGAAGCAATAGAGTAAACTGGCTGCTCATAATAAATACGTCTGCACACCTTAAAACACAAATGCAGTTTGCCATTTTGAACCACGTTATATGGAATTATCTGTAATGCAATATGATTTCATCTTGGGAAATCACTGTTTTATGTTTATATGCTCTCACTAAGTCATATTTTCAATTTTTATGGGTTATTTTATTATTGTTTTGCTAATGACACTTAAACCTCTTTGTTTCTCCCTCATAATGCATCTTCAGTGACAGATAGTGTGGTCTCTTGGCTGTGAGTTTGCAGTTGTGGAATAATTTTTAGCAATTAAGCATGTTATTGATTAAACTGTTCCTTCTGTTCCATGATTCATGTCACCAGACAGTGCACAGGGAGCAAAAAAACAGCTGCAAAGAGAACAAAGTGTAGAAAATGAGGGTTGTTTTGGATTCTTCCTCATCAACCCTAGATTTCACAGACAACTCTCAGCCTCAACAACATCTTGTAGCCAGCAGCCCGTGGTGAAATGCTCCAGTGGAAAACCACATACCACCTTCAGAATTAGCACATAAAGTGAATGCTGCTGGAAGCAGCACTGACATTTCCTATGTGCTTTGAGGTAGGGACTGGAAAAGGGGCAAAAAGTTACAGGCTTTGCAGTCTGTGACACTGCATGGCCTCGCCAGCCTCATGTGGCTGGGGAATGCAGAAGCAGCTCTGTCTGGGATTTAGGGACTGCTTTGTACTTAGAGAAGGTGCAGTCAGCATTCCTGGAAGTGCACAAAAAATGAGTAGACATGGTACTTCAGCACATGGCTTGTGGGTACGCTGGTGTTTGGTCAAATGTTGAACGTGGTGATCTTAAAGAACTTTTCCAACTTATGATTCTAAAGGCCTTTCTAGTTACTTCAGAGATTCATCTCTCTGCCTTTATTTTAGGTCCCATGCTGTCTGCATTGTGCCCTGTAGCTTGGATTTCCATGGGCCAGCACATAATTTTAATATCAAGGGAATTATGATGAAGCCATCTGAAAGCATTTTTTCCTTTATGAATGTAAAAAGCACTGAAAATAAAGTCCTTTCTTTAGTAATAAAATCTTATGCTTGTGGCCATATGGCTGATTTTGCTGCCCACAGTTGCTGGATCATTTCCTAAGCCTGGCTCCCTACCCCAGCCCAGGCTGGAGGCAGGCATGTTCTCCTGCTGAGGAGGAGCTGGAGGCAACACAAAGTCTTGCAATTTATTCTTTGAAGCTTTGCATGCAACTGACCTCCACTTAAGCATTTTGTACTATATAAATATTTCAAGTGAGCCATGAATCAAGATTAATGTGTTATGGGACTACCAGATCATTAGCAGTGCAGGATGTAATAAAGTTGATGCTGGGGTTTCATTAAGCAGGGTGTGTTGATCATTAAGGAAAAGTAATGGTGTTGTATAAATGTGAGAGCAAAACCAAATTTCTTCTGAGTGTCTCATCTTAAACAGGCAGCAGTGGTAGGAATGGCAAAGTAGCAAGGCAGGAAGTCAGGCATGGTTAAAATTGCTCAAGCAAGTGAATTCTGGTTAAGAGATTTCTGCATCTCTTCTCACAAGGAAGATAATGCCAAACCTTATTTTCTGTTAGGCCCCAAAACCATATTTTGGTTAGTGCTGGGAGAGCTGATTTGTCAGAGTCAAAACCAAACACTGAAAGGAACACAGATCCGGGGAGCAAGGCAAAACTCAGGGTTTGCATCAAGTACACAAATGTCTAGTCTTCTCCCTTTTTTGGTAGTTACAAAATAAGAACAGGCAACAAAACATTTATGATTCATTGTCAAAATAGACTTTCAGAGAACAAATAGGAAAAACCCCAGAATCGAATTCTTTTTGTGCTTGGAATTTCCCTAGTTTATAATCATCATCCACTTAATTTATTCCTTTTGTTTGTGCCCCCACATGATCTGAGTTTGTGCTATGAACTAGATTAAAAAAAAAAAAAAAAAGATTACTTGGCTAAGAGCTGACAAGTGCCCTATGCTGGCATTTTTCTTTGTGTGCATTCCTGTGAATTCCAGCAATGAGAACATCAGCCTGTTGAACAGATGCAGCCAGGATTTGTATCCAGGCAGGAATTCCTGCCCTTGCCCCTGTGTCCTTACAGGGAGGGCTGGCACTGTGGTCCCATCTCTTGGTGGGCTGGGGTTGGTCACCCAGAGATCAGGGAGATGGAATCACCTTCACCAACACTCACTTGTTATCTCTGCTGTCCTCCTCACTTCTCCTGCTGAAACTCAAGCTTTCTGTGACTTTTAGCCCATTACTGTTGATTTCATAACTATTTTGAGTTCCTGATGATATTTTTTTTTTTACTTTTTGCAAATTAATCACTTGAGATATTTGGGTTGATTGACCTGCTTATTTCCATTGTATTCTTGTTCAATCTTGTTTTGATGCCTTGTGAAGGTTGACCTAGAACAGAGGCTAGACAGAGTTAAAAAATAAAGTAGGGATTTATTAGAAGGCCTCAATGGATACACCTTGGGCAGCACAAGAGCCCAGCCAGGGCTACACCTGAGATGAACCAAAATGGTCACAAAATGCACAGCTGGTCACAGGGTCCCTCACTTTTAAAAGTTCTGATCCATTTGCATATTGGGGTTAATTGTCCAATTGCAGCTTTAGCCCATGAAGTCCCATCCTTCTTGTTTTTGTCTCTTCAGCCCACATTGTTTGTGCTCTTGGGCCTGAGATTTGGATCATTTGTCCTTGGTCCCCAGCTAGAGAAGGAATTGTTTTGTGTCCCTACTCTGTGAAGAGAGCTCACCATCCCATAATATGAAGCTCAGAACTTCACACTAAAGCAGTACAGAATCTGAAAAATATGAAAGCTGAAACCTGAGGTTTGTTTGTATCTCAAATAGCAACTTTACCACTCCTATCACTCCTGTTTTCTGATGAAAATACTGCTTTTATCATCTTTACATCCCCTTTAGCATTTAATTCATCACTGGCTTTTCTTACCCCTTCATAAAAATGTATTTCAGGGATCCATTCAAATGATGGATCCAACACACCCCTGGCTTCAGTGATCTTTAGCCAGGAAGGGAGATTTCTTTCTTTGGTATTTTTTCCCTTTTTCATTTAAAAACAAATTCTGAAGATTTAAGATTTTTATCTGCTAGTTGCTAGGGGAAGCATTTTTTTTTTCGTCAGTTTCTCACCCCCAGCATTCTTCTTGAAATATCATCCACCCTCTTCTTCAGATTGTTTCCTTCTTTGCAGTCTGGAGCCTTTATAAATAAATTACAGGTGAAATGCCAACATAACATTTTTCAGTAGCTAAATTTTGCAAACCAGAATTATATAGGTTTTTCTGGGGAATAAAAAAAAAAAATCATGGTGACTTTAGAAACTGATAGACAGGATTAAAGTGTTTTACTGGAGAATTTAACTTTATGCAAATGTGTATTTTAGCTGATGCTTTTGGCCTGTATTTTGTAATACATTGTCCTTAGCTGAAGTTAACATATTTTTTGCATTTCTTATTTTTGTGAGCAGTAACTAACTTATGATTTAAATGATCAATTTATAACTCTCTGAGGTTTCTACCTTTTTTTATAGTGATTTATTTTTGTGTAGAATGTACTTTTACTGCAAGTGACATTTCAAGAGCGTATTGCAGTCTCTGGAGTCCTTGAACTATTTCCAAGCAGTGAGCCTGCTGAGGTTTAAGCCAGTTTGGAAATCTGTCTGTTGGGTTGATGGATTATAGTCCATGTAGTGAGCACTCAGCCTCCACGAGGTTCATGGCATCTTCACCTTTAAGTATCTAATTTATGTAGAAATGCCAATAAATTATTTAGAAGGGCATGCTTGCTGATATCAGCAGTTCTGGAGCAACTAAAAATGGTATGACTTTGAAAATCATTGGAAATGTTGGCAGATCTTCAACAATTCTTTATAGGTTCCAGGTATTAAATATTTTAGAAGGAAAAAAAAAAAAAAAGCTGTTTTTTATTCTTTTGCCTGAGATTTTCTTGTCAGTAGAAAAGCATGCATCCCAGAAATGTGTGAGAGGAGAGTGAACGTTCAATAAAATAGAAATATAAAAGAGCTTCTTTCTTACTTCCTGGCTCGTTCAGGATCTGTTCCTGAGTTTGCAGGAACCTCACATCTCCACCAACAGATTTCATATAGGCACATTTGTAAGGGCCAGGCAAGGATCCAGGTTAGCACAACATGCAGAGCAGTTGAGGATGTAGAAATTGGCCGTGAAAGCCCAGGTAATCCTGCTGGAGAACTGCAAATGTTGACTCTTCAGGTTAAACACCTAAATCTGCCTGAAGGTGTCTATTGAAACAGCAGTGTTTTTGCAAGTGCTGAACACCTAAGTTCTTTACTAAATCAACAGGAATTTGAAAATCACCTTGTAGACAGACATTGTAGTCTGATAAAATTAACATTTATTAACATACAGCCTTTAGAAGAGAGAGAAAAACCCAGTTGTGCCTCCTCTGCACTTGGGGTTTGTTAGATACCACCAGCCAGAGGACCATTTGCAACTTTCTCCTTCCCCCAGAACTTCTTCTTTTCCCCCCACAATGAGGTATCCCTGAAAGCAGAAAGAACAAGCAAAGGAAATACTTCTGTGTTAGATTCATAAAAGGCAGGTGCTACTGGGCAGCCTCCCCATTGGGTGGCTGTGAAGAGCCAGGGCTCTGCCTCCTGTGTCATTCTAAAGGTCAGGGCATTATTTGGCCACCTGTTCTAAAAAGAAACATGCAGGTACAGAAGGTGATTGGTGATTGTCCTTTTACTATTTTATTTAATATTTATAGGAAATAAGCAGTCACTGAAAACTGGACTTAAATTTTAACTTCGTGCACAAATGAGAAAACAAGTGGTACTGCAGATAATATTTTACAGGAATATGACACAGTATATTGATTTTCTTTAATGCTGAAATTCACAGGAGTAGTGGTGCAGATTTGACCTTAGTGGAGATCTGTTTATCTAAAACTTTAATGACTAATCTTTTTTTTTTTTTTTTCCCTTGCAAAGTCTAATTGAATTTTGCAGACAGGATTAGATCTTTAAACTCTGAGGCATTGATGGGAAAGATTATGGAAGACCAAACTAAAGCAATTGTCTGTTATTTGCAGTGACAGCACAGCAAGCTCCTTTCTAAGGGTGTCATGTGCAAACAGCTGTTCACTTAGCATGGATCTGGCTTTGGACTTCCCAGCCATTTGGGAAGCTCGTGGGTTTTCACCTGAAGGAGCAACTGTGGGACACAGAGCCCAGTTTTTGTGTGTGAGCACACCCTGCTAGGGAGGGGAGCAAGGGGAGGTTGTGCCACCTGCTTGGCCTTGGGTGCTGTACTCACTACTCAACTTCTGCCTCCCTGTGTTCACTCATTGCCTGCTTCAGAGGAGAGATCCATCACACGTGTGCAAGGATCTCATTTTAACCAGCTAACATATGGTGAGCAGAGCTGCTTTTTGCTGTGGCCAGAATACTGATTTTCAGGTGTGAATCTGCTGCAGGGCATTGCCTTGAGGCAGGATGAGGCAGCAAAAGACAAAGCTTCTTGAAATAGATCCTAATTCACGTGAATTTGGTTTGTATTAGCAAATTAACTCTTTGACATTGTGGAAGTATGTAGTGGTAGAGGAAGATTCCAAAAGGCCTTTCTTATGCACAGGGTTGGTAGGATCACCTTAAAAATTTCAGAGAATGTCGTGGGTTTTGTCTCCTGGCTGTGTCAGAGGTGCACTAATGATGCTAAAACATTTCAGGTTGTCAGCAGTGACTTGCTTAACAGGGGCTTTAAGGTCAACATTGCCTCTTCTAATTAAGCCCTTACAAGTAATGTCAGGACAATTTCTAACACAGAGAGGTCATAGTTATGATGAAAACTTTTACTGTCCACTGCCAAGACTGAGGAGAATTTGAAAATCTGGTTATTAAGCAGAGTGATAGTCACCAGTGGTAAATTCTCTATTATTTGTGGTGGGTATATGAGTACATCTAATGCCTGTATCTCACCCTCTAGGGGCAATGCCAACCCAAGCATCCCCATCTTCTTTGGAAGCTGCAGTGAATCCTGGTAATTGCTAATTTATCCAATCATCCCATTACCTCACTGAGAGGCTGGCTGAATTTAGAGGACTCTGTAAAGAAATGAATAGTCTGAGATTGAAGAAAATCTGAGAAAGGAACAAAGTAATGTTAGTATAGGAAATATCCTTTTTGACTAGTTATGTTTCTGTTGCGGTCAATTGTGGTCAGTTATGGTGATTACATTTTGTTCCCACACGTGCTTCATGGCTGCTGCAGGAATATTTTTACTTTTGCATTTATTTTCAAGCATTTTTCAAAGTATCTGATGAGTGCTGGGCTTTCCCTTTTAGCTCTCTCTGAAAGCATTCCTCAAAGACAAGTAAGCACCTCTCTGTCTGTCTCAGGCACTGGATCTCTGATAGCTGCCTTGATGAGGAAGGAACCATCTGTCTGAGGGCAGCTGGTATTCAAGTAGGGGGAATGACAATTTAGAGCTGCAAACCAAAATAAAACTAATGGTTGTACCCTACAATGCATTACAGCCTCGTCCAGAAGAGCCTTGTTAGTCAAACTGAATGAGCTGCCTCTTGAAATGCTTAATCCTCTCTGAGCACTCCCAATCTAAACAGAGGCAGCAATAGAGAATGTCACATGTTATTCCCCCTGAATACCTTTAAGAAGGGTGTAAGTATGTGAAACTACATTTATATAAATGGTTCTGGAACAGAAAAATTCAGTATGAAAAACAATGAAAAGGGCAGTAAGGATGAAGATGGAAGTACAAGACCTATATTTCCAGTTTAGTTTTTAATTACTATCAAGTCCATTGGAGAAATCAAAACACAGTATAAGCAATTGATATAGAAGTATTTTCTTCAAATATGTTAAAGTCTTTATTATAAAGTAGCACCTGCTACTGCATTGGAAATTATTAGATTGTGTGTGCATGAAGCAATACCCTTAGAAGAATTTAGATGAAAAACCCATAATAAATCATATATCACAAGTGCATGCAGTTAATATCAAGATTAATTATGCAGTGACTTGTAAGTCATTATATCATAGACATCAATGTTGAGGTTTAATTTTTCTCTAAAAACTGATGAATTCTGATATAACTGTTTAACTATTTATAAGCTCCCTTGAGATGCAGGTTAAAGCAAAGCAAGGAAACTGACATTGGTTTGCTTCTGTAATGGAGTGGTTAAATCTACACTATCAATCATGTAGAAATTTAATTGAACTTTTTGTTTTCTCTCCCAACCTTGTAAAAACCTTGTTGTGTTTTGTCTTCTAAAGTTTGTGGTAGCACCCTGTTTTTCTCATTTTTACACTCCTGATTATCTTGTGTAATGGTATTTTGTGGCATCATTTTTATCTGATTTATTAGAATTATTAAAAAGCAGGAAAACACAGGATATATTTTGCCATGTTGATGAAGTTTTATGAGCTCTTTAATATATTATGTCAAATATAATCTATATTCTTGAGCCATTAGCGTGTTGTGTTAGGTTTAAGAGGCCGGGTTTTGTTAGGGGGGGCTGCAGATGTGGTTTCTGTGGGAAGCTGCTGGAAGCTTCTCCCATGTCCAGCAGAGCCAATTCCAGGCAGCTCCAGGACAGATCCAGCACTGGCCAAACACCTCCCTGTGCTGCCTGCAGGGAGGAGGTAGAGCTCAGGAAGGAGGGAGAGGTGAGGGGAAGGTGGTTTTAAGATTTAAAGATTTATTTTACTTCTTTAATCCTGCTCTGGTTTTATTGGTAATAAATTCAGTTTATATCCCCCAGCTGAGTCTGTTTTGCCCATGATGGTGTTTGGTGAGTGACCTTTCCCTATCCATATCTCAACTCACTAACCCTTTGTTATAATTTCTCTCCCCTGTCCCGCTGTGGAGGGGAATGATAGGGTGGTTTTGGTGGGTGCCTGGCATCCAGCCAGAGTCAACCCACCACACATGTGAAACACCAAAATATTTAATTTCCTTTCCTAATTAAGGGCCAGATCCTCTTTGAGACAGACAGCCAAGAGCTGGGCTCAGCTCCCCACACTGTGCAGAGAGGGCTGGGTGCTGCAGGGAGGTGGTGCAGGAGTTTGTGCACAGGGCAGGCATCCCCCTGCCAGAGAAAGGATATCCCTGTTTAGACACCTGTGTTGGATCTTGGGTCTTTCTCTGCAAAGCAACTATTTATGATGGGAAGTCATACACCAAAAAGTCTAGGAAGGGCTGAAATACTCATATCTGCATCCCACTGAAGTATGTGGGACTTGAACACAACTCTAAATGGCTACAGAAAAGTGTCCTGTTAAATGCTTTTCATTAATTCATCTACAGCTGAGCCTGTGGGCATGTGGGCCAAAGGAAACCACTGCCCTTTCCTGGCAATATTTTCCATGTAGGTATAGGAGAGTCCTATGAGAAAGGAGAGAGAAAAGCTATTGTGCAGGATCATGCATTAACTGACAACAGCATTTCTTTATTTGTACCAAAAGATTTAGTAAAGTAATAAATACAGTTAGTGATTTTAGGAGCAGCCCGTATATGCAGTGTTAATTTGTATTGGGATGAAGAAATCAACAATACTCTGAGGCACTTAATGAAACATTCACTGACAAGCAAAGCCTTATTATTATAGAGTCACGTTTTACTTTTTCTGGAAGTTACCTGTTTTCTAATACTTTCCTTAATTGCCCACATTTCCCTTAAAAAAATATATCTATTTTTTAAAAATTCCATACATACACACATGGCTGACATTTGCAGTTTGGAACTGCACACAACATTCCTGTACACCACACACTCTCCGTCTGAGATCAGAGCTTAACTGGTGCACAAAGAGTGAGGAGTGACAACTGGACTAAGGTAAATGTCATCCCTAATGGACATGGGAAGCATTTTTCCAGAGGCTGATTCCAAGTGTGCTCCCCATCAGCAGGCAGACCAAGCATCCCCCCTCTAACTGCTCCCGTGTCCACTCATGGCAGCGTTCTCTGCCAAATCAGGCTCTGTGAAAGATGCTCAGGCAGTTTGCTGTCAGAGAAATGGGATTCTGCTTCCCCCTGCATCAAACAATTTTAAGTGAAAGCAGCAAGCTGGAACTCTGTGTGGCATCCATTCACGCAGCATAAGAGGAGTTAATAAAATGCACGGGGATTACATCTCCCTGTGCAGAGCAGCAGGTAACAGCCAGCATGGCCAATGGTGTTCTCTAAGCCAGGTTCAATGCTCCTGTGCTGACAAGGTGATGGAAACAACTTGTTGTTGATGTTACCTCCTGCTCTTACTGGGAATTCTGCCCTTACATCGCCCCTTGATGGTCACACCACAGCTGTGCTGCCCCTGGGCACGGCTGTGATACCCTCTGCAGCTCGGGGATGTGTTTGGTCACCTGGCACAGCTTCAGAGAGGCTGCTGCTGGCCTGTCCTGCTGAGCAGAAATCAGGGGAGCTGCACCCTTCTCTGTGCCCTGCCCAGCAAAACTCTTGTGTGTTAGGCTCAGCTTCAAGGCTGCTCCTCTACCTCAAAACTATTGGGGGGGGGATTGTTTTTTTTTTTTTTTTTTTTTTTTTTTTGCTGTATGTGAGGAAAGGAAAATGGTTTTTAAATGATACTCAAATGGAGAGGTGCTTAGACACTGGGCATCAATCTTCACAGATGTTTGGGAGTCTTACCTGCAGGGAAACTGAGGGCAGTCAAGAACCTAAATAACTTTTAACAACCTAACCCCGTTTTTGATGCAATTACCCAAATATCTTGCATAGATGACCTAGTAAACTCTCCATATTACCCAAAAACTCTATTCTGAGTGAGAATGTTTCATCTCCTCATACTATGGAAGGGAAAATTATTGGCCAAGCAGTGGCAGCAAAAGCCACAAACCAGTGAGGAAGCAGAAAGATATAGATTTGGGGATCAGCTTCAATACTGAGGGAGGTTAATGAGTTACTGGATCCACACCATGGGTTCCTCCCCTACATGGTTCACTTCTACCACGGAGTGGCCAGCTGATAGGGAGAGGGATTAGTTCAAAATCAGAAAAATTAACTAGTACAAGCATGAAGTAGTCTATAAAAATTAAACTTTTTTTTTAACCATTTCTCTCATTTGGTCTTTCCTTTTTTTTTTTTTTTTTTTTTTTTTGGAGGAGGTGCATTTTCTGGTTTAGGAATTTTAATTCTTATTATAAGGCTTAATGTAACTGAAAATGTGGTGTTATAATTAAGAGATATGTAAGTGTGGATGGTGTAGATTATGAGAGGCTCTTGTGAAGTCCATGCTGAGCATGAACCCAAGCACAGAAGTTTCATAGGCCCATTTTCTGAGATTTTCTGAGTTCAGAATTCTTGTGAAAGGATCAGGATTATCTCGAGATGTCTTTCATTCCCATGGGAGACAATGACTTCCTGTCTAGATGGCAAATGTTCTCATTTCCATTGAAAAGTTATAGGACAAATGTTAATTACCTCCTGTAATGTTGCAAACGAATTTGATAGAAGTCTCCAGCTATTTTTTTCTGTCTGTGCTGGGCATTTTTTGTTGTTCTAGAAGCTGATGGCAAGGTACAGGCTGTAGCACAGGGGCTTGTTAAGGCCTTGGAAGATTGATTATTTTGCACTCCACGTCTTCAGCCTGCAAAGGGGATGGGCTGTGCAGTGGTGGAACTCAGAGCACCTCCCCACGTGGCACTTGCAGCTGGACTTGGCATTGCTGGAATTGTGTCACCAGACCCCAGGGAAAAAAGAAATAGAACTGGGCTTATTCCCTGTAAAGGAATGGTTTTTAATGTATTTTTTACAGAAGCACAGCAGAAACAAACAGCTTCCAACTCTTTGTCCTATTACCCAGGAGAGGTTATTTTCTCTCACAAGAGGGAAAAATAAATACCAAAATCACAAATAAATGGTGATGAAGCCATTAAACAAAATGGAAATTAAGGGGAAAGTGGGAATGAGATGCTGTTGATGTGAATTTTAAGAGTCCTTCACAAAGGGTTATGTAAGAGAATGAGCTAGATTCTGATTATATTTTTGAATAAATTCCAATAAAAGGAGAAAAAAAGAACAATCCTATGTTTGTAGTGCCCCATTAGTTTGCTGCGAGTTTTCCTGTGCATAAGATGATTTTTTCATTTTACATTATAGGACAATATTTTAAAAGACAAAATACTGTATGCAAAAAAATCAGTGCTGCTTCTTTGCTATTCCAATAACCCTGCTGGGCGCTAGGGCACCGTCTTAAGATATTTCTTATTAAAAAAGAGAGGTCATAAAACATAATTTTTTCCCCCTCCATCCTACTACTAAAAAGTAAATGAAAGCTTTGCAGTCACTGTCACAAGTCATAGCTCTAAGTTATCTTGTTGGGGTTCCAGGACCCTGTGGCTGCACTGACTGCCCCAGCCCCTCTCCCAGCTCTCAGACAGGTCCATGCTCCAAACACAGCTCAGCTCAAGGTGCCCTCGTGAGCTTTGGGAGGCACAGGGCAGGTACATGGCACCAACAGCCACCATTCTGTCAGGAGCACAAATGGGGATGGGGGGAGCTTTCAGATTTAGAATATGGTTTGGGTTGGGAGGGACCTTAAAGACCTTTTTGTTCCAATCCCATTTCCATGGGCAGGGACACCTTCCACTACACCAAGTAACTCAGAGCCCCATCCAACCTGGTCTTGAGCACCTCCAGGGGCTTGGAGTATACAACCACCAAGGCCTTTTTATTCCCTGTGAACCCAAAGAAGGCCATGGCAAAAAAAGAAAGAAAATGGGGAAGAAAAGAAGAAGAAGAAAAAAAAAAAAAGCCACTGGCTTTTACTTCAATTCCTCTTTTTCTTTTGAACTTCTGATCAGATATATTTTAATTAATTATTCACTAGTCATAGTCCCTGACCATATGGGGAAGGGATTTGGTGAAGTGATGAAAATGCTGCTGTTCTCTACCTGATGGGGAGGAGGCTGCAGCTATTGACTTGTGAGCTGCTCCTTCAGAGAAGCCAAAGCCCAGCTCCACTCAGCACATGGAAGGACAGTGTATTTCACATTTCAAAGGAGATAAAAAATAGTGAGTGAAAAAGAAATGACTTCTTGCACAAAGTAAGTGTGTGTAAAGGGTGAGTCTCTGCTTTCCCATGACAAGACATGGAGAGAAAAAGTTGTGTCTTTGTATCTATCTATACATATAGATAGATATATCTACATATATATATACACATATATATATATATATATTCATATATACTTCACTTCTTTAGCAATACAAAGCAGTGAATGAATCTGTGCAATCCAAGTTGGTTTTGGTTGGGTTTCTTTGACCCTTGCTCCCTCACAACCTTGTCCAAATTAATGTAATAAAAATGATTGCAATTTTTCTAGTACCATGGGTCCCTTCCTTTTCTGTGATCAATTTTTAGGTGAAATGGTTGCTTTAACCTTGTGTTTTATCTTGGCAACCAAGAGTACTGCTTGATAGTCCCTTCACTGATAGATCAAAGCAGCTGTAAGAGTAGGGAATAAATGATCCGTAGCACCCTCATCAGACATAAAAACTACAGATATGTTTAGTCATGTAGTCTTGCCATTATTTACCAACAGATGAAGAATTTCTGGAAGTAGAGGTGGAAAATCCCACAGTACTGTGAAGACATGGGCAGGGAAATGTGGAGTCTGATACTCAATCCGGGGCACACTCCAGGAGTGAAAAATGCCAAGAGCAAAACAACCATGGCTTCTGTTCCTCATTTGGCAATGAATGAAGATAAATAACAGATTCTTTGCACCAACCACTATCTGCTCTCTACAGAGGGAAGTTTCAGTGGTGGAAAGCTGTTGAATGCACAACAAAGTTTATGTCAGTGCCATGGAAGGAAAATAAATAACAATAATTTATCCTGGGCAGCTGGTAGGATCTGTCTGTTCCTTGACTGTGCTGTGGTATCTTTTGGCAACCAGCACAGCAGCCAACATAAGAGCACAGATCAGTTGTGTCATGTCCTTTCTTCGTTGCGTTGACACAGAACATGCCATAAAATCCTGCAGTCCTCAGTGCCACCTTTCAATTCCTGAGCTTGGTGACAGCAAATGTCACTTGAGAAAAGCACAAGGGCTGTGATGGGTGATAATTTTGGGAAACACGGTGTGGGGCTATGTCACTTCAAAGACACATTCTGATTGTGGCTTTGAGAGTGAATGTCACTGTCCTGCTCTGTGTCCTCTCCATGTAGAGAAGATACCCTGTATATAGCTGTGAGGGGGAGAGGATTCCACAGTTTGCAAGTCAGATGATGTGGAGTGGACAACCTCTGGCAGAAGTTCTGGGAAATGTTTGGATCTCTTGAAAAAACAGGATTTCAGCTGACGTTTGCTCTTCTGCCAGTTGAAATTAGTGGAAACCTGAAAATTGTTTCAGGTCTTCTAGACAGATGCCACGAGCCCAGTGAAGCTTCACACCTTCAGCCTGTAGCAAGGCCAGTGTCAGGTCTCACTGAATGGGAAGTCTGGAGCTCAGAAGCCAAACTCTGCTTTTTGTGAGATTACAGAAGAGTGTGCAAGAGGAGGTACAGGGGTCACAGTCTGGTAATGTGAGGAGAGCTGACAAATGGGTTTCCTAACCAAAATGACTTCATATTGCATTACAGAAAATGTTGTGCTTTGCAGGCTGGTAGGAGGGAGAGTCCTGCTTTTAATTATGATTCAACATTATTTTTCACTTTTAATAGCCTTTTTATAATCAAAGGAGGTAAAAATGAAATGTATGTTGCTGATTTTTTTGTGTGCACCAATGAGTGATACAATCATAATGTAGTTTTAGATTAAATTCTTTTGTTCCTTTTGTTAATTTGAGTTTGATGACTTTCCCTGGTGCCAGAGCATAATTTACAGCAGACAAAATTCCCTTAAATTGATTTTTAAGAATGCTCTCACATACACTACATTAACCTTTTCATTCCCTTATGGAGTGTGTCAAAGAAAAATGATCCCTGTAACTCTGCTTATTGAAGAGATACATCTGTGAAGTGTATTAATTGGTAGAGTTCCCATTCTGCTCTGAATAGATTTTTCACATGGCAAATGAATTCCTGGCTGTGCTAATGCTCATCTATCTTTAAAAATACCTGTATTCCAGCCCCTGTCATTTGCTGTCTCTTCTCCATGGCTGATCACTTCTGAACTCTTTTATTAGTTGTGGAGGAGTTTTTATCTTAGATGAGGTGAAGAGAGGCACCAAGGCAAAGGTCCTCAGGAGTTTTCCTGTGCCTGAATCCTGGTGAAGGCACAGGGAGTTGAGGACCTGAGCAGCTCTGAGGGCGTGCAGGGTGCAATGTGCTGTTTGCACATCAGAGGGCTCAGACTGGCTGCTTGGTAGGGAGGTCTGTGCTGGAAGGTTCATTGCAGCATCACAAGTTCAGGATGTCTTTAAGTCTTGCAAAATGAGTGAGATGGACAGGGAGATGAAGACAGAGAACCTTTATCACGTGTGTTTAGATCACACATTGATCCGAAGCTATGCTGATCTCTGTAGGGAAATGTGGCCGTGGCTCTGCCTGCTGGGTTTGATAAACTTTTCAATTTCAGAACCCAAACCCTGCTTCTTGTGAGAATAACAGGTTGGTGAGGTGTGGAGAAGAAACTTCTTTCTTGGATACTTTTTTCCTTACCATCTCTGAGGCATTTTTCCATGGGATGCAATGAAGCTGTCACACATAAGTCATTGAGTCTGCATGAGTGATTTTTCTCTTTTCAAATCCTACAGCCTGTTTATTTCAATAATATCCCTGCATTTTTTAATAAACCACCTGCATGACTCGGGAGAAGAGGTGTTTTTGTCAGTGCTTCTGAGATGGTAGCATGAATTGTTCAGGGAGATTAGAAATGATCATGATAATGCAGTGGCTTTTCTGCTGGTGGCCCTGGTGGCAGTGACTTTTGTAAAATGATAGAAGAGTAAGAGGAGAAAAAAAATTGTAATTTGTGTCTCAATCAGTTTTGCTTCTTTTTATTTAATTTCAGTTTTGAGTGGGAATGTGGATGTTTCCATTTCATTCTGTAATTTACTTACTGAATCTCAGAATTGTGTTGAATTAAGGATAACTCCTTCAAATGAAAAATGAGCAACAAAAGTGTTCTTTCTATACAAGGAGTCACGCTGCTGTGGTGTTGTGCCACAGTTAACACAACTCAGTATGGGAAATTTGGCATCTTGCTTTCCCGAGGAAAAATGACTTAATGTTTGTTGGTTGTGTTTCCTGTCAACCAGAAAGTTTTGAAAATTAAAATAAATGACTTTGCAAAGCCTTGTAATGTGCTGTGAGAACCCTAGCAAAAACACAAATCAATTAAAACAGACCAAGCATAAGACTCACAAACCTTTGGAGACCTTGGAGTCACTTTTCCTGACAGCAGCATCGGTGCTGAGCCAGCTGCTGGCATTTCATGCCAAGAGCCTGAGCACCCTTCAAAGAGCAGCAATTCTTCAAACCACAGTTGTCCTAAGATAGTGCTGGACAAGGGCCTGGGGAAATTAGAACTTTAAAAAAAAACCCAACTTTATGAACATCCAATCAGGATATCCATGAGGTGGTTTCTGGTTCAAGGATATCTGAGAAATGCCCGAGCAAATCCCATTGGGAGAAGTGAGATGTCTCCCAGCTACTTTGAGCACAGTTTCACAGCCTGTGCACTCTGCCTCCTGCCTCATCATCCAAGTGATGCCCATGGATGTCAGCTCAGGTCGCTGCTAGGCAGAAAGAAATAGTCAGCATTATAAAATATATTAAAAACATCTGTTCTTTTGCTGTTGTGTCCCTTTCTCTTTACTTCTGTGTACTTCTCTTTACTTTCTCTTTACTTCTGAGTAACAGTGTGGGCTCAAGCAAAAGATTTTCCTTAATTGTAAGAATTACACAACTGGAGGGGAGCTGGGGACTAATGCTGAGGTTTTGGGATACTGATGGAGTTTAGGGCTGCATTCCTGTTCTGAGGTAACCCAGAGGGGTGGAGGGGACTGAGCACAGGTGATCATTGGTGTGGTTTGTCAGTGTGCTCCCAGGTGTGGTTTTGGCCCCTTATAGCAGGACTGTCCCAGGAATGCTGCAGAACAGGTTGGTGTACAGGGTGGGCCAGGGACTGTTTTGCTAAAGAAGTTGTGGCAGGGTTGAGTTGCACTCCAGTATTGGAGGGTTTGGCTTTTGGGGGAGAGGAGGGCACAGCCAATCACCCTTGGGATAAGAGAACAGATTCTGGGGGACTTTATTTACTGGTTTGTATTCACTTGTGAAACCAGGAATGAAATTTTCAAGAGAGGAGATGAAGGGGACAGAGACTAAGCAAATACTCTGGGCTGTGCAGACTGGGGAGAAAGCCACTTAGCTGGGAGAGAAGAACCTCCATTCTGGATCCTGCTCTCACAGCTTCTACTGCCTTTTCATCTACAAGAATTGTGTAAAATGCAGGCTCACACTTACATGTTCTTTTTCCATTGTTTGATTCAGTTAAAATTCATATCAGAGAAGAATATTCTTTCCATAATTTTATTTCAAATCTTAGCTAAATACTTCAACATTAGAGACCTACATAGCAAAAATGACTTGATCTTAGAAACAACAGAAAATTAAAGGTAAAATTATCCCTTAAAGGTAAAATTATAAGTATCATTTTCATATAAATATTAGTACAATGATGAATTATGCAATTGCATTGCCTTTGAAACATCCATGCATGAAACAATTTGTCTTTTTCAAAACTGTAAATGACTAGTGCTTGAAAATAAGTTGTGTAAAATCTATTTCCCCCCCCCCCTCCGCTCTACATATGGATTTCATATTCCTCTTCTCACTGTCTCTGCAGCACAGTGACCTCAAACCTTGGTTGTCTTCATAGCTCTTCCTCACATTGCTCCCAGGCAAATTATTTCAGAATGAAACTTTGTTTGCCTCATGTTTTCTTTCCTGTACCATTTAGAAACAAATTATTTGTAAACTAAAAAATAGAAAAGCCTAGGAATTTTTAAAATGCAACATTGAACAAAATTTTTAATGCTGTCTTTCTGCCTAGGGGGATTAAACACCTCACTATTTCCCTTATCATAAATTCTTTCTTGGTGTTCAGAGTGAGAAATTGAATGTTTTTTTTTTTTTCTTTTTACTGAAATACAGTTTCACTAAAAATTGCAATTGCCTTTTTACAAATGTAAGCAGAATGCCATTTTGTTAGAATTCGAGGAGACAAAAAAGCTGAGAGGTTGTTTTGCCAAGCTCTCAAATCTTTCAGGAAAGCTTCTTTTCCTGTTTCTTGAGATCATAATTCTTCAAGAAATAGAGTAGGGAGATGCCATCCTGGCATGCCTTGGCAGCACCACTGTTTGCAGATGCTCTCTGCACGGGTATGAGCTGTCTCAGGGCTCGTGTGGGCTGTGGCTGGGTTTGGAGGGAGTCAGGCTGTGAGAGCATTGTGGTGGAAAACCTGGAGCTGGGCAAGTGCTGTGGCATAGAGGAGTCCTGGGATCAGTGACACAATCTATGGCATTTGGGCTGTTCATGGATTTGGTGAACACACAGACTCCTCTGGAACAAAATCCTAAGCATCAAACCAAGTTTTACTGGTGGTGTGGCAGATATTTCACTGCAGGAAATGATTTGCAGGTTAATGTGTGTGCTTATATCAAACACTGAAATAAAATCAAAGAAATGCTGTTGATTTTATGGGCTATGTCAGTACTGGGAATGGGTCTTTAATTATGATTTGAATTACAGCAGTAGCTAAGGACCCCTGAGAGGATTTACAGTCCCACTGTGCCAGGTGCTATAAAAACATCTGGGTTAAGGCACCAGAATGAGCCAAACTAATGGGGGAAGTGAAGGAGATTAGTAAAATGACATTAGATCAAGGCCAACACAGTTCTTGGCTAAAAGTATCTGTAGTCACACATGTCCTGTGCCATACACAGGTACAGTGTTGCCATCTCCTTTCTCCTGGCCATGGTCAGAATATGAATGTGCCTTTGGCTGGAACCGCTCGTCGTGCAACAGGTTCAGACGGCATTTGCAGCTTGAATTTTGTAACCTTGAGAACTGGCTTCTGGCAGGATTTCAGAGTCCATGTTCCAAGGTTCTCATTTATTTTGAAAGTTCCATGGAGTCACTCTGTCCTGAAGCACTAGGAATAATTTGGGAACGTTTTAAATTGCAGTGGTGCTTATTTACGTACGCTGTAAGGGCATAGGAGGGTGTTGCAGTGTGGTCACTCTACTTGGGTACAAAAGTCATGTGAAATGCCAGTTCAAAACATAGAGAAGCTAAATTAATCTTTTAGTACTGCAAGGTCTGGAGGTGATCCAAAACCATTTCATCATAATGCCTATACAAATGATGGGAAGTTATTAAATATCCATTTCTGCAATCCAAACCAGCTAAGAATTCCAGGTATTACTGTATTTAAATAATTTTACAGATTTATTTTTCTTTTAACATAGCAACAGCACTGTGTTTCATTTGTAGCTGATAGACTGGCTTGGCTCCAGTGGAGCCAATGATCTGTGTCAGTCAATGCTAACTGAGGATCTGGTGCCTTCTGCTCTAAACTATGGAAGACTTGTCATCTGTTAAAGCTACTCTGAGGTGTGTGGGATGCAGATGGCATTCATTTTCTCCTACTGGCTTTGTAATAGAAACATGTAAGACTGAAAGCTCTACCAAAGCATAAAACATGCAAGGTTTAAATTTATGGGGAGCTGAGTGTTACGGGTACAGCCTTTTCCTCACTCACTTCCAAACACACCATTAGTGCCCAGCCTCTGAATATTTGCCTGTGTGCACTTTGCAGATAATGGTGGGAGGAGATGGAACCAAACAGAATGGCTTTAGGGCGTTCATAAAAGAGCCTCCCAGAAATGCAAGGCAGGAGAATGTGCCTGTGTGCAGGGTAAAAGGTTTGTCTCACAGTGCTGGGGAGTAGGCAGCAAAGATGTTCACTGTTACTTAAATCATTGCTCCCTATTACTAAAAGCATCAACAGAAGATGAAGAAAAACATAACATAGTTGTCTTTCATCACCACAACAGGCAGATGGTTTTATCCCTCTTATTTCTGTTGGGGTTTTGCAGGAAAGCCCACGTACATGCCATGCCTCATTTGTAAAAACACAGCAAGTTTTTATTCCTCTCACTCTGAAGTGTCACCTTTAGCACCTGAACAACTGAGTTTCTGTAGCCTCGGGCTCAGGCTCTGTGTCTGTCTGGAAACTGGTTGTTATTCTGCATCACACTCCAGCCCAGGGTGGTCTGCAGCAGCAGAGGGGAGGGAGGCGAGTAGGGAGGAGAAGGAAAGGAAAGAAAATAAATAAAATACCCCCAAGCAAGAGTAACTCAGCTTGACTTCAGAGGTGAGAATGATGCAGTTATATGCTTATTATTGTTTATCTGTGTTATGATACTTCCTAAATTCTGTAGTGACTGAGGTTCCCTCTGTGCCAAGCGGGGTATCAAAAATGATTCCTGACCGTGAAGAAACTCCATCCTAGGTTTAAGGTAGGGGAGCAGAGGAGGATCCAGGCAGGAGGATTGTGATGAGACAGTAATGCAGTATCAATCAGCACAATAACCAGGAGTCTCAGTGAACCTCCTGCTGTAACCACTGCAATTCATTTCATTTACTGCCATTATCATCGCAATTAGTGTTTCATTTTTGCAACATAAGGTTAATAATCTAATAACTGTATGGGTTACCCACTCCTCAGCTCATTTGTTGTACTATTCAGCAGGAATAATTTGCTGCAATTTTGTATTATAAAGAACTAATTAACAACAAGATTATTTTTCCACTGAACTTCACAGGAGTTTTTTGTCTTGGACAAAAATGGGGTATGGGGACACTGTTGTGTTCCCATACCTTATTCTGTGCTAGATTCTGCACTTGGTAAGCTGAGTTGTCAGAGACACCACACTGACCCACATTTCATCAGTCAGAAGTCCTAATTCAGAGTCAGGTGGCATGAGTGAAAGCTAAAATACACATTTTTTAATTATCATTGTTAACAAGCTTGTTAGAAGAATTTTTCTTTCCTCTGTTTATAAGTGTAATATTTAAGGTCAAAAATCAGACATAAATAAAAAAGAAGCAAGAAACAGAGCTTGCAAGAGTAGCAAGTCTGGAAACTACAAAATTACTATTAATTATTATAATTACAAAATTATAAATCCCCATTGTGCCACCTCTGAGGCCAACAAAACATCTTGCACCTGCTTTTATTTCATACCATTAATTTCTTGGATTTTCTTTTGTATTTTGCTTCAGATTTACACCAGTGTAACTGAGTCCAGAGCTCAGTCTCGATGGCCCACTGTCACCTGCTTCTGCAAGGAACCTCTAAATCCAGCACCTGTATCTGGAATGTGTATATTTCATATAACACAACTGGGATTTATCATTATTGCATAAAAGTGGCAGCTCTATGTTGAAAAACACTGAGGCCAACCATGACTATCTCACTGCTGATACTTCAAAGATTTTGGTCCAGGATGTGTTAGTTTTATTAAATAATACCTATACTTCACAAGTGATGTCTATATTGTCCTTCAGCCATATAGACAGGGTTATTAAAAAAAGAAAAAAGAAGTTGTGCTTGGTGAGTTGTTTTAAGAAGCTATTATATTATTGTAATATGACCACTGTGCTGGCAGGCTTTTGGCAGGTTTCAAATAAACATGCCAGAAATAATTTTGTTGACAGCATCTTGGGTTGGAGCACATCCAGCCTTCATCCATAACATGTCAACAAAGTGATTCTTTCACAGGCAGGAAAATATGTCACCGTGATCTGTATTTTAGAGTCTTAAAATACTGTAGATGTCTAGATTAATGGCTCCAAAATCAACTTCACAGGTGGCTAGCGAGGTTTTTCAATCACAAATGAATATGTAAGTGATAGCATTTGCAGTTTTTAATATGCAGCATCAATGAAGTGTGCTTATGTAAAAACCTGTGGAAACATCTGGTTTACTTTCCAAATCCAAAATCAATTTAGTTTTCATGTAATAGGAAGAAGGAGGTGAAAAACAAGCAGCAAAGGAAAAGAAGGAGAAAACCAAGCTGAAGGGCTTTAGCTTATTAGCAGAGGTCAGGAGGATGTGTTAGTGCTTCCTGTGAGGCAGAGAGGAGGTGGTTCCACTGATGAGTGAATTCAATGTTTTCTTTCATGTTCTTTTCATCAGAGCAGAAACCATATGTGCTTGGTTTATTTCCCTTTGTGTCATATGCTCAGATTTCAGTATGAAACCCAAATTTGTTATCTTTAGGATTAACACAAAGGCATCTGCTTGCTGGCCAGTTTACATCTCCATATTTATCTCCGCAAGCTGTGTCTTTTAAGAACAGGCAAATTCCAGCTCTGAGCTCTGTGCTGGAAATGCACCCTTTGAGCTGCCTCTTCAAGAACATCATCTATGTGCTTGAATCAGTACCTGCCCAGGGCTGAATTAAACACCTTCCTGGCTTCAGTCCCAAGTGCAGAGGCTCCCCTGAGCAGTGATGCCTGCTGCTGGGAAATCCCAGTGAAGGGTGAGGGTTTGCTGCCAAGGGCAGGGGGGTATCACAGGCTGGTGGAGCTGTAATTTCCTGGACGTAAAAGATGGTCACAGTGACACAGCAACATCCCTCTGGATTTAACAGAAATACAGACAGGAATAATCTGAGGTGGCTGTGCTATCATGAATATGGTGTGATGTGTCTGCAGTTTTGCTGTAAGTGATTCTATCAAAAGAGACTTCAAATGACTGAGAACAAAAGAGCAGCTTTCCAAACCTGTGCTGAAGAAAGCTGTTTGTCTTTCTTTGAAAAGTCATTTATCTCTCCTTGCTTTTTACCAGGGGAAATTTCCTGATGGAATTTTGAAAAGAAAGTGAAAATGTTCTCTTCTACTTCTTTGCAGTGTATTAAACCCCAATATTTTGCTTATGAATAGTTTTTTTCCTCTTAATACACTAGAAATTCACGGTCTTTTTTTTTTTTTAGTTGAGATTTTGCTCAAATATTGATTGAATGCCTGGAGAATTAATGGGATTGACTTGATAATGGATTCAGTGCAAGTACAGCTGTCCTGAACACTCAACTATGTGTGTGTTTCTATCACACTGGGACTCATGGTTGGGAAAATCACACTTAATACAAGGTGTTATTAAGCTCTTGAACTACATCTGGGTTTGTAGATGTTATTCAAGTCCATGAGCTAATTTCTTCTTCAATTTTAAACTTGTGACCATTTGTGGTGACAATGTTAGATTATTTTCAGGACTGTGACTGTTGCCATCAGCTCTGTAACACTGTCAGTGTTTTACTCTGTCCCAAGACACTCTGAGGGCTTGGCTGGGTTTCTCACCTGCTTCTCCACAGTTCTCCCATTTCTCTCTAGACCCCCCTGTACCCTGATGTGAAAGAAAGAATATTTCTGCCATCTACTAAGAAGCCCTGCATTATTTCCCTGGCTTATTTATAAATTTCCTTCCCTTGGAAAGCCACAGACTATCTTTTGTGCTGTTTTGCATCACCTGAAAATTGGAGACCGTAACAGTTTCCTAAAAATGGCATTAGAAGACTAAATTGATTAACTTTTGTATTCATATTTAGGGTAAAGGATCTGTAGGAATGGAAGTATTTATTCTCCTTGCTTGTTGCCAAAATTACATTTCTCAAAGCTCCTGACCTACTTTTCAAATTTTTCTCCAGTAATGACAGTAAACTATAAATTTGTTCCTTCTGATTATTTTTCATTTCAAATAGAAAGCAAAGTACAAACAAGGGGAAGACAAAGAGGGAGAGTGTGCTCACCTCTACCCCTCCTGGCCATAAAGAAAAGAAGCCTCATGTGTTTTCCTGAATTAGAATAGATGGAGTGCATCAGGTGTTTAATGCCTCAAACTTGGTTTTCCACTGCAGATTTATAGCTTTTGTAGTAGCTAGATCCCCAAACATATAGAAAGTGAGTCTAGACATTATTTTTTTCTGTAAAATGAATTCTAGGGAAAGGTTGAAAAATATTTCCCAGCGTCTTCTGAAAACAAAACTGTGAGGTTTGCCTGACTTCTCTCTTCCAGTCTTGTTGCTGAAGAAACAGAAGTAAAGCAAACTCTGAATAACAGAAGAACTTAGTCTACTAGAAAGCTTTTTGCTTTCATAAAAAATTTAAAATGGAAAAAAAATAGTCTTTTAAAGAAGTACCAGCAGTTTGGTTTTAGACACGCCATCCCTCATAATAAAAGAAATGAGGCAAAAAACCTAAATAGATGAGTTTCACAAGGAGGAGGAGCATCCAGAGTTGTTCTGGCTGTGACCAGATCCCTTGAGTGAATTCAGCCTCCCAGAAAAGCAGAGTGCACTCATATTTCATACAGTTCCTGTGGAAGCTTCAATGCATGCATGAAACCACATACAGTGCAAAATGCTAAGAGGAATCCAGCAAAACACATGAAAGTGCAATAAATTTTTAAGATCTTGTGAATGCGAACACAGCACTTCATAAAACCTCAGTCCTGAGAGCAGGGCTGCTGTATACATCGTAGGCAGAACATATGGTGCAACCACAGTGCAGTCAGAGCTAATCAGTGAGTGGTGATGGAGCTTTTATTCTGAAGTTTTAAGGATGTGATTAAATTTAATGTATATGCTAGACAAGAAGCCTGTCTTCAATTCCTCAGACCTACCAACCTAGGAGTGCACGCAGTACGCCCTGAGGAGATGTCATGTTTTCTGGGAAGGCAGGAAAGTTCACCAGGGGGATATCCTTATTGATTTTTATCTCTATGCATGCCCCTGTGAATTATTTATCTTCCTGTATGCTTCTCTGACGTCTTATTATGAAAGTCTCTTGAAGGTTACTGTAAAGCTCCTCATTCCCAGACTTAATGAGGGTTGGTAGGAAATCGGCGTTGATGAGTGAGTTTGGATGAGTGCTGGGATGGGGGCTGGTGCCTGTGTGCCAGAACATAATGAGGAGTGTGGGTTCCACTGCTGAGCCACCTGTGGGTGCATTGCATTTCTTTGCTGTATAATTATTTGGGATGAATTCAATTAATGCCACTATGAATTATAACAGCCTGAACTGTATTTGGCTCGAGGGCGTCACCCACCGTGGTCGCAGGGTGTAGATCTGCAGACATACATTGCTGTCTGGATTCTGTGCTTGTTTCCTTGTCTAAGTGCCCTTTTCTAAATGTTTATCTTCTTTTGATGTTTCTAGGAGCTGGTGGGCAGTAATCCTCCTCAAAGAAACTGGAAGGGAATTGCAATTGCCTTACTTGTTATTCTCGTTATCTGCTCGCTGATTGTCACCTCTGTCATACTCCTGACACCAGGTATTTATAACCTTTAACTCACTTCCAGTCTGGTTTTCTTTTATAATTTTGCCCTTCCAAGAGAAAAGGGATTACAAACTAACTGCAAAGTCGACATCAAAGGAATCCTCCTTCCTCACTTTATCTCAGTGTGATGCTGAGTTCAAGGCTATTCTTAGGGAGATTGTTTTAGAGTTTTAGATTTCAGTTCAGAAATCAAGGCTGCAGACCTGAGGGCACAAGCCTGGAACTTGATTGCCTTAACATGGATGGGGAATCATTTTAGATGTGCCAGGGTACGAGAGGAACCCACATGGGGCAGTCAGTGAGGGCACAGGAGGTCCTGAAATTCATGTCCACATGGAGCAGTAGTTGCCAGTTGCGTGTCGTATCCTGGACCATTGGAAATGGCATTAGATGCCTTGGCACCTAAATCCCATCCCATTCAGTTGGATTGATTTTTTTAGTTCAGACCACAGTGTTTACAAAGCAATTTCAGATAATGATATACCAGATTGTACTTATCCACAGCAAATAATTAGTAACTTCCCAATAAGGAATTCTTTTAGTTAATCCCCTTACCAAGTTTCAGCAAAGTTCTGTGCATGTAACCTCTGTAAATTACTTCTCTTACAGTAGCTGCTGAGGTTGTAGGCTTGAATTTTAATGTATAATGTGTCATTATGATTATTGATTATTATGCATTTATACAGCGCTGAAAATTTCCATGCCTACTTAGGCAGTAGAAATAAAGTGCTTTTGCAGCACTGACAAGATTGTGAACTGAATATGAAAAGACAAACAAAATGAGAGACAAGACATAGGAAAAAGAATTCAGTGTCAGAAAGGGTGAGGAGCTACAAAACACAGGGGAAGGCAAAGGTCCCTTGCTTAGGGATGTAGAGGAGAAGAACAGGGACTCCTTCTTGGATGAGTACATGTGAGTGGTAGAATCTAGGGAGCAACAGGAGAGAGAGCACAGAGCTGAGGAGCAGAATGGAGGCAAGAGAGAAATAAAACCTCAGGACATGGAAGAGCACAGAGTAGTGAAGTGGAAAAATGAGACAGAAGTTGTGGGGCAAAGATTTCCAGCTCATTGCATGCAAAATACATGCAGTCCAGCAGGTCTAGGCCATCTTCCCTGACAAAATTCTTACCCCACAGTCCTGCTGTGCAAGGAACTGGAGACAGGGACAAACCAAGAAATACAGGAGTGCATTGAGTTAATGTGAAAATGAGTGAAGCAATCAGTACATTATTTTTTCAGTTTTTTTCTTGTCATGACATATTCAGTTTGTTTCATGTTATCCTGAAGTTTTCAATGCAAATTTAAGTTCCATGTGGTCATACCAGAATAATTATGTAATTAAATTAATTAAGGTAAAACTTCATTAAAGATCATTTATTAAATTAATTTTGCTGGTGTTCAGATTCAACCTCTTTGGACAATGCTGTTCATCTCTGAGATGTTTTGGGGCATGGTGTGTGGACTACACTCACATCAGGCACAATTTGTTAGGTATGCAAATGTTGCCTGCAGTTTTACAGAAGCACAGAGTTTCCAAAGACGTACAGGAAAGCCTCGATTACAAAGTCCATACCTGTGAGCCTCAACATGTTCTCTTGAAGCTAAAGCACTGCCTGGATGGGACCATGGGTGCCACTTCCATCAAAATCCAAAATCCTTAAATCCACTGGCTTCCCTTGATCAACAGTGTGGTCATTATATAAAATCAGGTTTGATAAGCAGGACTCTGCCCTCATGAAGCTTTGCTGGCTGTGACCAAAGACTGAATTCTCTTGTAGTTTTTTTTCAATGCCTCCCAGAATAATCTTTTCCATAACTTTTCCAGGCACTGAAATGTCATTAACAGGCCTGTAGTTTCCAGGGGCCTCCTTCTTCTTCTCCTTCTTCTTCTCCTTCTTCTCCTTTTCTTCTCCTCCTTCTTCTTCTTCTTCTTCTTCTTCTTCTTCTTCTTCTTCTTCTTCTTCTTCTTCTTCTTCTTCTTCTTCTTCTTCTTCTTCTTCTTCTTCTTCTTCTTCTTCTTCTTCTTCTTTTCTTCTTCTTCTTCTCCTTCTCCTTCTTGAAATACTCATATTCAGTTATAAATACAACTCAGAAGTGTATTTTTTAATATATGTATTTTATATGTATGCACAAAGACATTCTCCCTTTGGGGTGTGTGTGCACACACATGCACATATACAAATCACACAGTTTTTATTATGTACCCAGCAACACCTCCAGATAATAATATTGAGAGGGTCTCTGTGCTTAAAACTTAGGAATAAGCAAAGTCATTTTCTATACTGAAATTTCTACTCATGTTTTTTGAGATTTCTAATTATCTGATCTGCTGGTAAGCTGGGCTTGGGTTTTTTTTTTTTTTTTTTTTTTTTTTTCCCTGTTGATGTTTCAGAATTGTGTCTTATATGCACATACAAAAACTCTGAGCTCCCATTTTTATTATGGACCCAAAGTGCTTCATGGTGAGACTATGCCAAGGGTAAATTACAGAGCTTAAGTTGCTGCTGTGGCTTGGCAGCAGCTGAGTTCAGCCTTCTTCTAAGCCACTGGCCCTGGAGCCTGTTACGAGGCTGGGCAATGACAGAAGGGAAGGGGAGTCTCATTTCATGGGCTAAGTGGGACTCTGAGACTGGTTTGACAAATGTAAAATTATCACATTGCTAATCCCAACTGGGCATAGCATGTCCCAACAAGGTAGGAGTGGGTAAGGTGGAGGAGCCTGTCCAAAAGGAGAGGCAGAGTCTGCACTTCTCTGCCATAAAATAGTTCTCTGGAAGAAGAAATTATTATCTTTTGGTAGTCAAACTGAAAATTAAGTGATGGATATGTGAACAAGAGGTGAGGAAGAGGCAGGAGCACAGTGAAGGAAAGAGGTGGAGCAGTTTTGTGGATGTTCAGGGGCAGCTGCCAAGTATGAGTGACATCAGGAAATAAACAAAACAACCAAACAAAAGCCCCTCTTCACTGCAAAACCTCAAAGGGGATGATGCAGGCTGGCATGGCTTGGGCAAAGTATCTGAGGATATTCAAATGTTTTTAATTCTTCCTCCCAAGGATAATGTTGGAGTCCAGCCTGATGCTGTCACACCAGTACAAATAACCTTTTGCATTTTACCTCTGTATCTACTATCTACCTCCTTTTCCCTGTCTATCTCAGTCCTCTTCCTGTCTGGGAAACCATTTTTCTCTCAGCATTTTGGTGCTGGTTTGAAGGCCTGTTTTGCAGTGCAGTAGCAAGGCATGAAATACAGAGATGCTTTAAAACTAGTGCTGATATCATTGCCTAATTCCAGAGTAATTTTGGACATATTTGGGGTAGAGTGCAGCATGCAGGCATATAGTCCATGCTCAGACAAAGAAAAGTGGTTACCTGGACCCATAACTTGGTCAAATACTGGGAGAGCTTGGGTAATCTCTCAGGTATCTCCTGCAAAGTCAAGAACAGGAAGTGGGGAAGACTTGCTTAGCAGGGCAGATAATGATTAAGGTATTTAATAATTGGGGAAATGAGGATTTGTATGTCTCTTTCAGATTATTTTTCAAATCAACCCAAACCTTTAAAGGTTTTAACTCTGGATTCAGAAGCGCTGAAATCCCTACTGATTTGGGTTTCTCAAGGGCAGGTCACTCACCCTGCTCCAAGATTAGCACAAAAACTGGGAGCAGTGGACTTTGCATTCAGCAGATACTGTAATTTCAGTGGCAGTGTTCTATTACTAGCTAATGCTTATGTCTTATTTTATAAAATCCTAAAAACATCTCAGCATTTATATGATTTGTGTATCCATTGATGTTCTAGAGCAGCATTCTCAAAAGAAGTAATTGGTGGAAGTTTACATTTAATTACACTATAGGACACCATTGCCTATGCTGAGCTTCTCCAGTTTCATGGTGTGTGAGTCCTGCCACTTCACCCACCTTTGAAAAATGTTAAACTATTTATACAAATTACCACAGTGCTGTCCTGAGGCTTTCCTACCTGGCACCTGTGCAGGTCCCATTCCATTGTTTGTGTATTTATATAAAGACATGCAGAACTTTCCAGAAGTCTGCCCATGCACACACACATAGAGCAAAGCTGAAAAGAGAAATTTTGAGTAAAATAAGGCCTTTCCAAATTCCATTAGACATTGTGCTTAGAAGAGGCTGATTTCTCATACATCTGTTCCTGATATTTAAAGCTTTCTGGAGATATACATCATATTTGCTCCTTTCAAATCTGACCTTTTAGTTGAAAAAAAAAGAAAGTACACCCTAATCCATATTAAAATTTTTGAGAAATCCATAAGAACTATTTCTCAGAAGTGTTACTGAGCTAGTCATTGCATAGCATTAATTCACAGCATGCTGTCTGACAGTTAAAGGCATTGCCTAGAAAACTTTGTAGCTCTTGTGATACTCAGAGCAAGGCACTATCCTTTGACCAGCTGTGCAGGAGAACAATTTGTTAACTATAGTTATATATAAATGTGTATTTTACACCATTACAAACAGGTGGGATTTTACAGAAGGGAGAAAGCTTTGCCTTTTCTGGCCACCACCTTTCAGGTACAGAGAGGTTATCTGGGGGAAAAGAGGGTTGGGTCTGCCCAGGGATCAAGCAGGTATACTGAGGTGGGGATGGAGCTCCTGCTGTGCTGGCCACAGAGAGATGGAGGCACTGTCCCTCTCATGCAATGCACAACAGGCCAGGAGGTGTGTGAGGAGAGCATCTGGCACCAGCCTGTGCCTGAGCACCGGAGCTGGAAAGAAAGGTGGGCACCCAAAGGTGGCTGCAGCCTTCTCACCTATCAAACAGCCTCTGAGCATAGCTGGAGTTGAGAAAAAGCTTGAAAGAGAAGAAGCAAAACAGGCAGTGAGGTGAGCTCCTTGCTCCTTTCTGTTGGAGTTTTCTGGATTGGTGGAGGATCTTTGTTCTGGAGAGCTGTGGGATGTCAGTCCAGCCCAGGCTTGTTTGGGTGCAAGGATGAAGAATTTCATCCTTGTTTGTTTGACTGCAAGGATGAAGAGCAGGCAGATGAACCCAAACACAGGGTTCTGCCATGCCTCTGACACTGAATCCAAACCAATACGGTTTCTGCTTGGTTCTCTCAGCACGTAGCTGTGGAATTTGGCTGCTGGGTTTGTGACTTGGCACTCAGATCTCAGGTCCCTGTGCCATTGCGTGGTTGCCATGCTGCCATCTGGATCTGCTGGGCCGGGGGAGGTGAATGTAAAACAAAAACCCTGGCACATGCTTAGTCCTGTCCTTCCATAAGCCCAAAGAGGCCTCCAGGTCCCTGCAGTTGGGTGTGGACAGCACAACCTGTCCACCAGCTGGTTGAGGAGCACTTAGAATCCGCTGCTCAGGACAGAGTGGGTTGCTTGAGATCCCACAATTGCATTTCTTCCTCCATAAATGTTTCCATTAGGGCCAGAGGAATGGAGCAGATGTTCTTGCTCTTAATAAGCCCTCTGACCTACCCGTCTGTTAGAAGAGAGGCCAGTAAACCTCTTTTTTTTTTTCTATTACTGAAATTCATTGATGGATTTATTATTTAGTTTGTTTGTGTTCTCCCCAGCTCTGTGGCTGAGATGAATGTAGTCCATGGTCCAGCAGAGGACCTCTTGCAGCTCTTACAGCCCAAGGCAGGGGACAGGAAGGGAATCCCACCTCATCCCTCAGAGAGGCTCCAAAGTGTGCAAAGTCCAGGTGCTGCCTCTCTCTTCCTGCTGTCCCTCACAAGGAGCTGAATGCTGTGGAGGAACAGAGATGGTGCAGCTCCCAGACTGGCTGTCCCCATCCTGCACAAAAAGGAAGAATGGGAAGGGCTTCCCACCCTGTTTCTTCCCAAATCTCCAGCACAGAGGTTTGATTGTGCCTGTCCTTCTGCCCTCATGGGGGGAAGGAGGTGCCTGTGCTCCTCCAGAGGGCATTTGGGAAGCATCTCCTGGAACAGGCACAAACCTAGAGCTGTGTTTGGGCTCCTGCCCCACCACACCTCCCTGGGTATCCAGTTCTGGGGACTTGCACCACAGTGGAATTAATTGGAACGATTTCCTGGGGTCCTTGTCACCTATATTTTCCATTTTAATCGATAAAGTTATGCGGAATAACTTGGCATAACGCTGTCACACAGAGGGATTTGGCTGAGGACTGGTATGAATGGGTTCTGGAATTTGGAAGCTGCAGTGAACAGTGTGGTTGAAGTCTCAGCCAGACTAGGGAAAAATAGGAACATTGAAGAATATAATTTAATTTAGTAAAAGTGAAAATTTGTTCTGAAACACCTTTTAGTGGAACAAAACACCGTTCACAGGTATTTTTCTGTCATCTCAGGTAGCTCAGGGGCTTCAATTTAGTACAACAATGACTTTTTTTTCCCCACAAATAAGTGCCTTCAGGGTCAAATTCCACTTTTCTAATCATAAGTGTTCAGTGTAAGTTTAGCACTAAACAATATTAAAGATATCTAAGGTTGCCAATAAACCTCAGGCATGAGGATACTGTCATGAGGAAAGATGCTGAAACACATTCCTGTTGTGGAAATACTCAGAATGTGGCCTTCTCTTTTCTTTAAAAGAGCAAATGTATTTAAAGCTGACTGAAAAGTTTCTATGAAAATATTATTTCAGCCAAAAATTGAATGTTGACAACAAATTATTCATAGAGAGTGACTGCTTGTCAAAACAAAAAATATTACAGTTGATGGGAGAAAAGGAAAGAGGGAATGTATTAATCAAAATTGTTGGGTTTTCAAATTTGTTCGTTTTTCTCTAAGACTTTCAGCTTTGATATTGCCATGTTTACAAATGAAACTGTATATCCTTTCACTAAAAATTAAAATTATTATGGGCCAGCTCTGCAACACCTAAGGATTAAGGGTTATGTCTCATAGACTTTTCAAAAATATTTCTGCAACCAAATGTCTGATTCCCATGGAATGTCTTTTGTGAATTCCTGAAGTACTCTGTATGAGCCCTTATAAGTTTAAACATTTTTCCAACTATGGTTTTATGCTAAAATTTTTAAGGAAATAAAAATATAAGCTGTAAAAAATGGGCCATTTTAAATACTTTTTAAAATGTAGCTCATAATTTCAGAACTATTTGGGATTTAGCTGTCAAATAGTAAGCAATATATATCACTATGACACCTATAGGTGTGTTTGCATGACATAGATTCTTTTTTGATCATGTTATGTCTGAAAATGTGTGGTTTGGACCATTTCATGGTCTTTTTGTAGCTGTTAAGACCAGGCATATATAGCAAGGAGGGTTCTGTTAATGAGCCATTAGGTGCTCCTTTAATAACACTGACAGTGGGAAGGGATTTGTGTGTGACACAAAGCTGAATGTGGACTGTTTCCAAATGAGCTATGACATGTCACTGTTCACAGTTTCTGTGCTTTCAGATACATTTCAAAGCTGAATTAATGGTAGTTTATTTTTGAATGTTTTACAGTCGAAGATAACAGCTTGTCTCAGAAGAAGAAGATAACAGTGGAAGATCTCTTCAGTGATGATTTTAAGATTCATGACCCAGAGGCTAAATGGATAAATGGTGAGTTTTGAGCACTTTATAGTATCTTTGCTTTGCTTCCTTGCTCCCTGGACATTGGGTTTTTTTTTCATGTCTTTCTTAATTCCTCCACTTCTTTATGTTGCTCCTGAAATTACAGGATCAAGGGGTTGGGGTTGGAAGGGACCTCTGGAGATCATCTTGTCCAGCTCCTAGCTCCAGCAGTGAGAGCTGTTTGCCAAGAATCATGCCCTCAAATTCCTCTTTTCAATCTTCAAACTCCTATTCCAGTTTTCCCTCTGTTAAGCATGCAAACACTGCTGTTCTAACTTTTTATCTAGGGCTGCCCAGTGAGCTCATAGATAGGCATGAAAAACTACAGCCTTTTTCTCCAAGAGCATCCAAAACTTAGTAAGTGATGTAACACGTGGTTGGAAGTAGTGGTTGGAGCATCATCAGTTGTTATTTTACCATAAACAAAACTGGAGGTTTATATTCTCTCATCAAATCTGTTTTTCTTCCTGGCAGAGAGGTGAAGAAATGCTAAACAACAGGCAAACAGTGCTCCAGCAGCAGCTGGGCAGGGGCTTGCACACAAGCCATGTGCTCTTTTTATCCTCTGCTGCCTTACATTTTCCAGTCAGGGGAAAACCAAATAATACTTGAATTAATGCATGTTGAATTTGCTGGAGTGGAGCTACTTTGGGGCATGTAGATTCCAGCTCTCACCAGAAATTGCTGCAGTCAGAACAAGCTTTGAGAATAAAATGTTGAGAATAACATGATATGATACAACTTGTTGAGAATAACAAGTTGAGAATAAAATGATTTGTGGTGTGCTGCTCATGTGAATTCTAGTCCAGCTCTTACTATCACAGAAGTTATTAGCTTTTCTTTTGAATTTAATGGGAAACTGGATCGAGTCCTTCCTCTGTTTAGCTTTCCTCATCTGCTGTACCCATTGGGAACAATTTTAATACTTGTAATGAAAAGAGAGAGTGTTAAAGGGTAGTGCTGAATTAACACATTCCCCAGCTGCAGGTTCGGCCACCCACTCAAGCAGAGGGGAAAGCTGTTGCAGACAATAAACAGCTTCACAAACACACCTGCCAGAGTGCAGGAGCTCTTTTCCAGGCTGTGTTCTCCATGGGAATGGTGCTCCCAACAACCACTTTCTGGGAATGTTGTGTGGATATTCTCAGTTCAGTTAGAGAGAAAGAGAAAGATTTCTGCCAGGCTAAGCTTGGGAAAAAGTCCAGGAGGAATGTAAACAATCTTGTTTTCTGTTCATATTGCTTATAGATATGTTCTGCTACACTGACCTAAGTCCAGTGTACCAATCAGGTGGAATGTTTTTACTTTAAGACCAATGGAATTAGTCTTCATGATGTTCTCTATAAAAGAGAGACGTACTTTGAATAAATGCTCATTCTTTGCCTTCTGAACGTGGAGTCTCATCACTCCCATCCCTGCCTCAACAGTGACAATGGTGGTAATGGAAATATTAGCTGCGCTGCAGTTCATACAGAAAGTTCCACAAAACTGATGCGTTGAGCTCATGTTTTAGTATTTTCTTGATTCTCAATGGACATGTGGAAAAATAATATATTTCTAATCAATAGCTTTGTGTCATTCTATTCTATTGATTTTAAAGAACCCGGGAAAAAAGAAAAGAACCAGTCTCAAAGCTGACATAAATACACTTTCAGTGTAAAGATTACAGGCTTTGTCTCAGCTTCCAATCACAACTTCTGGCTCATTTGTGAATATATTTGCATTTTTTTTTAATGGACTTACAATTAAATTTACTTGCACAAAGTTGTAAATTGGAACGTTTTACAATTTTTGTGATGCCACTGTAATTTCAAATTTCAGTTTGCATTTTTATCCACTGGTTTAGGGAGAGAAAAGAATACTTTGTTTAATTAGCATCTGTCAAATGGGATAGTGGAAGGTGTCCCTGCCCGTGGCAGGGGATTGAAACTGGATGATCTTTAGATCTCTTCTAACCCAGGCCATTCTGTGATTCTATGATTCTGTGACTAGCATTGACTGCTCTAGAGTTTATTTCTAGATCCACTTCCAGTGACTGCTATTGGTTAAGTTTTCCCTGTAGTGTGAGTAAATGTTGAATTTACTGTGAAGGTTTTGTTTTTTAGGACAGCATAGCATATATGTTACACTATAGTAGGTGTAAAGCAGTGAAGTACAGGAAGTTTGGGGTTCTGCTGTTGATTAATTGGCACCCCCCTTTCCATCAGTCCAAGTGGAAACAATCTGAGCTCTGTGTGTTCCAGCCCCATTCATCCCACACCTCCTGCACTGTTCTCATCACTCCACGTCTCACACTCTGCGCTGAACTTCCCTTTCCTGTACAGCTACAATTGTATTCTCCATATACTTAACAAGCATGTGAGCTCCAATCAGCAGCTCTTTTCATACTGTGTATCTTAAATCTAGTATTTGAACATTTCCTTGTTTTCACATCCCCCTCCAAAGCTTGTCAGGAGTGTCCTGTGCCAGCCTTTCTTCAGACCTTTCCCAGCTGACAGGTGGCCTACTCGTTAGTCTAGTCCCTAATTGTTTAGCAGTTCTGCTCATGAGCACCACATTACCTTGTAATTAGGCTTCACAATTATTGGGCTTTTCCTGTAATTTCTCTCACACAGCAGTTTAGCTCAGGTTTCTGAAAGGCTCAATGTGATGGTGCAAAGTTCTTGTAATGTTTGGCAGAAAACAGGATAAAGAAATTTGTTGTCATTTTGTGCTGAAGAGCAGCTCGGTCATCTGATTTCTTCTAGAAACAATAATTCATAGTCATTATTTAGACCTGACCTGAGAAGGCAGTTGAGTCATGCATTCTGGTTTTGTGGCCCTTTTGAGCTGCAGTGATTCCTGCCAGCTGTGAGTCTGACCCCCACATCCTGGGAGCACTCCTTCCTCATGGGGAGGGAGCATCATGTAAAAGAAAGCAGTGGAGACTGAACTGCCACTTGTGGAGACTGATGCTAATCTTCTGTCTTTGTACTTAAATGGCAAATAGATTTTTCCCACTTTGAAAGTACTTGGATGCTGTTTTAGTTAGAAAAACATCAGAGCAGCCTTTAATATCCTGACAGAGGTTATTGCAATGGATTGGATGCAACGTGTCAGTCCTTACTCTTTAGAGGATGTTTTTCCAGCCTTGCTGTAGGCATCTTGCAAGACACTGTATCTAGCAGTGGCTTTTGTCAGGATGCTGTAGGTAAGTGACCAGAGGTTTTAATTAGGAGAATATTTTCCTCGGGCTAGACACTGGCCAGACCTGGGAAGGCAATCCTTGCAGAGTGATTGTAGCCAAATGGGCAGGATAAAGGGTAAAATGAAGAGTACAATATAAATGAAGAGCTCAAGCAGGGAGGAGCACTGAGGTACAGGACAGCAAAGGACATGTTTAGGGTCACAGGAACTTAAAAATGTGAAAATCAAGCCCTTCTCTCTAAGGTCCCTGCCCACTCACTTCACCTGTAATATTGAAAATATAATATTTATTCTTATGAGAAGAGGAATAACGAGTAAATTAGCAAGAGGCTTCAAATGACATTTTCAGAAATGTCTCAGTTATTTGGAAACCTGCCACTCAGTGAGAGCCAGGACCATGGTGTGCCCAGCTTGCCTCTGAGAATGGCAGCTGGGCTTTTATCTCAAAAGTCCCTTTGAAAAATGCACTAATAACTAATATCTAAATATAATGAAGCAATTCTTTTATCTGTAATACTGAAGCACATATGTTTCTCTAATAATATCATAGAATTTCTGGGCTCTTTTAAAACCTAATATTGAATTTAATGACCTAGAACTAATAGGTTTTATTTACCATGCTGAAAAAAACAGTGTAGTGACTGAGGTAATTTATTTCAGTTTACCTTTAGTAATAATGCTCAGATCAAGAATACTAAGATAGCCCAAATGCCCTCAAGTCTCTTCTCTGCAGTGTAAATCCATTGCACTCTATTGATAAAAGCACTGATGCATTTCAAATGATCCAGATTCGTGTGGAGTAAATGAATTATTTATAGGTTGCTTTGCATAGATATTAAGAACTTTGTAAGTGCTAATATTTTTCATTATGAAAAAGGTTTGTGCTAAGGTGCTGCTTTGACAGCTCTTTAGACTTAAATTGCCCTCTTAGAAGCTACAGCATGGTTGACTGGAGTACAAGTTTCTCTGGGCTGCTTCTCCATGGGACCAAAAGGTTCATGGAATCATGAAGTTTGGAAAAGACCTCTGAGTCCAGCACTGCCAAGTCCACCACTAAACCAGGTCCCTAAGCTCCACCTTGACACGGGTTTTGAGCGCTTCCAAGGATGGTGATTCCACCACTTCCCTGAGCAGCCAGTTCCAGTGTTTGACCAGTGAAGAAATTTTTCCTAATGTGCAGTCTAAATCTGGCACGACTCAAAGTAATTTCCTCTGGTCCTATCACCTGTTACTTAGGAGAAGAGGCCAATTCCCACATCCCTACAACCTTTTGTCGGAGAGCAATTCTCAGCTTGCAAGTGACCATCCAAACTGTAAGGCAGCAGGAGCATTTCTCTTGGCAAGGTTGGGCTGTCAACAGGAAAGGAAAACTCATCTTTCTGTTTGGCATCCAAGGGACAAAGTTGCCTTCCTTGGGCACATTTGGGATCTGTGTTAGGAAGGAGTTTCCTGTGCAGGGCATCCTTGAGCCCCAATGCAATCCCAGTTCCTGTCTTATGTTAAATGAATTTAAGGTAGAAAATGCTCACAAGTGGTTTTGTTAGTGTAAATCTGATGAAGGCATAAAAAAACTGGGTTACTCTATCAGAATATTTGCCCACCTTTTTAATTAGAAATATTAGCTCATTCATTTCAATGGGTTCTAAATGTGTGTTAAAAAGACTGAAATGAATGGGTTTATTGGTCTTAATGGTTCAAAGAAAATTTTCTCCAGTCTCAGTTCAAACCTCATATCCAAGCTCATGGCAGCTTCTTTCTGAAGTATTTTTATGAGTATTTTGGCTTTTGAAATGTTTTTGAAATACTTTCTGAAACACAGAAAAAGATACCTGGTGCGCAGCACATTGGTTTGTGGTGTCTAAGGTTTAGTGAACCTCCAGGCCCCATTACAAAGAACCCCACAGCCTATAAGGATGACCTCATGCTGAGAGTAAAGACACCCTCACTAAAGGAAAATGCTGTGTGGGCCAGAAGAAAATACAGGGGAAGGACTAAGAAGGTTCTACTTGTCTAACATAGCATGGTTTTGCTGGGGATGGCCTTCAGAAACCCTGGTATGGTTCATAAAAATGTGGATATTTGTTAAATTAACTTTTGGGTAATGTTGGTGCCAGTGGAAGTGTCCATGCACTTCAGAGCTGGTTGATCACTATTCTTACTCTAAATGCCTTCATGAAGTGACATCCTGTGTTGCCAAAGCTGATTAGGTAAGAGATCTTGCTCCCTCATGACTGTCACATTGAGGGACAAGTGAGGAATATGTCAAACCATTTGAACCAAAATTTTGGCTTTAGATCTCATCCTGGATCATCTTCTTCAGAGATTTCTGTGGCTCTGTGATCTGAGAGCACTGGAGAGAATTTGTCCTACTCCTGCCTTTCAGCTTCTGGGCAGCTGCCTAAGTTCAGCAGTGACAGTAACCTGTTCACTAGACAGGAAACTTGGGAATTAATGGATTTTTAAGAGACTATAATAGGCCATGGGGGACAGCATTCATGCCATGTAGCTGTTTTGTTCATTACTGTTAGAGAGAATGAAATGGGAAATCAATTTGGCTCTTTCAAAAATTAATACAGTTTGCAGGAGCAAGCTGGGGAGGAGTGTGGTGCCAAGGAGTGTGGTGCAGTGCCTCAGTGAACTCTTCCCTGCAGTGCTGGAGTGCTGGTGGGACACCTGTGCTGGTTTTGGACTGAGAAAATAATTCTTTGGTGTTTACAGCAACTTCTGAATTTAGAAGGAAAAATGTGTTGCATAAAGTCATGTTTGGGAAAAATATCGCACTGTGGAAAAGCAGAAGTAACAGAGTAATGGTCAAATAGGGGTTTTGTGTGTCCTGTTTTTGAGTTGTTTGATGTCTTGAGGAAGCCAAGATTTCCATAAGAGCCTAACCTTATATTTAGAAACCTTCATAAGTAACCTAATTTCTCCAAAGCCTGCTGAGCTGTAATCATTCCCCTGCTTATCATGGGTGCTGTTGAGCCTCTGAGTCAAAAGTCCTGCTGAGGTATCAACATATGGCTGTAGTTAGAGAACATCCAAAAACCCACATGCATTAAAAAGTGGCCTCAGGCATTCAGTGCCATAGCTTTCTATGTGTTACATCTCTGCATCTTGCCAAGGTGAGTGAGGAGTCAGGGACAGGGCTGGTCTCCTGCGAGAACTGAGAGGCAAGGAATGAGTGATGAGGAGGGTATGGACAATGTGATACTGCACAGTCACTCAGGGGAGAAGCCCAGGCAAGCAGGAAGGATCTTGGGGTTGTCCCAGGTAGAGCAGGAGCTGGAGTTGTGTGAAGAGTGAAAATGAGTCTGGAAGTCAGTACTGCTGAGAAGTGGCTTAATGGCCTATGATGAAGAGCTGGAAAATACATTCAGTCGCTATGGCAGTATCAAAGAGAACAATTAGTGAATCAAAGGTGACTGGAAGAGGCAGGAGAATTCCTTGGACTTTGTTTCTTCTTGTCTAGGTTCTGTTAATTCCTACTGCCCATAACTGTCTAATTCTGTTCCCACCAATTTTTTTTTTAAACAAAAGAGGAAAAATAGACTTCCCCCTAACAGCCAACATGCCACTGTCACATGTTGAACCAGCAGGCTTTCCTAGACTTTCTATAGCCATTAACAAAAACAGATTCTCCATTTCCATTTCAAGCCCTACTCCACTAAAATTAGTGCTTTTCCCTCAAAGTAGCTCAGAAGCAAGGCAATGCCTCCTGTTGAGACTGTCTGCCAGCAAGAAGCAACTTCAGGGAGTAATTTGAAGTTGTAAAAGGTGTGTGAAAACTAGAACAATTTGGACCCTTTTGTGTGTTAAATTTGTTTGTAGATTAGAGGTAGAAATCCCTGGGAATTATGTAGAAGCTGTCCCCTTTGCTCCTTCCCATCAGCTGCGTGTTGCTCTAAGGTGCACTGCAACGTTTCTAGGCTCATTTCCTGGTATTGAATGCAAAGCTGATAAATTCAGTGCTGGGTCCTTTTACCTGCCAGCCAGGCAGACATACTGCAACGACACTGGATTCACAGTGGGGAGCCTTTTGATTAAAAATAAATAAATAAATAAAGGAGAACAGCAGGGATGGAAGTGGGAACGCTGCCGCAGGGAGAGGTAGCATCTGTGGGGGACTTTGAAGACCGTGGCTCACAGCAGAGGTGTTTCTGAACCACAGGCACAGAACCACATGCACAGTCCTGCCTGTGTGCTGAACAGTTTAAATCCAGTCAGGAAAAGGATCAGTTTTTTTTCATCCTGTTCAAAGTGCCTTGAAATCAAAACCCTGCTGCTCTCAGAGCCGAAGGAAAGGCACTGGTTTTCCAAGAGTTTAACTGAGAGAGGGATTAGCTGTTCTCTCAGTGGGTGTTAGTTATAAAATCCATGTGAATAGCTACAAGAAGGGTGTGACACCAAGAGATGCTCTTCCCCAGCTGACACCTGTGAACCAGGTAAGGGTGAGCTCCCAGCTGTCCCCAGCCCTCGGGGAAGGGGACACTGCAGGGACAAAAATTGTCCGTGGTAAGCCTTAAAAAGGATGGCCAGAATTGCATTCCTGCTGGCTGAATTTGTACTAAAATAAAGTTGCTGGGTTTTTCTCTTTGACTCTTCAGAGGAATGTAACCCAGGCAAGAGGAGGGAGAGAAACAGGAGCTGTGCTCTACTCCTGGGTGATGGAGCAAGCTGGGCACAGCAGAGGGTGATGGTCTCCCTTCCCAGGAGCTTGGCAGTGTTTCACCATGAGGAGGATTGCTTTTGGAGAGAGTAAGAAATTTTATTTTGCTTGGATCCAGCACTGCTTAGAAGATGTGGGTAGATAGAAAGGAGACTCAGTTTTGATCTGTAGGAAAAGAAGGTCAAGAAAGAGGGTTTGCATGAACTTGCTGAAGGTGTTCCCGACAGTCAGGCTGATTTAAGGATGGAAACATTTTAGGAAAGAGGCACTTAAGAGATAAGCACCCAGGAAAGCACAGATGGAACAAGTGAGGTGCATAATTGCAGGATATGCTGAACAAAAAGCACATTCAAGTGAGGACTGTAAAGGGGTGATGGAGAAAGGAGAACTTTTTGGGGTGTTCAGGCCTCTTGTAAAGCCATTGATGTTAAAGCCATTGATCCTAATTGCTACACACTGCTGATACCTTCAGCAGTGATCTCCAGAAATGTTTGTCGTTTGACACAGTCCAGCCCTGGGAACCTTTTGTTCTCTAGGATGCAATTTGCTTACTTTTTAAAACTTTTTTTTTTTTTTTTTTTTTTTAATCAAGGCAATTTTCTGTTTTTCACACTGCCCTGCCCAACTTTGATTGCTTCTTGGAGATTTTTGCTTGGTGCAAAAAGAACATTTTCCTGACTCAGTAGCTTTCCCAGAGCTTGCTCCACTGCTCTGGGATACTTGTTGAACACGGAATGCTTATCAAGTATTAATTAGAGCAGTATGTATTCCACTTGTTCCTTTTAATGAACATTAAATAAATATATGCTGAGATGCCATAATTAAATAATTTGAAGACAGGAAATACTGTATTTCTGGTGATTAAACTCTATATCAAGTCTTTGTAACTGAAAATTTAGCAGGCAAAGATTTACTTATCTAAGAAAAAGTCCCCAGTGAGCTTGGATCTCCTGACTGGATTAAGCTGTTCAATGTATGAAAAGCACTTTTTTTTTCTTTTTTTACAAGAAATAGTCCCAGACTTATATAATTCATTAAAAGAATTTTATAATTAGATAATTATCATTGATCAAGGGAAAGTAATTATACTTTAAAACCTCACATCAGAGGAAATTCAATTAAGAGCACAGGAGACCAAAGGTTTGCCCAGCCCAAAATCCTGTTTCCATGGGAGGCAAGATGTGTGTGCACAAGGATGAGCAAGAGAGCACTGAACCTCATCCACTTTTTATCTCAGAGAATCCTCAGATCCTCTTGTATATTTTCTGTTTAGTTGCCTAAAATAGTTTTCTCTTCTAAGACACTTCCCAAGCACCCTCCAGAGCCTCTTGCATCCAGCATTTCTCTCATCAATGAGTTTCACTGACCTAAGACCTGTTGCAAGAGGAAGGGTTCTTGGGAGCTTGTTTCTATTTGCTTCTCTTGGTCAGCCTTAGATCAGGACTTTGGACAAATGTTTTCCACCTCTAATGTATAATTTTAGAGAGGATGGGGTGGGAACTACACACCAGGAGTGCACAGAAGTGTCTGGATTAACTTCTCAAAAATGTTAAAAGTGTTCTTCAAGTGTTTCATGACAAATCCATTTAATTGCATTTGAAAATATGTTTTTAAAATATCAGGCTCTTTTGCAGGCTTATACCAGTCTTCCAATGTTTGAGTTTACAAAATCTGGGTAATCATCTTCAAAGCATTTTAGTTTTGGAATGGCAGGGGTGGAAAAAAATGTAAACAAAGTTTAGTAAGTAGGCAGGGAAAAATGTCAATGTTCAAGCCAAGAAAAGTTTAAAAAGTATCAGTTCCAAAGCATTTCCTCCATAATGAGCAAAAGTCTGGATCTATTAGATAAATTATTATTATATTGGCATGCACTTGACTCTATAAAAATTGACTCCACAATGACTGGTGGTGAATCCAGCAGTTCAGAGAGATTGTGCTCGTATTTCAGTTGTGTTCCATGTGGTCATGTATGCAGAGTAAGCCATTCCAGGCTCTGGCTGGAAGCCTTGGCCTTGCCATGCATTCCCCATGGGAATATCTGAGTAACGTGGTACCTTCAGCCAGACTGAGAAGAACCATCAAGACTTGGATAAACATCTAAAATCCACCAATTCTGCCCAGACAGGGTCCAGAAATTTTTTCCAATATTCTAATTTGTTACCAACCTAATAAACACTTATTCTCTGCTCAGCAGTCAATTTTCCCATTTCCTGGTGGACAGGAGCCCATCCCCAGGCCTGCTCCTGCAGCTGGCTCTGGATGCTCAGCCTCTGGCAGCACCAGCAGGGAGTGGAGCCAGCAGGGCTGGGCTGGCCCATTGCCCCTCAGAGGGGTTAATGCACATATGCTGGGCTGTGTGCAGCAGTTTCCACTGTCTGCTGCTGCCTCAGCTGATGGACTGACTCATTTGACAAGACAAATTGCTTGGAATACTCGTGCATAAGCCAAGATGCTTATTAATAATTTGGAGGTATCTTTTCCTTCCTTGTTCTCCTTCCCAGGGAGAGCAGGCTGTGAACTGTGATATAAAAAATATATTAAACACTTATTTAAAACATGCCCAAGAGCACATATATATATATTCCATGTGTTTCATATTTTCTTTCTTCCAGGTGTCAGTTTCAGAGGCAGCATTTGTAAGAATTTGCTGTTAACTTTTGCCTTGAAACTGATTCCAAACACAGCAGCAGGTATAAGATATGGCCTCAAACCAAATTAACCTTTAACACAAAAGCATGTTCTTTATGTATTTTCTAATTTTAATGCCTCACAAAGGAAGATATTTTTAAAAATATACATCAATAATTATAATATTCCTGATTTTTTTTCCTAATTGGCACAGAATGGCTAATATAGCTAAACTATCAAGCCAGAAGATTATGAATATGAAAATGGAAGAGGGATTATTAGAATTCCATAGTTTATATTTGTCTTCCTTCTTCTAGGGCAGGAAACTGAGAGTGTAATCAATTTTCTGTTGCAATCAACTTTTTTAGGAGAAACAATATTGAACTACACTCGGGAGAGAAAAATACTGAAAAGAGCCTGCTTTTATCCAGTTTGAGGGACATCATCACCTTGATCACTGCAGTGAGCTTGGGTTGCTCCATCCAAAAAAAGACAGATTGTAATGGGAATAGAAATGGTCCAGAGAAAGATAAAGACCATGACAGAAGCATGGAATTGCACGATAAAAAGAATTGCCATAAATTATAAAGAAATTATGTAAGGATAGAAAATAAAGAAAAATATGAAGAAGTCAAACTCTTTCCATTGAATAAGGACACTCATTGGATTTAATCTCATCTGCTGAAAGTTCTTAACCCATTGAGAAGGTATTGTTGGACAGAAGGTTGATGAGAATTGGAAGGAAAGAGCAGTCTTTCTTTTGGTGTAACTATTTTTCACCCATTGCACTTATATCAGCCCTTTTGCTTCTGCAGAATCAGCACAGTTGTCTTCTTAGCAACTGCTGGTGCTTCAAGACCAAGAGAACAAAGGCAGTAACAGGTGGATGATGTTGGTTCCATGGGCAGAGAGAGGAAAAGGAGCAAGAAGAAGTGAAATAAGGAGTTCAGGAATCTTTTCTGGGGTTTGGTGAGGACTCTGTGTAGGAGCTGACCCAGTCACTGCAGGCAAACCAAACCAATGTGCCAGGCTAAGGTAAAGCTCCTCACTCCTCATGGAATCATAGAATGGTTTGGGTTGGAGGGGAACTGAAAGATCATCCATATCCAACCCCCCTGCTATGGGCAGGGACATATTCACTAAACCAAGTCCCTCAGAGCTCCATCCAACCTGGCCTTGAGCACTTCCAGGGATGGGGCATCCACAGCTTCTCTGGGAAGCCTCTTCTATTGCCTCACCACCCTGCTTAGCTGACATGAATGTTTTTCATTCCATCTTCAGTTGGTTTAAAAATGATCTGATTTTACCTATAATTGCAACGTGTTTGTCCTTTAGTGGCTCCCTTGCAGCTGGGTGCAGGAAGACTGTTCCCACTCAGGTGCCATTTCCTTCCCTCAGTGCCGTCTTGCTCAGGACACCAGTCTCCTGCCCAGCACCGAGTCTAATTATTATTAACGGTTCTTTGCAAGTGTTGAAAGTGTTTCCATGGGCTCTGTAGCAGGATGCCCTCTTGTGACCACTCCAAAACCAGAAATCGTTCACTGGTGACCAAAATGTGTATTGGGGTCTTGGATTTCATCTCTCGCCTGCCTTGATTTTCAAATCCTGAGGTCAGGGTGATGGCCATGACTCTGACAGCTCCTCACACAGTTAGACTTCACCACAATCATACCTCACCAGACACATCTGAAATGACAGGCTGACATAATAGAAACTGTGAAATATTGCACACAAAGATAATTAAAACTTTACCCACAGCTGCACACAAAACATATCTGCTTGTTAACATACAACAGTCTCACTCAGTCTGCACTGAAATTTAAGTAATCTTCCTATGATAATAATATTGAAAAGCAAGAAAAAACACTATGTGTTCTTTCTTGGCCATTAACTAGTGCAATTTGTTTAGGAGCAAAGAGAAGGAGGCAAGGGAATGCACAGAGAAATTAAGTAAGTGAGCTGTGGGGTCACATTTTAATGAAAATTTATTCATGGATTCCTTTTTTTCCTCAGTGTCAAGTGGATTATTACATTTAGGTGCAACACTTAGGATTATGCACTTTGTGTGAAGCCAAACCAAATGAGGCAGAAAAAGACCTGGTGCATTTGGCAGAGAAGAGAGAGGTCACTGAGTGAGTGGTGCTGCACTGGCCTGGGGCACAACCAGAGAGTGCTTGGAGCAAGCGTGCCTGTGTGGAACTGGCAAGCTGGGGGCCACCAAGCAGGAGTGGTAACTTGGGCTCTCATCTGAGCTAGAAACTACAGTGGAAAAAGCCTTGGAATTTTTATATTCCCAGTAAAATCTGCGCCATTGTGTATTTGGGACTCTGCGCCCACCTCGGTCATTTCATGGAGCTGGGATAAGCTGGGATTCCTTCTACCTGTTGGCTACACTTTTTTTTTTTTTTTTCAGTTGCATGATGAAACTGTGAAAAATATGTAGGGTGTGGATAAAAGCATTAAGGACCATTTTCTGAGAAAATAGTTGTCTGGGGTTAAATTGCTTCTGGTCTGTGTTGAACGTGAAATGTTTCCAGCAGGGAATCAAAGGGATGAGTGTAATCTGCTGTCTCCAGCTGTCCAGTAACCCTGGGGTCCTCTGCACTTCTCCTCCTACAACATCTAGGATTTGAAGAGCACATGGCACAAGCACAGCTGAACAAGAGAATAAGATGGCAGGGAATTTTTGAGGGAGATTTCTCAGCTCTGGAATACACCAAAGTCATCTCAGTGTGGTGCACTCCCCTCCTCTCCCCAGGCATTAGAAAGATAAATTGAGGGCAGCAAGCAATGAGGTGTGAGGCTGCACTGCTGTTCTTAGGCTTTTGCAGCAGTTTTGTAATCAAGATGGTTTGCCCTGGATGGAATAAAAATGGATTTAGACCAGTGAATGTCTCATTCATTTTTTGCCTAATTGTAGTGTCTCTATTTCCCTCCCTCCATATGTTCTAAAAGCAGAGAGAAGTTGGGAAGGGAGTAATTAGAAGTTGAAACAAATTCTCAGTTTCTCACATGCATTTCAGCTTTTCATGCCTGTGCCACTGAGTCATGATCTGAGTGCACAGAGTTCCCAGATTGGGGCTCTTTGTTCATCCTCACAAATGAGGCAGGAGCAGAATTTTACCTGATTTCAAATTTGGGACCCACATTTCAAAGGTGTGCTCTGCCTGTATTTCAGGCTTGATGTAGGATGTAAAACTATTTTTTTTTTTACTTGAATGTTGAAAGAGTTGGAATTAGATAAAAAAGAGAAACAGACCAGCATTGCTGACTTTTATAGTTTTAAGTTTTCCCAAGACTCGATCTCTTGGAGCTTTTGACAAGCTACTTTACAAGGCTGCTAGAGATGCACGTTGATGTGGGAATTTTCCTGAGCTATAATTGTGTTTTATTTTACTGGTACTACTGTAAAAGCACTATATTGGTGCACCAAGTGCAACTGCATAGAGATGATGAGCAATTAAAACCACTTCTTGCATAATAAAGCACATTCTATCTTGTTGCACTTACTTAATATACCAATTCAATGTGTTATACAGTATTTAGCTAGATTACAGTAAATCACCTATTTAAAGAAGTTTTTCTTTCAGCCTTGCATGTGGGGAAAAAAGTGCTGGGAACAGTAAAAGGATAATGACCCATAATGGCCGAAAGCTAAAAATGGGATTCCAGTTGTCTCCTGGAAATAAAGGCTGTAGCAATGTTGTTAAAAGCAAGCTGTTCTCTGTCCCCTGTTGCTTCTTGTATCAGCATCACAAAGTCTAAGAAATTCTTATTTATTTCTTCCAGGCAAAGTAGCAAGGCAGAAGGAAAAGGAGTTACTGGTGTGGGTAGGTGCATTGAAGCAGAGGCAGGGTGGTGGCAGGGGCTGTGAAAAATTACAAATGCCAAAGTCTACAGGGCCTATCCCTGAGGAGCAGCTCATTGAGGGCACCATGAAGCTGTGAGCAGGGAAATGGGCTTTTGCTGCTCTTCCCTATTTGTGATCCTTGCCTCCCACTTTCTGTTATCCCAGCCTACTGCAGGCACCAGGGGACAGGGGCTGGGAAACCTTCCCTGCATTTTCTCTCTGGGAAGCAGCTCAGTATCAAAACAGTCTTTGCTTCTGCTGTGGGGAGGGAATTTCAGAGTCAGTTGTTTGTTGGGTACATGCTGTAAATATCAAATAGATGCACTGCAGAATGTCTTGAAAGAACAACAGATCACAGTACTAAATGCATCATCCCAACAGCTTTATTTCCATCTGGGTTTGTGATTGCATCTCTCTGGACACCTGAATAGGCTTCCACTGGGGACTGATTGTGCTTTTCTTTTGCATTATGATCTATGAACTGAAATTCAGTTCTGGGGCTCACCTGGCCCTTCAGAAAATTTGCTGAGCTGCTAAACAAGCAGAAGATTTTTTTTTTTTAAACTCCACTGCCTGATCCTCATGTATCTTTCCAAAAGAATACAACTGTACTACATCCTGTTGCAAATATCAATTGTCTGAAGAAACATCTGTCCTATCATTACAACCTTCCTGTCTGTTATCTTGATAGATGGTGAAGGTATCCAGGTGTGTCTGATCAATACCTGCCTGGGAGGACTCCCAGAAAGCCTGGGCTGGTTCAGGTGCTGTTGTCACCTCAGTGGGGGTGGGCTCAGCCTGGCCGAGGGCTGAGTGATGCTGTGCACCATGCTGGGCAGGGCTGCAGGGCTCCTGCAAGACTCCTTCAGATGTAAGATAAATCACCAAAGAGCTGACTGCTTTGGGTCATTAAAACCCCCACAACAACTCTTCTTTTTTCCCCCATGAGGAATGACAGAAGGGTGCCAGTGGTCTTGGTGGCCCTGTGACATTTGCTGTGCCAGTGCAGAGCTCCATCCCAGCATCCCTGCACATGACCCCGTGCAAAGTGACCTCTGTCCCTTGGGAGGGGACACACAAGGTCCCACAGGACCTGCTGCTCTCTGCTCTCCTGACACAGGGTAATATGTTTGCCAATCCTGCTGGTATCTGGAGGCTCATTTGTCTGAAATGGTTTAGAACAACTTCAGGACTTAAATTTCTTTTATTAATCAATCTTCCTTAATCTTATGGATTGAAAATGATAATTCCCTTGATGCTGGCTTTCATCATACTGAGATTCATTCAATTTTCTTTCATGTCTGTTGATCAGGACTTAAGAAGTTGCCTTTTCCTCAAATCTGTTGACCTAAAAGACTGGAGTGGTCCTAACAGTCCTGACTCTACCTTCTCTCTTTCACTGTCTCTTGCTGCTGACTTGCTGCATATGAATTTCATAACCTTTTTCTGTGTACTTTTCATTCATCAGGTATTAAAATGATAGAAAATGACAATTTCATTAAAATATTTTTAGAGCTGTATTTAAATAGTTTTTGTTTTCATATTTTATCACTCAGTTTTGTTTTCTGCTTTTCATAAGTTCTGACAAATAAAGAAAGTTCTCCTCATAGGCATGGTCCTGTACAGTACCTTATAAACCAATCTTTCCTCGCTGGTAATGTGGACTTCAGAGAAGCTTTACTGCACTAAATTTTTGGGCACTGATGCTGTGTTCCTGTCAATGGATGTAGTTCCTTCAAATTCTTTGCATTGCCAGCACTCAAACTTACTCCTTCTAGAAGTAAAGTTGTCCCAAACCTTCTTGTCCACTGTGCTGAGCTGTTTTGTCTGGTGCCCAGTCTGTCTGTGCTGTTCTTGGTGAGGGCTCAGTGGCTTCAAGGGACATGAGCTCCCTCTCCCTGGGTCTGTTTTCTCTGCCTGTGCATTTCCTGACTGAATTCAAGACAGAGAAGCAGATGGGGTTTATGATTTCACCTGTTCTGCTTAAATGTTTCTCCCCAGGCCTCCCCAGTTCCTCTGCACTGACTCTGTACAGCCCCAAGGCTGATCCACTGTTTCTGGAAATCATTGTTTTTTGCAATCAGTCACCTTTTCCAAGTGTGACTACATATCTGTGTCTACATTCACAGTCAGGAAATGTGATCTACCACTCAGACAATTTCCTGGAAGTTGAAAGAGAAGTGAGGAGCTGGAAAAGTGAACTTTGCTATTGAACCACAGAATCAGAGAGAGGTTTGGGTTGAAGAAACCTTAAAGACCACCCAGTTCCAACCCCACTGGGCACCTTTCACTAGAACAGATTGCTCAAGGCTCCTGGCCTTGAACACCTCCAGGGATGAGGCATCCATGACTTCTTTGGTGAAGAACAGATGGAAAAAATCCAAGATTGAAGAAATGGAATAAATGGCAGCATGCCTGAAAACTATAAATTTCAGCATCATTTATACTGAACACCAGCCCCAAAGAAAGGCAGATATAAAAAATGAGAGGCAGTGATGACCTTTATCAGCTCTGGTGACAACTATAAATCAGGCTGCAAATTCTCATCAGCTTGCTGGACAGAATTCATTACAGACAGGGGCCACTGCATTGCTTTGTGGCTTTGATTGAGGTATGTCCCATTTAAATCAATGCTCTTGCACTGGGACAAATCACACATTTCAAAACAGAAGTCCAGGAATATGATTTATCTTTTGAGGACTAAGACCCAGCTAAACCTCACAGTGTTTTGTTCGGAATATAACACAGATCAATTTGTTCTTCTCTTAAGCAGACCAATTTCCTGTTCATTAACTCAGACAGTGTGTTGATGGCTGGAATTTAATATAATGGCAAGATTTAGAGCCCTAACAAATCAGCACTGCTTCATTTATTCTTTTTTTAATGCATTCTAAAAGTACATGTGGCAGATTAGCACCTGATTTTAAACCTGTTAAGGTTTAACAAATAATGGGAAAGTCTGTCATCTCCTACTTCCAACCATGGAGCAACTTCTATGTAATCTTGAAGTTTCATAGTTTATTAGAATGTTATGGGGTTTTTTGGAGTATAAGGAGCAATAAAATTTAGTAGCAATGTCATTATGGGCAGTAATGTGACTTCCATCAGTTCCTGCAATGTTCAAGAAACAGCTTCACAGACTCATTAGATTAATAAGCTACTTTACTATGTTCTGAACTTGGAGCTGAATTTCATCGCTCTTTTCTTTTCTGTAATTAGGAAATATCCTGAGAGCCTTACAATTATCCAAATGTTTTGCTGGCCATGTTTAAAACATGATTTTTTTCTGTCTTGAACTTAGTGTATAATTGGAAAACATTCTGTGTTGTTGACAGAGGGTGATTATTAAAGCAGTAATATTTTTCAGCATATTTGATAATTAGGTAATAGTCTGTCTCTCCGTTTAATTTTTTTCTTTTTTTTTTTTTTTTTTTTCTGGAATGCCTGAAATATTTCTGGAAAATAAAAATTTAGGCTGCATACTTTCCTCTTATAACAAATAATGCTTCAGACTTTGTGACCTGAGTATATAAAGACCAAGTATGTAGGAAACATTAAATCTTTTATTGCCTTACTTCCTAAATTGTTGGCATAAACACTTTTCTTAAGGATCTGGACACAGAAGCTGGAATTTAGAGTTGTAAATAAGCTGCTGCTGGATCAGACCCCAGAGATTGTCTCTTCTGCCATATGGCCCAGGACAAGGGCAAATACTTAGGGAAGATTCTGAAAAGCAGGCAAATTTCTCAAGTTGAGGATTCAGGTTATTCCTTTAGTCTCTCACAATGGCTGGCTCATGGGCTTCCTGAAAAGCCTTCAAGCCTTCCTTATATGTCTCTTCAAGACATATAATATTTTATGGATTTTTCTTCCATTTTTCTAATTCTAGTTTGGATCCACCTGCAGCCCTGGCACCTGCTCTGTCCTGGGACTGTGAGTTCCACAGTTTGTTTGCCTTCAGCATGAAGAAATAATCCCTTTTATTTGTGTTGAACCTGACACTGACTGATGTCATCTGGTGCCTTCCAGCACTAATTTTGGAAAAGGCAGGGAATAAGTATTCCTTATTTATCTTCTCCATACTGCTTATGACTTTTTTGACTTCTGTCCTAGCTCTGTTCAATCAGTTCTTTCTCAAGTTTAAGTTTCTTAGTTTGTTAAGTCATAAATTGTATGAAGGAATACTCTAAAGATAAATGTAAGTCAATCTAATTAAGATCCTCCTTTTTTTTTTATTCAAGACAGAAGTTGCTAATAAAATTATTCCATAATTTAAAAAAGTTATGCTTTGAGAACTTTGCCTATGAGTCTAAAGGGCTGTTGCTCTGATTTGGATTCTGAGAATCTTAAAGTCTATAAAACCTTGTGGTTTTGAGAGGATCAACTGTATTGCAGCAACCATTTGCCCTTACAGAATCTGATTCATCCCAATCTCAGAGATTTCTTCTTCTTCCACTTATGTGTAAATCTGTGATATGGAGGAGAAGATTTTTTTTTAATTGACAGCAATAAGTAGAGTGTAGAAGCTTTTCATCTGCACCTACAGAGCATTTTATAAAGCTGGTTTGTGACTGTGATGAGGATTATCATCACCAGGTTGGAAATAAAAGACTGGAACATGGATAAGGAGACTTCTAGGTCTGCACACCCTGGTTTTGAAAGAACCAAGTCTCCAAACCCAATGTTGCCTTTAGCAGGTCACCCCAACTGGGCAGTGCACACCTCTGCAGTTACAGTGAGCTGGGTTTGTGCTTGTACATATCCTAGAGGATTTAAACTCACCTTTGACTCATCCCAGGATGCTCCATGGGTAATGTTAAACCACCCACATGTCCCTAGCCCTTGTTGCATCATGGTGACATTCCTGGGGCAGCCACCATAATGGTAGGTGGTGAGGAATTGTTTCTCTCACTGAAACTGGAAGCTGAGGTTTGGTAGGATCCATCAGTTCTCAGTTTAGGCAAGTTGTAAAAAAACCATAACTCTAGTCCTGTGCCAAGAAAAACTGCTGATTCCTTTAATGGCAGAGTGCTTGGGACTTATGTTTTATGTTTTATCTGCAGGGCAGTGCATGTAAGCACTGATCAGGCTTGAACTCAGTTTCTGACATGCCTTTATTGTTGTAATGTTTTTCATCCTGAACTTTTGACCTGCTACCTAACCCTCATTTGGAATCCCTTTCATATGTCTGCCCCAGCCTTTCTGTCAGGCAGGCTGTGTGCTTTGAGAGCTGGACACTGTCTCCAGTATTTTTGTTGTTGTCCACCTGTCTTGAGAGCTGGAGTAGTCCCAAAGTGCACAGAGACAAGCTGATTTGCCTTTTTTCGTGTGAAAATGGTGATTTCTCTGCATGTTTCTCCTGCTGGTATACGTCTGCAGAACAAATGTCAGAGTTGGAGTACAATATTAGGTTCCAGAATCTGCTTTGTTAGAGGGTCATTTGCCTTTCACTTTCAGAGACTTACCAGGCTTATTAAACTCCACAAAGACTGTGGAACTCAGAAACCTGTGATCATAAAGAATGGGTTTTTTTGACCTTGTTTTCTAGCAAGTTGTGTTTGGATATTCAAAACAGGTCACTCTTGCATTCATCTAAGGGAAAGTGTGGCACAACAAACATGTGACAAACACCAACCACATTGTTTTATGGCCGTCCTCAAAGCCACTTTTAGCAATGGCTGAAGTGTTCAATAATAATTTGAGTTCTTCAGAAAGAAGTTCCCAGCAGTACTTTTGGTTTGAAGTCCATAATTAGATTCCACACAAACACAATTTCAGATTTCCTTAATGACCTTTTGTTTTCCTCCTTGCAGATAATGAATTCATTTATAGAAACCAGAATGGCACAGTGATTCTGAGGAATGTCGAAACCAACAGTTCAACAATATTAATAGAAAACAAAAAAATTGTAAGTATTTTCTATGACAAGTAGCTGAATTTCACAGCTCTCTTGCAGTTGGATCAGTAAAGCAGAAAATGACTTGGGTTTCAACTTCATGTATTGTCAAGGAGAAGCAATTCACTGGTGGTACAATGGGCTATGCAGCGATGGATAATGTGAGATTGAACTTCAGCTTTTGTTATTATTCTGCAAGCTCAGTTTCTCCCATACTTCTGGAAAGTATCATATAGAGATTTGCAGCTAGTCTTGCATATCATATATAATTGAAAGATGCACAATTCTCATCTCTGCATGCTTAATAAAAAGGACAATTGATATCCTTTACTGTCTGTTGTTATTCTCTACATTTCTCCACACAAATACTTATTTTTTGTTTGTGCATTTGCTGATTATTCTTGCCTAATGGTTGAAATGTAATTTCAGTGGTTTTTATGAGTAGCATTGAGGAATAAAAGTGGGGTTGTATTTGAGAGAAATCCTAAGAAATTGTTGTGGGAAGAATTTAATAGGTGACTATTAAAACGAATGTAAAGACTACAAAGTCACATCTGATTCAGAGCATTGTTTTTAGTGATAGAAGTATTTTGTGGCATTGTTTTGTGTAGTGGATGAAACCAGCATTGTGGCAGAAGTTAGTACATCAATTGTATTAATTATTTTTTAATGAGACAAAGAATTTATCACCAAATTATTATGTCAGGGCCCAAACTTAAACTTCACATGCTGCATTTAACCTTCAAATTTTACTGCATTATATAAGCAATCCTCTTTTACCAGAGTGTAACCCCTTTCTTTACAATTTACAATTTACAATTCTAAGGGAATGGGCTGGCTTCCTTTAATGTCAAGGTCTGTTGAAGTCAAATTACTTCCATTTGGCCTCTTGTTTATTCCACTGGTTTTTAATTGTTGCCATTTGTAAGAAAAGCACAGTGCTATGAGAAAATCCTGCATTTTTGTGCCATTTTCCACCCTACTGCCTGTTCTACCTTTGTTCCTCTGCCCTCTCAGTGAATGCATCTGCAGGTCACCTCCACATTAATCCAGAAAGCCCCAGTGCAAGAGCTGCCATTACATTTATTCAGACACATTGTCTTTTTCCTCTTCCTTTCCAGCCCTGGGGCAGAAAACTTTTGCTACTTGGTCATGTTTCTCCTTCCCCATGTTATTAACATAACAGTAAATAAAATCTGTCTTCAGTAAATAAAACCTGTCTTCTGTAAATAAAATCTGTCTTCCTGCTGCCACTGCTGGTGCCCAGGCTCCCTGTCCCTCCCCATCCTGAGCTACTCTGGGTCAGCAGCCCGTGAGATGTCCCAGAGAGGTGGTGGCTGCCTCTTCCCTGGAAATGCTCAGGATCAGGATGAAATTTTGGGAAAGCATCGGGGAATAAACACCTCCATGGAGAAACTTTGATTTCAAAACACCCTTCACCAAACCAAGTGTGTGGGGCTCTGATGTGGGGTTTAATAACCCCAAAACACGTGGGCAAACGGGGTTTGGCCACAGCAGCTCAGCAGAAGAGGGGCAGAGGCTCACGGTTGTCTCTGTGGTGCCAGGCCAAGGACGCTCATGCCCAGCCCATGGCTCCAGCAGCACTGATGGGCAAGCTCTGTGCTCCCCGTGTGCCTCCTGGGGACACACCCAGCTCTTTGGGCTGGCACCACCTCTGTGGGTATCTCTGGTCTCCAAAAGGGGTTTCCTAAATAGCCAAGTGACAAAGCAACCCTTAAATCTCATGGCATTTCTGTGACTGAGGTAAGAGTAAAGACAAGTGACTAAAGCTTGTGGATGGGACTCTGAGCAACCTGTTCTGGGTGCAGCTGTCCCTGCTCATTGCAGGGGGTTGGACTAGGCAGCCTTTAAAGGTCCCTTCCAACCCAAATCATTCTATGATGGTGCCATGCTCTGCTTCTGGCTGTCCCCCGGGCTCCCCCCACAGCACATCCATCCCCCCTGGCCTCGGGGAGGACTTTCCCCAATTCTCTTTTCAGTTTTGCTCTGTGGGACTCTCTCAAGGACTTGCATCTAATTTGTTAGGCGAGAGGGTGAGATTTAAAAGGCAGTGGATGAGTGATGTGTTAGTGGCACCTCTCTTTGACCTTGGTGCCATCTGTGCCAGCAATGCATTATATTGAAACACACTGGGGAGGAGAAATGGCTTCACTACACAAATGAAAAGTGGAGCTTGGAAAAGGTAATTCCTGGCAAGTCTGAGATACCCTGGCATTTCTTCTTGTTAGCAAGATTTACAGTGCTGATTTTTGCAGAACACAGGTCAGGGTGCACTGAACTGCTGCAGCATCCCAAAAACTTTTAACTGGGAAAAACTGAATAGTTTTCCTCTGGGTTATCTTAATTGGGGGAGGTAGTGGTGTCTCTATTACTAATTTGTTCCAGAAGCTATTTACATTTTTTTTTTTATCTCCTACACTGGCCAGTGAATACAGATAATGAGAGGAAATTAATAAATTGCCATTTATTAATGGCAAAAAGTAGAGCTTTGTACTAACTACTGCCTACACCTGCCACCTCACCAGCCTCTGTGCAGTAAGGAAAATTCTGGGTTTTTTGATATAGCTGCCTGCTCTGAGTCACAACACATTAATTCTTTCCCTTATGAGTGCCCACATAACATTTCTGGGGTTTAGAAAAAAAAAAAAAGTTACTATATTTTTTCAAGACACTTAATTCTGGCAGTATTCTTCATCCTTAGAGAGATGATCATAACAATTAGTTCTGGGTGTCATTAGCTTGAAAACTGAAGAGCATTTGTTTCAAAACTGTATTTATTTTCCAGGTCTCCTTAAAGGCTATCCGGTATGAGGTGTCACCTGACAGGGAATATGCACTATTTGCCTTCGATGTTGAACCTGTAAGTAAACAGATTTGATTTCAAAATACACAGCCAGTGGCGAACTTTTCTTTATTTTTTTTTTTTTACTTTTATGCCAGCAAGATGATATTTTAAATTAATTGCTTCCTATGAAAGAAAGCAAGAAACCCCTTCACTTAGCAATTCTGAGAGCATGTCACACTGCCATCTAGTAGAGGAGAAAGGTATAAATTAGACTGTGAGGAAACACTGTCACTGCCAGAATTTTATAGCCTCCGGGAGGGGGATTGTAAGGACATGTCTTTGCTACAAGGATTTCTATTCCTCTTCTGTGTTTTTTTTTTTTTTCCACGGTGCCTTTTTCCATCACCCTATAAATTTCTTTCTCAGAACAAAAAGCTACTGTCAGTGTCTCCCACAACTGAAATAATACATTAATTATGGTGTCACCATTCCCAGTGCTGCAGTTAGGCTTGAGCTATCACTTTCATTATAAATCCTTTTCTTCTGAGGGTTAGGTATAAATCATTTGTAAAAAATCACCATTAGGTTGATACTAAGTTCTGGATTAAAGCAAATTTTTTACCAGACTTCAAAAGGGAAAAATGTAATGAGTCATTTTTAAATGATGACCGAAGAATCAAACATGGGGAAAGCAATTCTTCTGCATGAATAATATTTTTGTCTTCCTCAATTCTGCTGGTATAAGGCCTGAAATGTTTGAGTGATAGCTATGCTGTACTACTTGGATGAACTATAAGCCCTATATATTTTGTTTCCATAGTTTAGAATATCACCAATTCTTCAAAATTAAAATAATTAATTCACTGACAGCTGTAATTGTTTTTTTCCATAATGTAAATATCATTTCAGCTGCTAACCAAAGGAAATTTGTGGGTCCTTTAGGCAGTGAAAGTTGTAGCTCTGTTGCTCATCTGATTTCTCTGCTATCATCTTTGCAGTTATTCCACACTTGGTGCAATGAAAATCAGAAGAAGCATGCTGGTTTTAGAAAAAAGGGAAAATAAAACTGTATCAGAAACTTTAGGAGTAATTCATAATGATTTTTCCTGGGAAATTACTGGTGGTGTGACTTCACTTACCTGAAGCTTAGCTGAGTTCTAGACAGAGATGGATGGAGAAGTGTTAAGTTAATTCTAAACATGGAAAAGACAGCCTAAGGGTCACTGAGCAAGCAAAGCCTTTATCTCAAATCTCCCTGCCTTGTGAGCTAGAGATGTTTTGCAAAATTCAGTTCCTTTAGTGGAAATCAGCCTTTGTCTGTGGAAGCCCTGTGCCAACTCTGCTCAGATCCACTGTGCAAGCTGGAAGAGCCCTGAGGAGGGAGGGCTTCCTCAGTTCCTCTGAGAGCTTCCTCAGTTCCTCTGAGAATGACAGAAGAATGCCTTTAATGACAAAACAAAACAAAACAAACTCAAAAAAAAAAAAAAGAGAGAAAAAGTAAAATTTCTGTAAAATAGTAATGAGAAATTAACTTTTTATTCTCAACCTTTATCCACTGAAAAGACTGCACACTGAAGATCTGAAAGAAGCAGAGTTAGGGGGGCTTTTACAGCCCAGACTTTGTGTTCAGTCTGTGGAGGAGTGCTTGATGTGGGCAGTGTGGCAGGAGGGGCATGGGAATGGGAAGGGATGGGCTGGATGTGCTTCCTCTGCATCCTCCTCTCTGCACGTCAGTGCTTGCAGACCTGTGAGTCTGAGGTACAGGCAAAACACGGAGTTTGTGGTTCTAAAGAGAGAGCAGCACACAGCCAGGTGCTCCTTGCATCACACCACATCTTTTACTAGAAAGGGAAACCCAGGGTGGGAAGCTGAAAGCATTACCTTTGTGAACGTTTCAGGATGTGGAATATACTCACTGTAAGAGAACATTGCTAATTGCTCAGGTATTCCTATATAGCAAGAGCTCCTGAAGCAAAATAAACCTAAACAAACCCGCTTTTATTCCTTTCAGATCCATGTTTATGGAGAAAAGAAAATTTGTTTGGTTTGTTTTGTTTTGTTTTGAGTTTTGTTTTGTTCTGTTTTGAAGCACGATAATAGAGGGGTAGTTGGGTTCAGTCTTGGTTGTTGCAGCCTTAAGCCATGATGAGTGGCTCTCTGTATTAAAATGGCAATAACTGTTGAATTACTTCTTCAGCTTTCTTCTCCCTTGGTATGCAGACTGTGGCTACAAATAATTGCATGTTAGTTAGCTCTTCACATTTTCTGCATTTCAAACTGTATTCTTGGACAAAATTCAAATTACGCTGTTTTCTTCAACACAAGGAATTGATTAGCAAAGCCTTGGGTAGTTGTCCTTCTTGCAAAGTCAAAAGGAAATTTCAGGAGATGTATTGGCAGAGGATATGCCTTTAAAGTTTAATTCTACAATTTCAGAAAAGGAGCTTCTTGGAATTATTGCATACTTATTTTTTAGCCACCAGAAATGGTTTCTTTTTTTTTTTTTTTTTGGTATTTGAAAATGTGACGTGCTGCCTTTTAATTGTTTGTGAGTATAGATATTTTCATCTTTTTTTTTTTTTACATAGTACAGTTGTGCTGCTTTAATATGCATAGTATGAATTAATAATTTGCCTGAATTCTGAAATGAATTGATTCAGCCTCTATGTTTAATACCAGCCAGGAATAAACATCAAAATAGAAGAGCACAATGTGTCACTCCAATGGAGCGGAATATTTTAAAGAAAAGTGCCACAAAGTCATTTCCTTCCAGTAATAGCTGCTTCTATATTTTTCTATTTATTTGCACAGAAGCATGTCTGCTCAGTGTTGGTCTGGGTGACAGCACTGACACCCACACTGGAATAGCACAGCACTGAACTGCCAGACACCTATTTTGCAAAGACACTGAGGCAGCTAATGTGTGTTTTCCTGTTGTATCACTTCGTCATTTTAAAGGATAATGAATTAAAGTACATTCCTTAAAATATATTTCTCCCAGGAAGCTTGGCAGACAGCTGTGAGGCTGGTGTGGGTACATTGTGGCTAGTCTGGCTGTCAGATTTCATTGTAAATGCTTTTTTTTTTTTTTTTTTTTTTTTTTTTTGCAGTGCTTATATTTACAGAAGTTTAATCTTTCAGGCAGCAATATTCTGGGTAAGCCTTGTGCTAATAGGGAGCTTTTCTAACCTTGAACACAGAAGATTTGTTCTTTTTCTGGAAAGGTCACAGGAAAGGCACCAAGCTTCTTTGTCTTGAAATACTCCCACAATTTTTCTGCTGTTTGTTTTTAGTTTCTTTACACCACAACAAGGTGCAACCTGAGGCTGAAACAGCAGAGTGAAAATTTGGGAAAGCATTGGGGAATAAGCACCTCCATTGAGGAACTTTGATTTCAAAACACCCTTCACCAAACCAAGTGTGTGGGGCTCTGATGTGGGGTTTAATAACCCCAAAACACGTGGGCAAACGGGGTTTGGCCACAGCAGCTCAGCAGAAGAGGGGCAGAGGCTCACGGTTGTCTCTGTGGTGCCAGGCCAAGGACGCTCATGCCCAGCCCATGGCTCCAGCAGCACTGATGGGCAAGCTCTGTGCTCCCCGTGTGCCTCCTGGGGACACACCCAGCTCTTTGGGCTGGCACCACCTCTGTGGGTATCTCTGGTCTCCAAAAGGGGTTTCCTAAATAGCCAAGTGACAAAGCAACCCTTAAATCTCGTGGCATTTCTGTGACTGAGGTAAGAGTAAAGACGAGTGACTAAAGCTTGTGCAGCTTTGTGTGGCAGTCAGTTACCAGTGGAGTTTGTGTAATGGAATGAAAGAAACAGAGGAAATATCTGAGAAGAAAACTTATTTTTTGGAGTGATATAGTGAGATGTTAAATAGTGAATATTTAATTCCCTTTATTAGGAATCAGTGTTGTCATCATGCAAGAGAGGAATCAAAGCTGCCAAGATTCCTCTCAAATCTTTTTGCTCTTTGCCTCCAATTTTACCAGCCCATTACTGTGTTTGTGCCAGTTAAAGGCAATTTCACTTAGAAATGCTGGCTGGTTAGCATGGACCAAACTGCAAAGGCTTCTGAACAAAGTTAGGGCTCAGAGGCTTTTGCAGCTGATACAACAGATGCTGTTACCTATTTTGAAGTAAAAGAAATGCTCTTTTTTAATCCAAATGGCTGGAAAGAACTAATAACTGTTGTAATTAGAACACACTCAATAATTAATTTTTAGCTTAGTTCATGTGGTGAGTTCAGTATTTCTGTTCTCCCTGCCTGTATCTCTGAGGTGAGTGGTGGGACAAAAAGGAGCTCAGAAAAACCCAGAGCAAACCTTAGAGTTGGTATTTAGAGTGTGAAAGATGTAAAAAAGCATTATTTATAGAAAGCAACATATTACTATTGTTGTTGTTACTATTTTTTTTTTTTATTTCTCTTAAGTCTGGTTGTTATGTGAAATGAATGGGTTGTGTGCTTATGGCCCTCATACTAATAAGCTTACGACCTCATACTAATTTAATTAGTTGTGTAAAAATTAAAATAACATAATGCTTGTTATTTCCAAAACACTAATGGGTATAAATATTAATGGATCCTCACAACATCCTTTTGAGCTAGATGATAAACATTATTATGATAAATATACCTCTGAAAATTGAAGACTGTCATAACTATCATCAGTAATACTGCTCAGACTGTAGTCATGATATTTATTGCTTAATTGAAATGGATTTACCAGGCTTAGAAATAGGCCTGCATAAATCTGTTTTCTTTATATGGCAATAAATATATTTCACATTTATTTTTTTCATTCTCACCCAATGTTGTTTTCAGGAACACTGAAAATATTTAGTGATTTCATGATAAAGTGAGCACAGATAGAATATTTCTGTCATAAAATAGTGCTACCTGCTTTATTGATTGTTATTTAATTTTTTTGGTGTTTGTTGTAAATTATTAGTTTTTGAGGGGGCCATTTTGAGGTAAAAACCTTAAGTTTATGGTTTTTCATATCCTCTTTTTAATGTGAATACTGTTTTGAATCGTTCATAAATCAGAAGGACTCCTGTATTGGAAAGCTGCACAATATAAGGACATTATTCACTTATATCAAAGGCTGCTAAAATTGTTTTTCCCAAGATTTTCAAGCCTGAAGCACTGTAATTTCTTATACTTGTGAGAAATAGTTACTGTTATTAGGATAAATAATGGACTAGGATAAAGCACTTACTAAACAAAAAGAAGAAAAGGACTCAATCCAAATACTGTTTATATTTTATAAAATACCGTTTTTATACTGTTTATAGTTAAAATATTTCTGTTATTACATCTGTGCATGTGTGTATCTTCAGGCAGAGTATATTCTCTTTTCTCAATTCACCAGCTGTATGAATGTAGTTGTGAATGAAGAATAAGTTATATGACTGTAGTCATCCAGTGCTTTTAATGAGCAGAAGTAAAGTTATTAATGAATTAGTGGAAACACATAGGCCAGCCACTCATCAAATCTGGTAATTTGCTAAATTTTCAGGAAAGCAACACCTTCAGTTGCTTCCCATAGAATTAATATTATTAATACCATTCAGCTAATCTTTAATATTTCAATAAAATGCTCACAGCTTCTGAAAGTGGCAGCATTTTTATGTGTGTGCTTGTGTGGGCTTGCAGTGGGGTTGTTCTGGGGTGTCAGGGATGAAGGTTGGGACCACCTTTCTTTCTCCTTCTTACAGATCCTGTTTTGAGTGATTTTATTTTAATAGCCAAGATCAGTAGTGTGATAACCTTGTTTGATAAGTACTGTTTAACCTCTTTGTGGTAGAACAGCAGCTCCAGCTACATTTACATCACTAAAGCTAAGGCCTGTGTGTCCAGAAGCATTGCATTAACAAGGATGTGCTAACAGCACAGAAGAGGTTAATTTTGTGGGTGATAGTTTACTTTGGATTTCAAGCTGAAGCAGCAGCTATTGTTTGACAACATTTAAGGGCAATATTTTATTTTAAAAGAGCTTGTTGTGGTAATTTTTAATTATGAATCTGGTCTCTGAGAAAGACAGCCTATCTTTTCCAGGCTCAAACCCACCATGAAAAAATTCCCTCATCTGCTGTTTTCAACAAGACAGACAAAACAGAATTTTCAAAGACTTCAAACAAGGTTGATTCAAAAACATTTCCACACTCCCATTTGCTTTTCTGTCCGACCTGGGGGAGTCGCCATCTAAGGCAGGAGATGAGCTCTTCATGGTCACTTTTCACTGAATAAATCAAAGCTGCTAGTACCTGAACCCTCAGCAGCTGGGAGGTTTTCCTGCCAGTGAATCTCAGCACAGGCAGAAGCAGCAATATCTCTGTCAGATGTACCATTGTGCTGTCCTGTGCTGGTATCAGTAATTGTTCCAGGCTAATTAATATTTGATATCTGCAGTGGCACAGAGAGAGAGGGAAGTTTGCCACACAGCTCTCGGGGGATCCATGGGTTTTCCAAACTCTATTACAGAGTTGTGCAAACACTGCCTTCTCAGGTGTCCTCAGTCGTGCCTTCAGCAGCAGGGCCCTTCTATGCCAAGTCTTCTCTGCTGCACATGCTTACAGAATTAAAAGTTCTTACTCTAGGAGGGTGGATACCCACTCTAATTGAGCAAACATGTCATCAAATGGTGAGAGTATTTGTTCTTCCTGCTCAGCAGTCAGCACTCCACCAATTTCTGTCCCATTGTTTGTTTAGAATAGAAATTTTTGGACACAGTTACAGGCCAGTGGAGCAATAATTACTGACAAGTTTAATCCTAGAGTTTTCTTTTGAGGGAGAAACCACAGAAATTAATTTCATGTTGCTAAATTTCAGGGCCAATTTTGGACTAACACAAGGGAAGAAAACAGGTCAAACCTGTTCTTTATTTGCTTTGAGAAACCCTTATGTTTCATTTGAAATCCTGACAAAGTTCCAGTAGAAATTGTATTCCTTTATGTAGCCTGAATGTTCTTTGCTTTTGACAGCAATTCTGCTTTGGAACAGCTTGATTTAATGAGAAAAAAAATAGTTTAAACAAGAAGTTAGAGGGGGTTAGGAGCTCAAAGAAATATACTGTAGGGACATTGTGGTATGTTAGGATCCTTGAGCCATGGGGCCATGGGGTCTTATTTAAAATTAAGGGTCTGCCATTGTAACTCAGTAGAAACTGGGCGGGGGGGGGGGGAGGTAGAATGAAAAGACACATCCCAAGTCTGTATACTTTGTTTTCCATTTTTAATAAAATGGACAGGATAGGCGCTGAGTGTCAGCAAGGAGGAATGGCTGGGTGGGGGCTGCTTGTGTCTATTATCCATGGAAAATACGGTTGCACCCCTAAAATGCAAAGAGTGGGTACTCTCCTCATGCTCAGCAGGCATTCTTGGAGTGGGATCATCTCAACATTGGAGGAACTTGGTCTAGTAAAAGGTGTTCCTGCCCATAGCAGAGAGGTTGGAACTGGATGATCTTCCAACCCAAACCATTCTATGATTTATCATTGGCAGCCACTGTGGTGACTGAACGCCTGCAGCTCTTTCATGGGCCAACAGTAAAACCACACTGGATACCAGACTTTTGGCTCTATTGCTCCCTGGTTCTGGGGATGTTTCCAGGGGGAAGCCTGTGCTTCTGAAACTATGGTCTGGGAGCATTCATAAAACACGGCATGGTGTGTTTGCCTGGGCTGGGAAGCAAAGCTCAGCACAGCCTGCAGTCCTCCATCCCCACAGTCCAGTTCTGCTGCTGCCTGCTCCCTGCATAGCAATGGTTTTGGTAAAACTGCACCAAACCCCAATTTCTTATCCAGTCTCCATTCTCTCCACTCCAGGGACTGTTTAGTCTGATCATTGCAACAAAACTTGAAATGCAGAGCATTAAAAACAGAGTCTGCTGACTTCAGCTGCTTCAGCTGCTTTAACTGCTTTCCTATTAAAAACAATGGATTAAACCCTTGCTGTTCTAATAATGCAGATAAATTGAATTAGAACTAAGCCTGAAGCCTCCTGAATTTAGCTGGGAGACTTCAATAAAAATTGCACAAACATGACTGAGTGCAAAATTGTTTTTCAGACTAAGTTGGACAGCCTTGCTTATGTAGCAAAGGCCAATAAAATATATTCTGCATTTATTCAGAACCATAGATACACATCAGTAAACTGCAAAGCAAATCCACAGCTCCAGGGAAGACTAGAGGAGCATCCAAACTCAGAAATAATTAGCCTGTCATGCAAAAGTACATAGGTGTATTATGTATCAGTATCAGCTATCAGCAGTCTTCCTCTGTAAATATTTTCTTTAGTAAATGAGATTTTAATCAAGCAGGGAAGGAAAAAATAAAAAAAAAGCCTCAAGGCAAAACACTATGATACAAAAATAAACAATTTTTCTTAGCTTGCATAAGGTTAGATTTCTCATTCTTCTTCCTTTTCTGAGTGTATAGGTGAGCTAACTTGAACAAACTGGTAGAGGTTAATGTCCTAATAAGATTCATAAAAATGTCATAAAAATAAATTGCAATTAATTTTTGAATAAAGCCTTCATAAGATAATGTACAAGGTCTCCTAGATAGTCAAAATCAGATGGACAGCATTAAAATAATCACAGTTTTCTTTCTTGCACTTGTATGGGAATCTATCTTAGTGAAAAAATGGGGTAACTTCGCTTTACAAGGAATGAAATTAATACCAGTATCAAAAATATTGAAAAAAATTAAAATCTAACAATTAGATTCCTTGCAACATAAAGAGGCTTCACAATTACATTAGAGATGAGTTCCTGCTTTTTAGAATAAATTTGCTTCCTAGGGTTTTAGGGACAATGAACATCCTAGTTTGTGCTGGATTGTAATAAGTATAGGTGGTTATTTTAAAATGTTATGGAAAGAAATATATTAGGAGTAGCATACAAAATGAGAAAACAACTGTGATTTAAAAAGCATCAGAAGGCAAAACTAGAAAGAATTTAATTCTGGTGTCTCTGCAGAAACATATTAAACAGTCTATAATCCAATTCTTCTGATTTCCAGTGTTTTTTTATTTTTTAAATTTTTAATCACTGAAATAGTAAAAAAAAATATATATTTAGTGCCCTCTTCTGGAAAAACAGCTCTTGCTATGCAGGACACCCCAGTGAAGTTCCTGTACTCAGAAATGCAAATCTTCTGACGTAAAAGTTCTCCTCTTTAGCCAAGTTACATCCTAAATCCAAGGAGTGTGTGGCTCTCTGTGTTTACCCTGAACAAGTGCCTTTTATCTCTTTAACTGCCTGCAGAACTCTGCTTTTACCAGCTTGATGTTGAAACCAATAATTAATGTTCCTCCTTGGGCAGCTAATGACCCAGATTTGAAGATGGAATATTCTATTCTTTTTTCTTCTATTCTCTGCTCAAAAGAAGCTCTTTCTTGAAAAGGGAGAGGAATCACAGGGCTTTAGTCATGTCTTTAAATGCTTGAGACCTCATATTTCTGTGTGCAGGAGTGATGCTGTTGATGGCAGGGCTGTGAAGGGTTCTGCAGCAGGCAAGGAGCAGGGCAGGTTCTGTGCCGCTTCCTGTCCCCTTTTGCTCTCCCCCTGCTTTCCAAAGAGGTGCTCTTCATCACCACAGACCATTTACCCCATGGAAGTTGCCCACAGCATCACAAAGATAACACAGAAAATGTCTTCCTGCCTTCTGTGTGATTTCAGTTTGTTTTCTTCCTGTCAGAATATAGAATTGTCTCTTCCAGTGAATTAGATCTGTGTGTACATTGAGACAGCTCTGAGTCTTCTGATCTCATATGGAACTGGAAAATTAATCTTTCACTGAACAGGGAGAGGATTTTTGACCAAGGCTTCTAGCATACATCTGAATATTTTTCATTTCTTTCACATCCACTTCACTGCTTTTAAACTGTTGCTCTCTAATGCTTTCTGACAGACTCATCTTTCTTGTTTCACATTCTTTTCTTTGAGTCTTCTAAAAGTGCCCTGAGCCTAGGACCAACTTTAAAAATTTCAATGCCAGTGCTAACTTCTTTGTAGCATTCACATTCTCAGCTGCTACAATAGAAAAAGCAATTTTTACATGTTAAGAGTAAATTTTAATAGAAGGAACATATGCTGTGGTGCTGTAGTTGTTAATTCCTGCCTCTAAAGTGAATTATTTAAAAACGGAATAAATTAGTTAGATATACTAAGCATTCAGCACTTTTTCGTGTCTTGGTTTTCACATAATTGCTATAAAGCTTTACCATTTGCATTGTAAACTTCACAAAAAAGAGGCTTTTAGAATATTTCCACAGTCAGTGTCCGCACAGCTCAAGAAATGTTTGTTTGAAAGAAGGCACTATCTAATGTTTCATTAAAAGCTGTATTAAGCATTGTTTTCTCATGCTGTCCTTCAGCCCTCAGACTTGCAGCTCCACAGACAGTGAAGGTGAGAGTCAGTCGAGTGAATGTGGATGTGAACCCTCTAAACTCCCATCTCCACCAGCTAACCCAGGCTGCCTCTATAAACAGGATAATTCAGGGTGTAATTCTAAGGCTAAAATAAACATCAAAGGCTGCTGAGAGGAATCATAACCCACACAAGCTTTTGGCACCATTGTCTGGGAAAAGGGAGTTGCTGCATGAGTTTGTAGGTGCAAAAAGGGGAAATGCTTGTAAAGAATGACTGGAGAGGTCAAAGACAGGGACATCCCTCAAGGTAGACAGCTGCAAAGAGAGGCACTCCAAGCTGCAAAGTGCAAGAGCCTGGGAAAGTATTTTGGGAAAGGATGTCTGTAAATCAGATAACTCTAGTCTGCTGTCTGAATTGGCTTTGGGCCACTGAACCAGGGAAGTGAACTGGATGGACTTTGTGTTTGGCCCAATACAGCGATAATTATGATGCCAAATATTCCTGAGCATCACGGTTGTGTGTTTCTGTGGGTGTGTTTGTATGGATCTGAAGGTGTTCTATGTTTCCTGCATTTGAGGTAATTGCTATCTCCTTCTAAAACTTTTATTTCGCCTCAGGCTACTTTTGTACTCGCAATACATCATGTTTGTTCATCTTTTACTTCTGTTCCTTAGATATATTTTCTGGTGTGTTAGAATCACAACTATGTACTAGACAATTTCATTCTCATTTCCAAGTTTCTGAATAGAGGGCGGGAGGGGAAACCTGGGAGTTCATATCTGTGATGTGAATATTGATAAAAGTTTAAAAAGATCAACAAAAGAATGAGCTCATTATTGATAACCTTCATTCATAATTCTTTGTTAATTCACTGCAGCTATCTCCCAATAACCTGAGCATCAACAAGTGCACAAAGGCTGGTGCAAAAATCCTACAGAGTGCTTTGCAACTCCCATTTTATTTACCAGTTAAAAAATGTAGCTGTCGTCCTTTAAGCCAGTGACTGCAAGGGCTTTGTGGTGCCAGTGAAGCTGTGAGGGACAGGTGGCTCGGGAGCAAAAGGAGGCTTTTGTAATTGCTTGGCAGGGCAGAGCTGTATTAGAGTGCAGCAGCAGTTGGCAGATTGGATTAATGCTCTCCGAGGGGTGAGAGCTGGCACACGAGCTGGCTGCTAATACCTGTGGCCTAACTTGCTTCTGGAGCTGCATTTGCAACAAAAAGAGCATCCACTCCACCCTGCTGCTGTCACAAACTCATAAATCCTCAAGCCGGCCTCAAAATTCCCTTTTTGGCGTAGTCAGCAGTATAAGGCTCTCAAAAGTGTAATTTGAAAAGTGATCTTTTAACAAAGAATTATTATCATGAAACAACTGAGATAGATAATGAGTTTGTGGAAGGTGAATTAGCAGCATTCTCTTACAGCATAGCACTCCATCCATTACTGTGGTAGATGTTGCCTCACACTTTATTTACGGTTGTTTTGCAAACTTGAGATGAGATTATTTGCCAAGGAATAACTCCTTGGCTTTGATGTTTCAGAGACCTTCGGTTTAGTGCTTGGAAAATCAGTTTCTAATCCCAGCCCAGTCTCTGTATGTTTGTGGGAGAGATTTACATATTAACCGTGTGTGCTGCCTGTGGTGCATGACCCCGCCACAGTCAGCTTCAGCTTGGTTATAAATGCTTCCAAAATGCAAGTCCCCATGGCAGGAATGTGCTGTCCCTCCCTGATGTCACCTTGATGTGAGATTGTTCTCCAAGGAAGCCTCTCTGCTGTGGCTGGCAGGGCATTCACAGCTCTGCATGGCTGGAGAGCTGTCCTGGTTGTCCTTTAAACAACAAGGACAATGATTTAATTTTCAGTCCTAAGAGATTAAATGGTTAAAAAATTTGCAAAATAGAGACATGTCCTGGCGATCCACTGCCTTTTGTATTACTGCCTTCTTCCAAATCAAATGCTAAAGTTTCTTCCTGGCTCTGGAGACACCCATTGCTGATTTCCTGTATGGAAATGAGTGGAATAACTGGAGCAGCTCCTGATGCTCACTGGTGTGACTGAGATGAGCCCAGACCTGCTGGCTCTCTCTGAGGCACTGACAGGTTAGCGCTGGCTGTGTCACCCCACCCAGGCACAGCTGCATTGTTGGGTCAGGGTCCTTCCCTGCTCTTTGCAAGAAAAAGCTTTACTTCCCTTAACAACTCTAATACATGCATTCCCCAAGTCTATATCTTCCTCCTTTTGCACAAATGTTAAATTAATTCCTCTGGAATACGGAGACAATTATAGCCCAGGCAACCAGTTGCCAAATTCTCTGTATGTTGATTGATTCAGAGACTCCTTCTCATCATCTTTCTTGCTCAAACCCATTTCCCCCCATCTCTGCCCTCCCCTGAGCTCCCCAGACTGTCCTGGAGTGTCCCAGCAATGCCAGAGTGCCCTTTCTGTGGCTGTGAGCACATCACACATGTGGCTGATCAGCTGGATACAGCACAGCAGGCAAGAGCATCCAAAATCAGGTGTTTGATGACAGCTGTGGGTTCTTGGCTGCCAGCTGAAGCAATGCTCAGGAAATGCTCGTTGATAGCATTTCATTATGGGTTTTTTTAATTTATTGGAAGCACGAAGAGAAATGGGCAGAGTTCTTTAGAGGGCTGTACAAGCAGGTTGACACACAGCATGAGACTCTACTGGAGGTGCATTTCTGGAAAAGTGATAAAGTATAAAGGGATAATTCAATGCAGGGCCAAAAGAGAATATGCTGTCTCAGAAGAAAGCAAAATAGGTCAGTATCACAATGAATCTGAAAGGTGAGAATGTTGAAGACACCTCAAATTATACAGCTTTATTGATTTGTTTTGTTCTTGCAAGCAATCAAGATTCAGTGAGTGCAGGGTACAAAATACCAGTATGGATTTTGGTAGTTTTTCTTTTTTTATTGCAGTGACACAAAAAGAAAAGATAGCATGATGTTTCTCAGGGAATCCAATTCCAAGCTGGTTACTGTGGAGTGCCTATTAGCAATAAAATAAAATCCTTTGCAAAAATAGTTGGGCTGAGGAGAACACTGCTGACCATTCTGTCTCCACTGAGGGGAAAAAATGAAAAGACCATTAACCAACTATGCCTCAGCCAGAGGTAACCCCTTGTGCTCTAAATCACAAATAGAGGGGAGAATAAAAGTACAAAAGTTGAACAAAACATTACACAGAAGTTTGTGGTCAAGTACAGGAATGGATTTTTCAACCCTTTGGAGGGTCAGTTCAACATGTTCAACAAAAGAAGGATTTCTTCTCAACAGAACAGAAAGGTTCAATGAAAACAATATTATCATAAAGAATTTTGATGAAGGCAAATGATGTTGACACATTAAGTGAAAATTCAGTTTTTAATGTTGATTTTCATAAAAGATACAGAATATTCTGCAAACAGGTACAGCAGCCCACTTTAATCCTCTACAGACTGCCATAACAGATTAGGCAGTGAGGTACTTTTAGTCAAAAAATCATCCTTTTCTCTCCTGGAAGATCTGTATGAACACAGTTACCCTGTGAAGTGAACATCAGGTTTGCTTATTGGTGACTGACCAATAGAGGAATCCATATGACAGTGGGGTATCCTTTACACACATGGTGTGTCCATACAGGAGAAGAAAACACATCCTCTGGCTAATGTTTGCTTGGTATTTTCCTCTTGAACTTGTTTTCCCCTCCCTTTCACGCCATTGTGAGAAAACAAGGCACAAAATACATGAGCTATTTGCCAGTGCATAGCAGCAGCTTTCCTGCATTCCACTTTATTCCCTTTTCCCTTTTAATCTGTCAGCTTCAGAGCCTGGTTAAATATCACAGATACTAAAGGCCAAATGGCAAATCATCTTTTACCTGCGTATTTTGCATCACAGTGTTAGTTACTGTTTAAGGGCACCAGGACCATATTGAAAGGTGGAATATGTAATTATGTCAAATGCTTGGGATTATTCAATTGGCTTGACATTCATATGCGCATTTGGGGGTTTGTCTGCTCATAGCATAAGTAGGAAAATGGGCTGTATAATCTATTTCCAGCAAATATCTTTTTAGAGACTCTTTGTGGGAAACCCTTTAAATGGATCTGGCCGTTCCTGTTTCACCAGCCACTTGTGATATATTTTTACTGTCTTACTGCACAGTGTAAAAGCAGATACATTCTCGAGACAGCCGGGCTCTGTTAAGAATCCTGAGGGGATTTATTATTTGTGGATAGACTTTATTGTTACAGAATAAAAAATGAATCATTTTACCCAGATAAATCTTGGCTGCTTTATGATTAATTACACTAAAATATATTCTTGCTATTTTCAGGCTTTAGCAAACTGTTGTACACTTTTCTTTCTGATGACTATTTGGTGTGTTCATTTTTATTTGGGAGTGCTGGGATGGCTTTTTGGATAAAATGTGTGATTCCTGAGAAAGAAAGACACTAAACACTGAAAATTTTGTATTTAGCCTTGCAAGCTGCAAACAGCTTGCACTTCTCCTCTGCCCTGTACTGGTCCCTTGTGAGCTCTAAGTTTTATGGGATTTTTTTGCGAGTTTTCTGGGTAATTCTTTAATGTAAATAACAGTACTGTATGAAGGGCCAGGGCCTCTATGGAGCCATTTAGAAAATAGATGCAAAGCATGCTTTATTCCTGTATTTATCAAGTAAGTAACAATCATGAGCAGCCAGTCCACCTGGGGCTTAATTTCAGATCCATGAGCTGTTTTATACACCAGGTGGTAAGACCCTAAATCAGCTCTTTTGGTAGAAAAGCCTGCTGGAAGATGAGTGGATTGGGCTGATTTGGGGAGCCTTCTTCCAAGGGCTTTTCCCCCCCCTTTCTTGGTTTGTAAACCTCCTTGAAATTAGGTGCCTCTTTGTATTGATTCAGCACCTTGTCATGCAAACATTAACGAAAGCCTTCCTTAAATGCTGATTATTGCTGGTGCTGGCCTGACATCAGCCCACAAAGTGAGACAGAAACCAACAGACAGGAGATGGAAGTGTAAACTAAACTCTTTCTTTTTTTCTGATGCTTAGGATAAACCCTCAGCAGGCAGTGCAATCTTTCATACCAGCCATAAGGTGTTGAAAACCCATTTCATAAATTTCTTGGATATATGTCACATATTTCTGCAGTTACTCTGGGGCAAAAACAAGAGCTGTGGATTCTAATTTAAAGTATATGAAGCGTAGTAATGAATAAATGAGTCCAAATCCACTCTATGTTTAAATAACAGATAGTTTCTGTTTCAGTAAGCCCTGGTGGACAAGGACCTGTACCCTTACAGCACTTAAGTGCTTCCAAGGAGACACTGTCATTCACACCACATTTTGCTCTGTAGTGACAGAGCACAGAAATAGCTTCTTCCATTTTGTTTCTGTAACTTGTTGGAACCAAAATTTCCCTGCTCCTTTGGAATTTGGTGGCCTGAGAGAGGCACATGTCCTTCTCTGCTGCTCCATGTGCTGCAGTGTTTCCATTTCTGTTGTCATCTGACCAGGTCCAGGTTTCTTCTGTTGGTTGCATAAAATGAGGTCAGTGGCTTCACAACAAGGTGTTGTCACATATAATTAGCCCTGCATTCTTCTGAATTCTAGAGAGATAATTGCCTTTCCAAGACTTCACTGGAAAAGATAGATCTGTCTCTCAGTCCCTTCATGATTTCAGTGTAAACACGCACGTGTTGCAGAGCATAATTTAGATTGAAAGTAAACAAGATCTGTGCTGTGACCTGGGATGAGAAGCCCGGGGGAAGAGTGTTTCTGGCCCAATGGTTTTGTCACAATGACTTTCACAGCACTTGTTGGTGACAGCTGGCATGGGAGCTTCTGTGACCAGATTGTGGTGATACCCAGAACCCTTCAGAGCACTCTCAAACCTGTTCTGACTCATGTTGGTGGAATGGTTTGACACACAGAGCACAACGATTGTCAAAACTCTGCTACCCCCAAATATGCCTCTCTGCTGAGAGGAGCTGTAATGCTAAAAATCAGGGCTGACAGCATCAAATCAGCCAATGGCTTTTACCACACCCCTTGATAGAAAAGGGGAACACAGAGTTTATACAGCTATTTCTGTTGGCCAAGCCTCAGCAGCAGACAGGATTAATGAAGTGAATACTGACTTTTAAGTACTCTCCATTTGCTGAGGCTTAGTTTGGATTTTGGAAGAATGCTCATCTCTTCCCTGCACTTTTCCCTGCTGTGGGGTTTTCCTACTGCTAAGTGAATAGCCAAATTCATCTTGACCCCAGCAGAAATTTAGTAGAGATATTAAGCAAGCACAGTAATTCTCTCAAAAAGTTCAGTTAACTTCATTTAGTTTGCATATCTAAGAGGAAAGCTGCCATTTAATTTCTCAGAAAGACATAAAGTGATTTTTCTCTTGGATTCTTGTCTGCTTAGTACCATTGCTGGCATTTTCCAAATAGGTTTGAAATAGGTGGGCTGAGAGGGATTTTTGAGCTGCATGTGCTTGTGTCCTTAACAACTGCGATATTAATAATAAATGTCTGATCCTGAAATCTTTGCTCATACAAGTAGTTCTTTCTTACATAAGCAAACCTACACATGTAAGGATTTATCTGAGAAAATTTTGCTCCTCTGAGTGAACTCTGCCAGCTGCAAGCCTTTGAAGTCTGCATACTATAACACAGCTGACGTGAGATATTGGCCAAAGATCCAAGTTGATGACAAATGACATTCAGAAAATAAAAGAGCTCTTTGAGTGTCCTGCAACTTTTGTTTTCCTCAACTCTCTCAGCAACGAGAATGTTTTGCCTCAGTCTCCATTAACACCTCTAAGACAGCTCTGAACTTTCCAACAGGGCTGTAGGACTCTGTACCACAAGCAAGGACATCAGCAGGTGTCCTGTTCAAAACTCCCCTGGCTGTTTCTTTTTCCTCCAGCCTGCCACATTTTTTAATTTTCTGCTGAAGGCATCTGTTCATACTCATTTTGAGGGGCTTATTTCTCTGTCTTCTGACAACACAGCATGGCTTATAACCATGAACAATCGTCCCAGCCTCAGATCAGAATTTATATATCTACATAATTTTCTCCAATCCACTGCCAGGATATTGGAAGACAAAAATGTCTCAGTATTTAATGACAATGTATTACCAGGATTTTCAAATCTGTAGGCAGATTCAGTCTTCCAGTGCTTTTTCTTTAAGGAATTGTATCAGTTTTAGGACTTCATCAAAGCTGGAATAAACTCTAAGGCTGCATGCATCAGTCAGGTCTCAGGTATCAACATCAGAAAATTCAAGAGCTCTTTGGTATGATTGAGTGAGGATGAGAAAATGGTAATTTATTTGATATCATCTGACACAGGTGGATCTAAAAAGGACACTTGTACTAAAATAACTGCTGGCTTGTGAGGAATTCACTTGTATTCCAAGACCTTCCCTGATACCAACACACCAGAGAATCACCTTGTGTGAAGAGTCCTTATGGATCTGAATGCCTGAAAGGAGATAGGATTTGGGGATGTGACCTCATGATGTCCTTGTAATGCAGGGAGTGAATTGCACAGGCAAGGAGGAAATCAGATCAATCCAGCATCAGTTTCTGTATTTCATAGGTAGCAACCCAGTCCTTTCACCTCTGTGTCTGTTTTTCAGAGAGTTCATGCAGCAGTGTAAGAATTCAGTGTTTGGTTTCAAACTGTAACAGAGGAGTTTGGTTTGGTATTTACAGGATGATGTGCCTTGTGTTTATTGATGTGCTTTGTGTCTATCTGCCTCTTCACTGAGCCCAGAAGCTGCAGGGCTGTTCTAGACACCACCCTGCAGGTTTGCCCTCCAGAGTGGCAGGGAGTGATTCATGCTTGCTTGTGATACTAATGATGTGCTTGGCATGGCCCCTGCTGGGCCCGGCAGCACCATCCAGGACATCTCATGTTTTTTTAGCATAAGCATTAAAAAAAAAAATACTTGTGCAAAAACAGAGTAGCCTAGGAAAAAATAATTTTGATCAAACTTGCTTGGTAAAGCAAGTGTTCAAGAAATTTCTCCTTTGTTCTCTGGGACAGGATGCTTTCTGAGAGCTGCTGGACAGCAACAGTGGTTTAAAGATTTAAGTAGAATCCAAATGAAATAATTGCTAGGAGATTTATTTATTTAGTTGTGTATAGTAACAGGACAGAATTTCAAAAAGTGACACCCTGTATAAATTTGTATAAAATTATAAATATTTAAACCTTTCACACTGATGTCCTGACGCCTGATCACTGTAAGGGACTGCTGTCACCAGTGGAAAACCACCACCTCTTAAATCACTGGCATTGACTGTGTTGTTATTATTTACTACTTAGAAAATAAGTAATAAACTGTCCCCTGTGAGATGAGCTGCTGTGCAAGCTGCCCAGCTCCTCCCCAAGGTCCACAGAGCACAGATTGATATGAAGATGCAACTCAGCAGGTCACACAAACATGAGGTCAGCTTTCTGCCTTGACTCAATACAGTTTTATCTCCTGACTGACAGGGGCTCTGATATCACCCAGCACCACTCCCTGTTTTATTTATGTGGAAATAAAGAAAAAACACCACGCCTTGTGTTTGGTTATAATGATGGAGAATGTCTCCAGCTGACCAAGGTGTCCTCATTAATGAGTGTTCTATATTTAGCCCTTGCAGAGCCCGTGTGCCCCCAGTTTAATCAAAGACCTGGTAGCCATGGCAACGACACCGAGCATCTGGGTGTGTGAGATCTGCCAAACACCGTCATGAAGTGCAGGATGGAAAACACACAACAGCTTTAAGTGGATTCATGCATTGTTCTTTTCTACTACACATTTTGAAATGTTTAGGAGAGCTTCTCAGCCACAAATGCTAGACTGTTTTTGCAAAAAAAAAAAAGAGCTCTATTAACACAGGTGGCAGTTACTAATCTCTTTTTTTTGTTGTTGTTGTCTTTTTCTTTATTTTGTTTTGCAGGTCTATCAGCATTCATATACAGCATATTATGTCCTCAGCAAAATACCTCATGGGTAAGCAATTTTTCAATGTCTTCATTTAAAAACCCAGCCATTAAGAATCTTGCAAAACAATGTGTATTGTGACAAATGGTTGCCTGTGACAGCCCTTTGCAATGGCCTGGCTTTCAGCTGCAGCATCCACTGAGCCGTGTGCTGTGCAAAAGATGACGAAGTCTGGAAACAGAAGTACTCACCTTCCCCAGAGAGTCAGACTACATGAATTTCATATTCCAGATTTCAGGATTTTTGTCTAGAATACAGATGTGGTGGTGTCTGGCTGAGAGCCATGGCTGGCCACTCACCAGAGCACTGGAGAGGAGAAGGCTCTGGGGAGACATTGCAGACTCTCAGTGCCTGAAGGGGGCCCAAAGTGAGCTGGAGAGGAACTTTCTACAAGGGCATGGAGTGTTAGGACAAGGTTCAAACTGAAAAAGGGCAGGTTTAGACTGAATATTGGGAATAATTTCTTTCCTCTGAATGTTACACATCCTGGCACAGGATGCCCAGAGGAGTCGTGGCTGCCCCATCCCTGGGAGTGTTCAAAGTAAGGTTGGATGGGGCTTGGAGCCACTTGGTCTGGTGAAAGGTGTCCCTGCCCAGGGCAGGGGGGTTGGAACTGTATGATTTTAAGGTTCCTTCCAACCCAAACCATTCAATCATTCTATGAATCTTTATTCTTTAGCTTTGATTAGTTGCAGTTTGTTTCCAAGTACGGCTGGAACATGGAAATTAGAAGATTTCTCACCATCAACCCTGTTAAAGATGTAGTGTCCATGTGACACACTCCAGACTTCTTCAGTCTCTTCCCTGCCACAATCTGCTCTTTGTTTTTTGCTTTCCTTTTTTTGGGGAAGGGTGAGGTGAGGGGTAGGGCTTTTGTGTGTGTGTGTGGTTTTGTTTAGCCTGTTTTTTTTTTTTTTTGGTTGGTTTTGGTTTGGTTTGTTTCAGTTTGTTTTGTTTGGTTATGTTTTGTTTTGTGTTGGTTGGTTGGTTGGGCTAGTTTTTTTTCTGGGAATTTACTCAATATGTTTAGTTTTTGACAACTCCATCTCTCTGGCAATGTATCTGAGTAGTAGCTTGTGGGCTGAAAGTGTTCAGCAACAGGATGAAGACACAGCATGAGCACATAAGCTTTGTGTCTGCAGCAAACCTGGCTAAGAGCAAAAAAGGCTTGACTGACAGTGCAGTTCTATTCCAGACAAAACAAAGGGGGAAAAAATAGAAGTATCATGCATAACATGTATTAGAAATGCTAAAAAATAGCAATACAGTGGTCCAAGAAGATTTCTACTACTGCATGATCTGTCTTTGTCCCTGACAACGAGCTCCTTGTTCCCCCCAGCTCCAACTCTGCTGTGCACCCAGCTGTGGCTCCCCTTGCTCTCTGTGTTTGCTTGGGCAGTGATGCAGGAAACTGAAGGGTTGGATATGTCAGAGGAGAAGTTTCCAGCATAAAGGGCAAATCTGGAAAGTGAGAGCACACCAGAGGGCACACAGGAGTGTCAGGCATTGGTGTCCCCACAGCATGGTGTGGTGGTGGTGCATCAGGAGGCCACGAGCTGAAGAAGGGCTGGGAGGATCACTGAATCTCGTGTTGGTAAAGGTGTGGTTTGCAGAGTTTAGGCTTTCAGGCATTGTAAACTATATTGTGCAGTGGATATTTCCTTGACCTTCCAGGTGATGATGGTGCATGTGAGTGGTGCAAAGGGCAGCACACTGCCATTTCCATGGAACATGGGCATTTATCCTTCCTGTGGAGCTCTGTGCATATTTTAGGGTGGTGCATGGACAAAGAGGACAGGGCTTGGAGGTGAACAGTGAATGTGATGCAACAGGTGGTGAAATACATCTGCTGAAAGTAGAGCCTCTGTTGGATGAAGGGATAAAAACCTGTTCATCACCTATTTAATATTTAACACAGGAGTATTGCTCTGATGGATATGTGTGGATGAGGGCTGTTGAGGGCAGACACAGCCCACTGACACAGCACAAGGTTCAGTTCAGTTTGACATCCCAGCTTCTTTGGTGATGATTGAATTTGCCATCCACAAGCAGCCACCCTTGTCCTCCACCTGTCAAAAACAGGAGTGACAAAATTCTGCACTGAGCAACGACCCCTTTGCCATCTTTACAAACAGTTTTCAGTTTTTCCTCTTCTGCAGGCAGGCACAGCTTTCCCCCCTGCTGGTGTGTGCCTGTGGCCCTGGTGTCTCTCCAGCTCAGTGGCCGAGGCAGTGACTGCTGGGCAGCAAACTCAGTCCCCTGCACAGGGTCCCTCCTGCTCAGCAGTCACTCCTGCAAACAGGCTGTGACAGTGTCCCTGTGCTCCCTCTCTCTGTTCCCCATCCTCAGCTATGATGTGGAAGACAAGGCAATAGGATTTGCACCCACTCATGCCCTTGCTACTCCCCTGCTGAGGCTAACTAATAAGGAAGCCAATTAACCTAATCTCTGGCAACACTTTTTAAATAACATGCCATTAATCTGCCAGCATAAATTGGTTTTTAAAGGGAATTTTCTAATTATTTTTGCCACGTTCTGCATTCTCTCCAGATTCAGGCTGAGCCTGAAGTCAAAAGGAGCTCATACCAATGTTTTCCAGATTTCATTTCGAGCTCTCAATAAGTTTGACAAAACAATTTGGGAATGTCCTCAATACCTATGTTCCCAAATGGTATTTTACACAGGACTGCAACATTTTTCCACAAGAGCTGTTGCCAAAGCAAACTCCTCACACTGTGTCTGTATAGGATAACTAATAGATACCACTGACACAGACTCAAAGGATCTCATTTAAAAATTAAGACAAGCCCGAGGCAGAAGAAAGAGATCACACAGATTTAGTACCTCCCTTCTGTTATTTCAGCTTTCTTACAGCCTCTTGGTAAATTGGGGGTAAAAACCATCACTGCTTTGACTCATTTGCCTTCTGTTCTCAGTGGCCCGTGGTTCATTATTGTAAAATGCAGGTAAACACAGTGGGAAGAAAAGATGATGTCCAACTCCAGTTCAGAAGGCTGAATGATTTCTTTATTATAACTATACTATAATACATTAATATACTATATAAAGGCAGATACTAAAACTACAAACCTACTTTTCTAACTACCATATGTAACTAACTCACAACTCGTGACCCTCTCTGAGAGTCCAGCCACAGGTGGATTGGATTGGCCATCAGGCTCAAACAATCCTCACCAGAATCCAATCAAGCAATCACCCCAGGTAAACAATTCTCCAAAAACATAGGAAAAACAAGGAGCAGAAACAGAAATTGTTTTCTCTTTCTTTCTCTCTGTGTACCTCTATGAAAAATCCTGAGAGAGAGAGAGAGATGTGCTTGCCACAGTTCATGGCTTGCACAGGGGGCTGAGATCTGCAGTTCCCGTTTTCCTGGCCGGAGGTGTGCAGGGGGTTGTGTTCCGTTCCGCTTTTTCATGTCCCCGACCCTCCTCCTGCTGCTCACCCAAAAACGCGATGCTGGCGCCGGGTGCCATCTAGTGGAGCCGTCCCCGTGTTCCCGGGATGAGCATCTCCGTCCTGCCCCATCTGCTCCCCTCTGAACGCTGCTGCTTTTCAGATATAACTGCTGAGAATGCTTGCAGCTGTCTCCACTATAAATACTTTTGCAAGGCTCTTCTCATAACCCCACAGTTGCACTTGCAGCATTGCAGTTGCCAACTACTTGTAATTTATAGGTACTGAGGCAGCATCTGCAGGTCCAGATGTGAAACGGGGAGCTCTCCTGCAGGGTGCTGGGGAAATGTGGATCTCCAATACCACATACAGTTATTTCCTAATATTATTTTTCCTAATTTTGGAGAATAAAAATGTAGCCATGCAGGCAACAACACTTATGAAAACTAGACACTGAAAATTGTTTTCTTTTGTGGGTCCAGTATGAATTATCTTAGCCATTCACATCCTTCACTGAAATAAGGGGGGAAAAAAACCTTAATTACTTCAGAGTTTTTATGGTCAGGCTGGGTGTTTCCCTAACCCAGTTGCAGGATTTCCCTCACCAGTGTTAAGGTGTTTTCACATCAGTGCATGCTGCAGGACCACTGGTGTGATCTGGCACTGCAGGTCCTAAGCAAGAGCTAATTTTGGATAGGATATCCAAGGGGATGCTTCTGTATTTAATTTTTTGCTGTGGCCAGCAGAAATGTTACATTTTTTACAGTCGTGTTTGCATTCTCCCACATAAAGCCCATCATAAAATGTTTTTTCAGATCTCCCAGCACCCACCCAGTTCTGCACGAACCATTTCCCTCTGGACACAGCCAAGTGTCAGGGATTAATGCTGACCCCCTTGTAGGAGCTCTTAGCACACCCAGCTGGGACATGTCAGTGGGAGTTTTCAAATGTTCTTACCAGGATCAGGGAGAAAATCAGCAGTTATTGCCACTCCTCACTAATTTTACATTTGAGAAGGAGGGAGTTGTGCACAGTTACTCCTAAGCAGAATGCATATTTCTTACTGGATTTATGTGTTGTACTCAGAGGAACATGGCAAGCACAAACAGGAGAGCTCTTGGAGCTGAGTTCAGCTCTTCCTGCCTGCGCTGCCAGGGGTTTTACAGGTCTGTAAAATCCTGCATGAGTGCCCCATGCTGAGCCCCAGTAACTTCAAGAGAAGTCCCAGGAGTGGAGTGAGTGCACAAAACGTGCTGGAGATCCACAGAAGTGATAACAGGGAGAGGAACTGAGCCAGTGCTTCACTGTGGTTAAATTTTCAAAGTGCTGTCTATAGATCTCTGTGCAGAGCTCTCACTGTTCTTCCTACCTCCTTTTAGTTTTTTTTTCCTACAAGCCACTGGCAGGAAAGAGATGGACTTTAAAGTTAATTAGAGAAAACTTAATCAGTTTTGTATGTATCCTATTGTATATTTTGAAAGACAAGAAGTTTACCCTGGCACATGTTTCCATTTCCATGTTAACAGTAAAAAGAAATTGTGATTCATTATTTAAAATCATAGATAAAAATACTTCAGGGAACTGAATTTACTTCAGAAACCTGCTTATTTGATCAAGTCTGGTCTATTTTATTTTGATCTGGTGTGTTACACAACATCTCTGTAGCACTAAAAAAATTATGTGCCTCAGTGTCCCCATCTGCAAAGCAAGAAGAGAAATGGTACCTACCCAATGGAGGCAAAATGTGGTAATTGTTGTACAGACTGCTGCACAATTTCACTCTAACATTTATAAACTTGTACTAGTGCCCACATTTTATTTTAAGAGGAAAAAGTACAGTATTTAATAAAACCCCTTTTCAGCTAATTAAATTTTACTTAGAGCAGATGAATATTTTCCCCCAAGAATGATCTGTAGAGGTTGAAATAAAATCTTTATGAAAAGGTATGTAAAACCAAATGAAAATGTGAAATTTGTTAAATAAGTACAAAAATGTATTCTGCAGTTCATGAAGAACCTGCTATTTCTACCCCTCCTCTCTACTCCCTCTCTAACAATCATCATTCTATAGATTTTATCACATTTTGAGATAGTTTATATAGTTAATTAAGGCACTTCTGCACAGTGTGGTGGCTTTTATGCCAGACTATAAATAAGAACATCCTCATGATGTCAGATGCTTTTTCAGTTGCATTTTAACAACAGAAAACTTGGAATGGTTACATTTGGTAGCTTGATCATGGAGCTTGACCTTACATCCTCTGATGTGGACAGGAATTTTTCATCTGAGTTTGCTGGCATTTGGCTCAAGCCCTGATGGAGCTGTTTGGCTTCTTGCTTTTTATAATCTTCTGAATTAAGCACTCAGCAAATCACTGGAATAGTGGTTAAATCACATACCAGCTTCCTGCTTATGAATACATTTTGGGCCTCTTTGAAAAGAAAGAACCAGCATTTCATTAAGCAAAGCTGCTATTTGAGCATCACTCAGTTGCAAGCTGTGGCAGGTTGAAAGCAGCTCAGCCTGGAAGGCAGTTCAGGAAGGACTCTTGGCTGTGCTGGTAGGAGGAAATCCACTTCAGCAGCTCAACACCACATCATTTCCCCTGGGGATTTGCCACTTGCTCACCATGCTGGTCACTGCACAGCAGTTTTTTTTTTTTTTTATTAATGTGAAATGTTCCTTTCTTGTGTAGGCAAAGCAATTCCTACCACACACTTCTTTCTTCCAGAATCAGTTGTGATGTGGGTGGACAGCTTAGAAACCATGTATAGTGATAATAATAAGGAATGGTCCCCTGAGGGGAGGATTTGATATTAAGAATTAGAGTAATGACTAAAAAAAACCAAAAAAAAAACCCTTGGGTAATTAATAGTTAGACACAAATGTTAGCACTTTAGCATTGAAAAGCCCAGCAACCAACCTCCTTATGTTACAGAAAAGGTCAATAGCTTATGGTTCATCAAAAAAAGAAAAAAAAAAAAAAGGAAAAAAGGTTTGAAGCAAACTCTCCCATTCTGATATTCTGAGACAGCACCCTCTGAAATGGAGGCAGGGATCCTATTGAAGTCTAAACAGTGAATAAAATGTGCTTTACTGGTGAGAACCATGTCTGCACTTGGAAATGTTTTCGTGCCTCAGGATGAATGAGCCCCCTGTGACCCCAGGCTGTGGTCAGACTCCAAACCACAGTCACTGCCGGGGGGCTCGTGCACTTCCTGACAGCCACCACCAAAAATCAGCTCCTTGCCATGGGTATTCCTCCTCTTTCATACTCAGTAAGGTTGAGTTAGTACAGAGTTTTGACAGAAAAGGGAAACAAAGGTGGATGAAAGAGACTTTATAAAGTGGTGCTGCATAGCACTGACTAACCACAGCCTGTACCATTGCTGCTTCCGTGCATCATCACCTTCCCAGGAATAAAATTGTTGGTGGATTTTCTTAGTGGGAATCAGGAATTTTTGTTTGCATTTTTGCCCTAATGTTCAAAGTCCTGGATGGAGTTTCCATGAGGATACAAAGAAGAAACACAGGTTTCCCCAGGGAGCTGGTTTTGCTCCACTGCTGTGGGACTGCAGAGCCACCCTGAAGGGTGAGCCTGGATTATTCCTTGCTGTGCTTAGGTTATAAGCTTTCAGCCCATTAAACTCTCAGTGCACTGCTGTTTGATTACACAGCCCAAAGAATGTGCATCCTACAAAAAGCAGACTTGTTTGTTTGTGGACATGTGAAAAAAAAAAAAAAAAAAAAAAAGTCAGTTTTGAGGACCCAAACCTGCAAGATTATGGGTATTTCCTCACTGTTGTGGGGTTTAATGAGTCCTGGGCTCAGGTCACATGGTGAGGGCTGTGTAGGGTCCTGTGCCAGCCACAGAGGACTGTACAGTGCCCCACCTCTGAGAAATCTGTAGCAATCCATGCCAGAGCTCTGTGCACCCCAGCCATGTCCTGGGGCTCCCTGTTGTCCTCACTCCTTGTTGCTGTGACCCCTCCACAGGTAATCACTAACCAAATTTAGTAGTCTAAAAATGCCTTGTTATCTCAAAATGGGCATCCTGAACCCCTGTGGAGCTCAAAACATATGGAGAAGAAGGGTATGGGGGTATTTTGGAAAGCAAGAGAGGACCTCTGCGTGGAAAATGGATGCTACAGCCAGAATTTTCCTTGGCACAGTGACCACTGAGAAAATCTCTTTATGGCAAAGGTGTAAAATACCTGGCTGATAGCCCAGACTGTGTCACTCCAGCCCTGATGCCTCTTCACCCCTTACCCTAACATTTACTGAATGCTCCACTAGAAATCTGAGGAGCTAAGACTGGAATAGAAAAGGTTGCTTTCTCATCTCACACATGAGAAGGAGATAAGAGGAATGGAGGGACCTTCCACATGCAGAGCCCTGAGGGCAGATGTTAAACCCCCTCTCAAATGCAGGTATTCCCACTTGTGTGGGTTCTTCAGGTTTCTACATCTCTGTTATGGGGCAGAAGTGCAGAGCTAGGGTGCTGGTTTTGTCCTCTGAATAAGGAGAGTATTTTGCCACCCACTTTCAAACCATACCTGAAAACCAGGCCACTTGTGGTGGTGTTTAAAAGTGATCACACCACTGTTGACAAAAAAATGGAAATAATGGCACAAATAAATGTATGCCTTGTTAATTTCAACTGACAATGACACAGTGGGGAGAGGCTGTTTAGGAAGGTGTTTCACTTCCTGAGAACCTCCACACAAGCCTTCAGGATCTCCTGACATGAGATTTACTCAAGGACTTAGTTTTCAAAAAGAAAACAGAGAATACTGAGTCATTCTGGTTTGGTTTGAAACCAAGTAGCACAAGCTGTTAAATTATTTTAGAGCACAAGCCCAAGAATCAATGTCTTGCCCAATTAGAAGTGCGACCCAACAGCCAGTGGAGTCTCATTGTAACGAGGCACTTCTGCTGTCTCTGGTGGTAGGAGATCATTTCTGTAGCTCATTTTGTGTACTAATAATCCCATATTGCTCTCTGCAGGCATCACATCATGGTGCCATATTTTTATTAGTGTTTAAAAGTCAGACAAGGTCAGCTGGATGGAAAATGCTCGGGTTTCATCACAAACATCCATTCCTGTAGATTGACACTCAACCCAGGCTGATCCAGAAGATCTTCCCAGTTGATTCTTAAACATCCCAGTGCTTATCAAGCTGTTTCTCTTCAACCTGCATTTCCCCCCCCCCTCCTTATTTTGAATAGCTGATCTTTGGCTAGCTGGAATTCTGACTAGTCTTCTTTACAGCATTCAAATTATTTCAATTTTCATTTTTCATGTCTCTGTTGTAGATAAATACTAATGAAACCCTGGTAAATCCAGTGTTTACCTCATGCCTTGCACAGACCTGAGGTCAGAACTGACTGAGAAAGATCTACAGAGTAAAAGAAAATTACATGAGTAAGAGAAAATTGCTTTTAAGTGGTTGCATTTATCACCTGAGTGCTATTGCCTCTCATTGTCTCTTTAGGAGACAAAATATTACTCCAGTAACAAAAGTTCCATTTAAAAATACAGTAAAAATTCACTCTGTTTTCTGTGATTTAGAGGGGTCACATGAGAAACATGATAATGCCATCATTTTTAAAGTCATGTTAGCAGTATCCAAGGTCCATTTCCACTGTTTGCTTACTCGGGGAAATGCAGAGTTTTTGATCAATGTTTTGCAGCCTGTTTCACTGCAACCCAGGGCTCTGGACCAGTCTCTGATGCACTTTTAATCTTTTTTTTTTTAGACTAGAAGGGCAGGGCTGTGCCATCATTTTATACCATTACCAGTGGAAGCTGGTTGTTCCTTTTCTAACAAGTGATTGATTTTTGTGTAGTTGTCCATGGCAGGGGGACTGGAACAAAATTATTTTTGAAGTCCTCTCCAATCCAAACCATTATTTGATTCTATGATTTTAAGGTGATACTAATGAAGTGCAAGGTTTTGAAGGCTCAGAACCAAATATTACATTCATGGGGGGTTACAGACACAGGCAGACTATATAAAAAAAAAAGACCTCTGAGCTCATATTCTTGGCCTGAATCTCAAAGAATTGTCAAATTAGAGACAAATGTTCTAGATTCCCTTCTTTTTAGCTTTTATACGCTAAATCCATGGAATTCGTTCATTTTGGAAAAAAATGGTTGGTGAGCACTGATGTTTTTAAGAGCAGCTGAATGAATTGATGTGCATCTGCAGTTGAAATTAATAAGTTCAAATTGCTTTCATCAACTTCTACTTTTGTTCATTGAAAAAGTACTTCTGTAAGGAAAATATGTGTGTGTGTGTGTGTTTGAGTGAGAATTAAATATTTAATAGTGGATGAGCCTAGATGAATGGAAGAGCCTTTCCCATCTAATTAAGCACTTTTATTAGAATTCCAGAAGGGTTCTTTTAGTTGCATCTTCTAACAGTATGATTTCTTGATGATCTGTTCTGGCAAGTCTTTATTCCCATTTGTATGATATTTTATTTTATCTCACTGTGAGTCTCAGCAGGGCTCTGTATCTCCTGGGGAGAAATTTTCTTAATGGCACCTGTCTTCTCTTCTCCTTGGTGAATTTTGAAGTAAACAAGTCATTTAATTGTGTCAAGTCATTAAAAACAACTCATTAAAATTGTGTGTGTGCTACTCAAGGAATTGCATTCCTGCCTCTTAGAAATCTTTCTCTCTTCCTCCATGTCCTTATCTATCTTTCTTTGTAGATTTATTAATTAACCTGTATGTTTTACATATTTTCATTTGTTTTTGCAAATTTCCTCCAGTTTGCTATTTTTTCCCACATCATACATCAAAAGCTCTTAAATATTAAGATGTTTCCATTTTTTTATTGCCCTTCTGAATTTGTTATTTATTTTATTCTCTATTTTCTTTCCATCTTTCTAAGGAAGAAATCTGTCTTAGCTGCTGTCTGATTTTATGTTATTAGAGGTAGATGTGAAGACATTGAGTTCTGGTTTGGAGACAGATAGTTTAGATAGATAGTTTTTTATACTTAACTATAAAAAATGCTTAAAATACTGTGAGCTGATGTCCTTAGGACTGTTGTCTTTCAAAATATTCAGTCCTGGCTTGATGCAGATAACAAGAGGAGATATTTCTGCCTTCCTCACATGTTTTTGTAGCTGTCTTTATTTCTACAGCTTTTATAACTACTGACATTTAGCATACAGATTACACAGTAAATGTTTTCCAAAATTATGACATAGTGAAGTAAGGAGGTTCAAATTTTTCCCCAGTAAAACATATATACATAGTTTATATAATTTCTTTAGAGGATGGACATATCAGAGCAGCCTGTGGTGAAAATTGCATTTTTGTTCACAGTGGCATCATATTCAAAGAATTTCCATAACAATCCTGTTGTTCTCCATTTGAAATTAGAATTAAGTTATGAAAACAGACCTCAGAGCAACAGCTTATACCATACCCCAGAATCTGACTGCTTTTATCAGTTTCAGACATTTTCAATCTGGCATTGTAAAATATTCTTCTTGAAGTAAAGGGAGCCACTCCCTCAATTACAGTGGAAAATTTCTGGGTATTTTTAAGTTGCTTTTGAAGAACTTTATATAAAAGAGTTAATCATATTTGTGCTCAGAAGGAGAACCAGTCCACAAAGTCTCTGAGGGAAATTTGCCTTCTTTAGGAGAAAATGTCAGAAGAGGGAACACACAAGATCTAAAAATTTCAGCAAAAACCAGGACAAACACTTTCAAACAAGTTCCTCATTAATCACAGTAATTTTTAAAGTCAAATGCAGGTAACACATGACTGATTGGTTTGTTTTATTCTGCATCTTGTTCTGAGCTCAATTGCAAGCAAAGATGACTTGGCAGTCAGCACTCTGCTTGCACTCAGGAACTTTCCTTGTTTGGAAATTTTGAGGGGATACTTTTTGGCAAAAAAACTTCACTTAAGTGAGCAAATTTCTCAATTTATTACTTCAGTAATGTTTTTTGAATATGGTGCTGAAGTCACTCCTGTGTCCGGAGCAATTTAACAGTCTCTGGTCCAGACAATGTAATTTTAATGTGGAAGAGTTTATGTAGCACCTGCTCCATCTTCTGTCTGGTCTAAAATGTATTATTCCCTTCTTTCTCAGCTATAAGATCAATTATTTTAAAAGTGGAAGGAATAATGGCAACAGTTTAATAAGGCCTTGCCTTATTTCTTTGGCTGGAAATAAGGATTAAGGTTATTTTTTGTGAAGAAATAGTGAAAATATTGTGAGGATGCAGTGAACCTGTTTCTCCATCCAAACCAGGAGCCAGAGATGTACAGACTGCCTTCAGAATTGCCCATTTCCAAGCCAGCATCCTGCACAAATGAGCTCACAAGGGACAGGCTCAAATCCAAACAAGCCCTAATTATGAGGGTGTGTTAGGAGCACTGGCTCTTTGGAGAGGCTGAGATGACCCCTAATATTGATTGATTTGGGGAAAAAAAGTACAGAGGAGTTTTAAGCAGGCTGTTTTGGAGGAGAAGGAAGGATGTAGCTATGGAGGGCTATAGGTTAATAGGAATAACATGCTTCCCAGAAGAAGTTGAGTGGCATGAAATCCCATTTATGCAACTGGAAAATGAAAGAGTGCTTCTGGGATACAGGTGTGCATTTGGCCTGACTCCCCTACAGGAATTTAACAAAGGAGAGTTAAATGCCCAGAATAGCACGAGAAAATTGGACATGTGGTTGATAAATGCTCTCCAAAAGGGTTTTTCAGTTTGAGGATCACCAAGAGGTTTCTCTAAGAGAGCATCAGAGTTGTGGCCATCCTGCCCAGAGCAGCTGTGTAGACAACTCTCCCTCCTCCTTCTCTCTCTAGCTGATATAGTAGCCCAGAGCAGTTAACTTATAGTTAGTTAGGACACAATTTGCCCAGAGAATATCCTATCCCTGGAAGTATTCAAGGCCAGGCTGGATGGGGCTTGAAGAAACCTAGTACAGTGGGAAGCATCCCTGCCCATGGCAGGGGGCTTGGAATGAGATGATCTTTAAGGTGCTTTCCAACCCAAAGCTATCTGTGAGTTTTTGATAATGAGTTTGTATCTTTGAGTGTTTGATAATGGATTTGTATCTTTGAGAGTCTTTGATAATGGGTTTGGAATGGGTTGCCTGGGGCTTCCAGAGCAGGAGTCCATGCATATTCCACTGTGGACCATGCACCAAATGTAGCCCAAACACGTGTGTGGGAATTTGATCTTTCACAGTGAGGTTCACAAGTGAGTGAACTCCATTTCCATGCCACCTTTGGGCTTGCTGACAGCGCAGGTTCCCCTGGCCTCTGCTGGTGCAGCCCAGCTCCAGGTAACTCCTGTGGTTTCTCTGAAGCGTGAGAGATCAGGCTTGGCCAGGAGAATCCTCTCAACCCCCTTGCACATGGTACTGAGGTTTGCTGCAGGTGGGTGAGTGAGTGTGGCTACTCCAGGGAAGAAGATTCTCCTCAAAAGATGAGAAACAAGCCAAAATATACCAATATGTCCATTACTCAGGAGCATTTCTAAGGGAAAACTGAGATCTTGGTCTGCTTTCATAGGCGGTGGTTGCAGGGAATAGCTCACAGCATGAGGATGGATGTTCACAAGATTTTGCTACAAAAGAAGCCATATGAAACCATATGAAACAACTTAAGAAAGAACTCAGGAGATGCAATTCTGGCTTTCCTTGGCTATACCAAAGAATGAGAATATGACTTTGTTGTTAGTTTTTTGTTTGGTTAGTTAGTTGGTTTTTTGGTTGGTTTTTTGTTTGTTTGTTTGTTTGTTTGGGTTTTTTGTCTTTTTTGTGTGTGTGTGTGTGTGTGTGTTTTTTGTGGTTTTTGCTTGGTTTTTTGTTTTTTTGTTTTTTTTCTGCAGCACATTTCTTTGCTTTTCCTTCTGCCTTACCTGCTACCAAAGCTGGTTTATGCAGCATTTTTCATTCTGTTAGAGTTTTCCTCTTCTAAAAGATGATGCAGTGAGCAGAACTGACAGGACTTCTCTGTGCTCTGGTCTGAATTATTTGCTGTAATTGGCATGTCTGTCCCTCAGCTCCACCCGTGTTATCTGAAGCATTACAGCTTTAAATTCTTACAATTTGTATAATCTGTTTATTTAGGGATGGTATTTCCCCCTCTGTTTGTAATTTCTTGCTCTTCTTCTCACCATGGGTAAAATAACCCAAGATCTAGATAGCTCATTTGGCAAATAGTGAAGTGCAATTTTTTCTCACAAAAAAAAGTTTTGATTTGATTCCCTGTTTTTCTCTTTTCCTACTTCCCTCACAGGTTACTCTCTGTTAAAATAATCAAGATAGCTAACCAGAGAAATTGATTCCTAACAGGCATAGCTGACTGGAAATTTAAGTAGCAAACACACACAAGCCAGAACAAGTTGTGTGGCTCATCTTTCTACAGGAAAGGGAATTTTGTGGCTGCTCTCAGTATGAGCATTATGTGTTCTCTTATGCATACTTTACAAAAACAACTTTAGGCTGCTCACAAAGACACCTTCTAGGTAAAAAACATAAGAAAAGATACGATTTCCTCTACAGGCAGCAGCTGTGGATGACATTTTGCATGTAGAAACAAAAGCTATGTGGGCACCTTATGGTACACTCAGACTTGGAAGTGTCAGTGCCTCCACAAACCCCTCTTGCCCCTCCACATTCTCAGTTCATCCCATCTCCATCAAAGCTGGCAGCTTTACTGTGAGGGCTCCACCTGCAGGAGTGGAGAAGGGAGAACCTGTGGCCATCAAGGTCCTCACCTTGGGTCTGCCCTGATTCTGGCTGGCCTTTGAACAGCTCAGAGGAAACGAGAGTTTTTTTCACAGTGGAAAGGTTGCACAAAATCAGTTCTGAGCATTCCTCTTGCTGCTGTGTTTGTCCTTGCTCCAACAGCCCCAGTGCAGAGGGAATGAGCAGCCCAGGGACTGTAACTGGGGAGCTGCACCAGGCGCCAAACAGGCAATAAAGAGAATTCACTTAGTGCTGAATTATTGCATTCAGCTTTGTTCTGTTTTGAAAACATGGGCTGGAAACTGTGCAAGAAGGGACTTTTGCTTAAAGGCCAGGCAGGGTTTGGCTCTTTTCTCTGGTTTTTGGTGATGTTGGCCTCAAATTGCCTTGTTATTCCTGTCTGTAACCAGTGATGATAATACCCTTACTTTTTCAAGCAGTTTGAGATCTTCTAATGAGGCACATTTTATACAGGCTTTATTAGAGTTCTTGTTTGTAGGATATTAAGATACACAGGGTTGTGGCAATGTGACTTCAGAATATGTAATGTAATTATTTGTGCTGAGTATAAATACAGTTAAGGCAATGCTATCGATGCGGGGAGAAAATGACATTATGCTGCTTTGACATTTACCAAAAAAGCCTCCTTTTTCTATATTGCATTTGCTGTGTGTCACTTGTGTTCTGCTACAAAAGGAAGGTAATGGATGAAAGAACAAGAAAAAGCATTTTGATTTTGTTTTCTAAAAAAAAATACATATATATATATATTTTGTGTTAATAGGAGTTTTTCTCTTTGAAGCCAGGCTTCATATCAGTTGTCATACATCTGCTAATCTTTTCTGCCATCATATTCAAAGGAAATTTATGAAGCAAAAAAGTCAATGGGTGCAGAAGACAAAATTTTATTTTTCTTGTGGCAGTCGGATTAAAAGTTATAAATATTGTTTATCCTTTGTGGACATCTTCAGAGTTGATAAGTACAATTGCATTCTTTGCCATCCCTGAACTAATTCTTAAGGCTTAGGCAAGTCAGCAGTGGAACTAATATGTTTAGCTTCTTATTAATGAGAAACAGAAATTGTCACTTAAATGTTTGATCTTACCAACACTTGCTAGTGTTTACCTTACTGTGTAAGAAGTCTACTGAAACCTGGCTGAAAGGCATCTTACAAGTTTGTGGTGTATTTCCAAAGCACACATGTGCAGCAACTTAAACAAGGACATTTCTGAAGCTGAAATCTTATTTTTCTCTTTTTTCAGGGATCCCCAGAATTTGTATCCCCCTGAGGTCAGCAATGCAAAGCTTCAGTATGCTGGTTGGGGTCCAAAAGGGCAACAGCTGGTAAGAGAAAAAACAAGTGTGCAAATGCATTTAGAGACCATGCTGCTATTGCTTGGAAGTAGAGAAATAATAATTCCTTTTTTGAATAGTTTCTTGAAGCCTGTGTGGTAGCTTCTAGCATTTATTTATGATTGTTCTATCATGTAATTTATTTATAAAATGCTCAAATATATCCATTCAAAGTAATCGTGTCTAAAAATGCAGAGAAAGAACACTTTATGAAAGCTTTTTGAGAGGATGCACCTGCTTCTCCCAGTGTTGGACACAGGACAGATTATAGAGATAATAGTTTGATTTATTTAGCATCTCATTGCTTCACAAGGGCATCTTCAGACTTGCAAACTTGGCTCTGGGGATATGTTAATATTAGCAGCTCCGTTTGGAGAATGCATCTCTCTAGAACAGAGCTGCCCTGAATTTGCCCTGTGGTTGTTTGCAAAATAGACAGAATTAGAAGTGGATCCTGGAAAGTTTTCAGAGCTGCTTAAAAAAAAAAACAACCACACCACTTGTCAGGGATTCATTGTATTTCATGGAGCTATTCATACTGCAAAAAATCTTAAAATCCCCAGTATATTACCCCTCAGCCACTGCCATCCTGGATGTGCCCATTTTTCAGAGCATGTATTTCCTGGCCAGATCCCCTGGCTTCATTTCCTGGTGCAAATCCAATATTAAGTTTTTCTATATTCCAAACATTCTCTTTCTACCATTGCAAGAAAAGAAAAAGTGGCAACATCTTTTTTGGTATGGAAGCGTTATACCAAAAAATGAGCTTTGAAATCTCATTATAAGAGAAAATCTGGCATGTATCTCCTGGTCCCAGTCCTCTCTTGGGGACTGTTTGTCTGTGTCCTTAACTGGATTGTTTTAAATTCTGTGATTTAAAAATACAGAAATAGGAGTCATTATCATTGCAAGCCTGAAAATCAGGTTGGAGAAAACACAGCAGACACAGGAACAGGAAAGTCTGCTCCATCAGGAAAATTGTGTTTGAGAGTCATTGACCTCAGATCTGATCAGAGAGGAGAGTCAGCCTTTGCCTCTGTGCAAAATGTCTTCTGAGGAGCTTTTTGCTTTCTCTGCACACAGCTGGGAGAGACCTCACACATCATGTTCCAATCCCCCCACCACATGTAGGGAATACCTTTAGGACAACAAAGAAACCCAAAACATTTTTTCCTTCACTGCTCACTAGGTCTATTTTAAGTCTAACAGAGCTTCACGACGTGTAACAACAACTACATCTGCTAATTAAAATCTAATATTGAGTGGCATTAGTCACATTCTCCACCCCACAAGTGAATCTTCCCTCCTTTTACAGGGTTTTGCTGTGAACCTGTGTGCCCTCAGCACCTGGGGTCACGGCTCACTGCTGACTCACACCCATGCTCATTTTACCAAGCTGAAGGGCTGCACCTAATTTCCACCTTGGAACAAGATCTGAGGGGATCTTATACCAAAGCCAAGAAAAATGTTCATACCAAAACAGACAAATTATATCTCCAACAGGAGAGTATGCACAATCCAGGAGAAGAAAAGTCTTCTTTACAACCAACTTTATAATTTAATGTTGAAGAGGGTGATACTAATTTCCACCATATTTTTTAAGCAATTTATAGTGGAAACTCAAAGTTCTAAGAATTCTTGAAGACATCAAGTTTCATGCATGTTCCTTCTGTGGAGTACATGCTATATGCATTTTTGGTACCCTTAAAAATCCCTGTGTTTGTTGAATTCCATATGAATCTTGGAAAAATCTTGCTACAGCAAATTTGTTCTGCATGCTTTTTTTTTTCCTTCTGTTTTTTTTGTCTTTTTTTACTTTGAGATATGTAAAATTATTGGCCTGTAATTGAGCTCTATTTTATGTTCTTGCATTTGGAATCAGGGTAGGTGAGGAGCAACTCACTGGTATTTTAAGCATTATTTTTTCATACTGCTAACATGTGTGCCTTTTTGCCCTTTTCTTTGCCAGTCATTTAACTTGAAATAAAGTCATAGCTGTAGTTTATAAAATAAACATGCTTTTACATACATCCATATAATGTTTTTATATCTAATAATCAGCAGAGAATTGCCAGAGGAAAAAAAAAGAAGCTTTTAAAATTTAAAAAAAAAATCCCTACAAGAATAATAAATGAGATCTAGAAACACACCATGTTCATGCTCTGTATTTCAGGACTAATTGGGTTACTCAGAATATAATTGCCAGTAAAATTCGTGTCACCTTCTTTGGAGATGCAAAGACAGAGAAAAATTAAAGCCTATTAAAATCTGATAGTGGGAATGTGTTTGCTAAATGTACACTGAGTTGTGTTGCAGCAGAAGGAGGGAAAATATGTTGAGTGGGAGGGAAAGGAGTAGCTGGGAACCACAAGTCAGCTCCCCCGGTCCCAGGAGGTTCCTGAGGGATTTGGGGGGGTCCTGCAGCAGCAGTGAGGACCCCAGGTGTGTGTCAGCCCTGGTGCTGCACACAGCAGCAGCCCCTGGGCACAGGCTCAATCCAATTTCATGCTGCACCTCCCAGGAAAGGTGGGAGCCAAGGGCAAGTGTGTTTTGCATCACCTTGAAGATACCCCAATTTTCAGGAAATTAAAAACTTTCCCCTTGAAATCTCCTGGTTTGTTCTTTTTTGGCAACATAAAGGAAAGGCAGGGCAGGAGAGTAAGAGGGCTTGGTTCCAAAATTTTTATTCTCTTTGTAGCTTCTATTTCATCCTTCCTAGGGGAACTTTGGGTTGCTGAGCCTGACCTCTTTCTCTCTTGTATGTCTAATCAGTCAAGAAAGAAACAAATCTGAAATAGAAGGAGCCTGAATGATCTGCATTCTTTGCAATTAAAAATATAGTGGAATATTCCCAGGAGCAATTTTCTATTTATCTTGCTTTATTTTGTCCTTTCTCATTAAATTATATGCCAATTTTTGGATGATTGAGTCCTCAGAGCATGTTTCTTGACTTCTTACTAGCCTGCAGAATGCCACACATGCCAACTGAGCTATTTAAATAATGGCAGATACTGGATCAGAGAAAATCTGTCAGAAGATCAGAATGCAAAAAAGCTCTCACTTCTGGCATCTCAGAAAAATGCTTCAGCTTTTCTCTGATCTCAGCCAAAGTCTTGACAAATTAAGTCTCACAAAGCTGTTGGAAGAATGGGGCCCTCACCAGTGTGAGCTCCAGAGTCATTAGGAAGAGAGCCACTAATTTCAATGCAAGAGGGAACACACTCCCTAAATCTGCCTGTTAATAAAGGGCTCATTCCTCTCATTTGTCCTACAGCATGAGTCATCATTTATGCCTTTACAGAATAAGTGAAAAACACTGTTAACTTGGAATAGCTGTGTGATATATTCACTATTTGTGGGTGTAAATGACTATGCAAAATGCCTATGGGAAAAATCCATCCTTTCCATGGTGCACTTGACAGCCCAAAGCCACACTTAGTATTCCATTTCATCAGCCTACTGGCCTTCAGCATGGTGCTTGGTGGTTTTTTAGTGAACAGACTGTACTATCCTCAGTTTGTGTGATATTTTCCAGCACTATGAGGCTGTGGGTGGCATGACAGGACTGCAAAAAAAGTGTTATTCTGTACCTTTGTCCTGTTCTGGGCATGCTTATCTGCACCAGAATCTTCACTCCTTGGATTTCTTCTCTTTTTCTGTTCATGCCATCTATGACTCAACAGCTACCCACTTCTGATTTTGCCCCCAAAAAATAAAAACCTTCTGTTAATTGATCTTATTGGAATATTTTACCAGTTTCATCATGTTCCATCTCATGTTCCAAGGCTCTGCCCACATGCTGAGAGCTCATGTAATGTTCCTGTGGTACATCTGCCCCAACAGTATCTAACAAAGGTTAATGGTGCCTGTGATCCTGAGCTCAGCTTCATGAAACTTGTGTGGCTGACAGGCCTGGAGCTTTATTTATCAAGAAAAATGAGTTAATTGTGAAGAGATTTCCTTTGCTGTTTCTCTTGGCAGCACAGAAAAAATCAGGGAGCGCTTCAGGAGTAAGAGACTGACCAGTGCAGGTCTTTAACTGAGGTGGAATCCAATAAACCCAAAGCTTTCAGGAGGCTTTTATCCCAAAATGAGCACATCCAGGTTCAAAGTATTTGCATTAAGGACAGCTAGGAATATCCATGGGCTGCCAAAAGAGAAGAGGAAAGCAGGAGGCCTGCTCTAATAAAATGCAGTGAATATTTGTCTGCATTGACAGCAATCAATACAGTTCACAGGAGCTGTTAAACTCCAATATCAAAAGCAGAAGCACTTCTGTTGTGCTGCTGTTTTCTTTTTTTTTTTTTTTTTTTTCAAAATCAGAATCTGTAACCATCCTGACAGATATTAATGGTAATGGTGACACATCAGATGCTGGGGAAGCAGTTTTGCACAACTTTAGAGGCAGCAGTTATAATTCTAAAAGATCTCTCTCATAGATCATAGTATTTCTTCTTCTACAAAGAGAAACATTTCTTTTAAGGTTCTCCTGACCAGTCAGTCTATTACTGTTTACACAGTTTCTTTAAGTACCAAAACCATCCAGAAAGCAGATTGGGGTTGCTGGAAGTTTGCATGTCCTTGCATTTACTGCAGCCCCACAGAAGGGTCAAAACAGGTTTTTCCTGCATTCATAGGCAATAAACCTTTTTCAGTGTCAACTCTTTTTGGAGCAGGAACTGTCTCTCACTCTTGTAGATTGTGCTGCAATCAAGTTTATAATTGGTTCTAAGGTAGCAGAAGTTTCACAGCAGGTGCAAAAGATGCAATAAGAAATCTCAATTTCAGGGAAATGCAAATGCCAGGGGGAAAAAAATGGAGCAATTCTTTCATCATCTACCATGTTAGGGGTTTGCAGGAGCCTTCAAACAGTGAATGCTGATGCTGGTAAACAGCTTAGTGTCATAAATATTAAAAAGTGCAATACAGTTAAGTGAACCATTGGATTTTTTAAACATATACAACATTTGAATGATAGATCCTGCTGTACATGACCAGAACCTACCCATCTCCCTTATAATTTTTTTATGCTGTAGTACAATATCTTTCCAACTAGGATATTTAGATGCAAAAAAATCTTGTTAAGTGATGACACCTGGAACTAAACTGGAGTGACTCCTCTAATTAGGAGTTTTTTCCCTGCCTGAATTTGTGCCTGTCATGCCATCTTAGTTCCAGGCAGAAGGGCTGCTCAGATATCAAGGGAAGAGGACCATTTTCACAGGAGGCACTGAATCATCTGCTGTTCCTATTCCAGCAGGGATTTTAAACTGCTCTGTGTATAATTGCTATAGGTCTATTTGTCTCTACCATTCTTTCATAGAATTTTGCATCATTATTTTCAAGCTGTTGTTCCCTCACCTTTTCTTTTTGCAATGACATCTGAATCAATATTTATCTGTGGTCTACTGTATGTAATTATTCTGGCTTTCTTATCTTGCTAGTTGCAAAAACCAGAGACTTCTGCTCTGTCTCCCTCTCCCCCCAGCCCCAAAGTCTATATAAACCCTATTTAAGCATAGTGAGGGATATTCAGACAGATTTTAACATGGTCCCTGCATTCTGGAAAAGCAAGAATTTCAGCATAGCAAGAATTTCAGCATAGATGTGCTATCTCCTCATCCCTTTCTTGAGGGTCAGAATATAATTTTTTAAGGAAAATTTAATTTAGATATATTACATCTATCTAAATACATATATCATACACTGAGCACCTGGACAGGTTGCTCCTTTCCCCTCTCCCCTCACTTTACTCAAATAGTTCTACTGGAAAAATGTTGTGTTTAGGTTTTGTTTTGTTTTGTTTGTTGAGGTGTTATTCCTTTGATGCTCTCTCTTTGGCAGCAGTGGCAGCAGTGTCCTATTTTTAACTTTTCACATCCTAGTCATTCCTTTGCCACCCCTGGGCTTGGTGCTGGGTCCTTATGCCCTAAAGGGAGGCTTTGGCACTGTCAGTGTTATGTTCTTTGCTGAGAAATGGTCACATCTCTTCTCCTCCCAGCATCCTTGCTACTGCATCTTCATCAGGTGGCAAAAGAGCAAGATATTTAGGATAACTGCAGGCGCTCCAATAAATGTTACTGAAGGAAAATGTAGGTAATTTTAATTAAAATAGGATGTTGCTCTTTTTGTGGCTGTGAAATATTTCAGAGGACAAAATTAAATTTGCTATTTGTCATAGAAGTTTCACCAATAAATCAAAAAATATTTGCCCTTACATCCAAATATGACACATAGGATGATGCAGGCATTTTCCCTGGGGCTGCGACACTGCCACTTCCTCTGTGATATCTTATATGTCACTTTGTTTTCTGGTGAAGTTACAGCAATAGATTCCTACTTTTAAATGGACTTTCAGAATTGATGCATTAAATGCTGACATTCAGTGTCTGCATTAGAGAAACTTTTAAGAACTTGTGTTCTTACAAGAAATGCAAATATCCATGGATTTGCTAGCTTAGAGGAACTCACCATCCTATTCCTCTACAAGGAAAGTACTGAATTCTCTTCCTTTATATGTTACCACATTTCCTCACCTGTACAATATTCCTAGCAGGAAAACACTCCAGCATTGGGTCAGTACCACTGGAAGTTATTCCCTACTCCCACCTATTCCCTCCCTTTACAGAAATTTCTGGAATTTCAATTGAGATTTATGGATATTGAACCACTCTTTTTTGTTAAGGGCATTTTCAGAGATCTAACTGCCAAAAGTATCTTCTTGTCTGTGCACAAGTGTTCCTGGCATTTTACAAATCAGTGGTTGGTGGAGGATGTCCTTTGGAATATGTGCTTATGAAAAGTGCTGTTCTTGAAAAACTCCAGTGAAAATATTGACCTTCTCCTTTAGACAGCAGCAGCCACTGCTCAGAGTGTGGTGAAGTACCAGACACTGGGATGCCACAAGCAGGACTGAGCAGTGCCACCCAAGGGACCGTGGACTGTCCCACCTCGGCTTGTGGTGCTGGTCACTCCTTCCCCAGGAGCTGCCATTTACCAGAGAGATGAGGAAACTTCATGGAAAATTCTGTTAGCTCTCCTCCTCACCTGCTGGAATAGGTGTTGAGTGTTTCTACACCCAAGTTTCTAATTAAAGAGGAATATTGCAGTGTCCAGCTCTCTGTCCAAGGTCAGATGTGCACCTGGAGGAATCCTAAATCCCAATTGCCAGTTTCTTTATGCTGACACAAATAATCTTTGTGCACTTCTTAGTCAGGTGTTCTCTCTATAACACGATAAAGTATTTTAAATGGAACACTGTATCATCTCACATTAAATAATCTAATTTATAGTCATGCCCTACATAGCCATCAGAGATATTAGGTTATAGAATACACGATAATCCATCAAGCAGAACTTAAAAGCAGAAGCAGAGTTCCATACTAAATGGTACATTTACTATTACATTCTTTTATATAACAAGGCGGTTATAAATTAAAATAACCCCATTAGAATACAGGGCAATAAGACAGAAGCAGCCATGGCTCTTTCTCTTTGTTGAGGTGAAACAAACCCTCTTTTCTTCCCTGAAGAACAGAAAATAGGGCAGCACATTTTTCTTGAAACATATATTTTAAGTCTCCAGAATTGTGATAACTGTTTATTTGGCTGTACTTTGGCAGATTCTAGGTGTGATTACAATCCATGCATGTTGTGGTCTAACCTGCTCACAGAATACAAATGGAAATGCACAGCATCTGTAACGATGCAATGTCAAAAATATAAAGAAACCTGTAAAAATGGAGAAGAATATTAATGCACTGAAGGACTTAAACTGGGGGAATCAAGAAGAAAAAGAAATCTCTTCTCTACCCAGTTTAAAAGGAAAACTTTTGGGAATGTGTCTCCATATTATATCAATCTGCCATTACTTCTATAGTCCATTATGTGAGACTTTATCTTGAGTATTAGTTTTGACAGTTTTGGATTGTCTAAAAGCATTTAAACCCACAAGATCTTAAAATCTCCACTGATTTCCTAAGAGACAATGCAAGTGGGATACTTCCAAGCAAGTTTCTGAATAGGCCAAAATCTGCTCTCCTAAATTCCAGGGCTTTATTCTTTTTGTTGCCATATTTCCTCTTGTGATCCTGAACTTCATCACCTCATGGTGTGTGCAGCATCAGCTGCTCCCAGCTTTCACCCTGCTCTGTAATTTCTCCTGGTTTGAAAGTGTGAGGTCCAGCAGAACATCTCCATCAGCTCTTTCATCACCTGTGTCAGGACAAACACCCTCCACAGACCTCCTGGGTTATTGTGTCTGTGTTGTTGACCCTGCAGGAGATAAAGGTTGAGGACCTATGAGGATCAGGGTATTTGAATGTGAGCCTTCTTCCATTTGTATGGAGCAAATGGTGCTCCCTGGGTTTTTCCAGCTTTTTTGCACATCTCCTTCTTCCTGACCAGAAAGCTGGTACCAGGTGCTCCCACTGCTCCTTTCCTTCCTCCACCCATACCCACATCCTGCAAGGTGATCACCTCCCCCAGCCCCAGAGAGAAGTCACCTCCAGACCTGGAGAGCCACATCCTCTCTGGGGAACCTTTAAGACTCTGCTCTAGAGCCCTGGGCACTGTTCACAGACATAGGAAATGTTTCTTTATTTGAAGACATGAAGGAATGATTTTTTTCCATTCTCTCTGACATTTTGGTTGCTTTGTTGATCTCATGTGATGAAAGCAAAATTAAGTTCTTAATGTTTATTTTGCAAGGTATATTGGCAGTTTCCAAGCTATGTGGCTAAAATCAGGAGATTTGCACGATTTACCAGGGGTGACTCTTCCACTCTTCCTTTCCCAAAGCCACAAGTCAAGGCCACTGAAGGCAGCAGATTTTTTGTTTGACTTTTGCAGTGGCTCTGGTGGTTTCCCTTGCACAATCAGATGTTTTCAAGTCTTCCATCCCCAGTGATGAGTCATGAATATTGGTTTTGATGTGTTCATGGATCAGGATGATTCTTACAAGGATCAATCTTCACTTCTGCATTCTTTGGCTGTAGTGCTCCCTGGGTTTTTTTCAGCTTCTCTCTCCAGAAAGCTTTCCTGCAGAATTATTTTAAACAGATGTAGTCCTCCCCTTGATGTAAACATTACCTTTGCCTATGTCTGGGTAAGGTAAATTTGAATTAAACTGAGCTTTATCTCTTTGCGGCATACCTTCAGAAACTGCTGTGTTTTCTAAATCCCTGGTGTCTTAAAGAGTAAGCTTCTTACTTTGAATTAAAACAAAGACAAACCCTGGTATGAAAAACTGCAATTGTAGCCTTTTCTGTCAATTATTTATTAAGATGTGAGTCTCTGCAGTGTTCTGATTGTGTGGAAGAGTTTAATTGTGTAATCACTGGTCTTAATGATGACATTTTCATTTTGTGAAGAAAAAAAGTTGATTTAAAAATCCCTTATCTCAGTCTTCCATCACAATTGTTATCTGTCTCTTTCCTAAATTATGAACATGAACCAATTGAAGGAGAGAATGAAAACAGTTTGAAGTTTTTTGTCTTGTATCTTTTTTATCACCTGCTTTCGAACTATATTTAAATGGCAAGAAGAAAAGCCTAATTAAAATACTAGATCTTATTATGGAAGCTCACTGGTGAGGAGCAGTTTATGGTTTTATCACCCTTTCTGAGGAACTGATGAGAGCTGGTGTAATCACATCATATGCATTAGGAAAAACACTAATGACAGAATACATTAATGACAGCTATTTGAACATCAAAGTTTGCATTTTATGAGGCTCAAAAGAAGAAATTGGCAGATTATTCATTAAATACTGCATAATCAATCAGCAACAAACTTTACAACTGATTTTGAATTGATCACACATTTTTCTGCTGAAGTTGATGTTAGGAGCAGTAACTGCAAAATGCCAAGACCTTTCTGGTACAATGGTTCTAACACTTCCTTGGTATCACAAAATGAAAACACAATTACTGTTTCTGCTTCAAGATGCTACATGGATGAGGACAGGCCCAGGCTAATATCTGGGTGGTACAGACAGGTTTTAAGTCAAACAAACAGCAGGGAATATCTCTCTTTGCAGCTTTTCATTTTCACAGTCCTCAGCTTCCAGGTTTCATATGTCAGTGTGAAAACAAAACCAGCTTAAGAAGGGATCTCTCCAAAATATTTGGATGGAATTAGATAACACTAGAAATGGTGGAGAGAAGGGAGGGGTCTTTCTGTATGTGCATTTCCAGGAAGGGTTTGATTATGTTCAAAACTACTTGTGTCCATGATCTGACATTTCCAAACCATATTTACAAGCTGTGGCTCTGTTACAGACCTCAGCCAGCTACTGAGCATATAAATAAAGACATAATACTTTTCCACTTCCTGAACATATTGGTAAGATAAATCTGTGTATTTTCCAGAGGCTTTCTGATCAATGTGATGAATAACACCATATAAATATGTAGATAATATACAGTTCAGCACAAAACATTCCTATCATTGAAACCCAAAAGAAAATGAACAAGAGTCAGACTGTGCTTAGTGTCTTATGCTGAAAAGTTTTTTAAAAAGTCCTTGATTAAAGGGACTTTAAATCCTCTTGTGGAATTATTGTGGTGGGTTGCCCATCAGTCCCCCTCCCCAGTGGGCCTGGGGGAGAAAATTCTATGAAAATCTCATGGGTGGAGCTAAGGACAGGGGGATCACTTGCCAGTTGCCATTGGAACAAAACAGACTCCATTTGGGGAAATCAATTTGATAGTTTACTATTAATTGTAACAGAATTGTGAGAGTGAGAAATAAAAATATACCTTCCCTTCCTAGCCCTCCACTGACCATGGTGTCTGCAAGGCTGTTTCTCTCACATTTTGTCACTCTTCTCACATACATACAAACCCAGCATTTTCACCCTTTTATAAATACATTTTCACAGATGCACTGGCAGTGTCCCTGATGGGCTCACCTTTAACCAGTGGCAGGTCTGTAACTTTTCATAGATTTTTTTGTTTACTGATTCTACAAAATAAATACAAGTGATTCTGAGAGAGGCAAAAAGTCCTAAAATTATTCTGTTTCTTTTTTTATTATTCAGAATATGCTGTCAGGTAAACTGGTTTTCCAACAAAAAAAGGAGAAAAAATAAAGGTTTAAAGTTAAAAACAAGAAACAATTAAATACTTCATGTTGGATGAGGAGAGAATGGTGTGTTTATTTGTAGTTCTATTTCTCCACTCACTGTGTCTTCCTTTGTGTGCCTGGTCTTTTTAAGCCTCAAAGGAAGATTGAACTGATTTTGAATTTAAAGCAGGGTTTTGTGGTTTAACCCCAGCCAGCAGCCAAGCCCCACACAGCTGATTGCTCCAGTGGAATCAGGGAGAGAACCACAAGTGTAAAACCCAGAGCTGGGTGGAGATAAAGGCAGTTTAAGAGGGGAAGCAAAAGCTGTGCACACAAGCAAAGCAAAACCAGGAATTAATTCCCTGTTTCCCATGGCTGGGCAGGTGTTCAGCCACCTCCAGAAGAGCAGGCCCCACCACATACATCAGTGACCTGGGGAGACAAACACCATCACTCCAAAAGCTCCCCTCTTCCTTCTCCTTTCCCACTTTATATACTGATCATGATGCTGTGTGGTCTGGGATAACCCTTGGGTCAGTTTGGGTCCCCTGTCCTGGCTGTGTCCCCCCATCTTCCCAGGCACCCCCAACCTCCTCGACAGTGTGGCAGCACAAAAAGCAGAAAATTCCGTGTAAGCCCTGCTCAGCAACAAAAATATCTCTGCATTATCAACACTGTGCTCAGCACAAATCCAAAACACAGCCACTGTGAAGAAAATTAACTCTACCCCAGCCAAACCCAGCACACAGTGTCAAGGAAAGGTTTGTGCCTGTCTGTACATGAAGGCCAGTTCTTGCTGATCAAACTCTCCATGCCAGAGTGCCAACCTTTCCAAGTTATCTATTCTCTCACAGGTGAGTCCTGTGGGCTCACCTTGCAGTGTGGAAAGGTGCCTTTAAGGTGTAGGAAACATTTACACGTCTCAGTGTGTTAATAACTTAAAATAAAAAGCATCCAGGCATTAACTTTATGAGAAATTTGAGTGATGCAGCTCATTCAGTTGTCAAGTTATATGTTAGAAATTTTGGGGTAAAGAGCACATAAACTTGGAATGCCACTCTACAGCTGGAAAATAAACAGGAGCAGTAAAAATGCAGATTAGTGCACACAAATTTATTTTCATTTGATCTATGGAGAAGTAGGAATTTCACACACCTCTTTGGCTGGAAGGAAGGTAGGTTGACCAACTGTAAAAGGAGGTGTTCACCTACTCAAAATAGTTGGTCACTGTAACTTTTTAAGTCTTACGGAGGTGATTTTCATTATATTCCTGAAAAGATCCATAAATTAATCCATTTAAAAGTACCAATATTTTAATTAATGCGGCATAATTGCTGAATATCACTCTGGGTCAGTTTGGTGGAGAGTATTATTTTAGAAGCCCTTAAGCAGTTGCAAAAGAATTTTAAATAAATCCTGGAATCAATCAGTGTTATTAAGGTTCTTGCATGTTTGAAGTGAATTAAGTTCAATTTGTTGTTAGATCAAATATTTACCCTACTGTACAAATTTATCCTACTGGATAAATTACTTAAGCTTTGAGTTTTCTTCCTGTCTCAGGCTTGTGATCCAATCAGCCTCATATTTTTTTCTGCAGTTTTAGTTGTGTGGTGCAAGGATGTCAAATGGTTTGGGGTTTTCAATTCTAACACCAGTTGCAAACAGGCAGAGATTTCTTGCCAGACCACAGGAGTTAGTGGTGTGCTGATACCTGAGGCTAAAGGGGTTACAGCTCAAAGTCACATACTGAGCCACACAAAGCCAAGAGCAAAATCCATTGATTTTTATTATCCTGGGATTAAGTGAATGCATTTGAAAAACCCCAAACTTTATCTTAATCCCCTCAGATGTTGCAATTATTTTTGTTAAGTGTTTAATCTTGGGGGCATCTGTTAAAACATCCAGCAGAAAGAGAGGTCTTCTGCTAGATCCAATGGCAAGAAGTCCCATATGTTAATTCTGATTTCATTAAGAAAAATATTCTAGGTTTCATTGGTTTGCCTGTTGTTTTTGAGAAATAAAATGGTGAAAATACATTTTTTCCTTTTATTCTGTGTCTGTCCATCATCTTGTAGAACTTACATCTTCCTTGTTTTTTTCTGTAGTGTTAGCAATTTCTGTTTCTTCAGTCTATGTATGGATGTTTCCACTCTTCTTACCTCTTTCAGAATATCTTTTTCCTCTGTGTTGAATGTGTCATGATGAAAAGGGACATGGTACTCAGCACAGGCTTAGCACAGCTTGGTTTTCCATGCCAGTTGTTGTGTTCAGTGTTGGATTTTAAGGCACATGTATTGCAAGAATGTCTGGGTTAAAGTCTTGCTCAAATATGCACACCAAAAGAGAAGACACCAGAAATTTGGGCTCTGCTCTTTATCTCCTGTACAGAGAGACATAAAACTGAACTTGATCCCTTCTGTCATCATTTTAAATTTGTCTAGGCGTGCTATGCAAAGCCAGCACAAAGTAATGTAAAAGTGATGTCTGTAATATTTTTCTTTACTGAAATTTCTTATCCTCTAATTAGCTGACAGGATTGATCATTTGATAGAAAGCACTGCTCTGATGCCATGAAACCAAAACAGTAACAATTGTTACACAGGTATTTCACAATAACTTCAAATCTGTTTCTAACATGGGATGTGAGGTAATCCAAAGACATTTCTTTCTTGATGAATAACAGAAGTCCAAAAGCTTTTTCTTAATTTATAAGATACATTACACAGAAATCTTCCTTGTGCTGCTTCAGTTATCTTTTATCTTGATTATGGTTGACATTTTTAGGGTACAAGGCACTGTAGTTAGGAGGATAATTTTCGAATCTCCATGAGGTGCTGCAGTTTGGCTCTGAATTATATGGGAGGCAGTTTGAAGTCAGAGCACTTTATTATTTTTCCACTGCAGCTACCAGATACCTCACACAGCCTGATGAGTGCAATGAAGCTTTGAAACTTCAAACAGTGAAGACGGAAACATTGCAATACTTTAAAAAGGGAAGAGTGGGGACAGGTTGTCAATCCACCTTCTTTATTTTTCCTGTAAACTCATAAAACATTGAATATAGTATAAAATATTGCAAACCTTATTTTGCTGGAAGAATGTGGGCAAGGGAAGGGTTGCATCACTTGAATAAATCCACTTGATTGTTTGCCTGTCATAGAAGAGCTCTTACCCAAGCATCCCTTAGCACATTTAGTACTCAGACACAGAGATTTGGATTTTTTGAACCCTGAGTATCTTATTCTGCTTAGTCTTCACAATTTTTATGCACATTTAAACTTCAACAACCTCCCCATATGCAGATTAGCTAATACATAAAATTCTTTACTTGGAATACCTTATCTGGCTGCTCTGTTTACTAAAATTCAAGGTAGGAAAGAGAATGTAGCATCTTCCACAATGTATTTTTTACTTTCCAAATCTATTCATTGAATACAGCTCTTCCTAGTTTAAAAGGAAGAAGAGCAAGCTACAGTTTCAGTAATAATTTTTACCTTTAGGCAAACCTGCTATAACTCCTGCCAGAATTAAATTAAGATCTGTACTTTCTTCTGGAATCTTTCCAGCTCATCTTTTGGTGAAACATATACCATAATAGGACATGAAACAGAAGATGAAAGCAAATATTTTTCCCAATTCTTTCTTTTCATAACTTGAGAAATTGCATTCTAGTATCATGGTAAAAATACATAACATTTATTCCAATATCTTCAAGTGTAGAAAAACCCATCTATAAATGTCTACTAAATTTTATTAACAGTTTACATTTCAGTCTAAACAGCTTACTGTTCAGTACATCTTTTCAGTTTCAATAGAGTTTAAAAATGTGTTAAAGACAGGGATGGGGAGCAGAATAAAGCTCCCATGAGGTGAGAGGGCCGTTTACCAGCAGTCCTGGCTAACTGGGGAGGGCCCAGGTGACTGGAGGTCAGCAAATGTGATGCCTAAAAGAGCCAGTGGTGTGAGGTTCAACAGGGCCAAGTCCTGCATTTGGGTCACAACAACACCAGGCAGTGCTACAGGCTGGGGACAGAGTGGCTGGAAAGTGGCCCTGAGGGGAAGGGACCTGGGGGTGCTGGCTGACAGCAGCTGAACATGAGCCAGGTGTGCCCAGGTAGCCAAGAAAGCCAAAGGCATCCTGGCTTGTATCAGAAATGGTGTGGCCAGCAGGACCAGGGCAGTGACTGTCCCCCTGTCCTGGGCACTGGTGAGGCTGCACCCCAAACCCTGTGTTCAGTTTCCTCACAAGAAGAAAGACTTTGAGGTGCTGGATCATGTCCAGAGAAGGGCAATGAAGCTGGGGAAGGGTCTGGAGCTCCAATCTTATGAGGAGTGGCTGAGGGAGCTGGGATTGTTTAGCTGGAGAAAAACAGGCTCAGGGGGGTGATGCCTTGTGGAGGCTGACCTAGAACAGAGACTAGACAGAGCTAAAGAATAAAGTAGGGATTTATTGAAAGGCCTCAATGGATACACCTTGGGCAGCACAAGAGCCCAGCCAGGGCTACACCTGAGATGAACCAAAATGGTCACAAAATGCACAGCTGGTCACAGGGTCCCTCACTTTTAAAAGTTCTGATCCATTTGCATATTGGGGTTAATTGTCCAGTTATAGCTTTAGGTTATGAAGTCCCATCCTTCTTGTTTTTCTCTCTTCAGTCCACATTGTTTATGTTCTTGGGCCATTTGTTCTTGGATCATTTGTCCTTGGTCCCCTGCTAGAGAAGGAATTGTTTTGTCTCCCTACTCTGTGAAGAGAGCTCACCTTCCCATAATATGAAGCTCAGAACTACATACTAAAGCAGTACAGAGTCTGGAAAATATAAAAGCTAAAACCTGAGGCATCAGGGGACCTCGTCACTCTCCACAATTACCTGAAAGGAGGGTGTAGTGAGGGGGGATCTGTCTCTTTTCCCAAGGAGCAAATAGTAAGACAAGAGAGAATGGCCTCAAGTTGTGCCAGGGAGGTTTAAGTTGGATTCTAAGAGCAATTTCTTCACAGAAAGGGTTGTCAAGCACTGGAACACGCTGCCCATGGCAGTGGTGGAGTCACCATCTCTGGGGGTATTTAAAAGATGTGTAGATGTGGCAATGGAGGATGTGCTTTAGTGCTGGGCTTGGCAGTGCTGGGTTAATGCTTGGACTCAGTGCTCTTAGAATCATAGAATGGTTTGGGTTGGAAGGGACCTTAAACACCTTAAAGGGTGTTTTACAACCAAGTGATTTTGTGATTCTGTGACTCTGCTTACAGCAAGATGTGTTTCACTTTGGGGTGAGGGGACAGGAATTGTGCTATCGATGACAGAGGAACACAGAACAACTTAACCACATGATAAAGACTGATTCCATGGCACAATATTTTTATTATTGGCTGGCTAAAGCTTTACTTCCTGATCAGCATTTAAACACATGAATAAAGAGCCTGATTCACAGGAGCATTTCACAGCAATTGCTCTAACAACTCTCAAAACCTAAGCTATGGAACTCTTCATCTCATGCCCTCTGACTGAACAGTTCTGTTTCTGAAATGAAGACAGGAGTGAGAGAAATAAAGCTTATATCAAAGCACCAAGGCTTCAGTTTGTTGTAAAGTAGCATCTTTCTGTTAGCTGATGGCATTGGAAGCAAGCTGTGGAAATCCTTTTTCTTTGACAAAAGATGTCATAGAACTGTGATATGTGATTTTGTACTGCCAATTATTGTAAAAGCAAAATGCAACATTTTATGCTGGAGCCACTGCTTAATGCTGTTCTCTTTTCCTTTTTTTTTTTTTTCCTTCAAATCAGATATTTATCTTTGAGAATAACATCTATTACTGTGCCCATGTGGGGAAACAAGCCATCCGAGTGGTCTCCACAGGAAAGGAAGGTGTTATTTTCAATGGGCTCAGCGACTGGCTGTATGAAGGTAGGACACAACATTTAGGCCAGCAGTTAGTTATGAGTTTAAGTTACACTCTAGAATTACAGGCCTGGCTGGGATTAGACATCCAGCATTGCATTTCTGAACCACGGAGCTGAAAACCTGCTATTCTAACAGCTGCCTGATGTGCTGGACTGGAAATGATGTGAAATGGTGTAAGAATTCTGTTTTCTGGCTGTTTTTTTTCCCTTAGTCCAAAGGTAATAAATCACTGGGCTTTAATGAACAGAACTGCTTCATTATTTAATGGCACCTGCAATCACTCACGGACATGCCAGTTTTCAAATCACAGAAAAGGACAGAAATGGGGAGAGAAAGGGGTTCTATCTTAAAGGAGAAAGTGAGGAAACAATTTTACTTGATTAGCTGTTTTCCACAGAACTAGGTGGGCCTTGGAAGCTGCCCAGATCTTGCCACCTAAAAAAATTTCTGAAAGCAGACCGCAGTAATTGGCTTCTTTCCTGTGAAAATGGGCCTGACCGGCTGGAGGGTCATCTCTGGAGCACTGTTTTCTTTGATCCTTTTATCTGGCAAATGGCCATTTTCAGTGTTTGTGAGCAGCTGCTTGAAAAGGTCGTTAGCTTAGGAGAGGATCCTCACCACCCCCAGTCCTTTTGGGCATTGTAGGCTTTCAAACTAATATGTCAGCATAAAAATTTTAAAACACACACACACACATTGTGGATATGAATATGTACATGTATAACAGGTATGTATCATGCATCCCTCTCTCTGCTGCTCACTAATGCTGCTGCCAGCAGTTCCTTCTCACAGGGATCCTGGCTTTTGGACCTGGCAGTGTCTCTTTCCTGTGACACAGCTTCCCTCTAAAGTCACACTTTCTCCTACAGGTCCCAGCACAGGCCCAAAGTTGTCTTATTTCTACAGAGAGAAAGTTTCTAGATACATCTGTGAACCATGTCCTGTTGGCTGCTTCCAAATCTCTTGAGGCTTCATAGAACAGAATAGATTACAAAATGCCATTAACAGTTAATTGGTGTAAAAATAAGTATCACTACTTAAATTGGTCTGTATCACAGCTAGAAGGGGGCCCTTAGACTCAGAAATGAGGGAATGAAAATAAATGAGTTTGTTTGCCCCTCCTAAAAATGCTGATCCCATAAATCAGTGTACAAACTCATCAAACACATCACTGGAAAAATCTGATAGGGGTTTATTATTTTTTATATTTAAATACGTGTTTCTACTGTAATACAGCATATTTGCAAGTGTCCTCCTTGTGCTGTGCAAGCACTTTGTAACCAGAGAAGTGGTTAAGAAGTTACAAAATGCTAATTTTCCTTCACTTTATTTATAAATTTGCTGGTGAAGTTGTGGGCAGGCTGTTTGACTCTGGAGGTCAAATGTGCCTACTACTACTACCCATATTTGTCTGATAAACATCATTTAGTACATCAGGTCTCCTTGCAGAGTCTCACACACAGCACCACACTGAGAGGAGTTTGTCAAGCCCATGAACTCAGAGCACACCAGCAAGCCCAGGATGACACTTGTTTTGCTGACACCTATTTTTATTCAATTACAGGATTGCTCAGGCAATTTCTTGGCTGACATTGACTTTCAGGTTTGCCCTCTATAATGAATTTGCTTGTTAACTTTATGTTAATGTGCTAGGGTAAGAAATGAATGTGTGATCAAGTACAGTCTGGTTATGCCAAGCCAGATTCTTTAACCTGTGAGGCATGAGGCAGATTAGGACCATTGAACCTGTTCACTGGGGTTATGTTTGAAAGGAATTAGGATTTGGAAATGTCACTTTATGTCCTAATACAGTTTTCATTGAACTAAATAATTCTCTTTTTTCACAAGCAAGGTGTAGAAGGTCCCACAGGAAAATCTGATTTAAACGGTCCCAGCTAATGGGAATCCAAAATCAAATCCAGAGCGGAGCTGTGTGAGCTGAGCTCCTTCTCTTGTCATCACTTGTACAATCCTCATGGAGGTAAACCTGGGACTGGTGTCAGGACTGAGGACTTGTGCTTGAACAAACTGTGGGGCCATGGTGCTTTTGGGTCTGCAGTGCTCAGACAGCAGCATGGATGGATGGGGCAGGATCCAGAAGAAGCTGGATATTCCATGGGGATAAGTGGATAAGGACAACTGAGAAATGAGAGACACCTCCCCTTTGGGGTCCAAGAGGATCCAGTTATGATTGCCAGTGAGCTTTAACCTGGGATACTCTGCCAACACATCAGCACCTTTGTTTTTCCAAAGTCTTTCCTTTTCTTGGATGCCACCTCTTCAGTGGGATAAACTTGGACCACATTTTAAATCCAAACTTACCTGACTGGAAACGCTTGAAAATTTGGCAAAGACTGAACTGTGCCACCTCAAGACCACTTTTGCTCTTCACCCATTCCTGCTGTGGTTTGTAGCCGTGCCTTCCCCGCCTCCCAGCCGAGCTGGGTGGGATGCTCAGGCCCGTGTTTGTTTGCACTGCTGCCGTCTCATCGAGACACCAGGATGAGTGCTGAGCATATGCAGAAATCTCCCTCCATCTGTGCAGCCAGCTCCAGGAGACAGTCTGCAGAGGAGCTGCGAGAATCAGGATCACAGAGAGCTCAGCACACTCCTCTTCTCTTCTGTGCTCTTTTTGTTGCTGAAGTTCTGTGACCCCTGGCAGTGACAGCAGAGCCTCCTCGTGGTGCCCACGGGGTTACTGTTACAGCTCACAACCTGCTTCTCACTTTCCCCAAATGCAGCACAAAAAATAAAACTCTGCGTTTTCTATTTGAGGAAGATGACTTTTAACAAGTTTTATCTACGTAGCAAGAGCACACCAACAGCAATCCCCCCTCCCCGAGCTTTGTGAGAGCTGTTTGCACAGTGAGCTCTGCGGATGGCAACCCAGCAGTGCCACCCTTTGGGGTGACTCCTGACACTTCACATGCATGGCACACCCGGGGGGACACTTGTCTTCACAATGTCATCACTCTTGTCACGACAGAATAGATGTGCTGCACTATTAATCACAGGTTTTTCCTGAGTCCATAAGCACAGCACATCTAGAGTAAATTTGACAGGCTTTTTGCCCTGGAAAAATGCAAAAGTTCATTGCAATTCAAGTTAAGCTCTGCTTTTGTAAATCTGCCAAAGGAGAAAAAATTTCTTCGAGGTATTTATGCTGATCTGTAGACTTTTGATAATATAGTGAAAAACATTTCAAATCAATCAGAGCTTAATCTACTTAGTGCATTTAGCTGGAAGGTTATAGATTGCTACATAGATTACTGTAACATGAAAGCATAGATTAAGCATGGGGTTTATTACTAAAATAAGCATTGACAATGTTTTCATAGTCTGACTTAACATTTTCAGAGTTGTGCCTGATAAATGCTTGTACTAAAATCGAGTGATAGCCTATAAAACAGAGTTTAAAGTTCCGCCACTGAAATCAGCTACACATTTAAATGCATAGCAGCAGCAAAGAGTGGTTTTTATTTCAGTTTGCTGTATGATCATTGTTGGTTTGAGAATATGTTTTAGCAATGATAAGTCTTATAGATAATTTTAAAGCAAGTGCTGGTGTAGCAAAAAGGACTTCCAAAGCAATAAGATAAGGGTATTTATATGTTCTGTATGTAAGTAGTAATATCTTAAAAATAACATGCATTTAAAAAGTAAATTGCAGGTAAAATTAATTTCATTTATATGCTTTTTTTAGAGCACTCTTCCACAGAAGTTAATTCTGTCATGGTGTAATTAAAGTGTCTTAATTTGTTACCAAGCACTCGGAAAGGCTGTTCAGCTGTTGTGAGGAAGGCACTCTGGTGGAAGTCACCTCCATGATTCTGTTAAGTGACAAAAGAAGGTTGAGACGTCCCTGTGCTGCAGTTTGGAAATTTTTTGATTTTGGGATTTCAGTCCTGGGGGATGGGGCAGGAGGACTTCCCTCCATACTGGCACGTTGCTGCTAGACCAGGAGCAGCCCAGCAGGGTAAGTCAGGGTCCCTGTAGCAGGACAGGGACCTGCTCTGGGCTGCACTGCTAGAAAGTCCTGGTGTGGTCTCCTTGAGCAAGTCTGTGTTCACAGATAAAGCTGGATAACTTCTGGTGTTATGCTCTAAGTGCATGCTTTGGAAATCAAGGACGTGACACAGTAGTGTGTGCTTCTGTCACTGCTGGGAGGGGAAGGAAGGATTTTCACCTATAGATGGTCCTATGGCATGCATAAAGTGTGACATGAGGAGTTTGCTGCATGTGTCCTCAGATACTAGAGTAGAAACGAGGAAAACAAAGGAATAATTTTTGCATCTTGCTCTGTGGGACATACCTGTGGCTATTAGGGACTTTGGTAGGAATAGATTGTGAGTTAAAAGGTAAGAAGTGATTTTAAAAAGTAAGAATTGCATGTGAGTTACTCCCTTATCTCGTGTCACTGTCAGAAGATCAGAGGTAGTCTCTATATTTGGAAGTCTCTAAATCTCAAGATCATCTCAAATTGAGAATCTCCATTCCAGATTTGTCCTGACACCATGGTTGGGACGTCTCATCTGGACATCTCCTCATCCTCAGACATCAAGAGGGAACCACGCCTGGCAGCCAAGCCCCAGCCCCAGCTCCCACAACACACATTTAAATCTCTAGAGTAGTATGAGCTTTACACAGTCATCCTTTAAAGCTGATACTCTGCTTTGTTGAGCTTAACACAATGGTTGTGTTTCCTTCCTGGCTAGGAACCAGGAGGAGGAGGGGAAAAAAGTGTCTTTTTCAGAGATTACTCCTATGCCTTATTAATCTTCATTTTGTCTGCGTTTTGCGTGATCACCAGCAGATCCTCTTGTGTGACTTCGCAGTGACACCTGGTGGGAGAGGCCAGGATGTCATCGTCATTAAGACAATGAAACTGCAGAATTTTTTGCTGCAAGATCTAGGAAAGGCTCCCAATTTCCCCTCACACACATTTCCCTGAAACTCTCTCTGAGCTTATGGGAACTACACATCCAAAGCCACTGGCTGATTCATGCTAATAGTACTTCTGTTCCTTTTGTACACTTTATAAAGAGAGGAAAGAGAACACAGTAATAAAGAAAAATCTTTTCCATAATTTAATCAGCATCTCACAAAAAATATCAGAGGGTAAATTTAGAACATGTATGACTGGTCTCGGAAGTGCAGCGCCTGGCAGGAGCTGCCAAATCAAATATCAGTTATTTTGAGCACTATCTTTTATGCCTAAAGCATTTCAAGCAAGTGAAGGAGACATATTTCTTACGTTTAGAAATATTGATTCTGGGACTCTGGAAGTGGTCTTAGTACTGGGAAACCACTCAGTAAGTCTGCTGATGCAGTGTCTTACCTAATTCGTCTGTGTGCTCAATTTTTCATTCTATAACGTGAGAATGCTGAACTTCTGCATGGAAGCAGGAACTTTGGTGATCAAATTATGCCTGAATGTGAAAAGGAACATTCATAATTAGCCTGAAAGCAAGTATGTCCTAAAGTTCCTGTTTAGTGCCACCAGAGAAGGAGATGACATATCCTCATATTTCACAGGCAGGGCTAACCTTTCCCAGTAATTAGGAGCTCCAAAACCTGCTTGGGGAGAATGAGATGAAGAATTAGACTGACTCATCACTGCATTTTTTAAGATACTCTGGATAAATAAATCTCTAGCCATACAAAAGTCATTGCTGCAGACAGTGAAAGAAACCAGCCTTAATGGGACTACAAATTATTCTATTTTGACAAGATATGTGAAGAATAATTGGGACAGAGAATCTAGATCTTACTTTAAGAACTTTCATATTTTCAGTCATAAAGAAAATATTCCATGGACATGGGTAAATTTGCAGTTTTACACAGCTGTCATGGGGTAAGGGGAATTGGGAAAACTTATGGAACTGGGAAATGACACCAGATAGTGCCAGAAATGCAAGTCTAAAAACCATTCATTTGCTCTCAAGCATGTGCTGGTGTTTTTCAGGGGTTTTGGGGGAAGCTGCATGGAATTTGTTCCTTCATTTGTGTGCTTGCTCAGATGAGGTAGCAAAAGCAGTGTGGTGCTTTGGTGACATTGCCCCCATAGTAAAATAGGAAGTTTTCCTGTGTTTTGCATTTGGACATCACTCAGTGCTGCCCATTGTGTTCATGCAGCTGCTGTGCAGCTCTTGGGGCCATCCAAGCCTCAGTTAGCCATTATTTAGCTTCCTGTTGAAGGTGACTAGATTTTTGTGCACCATTATGTGCACACTGATTTATACCAAATCTGATTTATATAAAATCTGCCCAGTTTAGTAGCATTCAAAGGATGAAGAGCAGCTCTTGACCTCAGCCATTTGTTTGAAGTGGATATTTCTACCATATAAAATTTCATCGCAAGGAAGATGAACTAGATGCAACTTTATTTTGCCTTATGCACGTTAAAGCAGAGGAAAAGAGAGTCTTAAATTTCACCAGATGATGTCATGAAAGGTTCTGTAGAAGTTCCATCACCTCCTGGCTTTGGTGGAGGTTCCGCTGTCCCAGGGAAACTCCCACTACAGATTGTATCACCAGGAATAGGCTTCTGGCCCTTCTCAGCTGGCAAAGGTCAGGGAAAATTGAACCATTTACAGTGCACATTGTGAACGCCTGCCTGGAAATCAGCAAGCTCCTGAAAACTTTAAAATGTGCTGTTACCTGGACCGGCTTCAAAATCCGGCACTGCACCGTGAGAAACCCTGCCAGCTCTAGCCCAGTCCTTAACCTTCCCTTTCTGCAGAAGGTTGTTTGGAAGGAGGATGCCAGCCAAAACCAACACCTGTCATCCTCTAATTTCTGGATCACCATCATTCAGGCTTTAGGATGGCTTTTGGAAGGGAAACAGAACATTATTTGCTGTGGTCAGTGATCTCCTTAGGGCAGTGGAAGGAAGCCAGCTGTTCATCCTGATGCTGCAGAGCAGCCAACAGCTGCCAGTGCCTTAAGAGGTGTTCAGTGGGTGAAGTTGTTTTTGTTTGCCCTGAAGGCCTGGTGGGTATCACAAAATAGGTGTTGTATCATTAGACTCAAATATTTCCAAAAAAAATGGTGCATTGTGAGTTGTATAACAGAGTTGTTGTGGTTTTCTGCTAGCAGACAAGTTCTGTTTCTCTGCACCAATTTTATTACAGTGGCCTTAGGTTAAATGGCCTTTTGGAGAGCTGTGTCCTCATTTTCTGATTATGCTGGTATTTTTAATAACTAATTAGTGTACCAGCACTTTAGATATTGCAGAACAGATTTTGACCTATGCCACACTAAGTTGAAGTCTGGAATAGCTCCCTGGAGATAATTGTGATGCCCTGGATCTGCACCAGGATGCTGAATGAGAGGGTCTTGCTGTAATATTCATGCTTTATGTCCACTTTCAGGTTTTCAGAGGAAATATCTTAAAACACTATTATTCTCAGAAAATAGTGGCATGTTGGAGTCTATTTTCAAATCCCGTCAAATTTAAAAACCATGCTTTTCCTCCATAGAATAATTCCTGTGGTTTGATAGTATAAAATACAAAAAATGTATTTAGGTGATCAGGTTCACTGCATTTAAAACAAAATGCATCATTTCTATGTTGGTAGAATTGAGCTGGAGAGCTGTGACACATGTAAGAGTCTTTCAGGCTGTAGAATGTTGTAAGAGATTAGAAGAATTTAATTAAATTGTACAAAAATGATGTACAGTATTACAGGGTGGAAATATAGCTGTTAGGGCATGTTTCCCAGGGATACTGCAGGGATCTCTGTCCTGGGGGATTTTTAAGAGTGAATTAAACAGATTTTTGTCATGGGTTGTTGAGATAAACATCAATCCTATTTCAGTGCAAGGAGGGGATTAATACTTCTTTGGGCTTCTTCTGGAGCTAAATTTTTATGATCTTGTGTATAGCTTTGATGTCTTTTACTCATATCTTTGCAGTTAGACATTTTGGCTTCTGTGATTATAAATGCCTGTTTTTATATACAACAGGGTAAATACACATAAACTTCTTGTACATGATGGTTGTAGGGAATGGAGCTCTTTATCATGATAAATTTATATGTGCCTCGTTATTTCCCTGAGGAAAATTGGTCATTTTCTTCTTCTGAGGGTGTCCCTGAACTTTTATTTGAAAAACATGTTAGAAAGAAAGAAAGAAAGCTTAATGTTTTTAAAGTGCTGCAATCAAGAAGTGATTACAGAAAGAACAAAGAAATTGAAAGATAGTCATAGAAATTTTATGTTAGTGTGTAATTCCATCAATTTGAGTTAAAAGGTAATTTCCTGTAGGTTTTTATCTTGCTACAGCCTTGCTTGTGGAAATTAAGGGGCCAGTGCAAAATCTACGGGCTGTTTAAATAACTTTCTTATTTGTCTCACTGCTCCCTGGACTGAATAAAGAGTCTCTGCCTTAAGAAATAAAAAGAGCAAAAATGAATGTACTCTGTCCAAATTAGAATGAGAGAAAGCTAAATGAAAGGGATGAAAATTCTGCTGTGATTTGTGATTCTCACTAGGGAACTGGCCTGTCCGTTGTTGTATAATAGCAGGAAAATCAAAAGAATATCCAAAATTATGACACAAGTCCTAATGTCATTTGTGTATATCAGCTTACTTAATTTGAAGGAAAAACAAAAAACAAAAAACAATGAACCAAATTGAAATACAGTTTAAAATACACAACTCCAAATCCTAATGCCATCTGGAAGCAGTCAGAGGTCAGAGTGTGTCTGTGACTGGAAGAGCAGAGAGAAATGATGTGAAATGCAAGGGGTGCATCACTACTAAGCACTGGCTGGGGATCTGGGGGACCCCCACTGAGCTCAAGTCCATGGTTTCCTCCAGCAGAGATTAAATCTTTGTATGTGAAATAAGCAAGAGGTTCAATCTTTGTGTGTGAAAAACGCCCTTCCATATTCCTGTCTGTGCTGCCTGTGCTTGGCGCTGTGGGAGGCACGATGACCATGCTCAGATCCTGGCACTGGGAATAAAAGACTTTTTTCCAGCAGTGTTCCCAGTACCAGCTCTCCACAGGACCTCAGCATTTGAACTCAAGAGGGATGTGGGTGATTCAGTGCAGGGAATTCTTCAAATTGTGCCAAAGAAGCCCAGTGGTGACTGCAGTGCTGACGCCAGCCAGGACATGGAGCTGATCTGGCTGGGTTCTGCTCTGTGTCAGGAGAACTGAAGAGCTAGAGCAGATTTTTAGGGCTATCAATTGACAGGACAGCAGTTCCTGAAAGATAAAGCATCCAGGGATTATTTCACCCTCAACACTCAATTAGTTTACATTGCTATAAGTAACTACCATATGGTGCAGCTTCTGCACCAGCTGCTTTCCAGTCTTCAACGAGTACAGGTCTAAGGGGAAACTATGCCACGGAGTTAACAGTAATTAGAAAAGTAGGGGGAAATGGCAGGTTTTAAAGATGATCCTAAAGCTTTTGGATGGGTTAAGCAGTAAAATATAAGTGGTCAGGCATGCATTGGCTGCTGTGTGCCAGGCTGGGGACTCCAGGTGCCTGGAAACACCACACACAGGTGCACAGCAGCCAGTGTGGGACAGCAGGGACCAAGTCCAGAAGAATGGCAGAAACCTTCAGTCCTCTGCTGGGATGAGGACTGCAGAGACCAAGCAATGCAGTGACAAGCAGGAGATGTTTTCCTTCAAATCCTTGGCAAAGAGCAGCAGGCACTGCTCAGACCTGCACCGTTCTCTGGCTCCCTGCAGTCCCTGCCCACATCCACCAGGATTTCTCAGAATCTGGAGATGGAGGGATACATATTGAGCCAGGTTTCTGCCACCAAGGCAGAGCCAGACCCTGCAGCAGGGTTCAGACCAAAATAAACCCATGTTGAGATGCCTGCTCAGCTCCACAGCCTCCAGCAAGAACAGCCCCAACCACTTCTGTATTGCCCAGCCTCTTTGCTTGCTTTCCTCTCTTTCCACTGAAAACAGAGTCTCTTAGTTTGAGAGCTATCTCCACAGCACAGCTGAGCCTTGTAGAGCTGAGTTTTCTGCCATTCTTCCCAGTTCTTTTCTTCTAAAGGGATTGTGGTCATTCCTGTGTTTGCCTGTGTCATTCTGCTGCTGAATGAACCCTCTCTCAGACAGCTTGCATACCAGAAAATCATTATTAGAATACCTTGTTTATTTTATTTTTTATTATTTTATTTTATTTTATTTTATTTTATTTTTTATTATTTTATTTTATTTTATTTTTAATGCTGTTGTGTTTTAAAAGCTGCTGTGCCATATTCTCCACCCCTAAGAAGTTTTAAGACCTTGCATGAAAGTCCTTGCATATTACTCTGCACTGGAAAAATTTATTCTATTGCTTTGAGTCACATCAAACAGCACAGGAACACAAAATGCTGCTAAGAGCTAAATACTGTAGTTTATTTATAGCTATTTAACATAGTTCTTCTTAACAAGTTCCTTAACTGTGGATTTTGAAGGTACATCTTTTCACTTTAAAAGCATTTTTCAGATTTTAATGAGTGGAAGTATCATATAGTACCAAAGCAAACTATTAAGTGTTCTGTGTTTTTATTCCTAAAATTTCCTGTGATGTAGTGAGGTGTCCTAGATGGTTTTGCAACTTTACTGGCTATATGGATATAAGCCACACCAAGAAATTACTTACTCTTCATCTCACCTGGTACTGGTTATACAGCAGAGGATGACCACTGCAAATACTCTGTTGAGCACATTATTCGAATTTCAAACTCTTAGCTGAGAAATATTTCCCATAGTTCAGACAAATTTGCCAGAAATTTAGATGTAAAATTCCCAATTACAGTCTCATTCAGTATGTACAATACCGTTATTCATATATTAGATCCAGATCAGAATTATACAGTTAAGCTGAAGCTGATACCTCTAACAAATGTACATATTCCTTTAAGTTCTCTGAGTTTTGCTTCAAGACTTTTTTAGTGTTTTCACTGACTTATATAGTGTTGTGTTCTTGGCTGTCATCGATTAAGCCTTAAATCTGTGGTGCCTGGCCTGTGAACCAGAGAATAAAACCTTTCTTCTGAGATCTGGTGTAGTTATATACCATATTTAAATATAAGTACCCACACGTCTCAAAAGTGCAGACAGAGATGTTTACATTATAGTTTAGATGTATACTTTTGATGCATACTGATTTCAAAATTAGTAACAAATAGATCTTGTTTTTTCATTTTCTCAATATCTCAGTCATTTAAAATGAAGACTACAAGTTTGCCCCTTCATGTGATTTTAAAAGCATTTTTTCTCATGGATCACCTTTTCTTTTGCACCTGTAATTCCTTTCCAGGCTGAATATTTTACTGTTTTCTGTTGTTGTCATTCTTTGTATATATTCCTAATTTTTCTTGTTTGTGTTTCATGCATTCTTTTTAAGCTGCTTTTAAATAATTTGAGACTTTTCTTAATTCCAATAAGGCAACAAAAACAACATAGTCTAAAGAGAACTCCTATCTTGAAAGCAAAGGGTTAATACTGAAGGGCACATGAATTCTTGTTGGCAAAAGGGAACAGTTCCAGAGTGGTCCTCAAAACTTCATTAGAGATCAGAAAAACATGCAATATTGCATTAACTGGAAGAAAAACCCTTCTATTACAGGGTTAATGTCCTTAGAAATGTTGCAGAGAAAAATAAACCAAACAAGCCTCTATTAAATTTATTGAGGAAATGGAAAGCAGAAACTCAGAAGACTGTAATTGCCACCTACAAATACCATAATTAGAGTGAATAAGAAGTAATGAAGGAGGAAATCAGAGACAGCTCACCTCCTGAGCAGGAAGGTGGAGGTTACATTGCCACCATGTGGTAAAACTGTGGAGAGCTGGAGCAGCTCTTCTCTCCATCAGGATTCGAGAGGAGAGCTGCAAACAGCCAGAAATCTGCATGATTTGATGAAAAAAAAAAAATAGTATGCAAATGGCATCCTGATTGGAAAGAAGCAATGCGAGATTAAATCCTATTTTGCTTTTGATTAGCCTGTGCGGTTGGATTTTTGGTGGTGTGTTTGTGGGGGTTTTGACTTGAATTTTAATACAAAATGCTGTTACATAAAATATTCAGTGGAAAAGTGAGCAGAGTGAAGAAAAAGATAGAAAAAGAAAGTTCTCTTTTTAAAATGATGTCATTATAAGCTTTTTTGAGCACAAAAATCCATCATTCTTGATATCTTCTTGAAATCATCTCCAAAGTTTCTGCATGAATTTTGATTTTTTCAGCTTCTTATGATAACTCTGGGATACTTCCCAGTTCTATAATATTGAGAAACATGAGCCTTAGTACTTCACAAAATACGTTTTAGAACAGACTATATGGAAATGTAATCTTTTTGTGGAAGTTCTGCCTACAGTAGGATTTGGGATTCATAAAAATGTGTCAACTTGGTCCACCCCCATGCCTCAACTTCAGCTCGTAATTCCTCATGGCGTGACAACAGGTTGTTGTAGAAATTATTAGGATTCAAGAGCATGATTTCACAGCCTGAGTCAGATGAGCTTTTCACAATCCCCTTTTTGATCAGATTAGTGCTGACCCCTGAGCTGACCCTCAGCCAAGGGGAGCCGGGCAAACCTCTCCTCCCGAGGCAGGGATTGCTGCTGATCCCTTCAGACAGCTCTGCCCTGCTCCACTGCAAGGTCTGCTTCTTGTCTGCCCTGCAGCCTGAACCTTTCCCTGGTCTGTGCACAACATCCCTTGGGTTTATAAAGGGCTTGAATTCATGCTAAATACAGTGGCTGTCTCTATATTTAAGAGCAGCTCCCCCCCTCAGCACCCCCAGATTTGTAGCTAAAGTGCAAGAAAAAGATGAAATGACCATCACAGCTGACGCTCAGATGTCTCTCTTGGTACAAGTCTAATTATGACCTCCACTGAGGCAATTATTCTGTCTTGATCTTAATGCCTTTTGCAAGCATCAATTAATAAAGCTTCACATAATGTCCTGGTAGAATAGGAATTATTACCATCTTTTTAGAAACAGGCAAACTGAGGCACAATTATTGACCTGCTTTTAGATGAGATGAGAGAAATTAGGACACAAAAGTGAAGTGAGGGTTTCACCTTAGTCCCTAGAACCCAAACTAAAGTGCAGAGCATTGTGTGAAAACCCAGATGTGGCTGTTTTCAGCACATCCCTGGGCTCACCTGCAGCACAGACCCCCTTCAGTTGTGGTCACAGGATAGGAGCGATGCACAGCTGGGGAGATGTGCCTGTGCAAGCCACTCTGCAGGAAGGCTGGGCTAGTTCCTAGTGATTTCCACAGGAATAAGAACCTTTCTAACCTACAGGGCACCCTGTGAGCAGAAAGCAAATGCCTGTTTTTAAAGCTGCCCCAGCTCTGCCAGACTGTTCTGCATCCTAAAGGGACTGATGGACTCTAACCTGCCTTTCAAATCCCAGAAAAAAGGAGCAAATCACTTCCCTTTTTACATAAATGACTCATAAGCATTTGCCTCCTACATTAGTTTTGCTTTTGCTCAAAGTTGAGTCATTGTCTTGTACTTGATTTAACAACAATAGCAGGAGAAAAAAAAATAGCCATCAGTAGCTACTGCATAAGAGTAGATCAAAAGCAATTCCTTGAAGGAGGCTTTCACAATAGCTAGATTAAACATTTGAGAAACTGGTAAGAAATAGAGCTGAAGAAAAACAGCTCCTAAAACCAAAGCATTATGTTTTCATGCTATTGTGCTTTTAAAATTGAAGGCAACAGTCTAAAAACAGGCATCAAAATAAATCTTACTTGAAGGGAATTATCTGGAGATCATTGTATTTATTGCATTTGTTTTGCTTTTCCAGCCTTTGCCTCAGACTGTACTCATGGACATGACTTAAAAGATTCAATACCTCATTTTAAAAATTAAACTTCAATTGATTATTGAACTGACCCATCCTAACCCTTAAATTGTCATGTATTTTGGAGTATCACCAGCCGGCTAGAAATGGTGAGAATGGGACAGGAGGCAAGAACTGTGTCCCCAGCAGCTGATGGATTTGAAATGCAATAGCTGAGGCTGTGCTGCCCCTTGGAGGCACAGCACAAAGTTGCATAAGTCCATGAGGAGGGAAAGGATTAGTTATGGTGCTTTGAAATGATCTTGTTTTTTAACTCTGCCTCCTCTCTACCCTTCTCCCCCAGTGCCCTGTGAATTGCCCAAAGGGCTGTATGTCTGAAGGCACTCCTTGCCCAGATTGTAGTGTGTGTGATGATACACTGGATAAATCATTTTCCAGCTAAATGTTGGTCTCTTAGAATCCTTTTGTGCTCCTCATTCCTTTTCCCATATCTTCTACAACTGTGGATATCTCAGCAGCTATAGAGGATGAACAGTGGTGGGATGGGAGGGTCAGGAAGGTGTAGGGATTTGATGTGATTCTTGTCTGGCTCTGTGGAGCAGGGAGTAGATTTGGGGATTTCCTTCCTTGTAAGTTTCCCCATTTCAGCAGAGCCACTGGAGCTGTGAATCTGGCTTGTGAGCACTGCTGATAAACACCAGGCCCTGAGCCATGGTGGGAGAAATTGTCACCCTGCTCATGTGGCCCCAGTGCCAACACACTGAGACAAAGAAGCAGCTCCCTTCTGCCCACTCAGGAACTCAGGATCCTTTTAAAAACGCTCTCTGGGGAATGACCCAGCTAAAATATTCTGTTGTTTGAGAAACAGCAACCCATGGCTGCTTATGGGACACCTCTTGTTTGAGAGCTTGCCCATGAATTTTGGGCATCTGATTTTGACCTTGCAGCTGAGAGTAATTTGAAGTGGAGGTTGACCTGGCAAGTAGTGAGCCAGAAAAGCTGGGCATGCATCAGGAATGTTTCAGTGCTTTTGTGAGATTTAAAATTACTCAAGACAGAATAATAAACCCCAAAATGAGAAATGGTAGCTTTAGAAAAAGTAGCTTTTAGTGGAGATGTTCTGGCTATGTTAGCAGAGAGCCTGCAGCTCCAGGTGAGAGGTGGGAGTAGCACGAGAGAAGTGCAGTCCTAAAAACAACTGAGCTGCCATTTGTAACACAGGATCTTCCAATTACTGATGTCAAAGTTTATCCTTAATGAGGAGATCTCAGCACAGCCCTGCAGAATGGCACTGGAGCTGAAAGAAGTTGCAGGAAAAGTGGAGAAGCCAAGAGATGTGTTTTCCTTCATCCCACTGAGACTCCAGAATGCAGCCCTGGTAGAGCTTCTTTGCCTGGAAGAGGAAAAAGGCAGCAACATGATGGATCTAGCCATGTTGCTTGGAGCCCAGGCTTGTCCTTCACTGAGGAAATTGGGTTTAAACCAGCTTCCAGAACCTTCCAGAACCAGAACCTTCTGTTCTCTCCCAGAACTGATGTTGACTTGATGTTGTTGCATGAATTACTCACTCGGACATCACAGAAATTTCAAATGCAAGTCCACTGAGTACAGTAAACACCAGATCACAAAGAATTTGGCTTTGGTTCCAGCAAAATAACTTTCCTAGGACATCCAGAGATGGTTCCAGACCTGCCCTGTCCCATGTTTGACCTGACCTTTCCTGTAGGAGAAAACACACATTTGACAGCACAGCTGAGATAGGGTTTAGAGGGGAAACAGCCCTTCGCCTTCTACACAACAGCTAAATTGTCCTAAAGATGGAGTGACTTCTCCAGTCTGACTTTACTTCTTTTCAAACTTTCAGTTTAATTTAGTGAAAAGACTGTGTACTTTGCTGACCACTTGAAAAAGGAAATAAAGCATAAAGTCATTGCTTGCTGCACAGTTTTCCCAAGTAAATGTCTATTTTCAACTTAAAGAAAAAAACAATGAACCACAAGTGAATTCACAGCAATTAAAGGAGTGGATTTGGCTTCTTCAAACATGAGTGGACAAACCTGACAGTTACTCCTTGATACAGAAATTATAAAATAAGAACTGTGTCTCTAGTAACTATGCATTACTATTTATACCAGTTATGAATTTGGACTTAAAACCACATTAAACCATCTGTCTGAGTACAAGAGGCACAGAAAGGTAATTTACAGGCAATTAGTCAGCCAGGTGGTTGCGTTTGTAGCGGTGTATCATGGTCACATTTTCACTCAGGAAACATAAATCTGCGAAAGAGAAACCAGATATCCTGTTAGCATTCCTTAAAGTTCTTCACACTAAAAAAAAAAAAAAAAAAAAAAAAATCTGTGTAATCATGGTGTAACAATGCTTTAAGTATTTTCATAAGCTGGTGGAATCCTGCTAAGCCTGATGAAGATGAAACCTTCCACCCAACATGCCAACAGCATAATTGGGATTTATAGCTGCAGGCTGGAGCACACCGTCTTCAGGGACTGGAGGGCATGACAGAGAAATATCACTTGGAAGCAGCCTGAAGAGCAAGTCACAGCCTCCCTCCCTGACAAGCCCTCCCACCCAGGAGGCTTTGTGCCTGCAGGAGCAGGGCTGAGCACCCACCTCGGGCACTGCCCGTGGCATCAGCAGGAAGGTGTTCAGCCAGCCCAGAGCTGCTGGGCTTTCCAGGAGGAAAGTTACCAAGAAAAGATGAAAGACAGCCAAGGAAGTCTTAGAAAGAAAGGAAAATATATGTATTAAAATTGGCACCTCTGAGTGTAACCCACATCCAAATATTCCAGGAATAAACTGACTTTGAAAACTGGATTTTAGTGATAAGTAATAAATGGCAAAGAGTGCAAATCACCATTTCTGGTCCTGCTCAGCAAGGGCAATAGCATTTTCTTTGCTATTTCATGATGTTTGCTATCAGAACATTTTGAGGCATTTCAAAACCTACCTTTTATAGTCTGGCAGTGGGAAAGTTCTCAGCAGCTTGTCCTCTGGCCTGGCTGTGCCAAGTGCTCGACAAACACCCCACAAAACCAGAACCAGTCCCCAGACCACTGCAGGGAATAGTGAAATATTGCTCAGCCATGGCCTCAACACAGCAGCACTGCTAATGTCATAGATGTCGAGGTAAAAACATACTGGTGGGAAAGGAGCTGCTATAATTAGTCTTTTTTAAATGTTTGTGGAGTTTTTTGGGGGGGGTGTGGGTTTTTTTTTTTTTTTTGTTTTGCAGGTTTTTTGTTTGGTTGGGAGTTTTTTTGTTTCTTGTTGTCAGTTTGTGGGGTTTTTTTGTTTTTTTTTTTTTTATGTGGGAATTGTCCTCAGTACCAAATAGGAAGTTTTTTAAGGGTAGAGCAGTCTACAGTGACCTTGAAAATTAAGATTATGCTACATTAGGTATTGTGATCTGTTGGGTAGATAAAAATGGAGCCATCTCCATCCTGCCAATAAGTGCAACAGATAAAGAGGGGAAAGGAGGGTATTTCTTTCCAAAGCCACCCTTAATCAGCAAAAAACAGCAGACAAAATTATCTTTGGTAGATGGGGATTTGTGCAGTGTGGGTTACATTTATTATCCAGCAGGTTATAAGCTGTATTTTAATTTCCGGTATTTTCCTGCTACATCTGAAGGAACAATACAAGCTGGATCCACTGCATGTCATTTATAAGCCTGTGCATGTCATTTATATGGTAATGGGGGAGTTCACCCTCATCCCCAGTGATTTCTGCAAAATTCTGCATGCTGGTTCTCAGCATATTTAGCTTTCTCCAGCGTAAATTAAAATGCACATTCATGATCTTTGAACAAAGCGGGCAGGGATAATTGGTAATTTGAGCCTGTTCTGTACAATGCAATTCAAAGTAATACTTATAATTTGCAGTTAATTAATCGGGGTGGTTTTTTTCCTTAAAATTCTTAATTGCCTTTCTATGATATTGATTTTTAATAAGTTTTACTCCTACCAGTTTTAGTTCCAATTATACAGGCAATTTCTTGTCACTGTTACTGCATGGCCCTGCGTGTGTTTATATGTACATTTCTGTATATTTTGGAATGCTTTTCAGAAATTTTTATGTGCTGGTTTAGGGATAGAGCTTTTGTTGGCTGAAATTAAAAAGTTGAAAATAATGGAATCCATGTACAGTCAAGAGAAACAAGGTACAAAAGGGAATAGAAAAGTCAAATCAATACAATGAAATTTTTAAGGAATTTTAAATATCTGGAATTCCATTGCCACATTTAAATACCTGGAACTCCATGTCAAACTCATTTGGTATTTAATTCACTATCCAATTAAAACTCTCTGTAGAAGACTCTAATTGTTGTAGCTTTAAAGTAAAAGCAGCAATCATTAGAGATACAAACTTTGGGCTCGCTGAGGAAATTCAGATGGTCATAAATTCAAAAATACTAATATTAATGAATATAGACGTACAGGGGGGTGGTGCCTGTGATGGGAAATATGCCACGAGCACCCCAAGGCTGACCAAGCCCAGCCCTGTCCAGCCTGACCTTGAATGACCAGAGGTGAGGCATCCACCACCTCTCTGGGCAACTTGTGCCAGAGCTTCATCACACTCATTGTAAAAACTTCTTTCATATATCTAATCTACCCTTCTTCAATTTAAAATCATCACCCCTTTTGCTATCACAACTGGCTTTCTAAAAAATTTGTCCCCATCTTTCTTACAGGCTTCCTCCAAGTACTGAAAGGCTGCAATAAATTCTGCCTGGAGCCTTTTTTTCTCAAGGCTGAGCAACCCCAGCTCTCAGCATCCACAGCAGAGGTGCTCCAGCCCTCTGATCCTCTTCCTGGACTCCTCTGGCCCCACTGGAAATTCCCCACTGGGCATTGTGCACACCAACCCCACTGGGGTTTATTTCCTGTCTCACTTATGGGAGTTTCTAGGCTGTCACTGACAACCAGCGTTGCACAGATCTGGTTTGTGCCCCTGCCCCAGGGGCACAGCTTTCCTCTTATTTTATCAGTAGGTTTAGGATTACTGCACTGGAGTCTACAGATCAAAAATATAGATAAAAGAAAGTATTTCCAGGCAGCAGGGATAAAAGAGATTTTGATGCGTGGACATTATACTGCAGGGATGTTTGTCTTTTCTTTATTCTTACCTGGGTCCAGAGTGGATGACCTTCAAAACACACACCTAGGAAAGAGAAGAATTGTGCTCAACATGCAAGTGCCACAACTCTGATAAACACAGTCATCAAACCCCACTGATCCATCAGTGGCATAACCTGATTACATACTATTGGTTTCATTAATAATAAATGTTCCTCTTATTTGATAAGAACATTTTTTCTGAATTATTGCTGTAAGCTAATTTGAATTCTGTTTTTATCCAGCTCTCTTTTTTTATTATTCCTTGGTGATTCTATTGATCTCAGTAGTTCCTCTGATTATTCAGTCCTGTAAAATCAGATTTACCCTCTGAGTCATTATTGAGCTAAATCTCTCAGTTAGGCAGGTCCTGAGTCACTGTTCAAGTTGAAACCTCTGGGAATATTGCCATAACAGGGCAATATATACCCAGAGTGGTTTTTTAATGGCTGTTCAATGACTTCAGCTGTTTAAACTGGGTAAGGAATTAGGAGCTAGACTAAATTCAGTCAATGTGCTCCAGTTCCCATTTCATAAAGCAGGGCTGTATTTTGCAATATTAACTGACATTTATTAGCACTCAGACTAGGTGACTAGCAGGTGCTGCTCAGGGTGAATAAATCATGCAAGCAATTCACATGAAAGACAGCTTGTGCAAGTGCTGATAAAAATCCATGGGGTTGAAGAATCAAGTTCTTTAATAGCAATGTCAGGCTGTTCAGTCTCCTTATCTCTCATATTTCTTTATGAAACATTAAAAGAGATTGCTTTTGGGCACTTGTGTTCTTGAACTATTGCAATCGTCTAATGAATTTTTGATTCAGAGGGTTTTGTGATTACTAACTTTCTTGATACATCTGTAGCTATTGAAATGGATCCCCTGTGTCAAAGCTGGCTGTCCATCTTCCTCCTATCATAAACCCCACAGGTTCATTAGACAGAACCTGTAACTTTTAATTTAAAGGAAAGGTGAAGTTGAAGCTGCTTGAACATGTCTGAATAGAGAAATATTCAGCATATAATGAAAGCCCTGATTTGTCTCAGTGCATTGCACAGATAAGCAAATTGCATTTCCAGCCACAGCAACCTGTTCAGTGGCATCAGAGGGGTAAAGAAGAAAAGGATTTGTCTGTAAGGAGCCCTGCTGCATTTGGGCCATGTGAATTCTGTCTGCTCTGGGTCTTCAGCAACTGAGAAGGTACAACAGGACAACAGGTACAACAACACTCTCACATCAGTGACCTGCACTGCAAATTGCTCAGAAGACTTCTGCCAGGAAATGTTTCTACAGATTTAGTGCCTTTAGTAACAGACTTTCATGAAGAGCTGGCAACAGGCTGTGGGTTTAAGTTTTGTGCCAGGAAAAACACATTCTTATACATTAGTGGTAGACAGCAGTTTCCCGCTGCAGATGGGCTTCCTAGATGCATTTTCTCTTTGGAGTGAGTGCTGGAAACTGGAATAGCTGAGGATAGGATGGCTAATATTTCTATTTTCATAATTCAAACCCCATTTTCATTATTACATCTGGACATCCTGACAGATCACAGACCTGCCGGCATCTGCACGTCAGTCTTGTCACCATGGTCCAAAAGTTGTTACTGACACTGAGAATGACTCACACAACCAAAGGACACTTACTAATTGTTAGAAGCAGTTGTGTGCATTAATCATTAATGCTTTTGAAAATTAAGGATTCCTAAGGATGGGGTACAGGTGACAAAAACCCAGAAGCACAGAAAAAGAAACTTCTAAAAAGAGGAGCGGGAGGATGTGGAGGCAACTCGACATTTTTCTGGTGTGTTTATTTGAAAGAGGACAGCTTTTATTAAAAATCAGGCCCCAAAATACTGATGTGCCAACAGGACAGTATGGCTTTATGTATGACACGTGGTAACCCTGCCTGCCTGTGAGATTGCTCTGGGAGGTGCCACCTCCTGGGGAATTGCTCGTTGCTCCTGCTGGGCACACAGGATCCATGTGAAACCTGGAGGACAGCTCCTCTCCAGGGCTTTTTGCTCCTTAAGTGGAATTTTTAGAGCTGAGTGCACTCAGTGTGCCACAATGTGAAGGTGGCCTGGAGGAGACACTCTGACTATTTTCAAATAGTGGAATTCTTCTCTTATTTGTAAGAATCCACCTGTATGTCTCAGATGACTTCTCATACTTGTGTGTGTCTGTTTTGTTCGGTTGATTTGGGCTTTTTTCCATTTTTGGGCCTTTTTTTGCATAATTGAGGGAGATTTTAAACATTCATGATTTCTTAGTTATTACAGTCTGAGCTTGGCCTCCTGTGTGTATTCTGTAGGGGCTGTAGAGGTGTACCTGAAGATAGGATCAGGCAGGTTTTCAATAAATCCAGCTTTTGAAGCCTCCAAGCAAATCAAACAGTCAAGAAGGTCTGGCATCTACTTGCCAATAACCTTATAAACAACATTCCTAATGCCTGGCTCATGGCAAGCACAGAGTCCTTTAGTGTTGGAAACACAACAAGAAGACAACACACAAGAAACACAACACATTAGAAGAATCAATGGGTCAGGGGGATAAAAAGCCAAAGAAATAAAACCAAAACCAAAACAAGAAAACCACATTAAAATAACAGTTTTGAAATAGGGCAAATTGTCTGTCAGGAGCTTGGTCCCATGCTAACATGATCTCGTCCTGCTTCTTGGGGATCAGTGTCCTAAAGATTGTCCTAGAGAAACATTGCTGGTTACTGCTGGTAGCTGGGAGTATGGATGAGGAGGCCAGGTTGGAGTGGTCAGGATTTGGCCAGGTTGGAGTGGTCAGGATTTGGCCAGGCTGCCTGGCAGATTTGCCTCTGATGTGCACACTCTGGCTTTGCTGGACACTCTTTGCTCTTCATTCCTGTGTGTTCCCTCAGGGATCCTGGCCAGGTACCAGCGAGCATCCCACAGTGACTTGTCTGCTTCCAGAGCATTGCAGCTTGTGGTGTTGTCACCCAGAGCCACGTCCATCTCACAGCAGGGAAGGTGGACCACAGCCCATTTGTGTCCACATTTAGTTGGGTTTGCCTCTTTGCCAAGCCTGGGCTTGGCTCAGGCTGCACAGCAGCTCTGGGGCCCATTAGAGATGTGGAGGCAAGACATGATCCTGCTGACCAAACAGAACACATGAGGAGTGGTTTTCCCAGCATGAACCACCCCACTGAAATGAGCCTCTCTCCTGGGCCTCAGCATCTGGCAACAGGGAGGCAAAAGCACTGGCCAAACCCTCACCTGCTGTCTCAACACGACATTCTGAGCAGAAAACAACCTGTGTCCAAGCAATTAAACCAGGTGACTGAGAGGAGCTGATGACACTTGCAGCCCTCACCTTCCCTGTGCTTGAGGAGATGCAGAGCTCCTGGCTGGGCTCCTTTCCCTGAGATGAGGGGCTGCCACCTTCTCATGGCTGCCAAACACACGGGAGCTGCTCGCCCTCCACAATGAGATTTTGGATCAAGAGTTTGGTGTTTATCAAGTGCTCTCTAAAGGACATCCTCAAGAATGCCATAAAAGCAAGTAATAGTTTATGCTTCCTAAGCTGCCAGTGGCAGAGGAGAGTCTGTGTTCTGAGTAGGAAAAAAGGGTCAGAGGGGTGAGCACTGCAGCTTGTTTTTCCTAAGGATCTCTGGGAGCATTGCAGCTCATTTTTCTTCAGGATCTCTCAGACAAGAGCACAAGCAGCTTGAGAAGGGCTGTTGCTTGCATGCAGATTCACAGAATATTCAGAGTTGGAAAGGACACACAAGGATCATTGAGTTCCAAATGGCCTGCACAGGGATCAAAGCCACGCCCTTGGTGTTATCAGCACCATGCTCTGACCAGCTAAGCTAATCTCAGTGTTGGGGACTGTGAAATTGGGCTGAGCCCATAGTTTGACCTCAGCCACATAAATTTTTATGTTTTCTACAAAAGGTTGTTGAATTGTTCAGCAACCCTGCAAAACTTCTTTTTTTTTTTTTTTTCACCTGGCCCTATTAGACAACTGTGAAAGAGGATTAATTGCTCTGAAATCAATAGTGCAGCAGTGTTGACATCAGCACAAAATAATGTCAACACAGGAAAATGTAGATTTGGTATGGTAATCTAAAACAGTTTTATACTATTTGCATACACATAACTACTTTTTTACACTAATTTTATATCTATTACAATGATTTAATGGAAGTCAGTATAGACCTACACTACAGCAACTAAGAGAAAAATTTGGTTGCATAGAATAAAAGGTCATTTTCCAAAGCCACCCCTGAAACACTTGTCAGTAAAGACGAATATGAACAATGAGCTTTCCCTAACTAGCTAAAAATACTTGCTTTTACACTCTACAATAGTAATCGATTTGGACATGTGGTTGGTGCTTTGAGATGATCTAGTAATTGATTTTAAAACAGATGGCAGCTGTCAAATAAGCATTTGTATTTATTTGATGTTTCTATGAGAACCCTTGGGGTTTCACTATCTCAGTAGTCTTTGTTTTCTCCTTTCCTAGACCCTCTTGCTGTTCTCTGATCTCTCTTCCTCTCATGTTCTTTTGATGCATCCTACTGACAATTTCTTTTAAGCTTTCTTTCCCAACGTAAACCACGGCCTTTATGTCAGGCTTTAATTTCATTTTGCTTGAAATTCCTTTTTATTAACAGTTTTAATAAAACAGCAAAATGTTTTCAGCACACCAAATACTTCATGATCTGAGCATCAGCTACAATACATCACACAAACAGAACCATTGGTTATGCTCCCCAGAATTGATGTAATTTACCAAATCAGCAATAAATAACACTGGCCCTGAGAGCTTTTGAACCTTAAATTGCTGATGTCTTTGAATAATTTTTTAATTTTTTTTTTTTTTTTTTTTTTTTTTTTTTTTTTTTAGTGATAGAAAAGAGTTGCAATGGTACAGGTCAGACTGTCAGGACTGGTCTGTCCAAGCATCTTTGTCTTCTTGTACAAGTCTCTACAAGTTAGCTCACACTTGAAAATTACAAGTTATTTGTGTCTTCTAGCAAGAAGGCCCAGGAAAAAGTGGGGTTTTTTTACTTGTAAATTATCTTTTTTCTCATTTTTTTTTCTGCTGATATCATCGGAAGTAATCTCTAAGCTACCAATGGATTTCTCAGTCAGTCACTGGTGAAGGCTTCATCTTCTCCAAACAGCAAGCTAGAACTTTGCCACCTTCAGCAGAAAGGCAAAATTCACAAATATTACTCAGGATGGACAAAGGCTGCAGAACTAGCTGGATTTTAGAAAAGCATGAAGAAACCTCCATGGCCATGGCATTTACATGTATGTGTTTATTAGGAAAGAGAAACTCTGCCAGTCTAGAGCTCTGTGCAAACCTGGGAAGTGGCTTTGTCATGGAAATATCTTTAGAAATGCCCCAGTGGCAGATTATGGTTCAGAACATTGAAACCATCTCTATGGATTTCCAAATGTGGTGCATACAACAGGGTTTTTTTTCCAGAACCTGCTGGTTGCCACAGATTAAGGCATTGATTAAGATTGCATAAGATTAAGGGCTGGTGCTTTTCCCTGCATTGAGTCTAATCAAGGAATTCAGAGGTCTGAATGCACTTCACTGGGACTGCTCAGTGCTTAGACAGAGGTGGACATGATAATTATAAATATTTGAATTCTATGGCTAAAGTTGCTATATGAGTATCAAAAGAAATAGCAAAACCCGCTTGTGAAGGTCCTTACAGGATTGGGGTGGATATTATCCATGGAGGAACGAGCCAGAGGATTTCTGGGGTCTCTTCCACATTCATTTGCTGTGATTCCTTGAGAAGTTTGTTACCTGAAGTGAGATGAAAGTCTCCCATTTCACTGCTCTTGCAAGTGCTGCTGGAATTAATTGCAGTTTGAAACAATCTGGTGGCTGCCTAACTTTACACATGCTGGGCTAATTTTTGATGACAGACCTACTAGAAATGTCCACCCAGCTTCTGATCCACTGTTCAGTCTTTCCAGGGATTACCCACATGGTATCACAGCCAAATGCTACATCCAGTCCCATATTAACCACAGCCTGTTACTTGGCAGCTGAGAACCACCACAAGGGACTTCTTCTTCTGCTCCCTGATGGTGAGCAGGAGAGCTTCTACCAGGAAGCACATCCTTCAGAAGATAATGGCATTCCCACTTTGGGCAGCCTGGTTCACTCTGGATATTGCTCAGGTCTTGATTCCAAAGACAGCCACCCACATAATGCACAGGTACAGCAACCTTGAATTCAGCTCAGGGAGCATTCCTCTCATCACACCTCTGTTATTTCCCCCAGTTGCTTTTCTCCTCCAATGATGTTGAAGTGTCTAAGAGGGATATATACCAAGTTGTCACTGAAATATTCTCTGACCTAGGACTTCAAATTCTCTTCCTGAGGGTCTCTTAATTTAGAAGACTCTTTGTTTCACACAGCTTTGAAATGATCATTCAATTGGGCCTTACTCAACTAGAAGAAAGGATTAAAATACACATCTTGTAACATTCCCTGAGCACAAACATGTCACTGGCTAATACATGTGCCCACTGAAGGGTCACTGCTCATGAGCAGGGTCATCCAGCTGTTTCAGAGTGATTCATTACTAAATGTGCTGAGATGGAATAACTTGTCTCAAACCCTGTGCTTGAACCCAGCCAGGAGGTCTGAACAGCCCTTGTTCAGCTAAGGCAGCACACACTTTATTCTCACTATTTTTCAAGTTTGCATTCCCTATTGGGGCTGGCAGGCAAAACTGTGGAGAAAGAGCAGAAAGCCAGCAGGATCTGACTGAGAGGAATCTCAGCAGCTCACTCACAGCATCCTGACACCATGTAGCACTCAGCAACTGCAAGCTTTGGGGAAGAGGGCAAAAGTTTTGATTAATTATCACTTTATGCTCTTAGTCAGGAGGTCATGATCCAAATATGTAGGGGAACTTTAGTGTATAAGGAAAGCCTGTTTTTTCACACACAAGGCAGGATCTGAACTAACTTTAAAAAGACTCAGCAGTTTTGAATGAAGCTGATTTTCAGAGCATATGCTAAATGCAAAGACAAGGAATAAACTGTCTTCAAGAACAGATTGTCTGTAAATAAATTTTTCTTTTAGCTGAAAGAACTTTCTGGTACTAATTAATTCTATAGTCCATGAGAATGTTCTCTGGTTTGCTAAAACTAACTGATCTCTCTAATAACAGCAAGGTCCTGGCTTTGTTTCAAGGCAAAGGTTCACTCAATTAAATCTCATTAACAGAGGACCACAAAACCTGCACTAAAACCTTTCTGGGTATGTGACCTTCAGCAGAACTGCTTCATTAAGTCTGAGATTCTGGAGAAAATGTTTGCTGAATAAAGTCATTCCTAATTAATGTTAAAATGTCAGTGATTCATCTGCCATCCATCTTTACTCCTTTTTCTTTATGCTCTTCATTATCTCTTTAATTAGCAACCAATATAAAATTCAAAAGCAGAATCTTTTAAATGTACATATAACAGGTGGGACAATGCAGCATAGCAAATTTGCCACATGTGCTTTCCCATGTAACTTCCTAAATATCTTTCAAAAAATCTACTTACATTCTGCCATTAAGAATTGATTAATTAATTTGTTATTTCTGAAAACCATAAGCATCGAGGATGATTTTTCCCTTGCACTCTTTCTGATATTACCTTGTGTTTTATTCCAAGCCATATGCAAGTCTTGATTAAAAAAGTGTTTATTTACCCTGTGATGAATATAATTGTCTGTTGTCCAAGGATTGCTCATAAAATTTTTTTTTTTTTAAATTAAACATTTTCTGGTGCGTTTTTACTCTTCAGACCAGAGGGTTGTCCTGGTTGGACTGGGGGGGCTCATCAGAGGGTGGTGTACAAACCTGGTGGGTCTAAACTCAGAAAATCCTCATCCCTCTTTCCAGTGACCAGTGATGGCAGCAGACATTGGAGCTGCTTGGAGCTGTGCAGCAGGAGTTCATGGTGAAGGCTTTGAAACACTCTGTAGCCTCTCTAATTTTTATTCTGACATTAAAGTAATGGGACCCATCTCCCTGCCCATCAATCTGTACAGCATATGCAAGCCCTTCTGGTGGTTTAAATAGCAATGACTCACATGATATTAAACCTCTTAATGAAAATGTATTACATTATTGTCTTTCACAAAATGGGAGGTTTAAAAAGCCAAGTTAATGTCTTCCAAATGTCAGTAACTGGAGACACTTTGGACCAAGAGTGAATTTTACAGCTTTTCTGCAGATCTGTAAGATGAACTCATCTTTACAATGAAGGACATTAGATTATATGAAAAGTATTAGAAATTAGAAGTTATTTGAATTTGAATTTAATAAGAATTAGGTTCTGCAAGTATTAAAAATAATTTCACATGATGGCAATATTGTTTTCTCCTTACATAGTTGAACTCTGACATGTTTGCATTGGCAGTTTTCTGAGTACCTTTTCATTGGTAATTATATTACTGAAATCTCAAAAATCCCAAAATTCAGTGGTGTAAAGGATCAGGCTCTAACCCTGGATACTTATGGCAAATTGCCTTGCAAAAGTGATTTTAAAAATGAAACAGGGATAAAAGTCAAGATGGTATCCAAGGCACAGACTCTCTGGCCTGGTATCTTGTTTTGAAGTTCCAGCCTTTCATAAGTTACAGAAAATTTCTATATTTATTTATTCCCAACTGGCAATAGAATTTAAGAGTATTTCAATTGTTGCTGAGGCACTTGTATAAACACTGTTAGAATGGATTGATCTGTGTCTAGTCTGATGTTGTGAACCCTAATAATCTGCAGGACACATGGCAGGAGCAGCAGTGCCTTTTATGCTGTCATGAGTGTGTGTACTAATATGAATAATTTGATGTTTCTTCAGCAAAGGTAATTAAGTCTAATAACCTATAAATACAGAGTAATTGTTATCAATTGTGTTCATTTGTGGATATGGCATAATTTGATGAGTATTTTTGATTGATATTCCTGTGGCATCCTCCCTGTGCTGTGATTAGACTGGGATTTTCATATCTGCACTCTTTCATTTACTGCTAACTAGTAATTTACCTCTAATAGCCTTTTCTTTTCTGTTCTCTCTTTTTTTTTTTTTTTTTTTTTTTTTTAATTAGAGGAGATCTTAAAGACTCACATTGCTCATTGGTGGTCTCCTGATGGCACCAGGTTGGCATATGCAACAATTAATGCCTCCAGAGTCCCCACCATGGAGATCCCGATATATACAGGCATCCTTTACCCTACTGTTAAAACTTACCATTATCCAAAGGTAAGGGAAAATTTAAAAATCAGTCCTGCTGCTCTATCAGAAATAAATGTTTATTTCCAGTAGGCTCAGACAGGAGACTAATAATGCACACTCATAAGCAATGAAAATAAGCAATGAAAATAAACAGATCCAGGGGAAGACCAGCTGTTCCTCAGTGAATGTGCATTTAGAACATTTTTTAGCTGCTTTTGTAAAATTGCACTTTTCTGGTTCTATGAGAATTAGTAACTCTGTATACAATGAAAACAAAATTTAGAAATCCTTGCTTTTTGCACACACAAAAGCAATTGTGCTTCCATGCTGGAACGGGTGGAAGTTGGATGTTATCTGTGGGATTTTCTCCAGGATGGGGTTGTTGGTGTCTGAGGGTTGGGAATTTCTTTATTTCTGTGGATATGTTTCTATATTTAGACATGTTTCTATATTTAGATACATTTCTATATTTAGAGATAGATAGATAGATAGATAGATAGATAGATAGATAGACAGAGAGAGAGATAGATGATAGATAGATAGATAGATAGATAGATAGATAGATAGATAGACACATGCATACATATATTCTATGTTTATATAGGCCCCCTTTTGTATAGAAGGAAAATGTAGTATTTGGGCTTCCTTACAATATCCAGGATGGCCTAATAATCAGAGGAGACACTGGTTTTAGAGGTTTGCTGTGCCTGAAAGACAGAAAAGACTTAAGAGCCAATCTCCCCTTGACTGCAGACCTGCAGTGAGTGCACAGCACTGACACAGCTCTCCAGCAGCACAAACTCACTGCTGCTGTTTTTGCTGTAATTTCCTGCTCTAGAGCAGCACAGGGGTGTCTGCTGCAGTCATTCCTTCTGGGTCTCTTGCTTTAAGCACTGATTGCCTAAGACCTCACATGCTGGCCCAAATTGAAGCACAATTTAACAGGGGAGATACCCACCTATATGCAGGTTTTGTGGAAATCAATGGTTCAGCAGGGGATGCCCTTTCCTACAGTACAAAATGAATCAGTATTTTACTGTATCAACCATCATCCTATTAGACAATCTTTTGTCAAAAGGTGCAGGATATAGCAAAATTTCTAGTTGCCATGAGGATTTTTTACTAAGTTTAGAAGTGTCCTGAGTAAAACTGCCCTTTTTTTGTGCTTGCCAACCTCTCCACACCTCTGTGCCACATCCCTAGATTTGCAGTCTCCCTGTGAAAGGCCACAGCAGTCCAATCCATACCCTGTTCAATGGGAATGCTTTTTATAATCCATGGGGATGTAATAAATCAAAACCATTCTGTACTCTATATGGCATGGTAATCATATACAACACATGTATATATACAACATCTGTATCATATTTATTCTTTCCTAAAATCCAGGCTGGAATGGAAAATCCAACTATTTCTTTGCATGTGATTGGTCTGAATGGACCCACTCATGACCTGGAAATGACTCCCCCAGATGATCAGAGAATGAGGTAGGTGCTTTCTCACCCTTGAATGCTGGCCCCAAGTCCCTTGGGGTTTTTTCAAGATAATTTTGCAGTTTTTAACACCGGACCTTTCTCTGCTGCTATCAAAAAGTTTCATTTCGTGTAAATCTGCTTATTTTTTTTTCCATTACTTGTCTTTTTACATGTATTTTATATAATATTATATTAGAACAGGTTTACACTGAATAATTTTAAAATAATCCAAACACATTTACGCAAAAGAAGATGTATGACCTCTGGCCAAGCCAAATGGGTATTTGCCATTCAAAAATACAACTTCAGACTTGTGTACAGCAGGTGGGAGTTCAGGATCACAGTATCCCCATCACAGTAACAGAATGGTGGCTCCTGAACACTATAATTTCTCTTTTGGTAGCATTCTCTGTAAACAGAGAGTCTCAGAAAGGTTTTAATTACAGCAATAACTTCTGACTGCAGGATCCAAGTGCTGTTCATAAATTTGTTCTATATGGTTATGGGTGGCCATGATTTATTTGGTTGCAATCAATATTGCAAAATGATGCAAAATACATCATAATTAATTAGTGCCTGTATATTTCATCAAAGCCATGGCAATTGCCAACTCTAGGGATGATAGAAGTAGTGCTGCCAGAGCAATAGGGGTGTATTTTCATTATGCATATGTTTTCTGAAATGAGAAGATTAGTGTGATAAAATTTTATTAAAATAGGCAAGAGGGATGCACTGCACATTCAGTTACAGAAGGGAGTTTCCAGAAAGCAGGGGAAGCAGGTGATAAGGATCTTCCAGCAGACACATCCTATCTGAAGCATCTCAGTGTGCTCAGTGCACATGATATATGGACAGAGTGGTATTTCGTGTTCTCTTTATCTGGAGCAAAGTGATTTAGTACAATTAATAAAGCTGAGAATAAAGTGGAGATATGCCACGGCCTTTTTTCTTTCAAAATTGAAAGAAGCCAGAAATTTTCCACAGAAATTGGATGTTTTTCAGGAAAAAAACCCAAAACAATACAAAAAAATAAACAAGCAAGCAAACCCATCAAAACAAGAAAAAAAAAAGCAAAGCTTATGATGATAAAACATATTTGGAGGTGAAATGTACAATACTGAGCACGTGTCCTTTTTAAATATCTTTCATTCTGAACATTTTTGTTGAGTTTTCTCCAATGCTGTGCTCTTCTGTTAAAAAAAGAAAGTGAAGAGAAGGGGTTGAAATTGAAGGGTGAAAAGTAGTACTATAACATTTAAGGCCTGACAGGCAATTTTTATTTTGGTGAAAACCACTGAACCTCAAGAGTTTTATCTGCAGATGGTCAGAATTAGATCATCACCCAGCTTATTTCTCATATTTGCATCTCAGGTGGCAAATTGAGGGATGATATTATCTCCCTCAAGTGCAGAAATCATCACTGGCCCTTGCATGGGCCAGAAACAAATAAATAATGGAAAAACTCAGACAACTCCAGTCTGAATTCTGATGAGTTGTCTGTTCCCAGGGACCATTGGCTTGGCTGCTACCTGTCCCTTGGCCTGTAATAAATCACTGTCCTTTGTGCTGTTTGTGGCTTTGTTACCATGGTCATACTGTAGGAATTTATATTGTAGAGTCACACCTCATGTTTGGGATTCCTGCCTCCAGGAAGCAGCCATGGAAAGCTGGGGCATGAACAAGGCTGCTGCACAATTATCTCAGTCTCAGATGATTCAAACTGAACCAAAAATGTCTTTACTGGGATGTGGAAATCCGTTGCAAAACCCAGCATGGCTTCACCCTTCCTGACAGGGCTCAAACAAGGTGTCCCTTCCCTTTTGCTCTGATGTGGGTGTCTGTAAATGCAGTGGTCAAGGATCTGCTGGTATAGATTTTTTTCTATGGAAGAAACAGGTTCTCCCTTAAATCAGCTCCACATAAAATGTGGGACAGGTCATGCAGACAGGGCTTGGGAATTGCACTGATTCCCCATTTCTCTCCACTGGCTGCTCAACCAGTGCAGTTGCAGGAGCAGCAGATGTTTAAAATTAGCTGAGATGAATCACACCTTCTTGTCTCATTTTCCTCTGCAAAATGGGAACCATAAAACTTGGGTGTCCTACAGAAGAGATGTGAAGGGAAGTAAATTAAATGAAAGACTCCACACTACTCAAAAACTAGAATAATGACTATCCAGGTATCTGCAGTTATCTGTGGGCTGGGTTATCTGTGGTCTTGATGACTGGAAGAGAGTTCAGAGGAAAATTGAGACTCCATGCCCTTCTCTGGGCTGGTAGGGAAGACCAGGATTCCCATGACCTAAAATAATAATTAAAAGTTTCTGAGAAAGAACTGTGGTTCCTGTGTTCAAACAGTGAGAGGGATTTAAAAATTGAATATATGTCCTTGAAACTTTAAATTGGATTTATAGAAAAAAATGCTCCAAGCCACAATGAGTACTAAAATCACATTCCTTTTCTGGCGAGACTGAATCTGCTCAGTTCATTTTGGAGAGAAAAAAGAGACAGTTATACAGTTTAATTTTGCTGGGTTGTTTTTTTTCCCTCTTAGGGCCTACACTGTTGCTGATGAAGAGTAAAATTACAATTTTATTTCAGGCTCTAAATTTTCAGATTGCTGTTGTCTCACCTGGGCATATCCTTCCCCCAGTGCAGCAGATGCAAGCATTGATGCTTTTTGTTCCTTTTCCCCGCAGCCAATTTCAGACACTAAATATTACTGAAAAGTACAAAATCAATTTCCAGCTTGTTATTTTTCTAGACAAACAGACCTTTGTGCTTTTGCCCTTTCTCTTCAGTATATGCAGGAGCTCTTGCCAGAGCACAAAGGATTCTCCAGCGACACAGCACATTATTTCCAACGAGAGCAACAATTCCTTATACATATTTTATAGCAAACAAATGAACTAATACATTTTTTATAGACTGTATGCTGTAAAAAGTCTTATTATACTTTAAGGATGTCTTGGCCCACATGGCCCAGCAGTATATCATCATAGCATCACCAGCTCTGGCAGTTCAGCCAGAGCTGTGCCCTACAAATGAAGTGGTGGAGCCCTGAATTGCTGCAGAGGTGGACATCTGGTGGCACCATGCCCTGGCTCTGAGAAGGCAACCATCAGTGAATTTATTCCTGTGTTTTCCAGCCCAGCCTAAGTGTTTGCAGTCCTCACTATTGCATGGGACTTTTCCTGGAGGTATCAATTACAAAACTGTGCAGCCCACACCCATGGTTTACTCCAAGTATCATCACAACCTGAATATGTCCAGCAATAAGATGGTGCAGGCAGTGTAGGAGGGAGGTTTTGCTCATGTAACCTGTCTCTGCTGATGTCTTTATGGCAACCAGCTGCATCTGCTTTACAGAAACCCTGCATTGCTCCAAACTCTATCCTTCTTACTACTTGTCTTTTAATACAACACTCCTGGATACTTTGATGTGTAGCCAGCATGCTCAGAGGCCATCAACTTTTCATAAGCATCAAGAACCCAACCATTGATAGTGATGGGTCTGAGACAGCTCAGTTTTAGTGTGCTCAAAATGGAAAAGGTTTGCAGTTTCTTTTCCACCTGTGCATAAATTTGTAGCTCCAGGCAGTTCAATCCTTCTTGGAAGACAGACTAGCTTGGAAGATTCTTCATCTCTGTATTCATCTCTTCTTTGAAAATAACTTCCAGAAGTGGCAGATAAAACCTGCACAGCCCTAAAAATGTCATTTTTAGAGGTTGAAATCCATACCTAAAGCAGTGTAGATACTTCAGGACACAATATTCTTTAAAACCACAGCTCTCTCCTGGACTGCTTGCCTGCAGCAGCCCCTGGCTGCTCTGCCACGTGGCAATCATTAGGATGGCAGCGTTGTGATCTGGTTTGTGTGTGTCTGTGTTTGCAGGGACTACTACATCACCATGGTGAAATGGGCCACCAGCACCAAGGTGGCAGTGAACTGGCTGAACAGGGCCCAGAACGTGTCCATCCTGACGCTCTGCGACGCCACCACGGGGGTCTGCACCAAGGTAGGAGAGACCTGCACAGCGGTCACCTGCCATCAGCATCCATAACCCATGCAAAGAGAGACTATTTAACTTTTTTTACATGGTGAAAAGCCAGCTGGAACACATTAATCTAGGCAGACAGAACATAAACCATGTTCAACTTTTAATTTTTTTTTTAACACCTAGTAATCCAAGAACACTCTGTGTGTGTTTGAGGGAGAGTGATTACCTGTCTTGGTTACCTTTATCCACACACAAGCAACAATTTGCAACCTAAATATCTTGGCAACATTCTAGCTGCATTATATGTATTTAATGGCATTAAAACCAGCTCATGCTTATCTACACATACCTTAATTGTGGTTAATTAATCCCTTCTATAAACGCAGTAACACAAATGGTGTATTGATTTAGATCAGCAGATTCCATCATTTAAACTGGCACATGTTTCCACTGTATAAAATTGTTCTAATACACCCATCCCTTGAAAAGCATCATGCAATTCTGTGCATAGAGCATGGTGCTAAGTTTTTTTCTTAATAACTTTCACTTAAGCCTTTATTTATTTCTTAAGAAGATTTATTTCTTTGGGGAATAGTACATCTTGTGGATTTATGTGTTTTGTCCGTATGTGTAAAATGCTTTTTTGCTCTAGTGAATGTTTATCCATCAGGAAGGAAAGTCAAGAAAAGCAGCCACTGGATTCCACTCCAGAAGCCCATATTTAAACAGTTTCTCTATATTTCTGAGCAACCTTTCAACTCCAATCCAACAGTTTCCTGCACTGATAGGCAAAATATAACAGGTATGGTATTAATGATTTTTTTGTGTTTTAGAAACATGAAGATGAGAGCGATGCCTGGCTGCACAGACAGGTAAGAGTGATCTTCTCCTTGTAGTCACGTTTTTGGTAGGATTATTGCTTCACTGAGTTTTTCCCCAAGGAGAAAAAACTGATTTCCAGGTTTGAGAGAGTGTCCTAGTTTAGGGCAAAATTTGGGAGAAGACCTCCGGAAGGAGCCCCCAGAAAGCAAACCTCCCATGGCCCCTCCCCCACCTGGTTCAGGAAAGATTTCCTCAGAGAGAAATGGAAAAAACCTGTTTATTTAACAAGCAAAAACACTCCCCAACACAAAAAAAGAATCAACACCAGATGACAAAACCCTTTCACGGTTCTGAAGAGATGACAAATTCAGAAAGTCTCTCCTGGGAGTGGTTGCCCAGCTATCAGTCTCCGGCGCTGGGGATGGCTGCTGCAGGTCACAAAATGCAGACTCTCGGTGTTTCTTGATGTTTCCCAGGTCCAGGTCCAGAGCAGGTTCAGATGGTATTCAGGAAAAGGAAAGGGAAGGGAAAAAAGAAACAGTCCAGGGTAAAATTGGACTGCCTAGCTAAACTAACTAATAAGCAAAAGCAAAAGCAAGCAAGCAAACAAGCAAGCCAGCAAGCTAGCAAACCCAAGCAAGCCAAGCCTCTCCTAGACACAGACCATGGGGGGAGGTGAGCCGGCTGATAACAAGACAAAACAATCCTTCACTTTCAGAGTCAGTCCTGAAGGCACAGAACATAATATCAGGCCTAAACAGAACACACGATTTGGGATACAAACACCCTACCGTCACCCTAGGACAGAGAGACACTTGGAAGATGCCATGATCTGTATGACAGAAAAGAGCTTCTCAGTAACAAACAATTTCTTAGTAAAGGTGCCATCCACTCTGGTAGGTCCCATAGTCCTTAGCCTGCAATTTACTTGTATTTAAAAGAGATGAAAAGATGATGTGGGTGGAAAATCACTCACTGGCAGTATCTGTATAGGACTCATCAGCCTCAGAGGCAATCCTTCATACCCTGCCCTGACACTGATGATGAGGGTTTAAATACTATGGGGGTTGTTTTCTGGTCATTTTATTGAGAGGATCTCTGTCCATTCAGAGACAAAATCATGCAGATAGAGTGTTGAGTCACTTAAATATCATCTATAACACTTGCCCAAGTGAAGGGACCTCAGATTAGATGAAGCTGGTTTTGAGAGAGAAGCTGTGATCTCGATTCAGCCACAGCACCAAACCGTTTTTCAAGCCCTGTGTGAATGCCAGGCAGGGAGCAGCATGTCACAAAATACCTCGTTTGATATATTTTTTTCCAAGTCCATATTTAAAGCATTTCAAATTTTTGTCACAGCCTGCTCAGAGGAGCCAAGACCCTGTAGAAATGGCACTTCTTCAGTTCACAGCAAGAACAATGCCCTCCTCTGTTCCAGTGGCTGTCCTGCAGCAATGGGCTGTGTGTGATCCAGATGAAAATTGATTGTATGGGGAAATAGATTTGTTGCTCCAAGCACTTTAAATAATCTTTTGCTGATATGGAGTAAAAATGGTGCTGAAATAGTCTTTACATTCATAAGGACTGTATTGGCTTGAGTAGGAAACAAAAGCTTAAAAGACAAGCCAAATCAAGGGAAAATTAAATTGTCCAGCTATTGTACATTAAAAATAATAATTAAAAAATTTAACTGTCATTATTTACTTTATAAGTTTGAAGGCAATAGCAGTAAAATAATCCTTCCATTGCTATTTACTGCAGTATAGTAGAAGTTGTATTTTATATTATTAATACAGTATAGTAGAACTTGTGTTTTTACACTGCTGTGGTTATTTAGTCACCTACCACGTGGACAGGCATTAAAAGATGGTGCTTTTTCCTCATAGCTGAAGTAAATGATCTGTCAATCTCTAATGGGCCTGCTCCAGGGAAATACATTTTGTTTTACTACATCTCCAAAAAGCATATACTTAGTTTGAGAGCACACAGTTTGATGTTAGAGAAGGATGTTCATTACAGCCAAATGAGTCAGACATCTCAGTGCTAAACTAAAATAACATTTTCTATGGACTTTGGAGACATTTGATAGCATCCTTCAAAAGCTTTTGTAGGAGTCTAAAGAATTATATAGCTCTTTTTGCCTGTATTTCTGACAACAAAATTACTTAAAATTCTAGTTTTGACTGAATATGATTACTGGGATAATTCTATTTTCTATACTTGCCTTTTATTCTATGACACATTAATCTAGATAACTGGAAAGGTATTTTCATGGCATGTATGCCTGACTATGAGGATGATGTGAAAATGTTAAATGCTAGTTTGGGTCCACTAACCTCTTCAAGAAGGAGATGAATTGCACATCAGGCAGCTGCTGAAGGAGCTCAGGAGTGTGGCTTGGCTCAGGATGAGGAGTCCTTGGTTGGGACATTTTAATATAAGTGTTTGCAAATGAGCCAGGTGCCCTGTCCCCTCTGGAGACAGCCAGGGTAGTGGCAGTGGGGTCACACAGTCAAAAAAAAAAACCCAAAACAATACAAGAAATAAACATACAAGCCAAGAATTTTGAATTTTGTTGTTCAGTAGTTTGGTGACTCAGTGGCATTTAAAAAGTCTGTGTATGGAAGGTCATAGTAAACAATCTCAAGTTTCCTTCTGGGTTTAAGTTCATGAATATATTTTATTCAAGTTCAAAATCTTTGGAAAGCCTCTCTCCAACACAGGCAAAGAGAAATAATGCAGCCACTCCCTGTGCAGCTAAAAAATAGAATAAACAAAGTATAGTGAAGAATACCCAATATTAACACAGGAATTGCTAGAAAGTATCTGTCACTCTGTCAGATGAGGTGCCACATGTTCACTAAAACTGTCCAGGGACTCTGGAAGTTTATACTTCTTTTATTTATATACTTACTTGTGTACTTCTGAGCACAAGAGCCAGACTGAATTTCACTCATACTTTTGCTTAAATACACAAACTGTTTGAAACATTTATTATAGCTGTAAGTAATTTTGTTTCAATTTCTGTGAAGAAGCCATTTTCCAGTAGTACTGGAGATGGTCATATACAGGCAATGATTCAGCAAGGGAGAAATCAGGCAATTTCTGAGCACCTGCTGAAGATAAACTTTACTGGCACTTTAATTGTTTTATTTATTTAATTGTGAATGTGGCCTAAAAAAAAAAATAATTAGAAACCAGGGTGCAATTGCAGCTCCACCAAAGGCTGCAGTCTTTGGCATTGACATTGGCAGGACCAGGAGACCATAAAATTGTTTAGACACCTATAACCTCCAAAACTGCCTCGTGGGCTGGCTGCCCTCCCCCGATAGCAGCTTCTTTGGGTTGCATTTTTCTTTCCAGTCCTATTTGCCCAGTGTTTTAGATGACCTCAGTCTGAAGCTAAAGACTCACTCTTTTAAAAGGTGGAGATGATGAAAACCTGGCACCATTTTTCTTTTACTACTCCCTTGCTTTAATCCTGCATGATAACCCTAGTAATGATTCTTACATGTAGTTAATAGGAGGTTTGAAAAGAGATTTTTAATTTAAAAACAGAGTTTGGAGGAACTTACAAACAGGACCCACATTTTCACTCTGTAAAGCCCTTTCTCCATGCAATTATCCCATAAATGATTTAATTTAGCCTAAAGACAAAGGATGCAGCAGAAATAGGGCCCAGAGTTCCATAACTCAAATACTCAAATTCATCTACCAGAGATAAAAAAGCAGCTCCTGGCTACAAACCAATCTTTTTGTGCTTAAATGAAGAGTTCCCATTTCACCCAGTGGAGGGAATCTGTACCCAGAGACATGGGATCCTCTCCAGTGGTTGACCCTGATTTTGGTGCCGCTGCCCTGGCTTCAGAGATGGCCAAAGGTGTGGTGCACCCAGCCACAGAAGAGGATGAGGACAGGGATGAGGATGAAGCTCAGCATTGCCCCAGGGGCTGAGTGTGTCAGGAGATGGAAAGAGATTTTCTCCCTGTGTCCTGAAGAGGAGATGTCTGCATTGTCCCATTAGAGTCAATGCACATTGGGTGTTTTCTCTGTTGGATTTAAACAAAGTATTTACCAATATGCAGGGGATTAAAAGAATTCATGTCACACCTATCTGTTCATCAGAGCTATGGGCTGTGACATGGAAAATACTGGGGCATTTCACTGAAAGAATAATTGCCAACACAGCAAAATCATTAATTCTGGGATCTGGGCAAAGGTGGATCAGACAGAGGGCAGGAGACTGCTGAGGAAAGGAAAATGCATCAGAGAATCAATTGGAAAGGATCCAGTTATTCAGATTAATTTGTTTCCTTTTTAAAACCTGAGGATGAACCAGAAAATCATAATTCTTATGGAAGTAAAACTCTCAGTCAGTAATAAAACCAATATGCAAAGAATCTGCTTTACCACTCATTTCTGTGAGGAAATGTGTCCAAGAGCATGTGAGGCACTGTAGGAGAACAGGAGGCTGGGAGTGTGTTGAGCACAGACAAACCAGTTTGGAGCTGTAATGTGTGGTGCTGAAATATGATGATTGTTTGCCCCATGTTAATGTGTGGTGGTTTTGGTGGAGCTGTACTTCTGTGTCCATGAATCTTTCATAAATTCCAGCTCACCATAAATCAGATAATTTCTCTTTCAAACATTTGTCCCGGTGTGTGTTTAATCATGCAAATCCTCAAGGTCAGAGACTCCCCACCATCCTGTACACACCTTATCTTCCCTTGTTTTGCCAGAGGAGTCTTCCCCAGGTGGCTGCAGATCCAATGATTCTCAGTGATCCCTCTCCAAACACAATTGAATACACTCTACCTTTTTCTTTTTGTTACTCTTTACACCAGGACTTTGTGCTTCTCTCTGGGATCTACAGAAGCTCAGACTTCATTTAGCATTGTCCCCTCACCCATCCTAATTCTGCAAACTTGGGATAAGCCCCTGAGGCACTCCTTGTTTTCTTCTCCTGACCTTTTGCAGATACACTGAGTTGAGTTGTGCAGCTCTGAGCTCCAGCACTGAACCCTCCAGGAGGTTCTGAGCCCTCCAGCAGCCTCCCATTACCTTCTCTCTTCCAATAAAGCTGAACTATTTGGTGGCATAACTTTCTCATATTTCACTATCATCTACAACAAAAATATTACAGACATTTGAGACTATACACATATCCTTTAAGATGTATTAATGAAACATGAATTTCTTCAATCCCTTTTTGCACCTACTGATTCCAGCTGTGCCCATAAACCTCCTGTGGCAAAAACTTCCAAACATTCCATACCTGCTGCATAGTAAAAGTATTTTTTACTAGCACTAAACTGATATATTATTTTCAAATAATTGTTCTTGAATTGTTTTCAAGAACAGGGGGCTGTTCTTTTCTATTATTGTGGGATTCAGCCAACAATAGTTGACAAAAGGTATGGACAGTTCATATCACATGCAGAATATTTTAATTATGTGCCCAGTGTCACTCCCTAAATTATAAAATCCTGTTCCAAGAGAATTTCAGTCTGTCTCTCCATTTACCCCCTGGGTAAGTCATCATCTCTGTCACAAAGAGACATTCTCTGCCTCATTCACGTGTTGCCTTTTCAGCAATGAAACATGCAAACAGACTGTCTGGTATCATCAGCCCAGTGCTAAATCCTCACATCTGTCACCTGTGCTGTGAACCTCCTTCCCCTGTAGCTCTGAATGAACCTCAAACTCATCAGCACAATGCCTGCTCTCGCTGGCAGAGACATATTGCTGGAATATATAATGCAGGAGGCACAGATACAGAAATGGAGGGTGAACTCATTGCTACCTACCTCAGGAAAGGAAAACCTGTCGAGCAGAAGGTTTGCCTGAGCTATCACAGTCATTATTCAATAAGGTTTCTCCTGTCATGAAAGACATTTGGAAATAATATAGCGTTTTTTGTTTCAGGTTCCAGAACAATGTCAGAAACAAATGAAACCATTATTTTATAAAGCTGCAACAAGCTGCAAATGGGAACATTTTAAAATACACTGAAAACCTAAGCAGGGGAAAATAAAAGGCAAAAAGAACAGTTTGAGCACCTAATAGAGCACTGACAAATCTGATAAATAGCAGAAAAGAATTAATCAATGAAGAACAAAGGAGCAGAGCAACATGGAGTAAGAATAATGTGTTAGCTTATGGGAAATAAAAATGTTTATTCCTTTGCTGTGCCATTAGTCTCCATGTACAATCAGCTTCCTGCTGGTTCAGTGGTGTCTTGGCATGTGCCAAGCAGAAAGTCAAGGTGTTTGATTAACACTGAACTGCAGAGGACCCAGAAGAGCCTGGCAACAATCTCCTTGTTGATTGCCCTGGATAAAGAAGGGTTCACAAAGCCTGGCCAAGGAAGTGCTCATCCAGGCACAGAAAATCCTGATATCACAGGACAGCTTCAGCAGAGCTCCAGCTTATTATTCACTCCCAACTAGTTGAGACTTAGAGTTAGCTTCATGTAGCCATTCCTCTTGGTCCTGAGTGCTACCACATGGACCATCTTTCTGCCTTCCCTGCTAATCTGCTGTTCAACCTTTTCATGTAGTGGAGACTTCTCATGTACCTCAGGGCTCTTGTTCACAAAAAGAAGACTCCCTTCCAAGAGGTGCTTGCTTGCCACATGTGGTGTTTGATTTTCCTTCTGTTGAGTCTCTTCTGTCTCTGGGTGAAAGTTCCAGACACCCAATAAAAGTCAATCACCACGTTCAACTGGGAGCTCTGTGTCAAAGAGTTCTGCAGCAGATCCTCTCCTTCATAAATAATTCAGTGAGATAAGCATTTGTAAGGCAGTAGAAAAAGACAGCAGTTAGATGCTGTTTAGTTTTGTTTCCTCTGGAAGAACAGAGAGGTTCTTCCAGCAGGGTAAACAGGGTTTGTCACAGCAGTTCTAAAGGCTCCAAGTGCCCTGAGCAGCCAGCTGTATATGTGCATTTTGGCTTTGCAAATGGTAATTGACTTCACAGCCAAGGAACTCTCTTTGCTGCCAGTCCTCCCACAGCTGAAAAGTGTCTGCTTTCCCAAGAGCAAGAAGCAAAACTCAAAACTTTCTCCAGTTTTCAGTGGGCTCTTTGTTTGCCTCCGCTTGCTGTCAAAGAGCACTTTCTATTTTGCTGTGAATTAATTTTACAGGGCGTTGGAGTGCTGAGCAATTCTAAATATGACCAATTAACACTAATGTACCCCTTCATTTTGCTGCTTATACAGAATGAAGAGCCCATTTTTTCCAGGGACGGTCGGAAGTTTTTCTTCGTCCGGGCCATTCCCCAGGGAGGACGTGGGCATTTCTACCACATCGCCATGTCATCGTCACAGGTGACTCTCTGCTGCTGCTCTGGGTCTCACCTGAGGCAGACAGCAAGAAAAAGTGGTGTCTGTGCTTGTAGCAACGAGATGGGGAGGTGTATATGCAAAAATGTCTTGTGCATAAAAGAAAACCTCCAATGATGTTTTATTTGGGCGTAAGACAATGTGAATTTCCAAAGGAAAAGGTCAGTCGGCTGTCTCTTCCCAAACATTATTATTGTTTTGGTTTGGTTTTTGTAATGCCACTTTAGTTGTAGATAAGTAAATCTCACCCTTCCACAAAGAATTAAATAGAAGCATGGGAACATGCTGGATTAGAGGAAGGGGTTTGAAGTTGCTCTGTGCTGAATTCACCTCATTATCTTCAGTGGAGTCATGGTTGAGATGATTCTGACTCTCTGTTATTTCTATGCCTGCAGATTCAAAGAAATGGCAGGTGTAGTGGTGGAAATTGCAGATTTTTGGTTTATTTTTTCATGGGCAATGGAGCCAGAAGAGCTCCCTTTTTCAGAAGTTTTAACAATAAAGAAATCTACTTCTCTTTTCTTTCTGGCAGCCCAACAGCAGCAATGACGACTTACAGGCTATTACATCTGGAGACTGGGATGTGACAAAGATACTGGCATATGATGAAAGGAGGCAGAAAATGTAAGTAAACTTTGGCCTGACACATCAGACTTCCTTTGTTTAGCCCTGGGCTCTGGGTCAGTTACAAAAGTGTTGTGTGTGCACTGAAACCTGTGAGCATGAGGAGCTGGGGAGAAGAAAGCAGGAGGAGCTGTCTCCATTTTGGCTTAACCTCTCACACCATTACACAAATGGTTCTGTTATTTTGAATGATCTCTACAGCTCAAACCTCTCTTTCTATGACTGTTAAATAAATGCTGCTGCTGCAACTTTTGATATTACTCTCTGTAGGAAAGCCAATATCCTTTTCTGTAGGAAAGCAGCCTGTTTTCATCAACCACTTGGTCAGTTTTGGAAAGAATCTTTGTTGACCTGCAAAAATACCAATGCAGTGGAAAAAAAAGAAAAAAGAAAAAAGAAAAAAAGAAAGTGTTTAGTTAGAATTAGGGAAAAAAAAAAAGAAAAAAAGGAAAAACAAGCCCACCCTTCTTAACACTGTAAACATTCACTTTTTCAAATATACTTCAAGAAATTACATAAGAAAATATTTAGACAGCTTCTGGAATTAAATAACAGATTCCTTTCCTGAAAAGTTTTGAGTTGATACAAGATTGTCAGTTCTCAGTTACTTAAAGTCACTGAACAGTGGAGTAAACAGTCTCTGGAATATAGTAAACTTTGAGTGATCATTAAGAGCACAGTGCTTCTTCAAAATTTTGAATGCTCTCAATTACCAATATATTCAGAACAATATAAAATCATAGAAATATAGAATCACAAATGGCTTGGACTGGAAGAGAAAGACCATCCAATTCCAGCTCCCTGCTGTGGGCAGGGACACTTTCCACTGGACCAGGTTCCCCATCAAACCTGGCCTTCAACACTTCCAGGGGTGGCCTAAGTAGCAAACTAGCACCAAAGTTTTGTTGGCATTTTAACTGGCCAGTCAAGCAGAAAATGCCACGCACAATTTGTACAGTCAAGATGTGTGCCTAGGCAAGTGCAGCTTGTTGGAAGCAGATCAGCAGGGATGAAAACCCTTCCTGGCACTGTTCACCCCATGGATGCTACATTTGCTCCTGTGCTCTAGCATTATCCACACAAAATGCAGATTAATGCAGGGGGTTTAATTCAGATTTCACAGGTGAGACTGAGGTTGGCCACCTCCTGCAGCATCACTCTTTTACCTCCAGAAGCTGACCCTGCACAACAGAGTTTGTGTTGTTTATCCAGAGAGGAGCTCAGCACAGTCTCAGCACAAAACAAGGACAACAAAATGTTCTTCAGCTTCATGCTCTGCCTTCCCACCAAACCCTGATTGGCTGTCTAACTGGGCAAAGAATAAATGTGGCCAGAGAAGTAAAAACTTCCTCTAGAGAGAGAAGAAAGGTCTTTAAAAGAAATTCTGAGCCATGAATCTTGAGGTAAAAAGGTGGATATCTTCCACTTAATCACATGATCCTTTTTTGATCCCCTGACATGACAAGTGTAGGACCCAAAGTTTGCCATGCTTGTTTTAACTGCAGTGTAGTCTGCAATGTACCTCCTTGAGCCTCTCAGTGATTTGTCCCTCTGTATCCTTTCCTAGTCCAGTTGAAATTTCCCTGGCTTTTATAAGGTTGTGAAAATGGCAATATGAGTGAAGATGTTGTTGCATGAGACACTTCTAAACACCCTTCTAATGGTGCAATTCACTTTTATTTTTCCCCTCCAGTTATTTCCACAGCACGGAAGATTCACCAAGAAGAAGACATTTATACAGGTATGTGCTTTAGTAACTTCATATACAGAATTTCCCATTTCTTCAGTTTTACAGGAATCATAAGCAATTGCAGTACAAGCAGTTTCTTAAGTTTTTTTCTTTAATGGCATTGCAAGATCTTTCAGTGTGTCACTGGAAGAAACAGTGTAACCATAGCAAACAAAATGCTTGACTCTTGGAAATGTTTTACATTTAGCAATTTTCTCATATTGATGCAAATATTAAATTGGTGCCAAGATTGACTATCACAAAACTTTCCAACAGAACTGCTTGAACAGAGCACTTGAAGGAATTCAGAAATACATAAAATAATGGTATAAACTGTCTTGATACTTTCCAATAAAGGTTTTGAGAAATTTCATAGTAGCTCACCTCTTCATGAAACTGAAAAGAATTAACAATATTTTATGTTTACAAACATTATTCTGCAGTTCCAGAAGATTTTAGCATCATCCCTAAGTACATGATGAGTAAAAGGCTGGTTTTACAGAAAGCTATTAGTAGTGTTGCCATTGTGAAATATTGTGGAAGCAGATTACAAAGTGGAGGAAACACAAACTTTTAAATAAACACTTCGGAATCATTTTTCCATTTGTCCTGTTTTTCTTCTCAATCACCCTGCTGCCACCACAACATCTGCAATGAAGGACAGAGTTGGTGAAGGCATCAGTGAATAAGGGACAGTCAGTACATTTTCCTTCTCTCACATGACATCGTATCTTTTTTTCCTCATTGGGAAGGAAGGTAGAGCAAAGTAAATTACCTGTGATTTAATATTTTTTTTTTCCTTTCGAGACCTATATGCATGTTCACTGCACTCCACAGCTTTTTTAGAGTATTTCCTTGAAGAAAATTTTAAAAATTATATTAACCCTCCATTTCTACTGAAATGAATACTTTAAAAATGGAGTCCAGGCACATTTCAAGAGCTGCTGGCATGAGTGAAAGCGACTCTTCCTCGTCAGCATCCATCTCACCCTGGTGCCTCATCAGCTCCATCTCCCCACACAGACAACAGAGAAAGAGCAGATGAAGATCTGTTTAGAGTTTTTTCCCCCTCCTTTTCGTGTTTGATTTAGTAGATTTAATTAGGATTTTAGTCAGAGATAAAATCTGAGCCTAAACAAGAGCCCATGATTACTCATTTCAGTCTCTGTGATCCTAAGAAGGTTGCTCAGCCTCATCTCTTGAAATGGTAGCAAAAAAAAAAAAAGTATTACTCCTTTACAGTAATACTAGAAAGATCTCTTGGTTAATATTCTTGAAGTTTCAAAATGCTATCTATTAATATTTGCTAATAATCTGTAATTCTTCAACATTCAGTGGACTCTTACCAGCAAACCTGTGAGCAAATGGACAGGCCACATTACCTTCCTCAGCAACAGATCCCTAAATACAATCCTTTCTTTCTGCTTGGGGGTTTTAAGAGCAGCTATTTAAACCTGTAAAAAGGGCTTTGGCCTCTGAGAGAGCAGCTAGCAAATCAGACCAGTGGTGAAACCAATATGAAACTTAGAGAAAGCAATTCCAGCTCTTTATTGTCTGTTATAATATAAATAAGTGTTGAAATGTTGCTCCTTTGTTTCATGCCTTCATCCACCAAATTATTACTTCCTCTTCTGAAACTGCAACCATCATTTTCTTTTAAAAACTGTGCCTTCTTTCATAACCACCTGACCTTGCAAAATGACATCAGAATCCATTTATATATTCTCTATTCAAGCAGGAGGGGAAAAAAATCCATTATTGCTATTTAAACTCAACCAAATGGAAATACTTTGTCTCTTACTAATGTTGGACACATTAGATTTATATTCTTGTTCTAAAGAAAGGTTCAAGTAATGTTGCTTTCAAATAACATTTGCTCAGTGACCTTCATGGAATTGTATTAACTTTTTCAGTGCAAGCACAAATGGGAACTTCAACAGGAGGTGCCTGTCCTGTGATCTGATTGAAAACTGCACTTATTTCAGTGCATCCTTCAGCCACAATCTGGAATACTTCCTGCTGACATGTGAAGGTATGTGCTGAGTTCTGTCACTGCAGTTGTTATGCCTCAGGGGCAGGATTTGGAGCCAGCACTGATATCTTCAGACATTCTGTGTACCTAAGGTCAGCTTTGAAAGACTGGCTATGAATATGTTGCTTTTAAAGCTTTACTCTTGACATTTTTCTCTTTTTTTGTGTGTGTTTTTACTTGTAGCTAGAAAGCAAATATTTACAACCTTTTTCTGTGTATCCATGCACAGAAGGTAGGGGTAGACTCCCCTAGCCACCACAAGCATCCTTAAAGGGAAGTAACAGCAAAACCTGGAGGATATAAAACGTCAGAAAATTTATGAGAGAGAAGCCAGCAAGGTGGGGTTGACTGTGGGTGACTGGGACTAAGTTCCAGATACTTCAAGCAATACTGTGAAGAGGGGGATTTAAAGTTACAGTGAGAAAGCAATTTGCCAAAAAGGCAGCTTACAGGAATGTTCCTGATGGACAATGTGAACACAGAATATCTGGTGCTTCCCTGCTCATCCATCATAGATCTACTTCAACTGGCATAAGCTGCAGGTCCAGCAGGGATTTCCTGTTTTGAAAATGCCTGAGAGTATCCAAGAGGCTAAGGATGCATTTCAGGAGAAGAGTCATTGAAGTTTTCTCCAGCTCTGTTAAGACTAAATGCAGAATTTCACAAAACTTAATCCTATATAATTTAATTCTGCTTAATTATCCAAAATTGCACACAAAATGCATGCACACCAGTCATCTGCTCCTGGGATTGAAGCTGCTCAGATGGCTGCATGTCCTCTAAAAAAGGCTTGAAAAGCATCAAGCAAACAGGAAATTCCTTATTTTCAACAGCCCAGGAGAGAAGTGAGTAGGTTTTGAAGGGATACTAGGAAAGAATTCTTTGCTGTGAGTGTGATGATGCCCTGGAACAGGTGGCCCAGAAAAGTTTGGATGCCCCATCCCTGGAAGTGTTCAAGGCCAGGTTGGATGGGGCTCTGAGCAGTCTGGGATGGTGGTGCCCATGGCAGGGGGACATCAGGGGTCACTGGTGATGCAGGGGCTGCCCCTTTTCTGACTGCCAATTATCACTGCTGCCACTAACTGTTTGTGGTAAGAAAGGAATATTTGAGGTGGTAAAATGGGAAATAATCAAGATAAAGTGATTATTTAAGATAAAGTAAAATACCTGGACTAGGACAATTGCAAAAACATGCATTTCCCCTGGAAGGGAATGATAGGTTGCATGTCAGAGGCATTTAGAGGTATTAAAATATATATATATATATATATGGCAACACAGTACAGAAAAAAATATCATTAACAGGGCAATACACTAATTAATTTAATGGACTAATTAACTTAATGGACTTACCTGTAAATCTGAATTTATAGTTATGGCAGACATATGCAGAGAAGTGTCATTTGTCAATAAACATTCAGTTCTGTAGTAAATATGATGCTTACTAAGTTCCTCCCTTTAAAAGAAAAACCTTGTTTATTTTTTTTTCCTGTTTTTATTTCAAGAACATCTGTCAGGATCTACCAGAGACAGTGTCCATTTCCTTTGCACCAAGATAATTGCTTTACTGTAATTAGAAGCATTTGTGAATAATAAGATTAAGGTTTCTATGGGGCCTTATCAACAGTTATGAGGTGATTTGGTTTTGATTACATTATATCTCATCCACAAAAAGCTGCAGTGATACCTGAAGAGATTAATGAGTTTTATTAGTATGTACATTAATCCAGTACACAAGATAATGATTTTGCATAATAAACTATGGGTCTGATCTTCAGCTGCTGTAAACAATAACTCAATTATAAGGTCATTAGGATTAGATATATTTACATCTGCTGAATATATCTTTGTCTGAATTTTAGTTATTCAGGACTAAATCCTCAAATCTCACTGTAGCACAAATGCAGCACAGCTTCATCTGTGAAGCTCATCTTAATGTCCCCATTCAGATAACTTTAAAAAATATGCATATATGAGAAAATACAGAAATCTTGGTAAAATTTCCATTTTCATTGATTTTATAAAGATATCAGTCCATTGCATTTGGTAGTTATTCCTTATTTACATGACTTAAAGTGAGAGGTCTTTCAACCTATTTGCTTTCAAGCAGTTTGCAGGAACCACATTTCTTTTTGGCATTTTTCATGTAGGATCCATCTAACTTCAGGTGTGTGCTATGGGTGCACTTGCATCAGGGACAGCTCCCTTTGGTTCCTGCTGCAGCTGATGTGAGCCAGGTCAGTGGAGACCTCTGTTCTGGATGAAGTACAGGTTTCTGGATAAAAATATCATCCTGTCAGACTTTGGTCATATAAATAGGTGTTGTTGTTTCATGGAGAATCACCTGGATCCACTAATAGGACAACTCCTTTTCCACAGCTCCTCAGACTGCTTAGCCACAGCTTGGCCATGCCTCAGCTCCTCAGGGTGTTGGGTTACTGCTCACAAGCAGTCATGCTCCAGTATAGTTTAGATTAACCGAAAATCTTATTTATTCATGTGCACATATAATACAAAAAAGGAAAAGCTCCTTGAATGAGAATCTATCAAAGGACCCTGCAGATTCTGTAGCTTATCCAGCAGACAGAGCAAGCTCACCAGGGTGAACAAGAGTTTGTCTTACAATGTCTGCTCCCCAAGGACTTCTGCCAGGAGTTCCCATCTCTGCTTCCCCCCAAAAAATTCCCCACAGCTGGAGATGATGTTCAAGACCAGTGGCAGACAGTACCTGTGGCTGTGTAGTGCTTTCTTCTCCATAATATGTCTAACATGCATAAATTTGTATCTAAATATGTATCAAATACATAAATTTCCATAATATGTATAAAATACATCAATATGTATAAAAGCACCCAGAGCTCAGATCTTGCTGTCTACTCTGTGACTGTGACATGAAAATCATAGTGATCACTGGTATACCCAATGTCAGCCCCATATATATCTTTGGAGGTAGCTAAATTAAATGATTTTACTGTAATCAAGCCTGTAATAGCTTAAAAATTTGTATTTTCTCAGCTGTCCACAGGACAAATGCATGGACAAATATTTATGGCTTGAACAAAATTTCTGTACTGACAGAGAATAACCTCCACCATACCTCAGTTTCACTCTATTCCTTCCTTTATGACCTGCTGTTGCAAATTTCATTGAGTTTAGAGCCACAGACATGACGGTGGCTCAGCTGAACTTCTCTATAATGGATGGCAAGGTTTGAGCAATCAATCAGTGCTTATAAAATATTTTGTGACACTTAAATGAAAGGCAAGCTTAAGGGAAAATATCTTCCCTAAAAGGGGGAAAAAACCAAGAAAGGTCTGGCATTGCTCATTTGATCCCAAAGGTCAAGAGCTGGAAGTTTTCTTCTCTCTCTTTTGGTACTTTAAAGGCAACATATAATTTCCTTAAAAGATTTTTTGCTGTCCTGCAGAATACATTTAACAGCCTTGCTACCTGGCACGGGCTGAAATGAGAGCAGCTGCTGTAATAGAAGGTAACCTCTCTTGAAAGAGGACAGTGTAATGCTTACTGTCAGGAGGCAACATTTATTGCAATCAGTCAGTCCCAGAAGGCTAGTTACCTTATTTTTTCATCTAATTTTATATGCTCATGATTGAATTACTGTAGCAGGATCTAAGGAAACATGATGCTTTGCAGACTGCTGTTAGATTATCTCCTCTAGACACGCTTGAAAAAGCAATATCTGCTTGACCAAGGTCACTCCTACTGTCATTTCCATCATAAAATATGGGTTTACACTTCTGCCTCTTCTCATAAAGCACAGGCACCTCCACTGATTCCCTCTAAGATAAACAGAAATAAAATCTGGATGGAAGTGGTTTGCTATTTTATACATAAATTTAATTGAGGTTGGATTTTTCTCATCTGAAATGGGATGTAAATTTCAATTTCACTGAGAAAAGGATAAGAAACTTCAAGTTTTGGCTACAGGAAGAAATTGATTCCTGTTTCTTGAGTGCGACTCAGACACACAGGGTGCAAGTCTGAATGACGTCAGCCAATAAAGCACTGAAGCCCATTTTTAGGTGATAGCTCCTTCTCTGAAGGATGAAGCCCTATCAGTTACTACCCCTGTAGTCAACTGTGCAGTGTTTTGTTATTTCCACTGTGCGTAGGCACACTTTGTCTTCAGTGGCTCCTTCTGTCTCTCCCAGTGTAACCAGCCAGCACCATTAAAACTGCACTCCTAATGAGGCTGTTCATGGGGAAAGCGAGGGAAGCAGCCCTTTCTGTCACAGGATAACTGGTACTCTGACACTCAGGTGCTTTGGCTGCAGTGTCTTCACTATCATAAGAAATCTGTGAAATCACAGAGACTTTCATTTGGACTCACAGAGCTGGCAAGTGTTTCCTGGAACCTGGAGTTCAAGTCCCTGGCATTACAGACTGCAGCATCGTAGCATCCTTTACATCAGCGGCTCCTTCTCCATCAGCTGACCTCATCCATAAGCTCATCCTGGCCCTGGGGAGGTGTGTTTTTCCCCACAAAGGGTTAATGCCTTCTGAGGCAAGAGGACTAGAGTGGAAGACCCTGGCCTGTGCATGCATCTCTGCAATTAATGACATTTAATATTCAATGAAAGTGATGGGGGGAGGGCAGCGTTGTTCTTGGGATGCCTACCAGCCTGCTAATTAAAGTTCTCTGTGATCATGCGTTATCAAGAAGGGATTAAAGATTTTTAGGGATGTCACAAAGGAAATTGGAGGGGAGAGGGCTGTAACAAGGGCTAAGGGGAGATTTGTCTCACACTTGGCATGGTTGCTGGGGGTAGAGGAGTGCCTTGGCCGCTACCCTGTGTGTTGTTCTTCAATCAGTGACCAGTTAGGGAAGAAACAGCTTTCACTTGGAGTTCCCTGTTCAGCTACACTTCTTCTGTAGCCCTTCCTCCTCTTCCAGATATAATAAGATTGTTTTGTTCCAAAATGCCATAAAACCACTATTATTTATCCTGTCTCTTTTGATATTATCTCTGCTGGAAGCTGTGTCTGTGGCTGACTGGTAGCTTTTTTTGTCAGTTTGTGCAGACCAAATGACTTTAAAGCTGTCTCTGTCTTTGGAGAGAAGAAAACAGATTCTTTTAAGAAAAATGTTAAAATATTGTCACCTGATTTGGCTCTTCTCTGGCACTGTCCTCTCTGGCACAGTGGTTCTCAGCAGCTTAGCCTAGATGCTGTAGATCAGTAATGACAGGTAACAGAAATGAAGTCATTTCTGCCTTTCCTAGCAGGCACCTCTGCAGCTGTGGAGCAAAATGTTATGCTGCAACTGAGCTGTGCTTGATAAAATTCCTAAAGAACAAGTACAAAAGGAATTTATCTGCTTTTCCCCATGTGTGTCCTCTGAGCCAGTGATGACAACAGCTCTGTAACTGCAGTGCTGGCCCTGAGGCACTGAGGGGTGCCTATAGGCCTGGGAAATCTTTAAAAATAGGATTTATTGCTCTTACATCTTGCCAGAAAAAATCCTGTTTCAATCCTATTCACAGATAACAAGTGGTACAAAAGCACTGATTAGAAAAAACTTTGAAATTTAAGGATCTCCTTTGAGAGTGATTCATACTAATGGAGGAGCAGCACAACCAAATTAGTGATGATCTGAGTCAAGTTTCTCATGCCATTGGACATTCGTTCATTCTGTCTGTGCTTTTATGAGTTTTAAAGAAAAGTGATGCAAGTTTTTGTTTTGTTTTTTTTTTCCTTTACAGAAACAGCAGGTAGCTATAAACTTCTCAGCTCCTTAAACTGCTTCTTGAGAATTTAATTATCTTCTTTCCTCCCTCTTGGTGAAACTTGGAAACACCATCTGGAGATGGGAACACTTAGGAGCATCACTTGCTGCTTTCACTTAATAAGTTTATGCTGAGCCTTGAAAAGTCCTTTTGTTGTTCCACATTTGTTTTATTTTCCAGAATTTTGCTGGGGACAGTAAAGATTTTCACTACCAAGTTTCATCAAATGATCTGGCTCTGCCTTGTGGCAGGTTGTCCTGACTTTGCTTTTAAACACATTTTAGCATCAAAGAGTCCAGAGCATGATTTAACAAGGTTCAGCCTTCCACTGTAGGGAGGTCTAAACCCCTGGTTTGGAATCCTTTAAGGTATTCAGCTTGTTCTGCCCACTGATGTGGACACAGCACAGGATGACAGAAATGCTTGGTGCTTATGGAGTTTACCACAGACAGAAAAATTTTTAGTGTGGGCGAGTCTAAGTCATGAAATCCATTGAGTGAAATCAGTGTTTTCTGATGAGGGCTGCTTTAGGAGAAGCTTTTGTGCTTGTTGGGACCAGGATCCAAACCCAGGCTCGTGTCCTTGACCAGTGCCATCTCTCTAAACCCAGTCAGTGTTTGCTCACCAGCATTTCTCCTGCTTTCTTTTAGAAACATGGGAAGGGTTTTTACTAAAAATCGCAGACCAGCACTCCTGGGCAAGGGAACTTTTAATGAAGGCTGGAGGTGGTCAGAAAAGTGGGAAAACTGGGTCATTAATGCTGCCTCATGTGCTGCATATCCCATGAACAGTGTGAGAGAAGCTCAGCCAGCAGCTGGGTGGGTGGGAAAAACCTTTGAAGCACCAGCTTCAGCATCCAGCATCACTGGATAGCTCAGTTCAAGATTTAAACCTCAGGATTAATTTTTTTCCTTAATGTCAGCAAACATAAAATTCTGAGCAATGTTTCTAGTATTGTGGCTATACTTCATGTCATTACTGCATAAAGACATTGACCTATTTTGAGGAGATTTATATTTTGGAAAATCTCCTAGTATTTTATTCTCTCATGGGATTACGAGCTGATTTAGACAGAAATGAATGTGTGCCATAGAAAAGCTAAATTAAAATCAATAAATCACATGGATTTGTTGATGAATTTCACTAACAAAGTAATATTTTGCTTTGGTTTGCCCATCTACTTATGGATTCAATCTGTTTCATCTGCACTTCCTGTAAGTGGCTTTGGGGTATTTTTTTACATGAAAATCGCTTAAAATATCACTCTTGTGAAAATTTTGAATGTAACATTCATCAAAAAACCAGGGGTTCTACTCATAAAGACTTACTTTGTGAATAAAAGTGTCTGAATCCTTTCTGCCTCAGGACAGAAGATCATGACATTTGTCTTTCACTGTGAATTAATCAAATCACATTTTTCTTCAGTTACTCCATCAAAATCAGGGGGCCATGTCACAGAGATGTTTTTGGCAGCAATTTTTACATTTATGACTCCTTCAACATATAGAGCTTAATATTATTTAATATCTCAGGAAAATCCTATACTGATATTTATCAGGATACAGGGAGTAGAAGTTTTATTGCTGGCAAAATAAATCCTGCAATAAGTTTTTAATTTGAATTATGGAAAAGTATGGAAGTCCTTTTGCAACCTTTCTCCAGATGATCATTTTCATGCTCTTACCAAATGGGGAGCAGAGGCACAGCAAGAATTAGGGGCTTGCCTATGAACACATCTGGGGTCAAGTATCATTACCCCCATTTCCATCTTCATATTGCAAGACAGTACTCCAAGGAAAAGCAGCACTGAGTCCTGGAACAGACCAGAAATATGACTCCTTCTGCATCCTGTCTCCATTGTGGATGGTGGATAATTAACCCTCTTCAGGATTTTTGCAATAATGTACCCATAAGGGACGTGTCTGCCCAGCTTCTGCAATAAGAGGTTGGTTCATGCCTTCAGGCAGGAGAATAATGAACCTCTTTCTACGTCTTCCTCAGTTCCTTCATTTAATCAGACCTTTTAACCTGTGCCATTTGGGCCAGAAATACCATCCCAGGAAAGCAATGGAAAATCTGGAGACAAGGATATTTTTACTAGCCATGGACAAGCAGAATGTAAATCGATGATTCACAAAGCACAAGTGCATAAAGCAGTGTTTTAAACCTCTCTACATTGCCCATGTATTGCCTGAAATATCATGTAGAAATATTGCATGTCACAGTCTCATCAATAAAATCCCTGGAACCAGATTGTAATTAGCAGTTGTTATGCTCAAGTAAACATCAGTGCAAGCCATGATGGAAGTACACGTTGGCTCTTCCCTGAATAGATTGGGCTATTTCTGAACTGTAAAACAGCTCCATATTTAGGCAAATGTATCTGCAAAAAGCAGGTGGATTGCTTCTTTGTTCCCCTTTCCGTTACAAAATAATCATGGTTTTTGTACAGTACTGTTGGATTCTCTAAACCTTGAGTTGGATGTGGATACCTATGATACATACACTTATAAACAGGTGGTTTTACTGTAGTTGCTTTAATTTGTTGACCCACATCCAAACATGGAGAATTCTAAGACACATTTGCTAACAGTGCTCTGAGAAGTCCTAACCAGCTGCCAAATGCGGGTTAGGACACATGGATTTGGTTTTTTTTCTGCTGTCACGAGCTCCTTTAGAGAACTCAAGCAGGTCTTGTAATTCCAGCTTCCTAGAGGTGTTGTGAAAATGAAGTCCATTACTGACTGCAATGCTCAGATGTGCAGTGACAATAAGGGGCATAGAAGCTCCTAGGTGGATAAATTTCCAGAATGGTTTTGAAAGCTTCGGTGAACCTTCAGTCTATTCACTGCAGAGAAACCTTCCTAGCACAGCAACCCAGTCATTAGTATGCAGGAGAGCACTCCTGTGACAGAACCAGCATGTAAAGTGATTAAATGGCACTGGAGTGAGAGTCAACAAGGCATGGCCGCAGACATTCGTGCGGTGCCTCATCTCAACAGCATCCCAATAACAAGCCTGGAATTACACCACGGGCCTCTCCTGCAGGGCCAGTCCTCCCAGGTGCTGGGTGCTCCCACCTCCCTCACAGCAGCAGAGGAGCCCTGGGTGTGTTGCAGGACAGGGCTCCAGCAAGCCCAGCCTCCCATGCCCCCATAGCAGCACTCAGCGTATAGTAAAAAAAATGTGGTGACCACCGACTCAGGGAAGAAATGCTGATGTCTGGCTCCAGATCTGAAGTCTGAAGGATGGCTTTATTAAAACTATACTATATTAAATTAATATACTATTTAAAGAGGTACTATCCTCTTCTACATACTTACTTCTTACTTACCTATCAACTAACAAACAAACTCGTGACTCTCTGCTGAGCGTCTGAGCCACAGCTGGATCCCATTGGTCACTGAACCCAAACAACCTTCACCAGAATCCAACCCAGCAATCACTGCAGGTAAACAATCTCCATACCACATTCCACATGGGGAAAACAAAGGAGCAGAGATAAAGATTGTTTTCTTTTCTCTCTGCTTCTCCTGAGAGGCAGAATGATGTCTCTCTGTCCAGAGAATGTGAATGTCATACTCAGTGCCTTTAGAGACAGGCAGGGATCTGGAACCAGGGATTGGGGTTTGAGTTGTAGCACCACTAAAGCAGATACAGAAAATGTAACAACCCATTTTGGCTTAAAGCATGTCATTTTGTGTTTTCACAGCACTGAGAGTGTATCAGGATCTGGGCGATCCAGTGCAGCTGCAAGAGGAAATATCTTCCTGTGGCTTTGTTTCACTTGGAGTGCCCTCAGACATGCATGTGTGTGCTAGTTGCTTCTTGTGGGTGATATGGAGCTACTGAGCTTCTTAGAAGGATTTGAACAGAGAAACAATTTGCTTCTCAAATGCTACTGGGGTAATATTTCATTAGGAGAGTTTTCTGCCCATAATGCCCAAATTAAAATAATAGAAACTCTTTTTCTCAAAACTTCATTTTGAGAGATGAAGAAGCTGAAGGTCCTATTAACCTTCCCTGGTAAAAAGCCCATTGTGACTTGGAGCATCTCTGGCAGATAACCAGGGAAAGCTTGTGGTTGTGGGTACAAATATCTCACTCCAGGGCCTGAAAACAATATTAAATGCACAGGGAGGAAATACCTTCATTTAATTCAACCTTAAATTTACCTGTTGCCTGGCAAGATTTCTGAAGCATATGGATTTGTGTCAACTAAAAATGTCATAAAACCACCCATCATGGTAAAGGCAAAGCATCTTAGAAAGGCTCACTTCCTACTGGAATTCATGCAAATGCTTTCTAAGTGCAGCTGGTCCTGCTAAGAGGGCCAGAGCTTGGCAGGTGACCTTTGGCAAATATCATGATAAATTAAGTTGTTGAGATCTAAAGAGATTTAACTGGATGCTGAAATAACTATTAGCACTGAAAATGGGTTTTATTAACCAAGTCAAGAGACTATGGACATAAAAGTGCAAAAGGCACACCTAGGTTTAAACAAATGTGAAAAGCTGGTACCTGGATTTTATTGCTGGCATATGCACTAGCTGGAGGCTACAGCTCTATGTAGCCATGCCAGTAGCTCTGAAGACATCAGGCAAGGCTGAGAGCCCACTTCAAATATTTTCTTTACTGCTGACACCATAAGCAATAACTGCCAGGTGGTGACTGGGAGGAGGAAACTCAGGGGAAGGTTGTTTTTCCTGCTGTCCTGACAGGCTGTACCTCCCTGGGCCCCACCTCACCTTCCTGTGAAATGCAATAACCCCCTATTAAGCTCCTCACTGTGTTTTTCCTCAGTACATCTCAGAGGAACACAGCACTGCCTGTCCACAAGGACTGGAAGACAAAGTCAGGGCAGATCTATTCTCTGTCCACCTCAGGGGCTTTTTCACCAATCTGCTGCCTGTGCCACAAACAGGCTCATTCTGAGCTGGGCCCAGGAACTGAACTAAATGAAAATTAAAGTGATTTTTCTTTTTTTTTTCCACTGGGGTCAGAAGTTCTAGAAGCTGTTCTGCTGCTTTAGTGGATGATTTTACAAACATTTCTGTTCTTGCAAGGGAGTGGGACATGCTGGCATGGGACCAAGTGGCTGAGGTGGGGATGAGAATGGACAATTCTAAATTCAGTATCTCAGGGAACCTCAGTGAGTATTTCATCATCATAGAAACGTAGAATATCATAAGTTGAAAGGAACCCACAAGGATCATCAAAGTCAACCCCTGTCCCTGCACAGGACCACCCCAAGCATCATTTGGAATTTTTTTATGAGCCACCTAATGACTGCAGCCTATTACTGCTGCACTCCAGAGTAGAATGGTATCTATATCCTATATCATTCAAAAATAAAATATGGTTTTCATCAGTCCACAAAGATGTAATATTTTTTTAAATCCCACCAAGTGCTATAGTATTTTTCAATATAAATTTTTGCTACTTAGTCTTGATGTGCAGGTCCTGGGGGTTTGTGTTTTGTGAACAGCCTGAACAGTCCTTGGCTGGGTTCTGGGTCTCCAGCAAGGGGCAGAAAGCCAATATTTGTCAGTGTGTGCTCTGGGGGTCTGAACACAGTAGTGTCTGTCTAGGTAGAGCAGGGTACCCAAGACACCCAAGATCTATCTTGGCATAGAACCCAAGTGGTTCTATCCTTGTGCGACCACACAAGCCAGGTATCCTGGCCAAAACACCCAAAATACCTGTCTAACAAAAGCCAGGATGCAGCAGGAACACGGAGATAATGTTCAAGCACAGCTGAATGCCCTGCAATGCGCTCGGGGCCTGCAGGAACCGGGCGTGCCCCAGCCATGCGCCTGCAGGTTGCCACCCAGCGGGATGCTAAACGGGCACAGCAGCGTGCTGGGGCCCGGGAGGCATTCCCAGGGCTTGCTCACACGCCAGGTCACTGGGTGAGTGTTATCTGTTGTGACCAGGATGGTTTCCCACACAAGGATGATTGCCACAACCTCGGCTTCTTGTATACGCGGTAGCGGGAGGCTGTAATTAGCGCTTCCAGGCAAACTGTGACCTTATGGAACTTTTCCTGAGGCTTATGAAGCCTAAATTAGTTTCTGCTGTTTGAAAGCATGCACAGGCTTAATCTCTGGGCCCTATTTATATTATAATTACTATATAATTCACATTTACATTCACTTGACTCCTTTTCTTACTTAACAGCCGAGGTTGGCTCTCGCTCCTCGAGTCCTTTGTGCGCGGTTCATGGGTCACAAATCCTGTGGGTGAAGGCAGGGTGGGGGATGCTCATTCTCGCTCCCTCACATGCTGTACAACTGCAAAACAGCAGGCTGGCATGAAAACCCCCTTCTGCACAAATAGAAGGCACCACCAGAGCTTTTTCTGCTGGAAAAGAGAGGATGGTATTCTTGATTTAGAAGTTGGGTGAGAACTTATTTTCTACCTCCTGCTGACAACACAGTTATGACTGTAGTTTGAGACTAATTAAAAGGATGGCTTTAGTTATTTCTGTAGTCTGAGATTAATGAAAATGGTGACTTCGTGGATATTCCAGGACATTTTTTCTCCCTTTAAGCAGATCTCTCTCATTTATGTTATAAACTATTTTGCTCTGTTCTTATACATCTTTAATGTGTTGTAAACTCCCCATAAACACTCAGTGACATAAAAATAGGTGAAAAAAAAACAACCCAAACTAATATGCATGAATATTTAACAATAAAATTAATAGAAAATGTCTGTGATTTTCAGTGCCTGAAAAAATATTGTAGAATTAAAGCAAAACTCCTCTCTCCTTTGAAACAGCCCCATTCTGCAAAACACTATGTTTTCTTTGCTTTTACATGTTCTGATCCTGTTTTCATTTTGACTCTTTCTTGTAAATATGAACTGCCTGGCATTGCCCGGAGGAAGGTGATCTATCATCTGCTTCCAGCCAGGGCTCTTGTCACTTGGTCATTCTGTACATATAAAATTTTATCTGAGCTCCACTCGCAGGAGATAAATGACCATGACAACAGGCTTCCTCTGATGCTTCAAATAATGAAGCCTCACAAATCAGGCAGAAGCCTCCTGGATGTCAAGACCAGGGTGCATGTGCATTATTTCCAGCTATACGAGCAACCTTGGATGAACTCATTATTCTGCAGTGGGTAGTGCAGATGTTACCATCCCACAAGATTTAATGCTTCCTCTGAGGAAAACTGCTTCTTTCACCTTGGTTGCCAGCTGGACCAGCTGTAAGGTTTATTGCTGGCTTTTGTTTTCTCTTTGCATGGTGGTTGCTAAGCCCTTTATTAATGCAGCCAGTACATTAAGGGTGTATTAAAACCTGAGAACTCATGAGAGGAAAGCAGCTTAATAACCAGACGATGTGAAGCAATGGTATTTATGGGTTGTTGGTGGTGTTTTTTTAGTTAATATCCAGCACCAGTTATTACTTAATTAGCTAGGAAGCCATTATTTTGTTGGAAGAGAATTTTACTTATGGAAAAGAATAAATTAAGATTATCTAAATCAATTGATACTAGGTTTTTAATGAAATAAACAGAAAATATTAAATGGAGCTTTATTCAGTCTGTTAATGAGGTGTAAATGGCACTGAGACAGAGTATTTTCTTTCATGCTGTGATTATAAGGAATTATCTTTTTTTCCATGAATATCATAGAATCATGGAATTGTTTGGATTGGAAGGGACCAGCATGTACTAATCCAATAAGAAACCTAGACTTTAAAAATAGGGACAAGTGTAAACTTTTGGTTTCATCTCTTTCCAGAGCTTGCAGAAAGCCTGGATTAAAACTGAAATGAAAGAGGTTAAATTGAGGTGTTCAAATAGAACAGAAGCTGGAAAAAAGAGGGAGTTGAGCATGGGGATTTTTCTGTTCAGATTCCATAGCTTGGACCAGCATACTAGACCAAAACAGCCTGGGATTTTGGGAAGTCACTTACCCCCATCTGAAATGGAGTTTTTCCCTCCTACCTCTGGTACCTGCAGCTCCAGGGGGGAGCAATCAGGTTCATGAACTCTGCAAACAAATTCTCCTAACCTACCTCCTTTTCACAGCTGATGTTATCACTACAGTGGTTATATACCTTCTCCATGCCCTGGAGTTTGTGTGTTTTCCACGTTCCTCTTTGGATCCATCCACATGCATTATTGCATTATGCTTCTTAGCCAAAGCCTCATGAAAGGGAGGAAATGCTCAACCCACTCAATGTGACACCTCATTGGCTGATATTAATTAAGAAGGAGAAGAGGGAGATTAGTGGAAGAGCTGTGAGCGAAGGTTAAGTACCAGCAAAACGAACAGGAAGTAGATTATGATGAAGAGGAATAAGAGGCTAATTGGAGATCAGCAGCAGGGTTCATTAGGAGCTGGTGTGGGAAATGACCTTACCCAGATTGTTCCCTGGCAGCCTGGGAACCCGAAGCTGGATGAAACTGGTGGAATTTGTTAAGACACAAAGCTGATAAGCATCATCAGAAGGCAGAGATAAATACTAGAGAAGCTGGATGTCTTGCAGGGCTGGATTGGGAGAAATTAATAGTACAAAGAGCAAGATTAGACACATGGTGACTCAGGGCAAGAATTTTTCTTGTACGTTTGAAGCTCAGAAGTTACAAATGGCTCAGCAGAGCAGATGGGTGCCTGGGCACGCAACGCTGACCACTGGATGTCTGCAAACTGCCTACCTGCTGTGGGGTCATGGAAAAGGTGAATGCTCTTTTAGGATGGATCGGGCAAGGAATTTTCCATAGAATGGGCAAGTAGCAGTTTTACTATAAAAACCAATTAGAACATCCTCCACAGCAGGGGTGGAGTTCTGGTCATTTCTGTTCAGGAAGGGGGAACTGAATGTAAAACACTCTTACATCAAAGAATAAGATGAAAAGCAACTTTGTCCTACAAAAGAGAGTTAAAATAATCTAGTTTATCTGACCGGATGAGAGCTTTTGGTGAGACATGACTACTCTGACTGAAATGGAAATACTCAAGCAGGAAACAGATTGTTGGAACAACCCCAAAAAGGTGTAAACAGCAGTGACAGCCATTACAGCTTCAAGTTGGAAGCAGCTTCTACCAGAAGAGCAAGACACCAGAAGGAATTACATCAGCAAACCCAATTACATTTAGAGGATGTTTGTCAACACTTTTGTAACACAAAATTTCCTGAAGCAGCAAGGGAGGATCCTCCTGGACCCAAAGACCCCATGTCCTTCAGTGGCCATAGGGCACACTGCTGTTTGCAGGCACCTCTCAAAATCCCATGGAATGGACCTGACCATGCAACTTTCTGAAAAACCCATCAGGCCTGTTCTGTGTAGTGGAATTAAGACCAAATCTCTTGTTCATTTTCCCTCTAGTCACTGCTAACTGATGCCGCCTCATAGCACCCAGATTTATTTCTGCTCCACATAAAGTAAGCATGAAATTTATTACCAGTATCACACAGGGCAGAGACAAGCAGTACCATCAGAGTGGTTGCCCGAGAACAAGCCAGGATTGATTATTTTACAAGACAAGTTACATTTGAGGAAGTGAAGATTTGATTAAAAAATTAAATGCCTTGGGGAGGGTGAATAGCAGCATAAATCTATTTGATGTTTATGTCAACAAGGTTGCCAAAGCAAACAGCACAAACATCTGTCCATAGCATCAGCTGGAAAACACTGCAAATTGGGGAAATATTTTAATTGTGAGCAGTGGTTCATGGAACTCCCCATGTCTTTATTTATTAGGCTGATAATATCACCCCAACATATGAACTTTATGTGGCACATATAAATAATTCATGGATTAGCAAATAAAGAGATCTGGAATCTGTACACAGAGATGGCTGTTGCCAATTATCTCACTTGTGCAGAGCCAGACCCTTTCAGCTCCCATCGCTTGCAGCTGCTCTTTTAAATCATTCATCAGTGCTTAAGAGATATGCTGGTGGCGCTGGCAGAGAGTATTTGAATTTTCATTGTTTACACACTGTGAATTTAGCTTCTGGTCTGAACTTATCTGCAACATTGAAGCCTTTGAGAATATAGATGAGAAGAATAAGACAATTCCTCTTTTTATCATTTTTAAACACTTCTATAATTTTGATTAACTGTTCTTCAATTTTACTTTATATTCTTTTTATAATCCTACTTTCATTTTAAAGTTATATTAACTAATATAATTCCCTATGCTGTTTAGATCATGAAGACATCAGGAATACTCTGGTATATAAAAAGTATTACAAAACAAGTGTCTGGTAAATATTATCTTCAAGGCTGTAAAATAATTTTCCATTTTTATTTTAGAAATCTATACCTTATCATCTAAATATCTAGAGTTGCTTCTTTCTGTTCATGCTTAAGCAAAACCCTCTTGGAAATAATAATAAAAGCTGCTTAAAAATTGATGAAAAAACATGGCCAGTGCTTTTTCTTATCAAATTACTGAGGCACTGAGTTTCTGTGCCCATTCAGATCATGATGGGTAGAATTTCCTGGGTGATAAATTTGCCTGTTGTCATTATAGCAATATAGCTCAATTTATTTCTTGCATGGATAATTGCAGTAATGGTTTTAAAGTCAAAGGCCTTATGACAAACCCAGACTTTCATCTGTATTCATTGAAAATCTAATTCACGTAACTGGAGTCTTGTGCAGCATTATTAACCATGCAGCTATCTGTGATGTACAGAGTGTGTATATACACAGAAGTTCTGTCAATAGATTTTCTTCTTTCTCTTAAGCTATAAATAAAGAAACATCATTCAAACTTCTGTCAGGATGCTGGAGTTGTCTGGTACAATGCTGGAGGCAGGAGAGGGGAGCGGAGCCTGCAGTGGCATTCAAGCACTCCCATCCCACTCCACACAGGGATGCAGAGAGGGATAGCAGGGCCCTATATGGTGCCACCTCTAAAAATTTTGGTGGAGGTAATTTTGGTGGCAGGGAACATCAGTGCCAGGTCCCACACCTTGGGGAGTGTCACAGCCCTGCTTGTACCCACCCCTCTGGGGCAAGAAATCCAGCAGCATCGTCTTCACCATGTCATGTAGAAAGTGGCCTGCCCCTGATTTTGGGAACAGTCATGAGGTTATAAGGTATGAGCTGGCTCTCTGTTACTTTGCAAACCAGGCAAAAGCAGCTCAGTATCTGCTTTACTTTCTCAAAGTATTTACTTTACTTTGTGTTTTATCCTTCAAGGAGCACAAGTGAGTTTTACCCTCCAAGGATCCCACCGCTCCCATGCTCTCAGGACCGCTGTGGGCAAGAGGCAGAGCATTCACAAGGTTTCTGAGGAGGGCAGGTAGACACAGGGGGATCATCAGTGCAGATTAAAGAGCAGAAGCAGCAGCAGAATGTGCTGGGGCTCAGGAGTCCCCATCAAAGCACCTCTGGACGGGCTCTGGAGGAAGGAGACACAGAGCAGGGGATGGCCTCGCCCTGCTTCTGTCAGCTCCCAGCAGCTCACTGAACAAATTAGGTTTCCCTCTCAGATCCACACATGACAGTGGATGGCATTTAGCAGATGGCATGTGTAATGGGACTGTCACACCAACACGGGTTTAAAAATAAAGCTGGGGAGGCAGTTAATGAATATACAATTCTCCTTTCAAGGAATTCTTTCTATCCCTGTCAGGCATTAGGCACTCAGCTTGTGAGTGTTGAAAGACTTCTGATGTGTGTGCATTAAAAGACACAGTCTAGCATGTAACTGGGTTGTTTTACTTTAAAAACTGGCATTGAAATAAGCAATTTATGTCATTCCTAAAACAGTGACTTTTTCTTCTTGATGACTTTCAGCCTGCTTACAAGTGAAATGCATTCTCTAGCTGGAGTGTTATCACTGAGAATATTTAATATTAAGATGACTCTACTCTGTAGCTTTCTGTCTTTATTTTTTCCTTGTTTATTAAAAAATAAAAATTAGGCAAGTCAAAAATCTACTTTTTCAAGGATATTTGTTAATTTTTAATTATTTTTTTTAATTTCATCTCACCTCAAACTGAATATCTTTATATAAGACTTTGCTTAAAAACATTGATTTGGGGAGATGACACAATAACAGTAGCAGTAGTTAGTAGAGAGAGACTAGCACGATATATATTTAACTTTCTAAACTACACACTAGAATGTGTCTTTATTTATTAGTTTATCACAGCTTTTTCAATGCCAACAACAAAAAAAAAGGAAAAATATATTAGAAAATAAAAGGATTATATGCATTGTATTTCTCTCTTTATCCCTTTCTTTTTGTTGGGATTTTGGTGTTAATTAAAGGACTGCTCTAGCTCCAACTGAAGTCATTTGGGAGGATTTCTTTTATTTTCAGTGATGATTTTATCATGCCCACATTTATTAGGTTTGCTGCTTTTCCAGCAGTCTGGCTTCTAGGACTGCAGGGAAAAAGCAGGGCAGGTTTATAAATAAATATGGTCAGCATATCAATGTATATCAGTCGAAGAAAGGTAAATTCAGCTAAATCCTGGTGAGTAAACCTGTTTTCCTTCGTGCATTATAATTCACCTTCCTGCATTCTAAAAATTGGTGCTAAAAAAGAATTGGATTGTCATGGGAGGAGATTCTCAGTTACAAGGAAATAAAATCAGGCTGCCATATTAGTCAGTTTATTATAAATAAAATAATTTTCTGCCTTTTCTCTATATAGGTGAAGTCTGGGTGAAACACTACCTGCAGCACAGGGAAAACCACTGACACAATTATAGCACCTTAAAGCTTTTCTTGCTCTCAAGAACTTATTTCATGTACCAAACCAGTATGAATGGCTCACAAGAACATGTTTTTGTTGCCATTTGTGTGCACACTCCCAGTTACAGCATTTCAGGGGAATTTTCTCAGCCAGCCCTACACAAATTGCCATTGCACAAGTGATGATCCTACAGGATTTGCTTGTAGGTTGAAGGGCTTAAGAAGGCAACTTAAAAGGGTTGAAATCTCAGGGAATGTCAGTCTCTTAAAGCTGTCTTACTTTTGAAGCTTAAAGAACATTGGGTTTTTTGATATTCAGTGTTCAGTTTTGGTCCCTCACAACAAGAAAGACATTGAGGTGCTGGAACCTGTCCAGGGAAGGGCAATGTTGTTGGGGAAGGGTCTGGAGCACAAATCCTGTGAGGAGCAGCTGAGGGAGCTGGGGGTGTTTAGGAGAAGAAGAAACTCAGGGAGATCTTACCACTCTCTACAACCTCCTGAAAGGAGGGTGCAGCCAGGTGGGGTTGATCTCTCCTACAAGAGGAAATTGGCTCAAGTTTCACCAGGGGAGGTTTAGATTGAGTATTAAGAAAAATCCTTTCTCCAAAAGGTTTCCCAAGCATCGCAACAGGCTGGTCAGGGAAGTGATGAAGCCACCACACCTGGAGGTATTTAAAAGACAAGTAAACATGGCACTGAGGGACCTGGTTTAGTGCTGGGCTTGGCAGTGCTGGGTTAATGGTTGGACTTGATCATCTTAGAGGTGTTTTCCAGTCTAGCTGATTCCATGGGTGTCTGATTCTGGGATCTTCCCACATGCACGGCGTGGGAGCCTCCTGGCCCTGCTGTTGGGACCTTTGCTGGGCACACAGATTGCCCCAGCTGCTCACACTTGCTGCTGTTGTACCACATTGCATTGTGGGGAAAGGGAGGGAGAGTAAGATATCCACTGTCTCTGAGGTGGAGAATTCACCATTTCATCACTGCAGGGCCACTTTCACCATCCTGAGCACTACTGTCAGGCTCAAGGAAAAACCTACAGAGATGGGAGCAGCATGTGAGTGGCTGTCCTGGGTCTGCCCACCTTGGCCCAGTGTCCTGTGTCCAAGAGCAGTCACCAGATGACAACTGAAGAACAGGGAGAAGGAAGCTGACAGCCATAATATGAGCTTGATCTCATGTACCATCCTATTTTTCTATCAATCAGCCTCTTGATGGCTTTCTGAACAAGAAGATGAACCCAGATCACTGTGCTAGGGACTAAAGCACCCTACAGCATCCTGTGGTTAAAACTGTGGCATCATGAATGCTGCAGCATCCTGTGGCAGTGAATTGTGTGGTTCACCCATGTACACTGCATAGTAATGATAATCCTCTTTGTATAATGCTGACTGATTTCAGTGCCCAAATGTTGCATTTTAAGACAGAATATGTGGCCCTTTTTAGTGTGACAGCCAAGCTGGTGTTTAATTCATTAAGAGAAAATAATATGCAAAACAGCAATATTTATCCATAGCATACAAAATGTAAATGCTTTGTGCTGTGATGTTTGGGTGTCATTATAATAATTTTAAAGGCAAGTGATTTAATTGTGTTTGTGCTAATTATAATGTTTACAAATTAGGGAAAGATGCATTTAGTGGTCTGTTGGGAAAGAGCTTTGAAACCTCACATGTCTTTGAGTCTACAGTACTGTCATCTAGTCATAAACTCTTTCTAACACCAGTGTGATTTGCTTTTTAGATTACTCTTGCATGAAAAGCGAGTCTCAAGAGCCTTCAGCTCCATGGAATTCAAAACCAGGTTCACGTGTGTCTGTGTGTGTTTTGACAGAAATTTAACCAAGTTCTTTTCTTCTCCTTTTCAAGGTCCCCGTGTCCCGATGGTGACTGTTCACAACACAACAGATGCACAGAGTAAGAACGGCCTTGAGCTTTGCAACTCTTCAGAGAAAAGCAGCCAGTGAGATGTAGCTGCTCTTTGCTAAACTTACACTCCTGGGGACCCCAGACTCTGCCTAAATGCAAGTTTTGTGCAAGGCAGAGGGACTTGCAGAGCTGTTGTACTGCCATCACAACAGCTGCTGTCTGGGGAGAAAAGACTGGTTGGGGCATGTTTGTTATCCTCTTTCTCAAAAAAAATACATAATTCAAATCTATCTTTTTGTTAGTCTTCCTCTGATTTTGTTTTGTGTCCCATATATAAGAAATAAGATAAATATAAGAAACATTTAGCCTAATCTGTGGTTTTAATAAAATCACTCTGATATGAATTATCAGAGATAATGCAGAGGAGGGAGCCCCACAGGTGATGTCTCTGCCTGGTTCCCTGATCTGTCCATGGAGATTGTAGCACTTATTGTTTGGTAAAGCTTTGTCATGCTAATGATTTGCATCTACATCAGTGCAAAGCTGGAATTATTCCAAGAACAGGTTACTTCCCTCAAAATATTTGCCACTCTCTATAGCCTTTACCAGACTGGCAATGTAGAGTCCAAAAAGCCATGGAGCTTCTGGGGTTCCACTCTGGCAGAGTGTGGCACTGAGTCTCACGTGAAACCAAGATTTATCTGCTCCCAACGTTTTGATGGGAAAACATAATCTGTCATTTTAACAAAGAATTTAGCCCAGCCTTAACTGCTAACTTAGGGACTTCAGGCACTGATGTGACCCAAGTATTAAGCAACACCTTTATTCTTTTTCTATCTGCTTTATACTCAGTCAATGGCAGTGTATCAAGTATAAGTTTTACTTATCTGGATTTACAGCAATTCATTGCTATTGTCTCAAAAGGAAAAAAAAAAAAAAAAAAGAGAGTGAGCAAACAAAGAAATTTGGCACTCATACTAAAGGTTTACTGTGAAATGCTGACCTGCTTAATTTCCCACTGAAGGTAGTGAGTGTCACAGGAAAGGCTTTTGGCACAAGGGAGTGGCAGGTCCTGCTTCTTCCCAGCAGAGCCTGAGGCTGGCAGTGCCCTCCCCAAGGATAACCCCAGAGCAGCCCAGCTGATGCCCACAAGGCCCTTCAGCCAGGAGAGTTTCTTCACCCTGACCTGCAGCTCCAAAGTCACTTTCTTTCTCCCCCACTTTAAATAAAACACCTGAATTTTACCATAGACTTGGAAGGTGCCTGAGTGGCTATACCAGCATGGGATAGTGCTCTCATAAGTGGTGTTATACCCTCCTGTACAGTTTTATAAAATACTTCTAGGTGAATAAAATGACAGACAATATAAAACAGAAACAGTAAATGAAGGGCTTTAAAAACTAAAACAAAACACATCAGGACTAGTTTTACTTTGACAGATGCATATGGGCAGCATCTATTACACAGAGAACTCAATCTACTCATGTAGATGTGCAGAACACATCCTCTACTGAAATTCATGATCTTCTGCATACAATTGCCATTCCCCTTGGTTCTTTTCTATTTTACCCCCTCATTCTTTTGCTTTTGAATAAAGGGCAACTGACAGTTGCATGTTACTGAATTTCATTATTTAATATGAGCCCATTACTCTATAAAAGGGAGTCTGCCTCTGTGTTCTGCAATAATCTGATAATAGTGAGTTGCACTGAATATTAGAGAATGCTTACATTTAATTAAGCAATGACCATTTGTACTCCACAGACTCAAGCTCCCTGTGGTCCTAAAGCAAAAAGGGAAGTCCTTTAGGAGATATGCCAATCTTTTTATTTCCTCCACAGTCTTCCTGGCTTTCTGTGAATGCAATTATATGAACAAATAAAAGGGCTTGACTAAATTCCCCTACGTGGCAAGCCCCTTTCTGCTGATAAAGCTACTTGTGTGTGCCATAATTAAATGAGAATCTTAATATTTAACTAAACGTAATAGGCTGTTGCTTTGCCACTTTTGTGGGGGTTGTGGCTTTGACAAAGAGCCAGGCTTTGCAGAAGCAGGGTGAATAGTCACTGAAGCAATATACTACTGCTGAAAGATCTCTGAAATATATTAACTGCGAAGGGCAAGGTTTTGTCTGCCTGCCCAGCAGAGATGGGCAGTGAGAGCAGGATAATCAGGTACCAGAAGGGTTATTTGAGGAGCTGGGGTTACATATCTATTTATCAGTGTGTCTCAAAAGGGAAGTTACAGTCAGTGACACACACAAAATGCGATGTGAAATCTCACTCCCTCCTTGGGTTCGTGTGGCAGAGATAATGCCCTGGTTCACACCCAGACTGATGCCAAGGGAATGAGCACTCCCTAGACCAGGATTCCCTCACCCCAGCCCTTGAATACCCCCTCCCTGGGGCTCAGGATCTTTGCCTACACATGGAGACATTTCCCACCATGTTGGACACACAACCTGAAGTGTCCCCTAAAGAGGGGCCCTTTCCCTGCCTGCTGGGAAGGACTTATTCTTTCTGGTGCTGGAGGTGGCTGCTTTTTCTAGAAGAGGCTCAGCAGGTAGAGCACATGGCCAGGATGAGGGAATAAAGGTTAAATCCCTGGAAGGAGGAAGGAATCTTCTATTTCAGACCTGGAAGTCCTTGGGTCAGACACGCAAGCAAAATGAAAAAATTTTTAAACCCTCCAAAAGTCAAGACTGCTGCAAAACCTGATGTTTCAGGTTTGTATGGGCTTTATCCACTCTCCTGTCCCCATGGCTTTCCTTCCCATGGATTTTATCTTGCAGTCCAACTTTGGCTGAAGCCATCCATAGTCTCCTCCCCTTCCTATTTATTATGTATAATTTGGACACAGCCTTGAGGACCTCTTCATTTGAGATCTATCTTTGCATGCTGAGTGGATGTCTGACTGGGACCCATGGTTGTGTCCCAACAGAGCAGGTCACCTTGCCACCTCCTGCAACTCAGCTGAATGTCACTGATTTCAGGACTATAGCTTTTTGCCAATGCAGAATTTGGAAGGGGTTTCAAAGATTTAACTGAATGAGACATCTGTGAGGTCTAGAAGGAAATCTGTGTGTAAAGAAACTTGTTTTATATATATCAATGTGACTATAAAATGTTAAAATGCATTTTCACAAACTGTGCTAAAAGTTTTTGTGATCTTGTCCTCCTTCTTTCAGAAATTTTTGAGCTGGAGGTAAATGAAAATGTGCAGCTGGCTGTAAATGACAGGCAAATGCCTAAGGTAGAATACATGGAAATCAAGATAGATGATTACAGTAAGTAGCACCTTTCTTCTCACTTATTTTTCTCTTTCACTGCTATAGCTGTGAAATGATACAGCCATCCTGGCTAGACTGGCAGGAGGAAAAATGACTTTGACTCTCAATAAACTCACACAGCTTGCAAAGCACTCTCCTGGAATGTGCTACATAAGGAGGTTATTAGAGAGGCAGAATTTGATGAGAATTCAGCTGAAGAAAGGCAAAATGATAGGGTTGGTTTTTTTTTTTTTTTTCCTCTTAAAACTTTCTCTGTGAAGAAAAAGCCACTCCAGGAAATGACACAGTGGGGTGCCCCATTGTTGGAAGCATTTGCTCGGGGTGTGTGTGTGTCATTTGAAATGGGTTTGGAGTGGGATAATGTGTGTGCTTGCTGGCTACAGCTGTGGCTGCCTCTCAGTGCACAATCTGAGCTGCAGTGAATGAAGATGACTCTTGCATGACTGCCCTTTGGAGTCACTCAGGATTCTTTGAAAAAGCCATGATTTTGGAGGGTTAAAAAAAAAAAAAAAAAGCTTTATGAGGAAAGACAAAGGAGATTTCACCTGGAGTAAAGAAAGCAGACACTTAGAGCAGTTTGCACCTGCAGCTGGTGTGTTATTTCTACCACTTGTATAATCATTCCCCACATATATATATATATATATTTGTGTATCCCAAAGAGGGAGAGAAAAGCCTAGTGGCAAACAGCCAAAGTGTAATCCTGTCTCTATAGTTGTACCTGAAACAATCGAAAAAAACACCTCCTCTGGCTGTAAGCAGATACCTTCCCCATATGGGGAAAATCCACGCACTCAGAAATGCACAAAGGCTCTCCAAAATCCCAGCCTGCATGTATGGTGGCAACTCTAGAACAAAACCCCAAGGACTCTGGGTTCAAAGTCTGGCCCATAATGTTTCCCATGCCAGGAAGGAGTGCATTTCTCAGGCCACAGGCAGTGAAGTGAAAGCAGCAAGCTGTGCTGGGAGCAGGTTACTGATTGCAGCCATTTCCAGATGTTATAAAATGTGAAGCAAAGGCTGAGAGATGGTTGCCATTTGAAAAGGATAACAATGGCCCTAAAATGTTCTGTTTGCCACATGGGCATAAGGAACATAAACCAGTGCATAAAATAACAGGAACAGACATGCACTTCCAAGTTTTATGGACAGGAAAGGATGGATAAAGAACCCATATTTCCCCCCATGAGCCAGCTCATGTGAGACTGGCAGTTTATTAGGGATAACTCAGCTTGACACTAAATTTTTTAAATGCAGGCCTCATTGCAATTCTTCTCATTTAACCAAAAATATACTTGTGTGCAATAAATACAAACTGGCCTCCCTGTGTTTCTAAAGCTTTGGGCTAAGCAGCCTTGGGAACACTGCACCATAGCACTTTGTAATATTTAAAGTCAAGTGATGGCCTTTTTGGCTGTCCCTGGGCCATTGATCCAATTTGCAGCTATTAGCATTCAGATGGAATAACTAATTAGGAAGAGTGTCAGGCAAGCTTGCAAAGCAAACCACTTAAGCTGCGCTGCTAATCTGTGTATTAATCTACTGAAAATGCTCCTAATACTGATTTAATTGCTGAGCCTTTGCTAATCTAGATTATAGTTAACATTTCAAAAATAAATGTGCTGTCGTTGATGCAGAGAATGTTTTTTGGAGACAGTTTTGGCTACTGATGCAAAGCCACAGGAATGACATTCAGTTAAAAGAAGCTTTAGTGATCACACCCCTCCTTTACATTGGTTCTGTACCAGTGTAACCTGGGCTTCAGCACCTTTGCCTCCTCTTTACAACAAAATTTAACCCTTGGGAAGTTAGGATTGTTTCTCCTACTTGTTTCTCCCTCTGTCTTCACACCATTATAGCAAAATAATTCAATTTCTCTCCCCCAGCCCCCATACTTAATTGGGTTTTAAATTACCATTTTCATTGCCCATTTTCCTCCTTCTCTGCTGCCCTGAAATATTGATTTCTGTCTGCGTCACTCATCCAGCTGCCAAAAAAGGAAAATTGTAGCTATTGACAGATGTTAATTGAACGCTGTAAAAGTGATGCATGACTGAGCAGCTCACACTGTACTCCCCATTTACATTTCTTGTCACCTCAGCTATCACAATATGGGTTTTTTCTTTGGCAACATCTGTGTTTCTAAGGTGATATTTGCCACAGCCTCTGAAGAAATGCCATTTGCTCCTACTTATCTGTGGCCAGAACACCAGAAAAATCTATTGGAATCATGTCAGCATTCCTACATCAAAGACATGTTGTTATTTGTTCTTTTTTTGCTTAGGATTGCCAATGCAGATCTTAAAGCCAGCAACCTTTGCAGACACCGCTCACTACCCCTTGCTTTTGGTTGTGTAAGTTCTCTCTTGTCCTTTCTTTCTGTTCACATTATCAAGGCAGCTTAGAAACCTTAGCCATGATCAGAGACTTTTAAGATATGTTTTGTACAAGGAATGCCAGAGTCCAGCACATTGGTTCCTACCCCATCTCACTTCACAGCTGAGAGAGGCCAGATGTGCATCCCTTCTTTCCCATCTTTGAGCCAAGGTTTTCAGCTCTCAGGAGGGCACCCTGTTGAAATCCTGCAGAGTAAATTTGGGATTTTGTGAAGGCATTTCATGCACACTTCAATCACTTGTGGGGCAGAAATGGGAGGAGGAGGAACACAAGATGTATTTTGGCTTCCTGTCCCAGTGCTTAGGGCACCCACCCTGTGATTAACAGGTAATTTTAGAGTGGAATTCAGTCTAGGGCTTACTAGAGCTTAAATTTTAGGTGCCCTCATGCAGAAATCATTCCCTTTTAAGTGCTGGTGTTCACTAAAGTTACAGTAAAGAGAGAGCTGGAAAGCTTTGAATATCTCCACAAAGTTTGCATTTATATTAAATAGGTAGGTTTTCCTCCTGGCAGGCAGAGCAGATGGGTATTTCTTTATGCAACATTTAGTAATAATAATACACATTACTGAGTGGGGTTTTTTGGCAATTTGGAAAGAAACTGGGGGAGAGAATTCACTGACCTTGGAAGAATGTGTTTGGCCCTGGCTGCATCCCAGTGCATCACTTGCTGCCTGCCAGGGAACAGCCCATGAGAGAAAAGCCTCATGCAGGAGGGATGAATGCCTGGTGAATGCCTGTGCCACCCTGCACAACTCTCCATGAAGGACAAAGCCACTGCAGGGAACGTGTGGTTTCATCATGGAATTAATTACTGTGGAGAAAGCATGCTTCATTACCAAAGTGCTCAAGGAAGATTGGCTCTCATCAAGCACCAAGCACTTGATTAGGCTGCCCCTGGAGCTGGGTGGGCTGGGGTCTTGCTTGGGTAAATGCAAATGACTGGAGTCACATGTGCATTAAAGTCCTGCAGTGAAGGGCCTGATGTCTCTGAGAACCCCAAAAAGGTCAAAAAAGTGGATAAAAATGCCAGTGGCTCTGCAGTAATCCCAGCCTAAAGATATTGCTTAAAGTCATCATCATCCCTTGTTTTTTCTGAGCTGCCTGGATGAAGTAGGGTCTGTATTTCTCAAGACAGTTCCCCTGTACAGGATCAGACCCTAAGCAGAAGGGTGAAGAGGAGGTCTTGCCCACTCCTTTTCCCTTCTCATCAATTTTGGGCCAAACTGGGCAATATTAACCTGTTTTTTATAACTTCTGAAGAGAACTTTTCCTCACAGCAGTGATGACAGAACCACTTCAGCAGAAATTTAAAAAGAGGTTTGGGGAATGTAGGAAATAGATATACATTAGAGCAGGCATAAAAAGGGGAAAACTCAACTGACACCTGGTTACTCATGGGAGGAATCCTGACCCGTTAGAGATGTGCTTGCTGGTGTGGTTCAAACCTCAGCTTAGAGGCTGCTGTGCACAGAGGGAGGCAGAAACCAACCTGCAGCTTCCACCCAGCCTCAAAACCCATCCCACACAATCATCCTCCTGCACGCCATCCTTGCAGAAACCTGTCTTCCTTTACCCTGCCCGGTGGGGCTGTGGGTGCCCATCCCACAGCAATCCCACAGCAATCCCACAGCCCTGGGCAGGGTGTTTGGTGCTGTTGCCTTTCCTTGATGCCCATTTCTGTTCCAGAGATGGGACACCCGGCAGCCAGAGCGTCACGGAGAGGTTTGAGGTGACGTGGGAGAGCGTCATGGTCAGCTCCCACAACGCCATCGTGCTCAAGTTCGACGGCCGCGGCAGCGGCTTCCAGGGTGCCAAATTACTGCACGAGGTCAAGAGGAGGCTGGGCCTTCTGGAAGAGAAGGATCAGCTGGAAGCTGTCCGGTGAATGGCAATTCTTCTTATTGAAGAAATTAATTCATTACGATAATTAACCCAAGACTCATTAGTCCTGGTTGCTTTAATGGTGTGTAGGGTAGAGCAGGGAGATGGGAGGGAGGGATGATGTTGTACATGTGAGAGGGAGCTCATGTCAACCAGAGCAGAGGGAGAAAAACAAGCCTTAAACAGAGCTAAATTAGAGCACACTTATCTGTATCACATGTTCAAAGCCTATTTATTTTTAGCTCTGTACAGTCATACAGCTACAAACAAGTAAGCTTGAATATCTGTGCCTACATTAATCTTTTGCTTGCCTGGTAGTTGGAAAAAAATCTGTCTTTAAATCCTTAAACTTTTTAAACAGAATAACCAGGGCAAAACCCTAAATGTCAAGTCCTGTCATATTGTTAGATTCATTCTGCACATAATCACGTTAAAACCACTATCAGAGTATTGCAATAGCTGTGCAATAGCTTATTATAGCTTCCAGAAGTAGTGCAGGTTATTTGTTGCCATTGCTTGGTCAAATCCAACACATGAGGTTGCAAGATTAAATCAGAGAGATCCATGTGAAAGCAGCTTGGCATGATTTAGATTGTCTGCATCAAGAAAGGGCTTTAAACTGAAAAGGGGCAGGTTTAGATTAGATATTGGGAAGAAATTCTTAACTGAGAGGGTGTGAGAATTGGCACAGGCTGCCCAGAGAAGCTGTGGATGCCCCATCCCTGGAAGTGTCCAAGGCCAGGCTGGATGGGGCTTGGAGTGAGCTGGGATAGTGGAAGGTGTCCCTGCCCATGGCAGAAAACTGGATGAGCTTTAAGGTCCCTTTCAACTCAAACCATTCCATGATTTTTTTCTGGGACCAGTTTAATTTAAAGCTGATTAAAATCACACTGTTTTTACTCTCAAAGGGAAAAATATTTTTAACCCATTGCTTTTCCTCTCTCATGTTCTAGGACAATGCTGCAGGAGCATTTCATTGATAAAACGAGAGTTGGTGTGTTTGGGAAGGTAATGTTCTGACATTGCTCCTCTGTGCTCTCCCAGCTGGCAGATATGGCTAAACAGCTGAGTTGAACCCCGACTTATTGAATATGTCAGTGGTGACTTTTTTATTATTATTTCTTTTTGGGATAGACTGCACCTTGCTCAGTGATGTTAAAGATGGAGGCTTTCACTTCAGCAATGTATTCCTCAATTACTTATTTTAAATTAACTTCCAAGTGCAAAAAGTGACTGTTGCTCAGAAAACATCATCAGATAGTTCATTATTTTTTCCCATTGTGAACTTTCATTTAATTTTCACCTTGTCTCCTTAAGCCTGTGGGAACATGGGTACATCTAACTCATGTGTACATCAACCCTGTGGATTTCTGAGGCTGATTTGCCAAGTGTGCCTGGCTGGGAAACAGCCACTGTAAAGTACACACAGTCTGAGATGAGACGGGACTGCGAGTAGAAATTGTTTACATGGGAGACAAGTGCTTGGAGTGGGCGAGGAGAGCTGCACGTAGAGCAGCATCTCTGCAGGGAATTGTTAACAGGCTGGCAGCAGACGCTGAAATTGTGATGCTCATTTTAAGCAGAGAAAGTCTGGGGTAAACATTTTGGAGAGGTAACGTATCTGGTTAGAGCTACAGCCATAAAGTGAGATGGAAAAGGCCAGCTCTTGGGCACACAACCCTCCTGCCCTCAGGAGGGTGCCAGCCATGTCACCAGGTATAGTAAAACATGCAGCAGACCCTGACTCAGGGAAGAAACAATGATGTCTGGCTCCAGATCATAAGGCTGAAGGACAGCTTTATTAAAACTATACTATATTACATTATTATACCATTTAAAGAGAGACTATACTATTCTACATACTTACTTCTTACTTACCTATCAACTAACAAACAAACTTGTGACTCTCTGCTGAGAGCCCGAGCCACAGCTGGATCTGATTGGTCACTGAACCCAAACAACCTTCACCAGCATCCAACCCAGCAATCACTGCAGGTAAACAATCTCCATACCACATTCCACATGGGGAAAACAAAGGAGCAGAGATAAAGATTGTTTTCTCTTCTTCTCTCTGTGCTTCTTCTGAGAGACAGAATTATGTCTCTCTGTCCAGAGAATGTCACAACCAGGGAGATGTCCCTTGGTTTGTGTTTTCCCAGGGCAAGGTGTTAGAGGCTCTGTAATGGCCAAGCATTTGCCATAAGGTCTCAGCTGCCCTGTTTCTGTACCCAAAAGCAGCAGTGCCTCCCAGCAGGAACAGTGATGTCCCTGTCCCGTTTCTGTTCCAGGATTATGGTGGTTACCTGAGCACTTACATGCTTCCAGCTGGTGAAGACAACCAGGTGTTTGCTTGTGGAGCTGCTCTTTCCCCAGTGACAGACTTCAGACTATATGGTAAATCCCATTCCTCAGCCCACAGACCATCCTGATGACCACAAATATTTCTTCCTTATCCTTTCCCACTTGCCATCTTTCTTTCCCAAGATCCTGTTGATTTTATATTCTGTGTCTTTTTAGGAGTAGCCATAAACCCTTTTTCCCCACTAAAGCAGTTTAGCTGGCACCAATGGGACCAGCCATGGTAATCAGAGTAATCAAATCACATTATTACTCCTTTTAAATAAATGAGAATTGTCTTTAAACCCCTCCAGCCTTTGCCACCAACCCACTCCCACTGCCTTGGACATGTTTCCTTGCTGCCTGAGGCACCCATCCATGCAAGCTGAGGTCCAGTCTGCCTGGCCCATCCTGCCTCTGACCACAGCACTACCCTGCACATGGTGGTCCTTTCTCTCAGGGGTAGCAGTTCCCTTTGCACTTAGTGCCAGTGAAAATCAGGGGGCTGCCAGGGAAGTCAGTGGTGTTCAGCCAGACTTCAGGAGCTGTACATTTACCCCTGAGACCAAAGGGAACTTGCTGCTGATGGAGAAGGCTCCATGTGAAAGGAGAAAGAAGGAACACAACATGATAGAGCTCTTCTATCTCAGGTGCATTAAGAAAAAAAAAACCAAAAACAAAAACAAAAACCAAAAAAAAAAAAACCAAAAAAAAAAAAAAAAAAAAAAAAAACACTAACTTTTCTGTGACTTATTTAGAGACCAGAAGTACATGACATGGTGACAATGACAGATTGTGGTACCACACATATCCTTAATGCATTTTCAAAAACTTTTAGAAATGCATCCTCTATAATTAAGGCCATGTTAGAAAATAAGGTGTTTTTTAGCATTTGCCATATTTGACTCAGAAGCACCAATGTATTCATGACTGAAAGTGATATTTTCATTTTTTTTCTCTTCAAGCTTCAGCCTTTTCTGAAAGATACTTGGGCTTGCACGGGGTTGATAACAGAGCATACGAGGTAACTGCATGGACACTGCATTGCCCTGATAAAATGTGAACTGTCTTAACTCTCCCTCCATGTGTTCTCCTTTGGAGAGGAAGCAAGGTTATGCAAGAGGGACTCACTTGTGAAGCTCTGAAGGTGTCCTTCAGCCTGCTTACTGCTTTTCTTGTCTTAATAGTAATCATGGATAAAGTTTTTATTGATTAGCCCTTGTGTCTGCCTCTCCAAATTGAGTAAATACAGTTTTAGAGATTGAAGGAGTTGAGTGACTCAAATGTGCCCAAGAGGACACAGTGTCACAACCTCCTTGAAAGTTCTTGCCAATGGTCTTGCCACTTTGATTCTCTCTGAGACAAACAAATTCAAGTGAAACTCAGCTTGACTTTCTCAAACTTTGTGGTATTTCAGAGAGGCAGAACTCTGTGCCAAAACTGAGCAGGACATGGAAAAGGAAACACAGCACCAGTGGTTTTTGGAAGCAAAACCAGATAAAGAATAGTCACACAAACAAAATTTGTTATACAGAAAATCTAGTTCAGCTTCTAAGCCTTGTCTCCAGGCTGAAGACATGAAGGTAGCAAAGGTCTGGCACTGTTCTCACAGAGGAAGCAGATACCAAAGATTTATCCTGGCTACCCAAACTCTCAGTTCATTGTCTCTCAAATTTTGCACTCATAATCTCTACATTAGCGCAAACGCTTTTTGTTCTTTTAGAAATTGTTTGCATTTATATTCCCTTGTGCATCTGAAAGACAGCTGAGGGCAAAGGTGTTCTCAACAGTGGACGCCTGAATTTCATATCAGATCATCCCCCAAGCTGTCAAAACTCATTGAAGCTGACTTTCAAAACACACCAAAGTCCCTCCAGATGCATGAACTGTTATTAGGCATAGGCACCTGGGCACACTTTTCATCAGTGTTTTTTATTCACTTTGATTTTTTCCATGTATTCTACAGTTCAGGTTTTTATTGAACATTATCAGAACAGGGGAGGGTCTCTGACATGTTCCTGCTGCTGACACTGCCCTGCCAGCACAGGGTAGGGACCTATTTTACCTCTGGATTTATATAAGTAGCCAGGAGAATATGCTGTGCTGGTGTCTGCTTGTTATCCTGATGATAAAGTATTAAATGGAAATAAGCACTTCTATTGCCTCTATATAAATTGCTAATTTCTAGCAAGTTTTTTAATCTTATTGCAACCTTTACCTTCACAGATCAGCAAATTGTCACACAGAGTCTCATTACTAAAGGACCAGACATTTTTGATCATTCATGCTACTGCTGATGGTAAGTTAGCCCATCATTTGAGCTCATTATATATTTGTGATAGCTTTGATTTTTTTTAAATTAAATTTGTCTCTTTAATGATTGCAATCTGTTTTTACAGAAAAAATCCATTTTCAGCATACTACAGACCTTATCACACACCTAATTAGGGCAAAGGCTAATTACAGCTTGCAGGTACAGTATATGTTTCTTTTTTTCCTATTTGAACAGTTATTTCCCTATTTGAACTCAAGCTGCTGTTATGAAGCTAGGTTTGAAAAACTACTTGCAAACTCAGCCTGGCAGTAGAAGTAGCACCAGCATATAACAGGTTTCTATTAGTCCCATGGTTATGTGACATCAGCATTTTGATCTGGACAGTTGTAGAACAATTATTGAATTACAGTGAATTAGGTTGTGAGAGACACATCCCTAAGGAATTTATGCATGTTGACTTTTTTTGGGAACAGAACAAATTCCAGATGAATTTTGGAGAAACGATTTTAAATTAAATCAGCCAGAAAAGTTAAAAATATATATGTCACCTAAATCTGACATCCCACTGTGAATGGCACAGCCCCACTTTCCACCAAATTATATCTCTGTTTTGCTGAATGGGCCATGTCTAAGCCATTAAATCTTTCAAAATGAACCCACCCTAGCATCCCTGCCTAGACAACCCATTATGATCCTCTTCAAGTTGCCTGCTCCATTTTATTGAAAAGTTGATTTTAAACTACTTAATTTCTGGCTTCACTATTTTTTTTTCAATTTAATTACTTCTCCAGCAATATTTATTAATTTTTTTACTTAATGACATTTTTGCTTTAAAGACCTCATTTTAGTCAGTATAACCTAATGCCATTTGTCTCCAAAACTGCACATTTTTTGGTTTTCACAAGGAAAGTGTGGGCTGGTCCTTCTTAGACTGAACCTGTTGAGAACAGAATTAAATGGAAAATCCTCTACCCCAAAAAGGTTCCTTCTGAAGGAAGATGCCAGTCTGTGGTGCCCCAATTACCCTGGGCTCACGAGCATCCATGGGAAGCCCTACGATGCTGAGGAGATGCAGTGGGTTTGCAGCTCAAGCTGCAGGTGTGGGCGGTCACTCCTGAGACTTTCAGCTCTAAGAAGTGTGCATTTACCTGTTTTTTTGCAGATTTACCCTGATCAAAGCCATTACTTCAGCAATGCAGCATTTGAGCAGCACTTGTACCACTCCATTGTCAACTTCTTTGTGGAGTGTTTCCAGGTTCCAGACAAACTCCCACTAGCCCCACTGAAAGAGGAGGAGGAGGATGATTAACCCTACTTGTCCGTGCTAAGCACAAGGCAGATCTCTCTGACAATATGCAACTGGATCATTTTCCTGAAGAAAAATATGTTGTTAGCATGTATTAAAAAAAAAACAAAAAAACCAACAAAAAAAAATAAAAAAAAACCAAACTGAAAGCAGCTCCTCTGCTTTACTTGACAGCAACTCCTTCCTAAATGGAAGAACATTAAGCATGGTGAACTCAGCAGAAACTGCTGTCTGAAATAAATCCATCACAACCAACATCTTCTTTTTCTTTGGTTGTTTTTTTTCTTTTCTGTCTCTTTTTTTTTTTTTTTTTTTTTTTTTTTTTGCCACAAAATCACAAAATTACTTCTAGAGTGAAAATGGTAAGACGTTGGACTTGAAGGAACACCCCAAGAAACCACTTTGAGGACTGGAAAATCTGATGTCTCTTTGCAGTCAAGCAGTCAAGCAGTAGCAGTGAAATCCATCATCCACATTAAGGTTACTATAGTTAGCATCACACTGTGTCAGAACAAAAAAAATCTAATCTAATAAATGGAGAAGATTATAGCACAATTATTTTAAAGGATACCGATTCATACACTTGCCTGCTCTCCTCCATCTTCAGGAGGTTTGTCATTGCTACAGGATACACAAACCCAATTGTGCAAAATATCGCTATAGTTACACCAACCTTTACCTTCCTGTAATTATTCTGTTAATTCTGTATGGCTTTTACTTCTGTTGTTCATTGGGTCTCATGTTTACCTTATTAGCTTCTCAGCTTGTTCTGGATGGGGAAAAAACATAAAACAAATTAACCAACTCACTCTAGACCTCAGGGGTCTAATGAGGCAATGGGACTTGAGCTACCCAGATATTAAAAAATCTATTGGAATAAAGCAAAGAAAAACTCACTCTTGAGTTCCCAAAATAGCTCTTGCCAGCAAGATTGAGTATTTTCTTTGGCAGCCTTGAAAAATATGCACATAAATAAGCTAAATCAGCTTACCTTGAGATATTTTTTGTTGCGATGTAGAAAAATATGCGACAGTCATGATTATTCTTTCTCTTTCTCTAAAGTTGGAACAAATGGTTGGTAACCTGCTAGGGAACAGCTAGGTGAGGCTGTGGTACAGGAATTTGTACCAGAGACCTCACACATCATCTTATAAAGCCATTTAAACAGAGACAATGTGCAGAGATTTATTGCACATGCTGTCTGTGGCTTACTTTTATTCCAGGTCAATTATTAGCATATTCCGAACACATTTAATTATCTCTTCTGTTCACACTCGTTTTGACAACTGTAAAAGGAAAAAAAAAAAAAAAAAAAAGGAGGATTTTTGTTTTAAAAGGTCTAACTGTTCATTTGAGCAGTGGAAAGCAACTTTTAAAACTTCTTGTGAAAATATTCAGCTTTCAGAAAGGAATCCAACCTCCATCCACTTCCACATTCTGCGTCATAAGAATTTTGACAGTGTCGCTCCTTGTAAAATATTCTGACCAAATGTACAGCCAGTATTAATACTGTATATTTCATTTTGTTGTATATAAAGGAATGTAAGTCAGCTCTTCGTCAGATCCCCAATCCAATATTAGTCTTGTGTTCGACATGCATGCGGCAACACTTCTTTGCTGATCAGGACTCCTTAGAAGCACTAGCTTGGAAATATAACAATTAATGTAATTTCTTTTCTTGTTTTAACAGCTTGAATGTCAATGCCGGTTCCTACTTTTTACATAGTACTGTGGGTAAACTCACATCCTGACAGCAATGATGATGTTTCCATTGTGTTCTTTACTGTGTCTTTTTTCTTACCTTTATTTTAAGCTTTGAATGTTGGTTGTACTTTGACCATCATGAAAAAAGTATATTGATAAACCACAGGAATTACCTAGTTTGGTTGGGATTATCTCCTTTAATTTACAGTGCATCGACATTGTGTGAACAAGAACTACAGTGTAAATCTGCTTTATCTGGCAAAATGCCAAATAGACCACGAGAATGCTGCGTGTCCAGATTTTGCTACGCTGAACAGGCTCGAGAGCCTGAAATGGACTTGAACTGAGAAACGTAAAAATCTGCTCTGTCCACAATCTTTTGTAGAAAGAACTTTAGGATGTGGCATGGTAGTGTTTGTTCATTCATGGAATAAAACATTATTTTACCACCCTGGTTGCTACTGCTGTTATTTTGTGTTAAGTGACTAAATGAGCATCAAGTTTCTGGAAGTGCAATTTCTGGTTGAATAGAGCCCAAACTGGCACATGCTGACTTGCTGTACATCATCAGTGCCAGGGTGTTGTCCCATCAGCTGGCACCCACTAGACCAAACCAGATTTAGAAGAAGAGAAATTTAATATTTCAAAGCAAAACCAAGAAGTGATTGACGACACTTACTCCAGTCTTTGTTTCCAGCAGATCAGGAAACAAGAAAATGGAGCACTGGGACAGGGAAGGACAGATTGCAACAGTACAAAATAGCTTTGCTGTTATTTTGTTTAATTATCTAAATGCAACTATTATTTTTTTATTGTCCAAACAAGCCAAGCTTCTACTCTCAGCTCACTGGCATATCTGGATGCCATAATGTTCAACTGTGGCATCCCAAAGAGGAAGAGAGCTAATGAGCAGTGCCTTACTAATTCAGAAGGAAACCACAGAGGGAAAAATGAAGCATTGCTGGTAGCTAATTAACAAAGCCAGGCAGCCAGCCATGTTTGCAATTGTCTGTGGGTTCAGGCATAGAGCTCATAAACCCATCCAAGCTCTGCTTACAAGCTCAAGCCAAATAAACACTGCTGCTTGGAAGGGTGGGAAGGAAAAAAATTGAGTGAACGAGAAAGGGTATGTGGGATGTTCCCATGGGAAGAGCAGTGGGGTCTGCTGTTTGCAATGGGGAGAAATGACATTTAGTGGGGGAAACCAAAGTACAAGGCCAGTGCTGGTACCTGGGACATGCTCCTGCAATTGCTCTCATGCCCATGTTGTCCCAAACCTCACTCAGGTTGGCAGTGACCAGGCTCTGGATGTTTTAACTTTACTTCCTGGGTCTCAGGGCACATCTGCCCTGCAGCCCTTGCTGGGGCTGGCACAGAGCTGCCAGACCTGCCTGGCTGAGGCTGGGCTGAGGACAATTTTCTTCCTTGACCTGAGTAAATGCTGGCTCCCTGTGGTGCTCATTCCTCTCTGGACTTCTTACCTGCTTTCCACTGGCAAATGAAGAGTAAATGGCAGAAATGGAAAAGATAACAGAAAAAGCTCAAGATCTCAGTTGCCAATTCCTTCATTATATTGTCTTACTGAGCCCAATGTTTGCTTGTTTTTATTCTGTTCTCCAAAGTAAAGCTCCCAGCAGGAGGCTCAGAGCTTAGGGCACTTGCTAAGATCTGCCTCCTCTTCCCACTTCATCTTTCCATCTTCTCCCCATTCAGCATGGTTACAGTCTGAAAGCAAACCCAGCACCCCTTTGGAAACTAGGAAGAGACAAATATAAAACCAGCATGGTGAGCCCCCTCAATAAGCCATAACCAAAATAAATTCTTTATTCTAATAGCTAATGCATGATGATTTTTTTTTCTTTTTGCTTTGAGACATTCATGAAAAGTCTCAGATTAAATGATGCTACATTCTGCCTCCTCACTGGAAGAACAGCTTTAATCAAGATGTCCGTTTCCATGACTGAGCAAAGAAGAGTAAAAAGCAAACACAGATGGAACAAGGCCCCAGGAAAGCACAAAAGTAAACCATGCTCCAATATTCCTGCGGAATAGCAAGGTTCCCTCCAGGTTGTTTTGGGTTTTTTTCCTTCCTTCACTTTAAATCTATCTTTTGGGTCATTTTAAAGCAAGAAACAACTCCCTGAGCTGATGTGAATGCTCTCATCCTTGCTGGGAAAGGAATCCTTACAGTGGTAACAGCTGCTGTCAATGTCCTGAACTGCAGTTTGCGCTGAGCAGTTCCAGTAACTCGAACTGACATGTAATTTCCAGTGAGTATTTGGAACCTGCCTGCAGAAGATCCTGAGCACCTGCTCCCCACCACCTTGTTTGGGAGCACTCAAATTGAGGTTAGTCCTTTACCCAAAAAACCAAACCCAGAGCAAAGCATGAACAAGGCAAATCGTCTGCTCCACGTTCTGCTCTGAAACGCCACAGGAAAAGAGTGCAGAGAGTCAGGAGCCCAGATTCTGGCTGTGCCAGCTCCTGGTTGACTTTTGTTCCCTGTAAATTCCCCCTTGAATTGAAAGCAGGGAATTGAGGAGGTTGTTTGGCCTGTACTCAGCTCCTTGGTCATCAGAGCAATGCTGCCATCACGGGATCCGTGGCACACAAATGGGGAAATGTGGCCATCACAGGAGTCTGGCACACGATGCCAAAAGTTTGTCATCTATTAAAAAGTGTTGCAGAGCAAAGGGGAAATGAGGGGAAATAAGCCCAGAGGTGGGATAACCCATTCCTCCTCTGACAAGTTTAGGGCCAGGCCCATGAGAAACAGAGAGATCTTCCAGACATTTTCAGTCTGTGCACTAAGGCAGGTGCCAAAAGGCAGATGAGAAAAGACTAACACATTAAACATAAATTTCCTAGCTATCAAGCCTCTGTGGGAAATCTGTAGGAGTCTAGAAATCAATGTGAGCTGAAGACAGCTGAGATCTGGCTCCCAACTCTTCCTTGGAGCTGCTTGTCACAGCCAGCACCCTTGGAGCTGCCAGGAGCAAGAAGCACCTTGGGAAGGGAAGAGATATGGGCACATTCTCACCCAAAAGCCACCAGCCATGCCTGCAATTTTATCCTGTATCTTGTGCTCATGGAAGTTAATAGTCACTGAGGAAATTAGCACTGGAATGTGAGCAGTAAGCACACGTCAGCAGGTGTGCTGAAAGACACAGAGGGGCTGGTACTGACAGGAGCAGAAATCACTGCTGCAGGACTATCAGTACCAGAGCTGGTGATAAGGTTTTTGTCAGATGATGATGACGAAGGTGTTGTAAGGGACTGGAGCAAACAATGTCCCAGCTCTGAATGGAAACAAAAGCCGGAGCTATTGAAGCATTTTTAATCCTTATCATCTCTGCACACTGGGCTGCAGTTCTTCTTGAAGAGGCATTTTTTGAAAGTAAAAGCCCCAGAAACATTAAATTCAAACCTCATGTCTCTGTGATCCAGTAGACTTTTGTTTTTCCTGTGATGATTCTGATAATTATATCATTTACAGGGAAATTGGGATGAGAGAAACTTTTTTCACTTGTCTCTAGAGACAGGCTGTAAACAATCTATCTGCAACACAGCAACAGGAGACACAAACTCAGCCCAAACTTCCTTTAAAATATCTGCAACTCTGACTCAACCAATAACAGTTGGAAAACTACAGTCTTTACCTGCATCAGGATTTTAAAGAGAAAATATCCTTCATCCCCTCACTCAGCATCGTCAGGAAAGAAAGTAAAGAGGAATTAATCCCCACTTCATTGTATGCAAAGACTTCCCTATCTGCAGTAGCCCTGGGTTACCTCTCCTGGGAACTCCTGTAGAAAGATGTTTTTAGGGAAAAGTTACAGTGGCACAGTTTTTCCAGGACAGATGTCAGCCAGTCTTGTGGAGGGGTGTAGTAAAATGCAGATGTCTACAGGGAAAATCTCTGCAGCTTGATGCCTCAGGTTTTAGCTTTTGTATTTTTTCAGATTCTGTGCTGCTTTAGTGTGCATAGTTCTGAGCTTCATATTAGGGGATGGTGAGCTCTCTGCACAGAGTAGGGAGACAAAACAATTCCTTCTCTAGCTGGGGACCAAGGACAAATGATCCAAATCTCAGGCCCAAGAGCATAAACAATGGTGAAATGAAGAGAGAAAAACAAGAAGGGACTTCATAACCTAAAGCTATAATTGGACAATTAACCCCAATACACAAATGGACCAGAACTTATAAAAGTGAGAGACCCTGTGACCCATCCATTTTGTGACCATTTTGGGTTCTTCTTGGTTGTCGCCCTGGCTGGGCTCTTGTGCTGCCCAAGGTGGATCCATTGAGGCCTTTTAATAAATCCCTATTTTATTCTTTAACTCTGTCTAGCCTCGTCAGCCTTCACAAGGCATCAGCTGAGACAGCCAGTTTAGAGTTTATAACTTTTTATTCAGACTAGTGGGCACTTTATGGCACAATTTCATAGAATCATGGTTTGGATTGTGTCCTAGGGTAACTTTATGATGCTTGTAGCCCCAGTCATCTGTCCTGTTTATGCTGGATATTAAGTTCTGCTCCTTTAAGACTGGTTCCAAGAGCAAAGGGGCAGAAGAAGAGTGCAGTTTATTTTCAGAAGCTGTACTTGCTCCCCCACATCCTTCTCCTGGACTGTGTTGTCTGCAGCATGGACAGCAGGGGAGAGCTCTCCTTTGCATTTTAGTTAGTTTATTTTTAGCTAGCTGAGGCAGAGAAGTTCCCCAGACTGTGGCTTTTCTTTTTCTTGGAGCTGTTCAGCTCTGCTCTGACTGAAAACCCAGAAGAACAGCGGGATCTCTCACCTGTGGCCCACCAGGGCCCAGGACGTGGCATTTCCAGTGCAGGAGGGACTGATAAGGGCCTGAGCGAGCAGAGCTACCCCCCACGACAAGGACTTTCTCATTTGCCATCTCTTCTGAACAGCAAGAGGTTTTATTGTTAAATATTATTCATTTTTTATGCTTGTGAAAACTTTGTTGTTAAATAAACAGTTTTTTTCCCACTTTTCTCCAAGGAAAACTTTTCCTGAACCAGCTGAGGGAGGAGCCACTGAATCTGCTTTCTAGTGGGACCTCTTTGGAAGTTTCCTCCCAAATTTGCCCTAAACCAGGACAGGTTGTAAGGGACCTTAAAGATCACCTGGTTCCAACCCATTCCAACCCAAATTTATCCAGCCAGCTCCCTGTGCCCACTTCCTGAGGGCACACTCTGTGGGCTGCACGGACCAGGCAGATCTGGGTGAGCAGACCAGTTGCAGATCTCTCTTTTCATCCCAGAAAACAGGGACAACAAACAGAGAAAGTATTTGATTAGCAAAGGAATGATTCCTAACCCCTCTGTTTTCTACCAAGTTGCTGAGTGCAGCTATGAGCAGAGCACAGGCACTTGCTATTATGTATTTATTACACTTTCCAGTGCCGGGAAGCTTTCGAGGGGTAGGATGCCATCTGCTGCTCCAAAGGGTTACTTGCTCCCTCCTATCCCTTCCCAGCGGGCAGCTCCCACTAATGGGGAAAAATTAGAAATATATTCGGAACATTTGTGAAGTGGAAATTTTTTCACCCATTAAAAAAAACACATTCTCAGATAATAGAAAATGGAATGAGGAGTTTAATCTCACAAGCGCTGGCTCAGTTATGAAGAAAAGTTTGTGCAGCAAACAAGGCATTCTAGAGAAGACACATAATATTTACCCACGGACCAGCTTGCCAGGAAGATAGCATTTTGTATAATTTCCAGTTTAGTGCCAAGAATTGCTGCTAATTCTGCCAGCACCCATCCCAATTACCACAGAAACAATCACCTCCACACCTGTGAGCTGACGTGATGGCCTGTGACCCTGAGATATGGCCCCAGCACGTCTTTCCAAAGCCTGCAGAGTGAAGAACAAATTAAAACACCCCATCAGCTCTCAGAGACTGGAACTTAAACCTGCAAGCAAGCTCTATTAAGTCCAGTAATAGACACCAGTCATACTCAGCCACACAATGGAAGTAAAAGGGGATGAATTGCACTCCATCAGCTCCGGCACTCCAGAAGTAATAAGCATCATGCTGGGCTCACTGCACTGACTAATCCATAATTTATTTGGCTTCATAAATATCAAAACATACCACAGCTGTTAGTACTTCAGTGCAAACCCTGCAAATATTGCTTCAATTATTCAAGAGCTCATCGCAGGAGCCAGTCAACTGCTCCGAAGGTGCAATTACAGAAGGTATCTATTGCTTGGGAGCTTCAGCAGAGCAGTTGCCACCCAGGCCCCTGAGGCAGCTGGTACAGGGAGTGCTGGGAGCACCAACAATAAGAGGACAAAATTGCCTTTCCCTCAAAAATAGCCTAAAGCCTTGAGCCCCACACAGGAAGGGAGGCAGGCACTTGGTGGCAGCACTCAGAGGGGTTGTGTGTGGTCCCTGAGAGCCTTCAGAGACATTTCTGCTTCAGCATCTCCCTCTGAGGGACTGCCCAAATGGTCATTAAATCAACAGTCCCAAAGCTTGCACTCCCAAATTTACCCTTTGTGCAGGACAGAGCCCTCCATGCAGACAGACCCAGACTTGAATGATCAAGTCCAGCAGACCAAGTCATGTCTCCACCAAGGAACCCCCACCCAAAGCCACCCTAGGCTTTTCCTCCTGAAGATATCTCACTCTCCCAATGGTATTTGAGTGCCAGAGACAAGACCAGAGGCTGTGTCAGGGTTACAGTGACCAGATGGGACAGTGGCATCAGCTCCCACAGACACCACACCTGTCCATGCTCCCCCTCCTGGGGTTCACACATCAAACCCCTTCTGTTTAAAGCCAGGTTTCCAGGCTGGACCATGTGGAAGTTGCTGGTTGTGTTTTGTGGGACAATACATTTCTCCTCTGAAAAGAAAAAAATAAAATATTGGTTTAATTTTTATTTCTTTCCTGCTCCTTCCTCCTGCAAATAAATGGGGAAAGGGAAGTCCCAGGGACCAGCAGCCATCAGGGGCTCAGCCCAGCACAGAGCAGCACACAGCCTGGATGCATCCATGGGTTTGGGATTCCCACATCCTTCATGAAACAACACAAAGAATATTAACTGTTATCAACTGTTAATCAACTGTTAATCAACTGTAATCAACTGTATCAAATATTAATATTTGATATTAGATAGCCTGCCCAATGCCTGCAATACCTTCAGTTAAGCAGGCAGGACAAATTCAAAATGCAAGTGTGACTAGATTGCAGCAAATCCCATTTGAGGATATGAAGCCTGACTTCTAAAATAAACTCAAATTTAATTTCATGTCCAGGTACTGGAGACCTGCTGGCACAGTTTGGTCCATCCCTTTGCTCCAGAAGTGGGAAGCTGCTTTCCTGCATGTCCAAAGTTTTTTAAAGGGGCTGTTTCTCTGACCTTTAATGGGACCAGAGCAAACTTCTGATTTTTCAACATGGCCAGAGCTGTCAAAAAGCCACCCAGGACTCCAAAGTCCAACTTTTTTTTTTTTTTTTTTTTAACAGACAACTTCCTGGTCCCACAACTTTTTCAAAACAACAACAACTACAGAAAAACCCCCTTTGAATTCAGTATTTCTATTAAAGGGTTTGCTGGAGCACAGCAGGACCTTTTCCTGCAGTGAGGGGAAGGGCAGCGCAGCAGGGAAGGGCTCCTGCAAGTGAACAGCATGAAATTTTCATGCAGATTTCCCACCAGGGCCTCTGAAATAAAGCTCCAGATTTCCCTGCCCTTAATGAATAAATCACTCAGCTCGTTAGTGGAGTCTCTGGCAAGAGGGCAGCAAGCATCACCTTTGTTGCTGAGTTGACCAAAGGATTGACATGACCAGGGATAAATATTGCTCTTAAACTGGTGCTGATGAAGCCATGAAAACCCTGTTAGCTCATAATCTCACACACAGAGAAGCAATAATTGAGATAATTGAGATATAAGTGCTGCTCAGGCACCAACTTCAGAGATGTTTTTTTCCTCCCTTAGTAGGCAAACAAGCCATTTCAAAAGCAGTGAAGCTCTTTAATGTATGTCTGGAGGGGCTTTTGCATAGCAGCAGAAACAAAGGGGCTCTGAAAAGGGTCCCTTTATAGAAATATATATAAATATTTTTATATGTATCAGCTGCTGGGGCAGATGTGCTGCAAGAGAGGTGTTTTGGTCAGTGTCCTGTGCACAGATGTGTCCTGGGGAGTTGTGCAAGGTCAGTAGCTCAAGCATTTCCCACAAATCACATCCCAAGAATGACACACAGCCCAGTGTGAGCTGGGGCCATGCTTCAGGAAGCTCCACAAACAGGGCCAGTGATGCTGCACAGAGCAGGAGTGCATCACTGAAAGGGGAATTCTGTCACCCCCTCTGATGCCCATTAGGGTGCCCAATTACATCCAGCTCTCCCTCCAGCTCTACCTTCTCCCTCCTTCCACTTTAATAAAATTAAAAGAAAACTTTCTGGAGCTCACCCACAGTACAGAGCACCTGGGTGTCCTATTCTCCTAATCAGGCAATTTGGATGTGGTAACAAGATTTCCAGCTCCAAATCCAGCCTCAGCTCCACAAGTCAAGTGAGCTCAGTCCTTGCATGGGTCTGTAAGCAGAGGGAGGAGCAGCATCAGTGGTGCTGGTTCCAGAGCAGAGCTCTGGTGCTCCTGGATATGAGTGTGCCTGGCTCTCCCAAAGAATGGGAAGACATATGAAGTGTCCAAGAAACCATCCAGCATGTTCCCAGGCAACAAGGAAGTGCCAGTGTTGAAGCAAAAGTCTTCTTGTGCAGCCTTCCCCTCTCCACACACCCCAGGGAAAGGCAGGTCAGTGCTCCAGAATTTCATTTGCACAGGAAACCAGCCTGCTTTGAGGCATGGGTATTGCCAGGGAAATCCTTGCTGGAATTTCAGGTCCTCCAAATGAAGCTCACTGTCACTCAGAGGACAGCTTTAAATGTTCTCATATTTTGTACACTGGGCACTCCCAGGCTTGGTGTCCACAGAAGCCACGAGGCAGAGTCTCGTTGTGTTTGTGCTGTAGGTTATTTAACTTACTAGTAATAAAGTTCTTGGAAACCACAGAAAAACAATCCCACCTGCCTGTGTCCTCACCCTTGCTCACACTTCCAGAAGGACATTCACTGGCACCTCCCACGCTGTCTCTGCCACACACTTTAAACCCCACAAATTTGAGCCAGAGGTTCTCAGCACCTTCTTTACTCCAAGCTTGGTAAATCCAATGTATATCTACAGTGTCTTGCTGCTGTTGAGGAAAATACAACTGTGGAAAGCAAATACAGACTGGCAGCCCCCAGGCTTCCAGTCAGTATATGAACATATGGCAGTTGTCTGCTTTTTAAACTTCAAAACGCAGAGTGGTATAAACAGATACTTTTCTGTGCACACCTCTGACAGCTCTAACTTCAACAGGGTATAGAGGGCAAGAGGCTGGTCCCTGACTGCTGGATTGTACTTGTTTCACAGTTCAGCTCTCATGGATACCTGGGGATGTATCCCTGTGCTGGGACAAGCCTTGTTCAGCATTCCACAGTGCTGCTAACACCCTGCTTTCCAACATCTCCCAACAATGCTTTCTTCAAAATAAGGACATTTGGAGTTAGCAAAAGTCCCCAAAATGTTAGATTCAGGCACTGTTACTGCTTTTGCAAAAGCACCACACTGACTTATCTCACTGTGCCGTGGTGCAGAAACTCATGACTCAAACACTGGAAAAAAGTTGACTTGTATGAGTACAGTCTCTCAAATTGCTAATGGAGCCCTCAGGAGCTGCTGAAGAGGAACACTGGATATTTAGATGGACATTGAGTTTATTAAAAAGACAAGGGAAGGACAGATATCAGCTCTGCCTGCTTTCATGTTGTTCCACCTCTGGAATTACTTTCTCCAGGACCTTAAGGTGTGAGAAGCCACAAACAGTAGAACCCCAAAACATTGCACAGGGAGATCTGGCTCTGCCAGGGGAAAAAAGGAATGCTGAAGTTGTCTACATTTTGCATTTTCCCTGCTGTACACTTCCATCAGCCTGCAGAGGTGGCACACAGGGATGTGGCCTGTGAGGTCTTGGGGACATCTGCATGGGGACAGAAACCAAATCCAGCTGGATTTGCAGTGGGAGATGGTGTTCTGGCTTCTGGCCATCCTTTCCTCCAAGCAAAACAACTTCACCTTTGTTTCCATGAGAGGAACTGAATGAGATGTTAATCCAGAAGATAAAGAACATTCTACAGCTCTGAATCACAATTGTGTGAGACAGATAATTAAGCAATTAGAATAATTATGTGAAAAAGATGCTATGTCTAGAAATGAGGGTGAAGAACAAAGAAAGACAGGAAAAATTTTGCTGGAAGTTTTTCAAATGTCAATCATGCAGAGATGTTGGAGAGAAGAGAAGGGAAGAAGGCAAAGGGCAAGGTAAGTTGTCTTGGGCAAGGCATATAAAAATTAATATTTGCCCCTGTGAATTCGTGGGATTTCTGAGGTGGTTGTATTTGCTTATCAGAATCAACAACCAAAAACCTACAGAGGACACCAACTATACATTATTTGGGCTGTGGAGCTAATAAAACTTTTGGCAACCTTTACATTTTGATGCTGTGGTAAGCCAGACACGCCACTTGGAGAACAGTCCTGCCTCCAGGCATCTCCCTGGAGAGCCACATTTCCTATCAGGCTGAAACAGCCTGTTCTTCTTCTGGGGATTACAATTTGCTTTGTCTGCCTGGGACTCTCAAGTCTCTTGTGTCTCATAGAGGGCTGACCAGAATGTGGTCATGCCAGAATTGGGTAAAACTGATTGCAGAGTCATTTCAGGTCTTTCCTTTTCCCAGGCTGTCAATTTGGTCATTTGTTCAGGGTCTTCAAGGTGAACCTTGGCCCGGAGCAAAGCTCAGAGCCCAGGCTGTCCCCACCTCTGGCACTGTTTGTGTGGCTGTGGCTGCGTGTGCTGGTGCAGACTTCAGGCACCTTTGGAAACAAGAAAAAAATCCCTTCTTCCTTAGGGAGAAGTTATTATCTTGGGTGCACCAGGCAAGAGAGAGGGCATTTGCAGGGCTAAAGAATTCATGAAGATTAACACAGCAAACCCCACACAGCTTTCCCCTGTGCTGCCAAGACCTGCTCTGCTTCTCATGGCCAGGAGCAGATCTGGAACCAGGGTGGAGAAGGGCTCTCCAGTCTGGGACTGGGACTTTGACAGGTGCTCAAAGATTGCCCCATTTTTGTGCTTGGGAAAAGGGCTTGTCTGACTTGCTCTCTGAAAAGCTCCAAAAACATGAAGCAAAAAAGTTGGGTTTGGTTTGTTTTTTTTGGACTGTAGTTCAGGTAACCAGGTGAAGCCTATAGCTTTGTTCCTGAATTTTTGAGGTTGCATGACCACTTTCTGCTGCCCACTAATATGGAGAGCTGATTCTCCCTGTCAAAACCCACCTCATAAAACCACTTGGGCACAGGCAGACTTTCCTCTCCTCTTGCAGCAGCAGCACAGGAAAGCTCAAATTGCTGATTGTGACACCCCAAGTTTTTTTCAGCACTTTTTCCTGCCTCACACGGGGCTCTCCATCACCCAGCACAGAATCTGGGCACCCCTCAACCTACTCACCCTGTACCACATCCCCACTGTGCCTGCTGAGGCTGCCATCCCTCCCCTCTGCCCCCACCCCAGCCTCAGCTCACCTCTGTCCTGTCCCCTTCACTTGCTGAACCACACAGCTTTGTACTGCTCTCCATGGAAGGCAAAAAACCCCCACAACTTTCAAGTGCAAAAGGCATTTTCTGGATTTCAGTGGCTGTGTTTTGCCCTGATGGTTGGGAAGGGGCTGGGTACAGCATATCCCTGCTGAGGTGCAAGGAGCCATGGCATTTTTCTGTCCTGCCATCACACCAGCCTATGTGCTCAGCTGAAACAATCCCTTCTTAACCCTTCTTAACCAGCAGGCAGCTGGAAAACCATTATCAAGATTTTCTTCTCACTTTCTACACATGCCAGCAGGGCAAAGGGTACACACAGGCTGACTCTTGCTTCTCTCTCCCCCTGTGCCTGCCTCACAGCCCCTCCTGTGACTGGCAATGTTTTATATTTTACCCACCCTTTCTTGCATTTGTTTTATATTTCACCTTCACTCTCTTGCATTTATCCCAGCCAAAAATCACTTTTTGCTCTGATTTCCAAAAATTCCTCAATGCCTTTTTGGGAGTGCTTGCTTGCCAGCATTTCAGGGCTGTAGCATCTTCCCAGGAACATCTGTTCATCCCTTTATCTGCTGCATGTGATCCTGTCCAAATCTCACCAAATCTCACACAGGATTAGGCACACACCCCTATTCAACATATGTCCTTTTGCTGTTGTTGCTGGGCAGGAGTGCCAGCTATGTCCAAGTTTTTTGTGGGGTTTGTTGCCACAATCAGGTTTCACAATAAAGTTTCACGCTTCTCACAAGCCCATTGACACTTCTCTAAGTGGCTGAGGTACCTGTGCTTTAAAACACAACTTTATCTATTTAAAGGAAGCATGTAATGACATTAAAAAAAAAAAAAAAAAAAAAAAAAAAAAAAAAAAAAAAACCAGTGGATTAGATATCGAACTTATTGAAGCAAATGGGAGATTTGTCCCTGACGTCAGCCAAGCTGGGGTTTCACCCAGAATCTGAGAGAGCACAGATGAGCAGATAATAGAAATGAGCCAGCTGTGAAAGCTGGATCTGCAATCTCAGCCTGAACTCTCCTGCCCCATGTGAGGGTTACAGCTCTGCCTCTAACTGCTGTAAGAGTTGCCATTTTCTGCTATTCCATCACTGAAACAAGGACATCTCTGATGCAAATGACAGAGGAAGAAAAAAAAAAGGGAGAGGAGAGGAGAGGAGAGGAGAGGAGAGGAGAGGAGAGGAGAGGAGAGGAGAGGAGAGGAGAGGAGAGGAGAGGAGAGGAGAGGAGAGGAGAGGAGAGGAGAGGAGAGGAGAGGAGAGGAGAGGAGAGGAGAGGAGAGGAGAGGAGAGGAGAGGAGAGGAGAGGAGAGGAGAGGAGAGGAGAGGAGAGGAGAGGAGAGGAGAGGAGAGGAGAGGAGAGAGAAGAGAAGAGAAGAGAAGAGAGAAGAGAAGAGAAGAGAAGAGAAGAGAAGAGAGAGAAGAGAAGAGAAGAAGAGAAGAGAAGAGAAGAGAAGAGAAGAGAAGAGAAGAGAAGAGAAGAGAAGAGAAGAGAAGAGAAGAGAAGAGAGAACCCATAGGTACTATCCTGCCTTATGCAGTTATGAAATGAGGTTATTACCACAGAGAGGAATTAAGCTACAATGCTGATGCTGTGTCTCACTGAGGGTTTACAGAGTGGTAATTAAGAGAAGCACTTTCTGCATAAGAGAGCTCTTCTGCTGCAGAGAAAGAAGAAACATTTCTGCTCATTTTAATCAGGCACTGATGGATGGTGTTAATTAGCTAGGATAACGTGTCAGTGTCTCCCTTGTCCTCTGCAGAGCTCCTGGAGCTGCTGGATAACCCCAGCACGGTCCTTCCTGGCTGGACCACAGCCCACAGGGCTGGGGAAGCACACAGAGGCTGCATCTATTAAGACAAGGAAAACACCAACCCTGCTGTTTATTTGTTTCAACATTTCCAGCATTGTTTTGGAGCACCTGCAGCTTCACAGACACCAAACCCCGAAATCCCTGTGCCTTTGTGAATGAAAAACCCCTTTCTCCAGGTCAGGCTGCTCCTGCCCATGGGGAAAAATCACTGGAATGAGTTCCAGAGCCAGTGACACAGGATGGACACATCTCTGAGGCAGAGGTGGACTCAAAGGACTCTGAGTGCCTCTTTCCTAAATGGTCCTCATGAACCTCCATGAGCAGCGTGGTTTGGGAGGCTGCAGGAGGACACTGTGAGTCCTGTGGTGCTTTGAAGGTCTCTGCACACACATCCCACAGCACTGGGAGCTCCCATCCCTGGGAGACTGGGGAATCTCCCTGTTACAGGCAGGGAAGCAGCTTGGCAAGCTTAAAGCCCCCTGCACTATGTTCAAAGGCAGGAATAGCAGTTGCACTAAGCTGAGCCAACCTGGGAAGTTTGGGGTGAGCAGGTTACTCACCACACAACAGCAGGAGCATGTGCAAAACAGTCTCCAGTGCTACAGCCCATGATGGGCACCAGGGCTTAACCCAAAACGTGTTCAAGGTCACTGAATCCTTCAGAGCTTTCCATCTGCTTGGCAGTTTTTGAGACTGGGTGAAAAAAAGAAGTGCAGAAGGGACATAAATGTGGTTGATAGGAATGATCTCCACTGTGCTGGAGAGCAAGTGGTGGGAGAGGGGAAAGAACAGGAAAAATGCAGGAGCCTGAAACCCAGACACGCCAGGTTGCTCCTCTGTTTATCCACTGTCCTTGCCAGGTTGGAGGGGTTTTGATCCAAGGGAAGCTGTGAAGATGAGCGGACTTGAGAGGAAGCTGAGCCTCCCTCCTCAGAAAATGCTTCTTTTGGATCTTCTGCTTCTGGAAAAGTTGGAAACAATTTTTCATGTCCTCCTGCTTGCCCAAAATCAGCAGGGCACTTTCTCCAGCATCTGTCTCTCTGGAACACCACGGGCAGTGTTCATTTTATTTTCAAGCACATCTTTAAAGTGCAGGGAGAGAGAACAGCCCCTGGATGTGCCTCAGCAGAGGGTCAAGCTGTGTGCCAGAGGCAGAGCATCAGGCTCGGTGCCACTGGGTGCAAACACTCGTGCCCTGTGGTCCTGCTCAGTCCTGCAGCTGCCAGAGCTCAGAGCCACAGCTGTGGGGGAGCAAAAGAGGATGAAATGGTATTTCTTTGAGTGAAAAAGAGCCTTCCAAGAACACAGCTGTTATTTTGAAGAGCGGAGCAAGAGAAGCCATGGGGGTCTTGCTTTAGGGTGCTGCTCTTTGCCAAAGGCACTGCCTGAAGGAAGAGAAAAGAACATTGGGAAGCACAGGTAGGGCAGCCCTGGCTCCAGGTGAGCACCACGAGCATCTCTGTGTTGTCTCCCTGTGCAAGACAAGGTCTTGATCATGAGTTAAAGGAGTGCATAAATGCCTGGGCAGTTTGTAGAGCAGTCCAGGAGCCTGTTCCTGCAGATACAGTGTCCAGCTGGAAGTCCATGGAGGAACTATGGCAATTTCAGGAGCAAGGCTTGGAAGCAAGAGCCTGGTACTGAGCCCACCACAGGATTCCTGTCCCACTGGGGTAAGAGGAAGGTGACAGACAGAGACATCCCCTAAATCTCTCTGAACAGAAAGAGGCTCCTCCAGCACGTGGTTACAGCCATGGCCTCATCAGCTGTGTGACTGTTGCTGGGACTGGAAAAGTGCAGATAAACAGCAGAGTTGGTGTTTCAAAGGGGGTGGATTTTTGACTTCTTGGTTAAACATTCTAAGCAGAAGTCAAGCAGGGAGACCCAAGGGTAAGGCAAAATGCCACTGCTCCTGCAGGTTGGGTTTTGGTTGGTCCAGACCTGCCTTTGGTGGGATGGCTTCTAGTTATGAAGGAAAAAGGAAAAAAAGCTCACAAACCCCGTTGTGGTTCTGGCTTTTAACCAGGTCTTAGTGCAACCATGGGCCACACCTCCATCATGTTGGCTTTAACAAGCCCACAAGGACTTGCAGATGGCTTCTCCTACTGGCCCTCAAGCAGCAGAGGCTGCAGCTCCTGTCTTTTTCTCCAGCCTGGGACAGGAGATCATCCAAAGCCCTGGGGCAGAGAAGGCTGATGCTAAAAACATCCACAGGGACTTTCTGTCCAGCCTCTGTTGTGTGCTGGGGGTGACAAAGGAGCCAGCACTGTCCCCAGCCTGCAGCTGCACAGCAAAATGCAGCTTGTTGGAGGGGGACTGAACTGTCAGCACCAAGTGACAGCACTGCACTTCTCCTTCCCAGGGATAGGGATGAAAGAAACAGGGATTCGTGTTTCCCACATTTTTAATTATCTGCTGTAAATTGCTCCAATGCAAGAGCTACAGAGACTACAACCTTGGATAACTGAGAACAGCCTTTGCTGTAAAGTGTCAACAAACAAACAAACAAAATCTTCAAAAAAGCAACAGCAAACAAGTCCAAGGTTACTGGCCTATACATGTGATTTTCAAAGCCAAATTTCTTTTCTTAAAACCAAGGTTGACTCTCTTAGAGTTATTGTTTGGATTACAGTCTTGCTCTGAAAGAGGATGAATCTGCCTCACTGTGCCAGCACCAAAAAATGTTGCTATTCACATCTCACTGGAGGTGCTAGACAAAAGTAAGCACTGCCTGTAAATAAGCTGCCTTAATAATTGATTGCCAGCACAGACGGCACAATAGAAAAGCTCCAGAAATAAGTTATTGCAAGTACAATTTCAAACTAACAGTGCATGAACAGCTTCTGAAAAAGCCCCAAAAAGCAGACCCTGAGTTCCAGAGAGAGGTAAAACACCACCTATCAACTTGTCTCTGCTCTCTGAATAAGAGGCCTCTTATTCCACTTCAGGTGAGGCAGCACATAGCCCACAAATGAGCCCCCAACAGCAGCCCCTGGTTGCCAAACAGGAAAATAAAAAAGATTTCAGAGTAGCAGGGATGAGTAAGCAATGGCACGGTGGCAGGGAGCAGGAAGAGGAGAGAAGAAGAAATGCAGAGAGGGATGGATGGATGGATGGATGGATGATGGATGGATGGATGGATGGATGGATGGATGGATGGATGTGGTCTGTGAACATGGTCAAAAAGAAATATCATCATATGGAGAGAGCAGCCACATGACAACCACAGGCATCCCTTGCTCAGGGACATTTCATCCAGCAGCAATGGGAAGAAGAGGAGGGTGAGGAAGACAGGACTTCTTTAGGCCCTGTCAGGGAGCACAGCCTTTATGTGTACCCTTCCCTGAAAAATGCAAGGTATGAGGCCAATGTAGAGGAGGACAAGTTTTATCAAAACGAGGTACAAGAGGGAAGAATATGAAGTGGTCCATGCCCCAAGACAGTCAGTGCTTTAGAGGCATAATGCCCTTAATACCATGCTTTAAGCCCTTAATAAGTTCTCTTCTCTTCCGTATTATTATTCTACCCTACCCTATTTATCCTGTGACATAGTACAATTCAAAGCTCACTTTAAGCTATCATTAGCAAATAGGGGAGAGATGGCAGTGACAGGAAGGAGGAAGAAGAAATTGTAAATAGAAAAAAAAAAAACAGCAACAAAAAAACCCCACATGCAAGCAGAATTTATAATTCCCATACAAAGGAAAGAAGTGTTAATGATGCACATCAAACCAAGGAAATTATCCTGCAGACTGACTACTGGCTAATTAAATTTCTTGCTTAGCATACACTAACTGAGCTGCAAGTGGCACCTTGCTGCATTGGCATTAACCAAACCTCTGTCCCTCAGCAGAGAGAGAAATGCCACAGGAGCAGAGCAAGGCAGCTTTATTTTACACCACACCCACCCAGAAGTGCAGCCAGAGTCAGAGGATGGCTGAGACAGGGGGGCAGCTGAACGTGAGGCCGTGGCTCAGCTCTGAGTGACCCCTGTGCAGCACCACAGCCCTGGCACAGAGCTGCAGCACGTGCAGCCCTCAGGTAAAGGGCCACAGTCTGCCTGTGACAGGGCAGGGGGGTCACACTGGTGGCTTTTCAGTGGCTGTGGTTCAGGTGTGCTCTGACTGTGAACAAGGAGTGTTGTGATCCAACAACCCTGCTCTGAGAGCAATTTTGCTGAGGACAGGAGGGCTGTACTAGGACACAGTGACTGTGTGCTAAGGACACAGCTCTGGGACAACAGATCAATACACCCACACACACCCACATCCTTAAAGTCTGATGGGCTTCAGGTGAAAATTTCAGGTACTTCAGGTTTTAAACAGCTACAAGTGTTTTTTTGGTGGGGTTTTTTTTGGGTTTGTTTTTTTTTTTTTTTTTTCTGGAAACACAGTGGCATTGTGACATTCACATTCTCTGGACAGAGAGACATCATTCTGTCTCTCAGGAGAAGCACAGAGAGAAGAAAAGAAAACAATCTCTATCTCTGCTCCTTTGTTTTCCCCATGTGGAATGTGGTGTGGAGATTGTTTACCTGCAGTGATTGCTGGGTTGGATTCTGGTGAAGGTTGTTTGGGTTCAGTGACCAATGGGATGCAGCTGTGGCTCGGACGCTCAGCAGAGTCACGAGTTTGTTTGTTAGTTGATAGGTAAGGAAGAAGTAAGTATGTAGAATAGGATAGCATCTCTTTAAATAGTATAATAATGTAATATAGTATAGTTTTAATAAAGATATCCTTCAGCCTTCTAATCTAGAGCAGACATCATCCCCCCACATCCGGGGTTCACCGCATTTTTATTATATGGCATTACGAGCAGAGCCCACCACAGACCCCCTAACAGTCTGAGCCAGGAACAGGAGAGCAGCCAACCACACTGGGTAGCCCAAAGATTAGATGGGAAAAGTGTCCTGACACCCTTCCATGTTTCCAACCTGCCAGTGCAGCCCTGATCTCCCATGCCACTGTGCTGGGTCTAAAAACCAAAGTGCTGAGTGGAGACACGTCTGTGTTTTCACCTTTCTAGGGCATTTCACAGCCTCTGTCACTCAGCATCTCCACAGGCACAGCTGAATAGCACCAACCACAGCCTGACACCAGCAGATGGGCAGGAGGGCATTCCTGAGGCCCCCAGAGAGCAACCCCCCAGCTGGCAGTTACTGCTTGGCACGGGATTAGTGGGTGATGGTGGGAAAATGCCCACATGGGAGCTGGTAGCTGCTCTTATGGAAAACTCTCCCTCTTGGTTTGCTTCAGTTTGATTTCAGGGGGCCTTTGGGAGCAGGATACTGTCGTGATGCTGGAGTTCAGGCTCAGAGAAGTGCTGAATCACAGCAAACATTTCACTTAAAAGTGAACTTCATTCTAAATGTAACAGAGAGATAGAAATATTTATTCTGAATTTTAGTCAGATAATATGCAAATTTCCTTATTCTTAATCAATATTAAATCTTTAAAGCATGTAAATTTGTTATAATTTTTTTTTGCATTTTTTTTCATCCTTTGCAGGATGCAAAGGATGAAAAATGACCAGAAAACTTGGCTGCAAAACTCTCAGTCCTGCATTTTCACCTCCCTGCATTAGGACTAAAGGTGAAATACTCAGCAAAATTCAGCTGGGTCTGCAACCCAGTGACAAGGAGGGAATCAATCCACGAGGGTTCAGAGGATGTTCTTCTTCTCCAGAAGAGATGGCAGAACAAATCCCACCATGAACCACAGGAAGGGTCAGCCCCGTATGCCAGGCATGTTCTTCCATCTGTCTGCACTGCCTGAAAGAGTCTTTCTTGCCAGAATGATCTCTTGTGTATTACACAACCTTTGCTGAATAAATACCCCAAATCTACTGTGGTTTCTTGGTGGGTAAAACAATCCCTATCCCTACCACCCATGAAAGTCTCTGGGACAAGAAGGGCCATCAAACTGAAAGGCCCTCGAGTTGAAGCTCTGTGATGATCAGCTGAAGCCTTTCAGTGAGAGAATCAGTTGCCATTTCCCACAGATCAATGTTCCTCCAACCCCAGACTTCAAGGTCAGTTAGAGTTTTCAGAATGTGCTTGACAAAAGTTGTGCAGGGCTCACGTGGAGAGCAGCCACATCCCCAGAGCCCAGCTCGAATGGGGAGCCTGCCGTAACCTTCAGCCTGTCTGGATGTCTGGTTCCCCGCTTGGATCCTGTCATCATCACTCACTGGGGACACCAGGTATGCTTGAAGGAAGCCAAGCCTCCCAGCTTGTCACTTCTGAAATGTGTTGCCTGAGGCTTCCCAGGCTGTGGTTATTCCTTATTCCGTGTCTGCAGCTCCCACCCTCTTTGCTGCACTGATGGATTTATCCTTGGACTGCTGCCATTTGCAAAGAGGGGAGACTTGTGTGCAGCATCAGCCAGGAACAGCTTATGAAACACAACATTACCTGGAACTGCACTGCCCCAAAAGCACAGAGGTTCCACTGCCCAGTGAGGCCAGCCCAGGCTGGCTGCTGGTCTGCAGCTGGAAATGCCGCTCTGATTCCCCTGCAGCTTGTGTACTTCCCACCTTCTGTCATGCATGTGCTGCTCTCTGCCTGTATCCTCCCACAGAGCATCACCTCCAAGGAAGGAGGGGTTGCTGTCAGATGGAAGCACCCCCACCCACAGCCTCCCCCTGGGACAACACTCACCCTCCTGGAGGTGTGGCAGCAGCTCTGGATTCAGCATCTCTGCCACAGCCCACTGTGGCAGCAGCTCTTTGGCCACAGAGAGCAGGCACAGACTTTCCCAGGCATTTTCCCAGGGAAGGCTGTGAGAAGATCAGAGAAAGAATGAAAAACAATTCTTATCTCCACTTGCTGCACCTGCTGTTGTGCACATGTGGAATGTGTCATGGAGATTGTTTACCAAAGGGTGATTTCTTAATTGGACACTGCATGGTGTTTGGATGGATTGACCAATTAGGTCAAAGCTGTATTGGACTGGCTGGAAGGGTTACTGAGTTTCTTAGTGTAGTGTAACATAGTGTAGGATGATATAATAAAGCAATTGATCAGCCTTCTGCAATCATGGAGTCAATGCTAATTATTATCCAGCTGGGGATCTGTGGTGACAGCCCAGTTCCTGCAGGAACAGCCAGAACTGCAGCTCCTGGCACATATGTCTGCACCACAGGATGCCTGGGGGCACGGACGTGGCAGGACTTCAGAGCACCATTCCAAAAGCAGCCAGGACAGGGGATGCAGTCGGGTGTCCCCAGAGTGCAGCCAGCACGGGGCACCCTCCTCCAGAGCCGCTGGAATTGGGCATCCCAAAAGGGATAATAGGGGAGAGGACAGACCCCAGCAGGGCCATGTCCTGGCACCCTGCCCAGCAGCGTGGGGCCATGAGGGACAGAGCCACGAGTGGCCACTGCTGTCTCAGGGGCACGTTCAGTGGCAGCCAGGCTGGGAAGGGAGGGCATGCCTGACCCAGGAAGCACCAGCCCCTGGAGCATTTCTGCTCTCCCACGTCCAGGTGCCCACCCTGGCTGTGGCCAGGAGCTTTGGGTGCTGCCACACTCCACAATACTAGTGTGGACTCAAGGAGGAGCAGCATTTGGAACCTGAGGTCCAGGTTTCCCCACGTGCCACGTGGCTCAGGCTTCCCCAGGCTGCCTCGGGGTGCCAGAGGGTGAAATCCATTCATGCTGCAATTTGGGGGAACCCACTCAAGCTGAAGCAAGCTCCCAGCTGTTTGTGGGAGGCTCTGGTGAACATCCAAGTGCCAAAAGTCAGGCCGGGCCCAGGGAGATGCTGCATTGCTGTGAGGATGGTCACAGGAGAGGAACATCAGGATGGGGGGACCTGCCATGGCAGGGGCAGAGAGGGACACTGGACAGGGGTCTCTGGACAGTGGGCAGGCTCAGGGACGTGGTACAAGGGTGTCACAGTCCTGTGACAGAGGACCAGCAGTGCCAATGGCTGCTCCTCCCTCAGCAGGAGCTGCCAGGAGGACACTTCAGTCCAGGTTACAGGAAGAAAACTGAATTTTCATGTCGTGAAGCACAGCCCTTCCTCACATACCTCAGCTGGGAAACTTTCCTTTACTAAAGAAATCTGAGGAAAATAAAACCTTTTATGTTTAGTGGCTGTTTCCCCTCCTATGAAACCACTTCCAAGCCTTTCCACGGGTTTGCTGCGGCTCAGCCATCGCTCCATCTAGTGGGAATCTGCTGTACAGAGCTGTGAGACTCCGGGGTGGGACACAGGGAAGGCTCCGGGACAGTGACCGCTGCTGCTGGCACCGCAGGGAGCAGCCAAGCTCCGACCTCCTCCCCTGCTCGGTACCCGCGGGGGATCTGGGCGGGAGGGAAGGATCTCCCCAGGGCTGGCAAAAGCAAAGCAGGGATTCAGATCCCTGTGAGTGTCTGCACAGCCCACTGAACTCGAGGAGGGAGTGCTCCTGCTCCACCCCCGTGCAGGCAGACTGCCCATCTCCACGGAGCGAGGATTTGAGGGGAGAGTTCTCCACCTTCCACTGCTCCATTCCACTCCTTCCCTCTCCTCCCATTCTGGGGATGCACCTCCCTACTAAACTCCATCCCTTTATTTTCAAACGTCCTTGGATTCTTGTTAAAAAACATACTTTAGATTAGATCGGAAAGTCACTCTTTAAGCCCAGAATCGCTGGCTGCTCTGTAACTCCCACCACCACACTGACAGCCAAGCAAACAGGTCATGGGTCAGTTCAGCCACAGAACCAGGAAAAAAAAAAAAAAAAAAAAAAAAAAAGGCTATTCCCCTAAAGATAAAAGAGAAAACTGGAAGTTATCACATGATCACATGAGAAGGAGAGGGACACCAGGAGGTGTTACAATTTTAGCTAATTTTAGCTAGGCTAAGTCTTATGCAATGCTCTCTGCAGGTGCAGGTGCTGATTTTCCTGCCTGTCCTCCCTCTTCAAGCCTCAAAAGTCCCTATCCACCGCTCAGTGTTAGCAGAGATAACAGGCCTAAAAACACTGAGCTCTGAGTGAAAACAGGTGCCTGCATTGAATGATAACTTTAAATATCCTCATGGAAAGTCAGTGACATTCCTGCTTATCTGTGAAGTTGCACGGGGGAAAGTCCCCTGAAAGCAAATGCTGTTTGTTCTGCCATTCTAGAATCCATTTCTTTCTCGTGGGGTGTGGAGAGAGATGAGATGGGATGAGATCAGCTTTTACCTGGCTCAGCACCATCACTGCAGTTTTAAATAGGAAGGGAAAAGTCAGAGGAGTAACTCAAATTCATGGACACGAATTCCATTGGTGTAGGACTGACATTGCTGCTTTGGTTCATAAACTCCCCACATTCTGGGGCCTGACACAGAATCTGCACAGTCAGGGTAAGCCCAGAATGAGCATAAAAGGCCCAAATTCAGTGACACAGCTCACGTGGTACAAGCACCCCGGTGTCACCATCGGGACAGCTCCCAGAGAGGCATGGGCTGAGGTGTGAGCAGGGATGTGCAGGTATGGGGATGGGGTTGGATCCCCAGCCCCATGCTCACATCCTCAGCAGCACTCTCAGAATGCAGCTCAGCCACCTGAACTCAGGGATTGAGTGGGGACCCTCTCCCCAAACCCATCTGCTTCTCCAAGTGCTCCCCAACCAAACTGTAACTGGGAACAACATCTGTGGGTGGAGGCATCAGCAGGACGTTTTTTTTGGTTTTTTTTTTTTTCAGCCTTAAAAGTGGCCTGGGCTGTTGTGGTTGATGACAGAGAAACACCTCACACTGCCCAAGTTGCCTCTTGGGGTGAGCAAAGTGAGGATGAGGTGCCCAAGGGTGGCAGCTCCATATCCCAGGTCTCTCTTGGAAAGTAAATCCCTGGAAATAAACACCTGAAAACTGTGGCAGCACTGGGACAGGGAAATAATATTTTTTCCTCATATTTAAAAGAGGAAAAATCAAGCTTCCTCATTTGTATAAATTACAGTGTGACCAGCAGGACCAGGGCAGTGATCATGCTCTCTGGATTCACCACTGGTGAGACCACATGTCAAATCCTGTGTTCAGATTTGGGCCCTCACTACAAGAAACACATTGGTGAAGGGGCTGAAGCACGAGTCTTATGGGAAGAGGCTGAGGGAGCTGGGGGTGTCAGCTTGGAGAAAAGGAGCTCAGCAGAACCTTCTTTCTTTCTACAACCACATGAAAGGAGGTTGTAGCCTGGAAGGGGTCAGTCTCTTCTGCCAAGCAGCATGACATAGACACTACAAAATGGCCTCAAGCTGCGCCAAGGGAAGTTTAGATTGTATATTAGGAAAAATTCCTTCACCAAAAGGGCTGCCGAGGACTGGAACACGCTGCCCAGGACGGCGGTGGAGTCAGGAAATCCTGGCGGGATTTCAAAGGCGCGGAGATGTGGCACTGAGGGACACGGCTGAGCTGCGGGCGGCGGTGGGAGCGGGGCCGGGGATGCCGGGGGTGAGAGCCGGGGGTCAGAGCCGGGGGTCCCGGGGGTCAGAGCCGGGGGTGAGAGCCGGGGGTCAGAGCCGGGGATGCCGGGGGTGAGAGCCGGGGGTCAGAGCCGGGGGTCCCGGGGGTCAGAGCCGGGGGTCAGAGCCGGGGGTCCCGGGGGTCAGAGCCGGGGGTCAGAGCCGGGGGTCCCGGGGGTCAGAGCCGGGGGTCCCGGAGGTCAGAGCCGGGGGTCAGAGCCGGGGGTCCCGGGGGTGAGAGCCGGGGGTCAGAGCCGGGGATGCCGGGGGTCAGAGCCGGGGGTGAGAGCCGGGGGTCAGAGCCGGGGATGCCGGGGGTGAGAGCCGGGGGTCAGAGCCGGGGGTCCCGGGGGTCAGAGCCGGGGGTCAGAGCCGGGGGTCCCGGGGGTCAGAGCCGGGGGTCCCGGAGGTCAGAGCCGGGGGTCAGAGCCGGGGGTCCCGGGGGTGAGAGCCGGGGGTCAGAGCCGGGGATGCCGGGGGTCAGAGCCGGGGGTGAGAGCCGGGGGTCAGAGCCGGGGATGCCGGGGGTGAGAGCCGGGGGTCAGAGCCGGGGGTCCCGGAGGTCAGAGCCGGGGGTCAGAGCCGGGGGTCCCGGGGGTCAGAGCCGGGGGTCCCGGAGGTCAGAGCCGGGGGTCAGAGCCGGGGGTCCCGGAGGTCAGAGCCGGGGGTCAGAGCCGGGGATCCCGGGGTGCGCGGGGACCGCAGGGCGCGGGACGGCCGGCAGAGGGCGCCAGAGGCCGCGCTGAGAGCGGGGAGCGCGGCACGGACAGAGAGACGGACACGGATAGAGACGGACATGGACAGAAAGATGGACACGGATAGAGAGATGGACACGGATAGAGAGAGACGGACATGGATAGAGAGACGGACACGGACAGAGAGACGGACACGGACAGAGAGACAGACACGGATAGAGAGATGGACATGGATAGAGAGACGGACACGGACATGGACATGGACAGAGAGACGGACACAGAGACACGGACACGGACATGGACAGAGACAGTGAGACTGACAGAGACACAGACAGAAAGACAGACATGGACACGGACAGAGACACGGATATGGACACGGACACGGACATGGACAGGGACAGAGACAGGGACACGGACACGGCCACGGACGCAGGCACCGTGGGAGCTCCGGGATCCGCCGTGTCCCTCCCCCTCCCGGCAGGCGGTGTCCCCGGGACACACGGCGCTCCGGCCGCCCCCCAGCAGCCGGCCAGGACCTTGTCACCGCCTGGCTTCCCCCTTTCCCCCGGGCGCTGTTTCGGGAGTGGCTGTTGGGTGTCGGAGGGCGAGAGCCGGAGCACGGAGGGACAGCGGGTGCAGCGGGCTGTCGCTGTGACACGTCCCGGCTCCGAGCTCCCAGCAGTGACACAAATTCTGCACTTTCACCCTTTCCCTTCCCGTCACACGTTGTTACGTGTTACAGGAGTGCTGCACGGGAATTCCGGGATTCAGGCTCTGCGCTGCTGTGTCCCCCGTGCCTTTGCAGAGAAGTTTGCCTTTCTTCGTCCAGCCCAGATCTGTGGATGCTGAGGATCACCCCTGGGGAGGGGTCTCAGGATCTGGATCCAGGGATCAGCTCGGTGCTGTCATTTGCTACCCTTACTGCACAGCATTGTCCTTTTGAGACCTGGTATCCAAACTTATTTCCTATTTCTGTCACTCTTTCATTCTCCTCTCATAAAATAAAAAGTAGAAAACCATCTCGGTCAAGGGAGGGGGAACAAAAGGTGAAACTTTAACAGTTGTCTGTGATTGAAACTCCAAAAGCAGGGAGTGCTAAGCACAAATCCTGGTGTCTCCTCCAATGACATTTTCATAGAGGTGATCACACACCTCAGTGACCATTGCAATGAAAAATGATTGGTTTAATAATTCCTTTTACTGTTACCTTTCTTCTCAAGAAGCGGGTTTGAGTTGGAGTCACTTTTAAACCCAGCTCCCTTTGCCTGAGCAGTGCTGATTTTGGAGCCTCTGTGCCCTTCCTGGCTCATCAGACTGATCCCACACCCAGTATTGCAGCCTGTACTTTGAGTACTAAACCACTTCAGTTAATAAAAACAATTCTGCATGACTCTGAAAACTGAAGACTCCCTCTTCTCTATCAACAGGAGGACTAATAAGGGACAAGATAATTGCAGACAATATTTTTCATTTTCTTTTTTAGGTTGAATGTGTACAATCAGCTTTTTAATTTATTTTCATATGAAGAAGTCAGATGAGCCTGGGTTCAGATAGCCAGAAGTTTTATGGAGCCCAGACTCTCTCTGAATCCCAAATAAAAGCAAACCATTGCAGTAACCCAGATGCTGCTGTCCCTCAGAAGTGCAAGGATCACTTAGAGACTCCAGATGTGAAGTGATGCTCTGCAAAGATGCTTTTCATTCCAAGCACAATGAATCTACAACTTTCTGAAGCCACAAGTGCCACCAGTGCTGGAATGATTCCTTCGTTGTGATGCTCATTCTTGTGAATGTTGATCCTGTTGTTTGAGTAGGCCTAATTCATGGCATTTGCTATAAATTGCAACTCCCTTTTCATTTTCTTCCCTCCCATTTTTACTTTTGGATATATTTTGTTAGGACACAGTGTTCTTGTGGCTTTCAGCATCCTCACAGCTATAAAATCACTTCTTGAATCAGAGCTCCTTTAAAGTTATGAAAACACAGTTTAAGGAAACCATGATGTGACCTGCAGCATCTTCATAAAAGACTAAGAGCACTCTGAGAAGCCCATGAGCAGTACATTTGTATGGGTAAAATTACATATGAACATATTTTTAATGTTTTATTCATAGCTGCATCGCACTGAGAAATCATAGGGTACAAACTGTGTGACAAGACATAATTAGAAGCACTATTTATTTTAATTAAGGTGTATTATTAGATATAGTACTCAGGCTCCCCAGAGGTGCAGCAATAGCTCTCTGAAGGGATGTATGCAAAAAATCCTCTCATCACACAAGAAATCTGCTTCATGTGCTGTAATTCCTGTACAAAACACAGAGAGGAAAACAGCTCTTGTAAGGGCTTAGGAAATCCTGCTTTGCTGGTGAACATGAGAAATGGAATTTCAAGGGGAAAGTACTGCTGCAAGTCAGGGACTGGACAAGTGGCAGAAGAGATTCTCAGATTCTGACATGGTCCCTATGGATGGTGAAAAAGTTTTGCTGCTTGGTGTTGTGGGGACATCCCTCACTGGCTGCAGATGTTTTGTCTGGGCTGGCATCAGGCATCCCTTCAAATGCACGTTCCCTGCAGATGTACAGGGGAGTTTTCCAGTGTTTCTTTTCCAGGTTTGGAGGACACAGTTGTATCTGCTCATCTTTTACAGGTGTCAGACAGAACTTCTGCCTGACACAGAGGTGTCACGTGGGGAGGGCAGACACTCTAAGTGGTGCTTGTGTTTTCTGCTGTCGAACAGGAAAAGAAGCAGATAAAGGAAAAAAACTTCATACTCCAAAGGGTACCCAGACAACACGTGTGGCTGTCTGCCTGCCCTGGGTGCTGCTCCCTGCATCCTTGTCTGGATTGCAGCAGCATCCCTGGGGCTGGCAGCTGCAGCCCTGCCTTCACACCCTGTCCAGGCTGCTCCTGGGACAAGGAACACCCTCAGGTGGTTCCACAAGGAATTCCCTCAGGCAACACCACTTTCATATGAAATTACACCAAGGCCAGCTTAGGTAAAATGTCACTTACAGGGAGAGGGAATAGCTAAAAATGGAGCTGTGACCTTTGTCTGTCCTCTCCTTCCCCTGCCAATATGAATTTTCAATGGTCCATACAGGCACTGCTGCCATCTTCTCACATGGGCTTAATCACATACAGAAACATGCATTAAAATTCAGAGATCTCCTTCTTTCTGATGTTTCTTGCAAAGAGAGAGGATTCAGTGTTTCTGGCCTTCAGGGATGGAAGCTTTCTCTGGAGATAGTTCTTGTCATCTTTTTTCCACTCATGGAAATGGTGATTAACTCCTTCAGCTCTCCCAAAGTGGCTTAAAATGACAGGCTGTTTGAAATATTGTTAAAAACCTTGAAGTCCTTGGCCACTGCAGGAGAAGTCTCATCATCCCAGTGTGACATCTCAAAGTCAACTGATCATGGGCAGAAACCAGGATGAGATCCAGCTCTTCTGCAGAAACAGAGGAGGGTGCTGCCTGTCAGGGTTCTGATTCAGCCTCTTTGCCCAGTGCCAGGCTCCTCTCAATCCCTGCTTCCAAGATCCATTTTGTGGCTTTAGGATTTCTAAATGTGGATTTAGCAATCTCTGTTGAGGGGAGAAAGATCATCCCAGTTCAGTATCTACTCCAACTTTCAGCTCATTCCACTTTTAATAACACTAAACCAGGGGTAAATATGTGCAAAGTGCCACCAAGAAAATTAAGATCAGAGCTGTAAAGCGTGAGCATCTCTCCTTACTTTTACCCTGAGGGTTCCTCTAGGGCGAGGGGAATCCCACAGATCCATGAGAGGAGGCTGCTCCTCAGCTCCCCATCTCCCACACCTATGGTGGGAGCACGTGGCCTTCCCTGGCTCCATCTCCTCCAACAAAGGAACTAAAATCGGTTGTATTGGAAAAGGGAAGTCAAATGAAGGCAGTCCATGTTAATGTACTGCTCATTAAATGGAGAGGAAAGGCTTTTCACAGCCCCCTATGCAGATGCACACATCTACAATTATCTTTATAAATTCTAAATCAAAGCAAATTAGCAGCCTAGCGCCGAGCAATAAACATGATTTCATTAGGTATTCCATACCCAGGGCACAACAGGATTTTTTGGTTTTTTAAGTACTCAATTACCATCATGCTCCTGTGTTCTGTGTGTTATAAAGAGCTCACTGCCCTGTGTGACAGCTCAGTAGACAGGGGCAGCTTTCACAGCTCTCTTTTTGCCCTGGAACTCTGAGTAGATCACAAGAGCTGGCAGCTCTGTGGCTCACTGTGCTTTGGGTGGCACTGCCATTGTCACCTCCAGCTCCTGGAGTTACCAAGGGCAAGGTCCTGCTCCTGAGCTAGGGAAACCCCCAGAACCAATACAGAACCAATGAGGGGACTGAGAGCAGTTCTGCCAAGAAGGACCAGGGGACAGGGGGGATGAAAAATTGGACATGACCTGGCAATGTGCACTGGCAGCCCAGGAAGTCATCACATCCTGGGCTGCACCACAAGCAGCGTGGGGAGCATGTGGAGGGAGGGGATTGTCCCTCTCTGCTCTGTCCTCCTAAGGTCCCACCTGCAGTGCTGCATCCAGCTCTGGGGCTCCCAGCACAAGATCTGGATCTGTTGGGGCTCTCCTGTGACCCATCCTTGGGAGTGCTCAAGATCAGGTTGGATGAGGTTTGGAGCAACCTGGTCCCTTCCAACTCAAACCATTCTATGATTCATAAAATCCTTAGTTCTCCTGGGAGCAGGTGGCTGTGGCTCTGCCTGGGTTGCTCGTTTTCAGGCTGGGTCTGGTCTGGGTAACCTCAGCTCTGGTGCTTTAGGGATGGGTGTAAATTTGGTGATAATCAGGAGAGGTCAGTACAGCTACTCCCATGCTTCACATGTTAAACATGTGTTTTCATTTGCCAGGGAAAATCTATTACCTGGATTTTCTTCACTGGATTCAGCAGCTAAAGGGCAAAACTCAGAGAGAGCAACTCACTTTTTGTATTAAATTCTCTCCATAGGGCACAAAGGTGTAATACTGTTTTCCTAAAATTCCAGGGAGTCGTAGTCACCACAGCAAAGCAAACCAGACTTTCTGCAGAAAAAGGTAAAAAGAGGCACTGGCTGCAACAGCTCCCTCAATCTCCTTTTTCATTTCCAAATTTGAAAAGCAGAGAAGCCCAGGAATCGTGTTTTTTCCACCATGAAATATAACCCAGTGCCAGCTGGTGTTTGGTATGCTCATTTCTCAAAGGAGAAGAAATTGATTTAAATCTTTATAGGTAAAAAAGAGCTATTTCTGCCTTTATATTTCCCATGCTGAGCTTAAAAAATTTATGGGATGGTGCTGTCAAGCCTGTAATTTTCCTGACAGTCCTTTGAAGGACATACTTCTCCTTCCACTTCTGCCCCTCTTTTTTTCTTACCTCTCAGAGGATTCTCGGGACAGAAACTTCACCTGTGCTCAGTAAGGGCTCCGTGGCTGTTTGCAGCTTGTGTGTGTAGGGAGGGTGATGAATTCTGGAGGTCTGTATAACTGAAGGTTAAACAATTAATAACATAAATTAGATCAGCTAAATAAATGACTGAACCACCCTGAAGTGCTGCATGATGTGCTCGTGTTGTTAAGAGGTGCCACAAGGAGGAGGTGCTAAGTTAGCATTTATGCCTACTGTGGTGCTTGAGGAAAAGACAAACTTCAAAGGTTTTTCTCGTTTGTTCTGAGTTTGGATAAACTGCACAACTTTTTCAGCAGTTATGAAGTGTTTCTGCTGCAAAACTGGAAATGAGAATTCCCTTTTCAGTTTCCCCACACTCACCATGTTTGATTATAGTGGTTTTGTTCCCGTTTCATTTTCTCAATTAGTTTAATATCAGTTACTTTATTATTTGATACTTTAATAATTCATTTTGCCTTCCAAGTCAAAAAGCCCCGAACTAGTTTCACTAAAATCGAGTTTATTGCAATATACATCAATTTAAATTGAATAATTTACCAATTTGTCAGCTCCCAGAGGCTCCTATCCTTACAAAATTACACACACGCCCCCCATTTTTTGGGCAGGGTACATTTTCTTTCATTGTTCTGAGGTACTAACATGAAGTTTCCACTCTTGCTTGCTATTATCCCTGCATCTTTCAAAGCAAGCAAGACAATGCCCACATAGGATGCTCAGCTTCCTTCACATTTCCTGCCCTTGCCATTGAGTTCAGCATTTCATTTAGCTCTTATAACTTTCTTTGTTCTCAGAAAGCCCTTGTGTCTCACATCCATGTGAGAATGGGGGTGAAAATGGCTCTGTAAATAGTTCATCATCCAAAATGATCTGCAGAGAGAGGCACAGCAGCTCCAGCCCCAGGCAGGGTTTGTTCTCTCTCTGTATTACTGATGAGTGACTGATGCTCCCAGGGCTTCCCACAGCCCCCAGCTCGCCCTGTGCTGAGAGTGATGATGTCACTTAACCAGATGATGTCACCAGATAAAATAGACGAGTTTCCAGTCACAAAACCTTTCCTCCAGGCGCACACATTACTCAGAGCTTGGCCACTTTGATCATCTCTTCTAGGAATACATTCTCTCTCCTTTTAAAGCATTTTACAAATATTCTTTTCTTCTACCAAGATGAAGAGAGACACTTCTTTAATAACTGGACTTTATTATATTGTCTGTTCCATGGAAGTAGAAATGTGATTCACAATACAAAACTTCTTGTGATGGTAAGAGAGGAAATGAAGCTGTATCAGTCACTGTGGACCAAGAGGAAAAGGCTCTATTAAACCAACATGTTGAGATACTCATTGCAAAGAAACTTGGAGAATCTGCTCCTGAGCAAACTGCTCGATTTCCACTCCAGAGCCCTGCTGTGACCCCATGTTAACGTGAGGAACGCCCAAGCTGAAGACCACAAATGGAAATGAGAGCTGCTGCTCATGCTGCAGACAGCAGCCTGGAGGGGTTAGAGAGTGTACAGAGGCCAAGGACACAAAATATATTGCTTTTAATGCCCTAAATAGCACTTTCAATACGCTGGATAGTTTTCATACTGTGCTGGGTACTCTGTCAGAAAGATGGTAGCCAGGTAAAGAAGTCTAGAGCCCAGCAATAGCTAGAGAGTCTGGAAAGTTTAATTCATGGCTACTGCAGCCTTCTCTAGGCAAAGAGGGGAAAGGAGCAAGGGGCAGAAGCAGTATGAAATGTGAGAGTAGGAAGCACTGGACTGACCAACACACTCACTGCATGAGAAGCAAGGTGCTGGCTTTGGCAGGGAGGTGAGAGTCTCATTCTGTCCAGGTGGAGTTGCACGGGTTTGCTGTGTTTGAAACATTGCTGGAGAGGTGACTTCAATACGCCTTGGAGCACAGCTCCTCTGCGTTCTCCCCTGAGGTGATGTGAGCTGTAACTGTGCAGCCCCTCAGCTAAAGGATGCTGGAAGAGGAAGTGCCTGTGTTTTGATCCCTCCCTTTTTCTTCCAGTGCATTTCAGTCACATCTGCAGTCTCTCCACAAACTGCATCTGTCTGCAGGATCTGTGTAGCTACAGCAACACCCAGGTTTGAAGGCTGGTGAGTCACCACCCAAGGCTCTGTGGCTGCACTGTCCCATTTGAGCAGCAGAACGTCACTGCAGGCAGAACGAAGCTGGCTTGTGTCACATCTGTCACAGCCTTGCAGCTCCCAGCCCCGGCAGAGCTCAGGAACTGCTTAACCCCTCCTGATTTATCTGCAATTCAGATTTCTCTGGGCTGGCCTGGTGGCTCCAGTCTGCCTCTCTCCATGCTGGGCTGGAAGCCACAATTGTCATGTGAAAAATCAGATTCTTCTCTCCCTTTCTCCTTTGAAAATATTTCATTGCTTTAACAGAACATAGAAAATTCTGAGCTGTTTTGAAGTACATATTTTTTTTCAGAGGGCTCTTCTGGGTAAGGCTGACAGGCTCCACTCTTTGGGGCTCCAGGGGTTAATCCAGCCTTCACAAATACAGTTCAAATAGTTTTGGTTTTTTGGTTTTTTTTTTTGACAAAGACATTTCTCTATCTTCTCTCACCGAGTCAGGAAGGGACTGTATGACGTAGCCAATGTCAATAAAAAGCTGTGAGTTTATCAAGTTTAAGTATCAAATCCCAACAGTCATGAAAATGGTGAGGTTTTCTATTTGCTTATTAAGATGTTTGCAGTTATCTGTAAGGAGAAAATTCCTGTCACCAGAAAGGGCTGTGTAATTGCCCACAACACTCCAAGTTAAATGGAATTAAGTGAGGATCTGTCCTATGAAGACACAAAAAGCAGGGAGGGAAACTTCTGTTCCATCTCTTTGATAGAGATGCCTCATTTAAAAGTCTTTTGGTTGACATATTAATAAAATTTGGCCTCTTGAACTTAAAATACTTTGTTTTTCTTTTCGGTATAGCTTGCTACAAGGACAAACCCACTCAAAGCTGTCTGGAGTGCCCTGTTACTGATGCTTCCTCTCTGGCAGACCCAGCCTGGTCTCTTTCTGACAAAACACTGCTCAAGGATCAGAGAAATGTATCCTTTTGGTGAAGGTGGGAGTATTTTCCCAAGCATCCCTCAGTCTTCACACTTGTCTGCTTACGTACTATGCAGGTTAAAATTCCCTTTGAAGAGCTCATCTCCTGAGGGCTCAGTCCTCCAGAGAAGGCTCCTCTATCCCACTGAGGAAGCTTCTCAACCATGCCTGTCCCTTGGGAGGAGCCTCCTGTGCTTCACGAACAGAAGGTAAGAGCCAGACTCCGACAGAGGGCATGTGGGGATGAAACGAGCATCACCAGCCACTTGTGGAACACTGGATTTTCTGACTAAACACAAAGATGATTTATTTATTTTCTTGAGGGTAGCAAAATACAGAAACAACATGCCCACAGAGGTTGTAGTACCTCCATCCTTCCAGATAACTGGACACTTAACCTCCAGAGGTCTACTCCAGATGTATTTCTGGAAATCAGTTCCACAATTCTACTTGATGACACACAGAACAAAAAGCTGCACAGTAACAAGTGGAGACCATGTGAGCTTGACTTCCAACATATCCCTAACTGATGGAATGTCTTTGCTATTAGACATGTTCTACATTTACCTTTAAATAACTACTTTATCAGAACAGGTTTTCTACAGCACTCAAGTTGTATTATGGATCTTCTGTGACAACATGAAAAGTTATTTTTTTTCCCCGATACAGAGGACAGGATCAAAGGGACGCTTGAGTATTACAACCTTCCACTAAGGCAAAAGCATGATCCTAACAGCAATGCTGTACCAGAATACTCCATCAAAACCTTTCTCTGTCACTAATCACACACAGTAACATCTGTGCAAGCCAGTTGGCTCTGGACAGCTCCTGTGGTTCTTGAAAGACTGTTTCTTGGCAGGTTGTGTTTTTCACTCTAATTGAAAGGTTAATCAAATCAGTCATACTTGTATGTTGGCTAAATAAACACACTGTCTTCACTGATCATGAAACAGATGCATTACCACTTATGTTTCCCATGGGGTTCATTTGTTCCATGATCACATTTGGTTTTCTTCAAGCTTCTCTATGCAGTATCTGACAGCATTTTGGATAGTTTTAGTAAGCAAATTTACCTTGCAGATGCTACTGCATTCACATGTCTTAACTCTTAACAGCTCTTGGCAAAGGTATTACATATCCTCAACATTGCTTCATTGTAGAAAACGTGGAGGAAGCCAATCCTACAAGAGGCTGAGAACTCCTCACAAGCATAAATGCATTATGGAGTGGAGCAGTCTACACTGCTGAGGGTGGAACTGCCAACACATCCAAACCCCTTTTCCCTCTGCCTCTCACCTGCACCAAGCTGTTTTAGCAGGTCTCTTTAGCTCCTAGGACCCAGTGGGGCAATCTCATGGGCCTTGAGCCCGATTCTGTGCACAACTGAGCTGACTCCTGACACCTGTGTCTCTCTGAAAGCACCATTTACACTTAGTAGGACAACACATCTTTGGGAAGGCAGGCAGAAAACTTGCTGAATGTATGACAGGCATAAAATATCCATTCAAGTTCTGTGTGCCACAGAACTGCCAAGCATTCAAAAGCTGCAACTGATAATTGTCTTAAATGAAAAGGCACTCAAAAAATCTTTCTGCCACTTGGTAATGAGTACAATGAAGAAAATCTCTTCATTCAAAGGGATTAACACAGATTTAGATCATTTCAGTATTACATTCTTAAATGTGAAAAAAGGTGCATTTATTTCTCCAGTAAAAATAGTATTCATGCAATGTATTACAACGTTCTTTAGGGTGGGATTAACTTTATTTATTTTCTGTGTTCTGAAAGATTCAGATAACTAAACTAATTTGTTGAACTGTTGAGAGACGTGTCTCAGCAGGGCTCTTTAAGTCAGGTTTCAGAGATGCTCTCTCCTTCCACTGACAGGGAGACCAGACTTGCCAGGATACATGTCTGAACAATTTAAGTAATTTGTACCACAACTCATCAACCAACAGTTAACTCCCACTGCAGTCCCTCCTTTTTTTACTATTTTTAAAGTTAAAACACAAAAACATATCATCAGTTTCCAACCTTAGGTCACCACATTACAGACTTTTCCTTCATCTGTCTCATAATGAAAAGGAAGCTGCACTTCAGAGAGCTGAACATCACTAAGAATAAACACAGAACCCTGACATTAATAAATAGCATTTGTGAAAAAGTACTATTTCCTTCCATCCTCACCACACCTTTGGAACCTTTCATTCACTTAAAACCACTGTGACCAAAGTTTAACATTCTCATTTATCTCACTTTGCCACCTTACAAAAGTCACACTGGTAGAAATGCCACCATTCCTGTGATCCTCAGGTAACCCACTTTGCTCCCAAAAGAAAAGCCAGGCACAGGAGCAGCTCAGGACACGGACACAGCTGAGGAACCAGAGGCAGCAATAAAAGGCAACAGGCACACAGTGACCTCTGTGGGACCTCACTCATCTTGACATTTACTACCACTGTGTTCTTACAGCAGCTATTTGTCATTCACTTAAGCACTTTGTTCAACCAAGGCACTGGGAGAAAGGCAACAGAATCAGTAAATCCAAGCCACAGCACAAAAGAGATTTGAAATCAGTCATTTCACTGATGGGAGAGTGCAGATACTCACTTGTCTATACAGCATCAGAGTTGAATTGTCTTGATGATCAGAAAGAAAATAAATGCTTTTAGGATCACTTTTTCATCTACTGGAATCTAAACTGATAAAAATGGTCAAATCAGATTATTAGAACTGTGTGTGTTCTAGGAAATACCACTGAATATAGATTCAGAAGACTGTTTTTTTAATATTTATTTAGTAAAACTCACTATACAAACAGAAAGTTATCACAACAGTGAAATATGCAGGGTTATAGTTTCTCCTTCAAGCTGCTTCTCTGCTTCAGTAAAAACACATATATACATTTACAATTATTTCCCTTTAAAGCACTGGGATTCATATATTAAAACATACCTGGTAAAATAAGCTTAAAATAATTTCACATTGCTTGGAAAAAGATTTGAGTAATTTACTCTTACCAGAGTGCCATTTTTGCACAGTATTCAAAAAAATGAACGACCACTAAAATATAGAGTAAAACATTTAAAAGTACATTTATTTCAAATGTGGGCAAAATATCAATATAAAAGAAAATAGAGTATAAGAAATAAAAATAAAGTACAAAACATTTTCATCTTTGACATCCATAATTTAATAGATAGCAAGCCCTTTTATTTTTACATCCAAATTACACTTTTGGCTGTAGTACCATAATTTATTTTAAAATGCTTAAAAATGGGCTCATCATGATACCTAAAGTGGGCTCTTTTAAAATGGTAGTATAATACAAAACATAGTAAATTATGTTTCAGCATAATAAAATTACACATCCTAAAAAAGATGCAGTTTATTTTTGCTTTCCTGCTTTAAACTGCTCATCATCCCTAGGAAAACAGCTGGAAAACAGCATCCACAGGAAGTTCTAGTTGCTTTGTACAATGGCTGAACTGCTAGATATAATGCTCCAAGGATTCTGGAGCAGTAAGGCATTTTACTATCCATCAAGTAAATTTATATGTAAGCTTGTTAAGGAAGAACAACTGTAAGAAATTACAGCAAAATACAGATTCTATAAAAAACATGCATAAAAACACAGAGGCCTTACTGGTCCCTCCACTGCATTTATCAAACAGGGTCTATAATCTACAGAAAAAGCTGCTTCCCTCATCTGAAACTAACTGGTGTCAAATATTTCCCTTAGTGGCAAGTTCTTTTCCCATTGCCTAATAGTCTACTATTTACTAATTTATTCTACTATTTACTAATATTTACTAGTCCTTTGTGACCACCATGCCCTCCTTCTCCTTTGAAGTATTTCCTATCAAAAAGTAATTCCATGTTGAATTTCTTGAGTGTTAAACTACCCTCCTACCAAGTAAATATTACATATCCTAAAAAATTACAATTAATTAGTTCCTAATTAAGAAAAACTTTTAATAAACCATACTCCCCCTAAGCAGCAGAATGTCTTTACACAAAAAGGATATGATTCATAATCCAGTGTTTGAGTAAGCACTCCAGTCAGGACAAACTCAGCATTGTGGACATCTGGAAATATCAGAATTCATACAGTTCACACCCTACACAGAAATTCTGCCTCATTCTGCAGGTGTCTCATACCTGACACTGCACCTGGCACAATTACTAAATACAGCACTTCTTGGGGCTCTACACTGAAGTGAAAATAACTGAAGTGAAAACCCCTAACTCAGCTGATGAATACTGAGATGGTGCCCTGGTTTCAGTTAATTTTCTTTGTAGTAGCTGGTACAGGGCTGTGCTTTGAATTTAGGATGAGAATAATGTTGGTAACGCACTGATGTTTCAGTTGTTGCTAAATTCAAAAGTTTATGGTGCTCTGCTTATAAAATAACTCTTAGATATATCCAGCAAACAGCTGGTTTGGATTTTTCCACTGTTTGCAGGATAGTCCCTGTATTCCATTATTAGTATCTGAAAGGTTCAAAAGATCTCTGTATCTGTATAATAATAACAACTGGGAAATAGAAAAAAATTATCATAGTAATAGTTATACTGTTCAATCACAACAAAAGCTTATACCCACCTATGCCTCGTGCGAAATATTCTCGACATAAATGAAGGTCATTTTCACAGGAAATCAAGATTATCTCTGGCAAACTCTAAAGGAAAGAAAGTAATGGTTAGCTCAGAAGAACATGGCAAGGTATTATAAATAAATTTTACAAAGCAACACTCAACACACTTTATTCTGCTTATGTTCCATGAGTTTTCGAAAAGAAGGTTGTTTAGATAATACTTTTCCTCCTGCACACTCCACAATAGCTTTCATGGTGGAAAGACTGGGACAAATTCCAGGTGTAATGTAAAAGTATTTTCCCTAAAAAGAGAAAAGGAAGAACAAGAAAAAGCGTTATTATGTTTACTGATTTCTGCAACACTTGAAGTTTTAATGTCATGTGACACTTCCTTTATACAACATGGCAGGCTTTGTAAACTGGGCTTGGGCTTATGGACACAGATGCATCAGTTGATGAGTTGTCCTTAATTACTGCCCTGGAGGGGCAAATGCACAATTTTGATGAATTTGAGCAGTTCAGGTCTGCCTATTTCCACATCTGTAAAGTAACAAGTGCAGCTTGGTAAGACACATAAGAACAATGCTCCTCACCCTTTGAGCACAGGGATATCTCAAGTGTTACAAAAGAAATTTTACCTTTTAATTAACACCCAATTTATTACTTTCTGACAAAAATTATTCTACCACTTGACTGAGATAGGTGACCAAATCACAAAGTAGATTATCTCTGTTTATCAGCTAGGAATAAAAAAAACCAGAAAACATCTTGCTATTTAATCTCTAAAACTGAGAGCAAAATGTAGCATTTAGACATAATAGAAGACATAGATCCTTTTACTCATTACAGGTAGAAAAAAAACCTGTTTTAGGTGGTTTACCTCCATAAACAGTCTGTAATTCAGTTAGGCTGAAGAATCTTTAGCAATTAGATCTCCAGATACCTCTCTGCACTGTAATGTAATTTTAACCAGAGGCATGAAAACACCTTGCACCACCCAGCAAACAGCCTGGTGGAAATGTAGTCTCCAAGGAGATTCACACTAGAACTCCCTGAGGCTGAAGGGCAAACTCACTCTCAGATTCCCATTTTTATGGGCAAGTGCTTTGACTATGAGGCTGGTGTAAAAAAGAAAAGAGAAAACAAAGAAAGAAAGTCCCTTCCATAAGTGGCTTTTTACAAGTAGCAGAGCAATGTTCTAAATTTTGTGAGGGAACAAACATATTGAGACTGTTTGGTTATCACCTACAGGATCCAGTCATTCAGAGGGTTTACATCACCCCAATGCTTAGGCAGAAAACAGGCATAAAATCAAAATGAAAATTTACAAGTGTTTCATGTTATATGCCAGCCTGCTCTACTGCTTTCAGCTATAAAACCTGTGGTCCCAATGCTGAAAAAATTAGGCTGAAAAACTCCCAAGTATTTAAATGCTGTGGTAAACTACATACCTTGAACAGTGGAGCTACTTGTGCTCTCTTTAGAGACTCCTCTAAACTAAAGCAGAAAAGCACCTCAGCTTCAGCATCTCTGAGCACAAAGTTCTGCTCATCTGAAAAAGAAAGACTGATGATGTGGCACACAAAACACAGACATCCCCACAGCTCAGGAGGGAATCTGAGCAGAACATCTTGGTGGCAGAGTAGCTCTGAATGGCAGATATCTTCTAGAATTTAACATGATTAAAATATCCCTCTTCATTAGGCTTCTTAAAAAGATGACTACCAAATACTTGGATAATTAAACTATGTTTTACACTTGCATACCTAACAACAATCACTGTCTTATCAAGTGCCTTTTTCTAACTTATTGGAGGTACTTGCACATTTTTATTTTTTTATTCTCTGCAAAGGAGAATGATCAAGCAGAAGGATTAAGTTTAAATTCAAATTACTGTGACCACCTATGGGAGCCCAGAAACTCTCTTCAAGTCCTCATACAGTATTAACAGAAACAACTTCCATCTGTTTAATTCGTTCTGTTATTCACTCAATTTTTCTTTTTTTATTACAGATGGGATTTCAGTCTTTATCTTTCCACAAAAGCTATGTCAAACACATTTCTAAATCCAATTAATCCAAAACCTCTAAGTCTAAAAACCAAAACCAAAATAGCATACAGAGAACAAACTGCTCTTTCCAAGAACAACTCTGACAACTTTCAAGAGACAGTGTTCATACTCTTCCAAGGGACAAAAAAACAATTAAGACAATTTTTGTAAACAATTGCCATATTTTCCATCATTACAGCAAGGACAAAACTGAAACCAGCTCATTAGCTACAAATCAACCTGATTTCAGTAAATAGGTAAAGTACTTCAAGTACTAGATACAACAGTCATCCCAAATCCCTCTGATTTTTTCATCTTCTAAGAGTTTTCAAATTAATCAGTTTCTCAGTTCACTGATGCTGAAATAAGGAAATTACCTTCCTGAGATGTCTAAAAATGTTTACTAGTTTATTAGTTAATGATCCATAGATTCAAATCTTTACAGTGGTTGGCCAGTGATGTTATACGTTTTCTTCTTATAATTATATAAAATGCACAAAACAATCATAAACCAAATCATCACCCTTTCAGAAAGGGTGAATTAAAAAATAATGCAGCCACAGGTAAAAATCCACAAAATGGCTACCTAAGAAAGAAATACAATGCTTAACAATATCCAATCATTTAATGACCCTAACACGAGCTTTTAAAGCGTGTTTTTCTTTCATTTAAGAGGAAAGAAACTGTATTAAAACAAATGAAAACTAAATGAAACAAAATATTCTGCTGAAAGAGAACTTGTTTTAAAAAAAACACATAATTCTTGTGACAGCTTTGCTTCAGCATACTAAGACAACCTTCTAACTCAAGTGGAATATAAACTAGCTGCTAATATCATTATTTAAAAACTTTGCAAATTATTCTTCAAGAGGTGTGAACGATGACAATCAGATTTGCTGTAGAATTAAAATTTCTGCTTTCAAAAGCTGAAGTCTTTAGAAAACTGGTAAGAAACACTGAACTCAGAAGACAAAACAACAAAGTGTATTTAAATACATCAATGAACATTTATTCTACTACAGGAATTGATACTAATTTAACTTACCAACAAATTTCTGGCATTTGAAACACTCTTCTAACCACTCTGGAGTTACTATGTGCTTGACTACAGAAATTGCTGTCAGGAACTTGACAGTTCGGGTCACTTTACTGGCAATTAGATGGGTACATTTCTGGGCAGAGTCTGCTACCTCACCTCCAAGGATATACAGTTTCTGAAAGTTGTACAAAACACAAACCAGAATGCAAGAGTTGTTAAAAAAATGGAGGAAAAAATAAGCTAAATACCGTATTATCACATCATTTAAAATTAAGCTCCTAATGAAACAGTAAATGTAGATTTCTGTGTTACAGTGATTCCTCTACTCAAGTTGATTTAATTTGACAGATTTTACAGCCACTGAAAATCCAGGTATTTCCAGACATAAATATCACCTGGCAAGATTGTAAACAATTTCCTGCTTCTGCAGTTTTTTGATTTTGGGTTGTGCTTTTTTTAAGCAAGGAACTAACTGTGCAATAGAAATTAATTTTTTTTTCAGTGAACAGGATATTAAAATTTAAGTTAGCAATAATAAGGATTTATAATAATTTTGCTATTTTCTAGGGAAGATGCAGTACACACTGTAGCTACAGCAAACTTAATTTTGCTAGGCTTTTCTTTAAAGAGAAAAGCATCTCATGAAAAACACATATTTCACATGCATTTTTGATGATACTGAGCAACTATTCCCTTTTCCTTGGTTTAAGCCACCAAACTCAAACTAGCTCCTCACAGTTGCTATCTTATCAATTAAGCCAGTCATTATCTGAAGGAATGAGCAACACAATGAATGAGCTGGTGAGGCACAAGAGATTACCATAGGTGTTAGAGATAAAGAGTGCTCCCCTCATAAAAATTTCAAGGATGAAAAAATATTTGGACAGCTTTATTAACCATGTTAATTTCTGATTAAGACAAACATTTTGCACAAATAAATAAAACCCATGCCAATATCTATAAGTATAAACCTTTAACAGTTTTTATTGCATGAATGCTTGGGAATCCCAAAGCAAGAAGGCCTAAGAGTTAGTTAGGTTAGAAGGCCTAAGAGGTCTCTGGCAGCCCTGTGCACTCCACTGCTCTGATAATGATGAGCACACAGGACAGGGACAGTGCTTTTAGCTCTTCTCTATCATGCTCTGATGGTTTGCATAAAGATGACCCATGAAAATATTATTCAGTGACACTGAACATCTCCACTATTTACTTCCTTCCTGGTAATAAACACCCTGTGAACAGGACACTGCACCCCTCTGAAAGGCAAAGGCTGCTTTTCTGTGTTCACCTGAAGCACTTCTACCTGTGAGTGCAGACCTTGCAAAACTTCCACCCTGATGTGGAAGGGACCCTTTGGCCATACAGGTACAAAGATTACTCCTCCATCTCAAGAAGATGAGGAGCATCCAGCCCCAGTTAGGGATCCAAACTCTGCAAAGTTTGATAGCATCAGTGCTGCCAGGTTTACAGTCAACTTCATAAGTTTTGAGGCTGAAGCTGATTTAATTTGTGAGCCATAGCTGTTACCAAAACAGAGTCTCTGTACAATTAACCTGGTACCAACATGACAGAAAACAAGAAGTTCATACTAGAACTTTATGAGATACACTGAGAAACATTTTATGTCCCAAAATATTCAGTATCAAGCTTCAAATGCACACACTGCAAGAGAAAAAAAAACTTCTGAAGCTGAAACACTTTAAAAACAAGTATAGGTGTAACAAAGAAAATATTTTATATTTTTGATGACATCCAAGTGTGTATTTCTAAGAAATGTAGTAGACTCAAACAAGGCCTCATTTACTTCTCATTATCTGAATGTTATAAATGATGTGCATTTTAGTACAGCTTTATTAGGGAACAGAAGATCTCACACCTGCCATAAGCTTTGTCATCGGCTGTCTTTGAAGCATTTGGCACTACAGACAGCAACCCCACTAGAAGAATACTGGGTCTTATCCAGAACAACCATCACTATTTTTCTTACCTAATTTTGGTCATGAAATTTGCTAATTTAAAAACAAATGTGGAAAGGGCTTTCTTGCTTTTTAAAGCAGTCCTACAGAAAGAAAAAGCAAGTAGCACAGTAGTGTAAAGTAGTTAACTAAAGGAAAACAGCTACCAAATAAAACTCATTTCACATAAACCTGCCCTAACCTCAGGGCCGGTAAGTACTGGTTTTTATCCACTAGGAATATGCTTATCAAGTCTTAGCAAAAAATCAACATCCCTAAAAAAATTGTCAGATGTTTCAATGTAGTTCACAAGATATAAGCCTGAAAGTCACCTTAATGTACTGTTGCACTTGCATAGGTTCAAATCCTGTGAAGAGCACCATTGGTGTCAGCTCAGGGGTGAGTTTTTTAGTAGGTGGCGGCAGGTCTTCAATCCTACAGAACATGGGAAGTACAGAATATGAGTTTTGGGCCCAAGGCTGCAGAACTGTAATGTTGAAATCAGACATGCACACTTTTGCAAGTTTCACCAATAGAATGACCCAAATGAATGAGAATTACGCACAACTTTTTCTGAAAAAAAAAAAAAAATCACCATGCAAAGAACATGACATATTCTCCTCTTTCTGCACTCTCCCAACTCTCTTAGTTTGTTTTATTCCTGGGAACTGGCAACATCCAAAACCCACTGACAGGTATTTCATTGAGCAAGGCGCAGGATGGCGCAGGCTGATGGGCAGCTGACACTTCTGAGGAACAGTCAATTAAGGATTACGGGCACTGACTCCTTGCTGTTCTTACCTTGCTCTTTTGGAAGACGGCTGAAGACTGGATTCATTCTGCTTTGGTTTCAACGGCAACCTCACACCCTGAAATCAGACCAGTTACATGTTTAGATCTGAATTAAAGAGGGAACTCGCCTTCTAATCACTAATGAAAATTTCACCCTGCTGAATACATGGGGCACCTACTACTGACACAACAAGCCCAACAGCAAAGCTGAGCATCAGCCAAAACTTCTCCACAAACGTAGGTAACTCTGAAAGTGCACACCAAATAAAATATTGTGAGACCTTCTCCCTTTAAATAACATTGTTAATTATCAATGGAAAAGCCAATGAATTAAATGAGAAGGAGACTGAAAAGCCTGTCCATTTGTTAAGTACATGAAGACTACAATATTCTTCTTGGTGCTAAATTTCACAGAATGGTAATATTCCAGAAAATACAGTTTAAACTCAAGTTCCCTAAGTACATAAACAGAAGCTGGATAGAAAGTGCCACCTCCCGAGTATCAAATCAGCCTCTAGAGCATGTGCCCAAGGGTGATCAAATGTAGCTTTTAGGCTCTGTTTGGTCTGAGTAACTTGAAACCACAGCTCCCAGGTTCAGGAGTGTGTGACATCTATTTCTTTTTAACCTTCTATACCTGAAATTTAATGAAAAATGCTAGAGGCACAAGACCAGAAAGACAGGTAGTATTGTACTAGCCTTGCTGTGGGAATGTTCCTTTGGGAGGAACAAGCCACAGGGGTTTGTTCCCTGCTCTCAGGCCAAGCATTTTTATGCTAGACAGCACATAGTATGAGCAGCTGGAAAGAAAAGTGCACACATTCACATTTTGATAGACATTTCAACTATGAAAATGCAAGACATAAATAGCATCAACAGCATCTGACAAGACAGCTGTCCTCAGAAGAAGACCCCAAACCCCAAGACAAATAGAAATGCCTGCTGTGAAGGCAGTGAAGTACCTTGTCTTCCCTGACACTTCCACATGCCCAGCATTTTCTATTACCAAACCATATTCCTGTGTGGACACCTGGAGGGCACCTGGACTAGATTGGTTCCTAAAGCCCCTTTCAATCTAAGTCACAAAATTCCCACCTCACACAGGCAAGAAGTGTCTCCATATAAACACAGAAGGGCAGGTACTAAATTACCCATCCAGCCCCTGAGGTCTCCATTTGCTACACAAGACAAAACATGGACAAAATCCTGGTGTGACTGACCGACACAAAGAGTGTATCCAGTTTTAAGATGCGCTCAACTGCTATGTGGATGCAAAGGATGGTGGTAAGAAAACCAAAACTGAGTTAGTTAAAAGCTATTTTAAATACTAATACTGCTTACTGAATCTTCTCAAGGACTTTTTTATTTTCTAACAGCAGAATATTTGCCATCTTCAGGAAAATATGAAGACAACTAATTTTTAAAAGCATTTTGTTTTCTAAATGTGAGTTTCCTACAGGCCCATGAAACAAATCCACAAGGGTCTGTAAGAAGAATGTTTCAAACTTATGGTCAGGAAAAGAGAGCTGAAAGGTAATCAAGGGACAGTGCCCTGAATCCCCATTTAAAACATTGCTACAAATTACATTTTGAGAATTACTAATCAGCTCTTTTCTGAAGAGTTTACAAAGTGACTGAGATACAAGTGATCCAAACACAAGAGGTGAGGCTAAATGTTTTTGTGCAACATAAAATGTTATCTGAAAGTCACCTGTAGTACAAGTTTACCTACATCAAGACATACTGTGAAAAATTATCAAGTATAAATCTGAAATGGGAAGAAAATTTACAATTCAAAAACATAAGATAGGTGTAACAGCTGACATGGAAACTGCAGCTTATTCTGAATACGCAGAAAACTTACATTTTGCACAGTTCACAGAATACCCTTCATGACAAAAATTTACTTCTCTTGTATGTTTTTCAAGGTACAATTTTTCATTGTTCATTCCTGCTGATTTTTCAGGGTGATCAACTACACTTTTTAGTATGCATGGTATATTTTTAAAATTTAAAATACATGGTATATATGCCCATGGTTTTAGTTTTTAGTATGTATCAGAAGATGATATGAAGTAGTTCCACCCTTAACTTAACATTATGTATCATACACAAAATTTAGTCAATATTCTAACAAAATTCCTACTGATTTTGGGTGTTCTGTCTTAAAAATCCTTATGTGGTCTCATCTACAGAATGTTAGGTACTGATTTAAAAAGTACTACGCCCTTTCTAAAGGTCTGATGTAGAAACTGAAGAATGAAACATCTAGCCCAAGGTGTGTCAACAGCAACTTCATTCTGTGTATCTCACTAGAATTCCTTAATTATGCAAAAAGATTATTTTTCAGATTCCTCAAAATAAAATAGAACATTACCAAAAAGTACAACCAGGAGCTTCAGCACAGGCAAGGAGTGATCTTATCAAAACAGCTGTATATATACAGTAATTCAACATACCATTAGAAGTTCTGGCGACACCTTTAATGGGACTCTCCAAGCATCTAGGGAATGGAGAACAGAACAAAAATGACACCATTGCCAACTTATTTGCACCAGAGGAAACACGCTCCTACTGATGAAACAGGGACACAAAAATGCTGCAGAACAGAGGGTTTTGTGACACTTACCCAGCAGGTTGAGCACCAGGTGCTGGCTGGGACACAGCGGGTCCTGGAGGTTGAAGACGGTGTAGCGGCTGTGCTGGATCTGCCGCAGCGCCTCGAAGTTCCCCAGCAGGATGTCACAGAGCCACTGCGCGTTCACGCACGGGATCCGCCACTCCTTGGCCTTCTCGTACTTCAACCCACTGGCCCTTGGTGGGCAGAGAAGAAGAAAAAGAATTTGTATTGCAAAGAAATTGGTAAAAATAGCGATTTCTAATAATAAACCTGAAATACCAGTGGTTTTTATTGGTCTATTATTTGTTTTAACTGTGACAGAGGAGATACTCCAAAAAATGCTTTTGTTCTACATATCAGAACAAGCCAGTCAGGGGAGAACTGCTGCTGCAAATGGAATCTTTAGACCTGGATTTAAATTTTACCTCCTCCAACGTTTTAGAACAATTATTAAAAAAGGTATTTTATTTATGGGTGATCTAACAGCATCACTTAAGAATACTATAAAACAGAAAATATTGTTTTGCCTGTGTTCAGAAGGCCAAATTTATCACTTAATATGTGCTGTAATTTAGTTCAAGAAACAACATCACTAAGTTTACTGTTATCAAACTGCAGAACTGATTACAATTAACACTCTTACAATGAGCCATACGTAGCATCTCACGTTCAGAGAGGCACTACTGGGAAAAGGTTGCTGAGAAAGCAAGGACTGGAGTGCAGCACTTACTCTTTACAGATGAGAACTGTATTGCTGCGACACAGGTAGCCCGTGTATTTGGCACCTGCTAGGTAGGCCATGAGCTTGAGGTCATCTCTGTCACTATCAACAAATCCTGTCACAGAGATTATCTACAGACAGAAAGACAGTTTTAAGTAACTGAACATTGATGGTACTTACAAAACACTCCCATGCAAAATATTTTTCCATTACTTAATTCTTTACATTACAGTGAAATGCACAGCATGGTGTATAAAGCACTCAAAGTGTGGCTTGTAGGATACAAACAGTACAACTTAAAACTGATTTGTTTATACATAAAAATTTCAGGCTTCTAGCAGTAGCTCTGACTCAGGAAGAATAATTTTCATTCTTCTGGTCATCTTTTTTTTTTTTTTTTTTATTTACAGAGACCACAGCATTATTATGGAAGAGCTCAGAGCTAATTTGCTTTTCACAGGTCTGCCATCTTCCTTCTGCTGCTATTTACATAGAGGTACACACACAAAAAATGCTTACACGTACTTGCTCTACTCTAAAAATCTGAGAACTGCGCTCTACTTTGCAATGAAGCCAAATAAACTGTGCCAGCTGATCATAGGTGGTGAATTGTAATTCCACATCTTCCATTATTATCTTTAATCCTGACAGCTTTTTGGTTTTGTCATTCTCACTTTTTCTTTAGGGAAAAGCAACAGTATTTCTGTTTAAAACTGTGTTTATTACATTGCATATTACATTTACTACTAACCACTGAGTACACACACATGTTGTTATACTCTGATTTTCCCAAATCTGTATTTTTATGTCAATCAGGACAGGCTATTAGCAAGGCCATCATCCCATATGTCTGCATCCAGCACAAAGAAATCCAATGCCAAGACATACTTTGGCATCTTGGTTTATACAGCATAGTACATTCCAAGATGCCTCGTAATGAACTGAAGTTTTTGAATTCCACAAAATTCCACTTTCACAGCTCCTCACTGCACCAGCAATGGAACTGTGACCTCCTATCCTCTGATTAGCAGCATAGGCTTCCTAATTTAGGTATCTGCTAAGCACTAAGAAAAACCCTCAAAAATCCTCTCAAAATCCTGGGTTATGGTAAGGAAGCACATGCTGTTAGATGCGCTGCTGCTCTGCTGCTATAAACTGTGCAGCCTGGATTGCTGCTACCATGCTATGTGTAAGTCAGGCAATCTTTGCCTCTCGGTGTCTCAGAGAGTAACTCACAAAGGCAGGTGTTATTCCTCACCACTCTGAACTCAGGGAGACTTGCAAAGCACTGAGAAACACCTGGCAGCAGCACCACATCAACACAGCACCTTAAGATTAACAGAAGCTTTTCTTCCAAGGCAAAAGAAATGTTTAAAGCTCCGTTTCTAGCTCTGTTTTAATACTGCTCATGGAATGAAGCAAACAATGAAGCCAGCATTCTTTTAAAGTAAGCTTTTCCTTCTTACATGTTGAGAACATGGCTTTCCTCCTGGTGGAAATGCCACTGGAAAATGAAGGGCTCGATGAGGCGGGACCATCTTCTTCTTCTTCAAGATTGCATTCAACCAGTGTGCTGTAATACATCTCTTCCTTTCTCTTAAAGCCTAGGAATACAGGCACAAACAGCTTTTAAAACCCAAATACTTTTGGGTTTTTTTACACTTTTTCTACAAATCAAACCTTGGATTTTAATTGTTTTTCTCCACATTTTAGACTCCTCTTTCTCATAGCATCTTCCTTAGTGCTCTCTGGAACAAGCCTACTACATGAACTATGAAAGTTTGTACCCCAAAAAACAACAAATCATAATGAACACGTAATGAGAAACTTTACATTTGCTGTCTAAGCATGAAGTACACAATGCAAAGCCCTGCCTTTCCAGTGATAAAATGAAAACAATGCAGCAGTGCAGGTTCCCAGCTGGCTCACCTGAGCATACATGTTACTGACTTGGCTTTCACAAAGAAGGTGAGTACATCTGCTCGTGAGGGTTGGGTCCACTGTCCCACCATGTGCTTGGATGATCTGGTAAGAGAGTAAACACAGAACTTCTAGGATATAACAATTTTTACATCACATTAAGAAACAAAAAGTGTGAAATTAAAGTCCACCCTTTAGGATACTGACACTATTAGCACCACTTCACTGAAGAGTTACCCCCCAAAACTAGGTTTGTTATCTAGCTTTAGAACAATTTTGTAAACAAAAAACAAAATTAAATATGCAGCTTTTCACTGAACAAAAAGTCTATTTTTTAGAAGAAATGGAAAAAAAATGAAATAAAGATATATAAACAAATATAACCCTTCTCATGTCTTTTATTTTGTGCAGTATAACTATTAAACAATTTTTCATGAACTATTCAATTCTATCTCAGCAATAAAGACAAGTGCTGTTAAAAATGTCAACAGCTTACTTGATTATGCAAAATTGTAGGGAAAATTCAACTATAAAATCCATCAGAAGTTTCTGAAGAACATCAAAGTCCTCTTATTTAGGAAAGGATACAATCAGATTTTTCTGAAAAATAGAAGTTGGCAAAAAAATAGAAACACTCTATTCTTCCATCTTATTCACTCAGGTGGATACCTCACAGGCTACTAAATGCCAAAATTATATGCAAAAAAGAATGTTTTTATACAATCAAGTTAAAGCTAGACAGCGATGCTATATTACATTTGCTGTACTACAGCTGCCTGATTAAAGCATAAATAACTGGGAAATAGTTAAGGCTTATTTAGAACATGTTCTGATTGAAGACTTAATTCAACCAGGCTGCACACCTGAAGTATCTCTATTACTTTTTCTGGTCAGCAGCAGTTGAATAATGGTTTTTTAGTTTGTAACAGAAGAATTACACAGAAGGATGCCTAAAGAAGAGTGAACAGTGCTGAAGTACTTCCAATGATTTCTTTTAGAATTTAGGGACTATGGCATTATGTTATAGTTTTTTAGAAACACTGCACAATCTTACCCGTTTCCAGGTCGCTAACAGCTGCTTGTCAGACATCTGTTCTGGGTAATCAGCAATTGCAAAGACACAGCCCAGTAGGAAATACTCTTCTGGAACTGAAATAGTTTGGCACATAAAGAACAATTAAATACTTAAAAGTCTGAAGAGTTAATCTCAGAACACATTTGCTACACTGACCTCCTCCTATTACCAGGTTATAAACCTCCTAGGTGTACCTCCTTGGAAAAAGTAGGATCCAAAATTTCAAAGCTGAAAGCCTTTAAGGCACAGCTCAACCCATAGTATGATTGTCTTAAGGGTAGTTTTTTTTTTCCTTGGATGAAGAGGGGCTAAAGGGGCAAAAGGAAGGGTCACCAAAAAGAAAACATAAGACCACTTCCTTTTTTATAGAGATCAGCTATGAACAGCCAAAACAATCAAAAAGCTTTCAGTTCTACTATACTTCAAAGCAGGGTGTGACAATTTTCTGATACTGAATCTTCAATAATTTACTCGTATTTCTGCAATTGTAGCTGTTTGAAAGCTTCCCCCTCCCCCTCTCCCAAAGGAAAAAAAAGTTTTAAAACAATTCTGCTATGGATTTACTAACACTGTTCTGAAAGTATAGGTTGTGTGCTTGTCATATCAACTGTATATTTGAAAAGAGAATGTTCTCAGCACTCTCATGCTTTTCAGATTGCTGGATCATCATTAGCTATTATTTAAGTATTTGCCTAAAAAACAGTAAAACCAGTTCTGAGCCATGAGTGGCATTTCTTACAATCCCATCCTGTAAACACAGCATTACTTTTTGATATTCCACCCCACTTCATGTCATTAGCTACTCTTTTCCAGGATCAGAAGGCAATAATTTACTAACTCTCCACTGCTGGATCGTGCCCAAAAAGCGGTTGCTGCTGCAGTTGCTGCTGTTGCTGCTGGTGGTGTTGTGGCTGCTGGGCTGCAACTGGAAGCTGTAGTGCTTGAGGTGTCTGAGTTAAGTGCTGTGCTGCCTGATTCTGCATTTGCTGTTGCTGATGCTGCTGGTGCAGTCGCTGTAAGTGCTGCTGCTGCAGTTGCTGCTGCTGATGTTGCAGCTGTTGCTGTTGCAGCTGTTGCTGTTGCAGGTTCTGCTGCTGCAGCTGTTGCAGCTGGTGCTGTTGCTGCTGCAGCTGCTGCAGCTGTTGTTGCAGCACATGCTGCTGCTGGAACTGGAGCGGCTGCGGAGGGCGGTGCAGCTGCTGCTGCGCGTGGAGCGGCTGCTGCGGGAACTGGAGCTGCTGCTGGGAGAACTGGTGCTGCTGATGCACTTGCTGCTGCTGCTGGGGAAACTGGTGAGGCTGCTGCTGTTGGAAAGACTGCTGAGAGATCTGGGGTTGCTGCTGCTGCTGCTGGAGCTGCATAAGTTGCTGAGGTTGAAGGTGTAAGAGAGGATGGTGCTGTTGCTGCTGTGCTTGATGTGACTGCTGCAATAAATGTGTCTCTGGTGTTAGTTTCACTTGACTAAACAGCACCACATTTGGATGTCCCTGTTGGCTATGATTTACTTGTTGTTCTAAACTTTTTGTAGGTGCTGAAAGTGATTGTAATATCTAGAAAACAAAGATTATTTTTGTGACCTTTTGGTTGTCATTCGGTTTTAAAAATATTTAAAGAACTACTGGGAAAATACAATTCCTAAAAGAAAAGAACCCTACACCTAAATACCTTGTGACCTAAACAAAAATCTTTACCTGCCTAATAGCAGAATGAAAAGACAGAACTTACACAAAGAGAAGTGTGGAGCTGCTTGTGACTCCTAATAAACAGCAATGCACATTTTAGTTAAATTTAAGATTAAAGCCCATCCCTATATTATTAATAATTTTTCCAACAACATTATGACTATTAACACTATATTAATAATTACATTGATCAACTGCAGTATTAATTTTAAAATCACGCTGGCCCATTAAATTCAGTTCCACAATCCTATTTACACTTAAAAATTGTTAATGATACCTTCATTAATTAGTGCTGTTTGAAACACTTATTCTCTTTTGAACCAATTCAGGAATATATAGCTTGTTTTTTAATCTCAATACCAAAAAAAAAAAAAAAAAAAAACCAAAAAAAAAAAAAACAAACACATTGATCTGCTGAGCACTAAGGGTTTATTGGGAAAAAAACCCAAAACAACCTAACCTCCTTAAGAATACTAGATTTTAGGTTGATAGAGTGCTGAAGTAATCTGGAATTTGATTTTATTTTTAAATGTATAACCCACTGTTAAGAGAAAAATCATTTCACACTAAGCAGACACAAGTTAGGAAGTAAATTTTTATGCATCAGAAAAAGGAAAATTAGGCAAAGTTCTAATAGAGTAGGATGAGTTCTACATATTTATTAAAGTATTTTAATATAAACTACCTATTACAAATCAGAAGGAGCAATAGGAAATTCTAGACTTGCCATTCATGAAGTCTTTTAAACATGAAATCAGCTTTGATGAATCCTGCAAAGCTTGTTTCCTTCACCCTCACTACTTCAACACACACAGTGTCACCTTCAGCGATGTGCGTGTGTGAGAGAGGAATCAAAGCCCATCACTAGAGCACAAAGCCAATTACTGTATCCTCTCAACCATCCATCAACTCTCCATCAGAGGTGGCTCAAGTGTTTTCACAGTGCACATCAAAACATCTCAGGTGTCATCTAAATAATTCTGATTATTATTCCGTGCTGGTATCGCACACATGTGCAGCCATGACTATCACTGCATCACCCATGTCTTGGCAGCACCACAGTAGAAACATTCAATAACTAAAAATAGCACACACAAAAAATGTTTCCATGGCTTGGCGTGAGGAGCTTCTCTCCACAACAAGTAGCAAAAGCCAAAATTACAGAAGCTTCAAGACATGGACTTCAAAATAAAGGGATAAAATCTTCAAAAGCATTCTATGGCTATATCCAGAAAGTAACTATGGATCTGTAAGCACCCAATGATAGATTTTGCTACTTGGCAGAAATCTGAGGTTCAAACTAAACACTAACTTTCCAAGAATGTTCACTAAGACTTGAACTCATTATTCAGGGCAGAAAGTAAAAGAGAAGTTATAGGGGGAAAAGGTACAACTGGTATTCTTCCCTCTAGGAAGCAGATTCACAATTCTAAGATGCAGAGCCTTTCTGCACATGCTGGAGCTGGCCCAGCAGCCTGAGAGAGTGCTTGGTACAACCCTTGCACATCACAATCCAGCCCCTGCTCCAGCAGATTTTGGGTGAGCAGAGACAAGCCAAAGCACACAACCACCAGTGCCCTGTAGCTCTGCAAATATTGCTGACAGAGAAATACTTCCACAGGGACACCACTGATGTGTATTTGACAGCACAGTGACTGGGCTGCAGAGCATATGGCATACCCATGCTGGCCAACTGAGCAAATGGCTAGCAGTTCTACTCAGGCCTTGCCCAGAAGTCTGAGCCCTTAAACAATTCAAGGCACTGAGAAGAGGAATCTAATCAGATGTAAAATAAAGCCTTTATTTCCATTTTGTATTCAGATGTCATATAACCAGCACAGAATCAACATTTCTGAGTGACTCCACACTGTGAGTTTAAGTTCTGGCTGGAAGCCTCTATACTACTCTGGCACCTTTCAAAGTTTTACCATCAGATGAACATCTAAAGAGAGGCACCAATGCAATTACTGAAGTAAAAGAAATGTGTAACATTTACCAGCACCTACTTTACTAATACTCCCTTCCCACAAACATCTAAGAATTTCAATGCTGCAGGTGCAGCATGCTCACTTACTTTCTATTTTCTTGTAGAAATACATTCAACACAAGAGCTGGAATTATTTCAACCACACAAGTGGCATAAGAAAGTGTAAGTTACGACTTCTCCATCATAATATGCCCAGCAGAACAATGAAGTATAGAACTGAACCTACTGTGGGAACAATCAATTCCACAATTTCATGTGTTTATAGCATAAACAATTCCTTGCACTGAGAACTTAGAAGGATAGGAAACCAGGTTTCCTAAACTAGCAAAATAATTCTAAATTAATGTTTTTCCCTCTCTTACCAAGAAGTCCTTACTGAAAATCTAAACCATGCTGTAGTTATACATAATTTTTACTCTTCCAAATGTTTTTTCCAAATGCATTCTGTGAACCTGCTAGAAATTAAGTAACTTATTACAGGGAAATTATTAATTTGGCTATAATTTTAAGTAATAAGGGGAAGTATTAACTTTGGGTATTTCAAGAACAGCAAAAGGAAACCGAAGATCTTGGACACTATAGTTCCTAAGAAAAAGTCCAATAGCTTATAAATTAAAAATCCAACACTTACATGTGCTACATTTGATGGTCTATTAATCTGCTGAATATCAGCACTATTAGTAATATTCCTTAACGTCCGCACGGCTGGACTCCACGTGGCCATCATTTCCTGGCGGTCAGAACTTTGGGCACCTTGGACTGAAGCCATGAGGTTGCCTCTCATATCAGGAGGCAAAATGTTACCTGGCACTGGTGGGACATTGGCACACAAATTAATCAACCCAGAGTCCTTCCCTTGAGGCAACCTACGCTTTGCTGCAGATGCCTGTGGGACTTCAGCTGGTGTCCAGTTCAAATTCCTTTCTTGCTTTTCTGGAGAGGAATCGGAAGAATCATCGAACATCAGTTCCCCTTTTGCCTTATCAGCAGGAGTAGATTTTGGTGAAAAAGCTTGATCACCCAAAGGTGATCCTTCTCGAGAAGATGCTGGGCTTGATAATTTTTCATCAGTACTAGCCTCATTTTGTGAATCTTGTTCTTCATTTTCTGCTTCTTCCTCCTCTTCCTCCTCCTCCTCCTCCTCTTCCTCCTCGTATATAATTAAACGAGGATGATAAGGAGTCTCTTCTTTTTTACTCTTATCAGCTATAGAATCCAGTACCCAGTCTGGGGTCACAATTTTAATGCTGTCCCGTTTATAAGCACATTCATATTTTTCCTGGGGGGGGGAAAAAAAATTATTTAAAGACAAAAACAATCCCAAGTAAGTTCTTTGAGATCCGGGCTAGAGCACGGAGAGGGAGATTACAAGGACACTGTCCAATACCAGAGAGTGATCTCACCCAAATCCAACAGGACTTATACTGTGCAGAACCACAAGTTCCGAGAGATTAAAACAAAAAACCCCAAATTCTCCACATTTACACTATAAAGGACTCAGAAGACACAACTGCAGAAGATGAATGCCTTCAATTGCAAAATTCTTCTTTAACCCAATCACCAAAATATTCCAACCCAGCAGCGAGGAACATCATGGTCAATACCAAAAAGCATGTGATTTTACGAGGACATTAAGGCAAGTCTAAATACAGTTTGTTTTATCCACTCTAAGAAAAAAGTAAAAAAACCCCAGTCCCACTATGAAAATGCATTTGGGGAAAAAGTCAGAATTTCATAATGAAGTAGAGACAAATATTTAAAAGTTGATCACTGAAGAAAAGCACTTCAGCAAGAATACAGCTTAAATCTTAAAGCTTCACTGTTTCCTTTCCTAATAAATAGAATAGACACAGAATCAGTGTCCTATTTATTCTAATATCTTCTTTAATGGAAACCCCTCACATACATCAGAACAGTACAGAAAAAAAACCTTTCTTTTGAAAATTTGAAACTTATTTCAGGATCTAATATTTAGAAATTATTGAGCTGGTATTTTCTTTTATGTCAAACAACATAAATTAACAACAAGCACATTCAGAGGAAATTAATTTTGTGATTCTCTGAAGTGATTTCCTACAATGAAACTGTCATTCATACACAATAAAGAGATTGGAGATGAAATCAAGTTCATTTGCTGACACAAGATTTTATTATTTCCTTCTGGTGAGAATTACTAACAATCTTGTTTTATCATCCTGTATCTAGTCAGAGCAATCATGTAAGTTTTCCTAGTGACAGAACTGTTCTTGTTACAAACTGCTGCAGTTTCCCTTGTAGTGTATCAGAGCAGCAGGACTAGAAGCAAAAAGTAATAATCCCATAAAATTGTTCCCATTAAACGACTGTGTGCATTAAAATATTTGTATCCTACAGAGAGAGAATGCTAAAACTTAAGTTTCTTGACTGGCAAGCTAAAGACAACATCCTTTGTTCTAAAAAGCTTATTATTTAAGCTTTTAAGTAAGCTATTAAGGTATGATTCTTAATACATTTCATTGGTTCATTTCCTTTCAAAATTTTAGGTAATAAAGTTTTGCCCAAGCATTATATTTTATTGTGATGAAAGGGATAACTAGAATGGTGTTCAATACACCCTTCTAAGCAGTCCACAGAAGAAATATCAAGCACTTAATAAAAAAAAAAGAAACACCCCACAAAACCAAAAACCAACACACACACAAATTCACCAAAGAACCCAGCCCTACAAAGGTTCCTATATCTTAAAGAAGGAAAAGCATTCCTTTCCCATAGCCGCACTTTCTCTTCTCCCAGTGCCAGCCCATGTTTTATTCTTCAATATTTCAATTTTGTCCTTTGTTTTTCTTCATTGATTCTGTATCTGTGGATTTATAATATAATCACAATCACTAATGACTGTGACATATCAAATTTAGGCTAAGACAAACAAGATAAAGAATAAAATTCTTTATTCAAACAGGAATTCAAATACCAGTGTGAAATTGGACATCTTTAAATTAATCAAGCTTAAAGCCATGCAGAAAATAAGTGCAAACTGAATAGCTGCAATGCCTAATTTTGCTGAATGTAGCTGTTAATCAACAGTGTTAAGAATTCTAACTTCAGGCAGATGAAAATTTTTGACTATTTGAAAGCAAATGAGAGCTACAAGAAGAATTGTACATGTAATAAACTCTTACCCCCTTTGGCTCAGGCACAATCAAGTGAGTACATTTCTTATTGAGGCTCAGCTGGCAATTCCCTCCATAAAAAGTAATCAAAGCCCACAGCGTACTTCGGTCTTCAGATGAAACCTAAAAGGAAGGCAGAAAAGCCTTTTAGCTCTGTGCACCCAGCTGTCTTCAGCTGGAAGAATTTTAGTAATCCACAGCACACCATTTACAAGGCTGGCTAATGTATTACTTGTAACTTTTAAATACCAAATAAGCAAGAAAGTAAGAGAAAAAAGGGTGACAAAGACACACAACAAGAAAAACCACCAAAGAGTAATATTTAACCTGCACAGAGATAGAGAAAACAAATAGTGAAAAAAAGTCATAGTACAACAGAAAAACTGGTATCTCTCCTCAAAAAAAAAAAAAAGCAAGCATCCCACATATAATGCACATTGGAGTAGACTGAAATATGGTTCACTTCTTACCTGAGAGAGACAAGCAGTGACTCCAAAAAAGATCTGACATGATTCTGGAGAAAAGCCATTTACACTGGAAAGCAGGTGTCAAGGATGCAAAATAATTGGATGAGTTTCCTGAGGAACATTAGAAGGAAATTAAACAGTCTATGCAGTACTTCTCAGATAATATCAAGTATCTGACCATTCAAAAACTTTCATCTTTGAAAGTACATTGTCTGTTTGCAATTGAAGTTTATGCATCAAGAAAAAAAACCGGATGTACAAACTGAATCAGAACACCTGTAATATTATGATCAATTTTGGTAACAATCTAAACCAGAACTGACCTGGGAAAGACAGACAGACCAGACTTCTGTAACTTGCCCCTCTTTTCTACACTGTTTGATCTTGAGTTTAAGATCATGCACATTTGTCAGAAAAAAACGACTACAGAAACAAGTGTACATTGTGTCTTATGCAGACACTGGGATTTTTTAAATGAAACAAGATTATTTTCCCCAGATGCACCAGCAACACTCACATTTTGAGGCCCAGAAGACACAGCACACAGTAAGCTGATGACTGTCGAGAGCATTTTAAAATTTAAGAATAAATTACTGCCATAACCCAGAATACCTCAAGAGGTTCAAGCCTGATGAACATCCTAAATTGTTCTCCATTTCATCCAAGGTAGAAATTCAGTACTGGATCTTTCAAAAGTGTACATGTGTGTACTCCCTGCCTGAGTACCTACTGCTAGCACATAAAGCAGAGACAGTCAGTATTTAACTTTTAAGAGGTCCATCAGTTTGCCTGGAGCTTGCACTCTCTAAAGAACAGGAGTGAAAGAGACTCCTTTTAAAAAAGTTACAAGCAGCATAACATAAAACAAAACAGAGGGAATACAGAAAAACTCACTTTTCTTCCTGCCATCAACAAAAGCTCAGAAGTGCTCTGACTCTTTTATCTATACAAGATCATTGCAAAATACACCCTCCTCACTCTTGCTTTTGCTGCAAAAGAAATTGCCAGCCCTATTTATGGCATTATAGCCACGGTTTTCACACATGAAACTCTTTTTCCCTCTTCACAGTCTGCTTCCAGATTCATTTTTCTGCTACTTCCCTTCCACTACAGGTTACTCAGACTTTGCACACGTCAGTGAGCAGAGCACAGGAGAAACTCTGCTGCTGTCTTAAGTTCCCTCTGGTGAAAACAACTTCCACTAAGAAACAGACAAAGTTACTGTACTTTTACATTGTATTACATCTTTCTATATTAAACTTTACCTTTAGCAACTGACAGGCAAATGCCCATCAAATAACCAGCGGAATTGGTAAGGCAAAACAAAATCCTTAAGGCTCTTATTAGATCCATATGTCTAACTGACACAAGATGTTTCTAGGACTTGGTTCTTTAGAAATTCAATGACCACTTTGAGCATTACCAAATTAAACATAAACTAAAGACAAAAATGGAGAATCTCAAACTTCTGCCTAAACTGGGTCCAAAAGCAATCAGCTGGAAAAACTAAGCTATTCCTATTAATGACTGTATTTTTTTTCATTATGGGCAGTACCTAAATCCTAATAAAAGGCCAGATGTCACTGCACTATAAGTCATCAAGAGACTGAAACAGGATAAAATAAAGACTTAACAACCCATTTTAGTCAGCACAATAAGGTTCAGAGTAAAACCTAAACCCACTATGTTCTAAGGACATGAAGTGCTGGATGGTCAAAGGTCCAAGGACACATTTATTGCTCACAGGTGTACAAAACTTCCTTCTTCTATGCAACTGAAGAACAAGTCACTACTGAGACCTGGTCTTTTCATTTGGCCATTCCAATGTTCCCACAATAAAGACTTCCTGAGCAATAGCCATTGAGAGCTACATTCCCACATTTATAGCTACAATTCAGTTATGGACTGCACCATTCTGTTGTTTCATCTGTTTATTTCTCTTCTGGGTATCCAATAACGTCAGCTCTTAGAGTACCCTTTTAAAAAACCCTGGTTGCAGATGGAAGAAAAAAATTTTAATAGTGCAACTTCTTCATGTGAAAGAATATCAATAATAAAATGTTAAGTTATTTAAGCCTGAAAATGTAGCTAATTCCAAGCTTTTTTTGTGTGTGAACACTCCTCATGAACAGGGAGAAGGCTTAGAGATGTGTAACATAAACAACTAAACACTCCTCCTTATGATGAAAGCACAATAAACACATTTATTATGTCCAGACACAAATGACCAAAATCACTAGCCTAGACCACATCACAGAAACACAGCAAGTTGCAAGGGCACACACCTTAAACTATTGAGTATAAAACAGGAATTCTGAATCTCTGAAGCACATTAAGGCCTAAATTCCTAGTATGAACACCTGGATTCTTGCACCTACCACCTCTTGTTTTCTATTTGATAATAGCTGTCCTCTAAGTGCCTATGAAGCATAAAATAGGCAAAAGGACAGGAAAACTGAAGACAAAGAAGCTCCAAGCACACTGCAACCTTGGCAGCCAAAACACAAGAGACCATTTTTGAAGTTTAAGCAGTATCTATTTGAAACAGTCTTGAATGCTTCAATGGTATCCATTTTAACATATTTTCTAGAATTTTGAACTTAAAAGGATACGGCAGAAGAGCTCCACAGCGAACAGACAAGATCACCCAGGAAGGCTGAAAAAAACAAAAACCACTAGACATTAAAATCCTTGGTCTACATGCACAAAATATGAATTACCTTCCAAGTTCATGCTATAGCTAGTTTTAATACATATTTCCAACCTTTGGAAGTCTAAGTGTTTCACAGACATTGCACTTAGTCTGAAAAAAAAACTTTTATTTATCTGCAGCAGTTCACATAAAGACAGCTCAAAGGTTGTGCAGCAACCCCCTTCTCTCATGCCATTTATAGTATTTATTCATCCTCTCCCTTTATGCAGCTGTTGTTTGTAAGAAAAAATAATTCAGATAATCCCATCCTACACTTATCTCCATGGAGTGAAGAACCATAGCCTTACACAGAATGAGTATTCTAAAGACAGAACAGTGCTGGCTGCTGAGCAGCGATGGCCCCTCTCTGACAGTATTCTGGGACAGAAGGGCTCAGAGGGACACAGGGTGGTGGCAGTGAATGGAGGAGATGTAGGACACTGGTCCCCATGCAGTAGATAAGGAAGACTGGGCAAAGAGTGACATCACATTCAGTATGGAATTACTTTTCCTCAAAAGACAAACAAAAGAATATATTGTGGCAACTATGGTTATGGTGTCCCAGTTTTTGTAATTTTCCTTCCCTTATAAAGCATAATACAAAAAATAGCTACAACCACTTAACTTCTAACTCCTCAATCCTAAGGGAAAAAAAAAGGATATTTTCCTCCCTTAAGTTTTTAATCTTCCTTTTTCCCTATAACCAGCTACTTTTGTGCCTCTGACTTCCAGTACCTTTAATACTTACTCTGATCTTCTTGATTACAGATCATGCTGTGATGTTTTCAGGTCAAGTGACATTAGTGAAAGATTTGCACTCCTCCAGCAAATGAGTTATGAAGCAAATTAAATTATTTAAGTGGCATCAGAAAGCAGGAAGTGCTCTCTACAATGTTGATGTCCTTCCTTCTCATGAAAATGGCAGCATTTCCTTGTTTATGAAGTTAAAATTACACAAAAACCATTTCAGAGAAAGGAACTAAAAATTAACCAGCACACCCAGTATAACCATAAGGGTCCCTTGCCAAGCACCTTTCATTTTTTAGAGTTAATTCACAGTTCTACACTGTCAGGTGAGCTCTCATGACAAAACCTATCAAAAGTCTCTACTGCCACCGGTACCCACATGGATAAAATAACCCAAAATCATGTACTTAAAGGTATCAGTAGTGAAATTCTAGTGATATTTCTTCCAATCTCTCTCAAGACTTCCAGAGTGACAAGTTCACACATTCAAAGATGAAGCCCACAACTTTTCACTGAAAAACACCCTGCTATTGGAAGGTAGTAACAAAATACTGGTAATTCCAGTGCAAGAAATAAAGAAAAAGAGTAAAAAAACCCTTGAAAAACTAAAATAAGGAGGAAAAAAATCCCTACTTTTCTGCAAGTTCCTATATTCCATAATTAGCATAGTACATATATGCAGAATCAACAAAATAATTTTGTAGTTTGCCAATTTTATGTGTTTTAAAAAAACATTCAGCAATCTACTACTTATTCTAAATTGAGGTTTTCCACTGCCAGAAGCTTCTAAGAACCTTGCCTTCAGAAACACTTCTAAAGTAGAACTAACAGGACATCATCTCACAGATGACTGAAAGAAAAATCTGAAAAAAAAACAATGTAGAATGCTAAAAAAACCCCACACCACTGACAGATACAGAGCAACAAGCAGAAGGAGAGAACAGAACTGTAACAGAAGTCTGCAAGTTAGGATAAAAGTTTGTGTTACAAGAATGTAAGATTTTTAAAGACATGTTTTATTTGGTCATCAGCCAAAGATGAATATTCTATTATAAGAATGAAGCACTTATGCTTCATAATACTAAAAACTTTGACCATATCATGGATGAGTCACTCACCTTTACCACAGGGAGATCAAAAACTTCTCGAGATTCTCCAACTTCTGGATTGTCCCCATCTTCTGAAATAATATGTGAGGCCAGTGCATTGTAAGAAACTTCCTTTGCTTTCCCAGCTTTCAGAAGTTGGATAACCTAAAGCCAAAAGAGGACAGGGAGAAGTCAACAATTTTTAGCAACTTTTATTTGAGAAAAACATTACTGCGAGAAGACACTAACACAGGATGGATGAATGAACATGACCTTCTCTCTTGGCTGTCCTCCTGTAGGTGGCCAGAACTTTTCCTAAAGCTACCAAACACATTTAAAACCAGACTGCCAAAGGTTTACACCTCTTCTATACTTTCATCATTGCATCTGAAGAGCTACTTTCCAAAATAATTGATGATGGGGTAGAAACTGGGGACATGTCACGGTTTTTCCAGAACATGAATTCCTCAAAAAATACATTAAAACTATTTTCCTTCATGCAGGGAAGGAAAGCTCTTCTAAGTGTTTGTTTTTGCATAGGGTAGCTCTGGAAGTGTTTGAATATACTTTAAAATAAGAGGTTGAATTCTAAGGACTAAGTGATTTTATGAAACACAGAAGAAAATAAAACAAGTAGAACTCATGCTCCCTAAATTAATACCTTCAGGAGATGGAACTGCAGTGCCTCACTCCACTGCTCTGCCCTGAGAATGCAAAACACCTCCCAACTACCAAAGCACATCTCACTCCCAATTTGCAAGGCCCAAATAGCAGATGCTGCTTCAAGAGTTCAGCGTTCTCTCAGCTCTGCTGTAGAGATCTGTGATAAACCTAGCCCTGCACCCCAAAAACCATGACTTTCATTTAAACCAAGAAGGTGACAGAGAAGGTAGTGGAGAGGGGAAGAGAAAAATGTTTTAAAATAATATGGTCTAAAAGAGTTCAGAAGTTAAAAATGCCATTTAAGATCATTGTTTCATTTCCCTTTTATTATTCAGAAATAATGATTTAGAACAAAACTGGTGTGATGTTCATCTTCCAAAACCTGCTAGGGACAGATGTCTGTCCCTGCAAACCTGCTGGGGACATTCCCTTCAAAACAGAATGCTCTGCTCACAACAGTGAACAGCAGAGAGCAAGGCAATGTATTCATCAGACAAAGTATTAATTAATTAATTGGTCCTTAAGCAATTACTCCCTCCCTGTACACTCACCAGGATAAAGAAATACTGAAAAAGAGACTCTCAAAACACAGCATTGAGCTATTTTATAAAGCATTTCTGCCAAGCAGAAAAACAGGGATAGAAAAATCACCACTTACTGAGGAGGCAACTATGGCACTCCCTGACAGAAGTACCTGACTTTAAAACTCCATTTAAGAAAACAAAACTTTTTTTTTTTTCTGCAATGGATGAATATTACCAAAAGAATTACTATAAAATAACCAAGAAAATTGATCATGAGCTTGCTGTTGTTCTCACCAGTGCCAGAAACAGGAGTGAATGTTTCCATTTTGCACACCAATCCCCTAAACCATGATACACCTTCCTTCAGGAAATCCAGTTAACCGTAAAGAAAGACAGGATGCTATTCCAAAGGGAGAAGCTAAATCCAAATAAAGCACTTTTGGAAACAAGGTGCTTAAGAACATCTCAGCACATGAGCTCCTTGTCTCACAGAGCTCTCCCTGAGTTACAATCCCATTCAACTGCTCATTTAGGGGAAGGCTAAAAAAAGAGTGAACGTCATGAAAACTGAGAGCCCCAATCTGACAGCACCAGAAAGTAGCTATGAATAATGTACTAAAAGTATGATATTTTTAATATCAAAACAATGTTGCATTACAGAACTTGTGCAAAGCATCTGCTTATACAAAAAGCTACACTAGTTTCATGTAGTTTAAATACTATAAATATGATACATAATAACGCATTTGATTATTTTATGTGTCATGAAAAAAGACTCTTCCTAATTTAGGTCACGTCAACTTCAAAACTCCTCTCAGAATACACAACTTCTTCAGATTAAGTAGTACCTGGACTGAAAAGTTGTATTGGCACAATTAAAGAACTCACTTACATTGATATCAACCTATAACTAGAAAACATAATGCTGAAAAGCCTTAATATGAACACTGTAAAAATCCTGCATTTTAAGTATTGGTTTATATCCATTAAATTAATTTTTTTTTGGGGGGGGAGGGGAGAGGAATAAAAATTTTATCTTGTGTTCTCCCACTAAAATCTGTGTTGGAAGAAACAAGAGGCATAGTTCAAAATTAAGAAGTATGACAATGGGCATATAAAAATAAATTAAACAAGATAACCAAAACCCAAATATCCTGTTCAAAGACCTTGTGCTGCATTGCATTACTTTTTATCTTTTTCTGAAGGAAAAGGAAATACTGATTTTAACTGATGTTTCCAAAACATGATGGTTTGGGGTTTTATATCTGAGGAAAGCAGAAAGAGCATTTATTAAAAGAGGAGCTGACATCTACTCCTCAGCCTCAGTAAGCTGTGAGGAACAAAATGCACCCAATGGAATGGAATAGGTTTGAAGTTGAGAGCCAGCCTAACTCTCCTTCATTTGCCAGAACACTTCGGCACAAGTCCAGACTTTTGCTTCCCTTCCAATTTATGCTGCACATGCTTTAATAGGCAGTAGGTATGCAGTTATTCACCTGAAAAAAAATTATTTCCCTCTTACTCTTGGATTTGTTTCGATTAGCATACTCACTTGTGCTAGGTCTGTTTTAATATTTATTATGGTAACTGGTTTTCTGTGAAACCATTTAAAATTTAAGCTGATCAAAGTGTGCTCCTTCACAGAAGCTGAAGGAGAAAATTCTTTGCAAAATCAAGCTGGCATCCACTGGTATATGAAGTAGTAAAAAGTGCCAAAGATATTTGTAATTTTTACATCAGTCATGGGACAAATTTCACTCTAAGAACTGATTGAGTTTGGTTTACAATTCCTGTATTCTGTCTTGGCTCAAAACACACCTGATAAATGCTCCTCATACTCAGGTGCCCCAGGGTACCACAGACAACACCCACAGGAGGGTGTCCTGGTCTCAACAAGGATAAGAGTTAATTTATTCTCAGTAGCTGCTATGGTTCTATTTTGGATTCAGAATGGGAATAACGTTGATAACACACTGATGTTTTGGTTTTTCCTAAGTTGTGTTTATCCTAAGTCAAGGGCTATTTTTTTTTTTGTGTCATGCTCTGTCAGTGAGGAGTTATAAAAAAGGCTAGGAGGGAGAACAGCCTGGACAGGTGACCCAAAACTGGCCAAAGGGCTATTCCACACCAAAGCACGTCATGCCCAGTATATAAACTGGGGGAGTTACCCATAAGAGGGGCTGAGCTGGGGTCAGGAATGAAGTCTGGCATCAGTCAGTGCACGGTGAGCAATTGTATTGTGCCTCACTTGCTTGGGGTTTCTTTTATTTCCCTTTTTCTTAGCATTATTATTTACCATTGTTTTCAATTATTTACCATTACCTGGTTTTCAATTATTAAATTCTTTTATATCTCAACCTATAAGTTTAATTTTTGAATCTCCTCCTCATTACACTGCACAGGGGTGGGGGTGAGAGAGCAGCTGTGTTGTGCTTAGTTGCCAGCTGAGCTTAAGCCGGTACAGAGGGTTCTCCCAGGAGCTGGCCCCGAGCTCAGCTGAGCCCAGCCCAGCCCAGCCCAGCTCACCTCCTCTGACCAGGCTCTGCCTCCCAAGCCAGGCAGAGGAAAATTCAATGCACCAAATTTGGAGCAAATTTGGACAATGACTCTGACTGCAAAGAAGAATGAAATTTAACATGAGAAAGAAAACCAATTTAAGAGAATGCTTGTCTATTTGCTCTATGGGAAATATGCTCATTGTCCTCCCATGTCAACACATGACTAAGAACAGGCTTTTCAAGACGCTACTCCAATGACAAATGATGTACAGGAGTGCTACAGGATTTTTGCACTCATCCTCATACACATAATATTAACTGCTGCTGTAGGGTTTTTTTGTAAGTACAGGAATCTGGTATTTGAGTGCTAACCTACTATTAGAAATTGTATCTCTGAAGACCTAATGCCTAAAGAACTAAATTTTACATCTAGAAACCTGTCTAAAGAAGTTTTCATCCTGATCTTTAATTGTATTCTTCCTAGACTGTATTTTTTTTAGCACAATAGGAATGAAAACTATCTGAACAGGCCAGTGACTGTGTCTCCGGGACACAGCCAGTGAGTGCCAGGACAGGATGCTAAAGGAAACCAACGCTGAACTAAGACTTTACTACAGCAAATACCAGAGAGGCAAAGACTTTCTAACTTCAGCGTGAAGCATGCAGTAACCTGCTTGCAGGATGCTCCTGTCCTAAAGCTTCGGAGGGTGCATTTCAAACATCTGTCTAATTGGACAAGCCACAAAACTTTGTTTCAACCATCTTCGCCGACCACGGGTGTTACTCACGGCCAGGCCACCTGCATTACCCAGGGCACTACCCCAGAGCACGGCGAGAGGGGCAGGCGGCCCCTGGCCTAAACTGCACCAGCACGGCCCCGGGGCGGTACCAGGGCCGTGCTCGGGGCCGCGCCAAGGCGGGAAGGTCTGTGTGGGAGGGAAGAGCTAGTCCGGCCCGCCGTGACGAACCTTCCCCATGGCCTGTCCCTGTGTACCCGTACGGAACCGGGCACAGGGAGGGGCCGGGCCTGCGGAGCGCTCGAATCGGAGGAGCGGCGGCCACTGCCCCCGCTGCCCGCCCGGCCCGGCTCGGCACAGGAAGTCCCTCCGCCCGCTCCTCCTCCGCTCAGGCGGCTCCGGCGGGGCCTGCGCGGCGGGGCCGCGGCTCCCATGGCGGCGGCAGCGGCGCTTCCCGCGGGCACAGCCGGGATCGGGGCCGGGATCGGAGCCGGGATCGGGGCCGGGATCTGGACCGGCCGCCTCCCCTCCCCCCCAGCCATCCCTCACGGTCCCTCAGGCGCGCGCTCCCCCCACTCCCGCCCTTTCCCCGTGAGGAGGCGCGAGCCTCGAGCCCGCGCGTGGCAGCCGGACGGTTCCACAGTGCCCCCCCCCCCCCCCCCCCGTCGGGATGGGGGGGGGAGACGAAAGGGAAGGCGGGAATGATCTGAAGGGATGAGCCGGTACCTTGGGGTCGATGTCTCCCACCACGAAGAACTTGACGTCTTTGAACATCTCCTCCGGGACTTTCAGCTCCTCGTCGTCGTCCGCCAACATGGTCCCGGACGGCAGCAGCGGGCGCTCCCCCCCTGCCCGCTATTCCCCCGCGCTCACTGTGCAAAACCCGCCGGGGCCCGGGTCTCTCCCGTCCCCCTCCCCCCGCAGAGCCGCCGAACCGCGCGAGCAAGGCGCGCGCTGCGGGACACACCATCCCCCGCCGGGACGTAGGGGGGGTGGAAGGGGGAGGGGAGAGCCGCCCCCGCAAAGCGGCTCCCCCCGCCCGACCAGCCACCACGGCTGCTGCAGGGCCGCGCCCGCCTCTGATCCACAGGCGCTATCCCTGCTCCTCCCTCTTTCCCCGAACCGGACCGGCAGACAGCATCCGGGTCCGGAGCACCCCCCGCGCGGGATGCAATGGACTCGCCCCGAACGACAGAGGCGGGCAGCGGGGATACCCGGCCCCGCCCATTGGCGGGGGAGGGAAGGCAACAGCCCCTGGCCCCGCCCCTCGGATCGCCCAGGCCCCGCCCCCTCGGCCCCGCCGTGAGGGGACGCGGGCGATGGCGGCGCGGCCCCTGGGCCGGCAGCGGCGGCCAATAGCTGTGCCGTGTATTGCCGCGGCCAGCTCATCTGTGAGCGTACCGACTGCTCCCGAAATCATAGCATGCAACCGCTAAGCTGGGAAAAGACCTATAAGGTCATCGAGCCCCACCGAAATAAAGTATTTTCCCTCAGAAACTGCAAAGCATCCATCTGCATTGATAGTGAAGCATTCCCACCTAGAGGGGGATGTATCTTACCTAACTATTTTAGATAACACAAAACAATTATTATCACTTTCTATAGGTTAGAGTCAACAGAAAGAAACGAGCACTTTCAGAGCCTGCTTCATGTCATATATTTTAAACATTGCTGCATTGACAAGGATGTTTAAAATATAGATATTAGATAATATATCATTGTATCTGTATAATAAGCACTCTGCTTTCCAAAGGAGTTTTGAACCTCCTCCTTTGATGTGGACAATGACTCCCTCCCACACTCGGAGCAATGTTAAGAGATAGCATTGCAAGACTTGGTGAAATAAAAATACAGTGCACCTACTGCCTGCAAGGCCTGTCTCACTTTCCCAGGAGGAAACTATTTTTCTTACCTATGTTATTCTTGAAACTATGGTAGAAACCATACATTGGTTTACAAGCCATTTATTTACTTTTACTGGACAAAATTTTACTGGATAAAAGCTTCACCCAAGTCCCCTGGATCTCCACATGACATCGTCTCCTTTCTACTCCAACTATGTAAGAAATACCCAACCTATCACCTGTTCTTTTTCCACTCCAGAAAGAACATTTGGTTGAAAATTTTACTGTTTTGCCCACCCTCCCAATGAAATTTACTTTTTAAAGTGAAAATCAAACTAAAAAGTCCTTTTATATGGTATACTTTTTTGTTGTGGTGCAGGAAAAAAAGTAGAAATAATCATCTGGTTTTAAACCCATTTTCCCTTTCTTTCAACAATTCGTATTCTCATCTCACTTCCTATCTTTTATAATAATCCTTGTTTAGATTAATTTTCTTCTGTGCCATGTATGTCCTGGACTGCCTTTGAAAAAGCAGAGCTCTGCTTTCCTTTATAGCCACTCTCCAGCTGCCATGTCCAGCCTTTGCTTTCTTAGTTCCATAATTTTCACTCTTTCCAACTCCATCTTTGATCCATTTTGACTTCTTCACACTAAACTGAACCACTTTGACCAAAATCTTCTTTCACCTGCAGCAAAATATATTTCATATTCTCCTTGATCTATCAGATTTCATTAACACCACTGCTTCCTGAGCTTCCTTTCCTGTTGGATTTCATTGCCTCTGTAATCATCTGCATCTTCCAGCACTGGTGATTTTCACTTCTTTTCTTTGATAAATATAGCTATCTCTCAGGTTTCTATTCCACATTCTTCTCTGAGTTCTTTCCTCTTCCTGATGTCATTCATTACTTAGATTCATCTTTCTCAGTGTGATCACTGAGAAATTGCCTTTTCCCACAGGAATACTTTCCTTATACCTAAGCCCCTGTCACATATTCCTGCTCCACACAAAGAAAACCAAAGTTTTGTCCTCCAAGTGTTTGTCCTCTTGATTTTCCTTCTCTGCCTATTTTCTTTGTTACTTTAATGAGTTCCTCCAGCCCTCCTATCCTTTGGATTTTCCAGGGTCACATAATTTTTGGTTCTTTGTACAACTCCAAGATTACAAGTATTTCAAAACAGGAGTTATGCTAATACTGGCAAAAAACATAATGCAAACAACCTGCACACATTTCTCATAGCATTGCCCCTTCCCAAACTTTCAGCTGGAGTTGCAGCTAGTGCAGCATCGGGTGGGACCACCTTGGATCTTCCATTTGCTCTGCTAGTCAAATCAGAAGAATATGAGATGGATTTGCTATTTTAAATCACAACAATTTTAAAATTCTCCAGAAATAGAAGGTGGGATTAATGTGTCAAATCATTGAAACTCACTGCAAAATCAGTTTTTCACAAACAAAAAGTACCTATTCATAAGGGTAATTGTAATTATCCTTAAGGGTAAATCATTGTTTTTAACGATTAATAATAATTATGATAAAAAGCCAAGAATAAAGTGTAGCAACATACACAGTATGGAAGTGTAATGAAATGTGAAAAAGAGGAAGGTTAAGAATTAACTATAATAGGTTTACCAGAAGAAAACTGTTTTATAACTTTGATCCTGTATAGCAAAGAGAAAGTTGTTGTTGCCCTAACCTGGGATGTGGGTCATGGACTTTTGGGTCTGTCCTCCTCTTCCTGAATGGAGTAAAAGTAACTTTGCTGAGGCACAAGGTAGGGATAGCCACGGAATGCCTAAATCCTCTGGATGTTCTTTAACCACAGAGCTTTTGATAGAAAAGGGAAGAATGAAACCATCCCACCCTCCCTCCCCTAAATGAATAAGCACTGGGAGCAACTCCTGGACAGAGCCCCAGAGCTGTGCTTGGTGAAAGCAGGAGGACTTGCAAAATCCTGCCCAGCTCAGGAGCAGATGCCAGGCAGGTGACCAGCTGTGCAGCCCAGCCACATCAGGGGAGTTTCCATTCTGTGCCATGAAACAATGCACAGCAACAACCCTACAGAAATCCTGCCTGGTAGCAGTTTAAATTAAGAGTTCTAACGGCCCCAGTAAGAAATTTTGTCGATCTCAGTACTGGATTGCACAGAGAGGCTGTTGTATTATCAGCAGTGCTACTAATCTTCTCACACAGAAATAGCTTTCTTTATTTGAAATCTTTTTTTGTCTTCAAAATGACCACTCTCAGAAGAAAAGACAAATCCCATGAGTCAGAAGTTTTACCCTTTAAGTACCTCCTAAATAAGCAGTATAATTAAATTAATGAATATATTTTTACTTCTTTACATATTTCATGAGTCACCTGTCAATAAATTATTTAAATTCTAGTAATTAGACTATTTCTAACAAAAATTTATAGTTCCAGTTTCGCATCACGTGTGTGGTCTTGTTTCCAGACCATAAGAGCAGAAAATGAGATGGAAAAAGTATGGGTTTGAGCAAGAAAAATATGTTATTGAAGAAGAAAAATATCCCCTGAATTTGCCAGAAATAAATTCTGGCTTCTGCTCACAGGTCAGCACACAGAACTAAGTCAAATCACTGGGCTGGTCTCACTGCCCAGGTGTAGAGCAAAGTGCTCGCCTGTATTTAGCCTCAAATGGATTTGTCAGGTTATGAGGTAAAGCTCATCTGCACGAGCTGAGTGACAGTGGAAGGAGGGAGAGCCCAACTCCTCTGCAAGCTGCTTCCAGCCCATCCCAGGGACCACCAGCCCACCAAAGGTCCATCTCCACAAGCCAGAAGAGCACAGGGGCAGACAGGTGGGTGGGAACCTGTTGGGCAATACTCTTTTCCTGACCCACAGATGGGGCAACTGAGAGGCGTTTTAGCACAGCATTTCTAAATCAACATTTCTAATCTAAAAGTTTACAGATGTGTACTGTGTGAGCCTTCTGTCAGGCCCTAAGAACTCTCTACAAATCCATTTCCCACAGGAACCCAAACCAAGGTACCACACAGGGCCTCCAAAGTGTCCACAGAGGGCGAGCAGGGTAAGGCCATTGGTGCTGTCCCTGTTGCTGAGAGTGCTCTGAGCTGATGTCACACGGGCCATGTACAGGTGTATGTCATCACCAGAGTCCACAACGATGTGAACAGAACATTATCTGTGCCAGAAACACTCCTCTGATCTCTTAACTACAAGAGCTCTGTACAGAGAACTTCATGAGCATGTTTCCAGAAGAACTGTGATCTAAATTTTGTATTGGGTGTTGCTTGCACGAGGTGAAAGCCCACCAAGCTGACAAGATTTGTGCATGCTTACATAAATGCCTTATTTGTGTGCACAAATGATTATATGAAAAATTCATATGCACCTACAATATCATATTTAGGCGTAATTGCTTGTGAAAAAACAACAGCTTGATTTTTTTTATCTTGTTAATTAAATTTGAAGCTTAGATTAAATTGTGTGTTTGTTTTACTCCTGTGGGCAGAAGGCTTTCTGAGTCCTTTGTTAATAATACATACTTGTTTGGTAGCAGCTGGCTCTCTAGATGTTACTTTTCCAACAAAATATATCTTCACAAAGTACCCGGTGTTTTACAGAAGCTGATGTTAGTTTCAGTGTGCCTGGAAAGTTGTTGAAAATCTCAAAAGGCATGCTGCCTGCATTATCTCCATTCCCATTTCTTAACGTGAATAAAATCTGCTTTTTAATCGGAATCAAAATGTGCAAAACAGGTACACAGAGGGCTCTGTTTTGGCTTGAGCTGTCTATGCATTTTTCCTCTTTCCTTCAGTGGGACTGCTTGCAATGGCAAATATGATTTATAATTAAAAACTTTCTTATTATCTGTACAGCAACACTGAATCCTAAAAGGCTCCCTTGGAACTGGTAGTTTCATTTTTGATTCTCTTCTAATTCCAGAACTGCACTGAGAATCCCTTGTCATTTCCTTGACAGTTTTCTTTTTTAATATAATAGTTACAATTTTTTTTTTTGCAAGTGCCAAGTAGCAAGTTTTACTGTAACTGAGCATAAAGGAGCAGAGGGGGAAATATTTTGATTAGCACAACTTAATGTAAGGATATTTTTTGTCAGAAGTGAGACATAGTGGTAAAAGAGGGGATATACTCCTTTGTGTTGCCTGCTACAGAATGTGAAAGGTTCATTCACCTTTACAAATAAATTCTATCTTTCCCTCAGACTGCCAATAACCACCTCTATATAAATTACATATAATTAATACATATAATTACATACATACTTATATATATACATATATATAACATTATAACACTTTCTTAATGAGTTTTGGACCTGATTGTATTGGAGAGGAGTATTGAATTGTATTGCATCAGGAAAGAAGAATGCAAGTCTTCCCATTGCTCTGGGAAAGAACAAATAATTTGCCACAAATAAAATGTGATACTATAATTTATAGACTCCATTCTTTGCACCTCAAGAGGAGTCCTTGCTTCTGCTCCAGCTAAGGTACCTACCAATTTCTGTGTATTTTCTGAGTTTGAGAAAAAAATGTTGGTGAAATATGGTGGGTAATTATCCCTGTAGCCCTTCTTTGTAGCTTGTCAAGATTAACATCCATATACAGGCTTTCCATTGGGGTAAATTAATATCAGCAAAACAATAGAGAATGCAAATTTTCCTTTGAGCCTGGGCTTTTATTCATGCAGGCTTGAAAAGAGCTAATGAAATACGAAGTAACCAAAATTAATTTTTCTAGAAATGAGTAAATTATTTGTGCCAAATCCTTTTTTTTGTTATTCAAATAACACTAACACTTAAATTTATTTTTACATTATTAATACATAAATGTAGAAAAAGGCACCTAAAGTTGGTGGCATTGCAGAGCATATTACAGAACAGTGTGAAGAGTGAGCCTAGGTACTGCTCTGAGAAGATCTCAGAATCCATTTATGGCTTTGTGCTTTTGAGTAGAGTGAAAACCCTCAATTTGTGCTGATAAAACATTGACATTCCATCTCTCTCTTTCTGTATGTTGTCCAAATAGTTAAATATTCCCTTTACTCCTCCAGAAATAGGAATGGCCAGAAGACCCTTGCCTGAGGACGCATCACTGTGCTCCCACAGAAGCTCCAGTCTTGGGGGTGATCTGTGCTGATCTTTCTGGAACAGCCTATTAAAAGTGGCTGGTTTTACACAGGTTCTCCTGACTCAGTTAACCCAGTGCTGGCTCGGAGCAGGGAGTGACTCAGGGTTCCTATTCTGGAGCAGAGACAGAGGGCAGCAGCTGCACCAGCCCACCTGTGCCACCAGGGAAATTCATAGGTAGCCATGGGGTCTTAGTGCTAAAACCTATTGAAAAATATTTCATTGCTGACGTATTTTCACAGCAACTGCATCATCTTCAGAGCAGTTCCTCCAACTTACCGAGTGTAAGGCCAGAAGGCCACTTAGACTAACCTTCCGCATGGAGCACTGGGAGCAGAATTGATCATTCCATTGTTTGTCCCTAAAAGTAGCCCCAGCCTGGGAGCACGTTTCTGCTTTATGGCCTTCCCAAATGCTGAAGCTTAGAGAAGCATTTTCAAGGTGGCTGAAAGACAGGTGCCTGCACATCTTTAAATGCAGACACAGGTAGACAAATTATCTGCCTGTGATAGAGTACAAACAGAGAAGCTGAATGTATTTGTCACATGTTTGTGGCTGCAGCTTTGGGAAGCTCTCAGCTTAGACATGGATGTGACTGCACTATGCAGACAACTAGTTATTGTTGCTGGATTGAACTCCCACTTTTCTGTAGAAGGAACCTGATTTCTATTTCTCACGTATTTTCAAATGAAATGAAGAACTTAAACTGACATTCTTGAAAAATGTGTTCCAACAGCATTCTTATAATGGCCTTGAGGCCAGAAGAAAGCGGTCGGTCTTCCAGTCAGTTTTCCTTATAATTTAACCTTAAATTTCACCCCAAATACTCCTGCCCTGAGCTGAGGTAATATTGAGTTCTAATCTGAAGACATCAAGAGATGAATCCACTGCTGCTCTTAGCTGATCAATCTTAAAAGGATCTCGGTGCCCCCATAATTAATTACAGGTCGAGTATGTCATGCAGGAAACATTATGAAATGAGACAATTGTTATTTAAGTACCTAGTTGTCTGCCACTCTTGAATGCAAAAAAAAAGAAGTTATTGATTTGATATCTAGAATATGTCTATTATATTGATATCAACTATTGAGTACTAAGCAGGAGTTGGGATTCAGACAAACAGGTGTCACTGTCAGGACTTTGTCATTAGAGCCTAAGGTCAGGAGAAATGCAGGTAAACTGCTTGTACTCTTAGGCCAGTTCTGGCTCTAATCCTCTTTTTTGGCTTACAGAAGGCTTTCAGGGGAATAAAGGCTCTGTAATCCTCCAAATGCTTTGGTTAGTTGAAAGATGTGCTCTGTGATATGTCAGACCTCCTGCAATAGGAGCAGATAGATCTCTGAACCAGGAAAGCCTAAAATCCATTCATGTCTCCAGGTCTAACTCCTCTGTGAACTGTCTCAGGCCAAGGAAGTTTTAAGTTCACAGTGTGGTTCCTTCAGTGTCAGGTAAGGTCCTTCACCTCTACCATATACCTGATACCTCCACAGCCCAGTCAGATATGGTTAAAAATACCCAGGAACTGGGAAAACAGGACAAGTGCCATACCACACACAAGAGACTGTGATCACATTGAACCCCTTCAAGACACCAGGCTATAAAGAAGTGGTTTCTTTTTATTTTGGCCTATTACAGCCAAAATTCTTACTTCCCCTGTTTGCTTAAAGCACCATCCTCCTTATCAAAGGACTGTCCTCCTCCTTCATCACTGAGGCTTCTGCCACATTCCTGTCATTGTTGGTCATTTTTAATCTTTGACACTGTGGCAGATACTCACAGATCAGCAGATACCTGCTTAATCTTTGAAAAAGCCACCAAAAGGTCTCTGGGTTCATTTAAAGCTGGCTCTATTCCCTACATAATCCCTCAGGATCCCAGGACTTCCCACATCTGAATTCTCAGTGCTGCAAATGGAAGAAGAAATTGTGGCATGAGGCAGCAAGCACCAAAGCTGTAATGATCTTCCTTCAGGGAGTCAATTACATTTGCTGTTTGCCTTATGGCACACGTAGGTGATTACTGTGTGAGGGCCAGGGTGCATTTGTTTAATGTATCCTTGAACTCTTATTACATTTTCCACTCATCTTGCTAGAGCCTTATCTTCAATTACACTCCTTTCCATATGCCCCAAGCTGTTATTGCTTATGAGACCAACCTGACCCTCTTGTATCCAAAATGTCACTGAATTAAATCAAATTTTTATACTTTTCAACTTGAACAGTTATCTCTCGATGCACATAACAAACAGATAATGAGATCTGCATTTTATTAGACACAGTGGAGCTCACTGATGTTTAACTATTAGGCAGAACCATTTTGCTGCTCAGTTACAATTACATTATTTTTCTCTGTGTCTGGATAGCTGTCAATTGATTTAATTCATTCTAAATGTGTAGTATAGTATTTTCCTTAGTGTTGTCTACATTCAGAGAACTGGATACACTTCTACACTTTTTTCCTGAAAGGGAGGGGAATTCCCTGTAGCTACATTTCTCTACAGTCTAATCTTTTTGCCTTCAAATTTTGTGAAAATTTTCCCATGCTTTGCCTCTGAGTCAGGGATACTTCAAAATCCCATTCTTAGCTTTAAGCATATCCTCAAACTCTGCTCATTTGAATAGGAATAAAGCACATACTTGAAATTAAACACTCATGAATCAGGATGGGTTCCTGAAATAAGTCCAGCTTAAAAAGGATCCACTGGCCCCATTCCAAAGGCTGACATGCCCACCTCAAGCCATAGTGCCCTGCACATCCTGTGCTGTATAGTACATGCTCATAATTTATGATTCACACGGTGCTCATAATGATGAAATAACAGCATCTCAAAGTGGGATCTAATCAATGCAAATATTTAGGTCCATCACAGGCCACAAGAAGATCTGCTCTCCCAGAAGGGCCCAGCTTCCATGTGACTCTCCTGTGTGCTGGGAGCCAACTGACACAGTCATAAATAACCCAGTTGGTAAACATCAGAAGGTTACACACCCTCTCTGGTTCTGTGTGCTGACCCCTGCTCTGGCTCAGTGCAAAGAGGTGGGTCTAACCCTCTTTGTGTTTTAAGCCGACAAGAACAGAAGGATATATGTCATCTTTTACTGTATCTAAATGTGTGGAGGGTAATTTCTCATAATAAGGTGCCTTGATTGCTTACTGAACATACCTTGGAGAGTGGTCTTGCTTTTGTACAGCAAAAAAAATGTCTCTCTTCACTTGAAATTATAAAGGATATAAGAGATAGCAGAGGAGTATTATTATTCAGCTAAAGAAAAGAAAGCTTGTTTCAGATAGGGATGTCTTTCTGAGATTTACTAAGCAGTCCACAGAATTTAGATATCTACATTTTAGACATCTCAGTTTAATATAGAAAAAATCTTATTACATTTCAGAATAATAATTCTCCTTGAAATGAATGGGAGAGATTAATCTAGAGACATAGATTGCTTCAGAAAATCTATTTCCTCACCTATTTCACTGACATTCACAGAAAGCAGCTGCCATAAATTTTTATAAATGTTAGGCATATGGATGGCTAACTCTGTTTGCACAGCCTCAGCCTGTACAGTAAACTTCACTCTGCAGATCAGTCCAGCTGGTTGTTTGTGGGTAATTGTTTGCAAGATGCACCCTTAGGAAGCTGCTGTGGCTCTCCATGGCCTGTGGTGCTCTTTTCTAACACTTGTCATTAATCTGAGGCTGTAATGTGTTGTTTAATGGGGCAGGCATCTCACTGGGCAGGAGGGATTAACTGGGACAAGGACATCAGGATTTATGGTTCCTCGCAGTCACAGCTGTCATAAAAACAGAAATCCTCCTGGAAATGAAGAACAGGCACTGTGGAGAGACCATTTGTCTTTGCGCAACTTCCTCACAATGTGTCAAGCCCAGGACTCCACTTGCAGCCTCCCATCAAGACGTGGCCGTACTGCAGAAGGGAAGATGGCAGGAGAAGGACTGAACACCCGCAGCCAGACTGGCTGGAGTGATACCAAAACTGGAGGGATGGGAAGCACATGTCTGCGTGGGCAGCTCTGCAAGACTGAGTCTACTGCTAGGAGTCAAAGCAAGGGACAGGAGATGTCATATGTGTGAATGTTGGATGGAAGGCTTTAAAACATGAAAATGTTGGTGGGGTTTGGGGTTTTATTCCATTGAATTCTTGGTTGTGGTTACGCAGTTGTATTTATAACCCTAGCCAAGTCAGTTGCTAGTGGTGATGTAGTAAAAGCTGCTCATATTAACTACTCTAGTGCTTAGGAAAACAGAGAAGAATGGAGAGACAGGAGCATACAATGAAGATGCTGAAATGTGGAGAGGAGGAAGGACACTGAGAGTCTGCCCAGAAAGTTCTGAAGTTGTATCAGGTCAGATGAGGAGTCCTTTAAAAAAACAGGGACTTCTTTATTTCCAAAATGAGATTCAGATTTTAACTACATAAGCCACCTTCTGTGCAGATGTCTTTCATGAACATACACCATTAAGTGTGCTCCTATCAGACCCTGAATAATTCAGTAGTGTCAACATGGAAGATTTTTTACTAAATTTACACCAAAATCCTGATAAAATCAGGAAAAAATTCAGTCAAAATCTGAAAGCAGAAAATAACCAGAGAAGAGGTGGAAAAATTAACTACAAAAGATGAGCTTACAGGTGCCAGCAGCTGACCAAGTCCAAGCAGGTCCCTTGCCTCAGGTCAATCTCTGCAGGGACAAGAATTACATCATCCATTGCATCTACCTGGAGGCACCTGAAGAAAGGTAGGGGATGGCTCTGAAAGGAAAGGAGAAACTCACTGGTGGCAGATGCCACCAGCCCCCTCCAAGCCTGTGGCTTCACTGTGTCACAAAGGGTGGGCACACAGCTGTAGCCCAGAGTGGCTCAGAGATGCTGGCCTCAGCCCCTCTTGCTGGTTTTCCCACCACCAGCTCTTGCGTGAGCGTGTTCCCAGTGTCACACATCATGTCCCCAAAGTGGGAGCTGAGCATGAAGCACAGGGAGATGCTGCAGCTCACACACCACTGGGCCACCACCTCTGAGCTACAGTCTACCAACCTTGACTCACAGATCAGCAGCCAGAAGAAAAACACACTGTTTTTAATAAAATGCAGTGCTAGACAATTAAGAAAGGTCTGGCAACATTTTGCTGTTATAGCAGTGAATACTGGTTGTTAAAAATAATGATGCTACTAATAAAAAACCTTGTGGAAAACAGAAGGACATTTATACAACCCCTTCCATCCCAAGGGTTCAGAAAATTTTATAGTAGTAGCAAGTAGATTGCTTGATCAGGTGCTTGATGTGGTAGAAGGGACCAAACCAAGAAATTTCTAACATGATACTGTCAAATTCTATGAGAGAAATTATGTTTGGGGACCATTAAAAATGGTTGTATTTGTTCAAATAGCTGGAAAAGTTTGCTGTCATGCCCATGATCCAGAGGCAAGCTCTTTATGAGCCTACAGAAGACATCTGCAAGTACTTTTCTTGCAGAGACATGGGAGAAGACTCATTTTAGTTGCAGACAGAAAGTGTGTGGTCACAACCTGCCATTGGACTTTTTCAAACTTGTAAATAGTTCCTCTCATTTGTATGAACCTCTCACTCACCCAGCAACACAGGTATGAAATATAAATAAGCAAAATTCCACAGCTTTCAAGCTTTCATATTTTCTCTAATGATCTACCATGTTGTATGGCTTGAAAATACTGGCAATTTACCTTACTGAAATTAAGACCCGTTCTGCTGACCTGCATGACCTGGACAGGCTGGGGCAGGGAAACATCCAGCTACACTGAATAATCAGGGGGAAGAAAATATTCCACAGCTGGAAGGAAGCATAATGTGACTATGAATCTGAGACACTCAGATGGTAGCCTAGTTGAGAGAGCTGTACAACTATGCCAGTGCTTCCTTTGGCAGGTAGGGTTGTGGCTGTGGCTGTTCAAGGATCTCCAGGGAAGAAGGCAACAACCAAAGGTCTATAAGGAAATCAGGCTGTTGGAGTGGGAGAAAAGACATCCCTTGAGGACGGCATCAGTGGATAATTTTTGCACCTATTACCAACTAATTACAATAACATAACTAGTCCTGGAGGTTAAAGTGAGCGGAGGTTTGGGAATAAGGTACTCCAGCCAATGGAAGTGGGTTGCCCAGTGGGCATGGAAACACACTGACAAGGAGTCCAAGGGAATGTAACAGGAATGAAAGTAGGTATATGAAAAAGTTGAAGAACTTCTGGCTCAGAAAACTGTTGAGAGTGATTTATGTTCTTAATGTGGTAAACAGATTCTAAAGTGTTTTGCCTCTTAGCTCGAAAGAACATTTCTAGACTATTGATGGATTTATATAAATAAAGGTTCAGAAACTTGCCACCTGCAAGGCAGCAGAAAGGTAACCTGGAAAACACCAAATAGAAAAACTCATGTTCAGCCTCATACTATTACAGCCTTCCCTATAGCTTCACAGCTATGCAAATTATCTGTCACAATGCATAAAGCTCAAGATAAACAAAGCTCTTCCACAACTTGGCATATGGAAAAAGGGTCTGAACTGAAATGGTAATTGAGTTTTAGAGACCCATCCATTTGCTGTCATCGTGCCATCTGTCTCCCTGGCAGAGTCCTGACAGCTTGCATTGGCAGCTTTGATTGCCAAAGCTCATGTATTAAGTTAAGATTTACCTTGTCTTCCCACACACAGTTTCTTATTTTTCTATGGCACTGCTATTCTAGATGATTCACAGAACTGCAGGATACCCTGTACTCCCAGAAGCATAATATATTTTGGTATTTTTAAACCTTTTTTTTTTTAATCAGAAATATAGATAATTTTCTGTTGTGGTTTATAAGCCACCTGTAGACACCAAGTCCACCAGAGTCAAGAGAGAGTCTTTCTTCTCAGGGAGTGACCATGGGTAACAGAGATCACAGGTGCTGGTGTATGTATGTGTGAAGTATTTGCTACCACCAGAGTAATAAATGAAAACTGCAGATGCCATATGAGGGCAGGACCCCCCGAGGCAGGCTCCACGTTATTGCATTACTGTCATAACTGCTCACTGCAAAGCACCTTGGACTAAAAGCCAATATGATGCCTAGCATAACTCTACTGATTCCCCTGAAATTACACAGATGATTGATGTTGCCCCTCAAGGTATGAAAGAAGAGATAAAATTATTTACATTTAATTTCTTTACCCAGAATGGAACTTTTAACTGCAGCAGTGAATGATGTGGGAGTTGCCCTTAGACTTTATTAAGTTGCAGCTGGCCCTCTGACCATGAACAGGTTTTTTCACTATGCAAGAACAAAGAGTTTAATTCCAGCAGGAGTTAATTCATGCTTGGCAGAAGACAGATAAGCTCTCCTGGCAGTCCATTTACTGAGACATACACAGCAGTGCAAGCTAGCAGAGTCCCTCCTGCCTTTAGGCCAAAGGAATTGTGGCCACATTCAAAAGACACAAGCACTGAGACACCACTGACTTTACATAAGAGAGGACCATGCACTAGGCAAGGCAAGAGGCTGCTCTGTTGAACAGCTTTTGTTCTTGTTCTGCTTTGTTCCTGTTGCAGAATTAAACAACACCTTAGTTATGTCACTGAAATCATTGTCCTGCTTTTGACTTGACACAGTAATTTTCTTTTTAGTGGCTGGTACAGGGCTGTGTTTTGAATTTAGGATGAGAATGTTGGTAACACGCTGATGCTTTAGTTGTTGCTAAGCAGTGCTTACCCAAAGGACTTCTCAGCTTCCTGTGCTCTGCCATCAAACAAGAAGCTGGGAGGTAGCACAGCCAGGATAGCTGACCCCAACTGGCCAGAGGGATATTCCACACCACAGAACATTGTGCCCAGTATATAGACTGGAGGGAGGTGGCTGATGGCTGCTCAGGGCTGGGCTGGGCATCCATCAGCAGGTGTTGAGCAATTGTGTTGTGCATCCCATGTGTCTCTTGGATTTCATTCCCCTCTTCCTCTCTTTTTTTCATTAGTACTAGCAGTAGTATCATTATTATTGTTGTTTCAATTATTAAACTGTTCTTATTTCAATCCATGAGGTCCACTTTTTTTTTTCCCCAGGTCTCCTCTTCACTTGGGAGGGGAGCAAGTGGCTTCAAGGGATGACAGTCATTCAGTTGGTGGCTTCCTAAAGGAAAGCTTACATGCCCTAAACTGGATTAGACCTGCCTGAGGAATGTTTTCCAGTCATACAAATGAAAAGCCAACAGGATTTCAACTCATTGTTTTAATTTCTCTCCCAAGACAGAAAGACTTCTCAGAGTTCTTCATAAGCATCCAAACCAAGAGAACCCAAACAGGTAACAGGTAAGCAGGTTGGTAAACAGGTCACTCAATGGGACAGTGTGGGGGTATGGAGCACTCAGCTCCCCCTTGTTCTTGCTCCAAGGTACTCCCACAATCCTACTGAATCTCCTAGTAACACACAACAGGGTTAATCTCTGCTTCTCAGTCAGAGAATTGTTCCACTTTGAAGTAAGTAATTACATGTTACTGGGAGAGAAAGGCTGACTCCAACTGTGGCCCTTGGCTGGCATGTGAGAAAACCTCAAGTAAGTCCACGCTCGAGTAAATATGTGATTATTAACCAGCTGCAGCACCAGAAATCTGAGAGAGAGTTACCCAGAGCAGCCAGCTGCTTGGCTGTGGAAATGCTTACATGAGCTGTGAGGCATCATGATCCAAGCTCATAGCCATGATACAGCCATAGCTCAGTCATGAGCTTTGATGCTTTGAACCTTGGTTGCCTTGGTTGGAACTAGATGATCTTTAATGTCCCCTTCCAACCCAAAGCTTCTGTGCTCTTGGTTTCAGAAGACTAGAGTGACATCGGAGCAGAGGATGGGCTCTGAGGGTATGAGAACAACCTCTCAGTCTGTGCATTCTCACTGTGGCCATGTTTGACCATTTTGCAATAGGAGAGGAGTGGGTGGTCTGCAAGTGTGTTCAAAAAGCATGGCTGGATGTGGTGTGAAGCTGGACTGAGGCTGGTTGAAAGTTAAATGAAATTCAAGTGATGAATACCTGAGGTTTAGAAATTGCTGTGACAGGATGCACACTTACTGAGCAGTCTGGCTGGCAACTGAGCACAGCTTTCAGTAGTGGTGTATATACACAGTGAGAATATGTGTTCCTGTAATCCTTGTATAACCTAGCAGCTACACCTACTCTGGAGACTGCAATTCTCATTGATTCATTGAGCATGCCCAGCAAAAATTCCTCTGAGCCTTCTCCTCTCCTTTTTCTGCCAGTTGTAAGGGCAGAGGTTCAAAAGATCTCCATAGAGATTAACAACATAAATCCATTCACCCTTTTCCCAGGAGTAGCTAATACTTGGATGTGCATTTAGGCAGTGGCACTGATTACATTGTGAATTCCCTCCTAACCTCCAACCATCTGATGCATATTTTGAATTGGAAGGTATCTCCAATAAATGGCATTTAGGAGCAAGCGTAATTTAATGTCTTTACTGGAGTGCATGCTGCTAAATCCAGGCAAGTCCTGTCACATTTAATTCCTCTGGCTCCATCAGTGAAGATGTGAGATAATCCTGACTTTGTAACATAGAACTTTTTCTCAGAGACTTTCACAGATGTGATCATTCCACAAGCATTATCCACTCGCTAAAGATCTTGGCCTTCTGCTCACTTAATATCAAGAGTTCTGAGAAAATAAATGATCATACTAATCTGTGTAAAGTAAACAGCATTTTGTCCTTAAAATAACATTTTGTCCTTAAAAACAGCAATATTTAGTCACCTCCAGAATCTGGTGCATTCAGCCAATGCACCTAAAGAATGCAGGATCAGAATTGTGGAATGATGCAGGTTGGAAGGGACCTCTGGAGATCACCTGGTCCAACCCCCACTGAAGAGGGGATAACTCCAAAGTCAGATCAGTTCATTCACAGTGATGTCCAGCTGAATATTGGACATTGCTAAGGTTGGAGATTTCACAGCTGCTTTAAGTGATTTCAGACCACTCTCCAGGTGAATATTTATTTCTTAATTTCTAATTGGAATGTAGAATCACAGAATGCTTTAGGCAGAAAGGAACCTGAGACATCATCTAGTTCCAAGCACTCTGCCATGGGCAGGGACCCAGAGCCCTGTCCAACCTGTCCTTGAACACTTTCAGGCATGGGGCATCCACAGCTTCTCTGAGCAACCTGTTCCAGTGTCTTACCACCTTCAAAGGAATGAATTTCTTCCAGTTTCATGTGCTAGCCTAATCCAATCTAAACCTACCCTCCATCATCCTAATGCTACCTCTTGTTCTATCATTCCATGCCCTTTTAAAAAGTCCCTCTCCAGCTCTCTTGAAGTCCCTTTAGGTACTGCAAGGTGCTACGTGGCCTCCCCAGAGCTTTCTCTTCTCTAGGCTGAACAACCCTAATTCTCTCAGCCTGCCTTCTCAGCAGAGGTGCTCCAGTGCCTGGATCATCTTCATGACCCTCCTCTGGACTCCTCCAACAGCTCCATGTCCTTCTCACACTGGGGGCCCCAGAGCTGGATGCAGCACTGCAGGTGGGGTCCCACACAGCTGGAGCAGAGAGGCAGAATTCGCTCTCTCCAGCTGCTGGTCACGCTGCCTGTGCTGCAGCCCAGGACATGGGTGGCTTTCTGGGCTGCCTGTGCACGTTGCCAGCTCATGCTGAGCTCCTCATCAACCAACACCCCCAAGTCAGCAGCTGATGTTGTGACTCTCACTCATTGCATCCCCTCCGATCACTGTGCACCTCTAGGGAGAGTTTGCTTTAAGGAGAGTTTGTTTTTACCCTTTCTATGCCCACCCCTGAGGTAACTGGAGACAGCAGTAAGATTTTCCCCTCAAGCTTCTCTTTTTAGGAGTGATAAACTCAGTTCTTTTTGTCTTTACACATCATACGTGAGTCTGCTCATCACCTTGATTACCTATGACTAGACTTGCCCCGGTGAAGAACCCCAAACAGGACATGAAATTCCCAGGTTTGTTGGATAGAGGGAACTGGTTATAACCCCAAACCTGTACTCTTGTATAGGTCTATTCCATCCCAGGTGCAGACCTTTGCATTTCCATATACATACTCTTATATATATATATATATATATATATATATATATATATATATATATATATTTGTCTACATTCTGTATTTCCCTTCACTTCTCAATGAATGGCACTGACCCATTCAGCTCCAGCATCTGCCAATATATATTTTTTAAAGTCAAGTAAGTAAAATAATGAAAGTATTAATGATTTTTCATGAGAATATAATCTAGTTTTACTTCTTTAGATTTAATACATTTTATTTTCATTTCTGTTTAAATATAATTTTTGTCTATTTGTTCCTGAAACAAAAAATAATAATATATTTTCAGGAGCACATATTTTATAATTTGTGGTTGATTTCTATTAATTCTGGGTAATAGGTTTTTTCTGGGAAGAGCCCACACAACAAAAAGCTCTCAGCCTTGGAGCTGCTAAGTGTTTTGATCAATATAATGACAGTCAATGATGTTTTGCACCTTACAAACCAGGAATTTTAAATCAAGAGGCTTTATGAAAGGTTGCAAACCCTATTTGTCCTTTGAGTTGTAAGTAAAAAACCTACTCATTCCAAAATTGTCAGTATTCTTGTGTATAAAGGATAAAATAATAATTTCTCCCTCCAAACGATGGCAGTTTATTTCCAAAAGGATGATATAGTCTCTAAGGCTGCATTTGTGCCAGTTACTACAGTAGGATCCCTGGTTCTGAGAGTGAGTAGCACAGCACTGAATGAATTCATACGGGTAAGATCCCATCCCACTAAAACAAGGTCCTGGACCTGTTTTAGATATGCTGCCTTGCATTTCCCTTGGTAGCAGGGAGGAACAAGCAGCAGCAATGGCAAACATCTTGTTCATTACCCTTTGTTATTGTTACTTGCTGTTTTCATTAAAAATTCCAGAGAGATTCAGGAGAGGCAGAAGGAAGCACCAGTTTGGCTTTACCCTCTGTATACCATGACTATGGAATGCATGGGGTACCCCCTGAACAGCTCTGTTTGTGTCTTCTCCCCAACTCTCTCAAACTGCAGTTCACCAGCAAATGTCATTGTCACCTGATCTTAACACAGATGCCCTGCCTTCCTTCGGCCCCAAGAGATGCAAACTGTGAGCCGCACGTTAGTGTCTGTGGCTTCTCACCTCACGTGTCTGACCCAAAAGCTCTTCGGAGCTGTTATCCCAGGGCTGCCTGGAGAAACAGAGTGCCAGCACCAGCGCAGCCCTGGATGCCATCTAAGGCTTGTGGGCTGGAGCTGGCTGGCATCCCTGCATGGAGCTGGGGCATAGGGAATCCTGCTCGGTGGGGTTAGATTCTGACTTCTTCTGTGAAGCCCAGAATATCACTACTCATCACAATTAGTGTGCTAAAAACCAGGGGAAACGCTCATGCATTTCATTAATGGCTAATGTTATTAAATAGACAACTAATAAGAGCAGTCAAGTGAATTATTATCTCTAATAAAAACCCCGACAATTGCTAACACGGGGAATTAGGGAATGCCAGCACAGAAGTTCGCAAAGAAATAATTCCCTGCCACATTGCCCCTACACAGAATAACCAGGGTTACTAACAGGTTTCCTGGATGCAGACTGTAGCCTATCTGGGAGCAAGGAAATTCCCGCGGCGCCTCACTAACATATTTTTAGAGGAGCCCAGGGACAATTTCACAGGGATGCTAACTTTCTGCGGCTGGCACGGAATACAACCGGAGGGGGCGAAGCCACCCCGAGACAAAGCCGGGGCCGATTCCCGCACGGTGCGGGCAGCGGGGAGCGGGCGGGCAGGGGATGGGCAGCGGGCAGGGCAAGGACAGCGGGCAGCGGGCTGGGGTAGGGGCAGGGGACGGGCAGGGACAGCCGGCTGGGGCAGGGGCCGGCGGCTCTGCCCTCCCGCTCGGCCCGGGGCCGGTTCCGACCCGCGCACGGACATGACTAAGCAGCGCCTCTCCCTCCGCGGCCGCTCCCGCCGGGGCTGCCCGCCCCGCACCCGCGCACGGCGCGGACTCACCTGCCCGCCCCGGCCCCGCCAGCCCGCGGCGCGGCTCCTCCGCAGGGGCCGCCGCTCCTCCGCCCCGCTCCAGCCGCTCCGCCGCCGCCAGCGCCGCCCCGCTCCAGCCGCTCCGCGCCGCCCCGCAGCCGCCCCGCTCCAGCCGCGCACCCCCCGCGCCCGCGGAGCCGCCGCCTCTCGCCGCCGGGGCGGGCCGGGGGCTGCCGTCAGCCGCGGCTGACGCAGGGCTCTTCCTGCCGGGGATGAAGCCCCCGGCGGCCGCCAGCCGGGAGCCCCCGCGCCCGGCGGCGCTCGGGGCGGCCGGGGACCCCCCGCGCCCGCGGTAGGGCGGCGCTTCCCCCCGTTCCCGGCGCGGGCAGCGCAGCGCCTCCCGCCGCCGCCGCGCCCGCAGCAGCCCGGAGGAGCCCGGCGCCCCGCAGCCCCGGCATGGAGCGCCCGCTCAACCTCAGCTGCCTCGCCGGTACGACGCCGGACAGCGGCAACAGGAGCGGGTCCTCCGCCGGCCCCGAGGGCGGCCAGGCCCATCTCTCCGTCTTCAGCGTGTTCGTTCTCACCCTGTTGGCCATGCTGGTGGTGGCCACGTTCCTCTGGAACGGGCTGGTCCTGGCCACCATCCTCCGCGTGCGCAGTTTCCACCGGGTGCCCCACAACCTGGTGGCCTCCATGGCCATCTCTGACGTGATGGTGGCAGCCCTCGTCATGCCCCTCAGCTTGGTGCACGAGTTGTCCGGGCGGCGGTGGCGGCTGGGCCGGTCTCTCTGCCAGGTGTGGATCTCCTTCGATGTGCTGTGCTGCACTGCCAGCATCTGGAATGTCACGGCCATTGCCCTCGACCGCTACTGGTCCATCACTCGCCACCTGGAGTACACGCTCCGCACCCGGCGCCGCATCTCCAACATCATGATTGCTCTCACCTGGGCGCTCTCTGCCTTCATCTCTCTGGCCCCACTGCTCTTTGGCTGGGGAGAGACTTACTCAGAGGACAGTGAAGAGTGCCAAGTCAGCCAGGAGCCTTCCTACACCATCTTCTCCACCTTTGGGGCTTTCTACCTGCCCCTCTGCGTGGTGCTCTTTGTGTACTGGAAGATCTACAGGGCCGCCAAGTTTCGAATCGGATCTCGCAAGAGCAACTCCATCACCCCCATTACACCAGAAGCACTGGAGGTAGGTCAGCTTGGTTGTGTTTTGCTCAGGTCAAGCAGTGACAGCAGGCAAGCCTTTGTAGAAGTGGGGGAAACTTAAACCAAAAGTGTGCAAGTGAACAGTGATCCACCAAAGCCCTGTGGATCCTGGAGGCTTCCAAGGGAAGGCTGACTGCAAAGCTTGCAAACCCAGTGTGTCGGCTCCTTCCGAGCCCCCAGCTGTGAGCACTCAAGGTGTAGCTAAAGCAACTTTGGGACATACTGCGAGCCTGAGCTCCACGTGGGCAAGCGGTGACTCACAGATGTCCCCCCATGGAATGCTGAATCAGTGCTTGCCAGCATGAGTAAGGGGTCACTGTCCCTCCCCTGGGGATGCAAGGGGATGTTGGATGGATGGGCAGTTGTGTCTGCTGGGGACGATACCCTGGCAGCCACCTGTGGCTTTGGGGACACTGTGAATTTACCCAGACAGAAAGCACTTGTGCTGCAGAATGTCCTTGGAAATCTTTCCTAACCATGACTGCATCGTGTCAGCTCATCCCAGGCACAATGACTCTGCACTGTAAAGATTTCTTGCAGGGAAGAAGCAAATGTTTGCTAATTTTCTTTCCTCTGCTACCAAGAACTCTTAAACTCAGTGGGTTTAGAGAAAGTAAGCAGACTCTGCACAGCATGTGGGTGTGTGCCTGCTCTGCTGATCAGATTGTAAGTGGGGAAGTAATCTTATTGTGCTGTTGTGTGAGCAGCCCCAGGTACCCTCAGTACTCTCTCTAGTTTCTAATCTCACTTGAAATAGTCTCCATCACCCAGAAGAGGTTATACAGCCACCTTGCCCTCAGTTAGAGTGTGACGTGCATGGCCTGTGTTTCCCCTGGAGTCCTGGCCCTCGCTTGCCCTGTTGGGCTTTGTTCCTACTGTGTGGGATCACCTGACTGGGGTACATACGGTGCAACTTGTGTTTGTGTTTGGCAGGTGAAAGAAGCTGCCCAGCAGCCACAGATGGTCTTCACTGTCCGTCACGCCACTGTTACGTTCCAGACGGACGGAGACACGTGGAGAGAGCAGAAGGAAAAGAAAGCTGCCCTCATGGTGGGCATCCTTATTGGGGTCTTCGTGCTCTGCTGGATCCCCTTCTTCATCACGGAGCTCATCAACCCACTCTGCTCATGTGACATCCCACCCGTTTGGAAGAGCATTTTTCTATGGCTAGGCTATTCAAATTCCTTTTTTAATCCACTCATCTACACTGCTTTCAACAAAAACTACAACAATGCCTTCAGGAACCTATTCTTTAGGCAGCAGTGAGCAGAAAAAGCTTTCCTGCTGCCCCAGGCAGCTGATTTTAAGTGTCAATGATTCTTACCAAATTTCTGAGGAAGTTTAAAGCCACAGATACTGAAGTGATGCTAAAAGTGCATCGCCATGGGTCGTATGTCCCAGAAACAGTCCCAGTCCCTAGGCAGGCTCTCCATCCCAGCCTCTTAACTGCTGTTTTTCCTGCAAGTAGCATGTAAGAGCTTCTGCCAGCAGCCTGGCTTCCTCGCTCCAGTGCCCTGCTGTGTTCCTCCTGCCTCCCCAGTGACTCTCTGTTTGGTGGCACCAAAGGTGCAGAGGAGTCCATTGGCAAAGAAACGTTGGTTTGGCCACTGCTGGTATCTCCCAGCACGAATCACCTTTGTCCCATGTGCAGAGCTGGGACCCTATAACATCAGGAGGTTTTGTGATTACATATGAGAGTACATATTTTATGGCTTGGCTGAAAACATCGTTTGTCTTGTCTTTCGCTGGTAAAGACTGCAAAGTGTTTGTTTTTTTTGGGAAATAAAACCCTTGGTTAAGGGTTAAGCACAGACTACAAGTACCAAGCTTTTTCTCACATACTTTGGGAACAGCAAATTGTGTCTGTTTGCTTTTGGATTCTATGTAGTGGGTTGTTTTTTTTTAAAAAAAAAAACAAACTTATTGTGAAAGCTTAATGCATGGTGTACCCTGGAATGAGAGAGAATGCATGGGAAACTCGCCTCTCGCTCCCCAGCTGCTACGTGTGAGCATCTGCCTCAGACCTTTATGTTCGGAAATACCAGCTGTAAATGCTAATCTTCGTGCCTGTTGTTTCCCATTTTAAAACTTTAATGTATTTTGAGCAGCTGTGGGCAGATTTCCTGTAGTTTCAGGGGATGCAAGGGGTGTATTTTGAGTTGCCTTTCAATGAGGGGCTGTGTTTTACTATTTCTGAATGCAATCCAGAACTTGAAACCAAAGCAAAAACCCCACTTTGTTTCCATGAGCACTGAGTTGCAGGCAAAGGGCAGTTAATGACAGGTGATATTTCTTTCTGGAAGCATAATCAAACCACAGAGCTTCTCTTCTGCAGGGACCAGACTTCAATATTTATTTTTTTGCCCACCTATCCTTCTCTGCCCACCCTTCTATGGCTCCATCCCGTGTGGTTGTTACTGCTCTGTTGCCTTCCTGCCTTTCCATATTGCCAACTTAATTATAGTAGTTGGCATTTCACTCCTAGAATTAGAGTTACACACTTTATACTGCCCTACAGAAGGACTGACAGGTCTGCAGATAAAGGAAAGTATTAGTTTTAACTTGGTTCTGGGACAGTCACTGAAATCAGACCACAATTAAAATGGTGGAAAAAAATACAAGATGGAAATCAGAACGACCCAATTCCATGTCAGATATCTCAAGAAGAGATAAAGGGAAGATGTCAATAAATGATGGTAAAGCTCCCTGGGGTTGGGTAGTATTAATTTCTATCTGTAGATCTTGAGACATCAGATGTTGAAATTGTCACTGGTCCTTTAAACCAGTCAAAAATCCTGGCAGAGTTGGCAATAAAAGCCCTTTTTCTTTTGCTGTGTCTCGACAGGTGAAAATGGAAGCAGAGGTCAAGGTGCTATTAAAGTGTTGCAGCCCTTTCAGGACCAGTTAGACAAACATCCATCAGCACTGACATGGATGCAGTTGATCCTGCCTTTTGGCAAGAAGAGGAGTAGGATAGCCCTTGACATCTTCCTTAATACCATCTTTAAAAAGTCTGTTAGAAATATTGGGTAAAACCCTGCCCTCATTGAAAGCAAAGGAGAATTTTTTCAGTGATTTCAAATGAATCAGATTTTTATGTGGCATGTCTTGTCTAGTAAAAGCATATTTTTAATGTTAATTAATTCAAGGAGAAGATGGGTGGGATGGGAGTAATTTTCTAACTCCTGTGAAAGAGGCTCTGACCTTCCCCCTAACCGTGGGCCAATCTTTCCAACTAGTAAAGAGCATTTTCTTTCTTTGTTACATATATTAAAATATCATTAGTGACATCTCAGATGTATCAAAAATTGTAATAAACTCTTTATCTGCTTTTTTTTTTTTTACTGAGTATATAAAGACTGTGCTGCTTTCTCTGGACAGCCCATCACTGATGCTGAGTTGTTCCATTTAATAACTGCTGATTTTGTTGTGCCAAGGGTTGTTTAGCCAAAAATGACTTGGAAAAAATGCTTCCATGTTCAAGCCAAAACTTCAGCTAAGCTTGGTGGTGCCTGAAAGTGGGAGACTACTTCTTAGGCTCCTAGAGTGATACTTTAAACACTTTAAAGCATGGATTACCTGGGAAGTTGGACCTTAGATCCCCATTTTCACATCTAACATCATGTCTGCACAACTCCATGTCAGTCCCAGCTGAGTCCATGCCATTTTTATTTGCTCTTTGATGAGTATCGCAGATTCTCTTGTCTCTGTTGTGTGGGGTCCTTGTGCAGGGTGTGGAATCAGCTGTAAACTCAAATTAATATCCACTGTAAGCAGGCAAAAGTTAAAGTGAAATTAGTGGGAAATTGCCTACTTTAGCTGCAGTTGGGTGCTGGGGTGAAGCTCCCTTTTATTACACCCTCTGTTTATTCATGCTGTGCCTTAAAGAGTGACAGGGAGACAGGAGATCATTTTGAAGTGACACTAGGTAATTCCAATTTGCCTGTAGTCATGAGTATTCTACCATCCTGGTGTAAATTACACTTACATTTATTTGACAGGCCACATCTGATACAATCATTTTCTGGAAAGAAACAGCTTCCAGTTGGTCGTAAGATTTGTTCTTTTAAATCTTGAAAAAATTAGCAGCTTTTGTATTGGCCAATTCCTGCAGCTCATACTTGAGACCTAACACCATGAGCTTTCATTCTGAAGATGATTCCTGCAATGCAATATGACCAGACAGGGAAAATATCATTATTCTGGAAGTTGCACTGCAGAATCATACTGAAACGTGCCACAATGATCTCAGCACAGGGGAGTGGCATGAAGAGACCTGGACATCTGATCCAGGCTCCGAGGCTTTTTACAAACCTCTCATAATTCAAACACAGATGCTGAGTGGGCTCCCAGAGATGCAAATCATGATTGAAGACATAGGCAACCACAGCTTCAAAGGAGGCATCTTGTACCTTCTTGTTCCCATTTATACACAGAATCAGTGGTGTGAAGAGATCTGCCTCACCGAGGCTTTGTGAGGATTAATTACTAAATGTTTATCATGTACCAGGGAGGTGGAGCACCCTGGTTTGAATGCTGAGCAGCATTATAAATTGAGCTTCTATTTAATTCCTAGGAAGAACGTTATTACCCATTATTATTGAGTTTTGTATGCAGTTTAATGGCTATATAATTCTTCCAGAACAGATTTAACTAACCTGCTCCCACTTATAATTAATTTAGTTCCCTCTCAATGCCCTGACAATCCAATGAACATCTGTATGGGAGCTCAGTAGCGAGGGCAGCGTGTGCTGAATTCCAGCTGCTGCTGAGCGTCTCCTCGCCATGCTGAGCGTGTGCTGTCACGGCTCAAGGAGCAGCAGCTCTCTGGGCAGTCTGCTCTGAGTTCCTTTTTCTTTTTAGGGAAGAAAGAAAAGGTCATTGAAGAAGAATGCCCATGGATTACATGACAGGTTGGCTAACCACCTTCCTCCTTCACCCCCAGCCTGTTGGGCTCTCTTCTTGTCACAGGCAGGTGACTCCAGGACATGCACTGGCCCTAGGCAGCCACAGGTGAGGCACACATGACTTCATCCCCTGGTAATTTTTCAGGGCTTTTCAAAAACATTACTGCTAGAAGATGTGTCCTTTGGACTGTCAGCAGCAGCTGAAAGCGGGAGTTTCCTGGAAGTAGAATTGCAGGTAATTAAAGAAATTTCACCTGACAAAGGTAATTAATGACTATTCCTTCCAGCGATCGCAGCGGTGAGGTGCAGCTGACAAAGTGTCAAAGTGATTTTTGCAAGGCAGTGGTTTGAGCTGCTTTGTTCATCGTGTTTTACTCTTGGACCCCTTGTTTTACCATCAGTGGTAGAGCATCCCCCTGAGGCTCCACCAAAGTCATGGTGAACATGATACAGGCACCGTGAATGCTCTATGCAAGAACAGTGGGGTGAAACATCCATGACAAAATTAGCATCCCCACTGGGATACACCCTGGCATGAAAATCATGACACTGCCAGCATTTCATCAAATGTAGGACATGGCCAAAGAGCTCTTTAAGTCCTCATTATTTCTAGTTACACTGAGGTGCTGAGGAAGTTGCAAAAGACTGTAAAAGAGCTGGAGCTGTGCCAGTATTTTAAAAAGGCAAATTTGGAGAGCCAAGAATTTCTAAGACAAATGCTGTTACTGATTTACAGCTTGAAATTGATCCTTGGCAAAAGAAGTGGAGGAGCTGATAAATGACTCGGTGAATAAAAAATTACAGGAAATAAATATAATTAAAATAAATCACATTGATGTTTTTGATTGCAGCACATGGTTCATCACTGATGGTGATATAAAGTATTCACTCAATAATGAATCCAACTTGACAACATTCAATGCCTCCATTAAAAATTGAAGAAGAAACCAATACGAGGTTCAAACTGTCCAATAATTGCTAGTGACTTATGGACTGGGAAAGGTGTAAATACAGAAAATAAGGTCACTTCTACAGAGAAGCAAGAATAAAAACTGGCTGGGAGCATTTCAGCCTGGCATGAGGGAAAGGCAAGTGTCCAGGAGCAGTGGGATGGGGCCCTGGTTGCAGGAGGAGAGACAAGGCTGTGATGGGGTGCGTCAGGAGCAGAACATATGGGACTTTTCAGCATTTCAGGAACAAGCAGGCTTATTTCTTGCCTGTGTATGGGCTGTGTCCAGCTGTGGGTTTTATTCTGGTCACTGAAGGAGAGGCTGCGATTTCAGGTCATCATCTTTTTGCTCCTCTCTCTTCCTTGCCAGTGCCAGGCTGTCAGCCTCAGCATTGCCATTCTGTGTCATTTTCCATGCTAACCAAGTCAAATACTGTCCTTAATCATCCTCAAAAGTAAGACAGATGGGTTCTTTCCCTGGATCTCCCAGTGCATTGTAGTTCTCTGTCTATCCATTTCAGCTTCTGTGATGCTGAAGCCCCTCTGCTGCCGGTGGATGGGAGCAAACAAGGCTGGGTGCAGCTCCAGGGGTTATCCTTGGAGCAGGCACTGCCCCACCAATGCTCTCTAATAGGAACTAAGGTGGGGAAAGATAAAACTGGACCCATACCCTGCCCTTGGTTGTCTGCTGGAGCCAACAAAGCTGTTCCTAATCCAGCTTCTAGTCCCTGCCCTGCTTCTGGTGAGAGCAGATGTGGCCAGGCAGCCACTACCACGGATCTGGTCATCTCTGCACAGGAAGGAGAAAGAGAGGGGTAAAAAACCTTCCACTGCAGTTCCCATTGCAGGAAAAAAGTTCCCCAGCCCTGACTGCCTCCTGGGAGAGGACACAAAGTCCACGTGGCTGAGATATCCACTCTGCCCAGTTCAGTTCCTTCCCACTGGTAGCTGCAGAGGCTGGACACCTCAGGATCATTTCAAACTGCCTGCTGCTCACCAGGTCCTGAGTCTGTGCAAGTGTTGGAAACTGCATTTTTCATCAGTTCAAGGCTGCAGCCTGAGGTCAGTGCTTCTTCCTTGTGCCTTTCCATGCCCAAGTCCTGGTTAAGCACAGGACCCACCAGCCTCAGTTGCTGGTACGGAGGAGGGAAGTCTTTCAAAATTAGCATCTCTGTTGGTGAGGAAGACCTCCTTGTCTCTGGGCTCAAGATGCCAAACCAACAGCTGAGGTGCCACAAAGCCCTAAGATCTGCTTCTTCTTGCCCAATTCAGTGTTTGGATCACCTGGTTCTTCACAAGGCACCAGGAAGGGCAGTCCCAGAGCTTAAACCATGCCTGGTCAGGTTCACCTTGCTAAAGTCCATCACATGTCCCACCTTTTCACTGCTCCCCTGTGGTGCTGTTCTGGAGCTCTGGCTATCAGGAAACCATTCACACATTGCTCAGGGTGCTGCCTCTACAACATCTCCCTGGCATGGCACAGCTGGACCAAACAGGGCTATTTCCAACCCAAAAGAACCTGTGTCACGTAGACCATGGTGAAAATTAATGTGATCACCTTCTAGATCTGCTAATAGCTGATATCCTGCTCCACAAGCTACCTGTGCTGCTGTCAGGCAGACTTTAGAGGGGAAAAGCAGAGCCTGTGGTCACGTATTTTCACAGTTTGAGTGGAGACCTGCCTTTGAGGAGGCGGAGGAATCATTTTGATGCGTTGCCAAATGGCTCTTTTGGTGGGCATCAGAGCATATGGAGCCTCTCTCACAATTGCCTGGGAGCTGCAGTTCTGTGATGTTTTTTCTCTCCTCAGCTGCTCACCTGATGCCAAAGTTTCCAGGTGCATTAAGGCAGGATGCTCCTGCCGCGTGTCTTGGACCTTCCACCTGCCCATCACGGTGCTGGGGTGAATATTAAACAGACAGCAGATGCAAAGTGCAAGCACACTTGCTGGCCCAAGGGGTTACTCAATATCTGGAATTTGAATGGAAAGAAGAAACAGAGAACCCATGGTATTAAGTAATTAAGCTTTTCTGAGACTTTTAAAAAGGAGGCAGGTAGATGCTGAGGAGAGCTGATGCAGCTTCTCTGCTTCCCGCAGCTTTGCAGCACAAACCTCAGCCTTACAGGGGATTTCAGAGCACGTTACTCTGACTAAAGCCCTCGGGCTACTTTATAAACTGTTAATAGCTGCCAACCAAAATGAGTGTCAGGGCTGTTTCTTATTAAAGTGAGCATTTAAGGCATCTGGAGAACACTGGGAGTAGCATAAACCCTATAAATTCTATCTGAAACCATCACATTGGCCAGTGCTTGCATGCAGATCATAGCAAATAACTTTTAAATGAAATTTATTTGACAGCAAATCTGCTGCTGCTCATCAGATCAGCTTGTCCACCACTGTTACCATACCCACCCACTGTGTGTGCACTACATCACCTTCCCCTGGTGATTCCACAGGTGGAATGCAGGGATTGTGTCCTGGATTCCCCAGCATGAGGTGCAAGGCAGCACCTCCTGTCCCTCCCTGGTCATCTGGCCTTCAGGGTACACTGGATGAGGACATGGTATGTCTGGGTGTGGAGCAGCTGGGCTGTTTTTCAGACCCCTGTTCCTCGTCCTTCTGTCTGGCAGCCCCAGCTGAGCAGCAGCTCCCACTCCACACCTTCTCCTGGCTCCCTGCTTGCTCTTGGAGATGCCCCGAGGAGTTCTTCCCCAGCTTGGTAGAGCCTATTACCCTCAGTAGAGCCGTGGCGATGCTCCCAGAGTCAGGGCTGCTCCTCAAGGGCCCATGGAGAAGGCAAACTGAATAAACCTGATAAACTGAATAAGTCTTGAAGCCCCAGATTAAACGGGGTGATAAAACGCTGGTGGGCTGCACTGGTATCCCTCTGAAATTGCAGTGGGCTTGGGCACTTCAAAACCTTAAAGAAGGCGTGATCCTTACTGAGGGGCATGCTGAGGGGAAGGGGAATTATCTCAGCCCCGGTCTCTCCATCGCTGTTAAGGGAGAGGCGTTGATTTCTTTCAGGACCCCCATTCTTCGGGAGGGGCTCGCACACGCAGCAGGACCCGGGGCCACCCGGGAGATGGAGAGCGCTGTGCTTCCAGCCCTGCTCGTACCGACCACGTGCTCCTGCACAAGCCCGGAGCCTGCCGGAGAGACGAGAGGCGGCTCTGGAGTCACAGAGGAGGGCGAGGAGAGAGCCACTGGCTCTGTCCCGCAGGACGGGAGCCGGGGGCCACCGGGGCAGCCGGAGCTGCGGCGACAGACAGACAGACAGACAGAGCAGAGCGCTCTGCCCGCCCCACCGGCAGCCTTGGCAGCAGCACAGCGAGGTGAGGCTCCTACAGCAGGGAGGGCACGCAAAAAGCACCATCTGGCCCGCTCACCTTCCCGCTCCTCCGTGGCGAGATCGGTCTGTTCGGCAAGACGTGAGCTGAGCGTGCTCGGATCTGCTCGAGGGCGGCAGCACAGGGCGGAAAGAGACGGATTGCTGCTCGCTTCCTTCTGCCAGCTGCCATGCAGCAGGGAAAGGAGCAACAGCCTTTTTGCTGTTCCCAGATGTAGCCCTGAGAGATGGCAGGACGCTTAGAGACTACTTTTTAAAATTGTTATTTGAATGGTAATGAAGCGCCTAAATAACCTGGAAAACGCAAACCTTGGTGCTGACAGTGGAAGGAAAGGAAAAATGCACTCACAACGCTGGAGCAGGTCCCCTCCAGCTTTGTGAGGCGTCTCAATACTGTGCAAAATGAGCAGTGTGTTCATGTTGCTCAGCATTTGGATGCTCAGCTTCACACAGCCCCTTGTAAGTGGAAAACATCTTTCTTGCTTACCATGTACAGCTGCTGTAACAGCCCTCTGAACCACACCATGGTCACAAGCCTGACAGAGCTCAAGAAGTGTTTGGACAACACTCCCAGGCACGTGGTGTGACTCTTGGGGTTGGTTTTTTGCGAGGCCAGGAGCTGGACTCGATGAACCTTGTGGGTCCCTTCCAACTCAGCATATTCTGTGATTCTGTAAAATCCTTCCTCTGCCTCTTCTGATTGCCCTGAATTTTGAGATGCTTCAGAGTAGAATTAGCACTGCACATTTCCAGACTTTCTTTATCCAACTTTGCATCCTCTAACGCTCCTGCTCCTGGCAAAGGTGCAGCTACCCAGCCTGGCTCTGGCTGCTGGAGTTCCAATTAGGGTATGTCTTTAGCAAAAAGACATGAAAATCAGAATTACCCACATTGTAGGATTATGCTGTTTCTGAAGAATGAATGGTTTATTTTATGGGGCCAGGATGCAACTTTTTTATGCACAAATGTCCTTAGGAGACTTTATAGACACAGGTGAGTATGGGATCCTTTGCTCTCCAAGCAGAGCAGCACAGAAGATATGTGGGAACAGACACACAGCAATTTCCCAGATTAATTGCTCTGAGTTTTTCCCACCATGCATACAGCACTACATACCTAAACATACCAGGAAGACATGTTCTCTTTAGGCACAACGATCAGACTACACACACACTGGAAAATATCAACACAAACAAACACTTTACCTATAAAAATATAAACAAAAAAATCACTTATGCATTTCTTTTTAGAATCACAGAATTATAACATGGTTTGTGTTGGAAGAGACCTTAAGGATCATCTAGTTCCAAGCCCCCTGCCACTGGCAGGGACAATTTCCACTATGCCCCATCCACCCTGGCTTTGAAAACCTCCAGAGGTGGGGAAATGGTCACGCTGCATCCACCATTGTAGCTGGTTTTTGGATATTTTGCTCTTGACTAGAAGTACTGAATGAATGTGTGAAGGACAAAAAACCTGTCTCAGCAAAATGTTAATTACTAAAGCCTCTCTCTGATCAAGGATAAAAGGGAAGGTGAATCAAAGATAAACTGATTTTCACCAAAGAAAATTCTGATAGCTTGTTGAATTTTTCTATTGCATCAATTACCTGTGATATGAGGAGATAAAACATTTCCTGAGCTCTTCCTGGAGCAGATTAGCAGAATGTTTTGGTAATCCCTCTGATTCCTCAGGAATGAGTGCTATTTTATTAATCATTATGCATGAAGGGCTGATGTTATAGACAGAGACTGCTACAGACAGAGTTAAGAAATGGGACCAAGAGTTCACAGAGTGGCTGAGGTTGGGTGGAAGTCATGTGGTTCACTCCCTGCTCAAGCAGGGCCACCTGGAGCTGCTTGCCCAAGACCATGTCCAGACGGCTTTTGGGTGTCCCCAAGGATGGAGACTCCACACCTGCCCTGGGCAACCTGTGCAAATGCTCAGGCACCCTCAGCAAACACATGTTTCCTGATGTTCAGAGGGAACTACCTGTGTTTTCATTTGCCCCCATTGCCTCTGGCCCTGTCAATGGGCACCACTGGATCTTTTTGAATGGTCCTTAGCTGTGGACTAAGAGGACAGAAGAGTTTGCAGGGGCTACATTCATTTGGACTGCAATATGACAGACAGCTTTATCTCTTCACATTCACATCCTTGCCTGCAATTAAATGAAGTGCATTGTTCCTGTGTCTGATTGCATGTGGGAGGCAGGGATGTAGTCTCTACTTTGACTTACAGTGTTCTAGGAATTAATGAAAAAATTTTCTATATTTCTTTTTAAATAGAGAAAAAATGTTATTGTCTTCTTTTTCTTACTGCCTTGAGGGATCATCATGAGAATTCTTGTACCTACATGTCTCACAAGTATTTAAAGTAGTAATACATGTAATAGCCTCTTTTTTCCTTCTTCTTTTTCTTCCTTTAGAAAAAAACCTGTGTGAGTTGCGTGGAAGTTGTTTGGTGATGTGTGGGTGTATTATGTCTGTGCCTAACTCGCCAGGGGAAGCTAATGAAGAACGAGGAGTTTTGCCTACAACTTCAACACCTCTCCTCCAATCACTCATTTGACTGGCATTTCGGGGGAAAGAGTGGTTTGAGGATTACAGAGAACTCAGGAGTGTGGAGGTGACAGACAGGGACGTTCAGCTGTGCCTGATGTGGCAGCACATCTCTGCACTTTCTGCTGTAAGGCTCATCTGTCTGGGGAGGTGACAAGCTGCCAGTTTGCTGCTCTGAACTCAGACTCCTCTTCCTCTACATGCCCTGTGGGGATCAAAAATGCCCAACCACCCCCGTGCACTGCCAAGGAGGCAGCCCCATGTGCCTGGCAGCTGTGGGGCACCTTCACTCACAGTTGTGTGGATCTCATACTGGCTCCTGGAAGTGAAGGAAGATCTGGTCAGACAGGAAGAGTTTTTGGCAGCTCCTTGCTGTTCTTGTTGCTTGGTGCTTCTGCTTGAGACAGTTAAAATGGGTTTTGCAAAGAGGCAGAGCCACAGTGTGGGTAGAGGGGTTATCATCTGAGGATAATCCAGCACATCACAGGTGTGAAAAGCACTCCACAAACCTGTTAGTGAGAGGGTCTGGGAAACAGAAGCATCTCTTCATTTAAAATGAAACTTAGATTATATAAACCATGGTTCTGAGAAAAGCTCAGGAATTAATTATGTGGGTTTCTTTTTATTTGGTGAAATGAGAAAGAGCACAGTGGGACTTTCTTCTTTAGCCCAACAACTTGCTACCCAAATACATCCTTGGAGCTGGTTCATGAAATCCATGCACAATAGCAGATCTACTGCAGCTACATTGCCAGAAAATGGGGAAATGTATATTTTTTTAACAAGTTTACAAAGAAGCACTGTTTTCACAGGTTTTTAACAGGTTTACAAAGAAACACTGTTTCTTTGACTACTGGCCATTCTTTGTAAATAAGAACATGAATGTCCAAAGGCAAAAATATTGATGTTGTTTCAAGTGCTGGCTCCTATGCTCTCTGCAGGAAATCACTCTCTTGCAGTTGGGTATTACACACCAAAAGCTTTATCACTGGTAACTGCAAATGTTACACTTATTTTCAATCCTGGAGACAAAGCATCAGGCTGAACTTCTAACCCACAGTTTCACACCAAAAGCACCCACACTAAAGATGCCAGAGCTACTGCTTTTTAGCTCTTCAATATTCAGTGGAAATGGATGTTGGATTTGCCAGCTGGATTTTTGAGAAGATGCTCAAGTGTAACATGGATGCACCTGGGTAGGAGCAGCACTTCAAAACATATCTGTTATTGATGAGTTTTTAACAGGTCCCATGTGGTTCTTATTTGGTTTTTCAAAGTCCTTCAGGCAAACAGCAAGAAGTCACCACCCAGATAAGTGTTATTCTCTTGGTAGCACTTTGCATTTCATATTGTCAGGTTATTCCCAAGCAATTCTGCACTGCAAGAAGGTAGGAGATGCCTGGCTTGAGCAAGGACCATCTCATTGCCCATGCTGTGCTCTGAAAGCATGGCACTGTCCTTTGGGTTGGTGCTGTTCTCGTGGTGCTGCCCTGCCTTTGCCCCCACCCAACCCTGACCTGCCTGGCCTTGGCTCATCCCTGTCCCCATTCCCACAGAGGTGCCCAACATCACTGAGTGCTGAAGGCACTTGCTTGGGAATGCTGTTGAAAGAAGGGAGAGGTTGTTTCTCACTTTCCATGAGGTTAATACATAAAATATTTATATGTAGCTTCAAGTGCCAGGTCTCTGGCCACGACTTGCTCTTCAGAAGGTTCCTGGAGGCTCTGCTGTTCCCCTTTGGCTGTTGATGTGGGCTGCTCCCCTGAGCTCCCTTCCACTGCTGCTGAACCAGACATGGATACCACAGAAAATCTTAGGCACCAGCCCACGTTTAAGCATTGCAGATAGATGCCCAAGGCACGCAGACAGGCAGTGTGGATCTTGCCTTTGATCTGTGCACACACACTCCATCCCCTTTATCTTTTACTACCTGTTGTAAAATCCTTCCCTCCAAAGGGCTGTGATCCCAGCTCGGGTTTTTTGCTGCTCCCCAGCTGCAGATTCCAAAAGGATTTATGGGAGGTGCAAGATGAAAGAAAGGCTGAGAGGAAGAGCTCTCAGTGCAGACAGTTTCTGGTGAGCGGGGTGGGACTGGCAGCGCTGGAGAACAAAACACTTTTGGCATTTGCAGCTCAGGTTTCCATGAAATGAGAGCCGGGAGCTCCCTGCCAGCGCTCACCGTGCTGTAACCTCCCCTCGGTGCTGCCTCACACCTGTCTCTGGGTCAGACCCGCAGGAAAGGGGCACAGCAACACCACAGAGTAATGGAAGTGGTGAGTTCCTGCTGCCCAAAGGTCGCAGTTGGCACTCTGTGCCTCTCTGAAGCTCATGCTGACATTAAGCTGTGACATCTCAGTGCAGGGCAGGGTCACTCTTGCAGGATGTTTCCTGCCTTGCACTTTGGAAGTTGGAAGTGATGCTCCAGCAAGCTCTGCAGACTTACAGAATATGAATTGTCCTCTTTTGACTCTCTTATCAGATGACCTTTTGTATTTCTGAAGACAATTTTTGCACGTTAACTATGTTGCTCATCTGCATGGGAAGCACTGTTTGGCTGAACAATGCACCAAAACAGGAAGAGCTCTGAGCGTGGCTGGTCCCACACTCCTACTCCATGGGCTGCTCTGGGGTCATCAATCCACATTTTATTATACGTATTCTTTTGGAACCCACTCATCCCCAAAGCCTTTTAAGGTGGGGAAAAATGGCAAAAGTTGGCAATGGGCAGCTGAAAGAGGGAAGCCGTAAGGGTTGACAAGATTCGCCCCTTGAAACACAGAGGAGGGCAGTGAATCCATCCCAGGGAGAGAAGTGGTGGCTTTGTGGGATGCAAATAACTTGTCAGTGCATGATCCCAGCTTGGACTCTCACCCTAATGGAGCCTGGTCCTACTCACACTTCAGAAAGAAACAGCAGACACAGAGTGAGTGAGTCTGAATGCCAGGGCACCCGAATGCCCAGAGATGTAGGGGCTCCTCATCCAAGCTTGGAAACGTTTGTTTTACACCCATATATACATTGTGAGGGGGCACAGCTCTGTAGATAGCCCTGCAAGCTGGTCGTAGTGAATTGGGGAGGAGAGATGAGAGCTTTGGTCTCAGATGCTGTGCCAGACTGCCTTGAAATCAGCACACCACAAAATGCTCTGCTGTGAGAAGTCAGAGAAATGTAGTCAGAGCTCCTGGAGTGGTCTCTGGTTTCTGAGGCTAAATCAGTAGAAAAGAAATATTGGCAGCAGTGACAGAAGCACTTGAAAGTTGTTCTGAGCTCAATATTTACATTTTCAAAAAGCAGAAAAAGACAGAATTTGGAGGGACCTGAATACTTGGGCTCATATTTTCAAAGCATCTTAGAAAGGAAATGTCCAATTGAATTTCTTTCATTTCTCTGAGATTTCAAAGCATTCTCCAGATATCAGAGATATGGGCGCAAAAATCATCTCCTGCCATTTTTAAAGCCCAACTGGAAAAGTGCTGGGATGAAAAAAAACAGCCCTGTGTGGGCAGTCAGAGCAGAGCAGCTTTGCAGCAGGTAAAACAACTGTGGACATTGCTTGTGCAAGAACCTTCAGGACATCACCTTTGGGCTGAATGGAAAAGGAAGTCACCATAACTGAGCAGGCTCACAAAAAGAGATTTTCTTAGGAGAAAAGTTGGAGAAATTAAGTGAGTTTACAGCAGTTTTAGTTAAGGTTCTGCGTTTAGAACTCTGGTGAGGCTGCACCTTGAGTGCTGTGTCCATTTCTGGCCCCTCAGTTTGGGAAAGATGTTGAGACGCTCGAGCTCATCCAGAGGAGGCAACAAGGCTGGAGAGGGGCTGGAAACACAAACTCTGTGAGGAACAGCTGAGGGAGCTGGGGGTGCTCAGCCTGGAGAAAAGGAGACTCAGGGGTGACCTTATCACTCTCTACAGCTCCTGAAAGGTGGCTGTGCTCAGCTGGGGTTGGTCTCTTTCTCCAGGCAGCACCAACAGAACCAGAGGACACAGTCTCAAGCTGTACCATAGGTTGGATATTAGGAAAAAGTTTTTTACAGAAAGGGTGATAAAATTCTGGAATGGTCTGCCCAGGAAGGTGGTGGAGTCACCATCCCTGGACGTGTTTAAAAAAAGACTGGATGTGGCACTGAGTGCCAGGGTTTAGTTGAGGTGTTGGGGCTGGGTTTGAGTCAATGATCTTGAAGGTCTCTTCCAACCCAGTCATTCTGTGAATTCTGTGAATTCAGAGTTCAGTGCTGAGTTTGTTGCTGCTCTGGGCTGGTGCTGGGTTTCAGTGGGACACAAGCTGAAGTCTTGGTATGGAGACAAATCACAGCACATGTGCTGCTGTGGTAGCGTTGAACTGCTTACGTCTCCTCAAATTACATGAAGTGGAATCACTAAACTCACCATTTCATCCCAGCAAGTAATGCTCAAGTGTAGCACCATTGAGCAGCACATTCCCTGCCTCCTGGGTACCTGTACTGCCCTCCCTGGTGTGTCTCCCATGATTGTTTGCATGCCACAAGATCTGGGTTTGGATGAGTGATTCACTGCTGTGCTGTGATTTGGAAGCTGTGTTCACATGTCAAGAGATTAAGTGGGTAGAGGAAAAGAATCTCCTCCCTGAGGACCTCACTGGAGCTTCATGAGGCTCTTGCCATCACTTTCCTGTAGGAAACCATGGATCAGAGCTTCTCCCACTGCCTGCTTTCCATCCTCCTGTTTCCTGTCTCACATGGACACTTGGACAATAGGGACTCTCCTCAACAGGGACCAAAGTGAAATTCAGCCTCATAAAAAGAAGCAAAATTTTCCCAAAGCTATTAACTGTGGGAACAGCTAACCAAGCAGCTTACCATTACTTGGAAGCAAAAATCTGGGTTTTTTTTTTTCTGAAAGATTTTGTCCAGAAGTAGCAGAAGGCCTGAGGCTGATGAAAAAAACAAGGGTGGAAACCTATAGAAATGTTAATTAGAGGGCACCTTGTGGTATGCTGCCAACAGCCACTCGGAGATCTGGGATTATTTCTCCAGGTTCTGCCTGAGTTTTGAATTTAGCTGCCTCAAATACTTCGATACTCCCTCTTCCTCATGTTTAAGAATTACTGCCCTGAAGCCAAAATCGGAGATGCTGACATTAACATTAATGCAGCCTCAGACTCCCAGCCTGCTAATCCAAAAAAACCCCACAGTAAACCACTCTCTTGATCCAAATGGTCGATGATAGGCACTGAGAAAACTGCAGTGAGTACAAGAAGTGCCCAGGGGAATGTTAATGGTAGGAGGAAAAAACCCACATTACACCAGTATTTGGATTTGGGCAGTACTTGAGCCTGGTATTAAAGACCTGAAAACTTCCAGGATCTCACCCACCCTTGGAACATCACTTCAAGGCCCAGAACAAACCCTCCTTGGTCCTCAAACTTTTCCTTATCCTGGTAGGAAAATTTCAGAAGTGATACTAATCTAAATCTAGACATCAGAATCCAGATTGCTGCCAGAATTTAGCTGTGCTTAAGAAAATTATCAGAAAAAAATCCAACTCAAAGATTTGGGGATGCTCATTGCGGAGCAGGAGCCAAGGAAACTTGTTTACAGCTTGCTCTGCATTTAGAACAATTAATCACTGAGCCTTGGCTGCACTTCCCAAAAATTACCCAAAGGATGCCTGTCAGGTTGGATTAATCCAAAGTGCCCTGATAGAGTCAGGAACTATTTGGGATACAGATGAAAACTGGCAGGTCAATTCACTGATTTACCAAAAAAAAAAAAAAAAAAAAAAATAGAAACTCTCTATTGAGGTATCAGGGACTACCTCTTTCCCCCCTTAACTGCTTCCTGATAGCAGACTGAATTCATAACCAAGGAAGGGTATCTGAGATGCTCCTGGACCTCCCCAGTTGTGGGGTCTTTCTGGCCATGAAGTCATAAAATTCACTAAGAAATGTGCTAAAGACAAAGCAAATGAGAGAGAAAAATGAAGTTTTTGAAAAAGCTACAATTCCCTCCACTATTCTTTGGAAGAGCTACTGTCCTGAGGAAGCAGCAGCAGGCGTGGCTTTAACAACATCTGGACAACCCCAGGAAATATGAGTTTTTATGGAAGACACACCCCCGAGGTGAGTCTGCATTTGGAAACCCTCAGCTTCTCCCTGGCCAGGCTCTCAGTGAGGGACACAGGATCTGCAGCTTCCTCTCCACCCATGGTTGTTATCCCAGGCTGACCCTCACCTTGCCGTGGCTTGGTCATGGACCTGCCTGGGCCCTGGGATTGTGCCTGGAGATCTGCCTGGTGGCCACAATTTTATCTGCATGCAGGATCCACGTGGCTGGTTCGGGCTGCCAGAAGTTGTCACCAGTTAGAAAAGAGACAAAAATTATAAATATCTCATTCATCAGATATTAGGTAAGTTACACACACAGTAAAGGAACCAGAAGCTGAATTTTATGCGAAAGCAAGAAAGTATCTTGATCTGAAATGGGTTTTTTTGTTTAAATTAGGGAAAAAGTCAAGATGGGTGTGTGCTATGTTCCCAGACTGTCCCTGAAGAAGTGTGAACTTCACAGATTCATAGGCCTATCTGGAAATATTCAGCAGCATTCACCTAGGTCATTATCAGAACTAAATCAGACCAAGTATAAAATTCTAATTACTTTTTTTTAAGAATAATAAAGCATCTAGAACATAATTTCTTGGCATCTTCAATTGCATTTTTCCTCTATACTGCAGATATAAAGTGATCACTGATGCCTAAGAAGCACCAATGAAAATAGAGACATCAGCTATTAGGAAGTCTCTTTTTTATACACTATATCTACAAAAAGAATGCTTTTCTTCAGTTAAGCAGTGAGTTGCTGTTTTAGTCTGTGTCTCCAGGTCTCCTTTCCTGCTCCAAGATAACATCTTGAAGAGTTTTCCATCAAGAAGAGTTTTCCATTTAGGAGATCCTATCTATACCATCTTTCTCAATATGCTGGCAATTATTTTGTTTCCAAGTTAACACATTTGTATTTTGCAATGCATTCTAATTCCACAGCATATTTCAGAAAAAATAAACACCAAAGAGATACTCCAGAGTACATTTCAGTTGTCTTTTCCCTAAAGTAGTAGTTATTAATGATAAAAGTTTCTTCTTTCTTGAATTATCATGCTCTAAAATTAACAGCAATAAGCAAACATTTGAGGTGTTTAGACTGCTGCTAATCAGATTGAAATTAAAGCATCAAATTATTTAGTTGAATAGTCAAGGAAGTCACCTTAGAAAGTCAGTCTGGGCCACCCAAAGACAGCTGGGTTGATGCTGGTTACACTCTGAGCCAGTAGTGGAGCTAAGGATCATTTCAAAATCTCCATTTCTTCTTTTTTCTTTCTTAATCTGAACTTTCAGACTACCACTGTAATGTTTTAGACAAATGGCAAGGCTATCTCCAGGTCCCTGTGAGGAGACCAGTAACTTTGGAGTTATGCAAGTGCATTAATTAGAGCCTGCAGAGGATGAAGAGGATGAAGAGGAAGGAGGGGCAGAGTACCTCTGGGTGCAGGACAGAGGACACTGGTTCATAACTTACTGTCCTGTGAAAGGTGTGGCCTTTAGCTGTGGATCCTGAGAAGTGCAGTGGACGCTGGGAAGCATTTCTGTACAGAGAGGGTGGCTGAGCAGTGGAGCAGGCTGGGAAAGAGATGGACAGGTCCCACTGTGGCAGCAGCTCCCTGCCCACAGAGAGCAGGCACAGACTTTTCCAGGCATTTTCCCAGGGAAAGCTGTGAGAAAATCAAAGAAAAGAATGAGAAACAATTCTTATCTCCACTTGCACCTACTGTTGTGCACATGTAGAATGTATCATGGAGATTTGTTTACCAGAGGGTGATTTCTTAATTGGACACTGGATAGTGTTTAGATTAATTGACCAATTAAGTAAAAACTATAGCAAACTAGCTGTAAGAGTTACTAAGTTTCTTAATAAATATAGTATAATATTTATAATATAATATAATATAATATAATATAATAGTATAGTATAGTATAGTATAAAATAATAATAGTATAAAATAATATAGTGAAAGAATATAACAATAACAATGACAATAATACCAATAATAATAATAATAATAATAATAATAAATAAAATAATAATAATATAAAATAATTAATCAACCTTCTACAATCATAGAGTCAATACTAATTATTACCTGGCTAAAGGCCTGCAGTGACATCCCACCTGTCAGTGTTTAAGAGGCATTTGGACAATGCCTTTAGCAATTTCCTTCAAGCTGGTGAGCCCTGAAAGGGTCAGGCAATTGGACTGGATGATCTGTAGGTCCCACGCCCTTCATGCTGTCCTTAGGACCAACACTTTGGCAAAACATAGCCCATGTTTTGCTCTCATCCAGCCTGTTCCTTACAGGACTGCCCAGGAATGGGACTCCTCCTGCTTGCAAAGTGTCCTGAGAGCCACACTCTGCTGCTTTGCCTTTTCACAGCAGCAATTCCCCACACACACCAGCAATTCTGGGGCCATAACATTTTCTGGGATTTTATCCGATTCATGTGGAAAATGTTTTCTTAAAAAAGAAAAATAGGCTAACAAATCAGTTTTAACACAAACATGACCAAGCAGTGCAAAGTGGAGCAGAGTAGCTTGTCAGTGCTGGGGTTTTCAGTCCAAATCCCAGTGCTGGCAGGGGTAGGAAAGGCCCTTCAGAGACATCTCTTGCCTTTCCACTGGTTTGGTGTTTCTCTGCTTTCTCAGAGTGCTCTGCACTCTGCTTTTGCAAAGCAGCTTCCTAACAGCAACAATCAAATTTGTTGCCTGACAAGGGACAGAAGCAATTCCCACTACTCATTCTCCTAAAGAGCAATCCTTTTTTTAAACACATTTATGATGTCTCTTTCCATGGTGAGAAATGTGCAGAGTAAGAACAGCACTAAGCTGTTTCTGGTGCCTTGGCTGAGCTCTCAGAGGAAGGCAGTAGCGCGTTCCTCTGCCTGATCCCACAAGGAAAACCAGCTCCTGTGCCCCCCTGTGGGAAAAGGCTGACCACACGAGGTGCACAACCCGTGTTTGTGTGTCACAAACACAACCTGGGCCGGGGGGCTCTTCCCACTTCTACAGAAGGTGTGCCAGGCAGCTTTGCCTGCTGCTCTGCAGGGTCGTTCTCCAGGGAAACCCTGGCACACAGCAGCTCCTGCTGCAGCAGCAGGAAGGCAGAGGCAGGGCTGCTTCAGCTGGAAGGAGCCTTGTGGACTGAGGTTGTGGCCCTAGCTATGTATTGCCTGGCTCTGAGGGCAAGGAAACCTGCACACACCTGCAGCTGTGTTTTCATACTGGCTTGCTTGTGTATTTTCAGTCCACATGCACAAGCTCAAGGCAAATGAAGCATTTTTTTCCTTTTTTTTCCCCCTCACATCTAAGCAGTATTCCAGTCTGAAGATGGCACATCACACAGCAAGGGCCCATATTGCTCACACTCCTCTAGCCCACCTGGGGAATGAGAGGTATCACTGCAGGAGGGGATTGCTGAGACCACCCTCCCAGGCACATGACATAGCCCCTCCACACCACAGCAGCCCTTAAACAGGTCCAGTCAGTCCCCACGAAGCATTATGGAGAGGTTGGATCGGTGTCACAAAATGAGATCACTCCACACATTACACTCAGCTTGTCCTGGTATCCCACTGCTTGCTTCAGGGCTGTGATTTCTTGTCCAGAACTGCTCCTAGTAGTAGTTATCTTTTGACAGAAAAGGCATGAAATCCTCTGTAGTAAGGAATGTGTGGGTTTTCACATGCTGTCTCCACTTTGTTCACAGTTTGCAGGCAATATAAAAGCAGCTACTGAAGATACCAAGGCAGGCTCTGCCTGTTATGTGAAAAGCTTTTATGAAAGAACCTTGGATAAGATTGGCTGGGGGGTATTTCATAGTGCTGAACATCCATAACTTTAACCAATTATGCTTTAAATAATACCTTTTTTTAACCTGTCATATGAAGCAGTGCCTGAGAATATTCCCAGCACTTCAGAAACCTGGTGCAGCATTTAACTCCTCACTTCTGAATGGCTTTTTCAGAACAGATTGATTCCTAAAATCTGTTTTTTTTTTTTTTTTTTTTTTTTTTTTACAGGAGGGCTGCCTTGAAAGCAGTGCAAAGTACATAAACCTCAGAACAAAATACATGGTAATGCCCATTACTGCTCCCATGCAACACTGCCCAGCTGCCAGGAGCTCTTCACTTTGTGGTTTAGAAAACACTTCCATGCTATTGACACTTGTAAATAATAGAAACCAGCTGTGTGTTTGCAGCCTGGTGATTTGCAGAGGGGCTTTTGTCTAGACCTCGGGGTTCCAGATTCAACTGGTTTTGAAGAAGTGAAGTAGCCATTGAAAAGCAGCAAAGTTTAATTTGGGAAAACAAGCCAAATTTCAAGCTTACAGCCAGTGAAGGGCTGGAGGATGCTTCTGGCTGTGAATGTTTGTATCTGTCCTCGTGCAAGAATCAAACTCACCCAGGAGAGCATGGACATGTGGCCTTTCATGAACTGGGAACACAATATATGGCTTGAGAAGGATTAAAACCATGCTAATTAGAGATGAAAATGTGGAATCACAGAATGGCTTGGGTTGGAAGGAACTTCAGACCATTTCCAACACCTCTGCTGTGGGCAGGGACACCTTCCACTAGACCAGGGTGCTCAGAGCCCCATCCAGCCTGCTCTTGAGCACTGCCAGGGATGGGGCATCCACAGCTTCTCTGGGAAACCTGTGCCAGGGCCTCACCAGCCTCTGAAGAACTTCTTCTCAACATCTAATCTAAATCTCTTCTCTTTTGTTTTAAAACCATTCCCCCTTGTCCTATCACTCTCTGCCCATGTAAAATCAATGAAGGGAATAAAAGTCTCGTTTGTTAAACCAAGCAGACAGTGATCATTTAGAAAACACCCACTACTGGAGCTCAAATCTCCCCTTTGGGGAATACTTTTGGATTATACCCACTGGATCTGTGACTGTCTTAGTGTCACTGTTATCTCTCTATCAAAATTTCTATTTGCATTGCCTCTCAGATGATCCTGTCAGGTATATCTGGCTGGTTTTGCATGCTGAGACACTTATTCAATCCCCTCCAAAGCACTCAAATCCTCCACATCAAAGCATCCAACAGGCAAATCCAGTTACCTCCAACTAGTGTTTCTATAACTAGGTTTTGTAGAAGGTTCAATATGCAGAAAAGGTAGAAGATATTTTCAATGAATAAATTGAGAAGGATTTAGGTGCTTTATGTTTATTTGAAATTCAATAGGCATGCTTTGTTATGCTTTCTCCATGAGCTTCCCAAATGTGCCAGGAACAATGCACAGGCTCAGAGCCATCATTTCAAGGCACTGCAGGCTTTGTTCTGCTCCAAAGGCAGTTTCCCCTCATCCTCTGGATTTACTTCTACTTACAGTGTTAAAAATTTAATACAGAAAAACCAAAACCCAACATTCTACAGTCTCCAGGGAGTTATATGTCTGTGCTAATGGATAAGAATCTTAAAAGTGACTTAATTTTGTTTGCTGCCATCTGCTTCCCCCCAGTACCATTTTTTTTTTTGGCTGAAGCAGTGCAGTACAACTTGTATTGAACAAAGTTGTATCCACGTCAAAGAGCATCTCCCAAATTCTGATCTAAACGTGTCTTGGACCTGAGGATCCTTAGCAAGTGCTGGACAACATTTCAAGTGTTTGATGATAACAGTGGGAGCTCAGCTCTGTCCTTACCCCATTTCTTCTCCAACCAACCTGATTTCACCCACAATCAACACTGAGCTCATGATCCCTGCCCTGCCCCACATACACACAGATTCAAGCACATCCTTTCTTCCAAAAATGCAGCTTCAGGCTCTTGCATCTTCTTCTGCAAAAATCTTCCCCGCAAAGCAGCCAGGCCTCATCTCAAAATGCAAATGCCACAGACAAACCTTCAGGGCACCTCTCAAACCTCCCATATTGGCCTGAATGAAATCTCCAGAGAAGTCTTGCCCAACCATTTTGCAGGGCCAGGATCCTTGCTGAATCCCCAAATTTTTTGGAGTGGCAGACCTGTCCCTCATACTACCTGTGGACACCACAGAGGTGGCTGTCCATTGGATCTGTTCACTGACCTCCACAGCTCATTTCATCTCAGAGATGGCTCATCTGAGATCCACCACACATCTGATTATGGAAGGAACCAAATTCCTGTTGTTGTTAACCCACACAGATGGAAATGAGATGTGGAGAGATTACATTTCTACCACCACCATCAGCCCCTTGAGTTCAGTGTCCATCTTTCAGAGAATTGAGGAGTAATTTCAGTTTTTATTTAAATTTTTAATGTATCCTGGATAGTCTTTCATTTGTGGTAGCCTTTTTTCTTGCCAGTTTTTTCCATTGTGCCTGCAGTTAACAGAACTGCCTCCCTCTTTTTTTTTTTTTTTTTTTTTCCCATAATCACTTATTTCCCTGGTCTTGCAGGTTGGATTTATGTCTTTTACTCAGAATCCCATAATGTCATGAGGCAGCTGAGGATCAATTTTTTTCCTCATGCATATTAAACCCAGCTGCACAGGGAGCTCATGCTCCACCAACCTCTTGCTTTCTAGCAAAGGTCAGAGTAAGAAAATGGAAAGAAACACCTCCTGCTGTGCTTCCTCCAAACTCTGGGACATCCTGCATTATCCAAATGGGAGTGGGGAGAAGTTGAAGGAAACCTGAACTGAATTCCAATTGCTGGAGGTCCTTTGCAACCCAAAGTTTTCTCCGACCCCACAGAACTGCTGTGACTGTCACACCTCTGCCAATTACACCAACTGGCCCAACTGCATTGCCCAGCCCTTGGGTCATGCTGAGTCTTTTTCTGATGATGGATTTTTGCCTTCTGTGCTGCCCTGCATATCTGTGAGTAAGGCCTGGGTTAGCCAATATTTCCATGCTTTCCTCTGTTCCATGGGAAAAGCTCTGTAGCAGGTTGTGTGTCTTTTTTTTTTTTTTTTTTGAGTTGGTTTGCTGTTTCAAAAGGTGAGATTTGCTGGTGGGCTCCCAGCATGTGCAGATGTTCAGCATTTGCTGGTCATGGAAAGATGCTGCCCAGATGTTTTGTGTTTCTAGGAAAACTCCTCTTGACAGAGACCTGATTTTATCTCCTTTGGCAAAGTCTCTGGGCTTTAAATCCTTTTTAGCCACGCCCAGGTTTGTGACCTTTTCTATTTCATGCTCTGCCTTGGATAGCTCACAATTCTCCTTAAAAAGCTGGCTACTTCTGCTGTCTTTCCCATGACCTCTCTTTATTGAAGAGATGTATACCTGAGGGGTCCTGCTTGGGGTGCAAGGCAGAAGCAGAGGCACAGTCCCTGATGTCACCACGGTTATGCACAGACATCCAGAGCACAGCTTTGGTGAGTGTAGGATGAGCCAGCAAGCACAAAGAACTTCACTGCTTCCTGTTCAGCCAGCACTTGGTCCCAAACCCCAGCCTCAGAGGCACACAGGATGGCAGGGGACGTTAAAGCTTCCTTTACTACCTGAATTGCTTCTCATCACCCACTCGTTCTCCCTCCTGTACCATGCTCTGCAATCTCCTCCCAAACTGCTGGCACTCCTGAGTAACTTCACATTTGCTTTTATGAATACAAGCTCCTGCTTAAGCATCTGTAACATTGCCTCGCATTAAAGGTGCTGATTAAACATCTCACTTCCAAAGACGTTTCATCCACCTCAGAGAAAATCACCCCCAAGCCTGTGCTGTACCACTGGAAACGTCAGGGCACAGTGCTGGCAGCCTTGGCTTTCCTCCCCAGAGAAGTCTATCATATCTGTAACATCCTGCCTGGATTTGTTCCTTTATTGAGCATCCTTCTTCCACTGAATCCCTTCAGCCACTCTGACACCAGGAGAAAAATGCCAATGACGTGAGCAGAAATCAGCAAGGGACAGAACTGGGGTAAAGTTGCAGTATTTCATGGTGTAACCTATGTAACAGCTGTAGCAGTTTGAATTTCTCATGGTGATTCCTTTGATATTAGGACTCCTACAGGGGAATACCTAGCAAAAATAAAAAAAAAAAAAAAAACAAAAATCAAAAAAAAAAAAAAAAAAAAAAAAAAAAAAAAAAAAGGGAAAAAAAAACAAAAAAAGGAAAGAAAAAAACAAAAAAAAAAAAAAAAAAAAGAAAACAAAGAAAAAAAAAACCACAAACTCCCCTCCCCCCCCCCAAAAAAAAAAAACAAAAAACAAAAAAAAAAAAAAAAAAAAAAAAAAACAAAAAAAACCTTGGGCAAAATCTGATTGGTTTTTTCCTCACAAAAATCATGGACATAGCAGTAAAGTTCCCAACCCCCTCTGCAGTGATTCTTCCCAACACACCTCCACAACAAAGGAGATCTGTGTGCAATCTTACACTGCTCATGGGATGCCCAAAGTAGCAAATGACAGGATGAGAGAAATGACCTTAAGTTGTACCAGGGGAGGTTTGGGTTGGATGTTAGGAAAAATTTCTTCACCAAGAAGGTTGTCAAGCATTGGAAGAGGCTGCTCAGGGCAGTGGTGGAGTCACCGCCCCGGAAGTGTTCCAAAAATATGATCATGTGTCACTTATGGACATGGTTTGGTGGTGGACTTGGCAGTGCTGAGTTAGAGCTTGGACTTGATGATCTTAAAGGTCTTTTCCAACCTAAACAATTCTATGATTCTAACTTTGACTTCACTTTCACCTACAATCCCATTCACAATACGCAGATCACTTCTGCACGGAGTTTTCTGTCCTGCCTGGCTGAGGCTGAAAGCACTATTGCAACACTTAATACAGAGTTTGGGAGTCTCAAAGCCATAATATCATGGCACTTTTCTGTCATGGTTGTTCCCTTGCATCTCACTTCACTGACAGAAATCTACAAGACAGAGGGTCAAAGGATTAAAAATTTATTTCCTGCCCTTCACAAAACAACCTTCCTGCTCACAGTTGAGAAAAATTTGACCAGATGTAACTGGTAAGTCTTATTTTTCCCTCTGTCTGATCTTCCTGGTACCATCAACTCTTGTTGAAATATTTGACCAGCTGACCTCCCACAGTGTCATGATGACAAAGAACCTTCCCTTCCCTTCCCTTCCCTTCCCTTCCCTTCCCTTCCCTTCCCTTCCCTTCCCTTCCCTTCCCTTCCCTTCCCTTCCCTTCCCTTCCCTTCCCTTCCCTTCCCTTCCCTTCCCTTCCCTTCCCTTCCCTTCCCTTCCCTCCCTTCCCTTCCCTTCCCTTCCCTTCCCTTCCCTTCCCTTCCCTTCCCTTCCCTTCCCTTCCCTTCCCTTCCCTTCCCTTCCCTTCCCTTCCCAGCTGTGGCAGCAGGCAGCCTCTGATCACACAAGCCCAAGATGTGTTTTTTTATGCCTGGGTTGCTTTTAAATAGTTCCCTTCTCTCTCTTTTATGTAAGAAGAGCAGCTCCACCACCTGTTGTGCTGATAAGGGAAACAGGGTCTGACCAGTCAACAAGGAAAAGAAATTTCTGGGGGAAAGAGTTGGAGGATTTGAGTGGCATTTAACCAGGCAATCCCTGATGATCTCTGAACCCATAAATATTCCTTGTGAAGTCCCATGTACTTCAGGGATGGCTGAGGGTGGCTCACCAGAATGGGCAGTGGCTCTGCTGTTGTCACCTGAAGCTGTCACCTCCTGCCCACTCACAGGAGAGGCCTTTGCACATGATGGGGTGAAGGGGGAGGCCAGACACTCTCGGGGTCAGGGTGTCAAGGTGACCCCAAGAGTGTAGAAGTCCTTGTTTCCCAGCCCAGGCAGCCAAAGAAGGAGTCTGGATGCATAGGGTTGGCTTCTCAAGATTGTTTATTTTCTCTTATCTATAACATTCTTTCTCTGACCTGCTGAGCTCTGTCCAGCAAGTCAGCCATGGCATTCTGTGTGCCCTCTCGGGCGGTGTTTACATTTTATACCAAAAGCTATGTGTACTGTGTTTACAATTATGTGCCAATATCTATCTATGTTGGACAGTGTGTCTCTACCTTAAACCAATAGAAAAGTGTCACCATCACACCAAGACATGGAGGAGAAGGAGAAGAAGGTCAGGACACGCCCAAATCCCTCCATCTTGTCCCCCTGAACCCCATTCTAAAAAGCCCCAAAATTCTACTTTTTCACCCCGTGTTAATTCAACTACCACACTACTAAAACCCTTGTGGCTTGTAATTCCTCATACAAAGTTGGCAGTTTTTTCCACAGGCTAAAATCAAAGCCACAGGTGTTTCTGACTTCATGCCAAGGCCTCTGAGCCCCCTGCCAGGGTCTCGAGACAGCCAGGACAGCCAGAGGGATGTCCTGGACTCTGACAAGACAGTTGTGAGGTTTCTGTTTCACGTGGCCACACTGAGGATCCTCACTCTGTGTGCAGGACTATAAATCACCAGCACGTCTCACAGCACCAGGGCTGGCTCCAGGGTCAGGGTTGGAGGGGGTGGCAGTGCTTTGTGAGCAGCTGATGAGGCTGGAGAGTGAACGGGAAGGGAAAATCTCCACTTCATTTTCTAAAATAGAGAGACAAATTTCTCTGCTTTGCAGTGTTCAAAATGTCACCTTTGTATTTTGCAGTTCTAAATGGCATTTCTAAATTTTACTTCAGCTTCATTACAAAAAACACCAAGAAATTAATGGAGCTGTTATTTCTCTTCTCTCTGTAGACATTTTTCAGTGTTTCCATTCAACTTTAAATGATTTTTCCTTCAAACCTTTGGTGTATCTAATGAACTGGCACACCAAATAGAGGTTTGAAGCTGCTCACCACCTGGTCTCTGGGTTTTTGTCATGGCAGATCTCAGCATGAGACCACAGGATATCAAAATCAGGACTTTCAGGTGTCAGCAGCAGCCCAGTTCCACTCTGAGTACAAGTACTGCCCTTCATAACTATCTCAAGAAGCCAGAAATCATAGCACCAACTTAAAATAAGTTTTAAAATAAAAGCCAGTATATAAATACTTTGAGTCAAGGACCATCTTTATATTCTGCACATGGTTCATGGTGGGAGACTTAATGCTACACACAGACACTGCACTGAACTGCAGCAGGTATTCACTAACTTCTATCAATTTTGGCTGTAGATAGTTTATAATTTTTGAATTTTAGGCTGTATTTTGACCTATAAGGTTTTCCTGTATGTCTATTAAGGTGAGATTTTTCCAGCTGGGAGAGAGGACACTGCCACTACTCCAAAACCTGGCACTTAAGAAACACTAAATGTTATAGGACTTGCAGAAAAAAGGCCAGCTCTGGACACTGGCTGGGATCTCCTCCCACGGATTGGTAACACTGCATCTTTTCCAACCCTAATGATTCTATGAGAACCAAGCACTGCATAGCTCTGTCAGAAAGCACACAGTGTGTTCAGTTGTGCAGGAAACTCATTCAGCTGAAATACATCCAGCCACTAGTACAAATTTCATCAAGATGGATTTTCTTAACCTCTTAAATCCCTTCTGATATGTTTTAGGAAACTAAAAAGATACTGTGATAATGAGCTGTCTATATGGAGATTATATCTATATGCCTATATGGAGAGCACCTTGAGAAAAAAGGGACACAACTCCAGTACCCAGAGAACCTGTGGAAGAGCAAATACAAATATCCACTGAAACTCACCAGGAACTGTCATTCTTGCACTTACAGGTGGAAATCCAGCTCTCTACAATCTCAATGGGGAAATTCAGAATAATAACCCAGGCCAGCCTCCCCCTCTATAAACCATGGAAATCAAACCATGGTTGTGACCACAGTGTCCTATGGATGCTCCATAACTACACACATCCCATAGACTTGATAATATGAGCTGCAACCCTGCAAAGCCCTGGTGAAACACAGACAATGCTGCAGAGAGTCAGCCACTCCAAAAGCTCTCAAAGATGAAGGAGTTGCCTGGGTTACAGCTCAAAATCACACAAGTGCGAAAAAGAATGTAGAAAAGAACTCATCGGGTCCAAATGTTTACAGAATTGGGAAGAAATGGGGATCAAATGCTAAAAGTATGGGTGAAAAAGCAGTGTTTCAGTTTCCTGCTGCAGAAACCAAGGAATGAGTGATGATTCAGGCAAAGCAGGCAGAGCACAGCCTTGCTCTGGCCAGGCAGCCTGTGGCAAAGGGATGGACACACCCAGACCCTGGTGGTCACATATTCACGCCATGGACATGGTAGCTCACACACTCCTTCTTTTTTCCAGCAATGTGGACAGTAAGTGCAAGGCTCACCCATCCTACATCCCCAGCTGTGGGACTCACTCAGCTGAGAGTGCTGCATTCACCACTGACCCCTTCTGCTGCTGCTCCCTCCAGCCAGAAAGGAAAACACCTCCCTGGGGGAGCTCCTGGGGAGCTGAGGCTGCTCCATCCAGCTCCTGAGATTTTTGTGCAGCCAGCAAGAGGAATGGTGGGTCACAGTGGTCTGGAGGTTTCCTGCAGGGAGAGCTGCAGCGGCTGCAGGGGCTGTGGATTGAAGGTGGAAAGGCTGCACAAGCCTGGAAGATATCAAAACTGAATTCTCCTCTTAGTCAACACCTGCTCTTCTACCAACAATAAAATGCAACTGAAAGTAGCATGAGAGCTGCTCCTCACAAAAAACACCCCAAGCTGTCCACTGAGCCATGGCTCCGTGCCATGTGCTAAATGTCTGGGGGTGGGGAAAAAAGACAATAATCTAAGCAAAACATAAAAAAAGCAACAGTCTCTAAAGTAAATCCCCAAGGCAAAGCCTTGTCAAAGACTATCATTGCTATGTGCATCTCAGTTTCCCACATCACTGAGTTTCAAACTACGAATTCCCTTTTTCTTAATTCAGACAGAAACAAACAAGAGACCTGAAAGGTTTTTATGAGTGGACTTCAGGGCATAACATGTGACAACATGAACAAGACTCCCCTTGTTTTTTTTGGAGTTTAACTCTACACTATTCCAAGAACAGAGTAGCACTCCTTCCAGCTCCCATCACAATCTTGGGTTCAGGAATTCAGCTATGGACAGTGACAATCTTGTTGGAAAGAGCTCCTCTTCTGAGAGCTACTTCTCAGTCCAGAGAACACCCTTCTTGTTCCTCCTACCACCCCACCTGGATGGGGCTGCAGGTCTGGAGGGTGAAGCTACAGCTGCAGCCTCCAAAATGTCACCTAAAATTGCATGCCATTGAATGCCATGCAGACCCGAGCATGTCATTATTAACTCTGCATGAGGAAAAGGCTGTGAAAAGCCTTGACAGCACTAAAATGGGAAAAATGAGGAAATGCTTTGGTCCTCTTCTGCATTCAGCAGGTGGTACTAGAACACTTCAAATGGCAACAGTCCTAAAGAAGAGGGAAAAGCCTCAGTCATCTGTCATCACGTTATTCTGTTAATCCTCATCCACATTCTGCTGCAAAGATGAAGGGGTACAAGGCCTGTGCTCAGAAATCCAGCTCCTGTTGCTGAATTTGTGCTGGCACCCAACAGGTGCCATAAATAATCGTGTCTGAGAGCACCCAGCTGAGTTCAGATGCAGGGCTGGGATTTGCATTACAGTTTTTACCACTTGTTCCAAAGACTGGCTCACAAACCGGCTGATGTTTTTTGCCTGATGATCACTGCACAGCTCTACCTGTTTAACAGGGATGCTGTTTGGTGGATGACAATGCAGAAACCTCCCTGCTCAAAGAGCACAGCAGAGGTGTCATGTTTATTAATGCCTGGTGGCTGCCACAGTAAGTGCCTCTGCAGACAATACCCACATTTGCTCTGCAAGAATGTATTACTAATGCATTTCTGGAAGGGATCTCATGAAGCAGAAACCGTGAAGCCAAGAACAGATGGGAACCAAACTTTCACTCACAGCTGCATTTTGAAATTAAGAATAATTTCTAAAAAAGAACTCAAATGAACAAAGAGATTGCAGAAGCAAAAATGCACAGTTTGTGGTTCTCCTGGTCATTAGTTTGGAAAATTCAAGACTTCCCAGAATTTCAGGGATTACCTGCCCTTTTTCTTTTTCCTTAATGAAAAGTGTGTAATTTTGAGAAAATAATTACAGCAGAGTTTAATGTGAAGTACTTGGTGAATCTTCTGTGTATCATTAAATATGCTGAAGCAAATTTGGATTTTTATTAATTACAAATGGGAGGAATTTTGCCACAGTGCACCAGTACAGACAGTTCAAAGAGCAAGAGGAAGAGTTTTCTCCTGGAAGGCAAGGAACATCTTTTCCACATCCTGTTAGGTTCAATTGAAAAAGAAAATGCTGAAAGGAAATTTGTCACACAGGAGGGAAGGTAAAGGCTGGAAGTGTTGACAAGAAAACAGGGAAATTGTTCTGGAGAAAATAATGAACAAAAAATAAGCATGGTGGGAGGACCAAGGGAAGCAGTTGTGACTCTGATTAATCTGTAGAAAGCAAGCAGGCATGGTTTCATTTGTATTTTTTAACATCTGAGAAAAAACTTTTGTCATTAGATTAGTTCCTCTCCCTCCTTGTGAACCTTTCCTGCTTGTGGAACAAGAAGCAAAATTTTAAAAATAGGGTTCAAGCCTTGAATTTCACCCTACAGATGTGCCATGAGCATGATCACCACACAGCTGACGTCCAAGCACAGATTTCAGGGAAGAGATTGCCTTTGCACCAGTCTCTCCCCTGTGCGCTGCTTGAGGAGCATGGAAACACCCTGGAAGAGAAATAAAAAGCATGTCTAGGGCTGGGATAAGCTGGCAGGATCATCCTGCTGATAAGAGTTACATCTTAAATTGCCATTTCTGATGGCTTAAGGAAAGAGATGTTGAAAAGTGCTGGTTTCTGCCCCCCATGAAAAGAACCCTTTGGGCAGTTCTGCCTGCCCCGAGGTAACCCTGACCTCAGGATGGACCATGTGGTCACTCTGGCTTCTGCACTGGCAGGGCCAAGCTGCTGCCAAAACCACGAGAAGGGGAGAAATAATGGGGAGTGGGAATGCTGGAGAATGTCACAGTGATGGAAAATCACTGCCTGAGCGAGCAGGAGTCTGCTCCTCGTGCAAACCTGGAGAGGAAAAGGCCGTTTCAGTACATCTCATATGCACTACAGAGCAATAAAGCTGCCTGGGCTCTAAGAGGAGATGAGAGGTCATCTTCTGGCTTGTTATTGAATCATTCTGGGCTAATAGAGGGAAAATAATGGTAAAGGAATCAAAGGGAATGTGTGTTAAGTAACCAGGTAACAACTCTAATGGAGATAAAAATGAGAGGGACTAAAAGGGCTCATTAGTTGGGGTTTTTTTGTTGTGGGTTTTTTTTTTTTTTGTTTTGTTTGTTTTGTTTTGGTTTTTTTGGTATATGCTCTTTATTAAAAACACAATGATAAAAGACATGCATTACCTTTAAAAATGTGTGGCTGAAGAAACACAAGTAACACAATACCTTCTCTAGAGAGAAGGGACTTCTGTGCAGAGGAACAGCCATGCTTCATCTTCCTGGCTCCTCTGAGGTCCTGCCTGCGCCCCTCAGACATCTCTCTTAGAGGAACAGAAGCAGGCTCCTGCCTGCTATTAACTCTTTTGAACAGATTAAGACCAGGTGCTTGGCCTTGGGTCTGTCTGTACCTGTAGCTCTCCAGAAAGAGTAGGCAGAAGCCTGCATTGTCCTTTCCTTTATCTCTGGTCATTAATTCTTCTTCTATCTATATCTCTAGGATCTTCTGGGAGCAGGTCTCTGGAGCAACTCTGATCTTTCACACACTGTGACAAAAACACCTCTTCCCTGAATTGGCAGTGCTGGGCTAATGGTTGGACCCAAAGATCTTGAAGGACTTTTCCAACTTAAACAATTATATGGAAAGCAGGGAATTCCTGATGGTCAAAAGCTCAGCTCCAGCCTACTTCAGATCCACACACTTGGTGTGCAAATATCTGTCTAATGAGCTCACACTGCTACAAACTTCCCTCAACATCCAAATATTTCATCCTGCACCATCAGGGATGGTTAAAGAGAGCACAGGGCCACAAGATGCTACAGGATGAACTGTTTTGTGTCACTTCCCTTTCTTGTCAGAAGGGGAAAAATCCAGAAGCACCTTCCCTCCACCAGTCCTTTCTTCCTGGACTCAATTTCAGTCTCCAGTCTTTAAACTCTTCTCCCCAAGCAGCACAGGGGGGCAGGGGTTGGGGATTGTGTTCTGCTCACATGACTTTGTCAGGAAAATTAATCCACAAACATCAGAGGTTTATGTCCAAAAAGGAGACAGAGGAGTCCTTTTTCTTTATTCCAATAAAGGGAGAGGCCATGGAGCATTCCCCTGGGGTCTCTCCAATTTTTGGAGGATGCAGCTTCCTTTTCATCCGAATTTCCTAGCCACATTTCCCTTCTCTCTTTCCCCATTGGCTGAGGTACCTGAGAGGTACAGACTTCCCAAAATGCCTGATACCAGAGATTTCCCTCTAATTTACAACCCTCCCTTTCAATTTTTAATTCTTATGGAATTTAGGGTTTTCCCCCATTGTTTCTTTCATCTTTCAATATCCAATTTCATTTATCAGCAAACCTAAAATTTATTTGTAAAAGCAAATATCTTTTTCCATTCATCAATCAGTGGAATCCTTCCCATTGTTTCTTTTATCTCTCAGTGCTGGTTTTATCTACCAGCAGACCCACAGCTAGTTTGCAAAGACAAATCTGCCGTTCCTCTCAACTTCATCTCCACTGCTCCTCCCTCCTCGCTCCATCCCCCTGCTGTAGCACAGGGTCCCCCCATGGCAGGCACTCCTTCATGAGCTCCAGTGTGAGTCCCTCCCATGGGCTGCAGCTCTCTGTGTCCTCCCTTGGGTCAGTCCTTCAGGCACAGCCTGCCTCAGCCTGGGTCACCCACAGGGTCACAAAGTCCTGTCAGCAAACCTGCTCCATCCACCCTCAGCTCTTCTCTCCACAGGTCCTGCCAGGATTCTGCTGCAGCCTGAGCTTCCCACAGAGTCACAGCCTCCTTCAGCATCCACCTGCTCTGCTCTGGGGCTCTCCAGGGGCTCTGGGTGGATCTCTGCTCCCCCACAGACCTCCATGGGCTGCAGGGGCACAGCTGCCTCACCACAGCAGCAGAGGGATCTCCTGCCTGTCCTTCTGCACCCACCCTGGCTCCTCTCACTTCTGCTCACTCCTCTCTCCCAGCTGTTGGTGCACAGCAGTTTTTTCCCCCTTCTGAAATCTGTTATCACAGAGGCGCAACCACCACTGCTGATTGCCTCAGCCTGGCCACTGGGGGTGAGAAGGGGCAGGTGTGAGAGAGGAGGGGTGGAAAAGCAAAGGAAGATGAGAGGTGCTGGCTCAATGCAAATGAGGAGGGGAAAATACCCTTGGTATGGAATAGCAATCACAATATGAGAGATAAAATATTACCTGGAACTGTAATGCGTGGATCTGTTTGCTTTTTGCTTTGCATTGATCTTGGATTGTGTGAACCCAGTGACTTTAATACAGTAACTATTGATTTGTTGTGGTGAGAGCAGAGAACCTGACCACATCTGTCAGAAACAAACAAGGATCCTTCAGGGTTTACAGAAAAGATTTTGCTTCAGCTTAATTATAAACAAAACCACAAGTTCCAATCCAGGTTTGGAATGCAGAATTTCCTTTCAGGGGGTGACAGAGGCTGTTCAGCTACTGTACAGTAGCATCAAGGAAACTGGAAAGTCACTTCCAAGATGCAGAGGAGTTGTTCCATTGAATCATAGAATAGTTTGGGTTGGAAGGGACCTTTAGAGCACCCCTAGTCCAACCCCCCTGCAATAAGCAGGGACATCTCCAATGAGATCAGGTTGCTCAGCATGTTTGTTTGCAGCGTGGCTGCACTTCTGTTCCTTGTGGTTGTGGCAGTGATCAGAAGATGACTCCAAACAAAGCCCTTGAGCTCTGTTTTTCCCTTCAAACCCACAAACTGAGCTGGCAGCAGTCACAGCTCAGTAGCTGCAGTGGCTCAGCCTCCACTGCCCTGTCCCTGCCCCTACTGATCCTGCCTGGACCCGTTTTTGCCTCCTCAGTTCCCTCCATATCTCCAGTGCCCACCTGGGAAGCTTCCTGAGGTGAGGAAGGCAGGTGTGCACCCCAGGCAGGAGCCAGCTGCACTCTGCTCTGCCCAGACAGCCCCAGCATCCAACATCTACCTCCAGACACGTCATGAACCTTCTCCATCTAATCCCAGCTAAGTGGATTTACCCTGATTCGCTGCCATCAACCAATAAATGGGTTTGTGGACAGCCATAAAGGCAGAAATGCCCATCTCTGGGCTTCAGACACCACTTCTGATCATTCCTTCCTCCTTTGGTTCCTCCAAAACTTTCCTTTTCGGTTTTGGCTTGTCCTGGTGCAATTTGGAGCTAGTGAAATATTCCCTAGGTAATAAGACCCAGAACTGTCACCATCAAGCCCAAGCTGATAAATGCCCTCGGTCTGCAGGGGAATGTGAGTCACTTGGAGGCTTGAGGTTGTGAATCTGTCCTCAGCTGACATCACTTACTAAGCTTCTCACTGAAGCCCACAGCAGCCTTAGGAAACCCATTTCCTTTCCATGATCCTGATTCACTAAAAAATGAGCGAGATGATCCTTGTGGAGCCTGGGAGCATTTTGAACATCTCTGAGGATCTCCAGCTGGAGCTGAGTTATCCCAAATAGCTGAAATACCCAAACTAATCCCCAGGAAAAGAGCAAGATGACAGTGTGACTCTCGATTTTGGAGAGAAGTCCAAGCAGCCAGCAGCTGCCTGGGACTGCAGGCATCCCTCATTTAGGGATTGCTCCCATGGCAAGATGATTCTCCTGGAACTGAGCAGCATGTGCCAGCCAACCTGAGCTATGGAACTGCACTCAACTCTTCAGGTGTGACACCAAAAATCAAACCTGGCTGTGCCCCCATGCCAATCCCTGCTGGCAGCTGTGTCAGCCCCTGATTGAACCTCTGTGGCCCCATGGGCAGCACTGGGCCAGGGAAGGGTGGTGGTGATGGATGCATCATCCTGGCAAAACTGTGCTCCCTCTCCCTGGTGAATGGAGCTTTTCCTGTGCCTGCATAAAACACAGCCCTGTGAATCGCTGTGTGCCCTTTGCAGGGGCACAAAGCTGCACAAACCAGGCAAGGGAGAGTGTTTGGAGCAGCGTAGCCCCGGTGCCAAGCAGCAAGAGGGAGAGTTTTCTGTGTTACGTGTAGCTGAGGTAATTTATCACATTGAAAGTGCCACACAAATGGGAGCAGACGAGGTGGCTTGTTCAGTCTCTCGTGAAAAGGAGAAGCCACTTCCAAACAAAGCAGCTGTGAAGCTTTTTTGTCTCCAGAAAGCTCGTGGTGGGATGTAAATATCACTGTCAGTGTTTCTATGGTGCACAGGAGCTGCAGTGGGGAGAACACAGAGTTCCTATAAAACAAGATCTCAGGGAAAGCCTGAGCACAGAAGCTGAACATGAGGAATGATTTGGCCCCTCACAGCAAAGAGGAAATGATGGAATTTGTCTCTCACCTGCCTTCTCAGGTGGATGGTGCAAAACAATGCCATTGCCTGCAGATCCTCAAAGCTCAAGCTGATGTTGCAGAACAGACCTTTGCATGGCTGCCCACATGGGCTGCTGTGTTACAGGGACATTCCAGAGGAGATAAATGATTAAGGAAGAAGAAAATGGGTTTAATCTCAGTGTAGGATAACTGAAATGTGCTTTAGGAAGACATTGACTCAGCTACATCCAGGAACACATCAGTCAGCCCAAAACACTGAGCACTTGTGCTGCTGACCAGGGATTACCTTCTGTACTGATGCCTGGAAAAACATTAGTCCACTTATGTCCCATGGTGCTGGAGGACTTCTGATTGATTGAGTAAATTAAAGCTGGCTGAATAATTCATTAAATTAATCATTTATTTTAAGAATTTCTCTCCTGTTTCATTTGCAGATTGGAGTGTGGCACAAACAGCATCACACTGATTTGACATTTCTCAGCTACTTTCTACCCATAATTGTAGCTCAGACAGTAGTGCTGACAGCTCATTTCCCAAGCTCAATAGCTGCAGTGCTGTCAGCAGGGAGCATTTCTGGCTGCTTCCTGACAGTCTCAACCCCAATGGAAGAGGAATTGAGGTTGCACCCAAGCCAAGGTCAATATGATGACATAAGGGGAGGGATGAGGACAACAGCACCTGGTTCCCCACTGTCTGCAGGGTAAAGAAACCCTGTGACACCTCTGTCCTTTGAATCAAGGTTTTTCAGGGTCTTGATTGCATTATGGAAGTCCACTGGAAATCTTCTGAACCCAAATAAGCTGTTGACAGGGAGGACAGCCTGCAAAGCACCCATGAACCCCTCCTCCTGTGTCTGCACAGACCAGATTTATGGGTGGCTGCCTGGAGAGCTGGGGGCTAAAGCCACTCCTTGTCCACTTCTCCTCCAGCCCTGACTCCTTTGCAGGTGGAAAACCATCCTCCTTGCCATAACCCTTGAGGATCACTGAGCCATTCTTGTCATGGCCAAGGAGAAATTTGGTTTCCCATGGAAATCATTGCACATATTCACTTAAACCAACTATTTCCAAATATTGTCCTGTTTATTCTTAAATACTCCTGGCTCATGAACATTCCTATGAGCTGTCACTGCCTGAAATAGCCATGCAAAAGGTAACAACACAACCTGCTTTATAACAATGCACATTTGTTCAAGTCTTTGACTCTGCAGCATTTTTCTATGTTTTTTTTCAATCTAGAATTAAGATGGGAAGAGAACAAAGCAGGTGGAAATGGAAAAAGAATTCCACCCCAAATGCAGGATATCTCTGGACTGTTGACCCCTCCTGTTGCTTTGCTCCTTTGGAAAAAGACTAAAAAATGAAATTACGTGTCCACTTGATTAACATTTCTTTGGCCTTCTTTTCTGAAAAGCAAATCTGAAAAGTACCATGATTTTTACAATATGGGATACATGTTGAGTACATTTGCCATCATTTTTGTACCATTTATTGGAGGTTTTATGTCTTGGAGTATCCAAATTACACTGAAATAAAAGTCAGGATCCTTTCAGTTCAGTTCCCAATGGCACACAGCAAAGTCTTCAGCTCATCAGTGGTTTTATCCTCCTTTGTGTACTTATTGTTATATCTTGTTATTTTAAAAGAAGAAAAATCCACTTTTAAAAGAATGTTTCAATATTGATGGAACCTCAGGCACAGCTTTGTTGAGCTGGCTTCTGCCTAAGAATATTCAGTGCATTTTTTCAAGAATTATCTTGATGGATTTTTTCCCCACTTTGGCTTAGCAGTCCTGAAATCAATGGGATCACAGAAGTGGAAGGCAAAACTTCAAGATGATGCAGAATATTTGGCACCTTTGTTATGAACACAGACTTGCTAACCACAAAAGACTCATTCTGAAATTCAAAGCATGTGGGTTTGCTGGCTAGGGGTAGAAGAAATATTGGAATATTGACTCTGTTTATTAATACATGAAGATGGTCTGCACTGCAGGATAAAAGCACAGAAGAGAGGATGGGAGTTAGTCTCCAGAATTACCCAGATTCTCTTCAAAATCTACTTAGACTCTGCCAATATGCAGTTTCTATGGCTGGGACTGAATTTTGACTTGTGAGAGCACAAGAAAGGTGAAATAGAATCTTATGTTTTGAGGGGAAAAAATCTTAGGTTGAGTGTAGATCTGAAGGAGTTGAAAGCCCATCCTAACAAAAGCTTCTTGGAATCCAGATATTTTCTATCATCTCACCATAAAGTCATTTACTCTTTTTCAGCAGCTGGGACGTGCTACTGATACATAGCTTTCCTCTCAACACACAAAGTGAACATTCCCAGAAATCTAAGCATTAATCAACCATTCAGCAGAACAGATGTGTTGCCTAGTAATAATAGTAATTACCTCTAAAAGTCCTTGAAAGTTGGACTGGTGCTTACCAGGAATAAACAGAAATAGGAGTTTTTTCAAGTTATAAAGCCAGGCTGCTGCTGTGCTCATAGAACCAGCAAAGTTCTGCAAAGATTCTTTTATTGGTCAGAGCTCCCAAAGAGATTATGTAACTGAGGATATTCCTACAAGACGCAGGAAAGAAGAAGGATGGCAGGTGTAGAAATATAAGCCTTTGAAATGTGGATCAACTGAAAACGAATCACTGCTAAATACCTCATGGCTATTTAGATTGTGTTACTTGGGTAGAGAAATAACTTAGACTCTGTCATCCCTGATGGCCTTGGGAAATAAATTACCAATGTATCCATAGATTAAACCCAGAATGAGTTATGCAGCAACAGCATAACCATATTTTCCTCCTTCTCAGGTACGAACACACAAATGTGGTCTGACACCTCCATCCTCTCACCGACTAAGCTGGTACATACAAACACAGAAAATGGGTGTTCCAAAGCAGGGTGCAAAGCCAATCTAAACCTCAGTCATCACCAGAAATATGTACTAAGCTTTCTTTAACTCAAATGAAGTAAAGGAGTGTTTCCAGGGGAGCTGCAGCTACCCATGACAGGTCTTTCCAATGCAAATCCCCAGTGTGGCTGAAATCTCAGCACAGCTCAGATTTATAGCCAAAAAGGGCTGCTTACACTCCAGGCTAAGGAAAAGTGTGTTGAAGAAAGCCAATCTCTGTTAGATCTGAGCCATTTGGTTTCTCAGTCTTTAGGATTCCAAGAGCAAAATAGAAATAAACTTCCTCAATCATCTTCAAAACCAGACCTGCTTCTTTACAGGGTGCACAGCAAAGATCCTTAAACCTTAAATCCCAAACCCACCCTTCCCTTTCTTCCTTACATTACCTGGTTTTAGTCACTCTGGTCCCTCCAAGAAGCACCATCATCCATCCCAGATTCCATCCTACCAAGTATTTTATACACACAAACAGGAATGGGGGAAAGAAATGCCATCTTGGGTAAAAAAACCCAAACCCAGTAACAAAAGCAAATTACTAAGAACTACACAAATAAATTAACATGTGAATAGACATGTTAAGACCCACTATATAGAAATGTACAGTCCAATCCAGGTCACTTGAAACCAGTAGAATTTTTTTCATTGGTGTGCATATGACACAAAGGTTCTCTTTCTGACATGGTTCTGCTGCCCTGAAGACAGTGGTAAAAGTTTCATTAACCTTTTGGTGGGCTCAGTTGGTCCGTAGTCATTGCTGTAAATAATCTGTCATAGAGATGTTAAAAAAAAAAAAAAAGAGCCTTTTTTGTGAAAGTCTTTTGGCCATCTGAAAGCTATAATCAATGTTTCTAATCTCTGGCAGTGGGTGGCAGAGGTAAAATAAACACAAGTCTGAGTTACAGCACAGCATCTGCCTTGGCTGCTGCACCACCAGACTCAGTCCATTCCCAGAAAGAAGGGCCGGAGAGAGAAGTGAAAAAGAGGGCTCCAGACTGGGGCTGTGCAGCCCCTGGAGTTCAACTCTGCTGGAAAACTTGCCCCAGTTTGTTGTGCAAAACCTCCTCCTACTTCCCAAGTATTTCCCATTCCATTCCCAGTGACACTCAATTGCGAGAACCCGTTCCGTGGGGAGAAAAAGGAAAATACAAGAATTTTAAAAATACAGCCCTTGTGCCTTGTCTTTGTCTGAAAACTCCTCTAACTGAGTGGCCCTTTGGCTTGGCAGTGCCACAGCTTTGTGCATTTCCTGCCCAAGACAGCTCTGTTTAGGAAGCACTGTGACACCAGGTTGGAGGATATTCAGCAGAGATTTGCACATCACTGTGAATTTGCACTTTCTTGGGCTTGCAGGCACATTCAGGTGGCTGTGGGAGGAATTTTTTTCCAGTGAGAAGTAAACACAGAGGTGTTGGTCTCTTGGGAGGTGGAAAGCAGTTAACTTCAGAGCTAATTACGGGGAGGCAGACGGATGCTGACAGATGTATTGTCCTGGAGAAGGGCCTGCTGCTGGTTCTGCCACGAAACAGGGAGCAAAACCTCTCTCCTCCTCTCAGCAGGCCCCTGGCACCAGGGAGGAAGAAGACAAGGATGTCAGGACTTCTAATTATACACCAGGAACCTGCGAAATTGGAGCATGAAAAGTGTTAGTTAAAAATGATGCCCTGAGGTGCTGAAGTGGAGCAGCAGGAGAAGGAAGAGCACAGCTGTGGGAATGAGGGGCTGGAGAGGAGATCTCCTGCTCATCCTCATGTGATGGGGTCTGGAGGGGCTTTTTTCAGGGATGCACAAAACACATGTGCAGTTATAAATCTACCAAAACCCTGCCTGCACTGTAATTTGAGGTGTGTTTCCAAAAGCAGCTTTAAACCCAGTTTAAAGCCACTTCTGTTGAAAATGTTGCCAGTGTGGCCTGTCAGTCAGTCATCCTCTAGGCTGGAGAAAGCTGCTTTCCTCTAAAAAATGGAATGGACATTTTCTCAGTTCCCAGCTGTGCCAAAGACAGAACAAGGGAAGACACCTCTTGAGTTAAATGTTATTGCAGATTCACTTGAAACCTTCTGCATGAGAAAGGAGCTTCTGCATGTTGAGCTTTAGTCTGAAAATCAGCTGGCACGTTAATAAAAGTCATTGCCAGCAGCTTGGAGGAGTGTTTACTGAAACTCTCCCTGAGGGAGGTGCAGGTGTGACAGGTAATGGAATGCACCTTGTCCCTGGAGCACGACTGGAGGGCAGTTCAATGCCAGAGGGAATGTCCCCAAGGATCCAGCTGTGGCTGCAGCACAGCTGGGCTGTGCCAGTGCCCTGTACAGCCAGAGCTGGGGCAGGAACTGCCCCGTGCAGGGATGCTCTGAGGAGCTGGGGGACAGCAGATGCAGCTGCATTTTGTGGGTCCTCTCATTCATCTGCAGAGTCACATTTTCATTGTTCTGTAAGGCACACTCCCTGTAAATTATTGGATATGAATTGGACAAGGAGAGTTGCTGTGCAAGGGGGTGACCCAACCATCAGACATTCTCACGTCTGGTTCAATGTACTGAAGGCATCTGACAGCAGTGGCAAGGACAGAGAAACTCTAAACCTACCAAAATGGCAGCCTGAGGTGGGACCCCCTTTCCAGGCCACTGTCCATGTCTCCAGCGGCTCTGGGTCCACCTGAGCACCTCTGTGCACACCGGACACCTTCCCTCTCCATCACCACCCCAGAGAGCTGATGTGAGGCAAAGCATCCAATGGAGTTCTGAACCCACTCTAGACCAGCCCAAACGGGACAATTTTACAGACTTGTGGGGCCATTGCTTTCTGCCTGGCATGAGTGATCACCTTGCAAACTGGTGGCATCACAAAGGCTAAAATTTGCTGACCTGCCCATAGAAAAAGCACTTTTCTTAGAGCAGTAGATCCCAAAATGAAGAAGGGCTGCTATCATATATCTGGCTCCTGATTTTTATGTGTCCACAGCTCCTAACCAAAACAAAATATTAGAAGGTAAAACACCTCCATATATTTCTCACAGGCACTTAGGAAAAGAAAATTTTAGGGAGGACCATAGGGAATTTCTCTCATGCTCTAGCATTGCTTGTCAATATTAAACCAAATAAATAAGAGAGGTGGAGATAAAAAGCCATTCAGAAGCAGTCATTGGCCTCAGACAGCACAGCTTTACCTTGACCCTGCAGCTCGTGGCTCCTTTCACCTTTGAAGCAGGGTGCCTGTTGTCCCCATGGAGACACCAGCACAACTCACCTTGTGTGATGGATGTTGGGCATTTTGAAGAGAAGATAATAGGGAATTAATTATTTTTTCCTAAGGGATTTCACACATTTTATCATCTGCTGAGGATGAAGCCCAAGGTGTGCAGACAAACCAACCTGCCACCCACTGAAGAAATGATGTATCATCAGTTACTGAAGTCTCATCATCTTTGGTTTCACTACATCAGCCTATTCATAGTCATCACTTGAAGAATCACAGAATTTGCCCCATGCATTTCCAGAGGCAGCTTTGAAAAGGCCAGCTGGCAAGGAAGGAGAAGAGACAATGATTTTATTTGAATATGAGCCCTTGGAGAGTGGGATCTCCTGGAAAAAGAAAATACCAACCTGGGACAGTAAATGCTGCCTTCAGTACTTCTGTGCTGTGACTCCAGATGCCTTGATCATGGTGTGCACTGTGCCCATCATTTCACAGGGAGGCATTGAAAAGCATTAGCTGGACAATGGTACAGAACTGAAAACCTGTGCAAAACCAGAAAAAGAATCCAAGTAAAACCTGAAATGCCAAGAGAGGACAATAATGGGCTCTGTGTGTCTCTGGAAGAACTAGCAAATAGCAAGGGCAACACTGAAAGGCAAAGTGTGTCTGAAGGCAGTGGAACCTTCCCCTTTGGACAGATTTAGGGACAGCTGCCAGGATTTTCTATGTAGCTGATCCATTTTCAGGGCAGTGGGATTAATTCTGTGCTCTCTTGAAGAGCTTCCAAGCCCTGTGACCCACACCTCAGGATCACACACAGCCCTTAGTGGGTTACACCTCCAGTGGCTCTGTTCCTGTGCTTTCCAGGGAGAGATCACTCTTCCCCACAGCAGAAGGGCTTTGAGGATGCAAAATCAAGACCATTTTCAATAGACTCAGTAACGACTTTGTTGAGAGTTATTGATACCATTGCTCGAGTGGTGTGCATCTCCCACAGGACTTCTGGTACTTACAGTCATTTGTTTCCCAACTCTGCACAGACACTGCATCCACACACAGGCAAGAGCAATCTCCAGGATGTGCCCAGCTTCAGGAAAATGAGGTACAGCACATGCTCAAGCTCTGACCGTGTAGCAGAAGGACTTGTTCCAGCAATCTCAGAGTTGCAGGGTGAAATAGGGCCCTGTAAAAAAATTGCCATTATACATGAAAGGACACAGGATGAGAAATCACAATAGAAATTGTCTGTTCTAATGAGAAAAGGGTTGTATGGTGATGGGCAAGGAAAGGCATCTCAAAGGAAGGAAAACCATACCTTGTGCAAATTGCATGAGGCTGCTGTTTGCTTAGAGGGAGCAGAGGCCAAGGCCTGACAGTTTCATCAGAGAAATTGGTTAGGAAATGACACGGGGAACATAATTCATTGTTCAAATGTCAAGCTGCTCATATCTAGAGAGAGAAAGTGTGCATTTATCAGCAGCAGTAGTACACACCTCAAAATAATATAAGAGAAACCAAAAAATTCATCCCAGATCTGCCATGACTCAGATACCCCCAGTGCTTGGGCTGAGGATGCACAGGAGAGGGAGATTCATGTTACATTTCCCAGGAAAGTGGTGTGATGGGCAAATACTGAGTGTGATATAATCCTGACAGAGGAGAAAACAAAGCTTTTCCCAGCCATTGGGCTGTGCATGGTCTCAGCACAGAGAGATGAATCTGTAGTAACTGGAGATATTGAATTGGGGCAGCCATGAGCAGACAGGAGGATTCAATCCAAGGGGCCAGGGAAATACTGCTAAAGTAGTTTATTTTGCAGGCAACAATTGATGAAGACAGATTTGCAGGGAAAAAAAATTCTACTGAAAGCATCTTTTCTTTAAAAAAAATAGTACCAGCTTTTAGGTAGAAAACAAACACAGGTAAGGGAATAGTGGGGAAATACATGCTGTGTCAAAAATAATTGTTGTGATGTGATGAGGAAAATAGAAGAGGAGGGGAATTGCTGCAGCAGAACTGCACACAAGGTTTGTTGGAACAATTCTGGGTAAGAAAAGATTTCTTGCATAGCATGCCTTTTGTTTCTAGTCTCTTGTTGTTTTATATTATTGTCTAAAAGCCACATGGTGATCACAGGAATCTTGTTCACATCAGGGAATGCTGAAGTTGAAGCACAAAACCAGAGTGTCAGAGGTGAGGTACCAGTCTGAGTTTTGGAGGCTTTTAATTTTTCCTTTGAATCAGTGTAAGTGGTGAACAGACCCATCTTTGTTTTGCTTTATCAGACCTGCCACACCCAGACTAAACTGCTGTGAGTATTTATCAGTGGAACCTTAGAAAGCCAATCCAAGTCAGTAACTAGGATGACAAATTCAGGCTAGTAGACATGAGTTAACAGAAAAATTGCAAAAGCACCGTGTGCCACTAGGTGTCCAAACAATGAAATGGCACATGAAAGTCTATGGAGATTAACATAAAGTGATGTACATGGAAAATAATCCTAGTTTTGCTTGTATAGTGATGGGCTGTGAGCTATTATCAACCAGGAAGAAAATTCTGGGTTTATAATATGAGGTTAAATGAGAATATCAGATTGGTACAAAGAGTACATTGATAAGAAAGGGTTGGAAAAGGAGCAAAGAACAAAAACAAGCTGTGCTAGTACATCAGAAACAGATCTGATCTTCTGGCACTACCGAAAATTAGTATCACATAAACTTAATATTGTAGAAATTGAAGAATTAAAGAAAAGAGTGATGGGATGATCAAATATGTAGTGAGGGTCCTGTAGAAAAAAATTTCTTAATAGAAAAATCAGGGAGAGAAACAACTGAGAGGATCTTGACCATAATCTCAAAAATAATTAGCAATATTCATTAAGGTCATTATCTCTGGTCCAGCAGTTCCATGAGGCACAAGTAACTGGAGTCAAGGACAGCTTCCTGGGGGAGCCTTAGTGCAGTTCCTGAGGTGCTCACAATTGGCCTCTGTTGGAGGTAAATTTCTGGGCTGGGTTTCCCTGACTCAGTTTCCCTTACATTTTTAGGATCCTTAGGCCATGAATAGATTTTTTTTATCTCACACATCATCAGGCAGCATTAGCACTTAGCTCCCATAATTCCTTCTGCAGAAACCACACAGCTCCTCTCCCTTCTCTTTGTTAGGATCAACAGCCTAAAGGGTTCCCAAATACCCTGATTTTTTTATTACTTCCAGGTGGAAGGTGGTGCCCTGGGTGTCACAATGTGAACAAACCCCAGCAAATGCCTGTGGCACAGCAGATTCCAAGCCACCTGTCACCTGTCTCCTTGCTCCTTCTCATATGCTACCCCCCAACTTTCTCTAGAAGGTTTGTCCAAACTGGGAAAGACTGACATTCCAAACCCACCTGGATGTGACCCTGTGTCACCTGCTCCAGGTGACCCTGCCTTGGCATCTCCAGACATCCCTTCCAACCTCAAAAATTCTGTGATTCTGGGGCACAGCCCAGCCAATTCTGTAATACAGATATATACAGGGTACAGAATAACTGGCTGGACCCAAACACCTCAGCACTGTGGTTTTGTTTGACCCAGAGGTTACAAAAATGAGAACTTCTCTGCTTGCTGATGGCAATTTTGTTTGGATCCTGTAAACCAAGATACATAGAGCTCACAGCTCAGCCTGCAGTGAAATGCAGCAGCCTTCCTCCTGCTACTCTCAGAATGTACTTGCCTGTTCTACACACTGCTCTGATCAGCCTTTAATTCATGCATGCAAATATTCAATCATCTTTTGGTCCTTCAAGCTTTCAGGTCAGTGGAGGAAAAAAGTCAATAAGTCAACACAAAATAATTTAATTTATGTGCCCTGCAGATGAAGAATAGAGGAGTGCAACAGGTTCTGAGCAGGAATGAAGATTCAGAGAGGAAAATGACAGCAAAACATTTGAGATGTACTGTGGCAAGCACATTTCTCTCTTAGGATTTTTCATAGAGGAGCACAGAGAGAAAGAAAGAGAAAACTATTTCTATTTCTGTTCCTTGTTTTTCCTATGTGGAATGTGTTTGGACAATTGTTTACCTGGGGTGATTGCTTGATTGGATTCTGGTGAGGATTGTTTGAGCCTGATGGCCAATCCAATCCACCAGTGGCTGGACTCTCGAGACAAGGTCACAAGCTGTGAGTTAGATATGGTAGTTAGAAAAGTAGGTTTGTAGTTTTAGTATCTTCCTTTATATAGTATATTAATGTATTATAGCATAGTTATAATAAAGAAATCATTCAGCCTTCTGAACTGGAGTTGGACATCAGCATTTCTTCCCATTGGGTTTGCCTGCACTTTACAATAATGAACAGTTTTGTATTTATGGCCACCCAAAGTGCAGCCAGGTAGGCAAGTTCTGAACAGGAGCTGGGGAGAGCTGCTCCATGCAGCTGCTGGGCGCTGACAGTATGGTGACATGAGTCACACCAGAAAACATTTCCTACATAAAACCCATGGAACTTTCACCTCTGCCTCTCACAGGCACTGCTTCAATGCCCTCAGTGCCCTGCCTGAGATCCCCCTGGAAGGTCACAGGACTGCTGTAGGACCTGTGCTCCATCTGCCATTCCTGGCCTCAAACACTTCCAGGGGTGGGGATGCTCAATTAGGCTGGAAGGACTCTGCAGACCTCTGCCTTTGGGTTCAAAGCAAACTGAATTAGTCGCCTGTTTGCTTGAAAGAGGATGAAGTGCCCAAGAGTTCCTGTCTCCAACTGTAAACAGAGAATTACTAAAATGTGCTCAAGGATTTGAGATAGTCATTAAAAGATGAGTGACTGTCACAAGCTGCAGCCCGGCTGCTTTCCAAATTTGTGTGGGGAAGCTCCTTGGCTGGGATGTGGCTGTGATTGCAAATTATCATCTCTAAGGCTAAAGATACAAGAGGATTCCCACGCATCCCTCTCTGAGGCAGCTGCACATTTCCATGCACAGGGTTTGGAGCTGCTCCGTGACAGACGCTGCACCTGGAGCTGTGCAGAGGGGATGGCTGCAAACTGTAAACAGTGTCTGGGTCCAGGGTGAAAAAAGGCTGTAGATGGACCTGTCAGACCAAACAGGGCAGGGATGGGGCACCTCTCCCCTGTCCTTTCTGCAGATCCCACTGGTTAAATGCAGAATTCCCCTCTGAGAGAATGGATATAAAGTTTTCTTAGGGGGGAAGGAGTTGTGGGGAGCAGCCAGGTACGTGCAGTTCCAGAAGCTCTTCATTGGCAACAGCCAAGTTAACAAGTCCATTTTTAAAATCCTGGAAAAGTCCTCTGCTCTTTCTTAGATGGAATTCATTGTGTCTTTCTTAAATGGAGTCTGCTTAGTGCAAGCTAATCCCTCAGCTCATTTGTAAGGAAAAGAGTGGTATAAATGGATCTCAAGATAGCTGCCAACAATCATGTTACAAGCCAGTTTTCTGCTTCACTAATACTCTGAAGCTAATCAGCATTTTTCTAAATGATCTCTGCATACTGCTTGATTTTTCTGCTCCCAAAATATTTACTCAGAAACATTTATGCTGGTCACATAAGTGACCATCTTGACACATCTTGTCACTTACTTGTGCTTACCAGTTAAAACAACATTTTGTACTTTCATACCCAAGGATGAGTGACCTTCTCCCAGAGCAGGGGTTTCCCTGACATCCAAAGCTGAAGGTGTCTGTGTGTGAGGTGCAGGGTGGAAGAGGGGTGCCAGGTCAGATGCTGCTGCAGCAGGTGGAAGAGGGCAGCAGATGGCCAAGAGCTGAGCAGGTGGAGCATCACCAAGACCCTGATATTGCAGACAAACTGAGGGGCTTGAGCTTGTTTTTCCTGGGATCCAGAAGAGGATCTGCAGGTGGCTCTGAAAAGATACACAGGTGATGTTCCTGCCCTTCAGGGCACATCAGGCATTGTGAGCATCTATTAAATTTCAACAAGATTTAAACTTCCTGTTGCATTGCCCTCCCCAGCCATGTTTATAGAAGTTGGTAGTAAATTCATCACCTCTCTGTTTCCTGGTAATGAGCCATATTTAAGGAGGAAAATACACCACTGGTAATGGTTCAGCTGACTCTTCCTTGGCTTCACAGTCATAAATAGCTCCCAGTCCTGACTGTAACTCTTCATTTTCTAGACTTTTTTCCATAAGCTGTTCTACTAGCACCTCATTTTGGCATGAAGCTTCTTTTGAGTCCCAAATAAAGATGTTCCCCAGGATACATTAAGGTGAACACTGACAAAAAAAAAAAAAAAAACAACTATTCCAGATTTTCCTCCAATGACCTCATCCCAGCTCTTCTATATCTCAGTCTTCTATGGGCTTTACCACTCCTGGGCAAGCCTCCTGTCCTGAGTATTTTTTAAAATGTTATACTATTTTGTTATTTTGGTGCATTTTGCAAGCTGTTCAGCAAATTCTTTTTAGCCTTCTCTCATTTTTAAATAGAGTTTCAACTGACCACCATGTGGAGAGAGCTGAGGCTTCCAGATCCTTGTAGGATGCCCAGCAAAAGTCATCTCTAAACATGCATCTACTCTTGTTTCCAAAATGGTCTGTGAGCTCAGGAGAGTAAGGCTGAGCCATGAAGACTACAGAAATAGTAGGTGGTTTCTGAAAAAAAACCCAAGAACAGAGAGAGTTAAAGCTATGGGCCATCTGCTTTTTCTGAGATGTTGATCATTTTTAGTTGAATTTTAGTTTGAATATATTTTTTTTTCATACCTTCATGTGAAAAAAAAATAGTCAATTTCTGCATTCAGCACAGGTCTGTTGCTTATCTGGGTCTGTTGCTTATCTGGAGTCTGTCTGAAGGCAGTGACTTCATTAAACAGCACCTTTTGCTACTGAATGTTATTGAAATACTGAAAAGGGTCAGGGAAATTAATGCTGACTATTTCCTAAGAAACTTGCAAGGAGGAAAATCATGTGGGCTGTGATGATTCCATGGGAATCAAACAGGAATGGGTTCAAAAAGCTCCACAATAGGCAAGATATGGAAATAATATTGAAATTTGCAGTTAGCTCAATTTAAGAAAAGTATTTGTGAATATAACTGAAGCATTTGCTATTTAAATCTTCCCATTGACAGTAGAATTCATAACTTTCACAATTTGTTCAACCCCATTATTTCCTTTATTTTCAGCTTCAATTCTGTTCTCATCTGAATGAGATGCACTCCCACAAACTGAAATCAATGAAAGCCTGTGCAGCCCCCTGCAAATGACATCCATCAAAAGGTGCTTCCCACTGAGTTCACTTCAAGCAAATCTTTCCCAAGGATTTCTGTGACACCACAGAAGACTCACAAGTTCTATGAGCCACAAAAATAATTGATTGAATTTATGCATTCAACTTATTTTCATTAAACTTATGTTTTACTCACTGGAGCAGAGAAGTAGATGTATAATAACAAGTGAAACAATTGGTTACTTATTTATGTTTACAGCCTGAGAGAGTTAAATATTGGATTTTCTCCTGTATAAAAAGTTGTAACTTTTGATTTTTTTTTTAAATTCACAAAGCAGATGAATTTTCAAATTTTCTATCTAGATAAGAAATACTAAAAAATTAAGTTAAAACAAACAACAACAACAAAAAACCACAAAACCAAAACCAAACCAAAGCAAAACAACAACAAAAAAACAAACAAGCAAACAAAAACAAAACAAAAAAAAAAAAAAAAAAAAAAACCTACCAAAAAAACCCCCAAGGAATGCCAGATCATTTTCACCATTATGAAGCAATGAAACAACTTTGACCTGTAGACTCTCCAGACTGCCCTGTAGAACACAGATCTTAGAAATCCTGTGTGTCCCACTTTGCAGAGACAATTAAGAGCCTTCCTACATCATGAAGCTTTTTCACCCAGAGTCACAGCAATCTTGTCTCCAGAGCAGTTTAGTAAACGAATCTACCTCAAAAGCATTTGGTACTGTTCTACTGGGAATGCTGTGGGAGCATTACATTAGAAACTTCCAATTAATTTGCAGGTTAAAATGTACTTGTGGTCATTTGATAGCCATTTGTTCTCCTGGCAGCAGTGCCTGCAGCTGAGAGCTGGGCACCCTGTGAGCTCTGTGCTGCTTTTCTCAGCTGCATTTCAGACAAAGTGCACCAAAATCAGCATGTGCCATAGAAACTGCCTCTCTAGCTCCAGCTGCAAACATCTGCTGGTCCACCACTAAAGCAAAGGGCCTCACATCTGGGAGATTTTGGGGGAGATTCAGCTGAACAAGCACGCAGAGGGAATTCAGATGTCGAGATGTAAGCATCTGCTGCCATTTCAGGCTCCTGTGAGGTCTGGGAGGTGCAGGCAGAGTGGAACAGGATCTCAAAGGGTCTTACTGCTCTCTGGAGGCCAGGCAGGGCGTGTTAGAGCACCCCAAAACCTTTAGACAACTCTGTGAGAAACCTGAAACCTGAATCCCAGCTGGGTGCTCGACACAGTGGAGCTGGAGAGCTCTCTAGGATCTCTTAATTCCATTTCCTGCCACGGGATCTCAGCCACGGTGTTCACAAAGGAATTCAGGTGTGTAGACACCTGAGTTTAGGTGTCTTAGCTTTTGACCTGAATCCCACTTGATCTTGAAATATTATCTGGAAAAATACTATTTTTATGTGCATAAATGTTATTGATGATTTTCTGGACTCCACATATTGAGGGCAGCATTAGAGAATTCAACACATTTATAGAAGTTATTACTAATAGGCAAAGGGGGCTAAACAAAAAATAAAGCAGAGAACATATTTTCCTCTTGCTTTCCCCAAAGGGGTCACAGTGGTACAAGAGAGCTCCTAAATGTAGTGTGAATGTAGGAGAGCCTAGATTTTCAAAGTCAGACTCAGAGAATTCAACTTTTTATAATTGGATTTTATGCTCTCCTAAGGTGAAAGAATAAAAATCACAAGGAGCCTAATAGAAAACCTGGGCTGACCTAATTTGAATTATCCTTAGAAGGTGTTTGTTAGAAAAGATGACACTGTAAGGAACACTTTGTACTCTAGAACTGAGATTTCTTAATACTGTTACCTGGTGTTCTTGTCCTGGAGTCAGAAAAGGGGAAGTAGAGGGAAGCACTGCAATAGTTTGTGCTGGTTTTGGCCAAGGTAGAGTTAATTTTCTTCCCAGTGGCTGGTGTAGGGCTGGATTTTGGGGTTGTGCTGAGCTCAGGGTTGATAATATTAAGAAATTTTTGTTATTGCTGAGCAGGGCTTACACAGAGGGATAAGGCAGAAGAAGATTGAAACTGAATTTCATTTTTTCCAGAGGACATCTCTAAAAAGTTAGATGGGTTGCTCAGAGAAGTGAAAGGATCATCTGAGACAACTTTAATATGGTAAAGGGGATGAACATGGAAACAAGAGAAGGAGTCAGACTGACCCTGAGCTCCAGCAGTTTCACATCCACAAGGATCAGGGACCCTTGATCAAGGATTCAGGATCCCTTCCTGAATCCCATGTGACACCTCTGGGCGGCAAGAAGCCCTTTAAGCTCATCTGTCTAGCTAAAAATGGCATCACATGGCTAAAAACAGCAAGTTTAAAGGAAAGAGAAGAGAAGAAAAGAGTAAAATCAGTCTCAAGTCTGACCTCAAAGACATGTAAGATTTAAGATGAAATTGTTAAGAAAAGCATAATGGAGATAAATGATATAACAAGCAGTATGGACTTATCAAAGTTAGCTCAGGACCATAATTTTTTCATAAGGCTTTCCAGATGCAGAGAGTGCAGTAGAGCTCATCCACAGTGTCTGGGAGAAAGCACTTGATTAAACAGCATCTGAGACATTAGCTCAGATGGGAAGGTGGGAACCAAATGAGCTGCAAATGTGCTGCAGCGTGAAGGGGAGATACAAACATGCACTGCTGTAAAGGTAGGGATCAGGAGGGAGGGAAATTATTGCTAAAGTTCTTTAAGAGACAGTTTTGACACTGATATTTTTGTTAATTACTTGGGCACAGAAAATGCCTGACAAAATCTGTTAATGGCAAAATTTAGAGCGATGTCAATATGTAAGCAGAGAGAGAATAAAACAGGATCTCATGATCCTGAGGACTGAGGTGAGCAGGGAGAGGTAAAACTCACTGGTGTGAAATAAAAGGTAATGAATCTGGGAACCCAGTAAAAATGCAGCTTTCTGATACCTGTGCACTGCCCCTCCTGGAAATGACTGAGGAGAACCAGCTGACTGCAGAGTGGTCAGCATGATGAAGCCATGAAAATGAGAAATGTGGTCACAGTCTCAGGAGGGACTGGGTTGAACACCCCTCAGCGGGGCTGGGCAGGGTGTCTGCAGCAGAGATAGGGAACAAAGCATTGGCAGCCCCTCACCTGAGTGCTGCTCACATCTGTAACCACCCAGGTTCGAGTGACAGCCATGAGTGGGGGTGGACAAGGGTCATTAGGACAACAAGAGCAACTGGGAGGCAATCACATAAAAAGAGAAGATGTCCTGCTGGTGTTGGGGGTCCCAGAGAGGGACAATGTACCTAGACATTGTGGTCCCAGGATCCCAAGCCTTGGCCCTTCTGTCAGCCCCTCCCCTGGTGAGCCTGGCCAGCCCTGCACTGCCTCACCTCCTCCTGGCTCTTGGCAAGCAGCTCCATCTGCTGCTGGTGAGCCAAGAGATGCTCAGGAGAGTCCAAACTGGAACAACGTCATCCCCAGTTTTCCCTTTGGACTGGGAAGGACAAGTTTCCCTCCTCTGGACAATGAGATCTGATTAGGACAGTGTCTTCCATGGGCACAATTTCTCCTTGGGGGGGATTTACCCTCCAGAACCAGCTGTGGGTCTCTTTTTCTCACCTCAGATGGAACCAAAGTTACAAGAAGTCTGTGGACGAGCCAGGAGCCAACCCAAGCCCTCAAGAGAAGTAGATAAACACTTCCTCTGCAAGACTCTCCTTCCTTGGGGGGAAAAAAACAACCCTAAACAAACAAAACCACAACCAAAAATCACACTCCCAAGCATTTGTAGCAGTCATTATCCAGACTTTCTGAAAGCCACTGAAACTCATCAAAATTCTGGATCTCATGCCAAAAACTGAGCAGGGCTGTACTAAGAAAGGGGAAAGACATCCACCCTCTGCTTGGATGTACTGCCACATACCTCTGACACAGTACACATTACCTCTGTCAGGTGGAATTTAGGCTCCCATTCTTCTTCTCTCCTACCACTATTTCTATATATTAAGCTCCATCCTAATTTGATTATCCTTATTGCAGCATTTCTTAATTCAAAACAAACAGCTCCTAGGAATGGTGCTTTCAGGGGAACACAGTGGGCTGGGGATTTTTTTTTTTTTTTTTTGGCACTGGCAATTGCCATTTGCAGTAAGCATGGGGAAATCCCAATTCCCAATGCCTTGGGGAAGATAATGAAGTTTGCACAGTTCTGAGACTTTAGAAGGGAACTGGAGGTGTAAAACAGATTTTACAAAAGAAAAACGGGAAACATGTTAGTTTATGTTGCAGGCAGCAAATGGGATGCTCACAGACAAGCTAAACCCTTATAAAGTAATCATTTGCCCATGTTAATGTCCTTTATGGGCCACACAGCAGCAGCAGAAGATTCCACCCAAGCCTGGGACCCCTTGCTCTAGTACTGTCCAGCAGGTTACATTAAACCATCCACACCACCTATAACCCATACAAGAGCTCCATGAAAATTGTCCCAGGACCATATTTTTCTGATAGGAATTGAAATGTCCATAAATCATCTGGTTTAACCCAGCTCTGATTATTTCAGATGAGGGATGAGCCCAGGCAGTTTGTGCTCTGTGCACACCTGCCCTCCAGCTGCTGAGGAATGCCCTTTGGTTTGGATTTAAGGGCTCTGTGGATTTCCCTGGAGATTCTGAATGTGTTTGCTGTGCAAGGACAGTGTTTGATGCCTCTGAAACCTGTTGGACCTGCTGCAGCCTTCAGAGAATCTCTCCACATGCATCCAAAATGTCCTGTGTGCAGAGCTCCTGGTAGCACATGGATAAAGACACTTAATTTCTGCTAGGAAAAGCCAGCGTGGCACATCTTGGGGTACAACCCCTTCTCAAGCATTTTCCAAAGTGTGCTGAAATACAGAGCGAGACAGGAGTTTCCAAAAGGGCACACAGAATAAATGTGCCTGAAGCACACCAGAAGTGATTAAATCAAGATTACAGAGATGAGCAAAACCAGAGATTAGCAAAACCAAGAAACATCTAACTGAAAGCTCAGCCGTGGGTTTTTTCTGCTATAAGAATAAAAATTGTTGCAGATTCTGTGTATAGCATTAGTTTTTGATCTAAAGAAGTACTGGATAATGTGAGCAAACTCAGAGAAAAAGGCTAAAGGAAAAGTGGTTTGGGGAAGCTCAAGCCAAGTACATTTTGTTCTCAATCCTAAAATTTAAGGCTATTAATTACTTTGGTGTTTCCCTTTTAGACATCCATGTAGATTATTAGTTGAAAATTTATGTTCATCACATCTTGTCAAAGCACTTCTTTTAACAGATTTTAGTTCAGCAGCCAAAAAATCGAGGTACACAGATCTCCAGTTACTTTTGGAAACTGAGTATTTTGCATAAAGACTTCCCACCATTCTCCCCACATCATTTTTTTTTTCCCAAAGCAGGTGTGGTGAATTCTCTCTTAACACAACATTTTTCAGTGTCTTTAATGCTTTATGTTACCTGAGGAACTTGGCAAAGGAGCTCATGCCACAGTGCTTTGTGCATGCACCTTCTGGGCTGCTTGGATTTGAGATCACCAACACGTTCCAGAGACATGGCTGGGGTTCAGACCCTCAGTTCAGATGTTTTTACTGCTGAAATAACTGCAAAGAGTAGTTGCTGTATTTTGTTATCCCCACAAGAACAGCAAAAAGTGGCTCCTCAGGCTCTGTCCCTGAATGTTGCTGGCACCCCCAGGCTGGCATCACCCAGCTATGAACTCCATCAGCACCCTGCTAAGCCACATTCCTGGCATGTGGAACACAGGAACACATCCAGTTACTGCTATTTCCTCCAGCCTCTTGACAAGGTAATTCATCAGGAGAGTGGAAGCAGATCATTTTGGGGAGCACACTGCATTCCTGCCTTTGGTTTCCTTTCTGGTTAAGCCCACTTGCTGGTCCCATTGTACTGCTGCCTGTAATTTGAATTTCCATCTTTAATCACATTGTGCACAACTAACTCTTGCATAAAAGCCTTCAACAATAGCAATATACAGTCAAACACACATAATTGCTTCTACAAAAGGAAAAGAAATCACACCAAGGAACATAAACCTCAGCTGCTGTGTACTGCAGTTTGAAATAGATTGTGCCCTATGGCTGATAATGTATTTCAGTTATAATCATTATGAGTCTACTAAATAAGAGAGCAATTATTGTTCTAACAAGGCCTTCATTAGCAATCTGGACAGAGATGATATAGATGGTATGTAGTGGCTGGAGGTGGCAAAGGAAAGCAGGAGAGGCAAGGGATGAGGGCACAGGTATAATAAATACAGTTGCAGCCCTTTTCCAGGACCTGGCTTTAATTAGGAAGAGCAGCAGCCTGCCATCAGCAATGCACGCTCCATCCTGCTGCCTTTCTGATGAGTGCTGTGCTTTCCCAAGCCTTTAATGTGGGAAGAAAACAAATATCAGAGCTCCAGAAAAGCCACTGCAGTGGCCAGCATGCCCTGGGCTCTGCCCTCCAGCCCAGGCCTGCCCCAGCTGATTGCACTTGGCCAAGTGCAGGCTGTGCTCTGTGTGTATATGGGACATCTGAGAATCATTTCAGCGTGGGTGCATCCGGGGAGCTTGATGGGGGAAATTCCCTCATTAGGGCCTGCTTTTATTGCTTCTACTCAGGCCAGGAGCACAAAGTTTGGTATAAGGTAGGAGAGAAATCCTCTCTCTGTGTTAGGGCAGTGACAAAGCTCTCCAGCAAGCAGGGGCTGCTCTTGAGATGGCTTCAAGTCAAGAGACATCTCTGTGCCACTGGCATGTGGGTGGCAGTGGCAGTGACACCTGAGATTGCATGGAAGTGATCACTGGTCCTGTGGGTAAGGCTGAAAATGGACAGAAGAGCAGGTCCAGTGGGGATTTTGGAGAGGGATGGATGGAAAACCCTCAGCCAGGCAAGAGAGATGGTCTTTGCCTCAACTGCAGGTCCCCCGGGGCCAATGCCTGGCACAGCATGTGCTCACAGTGACCCCTCCAGGGCCAGAGGGAGGCTGGCAGTGATGGAGCCAGACCTTGGCTATCTCCACCAGGTGCAGGATGCACAAGTCAGGCCATCCCAAAGGCTGTCCCAAGGCCTGATCCTGCTGGTGCCTGCCAGCTCCCCAGGCCTGCTGAACACGTGATTGTGGCTCGGATGAATGAAGGCTCCGTGATGGAAACTGAGGACAGCAGAGGATGGACCACGTGTGTTTCCTGACCTCAGTAATGCCTCTCTGCTTGGTGGTCCTGCCTCTCTCCCATTCCCAGGCCAGTGGTTCCATGTCCTGAAGGCACCTTCCAGCTGCAGGAAAGGGGAAAGCTCTCCTGTTCTCTGGGTAACAGCTGGCACACCAACATATCCATGCAGGTGTCAAACTCTCCCCCTTTGGTCTTTATTTCACATGGGGCAGTTCTGGCTTGCCTTCACACTGCTTTGCTTTGCTTTGCTTTGCTTTGCTTTGCTTTGCTTTGCTTTGCTTTGCTTGGGGAAGCCCAAAGATGCAGTGCAGAGGGCACTCTGCAGAGCCCTCCTGTGTCTCACTTTCCCCACAGAGTGACCCAGAGCTCAGCATCCCCCTTGCCAGTGATCTCAGTCCAGATTTGCTATTTGTGGAGTTGCTGGAGAGGACATGAAGGGTTCCACATCAGTGCAGAGTAAATCATTATTAAATGAGAGCTAATGAATGATCACATAAATCCCAAACTGGAGCAATTAGCCACTCTGCTGCTGCCAGAGGGTATTATCCTTGCTGCCACAGTTGCCTCAAGGTGGCTGATGTTTAAATTACTCTTTCCTTCTTGCTTCAAGACATTGTCTCGGGAGTCAATCAAGCTTATTTCTTTCCAAGTATGCCTAAGTGCTCCTTTACACCCAAGAGTTGCTCTCCTGCTGCAGCTCAGGTGGAGCTGACCTCTGACTCTGGATGCAGTTTATTCCTGCTGAACAATCTTATTTTCTTACAGGGAAGATAAATTCTGAGTGGTAACAAAGCACCTCTGCACACACACAGCTGCATGAGGAACTACCAGAGCAGGGGCTACAGCACACACCGAGTCCAAGGTGCATGGGCAACCACTGGCTTTGTCTGTGTAGGAAAATCTGCTTCATTTCATGCAGCAGAGCCCACAGCAAAGCAAAACAGTGACTACCATGATTTCCACAGGTACCCTAGCCACGTGCTGTGACAGGACTCGGTATCTCTGACCTGGTTGCTATTGTTATCCCTTGGTGTGAGGAAGAAGGAAACTGAGGCAGGACAGGGAAAGAAGTCTCCAAAGTCCCTCAGGAAGCAGTAACAGGGTCTCTGGAGTTATGCAATGAGTTGGAGTCACACAGCTACCAGCAGTGGCTGCTTCAAAATACCAACAGCCACCAGGCAAGGGACCCAGCTTTGGCAGGAGATAGGCTTGGAGAAGTCCAGGCTTAAAAAAAAAATATTGTGAGTCCTGAATTCTCTCATTTTCATCAGCATTTTTTTCAGGTGTAGGTGTGGGGATTTCTATACCCAGACAAGCTTAGCCCCAAGGACTGAGGTAGGGCAGACATCCAGAGGCACAAATCACAGTCACTGATGCTGGTAGCTCTGTGCCTTTTGCCTGAATATTTGTATTTCACCCAGTCTGGGTGTACAAGATCTCATGGGCCAGCTGGCAAGTGAGTGTGACAAAAGAAGTGTAGAAAACTGTGTTTTTTCATCACAAACCTGGTAAATGGCAGCTGCAGGGCAGGAAAATCTTCACTCCTGCATCCCTCCCAAAGGCACGTCCCATAAACATCTTTATGGCTCCTGTAATTACTATGTTTGCCTATAATTAATGCCCTTTTGCTCCCTGCAAGCTGGGTTAGATGCCTCCTACCACCCACAGCAACATGGCTGTGGCTCCTGTCTAAGGCTCTGCAGAGCCACTGCCCTGGCTGGGGTTTGGTCTTTGAGCAAACCCAGGAGGGCTGGTGGGATCTCAGCCATGAGCAAATGGTAACAAGATCCTTCAGCCTGTTATTTCTTGATTGACTGCACCTTTTTAAACACTTACCTCGGTCTGTCATCGCTGGTGTGAGTGCTGGGACTTGGCCATGCTCAGAGACCTCTTTATGGTTGGCTGGAGGGGGAGATGAGGCAGAATTTGGCAGAGAACTACTGGAGCTGCAGCCAGCCCTGCCATGTTTTTCCTCCCCTTACAGAGAGTTCAGCTGGGCACATCCAGTTGTTTGTATTTCATCAACACAAAAAAGTGACTGTCACCACGGAGACAACGATGATTTGCATCTTAATTAAGTAATGACAGATGTCCTAGTGATAAAGGTAATCTTTAGCTTTGGATACCCATCAGCTTCCAGTTCCAGCATTCCCATTATTAGCAGGTGCTTCTGAAATCAAAATTTTACCAGGTGATTAATACTTTTGCTGTGTTGGTGTTCTGATGGGAACAAATATTTCTCGCTGGTGAGGTGGTCAAATACTTTGGGATAAAGCAGAGTGGGACTGGCAGGACAGGAGCCTGTTCTGTACACCATAAACCCCACTGCCCAAAGAAGGGGGGTTCAGGGAGGCCCAAAGTGATCAGCAAGACAATGGCCATGGAAATATGGATGACAGTGCACCACCAAGCTGCTCCAAAGGGCTCCAAAGGCTGGAGAGTTGGGCACTCACAGGGCAGGCAATGCCCATAATGGATTTCCTGCCCTGGCAGCTTTCTTTCCTATTGTTGGATGCTGAAATTTCATTTCCACCTCCTCTGTGCTGAGGGGATGTTGCTGCTGGCCTGTGCACATGGTATAAAACAGTGCCAGGAGCAAGGGTGTAAGGAGCTGAGCAGGTCATTGGGCAGGGAGGAGCAGAGCAACCCCAGTGAGGTGGAGCTAACCCAGGAACAGAGGTGTCCCAGGGATTTTGCACAGCCCATGGCACTGCACAAACCCTGCTCTGATGGAAAACTGCTGCTGGGCTCAAGGCTGTGTCCACAACCCTCTCAGAACTTCACTGCCGTTATTTGAGTCAACAACCCAGCACTTGGCACCTTCAGCAGTTTTATCATCCTCTTCTTCTGCAGGGGGCACTGAGGCAGAGAGAGATTCTGTAACTGCCAGCAGTACCCACTAATTTGGAGTGCCTGAAGAGTGAGGCTGGAAAATCTGTCTGAGATGGAAAAAACATGGTCCCAACCTGTTCTTGTTCAGTGACCACAGACTGGCTTCAGAGAGCACGTGGTTCAGGGGCCAAGCCAGGCAGATCAGATCCTTAGAAATGAGGCTGGTGGACCATCTCCTCCTGGTGCAGAGCATCAACTAAACACTTAGGGACACACAAACCCTCACAAAAAGAGTTATTTGAGTCACAGGGAGGGCAGAGGTGGGTTCCTGTCCTTTAGGTGAGAATTAACTTTTCCTTGAGAGGTGTAAAGGTGAGCACCAGAGCTTCCAGAGCCTCAAGCCTTTTGGGTTTTATCCCATTGCTTGTTTGCTGGCTCTAGAAGAAGGAGTGAGCTTAAATCCAAGCTCATCACTCTTCAGTGGGCTTCATTCACATGTCATTCACAAATACAAGGGCTTTTTGCCATGTGAATTTGCTGGCACTTGGTATGGTCTCAGCACACATTGCCACTCTCTCTTTGGCAAAGAGTGCATCTTTCTTCTCTCTGGCCACCCATTTTCATTTAGCCCAATTCAGACAAAATTACTTATCTTTACAACTTCTTCTCACCTGCAGAAGCCTGACCAAGGCCTCAGGAGAAATGGTGAAAGTGAGGATAGGCAGTTAGAGACTGACAACTGTGAGGTTATAGGAAACCCACACAGGTCAAAAATAGCTTATGGAATTTCAATCCAAATGGTTATTCCTTTGCAGGCATATTTTGGGAATACTGAATGCAGTGTTCTGTCCTGCAAAAGATGGTATTCCTATGTCAGAGGCATGGATTAGGCCAAGCAGATAACTGAGCTGGGAAGGGATGAAAGTGCAGCTGATGACAGAAAATGGAGCTGCTTCACTGTAGTGATATCTCTGCAGAAAATAGTGAGGGTATTTCTCCTTCTGCCACATAAAACCAGAGTTAGCAGTCAGGTCAGGTGCCTCCCAGGAGGATTCTTTAGCCTCCTGATCTCCTTTGAGCTCTATGGCATGCGGAGCATCTCCCACGCCTGAAGGGCAGGAGACCCCTGCCTGAGAACACCAAAAAGTTAATTGGAAAGATCAGCCATGAAAAAGGCCTGACCTTTTCCTGAATCACAGCCCAGTGCTGGGTAGCAGAGGTCATCCAATTAATGGGGAAAAGGATGCTGGAAGAAAACTTTCAGCCTTGAAGGAGTGATGTTGTTAGCGGGGCCCCGTCACGGCATGCTCGGTGTCCAGGCAAGGTGCCTTTGCCACGGGAAATCAGAGGTTCCAGCCCTTGGATGTCACCAACAAGGACATGGTTCTGTGAGCTCCAGCAGCATTGCCAGAGGTTGGCCATAGTCCCAAAAGCCTGCTAAAATCATGCTCCTGGCTCCAGAGGTTTTTGCTGTTGGTAAAGCTGAACTCGGTTCCAAGGGAAACAGCCAGGTAAGAGGAACATTTCAGACTTGGCTATTCTCCATGCTAACGGGAAAGAGAGAAGACTGCTTCTGTACCTCATGCTCTTAGCATGTCTGAACCCTAGCAGGTTTCCTGCTCTCCAGGGACTCCATTAAATTTAAAAAGAAGCTCCTCCCTTGACACTTTTTAACATTCCCAGGGTTATTCTCCAGGCTCCAGCAGACTGAATGCACAGGACTCCTTCAGGCTGGTCCGATGGAGTGTCACCAGCTCATATCCACTGGGATGTCTCTCATTTCACTGGCTAACAAAGATGTTCCTCCTCTGCTTTCTCATGAAGGAAAGCAGTCACTGCTCAGTGCCACAGGTTATTAGCCAAAAGTGTCACTGCCTTATGCAGATAAACTCCACTCCTTTGGGCTTCAAAACACTGGGAAATCATGTCATTTGGAACAAGATGCCATAAGGAGTTTATTCAGGGGCATATGAAAAGCAGGTGGATTGGGATACTGATCTTTTCTCCACACTAACTTTCTGTATAGAACATAAACACTTAGAACCAGCATGATCCCCAGGCCTGGGCTTGTCTGTCTGTGGCTGTGATAAGATATCTGGTACTCAGGGCATTTTCCACACTGTACTCATCAGACAGTCTTCGAAAGTCATGAGAAGTGCAAGGGAGAGAAACAGTTCAACTTCTTTGCTTTCTACAATCCCATTAAAGTGTCAAAGACAAGGAAATCAGTCAGGATGGATCTAATTGCATGTTCTCTGGATCAGAACAGACTTTTGCTTAGTCAGACGTTCAAAAGAAAGCAGCCAGAGAAAGCATAAACTCAAAAAAAAAAAGAAAAGACCTGTTAACTTTAAAGTAATTTCCCCACCAACCATTACCAGCCACTCCAGAAAATATGAAACCTGGTGTAAAAACCCTCCAAAACTCATTGGTGCTGACTGACAGCACTCAAGAGGAGCACCAGGAAAAGTGTGTAAAAAAAGAAGTATTTGGTGAACTAAGAGATGGAAGCAAATGAGGACAGGTAAATGGACAGGGGACAGCTGTTCAGGCGACTGTGGAAAAACCAAACAGCTGGAATTTCAGATCACAGGAACATAATTGAAATAATACTTCTCGGAGTGCTTTCTCCAAAGAGGTCTGCTATTCTCTTACCTATTTTATTTCATGTGGTCATAAAGAGCAAAACTAATACATATAAAAGTAAAAATCAAGCAGGGATTACCAGAGCAGTACATCAGAGACATGTCAGATTTACTACAGCACCTGCTTAGAAAGCTTAAAATCAATTTAAAAAAATCTAATTGTCATATATTTCAAATAAGCAATCGATTACAGCTATTTGCTTTGAGAAGAAATACAAGCAGGTGTTACCACCTAAGATTATAGATTTACTCCCTTTGGCAAGGGTTTTACTTGTTTTTCTGACAGCAGCATATGAGCCCTGTGTGAGGAAGGCACCGGGGGTCCCCTCTTCCAGTTTAAAGCAGGAGAGATATTTGTAAATAAATGCTGTAATTTAAACTGACATCTTTTTGCTTGACTGCTGACAGTGACCACAAGGATGAAAATGACATTAGTTCCACCAGGGGCAGGGACAGCTCTTGTTGTAAGAGATTAGGCAGAGCATTAAGAAGAGATGAAGTGGCTTGCAAGGTCTTTCCCAGGGATGTTGGACAGTTCCTGTGATCCACAGTGCCGTTCCCAGCATGATGACTGGCACTGGTGGAAAGGAGAGGTGCCAGCTTTCAGGAGAGTTGTTGTTTGCAAATATTCTCCATGCCTGAAGTGCAGAGAGAAAAACTCTGCTCAGCAAAGGCAGAGAGGGGTGATGTGACAGTGAGAGGGTGGTGAGGACAGCTGGGTGATTCAAAGGGACAAACAAGTCAGCAATTCAAATACTGTTGGCATAGAAATTCCATTACCAAGCACTCTGCATCCTCTGTGTTCACTTAGACCTAGGGACAGGGCAAACACAGAAAAGTCAGAGGCTGCAGTTGGGTAACACACCCAGATTTTTCAGGAGCACCTCTGGGTACTCACCTTCCATCAACTTCCCAAGGGCTGCATGAACTTCACCCAGGCCAGGTTCCTGGGGCCAAGGGGGTGACAGGGCACAGGAGAGGAGCCCTGTGGACTCCTGGGGGGCTCTGGAGATGTGGGAACCCCAAAGAAGGTGGCACCAAGATGTGATGGCTGCTCGGGGTGCCTGGGACATTCAGTTTTCTATCCACCAGTGCACACTCGCCTCTGGGAGGAGTTCTGCCAGGACGGGCAAGGTGGGGCTCTCAGCTGATCTTGTGTGTGGCCGTGGTGTCCAGGGACATCCCAGCATCCTGCTCGGAGCTCCTCTCCTTCTCCAAACAGGGAGCCTGAGACACTGTCCCTGGCAGCCACATTGCCAAAAAAAAAAACAAAAGATGTGGCAATGTCACAACTCTGTGACATCAATCAGGATCCATAAGCACCTTCCTGAAACATCACACTTGGTATCTATGCTGTGTCTTGCCGGTAATTAGATGCCAATGTGTGCACAATAAAGTGTGGCTGATTCAGCATCTCTGGCTTTGTGCTTTCTTTTTTCTTTGTGCTTTCTTTTTTCCCCCTTCTGCTCTTGTTGTCTCTTGAAGTGGAAATTTAGCTACTTTATTCTGGCCAGCACAGCAGCTTAAGAGCACGGGTGTAACTACTGCATTTTTATCTGAAAGGTGGCTCAGGTGGCTTGAATCCAACACCACCTATTAAACAACCAGGTACCTTTCCTTCAACTTCTGCTTGAACTTTGTGAGTGCCGCCTATCACTTGATATACAAGTGATCCTTTTGTCTGAAATGAAACACAGAGTTTAAATCATATTTGCATAGGGCCAGCTCTATGAATGGCACCTTAGAAACTGGTGTGGGCCACTCCATGAGGAGTGAAACAACATGAATGCAGTCAGCACCAACCCACAGCTTGTAAAAATCACATTTTATTATCTCTGAAAAATTAGCTATAAGTGCCTTAAAATACATGCTCAGCAGAGGGTTGATGAAAACAACTTAATTAGAGACATGAGGCTATTTACACTGGCTTTTGCTTTTTTTAATTTAGCCTTAATTTTCATGCTGGAGAGTAACCAAGCAAAACAAAACTCACGTGGCTTCATGGAAACTCATGTCATGAACAAAAGCAGCTCTCTCCCTGTGCAGGAGAATAGCAAAGGAGATGAGTAATAAGTGGCAATGCAGGTGCTGATCCAGGTTGTGAAATGCCACAGGAGTGTGGGCACGAGCAGGTGTCCCTTGCTCTCTGGAGCAGTGCCTGGTTCTTGCTCCAGCACAGGGATCTCCTGTCCATGCCGTTCCTGGAGATGCTCAGAGCAGGTCCCAGACTCCCAGGGACATCCCATGGTGTCCCTGCTCCCTGTCCTGCCTGTGCATGTGGCACCAAAGGTGACCTCTGCCACCAAGCATCCGAGTGGAGCCACGAGGGGTCCAGCACCCCTGCCCAGGCCTCAGGTGAGATTCAAGTTTGGACTTGACCTAATTCCTTATGGAAGCACATTCTGCAACCTCCCAAAATGCCTGTGCTTTACTTCTCATGGTGTTGGCTGAAAAATGGCTTTACACTGTAGAAAAACATTTTCATCCCTCTAAACCAAACTTCTCCTCTACCAGCAGGTTCCTCTATTGTTTGGAAAGGATGCAAAATACAGAAATATACATAGGAATATGTCACCTGGAAAAGGAGAAAACACAGAATGAAGTGTCCAGAATGATTTAAAAGTTCCAAACAGGTCCTGAAACTTCCAGAGAGATTTTAAAACTTCACTGGTCAGTTTGACACAGCCAGAGGCTCAGTCCATAGTGGAAGCTCCACTTAGCAGCAGCACACACCTGTGGGACATCTCTCTAGGGATTTAGCTGTAGAAATTTTCATTAAGAAAAAAAAAAAAAAAAAAAAAAAAAAAAAAAAAAAAGGCTTTTCTTTTCTGGCAGAGATATTGGACATTGCAGCACTGGACTGAGTGTCTGGGAAACCAGGCAGGCACCAGAGTCCAATGGGAGATGAAAGGAGCAGAGTCTCCTGAGAACCTGGTTGAACCTGCAGGCTGCATCTCACCCGTCCTCACCATACAGCTCTGAGATAACTTGGGATGCCAGAAGAAACTTGAAAACCCCAGAGGTTTTCTTCTGCCTGCAGGGAAAAAAAAAAAAAATCAATGGAAAAGATGGGTCAAGGATCATTCCCCTCAGTGACCAATTCTTTCCAGATAAACTCAATATGAACAAAATTATGTTGCTGGTTTGGAAAGAAGAAGGAGAAGGAAATGAGCTGGCCAGGATCCAGCTATCAGAGCACAGACAGCAGGGTGTTCAAAAGTCCTAGACATCCAATCAAGATGGACAGACAGTCTTGTCCTGTTTGAATACCACAGTTTTAAACTACTTGACCTTTTTTAAAGAGTGTCCAAAATACTAAAACTGAAACTGGGTAAGGGCCAAACTCTCCCGTTTCCTGGGGCAGTTAGTGCTTTTTTCCAAGCAGGACCAGCAGCTTAGGTGATCCTTTCCTTCCTTCCTTCCTTCCTTCCTTCCTTCCTTCCTTCCTTCCTTCCTTCCTTCCTTCCTTCCTTCCTTCCTTCCTTCCTTCCTTCCTTCCTTCCTTCCTTCCTTCCTTCCTTCCTTCCTTCCTTCCTTCCTTCCTTCCTTCCTTCCTTCCTTCCTTCCTTCCTTCCTTCCTTCCTTCCTTCCTTCCTTCCTTCCTTCCTTCCTTCCTTCCTTCCTTCCTTCCTTCCTTCCTTCCTTCCTTCCTTCCTTCCTTCCTTCCTTCCTTCCTTCCTTCCTTCCTTCCTTCCTTCCTTCCTTCCCTTCCTTCCTTCCTTCCTTCCTTCCTTCCTTCCTTCCTTCCTTCCTTCCTTCCTTCCTTCCCTTCCTTCCTTCCTTCCTTCCTTCCTTCCTTCCTTCCTTCCTTCCTTCCTTCCTTCCTTCCTTCCTTCCTTCCTTCCTTCCTTCCTTCCTTCTTCCTTCCTTCCTTCCTTCCTTCCTTCCTTCCTTCCTTCCTTCTTCCTTCCTTCCTTCCTTCCTTCCTTCCTTCCTTCCTTCCTTCCTTCCTTCCTTCCTCCTTCCTTCCTTCCTTCCTTCCTTCCTTCTTCCTTCCTTCCTTCCTCCTCCTCCCTCCCTCCCTCCCTTCCTTCCTCCCTTCCTTCCTCCCTTCCTTCCTCCCTTCCTTCCTCCCTTCCTTCCTCCCTTCCTCCCTTCCTTCCTTCCTCCCTCCCTTCCTCCCTTCCTCCTTCCTCCCTTCCTCCCTCCCTTCCCTCCCTCCCTCCCTCCCTCCCTCCCTTCCTCCCTCCCTTCCTCCCTCCCTCCCTTCCCTCCCTCCCTTCCCTCCCTTCCCTCCCTCCCTTCCCTCCCTCCCTTCCCTCCCTCCCTGGATTTGAGCCTGGAGGGCAGACAGGAAAACCTGCATTTACACTACACAATAAATACGACTGAGAGAATTTCAGGCTGATCTAAAGAACGAAAGGAAGGCAGGAATGCAATGCTACATCAGCACGAACATAGCACAAGTGAGCAGAGAGGGACTAATAAAGTGGAGACTGGAAACAAAATCTTATTAGATGGGCAACTTGGAGCTAGAAAAAGTCTTTGTCAATGAAATAAAATGGCCTCGCTTCTTGTTTCAAGCGTTACCTATAAAAGGTTGCACCTATACTGCCTCTGGTTCTGTTACCGAGTCAATGTGTTCTTTCATTTTTTATTCCTGCTTCCCCCATTTCATAATTTTCTTGCTTCTAAGGATGAAAAATATATGTAATCAATTTCTGAATTTCTCTTGCCTTTTACTCTCAACAGACTTTGTCAGAAATACAAAAGAAAGTAGCAAAATGGAGGGTTTGAAGCAATTATTTTAAGAATTCCTTCTGTTCAGGGTCTGATTAACACTTGACAATCAAACCAGCAGGGATTGCAAAGACCTGACTGCATGGCCTGCCACTAGAAGGAAAATGCAAGCACCATAAAAGTTTATTGGAAACAAGTCCAGCTTTCCCAGGGTGGGCAGCTACCTCTCCCTGCCCCTTCCACCTCGCATCCCATTCCCAGGAGGACGAGAAGGAGCTGGCCAGGATGTGGAGGTGATCAGAGCCTGCTCTTGTGGGCTCTCTGAAGTCACCCCATCTGGCCCATGAGGACATCTCCCCACTGAGGCTCCTTGGGCAGCTTGGCTGCAAGCGCCTGAGTCAAAATGCTCTTCCTGTCTCCTGCTTCTCCTTCACCCTTTCCTATGGATTCCCCCTCCTGTGGAATAACTGCTGCTCGTGCTGTGTGCACCTGGATGTGGCCCTTCACACCTGCCTTAGGTTGGAAACAGGGGTATTCTATTCCCATCTGTCAGAGGTGGGGCAGTTATCTTCTGTTCACTGGGCAGTTTTCTTTATCTCTTCCACAACCAAACCTCCCTCCAGGAGATCTCTTCTGTTCATGGGCCATTAATTATTAATTATCTTCTGTTCATGGGGCAGTGAATGACCCTGCATGGCTGATAAAGTTCCGTCATCCCACTGGGAGATGCTCCACCCAGGGGGAGGAGCCAAGCGTTCCTACCTGGATATAATCTAAGCGTAGGAAGACCACAGGCAGCCTTCTCCACTGGATTCCCAGAGGAAGACCAGGCCCATCTACACCACCACTGGATCTTCAGAGGAAGACTACACCCTCCTACAGGATCCCTGCTCCAGCAGAAGCACAGCTGGCACTGCAGGAGGGCTGAGCCACCATGGAATGGGACTGCTGCCACCACCGTGACCCACAGGGTGCCAGGTTGTATTCTGACTCTGTCAGTGTTGTTTTGCATTGGGGTTTTGGGGGGTTTTATTTTTTTTTATTTTCTTCCCTAGTAAAGAGCTGTTATTCCTGCTCCCATATCTTTGCCTGAGAACCCCCCTTAATTTCAAAATTACAACAATTCAGAGGAGGGGGTTTACATTTTCCATTTCAGGGGAGGCTCCTGCCTTCCTTAGCAGACACCTGTCAGTTCAAACCAAGACAACACCAAGGGCAGACTTTGAGCTTTGGGCACACCCTGAGCTGCTGTGCTCCCCTGTGCCTTTGGGGCTGTGCTGTAACACCTCATTGACCATCCAGGTCCGCAGATCTCTCAACTTCTTTTGCAAATGCCTCCTACGCACTTCCTTATCACTTTAATGGTGTCACAGTTATTTAATTTAGCTCCTTGGAGTTTCATTTTCATTTTAATTTCCCCAAGGTTCTCTTACTTATTTCTTCTTTTTCACTGTCTCTATTTCAACGTCTGCACTCAGCTCTAACCGACGTAGTTTCTGGGCCAAGCCAAGATGTGTAGCTGGAGAACAGTGGTCTAAAGCTGCTTTTGTAATTCTGCAATTAAAGATATTGCATTATTTGAAGCAATTTTCTGGAGATTTCTTGATGGCAGAGGTTAAGGCATGAAGAGCAACACAAGTGTTTGTGTAGCCACTGACTCCAGGTTCATGAGTGGTCACAGGCATGTCTGTGCAGCCAATTGTGTTGTTTTACAAGACCCCAGCTGCTCACCCTTGGCTGATTTTGCTTTGACAAAGCCTGGAGGAAAATGAACAAGGGGTTATGACCCAAAATATGTAGTCAATGACTCAGACAAGAAGTTTCTCCTGGGTACCACAGGGCAAACTCCAGAAAGCCTGGTGGATGTCAGATATTTTCTCTCTGGAAATTATTAAGCCCCAGAGAACCAAGATAATGCTAAAGCAAAATATGATCTGTTATCTTTGAAGCGTTGTTTCTAATTTAATTTTAATGATGCTTATGAGAAATATGACGTCTGTGTCTCTGCTTTATAATTGCTGCATATTCTATCTCTGAGGCTCTAATGTCAGTTTGCAGGGGTCTTGTTGATTTCCTGTTGTGCATATTGCAATGCAGCTTCAGACTATTTGGTAGATTTTCTGGAAATTGTAAATTATAACTTCCCTCCTCTGACATGGGTTATTTGGCAAACATGAGTTTATTAGCTCTGTCATAAAAGGCAACAGTTTTCTCTGCTGTAGCTGAGGCTGAATTATGGACCTGAAAGTATTAGGTCTCTTATGAAAAGTGCATAAAGAAATGTTATACCAATAAGATATCCAAAAAGTAATGGAAAAATGGAGCTCTTGAGAGGTTCTGACTTTTTCACATTCATTGTCCCAGCAATCACATTATCTGTACTTAATTTGAATTTGAGATTGCTGGATTAATTCACTTCTTTTTTCTTTTTTTTTTTTTTCCTGTGAGTTGCCAGGCAATCAGATCTGTCGTTTGCCATTTCAGCCTGTCTTGCTCTCTGAATGAACCAGGATCTAGCAGCACATTTTTAAGAGATTATTCACTACTCCCTTCTGTTCCAGCAGTGCCTCTTTCTGGACAAGAGGATGTGCTGATTTTAGTCTTCATCTCTCCACCTCCTTGAGCCACACCAAATATTTTATTATAACAGTTTTTTCAAGCACCACAAGTGTTCATTGAAAACATTTGTCAGTGTTTTTGGAGGCACTCCCAACAACTATTGCATTTCTTAATTTCAGGTGCTTTTCTCAGCCTTGACTGCTGATCTCTCTGCGTACCTGTGTAGGCAATAAAGCTACAGAAGAACCAAAGCAACATCTTAGAACTTGGCATTCAAGTTCAGATCTGAGTTTTTTGCAGCCAAGTGTTCATCGTGGAATGAATGAATGAATGAAATGGGAGCAGGATCACAGAATCCCAGAATTGTTAGGGTTGGGAGGGACCTCTGGAGATCAGGGCAGGGTCAGCTGGAGCAGCTGACACAGAAACATGTCCAGGGGGAATGTCTCCAGAGAGGGAGACTCCATGACCTCCCTGGGCATCCTGTTCCAGGTCTTCTACATCGTCTGAAATGGAATGTGGGAAATCTTGAGCAGATGGAAGGAAAAAAAGGGTTCTCAGTGGAGGTGTCAAGGGGAATCTTGATGGCACAAAGCAAGCCACCTGATCCAGGTGTGTCCTGGAACTAGGTGACCTCCAGAGGTCCCTTCCAACTGTGATCCTACACCTTCCCTGCCCAAACAAACCAGAACATATGACTGAGAAAACAGCAAACACAAGCCAGCTGTTTTCATTCCATAGGTACACCAGTAGAATAGACACCTAATACCACTTTATCTGGAAATGAGCTGACCAGCAGTTTTATGTCCATCAAACACCAGAAAAAAACCCCTCATCGGCCCCATTTCTCACTGCTCTGTTCACACCAACTTTTTCAGCTATTAGGGCTGTAATACATAACTAATGCTTTCTTATTTGGCAGCCTTATTAAACCCTGGAGACTGACTTAAGCTCCTACTTTGTTACATTATTAAGCTTGTCATTCATTATTAGATCAGTCTGACTTTATTGCAGCTCTGAGCTACAGACTATTAAATGCCAAAATCAGCATTTATGCAACATTGAGAGTACAGGCCCACAGAAAGTTGGGGAAGGCAAAATTTTAAGCTGGCATCTCATCATTCATGTTTAACGGAGAGGAAGAAGCACTCCAGCAAGAATTACAATGACAGAGCCTGGTTCTTCATGGCCTTCCTCCCATGAGGAAGGACTGTACCACAGCATCCACCTTTGGGCTGATGGATGAGGTTGTGTTTGATGGCTGGGGTACTCCAGGCCCTGAGGGAGGTGGTGGCCACAGAGCAGCTGGGCTGTCCAAGGGGAGCTGGAGCAGTTTCTGACTTCTTGGCAGGAGCAGCTTCATTCTGTTCTTCCTAGGGAGTTTCCTGTCTGGCTCCTGTCTGATGCTGTTTCAGATCTTCATGTTGCAATAGGAAGAAAGCTATGGCAACCAATGCAAATTACATTATTTAAAGTGAAGCTTAACCAGTCCTTCAGTCTCATCATGGTGTTGGTATCTCCTGAAGGACAGACAGAAGGTGTCCATACCAACACCCAGCATTTTGTGCTTGGCAGGATCTGGTGTGCAGATAATGTGGGCACAGAGCACTCATGTCTCTCTGCTGGTGGACTGTACCTCATTCTGAGAGGTTACTTGGTTTGTGGGCAAATAATTGGTCAGCTTTTGAATTTTTCTTATTTAACTTCAAGTTTTATAACAGGAAAAGCAGTTTTTGTCTCTCTCTCAAAATACTGATCTTCCAGGGTACACCTTCTTGCATTTTTAATTTTGGATCTTACAAGTTTCTTTTCTCATCCCCTATAATTCTAAATTCTCTGACGCGTTTCTCAAAAGGGCCCTGCAAAGACTGAAATCCCCGTGTTTAAGGGAGCAGATATTCATGTAATACAGGTGGGTTTTTTTCTGCAGAACACACCTTTGATCTGTCATCCATATTTCATTTCCTTGCCACAACAAGGATTTCCTATTTGATGTTAATAAGGGATATTTTTCCATTCCTTTCATAATCTGTTTTTCTTTACAGTTTATCAGGATCAAAGAGCAAACAGTATAGCTTCTGATCAAACATGCACTCGTTTTGTGGCTCTCATCTTCTCCTTTAATTATCTGGTCATGCAGAGAGCATGTCTGACGTGCTCCTGGTGGGGTTTTCAGTTGCTTCATCCTACACCCAGTTCAGGTCATGTGATCATCCTATTCTTTAATTCCTCTAATTATCTGAGAAAAAGAAAAGTTATGTGAATAAATCCATGTGTGAGGGCAACTTCCACACTTCAGGAAGTCAAGGAGGCTCAGAAGTTTGGTAAGCCTATACAGCAGTGATTCAGCCTCTGAGTGAGCCCATGAACATCAAAACCACCTTTTGCTCAGCCTCTCAGGACTCATTCATAGTCATATCAGCTTTTCCTGGCAGGAGGTCCCAGCAGGACCATGCTGGCTGCTGACAGCATTTACAGGTCAAGCCCCTGTTCGTGAGCACTGCTTCACCTCTTTCCCAGGGGATGGGACCTGGGACTCCAGCCACCCATTTTCCCCACTGTGCAACAGACAGTTATGCAGTATTGGGTGACCACATGTTGGTTTTTTTTTTTGGTTTTTTTTTTTCTGTTATTTTATCAACAGGTGACATTGAAACCTCCAGCATTTATATTCAGAAATTCTCCCTTCAGCCCTCATGCTCAGGTTGGAACTGAATTGATCCCCCCAGGGTTTTGTTGGGTCTCTTCCCAATCTTTATTCCCAGATTGCTCTGAAATTGACAAGGCTGTACCAGATGAAGGAATGAGCCAGGCTCACATTTGCCTTTCACTAGGTACCAGGAGATTTGAACAGAGAACAAATCAATGACATAAAGCTGAGATACTTTTGAGACTCTAAATAAAGAATCAAAGCTGGGCCCATGTGGAGCTTCTCAAAACCAAAGCTGTGTGTGGAAAAACACCCTGTGTTTCAACAAGACAGTTGCTAGAGGGGTTTCTCAGGTTTAACACCACATCCCAAGGACACCAGACATTTTGCTAACACCCAGATGACCTATGTTCAAATCCATCATGCATCTCGATGTATATGACAGCAGTGTTGCCATAGCTGTCAACTGTGAAGGTTGCTGCTTTATTTCTTGACGTACAGTCTGCGTCTGAGAGCTTTTTGGTTTTCAACACCTTTTTCACTGGGTCTGAACTTAATGTGCCTTGTCATGACGGGTTTTGAAAGGCCTTGGGTCCACCCTGACAGAGAACAGCTCGACCCTGTAGTGAAACGTCACACTCTCCTTTCAGCTTTCTCTGTCAAAAACAAGAGTCCTTAAAAACACCCAAGAGCAGTTTCTTGGCATAACTGCAGCTAAAGCAGCTTGTTTAGTGTTGGAGACACCTTCCGCTGTGTGATTCTCTGAAACACTTTCCCTGTTAATACTTCAGCCTATGGGGGAACTATCTCAGCAAATAATTCTGGGTATTGAACACCCCTTTGCACACCTTCTCTTCAGTAGAAGGGAAACATTCTTGAAAACATGCACTGCATCACTAGGCAAAGAGAAGTGTTCAATAAACATGAGCCCCTTAAATATATCTTAAGTGTTATCCTGACTTGAAGTAGCAAGTTTTTTAATGAGTTTAAACCTGTTTATGAATTGTTGCTGTCAGTGCCTTTAGCAATCCCTGTCACTAAACTTGATTAAAAAATTTAGCACTTGAAGCCTATTTAGAACTATGCTTAGAGTTTGAACATTCAAAATCTCAATACATAAAAACTGAGGGGAATTACAGAATTGTTAACTTTTGCATAGTCTCTCATTTGGCACTCTGACTGCATGGAAGACAATAAAAAAAATCAGTGTTATTGTGATGGTAAGTCAGCTCTGTGGCAGGAGAACAGCAAGTCCAGCCCACAAAAATGTCATTGTTTATTTTCCGCACTTTCCAAATAATATACTCTCTTCTAATTTTGTGTCAGTCTTCATGTTCCTGGCTTGAAAATGTTTACATGCAAGATCATATCTACTTCATTTGAAGCTGGGCATCCAATTATTTTTACCAACCTTAGTGATACTTTCATACTAAGAAAATCTTTAGGCAAAATCATTAAAAATTAAAAGGGAGAGGAGAGGAGAGGAGAGGAGAGGAGAGGAGAGGAGAGGAGAGGAGAGGAGAGGAGAGGAGAGGAGAGGAGAGGAGAGGAGAGGAGAGGAGAGGAGAGGAGAGGAGAGGAGAGGAGAGGAGAGGAGAGGAGAGGAGAGAGGAGAGGAGAGGAGAGGAGAGGAGAGGAGAGGAGAGGAGAGGAGAGGAGAGGAGAGGAGAGGAGAGGAGAGGAGAGGAGAGGAGAGGAGAGGAGAGGAGAGGAGAGGAGAGGAGAGGAGAGGAGAGGAGAGGAGAGGAAGCTGAAAATATGTCTCATAAGCAATGTTATTCATTTATTTTCCCAATGGTGTGTCCAGATCATGTTGACACATTCCTCAGGGCATTTTCCCCTTGCTTGTTCCTCTCAAGTGCATGACTTTCAGAAACTTTCTTATTTTAATCACATCCTGCAATGAAGTTCTGAATGGAAAATGAGAAGCTCTACAAGAGACAATGTCACTGAAAAGTGACAGAACTGAAAGACCTTGATGTGAAATTCAGGAGGCAGAGCAGTTGATGCCACCAGACCCATGGAGTCCTTGCTCATCCAGCTCATGGTTACCAAAAAATTGGCCCACAACAGGACTCAAGATGTTCATGTGCATCCTTATGGACTTCACAGAAGTAAATGTGCTCTGAGTTGCTTCATGACCCAACACCAGAGATTTTGGGCACTCTGAGCTTCCCAGGCTGCGCCAGCTCACTTCCACAGGACACGAGGCCACCATGTAAGCGGGCTCCTACCTCAAGTGACTTCAGAACAGCTGCTTTGAGACTTCAGCTTCTCCAGCATTCCTCATCGGAGGTGGATGCTCCTGGAGCGTACATACACTGGTGGCTGGACATGTCCCCAAGGGCCACATGACTCATGGTGTCATGCTTGTCTCTGCCTTTCCTGAGGTGACAGGCACTGGGGGCTGCAGTGATGGGTGTCCTTCAGGAAATCCCTGCAGCAGTGAAAGGCAGAAGCTCACATCTCTTGCTCCTGCACGATGCAGTAATCTGGATATGAAATATTAGCACAGTTGTTGAGCAGAACACGTTCAGAGGTTCAGCGATGAGGGTTATCCCATGAGCCAGGCACTGGGAATTCTGCACACCAATGTGGAGTGGAAAGATGTCAGGAAGTATTTTTGTGAGGAGACCTTGGCTGGGTGAAGGGTTTGAGCATGAGGCCGGGGGTGGAGGCAAAGGATGGAAGGAGGAAGCTGGAGCTTGGTTTTCCATTGCTGTTGGTAGGTCCATCACTAGAGGGAGACCAAGATCTACCCTATGGTTGGTGGGCCTCCACCTCACCTCGGACTGGACTATAGCAAGGAAACTCTGACTTACCATTTTCTTCTTTTCCCAGAAATGTTTGGGGTCCAGCTCAGGGAAAAAGTTTGGTCTGATTGTTACCATCAAACAGCACAGTCTGCATGGATGGTGCCTTGTATCCTCGGGATTTCCTCACATTTTAATGCTATGAACCTGGTTCAAACTTACCAAGCATTTCCATTTGCCTGGTTTTATCATATTTAGAGAGGAGGATTTGATCTGGTGTCAGGGGAGAAATATCTACATCTGAAGTACATCTGAAGTCTACATCTGAAGTTAGGCTTCAAACATTGTCTGGAGCTTTGCCACTGGGAAAACTCTGTTGTTGCTCTACTTTAAAGCTTTAAGCAAAATACAATTCAAAATTTTATATGATAGGCTTGGAATTTCTCATGGTGGTCAAGAGGATATTTACTCTTGAAAGTTTATCTTTTGCTTTTGTGCCAGCAGTGAGCTGGAGAAGAGACTCTGCCAAAACTTGCTGGAGGTGTGTGCCAGGGTGGGGGCATGGCCAGTGCTCTGCCCCTCTGCAGCCTCAGCCCTGGGGACACTGGAGAGGGGCTGTGCCAGGGTGGTGTCCCCTCACAACCCTCACCCACACGTCTCACCCAAAGAAGGCGTCCCTGCAACAACTGCAGTCCATTTTAACCAGAGCAGGATGACCACACCCGTGCAATAGGTAACACAAGCTCTTTGCTTCCTGAGTAACAAGCCAGTGGGGAAAGGCCTCAGACAAAATCTCATGCCAGCTGGTTGGTTCCCTTTCCTAAGTGAGGTGCTACTTCTGTAACAGAAGCAGTAGAAACACTGCCTAGTTTGAAGTCTATTATAATTGCCAAGATTTCTGGTTGTAGAAGTTTTTTGCCAAAGTCTTCAAGCTTCTTCATCTACTACCTGACAAAATTGTTTTCTGGCTCCTTTCTGGAGCACGTGTGTGAACTGAAATTTGTTTGCATCTTATGTTTGCTGGGTGCTCATGGCCTGTCCAGCACATCCCTCTTCTGGGAGCAGCCGATGCAGAAGCATTTGCATTGCAACCTGATGAGGCTCATCAAACACTGTTAGTGTAAACATGATCAGATTTACAAAACAGCTTGTGTCCAACAGCAACTGGGGGCTGCTATCGAAGGAGACAGTGACAGTCCCCATCCATTATCTGGGGAAGGGCACAACTCATGTCTCAGCCCAGCCCTCATTCTTATGCAGCTGGTGGGATGTCTGTCCTGCTGGGATGCAGCCAAAGCTGCGAGGGAGAGGGCCTGCTGGAGGGATGCCAACCAGCTCTGCTGCTCTGGTGTGGGCAGGGGCAGCAGCAGAGGATGGTGTGGGGCTGGGGGCAGGAAAGCACTGCCTTGGGCCTGTCTTCACCCCAGCGTGCCAGACGCTGGAGGAGAAAAGGTATTGAGCTTTTGCATCAGATTTCAGTGCTGCAGCTGGTCTCTGCTCCTGTGTTCCCTGAGGTCTGTGCTCCCGTGCACTCAGAGCTGCTGAAGGTTTGTGTCCCTCACTTTTTCACACTTTGGCAGTTTTGTCTTTTTTTTCCCTGGTGCTGCAATATGTTACCTGTCAGATGGGATTCACGGGCACACAGCTCTGCCTGACAGGTGGGGTGTGCCCAAAGACCTCTGCACTGATGCTGTTTTCTCCTGCATAAAGTAACTGGGAACCCAACCCTGTGTTACCTTTTTTTATCATCACCACATAAAGCTGAAGTGTTGGCCTATTAATCAAATGTGCAGCTCTCAGGACATGTTTTCAAGGGAAAGAGTAGAGAATTAAGGGTTGAAAACAGTATCAGGTTCCTGCATGTAGTTCCTTGCAGAGTGGTTTTAAAATGCACCCTACAAATCACACTCTGGCTCCCAACAAAATCTAATCAGTTTGTTGTGTCACAAGGTAGCTTCATCAGCCAAGGGAACTTGTGATGGATCCATTTAGTCACAGTATTAGTTAATCAAAACACAGCCTCACTGCACACCAACCTTCTCCTGAGCCTCAAAAGGAGTCACAGAGGCAACACCCATCTCCTTTAGCCTCAGTGGGGTTGTGGAAATACCTGCTTGTCCATGAAAGACTCAACATGACAGCAGCCAGTCCAGCCATCTACCTACCTCAGCTGTGTGCCCTGGGCTGAACAGCCCCCTGGGAGAAGAGCAGGTAATGCTGGGAAGGTTTATTTCAAATAGCTCCTTCATTTAATTTGCTTCTTTGGTGTGCAGAGCAAACTCTTCTGCGTTAGTTCATGGTTGGGTTCTGCCAAATATGTTGGTCATCACTGCTGGCCTGGATTTCTTAAGCTGGAGGAGCTCCTGGGGCATCACTTTGACATCAGGCATGTCTCCCAGCAGTGCTCCTGGCTCTTTGGATGGTCCTTGAGGGATCTTATCTCCATGGTCCTCCTCACAAGCCCTGTGGAAAGCCAAGGACCCCCTGCCATGTCCTGCCATGGTAGTAAGTCCCTGGCTGCTTTTAGGGCTGTGGGGATCTCTCAGGTCTCTCACTTCAGGCCAGTAACACCAGAGCCACATTTATGGATCTGGAAGAAGCACAGGGTCTTCATTTGAGCCAGCTTGGAACTCCTCTGCTGAACCAGGAAGGGATTTCCTGCCTCTGAAGAGCAACCCCCCCCCCCCCCCTTAAACCAAAGCATTGTACATTGAATCAGGGAGGTATGGAAGAGCAGATCTGAAAAATATTTTTCAACAAATCTGAAGGACCTGAGTGAAGAAAAACACTCTGAGGAACCAGTCAGAGAGACACAGGAGGCAGGCCAGGGCCAGCTCAGTTGCTGCAACCCACAGTGTGACAGCTCACCATGCAAAGTTTGTTTCTTGTCTACATCTGCTCTCAGGCCAGGTAAGCCACCTCACATCACATCTCATCACATCACATCTCATCACATCAGGCTTCTCTGGATGTTTAAAGATGCCCAAGGAGGTTCATGCCACTCATTTCAGAGGGATACCTGCTAGCTCAGAACTACTACTTGATCAGTCTAGATCAAGTAGCTGGCATGTATGGACAAAACTCCCTTGAAAATTAATTCATCACTTTAAATAAACAACAGTTTGTTTTATTAATGCTTAAAATAAATGAGAGTCAGAGGCTGTCCACAGATTTAGCTTAGCAGTAATTTCCGTGGAAGTCTAACTCCAAGCTTCAGTTCCTTTGAATTTTATCTGCATGTTGCTGCTGCTGCAGTAAAATTGCAGGAGCTGCTGATGGAGCAGTGCTGTACTGCTGTCAACCAAAACAAGAGCTCTGAGCATGCTTCTTGCTGCCCTGTTTGTAAAATCAAGTTTATACATCAAAGTTACCTAAGTACTACTGTGGTCTGCCTCAAACGAACTATCAAAAGGATACATTTTCCTGCCTGCCTTTAAACAAAATTATAGCCCAGCAGCACTATTTGCTGTCATTTTAAATCTACACAGACACTGCTGCTTCATCTAGTGGGCAGGTGGGGATGAAGAACAACAGCCAGAACTAATATATCAGCTGTTTGCTTGTTTCCTGTGTGTGCCTGAGAAGAAGCTGTTGACATCAGCCAATTGTGCTTGAAGAACTCTCAGAGAAATAAAGTCCTTTAATGGAGCCTTGTTATCATAAAGCCATTCTGCAAGGCCTCCTTTAGAACATTTGCTCCTGCTCGGGGTCCACTTAAAGTTCATCCTTGGCCTGGTTAACCACAAATGCCATCTTTGCCCTTCTCTCACAGCGTGGTGCTCGCAGCAAAATCACCCTTATTGCTACCAGCAACTGGGATGGGTATCCCAGCCCATGCTGAGTACAAACCCTCAAGGAATCACTTCTCTGTGGGCATCATGGAGGGTAAGTGCAGTTTATGTGTAGGATTGCCTTCACCCTTCGATGTCTCTCCTCAGCTCTGCCAGTGTTCAAAGCCAGGCTGGACGGGGCTTTAAGCAGCCTGGTCTAGTGGAAGGTGCCCCTGCCCATGGCATGAGGATTAGGTCATGTCTGAGGTTCCTTCCAACCCAAACAATTCTATGATGTGATGAATCCCGGGATTGTAGAAGACACCAGGCAAGAGAAGAGGTGCAGGTCTGTGAGCACACAGGGAGCCAGAACAACTCCTCCCACACAAGAACTGTGACTGGTTGAACTAAACCAGCAGACAGCAGGCTGTTACTTAGGAGGGTTGTTATTTATGCAGAAATCATTTAGCTGTGCATGGCCACAGGATGTGGTAGTCACCAGAAGTTTCCAAGGGCAAGCAGACACAAGCACAGCAGAAAACCCTGCAGAGATTTTTTTTGACACGAAGACACTCTTGGCTTGGGAAGGTCCCAAATCACAGATCACTGCAAGGCTGAGAGGACTCTGGGGAAGCGTCACTGGAAGTATCTCCACTGGAGATGAGGTGCAGGCCTGGGGGATGCTTTGCCTGACACATTTGATCTTCTATTGTCACATTTTAACAGTTCTTGTCTTTAAGACAGAAAGTAAAGAACTTCAGAAGTTCCTGAAGTGTTGCTCACCTAAATGCTGAGGAGGGCAGTCAGAGCTGCAGTTTTGTACTCAGAGACCCAAATTCTTTCTCTGTCAAACCTTCCACTGCCTACTGATTCCCTGGAGATTTCACCTGCCCTCTTATGTTTATGGGAACCTGTCTTCTCCAGGATTGCCCCTCATTTTGATACCATGATATGCATTCCTCAATCCTAAATTTATGAGCTTACATTTTTTACCTTAAAGTATCTTCTTATTTATGGTCATGCTATTGAGTGATTAAGGTCATGCTGTGTAAATGATATGTCTGCTCCATCCTCATGCCAACAAGCACTGCATCATCTGGATGTTTTTCACCACTCACTCATATTTTCCTCTCAGTTTATGATAGACCTATGATCCTACACTAAATACATAGATATTTCTTGGGCAAATAAATGATTCCTGAAAGGAAAAATTGTCTAATAATTCCTAACTTTAAATACTCATTTAATATTAATTTACTTCTTTTTGAGATTAGCCAGTTTTTAATCCATTTAATGTGTTGTACCATTCTTTATGCAAAGTTTTAACAAAGTTTAGATCACAGCATAGGCTGAAAACCCTTTAAAAAGCATAACTTCAGTGCATTCAATTGACCTGCATCAGCTAAACCTGTTAGCTCACTGAAGAAGCCTATCAAAATAATTTAAGAAAGAACTGTTCTCTGTGTAAGCATCTTGACTGTTGACAGCATCTTTCAGCTCATAAATTCAAATGATCAGCTCATATTCAGGAGAGACATGAGGAGTGGCTGCTGCTGGGAAATCAGGGAGGAATGCAACAGCAGCTGCAATTCTAATAGCATGTGGAGGTGTGAGGATTTCTTGGCAAGGTGTATCTATTTATAAAAAAAATGCCTGCTTTATAGAAATACAAATAAATAAAATAAAAATAAGTGCATAAAGATTGGAAAACAACTATTAGCAAATCTAGAAACTAGGTGATTGTATCCTGTAAAACTGCAGCTTGCCATGAATAAATAACTCAACATTATATTTTCTTAAGCAATGTGGAAAAATACTCACAAAAGCATGGGAAAACACTGTAATAAAACACCAGAGAGGTAACTTTTACCTGTATAAGTATATCACTGGTGAGATTAGGTAAGGAAACTAACATGCTGCATATAGCTCTAACTGGCAACATTTTAGAACAGATTTTTAATGATGGAATAAGTTTTAGTAAGAAACCACAGAAAGATCTGGGAAGTGAAAAAGATGCCTAACAAAAACACAAACTGAGAAGTTCCATCTGCTTGCTTCATGAAAAAGACCAAAAACTGGTTTGATCACAGAGCATAAATACATTTAAAGGAAGGAATTCCTTAGAAGACAGGAAACCAGAACCAGTGGCTGACAGGTAGAGCCTAACAATTATCAATGAACCACAGAACACTTCTTTTGTCACGTGAAAGGTGATTAGCCACCAAGGCAAACTAAGTAAAGAAACCACAATACCTTGGTGGTTTTCTGAGGAGTGAGAGCCATCACCACCATTTCCTGCAGTCAATGTGATAATCATGTGGATTCCCGTTCAGAAACTCGTTTCTTCTACCCTTTAAGTATTCTGAACCAAAGACCCATCTGTGCCTCCTCTGTAAAAGCAATGGAAGAATGTTATCTCGACTTCCCAGGCACCACTGGCCCTACTAGAGCAATGCTGCCTCTTCTGGCAGCCTCTCAGAAAGGAGCTGGAGTTTGCAGCCATCAACAGCAGAGCACTTCCAGCACTGGTGCTGCAGGAGCAAGGGGGCTCAACAGCAAGTGAGGCTCTGAGACCTCACCAGGAACCCAGGCAGGACTCTGCAGCCTGTGGTGGGATCCAGCAAAAAAAAACATCTCCACAGAGGAAAGTGAAATTCCTCACGCTCAAAGAACCAGGGCTGCATCTTGCAACATTATTTGAGGTCTTGCCAAGCAGCTCTAGTGAGCAGCACAGGGGTGGGTTACTGGAGCCATGCTCCACATGAGAAATGAGTGATGCACCTTCATATGAGAGGCACAGCCGATGGTTTTTGTACTAGTTCCACTGAGACATATTCCCCCACCACACTCCTCCCCTTGTACCTAGGAATTCACATCACATCCTGCCTTTTTTCCATAACAAATCCTATTATTTTTTTGGTGTGCAAAGCAAAATGTATAGAGCTTTGGGGAGATGCCTACACTTTATCTTCACAGCTGTCAAATCCACTGTCTGCAAAGCAGGTGTTATTTTTACCACATGCTTTCAAGGAAACAGCTTCCCTTGCAATGATTTTCAAGAATGCAGCCATAATTTTTCAAATATGTGTACTATCATCATGACAAGTCTGTCAGTCAGTCTGTCTTGGGAGCAGCTTTATTTTTCCTGCATTAGCTGTGCTGTGATCAGACCTGAGACCTCAATGTGGCAGACACAGAGTAAAAAAAAAAAAAAAAGCAATGAAAACTCAATTCTTGCCAAGTTTCCTTGCATTCATCACAGCTCCTTTGGGAAGAGGGGCTCTCACAAAAAAAAAAAAAAAATCTGTTCTTGTGATTAGAGAGGCTTCATTACCATGGCAGCCCTGCATAAGATCTTTTTCAGTGGATAGGTAAGGGAAGAAAAGGCTTTTTGCATGGATAGGGTGGGATGTGCACGCAGGAGCAGGAAACTTGTAAGGATAAAACATCAGCCTCCCAGGTGAAGTCATCTGTGGCCATGCAAAGAAAACACAAGCTGCTCCTGAATGAAAGCATTCACATTTTCCCCCCATTTGTTCATTTTACAATTCAAAGCCTGACACAGGGGACAAGAAGTCCCATTTCACATTGGAGTGAAACCTCCTGAGATCCTGCAGCAGCCAGGACTTTCCTCCCCTCCACAATGCTACGAGGAGAAACATCCAGCCTGCAAATTGATGGGAAACTGGCAAGAAAATCTTCAGCCACCTTCCAGCCTGCCGACTAGTCAGGAGCCCATATAACAGAGGAAGAGGGAAACCTTAGCAGAGATTAACAGATTCCTTTCCCATGCAGGCACTTTTAAAGAAAGATCCTTCCTGAAAAACCCTAAAAACCTGGTTATGAATTGTTTCAGATTTTGGGAGATTGATTCAGCCTCTATTCAGGACTGAAAAGCACAATAAGCCTGTTGCTGTTCCCACCTCTCCCCTGGCATGTGCAGGATTTAGTAGTCCATTAATTCTGCTCATCTCCAGCATTTGTATCCCAAATCAGCACTCCTCACTGTTCTCTGCTGGTATCACCTTGGAATAACCCCAGGAATGTCATTCATCACGTAACCAGCCAGGCAAGGATGCAACACTGGTTCATAACACGAACATATTCGTGTTGACAGGAGGAAAGGCTACACTCACACTATCCAGTCTCCACGTGGGACTGGGGAATGCTGAGAGTGCTCAGCTCTGGCTGAATGGGGAAGGACACTGCCCATGACTGATCCCACAGCTCTGACAGCCCAGGATTAGGGCAAAGCAGAACTCAGTTAGGGGCAGCAGTAGCCCTTGTCATTCTCAAGAGAACAAACCGTAACTGTGATCCGGTGCACACACAGGGGCCTGGCGATACGGACAGCTGGCTGTGTTGGCAATCACCTCAGGTTGTGATGGAGGCTGTCAGGTGTGTCAGACAACTCCCTCTGGCTGCCTGCAGGCACGGAGGAGCTGTGTTGCCCCCACAGCAAACCACTTTTTATCATTAAACTCTCCCACAGAGGCATGGGCTCACCAGACACAGCAGCTGTGCCAGAGAGCTCTCAGGAAGGCAGAGTAACAAACACTGCACCTCTGAGTTCAGCTCAGATGTTGTCCTGGTTTTGGCTGGGTCAGAGTTAATTTTCTTCGCAATACTTCATACAAATTTATGTTTTGAATGTAATGTGGAAATAAAGTTGGTAACACACTGATGTTTTAGCTGATGCTAAGTAGTGCTTACCCCAAGTCAAGGAACTCTCAGTTTCCCATGCTCTGACAAGAGCTGTGAGGGTGCAAAGCCAGGACAGCTGACCCCAACTGCTCAGGGGCATATTCCATACCACAGATCCTCATGCCCAGTTATCCTTATGCCCACCCCCATGCCCACCTGGGGGTGCTAGGCTAGGAGCCACCAATTGCTGCTCAGGGACAGGATGGACATCAGTCAGCAGGAGGTGAGGACCTGCACTGAGAATCTCTTGTTTGTCTTAGGGTTTACTCCTCTCTCTCTCCCCTTTCCATTACAATTACTATTATTATTGTTGTTTTTATTATAATATTACCATTTATTTGGTTTCAATTATTAACCTGTTTTCATCTCAACCCAAGATTTTTACTTTGTTTTTCTTCCAAAAGTGGTGCAAAGTAAGGGGAAGAGTCTGTGAGCAAACCAAGTTGCCAGCTGGGGTTAAATCACAACAGATGTCTTAATGGAAAAAGTAAAACATCTTTAGTCCTTGTATGTGGAGCACATGTTACATCACACCATGAGCAGCTGGAATGAAGGTGTTCATTGGTATCCACATGTGTGGCTGATAAAAATCAAAGCCCGGTGCATCAAAAAGCAGAATGATGACCCAGCTCACATCTCTATTTTCAGGACACAAAACCCCCCCAAAGATGGAGGGGCAAATGCCAAGCTGCTCAATTTGGCTTCCACTGAATTCATTTATTTTGGCTCCAAGTATCTGAGCACAAAATTCAGATGTGAATGTTGCCACGATCCCCTCAAGCTAATATTTTTACCTGTGCAGAAGCAAAATTCAGTTTTTTGATATAGTTTTGTGAAACAGACTGAGTGATGAGCAGCAGAGCCAGGAAGACTCTTCCAGTGCTTGCCCTGCTTTTATGGGGGCTGTGCAGTGAAGAAAGGCTTCACCCACCTGCCCACAGGTAGACAGGGCTGTCACTTCCCCAACACTCTTGGCTAACATCCCCACTCAGGCTTCTCCCTTCTTCTTAATTGTGTTACACCTCCTTCCAGAATGAAAACACAATCAATCACTGCAGCAGGACTGCCTTGCCATCCCATTACTCCCCCAAACCCACAGATTGCCTCCCGCACTTGCCCAGCTCTCCCCAGATGGTGCCAACGTTGCACCAGTGGGTGTTTTGGCACCAAGCAGGGCCAGCCACAGGGACCAGGAGACTAAATACAAAGCATGACCCCAGGCTGTAAAGGCACACACAATTCCAGGCTGAGACCACCGAGCAGAGCACGACGTGGAGATGTCACAACTGGAGACTGGAGTCCCCTTGAAAGGAGCCACGGTGAGGGCAGAGGGAGGAGGTCTCTGTGAATAATGCCAAGTTTTTACTCTTTCCCAGAGTGTCACATAATAACCCAAACAGTGGATAGCTTTATCTACCTTGTGCAGCTGGCAGGCAGAGTGTGTAACAACATTACCCCCTACAGTTCAACACGAGGTTCCCACCTTCTCCAAGCTCTGCACAGCACCGAGTTTGGCTTGTTTTAAACCGCTGAGGAAACTCCTCACTTTAGTTTGCATCTATTAAACCTGTGCGTGTGTGGGGAACTCCTGGAGGAGGTAAAAGGAGCAGGCAAGTCAGCAGTCTGCAAAGATTAATTTCTGCAAATAAATCCTGAAAAAACATGCTGAAGTGACTTCCCACTTGTGCTTTCTCCTTACTTACAGATTTTTGTTCACACATTTTCTAGAAAAATGGTGATTTTTTTTTTCCACCTTACCTAATGTTTTCATCTGCTACTTGAAAAAGACATTTTATGTCTTATAAGATGGAAAAATTACTTGAAATTTCAGATTTGGGGACTTTATTGGGAAAAAGATACATTCTTATACAGAAAGTTGTTTCAAACATTTTTTTTTTATTAAGCACAAACTTTAAAAGAGAAACTACAGTGTTGCTGGCTGATGGGGCTGATGTTCCACACTTTCTGCAAGTCTCAGGGTTTCCATTCCTGTGTCCCTTGCAGGGCTTGAAGTATTGCTGAGTGGCTATTCTCATCCTCTTTTCCCTTTTCTACATTTTCTTAAACATGAGGAAACACAATAGAGACCTTTTTTTTTTTAATACCATAAACCTTGTGAAAACCAGAGCACCTTTAAAATGGGATGGAAATACCTTTAAATGTAAATGGATATTAAATTTAAGGCAACACTTCAGGCAGTGGTGCCTTTAAACATGGATGTTGCAGCACAGACACCTGACTGTAAAAGCTGAATTTTACTTTTTGGGGGTCATTTTCACCCCTGGGTCGAATTACAGCAAAGCAATGGCAGCCAGGGCACACATAGTTACCTTCCCACTCCTCACGGTTTATCATTTACCGCTGTAAAATGCTTGAGCTTATTTAATATCTATAAAACTGCAAGAGATTTTGAAAGGTTCACCACTCAGGCACCAGTCCTGGAGTGACACAGAGGTGCAGAGGAGGAGGAGGAGGATGCTGAGTCTTCAATCCCTGTTCCCAAAAGCCTGCCCTGATGCCCCAGTGACTTGCAGGGGGTGCATCCCTGCCTGTCCCACATAGAAACCTGCACTGGTGAAGTTTCCTTCCCATCCTGAGCAGGTAAGTGACTCCATCATCTCCCCTGTGATGATGGAGAAGGGAAGCAGCCCTGTATAAACATACCTTGAGGGTTGTGGCAGCATCAGAGAGGAGCCAGTGTTGCATTTTGCAGTGGAGCACGCACAGCTTGCAGCTCGTATGAATAGCAGGCAAGACTTTTCCTCAGCCAAGAGTGACAACTTCACACATACCTCCCCCAAAAACAGAGGTTTGGAAGATTATTAAACAGAATTTTACCATGAAATTGCAATCAGAAATCTGAATGCATGCTAGGTCAAGAGTAGTAAATTTAGCACTGATCACTCTGTGTTTTCCCTTTGCTGCTATTAAAAGCGTATTTAAGAATCACAAAGAATTCAGTTCCTGGAATAATTTCTTGTGTCCTGCCCTCATAACCATACTTAGATTCAATCAGCATGGACCAGATGACACGTGTGAGCATTTTCTTGCTGGGAGTAGAAAGCCTCTGCAGACACAGCTTTTAATGGATCTTCTTAGATCACTGCAGCCCTCTGCTTGGGGCTATCTGATTTTTGGTTTAACAGGACCTTATCTTGACTTAGCAGCAAGGAATAAATTTTGGCTGCAGGTTGCTTTCAGCCATGGCATCAGACTCTGCAGTATTTCGTTTGCAAGGAAGGACAATTTCTTTGCCCAAAATAGGAAGATTGTTTCTGCAAGGTGCTGCATTTGGAGGTTCATGGGGCAGATAACAGCATTTGCTGTGCAAACAGCACTGCTTAAAGCAAGTACTCTGCTTAAAAAAAAAAAATTAAGGTAATAGATCATAATTCAAAAAGTTTAAACTCATCCAGTTTTCTCTTCCATTATGAATCCCTGGTAACAATGCCCAGGTGCAATTAATCTGAACATAGAGTTGCAAGGAATCCCACGTTTGTCCATCATGCTTCTGACTTACTTGCAGGGCAGAGCTTGGAGGAGGAGCACAGAGTTAAGACCTGTATGGGCACATCTGTGCATTCATAGATTAATCCTTTAAGAAAGGCTCAGGGCCAAGAGAGCCAAACCAGGATTCCAGTGCCAGCAGTAGCTCTGCAACTCAGGCTGCAACTGTCTCACTTCCTGGATTGGGGTAAGCATAAAGATATTCAGATCCCAGGAAGAGCAAAAAGAAACATTTGAACACAGTTAATTTGAGCTTGAGGGTCTTTTTCTTGGGTTTGTTGTTGTTGCTGCTATTTATATTTCCTTTTCCACCTAAACTGCCATAATTCTGATTATTCTTGTGATGAAGTGAGGGAAATGCCAGCATTCCCCAGGGCTCACACAGAGGTTTTCACACAGCTGTTGCAAGGCTGGATACCTGGACTGGGCTCTTCTGGCACAGCACTGAGGACCAGCACTCAAAAAAAATTGGATTGAACTCTGGGTGGGCTCATAATGTCCCAAAAGACCAGCGAGGAGCAAGTTGTTCCTCAGTGTTCAGCTGATCCTCAAGTTACTGCCATTTCCAGCCCCTGCTTCCCTGTGCAGAGGGTGTGAGCACGAGCAATGGTTTCTGAGCATCCCAAACACCTCAGATTCATGTCACATATCAGCACTAACTATTCATGCTAAAAATGAGGTCTTGGGGCAGCAATGATGGTAAGAAATTAGTCTTGCTACAAACCCTTACCAAAGAAATCCGAAATTCTGTGTTTTAAAGAAACCAAAACTTCAAAGCTCTGAAATCCTGCTCAGCTTCACTAGATCTGCATAAAAAGAGCACAGAATCACAGATTATGCCAAGACAGAAGGGACCCACAAGGATCACTGTAGTGCAGCTCCTGGCCCTGCACAGGACACCCCGAGAGTCATTCCATCTGCCTGAGAGCATTGTCCAAACACTTCTTGAGCTCTGTCAGCCTTGGTGCTATGACCACTGCCCTGGGGAGCCTGTTCCAGAGCCCAACCACCCTCTGGGTGAAGAACATTTTTCTAATATCTGACCTAAATCTCCCCTGACACAACTTCATGTCATTCCCTTCAAAAGCAATTTCATATGCTAAAGCCATGCCAAGTAATTATCGCAAGACACTGTGGCACAGCTGCCTCAAGGTCCCGTGTGATCAGCATATCTGAAGGAGAGTTTTGCAGTGCTGTTTCTGGATGTTGCAATCACAGGAGAGCCCTGGGGATGCACAGCACACCTCCTGCCACAGCTGGGCTCCACCATCTCCTTCTCAGTGTGGGAGCCCCTCGCTTGCAGCAGCCTCTGGGATGCTTCAGGATCTGTTCCCTGCCTGTTCTCACTCCACCTTACATCAAGAACCCCACAGCGGCAGTTCTTCTGTAGAATATGGGCAAATAGGGTCATATTCTGCTTGTATTTGTGCTGAGGAGGGCCCCTCCACCACAGAGCGCCCAAACCCAGTGCTGCAGCCATGTGGACCAACCCCCTGGCTATAACCAGTTCAGTGGAGCCTGAAGTGTCTGCTCAGATGTGCAGAACAGGAGGCAGCTGCCAAAGCATAGGGCTGTAGAGCCCTTTGAGAGACCTTAGGGTAACCGAGACATTTCCTTAGAGCTTTTTAATGGAACCCTGTAGGACACCTGTAATTTTCTGGGTCAACAACTGGAAGCTGGGCAAGGTACCTTAGTCTTGGGGTCTGGGTGTCAAGGTGACCCCAAGAGTGTAGAAGTCCTTGTTTCCCAGCCCATGCAGCCAAAGAAGGAGCCTGGATGCGTAAGGTCAGCTTCTCAAGGTTGTTTATTTTCTCTTATCTATAACATTCTTTCTCTGACCTGCTGAGCTCTGTCCAGCAAGTCAGCCATGGCATTCTGTGTGCCCTCTAGGGCGGTGTTTACATTTTATACCAAAAGCTATGTGTACTGTGTTTACAATTATGTGCCAATATCTATCTATGTTGGACAGTGTGTCTCTACCTTAAACCAATAGAAAAGTGTCACCATCACACCAAGACATGGAGGAGAAGGAGAAGGAGAAGAGAAGGAGAAGGAGAAGGAGAAGGAGAAGGAGAAGGAGAAGGAGAAGGAGAAGGAGAAGGAGAAGGAGAAGGAGAAGGAGAAGGTCAGGACACGCCCAAATCCCTCCATCTTGTCCCCCTGAACCCCATTCTAAAAAGCCCCAAAATTCTACTTTTTCACCCCGTGTTAATTCAACTACCACACTACTAAAACCCTTGTGGCTTGTAATTCCTCATACAGAGTTGGCAGTTTTTTCCACAGGCTAAAATAAAAGCCACAGGTGTTTCTGACTTCATGCCAAGGCCTCTGAGCCCCCTGCCAGGGTCTCGAGACAGCCAGGGCAGCCAGAGGGATGTCCTGGGTTCCGACACCTTAGGGTGCCCCAAATGCATGCCCAGGTTTAGGTGACCTAATCCTTCACAAAGGATGAGATTCTTCTTGAAGATCAAGAGAGCTGAGTCAAAGAACTTCCATGCAGGTGCTGAGGTGGGTGGGGTCTCTCATTCCCACCACTCTCAGTGGACATCAGGGGTGTGACTCCACTGCCCAAATGCAGGAATCTGGTGTACTCTGAAATGCTGTAGGATGTCCATTCTGGACTTCAGCTGGCACCCAGAAGTTCATGGCTCTCACATGGGTTATACCCACACACAGACACCAAGGTGAGCGTGCCTCAATGCATGAGCCAGATCCCACCCTGAGGCTTTTTGTTGTTCTGCAGATGACAAGCAATGTTCCTTTGCTGCTCAGGTAGCTGCTTGTGCCATGATTTCCCTGCACTGCACTTACAAGAGCACAATGGGCTGCACCTTAGCCTGGTGGAGGTTTCACACTGATGTTAACAGGATCAGGAGCATGGCCCTTGCAAATTGCAAATATAAGCCTCTGACCTCTGTACCCAGAGGCAAAACATCATTAATCACTTTAGAAATGCACATAAATTTATACGGATGCAATGATGTCAAGTAAACAATACAGAAAAAATATTTGTTGCCTATTGTTCTGAATTTATAGAGGACACCACACAGATCACCATAAAACACTGGCAATTAGTTATGTCTAAAATATGTGCTTGGAGTTTTTCAGAACCTACCTAAATACAAGAACAAAAGGCTTTTCTTTCTCAAAACAAACATAAAATGCTATCTAGTGTTGACTCTTTGCTACTGCAGTCTCGCATAACTATTTCTGAATTAAACAAAACGAGCTGTGGAGCGTTAAGGAGCTCAGCAGCACCTCATGCTCAGGATACAGGAGCTTTGTGCTGTTTCAAAGTCCACTCTGAATTTCAAAGGCCATATATTGCTGGATTTTCTTCTCACAGAGGAAAACTGCAGAAGGGAAGTAAGACTGGGAAGAGAGATGCAGAATGAAAGGTCTAACCAGCTGCTGAGCCAGGCCCCAGTGCTGGCTTAGCTGCACTCTCTCCTTTGACTGAGCACAGGATCACCCCTAGCTAGAAAGCATCTATCATTTTTAATATAATCTAGCTGTGTGCATTGTAATAACATTGAATTACATGAACTGTTTGTATTAAAGCACTGAAATACATATTTAACAATAAATGTCTGCATTTAAAGCAGAAGAGATTGGATGGCAGTGGACTAAAGAACTATGGGGTTCAGATCAATACTTAATATTTATCTTATGTGTTAGTTGTTTTTTGGGTTTTGTTTTTTTTTTTTTTAACTTCTTGCAAGTATTTGTGGTTTCCATTCTGATATCTGAGTTAATTAAAGATCAGATCCTGCCTCCACAGCCTCTCTTGCAAGAGAACTCCTATATGAGGCTGCTTTTCCACCAGCAGCTTTTCTGCCCATCAGCCCAGCATTATGACATCTCAGCACGTACAAAAACACTTTCTTTAAATTGCCATCAGCCTTGCCTAAGACAGATCAAAACACCTCAGCTTCCCCCGTGTGATGTGTCTCAGAAATGTCACTTTTATCTTCAGCAGGTGACGCCCCAACTAACAGTTTCCATGTCCTTCCAGGGGGAGGGAGCAGAGGGAGGGAAGGGGGAGAGGAGATTCCAGAAGACATTAACATGACTGCTCACGTGCTGATTTTGCTTTCTGAAGCCAAATTTTCCTTTGCTGACTCTGTGAGACACGCTCTGCTTGTGGCACAAATAGCTGCCACTACCCTGCCTGTGAGCTCAGAAGGGCTCACAGGATTTGGGGTTCTTGGACTAGAGAGCATCAGCTCAAGCTTTGGCCATAACACTTTTTTAAATGAGTTTTTATTGTGCTTTGTGGAAATGTATTTGTTTTCAGTCAGACAACTGCAAGTAAAGGCTCAGAAACACTTTTCTTCCAAATTCCAGTTTTCTTCCTAATGTAAAGGCAGAATGGACTGTGCACAACAGACATTGGTCAGGTTTCTGTTGTTTTCCTGAAGAACAAATGTGTGGTGAGAAGTGTAAACACCTGTGGGTCCAAGACCCCTCTTCTATCCCAGAAATGGATCAGTGAAAGAGCCAGTGGATCCTAGCAGAGAAAATGTCCCATTCTACAGCTGCAGGGGGGAAATATTCAAAGTTCTTGGAGAAGACCAAAGGGTTTGGGAAAAGTTCCTGGCCAACAGGAGGGAATGCAGACAGGCAGCAGGAGCCTGCCAGGGCACGTGTCAGTCAGCCCTGGCGTGCCAGCAGCACACAGTGTCCAGCATCTCTCACTTCAGAGCATTAATTCTTCACCAGAACTTGGTGTTCTGTAAGCTTTGGGCATGGATGCCACACCACAGACAGAGGGCAAGGATAACCCAGAGCCTGGGCAGGGGCTGTGGTACCAGCACAGGAGCATAAGGGGAGATATTGTTGCACTTCTGTCTGAAAGAAGGAAGATTAACTGGGACAACCAGGATATATTTTGTGTCAGAGTGGTAAAGTGGCAGCAGCCAGTCCTCATAATGTGATTTCACTGCTACTTGTTCCAGATCCTGGGGTCATGCAGTTCTGGACAAATGTCAGCTACAACTAAAAAATGAGCTCCAAGATCTAGCCCCTGCAGAAAACAGTCTTTTAAAGGGTAACCCAAAAAGGCTGGAAAACCAAAAGCAAATGAAAACTGTTGTGAAAGCCATAGCACTCATCCTCTCTTTTTTTTCTTGGTGACCAAGGGTGAGATCCATGACATTTCAACTCTGTGGGTTGGCACTCTGAGACAAAAAGCCGCTGGGGCTGTGAAGGCTGGCTGGGGAAGAATGTTACAAACCCTTGCTCTGGTTGTTGCAGCTCTTGCTGAAGATATGCTCCAGTGTTAGATAAAAAGACACATTACAGTGAATGGTTATCATCTAATAAAAATACCTGTGAGAATCACCCCTGCATGAAAAGGCAGAGAGGTGCAGTAACACTGCAGAGGATCCTTCACTGCCATGGCATGTTCCAGACTCTTGGAAATTGATGCAAAGGCAACAAACTGTCTTGTCACAGGATGCAATCTCCCACTGAGAATCCCTGGGGAGAATATGGGAGAGGAAATATCCTGAGCAATAATAATACAGGTTGCACAGCCCAAACACAGGCAGTGCTTCAATATGTGTGAACTGATCTCCTGACCTGTGATTCTGAGCCTTTACAGGACAGAAAAGCACCATGGGAAAAGTCTCTTTGAGCAGCAGACTTGCACATTTTCTAAGGGGAGGGAGGCAGTGAAAATGAAGGTCTGTGCCAAGGTCTCGTGTGGTCCCAGTTTCTGGTAGGTCTGTGCAGCACACAGACACTCATTCTGGTTCCCAGGGATAAAACAAAGGATCAGAGCACTGTTAAGGTTGGAAAAGAGCTTTAAGATCAGCAAGTCCAACCATTAACCCAGCACTGTCATGTTACCACTAACTCATGACCCTGAGTGCCACAATCACATAATTTTTGAATGCTTCAGGTGCATCCACCACTTCCCTGAGGAGCTTATTCTAATTCCTGACCACCTTTTCAGTGAAGAAATATTTCCTAATATCTAATCTCAACCTCACCTGGTGCAACTTGAGGCCATTTGAGATGCTTTGCAAAGAAATAAAACCTGGAGCATGCCCTATCATGGGCAAGCACTGACTTTTTTAATTCCTGAGCTTCTCCTGAGTCTATACCACACACAGTGACTGCTGCTGGTGCAGATACAGGTCTCACCTGGTTGATGCAGTCCAACATTTCACCTAAACCAGGGGTTTTCCAACTTAGATAGGTCAATTAAATATATGATGTCCTTAATCAGTGAAGGTATGGTGGCAAACATGGGCCACAGTGACCTTGGAAGGGGTGACAAGATGAGCCTCCCCAGCTGACATCCTCCAGCTCTTTCCCTACTTTTGTGCTTTTTCTCCATTCATTTACCGTTCTCCTCCTCCTCTTTCATTTCTGAGAAATCCCAAAGGTCTGGCAGCAAACCTGCTGCTCCTGAGAGCTTTTCTTTTCTTGCATTTCTTCCACCAGGGAAGCTCATCCCAAATGGGTAAAAATTGAAATATTGACACATGAAATGCTCTAAAGGAACTACCTCAAATGCCTGTGGGAAGTACCCTGAGCTCAAGAGCTTTATTCTGAGAGATGTTTTCCAGCACTTTTAAACCCTCCCTTGCTAACAAAAAGGTCAAAAGCCAACCTGAAAATACCTTTATGCAGAGGTAACACAACCTGAGGGTGATTCATATCATCTTGAGACCAGAGCAGCCTTCCCAACCCCCTTCACTAGGAATTAAGGTCTTTACCTGGGCCTTGGGTACCTCACTGACAGCGTGTGCCAAACCAAGAGAAGACACTGGGTCTGAAACAGCTCTTCCTCATCCCAGGCTGACACTGCACAACGGTGCTGAGCATCCTGACTCCTCAGTTCCACAAGCCACTGGTTTTCTGCTAATTTTAGAGCATTTTAGCACCTTTCACCCTTAGGAAGCCTTTTCTTCTGACTGCTTTTTTGCTATATAATTGTTTTTTTAAGCTTGTCACTGATACACTGCATTGGAGGAGAACCAAAGAATGAAGCTCATTGTGGAAGGTTTAGGAGGAGGGAAGGATGACAAAGATATGATCCTGCCCAGGAATTTTCATTCCTAATTGCCTACTTAATCTGCAGTGATCTGGAGGCAGAAACTGGCTGCTCACAGCTCACATCCTGCTGCTTTTTGGGTGCAGATTTTATAACGGAAAAATCCTGCAAATAACAAAACCTTGGGAAGGCAGCTACTTACTGAAAGAGAATGAGTCACTGTGTTTACCCTGCAGACTGTGATGTGAAAGACAAGAAGCCACAAAAGGTCACAGAGGACTTGTCTCCTTGCCACTTATTTTGTCTGTTCCCCCAACAAAGGCAAAGCCATCTGCGGTACAAGCAATGAAGCAGTGGTGACCAAAAGATTTCAAAAGGACATATGAAGAGTGCCAAACACTCTGGATAAAAAAGCCAGTGAACAAGGGGAGTCTCACAGCTCTTTGTGTAACCTTTACTCCACTGTTAAGTGCGCCAGTTTATAGCAATTATGGAAAAGCCACTGATTGTATTATAAATGTAATGACATTAGCAGGACTGTCACTGTGTTTGTAGCAACAGTTGTGAAATTAATTTTTTTCTTCATTAAGGAGATCCTTATTTGCATGATTAAAATGTCAGCCCAGATAAATGCATGTGCTGGAGAATGAATCACTGAGCAAAAATGCCACCTGCCAAGCCCAGAGAATAGGACAAATAAACAAGCAGCGAGGAGCAGCTCAAAACTTGATCCAGCTCCCAGTGGGAGCCGTTCCATCATCCTCAGGAGCAGCAACAGGCTCGGAGCGAGCGCCAAGGCGAGGGGGCTCAGCCAAGAAACAGCTCAAATGCTTAGGATTTTTGCTTTGGCCACACTCAGGAAAGCTAAAGCCTAATAAAACCAGACAGTCTCTGCTGTGGTTTAGATGGTACAAAAATCTACTCCCATGAAGAGGGCAAAATGTATGCTGTCCAAACTCACTCCTTTCCTACTGTTTGCTAAATCAAAAGCCCAGCCATGACCCCTCTAATGTGGCTGAAACTCACCAACTCTACCTGCTACTGGAAATTAGCAATATTTCCTGTTCACCTTCAAGTTCCACTCAAATACTTCCTAAATGAGATGAATCCACACCAAAATATGTGCCCTTGAAAGAAGTTCCAGGCTCAGAAACTGACTTACAGCTGTCCCCAAAAGGGCTGGATCCCAAAAGACAGAATTGAGAATAACTGTGTGAAGATCACTAAGTTGTTTGCCTTTTTGCCTGAAGCTGGGAAGGGAAGCTGAAATGATAACAGTGTCAAGGAGATAGAAGATTTTTATCTGGTTTAAATAGCTCCTGATCCTGCAAGAGTATTTTCACTGATAATTAACACAAAGAGCGAAAAAAAGGGATGAGGAAAAGGTATTTTTTTAACTGAGTCATTCCTTTAAAGTTGACAGACACTCTTAATATCTGTTTTTATCTGTTTCTCATGGCAAATTGCATGATTTGGACTTTTGTCCATTTTAGAAAATAAAACAAAGTAAATTTGGTATTTCCTTAAAATTCCAAGGAAATGTGTTTGTTATTCAAAATTCTGGACTTTGATACAGTTAAAAAATCCAAATTGCCTTTATATTTTGTTTTATATCACTTGAAAGCATTAAAAGCTGATATGAAAAGTAATCTAGAAAAACAGAACACTTCACTCTGGAAAGGTAAGAACAAAAAACTTTGGAGGCAATGCAAGGCAGCATTCTTGAGGAGCCATGGGCACAGCCCAAAATAAAATCTCTTAAATCAGTGCATTTCAGTGAAACTCTATTTGAAAAATAACACCTCCTTCAAAATAACCTGTCAGACATCACTTGACCAGCTCATCACACCCATCCCGGGGAGCAGAACTGTCCTGCAGGGTGACTCAGAAGCAGGACAGGCAGGACAGGCAGGACAAGCAGCTGCCAGCTCCAGATGAGCTGCCAGCTGATCACAGCTGAGCTGAGGAGCCACCAGACCCCTGGAAATCTGTACTGTCCCCTCAGCCTCCTCGTTTTCCTGAGCAGATCAATACTGCTGGCATAAAATCCTTCTTCCGATCTTCTTCAGAGCAGAATATTCTCATTAATACCAGTCTATATTCTGTTTGACTTAAAAAGAACATGCTCCAAATGTACTTTAACACAGAAGCTTTTGTGGTTTTAATTACTCCACTGAATCAAGTCTTTGTGTGCTAGAAAAATGCTGAGGATATTTCCAATATACTTCAGTCTAGTATGAGCCATGCAAATCATCTGAACCAGGTATCTCTTAAGATTCCATAAGAAAATTGGCTGTTTTTGTAAAAATTAGGAAAGAACTGGCAATTTCGAGTCCTGAATACTGATTTGGATGTACCAATTTATTTATAAAAAGATAAACTTCAGTCCACCAACATGCAACACCTCTGATGGGATGGAATAAAAAAAAAAGGCAGAAGGAGACACAAACCACAGAACATAGCTCAGACCTCAGGTTTTCATGAAGATGAAATGCAATAGGTAGACTTGGAGACAAGAGTTTTGCCAGTAGCTCAGTCTTGCAAAGAAAAAGATGATTCAGGCAAGATAATGGTTCTTCATTTCCAAGAGAACTGAGAGACTTCTTTCAGCCTCATCAGGCTTTTGTGAACCTCGGGCTGCAGAAAGACGAGTGGACGAGAAACACAAAGTGGCTGTAAAACCAAGACTGACATGGCTTTATCCAGGACCTTTATCCTGTTTAACTTCTGCTGCTGCCCTTCTTTCTATGAGGAATGGGTGGGGAAGGGTCAGCTTTCACAAACACAGCTCCCGTTGGCTTGTTGCCCAGGGGCTGTACAGGTCAAACATGGCCCAATTCAGCACATTTGTGCATCATGGACGGTCTTTCCTGTAATTTCATGAAGCCTTTAGATGAGACCCTAATAGGGGGTCTCTGCCGAAGAGGCAGGTGTAGCAGAGGCAAAGTAAGGTAAGAATGTCATGGGAAAAGGAAAAAAGGCAAGTTTTTTTTGCCAGACTTTTGGAGTTTCACATTGAATTTCGCAGGCTGCCATCACTGCAGCAGAGCTCCAGCTGCTGCACCAAGAGCCTCTCCCATGGGACCCAGGGCATGGGGCTGGCACAGGGAGGGAGAGGAGGTATGGAAGGTGCATGGTCACACTTCATCCCCTGTTGGAGTCATCACATCACCAAGGAGCTGTGGGAAGCCTTTTTGGCCCAGATGTTCGATACAGAGAAAACCCTGCTTCACACAAGGCAAAGCAGAGACACCTTTGTTCTGAATCAGTTCCTTACATACAGGCAAGGTCTTGCTGTGGAGCCAAACAGCCTTTCCACCAAGACTCCAGGGATTTTGGGGAGCTGTTGCCTTTCCAGGTGCATTAACTCTGTTTCCTCTACGGGCAGTGGCTCTCACTGAGTTCTGGTGGGGCTTTGACTGAAGCTCTGCAATGCTGCTGCCCGGGCTCAATGGGAAATACAAGAACCAGCCCAGCTTGCCACAAGGCCTGAAGTGCTAAACAGAAGGGCTTTTCCAGCTTTTCTATCATTTCTGCAACATCATGGCTTTGCACTCTGAACTCCTGCTGGGTCCACTTTTCAACCTCTGCTTCTTCCTCTGCTTCAAGCCCTGCTGCTGCTGAACTAACTGATGCTGCAGCCAGGATCTCCCTGTGTGATAAAGAGAAGTTTTTTGCCTCTGCAGGAAATAAAAAGAGCTCCAGATGAGGACTTCACCAGTGTTAGACTTGGTGCTACTCAACATCAGCACAGGGCCTCTGGAAGAGTCTACCCTTGACCTACCCAAGTGAGCTTCTCTCAGCAAAATCGGATTGCAAAATTCACCACAGAGTACATGAGGAAAAATTCCTGAATCTGAGGAAATACTACGGACAACATGAGCTGCACAAAAGGTTTGCTCTCTCTTTCCTCTGCCCTTCCCAGCAGAATTTGATTCCTGGCTTTGGATCTTGACTTTGGTGCTTCCTGCCAAAGACAACGTCTGAATCCTCGTGTGCCCTGTGGCTCCTCTTGGCATCCTGGATCACGGGCTTGCCTGCTGGAGAGACATGAGCTCATCCTCCTCTCCTGCCTTCACAACAGGATTCTGATAGCTGCAGACCAGTTTGCATCATGTTACATCGAGATGACTCTGACAGACATCCAGGAACTGCTCTGCACTGTCAGGGGCTCCAAGTGCATTTCCCAGCTCTGCAGGATCCTGGATGTGCCGTTAACCACTACCAGTCACTTTTGCCCTGAATGTTATTTTTAACAGAGCGTTCCAGGATGTGAGATTTGATATTATCTTCTTCTGCTGTCATACAAAGTGGTAGGAAAGCCAACAAATCCTTATTACTTATTGGTTTTCAGCTAAGTTCAAATCAATTTGTATTACAGAATGCTGGACATATGTTTAATTATTGCATCCTTCCTGACACCAGAGAGATGGAGGGATTTTTATTAGTACTGTGCCACTTATGCTGAAAAGTTTTGCAGCTTTGCAAAGGAAGGAAGAATGATGGAGTGATATGCAGGACATCAGATGATGCAAAAGAAAGCAACAGTGCAGAATAAAATACAATTGGTTGAACTGCATAATATAAGAAGGAAAAAAGGCATAAACACTCAATATGCAAGTTATTACCACTGGGTCTCTGTGAGGATGGGCCCAAGCTGTGAAGTTATCTGCAAAACTCCAGTGAAGTTAGTAAGAATTCATAAGGCAAAAGCAGCATCTCTCCCAGGTGTAGCTCTGCTGCCTGGGCTTCTTGGGAAGCCCCTGTTTTATCCACACCTCCTATTTCCCTGGTTCCCAGTAAGTGCCTTTTCTGCATTTTAAATTGTGCACTTTGCAGCCACAGAGTTTTTCCTACACTGTTGCCACAATATGAGACTGATGAGCACACTCTCTAAAACTAGTTGTGTTAGGGGAAAAAAAACTGTAAAAACATAAAAGCTTTCCTTGACCTTGCTGAATACTTGGATCGAAATCTAATTGCTAAATGTTGCATGTTTCCCTAGAGACAAAACAAACAGGAAGAAAAGCCACTGGGTTGTGAAGGCTGGCAAAGCTATCTGCCATCTGCAGAAATTCAGCTGGGCCTGCAGCAGATAACAACAGAAGACAATACCTTGATTTTCCTTGTTTTGCTCTCCTCTTACACAATGGAATATCTTCTCCACTTGAACTTGGGTCCCCATTAGTCTGACTGAGGACATATTTTCCTGGGACCCTGCTATTGTGAAATGATGAAACTGATCTCTTCTGTGTGTTTGTGGTAAAAGTCAACACCCTCTTGAAATTCCAGACCAGAATAATTGCCTCTGGTGCTAAAAATGATCCTCCTGATATTTCAACTGGAAAAAGTGTTTGCAAAGCTCGTGCTGCGAGCACACAGGTATAGGTTGACTGTCTATTTTTTTTGTAAAATCTCTTGATTTTGGGTTCTTTAAATGCATGGATCCCAGAGTGCAATGCAAGACCATCTCTCACCTGGCCCATGTGTGAGGGTTGCAAGGCACGGGATGAAGGTGATCTCCACAGCAATGACTTTGCTTTTGCATTTTAAGAACAAGCTCAGAGCACTTTCTGTGCCTCATGTTGGGATAGATTCAGGCAGTTTCACTCTGGAAATAAAGGTCCCTGGGCATGTCCACGTGCCCCAGGGACCTCAGTGGGATTCAGCACTGTGTGACTCTCACAGGCTCCTTCCCCATCAGGGGGTTTAGACCACTTCAATCTTTCTGCTTTGGTACAAAGAAAACCCACTGCCAAAAGACCACCCTGGCCCTTGGGTTCCCAGGCTGCTGCCCTCTCCATAATAAATGAATGGCCCCACTTCACCCACACACAAGAGGCTGCTGTGACATGATGCTCATTCAGCTGGTGGCAGCACCCAGCACCCCTAGGCATGGAGCAGAGCTCCCTGATGTTCACCACATGACACCATGGGTAGCCACTTTTAAAGTGACTTGCTTTTCTTTTTTAATTGATGCTTCTAATTTGCTATCTAAATTTAAGCTTATCCCCTGAGTATTTCCTGTCTACAGTCAAAGGCCAATATTTTGGGGGGGTAATTGTTTCTAACACAAGTGGCTAAAGTCAGGTTGATACTGGTATCATTACATGAGTTTGTATTTTGCAGACTCAATTCCCTTTGTGTCATCCTCTGGACTGTGGCAGATGATGGCAATGGAGAATATGCTGCTGTATTATATCCTAAAATCTCAGTTTCCTGTTTTGGAATCCCACATGCCTCATGTATTCCCTTTTGGTAAATCTCTGTGCTCTGGGGAGCTGCCCCTGGCCCACGTGCTAATGAGTACTTGCTATCATCAGACCCAGCAATCATCACTGACTAAATCAAAATGGGTTACAGAGCAATTAAGAGGGGAAAAAAGCTCTTAAGAAGAATGCTGGCAGTGTTCAGAAGCAGGTCCCATTTTCCAGCTGCCACCTGACATGGGGCTTATAGGGGAAAACATGCAAAGCCTGTCCTTCTGTGATGCCTGTCTCCCAGCCTGGACTCACCCCACCCCACAGACACACCATGGACAGTGCACAGCCCAGGGCAGCCACCGACACCAGAGGCTCTCCCCCACACCCCCTTACACCAGAGGAGCTCAGCAGTGCAGGGAGGGGATGCAATGGCACAGCTCAGCTTCCTCCAAAGCAAACCCCAGTCTGGACAGCTGTGCCCAAAAGGGAGCCTGAGGTGGGTGGCTCAGCTCTAGGTCTCTGTTGAAGTCAGCAAACATTAGTTGAGATTTTATCCTCACTTTAAAGTTTTAAAGCTGTTTGGAGGACAATGGCAGAACTGAGGATTTTATTATTTTTTTGCTTCCTTGCTTTCCTAACTGAGGCAGTGTTTTAGTGGTAAAGCTGCCACTGCACCCAGGGAAAAACATCAATAAACAAATTAGCTAAACCCTCCATCCCAGAGCTAAAAGGAATGAAACAGAATGTCTTACTGTACTATTGAGTACTTAATATCAGCTATGCATTTATTCTTGCAGAAATAGCCTCTGAGTAGGGTGTTTGTTCACAGGCATCTAATTTATAGAGCACAAAGACAACCATAATGGGTAAGATATTTGGATAAGAGTCCCAGTTCACTGCAAATCTACATCATCATCCCTGGGAGCAGGCTGTGGTTCTGTTCAGACCACAAACAGTGCTTGGGTCTTCTCTGATCAGAAATAAACATATGTGGTTTAAGTGCAGCCAGGAAAACAAGATTTCAAGTGACTTGCTCTAGGCCAGAAAAAAAAAGAAATTATGAGAAAATTGGGAATGAACATCAAGTATCTCAGTTTTGCATGTACACCACCACCACCACCAAGCAATTCTCTTTGCTCTCCCTCAGCCAGGGTGAATGCATAAACCAGTATTGGATTCCACTGCCCTGTGGTTCAAGCAAGTTCTGTGCCCGTGGCTGGAAACCAGCCCTGCTGGGCCCCCACCCTGGCAGCTCTCACCAGGAACCTGCATGTGCCCCAAGACAAAGAACATGGGTTTAATATGCACGGGACACATGGCATGATTCATCCTTCCACACTGACCTACACAGTCATTTATGCCAGAGCAGGATGGAAACAAAGCTCTTTTTGGGCCTAATTTGGGAGTAAGGGCCAGCTTCTTTCTCAGCTCTAACTGCTCGTGCGTGCCATGAGGCAGGGGCAGGCTGGAGGCACATGGCACAGCATCCTTCCCCTTGTCTGCTGGTCTAAACTGCAGAGAATTCCCCTGCTTTTGAAGTGTTTTAAAGAGGAAAGCAGAGGAGCAGCTTAAAGCCACAAGAGCACAGCAGAAGGCTGAGGGGCAGAGGGCCCTGTGCTGGAAGAGCAGCAGTGCTGGAGGGCAGCACTGAGAGCCATTGGCAGAGCTTTGTGAGGACACTGCCAGAAGCACTCACATCACACATGGCACTGTCAAGGCTTTCAGCCTCCTGTTTAATGAGGGTTCCGTTTCTCCCATGGGCTACATGGACATGGAGGATTGTCTGAAATCTCACTCAAGTGAAGCTCCACCAGCACCAGCACTGGTGGTGCTTTGTTACTAATCCTGCTTGAGCAAAGTCATACAAAAATATGGTACAAATATGGAGAGGAACCAAAACATACTCTGTTTTATTAAACCAATGTTTTTTATTAGGTATTCCTGGTGGGAAAAAGGATGTAGGGGACAAAAGTTGTCAATGAAACCTATTAGACTAATGAATCCAAGTTTAACCTTCATATAAACCAGCTGGAGTGAAGAATGTCACTCTCAGCCTACGCTAGGCAACCAAGTAGAAGGAGGTAAAAGCAAATGAGGACTTTGTTGAAGAAGGCTGTCCCTATACCAACAGAGGTAGTGTGGAGAGGCATTTTGAATGGAGAAGCTGCTCCCACAAGGTGCCAAACTTCCCTCAAGTCCTGCTCTAAAGCATTAAGCCTGGTGTGTCGGAGCCACAACCTGGGAAAACAGTGGAAAGCTTCCTGATTTATTGGTGTGCTGGAAGACAGGGCAGAGAGCCAAGTGGAAGTGTAGTTGAATGAAAGATTGAATCCTCACACGTACACCAGTTATTTATTTTTCGAGGTTGGGATTGAAAGTATTTGAGATGGTATTTTTTGTTTGGACTTAGGTGATTATTTTTTTTTAATTTATGTTACAATCTCACTATTGTGAGTTTGGTAGTTTTTTCATTAGTAAGGTACAAAATGGTTAATTAACTTTTGTTACAAGGTTTTTTTTTAAAACTAAACTGATTATTTTCCCTTTTAACCCAATAACTGATCGCCCAAAGTCTGCAATGAAGACTTTTCTGTCTAATCACAAAACATCACTTAAACTCATGAAGAAGAAGAAGAAGGTAAAGAAGAACAACTTGTTTCTGCTTTAAAACTTCTATCTTGCTTCATATTTATTTTTATACTTTAAAATCTTAAACTCTAAGTTTTCTACTTTGTGATATTGCAGACATCTAACTAACTACACACTTAGTGCTATTAATCCATTTTAAAAGCCTGTTCCACGACCTCAGGTCAAATGCAGTGTTCTCTTGTGGGTCTGTGCCTTTAAGCACAGAAAGTTTAACATTCTCAGCATCCAGGATTCCAACAGAAAGCAGACAGTCCTGCAGCAAGATGCTAAGTCCCAGGCAGAATCCAAATAGAGTGCACACATGGAGAAGAGATTCATCATTGCCAGCAGCTGGCAGTATTGATTATTGATCGTGTCCTCTAAGAGTGTCTGATGCTGCCACATTGCACAGGGACAACACTGATGGAGCAACATGTCACCCCACTCTGCAGTGGGGCTGCTGTTTGAGGGGTGAGGCAGCTCTGCCCAGCACACTGTCACACCCTGCATGTGTCACAGCAGCAGGGCCACAGGAAAGCCTCACATCTCGCACGTCGCTCTCCTTGAAAGATGAAAGGGTAAAAGGCTTGATTCTATGATTAATAGCTAGGAGCTTTCTGGCCACCAGCTTGTCTGTAAGCTGATAATTTGACTCTTTGCCTGTTTAGCTGATTGCTGCTGGTGTGTTTTAAACGTGTGTGTTAAGAAAACACTCCCTGTTCAGGCTGCAGCTCTTTCCCAAACTGAAAAAGCGCTCTCTAAAATCCTCTCATGGAATCCTTGCTCTGAATATGACTCAAAATGAGCACACAGTTGTAGTTTTACCAGAGAAGAAGCAAAATTCCTGAAAGTAACAGCTTCTTGGCAGTGTTAAATGTGCTCCAGCACTGGCAGCACTGCTCTGCTAACAGCACCAGGCTCTGACTACACTGGAGTACAAGTTAGCACCACGCTGAAATGAGAATTAAATGGGGTTGCTCTAGCAAATGTCAAGTTAATGTGATGTTGGGAAATTGCTCCAACTGATATGCCAAGCCCTCCTCTCCCCATGTGAAATCCTCTTCCTAATATGTATTTCACCCAGGCTGAGCAGAGATCACACCTCCCTGTGGGTGAGCAGCAGCTGCCTCTCCCTGTGAGCCCTGTGCCACACCAGACATGGGATTGCTTTCACCCATATGTGATGCCAGGAGAAGGAAGTTTAATGGCATTTTGCTGAATATGTCATATTTTCCTCTCAAAAGATCCACTTCCTCAGTGATTTTCACTTCTCCTCAACCTTTGCATAAGTTGCTGTTTTCTAAAGTTAGCAAGGGAGCTTGGCCTGTGGCTTAACTCTTTCCAGCCCCTTTCCATCCCTCAACCAAATGAGTGAGATAAAGGTTTATGAAGCTGAAGCAGTGGATCCCTACTTCCCTGGAAGTGTTCAAGGCCAGGCTGGATGAGGCTCAGAACAACCTGGTCCAGGGGAAAGGGTCCCTGCCCATGGCAGGGGGTTGGAACTGGATGATCTTTCAGGTCCCTTCCAACCCCCAGCCATCTGTGATTCTATGTTTTAACATCAGTACAAACACGAGGGCACTCAACTTGTTTTGACAGCTGAGTTGCAATGTATTTTAACAAACAATCCAGGATACTTCTTCTAAGGGTTTTCTATATGCTTAAAAGCAGACTGCAAGAATTAAAATAATCTTGGAGCTAACACATCAATAAGAAGCAATTGAAACCACATCAGCTCTCACCCTGCATATGCAGACACCAGAAGCTTTTTCCTGCATCCATGCAACTGAAAGATGCTGCACCACTTATTTCAGGGTTTTCACTTTTAAATGCCTATGAAAAATGGTGCCAGTGAAAAACAGGGCAAAGAACTGTGGTGAACTTTGGGATGTATCAGGAATACAGCTTGAGTCTTCTGACTGATTTAAAAAATCTTAAGCAACAGAGACAGCAATTACAGCTGTGCTAGAAACTTCATTCCGATACCAGCAGAAATCTGCGGTACCAATAACATTTTTGAAAGCTTGTCAAGTCATTTTCTTAGTTTTTAATTAGCTTCTGCAAGAGGTTGTGGCTTAGAGCTTGGAACAGAGAGCTGGGAGTAACAACATCCAAAGTCTATTCCCTGCTGTGGAAATGACAGGAGAGGTGGCTCTGGGCCACTGGCTGCAGCCCCCTGTCCAACTTCCACAACTGTAAAATGGGTAAAATCACACTTACTGCTCAGGGGGAGTGTGAGACCTAATTAGAAGATTGCAAGAAGCCCACTGGTCCTCCAATGAATTGTGTGGGGGAAATGAACAGTATTATCATATGGGTAATGAGCTCTCACAAGACAGGGACTCCTTTGTTCAAAGAAACCAGCTTTTGCAGCAGCAGCCAGGATCCAGCAGAAGTTTATTAGAGAAGTGTTGCTCATCTCTGTATAACTGAGAATTTATTGCTTTATATTAGGAGGATTTATCTGCAACATATTGCATTCCTTGGAGTTTTTACCTTGAGGGAATGACTTAGGAATAACTCCTTAATGCCTAGTTTTGTAATGAAAATTAACTTTAGCTATCTTATGAATTGTTTATCTTAAGGCTGCACAATCAGTCTGATTATAAAAGTCTAGTGTTATTCAAAAGACTGCAGAATCTCAGGTGAGTAGATGAATATTGAAAAGATACCAGGGACATTCTGCTTTTCTGATTCTGTTCCACTCATGTGCCCATTTCTTATATGAAGAAGAACAAGAGTGTAATTGTATTGCAACTTATTATTGTCTCACAGAAGAAGCAATTACTATATGTATATGAAAAGATCATTAAATATTTCCACTGGTAACCATGAATCATGCCAGAAATATATTACTGTCATACTGTATTTTCATTACATTCCCCACAAGAAACCTGGTCAACAATTAATTCCAGCAACAGCATAAGAATAGCAAATAGCAAATTATATAGTAAATAGCAAATAGAATATTTTTTTTCAGTCATCCTTGCAGACTGAAATGGAAAAATGATGTGACAAGAAGCAGCTGAAAGATTGGAATTTGTTAGTTAGCAGAATAATCTATGCAGAGCTGAGTGACTATAGGGGTGCAGCCACCTGAGTGAAACGTGGGGCTGTGTTGGTGCAGCAATGAGTCCCTGCAGGCTGAAAAGGTGAAGCAATCAGTCCAACCCTCTGGTTTTCACTGCTGGGAAAAAAATAAACACAGACATCCCTCCTCCCACCCACACAATGCCACCTGTACCAGCTGTTCAAGGCAAAAGCCCCAACAGCTCCAGCACCTTGTGGTAGAGCCTTGTGTGCTCACAGTCCTGGCCAGGACACAGAGGCCCCTGAAATATTTGGGGGTGGTGGTAAATGGTTCAGTCACTCTGTTTCTTTCTATTTAAACTGTATTTTCCCTATTTTTTATGCCTTCACCAGTGATGACAGGAAATACCAACAGGTTTTCTGTGTAACAAGAGGCTACACGCAGCATTCCTACACCATCCCAGCCACAAGCAGCAAATTGCACAAGCAGTGCCAATGCATGACATTTATGAATTATGTATGAACTTTATATTGCCACAGGGCCAGGGCAGCCACCAGCCCAACAACATCAGCCTTGTGCCTGTCCTGTAGCACCTTGCATCACCTCGCTGGACTGGACTGCCCAGTCTGCCCACTCCTGCTGGCCTCTGCCCACACAGCTCCATCACTGTGACCACGGAGAGCAGGGAGCCTGGAAAGAAACCACTGTGGCCATGGAGAGGTTGGAAAGCAGCCACACTCTGCCTCAATTCCTTTCCCAGGCAGGCAGAGCATCTTGCCTTCCCAGAAAAGTTGCTAGTTCAGAACAAAATGTCTGTGGGGTCAGTGGCTGCGCCAGATGAGTGGGGGTGGGGATGGGAGGCAAAGGGAGTCCCTAATTCCAAGGTGGGTGATAGAGTAAAAGAGGAGAGAATGGCACCAGAGAAGAAACCCCTGAGCCTCAGAAGGAGAGGAGGATCATGAACAGACCCACAACAATGTCTTGTGCCCCAGCATCCAAGAGGCAGCAAAGTCTCCAAGGCTCCAACCTGCCAGAGAGGGCTGCTGTGGCTCAGGGGAGAGGCAAAGAGCAGGAGAGGCACTCAGGACATTTAGGAGAGAAGCAGTTGTAGTTAATCAGTGGAGACTTTTAGTTATCACACCCAGTGACAATGCCCACTTGGTTGCAAGATGTAAATCTCTACTGCTTTTGTAGTAGAGAATGAGAAAACACTACATTTTTTCCTCCTCTGAAATGTTAAGAGAAGCAGGACAGCTTTGTAACTCTCATAGCCAGATTACTTAAGAAGAATCTCCAGGCAGTTATGAAACAGGTACAACACAGTGTGCCAGGGCTCCCAAGGTTCCACATGCATTAATCAAAGACAAGTCACAACGATGACAGCACCAGAGCCACTGAGGGAGCTTTGCCTGCTGTTGAAGACACACGTGGCAGCAAAATCTTCCCTTCCCACTGTTGATTTCCAGCTGTTTTGAAGTTTGCAAAGTAAAGCTTGTGGCTTTTCCCTGCTCTTCCAGGCTATGTAGCCACTCCAACAAAACAATTAACATGAGGACAGTTTTGCATTAGCATTTCAGCAGAGTTCAGCTGTGATCTGCCTTATTTTTGTGTGTATGTGTTTACAGCTGAATTCAGCACCTGCAGTGCCTGCAGCCCTCTAGCAGTGTGTTTACCTTGTGTATGTCCATCTGGTGTACATAACATGCACACCTGATGGAGGGAAAGCTTGCCTGGATTGCTCCTTGGTTTTCTTTTGGAAGTAATCACAAGACAATCAGAGGGAAGTCAGCTTGTTGCCACCGTGATGGCAAAATCTGCCACTTCAATGTGTATAACACATGGAATACCTTTCTAAGTGTGTTGTAGGAAATTGGAGGCAAAAAATTCTGGATGTACCTCCTATTTTTATCACTCAATCATGGAAAGTGTCCTGTTTGTCCCAAAATTAAGACAGTAATATCCACTTACTGTAGCAGAGAATGCAGCACAACTCTCCTGTATGACCAATACTTAAATTTCATGTAATCTTCTAAAGATTCAGGTCAGTGTAATGGGATCCATTCCAGATTAACACAGGCATAAGCACAGAACTGGAGCTTAAGCTGAAGGCCTCAGGGTCCTTCTTTCTGGATCACTACAGCTATTCTACACCTCAGTCTGGCAGATGTGATGAAAGTCACCTACGCAGCCAAAAAAATGTTTCCTCCTCGCAAGCAGTTACTGCAAACACTTCAGCAGGCAAGTATTGGGTAATCCCTATGATTCTGCTGATGTTCTGGCACATCTCTGCTTGGAAACAGACAAGTCAGCATCAGAATGATTTCTGCTGTAACAAAAAAAAAAAAAATTAAAAAAGCATCAAAACCAAACAAAACAAAACAAAACCCCACCAGATTATTTTCAGAACACTTTTAAAACAAATGCTTTAAAGGAAAAATAAAAAATTAGCAGGTTGAGAGATGAAAATGTGAGAACATTTCTTTTACAGCATTTGCTAGCCTTCCAGTTAGTCTGCTTTTGAAACTAAATTATATTCATCCCTGGAGATCTTTCTTACTACATTCTAGATCTTGAGAAAGACATATTTTCTGTTACTAATAATTCTTGCCTTTCCTTGAACTTCCACCCTCTGTTCTTCTGGCATTAATAATAATCATGTCCTCATGCAATGTTTACCTGGTGCTTTTTTTTATTACCTATTTTTGGGACAGTCTGGGACACCCACTGTCTGTTCTTCTAATCTGATGCAACTACTTGTGTTCAAAGAACATGGAGAGTGCTGACAACAGCCACCCTAGATCAAATCAAAGCTCCTGCTACTCCAGGATCTGACAACGGCCAATGGGTTAAGAACAGCACAAGCCTGCATGGTTTTCCCTCTAGAATATTTTTCCAGCTTTTAACAACATCTGGTTTAGGAATTTCATGAGCAGAAATGTTGTTTGCATATTTAGGGTGTACGTTTCTTCTAGATATTTGTTTTATCCTCTTCTCAGTCCTTATAAACAACACACTGCAATAGATTGTAGGTTCCAGATTGTAGGGGTAGAAAACTAAAACAAGTAATATTTTTACTGTTATGTAAGTGGTGTCTCATCATCTATGGTTATTTCATGCCTAATGAAAAGAACAAGACTATGCTTAATTATATTAAGATTTACAGAAAGCAGTTGGGTTCTTCAGGTTTGGATACTGGTGATTCAGTGGACAGCTTCTTCCCCTGAGTCATTAAAAACTTTGCCTCAGCATGTGAATATTGCTGGAGGTATTAGCCTTAACACTGAATAAAAACACAAAGGTATCAGCACTCTGATACTTTGAAAAACAACTAATCCAGCTGGAGAGTTGCTAGCTTTAATTTCCTTGGCCTGCACTGCTGAACTGATCTTATTGATGGTCACTTAAATGCTTGGGTTTTGTCCTCAGCTGCCACATGGACTTGCCCTGTTGGGTGACTGTACTGTTCCATCCAAGGGGAGGCCATTTATGAGGAAGCTCTGCAGAGCTGTACTTGCAGACAATTTAATGTGTTCATTAAAGCCTCACTCCGTTCTTTATGACTTCAGCACCAGCTCTAATTACTGAATGGATTGAACAAGCTAAGCATTCTAGCAACCTGTTATTAAGATTACCTGAAAACACAGGTGAGTCTGGCTTTTAGAGGTGTGACCAACTTTGTTACGGAAAAAAAAAAATCTAAATGAGAGCAACTCCTCCCCTTCCATCCAGTCTCACCTGACCTCTGCTGATCTGTCACACCCTTACCATTTTAGCTGAGGAAGATGAAACTACAGAAGAAAGCATGAGTTATGCATGATTCAGTACCCTGTCAGTAGGACAAGAGGAGGGTGTCCAGGTTCCTTTATGAGTGTGTTCTGCACAGAAACTCCTCATTTCTGTCACCACACTGGCCACACTCGCTAGTTAGCCTTGGAGCTGGATCTGTCAAAGGAAAACACGTCTTTATGAGTCCATCCTCTCCTGCTAGAAAGTGACTGACATAAAAGCTGCTGCAAAGCTGGCAGGAGATCAGTTTGCTCAGCCAGGACTTGCAGTGTCACTGACCATGAGCAATCTCACTGCAGTGGTGTCAGCCCAGCAAGGGCCAATAAAATGCTGCTGCCACGGGCATTTGATTCTTGCAAAAATAGGTCATCCAGGAATACAGGCTGCCAGAAGCACACACAGGCAAGTAAACAGCTTGTGGATGTGCGTGGCAGAGTGAGGAGATATCCTGAGAACCAGGGCCAGTAATTCAGTGGGACAAAAACCCTGCTACCCCAGGATTGCAATTGCTGGAGCGAAGTCAATGTGAACACGACCAATGACGTCAGTACAGGACTGGACTCCTGGGACTTAATTCTGCAAGGCATCAAGCACTCACGTACCCTGCCGAGAGTGCTGGCCTTCCTGAGGAAGCCCAGGAGTTTTGAAGAGTCTGAATTTAAAAAAAACACCTGCTAGTGCAGGTACTTACTGAAAATGAAAGGCCTGCAAAGACAAGGATGCAATACACGAGTTAATTACTTCTCATCTCCTTTCAACAGAAATATAAATTACTGGTTTGACGAATTGCAAGATTGCAAGAGCACAGCTAAAGATGAGATAACATCTCTATTCAGAATCTCTTTGGAATAATAAAAGATAGCGATAACAAGGCAAATATAAATCTGATTTTTTTTTTCTAATTAAACAAAACAAATTAGATATCATTTTTTGTTGATATGACTTTAATGAGGAATCTATTGTTTAAGCACATAAACATTTAACATTTAACTGATGACCTGCATTAAGACCTAAACTCACCACATTCTAATTATTTAAAGTAAATACACATTCAAGCAGTCTGTGTTTGCTGCTGAAGGTGAAAAGGAAAACCATTTTGCTGGGAAACACGTGGAACAGGATCTTGCTGTAGCCATGACCAGGTTTCAGAAAAAGCAGCCTTGCCTACAAACACAGTGTATCAATCTCCCCCAGTTCTGAACAAACTAAATTAAAACAACTACTAACTAGTTTATTTAAAGTGGAAATCTCTCCTCTGCTGATAGTCTAAGGAGCAAAGATTGTTTCCTCAGCTTCTGACAGCTGAGGGGCTGCCACCATCCGTCCTGGAGCATAAATAAACTCAGTTTATGCCAAGTCAATGCAGAAAGAAGTGCTGTATCTCCCTGCTGCTGCAGGACAGGCCATGGCAGCAGCCTGCAGAGGCTGTGGAGGGGCCTCCACACAGCTGTGAGTGACACAGATGATGTGCTGATGAGCTGGAGGGAGCCCTGGACCTGACAGATGCAGCACTGCTGGGATCAATACAGTCTCCTGCTCCAAAGTCAACTTTACACGTGGTGAATGAACTGAGGTCAGTGCATCCCCAGCCTGGTTAATCCTCAAGCCAGACAAGCCAAGTGTAGATAACTGAGAATTGATTTCCCCATTGAAGGGACAGACAAATGACTACAGGCTCTCCATTCAGTTTATGATCTACAGCTTTTAATTATTATCAGTGATAAAGAATTATTTATATTTTTGTTAGGAAAAAACAACACCCCACAAAAATAACCAACACAGAAGATAATGAAGTGGCCTGTTTAGGACATGGCTTCTTGTTTGCTGATTTGAAAAGCAAAGCAGTGCTACTGTGACAGATAAAGAAGCCTGTGCTGTCTCTCAGAATAGCATATCCAGTATAACGTGACACAGATTAATGGGTAAGCAGAGAAAAGTGAATTTGCACTAGCTCTGAATCCTCCCCCTTTCAGTCTTCTCAGGAGATGAAATAATGTCTGGTGGCATTATCAGATGGACTAAATGAGGACAGGAAGTAGGAAATAAGTTTGGAAAAACTATGGCTCAGGCTGTTTGAGGGAAAAAAAATTGTGCTTACCAGCAGACTAGGTCACTAGTGACACTGATACTGATATTAGGGTTTCTTGTATTTGCTCTTGGTCTTTAGCTATATGTTGAAAACCTACTCCATGGAACTGTGGACGTAGGAAGAAGTTTTATGTGTGTTAGTTTGGAATAAAATACCCAAGTTTGGGGGTTGTTCTCTTGAGCAGTTGAGTCAGTGGATCTGTCCCTAACAGCTGTCCAGAGGAGGATAAAGCTTTATTTGCCTTTCTTGAGGAGCTACACAACAAACTGTAAAGCAACTGCAGGAGACAAATCAAACAGGATTTAGGCTGTTGAGACCAAATCTTTGTAAAAGACCTAATCTACAAATTTTATACCTTTGTAAAAATTCAGGTTTTCCCAAAAGAGAGGACTGATCAAATCTACAGCTGTGGGTTTGCACACAACAGAACCTAGGCACATCCATGCAGGTCAGTATCAGTCTAGGCAGTAAAAAAAGCCTTTGCAGCTGCTTTGCCAAACATCATCACCTGGAGCCTAGGTCCAAATTATTTTATTACTGCTTGGTTTAAGCAGAAGATCTCATCCAGCCATTTCTCTAGGGCAAAAGGCCAACCATGCTTCCACTGGTCATAAATACTCCCTGTTTTTGCACTACTGCCAGTCTTTTTTCCATGCTGCAGAGCAGCCTTTCAAAAAGATTAAGTAAAGTTGTTTGATGGACAGTATTACAGAAAATTAAGTTTTTAATTATTTTTCAGCCAGTCTGTATCTGTTCCTGAGGAATGGTTTATTGCAAAAGCAATGACACGCTCCACTGCTTGGGAAGAGTTAAAGACAAGCTGCTGTGCAAGTTTGCTCCTCACAAGGAGTGTGTGTGCCAAACCACCTTCTCCCAAGCCTTGTTCTCTCTATTCCCCTGGGAAAGACATTGATGGACATACTTCACCTTCAACATGAAGTAACAGCAGGCTTTATTTCTGCAGAGAATCCAGACACGTTATGCAGGCAAGAACATTAAAGACATGCCACTAATTCTTACATTATTTATTATAGTGTTATATAGTGTTACATCAGTTGAATTAAAATTGAGTTGAATTATCTGTAAAATGTAGACTTAACCTAGACCAAAACATTCATTCCAGATGGAGGAATTCTTTAAAAAAAAATGTAGATTTCCTTTTTCAGTCAGCAGAATTTTTCATGAATGAATCTTTTGGAACAAACCCAAGTCTTTGCTTTTCCCATTGAAATCTATTGGTAAAGGGTATTTCCTAATACAAAGCTAAACATTAATGACCTCTCTGAGCAAATCAAGTTTCGGACTTTACATGTGATTGAAAATTTCAAGTGCAAATTTACCTTTTTCTTGTGGGGAAAGTCATTGGGCAGTTAGACATTTCTGACTGGCTGCCAGTCCTAACACCAGACATTCATGACAGAATTTCTCTTGTGAATGGACAACAGTTTGCTTTAGCAGATCCAGGCAGGTGAGCAGAAGCACAAAATGACACATTCCTTCCCCAGCCTCATGAAAGCTTCTCTGCTACTTTAATGAATCTTCAGTAACATCCCAAGACCAAACAACAAGTTCAAGACCAAGAACAAGTTTTTCCTGTCCAGCTCAGATAAGCATTTACAGGACAGTCAAGGAAATACATATATAATCCAGGTTAGAAAGCTTTGTCCAAACTCCAAGCAAAACCAGATGGAAGTATTCAGAAAACACGGGGTTGGTGTGATAAAGGTCTGACGGAGAGTCAGAAATGTCCTGGGATAGTCACACAGAGATCACCAGTTCCACTAAATGAAGGACCAGAGAAAAGGCAAGACTTGAAGGAGGAAGTAATTTCCACAGGCGGCTGCCAGGAGATGAGGACTGGGTGTCATGGTATTATGATTGCAGTTTGTTTACACACAAGGAACAGGAAAAACACTGTAGAGAAATAGGACTGCTAATCACAACATCACAAGGAAGACTGTCTATATGTATTTAGTTTGCTCGCCAGTATCAAACTGGGGAAGGGTAGTGGTTCTGTTTTTAGCCTGTTTTCTTAATGAAAGGAGATTTATTCAGCCTTGTTATCTTGACTGGTATTCGCTTTCCTACTTGTCCCATACATTTCAAACCACTGGACAATTTTAATTTTTTTTACAGCTGGATAAAGGTCACCATGAAATAAAGTTCAAGATGTTTTCAGAATGAAGACAGAAAGGAAAAACACAGAATCATTTGTACTATTTTTATGAATTCCAGTTATGCGTGACTGAGGGAAATACTCAACATGAGCTTACAAGAATCCACAACAGCACGTGAAAAGATGCCAACAACATGAAAATTTATACTCACTTTGCCATCAGTTGACAAAAAACCAGGGTGAGTGAGCTCATAGGAAACTACAGAGCACATCCCTGGTGGAAGGGCTGGGTGGTGAGCTGCAGTGGGACACGCTTTCCACACAGGGAGGGCAAAACAAGCAGTGGCACCACTAACCTCAGCAGGCTCCACGCCTCTACAGCTTCTCTTCCTCACTCACCACACTGTTCACAGGGATGGATGAGAAGTGGATTAGACAAGGGAATGGCTACAGCCAAAATCTGCAATGCAACCTGTGCTGCCTGGGTCACGGCCTCCTGCTTCCCAGAATGATGACATGGGGAGATCCACGAGCACGCTGCAGGGACTGGCAATGGGATTAACTCTGCAGGAGCAGAGATGTACCTGACTAGCTGGTCAATGAATGCTAGCTCTGAGGCAACCTGAGCTTCAATACTCACGTCATAAAGGCAACAAAAAGCTGTGACTTGCAGCAAGGGACGGGGAGGAGTGGAGGAAGGGATGGCTGCACTGTGGTCATCAAAGGCTTTTGCACCACAGCTGGTATCAGTGAACCCAGTGGAACTGATGACTAAGCAAGATACCAGGTGGTGTAAGAGCATCAGAGCTGGGCATTATGGAGGTGAAACTCTAAATTATCCTTATTTGTTTTATGAAGACAAGAGTAGATAGTTGAAGCTTGAAGAAATATAGAGGGAATTTCAAACAAGACAAATAATTGTTAATAAAATAAAACCCTCAAATACTAAAGTTTTTTTCTTAGTCCTACAGACAGACTCTTGTTCTGTTCAGGTGTGTGTGAACCAATGGCTCTATGAGACTCTGCAAGTCTTTCAAGACTAGCCAGAGTAAATCCATTCCCAATAAGGACCAATAAGGTCCAGGCTGTGACAGCTACAGATAAAAAGAAGCTGGACTTGGTCTACACAACACCTCAACTGTGGAGTTCAAGGTCCCTTCTCCTCATTCCACAACCATTTTTAGTCACCTTTGTTCAAAGAAAGGCTCAATTACCTATTAACAGCCTCTTCAATGATAAATCTTTAGAATCTGTTTATACGTGTGTGGATATTTATAGTGTACTTTGGAGTTAATGATAACATATGCAATAGTCACCCCATAAGGTTTCTGCAAGGTATTTATTTTATTTATACAAACACGCCTTCCATGAGCACCGCAAGCTTGCAATTTTCAAAACACCTTTAGGTATTTGGACTTATTAATGTTCACTTAGGCAGTTTCTACATCTGTGGAAAACTCACCCTTGATATCCAAAGGCACTCTGGTAAAAAAACACCATTTTATTAACAGGGCTAAGACCCAGTGGAAGTCAAACAGTTTTGAACTTGCAATCAGTGAATAAGGCAGAGTGAATAACCCCTTCATGGCTGTAATCACATTGGAAAATATAGTCCATCTGTAATTAGAAGTAAATATGGCCATGACAGTTAAATTAAATCCACTTTATATGGTCTGACCATAAGAAGTGGCCTCATAGTTATCAATTTTATTTAAGCCTTTACATTGCTAGGCTGGTGTAAAAGGCCCTTTATGTCAACAGGAGTCCAGCCCTCTTTGTCTTCTGTGCATGCAAGTACAGCATTGCAAATATTTACCCAATTAGACAGTTAGCTCCACCCAAGTAGGAACAAACAAAAACAACTGCTCACAGCATTCCAGAGAAACAGCACAGCACAAGAACAGATTTCTGTATGCAAACACAGGCAACCAGCTAACCATGGAACAGCAAAAACAGCAGATTCTTAAATGTTAAAAGTTAGGGACAAGTTCTCTTTGATAACCACAAATCTTAGTGCTGCTGATTCAGACAGAGGGGGAGTTGTCTGGCTGATTTTTCCAGCTGAGATTCCTCCAGTGCATGTGAGAAAATTAAATACATATTCAGTTGAATAGATGCCCAGGCTGGCTGATGAGAATACCAACAGCTTCTCAGATGGGATGCATAGACTTTCTGGCTTCTCAGACAGGACACAAAGCCATTCATATTGAGATGTTTTGTATTGGTTTCTTCTGTTTTCTCTCAGACAGGGTTACTGGATTTTATTGCTGGTGTTTTTTCTCTCTTGCTGGATGTGGGACATTATTAACCAGTAACACCCAAGAGGTTAATGCCTGTCTGCCCTGGGATCTTTCTGCAATCACTGTCTGCAGCCTCCGCAACAGAAGTGAAGGCATCAACCTCATCTTTACAAATGTCACGAGCACCTGACTTTGTGAGGCAATTCCCAAACAAACCTGGACAAACAGTGAAACCTGGGTTGTGCTACACCCACAAACCATTCTGTATGATAACAGGGTAGAAACATACAGCTGCCCTCTGACCTCACAGCTTGAATCTATCCTTCCTTCCCTCTAAATAAAGAAAGCAGAAGCTTTAGCTATAGTCAGAGGACAGAAATGGGCACTCCCAAGGCCAGCCCAAACAAACTGGAATCTCAGCAGCCTCTGGAGATACTATTTCCCCCTGCTCTGTCCAAGGGCAACAGCTAAAAGCAACAGCTACTAACTTCAGCACCATTACAGGCATTAATCTGAGCAGAGTGGGCACAGTGCATGATCCTGAACCAAGGATATTGTGACCTGATGTGTTCTGAACTTCTTCAGCACTCTGCATAAGCAACATCCAAAACTATGCTTGAATAAGCAAGTGAAGCTGGCAGCACCCAGCTCAGATCATTAAAGAGGTTAACTCTGCCTAAGTTAAGCATTTGACTTGATCTGTTAGTAGTACCTGTAAAAACAGTAACATTTACAGTGGCATATTTGAAGCTGCTGTGTAAGGTCCAATCCTGCAGTGCAATGATAGCAAGAGTTACATTAGTGTATAGCTAGAACAATTTAGCAGTTAATTACTCCTTGGAGTTTGCATGCAAGTGGCCTGATCTCATTATTACAAGTGTGTCCTTTTATGAGTAAAAGCTGAAGGGTTTGGCTTTACATAAATACATTTTTCAGCATAACCTAGCTTCAGCAGTTTCTAAAGTATCACTCCAGGCAAAGTTGTAGTCTTCCCATATGCTGCACATTTTTAACTTAAAGTTCAGCTTGGCAATCTGAAACCACATCTGACAGAACTTTTCCCACCAAGGTACAGGGAGCTGCATTTAAGAGCACTGATGTAATTACTGACATGGGAATCAAGATTTTGCCTGAAAAGCAGCAATATTTACAGTACTAATCATGAAGCAACATGCAAGCCACAGTTCCACACCACACTGCGCACTAGCACATGTGCACGTTCTCTTTCTGATGCTTCTCCTCTGCACTGGAAAGCTTTTCCCATTATCCTGCTCAAACCCAAGCCAGCTCCCTGAATATATATCTCAACAGAATGATGGGGGGGGAAAAATCATGGGTAGGTTAACTCTACATTTTCACATTTTCAGGATGGTAGCCTGGAAGAGGCACTGGCAGTACTTCCACCAACCTCTTTCATATAGTCATAATGTTGTCCTTTAAGATAAACTACAGATGTCTTAAAGGCCTCTTTTTTTTTTTTTTTTTTTTTTTTTTTTTTTTTTTTTTTTTAAGCAGTGTGAATTGAGCAGAATCATCCTATGTGAAAAGCTCTGGAAGAAAGTGTTTTCCATATGAGAGGAGCAGCTCTAAAGCTCTTGGCCCTTGTGCTCCTGAGCTGAAGGGACATGAGGATGTGCAGACATAACCAGAGTGTGACACTGAGTCTATTCCTGGTAGCCACAGCTCTGCTATTTATAGTTATTGCCATGGGAAGGATGGGAAAGCAAGGGGCAGAGCCAAGGAGTTCTGATCTGATTTAGACCCTGACCACCTCATCAGACATCAAGGCTGCAGCCAGCTCTCCAAGGTGGGGACAGTCCTTCTGCTCGACAAAGTGAGGGGAGTTTGGAAAATGAGGATGCTGCAGAACTCCTTCCTGTCCTTTGTAGCTCCTTGTTCCAAGCTGAGTACCTACACTGTCACTGCATGTCTCCCCCACTGCAACACCATGAAATCTAAAACCTGAAGTAAGCTGGAGTACCACTTTTGGGGGGGTTTCATGTTTAACCCTACAAACCAGCATATGAATTCCAGAAGGATCTTCCTCAGACACATATGACAAGTAACTGGGAGTGTTGCCTACCTTAGAGGAAAAGTGCTGGAATTAAGTGTCATAAGAAGAGGGATGTAAGAGGAAGGCAGTTCACAATGAAATCCTGAGGGAAGTTCCTTTTTATCCTATGTGGGAATGACTGAGTCCAAAGTTACCAAACAAGTGAAAATCATTTAATCTTAAATCAAGCATGGACATGCTTGCCTGAACACACACCTTAGAGGTGCCTTTTTGCAAAGGACTGATGTTATGTAAGGATTGGTGATAGAAATGTGCCTAGTTGTCTTCTTTATGCAAGCAATATTTCCATCAAGAAATAAATGCATTTAAAAGATAATGCTCCTATTGTTTGGTGGTTTATCATGATATTTCTGTTTATTTCACCCATTTAGTCTCTAGTCTTTAGCCTATAATGACTTGGACTAGTATTATGAGACACAGGCCACCCCCTCAGATGACACTGGACTAGCTACTCCTTTAAAAAGTCATTACAGTCAATAATTTTACCCTCAGGCAAACCTGGTCCATAGTGCCCTGCTTTTTATGTCACAGCTGAAGTTAAAAAAAAAAAAAAAAAGATGGAAGCATCACTTCTAATCAGTATCTTTAAAGGTCTGTACATAGCATAAATACATGTATAAATGGAAATATCGAAAGATTAGAATATCAACAATTTTAACCATGCTTGGATAGAACAGCTTGCCTCAGTAATGATGCTCATGCCAGCCTCACAAACCTACTGTCATCACCAAAGAAGTAACTTTTTCAGCAATATAACCAACAAACAGTATTTTTTCTTAATGAAGTTTAGATTAAATCACCACTTTGAATACCAAGTATGAACTCACTGAACTCTCTGCTACATAAATATGCAGAACTGTGATGATGAACGAAGTCAAAAGCAAGGCAAAGGCACTGCCTTTGTGTCAGGACAGAGGTTCATTGACAGGGAGTCAGTGCCCACAGCTGCATGTGGGATGTTGGTTGGCTAATTATATGATAGTTGTTACATGGATTTATAGACATTTGAAGACTGCAGCCTGCATAGAATTGTTCTTTCTGTTTTGTTCTGGTAAAAAAAAAAAAGCAGCTAGAGAAACATCAGCAACTAAACAAAAAACATTCAATTAACATTTGTCATATGCCCACTACAATATTATTAACTACACAAAGATAAGGCTTTGTTCAGATACCTTAAGGTTTAATTTCCATGTTCAAACTCCAACTATTGTTCTTCACCCTCAGATTATATAAAAGCAGCCAAGTTTTTAAGCTCTGCTCACTGTGGATGACTCACGTTATTATACACTAACCACCAACACACTTTGTTTTTCCCCTTTGTTTTACATGCCTGAAGTGCTCTGGCTGGAGTTTGCCTTGTTCAGAGCTTGTATGTTCTGCATCCTGCTTCTTGTGCCCTGTAATCACTCCCTGTCCTTCTCCTTTCAGCTTTGAACGAGCTCCTGCACTGGGGCTTGGGCAATCTCACCGAACCACCCTACAGAACTCAGCATACACCATTTACCTCTCAGGTGTTCTGACCTCTGAGAAGGAACCAGGACATCAGTGACAAGTGCTGTCCTCCAGGGTCCTCACTGGGACCACTGTTATTTAATGTCTTCATTAAGGGATTGGAGGCAGCCTCAGCAGGTTTACAGATGACACCAAGCTGAGTGGTGCAGTGGCCACACCTGAAGGACCTGGATGAACTTGAGAAGTGGCCCACAGGAATCTCCTGTGGTCTAACAAAGCCAAGTGCATGGTGCTGCATCTGGGTTGGGACCACGGCGGTGACAATCCAGGCCGGAGGATGAACAGATCAGGAGGGATTTGGGGGTGCTGGTGGATGGGAAGCTGGACATGACCTGGCCATGTGCACTCACACCCATGTCCTGGGCTGCATCCAAAGCACTGAGGGCAGCAGGGAGAGGGAGGGGATTCTGTCTCTCTGTTCTGCTGAGACCCCACCTGGAGTGCTGCATCCAGATCTGGGGTCTTCCACACAGGAAGGACATGGATCTGTTGGAGCAACTCTGGTGGAGGCCACCAAGATGATCAGAGGGATGGAGCACCTCTCTTACAAGGAAAGGCTCAGAGAATTGGGATTGCTCAGCCTGCAAAAGAGAAGCCTTCAAGGTGACCTAATTGTGACCTTCCAGTACCTGAAGAGAGCCCATGAGAAAAATTGAGAGGGACTTTTTACAAAAGCCTGTAGTGACAGGACAAGGGGGAATGGCTTCACCTTGAGAGTAGGTTTAAATTAGGTAGCAGGAAGAAATTCTTTGTTGTGAGTGTGGTGAGACCCTGGCACAGGCTGTCAAGGGAATTTGTGCCTGGAAGTGTTCAAGGACAGGTTGGATGGAGCTCTGAACAACATGGTCTAGTGGAAGGTGGCCCTGCCCATGGCAGGGGGTTGGAGCAAGATGATCTTTAAGGTCCCTTCCAACCCACGCCATTCTGTGATTCTGTGATCTGCAGGCTTTGCTGCAGGCTCCTGAGAATTCACACAACTACACTGGAGACCACTGATAAAGCAAAGAACTCAGTTTGACAGACTGCTGCTGAAGTCAAAAGATTTTTTGAACTCTTGTACATAGGCTTGGCATGGGGAATCAGACAATGAATGTCACTAAATCCTTTTATAGAGACACAGGAGATTAAGGCTGAGCATATGACTGGGAAGGTTTCTATTCTCTGTATCAATAGGAGAAAGTCTTGAAGGTGAATAAAGTCAAAAAAAATCTCCAGTGAAGCAGAGGGAGAGTAGTTTTACACATAAATCAGGCCTTGCTCTGTGGTTCTCCACCACTGCCTTTCGAGCAGCAGACAGCTCATGTTTTGATCTTGTTTAAGTAGGGAGAAAAATAAATTGTCCAAGTATCCTAAACTTCCCACATAAGAGGCCCATGAGACAGTCCTCGTGAGGCAAGCAAATTGTCAGATTCCAGAACATCACAGAGTTTAAACAGAAAGTGTGAAAGAACAGGTGAAATTATTTATTTATGTAATGAGTAGCAAGGCTGAGTACTTAGAGATTCTGCTGCCTTTGCTAAGGGATGAGATAAAAATAACGATGTCATTAATCTTACAAAGACATGTGAGCGCTTCTTTCCAGAAATAACTGTTAAGCATAAAATTTCAGGCATTAATCAAAGCATGCTGAGGCCTAACCTTTCTTAGGATTCCAAAAAGAAATGTAAAGCAACAGGACTGTAAAGCAACACGAACAAAAGGGGCATTTAACCTTTATTCTAAGTGGGTAACTTTGGGGAAAATATGCTCAGGGACAGGTTATTGACTAGTTTAGATTTGCACTGATTCAGCTGGTTTTAGCAAAGCTGCAGCAAGATTTACCCTCTCAGAAGTTGGTCTCTGTTGTCTGAAAAGAAACCAGGAAGAAAGGAGGGCACCACCACACGATATCACGAATATGAAAAAAATTACATAGAAAATATTAACATAAAATATTCTGCAGGAAATAGCAAAAGAGGCATACTCACGAGGAAAGGAAAAACACAGGATTAAAAAAAATTGCTTAAGAGGTTCTTTCAGGAAGGAAGACTAGCAGATGCAGCACAAGGGAATGTAAACTCTGCCCAAACACTGATAATACGGGCAAGATTCAGGGGGAGAATTCAGATACAGAAAGATATTTTTTCAAATAAAGTAGAGATGCAGCACAAGCAAGGATGAATTATATTTGTTTCCCATAAGCCAAGTCTAGGAAGAGATTTCCTACAAAGATGAATCATTTTATCTCAGATCCACAGTCCTGTTGATAAATCTCAAAGTGAGTGATTCACCAAAAAAGATTATTTCCCAGGGAATGAGTTCTAGCCCTTATTTAGAGCTGCTGAAGGTGTTTCTTAGTGGTCTGGGGATGCAGATAAATTGTCTGTGTCAATTCAAAGCTTGTACACAGTTGCCATGAAGGGAAGTGGTAGGTCTGCATGTGATTTCCTGAAACAAATAAAATGTTCTGCAGAGGAACCCATAAAAAGCTGGCAATATATCAAGGCTGTTTTCTCTCAAAATAGTTGACTGAAACTTTTTGTGCAGATCCAACTGGGTCAGAAAAAAATCCAAAAACAAATGAAGAGAAATATATTGTGACTTAAAAAAATCTGACAGAAGAATCTAAACAATTTTAGCATATTAAATGAAAACCAAAAGCTCTTTCAGTACAGTAAATAGCAACGGAAACTGAGTATTTACAATTCCATGTACAGAGAACACATATACCTTGGTTCAGCAGTAAAGTCTGCCAGACATTACTGGGGTGATCCCAGGTGGCATTAAGAGAAAAATACTGGGCTCATCTGTCACTTCCAGCAGTGGCACTAACAATCTGTCCAGTACATTTTCCAAAGGCACTTTGCTCAGCAGGATCAGCTATGATAACTCTTCCCATCCCAGCTAGAACTGAGCAGAGATCAGAAGGGACAGCCATATCCCAGGTCAATTTTACTCTTCATTATATGCAGAGAAGACCTGTCTCTTTCTGTATCTTCAACTGATTTCATGTATTTTATTTGCTATGTTTATCACATCAATGAAAGACAACTGGAAGCACCACTGAACCACCAGTGACCACTGATCCTGGACCACAGTTGTGCCCATCATGGGCATGGCTAACAGCTATCCTTGAATCCTCAGTGCCATCACTTGGGAAGCCTTTGGGTTCTATATTCCTCCCAAGTGTAACAATGGCACACCTCATGTGAAAAGAAGATCTGCTGGTCTAGTGAGGTCAGCTAATAAAACACAAAGCCCAGCAATTCCTACTGCATACACCAGCCTCCCATGTGTCCTGGAGAACCGGCGTCTCAGAAAGGAAGCCTGGGAGCCGAGTCCTGCTCTGTGTACTCATTTTTTGGTGCTGAACTCTACCATAATGTACAGCTCCCACTTAACCATCCCTGACAGGCCTCTTCCCAAGCCCTTGTAAAGTACAGAGGGTAAACTTGTATTTAACTGGTTTTTTTTGTTATTTTAGTATGGGAGGACTGTGACCCGAGCTTCGCCAGTGCTGGCAGAGCAGCTGCTCAGGCTGTCAGGGACCAGTCAGGAGCCTCGGATCCTCCGGTCACCCCATGGCTGGTTGCTGACGCAGCGTCTGGCTTTGGCACCATCATCTTACGGAGTCATTGCCTTGGCAGGATCCCCTTACACCATTTTAGAATTATGACAGAGATCACTGATCCCTTCGTCTTCAGGAGATGCCACAGCAGAGGCCTTCAGCCTTCCCCATTACTAACTGCCATCTCCCAAAGGGACACGCAGCAGGCTGGGCAAGCACACGAGGGTTTGGCTGAAAAGGTCACCGACACGTAGCCTTAAAATGAGACTGGGGAGATTCAGATTAGATAGCTGAAAAAAAAAAAAATCACATTTAGGGTAGTCAGGCATTGGGATAGGTTGCCCAGGGAGGTGGTGGAGTCACCCTGGAGGTGTTCAAGAGGTGTCTGGAGCTGGCGCTGGGTGACTTGGCTTAGTGATTTAAGGGCTACAGCGGCGGCACTGGGTTCACAGTTGGACACGATGATCTTAAAGGTCTCTTCGAACCCTGACCATTCTATGATTCCGTGACAGCGTCACGACCGCCAGCATCTCCATCCCTCCACCGCCCTCCCCTTCCCTCCCGGGGGCGGCGCGCATCCCCGGCGCGCTCCCGCGGCCGGCCGCGTCCCCAGGGCCCCGCACGGTCCTTCCGCCGCCGCCGCCGCGCTGCGGGCGGAGCGGCCGGCCCGGGAGGCGGGTGGTGTGTCCCGCACGTCATATCAGCCGCCCGCCCGCCATTGGCTGCGCCGCCTCACCCGACCGGGGCCGCGGCCGCCCGGGGCTGGCGCGGCGGCTCCCGCGCCCGGCGCTCGCCCCGCCCGGCGGGGAGGGCACGGGCGGGGCGGCGGCGCGGAGCGGAGCGGCGGGCCCGGCGCTGCCTGCGGCCGCGGGTAGGTCGGCGGCGGGTAACGTGACATCCGCGGCTCGGGGTTTATAAACCTTACCCGGGGCGCGGGCCGGCGGCGCGCAGCCGGCACGGAGGCGGCGGAGCGGCGGCCGGCGCGGCCCCCCCTCTCCATCCCGAGGTGAGCGGGCGGCCCGGATGCCCGGGGACAGACGGACGGGCAGGGGCGCGGAGGTTGGACGGGCCCGGGTAGGGAGCGAACCCCGTCCCCGCGGGAGAGGGGCAGCGCGGGGGTCGCGGGCCGGGGTCCGTGTCCTCCCGTGGGGACGAGGCGGCGCAGCCCCGGGGTTGCTCGGCTGGGTCGGTTCCCCCCGCATCCCCCGGTGCCCGGTCGGTGCTGGAGGATGCGGCGGTGTGTGTCAGCGCCTGACCCGTTGCTGGGGGCTTTACTAGCGTGTGCCTGTGCGTGTGTTTCAGGACTCCGGAGAAGCCAATGCCCAGGTTAGAGAGCTGCACCTGGAGCTGTTCCTGCACTGCCAGAGGAAGGCACAGGAGCCAGCTGGGGGACACGGCGGCGGGGCTGGCCGCCAAGGTGGGCGAGATGCTGAGCTCCTCCGTGTCGAGCCCCTCGCTGGCGCTGGTGGGTCGCGGATCTCGCAGCCCCAGCACCTCCAGCGCCAGTAGCACCGCCAGCAGCACCAGCAGCACCTTGAACTGGAGTCAGCACCTGGTGCAGAGGAGCGTGGTGCTCTTCGTCGTGGGTGCTTTCATGGCCCTGGTGCTGAACTTGCTGCAGATCCAGCGGAATGTGACTTTGTTCCCTGACGAAGTGATTTCTACTCTCTTCTCCTCCGCCTGGTGGGTGCCCCCGTGCTGCGGCACAGCAGCAGGTGAGTGGCTGACCTCCACGAGTGATTTTTTGGTTTTTCCTCATTCTCTCGTGGAGGATGAGAGGCGGTGGGGCTGAATGCGTGACCCGTGCGCGTGGGAGCCCCGCATTTCCATCCGACAGCGAGTGATGCGAGCTCGGGCTTCTGGGAGGATGCGCGCCCGGCTTTATCCCCGCGCCAGGGCTGCCCGCGCGGTCCCGCGTGTCCCAGGGCCGGTTTTGAGCCCTGCGGTGCGCTCCGTCCGCGGGTGACGCGGGCGGGTTTCCCGCGGCTGGAAGCGCGGGCGCGGGGCTCGGGGCGCGGCGGGACCGCGGCGTCCCCGCTGCCCCCGCCCCCCGCGGCCGCGCGCCGGCCCCGCCCCCCGCCGCCCATTGGCTGCCGCCGAACTGGTGAGTGGCGGGCGGCGCTCGCCATTGGCTGGGGCCGCGACTGGCCACGGGCTGGGCCACAACAAGGAAGTCACGTGCGGCGGCGCGCGCGGCCCTGTCAGCGGCCTGACCCCCACCGAGCCCTTCACCGGCCCGGCCACCGTCACCGGCCCGGCCACTGTCACCGGCCTGACCCCCACCGAGCCCTGTCACCGGCCTGACCCCCACCGAGCCCTGTCACCGGCCCGGCCACCGTCACCGGCCCGGCCACTGTCACCGGCCTGACCCCCACCGAGCCCTGTCACCGGCCCGGCCACCGTCACCGGCCCGGCCACTGTCACCGGCCTGACCCCCACCGAGCCCTTCACCGGCCCGGCCACTGTCACCGGCCTGACCCCCACCGAGCCCTGTCACCGGCCTGACCCCCACCGAGCCCTTCACCGGCCCGGCCACTGCCACCGGCCTGACCCCCACCGAGCTCTGTCACCGGCCTGACCCCCACCGAGCCCTTCACCGGCCCGGCCACTGTCACCGGCCTGACCCCCGCCCCTGTCACCAGCCTGACCCCCACCGAGCCCTGTCACTGGCCCGGCCACCGTCACCGGCCTGACCCCCACCGAGCCCTGTCACTGGCCCGGCCACTGTCACCGGCCTGACCCCCACCCCTGTCACCGGCCTGACTCCCAGCGAGCCCTTCACCGGCCCGGCCACCGTCACCGGCCCGGCCACTGTCACCGGCCTGACCCCCACCCCTGTCACCGGCCTGACCCCCAGCGAGCCCTGTCACCGGCCCGGCCACCGTCACCGGCCTGACCCCCACCCCTGTCACCGGCCTGACCCCCACCCCTGTCACCGGCCCTGCCCCTGTCACCGGCCTGACCCCCACCGAGCCCTGTCACTGGCCCGGCCCCCACCCCTGTCACCGGCCTGGCCCCTGCCCGGTGCCCCTTGCCCACTGCCCCTGTCACCTGTCTGTCCCCTGTCACCTGTCTGCCCCTTGCCTGCTGACCCCATCACCTGCTTGCTCTCAGCACCTTGCCTGCTGCTCCTGTCACCTAACCATGCCCTGTCTGCTGTCCCTGTCACCTGCCTGGCCCCTGCCTGCCGTCCCTGCCTGTCACCTGCCTGTCCCTTGCCCACTGCTGGGCAAGTACCACAGAAGGCTCAGCCCATGGTGTGGTTGTCACAGCAGCTGGCACATACTTCGTGCTTTATAATTCATAACCCCCCCTGCAGTCCCTGTCTAGACAAAACAAAGTTTTGGTGAAGGGTTGGAGGATTAAAAAGGAGTTAAATTTTAGGAAATAAACCCAGTGTAATAGTTTTTAATTTGCATTGATAATACTTTAAACAACTTGTGCATATTTTTGTTTAATGCAGTTATGTGATGTCTGCTTGTATCACACAGTGAAGGGGGTATGAAAGATAAACCATGAACTCAAATGAATAATGAACTGTGTTCATTAATGGATGAACATTAAAGGTTCATTAAAGGATGGCCTGGGATATTCTCCAATGAGAATTCTCATAGTCCTGTCACAGTTGGATTAAACTTTGGAATTTAGCTGTTATCATAAAGGCAAGAGTCCTGGTAGCTGGCATCAGAGTTATGAAGCTGTTTCAGAACACGTCTGTCTTGGAATAGTATGTTCTCTAGCCTTCTTAACATAGAATTTATTACTCTTAGGAGTTTAAGGGATTAAAAAAAAAAAGAGAGAGAGACCAGGAAAGGAAATAAATAAACACAGAAGTTGCACTTAGTAAAATTGCAACCCTGAAGTTGGTGACAACTCAGGGAGTTGCAATCCCTAGAAGAATGAAACTCTGGTGTTCTTGCCAGCAACTGAGCTAGCACTAGCCTATGTTTTTCTTCTGCAACCAGCTTTCAGACTGATAAAGGCTGAAAAATGCTTTATGGAGATAAAAACTTTGTCTTGTTAACTGTATGAGTAGTTATTTTTCCCTGATACCAGTAGACTGATGGCAGCTGCTTGTTTAAGTTCAGCTCTGCTTCTGTTTGGTATCAAAATTCATCTGACATGGACAGGAGCCCTGGGCTGACTTACAGCCCAGCAGAAAGAAAGAAAGCAGCTCTGCTAATAAACTTTTAAGTCCAGGCAAATATTTAATTCACAGCCTGATTCACAGCTGATGAATCATGCTCATAAAGCTGTCAGCCCTGCACGTGAGCAATGAACACAGATTCCACTCCTCGCAAAGCTTTTATTGTGCTTTGCTTTTATTGGTACAAGCGTTTGCTCAGGATGTCAAATGACAAATCTCTTTAAACAAAAGGAGCTTCAAGTCAGATACCTTAACAAAGCAATATATATTTAAAGGTTCAAAGAGAATACTGCTTGTTAGAGTGGGGTTTTCACTTCTCTAAAGACAAGACGAGTAATAATTGTGTTTTCTTCATCAGGCTTACAGCAGTGTGATGAGCACCTCGCTGCTTTCTCAAGCACTTGCGTGCCAAGTTAATATTTAGTGGTGCTGGAGTAATCCTTGCCTAGCAGCTGGTACAAGTGGTGTTCCTTCTCTTGCAGCTGTGGTTGGCCTGCTGTACCCCTGCATTGACAGCCACCTCGGGGAGCCCCACAAGTTCAAGCGGGAGTGGGCCAGCGTCATGCGCTGCATCGCCGTCTTCGTGGGCATCAACCACGCCAGCGCTGTATCCTTCAGCTAGTGTGTGCTCCATGTGCTTACTCGGTGCTCATCAAACTGTCTCTGCCACTTGGGTCTGGGGGAGGATTGCCACGGTAAGGGTGGTGCTCCTGGCAGAGAGGTTCTGTGAGAGCTGCTGGACACTGCAGTGGCTACTGTGAGATGTGTAACACAGCTCACTTGAAGTGTTACGGGAGGGGAGGGGAGTTGACATCGTGGTGTGTCTTGTACAGCTGCAAGCATGACAGTGTAAGCTGTTTTAATCTATATCTAAAAGTAACACAACTAACTAGTGATGTGCTAGTGAGAAGCACAAAATAAGTGTTCTTTTTGTTAAGATAAGGTGGCTTGAGCGGAAAACCTAAGTGAGCTGGATTACCCAGGTTACTTGAGACAAAAATTCATCAAAGTTAAACGTTTCAGAATGTAACATATACTCTAGATGCTCAGTGTGACAAAAATTGATGTTAACTTTGCAGTCATGTTCCAGTCAGAGTTAACAAGAGCTATGATTGCTTAGCAGGTCTGAAAACCAAATCCTTAATGTATTGTATTTAAAGACAGAGAATTGTGCTCACTTTCAGTTTGAGTTCTCCCTGGTTCAGTTTCAGTAATAGGATATCTGCAGGCTTAAAAAGGACTGTCCTTAACATCTTTTTCCAGAAACTAGACTTTGCAAACAACGTCCAGCTGTCCCTGACTCTGGCAGCCTTATCACTGGGGCTTTGGTGGACATTTGATCGTTCAAGAAGTGGTCTCGGACTTGGAATAACAATAGCCTTTGTAGCAACACTGATAACCCAGTTTCTTGTATATAATGGTGTTTATCAGTAAGTTAGCTTCTAAAATACTATTTCAGCTCTCTTGTCTCAACTAAAAGCATGGGTGCACATGAACTGGAATTTAGTTGTTAATATATTTGGCCATTCTTGTAAGATGTTTTGTTTGGCTAAGGTTGTCCAGTTGTTCCAAATGCCCAGACTGAGAACTGTGGGTGGAAGGTGGGGAGCATTGGGACTGGGATGTGTGTTGAAATGGTAACACCTCAGAAAACTGAGCTTCCACTGGCTCTCAGCAGAGTGAATTTCTAAACTTTACTGGCTAGGATAAGGGGGTTTAGAAGCTTGTGAAGTTTACAGACTTAATTTGGTCTCCCAGTTTCCATATCCTCTGTTGCTTTTTTTTTTTTTTTTTTTGGTGGTGGTTTTTGGTTTTTTTGGGTTTTTTTGTTTCAGCCCAGGGAGAGAATTCTGTAGCATCTGGTTAAGAGTTTGTAAGATGATGAAAGTTACTTGTCACTAACTTTCTAACTTATTTCCTTTTCTTTACTAGGTATACATCCCCAGATTTCCTTTACATTCGTTCTTGGCTTCCATGTATATTTTTCTCAGGAGGTGTGACTGTAGGAAACATAGGACGCCAGCTGGCTATGGTAATTACTGCATAATTAGTAGTTTCCTTAACAATCCAAATGCCTTCCATTGTTGTTAGTCCAAGAATAAACTATGCCTTGAAGGGTATGACTCATGAACTGTCAGAGTTGAATAGATGTATTCCTAAGAGCTGAACTGTAAGCAGACAACCTGTGTTGCCAGTAGAGTGGGTATTGTCTTAGTAAGTGTTTTAATATCTTTTGTATTTAACTTTTTCCAGTGGCAGCCTAAATAAGACTGGAATTAGTACATTGCTCCTGCTCCATCAGTATTTATAATTAACATTTCAGGTAGCTGGAGAACTGAGACACTGCTGGGCTTTCTCTAATTATTCATGCACTAAAGTATATATAGGGAAATGTCCCTATACAGCATCAAATTCCACTGCTCCAAAATCAAATATTCTCTTGCTGGTTACTTAACACATGATTCAAGTATCATTCCACACATGGGGTAATATAAATTGCTGTTTTGTTTGCCAGGGTCTTAAGGAATTATTTCCTTGTAGCACACTGAAGAGTAAACCTGGCTGTGTGTTTGTACATCTAAGGCTTGGTTGTGAAAGGTGTTCTGACACTGATGGATAATAATAATTAATATTGTGCTGATTTAACTTCTGTCTTCCTTGCTATGTAAGTCCTGTATCCTGGAAAACATCTTCAAGTTAACTTTCCTAAGGCTGCTGTGGTTTAGGTGTCTTCAATTTTTACCGAAGGAAGGGCATTTGAGGTTTTTTAAAACACAAGTTCACTACTTCCCTTTCAAATCTCACTGATGCATTCAATCTGCATTTGGGTTTATTTAGGACTACATGTATGGGGGGAAGAGGAAGTATAATTTCTCTTTTTAAATTTACCACTCAAATCAAGTGAAAACCATACATTAACTGAATTCTGTTGAAGCTTTGGTATTGCAGCAGAGTCTCAGAATGAAATTACAGTTGGTTTTATGCTACAGTTCTATATTTCACACAGTGCTTTCCAGATGCTCTGCTGCTCCTGTTAGAAAGCAAAGGAAGGCAGCCTTAAACTAGAAAGAGCTAAAATGAATTTAGACACAAAGAACATTTTTCTTTTGCTATTGTTTCACCTGGCATCTCACTTGAGTATAGTTAAAATCAGTCTGGATTCTGCCTGCAGCTTTCCTGTCAATCTTGTTATCTTCCTCATAAAGGGGAAAAGTTGGCAACGCAGAGCTTTTTATTCTGGTTATTTAGAGGTGTCTTCTCATGTGTTTTACATTGCCATTACTTAGTCAGGAAAAGCTTGGGGAAGTACAGCATTTTCATAGGAACACTTCTGCAAGTCATTGTGAAGCATTGTGTGCTAGAAATCCAAAGAAGCAGAGTCTGTAATTCAGTCAACCACATCTTTCTTCTGTAGAGGTAATTCAAAAGTCCCAGTCTGTTTTGTCAGCCATCGTGGTTGTGGCCGGAAGATGGAATGTAGCATTGTTTTAACCCATACTTGAATTAAAGTTATTTCTCTGGCTATATATTGTGCTGCAGCCCCTGAGCTCTTTGCTGCATGTGACAGATATCTTCTGGGTTTGTCCAGAATAGAAGGTGGCACCTGTGGAAATCAATGGAGTAAAGTTGCTTTGCTTTGTCCTCAGCCCCTGTCCAGATTTTCCAGTTAGAAATGAAAAGTGAAATGGAAAGTGTCCTTGAGACATCTCCTCCCACGCTGATAAATGTTAGCTGGGAGATCCTTGCTGCATTCCTGTCACTGGATTTCAAGGCAGCTCCCATGTTCTACCAAAGTGCAGTGTGACCTTTCAGCAAACCTGCTGTTAGCAGAGACTTTGGGGTTTTGTTTGGCTTGTTGGGATTTTTTTGCTACCAGCTTGAGGATGAAGTCCAGTGTTTTCTTTTAGTAGGTTTTATTTTTAGTAGGTTTTATAGCAAAAGAAGAGGTGATGGTGCTGCTGCTGCCATCAGTTCTTTCTGCTCATTCTGACACCTAGAGTTGCTCAGTCAGTGCTCATCAACTGGGTTAAGTGGGTGGCAACACTTCATTTTGAGTTGTAACCATCTTTCTCAGCGTCTGACAAATTTGGGTGGTATTCAGAACTTGGGCCTCACAAATATCTATTGTGTACTAATGCTAGAGGCTGGAGAACTGAGAATTAATTCAGTACTTGAAAATATATTTGCATTTTGACCTTAGAAGAGAACAAGCTACAAGCTTTGTTTCAAAGAAAAATGGGTTCAATACCTCATAGTGACATATTACTGTGTTCCATACTAGAAAAGGGACTTAGGAAGAAATGAGTAAGTCTCTGATACCAGGCTTTGACTGGAAAATAAAGTAGCTTGTGGTTAAAGGCAGTTTGAAAAAGGGCTGTTAAAACTGAATTAATGAACATCCATTAAGTGAGGCATTGAGTACCTTCTACTAAGAAATAAACTGAGATAGAGAGGAAAGATAACAAAGTCTTAGAAAAAGCAATGAAATTGGCAGATGGATTTTTCAGATGCACTGATTGAGGCAACAAACACCCATAGTGATTTTTTTTTTTGTCCACATTTAGGAAGTGCATCCTCATTAAGATTTTAAAAGAAGCCATGCTCTCTAGGTCACTGTCAGCCTAACTGGAGTTACTTTACTATTTAATAATTGAAAATATTGCATAATGTATTCACTTATCAGATGGCATTAAAACCTGTGTTTGATGCTTTTTGTCCATAGGGTATTCCAGAGAAACCACACAATGACTAAACCTTTGAAGAAGAGCACCTGGTGCCAGTGTGAAAGCAACTTTATGAAGACGTGTTCCTTTTTAAAACTGAAGATTATTTAGAAGAAATAATCTCTTTATGGGCTCACTGCACAAATGACTTGTGGGAAAAAAAATTTACCCACTCTTAGAATAGCCAAGTGAAATTAACTGCTTATCTTGAAATCTTACCCTGATTTACCACATAAGCATTTGCATATGGCTGTTCTCTGGAAGAGTTTAACACCAAGTGCATACAACTGTTCAGGCTAAGTGGCAGTTTTCCAAGTATTAGATTCCACTGCAAGTTATTGAATCAGCTGCCGTGTTTTAAAGCCTTGAAACTGAAATTTAATTACAAGCTCTTGTATCAGTGCCCAAAGGAAGTAGATCGATGGTGCTTAACAATGATGAAGTATGGTTTAATAGGAATAGTATTTATCCAAATCTTTAAAAAATAGGGTTATTTAAAAATAAGAGTGATCGAAACAGATTAAAGGCATTGCACTAATGCTTTTAGGAGTTTTATGAAGGAATCATGCCCTTACTTGTAATGCTGCATTAAGTTTCTGTCTTTGACGGTGGAGAGGGTTTGAGGGATGAGAGGTTGGAAGCCTTAGTTTGGAATTTCTAAATTACTTCAGTATGAGAAGTGAGCACAGGAGACAATCTTGGTCAAATGTGAACCTTTATCAAGAGATTCCAACTGGAAATTTCATTACTCCTGAGGCTTGCAGTTAGATTTGCAAGAATCAAGCTCTGGCCACAATTCAGTAAGAAATCTCAGTGTGTGTGTGACTATGCCTGCTTAATATTAGACACCTGCTTCAGTGTCTCACCAAAGGACATCTTAAGTATCTCAAATGTCTGATGTTACTGAAAAACCATGTCATTGCTTAGCCATCAAACACGTGCCCCCAAGTTCTTTGATTTGTCATTTCCTCCTAGAGCTGTCCTTTGAATCCGTGTTTGGACTGAAATGATTAGAAAAAGAAAAAGAATTGGGCCTCAAATGTGATTTAAATTGTATGTGAAGAACAGCTTGTTTTCTCAGTTCAGCTTCTGAAAGAGATCACTACTTGTTTTTACACAGCCCTATAGAACTTGCAATCTGTGATTGCCTTCTTAAAAACAAAAAGTGCTTATGTCACTACATTAAACATTTGGTGTTTCTTAATACATAGTTCTGGTGAGCACAACGTATTCATTTGATAGCTTAGACCACAGGAGACCTAAATAGCAAGTATTAGGTCTTAAAAGTTGAAGTGCAATGTACAGTAAGTCTGAGCCTCAAGTTCTCTTCAATATCGATCATTTCTTATGAGAGATTAAAGAGAAAAGGGTTCTGAGTTCATTTCAATGCTGCATGGAGTCAAATGGAGCAATAATTTATTTAACTAGTAAAGCTAGTTTTGTTGTATCTTACATTGAACCCAAATTTTTAGAAATACTCCAATTTTGTGGTTATGGTGTACTTGTAAACTTTTATGGATTTGCCTTTTTGTATTATGCAATTTTTTTTTTCTTGTTGTGTTCTTTTCCAATTTTACATGGCTTCAGTTATAGTTAGAGGCTTCAGTTAAAGGTTGAACCATCAAAACAGAAGTTGAGGCCAGGTCTCTGTTCTGGCTGTTTTCACTCTTCTAAGGGAATGCTAGCAACAAAAGTTTAGCACGAAGTCTATACTACAGAGCAGACCCCAATTCTAACCTTGCTTTGGTTTAAATCAAGAGTAATTTCATTGATATAAGATCCTTCCTCAAATGTTCAAAACTTAAATAATCAAATTTTATAAAACTGCTTGAAGAGATTAGGATGGGTTCAGCTCAGATGTTTAAGGAGCTGCTGCCTTGCTGGAATTACAGCTTTGTAACCATCTTGAAACCCATTTCAAAATGTTGTGAAACTGCATGTAAGTAAAGCTGGCAGTGATCTCTATGGATATTTGATGGAGAAGTATCTCAGATTTATTTGTAAAGATTGAAACTAAATCTGTACCTGTTAGAAATAATACAGCCAAAAACATAAGTCAAAAGTTCATTTTTTGCCAATACTTCTGAGTATCATAACCAAAGTGATTTAAGTTTGGAAGAGGTGGGGAGGGGAGTGAAGAAAATTTGCACTATTCTGAATTTGAACACTTAAATTCTCATTCTTACTGATAAGTTTTCAGCGGTGTGTTTGGTTTTACACTTTTTTTACTATTAAAGTTTTAAGATCAAACCATGTTTGCCTCGGATTCTCTGTGCTTGCATTATGCAGGAATGTTTCTTGAAAAGGACAGTTGTTATGGTTGCATAACAGATATTCAGTCATGCATATGCAGTGGTTTAAAAAAAAAAATCCTAAACTGAACTTGGCAAGATCAGCTTCGGCATGGGTTGTAACAGTTGAAGAAAAACAGCCTTGCTATTGTAGCAGGAAAGCAGAGTAAGTGTGTCGTGGTTTTGTGGCTTAAAGTACAGAATCTTACTGCCATTGTCTTCCAAAATGCTGAAATTCATAATTGAAACAAAATACAGAGGGGGCAGGGTAAGCATGCAAATTCCTGCTGTGGTTTGGTTGTGTGCAGCAGTGATTACTAAAGGCTGAAGCATGTTGAAGAGTGCAAGCTAAGAATGAGCTGCTAAGGCTAAGCAACTCTAATAGCAGCTCACAATTGAGACCAAAAGTCTTCAATTTTGCTGCACTTAAGTGTCTATTTTAGACTTCAAGAAGATGCTGCATTTTCAGTGGAAACAGAAGAATGACTTTTTGGTCAATTTTCAGTTGGCTTAGCTGAAGAAAGCTTCATTAGGAATTTCTTAACTATTTTAGCTTGAATAACCTGTGTTTAACTTCAGTGTAGCAGCTGAGGAGGTAAGTGTTAGCAGCTCCAATCTGATGGCCCACATACATCCAGGTACACTGATTTCCCTGAAACTGCATTCAAATTTTGTGAAAAGGAATTAAATACATATTTTATGTATGTGATTATATATATATATATATATATAAAAGGTTGTGAGATGAGACACAGCCTGATCTTGGAGAGCTAAAGCATGATGTTCTCCTTTTGAGTCAGGAACAGGTGTACAAAGTTTATAAAGGAAAAAAAAAAAAAAACCTGAAATATTCTTCCCAGCAAGTGGGATGATTTGACGTGTGCATATTCCTGCAGATCCATCCTGTGGCTCGTGCAGCCTTTGGCTTTAATCATGGGGATTTGCAGGTGCTAAATTAGCCACAGGAGGGCCCATAGTCTGTTCTCTGAATGCAGCAGGAACATATTGAGATGAATAATGAAATTAGGTCTCAATTGCCTTTACTGCACATCAGAGTAGCTCCAAAATTCATGAAAACAAAGCATTACACACTGGACTAATTGAACAAAGCATATATATGAGAGCTTTTTGAGGGTTCTGTCTTGGAAACAGGTGAGAGCTGTGAGTGACAGTGGGTTCTTTCAGCTAAAAGACCAAGAAGGGCTCCTATAGATAGATAACAATGATTTCTCTGGATAAGAAAACACCACAGGAGTTGCTCGATACATAATTTGGAGTCATCTCCCTGTGTTTAAATTCTCATATTGCACAGTGATAATGTTGTGCCTTCATGGGCTGCAAATGGGGACAGATGAATTTCATATTCCATGAAGCCTCATGCCTGTTTGTGTGACAAGAGAGTCTGTAGTAGATTGTGATGATGCTTCTGGCCTGTTCCAGTTAACTTTCAAACACAGAATTCAAAGGACATATGATAATTCCTATAAATAATGCACTACTACCCAAAAACATATAAAAGGTCAGAGCTTTACTGAGTTTTATTAAGTGAATTCTTCAGCTATTCTATTCTTCAGCCCTCTCTATTTCATTGTCTTGTTTGTGTGTTCAGTAGCTTGACTGCTATTATACTTTTATTAAATATCAGAGAAGTTACATAAACAGAGGTTACATAAACTTGCTGTGTTTCCTAAGAATTAAAACATCAGCTACAAATCAGCAGAAATTAAACACAGCTACAGCATTTTCTCCCAGCTCAGTAGCTGGCATGGGGCTCCCTCTGACAGCCAGGTGAGTGTCCCTTGGGTACCCCTGCCATGGTTTGGGGCTGGGAAGGGGAGGCTGTGTGTCTCTTACTCATCTGAATGCACAGGGAGTTCATCCTTTGCAAGGTGTCTTAGAGTAGGGACCAAAAAATTAAAATAAGTTAACCTGGACTCAGAAGTGAGTCGAGATCACACCCAGTAAGGGCCTGTGACAGAAAGGCTCACTGAGATGCTCCTAGGGAAATGTAAGTTGTTCACATGTGACCATGGAGTTCTCCAAGACAGAAGGTCTTCTGACTGTTCTGGCTGTATTTTGAGTTGCATAATACTGGAGATTTCATAGAATCATAGAAAAGTTTGGGGTGGCACCTTAAGGACCATCTGGTTCTAAGTCCCCTGCCATGGGCAGAGACACCCACTTGCCCAGGTTGCTCCAAGCCCAATCCACCTCGGCCTTGAACACTGCCAGGGATGGGGCATTCACAGCTTCTCTGAGCAACCTGTGCCAGATAAAATCACCAAGCACACAGTTTGGGTCAGCTGGAACACTTGTTACCACCTTGACAGGCACTGGTTTTATTCTGACCTTTGAAAAGTGGTCCAGGTTGTCTGACAGTGCAATGCTTCACCTCTTCAAAAACCTAAACCACTCTTTCTTATAAAAATGAAATGAGAAATTTCAATTCCCAAACGTTTTTCCTCATTATTTTAATGTTGCAGAAATGTATAAGGATGTGTTGGTTTAGGAATTATCTTTTGTTTTGATTAATCAGTATTTTTTGTCAAAAAAAAAAAGGTTTTTCAAAAAATTTCTGTTCACTTTTGATAAGTATCACCTTGCTTATGCACCACCCTCATCAATCTTCTATTTTCTGGCCCAGGGTAATCACTTTCTTCTTCTTTCCTGCCCTTTGTTGTTTAAACAGCCTCCTCTAGGCTTTATACTGGCTTCATCACCTTCCAGACCTCACCTTCTTCTCTGCCACCTAAGAGAGGCTTGAAAGGCAGCAGATACCTGTGCTGGATCTGCAGTCTGCAGCTCTTCATTCTCAGGAGTTACTCAGAGCTTGTTCAAGGTTTTTTTTTTTTTTTTTTTTTTTCCCTGTTTTCTTGCCTCTTTCTGTCAGAAACTTTCTACAATAAAAAGTCAGCCTGCTGGAAGGACCAGCACCTGGGGAAGCAAGCAAGGAGCTGTGCTGTTCTGCAGAACCTCTGCCTTGTTCTGACAATTGTGTTTGGGAAGATGAAGTTTTATGTTTAAAACAATCAAAACAACCCAAGCAAACCCCAAGTTTTTCTCACCTGCCCTGGCTCGGAAGAGAAGCTTTGCAGTGCCAGCTGTGTCACTGTCATGTGGCACTGGAGGCTGCTGGGGTTTTGAACAGCAGCATCTGGAGATGGGATACCTCAGGCTGTGTTACCTCTGGGTCCTACAAGCCATCCTAAAGCACCTCTTGTGCTGCTGCTGTGTTACAAAAAAAACAGCTGCTGGTGGGTTTGATGCTAGGTATCACTGGAAGAGATGTCATCCAAAAGCAAGAGAAGCTGTCTGTGATCTCTATCACTCCAGGTGTGCAGCTGCCAGCCCAGGCTGGAGGGTCCTTCTGGAGGGATCTGTGCTGCTGAGCTCTTGCACCAGCGCCCTGTAGCTCAGAGCCTGGGCACTGTGCTGGAGGGATGAGCAACCAGCTCTGATTTCTCCAGGAAATCTGCTGCTCCTGGGCTGCTAGAAGAGGTGACACAAGCTGATGTTGGAGGAAGGTGCAACACATCCCTGCCAGCATCAATTCAAGCCCACTCCAGATTGTGCCCTGCAAGGATCAGACAGCATAGTCCGGAAATATCTGGAGGTGCAGAGGAAATAATCCCCAGGAATACATACCCTCCTGACATACCCAGCTCTAGCAAAATAAACAGGGCAAAAATCAAAACTCCAAGGGCTCTTTTGGGCAGCAGAGACCTTGTCCAGACAAGCAGAGCTAATTTATTTCTGTGCACAGCTCTGCAGCAGGGAAATTCTTTGCAACCTCTGGCTCAAACATTTTTCTTTGCTTGGCTGAAGCACACAGACAGTGCAGTCAGTGACGTCCTCACCCCAGAAAGGATTCAAACACAGCTGACCTGAGGTGCAGCACAGGTGAAGTCAGTGGGACTGGAGATGTGCTGAGCATCACGAGCAGCTCCAGGTCTGGAGCTCTGCTCCCAGCCATAGCAGAGCAGCAGAGACTGTCACTGCTAAGGGCTGGAGGTCAGACATGAATAATCCTCCTACCAAACCTCCCACAGGTCACCTTCCAAGCACCTTGCTGGAACAGTTGAGTAAGAGTGAATAAAAACATCAGCAAAAGAGCCACACTGAGTCATAAGCACCTGAGTTATCAGCTCAGTGGAAGAAGACAGTAATGGTGTCTAACAGCATAACTAATCCTGATCATTTTACTCAGGATTTTAGCAATTCTTTGGTCTTTTCATGCAGAGAAAACACCTGGTATCACCAGAGCAAATCCTGCTGCCACTGTTTAGCCTTTTCTTCACCTTTACTCCCACAACTTGTGGTGCTGCTGGGATGGGAGTCCTACCACAGTACAAATGGGTCTGTTCTCAGCACAGATTGAAGGCACAACCTGGGGACTCATGATTCTCTTGGTGGAACTCAGCTGCAAAGGATAAACATTCCTATAATTGTAGACACGCCAGGGTATTCAAAGGCACCCCTATAGGCTGGTGGATTTGGCACAGGAGACACATAGCCTCCAAAACTGGCAGCTGAAGACCACTGAGAGGATGTGAGACACCTCAGAATCATAGAATCACTTACACTGGAATAACATTTAAGGTCATCAAGTCCACTGGTAACCCAGCACTGCCAAGTCCATCACTTAAATCCTGTCCCTAAGTGCCTCATCTGCACATCTCATAGAGACCTCCAGGGATGGTGACTCCACCACTGCCCTGGGCAGCCTGTTCCACTGCTTGACAACCCTTAAGGAGAAGAAATTTTTCCTAATAACCAATCTAAACTTCCCCTGGCTCTACTTGAGGCTGTTTCTTCTCATCCCAAACCAAAACAGCAGGTGGCTCAAGATTTGAACCCCACCTTCAATCTCCACTAATATGGGAACCAAAGACATCCATCAGTGCTTATGATGAGAATAACTAGGGTTTGGGGGTTTTTCCCAACAATCAAACATTGGAAGTAGACCATGAAGCCAGCAATGCCCAGTTACCTCAGCATCATCACACCCACAACTCATTGTCATGGGAAGGATCGCTCTCCTGGAAGGTGCAGCCAGGTGATGGAAGTCTGAATGCAAAGTTCTGAGGTCAATAGAACAAGTAGCCTCACACAGGAGCTGGTAAGTCCCATCAGAACTGCAGTGGGATTTGGGGAAAGAGCAGCTGCATTTGTCTGCCTGCTCCCTGGGTATGTTCCACCTGCTTAATTGAAGGCAGGTCCAAGTGAGCCATCTGTTGACCTGGTTGAGGAATCAGAGCTTCCCACTAATTTAAAGATATTCTTACAGGTTATTAAAGGCCTAGAAGGAAAGGAGAGATGGATAAAAAACCACAGTAAGAAGCTTTGCCTTAGAGGCACAGGTAATATCTGTAACAGCTGCTCCACCCTATGCCTAAGCTAATTGTTAAATGAATCACCCTGGCAAAAGAAGCATTAATAAAGGGAAGCGAAGACTGAACATCTGGAAAATAATATGAAAGGGAAGAATTTTCATATTTTGGAACTCCTTGCTGGGTGGGAACTGCTTGGGGAGACAGCTCTAATTGCTTGTCTGAGAGAATGAAAAGCGAATCTATTCCCAGTCTGAAATCAGCACAGTCATTGTGTATTCCTCTCTGCTCTCCTGTCCCAGTGCCACAACTGTTACAGGGGGTCCTGACCTGCAAAAATCAAGACAAGCTCTTCATCTTGTGCTCCTTGGCCAGACAGCAATGTGCATCCACAAAGGCAGTGGTGTGCAGCTCCAGCTCCTCAGGAGCTAGGTCCAAGCTCAGAAGCTGTTTTCAGCAGCCAAGTGCAAGATGCACTGTCAAAATAAGGCTATTGTGGTGGCACCAGGCTTGGTGCTGCTGGGTGGTTATCCTTTGATAAACCAGCTTTCTGCCTGAGGCTGTCAGGCTTTCCTGGCAATGGCTGTGGGGCAGGAGGGGAGAACACCAGGCCTACTGCTGCTTGCTCCTGCTGTGCTTTGCAACTCTTTGCTGGATATGGGGAGCTAAAGACACAGCCAGTTTCTCTCTCTACTGAAAAAGGACATGGCCAACACACAGCAGAGTCCTCTGTGCAAGCCCCTGGGGATATCTTGTCCAGCACAGCAAGGAGCTCTGCAAAATGAGCCCACACCACAGTCTGAGTCAGACCCTTCATGATTTGACACTGGAAACTGGGCTGGATGAAACTCTGGAACGTCCTTGGGTCTCAGTCAGCTTTGGTAAGGAGAACCAAACCAGGATACCATGGATCTCTCTGACAGTAGGATGCTGGAAAACAGATTGTGCTGCAATACCTGTGTGCTAACGGAGTCTGACTGGGTTTGGCTTTTCTGCTCACCATTTCCTCACAGAAGCAGCTCATAGTGGTCATGATTCTTGCACATTCCCTCCATTTGGTCTTCTTGATCTTCTGCCATTTTGCAAGTTCTCAGTCTCTTGTCTCGGAGAAGAATCTCTTTCACTTAACACCTCAAAGAGCCCTGTGCAGCCAGATCTCCATCCAGCAGAGGCAGAGCTGGTTTCTGCACAAACCAGTCCTGGGCAGCCACTTCCCAGGGCACGTGAGCCGCAGGACACAGTGGGTCTGCAACAGGGGCATGGTGAGGGGAGGGGAGAGAAGCAGCACTGAGCCAGGGCTCTGCAGCAGGACAGGTTCACAGCTCTCCCATTTCGGCAGGAGTGTAAAAGTCTGAGCCACTTTTCTAAATAGAGCCTAGAAGTAACTCAACTACATTCCAAAGGTAATGCTGCTCCCAGGCCAAGTTTGCACAGTGTTGCACAGTGTTGGTGTGTCAAGCCCTTCCAAGCTTTTCATTTCCACCTGCAAAAGGAATGGGGAAGGTTTTCAGTATTACATTTTCATTGGTGTAGGTGAAATGCCAACCTGAGCACAGGCAGAGCTTTTATGTGGCACCCCACTCCTAAGGTCCCCCAGCACCACCTGGCTTGCCCCAAATCTCACCCCTCTGGTGCCACTGAAGGGAGGACCTTGGGCACCTGTTTCTTCATTAGCTGAACACAAAACTTTCTGTAACTGGTTACTCCGATCTACTCCTCCCTGCTGCTCTTCTGGACTACCTGTGCATGGGAATCAATCTTGCAGGCAGGAGACCTGACACAGGGATGTGTCACCAGCTCCCTGACACCATGTGGCACTCAGGGGGGCTGTCTGGTGACACGGAGCAGAGGAGGGCTCCGTGGGTGCCAGCTCAGGGATGGAGAGGGACAGCACCATGGGTGCAGGGAGAGAGGAATGCCACTGAAGCACAGACAGTGCTGAAGCAAAGGGAGGGGTGTGGGGGGGCTGGGGCTGGGCAGGCGCATTCCCAAACATCCACGCAAAGGATCCTAAAGCATAATTATGAAATTTTAAAAAACAACTTGACGTTATAATTATAACGGTTCCTGGAGGAGCCGCGTAATTGAATTCTAGGGTGTCTCGCTCTCATTGCAGGCACTAACAAGAGAATGGCTCAGCTTCCCTCGCAGCCTTCCCGGAGCCCTGCAAAGCTCGGGAGACACCCAACAATTCAATTATTGTTTCCCTCTGGAAAGCAGATCATTTTAGACACGCGGCCAGCTCTAATTACAAAGGAGAGGGGGGAAAATTTCTTGTGTCCAAAATTATTTGACTCATTAAAAGGATTTACTTTCCGCCAGGCCTAAGGAGTTGAAGCTCTGGTGGAAGGATGGAAAGCAGAGAGGAGCAGCGGCTCTGGCAGGAAGGAGAGGGACCCCTGCCTTGCAATGGTGCCCCCAGGAGCCTGTGCCCGGGGTGAGCCCCTCCAGGTGCCCCTTGCCCAGGGAAAGCTGTTTTCCATGCGGAAGGAAGCCGGGGCTCCAGCCAGGGCTGGCCGGGCAGGCAGAGTTCACGGCAGACCACGAGCAGCTCCCTCGCAGGGGTTTGGCAGGAGCGAGACCAGGGCTGGGGCTGGGGGGATTTCCCTCCTCCCTGCTCTCCTCGGCGATGGAAGCATGAGGTCTTTTACTCAAAAACTTCACTATGGTGTTGTGGTTTTTCGGTTTTCTTCCCCTCAGATTATTTTTAAATGCTCTTTTGTGGCAAAAGACGATTTTATGTAGGGGAGGTCCCTTTTCCAATTACCATTAATTAACTCATCTGTAATGGGTTTTTTAATAGCCCTCCATTTCCAGTGGCAGGAGAAGGCAACGGGCAGGAGGCTGAGCTGCTGCTCTGCCCCAGGATGGATCAGGGCACTCCAATCTTCCCAAGACAACACTTTAGAAGGGATTTTTTTCCATTTGGGCTTTTTTTATAATTTTTATAATTAAAAGAATGCCTTCATAGGCTTTACAGGGGCAATGTTGTTGCAGTGTGGACAGCTTGGGCAAGAAAAAGCGATTCTGGGCAAAAGGCTCCCGGAACCACTCCATGCCCTCATCCCCAAATCCACATCTTCCCTCCTCTCCAGTGCAATGAAATGAATTCCAGCGTAATGTTTATGGTTAATTTGAAATCTAGCACTTGTTAGCTAATCCTGTTAGTAGCTTGCAAAAAACAAGGGATCCCTTGTATAATCAGTAATTATAACAGGCGTTTTATGTTAAATTATATCTAATAAGCAAGACAAAGAGAGAGATGTGTTCTCAGATGGAGCTTTCCTCATTAAAAAAAAAAATAAATAAAAAGAGGTAAAAAGTCTTCTCCATGATGAAATTATACACCTAGAGGGGAAATTACAAAAAGAAAAAAAAAAAAATTAACTGGTGGATGTCACAGCAGTGTCGCATCAATAAGTTTGGGATGTCACAGCAGTGTCAGGGGGTGGGAATTCAGAGTGGTTTCTGTGCCCCTGGCAGGACCTGACCCAGCCGGCCGCCGCCGAGGGCTCAGGAGCTGCGGATCCCGAGGGCAGGAGGAAGAGGAGGAGGAGGAAGAGCGTGTGTAGCCCAGGGCAGAGTGGTGCCGCCACCGGGGCCCGGTGCCCGGCTCCGCATGGACGGGACGGGCGGTGTGAGCCCCGGTCCCTGCGCACCGCGCTGCCCCGCACCGCCCCGCACCTTTCCGGGGCAGGAGTGGGAGAATCATAGTGAGAAGTGGTGCCCAAAAAAAAAAAAAATTATAAAGAAAGGAAAATTTTTGACATTAAAAGAAATTAAAGCCCCTCCTGCTCCGCAGAAAAGGGGTTTGTGCCCTGAGGAGCAGCACCCCCAGCCCGGGGGGCTCCCCCCGGCTCTCCCGCGCAAGCAGCCGCGCTGTGGCCGCGGGTGCGCACCTTCAGCTCCGCGCTGGAGCTCCGCGGGGCCTGGGGACTCCTGTCCGCGGGGATCCCTTTACAAAGACCCTTTCGGCTGTAGGGCCACCGGCCCTGGGTTCCGTGGTTTATTGGTTGTAATGACTGATGGAAATAAAAGAAGGTAAAAGAAGACAGGAAAAAAAAAAAGTAAAATAAAAATTTAAAATAAAATAAAATAAAATAAAATAAAATAAAATAAAATAAAATAAAATAAAATAAAATAAAATAAAATAAAATAATAAAATCCAAGCCCCGGGGCAGGCTGGAGCGCGCCATTCTCTGCAACTTTTTCCCGTCTGAAAATCACACTTCCATTAAACCGTCCCCTAAAATGTGACAATGTTTAACTACCGGAGTTATTGTAAATACGTTTAATCAAATAGACTTTTGAGGAAATCTCCCTCCATAAACACGCAATCTTGTCCTTTAAACATGTGTATAATCAGGAAATCTAATTAAAAGCTAATCGGAGGGCCGTGGTGGGTTAATTCTGCGCGGGCGCGGGCGGGCTGCGCGGCGGCCCCGGCCGCGGTGACTCCGCTCGGCTTTTCCATCCGAGATGGCAAATCCTGCCCGCATTCCAAACACCGTGTGTCAGGGCGAGAAGCAAATGTTGTTTTAGCAGGAAAGTAGTAATAACAAAGCCATTTATGCAAGCACATTAGAGCGGCCGGAATCCTGCCTCTTAGTTAAAATTTTTGAGCCAGAAAATTAAAAACAAATATTTAACTTCGCAATTTGCACCCCCCGGCTGCTGCCGCCGCGAAACTTTCCGCATGCATATGGATGAACCCGGCCCCGCGCTCGGCCGGCCGCGGGAGATGGTTTAATGCGCTTTTAAATAAATTAATAGAGGTTTTGGGGCGATCCCGGGGCGAGGCGCGGAGGGGCCGCGTGTGCGCAGCCCGACGCGGGGAGGAGGCTGTGCCGGGGGGTGGCGAGTGCCGGCACCGCCGCGGCCACCGGCGCGGAGAGCGGCGGAAACTGCGCGGTTCCCACGGGCCGGGAGGAGCCCCCGCGCTGCTTCCGCAGCCGCGCAGAGAGCCAGGAGAGAGATTCCTGCGGGAATGAGCGCGGTGAGCACGGAGCGGGGACACCGCGCAGAATGAGCGGGGGTGGCGCTGAATTCCAGAGGGGATGGGGGAATGAGGGAAGGGAAGGGAAGGGAAGGGAAGGGAAGGGAAGGGAAGGGAAGGGAAGGGAAGGGAAGGGAAGGGAAGGGAAGGGAAGGGAAGGGAAGGGAAGGGAAGGGAAGGGAAGGGAAGGGAAGGGAAGGGAAGGGAAGGGAAGGGAAGGGAAGGGAAGGGAAGGGAAGGGAAGGAAGGGAAGGGAAGGGAAGGGAAGGGAAGGGAAGGGAAGGGAAGGGAAGGGAAGGGAAGGGAAGGGAAGGGAAGGGAAGGGAAGGGAAGGGTAAAAATCAAAAAGAAAAAGCAAGAAAGTCAAAAGAGAGACGGGAAGACAAACATCAGGCAAGTTGGCTGACTGGGTTTGGTCCCACCTCGGCAGAGCACGGCGGGTTTGGGTGAGAGGGGCAGGGATTGGCACCCGGGACCGGCTGGGCACCCCCAGCTGAGGGCCCTCCCGAGCGTCCCATTGCAGTGCCCGCATCTCCCTGTCACCACAGTTCTCCTGCCCTGACGCCTCTCCCCCCGCAGACGAAAACTCTCGCATTTATACTTCTCTTTTCCCCTCTTTTATTTCCCTACCGTCAGTTTGCCAACCGAGCATCATTTCTCGGTAAAATTCAATGTAACGAGTGCAGGCTGCATTGAGCGCGCCGGGTCCTGCCGCAGCGGGACGGGGCTTTTGCCGGGGCCACTGGTAATTGCAGGTTTTTGGGGGATTTGGGAGCTCCTCAGCATCGACAGCCACTAAGTGTCATTTCCTTGGCTCGCTGGGGAAGTATGTGGAAGTTATTTTTATTGATGTGCTCCTGGTAGATTGTTTTGGCAGTTGCAATTTCCGTGTGACTTATCCAGACTCTCCTCCGAAAATCGCGAGAAAAAAAAAAAAAAAGAAAGAAAAGAAAAAGAAAAAAAGAAGCGCCTTGACATTTATCCCCAGCTACTGCCGCTGCTCAGTAACGTTTAATTACAAAACTCGGCTGCGATGCCAACCTGTATCGGTCATTAGGAACCTTTCTTAAAATCTTGTCAGCCTGCAATGAGAAATAGATTTAATGGAGGCAACCATATAGATCCTAGTCTGCCAGCTGAAACTGAGACTAAGCAAAAGAGGATAGAAATGCCAAAAAAGCCACCACATTCCCTTCCTAGCAACCAACTCTTTCAATTTTTTACACTTCCCCCCCCCCCCCCCCCCGCCCCTTCCTGCTCTTCAAACTGCCTTTGAGGAACCGGGCAGGATCTTTATTTTTAGGAGGTGTTTTGGGGAGGGCGAAACAAGTTTTGCCCGGGGGTGTCGCCTGCGTCGGTTTGGCTGGATTTGTTGGTTGAGGTTTTGAGGAAAGAGGCGATAAGAGATAGAGACGGCCCGTGGCGACCTCCCCCGTGTCCCCGGCCCCCTCCCCGGTGTCGCCGGTCCCCTCCCCAGGATCCCTGGCCCCGGCTGTCCTTGCAGAGAGGGGACGCCAGGGGGCAAGAGGCGTTCACAAAGGCTGCATCCCTCCATCCCTCCATCCTTCCATCCCTCCTTCTCCCCATCCCTCCATCCTTCCATGTCTCCGTCCTTTCAACCCTTCACCCTTCCGTCCTTCTCTCCCCTCTCTCCCACGAGGAGTTTTAATCGTCTCACAACAGCAAAAGTCGTGTTTCTTATCAAAAACAAAAGGAAAAAAATATCCCGCGAAGTGGTCTAAATTCCCAATCCCCCCCAGCCTTATCTCCACGTGCACCTCGTGGGCACAGCAGCGCTGCCTGGCACGCAGCACAGCCAGGCGGAAACAATATCCAGCAGCCTTGTCAGGAACGGCAGAGTTTATTTAAGCCAGCTATTAATCCTACTTACCTTGCTGCTATTTGGACCTAATCCTATTTCCTCTGTGCATTATAAGGACAGTGAAACGACACATTTTTGTTCTCCTGGTGGATGGAGGCTGGCTGGGAGGAGCACGCCGCCGGTGCCTGGGCTGCCGCCGGAGCCGGAGGAGCGGGATGCGCTCCGCGGGCAGCAGCAGCCTCCAAAGGAAATCACTCAAGGGAAACTTCGCCAGAGACAAAAAAACCACATTCAATTTCCTGACTACTGCTTTCCTGTTCGAGTTATTTATTTTGGCAACCGCACGTTCAATAAATGAAATATTCAATCAACTGGCCTCCGTGCCAGCTCATATGATACTTTCAGGAGTCCACTTTTTTTTTTTTTTTTTAATTTTATTTTATTTCAGTCCTTAGATAAACTGCAGGGAGGGTTCCCATATCCCAGCTTTGCTTGGCAACTGATGCATTACGTGGCTTATGAATTTTGCAGACAATGAACCCCAGTGTGGCTGAAGCGGACCGTACACACATCTACGTGCCATTTCCCAGGCACCATAGACATTAGGGCATCATCTTTTTTCACACCTTTTCCTTTCCCAGACTTTGCCCTAAACGCTGAGTTGGGATGTGAAGCTAATGCCAGAGATTTTGCTGCAGAGACGGATACCACTTAAAATAATCAGATGGCAAAATACCAGGCTCACCCCCGAGAGCAGCATTTGTAATGCTCCTGCCTGGCATTTTATTCCTAGCTTTATCTCCCCGTATCACACAAATCCATACACTGTGTATCATTTCTCTTTGAAATGCCATGAACTTGGTGTTTTAAATCGAACCAGCCTTTCTTTTTTTTTTTTTTTTCCCCTTCCTTCCTTTTTTTCTTTTTTTTTTAGGCGCAAAACAATGGAGATTGTCAAAGGGCCCCGGGTTGAGCTTTTCTGCGTGTTCACAAAGCGTTAAAGCTTTATCGAACAAACCGGCTCTGTCTGACCCCTGCCAGACAAAAGGCAAGTTCCATTTTCCTCTGCAGAGAAGAGGGGCAGAGAGGGACACAGGGAGGGATGTACAGTAGGGCCGGGTGGGCCACGGGGTGCCCCGAGGGAGCGGTGAGATGTCCGGTCACCCAGCCACCACCCTGGTGCCGCCAGCCCTGGTCCTTTTGGAGGTGCTGATGTGCTTGGCCTCATGCAGGTGAGAGGCACGGTGCCAGTGCAGCCAGGGAGCAGCCATCCAGAGAGCTGGCATGGATTTTGCCAGCTCAGCCTCGGGTTTCGTGTGGTGCTGTGCTGCATTTAGTGCTGCACCTACCTCAGCGAGCCTCGACTGAATGGATGTCCACCCACCATGAATGGTCCTGGAGGATTTGAATTTTTCCTGGAGGCTTTGCACAGAGCAGAACCACTCCATTGCTCCTAAGGTTCACGTGGGTGATTTAACATTTCCATAGGGTTTTTTCACAAATTTTGAATAACATGGGTACTTGTTGTTCTGGAGCTGGGCACCACCAGGGAGGCTGGGAACAGTGGCCAGGCATTAAAGGAAGAAATGGTCAGAAAGGTAAGAAATGGTCAGAACAGTCTTCTGAGGAACAACACGAGCAGGGGGACAACTGGAAAAAACTGGATCTGTAAATGCTGGTGTCTGGATGTGGGCATCTACATGAGCCTGGGCTCTGTGCTGCCCATATGAAGCCCTCCTCGACCTCCAGCTGCTGGTGCAGAAGAGCATTGGTCTGTTGTAAGCTCTTGGTGACATCTCCCATCACCACAGCAGTGTCCCAGACACCATTCCAGTGGCACCAGTCTTTGCTAACCTCACCTCTGCTTCACTCACACATAGAGCCCAAAGTGGAAACACTGGGCTAAGTCCTGCTTAGTGTGTCTGCAGCTTTGACAAAAGTTTGAGCACTGCTTCTTCCAGCTTCAGCAGCAGCCAGGCAGCAGATGAGTCAGTTTATTGACAGTCACCATGATTCCCATCAGCAGAGATGTGTCTGGAGCACCGTGATGTTGAGCAGTATCAGGCATTTATTTCTGCATCTGCTTCTCCTGTGGGAGAATGAGCACAGAGACATCCTTTGCTGGCACTTGGAGCTGAAATGGGCTGCTCAAGGGTGGCTGGGAGAAGCCCTCACCTCCTATGAGTTGTGCTTTGGGTGTTGCTGGTGAAGGCCACACTATCTCTCCCTTGGGTTTGGTTAATTTACAGAGACCCTCCTGCCCTATGCCCACCTCTACCCCACAGGCAGCAGACCAATGCCACAATAACAGAGACCACCTTTCTGCAGGTATATCACGTTCTCACAGTACCAAAGCACCCACAGATTTCCAATCCTGCTCGTAAAATGTTAATTTTCAAAGAGGAGGCCATGACTGTGCTCACTTTGGGGTTTGTTGAGCGTTGGGTAGCAGGCTTGGGCTGCTCACCCCCCCCCCAGCAGTGTTTTGCATTACTTGTTAAGGGAAGCTGGCACTCAGTTCTGCTGTCAGTGGAGATTTGTAAGCCTGATTATATTCCTAAGCATATGTTTGGAAATGAGAAGCAGCTCTCTGAAGTCAGAGGAATTGCTCTGATTGTAAATCTCAAGTCAAGAGGAGGGAAGCCTGGCTGAGGGTCTGAGCTCCCTCTTGGAAGAGCCACAGGCAGTAACAGCTCTGGGCTCTTCCCCACTCGGGGACAAAGTTGAACAGAAACCAGAACAAACATCTTTGTCATCAAAATCCCATAATATTACAGAAGTGTTTGTGTTGGTGTTTTTTAAGTGCATAAATGATGAGCCATGCTACCTGGGTGGGCAAGTGAAGCCTGGCACTATTTCCAGGGTATTTTACGTGTTTTGGAGGACAATCCTAAGGAGAAAGGGAAGATCATTGAACGCAGGATGCACCAGATATTCCCCCCAGCAGATGGCTGACTTTGAGTGCTGGAACAAGTGGCCAGGACTCAGCAGCAGCAGCAAAGGATTCACATCACTTTGCAGGGTTCAGCTCTTCCAGTCACTGGGCTCAGCTTCTGCAAAAGATCTCTCTGAACAGGAGCCACAGTTTCACTCCCAGAACCAAGCCATTCCTAAAAGAACACCATTTGTTTTGGGACAGCACCACTTCCCCGGAATCAGCCAGATTTGCCTGTCACAAAACTGCCACTACAGAGCAATGATTCTGATCTGTGAACCTCAAAGCAGTGAGAGATTTGAAAGACTGGAAAGTCAAGTTGGTCCTTTGATTGCTCCATGTTAGAAGTAGTGGGAGGTGAACACGATAAAATATTACCCATGCAGGGTCACAATTCTGCAGCACTCACTCATACACCTTCTGCATTCCCTGCCTCCAAACATGCTGGTACTCAAAGCTAGGCCACAGAAAAATGCTTGAAAAAAATTAAATTTGAACTGCATCCATGTCAGTTTTCACATCAGAAGGAAAGTGCTGCTTATGCAGTGAGGACCTGTTTACAAGGGCAGGTAGTGATAGGACAAGGGGGAATGGCTTTAAACTGAAAGAGGACACATTTAGATTGGATAGTATTAAGAAATTCTTCACTATCAGAGTGGAGAGACATTGAAACTGGTTGCCCAGAGAAGCTGTGCATGCCCCATCCCTGGAAATGTTCAAGGACAGTTTGGATGGGGCTTTGAGCAGCCTGGTCTGCTGGAAGGTGTCTCTGCCCATGACAGGGGGTTGGAACCAGACAGTTTTTAAGGTCCCAACCCGAACCATTCTATGAGTCTGTGACCCAGCTCACCAGGACTGAGAGTTGCTGCCTGGAGCAGCTGCCATGTGATGCCTCCTGTGGTATCTGTCCCTCCAGTGAGCTGTAAATCCCAGCCTCAGGACTGGAATTACTTCCACTTTACACCAGCATAGGGAATGGGACAATCAGGCTGACTTTGTGTAACTGGGACAAGAGAAAATTCTATTTAAATTCTGCACCCTGCCAGTGAATCTTGCAGCAGCCTAATTTTTCTATGAATAATGCCTTGGGCAAGGCTTGTGTGGCCCAGAAAAGGAAAAAAAAAAAGGGTTGAATTTCCTCCATCCTGCTTGTTTGTAACCTCTTTCCTAATGGATGGTGAATCTTGGGAGGTTTGGCCCACTGGTTGCCAGGTTAGGGCTGTGATGCTGGAGAGGGCACCCAGCTGGGGATCTCTGGCACCTGTTGAAGCAAGGAGGGGCAGATTCAGGGACTCGAGCACTTGTGCGACTAAGAAAGAGCAAAAATAAAAAAAAATCATAAAAAAAATTAATTGAGTAACCTCAAATTACAAATCAATTTGAGGAAATCCCAATCTAGCTGCCGACACTCTGTGAGCAGTTGAAGCTAAATTCATTGAGCAGACAGCTCTAATTAGCACACGGTTGCTCCAACAAGCTCCATGTCAGGTGTGCATGGTCCTGAGCCATGCCACTCATCAATTTGACCCAAAATACATTGAAGGCAGGGTGTCACCGCACTGAGATCGTTTAGGGGCTGCAGAAAGGCAAACTCCAAATTTCTCTGCTCCAATACCTCTGTGCCGCCTTATCCCAGCCACCCCGGGCTGGTTTCTGACCTCATTCATGCCAGTGCAAATCTGCAATAACTTCATGTTAGCCACAGGGTTTATTACAAATTGTCCTTGTGTAAAGAGACCAAAATCTGGTTTATGAAGCTGGCTTCTTTTCCCTCATTCCCAGGCAAGAAACCCTTCTGCAGCTGGAGTCAGTGGGACAGCTTTCACCTTTTAACTTAGGGAGAGCTGCTCCCGACTCACACTGAGAGAAGTAAGGGGCAAACCCATTTCCTCCATAATAGCAGCATTGCCTTGGTGATGCAGGATTTACATGGAGTGAGAATGGGAATTTTTCTTTGTAAGAAGCCCAAAATAAGATAAACACCAGGATACCATTGCAGTGAGGCATGTCAAGTTACTAGAAGGGGATGAAACAGTGCACACACACACAAAAAAAAAAAAAAAAAATCCCTCTCTTTCAGCATTAGTGAAAGATGTGACCTCATTCTTTTCCTGGGGCTGTAGAGAGATATGTGGCATTTTCCTTGTAGAGAAGTGTATTTTTCCTTTGGGAAAGGCTGAAAGACTACTTGGGTAGTGTATTATTTTAGACATATTTTGCATTCCAGCTCTCCCTCAGAGGAGGAAGTTGTTCTCTCTCACTTCTTATTCCCCTGTACTGAGCCACGTTTGATCCAACACGTGGGAGCAGACCCCTGGCTAATGCAAACACAAGCATCCACAAGGTTGTGCTGATTTGCACCTGGAGATTTACACCTCCATCACAAATTGCTGGTTTTTCTATAATCATCTTTAACTCCATCCTTCCTCAAGCATCTTCTCCTTTTTTAACCTGATGTCTTCCACCAGGAGACATTTTCTGATCTCTCCATTGTATGTTCTTGCTGATAACTGGAGCCCAAATCACATTTAGCTCTGTTTGCAAAGTGTGTGGCAATGTATTGGGAAAAGGCAGGTAATTCTGTCATGATCTCATACCTTTTGGGCTTCACTGCCCTGAGGAGAGCTTGAAATCTTCCCACTGTGTTGAAAACACTGCTGTAGTGGCAGCTATTGCTCATCCTTAGTGAAGCATTTGAATGAGGGGAAGTTTGTGGGGAGAAATAGTGTTTTTCATTAGATTACTTGGGGCAGTTGCACACAGCAGTGAGTCTGTGGGGTCTTCACCTCTCAGATCTGAAGGAAAGCGAGGGTGCAACACACCTCCTCTGCCTTTCCAGCTCTAACACAACCTCATCTACCCTTCCAGCTGGGATAAAAGGCATTCCCTGACCTACAGCCACCATCCCTGGAAAGCCTTTTTCTCACCTTATTGAGCTGGGGCTGCTGATGTGGCTTGGGTGTGAGCAGACAGCTGGGAAACCTTGCCCAGGTGTGGACATGGACACTGCAAATGTCACACCCAAGTGTGTCCCTCAGGCTGCCCTAACAACCATGGAGAGAGGTGGATGCTTCTAGGGGGTGATGCCCCTACTCCAAAGCTCCTCAAGCAGATGACTCCTCAGTTTTTGGGCAGCAGCTGGGAATGCCACAGGTAAGAGTCTGCCCTGCAAAGTCCCCCTGAAGGGGTGAGCTCCATTCCCAGTCTCCCCTCAGCCTGGTGAAAATGTTGGGAAAGCACCCAGGGTCCAGTGTGTCCATCCCACTCCTGCAGCCCCCAGGGAAGTCACCTGCATCCAAAGCTGTGCTTTACAAGACAGGTACAACCCAGGCACTTTCAGGATGGGGTCTGAGCATGCACTGATGGCTTGTGGAGCCATCATTCACTTTTTTCTTACCCAGGACTCTCCAGAGAACTACATTTTTCTCTCGACCCTGGATCTGCCAGGGTATATGCTGTTTTTCCATTCCCCAAACGCTGTTGCAATCATTTCTGCCCAGATTTATCTCATTTCAGTAATGTCTCTTGGGTTTCATCTCTATTAAATCGTTTGGACATTGGGAAGTGGGATTACCCCACTTAGCTGCGGCTGTCTCCAGTGTAAGTGACTCCATGTGTGCTTGTGATCCTGGTCCTGTGCAGGGACAGTGGGATGAAACAAGTGCTTTTGGTGTCAGCTTGGGTACCTACAGGGAAATAAATGGGCAGCTCTGCCAGCTCTGTGCCCCCAAGCAGACAGCCTGGGGTGGCTGGTTCCCATCTCTATGATTCCAAATGATTCCCCTCTGAGCAACCTGGTCCAGTGCAAGGCATCCCTGACCATGGCAGGGGGTTGGAACTGGATGATCTTTAAGATCTCTTCCAACCCAGGGGAGGGTGGAAAGGGAAGGGTGAAACAGCAGAGTGAAGGGTGGCAGAGGATGCTGAAGCAGGTTTGCTGTCCCAGCTGCTCCTCAGTGTATTATCCTAGCAGCAGGAAAACAGTCTTCATACCATGTTGTACAACAAGATTTTTAAATGGATGTTAAGCCCAAACCCGCCATAAATTTCTCTCAAAAGGACAGATTCTTACAGGGCTCAGTAATGAAGCTTCACTGATGAAAGTGTCTAGTGCTGGTTTATAGCAGCTCTAAGAAATCTGTGTAATGTGAGAACAACCAGGGGGGTATTGACTTTAAATATATTGACTTGGTTTGGTTTAAACTGGTATTTTGGATCAAGAATCTTGAAAGAAGGCTTGACACCAAGCTTTTATGGTAATACTTCTCCCTGATGATACCACACCTTTCCCCCAGTCACCACTAAAGTAAAACTAAGAATAAAAGTATTTTTTTAATCTTTACACTTTATATTAAAAAATAACTCTCAATAAACACCTTCCAGGATCACTTTTGACATTAAACATTGATTTCTATGTCTGTTATAAACCTTGAAGAATTGCCTCAGGCACTTGTAATAATCTAAGCATTAGATAGAAGCATTTTCACTATCTAATTATTACCCAGTTTAATACAAGCTACACTTCAAGAATATTTGAAAAAAGAAATTATCTTTAAAAAAAGGGACCCATCCCCCAGCAACTTCACTGTTGCTGTTGAAGCCAAATGCAATGCACATCAATGCAGGGAATACAAAGCAGACCACCCAATAACACAACTTTTTTGAAAAGCCGTCAAAACCTGTACAGAAATGTCATGGTCTTATTTCTAAACAGGTAAAAATCTCTCCCCATGGCTCTTATTTCCAGAGGAATAACATCCAGTTTCATTCTTTCCCATTTCCAGAACGTGGCTCCTTGCTGAGCACATTTCAGACACAAGGTTAATGCAGCAAAGAGATTTGTGCATTCCCACGTCCGGGGCTGATCCCTGCTTGTTTATATTTGTGATGCATCATTTGTTTTTGCATTTTGCCCCCAAAACAGGGCCTTTAGAAAATTGAGGTTGTGAGCATTTGCCCGAAATTCAATTCATACGAAGCTGGTGAGTTACATCCAGGCACAGAACAGAAAATGTCTTTAATAGCCTGAATTTAGTGTCTCCTGTACTTCATACAGCTGTTTCCATAATTTATGTGCACTTACTTAACTTGGCTTTATAATTCTCACTCAAAAAAATTATAGAGGACTGAAATACCCAGCAGAGGAAACTGAATACTTGAGCTGGGATTAATCTCATAGAAACGCAGAAGGGTTTGTGTTGGAAGGGACCTTAAAGATCATCTGTTTCCAGCCCCCTTCCATGGGCAGGGACACTTCCCACTATCCCAAGTTGCTCAGAGCTCCATCCAACCTGTCCTTGAACACTTCCAGGGATGGGGCATCCACAGCTTCTCTGGGCAACCTGTGCCAGGGTCCCACCACCCTGATGGTGAAGAATTTCCTCACAACATCTAATCTAAAGCTGCCCTTTTCCAGTTAAAAGCCATTCCCCTTTGTCCTATAACTACATGCCCTACAATATTAATGGGGAAAGTGTGAACACTAAATCTAATGCAATAATGACTTATTACAGAAGGAAAGCTATATTTTTTCCCTAAATTATGCCAGTGGAGTACTGAAACCCGTTTGTCTCTCGTGGTACTTTTGTCATAAATCCAAAAGGCAATTAGAGCATTTTAAATCTTGCCTGAAGTAACTCTTGATTTACAGATTTTCCTGCACAGCTGTGAACAGCCAAATTGGGCTTAAAATTCTCCAGTGAGACAGTGAGAAAGCTCATTTTTTGTTAGATATGTCGATCTCCTTCTATAACCCTGTGAGGAGTTTGGATGCTCCACATCTCAGACAATCAGGCTACTCATTGTACCCTTAAGTGTGGAGTTGGATGTCCAGCTGTGGACAGAGCTGCTGTTTTCATTTGCTTCTCAGCCAGACACATCTGCAATATTAATGGGGAAAGTTGTAGCAACAGAGACTGAGAAACAACTTCAGAATTGGGCCATCTCAAAGGCCTCAACTGAGAATGATGAGCAAGGGTCACTACAAGGTGCCAGCTCAAGTTCTGTCCTTTTAGGGACCAGGGATGACATTTACCCCTTGGCAGGCAGAGTTTCCTTCCTTGTCTTTGTCCTCCATGCTTCATTCCAGGAAAGTTTTCTGGTGATGCTGTGGTGCTCACAGACAGGAATGGTACCACTGGGAATACCCTGCACAGACTTCCATCTACATCCCACTCAGAAGATTTGTCTGTGATGGACATGGTTTAGCCCAGAGTGGAACCTACCCATGTTCTGTGTCTCTCTGGTACAGCATGCAGCCTCTCAGTTGGGTGATGGATGTGCTTGTCTTTACCCTTGTGCATGCACAGTACCCATGGTTTCATCTGTGCTGGTTCATCCCATTTATTCAGGGAACAAAGTTTCACAGCATGATGATCTACATGCATTTACAGAAGCTGGGGTGGGAAATTTCAGCTATCCAGTGTAGACTTGGAGCCTTCTTACCTTACAGCTTCCACACTCCATCTCCTTCCTTCTGTGCTTGGATCCATCCCTGCAGTTTTATCCCTGTCACATATTTTTAAGGTATTTGTCCCAAAGTGTAAATGTTGAAATAATGCAGGCTTCAGTGTGATCATTTTGAATTTCTGTGAGTGCGTGGAAAAGCCTCAGGATATGAGATGATGATAGGCACTGAGAAACACCTTTCACTGGAGAGTCAGCCACAAGTATTGCCAACAAGCTCTAGAAAAAGTGGACAGAACTAGGTGACACTTTCCTACTTTTCCCCTGCCTGAGGGCAGGAGAAGGAGGTGGTCTCCTGAAGCACAACACCAAGAGAGTCACTGAAGGAAGAAAAGGTCACCCACAGCTCTGGTTTGCTTCAACAGCAGAACCTCTGAGTGCTTTTTCTGGTGCATCCCCCTATGCCAGGAAGGAGACACCCACACCTGGACCCTGGGGGTGCCAAGCAAGAGGATGGAGCTCCAGTTCCACCTCTGCTGGCTCTCCTTGCCCATGGCAAGTGGTGCTGGTCCCGTTCAGCACAGGATGGCTGCTGCCTGCAGCCAGCAGTGCTTTTTGAAGGTGGCAAAAAACTGACGGATCAAAAGTTTAGCCCAGAGGCTGCTGTCAGTTTGCTCAAGCAAATAACTTCATACATCTTTCAGAGATTGGTGGGATCTCCCTGTGCAGGAGGGAAACATAAATAAGTGGGAAAACGTTCTGGAGAGAGAGACTAACTCCTGCTCCTGGGCCTCCCAGCTGGGTGTAGATGGGGAAAAGAAAGGGTTGTGGCACTGGAAGTGGGGGAAACAATAGGGCCAGTGCTGGGCTGGGGCAGATAAGCAGGAGAGGACCCCAAAGGGCACAAGGAAGGGCAGGTGCTGTCACTGAGCATTGCAGAGCAAAGCCAGCCCCACGTATTTAAATCTAAGACACATATATTTACACAGCACACGTCTATCCCTCTAGACAGATACACTCACAGAGGAACACAAGAGCATCTTATTTTGCTATGCTACACCACCCAGAAAAAGCCAGCCCAGAGCCCTAAGTGCCTGCTGAAGTGACCAGAGCCATTTGCAAGGCACCTGGTACCAAGACACAGGAATCTGTGTTTGAACACTTTATCCTGGTGTTCAGTAATTCACTAAACCAGGACAAAGAGTTTTAAACCAACCGTTTGAAAATCAACTGTATTGCAGTTCAGGCAGACACATTTCCTCTGCCAGCCCATGGGTTTAATAAACACACCAGGCTCATGCCTGAGCTCACAGAGGATAACCTGTAAGCACTGAGTGACAGATTTGACACTTTTTTTGAGCCATACTAGAAATCCCAATTGCTGGAATCAATGTCAAAATTTCTCTCCTTTAGGGTTTTATTTGTAAACTCTCAGGTCCTTGCCTTGGGAGTCAGGGGTGGGGGAGAGGATGGGTGAGAGGTAACTTTCCCATGAATGTTAAAACCATTGTTTTAATGGTGCACTGTTTATGTGATGACTTGGAGTAATATGAAACCTTGACGTGCTCAGGTTTTTTTTCTATCAATCTTGCATTACAGGGGTTTGGTTTATTTCCTTTTTATCTCCCTGTGCTTAACAAAATACAAGTGCTAGCTGGGACTTAAGAACAGGGTCCTGACATTGAAAGGACATCACCTGAGAGCAGGTGACTTCCACTTTGAAAGCTCAGACATGGCTTTTTTAGTTCTGCTGTGCTGGGACTGAAGCGGTTTATCCCGGATTTTGGCAAGTAGGAGGATACAAATGGGATCAGACCCCAGCCCAACCTCCCTCCCACACCCTCCTGAGGAAACAGACTCTGGTCCCTGGGCAAGCACAAGGGACAAGCACAAGTAGAAAGCGCTGGCAACATGAAGCTCCTGTTTCCACTTGTCCTGGGCTGGCTCTGAAGCTGAGGTCTTGCAATGTGTCCCAGATTGCAAGACAGGATGTATTCCATTCACCATCTGTATGGCAGTTCTCTTCTGTTAAGTGGGCAGTTTTCCTTATCTCTTCCACAACCAGTTCTCCCTCCCGGGAGACTTCTGCTGATAACAGGCTATTGAATGTCACTGCATGACTGGTAAAAGTTACAGCGTCCCATTGTGAGATGCTCCGCCCAGAGGGAGGAGCCAAGCATTCCTAACTGGATATAATCTGGGTTTTTGGGACACCAGACTCAGGCTTTTCCGCTGGATTTCCAGGAGGACTGCCTCCATTCCAATTTGGACAGCTACCAATGCCCTGACTGAAAAGAGTGTCAGGTTGTATTCTGACTCTGTTAGTGGTTTTCCTTTTGCATTATTGCATGTATTTTGTTTTCTTTTTCACTTTGCCTAATAAATTGTATTTCTGACTTGGAGTCTCTCACTAATTTTGTTTTCAAAGCAAAACACACTTTAACAAGTGTGGGTGAAAATGCTGCAGGGCCTAGAGGTGAAGAAAATGTTTTTTTCTTCCTTTGGTGTTTTGCTTCCTTTGGTGATGGTGGTGAAGGGGAGAGGGCACTTCTCACCTTGAGTGATGCCCTCAGACCTTGGTTTGACCTCAGTGCTGGGCTTTGGTACCATCCCAGGGCTGAGCCCCCTGGGCACGGGTCCAGGGACAGCTCCTGGTCATGGGCTGCCAGGCAGGAGACAGGCAGGAGGGAGCTGTGACTCCGAGAGCTGATCTGGAGATTGGCATCCTTAACTCGGTTCCAGGTTTGACCTGTAAGGACAAAGACACCGCATGCCTGGCAGCGACTGTGCCCTGCCTGCGTGCCAGGCTGCCAGCAGGGGGTTTGTTCTTTTGTGCTTAGGGTTTTATTTTTAGGTAGAGCCCAGAGACGCGACGGTGCAGGGAGGCACAGGCAGGGCTTCACCCTCTGGAGAACAGGCAGCATTTGAATATGTGATTTCACAAGGATTTTGCTTGCCTGGAATTGCACACATTAAAGCTTTTGGAGCAAATGCTTCTTAATTACTCAGCTGTGTTATAAACTAGGTTTTCTCTGGTCCATCATCATTATTCCTCTGCCTTATGCAGCCCTGGCACATGCAGGGACCAACTCACCTGGTGTTTTCTGTGCCTAAACCATAACATTCCTTATTCCAACAAGCTCTCAATCCACAGAGCCAGATCCACAGGAGAAAGGAGCTGTTAGCTACCTTTTGCAATTCAGTCACAAACAACAAACAGGGCCAGTGCTCTTTTCCAAGGTCACCTGCAAGGTCACTACAGTATCAGTGCTCAACAAATTAGTGTAATTCCTGGAAACTTTACTCCAGTTCCTGGAATGAGGTACATCATCCCAAGGAGCATAAGTGCTTCGTTTTATGCTAGAGTTCAGAGGACATTCATCATCCAGAAATTGGATTTGTGTTGGTTTGCTCTCAGCCTGGGCTATGTGTCCCCTCGGTGGTGTGGCCACTCACCAGCTGTTGTGATCCAGCCCTTCCTGGACCATTTAAACCTGTTGATTTGCTCTTCCCAAGCCCAGAGCAGTTACATTTATCAGGTGATTGACATATTGAGGAAGATTTAATTGAACAAGCCCTCTCAGAGACAGCATTACTGGGACTTAGATCCTTTTCACTCAGCTTCTGGAGGCACATGTCAAAAAGGTTATGAGCAAATTTCCCGCCTGGAAAACCTGATGGGCAACCAATAGCATGCAGTTCATTCTCATTAGTGACAGGAAAACACCACGGGTGTTACCTGAATATTTCTGGTCTCTGCCTGCATAAGCAATACCCAGTCTGATACTGAGTCCCTCTTTTCCAGGACAAGCAATTTGAGTTATTACCTGATAATTCATGCAGTTTCAGCAAATCACCACTCACTAACCTTAGGGGGAGCAGGATAAATTTTACAGCCATAAATGAAGGACAGAGGAGGGTCCTCATGCAGGAGGTCTGTGGCACTGGTTTTTAAAATGCTTTTGCTGAATAGTAACAGCTGCTCCTGTAAACCTGCTGCCCAGTGACTCCCCTGCTGACCACGGGGAAGAGATGTCAGTCAGATGTTTTGACAAAATTTCACTTTTTGGATGTTGAAACATTTCATAATTGTTGTTTTGGTGCAATTATGTCAGAAATAAACCCACAAAAACCTCATGAGGTCCAACAAGGCCAAGTGCAAGCTGTTGCAATCCCCTCTGCCAATACTCACTGAGGGGTGAATGGACTGAGAGCAGCCCTGCCAAGAAGGACCTGGGGACACTGATGGATGGAAAATGGAACGACCCAGCCATGTGCAGTTGCAGCCCGGAAAGCCAACCACACCCTGGGCTGCATCACAAGCAGCATGGTCAATAGGTCAAGGGAGGTGATTGTCCCCCTCTATCCACTCCTGTGAGACCCCTCTTGGAGTGCTGCATCCAGGCCTGGGGTCACCAGCATGGAAGGACATTGTCACTTGTTGGAGTGAGTCCAGAGGAGGCCACAAAGATGCTCAGAGGGCTGGAGCACCTCTCTTCTGAAAACAAGCTGGGAGAGTTGAGGCTGTTCAGCCTGGAGAAAAGAAAGCTCCAGTGAGGCCTTACTGGGTCTTTAAATACTTGAAGAAAGAGGATTTATAAGAAAGATGAGGAGAATGACAAGAACAAGGGGTAATTGCTTCAAACTGAAAAATGACACTTGTAGACGAGATATTTGGAAGAAATCTTTTACTGTGAGGGTGGTGAGGCACCAGCACAGGCTGCCCAGAGAAGCTGTGGGTGTCCCATCCCTGGAAGTGTCAAAGGCAAGGCTGGACAGGGCCTGGAGCAACCTGGGATAGTGGAAGGAGTCCCTGCCTATGGCAGGGAGCTTGGACTAGATGATCTTAAAAGATCCCTTCCAACCCAAATCATTCTATGATTCTATGATTTTAATAAGCTAACCAAACATATTTATTAGTCAGTTCCAAATCCTGGTGCCCAGGGGGTGTGGCTGGGACTGAGCTGAGGGCTCCCCTGGAGGAGCAGAGGGACCCTGAGTGCTGGTGGGCTCTTGTAACACTCCCTGACCCCCGTTGCTTCATCTTTCCTTGAGAGTTAATCTCTTTTATGAAATTTGACATTGAAATGCCTCCCTTATACAGCAGATTATGATTGTAATTAGCTACAGGATAAATAACACTGTATTGAGTATTACACTAGATTCCTCCTTTATTCTGTCACTGAAGCATGTTTTTCCCCTATTGCTTCTCCCAAATTATCATGAGACTTTTGTAAAGAGAATATTTGCACAAAAAAAGCTGTGGGCAATTGCTCTTGAAAAGATTCTTGCAGTTACTTAATACTGTGAAAGGGCAAAATGAAATGCTATTTAAATGTATTTTCATGCTAAATTAGAATAATGAAACTTCCTCTTGATGCTCTGGCAATGAAATTGGAGACAACTCACTTTACCCAGGTAAACTGTGCAGACTAGGAGCAGCTTTTCAAATAGAAGGAATGGAGATTATCAGCAGATATATTTACTTTAATATTTTAGCTGGCTGTTTGCATTTTTAAAAAATTAAATTATTGTAGTCTGCTCCACTTGAAAACTAACTTTTTGTGTGTCACAAGATGGGGGAATGAGGATTCTTGATGGGAATCAGGGAAGCTCCTAGCACCCAGGGAAAAACAAGGCTGGAGAGAGTTTCAGGGGGCCCAGCATGAGGAGCTGGAGAGGGACTGTGTTCAGCAAAAGGAAATTACATTCTCTGAACATCATCAAGGAGACAGAAGACACCACAAATTCGTGATACAGGATCCCCAGGCTCCTCTGGGGGCCCCTGCTGCATCTCCCATCATCTCAGCTCCTGAAATCACCCCGAAAGCAGAAGCCATTTGCTGTGAGTAGCTGCTGCAATCACCATGCTCCTCGATAACTGACATCATTCTCTTCCCTCTGGAGAAGGGTTTGTAAACAAACCCTCTCCTCTGTGACAAGCCATTAGTTCAGGTAATGCTGTGGCTCTGAATAGAAACTCCCAGAGCTAGCCAAAGCCCAGAGCTGATATTTTCTCCATGGCAGTGCCCTTGTGCTTCCGTATCTCACAGCTCTGGAGCAGCGTGGGGCCGGGCTCGCCATATGTGCTGCAGTTCCTGCCTGCCCCTCCTCGCTGGAGCAGCATTCCAGCCTGGATCTGTGGCTGGGCAGGGATAAACCTGTGAAAATGAGACCTTCGTTCCTCCCCTTGACCTTACCAGTGCCCACAGTCCTCAAGGTAAGGTTTGTAGGCATGAGATGCTCGGGTTGGTGATGTTTCTCCTTCTATGAGCCACTCCCAAAACCTCCTGATCCTATTCCTGAAGCAAATAGACAGGAGCTGAGGGAAGAGAAATAGGGTTAGGAAGCCCAGCTGTGTAAAGAAGAAGGCAGGAGAGAAGTGGCAGCATTTCCCAGCTCTGGTAAATACAAATATCCCCAGTGAGGGACAGGAATGATCTCAGCAGCCCCAGGACAGAGGTGTCCCCCAAGTATGCACACCCTGGTAAAAATGCTAACACTCACCTTCTGTGTGTGTCTATTATGTATGTCTGTGTGTATATATATAATTTTTAATATAAAATGGGGGTATTATATAAACATTTATATAAAAATTTCTATAAAAGCATTTTTATAAAAGCATTTCTATAAAATGCTGATGTTTTTAATGTATATGTATGTATATATTTACATATGTGTATATATGTGTACATTTTTACAAATATATGTGTGTATATATATATATAAATATTTGTGTGTAAATAGATATGTGTGCAAATTTTCCTGCATCTCTTCTCTCTCATTGATGATGTCTAAATAACATCATTCCTCCATGCTGGACACAGTCCATCCCCAGTGTTCCTCCTGCTGGGGCCCCTGAACATGAAACCAGTCTTATTTTTCTACACGGAGCCAAGAGCTGCCCTAATTCCCATCAAGAAATCCTCTTTCCTCCCTCTTGTGACACTTAAAAAGTTAGTTTTTAAGTGAAGCAGGCTATTTAAAAAAAGAACCCTAAAGGAAAAAAAAAAGGTCTGAAATATTATAAGAAATACATTTACAGATTTCTTGTACAAGCACACACACAAACATCCAGAAAAGCCCAGCCCAAACCACAACCCTGCACCTCGCGACAGAACCTCCCTCCTGACTCAGCAATAAGCAGCTCTCCTGATTATCATTTCACAATTCAGAGCACCTAACCTCACATCAGATGTGTATTTTCCTGTCGTACAGCTCACCTGAGGCTACGTAAACCTCACTGAGCTGCTGCTGCCTGTCTCAGCCCTGGGAATACAACTTAATGATTCACTCCTCGCCTGGACCAACATGTCAGCCCCTCCTGATCGTACGACTTGTTTAACCTCTGAGGAATAGGAGCTACCCTGACACCTGATGTGTCACATCAGCTATCAGGATGCAAGAGAGAGATCTGGCTGCCCCATCTCCATAAATCCTTGATCTCTGTAGCAGGGCTGTCACTTCTCCCTGCAGAGGCTGTAATTTCGGGTTTGCTTTGAGCTGGCTGCGGTACACCTTGGGTTTGATATCTTCATCACAACTCAGAGCCTCTGTGCCAGCCCAGGATGGTGTTGCTACGACTGCTCTCAATGATGGTGCAAGATGTCCAGCAAGGACTTCAAAGCCTTTGCAGATGCTTTTTAATGAAGCCTCGTAGTGAGCTATAAAGCGAAGAGGCATCATTAAATGTCTGCACAGACAGAGAGAGGAATTATCGCTGCTGAGACCGTCCCTTAAAGTCACACCACTGAGTGGGCTCAACCAGGATGGGGCAGCCCCCCTGTCCTGCCCCACTCATTAGAAAATGCTTTTTTTTAACCAGATTGACACCTCCATAGCTGCAAAGTGGCCATAAATCACAACATTAAAGCCTGAAGACCAGTGCTGCTGCTCTGAATGCAGCAGGCAGCTTGGGGAACCCACTGCTGCCCATCCATCTCCACATCAGGGCGTGCCCTTCCTTCTTCTCTCCTGGGAAAAAAAAAAAAAAACATCCTGGAAATGAAGTAGTCCAGCCTGGGAAAAACCCTCTTTCCAAACTGGAAAATGCCACCTATTACAGGAACTTTTTTCCCCCCTTTTTTCACCCACCCAGTTTTTGTTTCCATGGAAACATGGCCAGTAAATCGGCTGGCCAGAGGCAGCCCGGGAGTGGGGAAACCCCTGGGGAGGTTTCCATACCTGAAAACTACAAGGGGTAATTTGCAAAACATAGGCTTTTTGTTCCTTGGGGGCTCCCAAGTCTCTCCAAATGTTTAAATGCAAATAAAAGATTAGTAAGTTTCCTACACCTAAATATAAGCACTGAGTTTAACAGCTAAATGTTCCCACCTGAACCTGGGTGATGCTTTGGAGAGTCTCAGCTTCAGGTGGAGATTCTGGTGCATGGCCTTGTCCCTTACACTGGGGACAGATTTTGGAGCCTGAGGGTAAAGGTAGGACCAGGGTGGTTCCTGAGGTCTATATAAGGGGAGATGTAGGACATAAATAGATGTGTCTAAGTATTTATACAAACAAAAAGGAGAAGAGATAAAAACCTACAAATTTTAAATATTTTAAATTATTTTAGTGACAGAAAGCACTGGTAAGTGCAGCTATGGGCCAGCCCTGGAAACCAGAAATCACTTCCCATAAAGAAAGAATAACCAGCCTCAACCAGGTGCACCACCATTCCATGCCATCCCACTGCAGGGAAAACAGCCTGACATGATGCACATGGAAGCAATGCCACCTTTTCTTTATCAGCAAAGAAATTCCCAAAAGCATTTGCTCAACACACCCTTTCCCCAGGATACATCATCTGGGATGGTCTCATGTTGGATACCCGGGCTAAGGCTGAGAAAACCTGAGCCTGTGGCTGCATCTTGTTGCTGACCTTCCCACTCGCTGTGTTTAATTCAGAAATCCAATTATATCACTTTTAAATCCCCAAATCTTGTGCTCTTTCTCCTGTGCACATCTCTTCACCAGCCCTGATCAATATTTCCAAGCTTCTTACCGGGGAGCAAACCGCAACTGCGCTGCAGGATTTGCTCTCACGCCGCCAAAGCAAAGCTCTTCCCTGCTGCTACCCACGAGCCTGCCGTGCTGGTCAGGGAAAAATCACCAGCGGGGGTGATGGACGGGTCTAGTCCAGCTCTGTGTTGCTAGAAAATTAAAATGAAAAGCCAGCTGTGGGTCTAAAGCCGGCGGGGGCCGGCGGGCAGCGGCGTGTGCTCCCTCTGCCGTTGCGGTCGCAGCAGTGATGGACTCCGGGCAGGGATGCACAAAGCAGGGAAGGCAAGTCCAGCCAAAAATCTTGTTTTCCCATTAAAGCAGGAGTTTTAATAGCTGATGACAATGCTCTCTGCCTGGCCACCTGTGTCAGGCTGCTCCTGGCAGGTAGAAAGGCAAGCTGGAGAAAAGAGCTGTGAGGACAAAGGTGTGATATGGTGATTGCTCTGGAGCCCCTTGGTCAGGTTAAATCTGTGTTTCAGAGCAATGTTCGGGGCCTCAAAGAGCAGATATTTGGGCAGGATCAGTGGGTGCCTGCAAAGGGGCAAGTTTTATTCCTGGAGGCTTTGCAATGTGCACGCTGACTTGTATCAGCATTGCTGCTTGTCTTAGGGAGGCTGTAGCATCACTATGAAGTCAGCTGAAGGAAGGAGGTGATTTTTATCCCCGTTAACTCCCTTGCAGCATCAGCCCAGCCAGCCCTGAGGAGCCCTGCTCTCCCTTGCAGAAGGTTTAACCTATAACCAAATATTGTGTGACTGGGGCAAAAGTGTCACGAGCTCCAGGACATGTCTGGGATGGGGCAGAAGCACAGCCCTGCCCCTGCCAGTGTCTCCCAGGGCTCAGCTCAGAGATGTGCCTGTCCTGAAAGCACACAGAGATTGGGCACTGCTTGAGCTCTTTCACAATGCTCTTTCACAGCCCACTGTCTGAAACACAGGGCACTGGAAGGGGCTCCAAGCTCTCTCCAGAGCCCTTTTTTCTCAGTGTGAACAACCCCAGCTGTGTCAGACTGTCTCCAGGAGTAGGTGTTCCAGCCCTCAGAGGATCTTCACGGAGTCCCTTGAACCTGCTCAAACAGCTCCATGCCTTGCTTATACTTAGGGCCCCTGAATAATTTGCATCACTGTTTATCTCACCTTAAATATACGTGCCAAATCCTTCTTGTCTGGTATTCGGGTGTTCCCCTGGATCAGGATACCCAAAGTTACTGTGTGCAGCTGCTAAATGTGACAGCACAGGAGAAATACCTCCAGTTACTATTTAGTTGAATGCACATAATTAGCCACTTGTTGTATCTTTATTTCAAAATGTCTTCAACCAGGGATGTGCTTTGCACCCTATAGTGCCGGTGGCTGCCTCCACTTCCCCATCCAGGCTGTGGAAGTGACATTTCTCCTTGTGGATGGGGTAATGAGGAGGACACAAGTCCCTGCAAAGCCCCCCCCCCATGCCTTCAGCACCAATCCCATCAGAAAGGACCCAGAGGACAGCGGCTGGGGACATACATGCATGTTTTCTCTAAGTGGGGAGGATGGCAAAACTGGCGAGGGGCCAGCAGGAAGTATTTGTAAACACTTTGTAAATGATCCAATTTTCCTGAGCATCTGTTCACGACTCACTTGCCAGCTCCATGGACCCAGTGCTGGTTGCTGAAATGGCAAAGGCTGGAAAAGCCCCAGACTGGCTGTGACTTCGATCCCATCACCAAAGCAATTAATTGGCAACAGCCTCGCTCTGACAACGCAGGCTCCTCGAAATAACACAACCAGGAAGGTGCCTCATCATTACTGCCCTGCTTCTCAGAACAATGTGCTCCAGCCCACAGACACTTGCAGCTGGCCTCTCCTCAGCATCCTTTGCCATGGGGAGGACATTGCCTGTGTTCCTCCTGGAAGGATGCTCACAGCAGTTTGAGTAGGTGCCTTTGCCACGCTGGAGCTAGGGATAACTATGACCAAAACCTAGTTTGGTCCTAGTTAAGACAGCAGCAGTGAGAACAAGTGTTTTCCATAGGGGGTTAAATATTACAGCAAGCTTGACACAGTTTTCTAGGTTTTTGGATAAAGTCTGAGCTCAGGAATTGGCAGCAGCCTGTCATGATGAAACGACCTCATGTAATCTCTGATTTCTGTGTCCTGCTATGCCCTTTCCCATTGAAAGTGATCAACTCTTAAAAAAAAAATGCAATATTTTGCAAATGGGTTTCTTCTTAATAAATCACCTGGAAAGAAAGCACGAGGACATCAGGCTCCACAGACCTGAACCAGTAGTGATGACCCAGTAGATATTTACTGCTGTGGTTCCAGCTACATCTTCACCTGCATTAATTTTTCCCCTTTAAATTGGGTTTGAGTCACAAGACCAAATCTCCATTTTCAGCATAGATTGGGACCCTCTCTGGGCAGCCTGGATCTGCAAGAAGGACATTTTAGCATGGATTTGGAGCAGACTGAAGAAGAAGAAGGGATGTGCTGGTTCTTCATCTCATGTTAGTTCATTCTCCCAACTCACCACAAGACGTTTCCTGCTTCTTACCATTACCTGGGAATTTCACATGGAAAATTCCTGAGTACTGAAGGATGCAATGATTCTAGGGATGCCTTTCTTTTCTCTCTCCAGTAAATTAGTGCTTATGTGGGAAATGAGCTCAGACATTGCTCGGGGCACAGTGCATCTGCCAGCATTTGGCCAGTCAAGCACTGCCATCAGTGCCCATCAAGTCCAAGTCGTGCTTTCACACCCTGGCCTGGGGTTTTCAGAGGTGATATATTAATTTTTTTTTTCCCAGATGAAGATGACCCCATTCATGTCTCCTAATCCCTTTGTCCTCTTGCTAATAATTAGAGCAGCGAGAGGCCGGGAACACGCCTGGCACGCCTGGGAAAGAAAAACTCTCCTGCCTCAGGGAGGGTTTCTCCAGCCAAAGGAGAAATAGCTAAAATAAGAAAAGAAGAAGGAAAAAGAAGCCAGCAGCCCTTAGATGGGCTGTGTCTATCTCAAGGACAAAATATCCCTCCCCACAATTCCTGATACAGAAAAGGATGGTAACATCTCCATCAGGAAGGAACCACAGAAAAGGGATGGAAGGGAGGAATCACAGTATGTTGAGTGACTAATACAGGATCTTGTGCTAAAAACTAAAGGTGTTGGAGGTTCAGACTCCACTCTCATACATCACCACCATCAGGAATCATTTGCCTGGATTTAACAGGATGATCTATTTGAATCAAGAGAGGAAATTCTGTTCCTTACTGTATTACTCAGAAATCCCTGTGGGTTTCTTGCCATGCAGGCTCATCCGTAAATGAATTCTGGAGTTGAAAACCCAACCAACCTTCAGACTGGCCTTGTTTCAGTGACTTTTTAGTTTTGAGGGTTACTTTTGGGAGATGTGGGCTCACCTAGGTGGGCTCCTTACTGTGAGGATGTTCCATGGGAATTAGTCACAGCAGTCCCATGGAGTTCGTTGCCACAGGAGAGCAGTAGTGTGTCACCTCACCTGCCAAAATCCCCAGACCAAACTTTCTCATCCCCAAAAAAAGCCCATTTCAGGCATCTAATTCATTGCTGGCAGCTCATGGGGTGGATGTAATGGGATAAACTCTGGTTCAGAACTGGGATGGGCTTGCAGGAGAGAGGATGATCATCTCTTCAGACCTCTGCAGCTGGTGCTGTGGTTTGCACACTCCCACTGCAGAGCTTTTCCTTTAGGCTTTTCTTCATTGAAAAAGAAAAAAAAAAACAGTCTTTGGCAAAAAAAGAAAAAAAGAAAAAAAAAAAAAAACAAAAAAAACCAAAACAGTCTTGTGGTTAATGTATCTTGTATCTCATCAGTGCAATTTTTTTCCTCTAGCTGTCATTAACCTGCCTATACTTGGTTGTGTGTTCTTGACTTAAAACCAATGAAGTCCAGAGTGAAAAGCCTGGGTTATTTCCTTGGAATTCCATAGACTCTATTCAAGTTCCCAGTAGGATATTCTAACCGGGAATTAACAGGAGTGTTTTTTCTTGTGACCAAGCAAGTCAAAGTCGGGTTTCAATGTGTAATAAAACCAAGATGATACCTACGGGACAAAGGGCAAGACACATCTTGAATTAGCATGGTGAGATTATCTGTAAGCATGTAGATTGAAAGGAAATGGCTCATACACATCCAATAGGAAGAAAATAATGATGTTCTGGTGTTGGGTTATGAAAACAACATGATCAAGAAAGACCCAGTGTGGTCTGGCCTCCTCTGAGCAGGAGGATGCAGGAGACAGGAGATGTGATCCAGGGCTTTTTAATCCCTTGATAAAATCTCTAAAAGGGATTTGGCACCAGAACACCGGGCTGCAGAGAAGGGTCATGCCGTGTGGCTTCAGCAAGAGGCACTCCCTCCTTCCCTCCTTTTCTCCTTCCCTCAATCTCTATGTCCCTCCATCAGTGTGTGTCCTTCCTTCCTTCCTTCCTTCCTTCCTTCCTTCCTTCCTTCCTTCCTTCCTTCCTTCCTTCCTTCCTTCCTTCCTTCCTTCCTTCCTTCCTTCCTTCCTTCCTTCCTTCCTTCCTTCCTTCCTTCCTTCCTTCCTTCCTTCCTTCCTTCCTTCCTTCCTTCCTTCCTTCCTTCCTTCCTTCCTTCCTTCCTTCCTTCCTTCCTTCCTTCCTTCCTTCCTTCCTTCCTTCCTTCCTTCCTTCCTTCCTTCCTTCCTTCCTTCCTTCCTTCCTTCCTTCCTTCCTTCCTTCCTTCCTTCCTTCCTTCCTTCCTTCCTTCCTTCCTTCCTTCCTTCCTTCCTTCCTTCCTTCCTTCCTTCCTTCCTTCCTTCCTTCCTTCCTTCCTTCCTTCCTTCCTTCCTTCCTTCCTTCCTTCCTTCCTTCCTTCCTTCCTTCCTTCCTTCCTTCCTTCCTTCCTTCCTTCCTTCCTTCCTTCCTTCCTTCCTTCCTTCCTTCCTTCCTTCCTTCCTTCCTTCCTTCCTTCCTTCCTTCCTTCCTTCCTTCCTTCCTTCCTTCCTTCCTTCCTTCCTTCCTTCCTTCCTCCCTCCCTCCCTCCCTCCCTCCCTCCCTCCCTCCCTCCCTCATGCCTCCATTCCTCCCTTTTTTTCCCCTCCTTTCATCCTTCCTCCCTCCTTCCATCCCTCCCTCCATCCTCCCTCCCTTCCTCCCCCCCAGCCTCCCTGGGTCTTTTCAAACAGGATCCCCCATTCAGAGGGGATTTCTCCACGCCAGGCCGATCAGGGGGATTAAAGAGCAATTAAACCTGATAAATTATCTGCCTGAAACATTTTTTCAAAGTGGCCACTGTGCTGGAGCAAAGTCCCTGTCGCTTCATTTCCCCTGTGAAGGGGGATCAGGGCACATCAAGCCCCGCTGACCCGCTGACCTCCGCCTGCGCCGGGCAGGGAGCAGCGCGGGACCCGCGCCGACACCGCGCTCCCCTGCACGCCCCACCGCAAGTGAAACCGGCCCCTCCGCCCCTTTTGGCAGGGCTTTAGCCTCTGGGAAGCGTCAGGGATGCCTCCCAGGCTGAGGCAAGCAAAGCGGGAGCGGGAGCAGCCTGCTTCCTTTAAGGCTAAACAAACAGCCTTTGCCTTCAAAGCTCACAGAAATCGTTGTCCTAATTTGTCTCCAATTTAATATTCTGCATCTGCTTTCGTGAAGACTCCAGGTATCTCTCACTTCAAACCTTTTCCAGCTTCTGCTTGGCTGCAGGAGCCAGAGTAGAGGGCTTTAATGGCAATTTGGAGCGTCCTAAGTTTGAATAAACCCCAGACCTACACCAGTCCTCAGGGGTGCTCCGAAAGGCACTGTGGTTTCTAACTGGGTGCTTTGAGCTAGTGTACAATCTCAGGCTGTTTTATCCACCCTTTCCCTCTGTACCCTCAGCCAAGGGTCCATAAAATTCCTGCTTTTATTTTCAGCCCTGTGCTGCTGCTCAACTCAGCTGCCATCAGGATCCATCTCCTCCCAGCTGATTGCCTGCTCTCAGCCGCAGCAGACCTGTGCCTGCTCCCATCATGGGTTTATCAGAGAAAGGGGTTCAGCCCCATGGAGCTACTCCAGATTTTGGGTGCTGTAATAAGAAGCAGAATTCAGCCCCTTAGACAAGATCTTTGATTTCTATAGGAAGGTTGAAGAACAGCATTTCTAGCCCTTGCATTTTTCTGGTTTTCTTTCACACACCTTCACTCCATTCATTAGAATAGGAAAAGATGCCACAAAAAAATCTAATGATGCCTAAGTGTCTTATATTAATGCATGTTACTGTTAATGCAATATAGTGCCCACCCAAAAAATCATGAAAACAAAGCAGCTCTGTGTGGGAGCACAATTCTGAGTACAGCCATGCAAAGTGGGGGAATATGCTTGTAAAGATGCTAATGCAGTGCTATGCAGCTGTATCCAGATTTTATATCCTTGCTGGAGCCCCCCATCTGGAAATCCACCCCTTGCCTCTCAAGTCCAGTTATTCAGAAAGAACTTTGATAAAAACTGGGATGCTGAACTCTTCAAACAACAAATCACTTTTCTCTGGCCTGTCTGCTCTACCAACAGCTTGAAAGTCTTGGGTCAAGTTACCCCTGAGCTTGTACACCCAGAATCAGCACATGACGAAGTTCTGCAAAGGCCACATCTAGATAAAGATGTTCCTTGCTGTTTGAGCTGATGGACACCTCAAAATATAGGCTGAAACTTTAAAAATGCACTTTTATTTGTCTGTATGCTAGGCCCTTCTGCTTTTACTTTCCCTACGTAGCCTAACATTAATTACCTGGCTGAAACATGCCTGCAAAGGGAAAACTATAAACTGGGAAAGACCTCCAGAAATGTGAGCTGGCTCTGAGGGCAGATCAGTACTAACGTGACCTGTGTGTCCTGTAGCATGTGTCAGCCCTGTGAACCATCCCACTGCTGGGGGGTTGCTTGGGAATAACCTGTGGATGGGTTGTCTGGCGCTGGAACAGGCTGCCCAGGGAAGTGCTGGAGACACCACTTCTGCAGGGATTTCAAGGACATGTGGATGTACCACTCGGGGGCAAGGTTTAGTGGTGGGCTTGGCAGTGCTGGGTTAACAATGGTTCTATTCAATGACCTCAGAGGTCTTTTCCAACTATTCTAGGGTTCTATGATTCTATGGGCTGAGAATGACTTCAGGAATATGTCCACAGCCAGTGAAAGAGAAAGATGAAGTCACTCACCCAAAGACATGAGAAATTCTGATCTGAAATGGAGATTTCATTCTGGAACTGTTCATCTCTTCCCTTTTCTGGCAGAGATGAAAAATGCCCATCCATTTTAGGTCATCCACACCCTGCTCACCCCTCTCCCTTCTGCCCAGAGTGCCTCTCCCTGCCCCAACACCCACTATCCGAGTTAACATCACAACATCCAGATGTGTAGCAGCCAGGAAAATCCAGCACTTTCTCATTTCTATCACCTGCACCCACATCTCATCTTCATCTTCCTCTCCTGGGAAACGTCTCCCCTCCCCATGCCCATACTCCTAGGCAGGGGCTTGCTGGATAACATAGCCATCATCACAATGCTCCTACCATTAGGCATAATAATGCTGCTCCTACTATAAGTGATTCATTAAATTGATTTCACAAGGAACTGCTATTCCTGCTCACAGCACCATCCGGAGCACACTAGGAGTGCATGGCGTTATTTACATTTGTTTGCCCGCACCAAGGCTGACTGTAACTCCATAAATATTTATAGAAGCAGTGTGTATCTACAATACCCAGTCAATTCTCAGTGAGTGCTGTGTGCTAGGCTTTCTGGTCTAGCATGTGGTTTTATATAAAACCGATGATGCAGAAAGGTAAGGGGAAAGGAAAAGACAAATTCCTGGTCCACATAAGCCGCTGGTGTTTGCCTGAGTGAGGGGAATCCACACCTCTGGGAGAGCTCCCGAGACAGCACAGTTTGCAGATGCTTCATGGCACATAAGTCCCTAAGTCCGGGGAGCTGTGGCCCGGCTCAGACGGGCGCAGGAGCCAGCTCTGCACAAGCTAACGCAGCGCCAGTGCCTGCGAGCCAAGGAGGGATGGATTTACTGTCCTCCAGCAGTTGCGGCAGGCAGAGTGCCAAGTGGTATCTCCAGTGAGCGCGGCTGGGCATTCGCTACCCAGGTTGCAGGGGGACGTTTACTGAATGACACTAATAAAACCCAAAAACAAAGCAGGCTAATGTCGGTAATTCCCTCGGACAATTTAAATGCACATATTTTAGGAGAGGAGCAGCCTCCCACACATCCATTCTCACACACGCTCTCTAAATACTGAGAACAATGTGGCCGCTGCACTTTGGAGAAGAAAGTGAGAATAGATTTGGGGCCTGGAAGTGCCAAGCAGAAGCCGCAGAGCCAAATGTCACAGAGCCGTGGGACTGCAGGAGAGAGCAGGAGAGACGGCGTGTGAGCATCCTCTCCGCAGAGGCACGGGGGGACAAAGCTCTCTGCTCAGGGTCACGGCAGCAAGTGGCCACCTCACTACTAACATTTGCCTCAAATGCTGCACACAGCAAACATCCTGGTCTTCCCCTGCAGCCCGAGCAGAATCGCCCCTGTATCCGCACCCAGGTTTCAAGGATAAGCACGCGGTGCTACTCTTGCAGTGCTGAATGGGCCCGGCAGACGCGGTCCCCTCTCCACCCTCATCCTCATGTGGAAGTATGGCCACAGCTCTCCTTCCAAATGTCCTTCCTGCAGGACATCTCTCCAGGGCTGCAGAGAAATGTCACGGCGGCTCCCCTGTGCTGGCAGTAGCCCAGGAGCAAGGGAGGTGTCACCATTGGCACCCTCCTGTGACATCGTGGCGATCACAAATTACTGGAGACGTCCTGAGCAGGGGAGACGGACAGTCAGGACCCAAATTCCAAACAGTGCCAAGATCAACATTTGCATCACTCTTGGGGTTGTTTGCATCCCTCTTAGCACTGGAAATGACATTTTCCATCCCTAATGAAACCAGGACTGTATGTCCTTTTCCCTGCTGCCCTGCAGAAACGGCCCCAGGCTCCTCCGCAGGACAGGGCTGGGCACAGCCCCAGTTTGAGACAGGTGAGGGGAGCGTTCCGTGCCCACCCAGAGGGGCAGGGGAACTGGCGAGGGGTCAGGAAGGCAGAGGGCACGCAGGGAGGATGCAGTCACCTTTGTTGGTGTTGACCCCGGAGCCCCGGCTTCTGTCCGTGCCTGAGGCCAGGCAGGGTGCCGCCTTTGTGGGGAGGCGAAGGGAAGTGCCCTCGCATCCCTCACGCTGACTTGCCTTCACCAGGGACCTTAATTCAGCAAAAACCGCAGCCGTCACGGATGGATGCGGAAGAGGGGAAGGGAGGGCTGGGGGTGATTGCTTCGGCAGTCCTTTTCCTTTCCATCGCTGTGCCCAGCTTCCTGCAAACAGACGGCAGTAGCAGCCTCAGGGAGGGGGCACGATGTCCTTCCCCAAGCCCCAGCACCCTGCATCCCACTGCCCTCTGTGTCCCACCGCCCGCCTGAGCTCTGGAGGGGCCGCTTCCCTGGCTGTGATGTTTCCTGTTGTATGACACAGGGAATGTGAGGGTTTAGGCATTGAAGGGAGGGATTTTACCTCTTTGCATCCACTCCTTTTGACAGCTGAAAGGTGCCTGTGTGGCACCAGGGACTGCCTGGAGCCCCGTGGCCTCCTCCAGTCCGGCCCCCAGCATCGACCCCTTCACTCGCCCCCTCCACCTCCCTTCGGCAGCTCTTCTCCCAGGTTTGGGGAGGCTCCAGCGCCGCTTTCGCTGCGAGGAGGAAAGATAGCTCCTTTAATCTCACCCCTAACCCCATGACCTTCCTCCCTTAAGGAGCTTTTCCCCTTCATGTCACTGCTTTTTAAAGCCTCCTTTACAAATAAAAGCAATTTCCTTTTGGAACTGTAGCTATGACATGGGGAGATGCGCTTTTTTTTTTGGACAATAAAGGGGTAAGAATGGGGGGCCAGCTTCTTTTTAGTGTTTGTATTCGGCAGGGTCTGTTTGTTTTGATACTTTACATAAGACTGTAAACACCAGGCGAGTTAAAAGCTTTAATTAAAAAAAGGTGGTGAGCTGGGAAGGGGAGGAAAAAGAGAGGGAAAAGCCTTTCAATTTACACAGTGACTTAGAGAAGCAGCCCCAGACAGACAAGATAAATATAACCCAGGAATCCAAGAAAACTAGAGGACAAAAAAATAAAGAAACCTACAAAACGCAGCAGCTCAGCGCTGTGGCACCGCGCAGTCCCGCAGCCCACCCAGCCCTGAGCCCCCAGCGATGGGCTGAAAGCGGCCCTCGCCCCTTTTTGCCGGGAAGGCAAGGGAGGTGACAGCCGTGTCGCCGCCGCCCCACACCCTGGCTTTGAAGTTCTTGGGTGGGGTATTTTACTGTTCTCACGGGCCTGCATGCGGAACGGGCAGGTCCTCGGTGGCCCCCGCCTTGTCACCCGGGCGGCATCGGAGCGATGCCGCGGAGCAGAGCCGGGCGCTGGGGTTTGGGCGCCGGGCTGGCCAGGCTGCGCCCCCGGACCCGCTGTTCCCGTCGGGAACACCTCTAGGGATGGCCGAGGCGGGCACGGCCCCGCCACCCCGGCAGCTGCCGGCCCCTTGGGCGGGCGCTCGGGCTGCGGGGAGCTGGGGGGACAGGACGGTGAGGGGAACCTGCGGAGGGGTCCGGGCCCGCGCTGCTGCCCGGCCACACCGCCGGACACTGCCGGACACACTGCCGGACACACTGCCGGACACACTGCCGGACACACTGCCGGACACACTGCCGGACACCGCCGGCCGCGACCGAACCGGGGTCCGGAAGAGCCACCGGGACCGGCGGCAGCCAGGGGGATTGCGGGGAAGGGGAACGGCAGGAAGGAAAAAAGGAAAAATAGGGAGAGGAGGGAGAGGAGGGAGAGGAGGGAGAGGAGGGAGAGGAGGAGGAGAGGAGGAGGAGGAGGGAGGAGGAGGAGGAGAGGAGAGGAGAGGAGGAGGAGGAGGAGGGAAGGAGGAGGGAGGAGGAGGGAGGAGGAGGGAGGAGGAGGGAGGAGGAAGGAAGGAAGGAAGGAAGGAAGGAAGGAAGGAAGGAAGGAAGGAAGGAAGGAAGGAAGGAAGGAAGGAAGGAAGGAAGGAAGGAAGGAAGGAAGGAAGGAAGGAAGGAAGGAAGGAAGGAAGGAAGGAAGGAAGGAAGGAAGGAAGGAAGGAAGGAAGGAAGGAAGGAAGGAAGGAAGGAAGGAAGGAAGGAAGGAAGGAAGGAAGGAAGGAAGGAAGGAAGGAAGGAAGGAAGGAAGGAAGGAAGGGAAGGAAGGAAGGAAGGAAGGAAGGAAGGAAGGAAGGAAGGAAGGAAGGAAGGAAGGAAGGAAGGAAGGAAGGAAGGAAGGAAGGAAGGAAGGAAGGAAGGAAGGAAGGAAGGAAGGAAGGAAGGAAGGAAGGAAGGAAGGAAGGAAGGAAGGAAGGAAGGAAGGAAGGAAGGAAGGAAGGAAGGAAGGAAGGAAGGAAGGAAGGAAGGAAGGAAGGAATGGGTACTGCGGGCATGGGCAGAGGCCTCTCCCACCCGGACCCCTGGCCCAGCCTCCCCCCGCCAAATTCCCGCTTTTCCCCGCTGTCTTCCAGGCCCGGCGGCCGCGGAGGGGCACACGGAGGGCGTCGGGGTCCCACAGCGGGCGGGTGGGGCGGGGAAGCTGCGAAAGACGAGGAAGGACCGAGATCGGGGCTGTTAAACCTCCCCGCGGAACTTTCCGCAGAGCAAGGAGAGGCGAGAACGAGCATCCTCCCGTCCGTTCTGCAGCACGCCTGCCTGGCTGACAGGGACACCCCACTGAGAACTGTAGTTTTGTCTGTTGCTTATTAAAAGAAAAGGCAGTTTCTTGTTTGTATTTTGTGTTCTGAGATTGGGGTGGGTTTTGGTTTTTGTTTGCTTGGGTTTCTGGGTTTTGTTTTGCCTTGTTTTGTTTTCCTGAGGAAATGCAGCGTGTGTGCAGCGTGTCCGGGCCATGCCTCCGTCACTGCGTGAAGCCCCTCGCCCATCCCGGTCCCTCGAGAGGAGGAGGGGGCACCCAGGGCGGGGGGACAGCCCAGGGTAAGGAGCACCTTTACCGGGAGGAGCCGAACGGCCCCACAGCCCGGCCCCAGCACAGCCCTGCCTGTCTCTTGGGCGGGGGCGGCTGTCGTGGACCCCCACCTCCGTCCCCCCGGGGCACCATCCCCTCGATCCCGCATCCCCGGATTGCCGGCAAGCCTCGGGCAGTGAAGGATGGGGAAAGTTCAGGGAGCCCGGTCCTGCTGAGGAGGACAGGGATTCTCCCAAACCTCTGTCGGAGCTTGCCCGACCCCAGAGCTTCGGCGGTGCGGTGTGAGCGCGGCTGGGCTCCCGCTCCGCAACAGCTGGAAAATAGCCTTCGAGAGACCATAAAAGTTGATTATCTGGTGAGGAGCTGGAGTGGAAATTACCTAGTTAATTAGAGCGGTGGCTTTATTCTGCCTGTGAGTAAATGCCGAGGTGTAAATCCAAGGGAATTTAGGGGAATTAGCTGCCCATGTGGAAAGTGCAGGAGCAGCTCCAGCATCTCGCCCCAGCCCCTGCTAATGCTGGGGTCGGTGTAGAGTTGCTGAACTTTACCGTCACAACAGCTCCTGTTGTGTCTGCACGGATTAACTCCTCCGAGTCACGGGAGAAGCGGGGAAACGTTCCTCAGTCGCGACATCCGCGATTGTGCACACTTGTGCAGCCGCTGGTACCTAGCGGGTGTGTGTAAAACGGGTGGACGCATCATCTTGTTAAGATTAAATAAAAATGGTTTCAGGGAAATAATTCTGTACTTCTTTGAAGCTTTTCTGCCTCCACAGCTACAGATAAGCAAGCGAACGGCAATCCCGGCCGTCGCCCCGCGGATCCGCACCGGGAGAGGCGCCGGATGGCTGTCACAGCCGGGGACCGTGAGCCCTGCCCGGGACAGAACCACAGCCAGAGCCCGAGCATCCCCCGGCGGGAACCGACGGACCGGCTCGGGCTGTACCGGCCATGTCCCACCCAGCTGCTGGGGGCAGAAACTGGGGCCGGATTTCTGTTTCTTTACAAAGATGCTGTGGGTGTAACTCAAAGACACAGGCGAAAAGTTTAGCTCCCAGCTTTATTTTTTAATCTATTTTAATTTTTCTTTTTTAAACAAGGAGTCACCAACTATTTCTTTGCACAGGCCAAAAACTTTCTCTCAGCGACAGATAGTTTCATCCCTGTTTATGCTTCGAGCTGGTGGGTTTTTAAAGAACGGCTCGGCAAAACAAAGTCCAGCCACTCCAGGGAGGGAACCGACACCCAGTGTCACTCAGCGTCCTGGCGGAGCCTCGCTGGCTCGGGTAACCGGACCAGAGCTCCGCTGCCGAGGGCTGTGGGGGTCCAGCAACGCAGCAGCGAACATTGCCTCCACCCTGGGAAACCGAAAGGGCTTTTCCTTTTTCCTTTTTCCTTTCTTTTCTTTTCTTTTCCTTTTCCTTCCCATTCTCTTCTCTTCTCTTCTCTTCTCTTCTCTCTCTTCTCTTCTCTTCTCTTCTCTTCTCTTCTCTCTTCTCTTCTCTTCTCTTCTCTTCTCTTCTCTTCTTCTCTTCTCTTCTCTTTCTCTTTCTCTTTCTCTCTCTCTTTCTCTTTCTCTTTCTCTTTCTCTTTCTCTTCTCTTCCTCTTCTCTCGCCAATCACCATATTATTGTGCTCTGGGCTGTTGTTTACCCTTACTTTCTACCTAACTTTAACAAAATTGGAGGCTTTTATTGTTGTTTGACAGTTTTCGATTGGGCCCGGGAAGGCTGTCCCCAGTCCCAGCGGGCGGGCGGGAGGGGAGGGGGCTGCTCCTCGTGGGCAGGGGCAGGGCAAGAAGAGGGGCCGGGGGAGGGCAGGGGCGAGAGGACAGGGCCAGGGGCAGGGCGAGCCAGGGACAGGGCCGGGCCAGGGGCAGGGCGAGCCAGGGGCCGGCACTCCCACCCCACCCGCGCACCCTCCCTCCCGTGAGAAGGGGAGGCGGTGGGGGGTGGCTGCTCCCCGTCACTCCTTGCTGCGAACGGTAGCCGTGACCGAGCGCTGCTTTCCCGAGTCAAGGCTCTGACATTCACCCTCATCCGTTCCCTCCCGAGCATCCTCCGTGCCCCACACCGGTGCCCTCGTCCGTTCGGCGGGGAGCCCCGTCTCGGGCCGGGCCGGGGAGGCAGCAGCGGGCTCTGCCCTCGCCACGAGCAGCTCATGAAATTTTCATGATCTTGCAAGAAAGTGGAAGCCAGGGTTTCCAACCCGTCTCTTTGCCCCCGTTGATGGGAAAGTATTCCCGCTCGAAGTGGATGGATGGGCGATGCCGGTCCCACCGCAGGTTGCGGGCTGGGACACCGGCGGCCGCAACGCGCCCTTCATCCTGCCTGGCATGGGGGGAATTGGGAAAATCCGGAGGTTCCATGGGTTTCATTCTTGTGGTTGTCGGCGGTGCAGTGAGAACCCGGCGGCACTGGGGAAATGCGGCCGTGCTGGCTGAGCTCTTCCGGCCCGCCGGCTCCAGGAAAGCCTGGATAGGGCTAGGCGGGGGTTGCTGCTGGTTTTCCCCTTCCAAAATTGATGCGAGAACCCAGGGAAGGCCGGGCAGGGCGGGGCACACCGCCTGCGGCATGGCCAGGCTGGCAAAGGAGCAGCGACCTCTCCCCTCTCCTCTATCCTCCGCCAGCAGCTCCAACGCTCTGGCAAAGCTGCCTCAAAGGCTTCGCTTGGAAAAAAAAAAGTGATGCCGGGTGTGAGCGGGAGGCACACGAGGGCCGCCGGGGCCGCGGCGATGTGCCCAGGCTGTGCCCACGGGGTCGCTGCCAGACCTCCCCCGGCGGCACGGGCAGGGACTGGCTGGAAATGGGGGAATCGCTGTAAACCCGGCGAAATTTGGTGCATGCCTGCGTTTTGAAGGCAGTCATTCCACGCTGGGAGAACGGGAGGCGCAGCACCTCCCTTCGCTTCCACTATTGCTTTGGGCATTTTGGCTTCCCAGCATCTCGGGGTTTGTTGTTTTGGTTTGGTTTCCTTTTTCCCGAATATGGGGAAAAGCTGGAAGGAGGGTTTGCCGGTGGAGCGCCACAAACAGTCCAGGAGCCTGCCCGCAGCCCGGCCCCGGCCGCGGAGCCTGCCTGCTGCCCGCCGGCGGGCGGGGGTCGGCCGCAATCTCCCTCCCTCCTTCCCCGTACCGAGCTCCCGGGTTGTCATCCCGTTTCTAAAGTTCTCAGTGCCAAAAGCGCCGAGCAAAGGGCAGGATTTGCTGCACCCACACACTCAACTACTTGAGGGAGGGAAAACATATACAAATTTTAAAGGGTGGCAGCATGGAATGAGCCTCGTTGAAACTACGCGGAGAGCGTAAGGAAAATAAATATTGCTGGTGTGAGGAGAGGTGATATTTGCAGGCAGTAGGTCTGCAAGGGGAGGCTGAAGAAAAGAAGGAAACGAAGCCAAACTCCCATAGTCAAGCCATCTCTCCCGGTGACCCGCAGTGGTTCCCGAGGAAAAGCCCCCGCATGCTGCGATGCCGCTTGCGAGGCGAGCAATAGTTCTGCTGGGGAATGTTTCTACAGAGATCGAGCTCCCAGATAAAAATAACCTTGGAAAAAAAAAAAAAAATAGACCGTTCAGATTTCTTCGGTTCGGTATCAGATCACTCCTTCACCCCTCGCCGCCCCCCCGCTGCCTCTGCATACCTGAGGTGCTGGGTTATTGTCAGAGGACAGGCAGATGCAGTAATTGTTTTGTACAGCTTTGTTTATCTCCTACTTCGGAGTTTACCTCAGGAATTCTCCTCCCTGTCCTAGGTACGGCAGAAATATCCCCGCGAAGGAGCGGGATAACGAATGGGAAGGTTAACGCTGTACCGGCAGCGAGCGGGCAGGTAACAAGGGGTTCAAGGAGGTTTAAAGTTTTTATCGGTAACTCGGGTCCGCCCGGGAGCGAAATATTTGAAGTGCAGCACCTTGAACACGTTTAATTATGGGGTAGTAGTAGAGCGAGAGCTTCCAAGTAATTAGAAAATACTTCTTGGGAGACAGGCTAATCGCTTTTCATGGAGCTCTTGAAGAAATTAACCTCTGGGTGCTTGTTTGAGCAAAACAACTTTGGATCAGCCACTGCTGGTCTTCTCTGGTGAACCCGACCCGCTGCGAAATACAAAGAAAGTAGGGAGATGAATTTAAAATTAAATACAAATGAAAGAATAAAGGAAAATAAAACGGGAAAGAAAAAAAAGGATAAGAAAAATTAAAGCAAAAAGGGAAAGAAAGAGGAAAGAAAAAGGAAAAGGAGAAGAGGAGAGGAAAGGCTCACTGTCCCTTTCCTTCAAGGTGGCGAGTAATGCGTGTCACCGCAGGGAAGCCACCTCCAAATAAAAACGTCACTTAGAGGGAGAGCCGGCGGTCGGGGTGCGGCGAACACTGGGGCCGAGCCATCACCTCCCGACCCTGCTCGGCCCTCGGCGGGGTCGCGCAGCTCCTCGGTGTGCGCCCCGTCGGGGCGGTGGCACCGTGCGGGGCCCGGACAGGGATCCCGGGTCAGCCGCGGGGGGAGGACGCGCCCCCGCCTTCTCGCTCCCCTGTCCTGCTCCCCGCGGAGGATCCGAGCCCCGCAACCTGTTCAGCCCCTTCAACCCTTCGTCCATCCAGTCGCACCTTGCTCCCTAATTTTGTTCCGGGGTATTTCTCCCTAAAGACAGCGGCGGCAGCTTTCCCGTCCTAAAGAGGCAAGGGCTTTTGCGGGGTCCAAAGGATGACGGGCCGGCGTTTTGGGGGGCAGCACGGCGTCGCGATGCCGTTTGGGGGGAGGTCAGGGCAGATCAAAAGCTCCTGTCCGGCTGCGGGAAGGACGAGTCAATTACCGCCGAACCGCGCTGCGGGGAGGGGACGCAACCCCCGAGCAGCCCGCGGGCACCGGGCCGGGCCTGTTCCGCCACCCCCCCCCCCCCCCCCGGACCCCTTTGTATCGCCGCCGCTCGCTTAATATTATTTATGCGTTTCTGCAAGGAATTGTGGGATGCCGGCCCCCTCCCGGTAAACACCGGGACAATTAAACCCCCGATAACTCGGGGTGGGGGGCACAGGCGGGCGGGGGGGGGCAGCGGTGCGCGCCCCGCGGCGAGGCACCCCCAGCTCCCCCCCGCGCATCCCCGCGGCGGCCGGGCCCGTCCGGGGGAGGGGCGTGGGCGCTGTCACTTACCGGGGCGCCCCGCACCACGTGTGCGCTCGCCCGGGCTTCCATTGGCCCGAGGCACGTGTCGGAGCGCCCGGGCCGGCGACGTCAGCGGCGGGGGCCCCGTTAAAACCTAAAGGACAACAACCCGAGTGGAAGTGCCCGGGCGCGGCGGCGGCGGCCGCCGGGGCGTAGCGCGGCGCAGGGCGGGCGGCAGGGCAGGGCGGGACGCCCCCCCACCCGCGGCGGCCCCCGCATGTGCGGGCGCGGGGCGGCGCGGGGCGGCGCGGGGCGAGGCGCTGCCGGCCGGAGCCCCGCGGGGCGCCCCTCACCGCCCTGCCCTCCGCGGGACACCGGCTGCTGAGAGCCCGCCTACACCCCGCCCCGACACCGGCGCTTCGTTTTTTTCTCTTGCACCCCCCCTCCGCTCCCCAATTATTATTATTTTTATTATCACTAATTTTTCCTCCGCGGATGAGGCGCGGCGGCGGCGGCCGGGGCAGCAGGCGGCAGCGCGCCGCGGGACCGAGCGGCTGAGCGGCGGCGGCAGGCGGCGAGCGGCGGCGGGAGGACCGGAGCCCCTGTGTTTTCATTTTTTGTCAAAGTTGGAAGTGGTGCAGGCTCGGCTGCTGGCTTGCGGGTCTCCCTGCATTTATCTATTAATATTTTTTTAAATTACTCTTAATTTTAAAATTTTTTTCCTTTTTTTTTTTTTTTTCAAACTCTGGATTTTGAATGCCGGGCGAAGCCAGAAGAAACGAAAGCAAATAGACACCTGTGTGTGCGTGTATATATATATATATATATAAAAATATATATATTAAAAAATTAAAATAAAGAACAACCGACTGCAGCAGCAACAACAGACAGCGCTCGGCAGCGCCCGGTCGGCGGCGGGCGGGCAGCGGAGCCGTCGGCGGGGCGGCCGCGCAGCATGGAGGAGGGCGGCCGGAGCCCCCGGGAGGAGGCGGCCGAACCGCAGGAGTCCGGCGGCGACGCGGAGCCCGGCGGCGGCGGGCGGCGGGGGCTGCTGCTCCCCCCCGGTGACCCCCCGCACCCCCACCCGCACCCGCACCGCATCACCAACTTCTTCATCGACAACATCCTGCGGCCCGAGTTCGGGCGGAGGAAGGAGGCGGGCGGCCCCGACGGAGAGCCCCGGCGGCCCGGCGCGGAGAGCCGCCGCAGCCCCGCCGCGGCGCCGGCCCCCGGGGCTCCGCTGCCCGGCGGCGGGGCGGGCTCGCCGGGCCGGGGGGAGGGCGGCCCCGCCGGGCTGGCCCTGCACGGCGCCGCCAAGAAGGGGGGGGACCCCGCGACGCTGGAGGCGGCCCTGAAGGCGCGGGGGCTGAGCGGCGGCGACCTGTCGGTGAGCTCGGACTCGGATAGCTCCCAGGCCAGCTCCAACGCCGGGAACCAGCCCATGCTGTGGCCCGCCTGGGTGTACTGCACGCGGTACTCGGACCGGCCCTCCTCAGGTAAGCGCAGCCCCGCCGCAGCCCCGCTCCCCACGACCGCAGCCCGTTCTCTGGGCTCCCCGGGCCGCTACCGCCCGCCCGCGAGGCCGGGAAGCGGCGTGGAAAAGACCCCGCTCCCCTTTCCCTCTCCGTCTTCTTCTGGTTATTTTTTTTTTTTCTGTTTGGGTTTTGCTTTTTGGGTTTTTGTTTTTGTTTTTGTTTTTTTTGGCGGATGGGCGAGTTGCTTAAAATGGCCTGAAAATACTTGAAGATGCAGGGCCGGCTGGGGATGCACGGAGCCGCAGGGACAAGGAGGGAACGAGGGTCCCTCCCTCTGTCCCTGCCGCCGCGGCGGAGCTGAGGCCGCCTGGGCTCGGGGCATTTCCCACCAACTGACGAGTTCTGTGAAAGAGGGAGGAAAAAACAAACAGTCTTCGGGCTCCCCGCTCATCCTCCCGGCGAGCTCTCCTTTTCCCTGCCGGGAAACCCCCCCTGCGCTGGGTTTTGGAAAGGGGAGGTGGCATTTCTATAGGCCTCGCCTTGTTTTGGTTAGTCTTTTTGGCCAAAACAATCCGCAATCGCTTATTTCTCAAAAGAGGCCTCCGAACCGCCGCCGTTTCTTTTCTTTCTTTTAATTTCCCCCCATATGCTGTAGGTCAGCTCTGTGGGGGCCGGGGGACATTTCCAAGAGCCGGGAAACTTCTTTGGCAGAGTCCGTCCATTGGCAAGGGCTTAGGCAGAACGTCCTGAAATTATCTAAAAAAATTAAATTAAATTAAAAAAAAAATTAAAATAACAAGCAGGGGGTAAAATGTCCTTTCGCTACGGCGGGGACGGGAGGGCTGGCTCCGGCAGATCAGTAAAACCCCGGTTAGAAACAAGTAGAAAACACTGGAGAAAGGCATGGGAAACATCAGGCAGGAGATCTGCTCCCGGGGAAAAGAAAGAAAAAAAATATGGGTCTTTCTCTTACAAAAGCGGCGAGGTAGGATTTTCACCCGGGAGTTGGCTAGCTGAGGAAGGGATCATAAAACGAGATGAAAATTAGTTCGTAATATCTGAAAACAAACTCTTACTCAGAGGTAATATTCAGAGCTGAATTGGAATTTACTCCATTGTTCTCCAGTGCTCTCCTTTGTTAATATTTAATTAACATACATCCTCACAATGGCTCGGCCCGGGCAGAAAAGGCTCCTTGTGCTGCCGAGAATAATATTCCCGAGAATAATCCCGGCGATTCGGATCGGGCCGTGCAGCGCCATATGGGCACTGCAGCGGAGAGACGGAATGCTTCTGGCCAAGTAAACTGCAAGAGGATTTCCATTATAATTTTTACCACGACTCCCAAAAAAAAAAAAAAAAAGTAAAAAAGTATAGAGGTTTTCTTAAAAAAAAAAAAATATATCTGTTCAGGGTATAGAATTTAGCTTACAAGCTTTCCTCCTTTCCTCGCTGGGCATTCCCGGGCCACAGAGGCTCGGTAACTGCGTTTCTGGCTCGGAGAAAGGGGCCGGGGGAGCGGAGGGGGGGCCAGCCGGGCAGCGAGCGGGGCGCGGGGGGCTGCGGGGGCGCCGGGGGCTGCGGCTGCCGTTCCGCCGCCTCCCGAGCATCCCTGGCAGCGGAGGCACAAAGCGGGGTCCCTTCCCTCCCAGGGGGTGGTGCTGCCGGAGCAGGGTGCCCCCCACGCGGGAGCTCTGGCCGCAGCAGAGCGTGGCGGTGTCGGTGCTTCTCCTCTCTCCCGGCCGTAGGTCCCCGCTCCCGCAAACCAAAGAAGAAGAACCCCAACAAGGAGGACAAGCGGCCTCGCACCGCCTTCACCGCCGAGCAGCTGCAGAGACTCAAGGCCGAGTTCCAGACGAACCGGTACCTGACAGAGCAGCGGCGGCAGAGCCTGGCCCAGGAGCTCGGGCTCAACGAGTCCCAGATCAAAATCTGGTTCCAGAACAAGCGAGCCAAAATCAAGAAGGCGACGGGCAGTAAGAACTCCCTGGCAGTGCACCTCATGGCCCAGGGGCTCTACAACCACTCCACCACGGCGAAAGACGGCAAGTCGGACAGTGAATAGCCAAGGGAAAGGGGGGGTGGGAGGGAAACGAGGGAGGGGAGGGGGGAGGCAGGGGTGGGGGGGCCGTTTGCAGTCAAAGTTTATACAATGCAATAATTTAATTAAAAAAAAATAAAAAGAAACATAAGGGCCAGTGTATAAAGATTATACCAGCATTAATAGTGAAAATATTGTGTATTAGATATAATTCTGCAATATTCTATGTATATATAATTTACAGGTAAGGTGGTGTAAAAATCCAAGATATCTGATTATAAAATTTTTTTTTTTGGTTGGTTGGTTTTGGTTTTGGGGGTTTGGGCTTGTTGTTTGGTTTCGTTGGGTTTTTCTTCTCCTTTTTTTTTTTTTTTTTTTTTTTTTTTGGTTGTATGAAGTTTTAGATGCTATCTTTAAGATTTTTTTTTTAAGCTTAAGTTACTTTTTTATAGACTTAAGCGCAGTTTTAATGGACATTGGACGCTGTTTTTTGAAATTCAAAAAAAAAAAATTAAAAACAACTTTTGCTGAAGTCCAAAGATTTTTATTGCTGCATTTCACACGACTGTGAACCGAATAAATAGTTCTCCTATTTGTTCTATGAGTTTTAACTTTTTTTTTCACCCCACCCCTAACCTTTTCTTTTTTTTTTCCTTTTTTCTTTTCTTTTTATTTTTGGGTGGTTTTTGGGGGGGGAGTGTAGTGTTTTTGTAATTTTTTTTTTTTGTTTTTTGGAGTTGGTGTGTCTGGGGCTGATTTTGGGGATAGACGAGGAGAATTTAATTTTAAAAGAATGAAAAGATATAAGTAACGTTAGGGAAACAAATCTCAAAGCACCGTCTCGAAACATGCCCGGGGTCCTTTCCTGAGCCTCTGCTCCTTCATCACCGCAACGAGAGCCACGGGCGCCCGTGAATGCGGAATGCAGGCGTGGATGCTGGGTAGAGATGGGGTGAGCACCCCCGCCTTCCAGCTTGTTGGGATAACTTCGGGAACCCCATCTCCGAAAAGCGGGAGCCTCTCCGGGATGCTGCTCCCTCACGGCCCCGCTGTCCCACCCCGGCGGGCAGCCGAGGGATGGGACCCGGCTCCTCTCCGGCATCACCTCCCCGAAACATTTGGGAGCGTTTTAGCCCCCCCTTCCCCCCAAAAGTCCCATTTTTAGTTGTACCTTCCCCTCCGTGGCGCGGTCCCCGCTAGCGCGACGCTCCGTGGTAGCGTGCGGGTGGGTGCTTGTCCCCACACCCCCCTTCCTCACGCAGACACCTCCCTGAAATCGGAGTTTTTGGGGGGTTCGAGGCGCTGTGCTGCGTTGAACCCGTTTGTCCCGGAGCGTGGGGTCCCTCTCCCCGCTCCGGAGGGGGATTTGTCCCGCGTGGGCCTGGGTGTGCGTGGGCGGCTGCTCAGGAACGGATTCTCCTGCGTCGCTGTTTGTGGGGGGGGGGAAAAACTTCTCGCTTTGCCTTAAAACCTCTTTATTTTGCAGCTCTAATAGATACACACTGTACATAGTAGTATAAAAGTTAAAAAATAAAAAAACGGGGAAAAAAAAAGGAAGGAAAGAATCCAGCTATAAAATAAAAACTGTAATTTTAAATTCTGTGAATAACCATCAGCTGCTTAGGGGCCAGGATTAAATGACTTTGCCTTTTAGCAAGAAAGCAAAGGATTTTTTTTCTTCTCTCCAGTTTATAAAACATGTGCATTTTACAATTGCAGTATCAAATATTTATAATCGGATGAAATATGAATGTTTCTATTTACAACTGTGTTCTCAACATTGTGAACATTCTCGCTGCATTTTGTGTGTTTCGATTCTCGAGGACTGCATTAAATAATAATAATTAAAAAAAAAAAAAAAAACAGCCAAAGAACCCACTTTATTACGAAATCCAACCCGTGTCACTCAGACGTTACAATGGAGCTATTCGGGAATATATATCCCTAAATGTTCATACAGCCTTCAGACTGCATTTCTGAGCGTTGGAGCTGGAATTGGAAGTATGTCGTAGTTTTAATTCTTTACAGGGGTGTGTGTGGGGGGGGGGGGTGGTAAAATTTGTGGCGATTTATGAGAGAGGTGGTTTTGCAGGCAGGCGTTTCATCAGCCTTTTGACTTAATGAGGAAACTTTGGGAGATTCATTCCTAGGCTGCAGGAGAGGACGAACGCCAGCCGGCACCGAGCCCCTCTCGGGCACTCCTCCTCCCGCTCAAAAGGAGCTGAAAACGGAAAGGAAAATCTCTTTAATCTCACGTACTGTCAACAGGTTTCACCTTTTCAAGACTTTAAATACCCGGTGGTGCGATGCTCTGACAGGCCGCGTTTGGAAAACCTCTGCTAGGAAAACACGTAACCCTGGAGCTCGGGAAGAGGGGATGGAATATTGCCGATGCCACGCCACGAAACCAGGCACCCTGTAAAATACTTGGCAGCCCCGGGAAATGACAGTACCACGATTTTAGGACAGGCTGGACAAAAATAAAACGATCACCCGCCTTGCTGCGACAAAGGGCACAAGAGCTCCGAAATAGCTTTCCGCAGGCAGGAGAGGGAGGAAGGGCAGAGCCTCACTCACCCTCAGGGTCGCTCCTGCTGCAGGGGACTCGCTCCCAGACAAAACCAAGGAGAATGGGGGGTCGAGGGGGAAGTGTATTTAAAATTTTATTTTGTACTTTATTTTTCTCAAGTTGCTGCTTTGGGATATATTCTGCAAGGGGTAAAATTGTCCAGGAGCGGAGCTGCCGCTGGGACAGTGCACCAAGGGCTTCACCTGCCCGGAGGACCTGGGGGCAGGGCTGAGTGCGGGGATGCTACCAGGATACTGTGGGCTCCTGCTTCCCGTCTTGCTTTATTTCCCCAGCCTCGCTGGTCTGCGTGCTTTTGAGATATATACATATATATTTCTTTTTTGTTACCTCCATTAATCGAGGCAGGTGATTTATAATCCCTTGGGAGAAAATCGATGGCAGTGGGCGCTTAAGAAGAGTTTTAAATCTGGTTTGAAAAATAGCTTCCGTTGTCCGACCATACAAAATGCACCGTGGGTATTACACAAGGGCAGCTAAGTCCCACGGAGATATTATTTGTATTTTTTTAGGAAATCACTAAACCTGCAGTGGGGGAAAAATTGGCCCTGCTCCTAAGAGTGCAGGAAGAAGTGGAGTTTCCACCTGTCCTCACCCAGCCTGGTAAGAAAAGCTGGGAACACAAAACAGATGTGTGACACCAGCAGGAACATGTAGTTTTGGGCTAAAAAAAAAAATTAGTAGTACAACTTCTCCAAGCTAGTCAAGTCTGTGGAGCAAGGACAGACACTATCTCGCTGCTGCTTGGATTTTATCCAGACCAGACCACAAAATATTTGCCATTGGTAAGCCGCGCCTTCAGTGGGAGCAGCGAGTTCCTCACATGGGCCGTACTTGTCACCTGCCTCCGGTATTTTGGGGAATGCTTGCACGTGAAGAGGCGCAGGTTCGGAGGGACTCGCTCCGCTGCTGCCTTCGCCACCCTTGGAGCGGCTGCTGCTTCCCGTGCGCCGTCCCGAACGCGCTCCCACGCCCGGGCAGCGGCTCCCCGCTGGCTCGGCAAGGACCGCACAGCTGAATTAGCCCTCGATAATTTAAAATTTAAAATTATTTTAACAGGACGAGCTGCCGCACAAGCTCCTTTTGCAATTTTAGCAAAGCAACAAGCCCTTTCTGAAGCAGCCTTTTTGTTTTGGAAAAGGCAGAACCCCAACCCACGACAGCCCTGAAGCAGAGCCACAGCCTCCCCCAAAATCCGGCTGCGCCGGGGCAAGGGCAGAGGCAGGACTGGCCCTGGAGTCACACGGCTGGCAGCGTTTTTATCCTGGCAGGCAGCTCTCCCTGAGATTTCCCTCCCCCATCTAGCGGGGCAGGCTCCTTCCCCTCCAGCCAGGGCAGCGGAATTCAGTACAAAAAAAAACAAAACAAAAAAAAAAAACAAACAAAACAAAACAAAAAAAAAACCAAACAAAAAAAAACCCAACAAACAAACAAACAAAAAAACCAAGCTAACTAATCAAACGAAATAACCAACCCAGGAAGGTATTTCAGGGCTGAACAAAAATGCATCTGCACTTGCCCGCGCCAGCCAGCCCCTCCGTGTAATTAATTAAGCGTATTTTTCCCGTAACTCTGTTCAATGAGCATCTGAGCACTGAGGTTTAGTGAAGGTGTTCCTCCGCTCCGCTCCCTGCTAACGCAGGATGTGGCACATGAATTGTACAAATCCACATCCAGGCACGATATATGCAAATATCCGCGCCATTGATTGTGAAATGCATATCAGAGTTAGAGGGAGAAACTATTTAGCTAGCTCGGGTTTGTGAAAAAAAAAAAAAAAAAGTAATTCTGTATCCCGCTGATTTAATATCCGACCGCCACATTCAATCCCCGCCCATGCAGCTATCAAAAGTACCCCTGGGATGTTTGGATATCATCTCCAAACTAACATCTGTGATTATGAAACGCTCAGAAGGGGAAGGTTAATAACAATTTGTTTCAAAGGGCCACGAGTCAATTTTATAAACAAATTCGCGTCGTCTTAAAAGCAAACAAACAAACAAGCAGCGTGGAAGCTGGCACCCACGGGCAGGGGCCGGACCTGGGTACTTGGGGCAGGATTTATGCCTGCTTCCCGCAGGGATGGAGCCGAGGCAGCCTGGGACGGGCCGGGAGCAGCAGCCGGGGATGGTGGGGTGTGCAGGAGGAGAAGTTTGTGCTGTGACAACCCGGGGATTCTGGCTCAGGCAGAAACGCAGCCAGACACATTTGGGAAGCGTAAGGTAGTCCCGGGTTTGTATACAGAAAGCTGGGACGGTCCCTGACAGCGGAGCTGTGTTCTGTGGAGTAGGAGAGGGGGCAGGTCTGGGCTATGCAGGGCTAAGGAGGGGTATCCATGCCCTGGGCTCACCCCTCACACACACCGAGACCAGCCTTGCAGCTAAAACCAGCACTAGCTCATCCCCAGTCTGCTCTAGCACGTATTTTGGGACCCCTGGCAAACTCAGGCAAG